>NC_142869.1:2620000-5120000 GCF_051225735.1 Oryctolagus cuniculus | reverse complement strand
CTGGGAGGCGGCTCATTACTCGGGGTTCCTGCCAACCGCGTGGGAGACGCAGAGTTTCTGGCTCCTGGCTGCAGTCTGGCAAGCATTTGGAGGGGGAACCAGCAGTTGAAAGACTTTTCTCTCTCTCAAATAAATCAGAAAATGAATATATATTCAAAATCAATTTCCTGTGTCAGCTGAGTCATCAGCGTTGCTTGGCAATTAAAAAAGATTTAATTCGAAATTAATTAAAAATTAATTAATTAAAATTAATTCAATAAAAAATTAATGCTCAATTCTCTTTCCGTTCTCCATCGCAAATGCAGACGCTCGCTGCCTGTCGGTGGGCTCGTGGCCCTACAGTCCCACTGCGAGACGGAGATGCCCCGAGGTGAAGCTGACCTCCTGCAGGTCCCAGCTCTGCAGCTGGGCCGTGCAGTCACGCGATACTGGGTCCCCCACAATGTCACCGCTCCAAGCGCCCCCCAGCCTCCCACCAAGTACCTTCAGCAACAGGGAACTCATTCGTCTTTTGATGGTTCAGACGACACAGAGACATTTTTACTGTGCCGAAATCAGGCACCCCCCGGCGTCTGCTTGTTGCTATCAATTAACTAAAGGACTTACAAGTCCATCACGTGGAGTGTGAACTCGGTGCTCACCTGCACCCCAGCGCGGGGCTTCTCTGCGTTAGGCTGACAGTGGATGAGTGGTGCCGGCAGCCACGTCTCTCTGTGACCTCACTGGGAGCCCTCCAGTCTAGCACACGGCTGCTTTTTGACTGCGGCAAGAGCCGAGCCACGGGCACTGTGTCCTTACGTGGGCCATCAGATTTCTTGCTTTGTGCAGCATCTGACATTATCTGTGTTCAAGTCTCTCATGTTCGGCCCAGTTTCTTGATTACTGCTTCCTTGTTTTATTTGGAGTTACAGAGAGAGAGAGAGAGAGAGAGAGAGAGAGGTCTTCCATCTGCTGGTTCACTCCCCAGATGGCCGGAATGTCCAGGGCTGGGCGAGGCAAAGCCAGGAGCCAAGAGCTTCCTCCAGGTCTCCCACATGGGTGGCAGGGGCCCAAGCACTTGGGCCATCCTCTGCTGCTTTGCCAGGTGCATTAGCAGGGAGCTGCATTGGGAGCCCCTGTGGGAAGCCGCAGCGCAGGTGGCAGCTCCACCTGCTGTGCCAGTGCTGGGCCCTCAACTGCTGCTTCTTGCTGAGGCGAGTGTGCCAGAATCCTCTGCGGAGTGTCTCACGGTGCGGATACCCTGTCTCTCTTCAGGCTGATGGCCTCAGCCTACACAGGTCAAGAGCGTGCCCACAGGAAGGTGGCTCATTCTCTCCAACTTGGAGCGCAGAACCCATGAGCTGCCCACAGAAATGGCTGAACCCAGCGCTCAGAAGGTTCCGCCGTACGGGCTGGGGCAGGTCCGGAAAGTACAGTTTGTTGCTGTCCTTAGAATCCTCCATCATCCTCAAGCTGGTGCCTTCCAGAAAAGCACGGGTTACTGAAATTAAAAATCAGATGACGAGCCGGGGGGCAACGTTTGCAGCAGCTGTGGGAGACAGCAAGCTCTTATTTTAATATAGAGTTCGTGCCATAAGAACAGTGGAAATCCCAGCCGTCGACATGCTAATGATGTTAATAGATAACTTACAAAAAGCGCGATAGAAATGATGAGCAAATAGGGAAACAAGGTCACCGCGTGTCCCATAATCAAAGAAATGCAAATAGGAGAGGACCCGGCTTGTTTTCAGAGCTGCTTTTTTAATTTTGTTCAATGCTCTCTGAAGCACAGTGAAGCCGGCACTTAACACGCTGCCTCTGCAAATGAACCAACAGTCATTCCCGCCGGGGACTCTAATGCAGACCAGAGCAGCGTTCCAAAAATAGTGTAGCCCGAAATATTAATTTCTAGGGTGCTCGGTAGTCTCTATAACAACGGAAAAATGGAAACACTCCAAACATTCCCCGTTAGAGGAACGACGAGGGAGTTATGACTCATCCACAGCAAGCTTCGACACAGAACGCCCCCAAGACTGGCTGGAGGCGTTGTTAGAGAATCCCGCAAGCTGGGTCCACCCCCCTGGCCCCTGCAAGCCTGTCACTCATGGTGGGGGGGGGCGGTAAGAAAGGCGGTGCTTCTTTGAAACACAGAGCAAGGAGCCGGGCAGCTATGGCTTCATCACCTGGCTCCCCGTGACATTAGGGGTGCAGGGTCTTTGAAGTTGGGGCAAGAAGTGCGTGTTGAGGCTGTGTGCAGGGTCCTGGCTAGCCGGCAGTGCCCGCGGCCCTCCTGTGGCTGGTGGGCGATGGTGTTCTTTAGGGAATTTGGGCGATGGTGAAGTGGACTCCAGCCTGTCTAGGGGCTCCGTGCAGGTGGGTGCCCGTTTTTGCTCCGGGTCTGGGGTTCCCCTCCAGACGGAACACTGGTGCGTCTGTAGGGGAAATGAAGACCCCACAAGGCCATGGATTAGGGACCTGTGGGGCCAGGGCTGGCTGCACCACTCCCTGGGTCCAGGGAGCTGTGGTTTGCAACCACAGGAGCAGGACAAGGAAGCCAGGCCGAGGGAGGGAGGCAGGAGAGCGTGGGAGGAGCCTAGGGCCGGATCCGCCTCCGAGGCCTGTGTCAGGGCGTGGGTTTGGCTTCTGAGCGCGACCTGCCCTGGGTGCACGCTGTGGTTGCTGGCCCGTGTCTGTCTCACCGCTAACCTGGGGGTTCTTCGGGGCAGGGGTACCTTTCACTCACCTGCCCGTCCCCTCCCAGCTTAGTGCAAGGCACAGCGGAAATCCCACAGATGTGTTGCACGAATGAGAGCAGAACACCCGGAGGATGCCTGCGCCCACTCCAGCAACAGAGAGTGCGTCACGAGATTCAAAAACGCGCATGAAAGACCTCACATTTATTAAGCGCCTTCTGTATATGTCCATGCATGCATACGAGGGGACTTCCAAGATTCATGGAAGATGGAAGGAAAAGATAAATTTCTTTTGGTGAAGACACATTGGAAGTCCCTCCACACGAATGCTGGGTCGTCACCGGGGTCGTGGAAATTCTGCGTGATGAAGAATCCGTGTGGATTTCAGGGCTGCTTTACCAAGTTCACGAAAATGCACGTTATCTTTCAATTTCATTTCCCACCAGCTTGTTGAGGCTCCTGATGTGTGTGTGTGTGTGTGTGCATACATGCACATGTGTATGTGTGTTCATGTGTACAGACATGCTTTTTCTTTTATTCTTTATAATGTTCCATTTACATTCTAAATTAGCAATTTCATTCTCATTTACTGATTAAGGAGTAACTTCGTTGGGAGTTAAGAAACTCAGTGGGGGCCAGCGCTGTGGTGCAGCAGGTTAAAGCCCTGGCCTGAAGCGCCAGCATCCCATATGGGCGCCAGTTCTAATCCCGGCTGCTTCCCTTCCGATCCAGCTCTCTGCTGTGGCCTGGGAAAGCAGTAGAAGATGGTCCAAGTGCTTGGGCCCCTGCGCCCACGTAGGAGACCCAGAAGAAGCTCCTGGCTCTTGGCTTAGGATCGGCACAGCTCCGGCTGTTGTGGCCATCTGGGGAGTGAACCAGCAGATGGAAGACCTCTCTCTCTGTCTCTACCTCTCTCTGTTACTCTGTCTTTCAACTAAATAAAATAAATCTTTAAAAAAAATAAAGAAACTCAGTGCAGATGGCACTACCAGGACTTTTAGCTGTTGAATACCAAACTACGCTATCCACGGTGTGAAGACCAAGCACAGTCTCCATTACCTGCACTGAAAAAATCTTGAACAAAACTCAGCACACTACTACCCCCGGGGGACTATTTGGTAGGCCTGTAAGGGGCTAGTTTCTCCATATTCTAGATTTTCTATATTGACCCCGTGTGATAGTCACAGAGGGGAAAATAACGCTCACTTTAAAAGAGGAAGAGCAGTGGCAATTCAGTGGATGTGTGTGCATTGCAAAGAGAGATCTGGTTTAGAACGCGTGCCGACGGCCCTGCCTGTAGCAGCAGCAGTGGCCAGAGCTGGGTCGCCTTGCTAGCCGACTGCCCAGGCATTCGGGGTTCCAGCAAAGTTGAGGGAAATGTACCCCGAGTACCCTCCCCAGAAGCCAGGACGTCTACAAAGAGGCTGTTTGGCTGTCGGGACAGCTGCATGGTCTGCCATTGCTTAGGTCCTCACTAGTCCTGGCATGCAGGGACATGGTCCTCACCCTTCAAAGCCTCCGAATGCTTTCCTGTGTCCGACCGGATGTGGGCACTCTACAAGGTCAGTTTACAGGACGCTTCAAGGAGAGCTGAAAGTTGTTTGCAGTGTATTTTCATTTTTTAAAAAATATTTATTTTATTTATTTGTAAAACAGAGTTATATAGAGAGATCTTCCATCTGCTGGTTCACTCCCCAAATGGTCTCATTGGCAGGCACTGGGCCAGACTGAAGCCGGGAGCCAGAGATCCATCTGGTTTTCCCACATGGGTGCAGGGGCCGGAGGACTTGGGCCGTCTTCTGCTGCTTGCTCAGGCACATTAGCGGGGGCTGGATTGGAAGTGGAGAAGCCGGGACTCGAACTGTCGCCCCTATAGGATGCTGGCCTAGCAGGTGGCAGCTCTACCCGCTATGTCAGAGCACCAGCCCCTGCAGTGTGTTTTCAGATCATAAGCCCAGAGTTGGTCCAGGAGAGCAGAGAGCGCAGTGATGAAGGGGTGCTTGTGTCAGCGGTGCGAGGTGACGGGGGCACAGTCCCTCAGATGTTTGCCTGACACCGTTCACTGGGGAGCTGAGCCTTGCCTTGTGCTGTTCATGCCACGGAGCCGTTGAGTTCTTGTCAGCAGGATGCAGCCACAGGCGGCGGGCTGGCCCAGAGCTTATTGAACATGACATAAATAGCCCTGCCGGCATCTCCTTGTAACTCCCCATTAACTTCAAGCTGATGCAATGAAGCAGGGTGCCATGACAGGCTGGCGCGTTCCTGCCCGACGCGGGGGGCGGCTGGAGTGTTGATTTTCCTGGCTGGAGGCAGCAACCTCACGGCCAATGGCCAGCGACAGTGATTTCGGGGCGAATGATGAGCAATCTGAAAATACATCTGCGGAAACACAGGTGGGTTCTACAAAAACCTGACAAATGTCGGGGGGTCGTGAGGCAGGGGTCAAGAATGATGGCTGCCCGGTGGACAGAGAAGCAGGTGCCAGTTCCTCCGGTTTCCCACCCTGGCGGGTGGGCCTGGGACTTAGCAGGTGGAGATGCACCTGCCGCTGGGGTAAGATGAGGATGCCCACTGTCCCCACTGCTAGTGCAGGACTGGAAGTGGTAGCAGGAGGAGGCAGACACAAAGGGCATGGACATGGGAAAGGAGGAAGTGTGAATATACACGTTTGCAGGTGACGCAGAGAAACCTAAACACTCCACCGACAAGCTGGCAGCGCTGGTAGATGGGCTGCGGGAAGGCTCAGGACAC
This sequence comes from Oryctolagus cuniculus, assembly GCF_051225735.1. Lineage (NCBI taxonomy): Eukaryota > Metazoa > Chordata > Mammalia > Lagomorpha > Leporidae > Oryctolagus > Oryctolagus cuniculus. The sequence goes on along the minus strand of NC_142869.1, from coordinate 5,114,577 downwards.
AGAATTAGCATCCCGCCAACGGTCGCCTTTTTATACCCCAATGATGAACTCATCCAAAGAGAAATCAAGGCAGAAATCCCGTTCATCACAGCCACACACAGAAGAATCGAATTTCTGGGGGTCCTACAAGGAGCTGGTGGGAGAATGTGGGCTGTGTTGGGTGGTCTGGGGGAGGGCTGGAGACGTGGTTGCTGGTCTGGACTGTGTGCTCCCAGGAGGGGGTGCAGTCCCTGTCTGGCGGTCTTTCTCCTCAGGGAGGAGACGATGGAACCAGGTTAAAACTCACAGATGCAGCAGCAGCCCAGCACCCCCGCCACCACCAGGGGGCGCTGGTCATGTGTTTGAGGGGATTCCAGAGGGGGCCTAAGGGACGGCCACAGAGCGACTTTGTCCTGTGGGGGTGCTTGGTGGAAATCTTGCTCAGAGGGTACCCAGGCCCAGCGGGGAGGCCACGCCAGCTCCCTTGCTCCCAGAGACCTGTGCAGGCCAATACTTGCGGCCAGGTGAGGCACACCTGCATGGGCTGAGGATGGCCAGCTGGCAGAGTCCCGCCCCGCCATGCCCACCAAGGAACTGGAAAGTGGAGATTTTTTTCCCTCACTCCAGGGGAACTTCAGTCCAAATGGAAACCAGCTCGAAGCTGGAGAGCAGAGCAAGTCACATTTCTTGCGGGCCTGGGCTGTGCCCAGCACCCACGGAGGCAGGACATCTCCTGTCTCTGCCCTGGGCTGGGCGCAGCCAGCACCCACAGAGGCAGGACACCTCCTGTCTCTGCCCTGGGCTGGGCGCAGCCAGCACCCACGGAGGTGGGACATCTCCTGTCTCTGCCCTGGGCTGGGCACGGTCCTCCCACCACAGCCAGGTCACTTCAGGAAGTGGCCGTGAACTTGCACGAGTCGGCGCTGCTTTCAGAACCCCCAGTGGTGTGTGGGATGCGATTTAGTCTCCATACTTCCTGCAGAATTCCCTACCCTCCACTCGAGATGGTGGCAGAAATGAAGAGTAAGCCGTGGGTTCGAGATCTTGTAGCATTTGCTGAAGGTTCTGAATCTTTGTTGGTCTGAGTCTTTGATTTCCAGGAAATTCCTAGAAAGGATTTGGGCAGATAGTGTTATCTGAAAGGCCTAGATATGGAGCTGGAAAGTCGTTAAACAATAAAACACAAGACCTTTGTTCTCAGAGTGGGAAGAGCGATTGGGATACGGCTCTGGTTATCAGGGCAGGAGTGCCGGATGCTCCATCAAGTTGACAGTCCCTCTAGGCGATCACAGAGCCACCAGCCCAGGATGCGTGAAGGCTGAGCTAGCAAATGAAAAGAAGATACCGTGGGCAGCCAGTGTCCAACAAGCAAGACGTCTAACCTTGCTTCTGATAGAACTGACCGCCTCCTGCAATCCTGTGAGAACCAACAGTGAGTGAGTGGGCAACGCGGCAGCCATGGTGAGCCAGGCACGGAGGCTTCTAGAGTAGTCTGGAGACGGATGCTGCTCTGGGCTTCAGTCACCCCCAGAGAGCGGAGGTGTGGAGGCTGGACGCTGACCAAGGACGTTGACCTCTGCTGGCCACGCAGCAGGGAAGCAGCCCACGGCCGTGGTCTGGCTCAGGATGCACCTGGACCATGGGAGGTTGCCCCGAGCTTCCTGGGGGGCAGGGAGTGACGCTGGAGAGAATGACGACCCTCCCCGAAGTGGATAGAGCTGGGGCTTCAGCCAAGACCACTTGGGGAGCTGAGGGTCTCAGCCCCCGGCCAGCTCACCCTGCTTTTCATGGGGCAGCGCCATCCTGGGAGACCAGGGCGGGACTGGAAGCCTGCACCTGCTGGTGTGTTTTGCACAAGAGGGAAAGGCAGGGAACTGGGGCTCTTCCCTCCCTCCACTTCTCTCACTTTCCCACCCCCAGCCCAAGACCCCTTAGCACAATGTGTTAGCGCAAGTGATTCCGAGGCCATCGGTGCCCATTGGTGCCCATCAGAGCCCGGCTTGCCCGGTCAGGCAGGACTCGAGGCTGCGAGAGCCAAAGCAGTGCAGCTCGGGGGGCCCGGCCACAGCACGCAGGCGGGACTCGCAGCCCCGGGTCACACAGAGTGGGGATGACGGAGACCAGGGCTCGGGGGAAGAGGAGAAGACAGGGCAGGGGGAGCCTGAGCCGGGGAGGGCTCCTGGGCGCTGGTGTAAGGGGCACCAGGAGGCTGCAGGCAGAGCAGACGGGCGCCGTTGGCAGAGTTTCCTGTTCTCACAGTGTGTTCACTGGACTCAGGTGAGCGGCATTCCTGCTCCTAGAGGACTTGGCACGCAAACGTCAGAGGTGGTATCTGCTTGCCACACACACACACACACACACACAGGCTACACACTATACACACGACACACACACAGGCTACACACTATACACACTACACACACACAAAGGCTACACACTACACACACACACACAGGCTACACACTATACACACTACACACACACAGAGGCTACACACTACACACACACACACAGGCTACACACTATACACACTACACACACACAGAGGCTACACACTACACACACACACACAGGCTACACACTATACACACTACACACACACAGGCTACACACTACACACACACAGGCTACACACACACACACAGGCTACACACACACAGACTACACACTATACACATTACACACACACAGGCTACACACACACACAGGCTACACACTATACACACTACACACACAGGCTACACACTATACACACCACACACACACAGGCTACACACTATACACATACACACACACAGGCTACACACACACAGGCTACACACACACATGCAGGCTACACACTATACACACTACACACACACACAGGCTACACACTATACACACACACAGGCTACACACTATACACACTACACACAGAGGCTACACACTACACACACACACAGGCTACACACTATACACACCACACACACACAGGCTACACACTATACACATACACACACACAGGCTACACACACACACACAGGCTACACACTATACACATACACACACACACAGGCTACACACACACAGGCTACACACACACACACGCAGGCTACACACTATACACACTACACACACACACGCAGGCTACACACTATACACGTTACACAATGCTACAACACTACACACATGCTACAACATTACACACATGCTATAACACTATACACGCTACACACCACAACACTACACACATGCCACACACCACACACATGCCACACACTATACATGTTATACAATGCTACAACACTACATACATGCTACAACACTACACACATGCTACACCACTACACACACCACATACAACACATATTACATGCATACTAACCACATGCTATACACACACTACACACCACACATATGCTATCCAATGCTATACAAACACATGCTACACACTACACACACATGCTTCAACACTACACACATGCTACAACACTACACACACTACACACCACACACGCACTACGCACATGCCACGTATAGCACACTACACACATGCTACCCACATGTTACGCACATGCTACATATCACACATGCACTGCACACATGCTACACACAACACACTAAACACATGTTGTGCATATGCTACAACCAGATATGCACTTCACATACCACATACAACACAATATACATATGCTACATATATGCTACACACAGCACATGTGCTATACAATGCTACACACACTACACAATGCTACATACACACATGCCACACACTGCACACATGCTACACACTACACACCACACACACTACACACACCACATACAACACACACTACCCACATGGTATGCACAAGCTACACAGCACACATGTGCTACACACTACACACAACATATGTGCTATACACATGCTACACACAACACACTACACACATGCTGCCCATATACTACAACCAGACATGCACTACAATACCATATAAAACATAATACACAATGCTACACATGCCACATACATGCTACACACCACACATGTGCTATTCAATGCTACACACCCCACACACACTACGCACATGGCGTGCACGGGCAGCCCACACGCACATTTGCTCTACCATTGATTTCTGAACCTGACCCCGATCTCTGCTCCTTCAGGGCCCTGGCACTCGGCAGTGGAGAAGGAGGAGGCAGCGGTTTGTGCCCTGTAAGTCCTGCGGGTCTCTGGGTTCCACTTGTCTTCTGTCAACGTTGGCGGGATGGCGCTGCACCCAGAAGAAAGCAACTGATGCGCGGTGTAGGAGGCGCAGATGAACTCCACCAGCCCTGTCCGTCTCCGGGGAATAAGTCATAACCGGGAGAGGAAAATGCCGGCGTCCTCTCCTAGGGCGAGCAGGGCGGCCCCTGCTTCGGAAGCCCCGTGAGCCCGCGGCAGATGCGAGGTTCGTAGCTCCGCGGAGTGGGGCGCTCCGGGCGCAGGCTCGGCTCTGCCCCTGCGGCAGCCACAGGGAGCTGTTTCGCCTCCCTGAGCCCCGGAGGCTGAGCCCTGGGCCGGCCCCGTGGCTTGCTGGTGGACGCCAGGCCCTTCCTGCCTGCGGGTGGAACAGCTCTCTCCATCAGAGACAGAGCCGTTATCCAGAGGCGAAACGCACATCAGATTCTCCCTGCGAGCCAGGGCTGATGTTGCCTGGGTCCCACCTGCAGGGACCCTGGTGACGGCTGAAGAAGCTGCTCGCTGGGTCTCCCAAGGCTCCGACCTCAGACCCCTCCTGCGGAAGAAAGGCCGGCTGCCGGCGTCGGAGCGCCATGGCGCAGGTGGGACGCTTCCTGTGGCGCTTCCAGGCTCTCCACGGGGAGCGGTCCTAGAGCAGAGCTATTTTGCACCTGTGCTGGGGGCAGTCCGTGTGAGTGGGACCAGACTCACCTGTCTGGATGTTCGGACAGGGGAGCGTCTGGAGGTCCTGGGGAACTGGCTTGCCTCCCTGCGTTTTTGCTGATGAGGGTCATGAACTCAGGCTGGCACTGTGACACAGCGGGTAAAGGCGCTGCCTGCAGTGCCGGCCTCCGAAATAGGCGCTGGTTCCAGCTGCTCCGCTTCTGATCCAGCTCCCTGCTGTGGCCTGGGAAGGCAGTAGAAGATGCCCAAGTCCTTGGATCCCTGCACCCGCGTGGGACACCTGGAGAAAGCTCCTGGTTCCTGGCTTCGGATCAGCTCAGCTCCAGCCCTGTGGCCATTTGGGGAGTGAACCAGCAGATGGAAGACCTCTCTCTCGTCTCTTCCTCTCCCTGTAAGTCTACCTTCAAATACATAAATCAATCTTTCAAAAAAAAAAAAAAAGGTAACAAACCACAGTTCAGGGAGATGGAAACAGAGACGGCAAAGCAAATTTATTGAAAATATTTTCCAAGAGCGGAACAGGCACGTTGTGAGAGACCTCCTGGGTGAGGGCTTTTATCCCTGAAGCCTGTGGGTGGTGACAGGGTGGTGGTGACAGGTGGTGACAGGGTGACAGGGGCTCGACCTCCACGATGGGCAGTTTTGATTGACATCTGGGCGTTGCACACCTTTGGGGTGTCTGTGCACGTGGCGGTCAGCCAGACTTCTCTGGTTAGATCACAAAGTGGCTGTGGGTGAGAGCAGGGCCCTTGGCTGCAGCCCCTGGAGAAGGGGCTTGGGGTCCCTGCGGGGTCTAACTCCCTGCTGGAGAGACACTGTTCAAAGTTAAACTGAAGGCGCATGAGACGTGTGAGACGCGTGAGGCACATGAGCGGCTAAGCAAGAGGAACCCTGTCGGGAACTGTGGGATCCCTGGGCGGGGAGCAGGATTGGAATCTCTGGGCGGGGAGCCTGATTGGGGTCTCTTCTCTGGACGGGACCCTGATGGAGTCTAAAAGGGCAAAGCCCAGAATTTGGATGACAGCATTTTCTGTCCCTGAGTCATTTCCTTTTCTTAGAAATGTCCCCTTTTGGCTGTGCGACCGTATAAGACGCCATGACCCGCTGCAACCATGCAAAATCTCACGCCTCTTCTGAGAGTCCCAACCTGGGGGCCACACAGGGGAGGGGGCACGCTCGGTACTGAGCCAGGCTTCCTCCCGGAGCAAAGGCAGGTGCCGCAGAGAGGAGGTGACCATGGGCATCCCCAGAAGTGGGCGGAGGGCGGGAGTGACAGCTCCGCTCCCAGACTCCGCCCACCCAGGCTGCCAACTCCTCCTACTTTCTGTATTTGGCTTCTACAGAAATTCCTTATCCAGACAGGATTCTGAGCCCCCCTGCTCCCCAAAAGAGAACAAACTACCGCACCCAGTCCCTGAAGTTCCGCTTCTCTCATCGCCCGGATGGACAGCGAGTCCTGGGCAGCTCACGGCTTAGTTAGGGACCCCAGGAGCAGAGCCAGTCCCACAGATGGACACAGGTGGCTGAACTGAGAATGGAGCCACATGGGAAGCATGGGATGGCGTGGGAAAGGTGAGAGGGGGATGGGGAGGGGGATGGGAACGAGTGTGGCTAGGAGTGCCGTATTCTGGGGCGCCACGCGGGGCCAGGCGCCCAGTGCCCCTGCGGCAGAAGGAAAGCTGCCCTGTTTGCCCACAACCCCCGACCCTCCCACAGGCGTTGGGTCTTTCTGAGCCGGGCCCTCGTTCCCAAGCACCCTCATGGGCAGAGAAGCAGGGAGACGCAGATGGGCACTGTCCGTGGTCAGGGACACTTGGGTGTGTGTGGAGGGGTCGGGGGTGGAGGACCCGGAGGTTTGTCCGCAGCGTGTGCCATGGTCATGAGTGAGCCCAGCGCGTACAGGCAAGGACCTCACGTGTCCATCACAGGCAGAGTCATGGAGCAAAGGCTCCTGGGGTGGACCTGGAAAATAAAATTCCCAAACGGAACCGTGTCCTGGCAGCCTAGGGGTGCATTCCAGCCCTGGCGCCCCGCCCCCTGCCCTGTGCCCACGATGGGAGGAGGAGACTGGGAGGGAGGGGAGCTGGCAGCTGGGAGAGCTTTCCCTTGTCTTCCTCTGAGCACGGTACCTTTCAGCCTTGGCTCCCCGAGGAGGCCGGGCTGGGATGACCGTGAAAACAGCAAATCCAAAGATAAGAAAGCAAATTCAAAATAGGATTTCACGGGGCTTTGGGATTTCCAGAAAGGATTAGCAGGCCAGGAGCTAGACGGGCCCTTTGACTATTAGTACTATTATTGTTGTTGTTGTTGTTAGGCCATTGCTTTAATGCAAGTGCAGGGACTGTCCCTGTTCCTCTGACAGGTGAACTCTGGGTCCCAGATGGATCTGCCCTGGCTGCCCCAGGCTGACCTGGGAGGAGCCGGACATACAGGAGGTGTGTGACCAGCAGCCCGAGGGCTAGCAGCATGGGTGGAGAGAAAGCATTCAAGGTTTGAGTGGCTGAGCCTCTGCCAGTTCCCAGGGCAGCCAGGCTGCCCTGTGGAGCCCCAGCTGGCAGAGAATGAGGTAGACTCAGTCCAGGGCCCTTCGCCAGTCCAAGGGACGCCTGGACAAAACAGGGCCCTGAGAGCAGAGAACAGGACCTGAGTCGTCAGCTCTGCAAGTCAGGAGACCACCCAGGGGTACTCTGGACCTAGCATGCCTTGGGCAGTACCTCCCTCCACCACCAGGGGGAGCCCTCATCCAGGGGTCAGAGAGCAGCCAGCAGGGCAGCAGACTGCAGAGATCAGAGAGAGAATCCTCCCTGAAGACAGAGCCCACTCTAAAGTGATTCTCAAAGAGCTTTAAGCTCTGCTGAGTGAGGACAGGAAGCACTGCCAATGCCCAAGTGGTGACTGAGGAGTCAGGGTACCCCTGTTGGCCAGGAGGGGGCGCTGTGCCAGTTTTCTTCTGGATGACGCTTTCATGTGTGTTCAGTTGGGCGCAGTGGGCAGTGGGGTGTCCTCCCTGGCTCCTGCGGAGTGCCTGGTCTGGCGCTGATGTTCTGTGAAGTCCTTTGTGCCCAGCCTGGCTGTGTGGGGCCAGCTGCCCCAGTCTGCTCCGCCCTTCTCTGTTCTGGCGCTCACAGTAGCGGACGGTGCAGTAGAAGAAGTAGCATCAACGGGGTCCCCCGGAGACTCCTGAACGCTCAGGGGAAGCAGAGCTAGAGGGTGAGTGTGTGCAGGTGCACAGCCACTGTCACCCCGGGCCCGGGTTTCCCGAGACCCACTCTGCAGGCCCTCACATGCCTGGGTGGCAAAAGTGTTTCGCATGGCAGTCAACTTGTGGTTCAATTGCATTGTCCTTGGACTCCATGAGCTGGTGAAGGGACCTCACCCCGGACGCAAACATGGCCTCTGAGGAGGAAGGAAGAGCCAAGCTGACACGAAACCTTATTCGTTCGATGTCGCGCTCTGTTTGCTAACAGTCTGGAAGAAGAGCAGCGAGCAGCTGTGATCCAGGCTTAACAACGCACTGTGCTATAGATTCCAGCCGGGTCAGAGAAAACACGCCTGAAAAGTCCAAGTGCGAGCGTTTTAGAAATACCTGTTCAATACACTTCTCAGACCCACGAGCGTCTCGGGATTTTCCCAGTTTAAACTCCAGCATGTACTTTGTTATCAGCAGCATCAAATCCATCAACATTTAAGGTAGTCTGTGTTGCAGCACGCTATACACAGAACTACAAGCCAGACGTCTCATTCAAAAACACATTGCAGGCTGGTGCCGCGGCTCACTAGGCTAATCCTCTGCCTGCGGCGCCGGCACACCGGGTTCTAGTCCTGGTTGGGGCGCCGGATTCTGTCCCGGTTGCTCCTCTTCCAGGCCAGCTCTCTGCTGTGGCCCGGGAGTGCAGTGGAGGATGGCCCAAGTGCTTGGGCCCTGCACCCCATGGGAGACCAGGAGAAGCACCTGGCTCCTGGCTTAGGATGGGCGCAAATGGCCATAGCAGCCATTTGGGGAGTGAACCAATGGAAGGAAGACCTTTCTGTCTCTCTCTCTCACTGTCCACTCTGCCTGTCAAAAAAAAAAAAAAAAAAAAAAAACAAACAAACAAACACACAAACAAAAAATGTTGCAAACAGACAGGACCTCCTACGCATCAACAGAACGGCACGGAAGCAACAATGAAAGGACAAATGTGTGATGAACACAGGGAAGTTGCATGCAAATGACCACGAAATAGTCGACAAATAATAACACGAACTCTAAGCAACCATGCCATCAATGGGGAGCACAGTTCTACATAGAAACCCACAAATAATTTTTAAAGGTTTATTTATTTGAAAGGCAGAGTTAGAGAGAGAGAGAGGGAGGGAGAGACAGAGAGAGAGAGAAAGAGTCTTCTGTCTACTGGTTCACTCCCTAGATGGCCTCAAGAGCCAGGGTTGGGCCAGTCTGAACCCAGGAGCCTGAAGCTTCTTCTGGGTCCTCATGTGGGTGGCAGGGGCCCAAGTGCCATCTTCCTCTGCTTTCCCAGGTGCATTAGTGGGAGTTGGACCAGAAGTGGAGCAGCTAGAACTCGAACCAACGCCCATAGGGGATGCCAGCATTGTAGACTGTGGCTTTACCCACTATGCCACAACATCGGCCACCATAAATAATTTTTAAAAATTAATAATGCCAAAGAATCACGAGAATTTGTAAAATGGACGTTCTGTTACACTGTTGGTTGGGTTATACATTGTTTCAACTTTCCTTGAAAATAATTCGGCATTAGACACATGTGTGCCTTTCAAACTTCCAACCAAAGAAAATAACTAGAAAAACAAGTGTTTCTGTGCTAAATGGTCGTGGACAGAATATTTGTAAGTCAGAGAAAAAATTAGAAATACCTTCAACAGGTAACACAGGAAGGACAAAAGAGGTTCTGGCTTTCCAGAAGAAAGGAGCTCACAATGGCTTGAGGAATCTCTGTATTTATTTGCCCCACAAAAAAAAAAAAAAAAAAAAAGTATTGCATGGCTGTAGCTGACCTTTAAAATGTTAAGGATTTAAAGAATCCAGTTATCCTATTTTGTCAGGAGCGTGATAAGAGTCAACTTTCATTTGTTATCTAAAGTGGGGAAAATCCGCGGATTTAAAGAACACTGAAGCCTTATTTTTGAAAGTTTTCTTTTTTCCCTTGGCATTTGGGGCAGACGCTGGAGCTCTGTGCTTCCTCCCCGGCCCGAGCCCCGTGTTCCCGACAGCGTTTAAACCACGACGAATGATCCACATGAAGCAGCTTGTGTTTTTTCATTCTGACATATGTGTGAGTCGTTCCTTTTGTGAGAAACATGAATTTGGTGTCTGTTATTCCAACACACAGTGGGTGTCTCTTATGAGTGGAAATGTCAGCGCGTTTTCGGAACAGAACCTACCTTTTGGTTTTGCCAAAGACAGCAATGATTCACGCCCCCCTTGGCTGCACCAAAAAGCATCTCCCGGACGGGCCGTGAGATGCTAAGTCCCAGCCCTGCAGGGCTCAGACACTGTGTGTGTAGGAGACGATGGGGAGCCGTGGCAGAGGGCCAGAGAGAGAGAGAGAGAGAGAGAGAGGAGAGATCTGACTAGTGGTTCACGCCTCAAATGCCCACAACAGCCATGGGCAGGCCAGGCTGATGATAGAGCTCAGGGCCCCTCTCCGGCCCTTGCACGTGTATGAACGTGAACCCTCACGGGTGCACTGGTGAGAACCTGAATCAGAAGCAGAGCAGCTGGAACTTGAACCAGGAGATGCCAGCACCCCACGCTGTGAGTTAGCCCACTGAGCCCCAACACCCGCCCCACGGCTGTGAGTTAGCCCACTGTGCTGCAACACCCGCCCCATGGCTGTGAGTTAGCCCATTGTGCCTCAACACCTGCCCCACGGCTGTGAGTCAGCTCACTGAGCCGCAACACCCGCCCCACGGCTGTGAGTTAGCCCACTGAGCCGCAACACCCGCCCCACGGCTGTGAGTTAGCCCACCATGCCGCAACACCCGCCCCACGGCTGTGAGTTAGCCCACTGAGCCGCAACACCCGCCCCACGGCTGTGAGTTAGCCCACTGAGCCGCAACACCCGCCCCACAGCTGTGAGTTAGCCCACTGTGCCGCAACACCCGGCCCACGGCTGAGAGTTGACCCTCTGAGCCCCAACACCCGCCCCACGGCTGTGAGTCAGCCCACTGTGCCGCAACACCTGCCCCACGGCTGTGAGTTGACCCTCTGAGCCCCAACACCCGCCCCATGACTGTGAGTCAACCCTCCAGGCCCCAATACCTGCCCCACGATGTTTCATTTTATGCCATGTGAGCTTCACTTCAAAGACAGGAAGTTCATCTACTGTTGGGTTCAGGACTGACAGGCCGACAGCACGAAGACAGACGCTAGACAGGGTGATCCTGGGGCAGAAATCCCGAGTGTGGCGGCAGGGGCTGCTTCGGGGGGAGAACAGAGCAGGAGCACAGAGAGCTGGGGACGGGACGGGGGGAGGCTGTGACATTCCACTTCTCATACTTCGGTTCTGCAAGGGCCCTGGCACTCCTACGGTGAACTTTCATCTCAGCGGGTGGGTTCTGCCCCTGAGCACCCAACGTCAGGCTAAGACGGCCTCTCCCCGGCAGAGTCGTGGCTGGATGTGTGCCGGCCGTTAGACCAGGCTACAGCAGAAACGTGAACCCGGGATTCGGGCGTTACCAGTCCGTTCGCTGAATCCAGGAGCGAGGCCGCAGACAGATCAGCCCTGTGACTTCTGGAAGCATCTCACACGCTTCTGTTGCTTATCAATGGACTCAGCAGGAGCCAGCGGTGTGGCCCAGAGGGTGAAGCTGCCACCTGCCGTGCTGGATCCAGTCCGATAGGAAGTGGCTGCCCTACTTCTGACCCAGCTCCTGCTAACGCGCCTGGGGCAGCAGCGCAGGACGGCCCAAGGGCTTGGGCTCCTGACACCCACGTGAGAGACCGGGGTGCAGTTCCAGGCTCCTAGCTTTTGCCTCGTGCAGCCTGGGCTGTTGCAGCCATTTGGGAGTGAAGCAGCAGACAGAAGATCTCTCTCTCTCCTCTCTCTCTCTCTCTCTCTCTCTCTCCTCTCTCTCTCTCTCCTCTACCTCTACCTCTACCTCTACCTCTACCTCTACCTCTACCTCTATCTCTTTCTGTCACTCTGCCTTTCAAATAAATACATGTTTTTACAAACAGACAAATGTTTGTATCTTTGGTGCTGTGTGCAGATCAAAGAGCCCCTGAGAGGGAACAAGAGGGTCTCAGGGGGTCAGGCTCCAGTGGGAGACGTGCACCTGCCCAGCTGGGCTGGGAGGCCCTGGGGAAGGTCCCTGTGCTCGGGGGCCCAGTGACCAAAGCAACCCTTCCTTGATTTCCCGGTTTATGGAATCACCTTTGTAGGAGGGACCGTGAGGGCTGGAGGAAGCCGGAGGAGCTCCGAGATGGACTGCTCCCTCCCGAACCCGAAGCCTCGGGATTGGCCAATCAGCGTGAAGCGGCAGCACCTCACGGGCGTGGACTTTCGCCTGCTTTCCGGTTTGCAACTGGTGTGCTTGCTGTCCTGTTTCTCGGATGTGTCCTGAGCCTTAGGACGGTCCAGCTCGCTCACTCGGGGCGTCCCACACAGCGTCACACCGGGTCCCGTCAGGGTCTTAAGCTGCCTCCTCAGGCCCGGCCACTTGCGAGAGAGAAGGCTGAGGGTCCCTTCACAGGCACTTGAGACCCAGGGTGTATTTTTTAGAAGATTTATTTATTTATTTATTTATTACAGTTACAGAGATGGAGAGGCAGAGACAGAGGGAGAGACAGAGAGAGACAAAATCTTCCATCTGCTGGTTCACTCCCCTAATGGCCACAAAGGCCAGGGCTGGGCCTGGCCGAAGCCAAGAGCCAGGAGCTTCTTCTGGGCCTCCCATGTGGGTGCAGGGGCCCAAGCACTTGGGCCAACCTCCACTGCTTTACCAGGCGCATTAGCAGGGAGCTGGATTGGAAGTGGGCAGCCAGGACTCAAACCAGCGCCCACAGGAAATGCTGGTGCTGCAGGTGGAGGTTTTACCCGCTGCACCACAGCGCCTGCCCCAGAGACCCAGGGTTGGTTTACTGCCCAGCACATGCCAGGCACGTGTAGGGTATCAGGGACCTGGCACTGGAAAAGACCTGTCCCTGCTTTCTCAGGGGTTTGAGCAGGAGGACCCGAAATCATTCCCATTTTACAGACAGTGAAACCGAGGCAGGGACAGGGTGAGACGTTCCCACAGTCTTGTGGAGAGTTGGGGCAGAGCCAGGGCCGAGCTGGAGAAAACATTCTGCCCACGCTCATTCGGAGCCGGCGTCGGGAGGGCACACAGAGGAGCCTTGCACGGGAAGACAGCTCGGTGAGGGAAGGGGCCTGGCCTGGGAGAGGGGCCGGGGCAGATGTGACAGTCGGAGGAGTCTCCACGGAGCCCCTGTCCCCCTTCCCCTAACCCTGCACTGCGGGGCCCTGCTGCCTCCCTTCCACTCCCCAGCCAGGCGGCCCCTTTGCTATGCTAATGCAGGTCACGGCCTGGAGGAAGGTTCTGGAAGTGAGGGGAGGGCTGCCTTCTTCTCCCAGAAGACCTGTTCTCCCAAGGTCAAGGTGAGGGTGGCCGTGGACAGAGAAGAGGCCCCCTGTGGCCTTGCTCTTGCGGCCGGGCTGCAGAAGCTGTCTGAATCGCCCTTCACCGACTCGTGAGTGAACCCATCGGGGACGCTGGGTGGCTGTTACCTCTGCAGTGGTAACTTCAGAAAGCGTTTAACTAGCGCAGATCTAACTTGGCCCATATTGCAAATGACTCCCATCAGCTTCCCACGGTTCCCACCGCGTACCAAAGAAACGGTGCACAGCTCTCAGCAAAACTCCAACACTGTGTGCAGTCAGATGTAGAAACAGCCCTGTCTCAAAGCGTGAGCTTGGGGCTGACGGTGGGGGCAGCGGGCTAAGCTGCCACCTGTGACACCGGCATCCCCTGTGAGTACTGATCCGAGGCATCCCCTGTGAGTACTGATCCGAGTCCCAGCTGCTGCACTTCCGATCCAGCTCCCTGATAATGCACCTGGGAGAGCAGCAGAGGACTGCCCGAGGGCGCGGGACCCTGTACCCACAGGGGAGACCCGGATGGAGCTCCTGGCTCCTGGCTTCAGCCTAGTTCCTCCAGCCCTTGCAGCCATTTGGGGAGTGAACCAGTGGATGGAAGATTCTCTCTCTCTCTCTCTTTCTCTCTTTCTCTCTCTCCCTTCCTCCCTCTCTCCCTCCCTCTCTCCCGCTCTCTCTTTCTGCTATTCTGCCTTTCAAATGAATAAATCTTTTTCTTTAAAAGTGTGACCTTGACATGATTGTTTCTGGTCTTTGCTTGGTTCTTGCAATGGTTTTATGAGTGTAAATTAGATTACTCCTTTATTGCATTGTATCGGTATACATTGGATGGTTTCTCTTCCATTCAGAGTAACAATGGCCCCTTTCCCATGCCCAGGCCTCACCTGGCGTCACTGCCCCTGGCTCCTTCCCCGGCTCCTGTCCTGTGAGTCTGTCCCCAACCAATGGCAGCACCTGTGGGTTCCTACCCCACCTGCCTGCCGGCTCGCTCCCTGCAACTCCCCACTATCATCCACGTGGCCACCACATCAGGATTCCAATCATTCATCCTGGCTCCTGCTCACCATGGCCAAGGACCCAGTTAGTTCCCATGCTGCCGTGCGTCACCACTCAGAGCTGTCCCGGTGAGTGTACTGGGTCAGGTATGTCTGACACTGTCCCAGGCTGGAGCCCGCGCCTCCTCCTCCTCCTCCTGTTGCTACAGGGCAGCAGGTTGTCTATGGTGAGACCGTTCCGGATGGGAAAGCGCTCCCACAGGTGACGCTGCTCAGCCCCCCACCCTCTCCCTGCGTCCACTGTCACCACGAGGCAGAACCGAGGGAGGGGCCCTGCTGTGCTAGCAGCCAGATGCTCCCTGCTTCCTCCAAGAGCAGAGAGCTGGGTTAAGCTGGGTGTGCACAGAGCCCCGGACGGAAAAGCTGCCACTGGCTGGAGCTGCTTCCTGCAGACCATTCCACACAGCCCCCTCCCGTGCTCGCTCTCTCCTGCACGCTGAGCTGAGGGGTGGTCCCATCCCCACCCAGAACCTCAAACCTCTGTGAGCAGCCTTCCCGCCTTCCGCCTCCCTCTCTCCTTTCTTTCCCTGTCTTTGCTCACTTGCTGTAACTGAACACCGCAGACAGTAATTCAGGAGAGGAGGAATTTCCTTCTTAGCTCTGGGCTTGGAAGTCCCAGGTCAAGGAGTCACAGCAGGTGCAGGACTTCCTGCGGTTTCTCATGGCATCGCAGCAAGTGCACCGGCTCAGGCCTCTCTTCCTCTCCCCACAAAGCCACAGACACCAACACGCCCCACCCACATGATCTCATAGTCCGAGGTTCTTCCCGAAGACCCCACCTCCTGATACCCCCAACATGGAACGTTGGGAGTAATGAGTAATTTTCTTTTTTTTTTTTTTTTGAAGATTTATTCATTTATTTGAAAGGCGGAGTTACAGAGAGTCAGAGGCAGAGAGAGGGAAGTTTTCCATCTGCTGGTTTACTCCCCAGATGGCTGCAGGCCAGAGGTGGGCCAATCTGAAGCCAGGAGCTAGGACCTTCCTCTGGGTCTCCCATGTGGGTGCAAGGGCCCAAGCACTTGGGCCATCTTCCACTGATTTCCCAGGCCACAGCAGGGAGCTGGATTGGAAGTGGAGCAGCCTGGACTCGAACTGGCACCCATATGGGATGCTGGCACTGCAGGAGGCGTCTTTACCCGCTACGCCACAGCACCAGCCCCAGGGAGTACTTTTCATTAACAGTGATTTGGGCAGGGTCGCCCAGACCCAGGTTCTCTCCTCCCTCCTTTCCTCCCTTCCGTCAGGGGGAATGTAGAAACACAAGGAAATATTCCTCGTGTGACCCAGACTCCAGCGTCATCTTGGTCCCATCAGGAACAGCAAGAAACACATTCAGGAGCCAGCGTTGTGGCGTGGTGGGTGAGGCCACCACCTGCAATGCCGCATCCCATATGGGCACCTGTTCAAGTCCCAGCTGCTCCACTTCTGATCCAGCTCTCTGCTGTGGCCTGGGAAAGCAGTAGAAGATGGCCCAAGTGCTTGGGCCCCTGCACCCACGTGAGAGACCTGGAAGAAGCTCCTGGCTCCTGGCTTCTGGCTCTGGATCAACCCAGCTCCAGTCGTTATGGCCATTTGGAGAATGAACCAGTGGATGGAAGACCCCCCCTCCCCACCGCCTCTCTGTGACTCTGCCTTTTAAATAAGTAAGTAAGTAAATAAATAAATAAATAAAGGAAAGAAATGCGTTCAGCCTGAACACAGAGATCCGCAGTGATTCCTCCAGGCCAGGCAGGACACCCACTGTGTTCCGTGGGCGCCAGGATCCCAGAGCCACTCCCGGATGTTGAGGGCCTGGTCCCTCTGATGCATTAGTGATGGTGCCTCCCCCAGGAGGACTTCTTGGAGTGCCGGAAAGACCTAGGGGCACCAGTGGACTGTGGCATGTGGCACGGCTGATGTGGCACTGCCCCCTGAGGCTGATGGATGGGTCACGTGCTTGGTCTATGAAGACACACGCTCAGCCTCAGATGCATGCAAGCCCTTGGCACTGACCCAGCCAACGTGTGCTTTGCTAGACAGAAAATTCTAGAAGGCAGTCCTAAGCAGGTGGACACAGGGCTCCAGCTCCAGCCTGGCTCTCTGTGTGGCCTCGAAGCCAGCCACTGCCCTGCATTGCACTGGTCTTTGTGCAGCAGAATGAGGGCCACCCTCCCCTCCGAGGCCACGCGCCGTCGGCAGCACCGGAAACAAGGTCAGAAGGCTGTGCTCATCTTCTCCAATCTGCTCACTTCTCCAAGAGCTGTGGATCGCTGGGATTTCCCAGGAGCCAGCAGGCTCTTCACATTTTGTTAGCTGAAGGATGAGAATGAGCATGGAGTGATAGGGTTCTCATAGCCTAGGCTTCTCGCCTGCACCCTGTAAATGCGGAACAAAGACTTGAGGAGAAGTGAAGCAGCAAAGATCCCAATGCTGAGGCCGGCACTGAGGTGTAGCGGGTAAAGCCGCCATCTACAGTGCCAGAATCCCATATGGGCACCGGTTCGAGTCCTGGCTGCTCCACTTCCCATCCAGCTCTCTGCTATGTCCTGGGAAAGCAGTGGAGGATGGCCCAATACCTTGGACCCTTGGACCCGCATGGGAGACCCGGAAGAAGCTTCTGGCTCCTGGCTTCGGATCAGCACAGCTCCGGCCATTGTGGCCATCAGGGGAGTGAACCAGCGGATGGAAGACCTCTCTCTGTCTCTCTCTCCTTCTCTCTTTGTGTAACTCTTTCAAGTAAATAAATAAATTAAAAAAAAAAAAAAAGCTCAGTGCCTACATCAATGTCAAAGCCAGCTTTGACCCCGTGGGGTTCTGTCCCGGAAGGCCTCTGCTGGTGGACGACTAACGTGACTGGGGCTTGGGAACTGCAGCCGGCCCTGGGTGAGTCCGGTGCACCAGCTGGCCACGCTGCGTGTTTCCTGGCTCATCAGCTTTGCGGTGCCTCTCTGTGCTGACACACATCCTCTGCTGTTGATTCCACACCTGGAAGAAGACCCGCCTGGCTCGTGGTTGAAGCTATCACCTGAGCCCGCTTCTGTGCTGCGTGAACAGCTCTCGACTCACGGGGGTGTGTAGGAGCACGGGTGTGCCTGTTGCTGGAGCCGAGTCTCACCAGGCTCAGTAGAGGAGCTGGCGTCGGTGCGCCGCGCAAGCCCCAGCCTCCGGGCCAGGGCCTGCCTTGCAGCTGTGTCTGCGCCACGGTCTGCTGGCGATAGGGACCATGAGCCTCGTGAGCAGAAGCCGCCCACACGCCCTTCTCTGCTTTAAGGATGGCTTTGAGAGAAAGTTCCATGGAAAAGCGCAGCCAGCTAGGAGCTGACCTCCCGGCTTCTGCCCGCTGGGAGGAGCTGGCAGTGACCTTGTGGACCACACCCGGGGTCAGCAAGGGGGTGGGCCCAGGGGACCTCTGCCCACAGCCCGCCAGGGTGTAAATGAAAAGGCGGGAGTGAGGTCTGAGCGAGTTCCGCTGCCCCCTGAGCCAGAAACCGCGCTCTGTGCCTTGGAGAAGTGTGCGCGTGACCCACGGCATGCCCACTTGGCTTCCACAGCCGGTGTCTCGCTCGTGGCACTTGTCCCCCGCGGGAGAGGGAAGTGAGTGTGTGACCTGCGTTAAATCCACCTAGAAATCAGGCTGGAATTCTCCCGTGCGTGCACGCACTTGGCCCATTGTCCTCTGCTCCACCTGGGTGCTCCCAGCCTCAGGGCCGCCCTTGACCTCCCTCACTGCCGTCTCCCCCAGCCATGTCTTTCCTTTCTTTCTCCTTTTAATCCAAGAGGCAGAGAGACAGAATGGAGCAAGGAGTGGGAGACAGAGAGAGAGAGAGAGAGAGAGAGCGAGAGCGAGAGAGCTCTTGTGTGCTGGCTCACTTCCCAAATGCCCTTAGCACATGGGAGCGGGGAGCACATCCCAGGCTTGTGTGAGTGGCGGGAACCCAGCTAGTCTTGAACCATCAGCACTGCCTCCCAGGGTTGCATCACCAGAGCTGGGAGCTGCACCCGGCACTCCGTGTGGGACGTGGGCCTCTGAGCTGCTGGGCAGAGCCCTGCCTGTGCTTTCCCTCCTCTGCAGGGGCACAGGGGGGAGGGGGTGCGAGCCCCGGAGAAGCCGAGTGTGCACCGGCTCCAGGAGGCCCTGCTCCGCTGTTACGCCTCACCCACAGCGCCCACCTCACCTGCAATGGTGCTCTCCGCTTCTCCCGGGAGACGTAACGGGCACTGGCTGCACTGGGCTGCCCT
Source organism: Oryctolagus cuniculus (assembly GCF_051225735.1). Taxonomy (NCBI): domain Eukaryota; kingdom Metazoa; phylum Chordata; class Mammalia; order Lagomorpha; family Leporidae; genus Oryctolagus; species Oryctolagus cuniculus. The sequence goes on along the minus strand of NC_142869.1, from coordinate 5,095,843 downwards.
CAGGAAATGCATCCCCAGAGCCTGGAGTCTCTTCTCACCAAGATAAATGGACATCATCTCAGCATACGGAAGGCCCAGCAGGAAGTCTCACGTCCCCAACTCCCACCTGCTTCCTGCTCAGTGCGGCTGCCCTAGAAGAAAGAGGCATCTGTCTTCTATGTGAGGTTGTGGTTGGCTGTCGTTACTGTCAATCACATCAGTTCAAGGGCGGGGCATCAACTCTTTCCCAAGGGCACACCCAGCTCTCTGACCTTGGTCTCCATCAAAGGCACTGGGACTCCTCCGGTGAGTGACAGCTCCTAGGGGTGGGGCAGAAATGTCCAAGATGAGTCTGTTGCTCTCAGTGCCAGAAAGTCTGGAAGTGCCCACGAAGGGGAAGGCAGCCCTGGACAGCGGCGGGCACAGGAGCTGCCCGGAAGGGCTCCCGGCTGCCGAAGCTGGAACAGCTTGAGCGAAAGAGTAAATAAAACAGTGAGGGGTCATAAGCCAAAGAACAAAATAAGTATCCCCGGGTCCATAATGACATCAGCGCTTGCAGAAATTAAATAAGCGGGAGACAGCTTCAAAACTAATGTGGCTGCTCCCTCCTAAGGAAGGGGGGTGGCCCCGTGCTCTCTAAGTGCGGACCACACACACGGTGGCCTCCTCCAGAGAGCGCAGCACGAGGGGCGCTGGACCCTGGCTCCAGCCGCCTTGGGAGCTGGGACCAGCCGGCCACAGGCAGTGCTGCTGGGAGCAGAGGCGGGCTGTCATGGCTCAGTCCCCTGGGGAGGTTTGGAGCGTTATTCCTGTAAACCCAGCCGTCAGGTCTCCTTGTGATGCCACAGACTAACCAGTGTCTTTAAATAAAGTCCTCTCTTCAGGAGGGAAGGCTGTTTTCTGTTGATTTAAGAGGTCACGGACACAGTCAACTGTAAGGAAGCTCAGAAGGATGGCGAGGTGCGTGTCGGGTAATAGCGAGCCCCAAGTTAGCAGACGTGGTGGCGGTGGGCATGAGCCATGCTTTCTCTAAAATCACAATGTTTGTGTGTCTTAGAATAGAACTGGGGCCGGGGCTGTGGTGTAGTGGGCTAAGCCTCTGCCTGCAGTGCTGGCATCCCATATAGGTGCCGGTTCGAATCTTGGCTGCTCCACTTCTGATCCAGCTCTCTGCTATGGCCTGGGAAAATAGTAGAAGATGGCCCAAGTGCTTGGGCCCCTGCACCTGCATGGGAAGGCATGGAAGAAGCTCCGGGCTCTGGCCTCAGATCGGCTCAGCTCCAGCTGTTGCGGCCATTTGGGGAGTGAGCCAGCGGATAGAAGGTCTTTCTCTCTGTCTCTCCCTCTCTCTGTCTGCAACTCTACCTCTCAAATAAATAAGGAAAGTCTTTAGAAAAAAAGAGAATAGAACTGAAAGTCTTAAGGACAACAGTCAGAGTGTGGGGTTTGTCCACGGAAGCAGTGTGCTAAGATTCTTCCCATAACTTGGGGGATGCTGTAGAGTCATTACTGTAGAAATGCCAAGGAAAATGTGGGGTTAGGTTAAAGCTTCGACGGTCACCGCCGTGTCATGGACAGTAGGATCCACAGCTTCTCCATCGCCCCGGAAAAGGAGGGGAAAACACCCTTGATTTAACAAAGGAAGAAAAGACAGAAACAGAAAAGAAAGGGTGGCGCATGGAGAAGGCATCGTGAGACGGGAGACAGAAGGCGACGTGTGTCGCAATCTCAATACACACACATGGATTAGGCCAGCCAATTAAAAGGCAGAAGTTGTGAGGGAAGATGCTTAAAAATGTAGGGTGCGTTGCTTATAAAAAACCTACGGGCTAACCTTCAACAGCATAGGAAAGTCTACATTGCAAAAGTACGAAATGGCACATCTTACAAACGCGGGCAAAAATCAGAGTGAACTAGCAGCCGCTGAGGGGACGGAATTTAAGGGACGCGGTGCTGGCAGCAGTGAGGAAGGGCCCTGTGCATTTACGTCTAAAGGGAACAGCCCGGAGGAGTCACACGTTTGCATTTCCACAACAGCACGGCCGCAGTGTATGTCGACTGTTAAAGCCCCGGAGAGAGAGTTCAGCACATCTGCATTAGCAATTGATGTCCCAAACATGCGGCACAAAAACGAATAACCAACAAAATCAAACTGATGGGCTTGGTATAGAAAAGGCTCCAGTCACAGCCAAAGTCAGAACAGACATTCTTCTCAGGAAGACGTGACCTTGCGTTAAGTCACAAAGAAATATTCAGCTCATTCCAGAAGAGTGGGAACTCGAGATCTTGTTTGCTACCCACAAGCGATTAAACTGAGAATCGGCAAGGAGACGTGGGATGGGAGCCAGCACTTACCGGCTCCAGACACGGAGATGTTTCAAAATGCAGTTATTAATAACCCACTGGTGGGCAGGAACCCACAGTGATTACAGCAAATCTACAGCTGAGCACCACGAACAACGCTACAGTCTTCAAAGCCAGGAGACCGTGGCTACATTAGTACTTGCGGCTTAACTCCTAGCCCGAATGCATTTATTTAAAAGAGCATTTTAAGCAAATGAGTTAATTCATTTCAAGTTAGAAAAGGAAAACCACTCAAGTCCAAAGAAAGTAATAGGAAGAAAATAAATATAAAAGGAGATATAAATAAAATGAAAAAGAGTGAAACGAACGATGACCCACAAAACTAGAAGCTGTATAAAATAACATTATCATTAGAGCTGGAGGGAAATAAGCCCAAGCCGGGGAGGAGGAATAAAACCGGGGCAAAAGAACAGCATGGCAGAGCTGTCGAGAAATCAGGAGATCGCGGGGCGGCACTGTGGTGTAGCAGGTCAAGCCACCGCCTGCAGTGCCGGCATCCCATATGGGCGCTGGTTCGAGTCTCGGCTGCGCCACTTCTGATCCAGCTTCTTGCTATGGCTTGGGAAAGCAGCAGACGATGACCAAGGTGCTTGGGCCCCTGCACCCATGTGGGAGACCCAGATGAAGCTCCTGGCTCCTGGCTTCGGCCTGGCCCAGCCCTGGCTGTTGCGGCCATTTCAGGGGAGTGAACCAGTGGATGGAAGACTTCTCCCTCTGTCTCTCCTGTCTCTCATTATAACTCAGCCTTTCAATAAATAAATAAACCCTAAAAATAAGAGAGAGAAAGAGAAAGAAATCAGGAGGTCACTAGGTGCAACTTCATGTCAGCAAATTTGAAAAGAACTTGGTGAAAATGGAAGCATTTCTAGACGAATGCGTAAAACTGTAGGGCTCCGGACATGTCTTCCCAGTGCCCTAAAAATAATTCAAATCAAACACTTCAAAGCAGAGTAAAATTCAGAAGCAACAGGAAGTCGGCTCACGGTTCCTGGTGTCCCAGCAGCTCCCAGGGCAGCTGGCTGGGGCAGGCGGAGTGGCTGGACACACACAGCACCTGCTCACTTTCTCACAGGGGCACCTGTAACACCTTGTGCGGGGCAGGAACCAGCGGGCGAGTGGTTTAAGTGGAGAAGCGTTGGGGGGCCAGGCTCTGGGGGAGACTCAGGCCAGGGAGATGGGAGTTTTGGGGGATGCACCTGTGGCTTGCTGGGCCCACCTGCCCCCCAGAAAGGGGAGCCCCTCTCCCCCGGGGACGTGGACTCTAAGCATACCCACTCCCATGGAGAGGGGAGCCACCCCTTTCCGTCCTGTTGTCAGGCAACCTGAGCTTTGGAGGCGACTCTGCTTGTTAAAATGATTCTCAGGAAGGCACCAGCTTGGTTGGTAAGCCGGAGTCCTGCTTAACAAGACAAGGTCTGGACAAGTTTATGATAGCTTTTGCCAACCCTTCAAAGAACACGTATCTTGGGGCCAGTGCTGCGGTGTAGCAGGTTCGAGTCCTGGCTACTCCACTTCCAGTCCAGCTCTCTGCTATGGCCTGGGAAAGCAGCAGAAGATGGCCCAAGTGCTTGGGCCCCTGCACTCATGTAGGAGACCCAGAAGAAGCTCCTGGCTCCTGGCTTTGGATTGGCACAGCTCCAGCTGTTGAGGCCAATTGGGGAGTGAACCAGCGGATGAAAGACCTCTCTCTCTCTCTTTCTCTCTGCCTCTCCTCTTCTCTCTGCATAATTCTGACTTTCAAATAAATAAATAAATCTTAAAAAACCCACATATCTTGCTGTAACAGAGCAGATAAAGCCACCCCCTAAGATGCCAGCACCCCATTTGGCTGCCAGTTTAAGTCCCGGCTGCTCCGCTTCTGATCCTGCTCACTGCTAATGGCCTGGGAAAACAGTAGAGGATTGTCCAGGTCCTTGGGCCCCTGTCATCTGTGTGGGAGACCTGGAAGAAGCTCCTGGCTCCTGGCCTTGGCCTGGCCCAGCCCTGACCATTGCAACCATTTGGGGAGTGAATCAGCAGATGGAAGACCTCTCTCTGTCTCTCCCTCTCTGTCTGTAACTCTGCCTTTCAAATAAATAAAATAAGTATTTAAAAATAAATAAATATCTTAAATAACTGTTTATGAAACTAAAAAAAAAGAAAGCCTCCAAATGGATTTGAAAAATGGAACATGTATTCATTTTACCAAACCAGACTTGAGGGCAGGAAGCAAAAGGAAAAAATAGCCCAGTCCCATTTATGAACACAGACACAGTAATAACAAACAAGATCTTGGCAACTCAGAGCACTTTATTCTTTAGAAATAATGCAAGTTTATTCCAAAAATGTATGATGTTATGATGTTTCAAATGCAGAACCCATTATTACTGTGGTATGCTATATTAAGAGAATTGTAAAAAGAAAGCAAAGAAACATCTCAAGAGAAATAAATGGGGCCAGTGCTGTGGCGTAGCAAGTCAAGCCCTAGCCTACAGTGCCTACAGTGCTGCATCCCATGTGGGTGCTGGTTCGAGTCCTTGGTGCTCCACTTCAGATCCAGCTCTCTGCTGTGGCCTGGGAAAGCAGTAGAAGATGGCCCAGGTCCTTGGGCCCCTGCACCCACGTGGGAGACCCGGAAGAAGCTCCTGGCTTCAAATTGGTGCAGCTCTGGCCATTGCAGCCATTTGGGGAGTGAACCAGCAGATAGAAGACCTCTCTCTCTGCCTCTGCCTCTCCTTCTCTCTCGGTGTAACTCTGACTTTTAAATAGATAAAGAAATCTTAAAAGAGAGAGGAGAGAGGAGAGAGATACAACCAGAGCAGTCACAAAGTCCAACACTAGTTTATAATTTGAAGTTGGCGTTCAAGAAAAGCCGCTTTGAAAGCCTACAGCACACGCAAACCCTAGTGGTTGGTGTTTCGAAGCATTAGCATTAGTGCCAGGAAGGCGGAAGGAAGCTCCTGTCATCTTCGCCACAAAACTGGGCTCTGGTTTCTACAGAAATGAGAAAAGCAAGAGAAGTGAGGATACAAAAAGGAGGCGCCATCGCCCCCTGCATGTGCATCGCTGTTGTGTGTGAGAGTCACAGAGCGTGTGTGTAGTCTGAACAGAACGCATGGATTCCACAGACCTGGAGCACAGTGAGCTCACGCTGGCTTTGTGTACCGCGTCTGAACGACATGACGTCGGTGTGCACAGTGCCTCTGTCAGAGCAACGGGTTCCGCCAAAAGCGAAACAGGAACAAACATGCGATTGATAGGGAAGTTTGGGTCAAGGAACGAAGTCACTGACGCTTTACGAATGGAGAGCTCATTTTTCTGAAGATTATTTATTTGAAAGTCTGAATTAGAGAGAGAGAGAGAGAGAGAGGGAGAGGGAGAGGGGGAGGGGGAGGGGGAGGGGAGGGGAGGGAGAGGGAGGGAGAGACAGATCTTCCATTTGCTGGTTCATTACCCCAAATGGCCGCAACAGCTGGGATGGGTCAGGCAGGCCGAGGGTCGGAGCCTCATCCGGGTCTCCTATGTGGATGCAGGATCCGAAGCGCTCGAGTCATTTTCTGCTGCTTTTCCCAGGCACCTCAGCAGGGAGCTGGATTGGAAGTGGAGCAGCCGGGACACGACGCGGCTCCCATCTGGGACGCTGGCACTGCAGGCGGTGGCGTTATCTGCCGCAGCGCCGGTCCTGGAGAATGCTTTTGAAGATGGGATGGGGCGAGATGATGCTGCAGACGAAGCCCGCAGCAGCGGGTCCTCCACGTCCATTTGCAGGGACAAATGAGTCTCGTCTGTGCTCTGATCGCAGAGCGTGAAGATCAACAGCAGAAATGACGGGGACCCCGCAGACACCTCACTCCGTGCGGCTGACACATGCCGCATGGGAAATTCTACGGGAGCGAGCCTTCTGCTCACGCAGCGCACCTGTATCAGCGCAGACAGGAGCAGAACCCTCAGTGGAGAGCTTACACAAGCGAGCATGTCTTCAAGACTTGCAGTCAGAGCTGTGACGTGGCTTTGCCAGTGAGATCCTGAGGACAAAGCACAGCCAGACCAGCGCTGGCAGCAGGTGGAAGGGGTCCCGTCAGAGCAGACGGTCAGTGGCAAAGCTCACGGCAGCAGTGCTTGGGGGCACACGAAGAGCATTTTGCCTGTTGACTTTCTGGAGGGTCAAAGGATGATAACACCTGTCTGTCGGGAGGGTGTGCCTAGAACGACAGGCAGACACCCAGGCCGGCTTCCCAGAGAGCCCTTCTGCTCACGCCTCTCGCACACCAGGGCACCTTTCTGAGCGTTTCCGTGGAAACCATGAGGCAGCCACCTTGCACCTTGCAGTCTCCAACTGCTCCACCTGTCTGGTCCCTGAGAAGCAAGCTAACCCTAGAGGTCAACAGTGGACGACAGCCCATCCAACCATACAGCCTGTCAGCTGCAGCTGCTCCACCCGGGAGACAGAGATGAACTTAACCTTGGGTGCCTGATGTGCAGCATTGATCTTCCAAACACGTTTCCTCCTCTTTAGCAGAAGTGTTTCCCATCCACCAGGAACGGACATCAGCGCACATGGCAGACTTGCACGTCGCTCCTCTACCTTCGGCCTTAATACAACGTAAGAGACAACATGGGTGTCCAGACCCCCTTCAGAACATCCTATCAGCCCATGCCATGGGTCAAATTATGCTAATTTGGAGGAGAAAAACGTGGCTTTGGTAAGACACACGCCCTCCAGAAGATGGCACGAATCCTAAAAAGATCCAGGGACGGGGATACGGGTGATATTTTTAGGTGCTGAGTGGGTGGGGCGTTCTGGGAGGACAGATCGATGTGCTCCCCTCTTCCAAACAAAGCAGCGCTGCACCTGCTGCCTGGCCGTGGGGGGGGGCAGCGTTTCCTCTGCACGCACCCCTGGAGACAGGGATGTGAACACCTGCCACGTCGGACGAGCTCCAGGGCACGAGAAAGGAGTGCTCTAGCAGCACACACGCCCCAGATCACCACAGGGGTGGGGAGAGATGGCTACGCTTAATCACATTCAAATGAAAACTTGGACACAGATCAGCCTCATTCAGAAAGATCTTTCTAAGATTAAAAAAAAAGTCACATGAAGCATTTCTATAGATCAACACAGAAGAGAGGAACAGCATAATAGCAGAGAACATAAGAAGATTCCACGAGGGGGCGGTCCTCGCACGAAAGGGGGCATTCGGGAGTCACAGGGCAGAGGGCTGTGCATGCTGGGTGACGCTTCTGCACTGTGAATGTTAGAGGCCTGAAGCATTTCAGGCCCACACCAGGAGGAGGGACAGAACACCTTCCCCTTCATCCTGTCTGACACTGACCTCCATCCTCAATCAGGAAGAAGTCCACTTCCAGACTTCATTAGACATTGTCAGGCTCAAGGGAAATTGTTTATAAACTGAGTTTCTTCCTCTCTGAATTACCTCTTCATGTTCATTGGCCACCGATATATATATGCTTGTATGATTTATAGCTCTCTGCTGTGGCCCGGGAAGGCAGTGGAGGATTGCCCAAGTGCTTGGGCCCTGCACCCGCATGGGAGACCAGGAGAAGAACCTGGCTCCTGCCATCGGATCAGCGCGGTGCACTGGCCGCAGCACGCAGGCCACAGCGGCCATTGTGGGGTGAACCAATGGAAAAGGAAGACCTTTCTCTCTGTCTCTCTCTCACACTGTCCACTCTGCCTGTCAAAAAAAATTTAGTTTAACTTATTTGAAAGGCAGAGAGAGAGAGAGAGAGAGAGAGAGAATTTGCTGGCTTACTCCCCAATTAGCTGCAACAGCCAAGGCTGGACCAGGACAAAGCTAGGAGCCAGGGACTCCATCTGTTTCCCATGTGGGTGGCAGGGGCTCAGGCACTTGGGCCACTCTGCTGTCTTTCCAGGAGCATCAGCAGGGAGCCGGATTGGAAGTGGAGCAGCCGGCTTCATATGGGATGCCGGAGTGGCAAGTGGTGACTTAACTCACTGCACCACAGCACTGGCCCCTATGTGTGTAATTTTTAAAATTTCTTTAGCTTATTTGAAAGGCAGAGAGCAGGAGAGAGGGAAAGGGATAGGGATAGGGACAGCAGGATAGCAGGGGGGAGAGAGAGAGAATGAGAGAGAGAGATAGAGAGAGAGAGAGAGAGAGAGGAGTTGCATCCATTGATTCACTCCCTAAATGCCCACAGTAACTGGGACTGGGCCAGGCTGAAGCCAGTAGCTCAGAATTCAGTCTTGGTCTTTCACATGGGTGGCAGGGAGACATCTACTCGAGCCATCGCAGGTGCCTCCCAGGGTCTGTGTTACCAGGAGCTGGAATCGGGAGCAGAGCCGGGACGTGAATCCAAACTCTTTTCGTGGGCTCCAGGTGTCCTGGGCGGCATCTCAAATGCTCCACCGATCTCCCACGCCATGTGCTAGTCTTGTATTTGACAGCATGCTTTGTTTCTCCATTGACAGGAGATGTTGGTATATTGGTAAGGTTAATCTGTGTCTATCATATCTCACAAGTTGCTGTCTTGGTCCATAGCGTGAGGTTTGCTTCCTTAATGATTGTTCTTGCCATGTGCGCCTTGGTCACTTGCAGCTGTTGTCATGGGGGTTCCCCCGCATCACTCCCACACCACTGGCTTCATGGTACCACATTTCACGCAGACTTCTCTGTCCTTGTCTTCCTCAAGACCTGTGTAAATCCTTCATGTAACCATTCCAAGGCTCGGGGTAGACGGGCGACACCACCACCAGGGCAGCAAGAGTGTCGCACGCGGCACGGCAGCGGCTGTTACTGCCGGGCCCACCTCCATCTGTTTCACTTTGCACGGATTCAGGTAGCCAAGTACAACCCAAGTCTTGGAACATTAATGGAAGATTCCAGGACTCTCCAATCCCTAGTTTTGAACTGTGCTCCCTTCTGGGTAGTGTGACGGGATCTCCCACCATCCCACTGCATTCCACCCAGGATACGAATCATCCCGTGTCCTGAGCTGTGCACGTGACCCACCCCATGGTAGGAGAGAGGGAGGGGTGGGGGAGAGAGAGAGATGGAGAGAGAAGAGAGGGAGAGACCACAACCACGTAACTTTCATTATAGTATATTGCTATAGCCGCCCTGTTTTGCCATTGGTTGTTATTTTTAATCTCTTACTGTGCCTGACTATAAATTATACTTCATTGTGTGTGTGTGTGTGTGTGAATAAGAAAACCAGTATATACGGGGTCCGCGCCACCTGCCATCTCAGGCCTTCACTGGTGGACATGGAGGGACAGCCGTGCGCAGAAGTCTGCTCGGCCACTTCTCTGTGTGTGCCCTGGCTATAAGCACCTGGCAATTCTGTGGAGCAGGAGTGAGCCTGCACACGGGCCTGGCGGGCTCCAGCAGCAGTACGGACGCTTCTACCAGCCACACAGCCTGCGGTCCAAAGGTGGAGAGCAACAGGGGCAGCCAGGAGGCCAGGTGCATTTCCTGAGGGTCCGCTGTGTCCCAGTGGCCTCACCAGGGGCTCGCCAACAGCAGAAGTGCAGCGTGCACAGAGCACTTTGCCAGATTGGCATCCAGTCAGTGCCCGGTGTTGCACCTGCCACTGTCATGGGACCGTGGTTTCACAGGCAACAAAGTGCTGACCAAAGCCAGGGGGGGACTCCTCTGCTTCCAGGCAGACGGGGGTCAGGGTGCAGCCCGGGCACCCTGCCCCCCACCAGAGGGCTCGGAGACGCCTTCTTCATTCCGCAATGACTCAGCAGAACAACGTGGTGTTCGTGGAAAGTTCTGTCCAATGGGGAAGGATTTTTTTGCTAAGTCTTAGCTAAAAACTGGAAGCCAGCAGGCAGATCACTGGCCAGAGTGTGTGCTGCGTGGCTCAACATTTGTGAGTTAGAACATCGCACCAGAAGTTGGGATTTTCTGCAGACAAATCAGATGAGCCCGCCTGGCCCCTAGAGCACGTGGGTTCCTGCAGTCTGGCCCCGCACCCCTGACCTGGGAGAAAAAGTCGTCTCCTGTGTGACACACATGACTGGACCGACAGAGGACATTTCTAGAAGACACCTGCTCAGAGTTCTCCATGGCTCCTGTTTGATTCTCTGCAGTAAGCTGATGTGACAAGACCACTATCCCATCACCACACTTAGAGGTAGGAAGAAGGGAGGCGGATGTTCAACCCACACCAGGAGGAGAACAGTCGGGCTCGTTGTGGAGGGAAATAGAATCAGGAAAGCCGAAGACGGACTCGAGCGACCTTATAAGATCACAGAGGAAACGAACAAGGAGATAGCACAAGATAAAGGCAGCAGGGACTGAGCAAGGGGACCCAGCGCCTGGGTGGAGCTGCTCCTGACGAAGAACGCCTGGGCATGGCACCACGCCAGAGTGAAGGGGTCGGGGCGCCTCCCTGAGCCGGAAGTGGACTTGACCCCCAGACGGGGATGCAGTCTCCAGGCGACACTGGTGAACAGACGGACACAGAGACAACGGAGTGGCATCAGCAGAGCCGAAGCAAAGTGTTGGGGCCAGGAGTCCCTCACCAGCGGTGGGCAGGCACACGGCTCACGGCTCAGCCTCGCCGGACGGGGCTGGGGCAGGTAGACTGCACCCGCTAGGTCTGGCGTCTCAGGAGCCAATGCCAAAGACGTGGTAGCTTTGCTGGAGGGTGAGGCTGTGGCCCTCTCCATGGGACAGCTGCCCTCTGGGACCTGACAGCACCCCCGCCCCAGCCCAGGAACCTGGGGGGACTTCGCAGTGGGGGGCGGCTGAGGCTCATGGTGAACCAGCCACCTGGGGGGTGAGGACTCAGCCCGAGGCAGCCCAGACCCTGCAGGAGCAGGCTGAATGCAGATGGCCGTGTCCACCTGCTGCAAGTCCCCATGGACGCATGCTCCTTGCCTCCTGGAGTCTCCCCCGGGCTCCGACCACTGCATCCAATCCTCGGCTCCATCAGGGTGCCCACAAACCTGGGCTTGTGCTCTGGGGGAGCGAAAGAGGGTCAGGGGCTCTGGAGAGCCCTCGCTGGAGGTCCGTCCCTGGTGTCCATCACATGGACATCTTTGCCTCCCACCTGATGCTCCCAAACTCTGGGCCAGGCCACTTGCTTGAACTGTGGCTGGAGGAGGCTGGGGTCCTCTGGATTCAACCAAGAGGCAGAACCTCAAATGGGAGCTCCTGGTGGTGGGGCATCTCCAGTCTCCCCAGCACCCTAGGGTGTCCATTGACCTTGCCTGTACAACCCCGGCGTCTTCAGCGCCGCCTGTATGGTATCGTGGCTTTGCCAGCCTGTTTTCCTCTGCTGGCATGGAACTTCTCTCCCCACTGTTGATGGGGAGTGTGTTGATGGGCTTCTCGTTTGAAAAGCTTCCCCTCAAGGCTTATTTTAGAGAGAGAAGAAGCAAGCCAGCGTTTGATATAATTAAGCGATGGCCAACTGCCTCGCCCACCACTGTAAGTACATCTCCTCTTCAAATTTGCTGCATCGGCTGCTAAGGAGTTTATCCATAAATAGATATTTATCGACGTCTTCCTAGCAGCAACTCCACCAGAGGCCCCCCCCGGCTCAGGAGAACTGAGCTAACTCATTCATCACTCGGATTTGCCCTGAGCGTGCTCTCTCCTCCATCCTTAGGAAGCGAACATGAAAACCACTGGAGTCGGAGGGCAAAAAGAAAACAATGCAGGTTTTGCTTTTGCATCCATCGTAAGTAAAAGGATGCTTTTAGCCGCGTCAGGTCTCGCCCAGCAGCTGACACTCAAGTCCCACACACCGTGTGTCATTTCGTGGGGGAGCTGCTGCTCCTCTAACACAGCCAAAAGGAGGCTGGAAGCACAGCTCTGCCCCCAGGAACAGGCGAGGAAATGTTCAGTACAAAGGGGTTCACATGGCAACCGCTCGACACACGACGCTGTGGAAAACGGCCCTCTCGCTCAGCCTCCTCTGTCTCTGCCAGACTGTGAGATTCGACATCTCGTGGGGAGGGTCCGGGGTCAGCTTCCCTCGCTCAGCTTCCCACCTGTCTGTGTGGGTGGCTGGAGCCAACGCAGGGGACAGGCGCGATGGGAGAGGGCCCCCAGGGGAGAGGTGACCCAGTGCCTTGCTTCTCTTTCCAGCTGCCATGCAACTCCACCATCCGGCTTGCTCCCAGGGTGGCGAAGTCAGGGTCCCTCCACTCCCCGAGGTCACTTAGCATCAGCTCTGGGATTGGGATGGAGGTGCCAAGCGTGACAAGTCGTCCGCTGCCCTGACAGCTGTCGTGAATCTGGCTGGCAGAGCCGATCGCTCAGCACGCTCTGTTCTCCCCACAGTCGGTGCTGAGGGGCACGAGCCGATTGTCCACTTGCCTTTCTGTGCAGAGTGTGTGTCTCCCATGTGCGTGGGCGACTTGCTGGGGCGGGGGCGCCGCAGCCCCGTCCCTCCTGCAGGTCAGGTCTAGGATGAGGCTGACTCCATCCCGGCTCCAGGACTGGAACATGGCACCCGGGGGAGCCAGTCTGCAGCCCCACCCCTGGCATTTGTGCCTGGTTCAGGGACCGACCTGTGACCTGGAACAGGCTCACCGGGGCCAGCTGGGAAGCCTGGATGCAGGACTTCTCCCCGAGGGATGGACAGCTTGACGTTGGGGCAGCCAACTTTGAAATTCCCGATACTGATACTTCCTGCTTCCCTTTTGCCCTGGCCGGCCTGACAAACACAATGGTTATTTCCAACAGCAAGATTTTGGTTTCATTAATGTTCCCTACTTCTTGCTGTCGATTCCATTGGTGTTTGCTGTTACTGTTGTTTTTTCTATTGGCTTTGGGTCATTTGCTGGACTCTTGAATTCAGCGTAAGCTTAAGTCACTGTAATGAGACTTTGCCTTGTCTCACGGGAGCGTTGCGCGCTGTGGGTTTTCCCCTCTCAGCGCCATTTGAGCTGCTTCCTACAGGTCTTTTCATTTCAAAATCCTCTAATTTTTCTTGTGACTCCCTCTTGGAGCCGCAGGTTACTCAGAAGTGTGTGTTGTCTCATTTCCAAGCACCTGGTGGCTTCCCAGCTGGGCTTCTGTTGCTGGGGTCCAGTCTGAATCTGTTAAGATCTGCAGGGGCAGCACGGTGGCGTAGCGGATAAAGCCACCATCTACAGTGCCGGCATCCCTTATGGTTCGAGTCCTGGCTGCTCCATTTCTGATCCAGCTCTCTGCTATGGCCTGGGAAAGCAGTAGAAGATGGCCCAAGCCCTTGGGTCCCTACACCCATGTGGGAGACCCAGAAGAAGCTCCTGGCTCCTGGCTTTGGCTCAGCCCTGCTCCAGCCATTGCAGCCATTTGGGGAGTGAACCAGAGGATGGAAGACCTCTCTCTCTTTCTCTGCCTCTCTGTAAGTCTGCCTTTCAATTAGAGAAAGATCTACAGTGAGTCTCCACAGGGCTGTCCTCTCACGTCTCATGCCCCGCCCTGCGTCTTCTGGTGAGCATGAAGCCGGTGGGGAAGAGCTGGCGAGTGAGTGTGAATCCTCCCGGGTCTGCCCCCGCCCCCACGCTGGCCCACAATCGACCTCCATTTCTTCCGAGCTGTCTTCTCTGGCGTCCCACTGCTTCTGCCTGGGGAAGCGGGAGCTCGTGTCCTGTCTCTCCTCGGAAGCTGTCGGTCCCCATCTCAGAACACAAAATTAACCATGCAGAAGCACACGGTTCAGCGGTATCCGGGGGGTCGGGTGTGAGCCTGCATATTTTAATCTCTGTTGCAGATTCTTGTCTCACACAGAGATAAGGATTCTAAGCAGAGACACTAGAAAGGCACACAAAGTGAGAACAGGGTTTGTTTGGGAGGTGAAGCGGTGAGCAAACATTCACAGGAGAGTGTGGCCACTCCATGGCATGAGTAGACCAGGGGATTGCTGAGAGAGAGAGAGAGAGAGAGAGAGAGAGAGAGAGAGGGAGAGAGGGGGAGGGGAAGGGGAGGGGGAGGGGGAGGAGAGGGAGAGGGAGAGGGGATGGGGAGGGGAGGGGAAGGGGAGGGGGAGGGGAGGTGAGAGGGAAAGGGAGAGGGGAGGGGATAAGGACAGGGAAGGGGGAGGGGGAGGGGGAGGGGGGAGGCCTGAATAGACCTCTAACTGTGGCCCAGGGCAAAAAGAGGACTCTCCTCCACTCTCAGCTTGTTTTATGAGGCTGTGGGTGGTGCCTTGGCCTGCGTGATGCCATCTGGGAATTTTATAGCCTGTCCACGTGGGGATTAATATCCACATCATTGCGGCGTCTCCCCGTCTTGGGCCTGCGTGAGACACAGGGCATACTGGAAGGTGGGTGGTTTGGACTGACCGGCAGAGAAAGAGCGTGATACAGGGTTCCAGCTCACTGAGACCTAACAAGCTGCCTGCCTGCTCCCTCCACATCAGCATAGCTGCCACCTGTTTCCAGTCCTTCCATCAGCCCCCAGGAGGCCCTCAACCCTTTAAACAGTGTGCTGCCGGCCCCTGTGGATTTGTCTGCTCTGGGTGTTTCATTACAGGTGCTTCTGGTGACGATGGCATCCCGTCCTGATAAGCCCATCATAAAATGAAAATTTCCTAAGTCAAAAATGCATTCCGTACCCCTAACCTACTGACCAGCATCGCTTAGCCTAGCCTGCCACAGACACTCAGGACACCTAGGTCAGCCTCCAGTTGGCCAAAACCATTGAACGTGGGCTGCATCTCTAATCACTTGTGCAGTTGCTGACTTCCGTCCTGAAGGGGAAATACGCCCTGGCCGCGAGGGTGCACCTTTGCACCGTGAGCACAGGGACCCTGTGTAGACAGAATCACACAGTACGACAGCCGTTCGTGTCTGAATTATTCCTCAGATTTGGAGCCCATCCAGTTGTCCTGCGACCCCTGCTTTCTGGTGGGGTCAAGACAAGCTGTTTTAGGGTAAGCTTTGAGCCCAGCCTTTAAGATGGCTATATCCCGCAGGGGTGTACCTGGGTTCAAGTCGCAGCTCCAGTTCCTGATTCCCGTCTCCTGCTAACGGGAGGCATGGAAGCTCCCTGCGGCTTCCATGGGAGACCTGACCCTGGATGGAGCTCCCGGCTCCCAGCGTGAGCCTGGCGCAGACCTGGCTGGTGTGGCCATTCGGGGGAAGGCACCAGCGGAGGGGAGATCTCTGCTTACTTGCCTGCCTGCTCTCGCTGTCTCTCAAAAACTGGAGAGAGGAGCTGTTTTGTGGATCACCCGGGGTTTTCTTACGGGGGTTGTTGGGGTGCTGCTCCCACACTTCTGCACCCTGAGCAGCCGTGGGGCCCCAGTGCACTCGCTCAGCGCCCGTCCTCTGCCTCAGCCACGGGCGTGCTGTTTTGCTGTTTTTACCCAGAGCAGCTGCTTCAGCGAGCCTTGAGCTGTTTGGGGGTGTCGTTGTTTTGGGGAGAAACTTGTGTGGTCTTACAAAGAATATTTCTCAACTTTAGCAAAATCACAGTCAGCATCAGTGTTTGCCAGGTTCCCTTGCGTACCCGAGGCGGCGTGTGAGGACGGCTAAGGATTCCACGGAAACGCCAGCGTCGGCCAGGTTTCTTCTCAACGGCTTCTTGGCTTTGCCCTATCACACGATGAGAGCTGTACGATTTGTCATGCGTCCCTTATTTCCCGGTCTGCTGAGAGGCTAAATTTAGCTTTCAATTGGATTAGCTAACTGGCTGGATGTTTCTGGAATATTTATTTCTCTTCTCCTTCTAAAGATTCCCGATTTTAAGTTTTAATTTTCTTTTCCAGTAAAAGAAAAGCTGCAAAAGAAAGTTCGCACAGGACGACATCAAATGATGTTTGATAAATACGTAGGTAAATCATAAAAAAATTCAAAATCAAAAAATGAAACTGTATCAGGGCACTGCAAACGTTTATGGAAAATGCAGCTAGGAGGGATGTATAGTTTTCATGAAGCTGTTAGAAATGCCTTGTACGAAGCAATGGCCGTAATTCTACATCCTGCACGTATAATTAACACTCGTATACATTTTCCCAAGAAACTTGGTAGATAATAGAATAAACGATAAAACAGATGCACATGTCCGAGGCAGGCACACTGGGGCAATTGGCAATTAAGAAAATGCCAGGGCCCACGTGGTGGCATAGTGGGTAAAGCTGCCGCCTGGGACGGGCATCCCATATGGTGCTGGTTCCAGTCCTGGGTGCTCCACTTCCCATCCAGCTCCCCGCTAATGCTTCTAGGAAAGCAGTGGAAGGTGGCCTAAGGGCTTGGGCCCCTGCACCCATGAGGGAGACCCAGAAGAGGCTCCTGGCTTCTGCCTGGCCCAGCCTGGGCAGGTGCAGCCATTTGGGGAGGGAACCAGCAGATAGAAGATCTCTCTCTGTCTCTCTGTCTCTCTCTCTTTCTGTAACTTCCTCCCTCTCCCTCTGTAACTCTGACTTTCAATTAAATAAATAAAAGAGAATGCCAGCTGCGTAGACAACGGTCTGTAAAGACACAGGAGTGGGCAGGGAAGGATGGAAGGCCGAGTCCCTTCATTCTTAAATCACAACTGTACTTCTGGACTTGTGAGCACAACTGATTTTTTGCAAAGTAAAGCAAGAAGGTGCACGCTAAAGAATGAATAAAACAGTGCACATAGATAAACAGATGCGATCCAAGGAGCGGCCAGCTGCAGGTGCCCAGAACACGGTCCTGAATCCAGGAGCAGACACTCGCTCTCCCCTTCCGGCGCCGGGTGGCGTGCTGTCTCGGGAGAGTGCCCCCTTCATTTCCTAGAAACGTGCTGTCTGTGACGGCGGGCGTCCCGGCCCAGGCTCGCAGCGGAGCCCGAGCGGCTGACGCCCCCTCTGCTGACGATCTCGGAGTTGTCCTTTGCGCCCTGAGCACAGCGCATCAATGTCAAGGCAAATGAAGCTCCCGAGGCCCCTTAGAAACAACGTCCCTGTAAGGTGAGACTGGATTTTATTCTATTAGGTGAATTCCATTAGAGAGACTCTCTGGAGGAAGAAGCCACGGAGGGGATGGTTAAAGACAAGCAATATTTTCCAAAGGCAAACCGAAGAGACCAGTTCTTTGGGGTGAAACCAGCCGGCACAGAGGGCCCCGCATCAGAGTGCCTGGGTTCGATTCCTGGCCTCAGCTCTTGATCCCAGCTTCCTGCGAGGCAGCAGGGGACGGCTCCACTAACCCGGCTCCGGCCACCCCACGGGGGAGACTTGGATGGCGTTCCCGGGTCCCGGCTTCCATGTGGCCTGGCTCTGGCTGTCGTGGGCATTTGGGCAGTGAACAGCAAATGGGGGATCATACTGCCTCGTCGCTGAATTTCAAATGAATAAAATAAATTAATAAATATTAATCATTTTAAAAAATTAAGATCATGGTTGTTTTAACTATGCCCGTGTTTGTAGGCATTAGCCAAGTTTCCTCTTGGTTGGCTTTCCTTGATTCCTGTTAATTCAGGAGCTATTTTTAATGACTTCCCTTTTGAGAAATTCCCCGGTTGTGTGTGTGTTTCAACAGTCACACAGACACACACACACCCCGCTGCCACCGTCACTCCGTGACACCCTGCTTTTGACCAGAGTCACCTTGCAATCTTGCATCGTAAAGGAGTCATTCTCCACTTTAACTCATCATCTGTATTCATGTCTAAGTCAGGGCTGCCTAACCGCCAGTTTTTTGGAGTTACTGTGGATGGGAGAGGATGTAGGATTTTTAAAGACATCTAAGCATTTTAAAGTGAAATTGCATAGTAGGAACAAAAGGAGCTTAATAAAAGAATTTTTGCAATTCTGGCGCAGCGCAAACTCCAGGAAACTTAAAGGACATTCGCAGGGGTGCGGATTAATGAGAACCCCAGTGCACCTGCCAATCTTTGCATGCGCGATGAAGTCAAGGTTACCCACAGACAGCAGCGTCTGGCCCATGACGCTTGTTTTCAAATTATCCGAGAATTTAAGAGACCCCTGATGCTCCGCTGAGCCGATTTCTGTAATGCAGCTCCCTGAGGCAGTAGATGTACTTTGCAGTTAGAGTAAACAGCAGCTCATGAATAAACAATGGCTCTAATGCAGAACACCTCCGGCTAGAGATGCAAGGCAGAGCCGCGCCTGACCCCTGGCTCTCGGCGCATTCAGGAGACGCAAATCCTGCCGGCTGCTCTGTGTCTTTCAGCCGGGAGCTGGAAGGGCGTCTCCCCCAGC
Organism: Oryctolagus cuniculus; assembly: GCF_051225735.1. NCBI lineage: Eukaryota > Metazoa > Chordata > Mammalia > Lagomorpha > Leporidae > Oryctolagus > Oryctolagus cuniculus. The sequence goes on along the minus strand of NC_142869.1, from coordinate 5,077,399 downwards.
CTTAGAAACAAGCTCACTGCGAAATCCCACGGAGAAGGAAACAACTCGTTGGTGGTAATGAGTGGGGCGACGCAACAATAAATAGGGCTTCTCCGGGCTCTGCTTCCCCTCCCGATGCTCATTTTAAATTGTGGGACCCATGGCCAGCTGGCTCCGGCATGTCTCCGGATCAGGAAATGTCCCCACCAGGGCACCCCGGTCAGCTCCCAGTTCAGGGGGTCTACACAGGGTCCCCAGAGTCGTCCCCACGGCCCATCTAGGGAGATGCACAGCTGTTCCGCCCACCTTTCGGAGTTCGGAGACGTTGGTGGGGACGCTGCACAGAGCCTGGGCCTCACCAATGACACCTGCTGCCATCGCCTGCGCCTGCCTCTCATGCCCTCGCAGGGATACACAGAACACCCTAGAAACCCCCCAGTACCTCTTCTCCCTTCCAAGTTCAGAACTTGGGACGCCTGCTACTGTTTATGATTTAGACACTTTGTTCCTGCTTTTTATCTTTTTTAACCCAGAATGGAAACTCTTCCAGCCACATTTTTTTTTTTACAGTGCAAAGTGTTAAAGTTTATTTAAAAGGTGAGAAACACACACACATGTGGGCTTAGTTTAGGAACAGAGTGGGCCAGGGAAAAGATGGGGGAGGGTGGTACAGAGAGATGCCTCAGCACCCTGCCTCCTCCAAGTCTGCAGTGAGAGAGAGAGAGAGAGAGCATGAAAGCGAGCCCCGCCCAGTCGCCCGCCTCTTATCCAGCCACAGTTTGAGAGAAAGTTCGGAGGAAGCCTAACAGGTTATCTTAAATTCACGTTCCTGCTCCGGGAAGCCGAGCCCCGAAGGCCTTCTGCTTTCTAAGCGAGGCCATCCAGGGGTCTTGAGACTTGACCAGCAGGCTCAGGCTCTTGGAAGCTGGATCTTCATGGAGCACCCTAAAGCCAGGGCCAGCCAGCACCAGCCCACCAGAGCAGATGATGGGAGTCTCAAGGGTTTGGCAAGCTCGTTGTTAGCCATTGCTATAAATTAACTGATACAAACTCACAAGTAACCAAATCATGCTAAGAGCCAAGTTTGGAACTACACCTCAAACTCATCCTTTCTGAAGATTTTTACTACAGGGGGGCTGGCGCCGTGGCTCACTTGGTTGGTCCTCTGCCTGTGGCGCCGACATCCCATATCGGCACCGGGTTCTGTCCCAGTTGCTCCTCTTCCAGGCCAGCTCTCTGCTGTGGCCCAGGAGTGCAGTGGAGGATGGCCCAAGTGCTTGGGCCCTGCACCCGCATGGGAGACCAGGAGGAAGCACCTGGCTCCTGGCTTAGGATTGGTGCAATGCCGGCCATAGCAGCCATTTGGGGGGTGAACCAACAGAAGGAAGACCTTTCTCTCTGTCTCTCTCTCTCACTGTCTATAACTCTGTCAAATTAAAAAAAAAAAGAATTTTACTACAGGGCAGGTGTTGTGACGCAGCAGGTTCAGGCACTGTTGAGACACCTGCATCCCCCTGGGTGTGTCCTTCCCGGCTACTCTGCTTCTGACCCAACTTCTACTAATGTATCCCGGAAGGCGGTGGGTGCTGGCCCTAACGCTAGGGAGACCCGGATGGAGTTCTAGGCTCCTGGCTTCAGCCTGACCCAGCCCCAGCTCTTGCAACCATTTGGGAAGTAAACCAGAAGATGGAAGATCTCAGGACCTGTGTGTGTGTGTGTGTGTGTGTGTGTGTTTTCAAGGAGACAAACATTAAAAGACTCCTTTGACTACAGATCGGTTATCTCTGCCCCACTGTTATTCGTGTCTACGCTACCTGCACAATGGAAATGCTGACTTGTGGAGCTGAGTGCCATCTGCTGTGCCTCCTGCCAAGGCCAATCCCCTGAGGGCAGGTTGTTTGTTGCACATTTGCAACAGGGGTCCTCACTCCTGGGCCCACAGTGTAGCTGCGGCTGTGCGAGGGTGACAGCGTTGGATGGAAGTGTGGGTTCTGAGAGCTGGTCTCCCCCCACACGCTGGACGCCCTGCCAGGGCACAGTTTCTGTGCAAGGCTCCAGAGCTTGAGAATGGACAAGGCTGACTCCATTTCTTCACCATCAAATGTCAAAGGCAGATGGTCAGAAGGGGCGGGATGGCCAGGAAGCCACACCCACCGGATCCACTCATCAGTCTGACCACGTGACTGCTGTCTCTTTTCACCACTGCTCATCGAAGCGCGGTGGGTGGGGGGCAGCCAGCCAACTTCCACCCACAGCAATTCCCGGGGGGAGGGGCGGCTGCTTCCCCGACAGCCCGAGGTCCTCCACAGAGAGACCGGTTCTGGAAGGAAGGCGACGAAAGGCGGGTTTGGTTCAACGACTTCTAGGTCCAGGGAAGCAGGCTGGTTCCCACCCCGACAGCGGGTGTCACAGCACCTCCCCTACCGTGGGCGAGTGAGCCAACCAGGAGAGGCTCCGGGGCTGACTGCCGTTTGGATGTGCAGCCGGCCCGGCCCGGAGAAACCCTCGGGCCCGGCATCCCGAGAAGATGGAGGCCATCACAAATGAGGCGTCCTTTCAGGCCTCCCGAAAGTGAGCCAGGACCCTCTGCTGGGCCAGCTGCTCTACAGATGCGAGAGGGCCCACGAGTGTCTGCAGAGGGGGCGTGGCCACAGCGGGGCTGGAGCACTGCCCAACCCTGCAGGTTCATAGTTCACAGTCGCCACAAAAGCCACCAACTCGGTTCATCTGTGGGCTTTGTAGCTCTTTTCCTTTTCATTTGGGGGTGGGTAGTGGGGTGGTATGGTGAGGGGGCTTGACCAAGCCAAAACCAGGAGCCAGGAACTCCATCCAAGTCTCCTACATGGCTGGCAGGGGCTCGCACACTTGGGCCAAAATCTGCTGCCTTCCCAGGCACACTAGCAAGCAGCCGGATTGGAAGTGGAGCAGCCGGGACTTGAACTGGTGCTCTGATGGGGATGCCGGCACTGCAGTCTGCAACGTGGCCCCCTGTGGCACAATGCCGACCCCATGGCTTCTGATTTTCCCACATCCGTGGCCTCTCTAGTCCGGCACCTTTAGAGCGAGCGTCAGACTCTGCACCGGCTGCAGGACCCCCACGCACACACAGCTCCCAGCTCCCGGGCTCCCGCAGCGCCGCGCATGCCCAGTACACGGCACGGGCCGCCGACCCCAGAGGCGCGGCTGCGGGTGAGGCTGCTACTTTGACTCGCGTGCTGCTCCAGGGGCTACCCCTGCTCTGCAGACGCTCCAGGCTCTGCTCCAGCCTCTTCTGGAACCTGTCAGTGTCTACCAGGGCAGGACCCCTCCCCCACCATGCAACTCCACTGCCCAGAATTCCTGTGCTCCCCTCCCACGGCCACTGCTGCTGCTGACACCAGCTCTCAATGGGTTGAAGAATGGGGAGAGGGGAGAAGAATCTTTTTATACATCAGTATCTCGTGAGTTGAGACCATAGGTGTCACTTTGCTCACTTCATCTATTCTGAGGTCACTGGATTCAGTGCCTCCTTGTAGAGGAGGTCTCTACATGATTTGTTTCTTCCCCTACAGCACAGAGCACTCTGGGGGGTGTGGACAACTCCACTTACACCTGCAGTTCCAGCCTGAATTCTCTGTTCCAGTCTAATTAAAGAAGACTGAACAGAGCCCCCGCACCAGGCACTGGCCCGGCCACAGCAGGGGTGGACGTCCACGGGCAGTGAACAGAGCCACAGGACCAGGCACTGGCCCGGCCACCGCAGGGGTGGACGTCCACAGGCGGAGAACAGAGGCCCCGGACCAGGCACTGGCCCGGCCACAGCAGGGGTGGACATCCACGGACAGTGGACAGAGCCACAGGACCAGGCACTGGTTCAGCCACAGCAGGGGTGGACGTCCACGGGCGGTGAACAGAGCCCCTGGACCAGGCACTGGCCTGGCCACAGCAGGGGTGGACGTCCACGGACGGTGAACAGAACCCCCAGACCAGGCACTGGCCCGGCCACAGCAGGGGTGGACGTCCACGGGCGGTGAACAGAACCCCCAGACCAGGCGCTGGCCCGGCCACACCAGGGGTGGACATCCACGGGCGGTGAGCTGCTGTGCCCCATACGGGAGGCTTCGGGGGTGACACCCGGGGGGTCCGTGGGAGTCAGACCTGGAATCCATACACCACTGGCTCTGCTCGGACAACACAGCCCATTCAAGCAGAATCTGCCGTGAGACAAGCGTTTGGCCCTGAGGATAGGAACATGCAGACACCGGCTGTCCGGACGGAGAGAACCTGTTCGCCCGGTCTGAAGCTCGAGCGGAATCTCTGGATAAATATTTCCCCAGGAGGCCTCTCCTGGTGACTCACAAATCTTCCTCCAGAAGAGGAGAGACGCTGCCTTCTCGTTACAGTTCTGCTCTTTCATTCATATATACAGAGAGACAGAGAGAGAGGGAGAAAAAGAGAGAGAGAGAGAGAGAGAGAGAGAGGCAGCTCCCAGCTACTAGTCCACTCCCCAAATACTCACAACCTCCAGGACTGGGCTGGGCTGACACCGGGGGCTGAGAATTTAATCCAGCTCTCCTACGTGGGTGACAGGGACACAAGCCCTTGAGCCACCATCCACCGCCTCCCAGGGTGCTCACTAGCAGAACGTCGGACCCAGGAACTGAACCCTGGACCCTTGATTGCTAGGCCAGTTGTGCGCCCTTGCACAGTTGTGCTGTTGATGGCAAGGCTGGTGTCCCAGAGCCACACCCGTCCTCCGCAGGTACACCTGGGACCAGGACCCTGAGCTCACCCTCCCTCGGAGAGGCAGACCCATTGCACGAGCAACTGACAAAACGAGGAAGGACCCAGCAAAGGATGCCAGTTTTTGTGGTTGCAATTGGATTTTTCAGGACCACAGCTAGTGGAAAGCCCCACTCCCTTGATGGATCCATTCTGGAACCTTCCCAGTCCATTCCCCGCAACCTGGCCTCACGGCTCCGATAAATCCACGAAGTGTGTTGGAAGCTACTTGAAATCCTCCTAAAGTTATAAGCCAGCTGAACACATTTTTACAAATTTGAAACAGTAACTCGTTGATAGCACAGACATGCCAGATGGGTAATGTGGTCATGGTCATTACCAGGGCAGCAAGAGGTGGACGGAGCTGGCGGGGGTCTAGGTAGAACTGTTGACATTCAAGAAAGAAAATGGGCAGCAGGTCAGTAAGTGGGGACAGCATGGGGAGTCTGAGCTCTGTCCCCACGATTCCTTGCAGCCCATCTCGGCCGGGGCTCTGCTCGGAAAAGAGCTGTGCTCCTGGCTTTACTCCTCGTGGCCTTCCGTGGTTTCCATAACAGTTTATCACCTCTAATTCTCAAGTCCTCAGCCCCATCTAAGCTCTAACTAAAGCCAGGGAGACTATCGCTTACTGTAGGCAGGCGTCTTCCTGCTCGGATTCCACTGATGCCTCAAAGCAGCTCTGGAGGTGAGGGCGGCCACGCCAAGGTCACGGCTGCCACGGTCACAGCCAGCGGGGATTGGAGGTTGGCACTGGTTGTGCTGCTGTCAGCCAAGCTGACTGAGCTTGGCTGGCGACGCTCGGGCTCTGTGTTTTCAGGAAAGACCAGGAGTCTGACGCCTCTCCCAGGTGCCTCGTCTTTGGTGCACACAGATGGGAGGTGGTGCTGAGAAGGGACCCGGGCTCGAGTCCACCTGCAGCTATCTCAGCTCCCTTTACTTCCAGCACTGCCGAGACCTGGAGCATCCGTTCTGGACAAGGGAGCAGTGAGGAACCACAGGGCATTGTTTTTGTTTCTCTGTGCTGGCTGGGACCCAGGGGATGGACCAGGCAGAATCGGCATCAAGCGGGCAGCGTCGTGGTGCGTCTGGCTGTGCGTCGGCATCTTCACTGTGCAAGGTGGGGGGAGTGTCTCAGGTGTGCAGCCAGAAGTGCTGCCTTCAAAGCACCTTGGCAGAGGAAAGCAGCCCCCCACCCCACCCCGCCCCTGGTGGTTCCACTTTGGCTGGTCATTGGCGGGCAATTCATCTACTCGGCTCTTTGGTTCACATATGTTTTATTTGTTTAATCAATGGCTCTTGTGCCCCTGCACGGTGCCAGGCACTACGGTAGGCAGGTGAGACTGACATGGGAGCCCGCTGTCATGGCTCCCGAGGCCTGCGTCCGGTCTGTAGGACCTCACTTTACCATCTGCTGCTAGAACAAGGCAGCACTCCGCCACAAGCCCAGAGCCAAAAGGAAACAAGACCCATCTCCTGTCACCTGGAGACCCCCCCCACACACACACAGGGGCAAGCCCGGAGGGACAAGGGTGCGTGTGGGAGCTGCTCACATGGTCAGCTAAGGAGAAGGGGCGTCCACTCTGCGGGGTGTGAAGGATTTGCAGCAAGGTAACTCCAGCCAGCATCTCCCGGGCTGGCCCCAGGGCATCGCACAAGCCCAAGGCCTCTTTTTGTCAATGTGTCGGAGACACCTACTACAGCGGGCAGCTGGGCACCCTGCAACTGGTCAGTGTGTGTGCATTTGCACAAATGTACACGCTTGTGCAAGCGTTTGCGTCCGCTCAGCCGGAGGTCAGACCAGGTGCAGGTGTGGGAGAGCCGGGGAGTAGCTACAGAGACAGAATCCCACAGGTGGGAGTCAGCGAGGCAGTGGAAGCGTTAGGGTTTGGAGGGCGGCGACCCGGGCAGCCGCAGGGTGCCTGCACATGATTTAATGCCCTGCCGTCACCATCGCGAGACTTCTGTGAGACTTCACACATTACGTGGCCCATCCTGGAAGTGTGCATAAAGGCGAGAGCACACGGGCAAGGCTGTGGAGAAAGCAGCGTGAACAGCAGCCGTGATAGCCAAAGCTCAGTGCCCACACTTGCGCCTCCCGTCCCCACTAGCAGGTGCACCAGGGGGCCCTGCTGAGGGGGATGTGGGCCCCCAGGGCCAGGGAAACCCACTAAGGGCTCCGTGTTGAGCCAGGCAGCAGACAATGGAATCCTGATTAAATGCTGAAGCTGGGAATTGGCACACTGCGCCTACACAGTGCAGGAGTTGGTCCTGGAACACCATTTTTGAACTCTGGTTATTCAAAGTAGAATTCTCTTTGATGCCTGACAATGAGCATGAACAAGTTATTAAAAGAATGGGATTAACTTGGCCTAGATGCAGGTGGAATTCCAACAGGAGTGATGGTGGGGGTGGTTCAGGATGGACGGAGTGCATAGTCAAAGGTACAGGAGCGGAAGATGTGGAGACAGCATCAGGGGCAGGAAAGCCCACAGACGTGGTCTGCACGCAGGGCTGTGCGTGTGGCGGGGCGAATGAAGGCATTCCCCAGAAAGGGAGGCTGCAACCAGACCGTAGGGGTCTTGGTGTGCGGAGCCGGGCCCTGGACTCCTTCCTTAGCCCACCAGCCGCTCGGCAGCCTTTCTTCCCTCTTCCTTGGCAGGAGAATGCAAGTTCTCCTCCAGTTCTTGGCGTCTCAGCCTCCCTGGTGGATGGGGGTGGTCATGTGGCTAAGGCCTGGCGCTGAGGAATAGGCAGAAGTGCTGGGTAGCCTCTTTCTTCCTTCCTTCCTTCCTTCCTTCCTTCCTTCCTTCCTTCCTTCCTTCCTTCCTTCCTTCCTTCCTTCCTTTCTTTCTTTCTTTCTTTCTTTCTTTCTTTCTTTCTCTTTCTTTTTGACAGGCAGAGTTAGACAGTGAGAAAGAGAGAGACAGAGAGAAAGGTCTTCCTTCCGTTTGTTCACCGCCCCCCCAAATGGCCACCACAGATGGCACGCTGCACTGATCCGAAGCCAGGAGCCAGGTGCTTCCTCCTGGTCTCCCATGCGGGTGCAGGGCCCAAGGACCTGGGCCATCCTCCACTACCTTCCTGGGCCACAGCAGAGAGCTGGACTGGAAGAGGAGCAACCGGGACAGAACTGGCACCCCGACCAGGACCAGAACCCGGGGGCCGGCACCGCAGGTGGATGATTAGCCTAGTGAGCCGTGGTGCCGGCCTGGGTAGCCTATTTCTGAAGGCTATCGAAGGGGTTGACTTGGCCCCAAGATGTGCCTGGTTTCCCTGCTGCCTCGCCTTTTCCCATTGTCCATACTCAGATAGGACTCCCAGGGCAATGCTATGAGGTCGCCTTGAGACAGACGCCCTGTAGCAGAATGCTGGAAGTGAACTGTGGGCACAGGTAGGGTGCTGGTGTCTCCATGGAGCTGTATGCCAGCTCTGGCTTGCGTAGCTGCAGCATGGCTATTTTGCAGTTTTGTTTTCATTATATGTAGCCCAATCTCATTTTAGTGAAAACAGCAGGACATCCAAGAAGGGCGTTCCCTCCAGACCTCTGTGACTCAAGGGCCCCGCGCACAGCCACATGTGTTGAGAAAATGCTGCTGCATTCTCAGTGCTACCTGCAGAAGCTCGTGATGGGCCGTGGCTTGCTGCAGGCGAGACTTGGAAGGTCTTTTTAGCATAAAGCAAGAAACATTTGTGGAACGCATTCTTGAAAGTACTATTTTGAGTAACGGGAAGTTGTTGAAGAAAAATCCATGGTTCATGTAACAGGAATATGCATAGTGAATTTTTTAAAAGGTTTATTTATTTGAAAGTCAGAGTTACACAGAGAAAAGGAGAGGCAGAGAGAGAGAGAGAGAGAGAGAGAGAGAGAGAGAGAGGTCTTCCATCCACTGGGTTCACTCCCCAGTTGGCCTCAATGGCCGGAGTTGTGCTGATCTGAAGCCAGGAGCCAGGAGTTTCTTCCAGGTCTCCCACATGGGTGCAGGGGCCCAAGGACTTGGGCCATCTTCCACTGCTTTCCCAGGCCACAGCAGAGAGCTGTAGCGGAAGTGGAGAAGCTGGGACTTGAACTGGTGCCCATATGGGATGGCAGCACTGCAGGCGGCAGCTTTACCCATTTTGCCACGGTGCCAGCCCTGTGCACAGTGAATTTGAGGGGACTTAGACACAGAGATCAGATTGGCAGCAAGAAAGCAGTGTCAGAATGGGGAGAGGGGTTGAGCCAGGATGGGGAAATGCCTCCAAGACCAAGTGAGCTGCACAGTGGTACTGACAGGGTACGAGGGGGGTGCCCGTCGATGAGGGGTTCAGAGGGAAAAACCAACTCCATACACAGGAGTTTAAGTGTCGATGGAAAACCAGGCACAGCTAACAAGGGGATTCCTGCGAACACAGAGGTCGAGGTTGGGGAGATACTAGGCTTTGATTCGGGATTGCCTATGCAGAGGAGAAATTTGAGGACGGAAAGAAGACCGCGTGGAGGACTCAGCAAGACCTGCTGGTTGCTCTGTTGTGCTGTATCGCCCCTCACCGCACCCCCTCGTCCAAACCCACCTCCTCTCTGCCCTGCTTTGTGACTCTGGAGCTGGGCACTGCAGCCATTCCTCTTTGCCCAGCCGCTGGAATGTGAGTTTCCATCAGCAGGGGGCGCTGGCCGGACCCTGCGGCAGCAAGGAGATGCCTTTTGTGATTCGTTCTTTGCCGATCCCGTCCTGCATGGGTGCTCGGCAGCCTCACTCAAGTCAGGCTCTTCCCGCCATCGCCACTCCTGAGCCGCTCCTGCCTGCCCGCGTGCTCTGCGTGTGACAGCCGCTTCTGGATACCAGCCCCAGCCCGCGTCCTGACGAGCTGCCAGCCCCTGTCGGGCTGTGCAGTCCTGTAGGAGCCATGCCCCATCGGTGAGACCAGGTTCACAGCCCTGGTGTTGGGGTGGGCTCTCTCTCTCCTGCATCCTGGGGGGAGGAGCTGTTCCTTCGCACCTGCATCTTGGGGACCTCAGAGTCCTTTTTCTTTTTTTTTGGCATCTTTTAATAATTATCCACTTTCTAGTAATTAGCAAGTGAAGGTCACTGCGATCCTTGAGAGACTATGCTTTTACAGTGCATTCCGGGTCTTATTCTTGCCCCACTCATGAGTGCCTCCCCTAATTCCTATTAGCAGCCCTAAGGGCAGGCTTGCAATTTGGTGTTATAAAGTCTTAGACTTGATATGAGAAAAGTACAAACAGATATTGTTGAATGAAAACCTTTTCCTGGAGATTTTTCGGGTGGTCTTTCAGCATTCCACATCAGAAGGATGTTGCCCAGGTAACGCCACGTTCCACTTCCTGAGCACCTGGGCTTGGAATTTCTAAAAGCGCTCCATCAACAGCCTGGTATTTCCGGAGCTGAGCGGCCATCAGATCAGAGTTGAACCAGCTGCAGGCAGTCTTCACTGTTGCCTAGCCAGTTAAGTTCCAGCCCACGGTTTATCCATGGAGCAGATTGGAGAAAAGGAAAATTTGAGTGGATGACTCAGGATCATTCTGGGAGAAAGCATGCCAATGATGTTGATGTAGCAGGATCTCTCCCTCACATGAATGCAGATCTAATCGCATTGGCTTGTTCGCCCTCTGCGCACATTGGATGCACATTGTAGGGTCGGTGCTGTGCATAGCGGGTAAAGCCACCACCTGCAGTGCCCACATCCCCTATTGGTGCCGGTTCGAGTCCTGGCTGCTCCACTTCCTATCCAGCTCTCTGCTATGGCCTGGCAAAACAGTAGATGGCCCAAGTCCTTGGGCCCCTGCACCAGAGTGGGAGACCCGAAAGAAGCTCCTGGCTCCTGGAATCGGACCAGCACAACTCCAGCCATTGTGGCCATCTGGAGAGTGAACCATCAGATGGAAGACCTCTCTCTCTCTCTCTCTCTCTCTCTCTCTCTCTCTCTTCCCCCCAACTACCCCTTTGTAACTCTGCCTTTCAAATAAATAAATAAATTTTTACAAAAAATAATATGGCAATTAGGACATTGGAGACATGGCCTTCAAGTCATTGGAAAGGAGCTAATGGTTAAAGCTTTCATTGTAGGAGAAAGTGCAGAAGAAGAGAAAGATGAAAGACCAGGTACTGAACCTCGGGGAACGTGTCCATCAGACAGGAGGATGAAGCCCCCCAGGAGTGACAGGGGGGCTAGGAAACACCAGGCCATGCCCACAAAGGGAAGAGTGGGCTCCAAGAAGGGGAATCTGGCTAGCTGTCCCCCCAGCCCAGAGAACCTAAGCAAGACCTCATCCAAGACTTCCCGTTGGTAACTAAGACATCACACAGGAGCCAGAGTCTTCCTCAGCGAGGATGTGGAGGTGGAGGCAAGGGCCAAGCGTGAGAAAGCTGTTGGAGGTGAACTAGACTCTTGTTGCAAGATGTTGAGTGGGGAACGAGGGCAGAGAAGACGGCCGATGGCACCAGGGAGGGCAGGGACTGGGGTACGGAGGGGACCAGGATGTGTGTACGCAGGATGTGTGTACGTCCCTGATGGAGCTAAGGGCATCGGGATGCCCCTGGGGAATGAATACCACCGTCCCCTCATTCCTACCTTGAGGATAACCCTGAAGTAAGGACTGCTAATAGGCCAGACCCCAGTCAGCTTCCCAAGGCCATCTCAGGGAAGTGCAGTCTCAGCTCAGCAGGGAGTGGGGGTCATGTGCAAGTCAATGCCTTCCATATCCAAACCCATTAATTGGGCAAACACAAACAGGCTTTGTAGGAGTCTAAGGACACACACACAGCTGGGGGGCCAAGGGCTTCATGCTTCTCCCTTATTGTGTCTCACAGCCTCCGTGAGATTCTCTTTTCTTTTAAGATTTATTTTTATTTATTTGAAAAGAAGAGTTACAGAGAGGCAGAGGCAGAGAGAGAGAGGTCGTCAATTAGGTGGTCACTCCGCAAATGGCCATGATGGCTGGAGCTCCGAAGCCAGCAGCCAGAAGCTTCTTCTGGGTCTCCCACGTGGGTGCAGGGGCCCAAGGACCTGGGCCATCTTCTACTGCTTTGCCAGGCCATAGCAGAGAGCTGGATAGGAAGTGGAGCAGCAGGACTTGAACCAGCACCCATATGGGATGCCAGCACTGCAGGCGGCAGTTTTACCCGCTACACCACAGCGCCGGCCCTGAGATTTTGATTTTTACTGAAGTTAGAGAGTAAGCTCAGAAGCTCAGTGACCCCCTACGGAGGCAGAGTTGCTGGGTGTTGGGAGCAATGCTCTCCTTTTCAGCAGCTGTCTTCACAACAGCTGGGCCACATGACGGTGACACAGTAAGAACACCCGCACAGTACTCTATAAAAGTGACACACATCCTCCATCTCAGGTGGGTCACACAAAATCCGTCACCTTTATTCCTGGAGAGAAGCTTCATGCCTGAATCCTATCTCCTTTCCGGCAGCCAGAGGACAGGTTGGGGTAACCCACAGGAAGTCCCAATGTCCATTTGACCCTTTCCCGGAAGTTTAGGGAGCCTAGAACTCCTGCCCTGGCGTGTGCTCCTCTTCCTTTCCAACACTCCGCTGTCACAGGAGGCTTTAGCTGGGGAGGAGAAGGATGGGTGTTAGAATGACTTGACGTCCTCTGCTCCTCCACTCAAACAGACTGTGGCACAGCCAGGATCAGCCAGATGGCTTCTACAACATCCCTAAGGATTGTATAGCTTTTAGAAATTTTTAAAAATGTAAGACTACATCAAATGCAAACATTTTCAAATCCAAATAGAAAATACATATGTAATTTAGAATCTCATAAAGCTGAAGGATTTGCAGAGTGTGACTGAAAAGGCATTTAAATATCTCAAAGGTAAAGAAAGAAGCATAAAATGCCAACAAGGGATCATCCTGGCTGGAGCTGTTGGCATCTGGGGTTTGAGTGAGAAAAGCCTTGCAGTGCATCCTGACTCCTGGTGCAAGGGCTGCACGAGCCCTAAATTTATAAGCTGTGGCTCAGGATCCACTGACTCGGAAAAGGTTTGCTTTTGGCTCAGTGAGTGTGAAAGTGGATCTCAATGAGCGTGTAAGTCAAGTCCATCTCAATGAGCGTGTAAGTCAGCCTCAATGACTGTATAGTTGGTCTCGAGTGTGTAAATCGATCTTAGTGAGAGTGAAGGTGGGTCTCAGTGAGCACCTTTGTCAGTTGCAGTGAGTGTATCAGTCGATCTGAATAAATGCGTAGTTGATCTCAGGGAGTGTGTAGGTCAATTTCAATGAGTGTGCAAATAGATCTCAATGGGATGTAGGCTGATCTCAAGGGGCGTCTAAGGTCTCCTACACAATTAGAATCTCTGGCTCTTGATGATTGCACCTAGTCAGAATGCTTTATTGTTCAGTTTCCTTAGTGTTACACATTGACAAAAATATTTAGAATTTAGTAGCTTCAGTTAAATAGCCCATTAACTGTCTTCTTTAGTGGATAGAAATATTTTAACTCCAGAAAGTTTTAGAATTAAATATAAAATGTTTTTTATAAAAATCAAAAGCAAATACAAGCTGGCGCCGCGGCTCACTAGGCTAATCCTCCGCCTAGCGGCGCTGGCACACCGGGTTCTAGTCCCGGTTGGGGCACTGGATTCTGTCCCGGTTGCTCCTCTTCCAGGCCAGCTCTCTGCTGTGGCCAGGGAGTGCAGTGGAGGATGGCCCAAGTGCTTGGGCCCTGCACCCCATGGGAGACCAGGAGAAGCACCTGGCTCCTGCCTTCGGATCAGCGCGGTGCGCTGGCCGCGGCGGCCATTGGGGGGTGAACCAACGGCAATGGAAGACCTTTCTCTCTGTCTTTCTCTCTCACTGTCCACTCTGCCTGTCAAAAATAAAAAATAAAAATAAAAAAGCAAATACATACATAATGAGTAATTTAATACATTTTTAATATTAGCAAGAATGTGGTCATGCATATATTAAACTTTCAGCACTACTAAAAAGTGTTGCCTATTAATGTGACCAGCTTGTTTCTATCTTTTATATGCTGCAAGTGACAAATTAGTTTAGATCTTTCCTTCCAATTTGAAATTTAGCAAATCTATTCATAGATTAGGACATGAAAGAGGACTTTAAACCATATATATGTATGTACATGTGTGCATATATATGAAATTCAGATATGTATGAGATAAATCATTTATGTGTGAACTAGAATTTAAAGGAATTATGTACACAAGGGAAGATGCTTGTTACTACTGCACAATAACAACACTGACCGCTGATTTCTCACCTGAAACAGTGAGAGTCAAACGGCAGTGGAACAGCATCTTTAAAGTGCTGGAAGAGTCCAGTGTGGTCCAGCAGGCTGACACTGCTTGTGACGCCAGCATCCCATCCTGCAGCGCCAGCTCGTCTCAGCCGCCTTGATTCCCACTCAGCTCCTTGCTAACGTGCTTAGGAAAGCAGCAGAAGTGGCCCAAGTACTTAGAATCCCGCTACCCACAAGGGAGATCCAGATGGAATTTCAGGCTCCTGGCTTCAACCTGGATCAGCCCTGGCTATTGCAACCATTTGGAGAGTAAACCATCAAATCGAAGATATCTCTCTCTCTCTCTCTCTCTCTCTCTCTCTTTTTCTGTGTGTCTCTCCCTCTCTGTGTCATTCTGCCTTTCAAATAAATAAATAGATTTTAAAAATACTGAAGAAGAAAGTAACAACTAGTGTAGAATTCTGTAAAAGCAAAAGTATTCTTCAAAAATGAAGGAGAGGGCCCAGTGTTTTGGTGTAGTGAGTAAAGCAGCCACCTATGATGCTGCCATCCCATCTGCCGCTGGTTCACGTCCCAGCTGCACCACTTTTGATCCAGCTCTCTGCTGATGGCCTGGGAAAAGCAACAGAAGATGGCCAAAGTGTTTTTGCCTCTGCCACCATGTGAGAGACCTGGAAGAAGCTCCTGGCTTTAGCCTGGCACAGTACTGGCCATTGTGGCTATCTGGGAAGTGAACTAGCCGATGGAACCTCTCTCTCTCTCTCCCTCTCCCTCTCTCTGTAACTTTCAAAATAAACAAATAAGCCTTTTTTTTAAAAAAAAGGATAAATAAAAGAATCTTCATATAAGTTAGACTGATAGAATGCATTGTCAATTGCAATAAGCTAGAATAAATATTAAAAGGGGTTCTTTCGGTAAAAGAAAAATAATCCCACATAGTTGTCCCTCAAACAAGAAGGAATGATGAGTGTTGAGACAGGCAGGTACGTGGTTAAATCTGAAAACATCACTTGTATCAGATGATAATGACAATGAGTCACAGGATTTAAATATACAATTGCAGTGCATGGGAGAATCACCAAAGGCTGGCGGGGTGGACAGATTTAAACTGCTACAAACCTTTTACACTATTCTGGAAGTGATGAAAATATTGATGTACATTAAACTGTGCTAAGTGAGGGCAAACATATTTATTAGCCACACAAAGAGCAATAATGGACTGCATGACAACAACAAAAGCTAAGAGGAGCGAGTGGATAACAAAAATAATTGATTACTTCGAAGAAGGCATAAAGGGAAAACAGAACAGTTCTCCACCGCATGTGCTGTTCAGCAAGTTCTGTATTTCTCCTGCCTTCCCCTCTTCCTTCCAATTGCAATAATCTGCTAATTACAGTTTGATCCGGGTCGTAGCCATTGAAACGCCATCCATCTTTCCCTCACTTAATCTGTGTACAAACATTGGGAGGCTGGCTGGTACTCTTAGGCCTATTTTACTAACAGAGAGAGAGTTGAAATAACTCGTCCAAGAAATCACAGGGTTTTATCTTACGCCACAGCCTCTCTCCATCCTGACCTCACGGAGGCTGAGGTGGAGCGGGCAGAGAGCAGGACACCCGGGGCCCAGCAGCCAAAGCCCTCCAGGCTCTTCTCGCTTGAGATCATTTTTGCATTAAGGATTTTAAATCAATGGACCCTCTTTCCATGTATTCAACGGGTGCCACTCTAGGTTCTTCAAGCACTCAAACTGCTTAACCTTATGTGGCCACTCAGGTTCAAGCACGAGAGTGAGGCTTGCACCACTCTTATTAAGCTGGTAACTTTGACATCATCGTAGCTGCACATTCGCTGATAAGAAATGAAAACTCCAGAGGCCGACGCCATGGCGCAGTGGGTTAATCCTCCGCCTGCAGTGCACCTGCATCCCATATGTGTGCCGGTTCGAGTCCCGGCTGCTCCACTTCCAATCCAGCTCTTTGCTGTGGCCTGGGAAAGCAGTAGAAGATGGACCAAGTCCTTGGGCCCCCGCACCCACGTGGGAGACTGGGAAGAAGCACTTGGATCCTGGCTTTGGATTGGTGCAGCTCTGGCCGTTATGACCATTGGGGAGTGAACCAACGGATGGAAGACCTTTCCTCTGTCTCTCCCTCTCACTGTCTGTAACTCTACCTCTCAAATAAATAAATAAAATAAAATCTTAAAAAAAAATGAGACCTCCAGTGGAAACCTTTAGCAAAACTGCAGGACTGTCACCTCCAGTGGGAAATTGACACAGATGCATCAACACACAGAATAGCCACAGCTCACCAGGAGCCCCGCTGTGTGGCCGTCGCGTGGCAAATCCACTCCCCTCCGCCTGCCACCGCCTCCCTAACCCTGGGCAACTGCTAATCTGTTTCCCAGTTCAGTAATTCCATCACGCCAAGGATTGTAACTTAAATGAAAGCATACACTTTGGGGACTGGCTTTCTTAAACCTAGCACAACTCACCAGGCAGCTGCTCGCACCAACAGCGTCTTCTGTTTGTTCGTTTTCTGATGCTGGGTGGCGCATCCCACAGCACAGGTGCACCTCGGTTTTCTTAGTTGCTCGCCTGTGAAAGGGCATCGCGTTGTCTCCAGTTTGGGAGCTGCTGTGAACACTTGTGTACGGTTTTTCGTGCGAACGCGAGTTTTCGTTTCTCTCAGCTAAATTCCCCCGAGAGCAGGCGCTGGGTCACATGGCAGTCGCATGTTCCGTGTTTTACGGGAACTGCCAAACTGTTTCCTGGAGCGTTTGTGCCTTTCACACCCCCACCTGCCATGTGCGAAGGAGCAGTTTCTCGGCATCCTTGCTAGCGTTGGATGCTGTCAGCGTTCTGGTGGGGCTTAATTCGAACAGCCTGCCGCCTCGATCATGGCATTTACCGACTTTCTCTTTCCTTCCTGTCTTCCTGGTCCTTGATATTCAGGAGTCAGGGCAGCAAGAGCGCCCATGCTGTTGACCCTTGGGTGCTGGTGGTGGCAGTGCCGTGGTGTTGGGAGTGGATCCCCTCTGACACCACCCCCTTGGGGCAGGGAGGGGCACCCCGTTATTGCTGGGTGGGGACGAAAGTCCCGGCTTCTTGCTGGATCTTCTCTGAAACCACGCTGGGGGTGCTGGGGCTCAGCACGGGCAGGTGGACGCCCCGGATCCCCCTCCACCTTTGCTGTTGGGGCCGCAGCTTTCCTCTGACCGTTTGGCTGCAGCAAACAGTGGCTGGCACAGCTCCCCGTCTTTCCTGACTCACGAGGGCAGCTTCCGTGTCCGTCCCTTTCTGTGTCATCAGCTTCTTCAGCTCCGCCTTGATGAAGCTGAAGATGGGATCTGGGAAAGCCACCGGCGTGCCGCCCGCGCTCCCGCCGGCTCTGACCGCTCTCCCCATCACATCAGAGGCTCTCTGCACTTGCTGCTGTACCACATCCGGGTTGCAGCTGCGCTCAGCCAGCGGCAGAGGAAGCCGTGCAGCCACTCCACCTTCGCGGGCTTGCACCTGCAGAAAGGGCTGACCTCCGAAAGTTCAGTTAACCCCGCAAGCTCCCCCTGGCCTCCAGTCACTGCGAGGATTTGGCCCCGGCGTGGGGGAGGTGGGAGGAAGGGAGCTACACTTCCCAGGGCCCCAGCCAACCACACTCTCATCCTTGGCTGCTCAGGGCTCAGTTCCTTCATTTCTCAACAGCCGCTGGAACAACTTGGAAAATGCCAGCCAGAACGAATCGCTTGTGTGTCTCGAAATTAGCATTTCTAATTCGCCTCCAAGTTCCTCTAATGAATCTCAAGCTGTCCCCACGGCAGGTTGAACCACAACCTGTCACTGCGCTCTCTGTCACGTCAGGAGGCGGGGTGGGACCTGCTTGTCCTGGTGCTGGGATGGACCACGGCTGCCCTCCCATTGGGGCCCACGCAGCCATGCAGCCGTCCTGTGGCTCGACTTAATCTGCCACAACTTAATCTTAAATGCTTATTCCTATAGTCTCCTCCCAACCCCAAACTCCGTGGCACAGGATAAGGACCTCCCATGTGACAGAGCAACCACAAAAGTTAGAGTTCAAAGCCAGGCTTGTGTTGGGTTCCGTTTGCAGATGGGTTTTGGGTAGCCAGTGAGTTTGCATTGAGGTCAGCGGTCTGGGATTATATATCAAGGGGCATGGGATTGTGTGAGACCTGCAGTTAGAATCCAGTGAGTCGTGGGGCTGGCTCCATGGCTCACTGGGTTAATCCTCTGCCTGCAGTGCCAGCATCCCATATGGGCGCCGGGTTCTAGTCCCAGCTGCTCCTCTTCCAGTCCAGCTCTCTGCTGTGGCCCGGGAGTGCAGTGGAGGATGGCCCAAGTGCTTGGGCCCTGCACCTGCATGGGAGACCAGGAGGAAGCACCTGGCTCCTGGCTTCGGATCTGCATAGTTCTGGCTGTGCAGTCATTTGGGGAGTGAACCAACGGAAAAGGAAGACCTTTCTCTCTCTGTCTCTCTCACTGTCTGTAACTCTACCTGTCAAATAAATAAATAAAAATCCAAAAAAAGAAAAAAGAATCCAGTGAGTCACAACCGCCTGTACTCATCCGTGTCAGCACTGGGAGATGCCTCTCCCTACAGAGCTGGGTCCAGGGCCCCGCCCCACTCTCTGGTCACAGAAACACACCCAGGCCATGTGGAGGAGGAGGAGGATCCCATTCTTCATGGGCGTGGTCTGACCTGGGCCTGGCCAATCAGAGTAGCCCATTTCTTTTGGCCACTGTGACTGATGAAGTGCCCATCATGCCTATCGAAGGCTGTTAGTCCTGATGCGTGAAACTAAGACTTGGATGCCAGAGCTGCCAGTACCTCCCCCTCCTGCAGGAAAGGCCCGAGGAGGGCTGACGGAGGACACGGTGGCTGGGTGCTTTGCCAGGAGTAATTTTCTTCCATTGTAAGAAATGAAATTAACTTGTATGTCCTGTTGAGAAGAGTTGCTTTAACAATGGCGAGCTTGCTAGAGACAAGCACCAGACGCCCTCCGGTTCTCCCAGCTCTTCCTGGTGTGTATGAACCAGCTGCAAAGCTACTCGGTCCAACTGCCAAGAACAGATCTGCCTTCGAGGGAAGGGCCCCGCGGGATAGCCAGGGCACTGCTTTGGAGGGCCATCGCCTCCTCTTCCCCAAAGACTTGACTCCTGGATACCAGCTTCCTGCAGGGCCCATGGTGGTCTGTGCACCAAGTGCTCACCGACTTCAAGAGGAAAGACCTAGGGGCCAGCGCTGAGGCACAGCGGGTGGAGTCACCACCCGTAGTGCTGGCATCTCATGTGGGCACCGGTTCGAGTCCCGGCTGCTCCACTTCCGATCTGGCTCTCTGCTGTGGCCTGGGAGGGCAGTAGAGGATGGCCTAAGTCCTTAGGCCTAAGTCCTTAGTTGTATTGGATCCTGGGGATTGAACCAGTGGATGGAAGACTGCTCGCTCGCTCTCTGCCTCTGCCTCTCTGTGACTGCCTTTCAAATAAATAAATAAATCTTTTAAAAAAGAGAGAGAGGAAAGACCTCAGGGGCAAGCATTGTTTTGGGTTAAGTGGTGGCTTGCAATGCCCACATTCTACATCAGAGCACTGGATTTGCGTCCTGGCTGCTCTGCTTCTGACCCAGCCCCCTGCTAATGCCCCTGGGAAAGCAGCAGCGCTTGGTCCAAATACTTCCGACCCTGCCCCCCCACGTGGGAGACCCGGATGGAGTCCCTGGCTCGAGGCTTTAGCCTGGCCCAGACCCGGCTGTTGCAGCCATTTGGGGAGTGAACCAGCAGATGGAAGACCTCTGTCTCTGTGTCTCTCCCTCTCTCTTTGCCACTCTATCTTTCAGATAAATGAAAATAAATCTTTAAAAACAAAAAGGAGGAAAGAGTTTGCTGAATCTGCACATCACTTAGAGGGAATCCTGTCTCAGTCACATCGGAGCCCTAGCAATGCTAACCTTTGAATTTCTTCCCTCATTGTCCTAAAGGCACAGCATCAGCAAGAGTGTTAGCGAAATCACCCCCCGACCAGGAGAGAGAAGCCGGCTGTGCACTGCCCATCAGATCCCCACGCTCGTCTCCTGGAACAGGGGCAGACTGCCCTGCATGGGGAGGGCTGCGAGATTTCAACTCCTGCGTGGATTCTGGATGGCTGGCCTGGGTGCTGCTTGGCGAGCCGGTAGTAGGAAGCTGCCGGTGGCTGCGGTGGGACAGGGCTGTGGTCCACGGCAGCACCTGCCACGGGCGCACACAGCAGGTTGTGGAGCAGTGCTCTGTGGGCTGGAGTAGCTCACGCCCAGGGGCCTTCACTCCCATCTCTTTCTGCAGAATGCCTGAGCTCCCTCGTGCACAGCCAGATGTTTGCTCTGCAGAAGCGCCGCGCTCTCTCCAAGCCCAAGACACCGAAGTTGAATCTGCCGGTGGCCGTGGCCGAGTCTCCTTCTGGAGGCTCCGTCAAGGTTGGAGCCCCGGCTCAAGCTATGGAGCATCTTCTGTGCAGATGACTCACGAACCCTCCTCTGTGCCCCCCCGCCCCGCCCCGAGCTCCAGCTCTGCAGAAATAATGGACACTCCCGGGAGGCTCTGGGTGCTATTTCTGCACCACTCTCATCCTTCTCCAAACTGTAACCCCCTGAGAATGGAGGCTGGGACCAGCATATCTCTGTGTGCACCAAGCAGAGCCTAAGGAGAATCCAATGCAAGGCCTCTTGGACGTTGTATTGGATCCTTCCTGCCTCTTGTTCTTGAACTAAAGGCAGCAAGTCTCCCTGGCCCCTCCAGACTGACTCTAAAGGTTCTGGATGCAATGCAGCAGAGGTTGGGTTCTTCCCGGGGCAGACTCTTGCCATCTGCTCCTGGTGTGGCGCTCCCCCAGGCCTGGTCCCAGCTGGGCCACAACTCACAGGAACCTGGAAAGAAACCTGGATTTCCTTTCTGACACAGCCCAGAGCAGCATGAGCCACTCAGAGCCCCAGCCTAGGGCTGTGGGAGAAGTTCTGATTTGTGGGCAGAAAGAAGAACCATAGAGGTAGGAAACCTTGGGCATTGGGTACAGTGGCTAAGGTAGTGCTTGGGATATTCCCATCCCACACTGGGGTTTCTGGGTTCAAATCCTGCTTCTGCTCTGGTTTCCAGCTTCTTGCTGATATGCACACTGGGAGGAAGGAGGTGGTGACCCGGGTATTGGGCTCCTGCACCCACGTGGGAGACCCAGACTGACGTCCGTACTCCTGACGCTGGCCTGGTCCAGCCTTAGCTTTTGCAGCCATTTGGAAAGAAAAGCAGTTGATGGGCAGTCTCTCCTCTCTCTGTGTCTCTCCTCCTCTCTTGGTCTCTCTGCCTTTCAAATAAAGAGTTGTTTTAAAACCTAGTGGCTTCGAGTGATGAAGCCAGGAGCTGCCGGCGCCGGGTCAGAGGGTCAGTGTGGGGAAGCCGTGACCCTTGTGGACAGGAAGGGTTCTGCAGGCTGCTCCCCTCCTGCTGGGCTCGGGCTGCATGCAGGGGCCCAGCCAGAGCCTCCGGAAACACGAGCAGAAGGGCCAAGTGCTCTCTAAGCACACTGGGTTCCAGAGGCTCGAGACCACGCATTGTGCGGTCAGTCTTCCGGAAGGTTCTGAGCTTGGAAGCTCGCCCACTATGCACCATCACGAAGGCCATTAGGGTCACACTCACAGTGAGGCAAAGCCTTCAGAACTCAGAAATAAGGCAAAAAAGATGATCATTCCCCGCCGGCGTTCTGCTAAATGGTTTTCTAACGAGCTTCCCTGAAGGTCACCCAACCCCCGTGAACGCACTGGCTTGATTAATAATCGGTTAGGGCCCGGCTACCATGAAGAAAACTGATGAGGTGTGATGGTGATCCATTAGACGAGATCACCGAGCAGGGTACAGTTTAATCGCTCTGCAGGAATATCAGTCCGCTTTGTGTCTAAGCCACCTGGTGATTTGCTACATTGTTTTCCTCACTGACTACATCTCATGTCCTCAAAGCCTCTTTGGATCGCTCCTGCTACCCCACTGACTTTTCATCCCTAAGTTCCAACAACTCCCCGTGTGAGTGACACCTGTGCCTGGTAGAAGGATGCTTCTGGGGGCCGGTGCTGTGGCGTAGTGGGTTTCTTGTAGACAACATGTAGTTGGGTCTCCTTTTTATTATCCATTCTTGTTTCCTGGTCCCATTGCACATCAATTTATTTTCTTTCGAACTCTCATTGCCTTTGGCCCCTCTCACATCCATGGACTAATATCTACTTAGCTGCCTTAACAAGAATGGATAATAAAAAGAAGACCCAACTACATGTTGTTTGCAAGGAACCCACTTTCAATCTAAAAACTCAGGTTAAATGTGAAAGAGCAACCGTGCGCGTCTGACCAGGTGGCTAACGCCAGTGAGGACACTTGCATCTCGTACCAGAGTGCCCGGGTTCAAGTCCCAGCTCTGCCCTCTGACTTCAGCTTCCTGCCGCTGAAGCCCCTGGAGGGCAGCAGGTGACCGCTCAGGGTGACAGCTCAGGTAGCTGGTGCCTGCCACTCACTTCGCTGACCTGGATGAGTGCCCCCCTCATGGCTCTGGCTGATCCAGCCCCACTTGTAGCAGGCATCTGGAGAGTGAACCAGCAGATGGGAGCGCTCTAGCCCTCCCTCTCTTTCTCTTCTCTCTGTCTCTTTCTTCCCACCCCACCCTCATCCCTCTGCCTTTCAAATTTCTTAAAAGAAACAGAAACAATAAATGGGCAGAGAAAAATATACTACATTAACACTAATTCAAAGAAAGCTGAAAAAGCTCTGTGAATTTCAGAAAATTAACTGCCTTCAGAACTGGGAAACCTAAAAGAAAGAGAGAGAGAGAGCGAGAGAGAGAGAGAGAGAGAGAGCCTTACATAATGAGAAAGGGTGAATTCTCCAAGAAGACAAAATACTTAAAATGTGCGCACCTAACAGCAAACTCTCAAAAACATGTGAACAGTATCTCTGCTTGGTAGGCTTAGGCATCTTGTTTTATTTTTCAGACATCCACTGGAGTATCCACATTTGTGACAACAAGACAAAAGAGCACAGGTGGCCCTTTGCCCGTTTTGCTTACCCAGCCCCCTGCAATGGTGGAAAGTGGGGAGGGCCGGGGTAGCTATGGGAACCGATGCCCAGGAGGTCAGCTGTCCGTTGGAAGATATTCTAACAGCTTTCCTTTGCAGTTGCGAATTCACCTTGTCTAGGAGAAAAATGCCGCAGGTGCACAGCCTGAACAGATGGCCTCGCAGAGGGGGCTCCCGGCCGCAGTAACCTCGGAGTCACACCCGACACATCACATCCCTGCACTTCTCTTCCCTGTCCTCTGAAACCCACCAGCCAGAGGACAGGGGGCAGGGAAGCGATCGGGTGTGCTGGCCACGGAGAGAGGATGCCAGGTGCAGACGTGAGTGGACTGCTCGCATTTGACCTTCCCAAGGATCCAAGCACTAACAAAAGGATGCACTCAGCTTGCAGGAGTGGCAAGGAGGGGCTTGGGCGTTGCGCCCTGGAGGTCAGGTGGTGTTAATTAAAGGGCAATAGGGGCTCCTGGGCGTTTGGGATTTCTGAGCTGTCTCTGGCTGAGAGCTGTGAGGCCAAACACTTCTCTGGTGGGAGAAGCTGCGGTGCCGACCTCGGAAAGACCCAGCGCAGCGCCCCGTCCACTGCAGTTATGAATCAGGACTTTGTAATTATGTGGGGGCGCAGATGTTACAGGCTAAAACTTGAGTCAGTAACAAAACTTGAGAAATAAACGAGCAAGCTTAAGATGTTCCTAGGGAACTGAGACATAGTCAAAGAGACATTCAGGAGCTCGCTCTGTGGTGCAGTAGGGTAATCCTCCAGCTGTGGCACCGTATCCCACATGGGCGCAGGTTCTAGTTCTGGCTGTTCCACTTCCGATCCGGCTGTCTGCTGTGGCCTGGGAAAGCAGTAGAAGATGGCCCAAGTCCTTGGGCCCCTGCACCCATGCAGGAGACCCGGAAAAAGCTCCTGCCTTCTGGCTTTAGATCAGTGAAGCTCTGACTGTTGCCATTTGGGGAGTGAACCTCTGGATGGAAGATCTTTCTCTCTGTATCTCCCTCTCACTCTCTGTAACTCTACCTCTTGGATAAATAAATAAAAACTTTAAAAACAAAAAAAGACAGTTAGCTTTAGTTCATGTGGACAAAAGAAAACCTCCCTGGGGCCGGCGCTGTGGAGGAACAGGTTAAGTCTCCGCCTGCAGCTCCAGCATCCCATATGGGCTTCGGTTCGAGTCCTCGCTGCTCCACTTAGCATCCAGCTCCCTGCTCATGCGCCTGGGGAAGCAGCAGAGGGTGGTCCAAGTCCAGCACTCACTTGGGAGACCTGGGTGAAGCTCCTGGCTCCTGACCTTGGCTTGACCCAGCCCTGGTCATTGAAGCCATTTGGGGAGTGAACCAGTAGATGATTCTTCCCCTGCCCTGTAACTCTGCCTTTGCAATAAATAAGTTACAAAAAGAGAAAATCTTCCTTGTCATCATCACCACCAACCTTTTTCTGGTTGAGGAATTGAGTTCCTGCAGTGACCTGTGGCTGTGGCAGCCACGCTAAAGGTACATTTTCATCCTAGGTTTCGGTGAGTGAGAACGAGGGGGAGGTGCTGAAGAGTGAGGAATC
Organism: Oryctolagus cuniculus; assembly: GCF_051225735.1. Lineage (NCBI taxonomy): Eukaryota > Metazoa > Chordata > Mammalia > Lagomorpha > Leporidae > Oryctolagus > Oryctolagus cuniculus. Next base: position 5,052,811 of record NC_142869.1, on the reverse strand, counting down.
CTGGGCTTTGCCAGGACACTTTTTACATCCCTGATCTCAGTGCGTTTGGCTGCAGTTCTTCTTTATACTATGAGCCGCTTGCAAATATTTCTAACTCGGTAACAGTCCCATGGCCAGTGCGGCCTTTGCACCACAATGCATCCAGCAGCCCTGAGCCCAGGGCAGAGGGCAGCGCTGGTCTGTCCCTGCCTAAGGGGGAGCTGCTGACTCCCCACGGCAGCCAAGCTTGGAGAATAAATGGCTGGGAAGGGCCGCCTCCCCTCCCACCTGCTCATGCACCTGTGTGGCCCTCACCTGCTGGCCAGAGCACCACCGTCCCATCTGTTTTGGATCCTGGTTCTCAGAGAGCAGCAAAGCCACTCCTTTGTTTGGCAAACACCAGGCAGCTGCTGTGGGCCAGGCGGTGTCTCAGCGAATGTGACCCCTCCGGTGCCTGTGCTGGGGAAGACTCCATTCTGCCCAGAGGAGCCAGGGACTCATTCAGCAAAGGAGCCAAAGATGATTCCGGACTTGATGAGCTCCACCCAGGAACTCGTGCAGAGCTGGGAGGCCAGGCTGCAGGTGCTGCAGGTGATGCCGGCTCAGGTGAAATGCTCAGAGCAGAGCTCGTGGGGGAGGGGTCAGACGCAGAGACCAGGACGAGGGGAGGGAGCCAGCCAAAGACATGGAGAGAAGAAAGGGCCAGGGACTGCATGGGCTCTCCCTCCCTGGAGGGTGACAGTGCCTTGCAGGGGCCAGGGACAGAGAGCGCATTCAGACGGGCCCCGGGGACAGAGAATGCACGAGCCAGCGAGTCCTGCTCCATGGAGTCCCCCGAGCACCCCTAGACCGCCTGCCGCTCACGGCCAGGCTTGCTCTGCCCTCCTCCAGCCTGCAGCTCTGGACGTATCTGTGTGTGATTCTGACGTTACCCACAGAGTGTCGAGTTTTAATGTTCGCGATTTGGAGTGCTGTCAAAGTTTGCCTGCCTCTCTTCCCCGCCATTTGACTCTCACGAAAATTTAAAAGCAGGCCCCCATCTGTCGCGCTGTTCCAGGGCGATTGGCCACGCGGATGCCCAGGTAGGAAGGAGTGCACCACACTCCTGGCGGAGCTTGGTATCGGTCACCACGTGTCTACAGGGGCATCCACCATCCCGGGAAGGGGCCTGCTGGGACTGGTTCTTTTTTGTTTTTTTTTTTCCTTATTTAACAGGTAGAGTTACAGACAGTGAGAGAGAGAAAGAGAGAGAGAGAGAGAGAGAGAGAGAGAGAGAGAGAGAGAGAGAAGTCTTCCTTCCATTGGTTCACCCCCAAATGGTCGCTATGGCCAGAGCTACACCGATCCGAAGCCAGGAGCCAGGTGCTTCTCCTGGTCTCCCATGCAGGTGCAGGGCCCAAGGACCTGGGCCATCCTCCACTGCACTCCCGGGCCACAGCAGAGAGCTGGACTGGAAGAGGAGCAGCCGGGACTAGAACCGGCACCCATGTGGGATACTGGCGCCGCAGGTGGAGGATTAACCAGGTGAGCCGCGGCGCCGGCCCCGGGACTGGTTCCTTACCGCTCTCATCTTGGTTAGCAAAGCTCTTCTGCAGCTCACTTCACTTTGATCCAGAAGCTTCCGGTTTCAGCATTTCATTGGGATGGCGTTTGCGTGCTTGCAGCGTGAGTCTCTGACGTCCGAGTTTCTTCTTTTCCCTGCAGCTTCTGTGCCCTGGTTCCAGCTCTCGTCTCTGAAAAGGACCGGCTCATCCTCTGCCTGGTTCACTTTCTCCTTTACTTCTCCCCTGAGTTCTTCTTCTTGCCATCAGTCTCCCCATCGCTCCGTGCCTGCTTGCCGTTTGTTTCATCTTGCTATTGTTTAATTATCACACAGAGACTTCGCTCCTGGTTTTGGGAGTCCTCTAACCTTGGAAGGCTGGTGTCAGGGTGACAGGTGAGGAAGAGTTGTCATCTGGGCCTGGACAAAGCCACGCCTGTTTCACTGGGGAAACAGAAGGAAAGTGCAAAGATGAGACCTCGGCCTCATTCACCCAGGAGCTCAGAAATGGGGCCTTGATGACGACCTGGCAGCCTTTGTCCCTGTGATGGCCAAAAGGACGAGGAGAGCCTTCAGGCTGTGGCAGATGCTAACACTGACGTTCAGGAGCGAAGACGTAGGCGTGTCGGGACCCGTCCACAGGTCTCATGGGCTGTCAGGAAGCCGACGCCCAGAACCAAGCCCTCTTCCTTTCGGGCCACGCACGGTGGGATGGAGGTTGTTGTTGGAACACACGCGGGATGAGGGTGGAGAGGCTGAGTTGGTGACCGGGCAGGAGCTCCCTCACAGCATCCTGAGCCCAGGTCCCCCGAGCCACGTGGGATTTCCAACAGTGACGGCCACTTTCCTACTGGCGCAGGCGCCGGGAGGTCCATCAGACCCCTCTGCACCAAGCCAGCCTCGCTGCCGGTAAGCTCAGGGTGCTAACGAGGCCTCGGCCGTGACCAAGTTTCTGCCTCACTGAGGATCAAAAGCAGTTTCATTCTGGCCCCTCGAATGAGAAACCACAGACCGAACCCTACAGGACTGTGGTGCAACGCTGCGTTTCAGTCCCTCAGACAGGAGAAAGGCTTGAGGAGGCGCACAGAGAGCCAGGGTGTCGATGACGTCAGCACCTTCCCACCTGTGTGCACGCGTGTGGGTAAACATGGGCAACCTCCCACCTGTGTACATGTAGGTTGATAATCTCGCACATCTTCCCACATGTGTACACGCGTGTTGATAAGCTTGGGCATCCTCCCACCTGTGTACACGCGTGTTGATAATCTTGCACATCTTCCCACCTGTGTACATGCGTGTTGATAATCTTGCACATCTTCCCACGTGTGTACACACATGTTGATAAGCAGATTCAGAAACTCTGCCACCTGAATGCAGACCTGGCGTTTAAGAACCAATAAAGGGGCTGCGCTGTGGCGTAGCCAGTAAAGCCACTGCATGCAGTGCTGGCATCCCGTACGGTACGGGCCCAGGAGGTGGAGCCACAGGGAGGCACGCCCCTCCTCCTGGAGCAGCACTGTTCCACCTGTGTACATGTGTGTTGGTAAGTGTGCAGTGTCTCACCAGACCTCAGCAGAGCCTGAGATGGGGAAGAGGGGGTAGGAAAAGTGGAGAAAATGGAAGCCAATGCGCTCTGCAGGCTGCAAATGGAAAAATAAATGGATCTGGGCCTCGCTTGGGCAATTTGAGAGGAAATTTTTCTAAGTAATGAAGGAAACTAAAATGAGATAGGATGAGAAATTGGCTCCTGAACGGAGAGGCGTCCGTCAGGGTCCCCAGCAATAGGAAACTCCAGACGTCTGTTAGAGTATTCACAACCATGCGATTTCGTCTCAATAGAGTCTCCAACGTTTATTACACAGAAATGAAAAACCGCTATAGGCAGAGACATTGGCAGAGAAGAGCGCTGGGCCCTAACAGATAGGAGGAGGGGTTGGCAAGCAGCCAGAGGGTTATGGGTCCCCACGCCCCTGAGCATTCAAAGCTGACTGTGCTGTTTCGTCTTCCCCACACCTCAGTTGCTGCAAACGAGGAACACGGTGCCAACCATCTGCACTCCTTGCTCAAGATCGCACGGCTGTAACCAGCGCAACCGAGTTCTAAAGCCAGGGACCCCGGAGGCAGGTGCTTTTCCACTCGGTCCCTCCCTTCCCAAGGTCCTGGGCGGGGATTCGCCCCCTGGTACCCGTTCTCAACTCCAGCGAAGCCATTTTGTTTCTTGGGTCTCCAATCTCCTCACCTTTGAAAAGACATTTCCAGCCATTCAATGACTCAGAGCTAAAAGTAAGCAACAAAATATCCTGTGGAGCTTCTCAAAGATTTAAAATGTTACCAGGACCCCACCCACTGGAAGCAAGTGGATCAGATTTGAGTGGGGGCCTGAAATGGCTGATTCAGAAACTCTTCCATCTGAATGCAGACCTGGCGTTTAAGAACCAATAAAGGGGCCGCGCTGTGGCGTAGCCAGTAAAGCCACTGCATGCAGTGCCGGCATCCCGTAGGGTACGGGCCCAGGAGGTGGAGCCACAGGGAGGCACGCCCCTCCTCCTGGAGCAGCAGTGTTCCAGTTACTATTAAACAGGAACCTGTTGTGGAGCAGACTCGGCCAGTAAGACCACCCACTGAATCCGTGACCCTCAAGGCAGAAAACTGAGTGGAAACGTGCCCTGTTTCATGTGAGTACAGGACTGGGCCTCAGCACATGTGTGCTTCACGCCCCGGGGCCAACGGATCTGAGTTTGAATCCCGGCTCAGCCGCCTACGAGCGCTATGACCTCACCAAGGTGTTTGCTGTGGGGAAGCCTGGATTTCCTCATCTGCTCAGAGGAATTAAGAGGTGAGGTACAGGGTCCGAGGAGGTCATCCACCCAGGGCCTAGGGGAGCAGAGTGAGCACTGGGGTCTCTGGGAAAGCCTTCGTCACACCCTGGTGAGGTCATGGACGCCCTCAGGGCAGCTCCCAGGTGGGCTCCGTTCCACGCCCCGCCAGCCGCGTCTCCTCCTCCGCACCTGTTTGGTGTCTGCAGGGAGCTGATTGTCTCCGGCTGCGTCCACAGCGGCAAGGCTAGTGCCCGGATCTAAGCCAACGGCAGGATCAGCAACAAGACACGGAGGCTGAGAAACAGCCAGGCCCTGGCTGAGGTCCTGCAGCTCCAGGGTGGCTGAGCCGGATTCAAACCCGACCTTGAGCAGATGGGTGGGGACTCGTTTTGCAGGGGTGCGGGGGGATGGCAGCTTTGAGGAGTAGGGAGTGGAGCAGGAGTGTGAGTGTGCGTGTGTGTGCGCACATGTGTGAGCACGCGTGTGCTGGGGCCTGGATGACCCCGTCCTAACTTAGAGGCTCGCTTCAATTAGGAGCGGCTCCAGCTGAGAGCCCTCCCTGTTGCCTTCAGCTACAGTGGTGCAATCACTCTTGTTAAATGCTCAGCAGGTTTTGTTTTTAGTGCGTCTTACGTAACCTGTGCTTGTTTTCCTAAATTTTTTTATTAATGTTGTGTATTTTTATGGGCATCAGAGACATCGCCGGGAGCCCTGCCAAGCTGCTCGTAGACAGGCTGTGGGTGGGGCCCCCCGGCAGGCACAGCCCCTCGCACGTCCACAAGCTCAGCCTCGGCCTCTCTCGGCCGTGAGCTCCACTGCACACCAGGCTTCCTTCTGAGACCCCCTTTGGGCGGAGGCTCCGACCCCCGAGATGAAAAGCACAGGCTGACCCGAGAAGCAGGTCCCTTTCTCTGGAGGGAGGTGAGAACTTCCACTTTGCTTGTGGCCTTGTCCAAATGCTGACAGAGTCTGTGAACACGAAAGGCTTCCATAACCTAGGCAGCTCCTGTCAGAGCCTCGGGTGGTCACTGACGTCATACACGGGAATGTTAATTGTTAAATTAACCACAGGAGTCACTGTGCACCAACTCCCCATGCAGGGCCTCTGTCCTCAATGGGTTGTATTATGAGAGTTAACTGTAATACTAGTTCTCCAAGTTTTGTGTGTGTGTGCGCAAATTGTTGAAATCTTTACTTGCTATAGAGTTGGTCTTCTGTGTACAAAGTTAACTGAAAACGAGTCTTAGTGGAGAATGGGACTGGGAAGGGGAGAGAGAGGAGGAGGAGGGGTGGGAGTGCCCTATTTATTGGGAATCCATGACTCTCACAGGATGCGACCGGGTGAACCCGTGAGGATCCTCTGGGCTACAGCTAACAAATTCAGGTCCTGGTGGTTGGCACAGGAGGGGAAGGTTAAGGGGAGGAACCTGCCCTGTCCCCTGTAAGGGAGCAAAGTCTGCAGGGTCAGGGCAGCCGGGGGAATCCCGGCCCGGGGCCCTGCTGGAACCGCCTCTGGGCCCCGAGTATCACCTCCTTCGGTTCTCAGCACAGAGGAGCTTCCCCACAGGGCCTGGGACTTGCACCTGTGGTTCTGCCACCCAAGGGCAGCAGACTCATTGCCAAAACCACACGGGGGCCTCATTGAGCCAGGCTGGAGTCAGGCCCACCCGGGGGCTGAATGGCTGAGGCCAGGATAAGGAGAGTGACCCCTGAGAAGACCACCCAGGGGAGGCCCCAGCCCTGGGGTCACCCTTTATGTGGCAAAGTGGGGACAGGCCAATATGGCTCCCGGACCAAAGCTGGCCGACTGGGTGCTTTTGTTAATAAAGTTTTATTGGAATACAGCACGTCCAACTGCCTTCCTACAGTGGCCAAGCTGCCTGGTTGTGCGGAGCCTGAAGTGGTTACAATGTGGACCTTCTCAGAAGAAGCCTGCGAACTTCCTGCTAAAGCCAAGGCTAAGACGTCCCAGGAGAGAGCCCCATGGTTGTCCCAGGGCTGGAACAAGGTCCCCGGGAGACAGCGTCCTGCTGGTCTCAGGATGTATCCCGCTTGGACGCAGCCTCCTAAATCACGCAGCGGAAGCGTTGTGACTTGGGGCTGAACCGGGCGGGCGCCGAGCCAAGGCAGTGATTTTCGTGCATATCCTGGATCCGCTCCATGATGCCAAGAACAAATGCAGGAGAGTCGCGGTGTGGGAAGAGTGCAGCCCCCGAAGACCTGAGCCCCAGGCACTAGGTGAGGAAGAGGAGGCTGCTCCCTGGCTGACGCCCGTGCATGGGGGATGCGGAGAATGTTACGTTGCACAGGACAGCCACACAGTCGCGTGCTGGGCTCACCCTGTGACCCCGCTCCCCCCGCCGGAGGGTCTGTGAGGGTCCTGGGACACAGAGGTCTTCCCTGCCGTGAGAGAGGTGTTGAGCAGACACAGAAGGTTCTAGAAAGCCTTCAGCTGGATGCATGAAAAGGCATTGGCCAACCCTTGGTGGCCGTCTTGTGTGTCGGTAAGGACGGGGGAGGCCGCCCAGCTCAGCCCTGCGGCAGCACACATCTCTGTGCCCGGATGTGGTGGGAGATGACCGTGACTCTTGAGCCCAGGCCTGGACATTAAGTCCTTTTTTTTTTTTGACAGGCAGAGTGGACAGTGAGACAGAGGGACAGAGAGAAAGGTCTTCCTTTGCTGTTGGTTCACCCTCCAATGACCGCTGCGGCTGGCGCACTGCGCTGATCCGATGGCAGGAGCCAGGTACTTATCCTGGCCTCCCATGCGGGTGCAGGGCCCAAGCAGTTGGGCCATCCTCCACTGCACTCCCTGGCCACAGCAGAGAGCTGGCCTGGAAGAGGGGCAACCGGGACAGAATCTGGTGCCCCGACCGGGCCTAGAACCCGCTGTGCCGGTGCCGCAAGGCGGAGGATTAGCCTAGTGAGCCGCGGCGCTGGCCTACATTAAGTCCTGCTCACAGAGAGAGGCACCTAGGAGGAAGGACTGCTGGCCCGGGCTCTTCTCTCACCCTCTCCCTTGGCCTCCCCTCCACACGGCTGACACAAGGAGGCGTAGGGGAGGGGAGTGGTGGTCCTGGCTCGTGACACTGAGCTCGGTCCCAGAGGTGGAGGCCGAGGGTGGGGCACGTATTCTGCTCAGGTCTCCCTCTCTGCACCCTGGCTGCGTGCCCAGCTCCTCTCCCTCCTCGGCTTTCCTAAGCTCCCTCTGTCCTCTCCTCCTTTTGTGGCTGAGGTTAGAAGTTCATGGGCGAGTCCCCTGGCCCTTGGGTGGCCTGTGATGGACAGCCAGGACCGACCGTGTGTCAGCCTCAGGAGTAAACAATTTCCCACTCATGCATCAGGGCCGAGGTTGGCGGAAGGGGCCCAAGCCTTCTCAGCTTGGGGACTACACTGGGGCTTTGTGGCTAGGATGGGAGCCTCCAGCCAGCACCACTCTGTCCCCTGAGACTGTCCGTCTCTTGGAGACCCTACAGGAAGGGATGACAGGGTGAAATCGGAATCCGGGTCTTTCTGGGTCCACTGGCCCAGTATCGCCTCACAGTCTCATCTCCAGCTCCACACGCAGCAACCCAGCTCCCCTACTCCAGGGCACAACATCCATAGCCATCGGTAGCCAGAGCAGAGACAACGCCGGACCCACTCGCCCCACCTGCTCTCTAAGCAGGGGTCGGGAGGTCCTGTTCTGAGGCCAGGATGGGAAGCGTGTTCTGAAAACGCTCAGACGCTGTCATCGACAGTCATGCGCAATAGCGGAGCTCACCGCGCCGAGGTCAAAACAGGCTCCACGCCAAAGCCAGAGATCCTGTCTGCAAAGCTCCAAGTGCTTTCTGGGCTGCTGAGCTCATCATGCAAATTGCTACATTGTTTCTGTTCATTCATCACCAGGCTCCGCGTTACTCATGAAGACAAAAAGCCAGGCACAACAAAATGAATCAAAACCAACAGCATCGCTGGGAAGCACATCAAACGTGGCACAGCGCTCAGGGCAGGATCCACCACCCACGTAGCAGGGAGGGTGACCGGGAACCACCCCCAGGGGTCCCCCGGGAGACCAAACAGCCCCAGAGTGACACCCAGTAATTCAGTACAGCACGGCCCGCGCCCAGATCTCCGTGTGCCCCACACGCTGGAGAATGCCAGGGAAAGCCTGGGGCTGAGGTGCCAGACAGCACACCACTCAGGAGAGGAGGGCTGGGGTCCCCTCCCAGCCCCTGCCAGCACTGGCCACCTGTCCATCCCAGGGCCAGGCCGGAGGGAGCCATTTTCCTGTCCATCTTCCCTCTGCAATCAAGAGCACCTGCAACCAGGGTGACTTCCATGACTCCAGGCGGTTCAGGACAGGACACGCGCCTGCCTGGAGCTGGAATAGCTCCTGGACAACGAGGCAGAGATCGGCTTCCTTCAGTCTCTCACGGTAGGATGGTCGTGCGCCTCCATCGGTGCGCAAAGCACGCGGAAGTGACAGCTATTACATTCCTGATAAAGTCTTGACAGGCGTCCTTGCGGGTGGAAAAAGAAAAATGAACAGGAAGCCCGCCTGCCAATGCCCAGATCTAAGAGGAATGCACTACAGCTCCGTCTCCTTCGGGGACAAAGAGGCGACGCGAGCCAAGCAGGCAGGCATCTGGGTGACTTGGAAGGTTCCATCTCTCACTGTCGCCATGGCTCCAGTGGCCAGCACTTTCTAACTTGTGTCTGCTCACCTGTGAGGTGGAACTCCGGGTGGAAGCTGGGGGCGGGGAGGCCCAAGGGTCACTGAAGGCAGGGGCCGTGTTTTCCTGAGCTGTGTGCTGTGTTTCCAACCTGAGCCAGGTACCGCACACCTGGCTCCCGCGGGACAGACGCAGACTGTGCAGCCAGCGGAAGGAGCTGGGGTGCCCACTGCCCAGAAGGCACCGTGCACTCTCACAGGCAGAAGCTCACCGCTCCAAACAAGTGCCAGCAAGATGCCCCAGGCTGCCTCACCTAGGGGCTTGCTCCCAGAGGGAACGCCAGCCCCCAACCTCCAATGTTCCACCCTTGTCTGCTCCTGCGCTGAGGCCCCGGATTCTCAGCGCTGAGCAAGCACTTCGCTGGCCGGGGGTGCAGGAGCCCTGCAGGGTGGGTCCTTCCATGTCTTGCACCTGCATTTGATTCCAGAGCTGTGAGAGGAGCCTGGGCGTGCCTCGCCCAGCCTCTGTTTCACGTGGAAATGACTTGGAGTGGCAGAGAAAGGACCGTCTGAGTCCTGGCTGAGGCCCTGTTAGAACCCGGAGTGTTGGCGCAGAGTCCGGGGTCCAGGCCGCCTCTCTCTGCACCTGGCGAGTTGGGGTTGTGTTTCCGGAGAGGCAGAGCCTCACAGGGGCAAAGAGGTTGATCAGGTGCCACCTACACAATAGGGAGCCCTTGTTGAGAAGGACGGCTTTGTAGAAGCAAATGTCAGCGACAGACACTCTGAGGGAGGAAGGGCCCGGGCTCAAGCACCGAGCCTCATCTGTCGGTGGTGTGCAGCCCGTGTGAGCACCCGGGAACCGCGGGAGCTCCAGGCTGACGGCTTTCGGACTCCAAAGAAAAGGCGGATAAGCAGTTCTTCAACCACAGGGCTGCAGTCTGGGAGCGGCCCCTAGAGAAAGGACCCCGTGGACATGCGCTGCTCCCTACTGGGGATGGTTAGGCCACACGTGCTAGGGCCCTCTGGGGCATCCCCCAGGTGCTGTGCCCCAGAGCCCGGGGAAGGAGGAGGACGCTTCTGCAGCTATGGCCGCCTCGTAGCACTGGGTGGCTCATCAGAGACACTAGGAAATAACTGGGGCGTCCTTGACGCTGTCTGTAATGACACGTGACCCTGTGTACCGGTGCCTTCTGGGAAAACCCTGTGCCCACTGTTCACCCAGTCCTAACTGAACCACAGTCCAGTTGGGACAGAGCTGTCTAAGCACCTTGGCCTTGGGCCTGTCAGGCAGTGAAGTGGACCAACAGAGACTCCCGGGACATTTTAGAAGTGGCTACAGGGGACCAGGTTGTAATGTTTCTAAAGTTCTGGATCCTTCCACTTCCATTCCACTGAGATTGTCCTCTGAAGAATTCTTAACCTGGGGCTGGTGCTGTGGTATAGCAGGTAAAGCAGCCACCTGCAAGTTCAAGTCCCACCTGCTCCACTTCCGAACCAGCTCCCTGCTGATGCACCTGGGAAAGCAGAAGAAGATGGCCCAAGTCCTTGGGCCCCTGCACCCACGTGGGAGACCCCAAGGGAGCTACAGGTTCCTGGTTTCAGATCCGTGCAGCTCCGGCTGTTGCAGCCAATTGAGGAGTGAACCAGTGGATGGAAGACCTCGGTGTGACTGATTTGTGGACCACACTGGGTCCTGTGAGCTGCAGTAGGGTGAATCATGTAGGAAGCTCCTCCGGGACTCAGTGCGCATTTAGGTGACAAAGCCGAGGCCTGGTGCTTTGCTCCCCGTAGGGACAGAACCTGCAACCAGGCTTGAAGACCTACAGCCCAGCATGCCTTCCCTGTCGTTAATTTCTGAATTATTAGATCTTTCCTGAAAAATCAGTGACATCTCATCTTCCTTGTGCTTGCAAGGAATCTTGCGGAAGACCTTTGAGTAGGTCCCAACAGTGGCTTATTGTCATGTCAGCCCCTCCATGAGCCCCTTAGTGTGGGTGAGACCTGAGACTGGCTTCTAGACAATAGACGACAGCCAAGGCAATCAGAGGTGACGGGAAGTCGCTCTAGGACTGTGTCACGTGACGTCCCTCGGAGCACACTGCCGTGAGTCTCTGGTGGTCTTGAAGAAGCTGAGCTGTTGCTGTGGGGGCGACACGTGCCGAGAGCAGCCCCAGCCAACAGGACCTCGGGGACCTGAAAATCCTTGAGTCACAAGCGACCGAGCTCTGCCAACAGCCACAGGAGGCAGGAGAGAATGAGTTGGGAGCACCTGGCTGCAGCCCCGGGGGACCCTGGGGGCAGAGGACCCAGCCACACTGTGCCCAGACCCCGCACCCAGAACACGGCGGAGAATGAACCGCACGGTTGATTCTTGTTCGCAGTCCTTTGTCTGATGAAGTCACCACGAGGACTGAATTAGTGGACACGGGACGGCCGCAGGGACGGAGACACAGGTTGGTCCATTACAGCCTCTGGTCACGGCATCCTCCTCCGCCGATCAATACATGACCTTGTTTACGCATGTTTCCGTTTAAAAACCCCGTATTGAACGTACACTGGTGATTCATTAACAGTGAACGCGTGGCTGGCAGCCCTGCCAGCCGTGCCGGATGCGCTGATCTAACACAGCGATTTCTCCTCTAAGGCACCACGGAGCCTTCTTGTGCTTACGAACGATGCCAAGGGCTTGGGGGCGGCACTGAAGCATCACCCCAGGGCTCCAAGTGTCCAGCAGAGTCCCCAGAGGCAGGGAACGAGACGGCAGCGTCACCTTGTCCCAGCCCAGCTGGGAACGTGCACACACGGGGCTCCAATTTTTTGCTGATCTGAGCATTTTCACTAATGACCATGAAAACATTGCAAATGTGAAGTTTGGGGTGACCAATTGATTTTAGCTGGAAGGTGACAAATGAGGAGGGTGTGTGTGTCCTGGGCTGTGGTGCTGTGGCGTATCAGGTAAAGCTGCTGCCTGCAGCACCAGCCCCCATATGGGTGCCTGCTCAAGTCCAGGCTGCTCCACTTTGATCTGGCTCCTTGCTAAGGCATCTGGGAAAACAGCGGAGGGTGGCCCAAGTGCTTGGGCCCCTGCACCCACGTGAGAGAGTTGGAAGAAGCTCCTGGCTCCTGGCTTCCGCCTGGCCCAGCCCTGGCTATTGAGGCCATTTAGGGAGTGAACCAATGGATGGAAGATCAATCTCTGGGGCTGGCACTGTGGCGTAGTGGGTAAAGCCACTGCCTGCAGTGCCCGCATCCCATGTGGGCACCAGTTCGAGTCCTGGCTGCTCCACTTCTGACCCAGCTCTCTGCTATGGCCTGGAAAAGCAGTGGAAGATGGCCCAAGTCCTTGGGCCCCTGCACCCACCTGGGAGACCTGGAGAAGCTCCTGGCTCCTGGCTTCAGATTGGCATAGCTCCAGTCACTGCAGCCAACTGGGGAGTGAATCAGTGGATGGAAGACCTGTCTGTCTGTCTGTCTCTCTCTGTGTATGTGTGTGCACGTGTAACTCTGACTTTCAAATAGATAAATAAATCAAAAACATTATAAAAAAGAAAATTCAGTGTCTGGTGCACCTGCTTTTTCGCATACCCAACGCCCTTTGTCATCCATAACGCCCTGAAGGTGACTTGTGCTCTGCACAGGTGGGGAATCCCACTCAGTAGACACGGCTGCCCCCAGCGTCGCCCTTCTGTTGCCTGGATGCTTCAGGTGCATCCCAAGAACCTGGCGTTGGGCGAGTACAGGGAGTGCGCAGGCTTGGCCGCATTGGTGAAGACGCAGCCTCTGCCATATCGGATTGTTCCCTCTGTATTCTCATTCTTCACTTATCAGCCGGCTCACGCCTGATCCGTAGCCTACAAGCATGCTTTCCTGTCTTTGGTTGGGTCCCATCTCCTTGCCCTGGTGGATCAAAGAATTCCAAGGGCTCACTCGTTCATCGTGACTCAGCCATGCCGCAGCCTGGGTGAGTGGGGCAGAAAGCCAGCACAGCCCTCTGCTGCTGCCGTTACCAAGGTCATGGCCCTGCTATGGGGCTCCCCAGCCCCAGGCTCTCCGGCTGCCCCTGTACCCCCTTTGCTCCTCACCCTGTGTTTGCACTGAAGCAGGGCCTGTCCTCTGCCTGAGTCTCCCGGTGCACACGCACCTGTCTGTTGGACACGAATCCGCATGGCCAGAAGGACCCCATCAAGGTCTGCAGGCCTGGAGCCCAGGGACCCCAGACCGCTGCCGTCGGCATAGGCTCGGCACTTGCTCCAGTGACTGCTGGCTGGCTGGCCCCCATGTACAAAGCTGAGGCTTCTCCCGAGTAGGACCAAGAGGGTGGGCTTCCAGCAGTTTCCACTCTCAGCCCAGCCTTGTCTCCCAGACCCCCGTCTAACTCCCCATATATAAGGGCACCTCCAACCGTTACTGGAAATGGAATTAAAACGACTTCACTTGGATGCAAAAAATTGGAATGAAAGCAATTTTTTATAATATGTGAAAAATGCATATTCTAGGAAACCGTGCCTGGATTGCAGTGTTGTCTGCGCACCAAAATAAACTCGGGCTTTTAGTTCTCCCTCCCAGGAAGCTGTTGAAAGCCTCCTGCGACCCCCCCCACCCCGCTACAGGCGTGGAGCTCGAACTGCCTCATCCAGCCCTCAGCTGACCTCCGCAAAACCAAGAATCCCTCCACTCAAAATATCGGGACAGAGCGGGTTGGCGTGAGCCCCCGACTCCACCACCCCGGCGGCACCACTGAGACCCAGGGCTTAGACTGAGGAGGGGAGCAAGGTCACCTTCGGGAAAATGTTTGTCCGCACAGCGAGCAATGCCTCCCGCCCCAGGGGCCCACAGTGCCTGAGCTGCTTCTCCACGTTGCTGGTCAGGGCCGGTCCGTGGCCTGGACACAGCCACACAGGCAGGGGAGCACTTGCCGCATCTCCACGCACCGCATCCCCACCTGGGCTGAGCATGCAGACCCGCAGTGTCTCCAGAGAGCAGGGAAGCCCAGCAAGGTGGCCGTTTCGCAGCCTGTAGGTTTCTGCAGAGCAAACACCGCTTTCCAGTGCAGGGTTTCGTCTCGGCGGTGACTGCTCAGTTTCCTTTGTCCTTGCCGTGTGCAGATCACCGAGCGGCGAGGTGCTCCAGTGCGGAGGGCAAGGTGCTCCAGTACCGGGCGGGGGAGGTGCTCCAGTGCTGAGCGGGGGAGGTGGTCCAGTGCTGAGGGCGAGGTGATCCAGTGCTGAGTGGCGAGGTGCTCCAGTGCCGGGCGGGGAAGGTGCTCCAGTGCCGAGGGTGAGGTGCTCCAGTGCTGAGGGCGAGGTGCTCCAGTGTGGAGCGGGTAAGGTGCTCCAGTGCCGAGTGGTGAGGTGCTCCAGTGCCGAGTGGGGGAGGTGCTCCAGTGCCGATCAGGGGAGGTCCTCCAGTGCCGAGTGGGGGAGGTGCTCCAGTGCTGTTTACAGAAAGCTTGAAGAGCTGAATGTGGAGAAGGAGGCCTACTACACACAGAACATTCTAGAGCTTGTCAGCTTTGGCCTCAACACTGAAGATGCTGTAATAAACGTTTAGCACAATTCTGCTTCAGGCCTCAGCAGATGGTGACCGGGAGACCTGCTCTTTCGCAGTGTGCAACTGCAGCAACTTTTACAACCAGAAGGGAAGCAGAGAATACAAGCAGACGGAGCCCCTTGGCATGAGCAATGTAACCGTGCAAGTCTCCAGGGCAAATGCACACACCGGTGGTGCTCATTTGCATAACTCATATGCATCAGCTGCTCGCACTCCACCGGGCCTCCTGCTGGCCAGCCCTGCCCCTCTGCATGCTCTGACATTACTCTCGCTTGACTTCTTTATCCCAGACGTCTCCTCCGCGGCTGCATTCCAAACTGATACCAGGAGCTGTCACGTGCGCTGTCTTAACCATCACCGGCACTGCTCGCGAAAATCAGGAGGGATGAAGCAGCATCCGGAGTTCCTAGGACTCGTGTTTGCAGTTTTCCTTCCTCCATAAAGCACGTGTGACATCTCACTACCATCAGGGAAGGACATGCGGTTTTTAAAAAGCAAGGGGTGGGGGCCAGCACTGTGGCGTAACAGGTAAAGCCGCCGCCTACAGTGCTGGCATCCCATGTGGGCGCTGGTTAAAGTCCCGGCTGCTCCACTTCCAATCCAGTTCTTTGCTATGGCCTGGGAAAGCAGTAGAAGATGGCCCAAGTGCTTGGGCCCTGCACCCGTGTGGGAGACCTAAAAGAAGCTCCTGGCTCCTGGCTTCAAATCAGCTCAACTGTGGCCATTGCAGCCATTTGGGGAGTGAACCAGCAAATGGAAGACCTCTCTCTCTGCCTCTCCCTCTCTCTGTCTGTAGCTCTGCCTCTCGAATAAATAAATAAATCTTAAAGTAGTGATGGTGGCATTGATTATGGTGGTGAAGTAGATGGTAGTGGTGGTGGTAATAATGTTGTAGTTGATGATGGTAGTCTTGGAGGTGGTGATGATTATGGGGGTGGTAGTGGCCATGATGAGGGTGGTAATGGTGGTGGTAGTGATGGTGCAGATAGTGTGGTGGTGGTATTTGTGGGACTGCTGATAACAGTAGTGATTGTAATCACGGTGATGGTGGTGGTGATAATGTTGTTGATATTGGAGGTGGTGGTACTATGGATAATGGGGGCGTAGTGATGGTGGAGGTGGAGGTGGAGGTGGTAGAGGTGGAGGTGGAGGTGGTGGAGGTGGAGGTGGAGGTGGAGGTTGTGTTGGAGGTGCATAAACTGGAGGTTCATCTCCTGGCCTTAAGCGTTTCAGAAGAAAGATCTGATGTAAGTTAATTTTTGTTTCTTTGTAAGTAATCCACTCCCCTGCCTTCTCAAATCTTTATCCAGAGGAGTGTCCATCATTCACAGCCTTCACTGAATCCCTTGTGTCTGCACACGGGTGGTTGCCCAGATCATGGCCAGTCACTTGTCCTTCCCTACCTCAGCCACACTGAGAACTCGAGGTGGGGTGGAGGCAAGACGGTGTGCTGCTGTGGCAGCAAGGTGGCTTGGGGAGGTGACACAGTGGTGTGGTGACACGGTGGTGTGGTGACAGTGCGGCATGCTGGTGTGATAACATGGTGGTGGTACAGTGGTATGGTAGACAGTGTTTCATGGTGGCATGGTGGAGTGGTTACATGGTGGTGTGGTGGCCTGGTATTGTACCATGGCGATGTAACATGGTGGTGTGGTGACACAATGGTGTGGTGGCATGGTGGAGTGGTTACATGGTGGTGTGGTGGCCTGGTATTGTACCATGGCGATGTGACATGGTGGTGTGGTGACACAGTGGTGTGGTGGCATGGTGGAGTGGTTACATGGTGGTGTGGTGACATGGTGGCATGGTGGCCTGGTAGTGTGGTGTTGCAGAAAGAGCTGATGCAAGATTGATGGTAGTGTGGTGACACAGTGGTGTGGTGACATTGTGGCACTCTGGTAATTTACCACGGTGATGTGGTGACATGGTAACAGTGTTTCATGGTGGCATGGTGGAGTGGTTACATGGTGGTGTGGTGGCCTGGTAGTGTACCATGGTGATGTGACACGGTGGTGTGGTTACACAGTGGCATGGTGACAGTGCAGCATGCTGGTGTGATAACATGGTGGTGGTACAGTGGTGTGGTGGACAGTGTGGCATGGTGGCATGGTGGAGTGGTGACATGGTGATGTGGTGACATGGTGGCGTGGTGGAGTGGTGACATGGTGATGTGGTGACATGGTGGCATGGTGGAGTGGTGACATGGTGATGTGGTGACATGGTGGCATGGTGGAGTGGTGACATGGTGATGTGGTGACATGGTGGCATGGTGGAGTGGTTACATGGTGATGTGGTGACATGGTGGCGTGGTGGAGTGGTTACATGGTGGTGTGGTGACATGGTGGCATGGTGGAGTGGTTACATGGTGATGTGGTGACATGGTGGCGTGGTGGAGTGGTTACATGGTGATGTGGTGACACGGTGGCATGGTGGAGTGGTTACATGGTGATGTGGTGACATGGTGGCGTGGTGGCCTGGTGAGGGGGAGAGGAGGAGGGTGCTCCAGGAGGAAGTGCAGCCTGACACCCGGGGGATGAGGGCGCCTTGGGCAGAGGAGCAGAGCGAGGACCTTGCATCCCAGGGAGCGCAAGGCAGGAGAGCGCACGGGGCGGCGCAGGCCAGTGTGGCAGCAACAGGAGGGCTGGGCATGAGGCCTGCGTATCATGATGGCCCGGGGGAGGGGACTGGGCACGGCCCCACCTTGCAGAAATTCATCTGCTGGATGAATGAATGAACCTGTAAAGATGACCACGCCACCCTGAACAATTCCACCTAAACTGTTAAATAAAACAAGGGTAATATATCAATCTAGGTCCATAACACAAAACAAAATTAACAAAGACTAGGAAATTATTGAGCGCCCAGGAAAAGATAAGGCGTAATTAATGAGTTTAAGTCTTACATTAAAAAAAAAGAACCAAAGTAATTGCTTCATTCTTAGATAACCAGAGAAATATACATTTAAATAGAGATTTGAAGAATTCAAAGTACTCACCAGTGTGATTTTTTTAAATGCCACAGCACCGCAAGGTGAGACTCTGGCTGGGACACGTTGGCTCTGACGACGAGCTCTGGGAGTTTAAATCCTGCTATCTCGCAGCGAAGCCCTGTGATAGGAGGCAGAATGCAGCCATAGGACACAAGAGATAGCGGGGAGGAAGGTGGTGTCACAGCGTGAAGCGAGGATGAGCAGAGACAGGCAGGCTCCCACGCACACGGGCGGACCAGGGCTGCAGGAGGGGGCAGCGATAACCCGCAGCCCAAGGAGGCTTGAAGGGCAGGACGATTGCTGCCGGCCACGAGAGGCACGGACTCTGACAACGGCCATTCCCCTGTGTGCTGATCAGCGTGCGTGAGCCTTCATAAATCCACATGCTAAACGCTGAGAAGAAATGATCACACATACAATGGTGGGGAGGGGGACGCATCAGTCACTGGATCCTGCCTGGCCTGTGGGGGCTCTCCCCAGACCCCTGGGGGTTGACGCGCCAGGCAAGCATGGATTCTCTGCTTCTCTGCAGGCAACAGGGGGCGTCTCAGTCGGCCGAGGACGCCGTGCGGCCATGCAGGCTCGGGCGGGTTCCTCACTCTGCCTCAGTTCCTGCTTCTGCCAGGTAACGATAACAATGCTAGGCTCTGACACACACAGTGCACCTGCAAGCAGAGAGGCCTTCCTGCTGCTCCCTCTGGGAGCCCAGCCGAGCCCGGCGCACCCTGCAGACTCTGTTTGCAAAGCTGATCCCACGTTTCTAAACCCTTTGGACAGGAAACCCGAGTCGAGAGGACATTTGAATTGGCTCATGCAAAACACAATATTTGCTCGAGGTTAGCTGCTGCATTATGAATTTCCAACCTCCCATAAATCAAAACTGTGAAAATGGACAAAGGCCGAACTTCCTGCGCCAGGACCAAAATAGAAGCCGGCTGTGTCTCTT
This sequence comes from Oryctolagus cuniculus, assembly GCF_051225735.1. Classification (NCBI taxonomy): domain Eukaryota; kingdom Metazoa; phylum Chordata; class Mammalia; order Lagomorpha; family Leporidae; genus Oryctolagus; species Oryctolagus cuniculus. The sequence continues at coordinate 5,034,334 of NC_142869.1, read as the reverse complement.
AAACAATTCCGATTATGTTTCCATAACCAAATCACGCTGCGATGAATGGCTGAGATATTGGCATTAGGTCCTGGAGTATAATGCAAAATAAATGAAAACAGTCCATCTTCTGGGCGCCGGTGCTGTACTTCCGCTTCTGTCTGCAAAGAGACGCGAAGGCCAGGCCCTGCCGTGCCCGGGGCGGGACCCTGCTTCTCTGTTCCCATTGCTTTCCCCTCAGCTGCTGTCCCCCCAGGACTGGCTGATTAATGGGAAGCTCCAGGGGACCCGTTAGGCCGAGGAGCAGCGACACCTTAAAAGGTGCATGAGACGGAGTCTTGTTCCCGCAGGGACAATATTTGAACGAAACGACACTTTCAGGAGTTTGACAAATCTATTTTCAGCAACTCCTGTGAGATACAAATTTAGAAGAATGTGGTAATAACTGGGAGATTTTTGCTTCTTTTTGAAAAAGATTTATTCTACTTATTTGAAAGAGCATCAGAGAGAGAGGGGGAGAGACAGAGACAGAGACAGAGGTCTTCCACCCCCTGGTTCACTGCCCAAATGCCCACAGTGGCCCCGGGCTGAGCCAGGCAGAAGCCAGGAGCCTGGAACTGTGTTCCGGCCGCTCATGTGGGTGGCAGGGACCCAAGTACTTGGACTGTGACAAGGCCACTTCCATCCCCGCTTCTGGCCTGGGCCCTGCCCCTGCTGGCCCCTCTGGCCCCTCTGGCCATCACCATCAGTGCAGAGACTGGCCTGGCGGACGGAGCATATTAAGGCCCCTGGCTCACGCCCCGGGGGCATTCCGGCCTCCTGCAGGTCTGCACCCAGTAACCACTGACTCTTGTTCCGTCTCCATGACTGAGCGAGCCTGGTCTCCCGCTGCCGTCTCTGGTCTCTGACCGCGTCCCTGCCTGATGCTGGGGCAGCCCGGGACGCATGCGTGTTCTCCCGGCCCCGGTGCCACAGTAGCGCTTCCGAGCGCACCGGCTCCCTTTTAGGCAAGCTGCATTTGGAGATCACAGTTGGGGTTCGCAGGGTGCTCATTAAAACCAACTCGGTCACTGTTCCTAGGCCTTCTTATAAAACGGAGAACTTGTTAAAAATTAAGACAAACTCATCTTGCCTCCTGCTGCTAACCTCCAAAGCACAGTCAGGGTGCAGGCTTCCTACTCAAATGCATTAATTCTCCTTCTGTGTCTCGTTCTCCCACACTGAAAATTCTCACTCTCAATGGCACCAGCATGGTCACCCAGGGCCTCCCATCAAGCCCCTCCCCCAGCAGTCTCAGGGTCAGAGGGCCTGCGGGACCACCAGAGAAGAATTCCAGCAACGCCGGGGGTCCTGAGCAGGGTCTGTTTCTCTGACAGCTTCTCCCAGAGGGAATATAATTCTCAAGCTACTGTGCAACCAGCCAGGAAGCTCCTCTCCCTGGGGTGACAACCGCCAATGCTGCATCCCACTCTCATTGCTATGAATGGTTTTCCTTGGGATTTTGGCTACAACTGGCTACGGTGTTTACATGGTTCCAAAGTCAAATAACGGACTTGACCCAAAGCCTTTGCGCTTCTCCACTGCCTCCTCCTCCCTAGCCAAGCCCTGCTCTTCCTCTAGAGCGGGGGTGGGGAATGTCAGCCCAGTGGGTGAAATCTCAGGGTCCTGTGCCCTGCTACGCCAGCGACACAGTCTCATTGTTAGACTGATGCTTCTGTACAGCCCACAAATGATGTCATCAATATGCAAATGACCCTTGCTGGAGGAAAGATCCCCCCACACCCCTCCTTGCTATGAGGTAGTCATGTGCTCAATTTCAGATTTTAAAAGTCTTGCACGGTTTTCACACGCACACTCATTCTGTTTCTCAGGTCTGGGGAAGTGTATTGTACACCTTGCTCTCCTCTTCTTTCAAAATTTATTTTTAATTTATTTATTTGAAAGGCAGAGTTACAGAGAGAGAGAGAGAGAGAGAAAGAGGGAGAGACAGAGAGAGGGGGAGGATTTTCCATCCCTCTCCAAATGGCCACAATGGCAGGGGCTGGGCCAGGCCAAAACCAGGAGCCTGGAACTCCATTCCAGTCTCCCAAGTGGGTATCAGGAGCTCAAGCACTTGGGCCGTCTTCCACTGCTTTCCCAGGTGCATTAGCAGGGAGCTGGATGGGAAGTGGAGCAGCTGGGGCTCGAACCGGCACCCCTATGGGATGGTGGCACTGGAGGCCGTGGCTTTACCTGTTATGCCTCCCCCCACCCCAATCCCCCCTCTCCTCCTTGCCCCGTCGCCCCTAACCCTGCTCCCTTACAGCCCAGGGACGCCCTCCCCGCCACTCCGAGGGGCGCTCTGTTACGGGGCTGCACCGTTCGCTCACCCAGCTGCCTGTGTTCCTCCAGGCTTCAGTTACGACAAGCAAGGTTGCAACTCATAGTCTCATCCACCTGTGCTTTATGTTTTTGCTAGCAATAGATTTATGCTTTTAAATTCTTTGCTCATGTATTTACTTAGGTGAGAAGTGGAGAGTTGGGGAGGGTGAGATACAGAGAGAGAGGAGCCAGGAGCCCAAAACTCAGTCTGGTTCTCCCACACGGGTGGCAGGGACTGAACTGCCTGAACCATCACCTGCCGTCTCCTACGGGGAGCATTAGCAAGAGGTGGAGTCAGGAACAGAACCAGGGCTGGACCCCGGGCCCCCTGACAGGAGACACTGGCATCTGAACCAGCACCTGCCACCCCGGAGCCTGCTGCTTTCCTGAGCTCAGCCACAGGCCAGGGCTGCTCTGATCTCCAAGTCTGTGTCCCCGCCCCCAGGGTGTTAGGAGGTGGGGCCTTGGCCCTGACTGGGTCACAGGGCGGAGTCCTCATGAGTGTGATTAGCAAAAGGGAGCTCAAACACAGCCAGGAAAGGAATCGCACACAGCCCACGCCGAGGGAGCACGGTGACCAGGCAGAAGGGGGCAGGATCGTGGTGGCCACGGCGCATTCCAGGACACCAGGACATGGCAAAGGCAGGTGACGGTCCCCAGGGCCTCGGCACTCACGCCTCAATCACCTCCCTGCAGCACCAGCCCCTGGCCAGCTCCTGAGGGCCCCTGACGGCTGTGGCCAGGCAGAGGTGTGGGTGGCCGGGTGCGTGAGCCACGGAGTGTCTGAGCCACACAGCAACTGGGACCCTGTCCCCATCTGCCCCCAACGCCGCTGCCTCCTTGGGGTTGGAGCACCTACCTTGGCCCACACCTTACGTTCCTTTGGGTGATTAAAAGTAATTACCGTGGGCGAGAGACGCCTCAGCCGCTGTGCTCCCAGGCCCCACCCAAGGGTTTCTCTGGCTCCCACCCACGCAGACCAGAGAAGGGGACCCTGCTGGGGAGGAGGGAAGCAAGGAGAGAGAGCGGCCCTTTGACCCACTTCACCTGCTTCCTAGTTAAAGGGACCAGGGTAGGGCGGGCGCCTGCAACGGGGGATATGCGTGGATTCGACACTGACTGTTACCCCCAGAACAGAGCAGAGCCTGGTGCTCACCGTGTGCTGAACGTGGTCAGATGATGACAAATGTGCCCAGTTTCATGACTGCTGCAACATAGCCGGGGCTGGTCCTGGGGCTCACGTGTCTGGAGGTTTATGGTGCCAAGCACTGGCACTGGCGTGGCTCTAGTGAGGGCCTCCTGCATGGAACACCTGTGGGTGGAAGAGGTTCCGTCTCTAAACAAGACGATGGAGAACAACTGGGGGGCCACTCTCCCGGGAGCATAGGATCCCAGGAGAGCTGCATGAACCCCCTCCCGAGGGCAGCTCCCCAACAGCTAAGTACCTCCCCCAGGCCCCTATCTTAAAGGATCCATTGCCACCCTGGGAACCCAGCTCCCAGCACATGGACCCTCAGGAGCTGCATCAAACCACATCCAAGCCACAGTCGATAATCAATTATTCTGTTAGAGTAACACATTGCCAAATCACACCGTGTCCAATAACACTTGACCGATGCTTGGTGTCAGTCCAGCTGTGTCACGGCAACAAAATCCCATAGCCAGGACAACCTGGGCCCCCGTCCACACTCTGCCTGGCACAGTTTTCAGTGAACTGATGGCCCAAGGAAGGGAGGGAGGGAGGAAGCCCGATGTGGCGGGGAGGAGGGGGAGCCCAGCTGCCGAGGAGGACGGTGGCAGACGGGAGCGTGCGTGCAGGTCGTCTTGTGAGATCTTAAGACCCGGCACGGGAAGTCCCAAAGGAGAGGTGAGCTGTGTCCGGAACCCTCTCCATGTGGGCTCTGGGGGCAGCTAGGTCCTTGAGGCTGTCTGCAAGTGGGCACCTTGTGGCAGAGGAGGGCAGAGTGCCCCTAGAAGGAGGGAGGAAGGGGGGAGGGGAGGAGAGGCTGGGGCAGCAGGGGAGACCCCAACTATGCCAGGGCAGAGGGGTGCACAGAGCAGGCCCTTGGGGACGGCGAGCTGCACCATGTGATGTAAGCCCCCTTCAGAAAAGTCTCCTTGGGGCCAGCAGCGTGGCTCACTTAGTTAATCCTCTGCCTGCGGCGCCAGCATCCCATATGGGCACCGGATTCTGTCCCGGTTGCTCCTCTTCCAGTCCAGCTCTTTGCTGTGGCCCGGGAGGGCAGTGGAGGATGGCCCAAGTCCTTGGGCCCTGCACCCTCACGGGAGACCTGGAAGAAGCTCCTGGCTCCTGGCTTCAGATCACCGCAGCGCTGGCCATAGCGGCCATTTGGGGGATGAACCAATGGAAGGAAGAGCTTTCTGTCTCTCTCACTGTCTATAACTCCACCTGTCAAATAAATATATAAACAAATAAATAAGTAAAAGTCTCCTCTACTCACTGGGGAATGGCCCTGGGGCCTCAGCTTGGCACGGGACAGAGATCCTGGAGAGCTGCACACGCATCAGCCCCTCCCCCCAGATGGGCACGGCCTTCCGAGAAGATGAGCAATACTCCCAGGCTCTGCGCCTGGGGTGGGCACGTCTTTGGGGGCCCCTCGTCCTGCCTACTGTGCCCGCATGCTGACGGCAGGCCACTACTCCTTGGGAGACTGCGAAGCAAGCTCATGGCCGGGCTGGCTCATCCGACCAGCTGTGCAAGACAGCACTGGTGACCCTCAGAGGGAAGGCGGGTCCACGCCCGAGGAGACTTCCCCTCGTGGGAAGCAACAGAACGGCAGATTCCACCAGAAGATGGAGTTCAAAAAGCAGAGAGAAAAGCAGCCAGGCTTCCCTTGGGATGTGGCTCTCGTTCTTCTCTGAGACTTATGGGGGCCCCCCGGGAATCACAAAAGCCCTCCTAAAAGAAAAGGGGAGGGAAGGGAAGAACCAGAGAGATTCGCAGGTGTCACATTGCTGCCCTGGATGCAGACGGAGCCCAGCCCGGAGCAGGAGTGACCTCCTTGAGACCCAGGGCCCTCTGGGAGGCAGGGCGGGCAGAGCCGGTGTGGACAGCCGGGGTGCCCTGGGGGCTGGGGCCAGCGCTCCACACGAGCAGCGTCCGTGTGCAGAACTGGAGTGGACAGTCACCGAGGCCAGGGAGCGGCCAGGCACACTGGGATTCAGCATCCTGTCCAGGTCCACTCAGGCGCCCTCCCCGAGGGTCACTCTCCTGTGTTGCCACAGCAAATCCCACAGCACCCGTGGCAAAGAATGGCGTGCGTTTGCTTCCTTCTGGGTCCAGCAGTGAGAAGTTCAGATGCGTTGGCCACGCCTCCTGCCTCCTGGCTTTTCCGGCCTCTGAGTCCTTCTTGCTCTGAACTGGGAACCCCCATGGGCCCTTTACCAAGACGCTGCATTGTCCTGTGGTTCAGACCGGGACACACGCATCCTCCTTGGAAACTTCAAAAACACGAACGCACACAAGGAAGATGCAAGGCGTCGGTAAGCCCCCATACGCAGGTGATCGTGACAGACCAGCATAACTTAGACATATTATTGCTGTATTGATTTCTTTATCTAAAACTAGCCGACATGGCCCTGGCCATTCTATATCCATAGATAAATACACACATACTGTCACGTCACAGCGGGTTTTGCAATTTTATTGTTATATTTCATTCTGGGTGATTTTCATCTGCATGTCTCCATACACGGCTATGCTTATATTTTTCTAACGAAATGGATGAAAAGGACCTCAGCCTAGAAAGAGAGGGAGACAGTCATGTTTTCCACGTCAGGGCATCTCGTTCCACTTTCCCTTCTAAGCAGGTGCCCCCGGGCTCATCCAGGGGCTGCAGTCCGGCTCCCCTTCTCCCTGGTGGGTTCTGGGTGTCCCCGGGGTCCTCAGATGTCAGAAGGCCCGGCTCCCTCCCCTGGCCACTCCTCAGCCCCCCGGGCCACCGCCATCCGACTGGACAGCGAGCCCCTCACCAAGGAGGCCCCAACACAGCCCAATGCTCTACAGACAGAAGGACCCCGTGGTGTCTTTATGCTTTTGCCCTTGGCACGGTTCGGTTTCGTCCACAATCCCTTTACCTGTCTTTCTCTTGCTTTGCCTGCCTGTGTCATTATCTGTCTCTTAAAAAAAGAGCCCCACACATCTTAGCCTGTACCCTCCTCCCCAGAGCCCCTCCTCCCGGCCTCGCTGATGGCTCAGGTACACAGACACTGAGAGGGGTGTCCAGGGCAGCTGAGGATGGGGGCGTCAGGAGCCCCATCACTGGTCTCACTCTCTCTTTTTAAATAATTTCATTTTCAATCTACAAATAAAAATTGTGCATTTTTATGGCAATGTTTTGATCTGTGTCTATATATATCTATTTATTACAGGATGGTTTTATCAAGCTAACTGACACAGCTGTCCCATACGCTCAGGGCTTTTGTGGTGTGAACATTTAAAGCCTCTGTCTTAGCAGAATTCAGAGGCACAGTGCGCTATTGTTCACCGAAGTCCCCAGGCTGTGCAGCGGCCCTGGGCCAACCTCTCCCCACGCCCACCCCCGCCCCCAGCCGCTGATAGCCGCCACTCTGCCCTCTTCTTCCGTGAACAGTTCGCAGAGTCCAAGTCCCAAGTCCCAGTGGCTCCCTGCAGCACTTGTCCTTCCGTGCCTGGCCTAATGGCTCAGCACCGCGTCCTGCAGGCCACCCTATGTAGTCCTGCACGGCGCGTTTGCGCAGTCGTAATCCTGCAGTCAGCGCCACTGTGTGCTGCTTGCTGCCCCGTGTTAGCGAGGGATGCGTTGTGAGTGTGCCCGCGTGTGAAACGGGGGAGACGTGTCCGGTTCACTGCGTGTGTTCTACACCACAGTTTATTTCTCCGTAAAGATTTTTCCATTTTAAATAGTGCTGTCAGGAATGTGTTTCCATATCCATCTGTGTTATTTGCCTTGGAGTAAAATTCCTGGGTCAGAGCGCACTTAGCTTCTTAGCCATCACCCTGCCGTGGACTAAAAGGCTAAAGCACGGTGGGGAGGTGCCCAGGCGAGCCAGCACCATTTTCCTTAGGCCTGTGAGGGCTGTTATGGATACAGCAGGTGGATGGCTGTCTACTGAGCCATCTATTTTCACAAAAAGTCCATGGAACATGGAATTCAAAGATGAGTTTATTTTGGTGCAAAAAATGTTAGAAGCATGAATAATTATTTCACAACATGTATTTTCCATGAGCTGTTGAAGGACCGTCGTGTGTGTGTGTGTGTGTGTCTCTGTGTGTATGTGTGTATCTTAGAAGTATTTTTGTTAGAAACAGGGGCCACACCTTTAGCCTGTAGCTCCTCCCCCTTCTCCCCAGAGACTGCTCTCATGGGTGATGGGAACTGTGGTTAGTGGAGGTGGCGCCCAGTGACGCTGATCCACCTGCCGGGCCACCTGGTGAATTCCCGGCATTGCAGTGGCTCGCTGCTCACCGTCGTTCTGTCACCCACTGAACCACAGGCTTCAGCCCAAGGTCATGGCCATCCACTCGCTAGCAATGGCACAACTCTTGTTGCCAGCTCTCGGGGGAGAAATGCCCGTTCCTTGCGGGCATTCAGGAAAAGCTGTGTCCACAACACACACACTGCAGACTGGACAGCGTTCAGGGCACTGTGGATTCTTCTCACAGCTGCGGCTCCTTGAGGCGGTTACCCTCATTATGTGATCCCTGAACTTGGGAGCCCTCCCTGTCATTCGCACCAGGGCCTCAATGCAGCTCTTATCTCCCGTTCAAGAATATCACATAGTACCAAGATTATCAAATAGCGCCAAGAATATCCATAGTACCAAGAGATGCCTGAGCTGGCAACGTTAGAATTGCGAATGCATGAAATTGGACGACGAAAGGATTCGTTTGTTTTGTGCAATAAACACTCATTGATCACCAAGGCTGGGGGAACCAAAGGACACGGTTGAGAAAGCTCAGTTGGTCCCGGCTGCTCCAGACACTGGGACACTTTGTCGGCGACACCCTGGTCCTCAGCATGAAGACTGGTGCTATCTCTCTCTCTATCTCACGGTGGCGAGACCCAGCTTGTTCCACAGTGGCTATTGAACCCTGACTTCCACCCAGAATGGCCGTCTCTTCTCTGGCAAGTGCTGGGATCTGCCAGCCCTGCCCATCTCCTCCTGCGTGGAGTCTTTCCCCAGGCCCCAGGCAGACCAAGTCGCCGGCTCCTCCACACTCCCGCCGTGCCGTGCGCCTGCCTCTGTGTGGGTCTTGCTACGTCAGTGCTCGCAGGCTGTAATTTCGCGTGCATTCGGGCAGTTTCCCTCCAGACGTGAGCTAATCGAGAACCGGGACAGGCAGCATCCACGTCTAAGTGCCTGGAGAGCAGAAGAGCCAATAAATGAGTGGAAACCGGCTGTGTACAGGAAACTCCTCCTGAGCCATGTCCCTAGAAGACGAGCTTTGGTGAAGCTTTGTATTTGCAGCAAAACTGATACACACTGGCATTTCTCTCTTTCTTTTTGTTTTGTTTCTTTTAAATTTTTTTTAAATTTTAGCTTCCACATGTAAGGGAGAACATAGTTTGCCCAACTTTGTTTTAAATCTTGGTCAAACACATGGTGAAGAATTACACGCTACTGTAGTTTTAATCGTTCTGTGAGTATTTCACGCTTTCCACGAATGAAGTTGGACGATTGTGGTTTACAAGCCCCGCCCATTTTCCTGTCCAACTAGGATGTCACTTCTTGGTTGGTGGACTCCTGATTTAGTGGAGCACGAAGCCTTTCGCACTGTGAATTATAAATATGCAATCTCAAAAAAAAAAAAATTAAAAGACAGTGAACTTTGAGTAGTTTTTCCAACAGAATCCTTTTTTTTTTTTAAGGATTTATTTATTTATTTGAGAGGCAGAGTTATAGACAGACAGGGAGAGAGAGAGAGAGAGAGAAAGAGAGAGAGAGAGAGAGAGAGGTCTTCCATCTGCTGGTTCCCTCACCAAGTGGCTGCAATGGCCGGAGCTGTGCCAACCTGAAGCCAGGAGCCAGGAGCTTCTTCCGGGTCTCCCATGTGGGTGCAGGGGCCCAAGCACTTGGGCCATCCTCCACTGCTTTCCCAGACCATAGCAGAGAGCTGGATGGGAAAAAGAAGAATCCGGGACTCGAGCTGGTGCCTATATGGGATGCCGGCACTGCAGGCAGAGGCTTAGCCCACTATGCCAGAGCGCCGGCCCTATCTGATCGACTCTTTCCTGCCCCCAGCCATGCCTAGGGAACAGTGGGCTCTGCGTATGGACAGCAGGATGCAGATGCATAACCTGTGTCCACGCAACTGAGAAAGGCCTTGTCCTGCCACAGGCTCGGGTCTGAAACCCAGACTCACCGCCCACGCCTGCTGACGGATCAGAGCCAGAGAGAGTTCTAGAAAGCATGAGAACAGATCACTGCCACAGCTGCGTAAAAGCAGACCATGATTGCACATCACCCACACAGCGCCTGCGACGTCTACCCCCAGGGATCGGGCTGACCTCAGCAGCAGCTGCAGCTCCACCGCCCGTGGCCGAGCCCCCAGGACCATTCCCACTGCCCCACTCACTTCCTCGTCCCCGTGGCCCTGTGGGCTGCACACGTGGACGCCGAGACAATGACTTCCACCTCCTTGCAAGCTGCCATGGGAAATCCACCCATGCCTGACCAAGGGGTGCAGTTTCTGCTAAGTCTCACTAAAGATTGTGTTTGTCAAATAGATAGCTGCATCACACACCACCCAGAGAGAGACACACCCACCCAGAGAGACGCACCCACCCAGAGGGAGATGCACCCACCCAGAGAGACGCACCCACCCAGAGGGAGATGCACCCACCCAGAGAGACGCACCCACCCAGAGCGAGACGCATCGCCGCGCTTGTCCTGAGACGGCTTCCTTCTCCCCTTCCTCTCTTCCCCTTTCTTTCAGGTCGCTCGGTTCTGGCTCATTGCATCCTCCGAACTCATTCTCTTGAAGACAATGGTCCCTACCTGCAGTCCGTAAACCCACGGAATTCCCCCAGACACAGGAAGCCCAGCCTCCCCGGGTGAGGGCGGAAGGGGAGAAGTCACGAGAGGACAATAAGTGACGACGGCTCGGGGAAAGGCACAACGCTGATGACTTAGACCAAGCGTCCTCTAGGAAGTAGACTTGCTCCCGTGAGCGTGGGCGAGCTGCCCGCAACGTGTGTGCTGAGAGAGAGAGGGGCCAGGCCCCTCTGCAGACAGGATTTCATCTCAGGTCAGCCAAAAGGAGCTTCGGCAGAGAGGCCATTACCACATTTTAGAACACAATAAAAGAGCTTAATAAGGTGTCCAGCTACAAAATAAATCTACAAAAATCAATAGCTTTGTTTTACACTGATAATAACCCAGCAGAAAATATAATGGGAAGAAAAGGCTGCTCCAAAATCATAGCAATAAATATGAAACACCCAGCACGGTTCTCACAAGGCTTGTTGACGTCCCGGGTGAACACTTGAAAATTTACTCACGGCCGGAGGACAGCTCGTGTCCCTTAAAGGGAGTGATTGGTCGTGCGCCTTCCTCTCTCCCTGCCGTATTTCTCATGTCCCTCGTCCTAATTGCTCTGGCGTCCGCATTCCCCCACATCCTGTAACCCCAGTGATGGCAAAGGCTGGCGTGCATCGTCAGCTATGTCCTCATACATACCAAGTCAGGGTACACAGCAGGTGCTCAGTCAGTATTAGCTGGATTAATGAGTGAAGACGGAGGGGACCACAAGTCTCCGTAGTTCGGAAACAACCTCTAGAATCCAAAATTGATCACTGGCCTACAAAACCAACCACAGAGGTTCTGAGACCCTGGGAATTTAGTCCTCCCGACGTAATATTCCTGGAGCCCCAACCACGACTGCACATCTCGACACACGGAGGCACAGTTCCCGGCCTTCCAAGACAAGATCTCCTCCTGGGAGGCAGTCACAGCCCCTTAGCCCCTTCCGACTTTCCTTCGCAGTGCTGGGGGTCAGTGAGCTTTGCCGAACTGCTCCAGAGACCTGCCTGGAGAAGGGTGATGCCACCAGGGCTTCCAGCATCAAGGGCACTGGCGATGGAATGGGAGGAAACACTGGCTGTTTGACTGTGAACCTGACCTGATGGCTGCAGCCCTTCTGCCCCCCTCGGAGGGTGGACTTCAAAGAGCATCGTCCACACAGCTATGGAAGCCGGGGCTCTACCCCCCTGCTGCCTCTGGACACCCACACGGAGGGGAGGAGGGGACAAGTTGATAAGCAGGGGACTTCCATGAGGCTTTGCCTGCCCAGAGAGGCCCAGACACAGCTGGGGGTCGGGCGGGGTGGGGAGAGAGCCCCAAGTACGTGAAAAGCATTTGCTGTGAGACAGGAGCAGAGGAAAAAGCCAGTGAGCAGACAAGGCGGCAGGCACGGGCGCCCAAGCCGCTGAGAATCGCCAGGGAGCCCGCACCCGACTCGGCCGGGCGCGAGGAGGTGATGCGCCCGCGAGGGGAGGCAGCTGGGTTCCAGGTGCTGCCCCATGCAGAGGACGGGCAGCAGCTGCGGAGGGAAAGGCTTTGGGTTTTGTCAACAGCAAACCCAGAGCAGAGCAAACACAAGAGGACTGCGGGGCGGGCTAGAGTGACAGTGGGTTATGGACGCAACTTGCAAGGCAGTTCCGAGAGAGCGGACCTGACCCCAGCTCCCTGTGGGCGGAGCCTCCCCCTTCCCCCCTACCCCACCCCGCCCTGCACACAGACAGGACAGCCGGCGCTGGGAGTGCTGGAGCCTGAAGCGTTCACAAGCCGGAGCTTGTCCCGGTGCTACCGAGGGGGGAGCCAGAGTGGAAATACAGCAGGCGAGGACTGATGGAAAGACTGTGGGTGCTGGGATAACAAAGACCTGAGGGTGGGGGACGCAGCGTGACCTCCGAAGCTCGGATGGAGCGGCAGAGAGAAAGACACAGCTCAGCTCGGCATCGAGCGAGGCTGCTGCCCGCCGGAGGAGTGTCACGGGACAGTGGCTTTCTGTGGACACTGTGAGCTCCTCCTGCACCAGGGTGCTGGAAGGCAGAGGAGCCCAGAGCCCAGTGCCCAGGGCTGGAGGGAGGCCTGGGGTGCAGGGTCCACGCTGGAGTGCCTGAGGGGTTCCCATGGGTCCCTGATCCAGGTGTCCCCACGTGAACGCTGGCCCCGAGCGCCTGCGGGAGAGGAAGTTCCTCGGTCCCAGGAGGCAGCCCACCAAGGCCAGCTGGCTGCCATGGCCTGCAGTGACCGCCCAGGGGCCAGGAACAGGGACCACGGAGTCTCTGACCTCAGAAAGCAATCGTCTTTTTTTGTTGTTTTAAAGATTTATTTATGTATTTGAAAGAAGTAGAGAGAGAGAGAGAGCGCGCGTGCTTCCATCTGCTGGTTCATTTCCCAAGTGGCCAGAGCTGGGCCAGCAGAAGCCAGGAGCCAGGAGCCAGGAGCTTCTTCCAGGTCTCCCTCCTGAGTCTCACAAAATGCTCCAAACATCGAGCTTCAGGGTGACACTGGCTCTCAAATGATACAAAGCCCGGAGGAACTGGGCAGCTAAATAGGGTTGGAAGTTCCAAAGAGCAGAGTGAGTATGATGATTAGAACACTGCCATCTACAATTTTCTGGATCCTTGGATACAATAACAGAGGGAAAACGGGGTTTACGCTGCTAAGCATTGCTTAGACAGGTGTAAAAGGAATATTGACTTAATATTTACTGCTCACAGCATGAGACAGTCTACTGCAAACCCTCTCCTCTGGGGCTCTTACAGCAGGACCGAGTTAAAAGATTCTAGAAGCAAAGACATGAACAGTGTAATCGGCTATTACCGCCACTCCTGTTCCACTTAAAGTGACATGTTTATTTCTATTTGCAGTGAAAGCAAGGAGCTGAAAACCTCTCAAGCATCGAACAGCTGAGATTGGAGCGGGTTTGATTAATTAAGCGAGTGAAGGCTTCAGGAAAACACTGCACCATTTGGCTAAAGGACGCGCGCCGCTCAGGAGAGGCCGAGACGGTCACCGAGAAAAATGCCACTTGCCTGCCCAGAGCGCGTTGGTGGGGGGCAGATGGAGCCCGACTCGCATTTGTCATCGGCAGGAGGTGAGTTTCCCCCGGAACACAGATGTCCACGGAATCCAAGGCAGCACCAGCGCCGAGTTCCCCACCCAGGGGGAGGATGGTCTTCACTACCTGGGCCTCATGGCTTTGGACGGAATGCAGCCGATTCCGCCGCCCGGCACAGGGCCCACGCCTCACTGAACTCACAGTGCAGCCAAGCCACGATTTTGCAAAGAACAAAAAGCCACTGTCAGTAACTTCCGGGAGGAAGGAAACGCGTCAGCTCTGAACCCGGAGAACAGAGCGAGGCCAGCAGCAGGTGCACCGCTTTCAGGAGCTCTCCCCTGGCCCCACCCCTCCCTCTCTCCTGCACGCAGGAGCTCCCCCCACCCCCAGCTTAGCCTCTCCCTCTGGCCAGTGGCCCTGGGGTCTATCACAACCACAGAGCACTCTATCCCACACCTTCCTACCTCTCGAGCAGACGAGACACAGCCTTCTCCCCAGTTTGTTAAAGTCACGGGGAACGACTCTCATTGGGTGAGAGAAGTGACCAGCCCGGAGCTGGACTGTCCCCGGGGCCAGGTGCACAGGGCAGCCTCACTGGCTGCTCCATCAGAACCACAAAGAAGTCCTCCACAGGCAGGTGCAAGCTTCCAAGAACTCCAAACACGGCTCCCCTGCGCGGGAGAAACCCCCAGTCCACCATCCTCCCTGGGGCACAGACCCCAAAGGCCCGGGAGCCGAGGCCGGCGGTCGCCCCCAGAACTGGACTGTCCAGGAAGGCAGCCAACAGCCAGCCACGTGGGGCTCCTGAGCCCTGGAAGCCCACGTGCCGCGTGCGGCAGTGTGAATGCATCTGGATGCTGAAGACGCACTGAAAAGTGCACGTGACCTCACTAACAATGGTTCATACATTCATACATGATGAAATGGTAGCACTTTGGAGACAGAGGTTAAATAAAACATACTATTCAGCTCATTTTGCCGTTTCTACTTGTTTAGTGTGGTGATCAGAACATCGAAACTTACACATGTGACTTCTAATTTTTTAAAAAAGGATGTATTTATTTATTTGAAAGGCAGAGTTACAGAGAGGCAGAGGCAGAGAGAGAGAGAGAGAGAGAGAGAGAGGTCCTTCATCCTCTGGTTCATTCTCCAAGTGGCCTCAATGGCTGGAACTGGGCTGACCTGAAGCCAGGAGCCAGGAGCTTCTTCTGGGTCTCCCATGTGGGTGCAAGGGCCCAAGGAATTGGGCCATCCTCTACTGCTTTCCCAGGCCATAGCAGAGAGCTGGATCGGAAGTGGAGCAGCCAGGACTCAAACCAGCGCGCATATGGGATGCCGGCACTGCAGGAGGCAGCTTTACCTGCTATGCCACGGCGCCAACCCCTTGTATTCTACTTTGACTGGGTGGCTGCTCTGTGAATTGAGAACTGTAAAGGCCTTTCAGCTCGCCTTACCCACTTGAAGCAAGTGCCAGGTGGGCGGACAGAGAGCAGGTGCAATTAAGCAGCTTTTGTTCTTACATGGTTGCTCTGTGTGCCAGGTTAGAGGATGGAGGGCTTTCCCTTAGCATTCTCTGAAGTCCCTTCGGTGTCTCCAAGCTGTGCCCCAGGGGGGACTAATTCCATCACGGATCATCATCCCCTTGCTTTTGGGAGACCCAAAGCCATAACCGACAGTGTTAGAAACCTTTGAGTTCAAAGCCGTCTACACCAACCCAAGCTAGCAAGCCCTCGCGTCATCTTAAACACAGGATGAGCAGACTAAAGGATAATTCAAGGTCAATGTCATTGCACCCCGGGGACGCAGGGCCCCTCCCACTGCTGCAGCAGTGGCTGGTGAATCAGAGCAGCTACCTGTTTGAGGCTAGCCCGTTTCCTGCATTGCCCCATTTTTCTGCAGGAAGCTAACTGGGGAGAACAAAGGGAAAGAAAGACCAGGCTGGACAAGTCCCTGTGTTTCACGCGGAGACCTTTGGGTAGGGGACGGATTTAGACAGGGAGAGGGTTCAGGCCTGTTTCCCTGGTTTCCTTCCCAGGGAGAGGAGCAGGGCGGGTCCGTGCCGGGCGGGCAACTGGAGGAGGAGTCACAGACGTCTGTTCGAGCTGAGAGTTGCCCCTAAAAGCTTGTGACCTAAAAGAAGCCCTCCAACCTTCCTGCCTGCCGGCTCCGGCTCAGTTACATAAGGGGGCATCCGAGGACACAGCAGAAAAAAAATTCTCCCAATGCAAACCCCAGGATGCCTGGCACAAACCTCTGCCGGGGCTCCGGTGCAAATAAAGTACCGACGACGTTGTCACCACCAGGACCCTCCAGGATCCCAGCTCGGCCAGCCCTCCGCCGCTCCCCTTCCCCCGCACGGCTCATCCGCCACGCCTTGCGGAGACAGAGTATGGCCCTGGTCTGGGCAACCCTTCCCAGGCCACCCATCTGAATTGGCGCCCACCCCTCCTCTAGCCAGGCTGAAGCCCAGTGCTGCCTCGGTCCTGGGTAGCAGCCATTGCGTTCCTCCCCTGGCCTCCTGAAGGATGCTCTCTCCTCTGTCCTGTGTGCCTGCTGTCCCAGATATCAAGTTCAAGGGACTGCACCCGTGCACGGGGGTGTGAGTGCACACTCGCACAGACATGGGCTGTAGTTAGAGCCTCCAGGAAAGTGGGATGGCCATCATTGGTTGAATGGTGGCACCTCCTAGTTGTGTTTGTGGAAGTCACAATTCCTGGGGTCTCAGAATAGGGTCTGGTTTGGAAGAGGGGCTGTTGTGCATGGAACAAGCCAGGAGGACGTCCCCTATCCAACACCACTCTCGTCCTCAGGAAAAAGGGGCATCTGGACACGGTCAACGGCCTACGTGGAGACGAAGGCAGACGTCAGGCAGATGCACCTGTTAGCTGAGGGCTGCCGGCTCTCGGCAGGAGCAGGCAAGAGGTGAAGACGGAGTCTCTCTCACAGTGCTCAGAGGGACCACCTCCATCACCATGACCTTGAATTCCAGCCTCCATTGGTTGGAGACAATACTGCTGCCGGAGCCACCCGTTCGGGTCCAGTGAAATCCAGTAACTGGTTCAAGTGCTTGACCGTGTCAATGCTGGTGGATGGGCAGGTACTGGTCCTCCTGGTCTGTATTGTGCACCTCCAGTTTGCAGCCAGAGAAGACGATCCCGTCGCCCTGAGGAGCAGAGCCGTGAGGTGGGGTGGGGTGAGGGCTGTGATGAGGCTTCAGGCTGAGGGCCTGAGCTGTGCTTTGTTCCACCACCTCCAGCCTTCAAGTTCGGCTCCCTCGCCGGCCCAAGGCAGCCCACGGCCACCCAGCTTGCCACAGTGAATCCCAGCTCAGCCCGTGAGAGTTCAAGAGTTCAAGTGTGCAGCAGGTGCTCAATCAAAGTGAGTTCCTTTTCCCCTTTCGTCCTCTCCATGCAGCAAAGCAGAGTGTTCCTAAAGGGAGCCTTGCCGGGCCAGTCCCAGGGGCTTTGCACATTCCTTCAGTCCTGCATTCCTGAAGCATTTATGGAAGGCTTGTCACACACTTGGTGGGGACACTCCGCTCTAAAGACCTGGCATCCCGCACAAGGGCAAAGCAAACAGCACAAGTACAGAGCAACCTGGCATGGTAAGAGTGACAAGGCTGGGGGCGGGGCAAAGCCACCAGGAGGCTGATAGGAGTAGAGCAGAACAGCCCAGAACAGAGGGGGAGAGGGGGAGGGGGAGAGAGAGGGGAGAGGGAGGGGGAGGGGGAGAGAGAGAGGGGAGAGGGAGGGGTGAGGGAGGGATAGAGAGAGAGGGGAGAGGGAGGGGAGAGGGAGGGGGAGAGAGGGAGAGGGGGAGGGGGATGGGGGAGAGAGAGGGGAGGGGGAGGGGGAGAGAAAGAGGAGAGAGGGGAGAGCGAGGGGGAGAGGGAGAGGGGGAGAGAGAGAGGGGAGAGGGAGGGGGAGGGGTAGAGAGAGAGGGGAGAGGGAGGGGTGAGGGAGGGATAGAGAGAGAGGGGAGAGGGAGGGGAGAGGGAGGGGGAGGGGGAGAGAGGGAGGGGGGAGGGGGATGGGGGAGAGAGGGGAGGGGGAGAGGGGGAGAGAGAGGAGGGAGGGAGGGGGGAGGGGGGAGGGGAGAGGGGGAGCTGAGCAGAGTCTTCTGCAGAAATGTGAGTCCGAAGGATCAAAATCACAGTTCATGGCAAGAGGGAGCAGGTGCGGTCGCAAGCATCTGCCTCCTTCGTGAGATGTGGACCTGGAGCAGCAGGGGAGTCGGCAGCCCCCAGGGAGCCACATGTGCTCCCCACACTGTCACAGTCCTGGGGAGGACCTCGGGTCTGAATGGGAGGAGCCAGCCCCACCAGTGTCTCAGGCACTCAGCTGGGAGCCCCGAGGAGCCTGGTCCTGGCACAGGGCGACCCGCGGATAGCGGGGGTCCCTCACATCCTCTCGGGGGCTCAAGGGGTCAGAACTCTTTGTGCCAGCACTGGTCTTCTTCACAAGGCTGGCATTTGCCCCAGTGACACTGAGGAGCAAGGCCAGGGCTCCAAGTGCACCGTGAGCCCCAGGCACTCACGTCACCCCGGCACGCCCTTGCCGGTGCAGGGAGGTCGGCTGCCGGATTGCACAGGAAGCGCTTGGGCTGCAAGCCGAGACAGCTTGCCTGCCTCTGGGAGAAGCCGTCGGTGCTGGTTTTGAGCTGCAAGCCGAATTAGTCTCTGTCACGGAATGACATCGCCGCTGATGGACAAATTACGGTTCATCAGACTTGGATTGGCAGGCGTTCTCAAATGCACAAAGCAAACCTGTGTTTTCAAAGGAAAATACTAAAGCAATATATTAACAAGGATAAAATTTGAGTTTAAGTGAAAATTAGAATTTTGGAAAATTTGAGTCTGTCCCTGTGAACTTTTCACCATATCGCTTCCTGAGATTAGCAGACTTTTCTGATAAGATTCGTGATGATGTTGATGGACGTGGCCTTCATGCGTTATACAATACATGTGTGAACAGCTGTCAGGTTGCCGTACCGCAATATTTTCCAGAGATTCCAGTATTTTCCAGATGATCAACTGCTGACCTCATAAAACCATGCATGCATGAACGAATTATTGGATTTTAACAAAATACAAAAAAAAAAAATTCATTGGGGACCTGCACTGTGGCATAGCAGGTAAAGCCACCACCTGCCGGCATCCCATATGGGCGCCAGTTTGAGTCCCAGCTGTTCCGATCCAGCTGCCTGCTGATGGCCTGCGAAATGCAGCTGAAGATGGCCCAAGTGCTTGGGCCCCTGCACCCAGAAGAGGCTCCTGGATCCTGGTCTACCCTGACCGTTGTGGCCATTTGAGGAGTGATATCTTTATTTATTTGAAAGTCAGAGTTACACAGAGAGAGAAGGAGAGGCAGAGAGAGAGAGAGAGAGAGAGAGAGAGAGAGAGGCCTTCCATCCAATGGTTCACTCTCCAAATGGCCACAACAGTTGGAGCTGTGCTGATCTGAAACCAGGAGCCAGGAGCTTCTTCCAGGTCTTCCACACAGGTGCAGGGGCCCAGGGACTTGGGCCATCTTCCACTGCTTTCCCAGGCCATAGCAGAGAGCTGGTTTGGAAGTGGAGCAGCCAGGACTCGAACCGGCGCCCATATGGGATGGTGGCACTGCAGAAGGCAGCTTTATCAGCTATGCTACTGCATTGGCTCCATAATTATTGTTTTAAATACGTTAACAAGTAGCTGTGAAAATCTTGCTTTTTAAGTAGTAACTATCAATACACATTACCCACATGAGCAGCTCTTAATTTTTTAAGAAGACAATTTTGAAGAGTGTGAAGGAGTCCTGAGTCCGAGGTCAGAGTCGCTGGTCTAGAATATTCCTCAGCACGACCGTGTGCTAGCCACAAGGGGTCCTCGGCAAATCCCAGTCTGAGATCCTTCAGGACATGGTCTCCGACCACTGTGGGATTGAGTTACAGTCGTGTTTTATAAGAACACTTAGCAGACCCTCGATAGTCAGGAATTAATCTCTAAATCATGACGTGTCCGGCGGAATCTCCGTGGAAGTCGGAGAATACTCTGAAGTGAGTTCCAGTAAAGATGACATCAAGTCCACGGCATCTAAATAAAACGTGTTCTTGAAACCCACTGTACGTGAACGTCCGCAAAGGACTAAAGTGATCTGAACGCTTGCGTAGAAGAGAGGGAAACGAGCAAATGGAACCCAGAGAACACAGAGAGGACCTGACAAAGGCAGGAATCACGACGGAAAACACACATGCTCAGGAGAGAAGTCAGCACAAGCCAACAGTGGACCCTTAGCGAAAAAAAAAAGAGGACTGGCATGTGACATAGCAGACTTAGCCACTGCCTGCAGTGCCGGCATCCCATATGGGCGCCAGTTCGAGACCTGGATGCTCCACTTCCAATCCAGCTCTCTGCTATGGCCTGGGAAAGCCGTAGAAGATGGCCTAAGTGCTTGGGCCCCTAGACCTGCGTGAGAGACCCAGAAGAAACTCCTGGCTCCTGGCTTCAGATTAGTCCAGCTCCAGCCATTGTGGCCACTTGGGGACTGAACCAGTGGATGGAAGACCTCTCTCTCTCTCTCCCCCTGTCTCTGTCTATAACTCTACCTGCCAAATAAATAAATAGAATATTTTTAAAGAAATGAATGCAAAGATACTTCAAAAAGTTTATGGAAAATGGAATCCTTGAAGACTTGTGTTTATTTTCGTGCAAAAATATTTGAAAACCCGGGTATAGTTTTTCTACAATTTGTCTTTTCCATCCAGTCTTCAAAGACCCCTCAGAAAGTCAATACATCCTTAACACACCCTTGAAGGAAAATGGAGAAGGCACAAGTCACCAATATTGAGAGTTAAATGATGTCATTAAATAAATTGTAAAATGATATGAAAAGTTATGGGCAAATTTTAAGAAATCACAGATCACTAAAGCCTGTAGAAAGAAATGGGCAGCAGGAATGGTTCCACACCTATGAAACCATAGGATCTGCGAGGCAGAATGTGTCTGTAAGGAAAACTTCAGGCTCCAGTGTTCTAAGGAAAAACACACCACAGCATCGAGTTTGATAGACTATCAACATCTTTTTCAATTCTTCACTGCTGTCTGAGCCAGCATTGCTTTAATATAGAAACCTGACAGGAACCTGACAAGAAAGAAAAATCACCAATTTCTCCTATGGATGTAAATTAGAAATCCTAAACAAAATACTGGCACATTGAACTCCGTCGCACATAAATTGGATAATGTGTCATGAACACATCAAGTTCGTTTTAGCAATGCAAGATGGGTTTACCCTTCAAAAATCAGAGCAGTGCACGCACAGTTGACATTGAAGAGAGAGAGAGACTCCAAGTTTCCAGCCCAACATCAAAGAGCTTGGTGTCTTCACTCTCCTCCTCGCGACAAGAAAGACCCTGAAAACACGGGAGGCCGGCCATTGTCACAGCCCGCAGGACGCCGACATCAGGGCAAACCTGAAGAGACAGCGACAGCTCGACACAGGAGTGAGCATCGCCTGCCCCAGGGAGGCCCCCACGTGCCTGGGGTTCAAATCCAGGAGCCCAGCAGGTTGTCGTGGTGACGGACCCGTGTAGCCAGGAAGCCACCCTTCTGAGACACACGTCCGAGAACTCTGGCCTCCTTACCTGCTGCTCCCAAGGGGAATCTTTTACCAGAGCCTGACACTGTCTGCCCAGGGCCTGAGTGAGCTGGGGGAAGGGACATGGCCAGCCTGGGTCCACGGGGGGCCTGAGACTCGGGCACAGGACCACGAAATGCCCCCGGCATCATCTCACCACGAAATGCCCCCGGCATCTTCTCACCCAATCAGTAAAGGCGCCTGCGTAACCAAGGGAGAGAAGAACCAGGGGCCTTCACACTGTTGGGGACGTCCTTAGAAAGACCCCAAGAGGACAGACCAAGAGCAGAAGCAGGGATTTTAGCTTCTGGCACCACAGCCCGGCAAACAGCGAGGCAGGAATCTCAGCCCCTCGGCCGAGCTACCTCGGTTCTTACTCCCCAGTGCGCCCTGTTAGGCCTTCAACGAGCGATTACTAAGAGCTTCTAAAAGCCACAAGCACGGTCTGAAAAGACAAAGCAAGCATCAGAACCAAACCCAGGTATGCCAGGGATCTGGGAATTATCAGGAAATTCAAGATAGTGATGGGTCGTATGCTAAGGGTTTTAACGGATAAAGTGAACGGCGTGCAAGAGCAGATGGCTAAGGTAAGCAAAGAGATGGAAACTCTAAAGTAAAATCCACAAGAAATGCTTGCGAGAAAGACCATTGCAACAAATGAGGAATGCCTTTGATGGACCCTGTGCGGACGTGTCCAGGGAGTGAATCAGCGAGCCTGAATATCTGTAAACAGAAACTTCCGAAACAGACAAGCAAAGAGACTCAAAAAACATCCAAGGACGGTGGACAAATTACAAAAGGGCACATTATTATATAGAGTAACAATACCACTTGTGACAGCCCCATGGAGTATTGTGCATGTAAGAATGAATCGGCCAGAAGATACATGCAAAATACATTGAGAGAAAAAAATCAATGAAAGAATATGCCTCGTTCATCAATTCCCAGACTCAAAATTGAAAGACGTTCATTCTTTCCAAACGCATCTACAGATTCAGGTACAACTGTGACTGGAAGATTCAGAAAGTGCTGTCTGTACAACGGATTCTGCAGTTTCTGTGAACCACAAAGGCCCAAGTGCAGTGAGGATCACCCAAGAACACAGTGGAAAGAAGTGATAAATCACTCAACATCAAGACGTGTTACAAAGTAATAGAACCAGACACAAAGATAGGAGACCACATGAAGAGAACAAAAAAGCATCAGGGCTGGCGCTGTGGAGCAGGGGGTTAAAGCCCCAGCCTGCTGTGCCTTCATCCCTTATGGGCGCCGGTTTGAGTCCCGGCTGCTCCACTTCCGATCCAGCTCTCTGCCAAGGCCTGGGAAAGCAGCAGAAGATGGCCCAAGCCCTTGGACCCCTGCACCTGCGTGGGAGACCTGGAAGAAGCTCCTGGTTCCTGGCTTCGGAGTGGCATAACTCTGGCCATTGCAGGCATTTGGGGAGTGAACCAACTGATGGAAGATCTCTGTCTGTCTCTATCTCTCTGTCTGTAATTCTGTCTGTCAAATAAATAAATTAAATCTTTAAAAGAAAAGCATTCAACAGCAGATTACACACAGTCATTTCATAATGACTCTGAGCTGTCACATCGCAAAGCAGTGGAGAAAGGGCCAGCTGGGCATCCATGTGTTAAGCAATGAATCTTGACTCCTATCTTACATTAAACCAAAATCAGTTCCATTTGGGTCACAGATACACACGTAAAAGTTTAAAAAACAAGTTGCTAGGAAGTAGTTTAAGGGAATATCTGCATACTCTTAGGTTGCAGAAGTTTCTCCATCAGAACACAGTACGTGTCAACATACTAGAAAAGATAATGATAGACTTCATTAACGTGAAGCATCTTGTTTAAAAAAAACATCCAAGAGTGAGAGAGCAAACCACAGACTGGGGAACACTCGCAATGCGGATGTCTGACAACAGCCCGAGGCTACGATGGTTGCACAAGTTCAATGTCTGTACTCCTGTGTCCCTCCACAGTCTGAATGTCGGAACTTAAGGGGTGGGGCTGTTGGAGGAGAGGTTAGCACGAGAAGGTGCCCTCCTCGGAGCCGGCTCGGTGATCTCAGGGGGCCGACCGGGCCCTCCTGCCCTCTCGTGCCTGTGTCTGGTGAGGACCCAGCACAAGGCCTGGCGCGGCAGCAGGGAGCAGCGCTCAGCAGGCCCGGAACCCGCCAGGGCCTTGGTCTCCCGCTTCCCAGCCCCCAGCACTGAGAGAAGCAGTGTCTGCCTTCCTAAATTCCCCAGACGCCAGCATCTTCTTACAGCGGCACACACAGAGGACAGCAGCAAAGCCTTCGACACGGTCACAATGAGGACAAAGCAGACAACCGAACAGAGAGCTTTGCAAAGGGCCGAATCCAGCTCCACGAAGATGGAAATGCCCCCTGGATGCTTCTCGGCCATCAGAAGAAACGCAAAGCGAAACAGCTCAACAGAACTGCCGCCCGCAGAGTGACAACGAGTGAGCACCGAGAGAGCAACTGTTAGCCGAACCGTGAGCCACCAGGAGTCTCGTGCGCTGCTGGTCGGATGCATATTGGCACCACCTCTCTGGAAATTAAGGTCAAGTATATGCATACACTATGCCCCAATAGCTTTTAATAGATTTATTTATTTATTTGAAAGCCAGAGTTACAGAGAGGCAGATGCAGAGGCAGAGAGAGAGAGAGAGAGAGAGAGAGAGAGAGAGGTCTTCCATCTGCTGGTTCACTCCCCAAATGGCCTCAGTGGCTGCAGCTGGGCTGATCTGAAGCCAGGAGCTTCATGCAGGTGCAGGAGCCCAAGGACTTGGGCCATCTTCTACTGCTCTCCCAGGCCATAGCAGAGAGCTGGATCAGAAGTGGAGCAGCCGGGATTTGAACTGGCACCCGTATGGGATACGGGCATTGCAGGCGGCGGCTTTACCTGCTACGCCACAGCGCCAGGCCCCTATGACACAGATTTCAATTAAAAGGTTTATTTTAATGAAAAAGCATGTGTGGGAGGTGGGGGTCATTTTTACCTGGAGAGGGAGGAGAAGTAGAACGTTCCAAAGAGTCTACAGCAAGGTAGTCTCTGTGCTGCCTGTGGGGAATGAATGAACAAACATCCTCCTGTTGTGGTCAGACAGTGTTGCTTTCAGTCCAGCTCAGGCTGTTCACAGATCCTCCAGCCTCAGGCGCAAGTGGTACCCAGGGGCCAGCGCATCCCTGATGACTGAGAAGCAGAAGCAGACGGGTTTTCCTCTTCCTGGAAATTTTCTCTCCTGTGGTTCTCTCTAGAGGCTGGCGCCTATTCTTCTACTTCTTTTTTTTTTTTTTTTTAAATTCTTTTTTTTTTTTTTAATTTGAGTGGCAGAGAGCGAGCGAGAGCAAGCGAGCTCATCTACTGGTTCACTCCCCAAATGTCCCTAGCAGTTGGTTTGGATCAAGCTGCAGCTGCACGTAGGTGCTCAGTCAGGGTCTCCCACATCAGGTGGCAGGAACCCAAGTCCTCGAGCTTCACCCGCTAGTTCCAGGGTGCCCGTTAGCAGGAAGCTGGGACCCGGAGCAGAGCCAGGACTCAATCCAGGCACTGAGATATGGGGTGCAGGTACCCCAAGAGGGGTCTCACCCACAGGGCCAAACACCTGCCCCCAGTTTTCCACTTCTTACTCTGGACCACTCTTGGGCTCTGCTCTGACCCCAGCAGTGGCAGAAGCAAGGCCAAGTCTGTGCCGGGCAGGGGCTCAGAGACCTCGAGTGCTCCAGGGTGGCTCTGGTGTCCGTGGCTGCTGCACGGCACAGCGGAGCCAGCCTGTTGGAGGTCCAGAGGCCACAGAGGAGGCCAGATGCACCCAGCTAAGAGCTGGTCAAGCCCAGAAGCAGGAGCCCTCCTGACATCAGCCGTATAGGCAGGAGGCAGCCAGGTGGGCCCAGGACCACCCAGTACTCACAGACCATGGCCAGTGATAAAAGTGGCTGTCTGAAGTCGCTAGTGGAATAATTGGACAAGAGTTAACTGATTAAACCTGAACACAGGAAAGTGTGTGCAGTGGCCCTGCAGGGTTGCCAAGAGTGGCTCCAGCCTCCCTCCCTTGTCCACCTGCTCTGTAGAGGCCATAAAAGCTGCCATCCAGGTCCCAGCCTCCCTCGTGGCTGTAGCTTGGCGTGGCCGGGTGTGTGATGCTGTACTGGTCAGTGAGGTCCAAGCACTGCAAGTCTCTCCCCGCTCTCCCTGCCTATGCCTGTGATGCCTGGAGCTGCCCCGCATTTCAAAGACAACGCTGAAACCTGGAGATTTAGAATTCGTTGAAAAGAAGTTTATCCCGGAAGGGCCTGGCCTTTTTATGTGATGTTCCTGAAAAAGCATTCAGCAGACTACACTCGCTTCTGTAGCTGCAAAGAGATGAAGTGAGCCGACCGTGCACGGGAGCTTGGAGCCGCAGCCGGGCCTCTGGTGAGAACACAGCCCAGCGCTGTGCTCACTGCAGCCCTGTGCCGGTCACCCCACGCACAGGATGCAGCTCAGCCACACCCGGGCTCCAGGCCCGGGACTCAAGCCTCTGACCCGTGGCCATTGGTAGCACAGCCTAGAAAACCAGTGCACCTGCTGCATAAAGCCTGCTCTTCCTTACACAAGGGGAGAGAGCGAGAGAGCGAGGGAGCAAGAGAGTGAGGGAGCGAGGGAGCGAGGGAGCGAGAGAGCGAGAGCGAGGGAGCGAGAGCGAGGGAGCGAGAGAGCGAGGGAGCGAGCCAGACACTTCCGGTACAACAGTTTGTACGGTTTGGCTATTTAAACCATATAACCATATTACCTGATCAAGAAGTTCAGTTAAGTTTTCAAAATTCCCCTTCTTGCCCACTTAGTAATCAAAGAGCACCTGTTCGGGGCATCCCTGTCTCGCAGTTGCCCCTCACGTCCACGGAGCTTCTGGCCGCTTCTCTTCTACATCACAGCTGCTCTTCTTTTCCCTCAGTACGGCCTCCTTTCAGCTCAGTCTGCCAAGGAATGTCCTTTGCTTGGTCAAACCTGAGTGAATTCACTCCCCAGCTCGCACCGTTCTCCCAGCACAGGCACGCTGGCCTGAGTCCTGGGGGAAGCTGGGTGGTGGCCCTCCATCCCATGGGGCTGTGCGAACCAGGTGGTCTAGGATGCCCCCGCCAGGGCCCACAGAGCCCTCCTGCTTCGGCCCCCGTCCACCCTCACTTGCACAAAAGCGTCTTCAGGGAGCGAGCTGTGTGACCGCCCCCTCCCTCCCACCTGCACTGGAGAAGTGTGGGGAAACATGGCTCCTGAAGCCTGCAGGGGGCTCAGGGGGCTCCTGGGGAAGTGCTCTGCAGAGAAGACCCGGTGATGGCAACAGCAACCCGTGGGCGCCTGTTCCGCTCTCGCTCCTTTCCCGAAAGCAGCCGTCGGCTCTCCTCGCGGGTCCTCCCTCCGCGGAGCTGTCTCCCTGTGGCCTTTCCTGCCCTGTGTGCGGGATGCTGTCTCCAGCCCCACACCCCCACTGCTCGCGCCATCCTTAGCCAAGAAGTGCTGCTCCCCGGGTGCCTCAGGGCTGCTGTAGCCCCCGGGCACAGGCCCCTGCAGGAGAGGACAGTGCTGGAGAGGCCGGCAGCCCAGCCCCCGGGGTGCCCTGCCCAGCCCTCCACCACCTGCTGCATTCGTTTGCCGTGTGTTGCCTGCCTCACTCTGTCTGAGCCCATTTTTGTGTTGCTAGAACACAGTACCTGCGGCTGGGCAAGGTGGGAAGAAAACCAAGTTATCTGGCTTAGGATTCTGGAGCTGGGAATTCCAAGCAGCAGGACATCAGCCTCAGGAAGCCAGAGGGAAGCACCTGAGACCACACTTCACACATTTGACTGTCGCAGGGGCCCCCTCTAGCCCGGGCGATGCTGGGACCCCCTGCTGAGTGGCTGCTGTGTCCTGTGCCAAAGGGCCCCCTCCAGCCACAGACACGCCCACTGGGCACCTCAGCAACCCCTGTCCAATAGGACAGAGAGCCAGGGCGAGCCTTGGACCCAAGAGGGAGACTGAACCAACCCCACAGGAAGACAGGCTGGGAGGAACCGGCGGTAACCGAGGGACAGAGATGCAGCCCGTGTGACACCAGGGTGGCTAGCATTGGAGCAAAGGCATGGGGGCATCCGACGGACAAGGAGGGGCTCCTTGAAACAAAAGAATTAGCAGGAACCAAAACAATCAACAGCAGCAGGGCTAACATAAAACTGGAACAATCTCCTGAACACTGGCGATCCAGGACTCCATCAACTGAGGGAAGGCAGAGAGACGGGGAAGGAGACCCCGTCTCAGAAAATCTGATAGGAAAGTTTCCCAGCGACCGCCAGAGGCGAGCTTCCAGATTGAGGGGCGTGGCGTGTGCTTGGCACAGAGGAAGAAAATAAATCCACGCCAGAGTCCTCAGCTGAAAAATTTGGATCCAGGAAGGAAAGCCAACACTAAAACCTTCCAGAGAGAAGATGTGAGCTGTACCCAGGAAGGCAGGAACCAGAGAGGCTTTCTGTTCCGTAAGGGCAGCTCTGGAATGGAAAAGTAGGGGACGCCTAGGAAACCCTCGGGGAACTGTTTTGCCAAACTGGAGTCTCTAGCATCATCCGGCTTGAGGGTCACATGAAGATGCTCCCAGGCGAGCATGCGCCTCAAACAAGGTGCTGTGTTTCTCAGAGCGCTTTAGTAGGAATCCATCACCAGGTGTGTTCCACCAAAACAAAGGAGAAACCCACAAAAGGATGGGGCTCTAGGAAGCAGGGGACCCACATAGGATAGCAGAAAGTAGCGCAGAGCAACAGTGAGGAGCAGCCCCAGGAAGGCAATCACACAGCGGTTAGGACAAGGAAGATACCCAGTGCAGACTGCACACCAGGCAACAGAGGCCGAAAGAGCCCTCCAAGAAAAATAAGGGCCTGATGAGTTATCCTCAAGTTGCCCTGAAAGGAGCTTGAGATTAAATGATTGACAAACACAAAGAAACAAAGTAGCTATTAACTCCAGGAAAAACAAAGATCTGTAGAAGACACGAAGGAGATCCCAGGAGGCCACAGCTGCGCTGCAGCAGTGAGTCATGCAAATGTTGCCAAAATATCCCTGAGATGATACAAATGCAGAGTGTGATCTGACTAGGCGGGCATTCTGCTTGTCCAGAGGGTGTGGTGCCAGGAAGCGGGAGGAGAGTGGGGTGAGGGAAGCAGCAGGACGCTTCTCTCTCATGGACGCCTGCCATTAGATGACGGCAGAAACTCCTAAGTCAATAAGGAGTTGTGTACCTTACGCTGTTTTCCGTTGCAAAGGGCCTGAGACGAGATAATTGACAAAGAAAGGGAATTCATTTCTGACAGTCTGGACGCACGGGTGTCCAAGAGCGAGGCACAGCGTCTGGTGAGCACAGCGGGGGCCTCCAGTGGCGACAGAGGGCAAGCGTGCAGCAGCTCAGATCTCTCTTCCTCCTCTTCCTGTTCCCGGGGACCCCATCCTCATGACCTTCCCCAGTGCCCCACCTCCAGGGTCAGCATACGGCTCTGAGAAGTAAGTTTCCAGCAGGTGAAGTTTAGGGCTCACATGCAAACCATAGCTCTGTATGTCCTTGTCGTTCAGAAATCTGGGAGACCCGAGGCGGACCGGACAGCTAACACTGCCGAAAGCGTTGCCTTTGGGGAGCGGACGTGGTGAGACACATCACAAGCCTCTAATAAACTTTACTCCTTTAAACCATAGACACAGGGGCCTGGAGGCTAAGCCTCCGCCTGCAGCACCTGCACCCCATGTGGGCTCCGGTTCGAGTCCTGGCTGCTCTACTTCTGATCCAGCTCCCTGCTATGGGCCGGGAAAGCAGCAGAGAATGACCCAAGTCCCTAGACCCCTGCACCCGTGTCAGAGACCCAGAAGAAGCTCCTGGCTTCTCATTTTGGATCGGCCCAGCTTTGGCCATTGCAGCCATTTGGGAAGTGAACCAGCAATGGAAGACCTCTGTCTCTGTCTCTCCCTGTCTCTATCTGTAACGCTACCTCTCAAGTAAAATAAAATCTTCAAAAACACACACACACACACACACACAACTATAGACACATAATACTTTGGAAAAATTTTTAAATGACAATCAAAAGCCACCACGGAAATCCCCATACATATACCTACCTTTAAGCTTCTTTTCCAATTTTATAAAATAAAGAGCTAATTACAAAGCTAAAATCCGCAGAAAGAGTACAACAGAGAACTTGGTGTACTGCCAGATTTCCCACCTTCATCTGGCTTCTTTTCTCCTCAGCAAATAGGATTCACTTTGCTTCTTCTATGTAAATCCAGGGACACCAGGATACAACCTGAGGTATTTACATCAGCCAGGAACATATATGTATACACACACACACACACACACACACTACTCGTGGCTGTGTCTAACCACCGGCCTTAGTGCCCGGCATCCAGCAGCTTCTCCAGAAATGTCCAGGAATTCAAAGGAAAGGGGCGTGGTCTGCCTTGAGTCTGAGCTTCCTTCCCTCTCTCTGGGGTTCCTTTAAGAACCACCTCGGGGCTGCCGCTGTGGTGTAGCGGAAAAAGCTGCTGCCTGCAGTGCCAGCATCCCATATGGGCGCCGGTTCATGTCTCAGCTGCTCCACTTCCGATCCAGCTCTCTGCTATGGCCTGGGAAAGCAGTAGAAGATGGCCAAGTCCTTGGGCCCCTGCACCCATGTGGGAGACCCAGAAGAAGCTCCTGGCTCCTGGCTTCAGATCAGCACAGCTCTGGCCATTGCAGCCATCTGGGGAGTGAACTAGCAGATGAAAGACCTCTCTCTCTCTCTCTCTCTCTCTCTCTCTCTGTGTGTGTGTGTGTGTAACTCTGACTTTCAAATAAATAAATAAATCTCTTTTTTTAAAAAAAGAACCATCTCAGTTACACATCTCTGAAGTTCTGTAAAACTTCACTGAGGTGCTTAATGTTCCCTCCAGAAGGATCCACAAGGTGGATTCCCGTCTGAGTGCAACACCCAGGAAGCCCACCTCCCCGCGAGGTGAGAATTGCCCCCTCTCGGCCTCTGCCCCTCCCCACCCTGGCTGCAGGCTTTGCCTCTCCCCCTGCAGGTTATTGTCTTGGGGCCTCTTTCACCTGGTGGACGCCCTGGGCCTTCTCGCGGTTCCTCAGGGGTGGGACACAGCCTGCCTTCCTTCCCGAGGTGTCGATTTTAAGTAGAGACTTGTTTCTGGGGGCGTGGATGGATCCTCTACTTTCTTCAGCTCTGACAGTGCAGAAGAGTGCACAGCCAGGGGTCAGAATGCTCCAGAACCCATGCGATGCCCAAAGCACTGCCCGTTAGGGAAGTGGCCGCGGCTTCTCCTCCTTACGTGTGACCAGCTGGGGGGAATGGGGGTGCACCGCTCCTGCTGCTGGTGGATCTCCAGCCTCCGGGGCTTCTTCCTTGGATGGCCCTGCCAAGGGATGGATGTAGGGCCATGGTGGGCAAGACCCTCACTGGGTTTTCCTCTGGGGAGATGCCTGCTCTCTGTTGATTGCCTCTCATCCAGCCAGGAGACGACTCCACTGTGCTCATCTCCATTTGTCGTCTTTCACCATGGCCGTCCTGTTGGAAGCACGAGGGTGGAGTGAACTGTGGGAAGACAGCCTGTCTGTGCGCGTCACCCTCAGCCTCTGCCCCTTAGCCCCCTGCACCACGAGCTCTGTACGCATCTTCCTTTCTCTAGGGCGCCCACCCTTACCTTCCAAGCTGTGGAAACTCTTTGCTGCAGACACACTGGGTCCCCGTAAGCCTCTCTGTCATTGTTCATCAATTTGAATAATGCCACAGGCCACCAGACAACCGCTGCTCGTCGCT
Source organism: Oryctolagus cuniculus (assembly GCF_051225735.1). Classification (NCBI taxonomy): domain Eukaryota; kingdom Metazoa; phylum Chordata; class Mammalia; order Lagomorpha; family Leporidae; genus Oryctolagus; species Oryctolagus cuniculus. The sequence goes on along the minus strand of NC_142869.1, from coordinate 5,003,497 downwards.
CACTCGTGTTCAAAAGCCTGAGTGAGTGTGTGGCGCTGGTTGTCTGAATGAAACCTTCACTGCTGGGTGACCCCCCAGGAAAGGACAGCCATGACTCCGGCAGAGCCTCCAGCCTAGGGACAGATCCTCAAGCAAAACAAGAAAAGGATTCTAAACATTTTAGGTCTGTCCCAGATAAGAGGGCAACCTAGGCAGCTTCAGCCAGGTCTAGGCAGGTTCACCCGAGTGTGGACAGCTTCGCCCAGGTCTACACAGCTTCGCCCAGGTCTAGGCAGCCTCACCTGGGGCACAGCCGCACAGCAGGTGGTGCACCTGCCGGGGCAGCAGGGGTGTCACAGCCAGCCTTTCCTGCTTCTGACACTTGAGCTTAGCCGTGATGGTTGTTGGCTGTGCAGTTGTCCAAATCTCACACTCCGTGGACTCTTCAGGTAGACTTGACATAAAAGATCCCGTCTTCAGGAGGGTGGATAGACTTAGCAAAATGCCACTTCCAATCCCAAAGTCAGCAAAACTCCTTTCCCACCAACCTCTTGTACAAGTTGAGCAGAGAACTGTCCCTGGTTCCAGCTGAGAACAAGGAAGCAAACGTAAACAGCGATGGCAGCACCGTAACAACCCTCTCACCTCCTTCAGAAATGCAGGAGACTGTCCAGAGAAAGAAGCTCTGATTCTCCCCTCACCTGAGCCTCCACCTGGTGTCACTGCCCTCCTGTGTTACTCACCACCACCACAACCATCACCACCACCACCACCTCCACCATCACCACCACCACCATCACCACAACCATCACCACCACCTACACCATCACCACCACTACCACCTCCATCACCACCATCAGCACCTCCATCACCACCATCAGCACCACCACCACCACCATCACCATCACCACCACCATCACCATCACCATCACCACCACTACCACCTCCATTACCACCATCAGCACCACCTTCATCACCACCACCACCACCTCCACCATCACCACCACCACCTCCACCTCCACCTCCTCCACCTCCACCACCTCTACCTCCACCTCCATCAACACCACCACCACCACCACAGAAGCCCAACACATGCAAGCACATCCACACAGACCAAGGGACCTTGTGACCCTGCCCCTCCCAAAGTCAGGTGTGAGTCATCCTTCCTGGTGCTTGTCTACCAGCTCAGAGACGGTCAGGCTGCACCAGAGAGGACCTCCCCCCATCCACCTCCCCATGGTTCCCGCCTCTGAAACGTGAAACTGCTTGCCTCTTGGTCTTGTCCCGACTCTCAAGGATTACTCTCCTCTTTTATTTTATGTATTTGAAAGGCAGAGTGGCAGAGAAAGGGGGGCAGGCAGAGAGAGAGAGAGAGAGAGATCTTCCGTCTGCTGGTTCATTCTCCAAATGGCTGCAGTGGCCAGGGCTGGGCCAGGCCATAGCCAGGAGCCAGAAGCTTTTTCCAGGTTGCCCATGTGGATGGCAGGGGCCCAGTACTTGGACCATCTTCCACTGCTTCCAGGTGCATTAGCAGGAAGATGGATTGGAAGCTGAACTGCAGGGGCTTGGCCCTGGGCTCGACATGGGATGCCAGCGCTGCAGACAGGGGCTTAGCCTGCTCGGCCACGACGCCAGCCCCCACGGTTCTCTTTAGCAAAACGAGTTAAGAAAGAGTTCCGGGTCAACCAGCTTGAGCTTCTCTCTGGAGCTGCTCTTCTCCCACATGAGGCTCACTGCAGCAGTAACAAACTTGATTCTTTTCCTCACGTTAACCTACCTTTCGTGACTCTCCCACTCGTGCACTGGTGAAGGCAGAGGAACAACGGTCCTTCCCTCCTCTGCCCTTCACAGTGATCCAGGGAACAGGCCCAGGGACCACCGATGTAATGCACTGCATAGGAATCTCTACTCAACGCGTGGACATAGACCCCATAAGTGTAAGAAAAACAGCAGTAAAGATGCCCCCAGCAATGTGCCCTGGGTCTCTGCCTCCCGATCCCGGCTGAGTGAAGAGGGGGAGACGTCCTCTCTGTGAAGCTGTGGCAACAAAGCAGCCCCCACTGCTGCCTGGATCCTGGTCTGAAAACTCCTGAGCGGGAATTCAGGTCTGGGGCTGCAGCTGGCAGTCCCACTAGACACCTGCAGCACCTGTGAGTCCGTTCCAGGGAGGCCACCAGCCAGGCCTCAAAGAACTCTAAAATACATAAAATGGTAAGGAATTAGGAGTTCACTTTCAAAAGTCACAAGATGCAGCAGAAAATATGAAACACTGGATCAAGAGAACCAGGAATCTCCACTGGCTGCATCAGACCTGCAGGGCTTCAGCCACGAAGTTTTCTGACTGTGGAGTAAAGCTAGTTGAATAAATTTAAAGAGATAACAGAAGATTAAAGGGATGAGTTAGGACAAAAGGCTACAGATACGGACAAGAAGGTTTAGCAAAGTCAAACCTCTAGGAATAAATATACAGTGATTAAGATTAAAAACTCAGCTAGACACTGTTGAAGAGAGAATTAGTGAGCTAAAATACAGACAGGAAGAAATATCCAGCAAAGCAACACTAAGAATTGGAAAAGAGTAGGTTAGAGGCTTGGGGGATGTCATACAAAGATGGAACATGAAGCTACCCACAGTTCTGTAAGGACAAGAGAAGCAATATTTTCAATACTTAAAAGTATAAGCTGAGGGGCTGTTATAGGTGGTAAAGCCGCCGCCTGCAGTGCTGGCATCCCATGTGGGTGCCAATTCAAGTCCTGGCTGCTCTACTTCTGACCCAGCTCTCTGTGGTGGCCTGGGAAAGCAGTGGAAGATGGCCGAAGTCCTTGGGCCCCTGCACCCATGTGGGAGACCCAGAGGAAGCTCCTGGCTCCTGGCTTTGGATTGGCACAGCTCTGGCCGTTGCAGCCATTTGGGGAGTGAACCAGTGGATGGAAGACCTCTCTCTCTCTCTCTCTCTCTCTCTCTCTCTCTGCCTGTCTGTAACTGTGCCTTTCAAATAAATAAATAAATCTTTTAAAAATATATAATAGCTGAATGAATTCCCAGCCAGGCAAAGTAAAAAGAAACCTCACATAACAAGGAATAGTGCAGTTCTCAGCACACCAAAGATGAAGACATAGAAGTAGGTTATTATCAGAAGGGCGACCAATTGAGGGACAGCGGACTTCTCCACAGCAGTCAAGGAATCTGGAAGACGGAGGATATCTTCAGAAAGTGACAGTATCCTAGGAGAGAGGAAGCTGACTCTGTGATGCTACATGTACAATTTGTCAGGCAAATTCGCCCATTAAAAAAGGTTGAAAGTAAAGGGAGCGAACAGCAGGCATTTGATGTTGCCGCTACGTCACCTCTCGGTGCCACTGCCTTGGTCAGGGTGCCTGGCTCCAGTCTCTCCTCCTCCACTTCCTGTCCAGCTTCCTGCTCATGCTCACCCTGCGAGGCTTAAGTGCCCTGTCTCTGGCACCCATGTGGGTGGAGTTCCAGGCCCCTGCCTTTGGCGTGGCCCAGCTTGGCTGTCGCAGGCATCTTTGGAGTGAACCAGCAGGTAGAAGATCTCTGTGTGTCTCTCTCTGCCTCTCTGCCTTTCAAATAAAATGAGAGTAAATAAATAATTTTTTAAAATAGAATAAAGATTGGCAAAACTACAGAAAGAAACAAAAATAAGCATTATTATGGGGGAAGATTTTAACACACCTCCCTTAGGGATGAATTAACCCAAAAAGACAAATGCTTAAGTCCAGGGCTGGGGCATGAAAACACAAGTTTAAAATGTCTTCGAGTGCCAAGAAATTTGGAAACGCTCAAGGAATGAGGGTCGGCTCAGCCAAGACGCAGTGTGGACCAGCGTGCACCTGCCACGCCTGGACCAATTCGAGCATTCAAGAAAAACAACTATAGCAATGGGTGACCTTCTGAGGACTATGAGACTCTGTTATGTAAATTAATCGTGCGAATTCATCAATTCAGTAACAGGTGAAAGAGAGGAAGAAGCTCTCCCAGGCAGCTGAAGGCCAGCTAATCTATCCAATAGGAATGACGGGGTTCGAAAATCACTGTCCATACAGACACGGTCGTAATAATTCAGGCAAAAATCAGCAGCAGATGCCGATTCTGGGGGAAGGAGTCTGACGAGGAGCAGGGACACAGCGTGTCCCCATGTGCCCCACAGGTGTTTATTCACTGCTTATCAATCAATCATTTCATCCCCCTTTCCAAGGAGCTGGGCGGCACGGGGAGTCGGGAAACACCATCTCGGCAATGGGATAACAACACCGGGGGATGACTCGGCAACACTGGCAGGCTGCCCAGCGGCGGCTCCGCCCAGCCCAGCCTCCAGGAGCAGATACACAGAGAAGACACCGGCCCCCTCCCCCGAGCGTCCTGTCCAGAACCCAGCACCTGAGTCGAGGCGTGAGGAGTCACCCTGATGCTTTGAGAATGTCAAGTCTAGGGACAGGCGAGGCACAGAGCTGATGAGGCTGGGGGGACACAGCCACCCCACACACAGAGCGGACCCAGGAGCCACACTGCTCAGGAGGACCTGAGGGTGAGCTCCGGGCAAGGCTGGCTCCCTGGCGGTGAGAGCCAAGCCTGCTGTGCAGGGGAGCGTCCTTGCACACAGAAACATGGCGGGTGGTGAGGGGAAGGAACCGTCAGGTCTGCAACTTACCCTCAGTCCAGCCGCCACCAACGGACGGAGCAGAGCACCTGGAACCTCCCCAAGAGCAAAGCACCCCGCACAGGAACTAGACCGTCCCGAGAGCAAAGCACCTGCTCTCTCCGTTGGCGGAAGTCTCCTTGCTGGAACGGAGGTGGGAAGTGGCTCCTCTGTTGTAGGCAGAGTCTCAGCGGGTCTTGCCGTAAAGAAGGTAGCTTAGGGCAGCAGGAGCTCCGAACACCGGTCAGAGAATCCCCACTGGGGTCTGTGGTGGCAAGAAGAAGGAACCAGAGCCTGTTGGCCTGCACTCCAAGCCCAGGCGGCTCCATCCCCAGCTGTGGGACTGGCAGCAAGTGGTTTCCCCCGGCCAAGGCCAGCGTCCACGCAGGAAGCAGTGCAGGTCTCAGCACAGGTGCTCCGGGGAGGCCCCGCAGCCACCCAGAGCGCTCCATCGGTCACAGCTGCTATCGCTCTCAGACTCTTACACTGGGGTCCTTTTTTTTTTTTTTTTTTTACAGGCAGAGTGGACAGTGAGAGAGAGAGACAGAGAGAAAGGTCTTCCTTTGCCGTTGGTTCACCCTCCAATGGCCGCCGCGGCCGGCGTGCTGTGGCCGACACACTGCACTCATCCGATGGCAGGAGCCAGGTGCTTCTCCTGGTCTCCCATGGGGTGCAGGGCCCAAGTACTTGGGCCATCCTCCACTGCACTCCCTGGCCACAGCAGAGAGCTGGCCTGGAAGAGGGGTAACCGGGACAGAATCTGGCGCCCTGACCGGGACTAGAACCCGGTGTGCCGGCTCCACAAGGCCAAGGATTAGCCTAGTGAGCTGCGGCGCCGGCCCACTGGGGTCCATTTTTATTACCCCCAACTCGCTGAGGCCATGAAAGATGGATCAGGTGCTAAGGCTTTCTTATTCGGTCTGTTACACTGGTTTATAAACTATCACCAGATAAAAGATTTGAAAACCATGTTCTGAAGAAAATGAGTAGCAATGCAATTTTGTCGTGCTGCTCACAGATCTGGCCTTGTATCTTCTTTGCTTTTTCCCCTTTATTGAATGAATTATGCATCCCTTTGACATCAAATAAATGTGCAACGACACTGCTATCTCACCAAGAATAGTTACCTACCCACGGGTTTAGATACGCCTGATCGGTGAGGACCAATCGTCACGCACCTGCTTGTACACACAGCATTTCTAGAAGGGACGGGGAATCTGGTAAGAGAGGCGCCTCTGAGAACAGAAGCCAGGTGTCCAGAACAGTTACAACGGGACTGCCTGGGGCCGGCGCTGTGGTGTAGTGGGTAAAGCCACCACTGCAGTGCCAGCATCCCTTATGAGCGCTGGTTCAAGTCCCGGCTGCTCCACTTCCAATCCAGCTCTCTGCCATGGCGGGGAAAGCAGTAGAAGATGGCCCAGGTGCTTGGGCCCCTGCATCCGTGTGGGAGACCCAGAGGAAGCTCCTGGCTCCTGGCTTCAGATCAGGGCAGCTCCAGCCAACTGGGGAGTGAACCAGTGGGTGGAAGACCTCTCTCTCTCTCTCTCTCTCTGCCTCTCTCTCTCTCTGTGTGTGTGTACCTCTGACTTTCAAATAAATAAATAAATCTTAAAAACGGAACAAAGAGGACTTCCTCTTCGTCCTCTGTCCGTGTACTGCTTGGGGGTTTTGTCCCATATGGGTCTTGGCATCTTACAAAAGCACCTACAACTAATTGTTCCAGGTTTAAGGTTTTCATTTCACTAAATCATAGCCCTGGAGCTCTTACAGTGCCTCCGCCAGCCCCGCCTTGAACCACGTTTAAAGATCAGACGTCGCCTTCCTCCAAACTTGAGGACGTACGATGCTTTCGATTTCCCGTCACCAAGTGAGCCAAGCAGAGACGGAAGCGCGCTGAGGCCTCGGTGTCGGTAGGTGCTCGCGACCACGCACTGGGGCCATGTTCACCTGCGGTTTCGGGAGAACAGGAAGAGGTGCGCGGAGCAGCAGGCCAGGGATGGCGTGAGGAGGAAGCCACGACCAGACCACGTGGCAGCCATGGGAGCCCACGGCTCGGGGCCTGGACACTCTGGTGCAAGCACCTGAACTAAACCCATAAATAGCAGGCTTTGCCACCGGGGTAACTCGTGGCTGGGAAGGAGTACTGTAAAATAACAACCTGCGTGCTGTAATTAAGATCGCCCTGAAGGAGCTGACCACCTGGCCAGGACTTGTAACGATTCAACGTGCAAGACAGCACCCGTGTGGCTGGTGTGTGTGCATGCACGCGTGTGCCAGCCTGTGTGCCTGAAGCGTGCAGACCGCCAGCCACTCGGCAGAAAGCCCTCTGAAGCACACCGCGGGTGGGCCAGGAGTCTGGCCGAGCAGGTGAAGGCACCGGCCCCACGCTGGAGGGCCTGGGCTCGATTCCCGCTGCAGCTCGCGCCTCCAGCTTCCTGCTAATGCAAACCCCAGGAGGCAGCAGGTGACAGCTCCGGTCCACGGATCCCTGCTGCCCTTGTGGGAGAGCCGGGTTCAGTTTCTGGCTCCCGGCTTCAGCCCTGACCCAGTTCTCACTGCTGTGGCCGTTACAATAAGCCAGTGGATGGGAGGATGGGAGCTCTCTCTCTCTCTCTCTCTCTCTCTCTCTCTCTCTCCTTCTCAAATAAAGACATCTTTTTAGAGGAGCACTGGTGATATTTTTCCAACAGAAGAGAGATCCAGGGGAGAAAAAGGATGAGACACCGAATCAAAAAGGCAGAAGGGGCTCCAAGCAAGGGGGCATCTGTGGGTTTGGGTGCAAAGAGATGTCTCAGGGGGCCCAGTCCTGTGCAGAAACGCCCAGTGACGTCAGGAGAACCGGGCTGAAACCCTACGCTGACTGCAGCCCTGGGAGAAAATCCCACTGAGCTCACACCCTTGCAGGGGGCAGAGTCCTGCGGCCAGCATCTGCACGCCGTGCCTGTCCCTGCACGCAGGGCGCACAGGGCAGCCCCACACAGCCCTGCCCACCTTCAGCCCACGCTTGAGTTCCTGTGGCCTTGTGATGACACCTTGTTTCTACGCTGACCCTCCACAGTGCGCTCAGCACAGCCTCCCTTTCAGACCCCACGGCTTAACAAAAGTCTTAATTCTTTCTGAGGGCCTCGCGCCTCCCTCCTGACCTTACCTCCTTCTACCCCACCCCTCCTGCCACAGCGGCCTCCCTGCTGTCCCTCTGACCTGCCAGGCTCTCTCCTGCCTCAGGGCCTTTGCACTGGTGCTGGCTCCTCTCCAAGAAAGCAACAGGACTCTGTCTGTTACCCGCTGCAGGTCTTGGTTGCAACGCCGCCTCCTCAGCGGGGTCAGCCTGCCCAGCTCTCCTGCACCTGAGCCCCAGCCTGCTGGGGCCAGCTTCCATCCTCACCACCCCCAATTGCCCATAGGCACCAGGTTTTTGTTCCTGTCCTGGATAGGACAAGGACAGAGAAATGTTTTTCTTTTCCACTGACTCGGCCAGGGTCTGGACCAAAGAGGACGGTGGGTAAATAAGGGCAGGACATGGCGGGTGATGGGAACCATCTACACGGGGCAGACGGGGAAAGCTGGCGTGGCTGCCCCTAGATGCCCCTGGTGCTTGTGTGCAGACAGGGCCCAGGATTTCACACAGGTGCAGCTGCGCTTCCCTACGAGTGCTGCGTGCCTGTCCCACAAACAGGTGCACCGCAGAGGCTGCGAGAGGTCGACACCAGCGCGAACCACGTGCCCAAGGACAGCCGCGTGGGACAGCCCTGTCCTCCGTCCTGCAGCCATGGGGAGGGGAGGCGTTTGTGGTGGGTTTTGCAGAACTCAAAGCACCTGTGCGCCCGTTTTTCTCATGCCTTGAATTCTGAGTTGGTGTTGGCATGCTCACTTCACCTGTGGCCAGCCTGGCGTTTGCAAAGGCTCATGGGAAATCACCCTGCATGCCTGTGTCGCTGAAGCAATCCACGCACAGGTGAGGGAGCGGCACTGCAGGACGAGCCTTCCAGGGAGCGTTTGTTTATGTATTTATTTGGCTCCACCTGTTTTTTATTATATTTTTGTCTTTCCCATAAATGAAAGCCAGATAGAGGGAACTGCATTCAACACCTGTGTGACTTAGCGTGCCCACCACTCAGGACAAGAATCAGAGTGTGGAGCCCCTGGGCCCTATGCCCCTCGCCTCCCCACCATGAGCCCGGCTTCTGTGGCAAAACCTGGCTTCACTCTGTGGTTTTATCAGCCGGATGCACCAACTCCAACAAGACCGCGTTCCTGGATCTGAGTGAAAGTCTCCTTTCATCAACCTCTACTCCTCATGTAGCCCGTGAATTTAGGGCTGCAGCTCCCGCGTGTGTGGTGGGGGAGGGGGAGGGTTCGAGTGCACACAGCACGAGGGGCAGGTGCTCAGTGCAGCCGTGAAGAGGGCCGCTTCCTCCCTGGAGTGCCCGCGTGTGCACTTGACTCTGGCTCCTGGCCCCAGCTTCCTGCTAATGCAGACCCCTGGAGGCAGCAGGGACGGCTCAAGGAACTGGGTTCCTGCCCCTCATGGGAGACTTGAATTGCTGACACCAGTCTCTGGTCCCAGCCCAGCCCTGGCCCTGGGGGTGTGAACCAGCAGGTGGGAGTTTCTCTTTCTCTCTCTCTCTCTCTCTGTCTTTCCCTCCCTCCCTCCCTTCCTCACTCCATCCTTCCCTCCTTCCTTCTGTCTCCTCCCTGCCTCCCAAATAAAGAAAAATTAGAAAAGAACCAGAAGGGGCTGGCACCATGGTTCACTTGGTTAATCCTCGGCCTGTGGCGCCGGCATCCCATATGGGCACTGGATTCTGTCCCGGTCGCTCCTCTTCCAGTCCAGCTCTCTGCTGTGGCCCAGGAAGGCATTGGAGGATGGCCCAAGTGCTTGGGCCCTGCACCCGCATGGGAGACCAGGAGAAGCACCTGGCTCCTGGCTTCGGATCAGCGCAGCGCCAGCTATAGCAGCCATTTGGGGGGTGAACCAACGGAAGGAAGACCTTTCTCTCTGTCTCTCTCACTGTCTGCCAAATCTAAAAAAAAAAAAAAAAAAGAACAGAAAACTCTCAGGACAGAAGGGGCTTTACTCCATCACGTCTGTGTCACACCTGTGCATCCCGTCTGCCATGCCCGGAACCAGAATGGCCTAACATGTTCCATGTTGCCTGGATGTGCGTATGTGTATGTGTCTGCATGTGTAATTATATATATAATTTCAAGAAATTATCCAAGAGGTGTAATCACCAGGGCAGCTCTGGCTGTGTTTTCTGCAGGCTCCAGCCGCCCAACTTCTGGGTCTTCCCTGCTGCCTTCGGTGTCTGCCCGCGTCTCCTGGGCTCCTGTCATCACCTGTTCTTGTCTGGAAGGCGTCCCTGCCCCCTCTAGGCGCTCGCCTTGGCGGCCACGTCCCTGCTGACAGAGCCCCCTCTTGCCCAGCGCTGAGTCTGCCCTCGGCCCGAGTGTTCTCATTACACGTCCCACTCTGCTCAATGATGGTGAAGGGCAGCTCACAGCTTTGAGCTGCTGGATTTCAGCGCGTTTTTCTGTGGGTGAGATTCTGCTCCTTACTTTATAAACTATTATATGTGTGTTACTACTTATATTCAAGTTAGACATAGACATATATCATATACAATTTGTGTATAAGTGTACACAGCTATATATAATATACAACTTGTAGGTAAGTATACACAGCTATATAACTTGCATATAAGTATACATATAAATGTGTATATATAACTTGTATAACTTGCATATAAGAGAGAAAGCAACTTGCTTTATGAGATGTTACAAGGCTTTGCTTTCTTGCCCTGTTTTTTTTTTTTTTTTGAAGATTTATTTACTTATTTATTTGAAAGGCAGAGTGACAGAGAGAGAGAAAACAGAGAGGGATCTTCGGTCCACTGGTTCACTCCCCTGTGGCCGCAACACCCAGGTCTGGGCCAGGCCAAAGCCAGGAGCCTGGAACTCCATCCTGGTCTCCTACTTGGGTGCGGGGGCCCAGGTACGTGGGCCATAATTAGCTGCTTTCCCAGGCGCATTAGCAGGGATCTGGATCAGAAGTGGAGCAGCCAGGACTCAAACTGGGGACTGTATGGGAGCCCATGCTGCAAACAGTGGCTGAACCAACAGCACCACAGCGCCGGCCTCTCTTGTCCTGTTTTCATCCAGGGGTCTCTGTGTCCTCACATTTCTGCTGCCTCAGTTTCTCCCCAGCTTGGTGCAGAAAGGGCCATGGCCGGGCAGCTGGGCAGGTCACAGAGGCCAGGCCGCACTGGCTCCCCACTCCATGCCACGGGCGGCAGGAATTCACCAGAGTTCTAGTGGAACAAACTCCGTCTTGATCAGCCCTTCTCGAATTGGCACCGGGTGCTCCCTAGGGAATAGCTCTGGCTGTTTTCCTTCTTGCTCTCAGCTATTGGACGCCCCGTCCTGCACTCCGATTCCTCTCCCAAGATGCTGGCAGTCAGGGTCTTGAGCCGTTGGCAGCGAGTCCCCGTCAATGGGACTTCAGAGGCCACAGGAACACAGGTCCTCCAGCTCGGGGGTCACTGTGCTTGTGGATCTGGATTCCTGTCCAGAGCTCTGCCTGTTCTCAGGATGCTTTCAAACAAGCTGCCACAGCACACCACCTTCCAAGAACCGTGCACCTGCTCTTTGAAGACGGATGTCAAGCCGAATTAGAAATCCTTAAGTTGGTGAAACTGTGATGTGATGTTACATTGTCCTGTGATGTTACACTATGACGTGTGATGCTGCACTATGACGTGTGGTGCTGCACTATGATGTGTGATGCTGCACTATGAGGGGTGATGTTACACTATGACATGATATTACACTATGATGTGTGATACTACACTGTGACATGTGATGTTACACTATAATGTGTGATGTTACACTGTGACGTGTGATGTTACACTGTGATGGGTGATGTTACACTGTGACGGGTGATGTTACACTGTGATGGGTGATGTTACACTGTGACGGGTGATGTTACACTGTGATGGGTGATGTTACACTGTGACGGGTGATGTTACACTATGGCATGTGATGTTACACTGTGACGTGTGATGTTAAACTATGACGTGTGATGTTACACTGTGATGGGTGATGTTACACTATGACATGTGATATTACACTGTGATGTGTGATGCTGCACTATGACATATGATATTACATATGACGTGTGATACTACACTATTATGCGTGATGCTACACTGTGACGGGTGATGTTACACTATGACATGTGATGTTACACTGTGATTTGTGATGCTGCACTATGACGTGTGATATTACACTATGACATGTGATATTACACTGTGACGCGTGATGTTGCACTGTGACAATGTGATGCTACACTGTGACGTGTGATGTTACACTATGATGTGTGATGTTACACTGTGACATGTGATATTACATATGTCATGTGGTGCTACACTATGTCATGTGGTGCTATTGATTATAAATACATGTTAGCAGGGACCTATCTATGTTTCCATGAGCCAGCAAAATACCTGTTAGCCTCTCCCTCCCAGCGGCACAGGGCGGTGCCTCTCGGCTGGGGAGTGAATCTTGTCAAAAGGCAGCTTCTGACCCAGGGGGTCCTGGGGGTGGAGGTAGGGACACCACAGCTCCAACAGCGCCTGTGTGAGGTCCACATGGCGGTCGACAGACCACAGCGCACGTGGTGCAGATCTAGGGTCAACACCACACCATACAACTTCAATAAAGGTCATTCCCAACGATTTCCCCAAGTCCACACCACCCTCATCAGCACCACGCACTCTTCTCAGTAACGAAAGAGACTGAAGTCAGTGCAGTCCACTCCAAGAGAGAGGCATTAGGCTACAGCTAGTTAGACCAGACATTTTTTAGTTTAACCCCACTGCTTTTATTTCCTGTGGGAAATAAGCCCACCTGAGACCACCTACCCATTAAAGGACGGACTCAGAAGCATGAAAAAGAAGGTGAGGTGTTTATTGATACCTGGTCTCGGGGCAGTGACCAGCTGGTGGACGTGGGCAGGGCCCTCAGAAATGAGCTCCTGTCTGCCTGTTGAGCAGGGATCCCTCCCCCCACCCCAGCTGCTCGTTGGTTGAGCATCTTGGGGGTCACAAGGCATTAATTTGCACTTTGGCTGGGACCAGGATGCAAACTTGCATCCTGCTGCTTGCTAGGAGAACACTGTGCTGGCCTTGGTCATCTCTACCCCGTGTTTTCTCTATGTTCACCCAAACACTCGTCACTGGTGGTGGTGGTGATGGTGGTGGTGGTGGTGGTTTTTAGCAATTTCTCTGCACTTGCGGCAACCCACTCCTCAATGTGGGGTTCCAGCTAAAGCCCCCAGCCTAACCTTGCCCCATGCAAGGCACTGCGCTCTCACGGCCTCTTGGGAGATGCAGAAACCACTGCCCACCGTGCGGCCGCCGTTCCTCCGTGGAAGGAGGCGAGTGCTGTTTCTCGTTCTTTGTGCTGTGGGGAGCAACTCGGACTAGACTGTTACTGGAATTAAGACTTATTCTATGCATCTGCTCTCCCACAATATGGCGCTGGGAGAGGAGCAAACAGCTTCTACACAGCTGCCTCCAGTTCAACCAATAACCTGTAGGACCTGCTCCTGATTGGAGGAGAGCAGCGTACTCGGCGTTGTGGGTAGCAGAGTTGGGATTGGTGGAAGAGGACTATAAAGGAGGAGAGAGACAACATGCACCAGGAACATCTAAGGGGAACATCTATCTGAAGGAACACCTGTGCAGCCCCCGAGAGAGCCGGCCAGCGGTGTGCCGCTCCCCCGTGGAAGTGGGGAAAGTGGCAGGGGGAACCGCCCTTCCACGGAGGTGGAAGGGACGGTAGCCAACCCGGGAAGAACCAGCAGCAAACCCGGGGAGGGCCGAGCAGACAAAAGAACAACGCAGGGTCCTGTGTCGTTCCTCCACGAAGAAGGGGAGCGACATTGTGCTGAAGAGGAGTTCATTCCAAACACAGTGTGCCTGCAGATGTGGTTTATTCCATGGCCATCGAGATTCATATTAAATAAATTATGTTAATTGGTCCTGACAATAATTTAGGAATGCCCAGAGAGTAGCAGGGTTTTATTATTAGAAAGAAAAGGAGCCATGACAGTTTTTTAAAATACCAAGTTAATGATTAAGTAAATGAGCAGAGAGCCCTGGGAGTCCAGAAATAGCCCCGAGCAGATGGGGCCTCCTCAGAGTGCCACACTTTTGCATGGGAGCTTCTTTCGCAGATTGAAGTGGGGCTTTGCTCACCGTGGAGCTGACCCTGCTCATGCAGCCACAGCCGACTATCTGGGGAGTGTTTGTTTACCTGCACCTCAGGTACCCTGGTCAGATTGGAGTAGAGCTATTTACACCTGCCACAGTCTTATCTCCAACAGGACCACATTTGCAGGTGTGGGGGTGGGGGCAGGAGATGGATCACAACATCTTTTGGAGGCCCCCAGCTCAGCTCACAACAAGCCACGGGGTCCACTATGGAGCATGTCTGTGTGATATGAAGAGCAAGGTGCAGGTGTTCAGGTCTCTGGGACCGCAGCTCTGTAGGTGAGCCTGAGCAGCCGCACGTGCAGCCTGCCCTGCCGACACGTCCGTGATGCCGCCCACCCGCACACCTGGTCCGGCCAGTGGTGGGCCTGGGGACTCCTGTTACCTGGGAAAGAAACTATTCTTTGCCAGATAGACAGTGTCTTGCAAACACTCTCAGGTATGCTGGCAGTAAGGAAGCTGATGTTTTAAAAAGATTTATTTTATTTATTTGAAAGACAAAGTTACAGAGAGAGAGAGAGAGAGAGATCTTCCATCCACTGGTTCATTCCCCTGAGCCAATCTGAAGTCAGGAGCTTCTTCCAGGCCTCCCACATGGGTACAGGGCCCCAAGCACTTGGACCATCTTCCACTGCTTTCCCAGCCACATTAGCGGGAGCTGGATTAGAAGTGGAGTAGCCAGGACTTGAACCTGCACCCACATGAGATGCCGGTGCTGCAGGCTGGGGCTTTAACCCACTGTGCTGTGGCACTGGCCCCGAGGAAGCTGATTAACACGGGGTGTGAAAACCACCCTCGAGTCCATGTTCAACAGCTGAATGGCGTGAGCCCCTTTGACACTGAAGGCAAATCCTCCATCTGCTGAACGTCCATCTAGATGAAGTCTTGGGCCCGCGGCTTGGCTCTTGGTGGCTGAGGCTGGGGGGCTGTCCCTTCCCTGGCTCCTCCTCCTGTTGCCCCGCCCCCATCTCCGTCTGGGCACTCCCCAGTCCTGGGGCGTCTGGGGCTCAGCTCTCCCGCCAGTGCCCTGCAAGTCGGCTTTTCCAGCCTGCCTTGTGCCCTCCCTGCTTGCTCGCGGGATTCCTTGCAGACGACCCGAAGGGCACCCCAGTCCCACCCCAACCAGGGCTGGGAGGAAGGAGTCAGGGCAGGCCCCCTCCCCACCCCTACTCACCCCTGCCGGCTCTGAGCTGGACCACTGCTGTAGGAATGTTCTCAGATATTCCAAAGCGGCTGGGACTCTCAGGGCACTCGGCCCATCCATGCCTTTGGAGCTGCGTGGGGCTCGCGTGACAGCGGGAGCTGCCGCCTGCCCAGCCGGCCTCCCGCACTCCCCCCTGAGTCCTGGACGGTCCCACCTTTGACCACACGCCGCAAGTCGGACTCAGAGGGCCCCTTCCCCGCCTTGTGCCCTGTCCATCATCCAGTCTCACGTACTGGCCCCGCCCACTCCTGCCTTCGTCCAGCCCTTTGGCAACTCCTGCCCGGACACCCGCCCCTGAGCCCAGCACAGGGAGTCCCGTGACCTCCCTCTCCTTCCAACAGGCCCAAGTCCTGGGACAGGGCTGCCCAAGCAGAGAGGGGCAGCTCCTGCCTTCCCAGCTGTCGCGTCCTGTGCGAGATATCCCAGCCCTCTGTGCCCTGAGCTATGGCAGGAGAAGGGTGTGACGGGACCCATGTCACCGAGCTCCTGTGAGGGTCCCCACCCCTGACGCACACTTGAACTTCACCCTGATGAGGGGGTGCTCCCAGGGGAGGATCAGCCCCGCACCGGCCAGCCCCTCCCACCAGCGCCAGCCCACGGGACACAGCGCCACACATTTGCATTGATATAGAATCAATGGACAATAATTGGCTTATCCCCATAGAATTCGGCTCATTAGTTATGTCGTCCCCGACTTCAGTCTGGAGAAAAGTGACGGAGGCTGCCTCTTGCTCTCCCACTTTGAGAGCCGCCCTAAGTCAGGGCGGGTCTTGCCCCTGTGCCTGGGTCAGGCGCAGAGGACACTCTGAGCGCTGCCGGGAAAGCGCGTTCTTATGCGTGTGCTTCCCGCTCTGTCTTCCTTGCCCCGGCTCCCGCCCAGCAGACTCCATGTAAGGAGTCCTGCAGGACCAGGAGAAGAGGGCCCGGCCCTGTGCAGAGGCACCCAGGGGCCGGGCATGCATCAGTGAGCACTGAGAAAGGCCGGGTGTGCCTGGACCCCAGCAGCTGCGGCCCTGCCTGCCGCCTCCCCTCACCCCCCACCCCCCCCCGCAGCCTCCCTGGGGCCCGGACCAGCTGCAGCTGCTCACAGCACAGTCAGGCTTTGTGCAGACCAGAAAAGGAGTGAGTCACAAACCAGGAACCAGGAACGAGAGCAGGGTGCTAACTGGAGATGCACCTGGCTCTCCTAGGAGAGCAGCAAGCCCCCGCTCCAATCTGCACAGCGCCAGCCACTCCCCGCAGCACCCCCAGGAGGGCATGCACCCCATTCTGAACAGAAGGAAACGCTGCCTTAGAAGCTGAGCAGTCGCCCAGCCCCGCTCCTCCAGCTGGGCCCTGATGGAGCTGGACCCAGGCCAGGACCCCCTGCCCTGCGGGCAGCCTGTCCTCTGCTCCCTCCAAGCTGAGGCCACCCACTGTCCCAGGGCCACCTGCAGTGGGCCACTGTCCTTTGGCCTGGGAGCCCCATTTTGAGAGGAGTGTGCTGAACCATGGACAGGCCCACGGTGGTTGCAGGGCAGGGCCTGGGGATGATTGGGGTTGTCGTAAGCTGGGGAGGGGGTGCCACTGGAATGGGTCAGGGATGCTGGCCAGCAGCCACAGAGCACAGCGCGGCCCCTAAGCAGAGGATCGTCCAGCCATGGTGTTCCGAAACCCTGCCCTGCAGTTTCGGGCCAGAACCAAGTCTCCAAACAGCATTGATTTTTATTTGCTCATGTGGCCGGTATTTACCAAGCGCTGACTCCGCGCCATGTGCTCTTCTGACTGCCAGGGGATCTGACAACGAAGCAGACACATCTGCCCACCTGCGGCTCATGTGATAAGAGAGGCTGGGCTGGAAGACAGAAATAAAATGAATAAAGAATGCCAGACCCTGCTAAGAGCCACTCGGGGCGCTGCCACAGAGCGGTGTGAGAGGGCGAGGGCTGAGCTGTCTGATTTGATCTGGTGGTCAAAGCAGCTCCCTGCGGAGGTGAGATCGGAGCTAGAGGAAGGAGCGGCCCACAGCAGATCAGACAGCGGCTTTCAAGGAAGAGGGAAGAATTCCTACAAAGACAGTGAGACAGCAAGGGCCGGATGCGTCTGGGAGCAGACAGAAGCCGCGGTAGGAGAGCAGGAGGAGGAGGAGGAAGAGGAGGAGGGCAGGAAGGCGAACGCTGGCGGGGCAGGGGCCCAGCATGCCTCCTGAGCACACAGGAGCGGCTGGAGACTGGATGGAGAGTGGTGGGCTCTGGTCTGTGTTTGCACAGACGGCTCACCACTGTGGGGAGAGGCAGCCACAGACGGGAGCCAGGGGTCCATGTGATACCCCATCCCGCCACCACCTTAAAAGGACACTGGGAGAATGAAGCCCCCAGCACTCAGAGGGGCTTCACTGGAGAGGGGGCCTTCACAGGGGGGAAGGTGGACCCCCTGCCGTAAGACATAGGAAACTTGAACAGAGACACACACAAAGGGGAAATGTGAGGATGATGGCAGCAGCCAGGGTGATGTGCCCACGAGCCAGGGAGCCCCGGAGACTGCCAGCAGCCGAGGGGCTGGGGAGGGGCTGGGGCGGAGCTCCCTCCCAGCCTCAGACAGAACAACCCTAACCTCAGGCTGTCCCGCCTCCCCAGTGGAGACAGTGGATTCTGGCTGCTTACTCCACCCGTGCGCGGCCCATCCCTTCAGCAGCCCCTGCAGTCCAAGAGAACGAACCGGAGTGGGAGTGAGGCTGGACAACACCGCAAACTGTTGCTGTAGAACCCCAAACCCCCAAACCCCTAAACCCCAAGCCCCCAAATGCGCAGAAAGCCAATCGCTGACGATGGGGTCGGGGGAGAAAGCAGGTGTTTATGGTGAAGCTCGGAGCGAGGAGCCGCCAGCCAGCACTTACTTCCGGGCTCCGGGGAGTGAGGGGGAAGGTCTTGCAGACTGAAACCAGGCTGAGACTGCATGACCAGCTCGTGTCCAGGTTCCTGGTTGCTCCGTGCAGCTCGGGGCCTTCCTCGGCTTGGCCGGCGATGCCGCGCTCTTCAGGGAATTTGTGGCGGCCAGGTGGGCTCTGGTCAGCCTGGGGGTTACGAGAGGGTGGCAGCTACATCCTGCCCGGCCCTGGAATTCCCCTGCACAAACCACCCCGGGCCAACACCGGCCATGAGGGTCTTATCTATGGGAGAAGCAGATGACTCCCTGCGTCCCTGATTAGAACCTGGGAAGGCAGCTGGGTGGCTCCCTCGGGACAGTGAATTCCTTTTGGCCAAGGACAGGCAAGGACACCTTGGGCTGCGGGAGACCGACCAGAGGCTGGGTCCAGCCTTTACATTATGGGCGTTCCGTTTCAGAGGCTGGGGTGCCCCACTAGATGGCTACTGTGGTAACCCAGGTGGCTGGCGGCGGTGGCACAGACGATGGAGTCGAGGGACGAGTGGAGGTAGGGGACATGTCTCACAAATGGGATTGCTGAAGCAGGGGCAAGATGTGAGCCCAGGCTCATTCCAGGTCTCCTCCGTGGGTGGCAGGGACCCAACTACTTGAACCATCACCTGCTGCCTCCCAAGGTGCACCTTAGAAGGAAGCTGGCATAGGGGCAGAGCCAGGCCCTGAACCCAGGCACTCTGATAGGAAGTGCGGGCTTTGCAACCGGTGTCTTAACTGCCAAAGGCCCAGCTCAGATGCGGTTCTGTTTTCAGCAGAGTGGAGGGAAAATCAATTCTCCATCACTGACAAGTAGAGCAAGCTGTGCGGGGCATCGGAGGCAAATGAAGCCACAAATCAGCTCTCTTCTGGGTCAAGTTCAATTACACGCCTAAGTCACTCCTGGATCTGAAGCAACGCCGAGTTTTCTCCAAAGTATGTACAAATATTTGTAGTGTACCTCGCTGTGAGATGACAGGTGTCATTGCTGTTTTATCTAACAGGTGCGTAGGTGTCAGATGCTGTTCAAGTGAGGTCCAGAGCCCTCCTGGGGACACAAGGGGCGGCTTGGAATTGTTATCTTATTAATATTATATTATTATATTAATATTATATCATTATACTATTTATTAAGTTAAACGGCAGGGAGCCATCATTCAGGGCTCCTGACTACACTCTCAGCTCTAATCCCCTGATCTTTCTGTCTTCTCTCCTCCCACCACATCTCTGCCGCCCACACTCCTTAAGCACCAAGCCTCTGCCTTCACAACAGAAGGTCCCAGGTCTTCCCCTGTGGCTCTGAGAAATGCCCTGTAGCCTATTAGTAACCACGTCTCCACTTTTGGGTTAGATGATTACTCATTGCACACACAACCATTAGACCTGTTCGACTGTCGGCAAATGGTCCCTCTCCTGGGAAGCTGAAGCGACAGAATCCTATTTGAAGGACTAAGGCAGGTAGAGGCAGGAATCTGCCGGGATGCGTTACTGTGCTGGGAGACAGACTTCTTTCTTCTGAGCCCTCTGCTCAGGGTCAAGGTTAGATGTCAGGCCCCCTCTGCCAGAGACAGAGGTGATACCAGACGTTCCTGCTGTGAACTGACAGCTATTGGAATGGAAGCGGAGGGATCCTCTGTCTTTTTTTTTTTTTTTTTTTTTTTTAGATTTATTTTATTTATTTAAAAGACAGAGTTACAGGGAGAAGTAGAGACAGAGAGAGAGGTCTTCCATCTGCTGGTTCACTCTCCAGATGGCCTCAACAGCCAGAGCTGTCCCCGATCTGAAGCCAGGAGCCAGGAGCTTCCTCTGGGTCTCCCACATGGGTGCAGGGGTCCAAGGACTTGGGCCATCTTCTACTGCTTTCCCAGGTCACAGCAGAGAGCTGGATTGGAAGAGTAGCAGCCGGGACTAGAACCGGGGCCCATATGGGATGCCGGCACTACAGGCCAGGGCTTTAACCCACGGTGCCACAGCACTGGCCACGGGATCCTCTGTCTTAAAATTTCTGTCTTGAGCTGTGAGAGTTTATTCCACCCTCTCAGGGCTGAAACCCTGGACTGCACATGCAATCCCCATTTCACACTGGTGTTTCCTCCCCCTCTCTAACTATTCTCCCTCCCTGCTGACTCAGCCTGGATCCCTCCTTCTAGCAACAAAGTTACATCTTTATTAGAGCTTACTCCCTGTGCTTCTGTCTTTCCGCTCTGCGCCCAGCACACAATTCCAAGCCCCGCCTGGACCCACCGTTGCCCACGTGATTCCTTTGTTCCACACCTGAAGGGCCCTAAAGTGCAGATTCAGGCCACGGCGGGCATAGGGGTTCCAGCCTCAGCTGGACCCAACTGCTCTTCTCAGTTCTTGCACTCACTCCTGGTAAGCAACTCCCTTGGCAGAACAATAGCTCCTCGAAGCTGCCCAGACCCTGGGAACCTGGGGATCTACTGCCTTCCATGGCACAGGGGACCTTGCAGATGAGAACTGGAGCTGAGGGGGCTTAGCCCAGACCACACTGTGGACCAGGGAGTTCCGAGGGCCAGAGAGGGAGCTGTGATGAGGGAAGCAGGATCAAGGAGAGAAAGGCGCTGGAAGAAGCCACAGTGCTGGCTTTGAGGATGGAGGAAGGGCCATGAGAAGGAACGTGGTAGGAAAGGCCAGGAAGCAGAGGCTCCCGGGAGCTGCACACGGCCATGTCCACACTTGGAGTTTGTCCCAGGAAAACCTACATTGTCCTTCTCATCTCCAGACTGCACAAGAAGAAGTGGGTGTTGCTTAAGCCACTACAGGGGTGGCGATTTGTAATAGCAGCTTCAGGAAGCTATTGATGGAGTCACTCCTTCCATCCCCTCAGGACATGCACCTGCGTGCCCCCACCCACTGCTGCTTCAGAACCTCGCGCCCTCTGCGTGGACACCCCCACCTACGATTTCACCACAGACAGAGTGACTCAGACCTCTCTGCATCCGTTTATCATAGATCCTGCTCCCATCCCAGCCACACAGACGCACGAATGCATTTGTTGATTTAAGATTAACTTACTCCTCTTTTTCTAACTTATCAAATTTCTTAAAGTAGAAAAATAGATTAGAGACTTTTCATATTTTTTGATACAAGCATTTATTGCTATGCATCTCCCTCTAAGCACCGCTTTAACTTCATACCACAAGTTTTGAGACGTTGTCTTTACATTTTTACAACAGTAAAAATATTTTATGATGTCCCTTTGTGACTTCCTTTTTTTAAAAGATTTATTTATTTGAGGAGAGTCACAGAGGGAGACACACACACACACACACACAGAGAGAGAGAGAGAGAGAGAGAGAGAGAGAGGTCTTCTATTCACTGGTTCACTCCCCAAATGGCCAGTGGCTGGAGCTGAGCCAATACAAAGCCAGGAGCCAGGAGCTTCCTTCGGGGTCTCCCTCATGGGTACAGGGACCCATTGACTTGGGCCATCTTCCACTGCTTTCCCAGGCCGTTAGCAGGGAGCTGGACTGGAAGTGGAGCAGCCGAGTCTCGAACCTGCACCATATGGGATGCCGGCACTGCAGGCGGAGGCTTAAGCTACGGTGCCACAGCGCCGGCCCCTGTGTCTTCCTTTATGATCCATAATTACATAAGTGTTTTCTGATTGATACCAAATATTACAGTGTCTCTGGAGATTTTCTGTTATTAATCTTCAGTCTCGTTCCATCGTGAATGGAAAATCACTTCCTTTTCACATTCCTTTATTTTTCTCTCTTTGCCAGTAAATTTGCTCATGCCTTGTCCATTCTTAAAAGGACGTCCATCTTCGGTATGCCTTTGGTACAGCTACTGTTCTCCAACTTCCTCCTCCTTTCCCACGTCACGCTTCTGAGAGGAGTGGTGCACACGTGCTGTCTCCCCCTCTCTCCCTCCCACTCATTTCTGAATGAGTGCTTCTTTAATTCCTTCCTGCTTTCCCAAGCTCACTCCTCTGGACTCCCATTGGCTTAGTAAGTCTTTAGCCTTCTTTTTTTTTTTTTAAGGATTTTTTTATTTGTTTACTTGAAAGTCAGGGTTACAGAGAGTCAGAGTCAGAGAGAGAGAGAGAGAGAGAGAGAGAGAGAGAGAAAGGTCTTCCATTCGCTCATTGCCTCCTCAGATAGCTGCAATGGCCAGAGCTGCACTGATCTGAAGCCAGGAGCCAGGAGCTTCTTCCGGGTCTCCCACGTGGGTGCAGGGGCCCAAGCATTTGGGCCATCTTCCACTGCTTTCCCAGGCCGTAGCAGAGAGCTAGATCAGAAGTGGAGCAGCCAGGGCTCGAACCAGCGCCCATAACAGATTCCGGCATTGCAGATGGCGGTTTTACCCACTATGCCATAGCACCAGCCCCTATAACCTTTAAAAATCATTCTTCAAAAAAATTCAGTATTCACTTCATTTCCTCCTAACCAAGAACCCTGAGTGAGATAGCTCATAAACATCAAAAATATGCCACTTGGCTACACCAAGTGATAAACCCTCCCCCAGTCTCAGCATCTCATCACCATAGCAACCACATCCTTTGATACATAGTAGCAGAGGCAGAGACCTGGTGTGACAGCCAAGTGAAAAGAGTTTCCAAGGCTGGGACACACTCTGTGGGGAGGTCAAGGGGACCAGGGAGATAAATGACCACGTGGCCTGGCAGTGTGGGAGTCACAGGGAGGTACTCCAGAGATCCTCCTAGGGGCTGCTTGATAGCCAAGGGAGTCAGAGACATGAAACGAAAATCACAGCCATAAGCCAAGACCTCAGCAGGCCAGCTAGACATGGGGGCTTCTTTGTCCTCGGGAGCACCTTACCCCTGGCAAGAGCGGGTTCAGCGAGGTAGTGAGTTGGGGGTGAGTTAGGGAGAGAATGGATGGCAAGAAGGGAGACACGGGCTTCCAAAGACAAGCCAGTAAAGCAGAGCGGGGGGCCAGGAGGAGCCTGGAGGGAGAACAGGGGTTTAAGGAGCTTTGTCGTTTCCTGCTTGCCTTTTGAAGATGGGGGATGCCGTGGCTCTCACTTCGGTGAGAGTGATCCGGTAAGAGGCAGAAATGGGACAGCAGTGGGAAGACTCCTGAGTCTTGAGGTGGAGCAATGGCGTGGTGAGGGCCTGGGTGCAAGCAGGGTCAGCGACAGCTCCTGCACCTGGCAGGAGAGGAGTCTGTGCTGGGCTGGGAAGACCTGGGAGCCCTAACTCCTAGAGGGGTAGAGGAAGGGAGAAGGTGTGTTGGGGGGACCAAGGAGAGCTGCAGGGCTGACTCTATGACACCCGACTCCCACCCTCACAAGAACTAAGCCGTTCCCGTGAGAACTAGCCCAGTCTCCTGAGAAACACATGGATCCTTGGTGAGGCTGGGGCCTGTGACCCTGTCACCGTCTCTCAGCACCACCACGTGGAGCACCAATCATCGCAAACCACACTCAAGCCACAGTGCTGGCTCTGTGCTTCATCAAAAAATCAGAAGAGGGGACCACATTGAGCTGTCAACCCCAAGACAAGCATGACGGAAGCCCTGAAGCTGCAATGTGCTCTGCCCCTCCCACCCTACCCCCCACCCCGCCGAGTCCACCGGGACCACCCACTGCCCTTCCCTGCCATGTGAACTCTGAGCCAGGGCTGGCACCTGCACCTGTGCCTGCACCTGCAGGCCTCCCTAGATCCACCTCCCTGCCCTGTGTGCACCCTAGTCTGCAGTCTCACTGGGGCCCTGCTCCAGGGAGTGCCGGCCAGCTGGTGGTCAGCCCTGAGCAAGGAGTTCCAGCACGCTGGGCCGTGTTCTGCCGGAGCTCCTGTTCCCAGCCTTTCCGCTGCCCGCCCTGGTCTCCCCGATCCGGTCCTTTTGTGCCACCTCCTAGGAAGGCACTTGTTCCTCCTGAACTGCAGATTAGGTGCCACCCCCAGGACTGGCTGGGGCTCTGCCTGCAGGTCACACAGGCAGGCCCCCCCCCCCCCGTGGGTCCCCTCTGCTGAGCTGCTCTGGGCAAGACTCCACAGCCAACCCTCTTCTCGGAACCTTGAGCAGCTTTCCCTCTTTCTCCCCATCTGGCCCGGTCCCGCATCCATCCGGGCTGTGGTTCCCCGAAAAGCCTGGCTCCCCCTCGTCCAATCACTCCCTTTTTTTCTGAGCTGCTTCAGGCGTTCAGCTGTCTGCTCTGGGCCAAAAGCCCCCAGGAAGTAGCCTTCCCATGATCCTCAGCGAGCACAGAGCAGCTGGTGACAACACAGCCTGGAACCCCAGCTCTCGCCAGCCTGGCACAGGAGCCGCAGTGCCTAGTGACCAGGGGGTCCTCTCACACAGCAGTCGTAGGACCCAGCATCTGAAGCCGTTCCCCCAATGCCTCCTTCTGGGAGCCCTAGGTTCTGTCACAGTGCAGGATGGGGTAGGGGTCCTCCTACAGGCACCCGAACCCTCCCTCTGTCCCTCTGTGTGAGAACGCGCGGCCCCTGCTCCTGCTCCTGTCCACGCCCTGGGTCACCGACACCCTAGATGTCGCTCCTCTGTTGTCACTCTGCAGGTCACACAGGGTCCACATGGGTTTGAGGCGAGGGCCAGGGGTCCCGATGGGCCCCACACTCCCTCAACAGCACTGTTCCTGTCCCCCCAAGCCCCAAGGCCTCCAGGAAACAGCGCCTGCCATTCAGCACCCTGAGAAATGGTCCGGGTTGATGCGATCATTGGCTTTGGGCAAGTTTTTCCTGGAGCAACGCCTTGGAAAGGTGCCACAGGGACTGCAGGGGAGAGGCTGGGGACAGAGGGCGGGGTGGGGGGGGGCTTCTCTGCCCCAGAGGTGCGTTTACTGTAAAGACAAGGGAGGCTCGGGGTCCCCGCACAGCACAGACCTTCTCGAAGACCCAGCAAGGGGATGGGGGTGTGGGTAATGCCACCGTTCATAGGAAGGACTTCTTCCGATTTGCCAGAATTTGCTGAGTTCACACTGCCAGTGCTGTAGTGCAGTGCGTTAGCTCCATTTCTCCTGCTCCACTTCTGATCCAACTCCCTGCTAATGCACTGGGAAGGCAGGAGATGCCCCAAGTTCCGGGGTCCTGATACCCAGGTAGGAGACCCGGATGAAGCTCCTGGCTCCTGGCTTTGATCTGGCCCAGCCCCAGCTATTGTCGGCATTTGGGGAATGAACCAGCAGATAGAAAATCTCTCTCTCTCTCTCTCTCTCTCTCTCTCTCTCTCTCCCTCTCTGTCCACCTCTGTAACTCTGCTTTTCAAATAAATAAATATATGTCTAAAATAAGTTAGCTGCTGAGCTCTGTTTTGAGGGAGGAGCCCCAGGATTTTATAAACTTCTGCCCCCTCCAAACTGAGATGGGCCCCGGCTTTTTACAAACGCCCTTCTATGCACACGCACAGAGTACAGTGCAACTCTGTCCCAGCTGCTCTGTGGCTGAGCAAGCCAGGAAGGAGGAGCCGGGAGAGCGTTCCCACGGCTCACCTGCTAGGGAAGACACGGGAGATGATCCAGGCTCGGAGGGGCGGGGCAGTGGCCTCTCTACGAGTGTCTCCCAGGAGTGCCTGGGGCAGGAGGACGCTGGCCTTGCCTTGCTGGCGACAGCACACCAGGTCACACTGGCACCAGTGACGAAGCTAAGGCCGACCTCACATCACCCGGGAACCCTGGCCCACGCACAGGGAGCAGGAGACCCTCAGGCCAGGCACAGACCCCAGAGAGAGGGCTCGCGACCCTGCCCACAGGCCCCGCAGGTGTCCCGGGGCACCAAAGCGATGCCACCACCCCCATCAGTTTTCCTTTCACGAAGCCCCACCAAGGCGACTTTCCCCACAAGAGCATCGTGCTGTCGATGAAGATGCTTCCTTGCGGTTCTCACGCCGGCTGGGGCTGGGAGTGCGGGCTTCCCCCCCGGGCCTCGGAACAACACCCATCTGTGTCCCAACCCCAGTCCTGGTGGGGCCACCAGGTTGTGGCGCAGCAGAGACCCCCAGCAGAGGCCACACAGAGGTGGGCACTGTGCTGGCAGGCCTCCCAGCCTCCAGAGCGTGGCAACTAAGTTTCCTCTCTTTATAAGCGAGCAAGTTCATGTTCGTGTTCTGCAGCTCCAGCTACAGAGCAGGCACTCGGCCAGCCGGGGGCGCTGCTGAGCTGAGCCTGGGCACTTGGGCTCCCGCTTATCCCAGGGGTGGTCTGGATTCACGAATCACTTTGGACCAGGAAACGATTTAGATTGATTCACTGCCAAGCTGAAGAGCCGGTGCCCAATGAGAGCTGAATTTGTCCCAGGGTAGCAAAGGGAATATAACAGAGCACCCACAAAGTGGAAACCAAGGCAGAAATGACACTGAGACTAGACTTAAAAGCTGGCTGGCTTTAACCAGTTGAGATCCTTTTTCTTTTTTTTTTTTTTCAATTTTTTTGGATGTATATACCAAAACGTTTATCTCATAAGACCAATGGACTCATGTAAACAGTTAAGTGCTAGACCCCCTGTAGCAATGTTTAAAATCTATTCCTTATGTTTGGTGTGGGATCACTTGACCAAGGATGCATTGCAGGAGCAGGTGCTGTGGGTTAAGTCATCACCTGCAGTGCCAGCCTCCCATATGAGCATGAGTTCGAGTCCTGGCTGCTCCACTTCCAATCCAGCTCCCTACTAATGTGCCAGGGAAGACAGGGGAAGATGGGCCACGTGCTTGGGCCCCTGCACCCATGTAGGAGACCGGGATGGGAATCCTGGCTCTTGACTTCAGCCTGGCTCTGCTTCAGCCGTTGTGGTCACTCGGGAGTGAACCAGCGGATGGAAGATCCGTGTGTGTGTGTGTGTGTGTGTGTGTGTGTCTGCCACCTGCTTTTCTAAGAAATAAAAATCAATCTTAAAGAGCGAGAGCGAGTGCACTGTTGCAGGGCGCTAGGCTGTGAGTGGACCGTGGCAGCACCGCCACTTCACAGCGTGGAACTTTGGGAAGCAGCACAACCCTGTAAACACCTTCACTAACTGTTAAGAAAAACCCCGTGGACACTGCAACGCAAAACCCAAACAGGAAGGACTTTCTGAGGCTCCGCTCTGGGCAGGACTTCTATCTGTCCATTCCAGGAACTTGAACCTCGGCTCTAATCGCCAGCTGGGGCTACCTGGTTTCCAGCCCTCACCCTTACGCTCAGACCTGGGCTCCAATCCCCGGTCCCCACTCCGGCGCCCTGTGGTACCTCCCTTCCCTAATGTCCACTTCCTCAGCTATGCTGGAAACAGTGGTGCCTGACTCGAGTCCCTGTGGGAGTTCATGGAGCTCTCGCATGCTTCGCCCGGTGGTGCTTGGCAAGAACTCAATAAAAGGTGGACATCATGGTGGATGCATGTTCCCGGAGGCTGCTTTGCACCCCAAACTTTGCCAAGTTAGCAGAAAGGGCTGGTGCGGCATGAAGGGTGGACACTGACAACGTCACCTCAGTGTGAGGGTGGCCGGGGCAGGTGATGCTCTCTCAACCGGAGAAACCCCGCCCTCTGCTCTGGGGCAGTCTCTTCCCTAATCCCTGCCCCTAGTTGTATCTAAGTGCTGCTGTCTTTCTGTGGCCCGTGGCCCCCTGTGTTTCCTGCCCTGTCCTCCTCCACCTGCCCTCTCTCTCCTCCCCACCCCCTACTTGGAGCACAGCCCCTGTGTCTCCATCAGCTGTGGATGGCCCTGCCCCTGAGACCGATGTCCACAGCAGCACCTGTCTGTTCTGGGCAAACGCGAGCTGCCACTCCCCGAGGCTCACACGGAGCTGTCCACTCCCTTGCTTCCTGGAGGCTGGGTGGGGCGCCGACGCACAGAAGCAGCTCTCCCCAGACGTGTGCGCATGCGCACATATGTGGCTGCGTGCTGACTTCTGTACCTATGCACACGGGGCCCTGTCACTGCCCAGGGGTCTCCTGAGCCGGCGTTCCCCACCCTCCCATCAGCAGCTGCAGCCTGACCCCGGCTTGAAGAAGCAGACAGGGAGGACGCGAAAAGTTCACAAGGCATGGAATTGAAAGTGTGGGCTTATTCTGGCACCAAAATTTCTGAAACATGAATTATGAAAAATACATGGTATACAAAGGATTTTTTTTGGTAGTGCATATTATGACAAAGCCAGGCATGGGTTTCAAAAAATTTGTGCACCAAAATAATCTCATATTTTTAATTCCATATTCACCCAAACTGAAGAACCTTCATATTATAAAGTGTGAGTGTAATACACATATTTTATATAAAATATACATGTGTGTGTGTATATGCATAAGTGTAGTGGCATTGGATTCGATGCACGAGTCTCCAGCGTTTGCTGTCCACTCCCTGGCCAACTCTTTGCACCGCCGTGTGCTGTGTGACTGCAGAGTCCAGTCTGCACCTTCAAGTCTGCATTCCTAAAATCTGATTCTGCCCCGTGCATGTTTCCCAGTGTGTCCTCTCACTATGAACACAACACTAAAACCTAGACACAGCCGCCCTTCGGGAAGGTTGCATTTCTGCCGGCGCAGAGTCGTTTTCCTATTATCAATATTAATGAACTATATCCAGCATAACCTGGGGCCGCAAGTGTTCCGTCAGACAAAGGAGAGACAGCCCCAGCAGAATGCTTGTGTGTGTAGGAGCGGTTTCGGGACGGTGCCACACGTGGTCCCTGCTGAAGGGACCCAGTTAAGTAGCTGTTAGGCATCAGCCCGCCAGCAGCCCCGGGCCTTTGTGGGACCCGTTCTCTGGGTCCCTGCAGCTCCCTGGTTTGGTAGACGGTCACCAGGCTGCAGCTGCCATTAGTCTCCAAGGTGATTCTGCGCACGGCTTCCTTCTCCGTATTAACAGCCCGGGCTGCGATTTACGGCCAGGCTTTGTAGGCTGCTATCTCCAGCACCGCCATAAATCCTGCCGCTAATCTTGGACTCAGAAAGATCTTTCTACAAACTGCCACTGCTGCACAGACGTCGGCGCAGGCTGCTTTAGCAACCAGAGTGGCTGGCGGAGGGTAGAGCAGAGAGACAGCGAGCGTGGCGAGATCCACGTGGGCTCCTCCCCCCAACCAGAATTTTTATTCTGCTTTAACTCACTCTGTCTGAAAAGAAAACATTTAAGAGGGGCTGGTGGGGCTGGCCTTGTGGTGCAGCAGGTTAAGCCACCGCCTGCAGTGCCAGCATCCCATATGGGCTCCAGTTCAAGTCCTGGCTGCTCCACTTCCAATCCAGCTCCCTGCCATGGCCTGGGAAAATCAGCAGAGGATGGCCCAGGTGTCTGGGCCCCTGCCAGCCATGTAGGAGACCCTGTTGAAGCTCTTGGCTTCTGCCTGGCCCAGTACTGGCTGTTGCAGCCATCAGAGGAGCAAACCAGGGGATGGACAATCCCTCTCTCTCTCTCCTTCTTTCTCTGTGTGTAACTCTGACATTCAAAATAAATAAATCTTAAAAAAAATATATGAAATGAGCCAGTGCCGTGGCTCACTAGGCTAATCCTCTGCCTTGTGGCGCCCGCACACTGGGTTCTAGTCCCGGTCGGGGCGATTTGGGGGAACCAGCTGTTCAGATGATTGGCTTGGGAAGTGCTGAGTGAGACACGATTCTAAAGATAAAGTCCCCACGTTAAGGAGATCCTGGAGCGTGAGTGCCTTCCCTGTCACCCACTTTGTGTGGAAAGAATCGTGGTCCACAGTGAGGGTCTGCACAGACGCACAGGCAGCAGCAAACGCGTGGGCAGAGGCCAGCCGGCTTCTGTCCTGACCCAGCCCGGCCAGTGCCGCCTGGTGGATTCACTCAAGTGACAGCTGCATGGGCAGGCACGGAGGCCGTGCACAGCTCTGGCCCTACCAGAGAGACTCCTTCACCTCGGCTGCTCCAGCCACTACCATTGCCCAGCGTCAAACCTGCCAGCCATGGGCACCAGTGCTGGGGCACCTGCGGGGGCACGGCCTCAGTCCAGCCAGACGCTCACAGCCAAGTTGCTGACCTGGAGCCCTGGCACCCCCCGGAGGGCCTGGTGCTCTGTCTTGTTGGGGCTTCTCTTGCTTCCAGGTGCAGATTGGCCTTTGCTTACAAGGTTTCAATCTCTTAGGACTCAGAAGTGTGTCTCCATCCGTACAACACACCCCCTGACCTCACCCTGATTCACCAGGGAGAGGATAGGGTCTTGGGATTCACTGACCCAGTCCCATACAGCACCATATGGCCCAAGAGAGAATGGTAGACCGGCCTTAGAGATGTCACCGTACAAAGCCAGGACTCCCGTCTTTCAGAGTGCAACATCCGCCCTTAACTAGCAAGTGTTGTGTGGTCCTGCGTCCCAGGGAGCAGACGACAGTGACCAGCGGGTAGGAGCGGGAGGGCTCCACTTTCCGGCATTCTCAGAGTCCCACTGGGGACGACGGGATCCTATCTTCTTCGTAGTCTGTGGGCCTGGAGGCCCCGGTTCTCAGAAGTGAAGCAGGTCCACCCAGAGCCACAGCAAGACTCTCAAATCCCAAGCTCTTCATGCTGAGAACACGGCAGGGAATGGAAAGAGCACTGTGTAGCCTTGACCCTGACCTCAGCGGGAGGCGGGGCTACTCTTCCGTAAAAGGTTCAGGGAAGAATATGCCGAGTGCTCAAGAAATCCACGGACGGTCTCTCGGAATCCCTCTGCCCAGACTTGATGGTGAATGGACAAGTCCAGCAGCCACGGCGTACAAGGGACATGGTGACCGGGCTCCATGCCTCCGTGTCGAGGGCTTTGGGCACACCACGGGATAAGCCACAGAGACACCCCGGGGTGCTGGCCAAGGCAGAATGGGAGCAAGTGGGAAACGCAGTGAGGAGGGGTTGAGGCTGCAAGACGAGCCGTGGGAGAAACTATCATTAATGGCCTCACCCTTTCCTGCTAAGATTCTTCTAGAAGTCAGACCAACCAAAGTCTTGAGATGTGTGGCCCAGCCCAAGGAGTGGACTGTAGGGGGTGCTGTGGTGAGACACGCACTCCCCCTGCTGCCCCAGCGGTGGCTGGAGGTCACCCACAGTGAGCTTCTCTGTGACAATTGCCCTCAGATGCAAGGAGCCGCCTCGTCCAAGGCCACAGCCCCTCCTAGGGGACAGCCTACAGTGAACAACTAGTTTATACAAAACTACAAGACTCGGGCTCTCCCATCAGTTCAGAACATCTCTGAACGGTGTGCCCCCTACACTGTCCGCCTCCCCTACCCCCCACCGGCCCCAGTGCGTCCTGTGGGGCTGTGGCAGGTGCGCCGTGGTTCAGCCTCTCCCCCGGGCCAGGCCTGCTCCAATCACCCCTCGCCAGCCCTCCTGCATGTTGCTCTCATCTCAGGTTCCAGGAAACCGACCTGAGATGCCGGATGAGGCGGGATTTTGCTCCCTTGGACTCATTTCATCATTTAGGTGAGCAGCTCCATCTCACAAGCGTTTCTGCAGCACCTGTTGTACTCAAGGCACCGCACACAGTCGGCGGGGGCAAGCACATTGCGTGTAGTCCAGCCAACATGTACGGAGTGTCTTCACGGCATCGGGTCCTGGGCCATGCGCTGGTGATCTGAACAAAAATGAGAAACGCACAGCTCTGTGGACACTCTCACTGGGGTGGGGGGGACACTGCCCCGTGGCTCGTGTGGACATGCTCACTGGGGGGGACACTACCCTGTGGCTCGTGTGGACACTCTCACTGGGGGGACACTACCCTGTGGCTCTGTGGACACTCTCACTGGGGGGGAGAGACACTACCCCGTGGCTAGTGTGGACACTCTCACTGGGGGGGACACTACCCCGTGGCTCTGTGGACACTCTCACTTGGGGGGGGGACACTACCCCGTGGCTCGTGTGGACACTCTCACTGGGGGGACACTACCCTGTGGCTTGTGTGGACACTCTCACTTGGGGGGGGACACTACCCCGTGGGGGGGGACACTCTCACTGGGGGGGGGGACACTACCCCGTGGCTCGTGTGGACACTCTCACTGGGGGGGGACACTACCCCGTGGCTCTGTGGACACTCTCACTGGGGGGGGGGACACTACCCCGTGGCTCGTGTGGACACGCTCACTGGGGCGGGGGGGACACTACCCCGTGGCTCGTGTGGACACTCTCACTGGGGGGGACACTACCCCGTGGCTCTGTGGACACGCTCACTGGGGCGGGGGGGACACTACCCCGTGGCTCGTGTGGACACTCTCACTGGGGGGGACACTACCCCGTGGCTCGTGTGGACACTCTCACTGGGGGGACACTACCCTGTGGCTTGTGTGGACACTCTCACTGGGGGGGACACTACCCTGTGGCTCGTGTGGCGCCATGCTAGAGGAAAGGAAAATGAAACAACAGCCCAGATTCTTTCCACAGCTCAGGATCTCCCCCCAGCAGCCATGGCACCGAGACACCAGCCACCCACCTGAGCCCCAGGTGTGGACGGCCTCCCGATGAGCAAGGGTTCAGCACTGGGGCGGAGAGATGCACAGGACCCAAGGACTCCGCCCACTGCAGGATCACAGAGCCCAGGGAGCAGAGGTCAGTGCTGGGGCACGCAGGGGAGGCCAAGACCACAAAGGACAGTCTTCTGAGTCACCCCCGGTGCAGGCTCCCAGGCAGCCACCCTTGTGCGTGGAGGACCCTGTCCTGCTGGAATTCCTCCAGGCCTACTCAGCCATCACCCCACGGAGCCCTTCCCAGCCAGCCTACGTCGAAATTCCACCTCCCCCACTAATGCCATCCACCTCCTCTGCTTTGTTTGGGTTTCTGTCTTGCTCCCGCCCAGCAGCCCATTAGCTGCCTGCTTGGAGACTGGCCCAGGAGTAATGCTCACGAGCTTCTCACCGTCTTGGTTACAGTTTGCGTCCCCTCCGAGCTCCATCAGAACAAGGATTCTGTCTGCCCCACCCTCCGCTGAATCCTCAGGACGTAAGACAGTGCCTGGTTCTTGGCAGGCGCCCAGATATTTGTGGAACGAGGGAGAAGGTTCCAGGTGTGCTGCCCGGTGCCTGCCCCACTGGCCCAGGTCTGCACAGCACGGTGAACACTGCCCAGGCAGGAAGAACGGCCTGGCTCTCCGATGCTCCGCCAGACAGAGCTGGGGTGGGTCCAGTGGCGGAGAGGGGGCAGGGCTGGCCGGGGGCGGCCCCCTCTGTGAGAGGGCTGGCACATCTCTCGGTGTTTCTGTGGGACTGCCAAGACCCAAAAGCTCACCTGTCATGGGAACCAGCAGCAGGCAGACGGGGGACGTTCTATGGGACACTGGAGACAGCAGCAGGACAGGGGACCACAGGAGGCGGGACCGCACACCTCGTCCCCTTGCCCTCACCAGCCAGCCCAGGCCGCCTCCCGCATAGACAGCCCAGTTCTCGGGGTGTGTGCGTGTGTGTGTGTGTGCTGGCTGGATCATCGTAAAATTGCTTGCACAGAGCAGCAACTGGATGGACTGGTTTGACCACCCAGATTCCAATGCCTGAAACTCAAGGCCCCTGAGGTTCAGATCCTGGCTCCGCTGCCACCAGCCCCCCTCTGAGAAGGCTTCCCAGAGCATCATGGGATCTCTGCTCAAGCCCAGGGGTACAGGCTGCCTAAGGCTCCCAGCCGGCCTCCCGGGGCGTGGTCTGTGCAGACTCTGAGGCCCCACACTCAGAAGTCCATGCCGGTCTGAATGCTCTCTCTGCTGTGGCTGTCTTGACATTTTTAACAAATTTTGAACACAGGGCCCTGCATTTGCAGGTCACCTATACAGCCAGTTTTTCCAAAATTCCCCAAATGGCTTCTGAGAGAAAGTGCCCGCCCATCTGGTTCGCCCGTTTATTCCCTGTCACTCATTCAGGCACTGGAGACACAACGGTGCCACCTGCTCAGGCTCGTGCTTGCCACAGGGCCTGAGTGGCCAGGGTCAGACTGAGAACATGACCGTGAACTTCAGATAGCCACGGTGAGCAGCCATGATGCTGGGCAGGGCTGGGAGGCATAGGCCCTCTGTGGGGTGTGGACGTCGTCCCCGGAAGGCCGGAGTGCTCCTTGTTTGGTGGGTGGCAGG
Source organism: Oryctolagus cuniculus (assembly GCF_051225735.1). NCBI lineage: Eukaryota > Metazoa > Chordata > Mammalia > Lagomorpha > Leporidae > Oryctolagus > Oryctolagus cuniculus. Next base: position 4,969,531 of record NC_142869.1, on the reverse strand, counting down.
GAGGGAGCCTCACCCCACCCTGGGGTCCATTAAATACCTGCCGAATATGCAAATGCTGTTTGCAAGATGCACTTGTTTTGCTGCGAGATGTTGATGAGCTACACAGTCCTGGCAGAAGCGCTTGAACATCATCAGCCTTTCACTCAACACACGCATCCGTCAAGCCGCTTTCACAGAGGCTGGGGCACCCTCCAGGCCCGGCCCCGCAGCTCCAGGCAGCCTCTGCTGGCATTACTGGGGCTGCACCACGGTGTGGGTAAAGGACTGGTTTTCAGGTGGGACCCGCAATGGCGAAGCGCTCCCTCTTCCTCTAGGGGAGAGGAGATCCACCACGCCTGTGTCCCTCGGCCCAGGAGCTCACAGGACCACGCGGGAAGCCCAGGCACCCTAACGGACATGACTGGAGGAAAAGCAGAAGTTACCCTGGCGAAAACCACTCAAGCCGCCAGCGAGATCTTGTGCACGCAGACTGGAGGGAGGCGGAGCCTTTCCGGGAATCTATCGATTTCCATTGGAAGTGAACTTGCAGCTACTGCATTAGCCGAGGCTAAGGACCACTTCCAAATAGCTGCTTTTAAGAAGTAGTGTATTCTTAGCACAGTCTTTAGGGAGGCGCAGAGAGAAAATCAATAGAGATTGGGAGACGGGGAAACCGGAGGCTCAGCACCCGGATCATCCCTGTGCCACCCACGGTGTGAGCCTGACCCCCTCTCAGTGCAGGGACCCGGGCCCTGGTTGCTGTGCGCGGCTGCGCCTGCACAGCCATCTCTGGCTCTTCACTCAGCGCCCTGCATGAGCAACGCAATCTTTGATCACTTCCAGGCAGCCTCAGCCAAGCACACCCGGCACGTTCAAGTGTTGATACACTTGGTTCCCTGCACACAAAGGACCGTAAGTGACAGTTGAGATGGGGGCATCCAGAGAAAAGCAAATCCCCCAGAAGAATTCTGTGCTTGGGGCTGGTGTTTGGCACAGCAGTTAAGACGCAGCAAGGGTGGCCACACCCCGTATCCGAGAGCTTGGGTCAGGTCAAGGTTCTACTTCCAAGTCCAGCTGCCTGCTGACGCACACGCACATGGGAGACCCGGCGCGGGTTCCGTGCTCCTGGCTTTGCCCCAGCCCAGTCCTGGCTGTTGCAGCCTTTTAGAGAGTAAACCAGTACTCTCTCTCTCTCTCTCTCTCAAATAAATAAAAGTAAATTAATTCAAAAGAAAAAGATCTTATTTTAAAAAGGTCTCGATCCACGAGGAAGGTGGCAGCTCCAAGTCCTGGGCTGTGTGCTCTCACGCAGGTGCGTTGGTTTCCTTCCAAGCGCTTAGCTCGTTTTCTCCGTACCCAGAGCTGGGAAGCGCATCGGTGACCCACTGCTGTGAAACAAACAGGACCTCGGAGCCTGTGGCTCAAAACACCAACAAGCATCCATCATACAGCAGTGTCTGGGGTTGGGAATTTGCCTGATGGGCGGTTCTAGACTGGAAACCCCCATGAGATGTCAGTCAGGCTGTTGGCCAAGGCCACCGTCACCCCAAGGCGTGACTGGGGCTGGAGGATCTGTGTCCAGCATGGTTCACCCACAGGGTGGCCGAGGGACACTGGCCCCCGTGGTATCCTTAGCACACGGCACCAAGCGAACCAGGAACATCCGTGTCTTTCGTAACCTGGCCCCAGGGGTCACGCACCACCAGGAGCCAGACAGACGGTACCTGTGCCCACACCTGCAGGAATTCACCTCGACGGCAACCCCTCATTCACTTGCACATCACGGCTTTACTGGGCACCCTGGGGTGCTGAGTCTGCTCGTGCCCGGGACACAGGTCTCCATGTGGAGCTGGCAAGTGAGACTTGGGGGGTTTGCGTCCCGATCCCCAGACAGGAGCCGTCCAAGTCTAGAGGAGCACTGCTCCATCCAGGCCTGGCCTCACATCCGAGGCAGGGATGTTTACCTGGGGTTGGAGGTGACTGCTGGGGTCCTAAAGGGACCACTCCTGCAGGGGTGTCGAGCGGGACTCTGCCCCTTCTCAGTGGCGCTGAGGGCACGGGGTGTGCAGAGAGGAGACGAGAGGCTTCACGTGGCAGCTCTCCCTGGCCGTCATCTCCAGGGTGCTTTTCCTGTCTGCGTCTCAGAATCCCACCTCGGTTCCAGGTCCTCCGGGGACCTCCGGACCCGCTCACCGTCCCCTCCCCTCCCCTCCCCTCCCCTCCCCTCAGTGCGACATCCTGTTTGCTTGTGCTCCTGCTAACGCTGTCTCCTGCTCATCAAAGCCCGGCCAGCTAGGAAAACAAACAGGGACCTCCAGGATTTCACAGGACAGCGGGACTGGCCCGACACAGGTTTCGCTGCCAAGAATGGGAACAACAAAGCACAGGCGTATTGAAAGGGTGGGGAGCGAGGGAGCAGAGCACCTGCTGGGGCCCAGGGAGGCTGCCGGCCCTGGGCAGTGATGTTGCCGACGCTGGCACCCGGGCTGGGGTTGGAGACGTGCGACTTCTCGGCCATGCTGCACACTCGATTTCCGTGGAGGTTGACCCTGCACACATACAGGGAGGGAGCTGCAGCCGGGTTGGGGAGGGGGGCCTGCCTCCTCTGCCTCCCATCGCACCGATGCCGAGAACTTCCGACCCCCCTCCCTCTCCTGACTTGGGTGCACAGTGTCCCGTTTCTCAGGTGTTCCGTTTTGGTGACCATCAGCAAAACCGGATGCCTTCTCGCCGGCTTGTTGTCCATGTGGATTTGTTTGGTGAATTTCCTCTTCACGACCCTTACCGAAAGTGACTTGGTTTGTCGCCCGTCTTACTGATTTGCCTGTCACGTAGGTTCCAAATGTTTTCTCTAGTTTTCAATGCATCGTATAAATTTTTAGCGCCTCTTGCTTTTCGGGGCTTTTGTGTTACTGCTGCTTCATTTACTCTGTTTTCGTAACTGCCTGCACTTACGCATTCATAATTTCGGGCTTGGGATCCAGCTGAAGGCAGCTCTTCCCCAGCCAGAGTTCTAAATCTGTTTTGCTTTGCTCCCCACCAGTGTGCTAAGAGATTGGTTTGTTTGTCTGCTTGTTGCTTTGGAAGGGGGCGAGGGGAGGCTTTTTGTTATTAATCTGTTCTTTAGCCAGAAAACAATAATCCCTGTTCTCAGAGCGAGAGAAAAGACTCAGTTCTGGGGGCCGGACTTCGCGGGGATGCAGACTGGGGCAAGCCCTCCACCCGGGAGATTCCCAGCGCTGCCGTCAGCCAGGCCAGCCCCGTACCTGGGACAAGACAAGCCCCCGGTGCAGCTCCGTGCAGTCTCCTTCCAGATCATTCTGGCTACCCCACCACACAGCTCTGCTCCCGAGTTCCCTCTGATCTGCAGCCCCTCCTGGCCGGGGATCTCATGTCCAGGCTGTGCAGACGTCTGCGTGAGTTGGTGGAGACAGGTGCTGCTCCACCCACAGCACCACGGGTGTATGAAGTCCCCAGCAGAACTAGTGGTGAACCTGCTACAGCCTGGTGGAAACAGCACTGCTGCCGGGCCCCCCTGCAGGCAGACCACCAGGGGGAAGGAACAGCACCACAGTCCCCGGATCCAAGGGCGCCCCTTCCCGTGCCGGCTCCCACCACGCATCCACCTGCAGCCTCACTCTCACGTGCCTAGGGCAATTCCCAAGGCTCCACGGTCAAGGCAGCCGGCTCTGAGGTGGGCCTGACACTGCAGGTGGCAGAGACTCCAAGACAGAGGCCCCGACGGCATCTCCAGCGGCTCGGCTGCTGCTCCCTGGGAGCCTGATGCTCTGCGCAAGGCCACGGCGAGCTGGACCCGCAAAATACTTGTGCAGGCAGAGAGGGTCCGTTCAGCAGACCACGAACTGTAATGGCTTTTGGAAAGATCCTCAAAACAGTTTCAATAGTTCCTGCCACTGCGTGCTCAGAAAACCATCCACTCATTCAAAAACAAAGTAAAACAGCCTATTTTGAATACTTCTTCCACATCGTCCACTGTGGTCCATTTATGGCAACTATGGCCCCTGCATCCCAACGCGCCCTTCACGGGCAGCCGCTCCCATCAGGAAATGCGGTCTGTTCCCCTGTCCCCTGGCCTTGTGACACGTGCCGTCTGGGTCCGGCACACAGGTGAGCAAAGCAGCACCCAGGACCCAGGGCGGTGGGTCCTGTGAAGAAGCCACGCACAGCATGGAAAGGGGGCACCCTTGTGGGTCAGGGATCAGGGGAGACCGCCCAGGGCCCGTGAGAGGAGTGTGGGAGGAAGACTCAGGGTCGACCTGCACTTGGACAAGTGCCTTGCAGCACCAATGCAGTGGCTGCAGCTGGGGGCTGGGCAAACTGCTGGACCCACCCTGGGTTTCTGCCTCAGGTCTGTGATGGACCCTAGAGCCTGCATTTCTGCCGGGTGTCCAGGCAAGGCAGCGGCTGCCGTCTGGGACCCACAGGTGCAGGGCCAGGACTCCACCGAGCGACGCTGGGGAGGAGCTGAGAGCATTCCACAAGCGGTGCAGCCTTGAGAAAGCACTGCCCGCAGTTCTTAGTCCTCCACGGGTCAGCTCCCTGGACGGAAACTGGCTGTGATGGCCTCAAGGAAGTCCTGAGGGGGTGGGCGTGAGGTCAGACGGGGCAATGCACGGGAAGCCCTGGGTGCAGAGCTGAGCACACAGGGAGCCTAGGGCCTCCGCGTGGACTCGGCACCCTCTCTGCTGTCACCGCCATTCCTGAGCGACGCTGGACAGGGCTCAAGCTGGGGCAGGCGGGGGCTGGGCCAGGTCAGGAGGGGCCCTGGGCTTGCGCTTCACTGGAAAGGTCGTAGAGACTTAGAGGGTCACTGGGGTGGGGGTGAGACTGCAATGCCGCTCCAAGGGCGTTTGGAGAGAAGGGTGAGTGGGGGTGGGGGAGCTGTGCTGGTTTCCCTGCACACCTGGGACAGGTGGTCAGTGCCTCAAAGGGCAGGTGCAAACCCGCCAAAGCCTTTACGGAGCCCTGGAGGCGGGGCTGGAAAGTGCCCGTCCACATCCAGCTCTGAGGGCGCGCGAGGACGTCTGAGGGGTGTGTCACAGTGACCTTGGCCCAAGCTCCCGACCCCTCCCTCCCCCACACCTGCCCGCACCTCACAAGGCTCCGCAGGGCTGTAGGCTTTTCCCTCCTGGTCCTCTCTCTCTCTCTCTCTCTCTCGTTCTTCTCCTGACGTCTCTGTTTCCCTTCTTGCCCATCCTTGCTTCTCTCCACTGGCAGCCACAACAGTCCTCTCAAAACGGGAATCCGGCTAGGATGCCGTGCTGCCCCCCGTGCCGCTCCAGGGCTCAATGGCCCCCAGCAAACTCACACACCAGAGTCTGCCGTCTGCAAACCCCCTGCCCCTTGCTCTGCCCTGCAGGCAGCCCCACACCGCTCTGGGCCCCTGACTGCACACACTCACCTCAGGGCCTTTGCATGTGCTGTGCCTCGTTCCTGAAGGTGTATAGACTCACACTCTCTCTGCATTCTCCTCTCTCAGTGTCTCCTCCCCTCCCCTGGACCCGATGGGCACCTTGCTCAGTGGCTGGCACTCTGCTATGCTGAGGGCTCACCCGTGGCCATGGGGCAGGGTCTACCACCATCACCACTGGCCGTCTTCACCAAACACAACCGCAAAAGGCTGAGCAGGTGCGCCAGCATGGCCATGCTCGGGCTCCCATGAGAAGCCGGCTGGCGGGGCCTGCCCCCAGTGGCGCTGCTCAGCCCGGGGCACCAGGTTTTCGGGAAGCTTGACCCTTCTCGGAGCAAGCGTCACGTGCCGGGTTCTCAAGCCCAGCCTGAGCGGGAGTCAGGTTCCGTGCGCTGGGGTTGGCGCCGAGGACGAAGGAAGCTGTAACACAGTTCATGGTTTAGTCACGTCCCTTGTCAGTCACTCCCGCGACTTCGGAGAAATCCCGTCTGACACTTCCGTGACTTGGAGCCGGCCCCAAGGTCAGGCGGGCCCTAGCGCCGGGAATGATGAATGGACGGTCAGGAGAGAGGCCAGCGTGTATTTGACGAAATAGTCCACGTTCCTAAGCAACAAGCAGGACAGGCTGACAAAGCGCTGCCCTCGGTGGCCAGGGCCAAACCTTTATGTGGCGGGCAGCCTCGCTGTCCATATTCATGAAGCTCAAGTTCAGAGGCCGGCCCCGCTGGACAGCCTCAGCTCCACTCGAGGATCCGGGGACAGCCGCGCAGCTGTAAGTCACACGGCGAATTAAACACGAAAATCCGAGCGTTTGACAAGGGTGCTTCGCAGAGATCACGGGACACGGCGTGAGTGGATGCATCTTTTTTGCAGCCAACCCATGCGTATTCAGTCTGCTTTCATTGCTTTAACTAAGACCCCTGGGAGGGGCTTCTTGGAAGGAGAGGGGTGATTCCAGCGGATGGTTCAGCATCCAGAGGCCCCTGCGGCCGGTGCGTGGAGCAGCAGTCACGTGGGGAACCAGGAAGCAGAGAGCCCGCCGGGTGCTGTTTGAGCTCGGGTCACCAGCGCCCTCTCAAGCCCCACCCTCTACGGGAGCTCCGGAGACCTCCCACGGGCCCGCCTCTCCGACACCACAATGGCGTCACAGCCACGGTGAACACTAGGTCACGGGGTGCAGACGTCTGCGTGAGTTTGGTGGAGACAGGTGCTACTCCACCCACAGCACCACGGGTGCGCGAAGTCCCAGCAGGTCCAAGGAAAGCCAGCGCCACACAAAATGCACCCCCGGATTTCAAGACAGTCTGTGCACCAAGAAACTCATCTCTCAGTTCAATTTTTATACACACTCTGAAGAACCTGTATATGTTTTGTAAGGATTTTATTTATTTATTTGTAAGGCAGAGTTACAGACAGAGAGAGGGAGAGACAGAGAGAAAGGTCTTTTATCCGCTGGTTCACTCCCCAAATGGTCATCACAGCTGGAGCTGAGCTGATCCAAAGCCAGGAGCCAGGAGCTTCCTCTGGGTCTCCCATGCGGGTGCAGGGGCCCAAGGACTTGGGCCATCTTCTGCTGCTTTTCCAGGCCGTAGCAGAGAGCTGGGTCAGAAGAGGAGCAGCCGGGACTCGGACTGGTGCTCAAATTTGATGCCGGCACTCTAGGCAGAGGCTTAGCTACTGCACCACAGTGCCGGCCCCAGAACCCCTATATGTTGTTATGACTTTAACTGAAAGGTAAAAAATGTTTTTAAAACTTTGACTACAGATGTTTTCAATTTATTTTCATTTTTACTTTGTAATCAGAGAGACAGACAAAGAGCTTCCATCCACTGGTTCACTCCCCCAAATGCCTGCAACAGCCACGGCTGTGCCACGCTGAAGCCAGGAGCCAGGCACCGCATCTGGGTCTCCCACACGGGCGGCAGGGACCCAGGTGCTTTGAGCCATCACCTGCTGCCTCCTAGGGTGTGCATTCGCAGGAAGCTGGAGTCAGGGGTTGGAGCCGGGAATCAAAGAAACCCAGGCCCTCCGACGTGGAGCGCAGGGGCCCCCAGCAGCGACACAACGGCGCCAAAGGCACAACCTGACACTGGGTTGTGTTCAGCCTGGAGTCCCTGTCCTAATGGTCTCTGCCGCTGGTTGCAGCCCTGAGCTGTCAGAGCAGCACCGTGTAAAAAAATACAAATGGACCAGCCCAGGACTCCATGACCGGCCAGCACCAGAGCCCCTGCCAGCCCCTCCTGGCCTCCTCTCCAGCTGACCGGCACATGGCTCCAGGGCTCCCAGCTGCGGGGGTGCATCCCCCACCCCAGCCTCGTGAGCCACTCCTGTCACCACACCCGGCTGCCCCCCACCCCCAGGAAGGAGGGCAGTGGGACCGGAGGGTGTGGCTGGCGATCACAGGTCGAGGCAGCTGCCTTCCACAAATACCTCTTCACGCTCCTCTTCTGTTCCATTTTCTGCCTAAGGTGCTTAGGCATTGCAAGGATTTTTTTTCCGAAAGACATCCTTTTGGGGGCCGGTGCTGTGCCATAGTAGGTAAAGCTGCTGCCTGCAGTGCCGGCATCCCATATGGGCACCAGTTCAGGTCCAGCTTGTTGCTATGCCTGGGAGAGCAGTGAAAGATAGCACAAGTGCTTGGGCCCCTACACCTACATGGAGACCCAGAAGAAGCTCCTGGCTCCTGGCTTTGGATTGGTGCAGCTCCGGCCATTACGCCCATTTGGGGAATGAACCAGTCGATGGAAGTCCTCTCTCTCTCTCTGCCTCTCTGTAACTCTACCTTTAAAATAAATAAGTAAATACTTTAGGCCGGCGCCGCGGCTCACTAGGCTAATCCTCCGCCTAGCGGCGCCAGCACACCGGGTTCTAGTCCCGGTCGGGGCGCCGGATTCTGTCCCGGTTGCCCCTCTTCCAGGCCAGCCCTCTGCTGTGGCCAGGGAGTGCAGTGGAGGATGGCCCAGGTGCTTGGGCCCTGCACCCCATGGGAGACCAGGAAAAGCACCTGGCTCCTGGCTCCTGCCATCGGATCAGCGCGGTGCGCCGGCCGCAGCGCGCCAGCCGCGGCGGCCATTGGAGGGTGAACCAACGGCAAAGGAAGACCTTTCTCTCTGTCTCTCTCTCTCACTATCCACTCTGCCTAACAAAAAAAAAAAATAAAATAAAATAAATAAATAAATAAATAAATAAAATAAATAAATAAGTAAATACTTTAAAAAGACATCCTTCTGTAAATTCCATCTATGAAGACACTGGCAAATGATGGGACGAGTATTGGCACCGTCACCAAATGGCGATGCTAACCACGTGCTTCCTCAAAATGACCGGGTTCTAAAGGAAAAATACATCAGAGACTTGGGGGACGGTGTCTGTGGGAGGCACAGGGTCTCACTGCTCAAATCCACTCCCCACCCCCAGTCTCAATCTCCTACAGGGTCCCCCTGCCCGTCACGGTGTGCCCAAGGAGCGACACTGCCCTGCAGAATGACCTTGTGCTAAGTGCATCGGCAGACCCGGGGGTCGACCATCAGCTTCAGACGTGAGAAAACAGGCGGAGACCTCCACCAGGGACCCTGGGAGAGATCTTGCTGGGAGATTTCTGTCCGGCCATAAAAACCAGTGACGGGCCTGTAGCATGGAGAAGATGGAGAATCTTACGCTGCTTGGGAGAAGCCAGGCACAAAAGCTCGTGCCTGCTGTGGGTCCGCTTAGGAGAAGCACCCAGACGAGAGGGAAGTCTGCAGATGGAACACAGCGTGGTGGCGGCTGTGGGCGGGGCGGGGAGGGCCAGGAGGGACCCAGGATCAGACCCTGCAGGAGAGGGTCCTACAAGAAGCGGCAGGCGCGAGAAGGAGCCCAGTGACGTTGCCGGGCTGGGCACCGAAACCCACGGGGACTGGAGGCAGGGCTTCCGGGTGATTGTATTCTCTTGTCCGCGTGCTTGTTCTGGGTCTGCCAGTGTTTCCCAGAATAAACCTGCCTTACTTACGAGTAGGAAGGGCATCTCCCCGTGCAACACGCCTGCGATCCGTGTGAGCGATGTAAGGTTCTGGCCTTTTGCGCCTCGGGCACCTTTAAACCTCTTTCATCGTCCTGGTGTGCACACTTGTGCGCTCAGAGCCGTGAGGTTTCCCTTCTTACTCTCGGCACCGCCATTGGTCACGCAAGCAGCTCACCCACCCTACATCCCTCTGCTGAGACGGCAGGAAAACACTTGCTCGATCGGAACTGACAGCTTCAGTCTATCGAGCAAATTGGACTCAATGTCCTCAGCTTCGCCCTGAAGTAGAAACCAGAAGTCTCCGCGGTGGGGAAGGGAGCAGGCGACTGGGTCTGCATTCCGTTCCAACTACAGCATCTGCCGTCCCTGAACTTTTACTTCCTGGGGTCCCCGCAGTCCTGGGCAGGGGCACACCCCTCCCAGCCTCGCCGCCCATCGCAAGCTGGAGGGGCCATGCTTTGAGGGGCTGGAGAGCGCCTTTCTAGAATTTTCTGTATGCGAGCATGCCGGCCACACCCTCGGGAAAGGCCCTGCAAAGGAAAAGCCCTTCGGTCTGCCGAGGGCTCGATGTCCTTGGAAAGCTAGGCTGTGTGGGTTTTCTGGGCACGGCCGTGCCGCCCTGAGCTTGCCCGACCACTCTGAAATGCACAGACTCCCACGGGTGTCTGAGACACGCATCACGTGTGCATAAAGCACTTCCCACATGTAGCAAGTGGACCAGACGGGAGACTGAGCCCAAGACTGCGGCTGCCAGCTTCCTGCAGGCTCCTCTGTGTGTGCAGGCGTAAGTGTAGTGCATGTGCACCTGTGTGTATGTATGTGTATGTACGTGTGTGTGCATGTGTCTGTGTATGTATTTGAGTGTGTGTATGCACGTATGTGTGCGTGTGTATATGCATGTGTGAGTACGTGTGTCTGTGTATATGTATGTGTATAAGTGTATGTGAGTGTGTGTATATGTGTGTGAGTGTGTATGTGAGTGTGTGTAAGTATGTGTCTAAGTGTGAATGTATGTATGTCTATGTATGTGTATGTATGTGTGTGCATGTATCTGTGTATGCATGTGAGTGTGTAGATGTATGTGTATGTGTTTATGCATGCGTGTGCATATCTGTATGTGTATGTGAGTATGTGTGTGTATGTGTATGGGTCTGGGTGTGTAGTATGTGTATGTGTGTGTTTGCATGTGTCTATGTGCATATGTATGTGTGTATGTGAGTGTGTGTATGTATGGGTATGTATGTGTGTATATGTACATGTATGTGTATGTATGTATTTGCATGTGTCTGTGTGCACATGTGTTTGTATGTATGTGTTTGTGTGTATGTGTACATGTCTCTGTGTATATATGTGTAAGTGAACATGTATGTGAGTGTGTATATGTGTGCATATGTGTATATGTGCATGTGTGTGTGCCTGTATATGTGTATGTGAGTGTGTGTATGAGTTTATGTGTCTGGGTCTGTATGTACATGTGTATGTGTACATATATGTGTGTGCATTTGCATGTGTCTGTGTGCACATGTATAAGTGTATATGTATGCATATGTGTGTATATTGATGTGTATGTGATTTTGTGTTTATGTATGAGTATGCATATATGTATGTGTGCATGTGTTTGTGTATGTGCATGTGTCTCTGTGTATATATGTAAATGTACATGTATGTGGGTGTGTGTATCTGTTATGTGTATATGTACATGTGTGTGTATGTGTGTGTGTTTGAAAATGCTACCACTGTTGATTCAACTTAGAACTCCTGCCCCCCCACCCCCCACTCCCCCCCACTGTCTTCTCGGATTTGGAAGAGGCACTGCCTGGCGCCTCCCCGGGACTCGCTGAGACAGCTGCTCCCCAGTAGCCTCACCAGCCTCGCCACCCAGCTCGGTGGGAATGCGACGTCCACACTGGGTTGCACTGTGTCCCCCGGTAGGTCTGCCCAGGACCCGTGGCTGGGCCCTTGCCTTATTCATCAGCAGGGCGAGCTAGGGTTTCAAGATGAGCTCAGCCGGCTTAGGGTGGGCTCTCAGTCCAGCGCTTGGGGTCCTTATAGAGAGGAGAGGGTGGCTCAAGACCTGAGGTCGGAGGAGACAAGCAGGGGCGAACAGAGCAGGAAGACGGAGGCAGAGGCAGGTCAAGGCCCTGTGGGTGGGCAGGGGCGGGTTCTCGCTCAGAACCGCGGTGGAGCCAGCCCTCTCACACCCAGCTGTCCGATTTCCGGCCCCCAGAACCCGTGGGGACGGCCGCCAGAAGGGTTCTCTGCTGGCCCTGCGCCCAGGGCTCCGCCCACACCTCCCAGCCCTGGTTACCCCCGCGACAGGGAGGTCTGAACCAACGCTGAGCCGGAACCCACCCAACATTAATCACACCAGACGGTGGGGGGGTGGGGGCGGGAGCTGGGTTCGGAGCATCCCCCCACCCCCCATGATGGCGGCAGCGCGGGGCCTGGCACCAGCCGGGGACCCGAATCACTGCCTCCCCCGCAGAGCCCCCTCCCACACCCACTCTGGAGACTGCTCCCACACCCAGCAGCTCCATATTTGGGGTTGCATAAGAATTCCCTGGGGCATTTGTCCGAGTGAGGATTCCCTGGAGAGAGACCCTGCTCCTGTGGACCGAGGGCAGGTGGAGCTGTTAGCAACCTCGGAACACGCCGTGGACAAGCACTTCCTGCACAGCTTTTTCGGGCCAAAACCCCAGAGGGTGCAAAGAGACTCTGCGGGGGACGCTGCAACTTGCCAGCTGACCAGTGTGCTTCCCGGCTCCAGCCACCCAGTCAAGAAAGACCTGCTCTGTGCCTGGCACCAGGGGGTGAGACTGGGTGGGCCACACCCTGCTGGTGGGGAGGAACCACTGGGAGGCCGTGGTGGGCACTGCTGCGGCTCGGAGCGGCTCCCCGATGCTGCGTGCCTGGGCGTGCTGAGCCATTTAACCCACAGGAGGCCAAAGGCCTTAGGAGAGGCTCAGAGCCCAGGTCCCTGGAACCTTGGTCCCTCTCCCGTCCCTACTCCCCTTCCCAGCACGGGGTGAAGTGGGAGATCTTTCTGGACTTCGTTTATCTGCTCTGAAGCCGGCCTGCACACAGACGCACAGTCACCTCCCGGCCTCACCCCCACGTCTCCCTGTCTGTCCAGCAAAGGAGACTGAGGCCACAGCCTCTCCCGGGGTGGTTCCAGCCTCCTCAGGGGCAGGGGTGAAGCTTCCTCTCGCCCTTGCGATACCATGATGGGAGACTGTGCAGCCTAGAAGGAGGACTCACAGGGAGCCAGGAGCCGCCTCTTCGAGCAGCATGAGCTGGAGACAAGAGGAGTTTGGGGGGCAGAGCATCCCAAGGAGCAAAAGCACACGTGCGGAGGTCCTGGGGCCGGATGCAGTCACAGATGAGTGCCCGAGGGAAAGCCTGCACGGCTGGGAGGCAGCTCACGGAGTAAAGGAGCGAGGTGCCTCTGCTGAGGGAGGAGAAACATCGTCCAGGCAGCACAGGTTTGAAGCGCGGGAGGGTGGAGGTGGATCCGAGCACAGGAGGCGCTGATTTGAGAAGTGTGTGAGGCGGCTAAATGGAGACGACATTCGCGCAGTTACCTCCCGTGGTCTACACCCAGGACTGCCGAGCTGGGTCCAGCAGGCTTCGCCCTGCAGTCCTGGGCCCCTCGTCCTCGGCACTCAATCAAGCACCCCCGTCTGCCCTGCTGGTGACTCCAATTTCCTGCCCTGGATCCGCCCTGGATCCGCCCTGGATCCGCCCTGTCCTGCCAGGCGAGGGTGAGCCGATCCCGCCTGTCCCTCCCCTGCTCCTGAAAGCCCCCTGGAGAACAAAGCACTGCTTTCTCTGCAAAGCCCTCGCAGCTGTGGCTGGCTGGGCCGGCTCCACCTGCGAAGTCCAGCTCCCACAGAGCAGCGTCCGGGCAGAGACAGGGCAACTCCCTCCATCCGGAAAGACCCCCCAAACCCCGAATCTGGCAAGGCTGGTACCCTCTTCACCCTCTCACACCTTCAACAGGTGGCACAGGTGGCCATGCCACTCACCGTGACCCCAGCCCCTCCGACGTAGCTGCCAGCCCACTGCACCTGTCACTGCGGTGCCATCGGGAGATTCTGTGGCCCCGACCTCAGGCCAGGGCTGCGGGGCCGCCAGACCAGACGGAGAGCTGGCCGCCAAAAAGCCTCTTCGTTTTCCCTGGAGCACTGCTTTGCAGCAAGGACTGGAAGAGAGGTCCAAGTTCAGGTCTAAAATTAGAAGTCGTCATGTTTAATTCAATCGGGACTTTGGCAGAAGTCGTTTTTGCCTCATGATCGAGCGCCGTGAGTCAACGGAGAAGTCGCCAGAGGCTTGAGGCTCCCTCTTGGCCGGACGGCAAGGTCTCGGCCGTGTCTGACAGCACAGGAGGGAGCCGGTGCTCAGCCAGCTGGCTGTTTCTCACCGAACTCCCGCACAGCCAGACTCGATCGGCCGTTCTTCTGTCCTAATGCCTGTGTGTGGCCAGGTCTGGTCAGACCCCACGAGAAAGACGCCTACTCGTGGGGGGAGTGACTCTGATGACGGAGGGTGCCAGTGTGCATGCACTGACCTGAGTGTGTGCACACAGACGATGCCACCCCACAGGGCCACCCCCCCAGGGCACCTGGAACGCCTGGCTTCACTCTTGGGGTTCTGGATCGGGGTGTCACCATGCAGACCCCAGCTGGTTCCTTCCCTCCAGGCAAGGTGAGATCTGCTACCTCGCTCTCAGAGCCAAGAACAGCGCTCAGCGATGACGCAGGCCCAAGGCTCCCGAGGTGGAGTCCACGATGGTGGCCGGCACGTGGTGACCCTGGGCCCACAGGGACCTGGGGAATGACTCACGCTGCTCCCACACAGGTGAGTGTAGAAGCCAAGCATGGGCCCTGGTCTTCCATAATGTTTTACGTTTTCATTCCAGATTTTTCAGCAAGTCGAGAGGCACAGCTGTTTGTGTCAGTAGATGCAATGTGGTGATGTATAGAGTATTTGAGGAAGTGGAAATGAAAACCTAAGGTTTGCAATGAGTGTTTGAAAAGCCGGGGGGTTAAGCCAACACAAGCAGTGCCGGCATCCCATTTGAGTGCCGGTTCAAGTCCTGGCTGCTCCGCTTCTGATCCAACTCCCTGCTAATGCACCTGGGAAAGCAAAGGAAAATGGCCCAGATCCCACCTACATGGGAGAAGAATGGAGTTCCAGGCTCCTGGCTTTGGCCTGGCCCAGTCCCAGCCATTTGCAGCATCTGGGGAGTGGTCCAGCAGATGGAAGATCTCTGTGCGTGTCTCTCCGTCTCTCTCTGTCACTCTGCCTTTCAATTAAATAAATCTTTAAAAAGAGAGAGGGAGAAAGAGAAAGAAGGAAAAGCCAGAGTAGCAAGTTTTTTCTTTTAATGATGTCTAAAAAAAGTAGACAAGCTCAGAAATCAGATGCGTGTCGCATTGTCTTAAAGTCTGCTGAATTGGTTTAGATGCTGTATGTAAGGCCATTGAAGTCCTGTCATAGAGGAGAACACTTCATCATGAAGTTGGTCCTGGGGACAATGACGGAGAGCAGGGGGTAGGTATTCTGCCCTGTGCCGTTCCTGGGAAGCTCATGGTGGGGCTGTGGAAAAGGCACAGAGCTCAGGTCAGCTGGGAAGGAACTTGGCTGTGAGGGCTCACGGTGCTGACTGGCAAGCCAGGGCTGAGGCTGCTTGGCTGAAGGGAGCGCCAGGCAGGGGGCGTCCGTGCACGGTGTGCGACTGCCCTTCTCGCGCAGGGAGGGGACAGGTTGTGAGCACCCTGGAACAGTGAGCTGAGAAATGCGGATTTTATTCTTTTGTAGAACAGGGGCCATTGGCGATTTGGGGCGCAGGTCTGACCTATGAACAGTGATGTTTCAAGGACATGAATCTGGCCTTGGTGAGCAATAGATGACAGATGTCCCGGGAATAATGGGGGACCCAACAGCAGGTGGCCCAGGAGCTCTGGCCGGGCACATGGGGGCACCCAGGGCCTGCAGGCACGAGGGGGTTATGGAAGAAGCAGGAATCCTCCCAGGGAAGACTTTGGACTTGAGACCCTGGAGATAGGGGAGGGAACCACGCCTGGTGCCAGATCACCCCCAAGGGCCAGGGAGCAGAGGCTGCCGCGAGACCCACAGGGGGTGCTTCTGTGCAGCCTTGCAGGGACGTGGGTTTGGCTCCTGCTGTCGGCAGGGGGCCGGGGGCCCTGCACAGGGGAGCCTCCAGGTCGCAGGGGCACTGGTGTCTGTACATCAGGAGCCTCTGCCTTCCGAAAATGGATACAACATCACAGTGCAATCAGACACGCGAGCAAAATAACCATTAAATCAACAAACCACACAAGAACTGCACAGTCCGCACTGACGGTATTTTATTAATTAACTACTCGATGCAGTTGTCTAATTTTCTTTTTCAGACTTTTTTGGCTGTACACACCCACTGCCTTTTAATGTATCAGCAACTTTGTAATATCATTTCATTTAGAAAGAAAAAGGGGCCCACATTGTGGCAAAGTGAGTAAACCCACTGCCTGTGAAGCCAGCATCCCATATGGGTGCCAGTTTGGGTCCCCGCTGCTCCACTTCCTGTCTGGCTCACTGATGACCTGGGGAAGCAGCAGAAGATGGCCCACGTGCTTGGACCCCTGCACTCATAGGGAAGACCCTGCAGAAGCTCCTGGCTCCTGGCTTTGGCCTGGTCTAGCCTTGGCTGCTATGGCCATTTGGGGAGTGAACCAGCAACTGGAAGATCCTTTCTTTCTCTCTCTCTCTCTCTCTCTCTCCCTCTCTCTCCTACTCTTTCTGTAGCTCCGCCCTTCAATAAACAAATAAATCTAAAAGGAAAGAAAATGCCAATCTCCAAAATACAGATAATGATTAAAAAGAAAGAAAGAAAAGAAAAGATAGTTTGGTCTTCGTTCTAGCAGGACTGAAGGTAAGTTTTTGAAATCAGTAGTCGAGGGAAATTTCTTTCAGCTCCACAAATCCTGTGGGCAATGCCGGGTAAGTTTCCAGAAATGTTATCACATTTCTTTTTGTCAGATGTATTCACACATGAATTGGAAGACAGACGTTGGGCCATTCCGGGTTCCCAGTGTATTATTTTATGCTAAATATTCTTTGACTTGATGACACTTTTATCCGACTTGTCCCCGATGTCCTTATTGCAATGATGCATTGTGGGTGCACGTATCTTCACAATGTCAGTGTTTGTATTAGTTCAGGGAGACGTTCATACGACCCCACAGCCCTGTGATCCGTCGCGGCCGTTTCAGACCGGGGGAAGACCTGAGCAACGTGCTGTTTGCCCTGACGGTCTGGTAGGATGTCATGGAGGCAGGTGACAGAATGGTAGGATGTCCCGGAGGTGGGGCCACGGGACTGGAACACTGGAAGACAGAGCTGAGAAAATGCTGGGATAAATAAGGCTGTGGGAAGTGGGTCCCGTGCTGGCCGGGGCTGAGACAAAGCCCTGTCCTTCAAAGGAGGGCTCTTTTCAGACCCAACCACATGAAAGCAAGCATTAAGGTCATTATCGTTAAAATCAGATCAACCAGCCTTCAAATCCGAGCTCTGCGATTAACAAGCATGTGCACCTTGCTGAGAATAATCTGACTCTACAGAGAAGTGACCGCAAACAGCATACATACCTGCACCATAAATGAACCCCAACGTGCCTTCTCCTTAGAGGGAGCCTCAAGTACTTAACTCTCCAACACCACCTGACGCGAGGGGAGGGGAGTGTGACACAGCAGAGTCTAAATACAGACAGCCCGTGGTCTTCACTGTTGCCATTGGAGTGTCCCGGTTTAGCAAGTTTTCAAATACATCTGACCGCATGAATGGGAAGCCAAGACTCGTCCACACAGGGTGCTCCGCGCAAGCACAGCACAGCCTCATTAGTCTCCCTTCACAGCCACCTGTGGGGCTGGCGCTGCAGCACAGAAGGTTAAGCCGTCTCTTACAACATCGGCGTACTATATGAGTGCCAGTTCAAGTCCCAACTCTGCTTCTTTTTTAAAAAAATATTCATTTGTTTGAGAGGTAGAGTTACAGGCAGAGAGGGAGAGACAAAAAGAAAGGTCTTCCATCCTCTGGTTCATTCCCCAATGGCATCAATGGCTAGAACTGGGCTGATCTGAAGCCAGGAGCCAGGAGCTTCTTCCGGGTCTCCCACATGGGTGTAGGGGACCAAGGACTTGGGCCATCTTCCACTGCTTTCCCAGGCCATAGCAGAGAGCTGGATTGGAAGAGGAGCAGCCAGGACTCGAACCAGTGCCCACATGGGATGCTGGGGCCACAGGCAGAAGCTTAGCCCACTGTGCCACAGCACTGGCCCCCACCCAGGTCTGTTTCTGATTCAGCACTCTGTTAATGCACCCGAGGAAGGAGCAGGTGATGGCCCAAGTACTCGAGATCCTGCCACCCACTTGGGAGAGCCAGATGGAGTTCTGGGCTTCAGGCTTCAGCCTGGCCCAGTCCTGGCTGTCGCAGTCACCAGCAGATGGAAGATTCTCTCTCTTCACCTTTCAAATACATAAATACATCTTTAAATCCCTGGCTACAGAGCTTTCCTGCCATGAATGAAGAATGGCCAACATGTGAGGGCCATGAAGAAGGAACACAGATTCACACAGAATAACCTGCGACTCAGCCAGTGGAGACCCCCGAGTCCTGGAAGTCACCTGCAGGAGGTCACAGTCCTGGGTTATGCAGATGGAGGCGATAGGACCATGGCATGTAACTTATTACCATAGATGTGAATCTGCAAAAATTAAATAATCCCAGTGCCAACAGGTGAGAGTTGGAGCCATTGTTGCCACAAAGAAAGGAACGGATTCAAGAAACAACACAAAGAGAAATACTGACACGACCTCATGACTGAGCGGGCAGAAGAGTAGGTGAGGTGCCAGGTGCTGGGACCCCAGGGAGGATGCTGACTTCTCCTGCCGGCAGGTCGACGTCTACAGCATTCGCAGCTAGGGCGATTTATTCCCAACGTCCCATATGTCAGCTTGTTGGGAGAGAACTGGGAGGAGGGGAGGGATGGGGCCGGCCCCTTCCAAAGCCCAGATGTCTGCTGTGCTGGCTATGAGAAGAAAACTTGAAGCCACTTCGGAGAAAGGAGCAAGCACAGCAGAGACAGGGGCGGGACATCTGTGGCTGAAGGTGGAGCCAGGACAGCCAGGAAGGGGACCACAAGCCGTTCTCCAAGACCTCAGATGAAATGGGACTCCGCAATCCCTGTTCTCGGGCTGATTGGTCTTCCAGGTTTTCTTTTTTTTAAAAAAAAAAAAAAAGATTTATTTATTTAGTTGAAAGTCAGAGTTACACAGAGAGAGGAGAGGCAGAGAGAGAAAGAGGTCTTCCATCCGCTGGTTCACTCCCCAATTGGTCTCAACCGCCAGTGCTGTACGGATCCGAAGCCAGGAGCCAGGAGCTTCCTCCAGGTCTCCCACACGGGTGCAGGGGCCCCAGGACTTGGGCCTTCTTCTACTGCTCTCCCAGGCCACAGCAGGGTGCTGGATCAGAAGTGGAGTAGCCGGGTCTCGAACCAGCATCCATATGGGATGCCAGCACTTCCGGCCAGGGCATTAACTCACCGTGCCACAACGCCAGCCACAAGTCTGCCAGGTTTTCTTAAGGTCCAAGTGACAGAGAACCTCCCCCTCAACACACTCAACTTGGCTTGAAGAACTGATGTAAGTAAATGATGTGCACCAGAAAACTGACGCTCAGGCTCCTGCTCTGCTTCTCAGCCTCTCCTTCCACTCGTCTCTGTATGTCGGCTTCATGCTCGTGTTGGCTGTCTTCATGCTATAATATAATTACTGCAAAATATGACTCCCAGCAGGTTACGAGATGGCCGCCCTCTGGATACGAGATGGCCACCCTCTGGATACAAGATGGCCGCCCTCTGGATACAAGATGGCCGCCCTCTGGATATAAGATGTTTACCCTTATGATAGCCTCATAAAATGGCTACCAGCAACAACCAGGGCTACAGCTTTTCATTCACATCCAAAGGGTGAGAAAGGACCTTCAGCACGCCAGCACCTGGTGTGCACACACACACACACACGCACACACTCTGCCTGGATCCCTTCCCGCTGTACAGCAGCCCCTGAAAGGTGTTGCTTACCTGGGCAGCAGGAGCTTCAGGGATGTTTGCAGCCTCTCCTGAGTGCACCTGTGTTTATTAACTCAGATAATCCTCACAACAGCCCTCTGTGGCTAATCCCATAATTATCCCAGTCTTGCAGCTGACAAACAGAGATTCACAAATGCTAACTAGTCTTCCAGATTTCCAGAAGTATTAAGTAAGGATCCAAGACCCACGCCATCTGGTTCCAGGCTGCTGCCTGTCTCCCGCAGGGGAGTGTCTTGGTGTTATCTGACTGTGGCAGCCACAAACACAGGGCTTGTGGACCCCAAAGGACAGGTGTCCCCAGGGCCTCACTCCAAAATCCATCCCTGAGCTTACTGAAGGCCACCCCGCCCCAAGTAGCCCTGCAGATGACCGTGTGCAGTGGGGACACGGGATGCGCCCACTGCTGGGAGATGCCGGGCTCCTCCCTCGGCCAACTCTGGCCTCAGGACCCCCGCACCTCATGCAGCAGATTCGACACTCCCACCCCCACCTTTACCCCCTCAGTTCCCGGGTGTAAAACACTCTGCCTCTTGCACCCCACCCAGTCACGAGGTCCGTCACATTTCTCTTTGCTCTGTCTCTCGAGCGTGCCAGGGAGCGGGGTAAGTCCATGTCCTTTGAGGGAGACCAGCAAAGCACTTGACCGAGAGCTGAGACACAGGGCTCCTGGGAGCCTCGTGGTCCATCACCCTGGGCTTTCACAGGCGCTTTGTGGAGCAGCAATTCCCTCGCCAGCCTCTTGCCACTTCCCTTGTCCTCGTTGGGCCATTCTGTGTTCCAGAAGCTACAATGGAAGGGAAGGGAAACTCACACGGCACGAGTTTCTCTTGGCTCCTTTGCACTGACTCGGGGACGCGCCGGTGTTTACCGAGTGTGCGTGAGCTGAGGGCGTAGCTGTCGCTGAAGGAGCCAGTGGAAGAGCCACAGAGGAGGAGGTGTCACAGGTCCACTGCGTGGTGCAGACGCAACACAGCGCTGAGAGGTTCAGTAACGCATGAGGTTCAGCAGCGGTGAGAGGAGCCGGGACCCGGCCCTGGAGCGCCCCGCTGTCCTAGTGGCACTTCCAAACGTTCCCCAGCATCAGCATACCCGGTATTGTGGTGGTCCCACCGATGTGTACACGAATCCTTACAAAAGGAGGCGTGTCTTTTCACTGCAAAGTAGGATAAGAAGGCACGGTGTATAGCTTCCCAAATACTCAGCCGACAAAGAGCTGAGTCACTTTCAAGCCAAATAACTACATTTAAAATCTTAAAACGTGCCCCCAAAGCAGTTATTCTTTGTGCTGTTCTCTTTCTTTAAGATTTATTTATTTATTTATTTATTTACTTGAAAGGCAGAGTTAGAGAGAGACATCTTCCATCTGCTGGTTCACTCCCCAAATGGCTGCAACAGCCAGGCCTGCGCCAAGCTGAAGCCAGGAGCTTCTTCGGGTCTCCCACATGGGTGCAGGGTCCCAAGCACTTGGACCATCTTCTGCTGCTTTCCCAGGCCATTAGCAGGGAGCTGGATTGGAAGTGGAGCAGCTGGGACAGGAACCCGCTCCCATATGGGATGCCGGTGCTACAGGTGGCAGGCTAACCCACCATGCCACAACCCCACAATGCCAGTCCCTTTCCTTTAACATACACACCGACTCACTCTAAACACTGATGGTAGAAAAGAAGAATTGTGAATTCTGCCCGCATAAGGTGGATGACACAGGGGAAACGAAAGAAGCTTCTGAAAACGGCTCTAGTGTCTGACTCCACATGGCTCTAGGATTAGAAACGCACGCGGCTTCTGCCTGCAGAGGCTGGGGGGGGGGGGGGGTGCTGCTTCCCTGCGCTTTGGAGTCTCCCCGCAGAAGGCCAATTCCCGGAGATGAGCCGGGGGAGGGTCTCCTGATGGCCTCTCCAAAGCCTAGTTTATGCTCACAGTCCCAACCCGGATGACCACTTTACAGCAAACAGCACGCGGTTGACCATAAGTCTCCTATCCCAGGAGATGATCCAGTGGGAGGTGCAGGGCCTCCGGCAGAGGAGGGCATTGATGGAAAGATCACGGAACCTGCCCCACCCCCACGCGCTCAGGACACCTGGCTGACTCTCCAGAAACCAGCGCATTCCTGAGACATGGGGCTACCTCCACAGCAGTGCCGAGACTCCACCTCTGTCCCTGTTGGGCGGAGCCCAGGCTACACCGCGCTGCACCGGACTTGTGAAAGAGCTGAGGAAGTATCTCCCGGGGGCGGGCGGAGGGGCGGGTCCTGGTGGTGGGTGATGTGTGGTGGATGTGACACCAACCCCTGCACATTTGCAAGGTCCCCTCCCAGTCCTGCTGGGGCCAGGCCCCTGGGGAGGAATGAGATCAACAGGTGCGCAGATCCCGCTCTGGGGTGACCCGGCTGCAGCAGAGACGGGAGTTATTCACCTTTCACTCATCCTCATGAAAACAGATAGGCCTGCTCCCAGAGAGGCGCTTCCCGGGTGCATCCCCTGCCACACTGTGCAGCGGACTCCTGCGCCCAGAACGGGGCCAGCAGGAGCAGGTGCAGACCCACAGGGACACTGGCAAATAAGACCCTGGAGGCTGTGACGTGACTCTCTCCAGGGCACTCACAAAGCACTGGCAGTAACCACCCAGGCGTTTGCAGATCTGAGTGGTGGGAAGCCTGCACCGATGTCCCTCGGCTTTGCAGAGCTTGGCTTGTCGGCAAAACCAGCCAAGATGGAGAGCAGGGCCGGCGAACCCAGAGGACCAATCTTTCCTTCCTGACCGGCCTCTGCAGGCTTCCCTCGCCAGCCCAGTGCCAACAGACCGGAAGCCGAGCCTCAAAAATCCCAAGCAACATGGCCTAAAGAAGCTAATGACGTGGTGCGGAATCGCTTTGCTAACAGACGTGGCGCTTGGCCGGGCCACGTCTTTCCTGGGCCTCTCAGCCCCCTGGGGTCCCCATGGCTGGTGGTCTCACTCTGCTAAGCTTCCCCTGGAGGGTCTGGGAGCACTGCCCAGAGGAAGGTCCATGACTCACACTCCAAGAATTCCTCAGCTCCCTGGGAGGAGCAGCCAGGGAGAGGAAACTCTCTGCTTGTGTCATCCCCCTGGGGCTGTGGGGGAGGGCGGTGGGAGGCAGCGGGGACGTCATTCCTTCTGGAGCTGAAGCAGCTGCTTGTCCTGCGGAGCCTGGCAGTGCTGGGTGAGAAGCAACCCACGCAGCCCAGAAGTCTGGCAGGTGCGGATGCGTGGAGGGAGGGGCACGTGAGCAAGGAACAGCTCCGGCTCTGAGCCCCAGAATCTACGGCTTGGTCACTCTTGAACAGCTTGTCGGTCGATTGCTCTTAGGACACAGTGGGACTTTCAGAAGCAAGCCACCACCTGGGATGCCAGCACCCTGCATCGCAGCGCCGCTCCGAGTCCCGGCTACTCGACTTCTGAGCCAGCTCCGTGCAAATGCACCTGGGAAGGCAGCCGGTGATGGTGGCCCAAGTGCCTGGGCCCCTGCCACCCATGTGAGTGACCCAGATGGCATTTTGGGCTCCGGGCCTCAGCCTGTCCCAGCCACTTACGGAGTGAACCAGAGCCCGGAAGATCTCTCTCTGGCTCTCCCTCCATTCCCCAGCCGTTCAAATAAATAAATCTTAAAAAAGGAAGAAGAAGCCCACTTCATGAAGCCTCGTGAAAAGCAAAGGGAGTGATTCTTTCAATTACCTGCAGCAAATAAAAGCAGCATAGAAAAGTCTAGAAAACTGGCCATGGTATCCTCTCTCCCAACTAGAGCTCCCGTATCCATGCAAGAGAAGTGTCAGTGTGCAGGGCGGCCGCCCTACAGGAGACTAAAATGAAGAAAGGAAGAGAGGGCTTTTTTTAAAGATTTATTTATTTATTTGAAAATCAGAGTTACACACAGAGAGAAGGAGAAGCAGAGAGAGAGAGAGAGAGAGAGAGAGAGAGTGAGAGAGAGGTCTTCCATCTGCTGGTTCACTCCCTAATTGGCCGCAATGGCTGGAGCTATGCTAATCTGAGGCCAGGAGCCAGGAGCTTCTTCCGGGTCTCCCACAAGGGTGCAGGGGCCCAAGGACTTGGGCCATCAGGAAGAGAGTGTGAATCATTCTCCACTTCCAGCCCCAAAACCCTGGTTCTGAAACCCAAGGTAGGGCCGGCCCCATGGTGCACTAGGTTAATCCTCCACCTGCTGCGCTGGCATCCCATATAGGCACCAGTTCTAGTCCTGGTTGCTCCTCTTCCAGTCCAGCTCTCTGCTATGGCCTGGGAAAGCAGTGGAGGATGGTCCAAGTGCCTGGGCCCCTGCACCCACGTGGGAGACCAGGAGGAAGCACCTAGCGCCTGGCTCCTGGCTTCGGATCGGCACAGCTCTGGCCGTTACAGGCATTTAGAGAGTGAACCAACGGAAGGAAGAACTCCGTCTCTCTCTCTCACTGTCTGTAACTCTACCTGTCAAATAAATAAATAAAATCTTAGAAGGAAGGAAGGGAGGGAGGGACCCAAGGCACAGGGGCCGCCTCTGGAACTCTGGGTCGAGTGGACTGAGCTCCCCGCCCGCTGCCTTCTTACTGACGAGAACCCCGTGGTATCCCCAGAACCAGCCTCGCCAGGGGTTGGCAGCACAAGCCAGTGCCCACAGGGTACCGCTGGGCCCAGGAATCAGACAGGGGAGGGTTTTCCAGGCTGCTTGCTCCAGCATCAGTGGCTTGAGTAGACCAGGCTGGGAGGGCTCCGTCCGCAGAAACTGGCGAACCACAGAGGTTGGATTCTTCTGTAGAGAAAGAGCAGAAGGGAGCATAAGCCAACGGGAAGTCAGCACTGTCTGGTGGGCCCAACCCAGGCTGCGTCTCCACACCCGCAGATGAGGGCCACAGGTGGACGGCGGCCGCGGCCCCCACGCGGGCGACCAGCAAGCCTCGGGTCAGGCTGTGCCCTGGGTTGAGAAGGCGTGTGACACAATCCAGCGTGTTCCTGGCTGGGCAGCAGGAGATGAAAGGGAACCTGGGGCCGTGCTTGGGTGGGCGGGCAGGACAGGAAGGGCCGCCATGTTGCAGGAAGTAGACTTAGGTTCAGCGAGTGGCAACCTGCCCCCAGGGAGCCTGGTGGGAACCCCAACAGCTGGGGGTGACAAGAAAGAGGGCGCAGACCTTCGAGTGAGGAATGCCCGGAGTGAGGAGAGTCAGAAAGGTGTGGAGAGAGGCACCTGCCAAGACACGGCAGTTTCTGAGGTCACAATGGATAGTGACGGAGACTGTGACCCATGTGAGCACAGAGAGGCAGGATCGGGGAGCGGCAATGTGGCGTAGCGGGAAAGGCTGCACCTGCAGCGCCGGCTTTGTGTCCCGGCTGCTCCACTTCCCAGCCAGTACCCTGTTGATGCACCTGGGAAAGCAGCAGAAGATGGCCTAGGTGTTAGGGCCCCTGACACCCATGGGGGAGACCTGGAGGAAGCTCCTGGCTCCCGGCTTCAGCCTGGCCCAGCGCTGGCCGTTGCAGCCATTTGGGGAGTGAACCAGCGGATGGAAGACCTCTATTTCTTTCTGTCTCTCCCTCCCTCTGGGACTCTAACTTTCAAAGTAAAAAAATAAATCTTTAAAATAAAGAAAAGAAAGGCAGGATGGACAATGGTGGACAAGGAGAGAGCCCTGGACGTGCAGATCCCCGCCCCAAGGAAATTATACTCGTGCAGGACTCTGCTCCTGGCACTGTTCTGGGTTTGCTCGGGGAATCTCGTTTGCTCTTCCTGGACCAGCGCTGAGTATGCAGCTGCTTGCCTGGCCTTGCAGACCAGGAAACCGAGGCACAGAGACTTTACTCCTCTGTTAGGTGACAGCCCAGCTGTCTTGGCTGCCACCTGGGACCCCGGCTCCCTCCTCCCTGCTGCTTCTGTCGGCTGCTCACAGGCATGGCCCCTGGGGACCGGCAGACTGAAGCAAGCTTCTTCCTGCGTACACGCCCCCTGACAGGTGACACAGGTGAGGCAGCTGTCAGTCCTCGCCTCCCGCGCTCTCCTTGGTTCTCCAGGAGGGGCGCCCCTGGCTCAGCCACCCCCCTTAGGGTATAGGTCAGATTCCCTCTCACGGTGAGGGTGACAGGAAGGCTGAGCCCACCCTCCATGCGCACGGGACCAGCACAGAGCAGAGCACATACACCGCAACCTTCGAAACCCCCCACCCTCAGTTAGGAGAGCGGCCAGTGACCGCCAGGCTGGAGGGCGCAGTGAGGGAGGCTCCATTTTTTTTTTAATAAAAGGGTTATGTGCGAGGGTGGGTGTTGGGTGCACTTGTTAAGACTTTGCTTGGGATGCCTGCATCCCACAGCAGAGTGTCCAGGTTCAAGTCCCAGCCCCGGCTCCTGAGTCCATTTCCTGCTAATGTGCACCAGAGGACACAGCCCAGGATGACTCAAGTAGCTGGGTCCCTGCCACCCACGTGGAAGACCCAGATGGAGCTCCCGGCTTCCGGCTTGGGCCTGGCCCAGCCCCAGCTGTTGTGGCTATTCGGTCAACCAGTACATGGGGGCATTTTCTCATCTGTCTCACTCTGTGTTTCAAATACATAAAATAAAGAAACAAACATTTGTGAAGGTTAGCTGTGGGTAATCACGTACATTTAATTATGCACATTTTTTAATATCCGCCAAAAGACAAAGCCTCCAAAAAGAATGAAAACCCAGCAGTCTCCTGCCAGGCCACGCAGGCAGCGAGGCTGGGGCCGTGAGAAGGAACTGGGAAATTTCACACTTCACCCACTTCTGTGTTGACTGAAGTGTTTATCATGATATTACTGTGTTGTTTTGCAACGAAGATACAAAAATATCGACTGCCAAAAGTCACTCGATGACGCTACAGAAAGGAGCTACACTGACTTCAACACCCAGGCACTCCACGAGAAAACGGGAGCTTGTTCTTGGATAACTTAATTCTCACGCCAGGGTCAAGTGCAAATTCAGCTCACTCCTTCTCCCCCGGAGGCCAACAAGAGCACTTGGAGCCCAGCTCCAGCGTCGGTCTTGTGGCAGCCAAACGGTCTTCCAGAGGGGCCCTGCAAGGGGTTCCGTGGTCCGCTCACCATTCGCTTAGTGAGGACGGGGCGCCCTAACCCGGCAGGCCCGCCCAGGTTGCAGGCTGTCCCAGCCATTTTGCACTCACTGGCTTTCCCCAGCATGAGGTGAACGGGACACCAGAACAACCTATGGTTCCACAAATTCTTTGCAAGGCAGCAACCACCCCCTCGCCCCTAATCTGGCTCAGGGGCTGCCAGGGGGGCAGGTAACTCCCAGAGAGCAGAGCGTGGCATGGTGCGGTAGAGCAAAACCTCCCTGCCGGTCTTGGGTGCACACGCCTCCAGCTCTGTGGTCCATGGAACACGGTGCCGAGCGTGCTTCCACGGCGCAGTGCTGAGTGCTTGGGGCTGAGTCTCTGCAGAGGCCGTGACGCCGATGGAATCGGGAAAGAACCCCCCGGCACTCACCTGTGCTCCACCCAGGATCTGATGTGTGAGTCTGGGGTCTCATCTGCGTTCAGCAGGTGCAGGCGAGGCCACCAGGGAGAGGGGGTGGGAAGGAAGAGAGTGGACTGTGCCCTGTGCTCACTCACTTCTGTGGCCGGATCTGGCCGGCGCTGGGCCGCCCACCAGGAGGCTGCGGGGGCTTTGAGGAGCCTTTGGGTGAGCTCGGCCTCAGTTTACTAAGCTCTAGAGAGGGTGGTGGTGACACAAAGCAGTGCTCAGGGACCTGGGCCTGGTGGCACCTGCCGGGGATGCTGGCAGAGACTGGAGCCGCTGTGAGCAGCTGGGGTGGTGACAGGCACGAGGAGGTTCGGGGTGGGGGTCACAGTGAGCACAGAGTGCACAGAGGTGAGGCTGGGAGTGGTGGGGGTGGGAAGGGGGGTGCTTGAGCGTCTTCCCCACAGCCAAGGGCGGAAGAGCGCTCAACAAGTTCACTCAGCAAAAACTCGCCGAGCAGATCTTTCCCAGGCTGGGGGTCGGGGCGCCGTCGATCTACAAAGCCTCCTGGAGTGCCCACCCTGGCCAGGCATCAGAACAACAGGCGTACACTGGGCACAAGACTGCCAAGGAGGCAGGAGTCGCGCCCGCCAGCAGATGCTGCCCCCAGCTCCGTGGGATCACAGGGAACCCAGAGGCCCCTCCTTGCTTCATGAGCCTCCAGCCCTCCTCGCTCTCGCCTGCCTAAGTGACTGGGCCTCGGGGTAGCCGAGGTGCAGGTCTGCCGCCTGAACACCTGCCTTACCCTCCCAGGCAGCAGGCCTATCTGACCCAGCCTGGCGCCCGGCAGGGCCAGCCGGGTCTCCATTCCCACATCTGTACACCCCTGGGAGGCTGTTCTGCTGTCCCCGGCCACTCCTTCTGTCTCCTGACCCCTCCGGGGACTCCTGACTGTGCTGGTCCCAGGATTTGGATTTAAGCCTAAAGCAGGTGTTTGTTTAACTCCGACTGAGAGCCCTGCCCTGGGGATGTCTTGGGGTCCCATCAGCGCCCTCCTCACAGGACGGGCGTTAGGGACACGTGAAGAGACTCGGCACTGAGTGGCTGCTGGCTACTGCTGCCCAGCTATTAGGAAAGTGACTTGAGAGTCCCCGCCACCCCACCCCAGTGTTTGCAACTTTGCTCCCTTCAGGAAGAAATCCCAAGGCAAACAGGCTTGGATGCAGGCTCTGCATCCAGGCCGTGGCAGGAGATCCCAGAAATCTCGGGAGCAGGGGTGAGCCAGAGAGGAGCCGGGATTGCAAGTCCAGGCACTGGGGGGGTCCCTGCCGAGCTCCCCTGGGGTCTCAGCTCTCAGCTTTGGAAGGCAGTCTCATTAAGAGGGAAGAGGGCACCAGGGACCCAGGAGGCTGACACGGTGGGTGCTGCAGCCTAGCCCCACGTCCGGCATCAGCAGTGCTCCCATGTGGGGGAGGGGAGCCGCCCACTCTGCCTCCACCACCCTCTTCCTCATCTTCCCCTCTTTGCTGGCTTTGCTTTTAGCTGAAGTACCCTGTAGGGGTCCCCAAATGCCAGGGGACTCTGCCTGTCCCGGGAAGTTGTGGGGATCGATACCCGGGCCGCCCCTCGTTCTTCCACCCCTGCTGGCCTCGAGCTTTTTGTTGGCACCCACACCTGCCCCTCCTGCTCGCGCCCGTAGATGCTCCAGAATGTCAGTGTCACCGCAACCATGACAGTTATTGTCCGTCCACAACTCCCGCCCTCCGGGTTGAATACTTGAGCTCCTGAAACAAGAATATTTGGGAAATAAGGGGTTGGCAATGTGGCCCAGCAGGTTAAGCTGGGGCTTGCAACACCGGCATCCCTTAACAGGGCGCTGGTTCGAGTCCCAGCTGCTCCACTTCCAATCCAGCCCCCTGCTAAGGCACCTGGGAAAGCAGCAGAAGATGGACCGAGTACTCGGACCCGAATGGAGTTCCAGGCTCCCGTTTCTGGGGTGACCCAGCCCTAACTGCTGTGGCCCTTTGGGGAGCCAACCAGGGGATAGAAGATCTCTTTCTCTGTCTTTCAAATAAATAAAATAAATCTTTTTAAAAATACAAGCAATCAGCTCTTGTACATTTATGGCTGAAAATGTCAAAGCAAACAAGATATGCAGCGACGTAAATTACGGAGCACCCCTCTGAGCAATGGCCCCTCTGGGGGGGCGGCAGAACACCCAGGCACGCGGATCTGCCTGAAGCAGCCAACCTGCTGCGTTCCCCGCACCCTGCTAACAGAACCACCACTCCCCGAGCGTCTGGGCGGTGCCAGGCGCCTTTGTCACGCATGCTCCTGGCAGACGTGGGACGGGCACCAGCACCGCTGTAGACAGAAGCACTAAGCTGAAGATCAGTGTCAGGGAACAGTGTGGCAGGAATTCCTGCCTTTGGCCGAGAACTGAATCACAGGACACCAAGGTCTGTGCCAGCCTGCGATTCCACGGCTCAGACAGAAGCCAGTGGGAGCCCACCCACCCCTCCCTGGGAGCCAGCAGGAGCCCACTCACCCCTCCCCAGAGACCACCGGGAGCCCACTCACCCCTCTCCAGGGGCCAGCAGGAGCCCACGCACCCCTCCCCAGAGACCAGCAGGAGCCCACTCACCCCTCCCCGGGAGCCAGCAGGAGCCCACTCACCCCACCCTAAGAGCCAGTGGGAGCCCACTCACCCCTCCCCAGGACCAGTAGCAGCCCACTCACCCCTCCCCAGGGACCAGCGGGAGCCCACTCACCCCTCCACGGGAGCCAGTGGGAGCCCATCACCCCTCCACGGGAGCCAGGGAGCCCATCAGCCCTCCCCGGGAGCCAGTGGGAGCCCATCAGCCCTCCTCGGGAGCCAGTGGGAGCCCACTCACCCCTCCCTGGGAGCCAGCGGGAGCCCACTCACCCCTCCCCAGGGACCAGCAGGAAAGCCTGGGTCGGAGGGCTTCAGCCAGCTCAGCCAGGTGCATGGTGTGGTTTCAGGAGACCAGTGCGTGGTTGGTAGCCGCCAGGGTTGCAGTGGGAGCTAAGAGGGGTCCTGAGGGAGGCGAGCAGAGCCCCGCCCCCAGGGAGGGGTGATGGGCTCCCACTGGCTCCCGGGGAGGGGTGAGTGGGCTCCTGCTGGCTCCCGGGGAGGGGTGAGTGGGCTCCCGCTGGCTCCCGGGGAGGGGTGAGTGGGCTCCCGCTGGTCTCTGGGGAGGGGTGAGTGGGCTCCCACTGGCTCCCAGGGAGGGGTGAATGGGCTCCTGCTGGCCCCCGGGGAGGGGTGAGTGGGCTTCCACTGGCTCCCGGTGAGGGGTGAGTGGGCTCCCGCTGGTCTCTGGGGAGGGGTGAGTGGGCTCCCACTGGCTCCCAGGGAGGGGTGAGTGGGCTCCTGCTGGCTCCCAGGGAGGGGTGATGGGCTCCCACTGGCTCCCGGGGAGGGGTGAGTGGGCTCCCACTGGCTCCCGGGGAGGGGTGAGTGGGCTCCTGGGGAGGGGTGAGTGGGCTCCCACTGATTCCCAGGGGGGGGTGAGTGGCCTCCCAGGGAGGGGTGAGTGGGCTCCTGCTGGCTCCCGGGGAGGGGTGAGTGGGCTCCCGCTGGTCCCTGGGGAGGGACTCACCCCTCCCCGGGAGCCAGTGGGAGCCCACTCACCCCTCCCCAGGGACCAGCGGGAGCCCATTCACCCCTCCCCGGGAGCCAGCAGGAGCCCACTCACCCCTCCCCGGGAGCCAGTGGGAGCCCATCACCCCTCCCTGGGGGTGGGGCTCTGCTCGCCTCCCTCAGGACCCCTCTTAGCTCCCACTGCAACCCTGGTGGCTACCAACCACGCACTGGTCTCCTGAAACCACACCATGCACCTGGCTGAGCTGGCTGAAGCCCTCCGACCCAGGCTTTCCTATCTTCCTCCTGAAAGCCTAAATAGACAACACACAACACTGGACAAGATTCAGAGAGATGCTGAAAGCTAGACAGCAAGTGTCAGGCCCACCTCCCACAGACCCCAGACCCCCACCTCGCTGGGTCCCAGAGGCGACCACTGCTGTCTCTTGCCTCAGCCTCTGGAGAGCAGGGCGTGCCCAGTACAGCCCTAGCGGGACCCGCTCTAAGCACCTGCAGGGGCACCCACTGACCCCACATTCGCCTCCTATGAGAGAGAGAGAGAGAGATATCTTCCATGGGCTAGTTCACTCTCCAAGTGGCTGCAACAGCTGGAGCTGGGCCCATCCAAAACCGGGAGCCAGGAGCTTCTTCCAGGTCTCCCATGCGCTTGCAGGAGCCCAAGGACTTGGGCCATCTTCCACTGCTTTCCCAGGTGCATTAACAGAGAGATGGATCTTGAACCAGCGCCCATATGGGATACCGGTGCTGCAGGCAGCGGCTTTACCTGCTATGCCACAGGGCCGGCCCCCCTTCCTTTTAGTTAAAAACCTTCATGGATGCCACTTCGTGTGCTCCAACCTATCTGAATCTGCTCACGGAAGGATATTGAGGTTGGTCCCAACCTTTCTGGATGCAAACAATGCTAGAACAGTATCCAAAGTCACATGTCATTTCAATTCATAGATGCATCTATATCATAAGTTCCTGGAAGTGGAACTGCTTGGCCAAAGTCTTAAGGCAATGGTCGATTTTGGCAGGTTTTTCCAAACTTCCCATGGAGCTGGGCTTAGTTCAATCCCTGCCTCCCCAGTAGTGTCTGAATCCTTTCTTTTGCCTGTTATTCTGAGAGGCAGAGAGATAGAAGGAGACAGACAGAGCTGCCATCCATTGTTCATTCCCCAAATGCCTGCCACAGCCACAGCTGGCACAATACAAGGGCCGAAGCCAGGAGCAGGAACTCCATCCAGGTCTCCCGTGTCGGTGACAGGCACCGGTCACCTGAGCTGTCCCTGCTGCCTCCCAGGGTCTGCACCAGCAGGAAACTGGAATCGAGCCAGAACTAAGTGTCCGACCCAGGCACTGATATGGGACACAAGCGTCCAACCATTAGCCAAATGCTTGCTCCTGCGACAGAATCTTCACTCCTCTGTGAGGACACACACGCGTTTCCCAGGCTGGCCTCTAGGGTGTCCGGGTCCCAGGAGGAGCCATGGCCTTGGTGGCAACAGAAAACTTAGTTCAAACCCTCCTGCGGCTTCTCCCTTGGGTGGACACCTGCGGCAGTCCCTCTGACACTCAGTGTCCACGTGTTCATGTCACCCAGGGTGTGGGACAGGTCCGCAGTCAGCAGTCCCGGCCCCACCGGCTCCAGCTCCGGCCGGCCGCCAGCTGTGGGCGCCCCAGGAGGCTCAGCTCTGAAGCCTCAGTCATTCTCCTTGCGTCGCTCAACTCCCGTGCCCTGGGCTCCTCCCTGCTCCTTGCATCCTTGGCTCAGAATATTCCAGAAGGGAAGTGCTTGGCCCCTCTCCCAGGTCAGGCAGAACAAGGACAGATCCTTCCATCAGCGCCGGGAACTGTAATTTGCGATCTTTGGAAACCTCAGACCTTGGCATTCGCTGTGGATTTTTGAGCTGCTCTTTCTAAACCAAGCCTGGCTCCTCTTCATCCCAGCGGGCGGCTTTTACACAGACCGAGGCTTCCCTTCTCCACAGAGACCCAGATATGAAGCGAGATTCAGCGCCAGCGCCGTGGGCAGGCATGCTCCTCGCCCCAGCCCTGTGACTGCCCCCCTTTCAAATTCTGTGTCAATGTTATCTGCTTCTGGACATCCTAATGGAAAACATCTACACTGGGAAACCGAGCGGCTACATAGTAGCATTCAGTAGCCACAGTCCCCCTCCGCCTGCCAGGCGCCCCCTCTGGCTGCCGCATCTTTTCCTTCCTTCGCTCTTACACTCGTGGGGAAGTTGAGCCCTGGGAGCAAGGAATCAGCGATTCCACTTTTCTATTTGTCTCAGCATCCTTGGCTCAATGTTAGGGGCTCAATGTTTAGGCATTAAAAAGGTAATTAAAAAAGAACTTGCTAGCATTTGCTTTAACATCCTAATCCCGAGGCCAAAGTAAACCAGTGCGTTGCTTTCATTTTCACGCTTTCCCCAGATAGACCAACCTGTTTCTTTAGCAGAAGAATTACAATGTAGTTTGATACCAAATTCAAAGACCCCAGGGTGGAATATATCTCTTGCTTCCACTGATAACTGAAAAACCAAAAATCAATGTGTTCGCAACAAACTGCTGACGCCCGGGACGAGGGTGAGCCTCGCACAGGCGTGGCCCAGGCACCCTCCCTGCAACGCGGCACTATTTTTATAAAGAAAGAAAAAGAGCAAAGCAGGTGGGTGGCGACCCCTTTGAGCACCCTTGGGTGTTACTGCGGCGATTCTGACGGCTGCCCACGCCACGTGCAGAGAAGCCACGTTTCAGCAGGGCCAGCTGGTGGCGGCGTGCTTTCTGGGAAGCCTGCATTTCAGCTCCCTTAGGGAAAGGTACATGGCAGTCGTAATTCTGCAGAAGAACCACGATCTGGACAATGGAGCCGGCAGTTTTTAAAGGTCATCCGTTGTTGTGTCTGGCCCGTCTGAATCCAGGAGGTTGTGAGATTAAAATAGAATGCTTTGCTGGGGTGAACTATATTGTAGGCCATAAAGAACTCGGACCGTTAAAACCTTTTTTTTCTTTTTAGCAGTAAGGACACAAGTTCCCCTGGGATCTGCTGGTTCTCTCGCTGGTTTTGTTGGTGATTTGCCTGGAGAATTCATGACTGATCAGGTGTGTGAGCTTTATCGGTCAAGGTTCTGCCTAACAAAGCCCCCCAAAACTTCACGCCTCGAAGCAACCACTGTTGGTGGCTCCTTGCGTGTCTCTGAGCCCACCTGGGGTGACCCCGGGTTCTGCTTGCTCAGGCCTCTGTGGTGAGCGGACTGGCAGCTGGGGATGGCTGGGTCTCCCTGGCTGTGGCTGCCCCTCCCACTTAGCGCTCCCCTCCCAACGTGGGTCCTATCGTCCATCTCCTGCGTTGTCCTCATCCTAGGGGAGCTGTCCAAGACACAAGGGGTCTCTAAAAGTTCACCAGTGATGATGCAAACCAGCACCGTGGATTTCAAACTTTTGCACCAAAATTAATGAATCTTTTCATTCCACTTTCCCGTGAACTCTACCCTCACAGAGTGAACGTGCCCACTGCCCCCCGTGGCCTCACTCAGTCCAGCCCCTCTTCAATTCTGCCACACTGGACTGGCCCAGGGAAGTCATAGGCAGAAGGGCAGCCGGGAAGAGGCAACCACAGCTGAACAGTCCCCACGACCTCGAGAAAGGAGCTCCCTCCCCCTCGTGTAGGCTTGAGGGCCAAGTCCACTGGTGGGCGTTTCCCACGGCGGCTCAGACACCACTCGTGGGGCCCACATCCTGCCCTGGGCTGTCTGGGTTTGAGTGCTGCCCCTGCTTCTGTTCCAGTCTCCCACCAATGCACACCCTGGGAGTCCACAGGTGGTAGCCAGAGTGCTTGGGCCCCTGCCACCCACATGGGAGACTTGGATGGAGCGCCTGGTTCCTGACTTCAGCCTGGCCCAGTCCTGACTGTTACAGGCATTTGGGGAGTGACTGAACAGATGGGAGATATTTCTCTGTGTCTTCCCGTCTCCCTCTCCCTCTCTCTCTCCATATGTGTGTGTGTATATATAGATATATATATATACATATATATAAACTATAGATAAATATATCTGCCTTATAAATACAATAGAAATAAATTTCAAATAAAAATTTAAAGAATAAAAAATAGGTTCAAAAAAATCTTTGCTGTCCCTTCTTTCCAAAGGTTGAGTCTCATTCCCTTCCCCTTGAATAAAGACTCTCTCTATATATGTGGGGAAAGAGAGAGAGAGAGAGAGAGAGACTTGAACACAGATGCTCAGACCAGTTTGCTTGGGGCCTGGTGTTGTGGCAACAACAGTTCAAGCCGTGCCCGTGCCGGCATCCCATATCAGAGTGCCTGTTTGAGCTCTGGCTTTCTCCACTTCCCGACCAGCTTCCTGCCAATGCGCCTGGGAGGCGGCACTGAAGGTCCACGTGCTTGGGCCCTCCCCTCCGCATGGGAGACCAGGTGCAGTTCCCGGCTGCAGGCTTCAGCCTGACCCAGCCCCAGAGACCAAAGTCACTTGGGGAGTGAGCCAGCAGGTGGGAGATACCTCTCTCTCTCTCTCTCTCTCTCCCCCTCTATGTGTGTGTCACTCTGCCTTTCAAATAAATAAGTAAATAAGTAACTGTTTTTTAAAAAAGCCCTAATTATCAGTGATTTAATAAAATATTTTTAGAAACCAGTTTGCTTAGAGTGGATCGTAAGCAATGCCAGGCATTGGGAAGAGGCTTAAATAAATCAGACTATGACCCCCAAGCGAGTGCTTTTCACCCGGTGAACCCACGCTTTCAAGCTTAGACGTGGGAAACTGCTCACTGTGCAGTACAACGGGATTCTACATAAGCGCAGGTTGTCCAGCGCACACACACACACACACACACGTGCGGCACCCCAGGACTGCAATAACACCCCAGACAGTCGCCAGTGGTGGTCTCTGTGGAGGGAAGTCATGGCTGCTCTTGTGTCCCTCTGTCCGGTTGTGCATGGCCTGTGTTTTCCACACTGCCCGTGGGTCACTCTCTCGTTCAGTGGAGGATGGCGGCTTCCTTAAGTGAAGATGGAGGAGGGGTGCGGGAGACCCCATCTGTAAGGGCCTCTCAGACCCTTGCTGCCCTCTCCTTGCCCTGCGCCTCGGCTCGCTCCTGGGCAGGCCGCCTCGGTCCAGTGGACGCAAAACCCGCTGGACCACGCTGAGGTTCCCACCAGGTTCCGCCTGCCCAGTCCTGTACCCAGGGGAAGGCGTGCAGGGCTGTGTCCTCTAGGGAGGGACTCTCGCTGGCTTCACGCGGCACAGGGGTCTTGCCAGCTCCAGGGAGGGAGCTTGTAGTAGGAGGGGCTCTCCCACGCCTTCCCCTGCCCTCCGAGACTCAGGTCGCAATTTGACTGCCACTGCGGCAGGCTTGGGTGGGGCATCTGTAAGAGGTGGCCACACAGCGCAGAGGGCTTAATGCGTTTCTCACGGGACTGGGTCAGTTCTCACAGAGTGGGTTGTCAGAATCCAGCCGGCCCCTGGGGCCTGGCCCTCTTCTGCTCATGTCCAGTTTCCCTTCTTCCTTCTGCCGTAGGCCAACACAGTGCAGGACCTCACAGGTAGATGTGTCACACAACAGGAGGTGGATCCAGACCCTTCAGGGACCCAGCCTGCTGCCCTCGGTAACACATGGTTCACAAGGTCTTTGTGGAGTGGGAGACAGATGGCGGCAGAGGCGAGGCGGAGGCCGGACGTTCAGGGGAGAGACTTTGTGGGCCTGGCCTGGGCACGGGTCTCCGGTCTCTCACTTCCCCTCCTGTCCCCCCAGCCCACCCTAGTCCTGAGCCCCCTGGAAGTGCCCTTCACCCGGATTCCCAAGATACGATAAGGATCACAACTCCTTTCTGGGCACCAACGTTCTGTGGCCTCATGCAAAACGGTGCCTCCCCACGCCTCCCAGGCCTGTGGCGTCCTGTGGTTGGGAGAGGACCCAGGAGTGGCCGCTGCTGGTCCCCACCTCCCTGGGGCTGCTGCACAGAACCCACAGTCTCCAGGGCACCCCTCGTCTACTCTGGGCCTGGGAGCCACCTGCAGCCGAGAGCCAGGTCCCCGGCAGGCTCCCCCTGCAGCAGCCCTGGGCGGCGGCCGTCTCTCCCGCTGACCTGACCTGCAGTGCTCCTCCCGGCTGGCAGGCAGAGGATGGGCTGGCCACGGTGGCAAGGGCGCAGAATGACAGAGGTAGGCTTTGCGCATGACCACTCCGCTCCAGGCTCTTTTAGGGAAGTGATGCACCTGTCATCGCCCAAACCCTTGTCCCTCTCTGACCCTCCCCACAGGTAAGCTCACCCACGGTGTCTTCTGCAGCCTCCCCGAGCCTGTGCCGTGGCCCAGGTGAGCTGCCAGAGGCCGAGGGTGAAAGAAGGCGCAGGACAGAGGCCGGGGCAGGCCCAGCCGGTGATGAACTCTTAGCAACAGCTGGATGGCGCATCAACCCGCATGTATTTTATACCTTCCCGGGTGAGTGGGGGTTCCTGGCTAGAGAGAAAGAGGGCTTAGAAGCCAAGTCTCAGGGGCCAGTATGGTAGCACAGTAGGTTAAGCCAACGCCTGCAACGCAGCATCCCATGTTGGAGCGCTGGTTCGAGTCCTGGCTGCTCTGCTTCAGAACCAGCTCCCTGCTAATGGCCTGGGAAAAGCAGCAGAAGACGGTCCAAGTGCTTGGGTCCCTGCTACTCATGTGGGGGACCCAGAGGAGTTCCATGTTCCTGGATTTGGCTTATTCCAACCATGGCTGTTGCAAGCATTTAGGGAGTGAATCAGCAGATGCAAGATGTCTCTCTCTCTCTCTCTCCACCCCCCCATCTGTTTCTCTCTCTTCCTTTCAGATACAATGAAGATAAACACATTCTTAAATCATCCAGCACTACACACACACAAACGAGTGCATAAACTCAGTACAATCCACCAATGTCCGTTTCCTGGCTTTGCTATCGCATTATAAACTTAGAAGATGTGGCCGCTGAGGGACGCTGGGTGAGGGCGACAGAGAACTCCTGCTTATGGCTTTTGCCATTTCCTGTGCATCTGCAGCTATTTCAGAGTAAAAGCCTTTAAAACTGCTACTGAGGCGCTTGTAGTTTAGGTGGGGACCGTGTCTTGCTTTAAATGCTTAGTTCAGCAGAGACGATTCCGTAGAGTCCGGCGTGGCCTCGCCACGGGAGTGCTGTGATCCTACTGTGTGTTTCCCAAAAGACAGATGAGCCAGAGGGAAGAGCGTCTTGGGAGGAGAGGACCCCACACAGGCTCAGCTTCTTGCTTTCCTGGTGCCCGTCCTGGGACAGGGACAAAAGCAAAGCGTCCTGAGAAGGCAGCATCCAGCTTGGTGGCCATTGCGGGGTTGGGGGGTGGGGGGACACCGTTACTCGGCCGTGCTAAGCAAGCAGGACACAGAGACACCCTGGGCAGCCAGGACAGGTCCGGGAGGGGCCACGCTGCTCCCTCCTCTGCCACGGCCCCCTGGATGGCGAGGAAGGAGCAGGCTGAGGCTGGCCCTGTGCCCTGCGGGACCCAGCTCCCAGGGGATTGGCCTGGTGGTGGCGTGGAGGGCGGGAGCTGCTGAGAGGGGATTTTGGGGGACAGAGATGTCTCTCCGCCTCTCGCCCATTGCGTTTTCTGCATTCACCCTGTTCCTTGTACGGCTGCCTCCCTCCGTGGCACGACGTAGCACGAGGCCCTTGGCTCTCACATCTGGGACCTCGCGCCGAGCCACCTTCCATCCCTTATAAATCACCCAGCCTCGGGTATTCTGTTACAGCCCCAGAGATGAACTAAAGACCAGGCACTGCAGGAAACGTCTCCAGGGCTCGAGCCAGGAGGTGAGGGCAGGCGATCGGTGACCTTCAACCCGACCTTCTTTGCCCAGCTAATAAATAAATCGTCCTCCCCTTCCTCCTCCGGAGCTGGGGTCACAAGTCTTCCTCGGGTCAACACGTGTGTGGCCTGGAAATAAACGGCAGCTCTAGAAATAGCTCAGGCTGTTCCGACGCCACCGCTGTTGCAACAAAGGCAGGACGTGGGAAGATGGGGCTGGAGGCAGCAGCCGAGCAGGGAGCCTTCCCAGCCGCCGCTCCCCAGCGGGCCGACCTCTCCCGACACGCCCGAAATCGGGTTTTTATGTGAAAGGTGAGCTTTAAACATGATTATTAGAGAAAAGTGTCCAACCCCCTTGTGGGTCAGACAGGGTACAGGCGCCGACCACGTCTGTCCGCTCCGGGATTCGGCCTTGGGGAGGGAGCGCAGGGCCACAGGATGTTCCTGCAGGAGGCAGCAGAGACATCAGCTGTGCCCCGGGGCCCCCTCGGCCTTGGCTCTCAAGCTTGGTAGCCACGGACGCAGAGACTGTGCCTGCCCAGGGCAAAGCAGGCAGCGGGGGCCCTGAGGGACTGCATGGGCTCCGTCCTCAACAAAGGGAAGGGAGAGGATTAGCAGGTGGTATTTCCAACCTCCCACCCTCCCCACCGCTGCAATCCAACAGGGCTGGCCCCTTCGGTGCCACTGGGACTGCAGCCGCTAGAGGGAAAAGGCAGGTTTGAGAGAGAGAGAGAGAGAGAGAGAGAGAGACAGGGATCTTCCATCACTGGGTCACTCCCTAAATGGCAACAACAGCCAGGTCTGAGCCAGGCCAAAGCCAACAGCCAGGCCCTCCATCTGGGTGTCCCATGTGGATGGCAGGGACCCAAGTACTTGGGCCACCATCGTCTACCGCCTCCTAGTGGGGCGTGTGAGCAGGGAGCTGGATAGGAAATACAGAGTGGCTGCGATGTGAGCCAGGCACTCCGATAGGGGACACAGCGGGCGCTGGCTTTATAAGCGGTAGCTTTATCAGGCCCCAGGGCAGCGGGTGTTCAGGAAGGGCTGCCAAGTTGCCTGTTCTTCAAGGAGCTCGGGACAGTGCTGAATCGCTTGATTGTGACGTTGCATTTGAACTTGATAAGGCCTGGCCAGACAGCTGGGCGGCGGCCTGAGTCCATTCACCTTCAGCTCCACCGAAGAGGGGCAGGCAAGGCTGTTTCCCGCCGTCATCCTCAGACTAGAGACTCTTGCTGCAGGATTCCTAGGCTGCCGGGACTTGGCCGTGGTTCTCGGTGGTGACTGACACAAGTGACAAGGTCAATGGTGAGCAAGTGAGGAGGAGCAGCTGGTCCCCTTCAGGGCCACCTGAGTCCCTCACAGAGGAGCTGGGGGCAGAGATCACGCAGTGGGGGCAGGGGTGCCCCAGAGAAGCTGAATCCCCCAGTGACGCAGGAGCAGGGCGGGACTCACCTGCGAACTGGAGGGACCACCCGGCTGGAGCCGCTTTTGAGAAGGGACTGATGGATGAGCCTCTGGGGATGACTTTCCCCAGGGCAGAGAGCCAGGCAGGCAAGGTCAGGTCAGACGAACCCTGAGTCATCCAGACGAGGCCGGCCCACGGGACCCTGTCCCGCCCCCAGGATCTGGCCCACGTCCCGGGGAGAGACGCCTGCAGGAATGATGACAAGAGGTGTCCCGCCACAAATCGGCCAGACCTGGGGCACCAGGAGGGGACTGGGGCTGCTCCCTCCTCTCCCTGAGCGTGCTCAGCCGTGCTCCCCCAGGAAGCCTCCCCCAGGGAAGGGACTGGCAGGGCTGCCAGAGCAGCGAGGGCTGGGGTCTGAGCACAGGTGCGGTGTCTCCTAGAGACACAGGGCCACTGGGTGGGGGGCAGCCCGATGCCACCACGTAACAGGGAGAAATCACACACGTGTTCTAAATATGGAGATTCCACCCTGTCTAGCTCATGCCTTGGGTGAGCACAGGCTACAGGGACGCCCAGATGTTCCCCCATGGATAATGACTTAGGGAGCTACCTTTTGAGCTCTTTAAGGGCAGGAGGCTTTGTCTGTTTGTTTAATGCTGCACTGTGGGGACCAGCAAAGTGCCCGGTGCATGGTGCCACCCATAGCCACTGTCTCAATAAATGTCGCGGTGGACCTGTCGGTGGACCTGTCTAGACACAAGCAGAGATAGGGCTGCTCTGATGGGAGAGGGGTGGGCTGAGGGTCCCCGCCCAGCGCCGCCCCACGGTCTCAGCCGGCCCTGAGAGTCCACCAGACACCTTGAGCCAGGCAGAAACGCACATGAAGTTCCAGGAGGGTCATTTTGTAGAGAAAGAATCTGACAAAGGCATCCGGGCGACACTTCCCCCAGGGGTGGCACTGGGAGAAAGCTCAGAGGCAGGAGAGGCAGCCCCTGGGGGGAGGATTAGTGTGGGCTCAGCAAAAGTCAGGACGGGCGTCAGAGCCACCCAGCCCAAGCCCGGGGCTCCCCAGCAGCCCCGCCTCATGCATATTCATGGCCACTGGCTCAGCACTTTCTGCACACACCTAGGGCTGCGCTCTGCCCGCATCCTTCCCGGGACCAGGAACCGGGCTCAATGGAGC
Source organism: Oryctolagus cuniculus (assembly GCF_051225735.1). Classification (NCBI taxonomy): domain Eukaryota; kingdom Metazoa; phylum Chordata; class Mammalia; order Lagomorpha; family Leporidae; genus Oryctolagus; species Oryctolagus cuniculus. The sequence goes on along the minus strand of NC_142869.1, from coordinate 4,928,530 downwards.
TGCAGCCGCTGCACTTTTATAAAATGTTGAGTTTAATTCTATTATCCTCTATCTTCCCTCTCAAAACTCAGATTTTGCATTTATATTGAGTTATTCCTGGCGACAGCTCGTGGCAATGACACAGTGTCCCTGCAGGGACGTGGCCCCAGACGCGGAGAAAGTCCTCCCGCCCCTGTGCAGGCGGGCGTCCCTAACCCTTGCCTGCCCTGATTCCCCGGGTGAGAGGGCAGCTCCTGGGGGAGGCCCCGTGCCCGGGGCTGCGCAGACCCGGCCGAGTCCCAGCTCTGCGGTTCTGCTGTGGGTGCTGCTGATGTGGTGACGCCCGGGTCTGTCCCAGTCTCAGCAGGACCTCCGTGAAGCACAGGCAATAATGCCTGGATTGTTTTCTCATGGCCACCGCAGCGAACTGTCCTGGCTGCCATGGCTTAGCACCCAAACGCCTCGTCTCACCTCTCAAGGTCCAGTGGAGACAAGCGGTGTTCCTTAGGGATCCTCCACTCCCTGACCCTCTCCCGTCCCGCAGCAGCAGACCTTGGCTTGTGGCTCCTCCCCTAGCTCCAGGGCTGGCCCAGCCCGAGGGTCCCTCTCACGGGGACTCCTGCTGACTCCCACCTGCTGCTTGCATTTAGAAGGAGCCTGTGATTCTCTGTGCTCCCCCGAGGTAACACCGGGTGCTCCCCCCAGATAACACAGTATGCTCCTCCAGATAACACAGGGTGCTCCCCCAGGTAACACAGGGTGCTCCTCCCGATAACACAGGGTACTCCCCTAATATAACACTGGGTGCTCCCCCTGATAGCACAGGGTGCTCCCCTAGATAACACAGGGTGCTCCCCCAGATAACACAGGGTGCTCCCCTCATATAACACTGGGTGCTCCCTCAGGTAACACAGGGTGCTCCCCCAGATAACACAGGGTGCTCTCCCCAGATAACACAGGGTGCTCCTCCTGATAACACAGGGTGCTCCCCCAGATAACACAGGGTACTCCCCAGATAACACAGGGTGCTCCCCTCATATAACACTGGGTGCTCCCTCAGGTAACACAGAGTGCTCCCCCAGGTAACACAGTATGCTTCTCCAGATAACACAGGGTGCTCCCCTAGGTAACACAGGGTGCTCCCCCTGATACCACGGGGTGATGGGCCTGTTCTAAGGTCATCTGCCGAGAGCAGGGGTCCAGCTGCACCCTGAATTCTCCGGTGCTGCGTGTCTTCGTCCACTCCGTTGCTTTAACTCAAGACCACAGACTGGGCAGGTTGCTGGATGCAAAGACCACTTCACCCACAGGTCCGGAGGCCCAGGAGCTGGGTGGACATCGGCTTCCGATGAGAGCTCACATTGGGTAGAAAAGGAAGGCAAGGAGTGTGGGCATGAAAGGACCTGTGTGGGAGACGGAGGGAGCTCTGGGGCCGAGCTGTCACAGCCCGCTCCCAGTGACCAATCCAGTCCCACGGAGTGAGAACGTGGCCTTCAAGGCCCCAACACCTGTCAGCATTGTCACCTCAAGCTGCGTTCCAGTGGGGACCAGCCCCATTCAGACCCTGGAGCAGGTGAGGTGTGGTCCACGCCAGCTACGAATCGGCCACAGGTGTGGGAGTTGGATGTCCTAAAGTCCTCCGGGGCTTAGGCTAACTGAGTGGAAACTCAACCCAACCGGGGACTCTGAATGTGGGTCCCTAGGGTAGAGACCCTGTGGCTCAACCCTGGTGGTTTTCTTTCTTTTTTTTTTTTTAAGGTTTATTTATTTATTTGACAGGTAGAGTTAGAGAGAGAGAGAGAGAGAGAGAGAGAGAGAGAGAGAGAAAGGTCTTTCCTCCGTTGGTTCATCCCCAAAATGGCCGCCACAGCCGGCGCTGCACCGATCTGAAGCCAGGAGCCAGGTGCCTCCTCCTGGTCTCCCATGTGGGTGCAGGGGCCCAAGCACTTGTGCCATCCTCCACTGCCCTCCCGGGCCACAGCAGAGAGCTGGACCGGAAGAGGAGCCGGGACTAGAACCCAGTGCCCATATGGGATGCCAGCGCCGCAGGTAGAGGATTAGCCAAGTGAGCCACAGCGCTGGGCCCCCACCCTGGTAGTTTTCTAAGAAGCCATTGAGACAGAGGCACTGGCTACCTCTTGCCATCTCAGGACCTGCCAGCAGGGGCACCCTCGCCAGAGCCCAATCAATGTGTCCACCTGACCTTGGACTATGACCTCCAGAGTGTGACCCAGACAAGCCCTTCTTGTAAGCTCAGCTTTCCTCACATAGTCCGTGGCTGTCAGGAAAAGCCGACACGTGTGCAGCTGTGGTGGTGCAGCAGGTAAGCCATTGCCAGCAGCACCAGCATCCCAGGTAAGCTCTGGTTCAAATCCTGGCTGCTCCGCTTCTGAGCCAGCTCCCTGCTAATGTGTCTGGGAAAGCAGCAGAGGATGGGCCAAGTCCTTGGGCCCCTACACCTGTGTGGGAGTCCCGGCTGGAGTTTCAGAATTCTGGTTTCGGCGTGGCCCAGCCTTGGCTACTGCAGCTGTGTGGGGAGTGAACCAGCAGGTGGAAGATCTATTTCAAAATTCCATCGCCCTCTGTTACTCTGACTTTCAAATAAATAGCATAAATCCCAAAACGAGAGAGAAAGGCTGACACTCAACACAGCAGTCATGGTCCCAAGGGTTTGGATACTGCCATTTGGGGCTGGGCGTTATTCTGCCAGCATGACGCCGGCCCGGTGGCTGGTGGCTCTCTCCTGAAGCTGGACCCCGTGGGCACACAGACACCAGGTAGCTGGAAGACACATGCCGTCTTGCCTTGGCCTGTAGGACCTGCGCATCCCAGCAACACCCCTGCCCAGTTTTGCCACCAAGCACTGCAGCCACGGAAAAACACATCTTCCGCCATGTTTCCACCAGTTTCCCTCTGCCTTGTTCTACCCGGAACCAAGATAACAAGACCCCGGCCCATCCCCCGCCCCCTTCCACTCCAACCACAGGTGGTGGGGACACTCGGGGCGCCCCTGCTGGCATCGGGTTGCCTGGAACCACACGGCAATAGACTTGCCTTTGGACATTTGGGAGCCAAGCCCCACGGCCCCTCCAGAAGCAAACTCAGCCTTGCTGTCAGGAGACAGGTGCGTGGCCAGGGTCCTCCCAGCCCCGGGGCAGCAGGGGAAGCCCCACGTGGCCACGCACGGGTCTCAGTCTCGCAGGGTCTTTGCGCGTGGCATTTGTCCCCTTGGCCCTGGGAGCTCTTCCTTGGCCACCTGGGCCTTCCTGCTGGAGTCCCTGGCTGGAGGGACCCCCGGTTTGCAGGAGAGCTTTCTGCTGGAGCTGTGTGTGGTCCCTGTCACCCCCAGGCAAGCAGCAGGGCTCTGGGAAGCCCTAAGTCGGGGTCTCTGGGAGTGGGGGCACTCGTGGAGCGTTCCTTGGTAGGGTGAAAAGAGGCCTATTCGTTAGCACGTGGGGCGGCTGCTTCAGGGAGAACTGCCCTGAATTCTCCTGGCAGGCAGGCAGCGGGGCCGTGGGCCTGGCACACGTCAGGCATCAATGCTGGGTTGGATTCGAGGCGCCACTTCTTCCAAACTGCAGGACCAACCTCTCCGGAAGCACTCTGCATCTTGGTTTGCTCACCTGGACTTGTTGAGAATAACTCACTCGGGAGCATTACCCCAGGCTCAGCACATCTGCTCCCAGCCGCATCTCCAAGGACCCCACACTCGGTGAGTGAAACAGCAGCCACCTGGCTCGGCCTCACAGCTCCTGGGAGCAGGAACGTCCCCTGGCCCCTGTGGGTGGCTGATGTGGCTCAGGGGCACCCGGCTGTGGCTGGCGGGGAGGCGCTGACCAGCATCGGGGGCTGGAGTGGATTTAGTTCATGGCCACCTTCTGCTGCACGGCTGTGTCCACTGTCACCTAGCCTGCCCCAAGCCTGCCCCAAGCCATGGCTCCAGGATTCCTGTGAGCTTCAGGTCCCAACTTCTGCTGGCCAGTATCTACCGCAAGCATACATATGTGTGTGTGTGTCTGTGTCTGTGTGTGTATGTGTTTGTGTGTCTGTGTGTGTGTTTCTTTGTAAAGACACCTTACTAAATATATATTTCTTGTTTTTTGTTAATTTTATTGACATTATGCATGTTTCAAGCATTTCACACACATAGATTCAGGAACGTGGTGCTGCTTCCCACCCTCCCCGCCTCCCGCCCACGCCCCACCCTTCCTCCTCCTCCCTCTCCTATTCCCACTCTTAATTTTTACAAAGATTTATTTTCAGTTTACTTGATCATTGTAAGGTTAACCCTACACTAAGTATGCAGTTCAATAAATAGTAAGAAGGAAAAAAAAAAAAACCACTTTTCCCCAACAGACGAGACAAGGGCTGTAAATAATCATCGAATCTCAAAATGCCCATTGCTCTCCAATACATTACATTTTAGGTTCTGTATTGGTTACTCCAGGCAGGGAAACATATGGTATCTGTCTTTTGGGGACTGGCTTATTTCACTCAGTATAATGGTTTCCAGTTGCATCCATTTTGTTTCAAAAGACAAGATTTCTTTTTTTTTTTTCAATTTTTTTACAAAAAACTTTTTCAATTTTTTTGTACTCTATAGTGTATGTAAATATATATTTATTAGAAATAATTATTTGCAGAGGCCGGCATTGTGGTACAGTGGGTTAAGCCACTGCTTGCCACACCGGCATCCCATATCAGAGAGCCAACAGTTTGAATCCCAGCTGCTCTACTTCTGATTCAGCTCCCTGCAAATGTGCCTGGGAAGGCAGCAGAAGATGGCCCAAGTCCTGGGCCTCTGCCTCTCATATCAGACACCAGAATGAGTTCTTAGCTCCTGGCTTCAGCCTGCCCAGCCCTGGCTGTTACAGGCATTTAGGGAGTAAATCAATGGATGGAAGATCTCTCTAACTCTGCCTTTCAAATAAATTTTTTAAATCTTTTAAAAAAATCAATAACTAGACGGAGTATTTTTTTACAAGGAAACAGCAGTGGAGAAGGGGTCACCCCCTCCCCGCCCATGGGGGACAGGGGCGTGGATTTCCTTGGCTTTCAGTCTCCCCGCCCCGTGCCCACTGTGCTTGTCACTGGTCCTCACCTGTCAGCCCCGTGTCCACTTCCCACGCGCCACCACACACTGCAGATGCCGCTGCCAGCACTCTCCAAAGAGGCTTCTTCACCTACAGCTTGGAAAATGTGCTCTTCCTTTTTCGGCTGCACAATATTGTCGCTTCGTTAATGGGGAACTCACGGCCAAGGGCGCTGTCCCTCGTGCCTGTAGGAAGCGTTTTCTCGCCTCCGTCCTGCGCTCAGCAGCCCCAGCCCACTCCTCCGCACTGCGGGTGGGAGCCACTCGAGGCCGCAAGACCACAACACAGAGGACAGAGAGGGGGAACCGTGACACCTCCAGCACCATGGCAAGGACCGCACTCGCCGTGCTGGGGGCGAGCCCTGTTCAGCCACTCCCGGCAGGAAACACACGGGAGGCTCCCGATGCTGCCACTCTGCCCTCGGCTGTGACCTACAAAAGTGCGGGCGGTCCTATGTTGAGCTTACATAAATCCTAGTAGCAGATAAATGTGCCAAATGAGAATCAGTTGTATCGGGTGCATCAGCTGGAGCTGTCCAGCCTCCCCCGAGAGGCAGTCTCAGGGTCACTGGACTTCTTGTTTCATTTTTCTGGAATTTTCCTCCAAAATTTGGGTGAATGTGTTGTGTGCATCCTGGAGCAACGTCTGTAACTAAGCAAGCGGTGTCCCTACATCTTCATTAGTCAAACCTGAACTGGTAAATTCTATGGTAGAAAGAACATAACGCATAAAGGACCATGATTCCATATAAAATAGACCGGTACTCAGCACCTTTCTACACCTGCTGCATTTTGATCATAAAGGACAGAATACAAAACATCATTGTATCGTAATTGGGTCAAACGGGCATTAAAGTAGCAATTCTTGAATGTTACTTTTCTGTATTGGTCCCTTAAACTATCAGCAAGAATATAGACAGTAAATCTTGCCAAGTCCAGGTTCTACCCAGTTAGAAGCAGTCTCTCTTATTAGTCCATTAATAAAAGGCCCAAATCATCTCTCAACCACCCACGATGCTTTTCAGGGCAAAGTAGGGCACTGTTAATTATGGCCGGACAACAGCTAAGCCGGGACCACAAGACAAACTGGGACACCAGACCTGCACGGCTTCCATCGTGAAGGCACACGGCGAAGAATGACGAGCCTGGTTTGCTTATAATGAACGTTATCTTTCCAGTCGTGATGCAAATGGCTTCCAGCTGGCACACGTAGGACTCTGCTCTGAACGGCACATGCAGGACACCTTAATTGCTTCCCAAGCCCCTGCAAACTCTCTAAGGAGCCCCCCCCTCACAGCACCTCGATTTTCTAAGAATTAATGATGCATCCACGATGATGAATGGTCGCCTTGCTCCGCGCGATGAAGTCACTCCGGCTGGGGTATATTTGAATTTCTTGCACTTGAAACGTCTCGTAATCTGGAATTCGTGTGTGCTTTAAAAAAAAAAAAAACAGTTATTTTTCATGTTAGACTCCGTCCAGGAGAACAGCTTTAAATCTTCATTTCTCTCCGTGAGAGACAGAACCGCCCTTTGCAGATGGGCCGGGGGAGCCACAGCCGCCACTCCTCACTGCGCTCCTAGGCTCGCCAGCCCCGTCGCCCGTCAGGAGAGAGTGTGTGTGTGCAGCTGGCCTCGTGCCTGGGCGCTTCCCAACATTCTGGAGGGTGGAATGAAAGGAAGGGCTTACTTGAATTCCACGCGGCTTTTTCTTGCTATACGTTTGTCCATATGCTTTTGGAAGCCCCCGCCTATCCACCAAAGCTTATCTCGCAGATGTTGTCAGCTCCTTGCCCATCCTACGTGGTCACGGTCAAATCCTGAGCTGCATCCGTCAAGCAGGTCTTAGCTTCACTTGTGGACCCCGCACGGCAGCTTGGGGTCGTCTTGGTGCAGCTGTGGGCCCCCTGACGTTATCCGCACCAGGCCATGTGCTTGTGGCTGCGTTTTTTCTCTTTCCTGGGGGGCAATGACTGATGGCTTTACCAGGTTCTCAGAGGACTCACCTGCGGGAGCAGGAAAGTTAAAAACAGCCACGCCGGAGCCAGGGGGCGGCTTCCTCTGGGCCTTTGTTCTCCAGATGGACGGGTGCTGCTAACAGAAGGTTCTCACGGGGTGTTTTCCTAAGCAGAAGCCTGGGCTCACGGGGCCACACCTGGGCTACGTCCCTCCCGGCTCCCAGCCACCTTAGCTGTTCAGCTATGCCAAGCACCCATCACTCTCTTGCAGTCAACTCGAGCCTTCGCATAGCCGACGCCATGCCCACCTGTGCTCCTGACTCAGCGGCTGAGACTCCTTTTTGGTGATCTTTGACCGTTTCACTGATTCTCCGGTACCAGAAAAGAACGTTCGCTGTGCGCACGCCATGTGGATGTGCCGCTGACACATTAAAATCCACGTTATCTCTGTGAGCTCTACTCAACATAAACACTTGGCCGTCGGGCACCTGCCGGGGTGCAGACCATGCAATAGGGAGAGAAGACACTGGACGGTTTACAGAAATGCAATCGAAACCGAATTCCCAAGAAATCACCAGGACTCCAGACAACTCTAATCTTGGTTTACACTTTTCAGGACCTCACATGCAACTGATCTTTATGGAATGACCTGAATTAGCTGATGAGGACGGTTTGGGGACTTCTCTACCGTGCTTTGGATACACAGAGATCCTGATCGGCACTTCCTTTGGTTTATTAAACCTGACTCAGGGGCCCTAAACTCTGACATCCCACACCTTCCTGCCATTCCTCACAGCTCACTAAATGGCTCAGATGGGAGCAGGCAGCCTCGGTTCAATCCCATCTCTGGCTCCTGACTCCAGCTTCCTGCTAACGCAGACCCAGGGAGGCAGCAGGTGGTGACTCAAGTCCGTAAGAGATGGAGATGGCGTTCCTGGCTCCTGGCTCTGACCCCAGCCCAGCCACAGCGAGGGTGGGCATTTGAGGAATTAATCAGCAAAAGGGAGCTTGCTTGTCTCTCCCTCCCTCTCTCATAAATAAGTGAAATTTTAGTGCAAGCTCCGACCAACTCGCCTGCTGGAAGGAGGTCTCAGCGCCCTCCGGTTTCCTGGCGCAGAGTTGGCACCTCCTTGGCACGGAGACTCGGGTCTGTGCCTCCACGCTGGCTCTTGCTGTGTGTTTCACTGTCTTACCCAAAGCGTGTGCCCAGCACAGCAGGTGGCTAGGGGCAGTCTAATGGTGTCCCCTGCCGTGGGTCCTTCAGACCACCCTCCGCTTGCCTGCTCACTCCTTCCAGCCACAGAGTGTCCCAGCCCGAGCTCTGCGATGCTCACCTCCTCCTCTGAGCCGTGGGAGCCGGGCTAGCTCCCTCTCCAGGCTGCTGCTAATGTGCCGGGCTCTGTCCCCCTTTGATGCCAGTACCTTGGCCTGTGCTAACTTGACCTGCCCTTCTTAAAAGAAAGCAAGCCCCCTATTGAGGTGCTTAATCAGAGCAAGGCTTCCCAGGAGTGTATGCCTCTGTGACGTTTCATGTCCACGGCAGCAACACCTTTCCCCAGGCGCTGAGTCAGCCACTCCCGAAAGGGCCAGCGCTGTGGCACAGCGAGTTAAGCTGCCCCTCTGCAGTGGCCGAATCCCATACGGGTGCCAGTTCAAGTCCCTGCTGCTCTACCTACAATCCAGCTCCCCACTCATGGCCTGGGAGAGCAGCAGAAGATGGCCCAAGTGCTTGGGTCCCTGCCTCCCATATGGGAGATTCAGGTGGAGTTCCAGGCTCTTGACTTCAGCCTGGCCCAGCTCTGGCTGTTGCAGCCATTTGGGGATTAAACCAGCCAATGACTGGTTTAATCTAACTCCATCTTTTCAATAACTTTAAAGGAAAAAAAAAAAAGACACATCTGCTAGCGCCCAGGCTGAAGCTGCTCCTTTTATTCTGGGCTTAAACTTCCCACCTCTGGCTCCGCGGAGAGCCAACAAAGCCGATCTGTCTCCATTTGCCCTGCTCGCTTCCTGCTGAGGGAGCCACAGATCTCAGCTCCAGGACATTCGAAAACATCTGATTTCCCATGGCGACCACCTCTGAGTAACCCGCCCTGTGTCCTTCTATTAAAAATAACCAATTTCTGCATATTTTTAATGCAAAATGTTTCACAGTCGAATGCCTGGGAAAACCTCTCCTCTTTGAAATGGCATAAAAAGCCAGAGCAGCCCTGGGCGGATTCCTGGAGGACATTCCACAGACTCCTCACCTGTACAGTTTTGCACTGGGCGTGCACACAGCAATATTAATGATATGGCCCAGAAAATGCAAAAATGCTCACATTTGCCAAACCCACGAAGGCGATTATTTCTGCATTATGAATAAGACCAATTTTTTTTTTTTTACAAATATGAAACAGTTTCACATCAGGGACAACCAGACTATGTTTCAATGTCAAGGTTACTGTTTCCGGGCCCCTGCCTGAACAGCCCGATGCCAGCTTCTAGGACAAAGCACGGAAAGAAAGGGAGGTGACACTGACAGAGTCTCCTGCACTCTCACCTTTGATTCTTTTCTGTTCTCAAAGCGGTCCTGGAAGTCGACGCTGCCATCCAAGCACTACGGATGAGGGGACCGGTGCTCAGAGGGGTCCCAGGGCCCGCCCAAGGTCGTCCCATCCAGCAGGGTCAGGACGGGGCCCCTGTGAGCAGTGCCCAGGGAGGAATACAGGCTGGTCTTGGGGGTCTCATCACCTTGAGCAGTAATCCAGCTTCTTGCTGGATAATCCTGCAAGTGGCTTAGAATTTGGGGTCTTAGGGGCCGGTGCTGTGGTGTAGTGGGTAAAGCTTCTGCCTGCGAAGCTGGCATCCCATGTGGGTGCCTGTTCGAGTCCCAGCTGCTCCACTTCTGATCCAGCTCCTTGCTGTGGCCTGGGAAAGCAGCAGAGGATAGTCCAAGTGCTTGGGCCCCTACACATAGGTGGGAGGTCCAGGCCTCTGGCTTCTGTCTGGCCCAGCCCTGGCCATTGCAGCCATTTGGGGAGTGAATCAGCAGATGGAAGATTCTCTCTCTCTCTCTCTCTCTCTCTCTCTAACTGTGCCTTTCAAATACATACAATAAATATTTAAAGAAACAAAAAGGAATTGGGGTATTAACTAAGAGAGGAAAATGTGGCCACAGACACGTGGCCACAGCTTATCTGCAGAGACAACCCAACCTCGGTCTCAAAGGACAGCTGGCCAGGCCCCAGCTGGCACATCTGAGGACAGTCGGCCGGGAGGCATGGGGACATCAAGACACAGCCGGGGCAGGAGAGGAAGCGGAGCCACACACAGTGCACATCGAAGGCAGGGCTGTGCCCCAGCTCCAGCTGAATGGCGTGGTGTCCCAAAGTGGCGAGGTAGGCTGTCCTCGGACAGGATGCAGCCCCGGGTCTCTCTGGGAAGGGACAGAGAAGGAGGTCAAGGCACCAGAGCAGAGGCCGAGACCAGGTCTTCACGGAACCAGAGCAACGCTCAAAGGTGGGCTGTGCAGGGGCGAGGGCCGCAGGTGCAGCTGCTGGGCTGAGAACCAGGGGCAGGACCAGGCCGGGGGCCTCCCTTCCCGGGGCACCCACGGTGGGGTCAGCATTGTCCCAGACGCTCAGCAGGGCCAGCCCCAGGCACTCCAGCCCCAGGCACAGCCTAGAGGAGACAGGCACTGGCCAGAGGAGACAGGCACAGCCCAGAGGAGACAGGCACTGGCCAGAGGGGAGGCCCCGAGACAGCTCAAAGGCACCAGCTGTCAATCAGATGAGAAACTGGAACAGAGGTAGAAATTTCATACACCGGGACCCATGCTAGCTGGCTGGGAAGCAAACGTGAGGTTTTTCCACCAGGAAAAGCTGTCGCAGGGCTGGCTTTGTCCCATGTCCAGGCGCAGAGCGGGCTGGCCAGGGAAGGGGCTGCTTCCAGGGTGGCGCTGCCTGGGGTGGTGTTTCTCAGTGCGGTGAAATCCTCACACATCAGATGGAGAGGATGCAGTGAGTTCTAGGTGTGGAAGTGACAGGAGCAGAGGCGACAGGCTGGGGACCAGGGGTATTCAGGTCACGTTACGCTAAAGCACTTGGCAGCACCGGCAGAAGATGGGGAGAGAGGTGCAGGTGAGCGAGGCAGGGTGGGCTCAGCCGAGACCCCTTGGCACCATCGCACACTCCTCCCAGGCCGGGCACGACCCTTGAACTCGAACCATTTTGGAGCAGAGTCAGAAGCAAGGTGTGCCACACGGGAGTCTGGCGGCTCCCTCAGACCGGAAGCAAGCGGCTCCCCAATTGAGCCTGGCACCTGCTGAATCAGGAGACCTGGGCCTCGCTCAGCGCGGAAGTGCAGATGCGGCCCCACAGCACCCACGGAGCACCGGGAGCTTCCTGAGACGCTGCCTGCACAGGATGCACAGCCCAGCAGATCCACACCTGTCGTAGCCAGGCCGGTGCCAGGACTGCCGAAGCGTTTGCTTTCTCTGTCTTGAGGTTTATCTTATTTTAATTTTTAATTGATTCGTTTTTATGTATTTGAAAGGCAGAGTTACAGAGAGACAGGGGAGAGACAGAGAGAGATCTTCCGCTGGCTGGTCCACCCCTCAAAAGGCCACAACAGTCAGGACCAGGCTGGGTGGGAGCCAGGAGCCTGGAACTCAGCACGGGCGTCTCTTACCCGGGGCTCAGGGACCCAGTGCACATCCTAGGCTGTGCATGAGCAGGAAGCTGGAGGGGAGCGGGGCTTGGACTTGAACCCAAGCCTCCCAAGCAGGGGTCCACTGTGTCACAACACCCACCCCTCTTTTTTTACTCATATTTTTATTTCTAAGAGGTGTTCGATACTGGCACTCATGAACAGAAAGGATTAAGGAGTACTTTTCTCTCGTGTTTATTGCCCGACTCCTGCCTTAGTTGTCCAGTGCTCTGACTGTATCCGTTAGAGAGCTTCCCTCTGTTTCCCAGCCATGTTCTCTCACGACCCGAGGACACTGGGCAGACACTTGGCAGAGGGGTTGGGTCCCCCGAGGCCCCCGTCAGAGCAGCGGGCTTTGAGTCCCAGTTCTGACTCCGGTCTCCTGCCCAGGCAGGCCCTGAGAAGCAGGAGTGAGGACTTAAATAACGGGCTTCCCCCCACCCATTCTGGAAGCCTGGGCTGGGTGCCAGTCTCCCAGCTGCAGCCCCAGCTGTTGTAGGCATTTTGGAATGGACTAGAGGATAACCGTGCTCTCTCGTGTTCTCTCTCTCTCTCTCTCTCTCTGTCAAATTAATTAATTTTTTTTTAAATTTCTGAGGGTCTGGGCTTTGTGGCACAGCAGGTTAAACCCCCACTTGGGATGCTGGCATCTCATCTCAGAGCACCTGCTCAAGCCCTGGCTCCTCTGCTTCTGATCCAGCGCCCTGCCGATGCACTGGGGAGCAGCAGCTGTCCCAAGTGCTTGGTCCCTGCCACCCACGTGGGAGACCCAGACGGAGCTCCTGACTCCTGGCTCCAGTCTGGCCCAGCCCTGGCTACAACAGGCACTTAGGGGGTGAACCAGCAGATGGAAGATGGCTGGCTCTCGCTTTCTCTGCCACTCTGCCTTTCAAATAAAAAAACAAATCTGAGAAAAAGAAATCTGAAGACACGAGTTCGTTGCCTGCTGGTTTCAATGCTGGGGGAGCTGGAAGCCCGGCTGACCTAGGATCTCTGGGGGTTGCTGGCTCATTTTTGAGCTTACGACAGTGGTGTGGTGTGGTGGTCTCTCCTCCCTGTTATGATGCTCTTCTTCATCCTGAAATGTACAACGTCACAACGCTAAGTGTAGGCGCTGGGTTCTTTTAATTAATTTGGGTGTGATTTAATGTCGCTTCAAAGTCAAAGTCCAACTCTTTGAGTAGCTCCAGACGCACCTTCCTGTCCCCTGCTGCTTTTCCCAGGTCCTGAGCTTCCCGACAGGAACTCGCGGTCTCCCTGGACTGCCGTTCACACACCCTTGTCCCCCTCAGGGCCCCCAGCATCTTCAGTTCCTCATCTCTTCAGTATCTCTGACTTTCGCTTTAGGCACAAGGTCAACTTCTCACGCCCATCACCCGCCTAAGGGATGGGTCTGCCACAGCCTCAGGTGCGCTGCCTGCTGCTTCCCCGCGCTGTTGTCAGCCCCACGTGGTGCATCCATCACCACATTCTTGCCGGATCTCTGCATCCCCCCGCTGCTTCCTGCCGGCAGGTGCAGTGTCCTCCCAGCGTCGTAAGGAACACACGGGAGCAAACTTGCAGCGTTTCCTGCTAAGCTTTAGGAAACTGTATTTTTCACCAGAAGACTTTAAGTGTTTCAGTTCACTGGTTGGGAGTTTTCTCTATACTATTGTTTTATAAATGCATTAAAATTCATTCTCTTTGTTAATTCTTAGAAATGAGAACCCCTGCCTGTTGATTATTGAAAATCAAGATGGATTCTGGCAGATATATCTGACCCTCCCAGAACCTTCTGTATTTGCTGAAATGTAAAGGCACCTGCAGGGATTTGTGGATTGGACCAGGTTCGCAGCATCCTGTGGAAACCAAGGAGCATCCGGAGCAGCGGCGCCAGAGAGCTGCTTTCCACGTCTCGTCTGGCATGGACAACTAAAGCTAGAGCATAATATGCAAAATACTTTAAATCGCCCCAAAATATCTTCCTTTTTTTTTCTTTCCATTTTTAAATGGACAGGAGTGAGCATCGGGGTCAGTGGTTGGGACCTTGCTTAGGGCAATGAGCAGATCCCAGATCAGAGTGGCCGGGTTGAGTCCCCGCTCCGTTTCCCATCCAGCTCCCTGCAGGTGCACAGCCTGGGAGGCGGCGGGTGATGGCTCAAGTGTTCCCGGGGGGGAGCCTCCACCACTGCCTTGGCATTCTCAAAGATGACAGCGTGGACTAACTCTGTGTGGGGCAGCAGATCTCAGACTCACCCTGATAAATCCACGTCGGTATCCTCCACCAGCATCTCCCCAACATCCCCCCACCAAGCACCCCGGTCTCTGGTGACCACCAGGCTATTCTCAGCTTCTAGGATGTGAATTTTGCTAGATTCCACAGAGGAGTGACTTCCCGCAGCACTGGTCTTTCTGGGCCTGGCTCATTTCGCTTCACAAAGACCCTCCAGCTGGTTGGTTCTGACTGCTGCAAATGGTGTGGTTTTTCCTTTCTGACAGCTGAATAGTATTCCACTGGGCCATGTCTTCTCACCCCTTGGTCCACTGCCCGACACCGGCTGACTCCACATCTCGGCTATGGTGAACGTGGGAGCGCCAGAACCTCTCCAGCAGCCGCTCGCTTTCCTTGGGAGATGTGCCCAGCCACGAGACTGCAAACCACATGCCAGTTCCCATCTTCTCAGGCAACTTCAATCGAAACTCACTGACGGACAAAAATCAATTAACACGACATGGCTGTCCTGGAACGGGACAACACGGCACACACGCTTGGTTCTTCTCTTCTCTTCACAGCATGGGCCACCTTAGACTCCGCTCTGTCTCAGAACCTCCTCATTCTTTGTCCCGGGCTCCAGTCCCAGCCCCACATGATGACGGCACCTTGCACGGCATGCGGGTGACCAGGTGCCTGATTTTGGTTTTGCTCGCGGCTAAGGGAGCGGCCTTCTTACCTGGAGAGACTCGTCCCCGGCCAGCTTGTCTGTGGAAGCCCAGGGGTCTGGCTGAGGATCAGAGGGCTAAGGCAGTGCTGTCGCTGGGAAGTCCTGGCCCTGCCTCTGCTCCACGCTTGCCTGACCCAGCTATGTATTCCAGGCTTCCCCCAAAGCCACAGACACCTTCCAAAAGGGCCGCGGCCGTTCTGTTCACAGCCAGATGGGGACAAACACAGCTCTGAGCCCACCCTGCTTGGCTCACCCTCACCCCGTCCTGTGGCCACGTGACCAACATATGCTGATGAACTCTGGCCAGCAGCTGCCACAGCCAATCATACTGGCAGAAGAGGGAACAAGGAACATGTGATTGGCTAAGACCAATCAGGACACGCCCCCCCAAAGCCCTGGAAGAGCCAATAGCAGTCAAGCCTGGGCAGCTGGTGCAGGCAGAGAAGATTCGAAGGACTGCGAGGAGCAGCCCGCTCCAACCACCACAGCTGTGTTTCCCAGAGCAAAGAGGCAGCCACAGCCTTTTGCTATTTCACTTAATCCTGAAAACATTCCGCGGGGTGGGCATTGCTAGTCTGATGTCGTGCCAGAGAGTGGGAGGCGTTGCAGAGTCACACAGCGGACGTGTGTCTCAGCTGATCTCAGCCGTCGCGCGCACTGCTCCAAGCTCAGCACGGCAGGTGCAGTTAGGTGTCACCGCCTCCGTTTGGTGGCGGTTGTTCTCTTAAAGCCAGGTGGAGTATTGGGAACGCGCCCCCATGTGGGTGAAGGCTAGAGACAGAAGGGAAGTTGGAGACCTGGCTTGCTCTTTCCAGTTAAGTGTCGCCGGCTTTGTGTTATCAGATTCTGGCCTGGAACCAGATCCCAGGGCTGAGTCACAGCCTTAGAGGAGCGCGTGTGTGGCGCCCAGGTGCTCTGGGTTTTATGCTGGGAAACCAGAGCTCGGCGGCTGTCCCCGGTGAGCAATTATGACATCATGTAGCAGGTGCTTGGGTGCAGTTCAAAGAGCCGAGGACAGGGAACGAAACCCAGGGGACCTGGAGGCTCCAGGAGGTCACCCAACCACTTCCTGCCTGGCAGGGGTGCTGCCATCATCGCCACGTGGAACCTGGAGGGGGAAACACAGGAGCCTCGGTTTGGCTTTGCCCGCCCCCCCACCCCCCCAAAAAAAAGAACAGGGTCACCAAGAGCTGTGAAGCCTCTGGAGTAGAGAATCTTCCAGACACTTTGCTCCCCGGGGACGTCATAGGAGGGGAGGTCTCACTTCCTCCTGACTCTGGGCTCTGCTTTGCGGCTGCCGTCGGGGGTGGGCCCAGTGGTCCCTGACTGTAGTTATGGTTGCAGAGACGGAGGTACGGGGGCAGCAGGGTGGAGGCAGCCTGGGCCAACACAGGCACCTGCTGTTGTGGGGACGGCTCTGCCTGCCCAGCCAGGGGACGGCCAGGCAAGGATGCCGTGTGCACCCTCAGTGCTTGCACTTGGGAGGTGCGGACGTTAGAACCCACCGCCCAGGAAAGAGAAGAGCTCCACCTCTAAACAGCAAAGACACAACTGACGTCTCCAAGTGTCACTGGGATCCGTAGTCCTTCCAAAAGACAGCGTGGAAAACCCGTTATCGAAATAACTCGGGGCACTGAGCTTCCCCTGCAATGTTTAAATGCCTTCAAACCATTTCTTTCAATAACTGGTTACTTTCTAGTTAATGCAAAGCCCAGGGTGCAGTTTAAGCCAACAAAGCAGTTTAAGGTGACAGATGAAAAATGAGACTCTGAGGTTTGAGAGGTGGGGCAGACGTCATGCTAGGAATGTGGCCTGGTATTGTGTAAACACAGCAAAGCAACAGCCATCTCATGGGTGAAGGGAGGTGGGAGATTGCCAAGACGTTATTGCTTTAAAAAAAATGGCCTCTGTTACAAGGATGCTGCCCCAGGCCTGCAGAGACAGCCGGACCGTAATGTCACATGAGCCTCAGCCCACAAGCAGATTGGATGAGAGGAGGACATGCCCCCCAGGCTGATCAGAGCACTGGGTACCGCTCCCTGCAGGGGGCAGTGTGCAATCTACAAGGCCCAGTGCAAAACGAAAACATGGGTCCTTTAGTTCAAAATGCAGGAGGGAGCGTCAAGAAATGCAATAAAATAAAGGTATTTCTTTTCTTCCACAGTCTCTCAATTTGCCATGGTGTGTGTGTGTGTGTGTGTTTGCTATTTAGTGTCATTTTAAGTACAGAAAACATAAAATATTGAATTATTAACACGAATTTTGCCAACGCGCTTCATATTGTGCAACTCCAGGTTTTAATGCAAATGTACGTCCATTTAACTCACACGCAAATTCTCCAAAATGCGCCCTTGGCAGCCCGGACACACATTCTTATTTGGGTTTTACCAGAACATCGGAAATGCTGCAAAACTCGAAGAGACTGCGCTGGCCTCATTTCTCTTCTCCACGCGCGCATTTCCACGAGCGTCCCGAGCCCGAAGGAACAAGCTCCGCTCCTCTCCCGGCTCCTGCAGGTCCGCGTTCGCAGCGGGAGCGGCGGACCCGAACCACACAGGAGACAGGGCCCCAAGACGCGGGCGCTCCCGCAGCGCCATTGGCTCCTCCTTGCGTCCGGAGCTCTGCGTGAACGGAGAGCCTGGCCTCCCCGGGCAGGGGCTTCTCCCTCCGTCGCTTGGGCACAGACAGATGAATGTCTTAAGAAAAAAAAAAAAAAAAAAAGGAGAAAACCTGCCAGCCAATATGATTTCACTTGTCGGCGCCTTTTTTTTTTTGTCTTTTTGCTGACACTTTTTGTAGACCGTGATTTGTGAGAATGAATGTGACTTTTTCGAAGGCACCGTGATGGAGCCGGTGCTGTGGAGCAGCGGGGAAGGCCGCCGCCTTCAACGCCCGCGTCCCGTCTGGGCGCCGGTTCCAGTCTGACCCAGCTCCCTGCTGTGGCCTGGGAGAGCCATAGAGGATGGTTCAAGTGCTTGGGCCCCTGCATCCGCGTGGGAGACCCGGAGGAAGCTGCTGGCTCCTGGGAGTGAACCAGCAGATGGAAGACCTCTCTCTGTTTCTCCCTCTCTGTAACTCCACCTTTCACAATAAAATAAACGCGAAAAAATTGCATATTTTTTAGGCTTTATTGTGTTAAAGATCTGCATTGCCATCACAACTGATAATACCTCTAGTTTATTATTTTTGAGTAGACTTACTTGCTTACTTAATATTTAATAAGTTAAAAATGTACTAGACTCAAAAACATAAAAATGAAATAGAGGAAAATTCTCCCTGCCCCCTCCCCTCTCCCCACCTCTGTCCCCGTGACAACCCTTGTCGCCAATCCCTTGGGGACTCTCCCTGGGGATTTGTATGTGCATTTCCAGTCTGCTCAATTGGAGCCCCCAAAATAGACGTCCAAGGCCTGACCTCGGTGCCCGTGCACCGTGTGACCGTATTTGGAAGAAGGATCCTTGCGGACGTGACTGTGAATCCCAAGATGAGCCCCAGCCCCCGCAGGCATCCCTGAGAGGAGAAAGGCAGAGGGCGGAGAAGCCCAGAGAAGCAGGCCCGGGGGAGGGAGACGGAGACAGCCGTGCAGCGAGGCAGCCCCAGCCCAGGGGCACCTGGAGCACCCGCCTCCCCTGAGTCCCAGGGGGAACAGAGCCCTGGCACCTGACACCTGTGTTTAAAAAAGTGATTTATTAGGGCCAACGCCATAGCTCACTTGGCTAATCCTCCCCCTGCTTTGCTGGCATCCCATATATGCACCGGTTCTAGTCCCGGCTGTTCCTCTTCCAGTCCAGCTCTCTGCTGTGGCCCGGGAGTGCAGTAGAGGATGGCCCAGGTGATTGGGCCCTGCACCCCATGGGAGACCAGGAGGAAGCACCTGGCTCCTGCCTTCGGATCAGCGCAGTGCCAGCCATAGCAGCCATTTGGGGGGTGAACCAACGGAAGGAAGACCTTTCTCTCTGTCTCTCTCTAACTCTGTCAAATAAAATAAATAAATAAATAAATAAATAAGTGATTTATTTATTTGAACAGCAGAGTAACAGATGGAGGTGGGGGGGGGGGAGAGAAAGAGAACTTTCGTCCCTGGGTTCACTCCCCAGATGGCCACACAACAGAAGCCAGGAACTCCATTCTGGTCTCCCACGTGGGAGGCAAGGGCCCAAGCACTTGGGCCGTCATCTGCTCCTCCCGTCATGCCTTCGCAGGAAGCCGGATTGAAAGCAGAGCGGCTCAGCCAGGAGACAATCCAGCACTCAGATCCGGGATGCCCGGGTCACACGGCGGACTTCTGACCTGCAGAATCGGGAAGCTGTACATTTCTGCTCGTTCCCGTCTGTTCTTCCTTGTGTGTTGTCCCTCCTACAAGGCACACTGAAGTCTCCCACGTGGACCATCCACAAGGAGCCGTTGCACCCGTCCTGAGCCAGGATCTCAGCCGCCGTCACAGCCCACGCCAGTCTTTGCTCCACCAGGAGGGGTCTCAAGGCCGTGGCGGGGGGAGATTTGTACCTGTCGCAAAATCTCAGAGCAGCCTGGGGAAGGGACTGCCCGTGTCTGCCACTGGACGAGAGCCGCGAGGATGGGCGCTTCTCCACGACGGTGCGGCTGCCGTCCTGGGCTCGCGACACCATCTCACTGCTGTTCTTGGAGCCCTGGCGTGTTACCTGTTCTGTGATCATGAACACCAAAACCCTGAATAGCTTTCAAACCACAGGAAAGTTGGAAGAACAATATTTTCTATTTTTTGATAATGCCAGGGCTTAATTATACGTTCTCCAATTCAGCTTCGGGAGGATTTCGTAACACGCAATTTAGCCGCCTTCCTCTGCATGGAATGTTCTGTCAGGACCACCAGGATCGGGGCATTAGATTCATCTCACCCGGAAGGTGGAAAAGCAGTCATTCACACTTGCAGAGAGCGGGAGGGAGAAGTTGCCAAAAGTGGCTGATTTGAATTTCTGCATTTTCTAATTTTTAACCTGGATGCTGAAAATAAATGTGTGCTGCTTGGGGCCAAAGGTACGACGTTGTGAGTCTCCAGAATAGGTCCAGCATTAATCCTGCCGTCGCGTCGCAGGGTGGTGGGAGGAGCAGCGAGGGTGAGCAGGAGGCTGGGCAGTCGGAGTAGCGGGGAGCCCCGGGCAGGGAGGGGAGGGAGGCCTTGGGGAGGCAGCAGGTCCAGAACTGGAAGAGGAGCAGTCAGTGTGTTTTGTAAGATTTATTTATTTATTTATTTATTTATTGAAAGGTAGAGTTACAGAGTAGCAGGGGCAGAGAGAGAGAGAGAGAGAGAGAGAGAGGGAGGGAGAGAGTGGGAGAGAGTGGGAGAGAGAGGGAGAGAAAGAAAGAGGGAGAGAGAAAGAGAGGTAGAGATAGAGAGAGGGAGAGAGGTCTTCCATCTGCTGGTTCACTCCCCAATTGGCCACAACAGCTGGAGCTGCACCAATTCAAAGCCAGGAGTTAGGAGCCTCCTCCAGGTCTCCCACACAGGTGCAGGGGCCCAAGCACTTAGACCATCTTCTACTGCTTTCCCAGGCCATAGCAGAGAGCTAGGTTGGAAGTGGAGCAGCCGGGTCTCGAACTGGCACCCATGTGGGATGCCGGCACTGCACGCAGCGGCTTTACCATCTACACCACAGCACAGCCCCAGCACTTCTGTGTTTTAAGAAGCAGCCTGTGTCCTGGTGGGCACCGCGGATACAGCTCTGTGATATTAGCATGAACAACTGATCCTGTCCCAAACTTTCCCAGACACCATCCTGTCCACCTCTGGTGGCCAAGACCAAGCTCACTGCTCCCCAGGACACCGAAGGCTCTGGGGTGGACAACGGCTCATCAGGGCAGCCCCGAAAGCCACATGTGCAGCACACGTGCTGGGGTTTCAGATTCAGCCTTCTGTTTGGATTAATAGCAGCTGCCCAGCCTGAACATGCAACCAAGCCAGTTCCGTGTGGGATGAGACCAAGGCCACAGAAGGACCAGAAGGGAGGCCCCGCAGGAGCAGCTCTGCTCAGGCTGTGCCGGGGCTGGGGCTGGGCTGGACGAGCGAGCATGGGTGCCCTGGTGACTTCACCTGACGGAGATCAACACCAGGGTGAAGAAGCCACAGCACCGCACCCGGCAGGCCCAGGGCTGTGCACGGCATTTCAAAGGGAGGTTGTGTGGAGACACGGATGGCACCTGTAACAGATTCATTCATGGGAGGAAGGGACTGGGGGGAGTGGGCACAGACCACAGGCTGGGCTGACCCCCCTTCCCCAGGCCCACCCTGTCTTCTCTGTTGCTGTCAGCTAAGGAAGACGTCCCCCTAGGGCAGGTCCGGGGATAAGGATGGCTGAGGCTTCCAGCGCTTTCTATGATTTGCAGGCAGGGGCAATGCAACACCTCTCTCTCTCTCTCTCTCGCTCACTCTCTCTCTCTTGCTCTCTCATTGTAAAACCCCAGTGGGCCCGGGTTCTGCCGAGACAGCAGCACGGCCTGTGCCCTGTGTGTGTGCATGGCCAGCCACACGCTGCATTTGCATGTTTTATTCCAGGTTCAAGGCTGAATCACGGGTTCTGGTCGGAGCCATAAAACTCCACATAAATTATGAGCCGGGCCGTGCTCTGCTTTGCCCTTGGCTCAGCTGCTGCTGGCTCTCCGAGAGGAAGTGCCCGAGACAGGCTCCAGGGCATGGAGACCCAGAGGCTGGGAGGTTCCAGCTGCAGGATGCCCCACCATGCACCATGCACCATGCACCATGCACCATGCACCATGCCCAGGGAGCGCGTTGACTGTGGGATGGAAACAGCAGAGGAGGCCCTGGCCAAGCCCAGGCAGGAGACAGAGGACGGCCTGGGCTGGAAACCACTGCCCAGAGTGTTGCCTGACAGCAGGTGCGGGTGACCTCCGCGGGGCTCTCAGTGAGCTGCGACGTGGAATCAGAGCCAATCCAGTGCAAGTACACGAGGGACCTACCTGGTGTGGGTGACCCCCGTGGAGGCCTGGTGGGACAGAGGCCAGACAGACTCACCCAGAGAGGGCACAGCAGACTGGCTCCACGCTACTGAGTGCAACAGGAAGGCTGGCCAGACATCAGGGCCGACGCCCCCATGAGGAAGTCGGGGTGGAAACGTGGGAAAGTCGGATTTCCTCCATATCCTTGGGTAGGGAGAGGGGCATTAGGAAGAGAAAGTCAGCCTGGTGGTGAGCGTGGGGCACGTGTGGTGCCTTGTCCCCTTCCTTCAAGGTGTAAAGACTTCTGAAGGTTCCCACCATGACAAATCATTTTCAAATGTACCCCGTTCGCAGTGATAACCAAAACCCCAAACACAAAGCGAGCTGTGCGTGTGTGCAGGGACTTAAGGGCCGAGTGGAGAGGCCGAGCGTGTTCCAGGCGGGAGCGTGTGTTATCACACGGGCATCAGTCTCCACCCTCAGCAGTCTGCAAACCCAGCGTGACCCCCGCCACGGCTCCAGCAGGAACTTGTTCTAATTCGGTTAGCTGATCCTCAAGGTCACAGGGAAAAGAAAATGAGACCCTGGATGGAATTTTAAGAATGAGAAGGACAGGGTCAAGCATTTGGTGCAGAGGCTGAAGGCCATTCGGGGCACCCACACCCCATATCAGGGCACCCAAGTTCAAGTCCTGGATCCACGTCCAGTTCCGGGTCCCTGGGAAGGCAGCAGGTGAAGGCGCAAATGCGTGGATCCTGCCACCCACACAGCTGGTCCACGCTCGACTCCTGGCTCCTGGGTTTGGCCTGGCCCACCAGTGGCTATGATGGGCGTTTGAGGAGTAGACCAGCAGATGGAAGACCTCTGTCTCTGTCTCTGTGTCCCTCTGCCTTTCAAATAAACAACAAAAAATAGTTTTTAAAAAATAGAAACTGAAATTATCCTTCTAAGGATCAAAACATAGCATCAAGTTATAATTAAAACTGTGATATTGGCCCCAAAAGATAACAAATTAATAGAACAAAGTAGAGTTTTCAGAGGCATAATATAGATATGTACATATTATGGAAATCAAATCCTTTCCCTCTAGGTCTGGGACAAATTCAGTTTTTAATTTGGAAAAAATATATATGTATGGGGGCTGGTGCGGTGGCACACTAGGTTAATCTGCCTGCAGCGCCGGCATCCCATATGGGTGCTGGTTCCAGTAGCTCCTCTTCCAGTCCAGCTCTCTGCTATGGCCTGTGAAAGCAGTGGAGGATGGCCCAAGTTCTTGGGCCCCTGCACCTGCGTGGGAGACCCGGAAGAAGCTCCTGGTTCCTGGCTTCAGATCAGTGCAGCTCCGGCCGTTGCAGCCATTTGGGGAGTGAACCAGCAGATGGAAGACCTCTCTCTGTCTCTCTCTCTCACTGCCTAGAACTCTGCCTGTCAAATAAACAAATAAATAAATCTTTAAAAAATATATAAGTATGTATATTGATTTGTATTTCAATATGCTTATCATTATATTTATGTTTGTATATCCTATTTACATGTTCATACAGCTATATAAAATTACAAGTTTATCTTAATATGTTTGTATTTATTTTATATTTTATATATTTCTATTTGAAAATATTTCACTAGTAGTTGTTTATACAAGGGGATTTCAAAAAGTTTGTCAAAAGAGAACAAAAAATAAAAAAGCTATTTAAACTAGGACGCAAGTCCAGCAAAGTTGCAGAATACAAGAGCAGTGTGCAAAGATCAACAGCACTGTCGCACAGCGATAGCGAATTATCGGGAAAAGAAGTCAAGAGAGCAATCCCATTTCCAAAAGCTACAAAAAAAATTAAAACCTAGGAATAAATTTAACCAAAGAGGCGAAAGATCCGTGCAATGTAAACCATAAATCATTCATGAGACAAACTCAGGATGACACAAAGAAGTAGAAAGATATTCCTCATTCGTGGGCTGGAAGAATCGGTAGCACTAAAACGTCCATCCTGCTAAAAGCAACGTATGGATCCCACGCAATCCCTATCAGAACTCCAATGGCAGCTTTCCCAGGACTACAAATCAACATCCGATGGTGAGAACACAGGATGCTGACACGGGAAGAGTGAGCCTGTACCCCCTCCAGCTCCCACCATGTACACACACAGCTCAGAATGGACCAAAGCCCACCTGGTGACGACTCCTGGAGCCAACGACCGTGTGTGTTCTTCGCACTGTTGCCGAAGAACAGTTGGCTGCAGAACTACAGGCTCACCTCCAGGCCCTCTGTCCTGTTCCCTTGGACCAAGTCTTTTCAAGCCAGTGCTGTGCTGTGTTAATTACTATGGCTTTGTAATATATTTTTAAGTCAAGTAGTAAAATGCCTCCTGCCTTGTTCTTTTTGCTCAGGATTACGTGGGCTACTCAGGGTCTTCGTGGGTCCATATAAATTTCAGTAGTCTTTTTATTTTCTTAATTCTAGGGAAAAGTCATTGGTATTTTGAGAGGGAGTGCACTGAATCTGTACACCTCTCTGGATAACGCAGACATTTTAACATGATTGATTCTTCAGTCTGCAAACACAGAATGTCTTTCCGCTTCTTTGTGACACCTTTCAACTCTCTGGCTCTACTTATTCCCAGATTTTTTTGGTAGCATTCGGACATGGGATTGCTTTCTTGATTTCTTTTCCTGATGCTTCACAATGCTCCCGATTGTTGCACACTGACCTTGTATACTAAAACTTTGCTGATTTGTTGATTAGTTCTAATAGTTTTGGTGTTATCTTTGGGGTTTTTAAAATAATTTTTATCTGTATAAGGTGAACACATCTTATGTATCTCATATATAAGATTCAGGAGCGTAGTGATACTGCCCACCCTCCCTCCACCTTCCTTTCTTATTTCTTTTAATTTTAATAATGACATACTTTCAGTTTATTTTACAATCATAAGACTCACCATCCACTAAGTAAATAATTCAACAAACAGTAAGAAGAAAAAAGTGTTCCTCAATAGTAGAAACAAGGGCTGGAAAAAATAATCAATTCTCAAAATATCAGTTTTGCTCACATACATCCCAGTTTTACATTGTTAGTTACCACAGATCAAACACATGGTATTTGCCTTTTGGGGACTGGCTTTTTTCCCTAAGCATAATGGCTTCCAGTTGCATCTATTTTGTTGCAAAATATGAAATTTTATTCTTTGTTATGGCCAAGTAGTATTCCCTAGCATGTATATACCACATTTTTAAATCAGTTGGTGGATAGCTGGGTTGAGTCCATTTCTTGTCCATTGTGAATTGAACTGCAATAAACATGAGGGTACAGTAACTCTTTCATACGCTGGTTTCATTTTTTTTGGGTAAATTCCCAGGAGTGGGATGACTGGGTCACACGGTAGAGCTATTTTCATTTCTCTGAGGCATCTTCACACTCTTCCATAGTGACTGCACAGTGTACATTCCCACCAACAGTGGCTTAGGGTCCCTCTTCCCCTACCTCCTCAACAGCATTTACTGTTTTCTGATTTCTGTTTGAGGGCTTTTCTTCCTGGAGTGAGTGATACTGTGCTTTTTATTGACATTTCTCTGGAGGCTGGTGGTCCTGAGCATTTTTTCACGTATCTGTTGGCCATTTGAATTTAGCTTTTTGTAAAATGCCTGTTCAAGGTTTTTGCCCATTTCTTGATTGGATTGTTTGCTTTTTGTTGAGTTTCTTGAGCTCTGTCTAGCAACCCTTTATCAGTGTCATGGTTCGCAAATGTTTTCTCCCATTCTCAGTTGTCCTCCACGTTGCTGAGTGTTTCCTTTGCTGTGCAGAAGCTTCTTAGCTTGATGGACTCCCACTTGTCTATTTTTGCTTTGATTGCCTGCAC
Organism: Oryctolagus cuniculus; assembly: GCF_051225735.1. Classification (NCBI taxonomy): domain Eukaryota; kingdom Metazoa; phylum Chordata; class Mammalia; order Lagomorpha; family Leporidae; genus Oryctolagus; species Oryctolagus cuniculus. Next base: position 4,903,104 of record NC_142869.1, on the reverse strand, counting down.
TTCTGGGGTCTTTTCCAAAAAGTCTTTACCTGTACCAATGTCTTTCAGAGTTTCCCCAATGTTCTCCTCTAGTAATTTCATGGTATCACGCCATAGTTTTAGATCCTTTACCCATTTTGAGGTAATTTTTGTATTAGGTGTAAGGTAGGGGTCTTATTTCACACTTCTGCACACAGAGATCCACTTTTCCCAGTGCTGTTGTTGAAGAGACTGTACCTTCTCAGGGGGCTGATTTAAGCTTCTGTGTCAAAGAAAAGATGGTTGTAGATGAGTGGACTGATGTTTGGGTTTCTAGTTTGCTTCACTGAGCTACATGTCTACCAGGATGTTGTGATTATAACTGCCCTGTAGTGTGTCTTCAAGTATGGTGTGTGATGCTGCTGTTGTTTAATATTGCTTTAGCTACTTGAGGTCTCTTGTGTTTCCATACAAACTTCAGCATCGTTTCTGTCTAGATCTCAAAGAATGTCATGGTATTTTGATTGGGATCTCATTGAATCTGTAAATTGCTTTCAGTAGTATGGACATTTTGAGGATATTAATTCTTCCAATCCACAATCATGGATTTTTTTTCCATTTTTTTGATGTCTACTGTTTCTTTCTTTAATGTTTTGTGATTTTATTTATAGAGAGCGTTCACCTCCTTAGTTAAATTTATTCCAAGATATTTAAAGTTTTTATTGCTGTTGTGAATGGGATTGATCTTACAAGTTCTTTCTCAGCCATGGCATTGTCTGTGTATACAAAGATTATTATTTTTATGTGCTGATTTTATAACCTATATCTTTGCCAAACTGTCTTACGGGTTCCAGTAGTCTCTTAGTGGAGTCGTTTGGTTCCTCTCTTTATAGAATCAAGTCATCCACAAACAGGAATAATTTGACTTTCTCTTTCCCAATTTGTATCCCTCTGATTTCTTTTTCCCTGCATAATGGCTCTGGCTAAAACTTCCAGAACTATATTGAATCGCAATGATGAAAGTGGGCATGCTTGTCTGGTTCCTTACCTTAGTGGACATGCTCCAACTTTCCCCCATTCAGTAGATGCTGGCTGTGGGTTTGTCATGTATTGCCTTGATTGTGTTGAGGAATGTTTCTTCAATATCCAATTTGCTTAAGGTTTTCATCATGAAAGTTGTTGTATTTTACCATGTGCTTTCTCTGCATCTATTGCAATAATCATAAGGTTTTTATTCTTCAGTTAATGTGATGCATCACATTTAGTGATTTGCATATGTTGAATCATCCCTGCATATCAAGGATAAATCCCACTAGATATTTCTGATGTGTTGCTGGATTTGCTTAGCTAGCATTTTGTTGAGGATTTTTGCATCTATGTTCATCAGTGATGTTGGTCTATAGTTCTCTTTCCTTGTTGTGTCTTTTTCTGGTTTTGAAATTAAGGTGATGCTGGCTTCATAAGAGTAGTTTGGGAGGATTCCTTCCTTTTGTATTGTTTTGAATAGCTTGAGAAGAATTGGAATCAGTTCCTTTTTTTAAAAAAATATGTATTTATTTTAAAGGCAGAGTTACAGAGAGAGAGAGAGAGAGAGAGAGAGAGAGAAAGGTTTTCCGTCTGCTGTTTCGCTCCCCAGAAGGCCACAATGGCTGGAGCTGCACCGATATGAAGCCAGGAGCCAGAAGCTTCCTCCAGGTCTCCCATGTGTGTGCAGGGATCCAAGGACCTGGGCCATCTTCCACTGCTTTCCCAGGCCATAGTAGAGAGCTGGATCAGAAGTGGAGCTACTGGGACTTGAACTGGCACTCATATGGGATGCCAGTGCTATAGACTGGGGCTTTACTCACTATACCACAGCGCCAGCCTCAAATTAATTTTTTTAGAAGTCTGATATAATTCAGCAGTGAAGCCATCCAGTCCTGGACTTTTCTTTGTTTGGAGGGTCTTTATTATGATTTAATATACATATATACATAATCGGCATACACACACACACACACACACACACACAATCATGCTACTTGCAAGCAGTGACAATTTGACTTCTTCCTTTCTGATGTAGATGCCATTTCTTTCTTTGTCTTGCCTAATTGCCCTGGACTATGTTGAATAAAAGCAGACATCCTTGTCTTGTCTAGATTTTAGAAAGTGTTCAGCTCTTCCCCATTCAGTATTTCAGTTGTTTGCCTGGTAGGTGTGGACATAGAGATTTATTCCTTCTACAGCTAATTTGTAGAACTTTCATCATGAAGAGATGTTGCATTTTATCAAACACCTGTTATGCACTGGGAGATGGTTTGTTACGGTATCCAAGTTCTTCACAATTCAGTTTCAGTAAGTTCTGTGTGCCCAGGAATTTGTCCATTCCTTCTAGATCATCAAATTCGTTGAGGTATAATTGTTCATCATAATCTCAACTATCTCTTGCATTCCTGTGGTGGCAGTTACAATGTCTCCTTTTTCATTTCTGATTTTACTTCTTTGGGCCCTCTCTCTTTTTTCTTTCTTATTTTAGCTAAGTATTTGTCCATTTTGTTTATTTTTTCAAAGTAAAAGCTCTTCATTTCATTTTTTGTCTATTTTATATATTTATGCTCTGAATTTTATAATTTCTTTCCTTCTTCTAATTTGGAGGTCTATTTGTAATTGTTTTTAGAATTCCTTGGGGGTGTAGTGATAAGTTGTTTATTTGAGACCTTTTGGGGTTTTTTGATATAAGCATTAATTGCTATAAAATTTCTTCCTAGCCTCCTTTGGCTGAATTCCATAGGTTTTGATATGTTAAGTTTCCTTATTCATTTCCAGAAACTTTTAAATTTCATTCTCAATCTATCCCTTGATCCATTATTTGTTCCAGGATAAGTTGTATAACTTCATGTTTTTATACAGTTCCCAACTTTTTCTTGATATTGACGTCTAGCTTTTTTTACATTTATTTATTTCTAGTTTTATTTTATAAAAAGATACTGGATATAATTTTTATTTTTCAAATTCCTGGAGACTTGTTTTGGACCCACCTCATGACCTATCCTGTGCTGTGTCAGAAGGAACACCCTTCAGCTGTTGAGGGGAACATTCTGGAGATAATTGCAAGTTCCAATTGATCTAGGGTGCAGTTTAACTCTCTCTCTTTGTTGATTTTCTGTCTGGATGATCAATCGGTTACTAAAAGTGGGATGTTAAAGTCTCCTATTATTTTATTGGAGTCTATCTCTCCCTTTGAAACTATTAATATTTGCTTTATATATTTGGGTGCTTCAATATTGAGTGCATATATATATATATTTGCAATCGCTGTTTCTTCTTCTTGATATGAGCTGTTGTCATTATTTAGTGAGCTTCCTCATCTCATTTTATTGCTCTTGGTTTAAAATCAATTTTATCAACTCCACTAAGAGGCTGTCAGAACTCTTAAAAGAATCAAGTAAAATTGCAGGATGTAAAATCAACACACAAAAATCAATAGCATTGTTATATACCAACAATTCTCTGGTTGAGAAAGAACTTTTAAGATCAGTCCTATTCACAATAGCTATCAAAAAACTTAAATTCCTTGGGGTAAACTTAACCAAAAATGTGAAAGTTCTCTAAGATAAAAATTTAAAAACATAGGGGCCAGAATTGTGGCATAGATGGTAAAGCCATCACCTGCAACACCAGAATCCCATAGGGTTGCCAGTTTGAGTCCTGGCTGTTCCACTTTTAATCCAGCTCCCTGATAAAGTACCTGGGAAAGAAGCAGAAGATGACCCAAGTCCTAGTGCCCCTGCACTCATGTAGGAGACTTAGAAGAAGCTCCTGGCTCCTGGCTTCTGGCTCCTGGCTTTGGCATGGTCCAACTCTGGTCATTGAGTGGCCATAAGGGGAATAAACTAGCAGATGGAATCTCTCTCTCTCTCTCTCTCTCTCTCTCTCTGAAATTCTCTCTGAAATTCTGTCTTCAAATAAATGTCTTTTTTTTTAAAAGAAAATTTCAAAATCTCAATGGAAGGAATAGAAGACAGAAAAAATGTGAAAATGTTCCATGTTCATGTGTTGAAAGAATTAACATCATTAAAATGTCCATTGTATCAGGCCAATTTATAGATTTGATTTGATTCCAATCAAAATCCCAAGGACGTCCTTCACAGAAGCACAGAAAACAATCTTGAAATTCATATGGAATCACAAAAGACCCCAAATATCTGAAGCAATTTTAAACAATAAAAACAAAGCCGGAGGTATCACAAGATATACTATAGGACTGTTCTGGCCAAAGCAGCCTGGTACTGGCACAAAAATAAACATGTTGACCAATAAACAGAATAAACCCAAGAAATTAACCTATGCATCTGCAACCAAGTAATTCTGATAAATGAGCTAAAATCATTCCCCGAAGAAAGAATGGTCTGTTCAACAAATGGTGTTGGGGAAATTGGATTTCCACATACAAAAGCTTGCAACACACCCCTACCTTATATTCTATACAAAAATCAACTCACAGTAGATCAAGAATCTAAAGACCTGAACTCATGAAACTGCTACAGCAGAATATAGGATAAATGCTGCAAGACACTGGCCTGGGCAAAGACTTCTTGAAAAAGACCCCAGAAGCACAAGCAATCAAAGCAAAGATAGACAAATGGGATTCCATCGGGCTAAAAGCTTCCGCACAGCGAAGGAAGCACTCAGCAAAGTGGAGAGGCCGTCGACAGAATCAACAAAGGGTTACTGTCCAGAATATATGAATCCTAGAAACTCAGCTCCAACAAAACAAACAACCCAGTTAAGAAATGGACAAAGGATGTGAGCAGGCATTCTTCAAAGGGTAAAATACAAGTGGCCAACAGACGCACACAAAAAAAATGTTCAGGATCACTGCCACGAGGGAAATGCAAATAAAAACCGCAATGAGGTATCACCTCACTCCATTAGAATCACTATCATACAGAAATCAAAATATAACAAATACGGGCGAGGTCGTGAAGGAAAAGGTATCCTAATTCACAGCTGGTGGTAATGCAAATTAGTGCGACCACTGTGGAAACAGGATGGCAGTTCCTCAGAAAACTAAAAATAGATCTTCATATAATCCAGTAATCCCACTCCTGAGAATAGTTCCAGTGGAAAAGAAATCAGCTTGTGAAAGAGACACCTTCACTCCACTGTTTATAGCAGCTCAATCCACCATAGCTGAGATGTGGAATCAGTCTAGATGTCCATCAACTGGTGACCAGAAAGAGAAAATACGGTGTATATGCATAGTGGAATATTACTCAGCCATAAAAAGGAATGGATTCCTGACGTTTGCAGTGCAATGGATTAAACGGGAGATCATTATGCTAGGCAAAATAAGCCAGACCCAAAAAGGTAAGTGTCACATTTTCTGTTATTTGTGGAACTTAATATATTCAGAGAGAATAAAAATCGTGTGGATGTCATATCATTGGTATTTAGTTATAAATATTGTTTCATTGAATCATACCATGGAATTGACAATGTATTCTTCTTTCCCCACATTACAAAGAGTGGGGGAGGAGGAGGAAGAAGAAGAGGAAGAAGAGGGAGAAGAAGAAGGAGGAGGAGGAGAAGAGGAAGAAGAAGAAATGGAGGGGCCAGCCCTGTGGCGTAGCAGGTTAAGCCTCCATCCATATGGGAGCTGGTTTGAGTCCCAGCTGCTCCGCTTCAGATCCGGCTCCCTGCCAATGGCCTGGAACTTAGTCCCAAGACACAGCCCTGTGGTTCCTGAATGTCGTCCAAGGCTGGGGGATGACGATAGGCCCCTGGGCACCCAGGCAGCACTGAGCTGGTCACACCCGAGTTGCACAGTCATCAGGCACTGTGCAGTCTCAGGTATGCCCCAGGCCCACATAAGACTGGTGGTGATGCACAGCTAAGTGAGTCTATTCCCGCAGGGTCAGGTGTCTGGTGGAGGCAGGTCCAGAGGCCCGGCTGCAAGTCGCGGCCTCTGACTCGCACACCAGTCGGCTCTGTTCTGAGCTCCAGGTCAAGGTCCTAAGTCCCCTCTCCTCCCTGCTGCTCAGCAGCTGAGACTCCTGTACCACCGGCCAGAGCTTGGCGGCAGGATGATGGACGTGGACCACTGGCGTCTACTGGCCTCCGGGCAGGGGCCGCGGGACCCTGCGGGCACCAGGTCTCACAGTGGTGGGCCGGGTACTTGCTGTCAAGTCTAAGGTCTGGACTTAATTCCTCTTCCTGCCCCCACACAGAAACCATCCATGCTGTATTACTTGGAGCTGGGGTGGGTGACGTATGCAATTCTTCACCAGCGACATCCTCAGCTGCCATCTTGCTCCCCTCCCCCTGTCATTATCAGGACAAACAGCTTGATGTGTCACTTGGCTGAGCAGGGGCCCAGGTCATGACCCCGTCCAGACCCTCACACTTTACTTCTCTTCTGGTTTATTTCAACTATTCATTTACCTAGAAGCATTCCTAAGTCTTTTACAAACAAAAGGTCTTAGGGAAATTCCGTATGAAGCAAGTACTCTTGTCAAAATTTCCAAACTGTTTCTCCTCCCTATGAACCCCCAAACCCGTGCCAGCTGAGAGACTTGGCTATTGGGGGCATCCCGATTGCAACGCCCTGTGGGTATCCGTGCAGCCGGAACATGGACTGGTCCTCAGGCAGCTCCAGCAACGAGGCGGAGGAGAAAGGAGCTGGTGGGGCCGGAGACGGCACCGGGAAGAAAAGAAATGGGCTGCGGCAGGGGGTTTTAATTCTCTCTCGGCAACACCTGCGGTGGGTTCCAGAGGGTGACCTGGTTGAGTAAACTATATGGTCCCAGAGGGCGACAGCAGGCGACAGCAGGCGACAGCAGGCTGCACCTCATGGCGCAGGAATAGATACAGAGGGAAGGTGAGTCTCCTGAGTGTTACAGGAGAGAGCGTTTCCTAGGACTCAACACCAAGACCCACGTCTGTGCTCCACGCAGCCTGGTGCAGCCACCGGCACCCATCGTGTTCCACAGCTTGGTTGTACTCGGTTGGTTGCAACGCCATATAAGAAACAGCTGGGGCCAGTGCCGCGGCTCACTAGGCTAATCCTCCACCTGCGGCGCTGGTACCCCGGGTTCTAGTCCCGGTTGGGGCGCCAGTTCTGTCCTGGTTGCTCCTCTTCCAGTCCAGCTCTCTGCTGTGGCCCAGGAAGGCAGTGGAGGATGGCCCAAGTGCTTGGGCCCTGCACCCCATGGGAGACCAGGAGAAGCACCTGGCTCCTGCCATCGGATCAGCGTGGTGCGCCGGCTGCAGCGCGCCAGCCGCGGCGGCCATTGGAGGGTGAACCAACGGCAAAGGAAGACCTTTCTCTCTGTCTCTCTCTCTCACTGTCCACTCTGCCTGTCAAAAAAAAAAAAAAAAACTCACTTAAAACCAGCTCATGACTTAAAACCAGCTCATGCAAGCTCTCCACCTGGCCCCTCTCTCTTCTCTTCCTGTCCCCTGGAGAGACCAAAAAGCACAACTCATTGCCTAATAGACACACAGTCAGCCTGCAGCCAGATTGCACGGCCCACGCTGCCTACTGGGCTTTTTTATCCCTGAGGGCTTGTCCAGTGGCTCTGCGCAGGTGGTCAAGCCTCTCCAGGTGTGGCCTCTACAGCGCGTCGGTGCCTGGTTGAGAAGGTCCCCCAGCATGGGAAGGGGGCGAGGGGATGAGGGAGGGGAGACTGGCCAAAAGCCGCGTCCTAACTCGCCTCCTGTTGGACGACACCCACCTCCCCAGGTGGTGTGGGACTAACAGAAACCGCATGGAAAATGGAACTAAGAGGTAACCTGGTTTTTGGTGCAAAGACATTTTTGGAATCCATGCACAGTTTTATCACAATTCTCATTTTTATGAACGTTTTTGAAGATCCCTCCTATGCACGGGTTTCAAATATTGCGTACCAAAATAATGTTTTAATGGCATTTTCCACGAATGCTTGAAGTCCCTTTGGACACAGGCAGGCCCCGAGGCCCAGCAGGTTTGACTTATGCTTCCTGCCTTCACCACGGCGTAGAAGTGACACGCGTGCAGCAGAACGCACACTGTGACTTTGTGACTTTGGATCTTTCCCTGAGCAGGTGACGCACGGCCGGATCCCCTCTCAGGCTGTGGGCTCAGCTCCCGGTGGGCACTGCGGTCCCCAGGGGAAGCCACTGCGGCTCTCCCCAGTGCACGGTGCTCTGCGCTCCGGTGCTCCATGGTGAGGTGGGTGACGCACACTCCCCACCTACAGCATTGCCAGCTAACAGCGGGGTCCTGCAGACACGGTCCTGTTGGAAGCCCAGGCACGTCTGCCAGCAGATCCTGTGGTCACGAAGACAGAGACCTCAGTTATCTCAAATTCCAAATATCTAGTGGCACAAAAATGGTTGTTTTGCTCATTAGTCATTCATGGCATTCGAGTCCTTTTGTCAGATCATTAATTTCTTACCCACTCTGTGCTGGCTCATTCTGCTTCCTGGAATGCTACTCACTTCTCCCCCCTAAAGGACCGGGGAGAGCCTGGAGTTGGAGCCAGGAGCCGGGAACCGGGGCTGTGCAGACAGGAGACAGAACCTAGAAAGACCACAAATATCCCTGGTTGCTATGGCCCAGGAGTGCCAGAAACCCCGCCTCTTCCCTACCCCTGCCCTCCCTCCTCCCTCCCTCCTCCCTTTCACGTCTTCCCTTGTGCTGAAGGTAACAAGTGCTCCTTCTTCTTCAGCACAGGGCAATGCCCTCTCGGGTGACAGTGGGTCCCCAGCCATCGACGGGGGCCCCGGGGACCCAGAGGTCACACTGCTCACGTCCTGCCCCAGAGCTGTCCTTGAGCCACCGATGGCTCATCAGCAGCATGTTGGAAGTTTGAGACTGTGAGATGAATAATAATTAACCAAGATTCATGCCTGGAGTTTCCCTGGCTGGAAACGCTTGGGTGGAACCGTCCCAGTGGCCACAAGGAGACAGCATCCCTGGCGGGGGCAGTGTGGGGAGCGCCATTCTTTCCAGGTGACCTCAGGAGTGGGCCAAGATTCTAAACGCTGCCAGCACAAAGCTCTGTGGCTAATGTGTGCCCTGGCACCGTCCCTTCAGTCCCTGCACAAGGTAACAGCCCGTGTGTCAGCGTAGCCATCTCAGCGTATGACGAGAGCCTAGTAGAGAGCTGGGATTATTAGTTACTTTAATACATGGTGCTGTAGAGCCAGCGCTGTGGCACAGTGGGTTAAGGCCCCTGCCTGCCGTGCTGGCATTCCATGTGGGCGCCAGCTCAAGTCCCAGCTGCTCCTCTTCCAACCCAGCTCTCTGCTGTGGCCTGGGAAAGCAGTAGAAGATGGCCCAAGTCCTTGGGCCCCTGCACCCGCATGGGAGACCCAGAGGAGGCTCCTGGCTCCTGGCTTTGGATCAGCTCAGCTCCAGCCATTGTGCTCATTTGGGGACTGAACCAGCAGACGGAAGGCCTCTCTCTCTCTCTGGCTTTTTTTTTTTTTTTTTTTTTTTTTTTACAGGCAGAGTGGACAGTGAGAGAGAGAGACAGAGAGAAAGGTCTTCCTTTGCCGTTGGTTCACCCTCCAATGGCCGCCACGGCTGGCGCACCACGCTGATCCAAAGCCAGGAGCCAGGTGCTTCTCCTGGTCTCCCATGGGGTGCAGGGCCCAAGCACTTGGGCCATCCTCCACTGCCCTCCCTGGCCACAGCAGAGAGCTGGCCTGGAAGAGGGGCAACCGGGACAGAATCTGGCGCCCTGACCGGGACTAGAACCCGAGGTGCTAGTGCCACAGGCGGAGGATTAGCCTAGTGAGCCATGGCGCTGGCCTGGCCTCTCTCTATAACTGTCTTTCAAATAAATAAAATAAATCTTAAAGTAAAGGAAATGGTGCTGTAATATTAATGTCTCCATGAGACAAATGAGAAAAAAGATATGAGAAGAGCTTGAGTATTTTCTGGAAGTTACATAGGAATGAGGTATCATAATACAATCAAAAATATGACCCCCCAAATTTGTGGGAAGTGGAATTAAAAGATACATTTATTTTGGTGTAAAAAATATTGGAATCCATGTTGTGCTTTTTCATAATATGTACTGGAGTAAATAGGATCAACTTTTAATTCTATTTTCTACAAATTCAATTTTAATTTTTTAAAAATCATTTTATTTGTGTTTATTGAGAGGGAAAGAGAGAGAAAGACAAACACATCTCCCATCGCTGCCTCACTCCCCAGATCTCCACAACAGCTGGGCTGGGCCAGACCAAAGCCAGGAAGGCCATCCAGGTGTTCCTTGTGGCTGGAAGGCCCCGGATCCCTGCGCCATCAGTGCTGCCTCCCCAGGTGTGCACTAGCAGGAGGCTGCAACCGGCAGTGAAGCTGGGCCTGAAACCTAGGCACTCCGGTGCCGGAGGTGGGCGCGCCTGGAGGCATCTCAGCCCCGGCACCACAGGCCCCTCCTCTCCTGAACTAGAGGAGCAGGTCCCCCCTGAACTAGAGGAGCAGGTCCCCCCTGAACTAGAGGAGCAGGTCCCCTCCTGATGGCTGGGCGTCGTCCCTGCAGCTCCTAGCACGGGGCTCCCACTGCCCCGGAGACGCAGTTCCCGAGGCTGAGGCTGAGAGAGCCCCTCTCGGTGGTATCTGAGCTGACTTCACAAGGTGACCTTGGGGGCCCCAGGCATGCACGGCGGTGTGACACCGCCTGAGGAACCAACATGGGATTAGAGCATTGGAACTGTCAGCCCCACCCCCAACCTCCGGGGAAGAGCAGGGGGCTGGAGTTTGGGTTAATCCCCAGTGGCCAATGGCTTAGTCATTCGTGCCCCATGGGAATCAAATGTCCATGAAGCCTTAAGGCAGGGCTCAGAGAGTTTCCAGGTGGGAAGCACCTTCCTTGGGGTGCTGGAAGACGGCACACCTGGGGAGGGGCACACCTGGGGAGGGGCACACCTGGGGAGGGGCACACCTGGGGAGGGCACACCTGGGGAGGGCACACCTGGGGGGGCACACTTGGGGAGGGCACACCTGGGGAGGGCACACCTGGGGGGGCACACCTGGGGAGGGCACACCTGGGGAGGGGCACACCTGGGGAGGGCACACCTGGGGGGGGCACACTTGGGGAGGGCACACCTGGGGAGGGCACACCTGGGGAGGACAGCACACCTGGGGAGGGCACACCTGGGGAGGGCACACCTGGGGGGGCACACTTGGGGAGGGCACACCTGGGGAGGGCACACCTGGGGGGGCACACCTGGGGAGGGCACACCTGGGGAGGGGCACACCTGGGGAGGGCACACCTGGGGGGGGCACACCTGGGGAGGACAGCACACCTGGGGAGGGGCACACCTGGGGAGGACAGCACACCTGGGGAGGGCACACCTGGGGAGGGGCACACCTGGGGAGGGCACACCTGGGGAGGACAGCACACCTGGGGAGGGCACACCTGGGGAGGGCACACCTGGGGAGGGGCACACCTGGGGAGGACAGCACACCTGGGGAGGACAGCACACCTGGGGAGGGGCACACCTGGGGAGGGCACACCTGGGGAGGACAGCACACCTGGGGAGGACAGCACACCTGGGGGGGGGCACACCTGGGGAGGACAGCACACCTGGGGAGGACAGCACACCTGGGGGGGGCACACCTGGGGAGGACAACACACCTAGGGGGGGCACACCTGGGGAGGACAGCACACCTGCGGAGGGCACACCTGGGGAGGGGCACACCTGGGGAGGGCACACCTGGGGAGGACAGCACACCTGGAGAAGGCATGGAAGTCTCCCCAGACCTCTCCGTGCTCCCCTCTCTGTGTGGCCATCCTGGAGTCGCATCCTTCCTGATGAACCAGCAGTAGCAGGTGCACCGCCCTCCTGGGCCCTGCGAGCCTTCCCACCACACTGCTGACCCTCGGGAGGGGTCTCAGGAGCCCCTGATTCGTGTGCAGTCCTGGGACTGGTGCTGATGGAGCTCCGGGGGGTGGGTGTGGACCCCTCACAGCATTGTAACCAAGGCTATCAGAATTTTAAATCAAAATTATTTCTGCAAAGGTGAAATTCTAATTTTACTTTGTTAATTACATCTTATTAATTGTTCCAATGAATTGAATTTTCAAACCTAGCATTTGCAGTCCTTGCTGCCATATTAAAAGTGGATTCATGCTTTATACCTGTTGTTTAGACAAATGGATGTGTGTATTCAATACTATTATAAATATGATATTAATCTTATAGAGAGAATAGCATACAGATGAATATATAACATACTCTATATGTACAGAAATGAAAATCATTACAGTGTGTTTAAAATATTATTTACTATATACAGAAATGATTTTAATCCTTATAGAGAGTAGAGCATACAAACACGAGAGTACTTAAATGGTGAACAAACTGTGTAATTCTATTTTTCCATGAACTCTTTGAGGTGCCCTTATACATATGGAGAGAGAGGGAAACCATGAATAATTCAGCGTTGTAACTCGCTGGCTGCTGCGTGCAGTGTGTACGTCACACTCGTCTGGAAAGATCTCCCCACTTAAGAATGTGAGCATGCAAGGAGTGAGAAAATGAACACTCAGCCCAACCAAGAAATTCTCCTTAAACAAGCAAGAATGCGTTAAATCCGTACCCGGGCAGGGTTTGGCCAGACAGTCAACCATCATTATCCTCCCCAAAGTGCTTCCACCACCACCCAGCGCTCCCCACGCACTCCAGAGGAGGGGTTCTGAAATCCGTGCACACAAGTCTTCAAGAAGCTCATGAAAAATGCATTGCCACAGTGGGAACACGATTTGGTCCCCAGCTCCTGCAGGTGTCAAAGCTTGAGAGTCTTTCGCCTGTCAGTGGTTCATGGCTTCATGCTAATGAATGCCTGGATTGAGGGTGGACGCCTTGCCCGGTTATGGTGCTTGGGCAGGGGCCTGGTGAGGGGTCCTTGGGCAATCCAGGGCTGGGGGTTGGCTCAGCCCCTGGAGGGCTGGCTCTGCAATCACAGTTTGGCTCTGCTGTTCTCCATGTCCACTTGCTGGCTCGCCCTGTGGTCACTCCTCTGCTTGCTCCACTGTCCACTCCCCTGATCAGACGCAGGACTGACCAGGACACCTGATCTTGGACTGAGAACCTCCCAGACCACAACCGGAAATCAACCTTCCATCTGAGCGGCTTCTCTCGGGCAGCTTAGCAAAGCCATCGAAAGTTGACAAACACAGGTGCACTTTGAAAAAACCATGCACGGATTTCAAAATTTTTGCACCAAAAGAAACCTTTTAATTCCATTTTCCATGTGCTCTTGGATGTCCTCTTGTATGGGGGCACTTGCCCTGAAGACCCACTGTGTGTCAGCCAGTGTGGGAGGCCCCTTCGGGTGCACCTGCTGGAACCATGACAGGATTTTTCTCCTTTGCAGTGACCTCCGAAAGAGGCAGCTCAGTAAAATGATGGCTTTGCCCGACGCAGACCGGATAACTGGGGACTCAACGCTATTGTCGTTACTACTAGTGCAGAAACTAAAATCACCAGCTTGGGCTCCGATTTATTGGACTTTAGATCCAAAACATCATTCATTTATATGAAACACGGAGCTAAATGTTTGCTGTTCCCACTATGAACTTGACTAGAATTAGAACTGCAGTTTCAGGACAAAAAAAAAAAAAAACTGTGAGTCTAAAAATAGCTCATTCTTATTTACCGTTAACTGTGCGAAACATCTTTCAATAGCAAACGCCCTTACGTGTGATTGTTCAAAGGAACGATTACAGGAGCCGACCCCTGAAACCGCCCCCTTGGCCAACATGTCACAGATTAAAAGCCAGCCCAGTGCACCTGCAGGGCACCGGTTTCTGAACCATCCCCACTCCATGTGGGCACTAAAATCCGTGGATTCTCAAGTCCCATGGAGAAAATGAGGAGGTATTTGCGTGGAGCCTGCCCACGGCCTCCCACCTCTCAGTGGCTTACAAAGCCTAGTGCAATGTCCATGCATATAGATAAATACTGCCCTGCGTGATTTAGGGAATGCTGGCCAGTCAGAAAGCCTACACCTGCTCTGGACACGGTGTTTCCCTGATCCCAGGTTGGGTGAACCTGCAGGTGTGGAGCGGAGCCCTCAGACCCACGGGGCTGACTGCATTTATGAAGCAACAGCGTGCTGGTAAAATTACAGTGCCTGGATAAGTCACCCTTTCCACAGCCGCAGTCCCACTGGAACACTGTCCTGAAAACAGCAGCACTAATGTTATCCTAGAGTTAACTACAGTGAAATGATTACAGTGCTCGGGTCCAGGGGGTTTTGTTTTGTTTGTTTTTTGCAGAAAACTTCCCCACTGATCGGCGGCGATTCCAGTCTTCTCCCTGGGCTTCCCCTCCCACGCCCTGCAGGAAGTCGCCAGAGGCCCTCGTATTCCACCGCTTCTGAGGGTGGCCGCGAGAGCAGGATTTCTGGAGCACCGCTGAGGTTCTGCCCGACTTTGCTCAGTAAGCGCAGCCCCACAGAACCAGGAAGGGTGCAAAGTCACGGCTTCTGGATTAGGGAAGGCAGTACCTGGGAGTTAAAGCCCCCGGCTCCGGCCAAGGTCCTCTTCCGCCACCTCCTGAGAACTGCGTGGACAGGGCGTGAGGTCCCTTTGGCCATTCGAAGCCACGCAGGCTGCCCGGCCCTCAGAAGCCGGCTCTCACCTCTGGATTGCTCCAGGTTCTGTTACTAATCCTGCTACTGTATTACTTTGCTGTCCTGCTACTGCAATCGACTGAGTAGACTTTTCATGAAGAGTGGATACAGTGTGCACAGGCAGACTACCGCTACACCTGGACAAGTGGGTAGCTACAGCGTCACGAACTTTACTGAAACTGTTTTCCAAGGAGTCTGAGCTCCTGCTCACCTTGGGTCACACTGCTGTGTTGGAGACACTGGTGCAGAGCCGCATCCCAGCCGACACGTCTCTGCTCTAAGGGTCAAGGAGAGCAAGCCCGGGAGGGCAGGTGCACAGTGGGCACCAGTCGAATGGCTGTTAACGACTGGTACTGAGAGGCGTGTCCGCAGGGACCACTTGGTTTTCACGACTGTGGCTGAGAAGGCTGCCACACACTCGCGAGCTCGCGAGCTGCTGCCTGACCCTGCCGTGGTCTCAGGGTTCATCCAGCCGCAGGCTTCCGGCAGCAGTGACTGAGCGAGCGGGAGAGAGGCTCTTGGCTTTGACGCCACACTCTGCCCTGCTGGGACCCTTACAGATGCTCATTCCTGTAGGTAAACCGCTCAGAACTGCGTCCAGGGGAGGCACGGGTGTCCAGATGTGGCTCAGGAGGTCCGAGACATGGTTGTGGTAGGCATGTCGGCCCGGGATAACAAGTCAGACACCAGGCAGGAAGTTACGCCGATCTGAGCCGGGGAGGAGGGTCGGGAGGAAGCACAGAGGTTTGCTGGATTCAATGGTGTCCGAGATGCAGACACTGCCCTAGGGAGGCAGGGCCATGACTGGGACTGGACGCCTGTTAGACTCATTACAGCGGGCCGGCGCTGCGGCTCACTAGGCTAATCCTCCACCTAGCGGCACCGGCACACCGGGTTCTAGTCCCAGTCGGGGCACCGGATTCTGTCCCAGTTGCCCCTCTTCCAGGCCAGCTCTCTGCTGTGGCCCAGGAGTGCAGTGGAGGATGGCCCAAGTGCTTGGGCCCTGCACCCCATGGGAGACCAGGATAAGTACCTGGCTCCTGCCATCGGATCAGCGCAGTGCGCCGGCCCCGGCAGCCATTAGAGGGTGAACCAACGGCAAAGGAAGACCTTTCTCTCTGTCTCTCTCTCTCTCACTGTCCACTCTGCCTGTCAAAAAATAAAATAAAATAGACTCGTTACAGGAACAAAAGCAAAGGAGCACGGCCAAGGTTGAGGCCAAACTCCTTGGGGCTGCACTGACGTGGGACTTGGGGCTCATGAAGGGAGCTGGCTGGCCACGGCAGGGCCAGGTGCGACTGGGAGATCTTGCTGGGTCTTTCAGTTCCAGTCCGGACAAGTTTCAGTGCCTGTGCAAGAAGGAAAGTTGGGGAAAGTGTGTCCCCATGACCCCAGAAAAAGGGAGAAGAGGTGCTTTGGGCGGGGCTGCGGGGAGGTGAGGACGGGCGCAGGCCATGGAGAAGGGAAGAAAGTCACTCCAGCAAAGGAGTGCAATGATTTAATTTGACTCAACATAATTACAAAGTTCCCTCTTGTAAAAACAGGGACAAAGAGAAGACATTGAATAGGATTTCTCTCCAAACATGGCAGCTTTTAAAATCAGACTTCTGGAAGACAAGGGAGTAGTGCATCTATCGAGAGAAGATAGTCACAAGGAAAATGTTATAAAACCTGCAACTTCAGGCTCCATATTTTAAAATCACAGCCATCAGCTTCTACCACCACTGGGAAAAAAACACAAAAGGCTTTGAAACAGGGGCGGTGGGACGATGACTGTGCCTCCTTCCCAGGAACCGGATCTGCGTGTAGACAGTGGACAGCAATCCGAGCTAGTCCTGCCCTTGGAAATGCAGATTAGTTGTGTCTGGCAGAAGGCGAGTGAGGAGCGAACCATTCTGTGTCTATTGGTACAATTGTTTTTCATCTCTCGTCTGCCCTTGCATGAGAGACACTGCTCTGCCCTTTCAACAAGCTGTCACAGCCGCTGGTCGTCTCAAGCCTCAGTGAGTGAAATAAGATCTTTGATGTGGGTTTGCTTTATATCAATATAGCAATAAAGATCGGGGGCAGGCGTTTGGCAAAGCCGTCCATGAATACAGCGCTCAGAATCCCTGCCTTCCATACTGGACTGCCTGGATCCGAGCCCCAGCTCCGATTCTGATTCTAGCTTCTTGCCAAGGTGCACTTTGGAAGGCAGCAGCAATGGGTCCCTGCCAACCACGTGGGAGGCTGGATTGGTTTCTTGGTTCTTGGCTTCTGCCTGGCCCAGCCCCAGCTGTTGTGGGCATTTGGATTGTGAACCAGTGCTCGAAAGCTCTCTCTCTCCCTCTCTTGCCCTCATTCTCTCTTTGGTAAAGATGCTCTTATAGCAGAAGTGTTTAGAATACTCAGGCAATCAGAAGGGTGAAAGGTCGTAAGTATGTGTGTTAGTGAAGTCCACCAGAGGTGGCACGGTGCCAGACTTGAGGATGGGGCATTGGAGGACGGGGCTCCAGCCCAGTGCGGGCAGTGGCCATCCTGCCATGGGCAGGTCCATGTCCCACCCCGAGACTCAGGGAAGGGACAACAGCTTCAGTTTCTTCCCTCCACGTCACTAAAGTGAAGCACATTTGTCTCTGAGCATGCAACTTACAGAGCAAAACCCTGTCCCGCCCTAGAGCACAGATCCAAAATGTCAGACAGACCGTGAGCTAGCGTGTGCACTCTGCCAAATAAAGAGGGAGCATTGCCGGCGACGCATCCGTCCACGTGAGCGCAGCGTGCTGCGACAGCCCCACCCTGGACACTCCTTGCGGAAGAGCGGCTATGGCAGCTGAGGGCTGCCAGCAAGACAGGCAGGACTTTGTGGTCCACAGGAGAGCATGGCCGTGGACTGCACGAGTTGTGCCCACAGCCCAGCCCATCTTCACCCACTGGTGAGGACAGAGCCATCCCAGAGGGGCCTAACACGCCCCAACCCCCAGATCACCTGTGGTCAAATAATCGACAGAGGTGGCAGCTCTGGCAAATTTTCATCTGTACAAGGGCAAGGGGCTCCCAGAATTCACAGGCTGAAGTCATCAGGACTGAAGACATACTTCCGCATGCAAATGAGGCGCTTCCAACAGAGAGCACTCGAGAATGGAGCTAAAAGGCAATAAAGCTTGTGAATATTAGTTCTCGGCGTAAGTCAAGTTCAGGATAATTTTGTAAGCGATGATATCAACCATTTATCCCTCCAGAAAGAACTGGGGCTCCTTGGGGTTGAACCGTGCCCATGCAGGCTTTTATGCATTTTTAACTGGAGAAAATGGGTGTCATCGAAAGGTTTTTTTCCAAGTAAGACATGAGAGCAGGTGCGAAGGCACCACTTTAAGATCGTAAGGTTCCCGTGGGAGCTCCCAGGGCATCGTCCTCATTCGACGGCAGCAGCGGGCAGCGGCACTGCCCCCTGGAGCCCCGATCTCTCCGGAAGCCGTCCGGGAGTTTCTCCCCAAAGCTTCGCTACCTTTCGCAGGTCGCTCCCGTCAACAAGTGTTACTCTCCGGTCAACAAGCAAAATGCCGTGACCTTTGCCCTTCCCTGGTCCGCTCTGCTCTGACTGGACCCCCTCCCCCTCGCAGGGCCGTGCCCCCCTCTGCTCTGTCTCACGACTGGACCGCAGAGCCGCCTTCCATCCCCGCCACAATTCTTCCAAGAAGCACGGGGGATCTTGATGGGATTTCCACTGCACTCTGCTCTCGCCTGCAGCTGATCTGGTGCAGCGGTGTGGCCCCGTGGACAGGAAGCTTGCTCCCCCTCAGTCTTCCAGTCAGGATCGCTCAGGCCGACCAGCCGCGATGTCCATGGTGCTGGCTGCCGTCCTCTCCGACAGTTCCTTTCCCTTCTAGATTGCTGCGGCTCGTCTGCGGCTGTAGGCTTCATCCGCAGCCGCATCTCAGCCCTTCTTTTTTTGTTATTTTAAGATTTATTTATTTGAAAGGCAGGCAGAGTTACAGAGAGGCAGAGAGAGAGAGACAGAGAGAGAGAGAGAGAGAGAGTGAGGTCTTCCATCCTCCAGTTCACTCCCCAAATGGCTGCAACAGCCAGAGCTGGGTGAATCCAAAGCCAGGAGCCAGGCACTTCTTCCAGGTCTCCCACGCAGGTGCAGGGGTCCAAGGACTTGGGCCATCTTCCACTGCTTTCCCAGGCTACAGCAGAGAGCTGGATTGGAAGAGGAGCAGCCGGGACTAGAACCGGTGCCCATATGGGATGCTGACACCGCAGGCAGTGGCTGTACCCACGGCGCCACAGCACCAGCCCCTATGAGTTTATTTTTATACCAAAAAATTTTTGAAAGTCAGGCATAGCTTTTTCACAATATTAATTGTCTATGAACTTTTTGAAGATTCCCCAGTACACAGATATCAAATATCTTTTCACCAAAATGTAGTGTAATTCCATCTTCCACATATTTTTGAAGTGCCCTCATAAATGCTAGTAGTGAAATGACCCGGATATCTGCGGCATATACTTAGGTTACTCATTTGCAAATCTCTGTGGGGTCTGTCTAGAGCCGGATTTCACCAGGTAGAGAGGGGTGTGGCTGAAAGTGCGTCCCCAGCTGCCCGCAGCTCCAGGACACAGTGGCTGCCGGCCTCGCAGGCTGGCTCTGGGGAGACTCAAAGAAGCGTCTGCAAGCCCGGAGCTGGGGGAGGAGAAGAGCCAACCGCCCAGCTCCCAACCTCAGAGCTCGGCGGCCAGAGCCCGGTGCCCCAGCCTGAGGTCCGGCCGTGCCTGGGCCTGCCGGGGCTCCATCAACGCTCCCAGGTGACGACAGGGGTGCCCAGGGGCAGGAAAGCAGAGGCATGGTGTGGGTCTGAGGTGAGGAGTGAGCGTGAGGCAAGGTAAGGCCAGATCTTGCCCTGCAGCCATGCGAGGACCCAGCACAGCCCCCTTGGTGGGCTTCCAAGGTGGCAGGCTTGCAGGCGTGACCCTGGCCAGCTGGCTTTGAGGACCCCTGAGGTCAGGACGTGGGAGTTCCAGCCCTTTCTAGACAGCTCCGCCTCGGCTTCCTTTGCAATCTCCCTTTTCTTTGTTCCGAGAGAAAAATGTCCATTTTCCATTTGCATATTCACGGTTCGAGTCAGACGAGTGGGTTTTCTTATTCCTTCCACTTTGCCTCATGAGTCCACGTGAAACACATTTTGAAACAACTCTTTCGGGAAAGTCGCATTCTCAGCATATCCACTGACCCAGGGAAAATCACATTTTATCTAGGAAAGTTCACGGTCGTAAGTTGAAATCGTCTTCGGAGCCATTAAAATCCCGGTGCTGGAGCCTGCACGTACCTAACGTCCCGCTGCTGGCTCAGAGGAACGCCAGCCGGCAGATGGGGCTCCCGCCCGGCGTCTGGCAAGGCATCATTCCCGTGATGCATGTGACAAGGGCCTGCAGCCGCATCCAGGAGGCGTCTGCCTTTGACTTCTGAGTTATTCCCCTGCAGCCACATTTTTCCACTTCGTGGGGTGCCGTTTGGGGGCTCTCCTTTGGGGCATCATAATGATAGTTCCCGTCATTGATTCAAAAACTGTGTTGAAGAGGGAACCTCAGCGTCCTGGCCTGCGCTATCAACTGCATGACAAACGAGAAGAACTTTGCACCTGCGGGACCTCTGCTCGGTCCGTACCTCAAGCAAGCAAAGCCAGAGCGGCAGAGAATGATCCACACTCCCACGTTCTCTGCTGGATCACTCACAGTAGCAGGTGGCTGACTCGTTCATCAGTGGGTGGATGAATGGATGGAGAGATTGTGATACAAATCTTCATAAATACAACGGGATTTCAGTCAACCTTAAGAAGGAGGTCTTGAAATTTGAGATGATACAGACGAAGCTAGTGGACATCACGCTAAGTGACATAAACCAGAGAAACAAAACTATCGCATGGTCTCATTTATATGTGGAGTTAAAACAAAGTTTGTATAGCAAATAAAACAGTGCTTATCAGGAGAAACTGGGGAAGGGGAACTGGGCCAATGCAACTCAAAGAATTTAAGTCTCCTGTGTGTAGGATAAATCAGTCTACAACTCCAAGGTTCAACATGAAAACATGAAGCCTACGGTTACAGTAGGGCATCATTACTGAGTATCTACGAAGAGAGTCAGAGTCCGTGCTCTGGCCACACCCACACCACAAGGGTGACCCTGGGAGATGGTGGACACGTGAATTTGTTTCACTGCCACTAACCAGTCTACCACATTTACACCTGATAGATACAGAAAAATAATCTCAAAGAAACACGCTTTGCAAAATTGTGATCACCATCGTGGTCACTCGGAGAGTCGCCACTTTGCTTTGGCCACCGTGATGTCAACGACCAAGTTTCCCACCCGCTCACCTCACCCCAAGTCCTTGCTTTTGTGACCAGGAGTCCAGCCCTAGACCAACGGGGCTCAAGTTCAAGCCAGGGCTCCATGTCTTCCCTCCATGTGCAGTTACTTCTGTCCTTGCCGGAAGAGTCCCCGCTGTTGGCTCCCAGGCTCACTAAATCTTGAGCAAGGTTTGAATGAATGAGTGACTCCTTTGTGGGACGTCCCAGAGGTCACCTGGGTCCCCTTCCATTGCCGGTGGTATAGACAGAGACTTGGCTCCTTGCCACAGGGCTCAAGCCCACACAGTAAAAATCCTCAGACTTGGAGGTCTGCAGTCGCACCTGGTGGTGAACAGATCTGAGGTTGCCTGGGGAAGCAGGGAGCCTCGGCAGAGCAAGGTTGAGGCCCTGGCCCGTGGCTGCACCTGCAGTGACCAGCTTGTCCTGATTCTGAGATGCCTCCCGGGAACTGACTCAGCCCCGCGTCGGCCTTTACGTGTCCTCGTATGGGCTGACGGTGCGACACCTTCCCTGTCTGTCTTCTCAAAGACGTCAGAACATTCCACGGAGAAAGCGTTTGCTCTCTGAATCAGCCGCGCCCCTCATTCACCATTGGTTTGGAGGTCTGTGCCTCCAAGAGGACTGAGATTCCTTCCCTCTCTCAGCTTCTAAGAGGACCCTGGGGCTGCCTGGTGACGCTGCAACAGCAGAACCGTCACTCCCCTCGGGGGGAAGGCGTGCTGGCCAGAGCCCAATGATCTATGCCCCCACCCCACGCCCAGTCCAAAATAAAGGCCAATGGGAAAAGGAGGTCCCTATCCAGCCACCATAGGACCCCGAGAACTCAGACTTCTCTCTTGCTTTCTCCACCTGAACAAGAAGCGGCCCCTTCGGGCTCTGTGCTCTGTGCCCCAGCTGTTGAGGATTTGAAATAACTTCCTCTCCCAAAAGCCCTTGCGTGTCTCACATGTGCCCTTTTTCCAGATCTCTGCAAAACAGCACCTCCCCAGGGGGGCATCCGTGACCAACACGGCTGTAAGCACACCTCCCCAGGGGGCCGTCCATGACCACATGGCTGTAAGTACACCTCCCCACTACACTCAGGGGGTGTCCACGACCACACGGCTGTAAGCACACCTCCCCACTACACTCAGGGGGCGTCCATGACCACATGGCTGTAAGCACACCTCCCCACTACACTCAGGGGGTGTCCATGACCACACGGCTGTAAGCACACCTCCCCACTACACTCAGGGGGCGTCCATGACCACACGGCTGTAAGTACACCTCCCCACTACACTCAGGAGGCATCCACGACCACACGGCTGTAAGCACACCTACCCACTACACTCAGGGGGCGTCCATGACCACACGGCTGTAAGCACACCTCCCCACTACACTCAGGGGGCGTCCATGACCACACGGCTGTAAGCACACCTCCCCACTACACTCAGGGGGCGTCCATGACCACACGGCTGTAAGCACACCTCCCCACTACACTCAGGGGGCGTCCACGACCACGCGGCTGTAAGCACACCTCCCCACTACACTCAGGGGGCATCCATGACCACAAGGCTGTAAGTACACCTCCCCACTACACTCAGGGGTGTCCATGACCACACGGCTGTAAGCACACCTCCCCACTACACTCAAGGTTCATCCATGACCACACGGCTGTAAGCACACCTCCCCACTACACTCAGGGGGCATCCATGACCACATGGCTGTAAGCACACCTACCCACTATGCTCCACGGTCATTTGCTTTCACTGCTTTAAGCCTCTATTTCTTCCCTTAATGTACGTCTTCTACACTGAAACATGGCCATAGAAAAAGGACTCCGAAGGCTGATTCTATGTATCAACACTACTGGGCTACAGGGCGCCCAGGTAGTTGGCTAAACACTATGTGTTTGCCAGGGCGTTTCTGGGAAGGTCAGTGTTTGGATCAGTTGACCAAGTGGAAGAAATACTGACCCCTCCCCCACCACCACAACACACAGCTAAAGCAGGGTTGGTACAATCCACTGAGGGCCCCAGCAGAACCCAACAACAGAGGAAAGGCACATGTGCGCACACTCTCGCTCTCTCTCTCTCTCTCTTTCTCTGCATCTCTATGCAAATCGTATCAGTTCTGTTTCTCTGCAGAGCTGTGCCGACCTCAGGGACAAACTACTTCTTAGCTATTGTGACCCAATGCTTACAAAATACTCAATTTAAGGCCAGCACCATGGCTCACTAGGCTAATCCTCTGCCTGCGGCTCCGCCACCCCGGGTTCTAGTCCCAGTCGGGGCGTCGGATTCTGTCCCGGTTGCCCCTCTTCCAGGCCAGCTCTCTGCTGTGGCCCGGGAGGGCAGTGGAGGATGGCCCAAGTGCTTGGGCCCTGTACCCCATGGGAGACCAGGAGGAAGCACCTGGCTCCTGGCTTCGGATTGGTGCAGTGTGCCGGCCAAGGCAGCCATTTGTCGGGGGTGAACCAATGGAAGGAAGACCTTTCTCTCTGTCTCTCTCTCTCACTGTCTAACTCTGCCTGTCAAAAAAATAAATAAATAAAATAAAACAAAGTGACAGAACTGACATTGAGAGAACAGACAACACAGCCACAGCGGCAGATACACTCTGTACGAGAACACACGGATCCCCCACCAAGACGAGCTCTGCCGACCAGCCAGTCGTGGTAATTGTGGGAGGGCTGAAATAATGCAGGACATGCTCTCTAGCCATCAGGGAACTGAATTTGAAATCTATAAGAATCTGTAAGGAAAAGAAATCTGGGAGCCAGCACTGTGGTGTAGCAGGTTAAGCCTCTGCCTGTGGCACCAGCATCCGATAGGGGTGCCTGTTCAAGTCCCGGCTGCTCCACTTCCAATCCAGCTCTCCACTAATGTGCCCAGGAAGGCAGTGGAAGATGGCCCAAGTGCTTGGGGCCCTGCACCTACATGGGAGAGCCGGAAGGAGCTCCTGGCTCCTGGCTTCAGATTGGCTCAGCTGCAGCCATAGCAGCCATTTGAGGAGTGACCAGGCAGATGGAAGACCTGTCCCTCCCTCTCTCTCTCCACCCCACCCCATCCCTCTGTAACTCGGCCTCTCAAATAAATAAATAACTCTTCAAAATAAAAGAAAGAAAAAGAAATCTGGAAAATCTCTTAACATGTAACTGCAGCGCATTGTTGCGCTGGCCAGGAATGCTAACAACAAAAAGAAATAAACAAAAACAACACCATTTATGGCATCAGAAACATGAAATACTGAGGGATAGATTTAGCAAACTGTATGTAAGACCTTTTACAATCAACACCACACAGCATTGTAAGACGCACAAAATAAAATGATGGGAGTTAAAGAATGAAATGTAGAAACAAAAGTCGATGCATTATACAACCTGATATAGTTAAAATGTCAGATTTCCCCAAATGGATCCATAGATTCGACGCATTCCCATCAGAATCCTAACAGGTAGTTCTATATAAGTTTGCGAGCTGATTCTATAATTTACTTGGAAATTGCGAGGTGTCTAGAATAGCCAAGACAACACTTTAGAAGAGGCAAGAACTGGGTGATTGACGCTGCCTGCTCCTGGGACAGCACTGTGTGGACGTAGACATGTGGACACATGGGGCAGAGCAGATCCAGGCTCAGGCCAACACACGATGGCGAAATCGCTTTCACAGAGACTCGGGGTACTGCATGGGGATAGGGTAGGCTGCTTGAATAACTGGATATTCCGAGGGGACAAAGTGAGCCACTGAGTCCAGCCACGTGACCTGTGGGCTACAAAACATAAGCACCACAAATCAAACACATAACCCGTAACATGAAATGAGACAGGTTGCATCGACACCCTAATTCTCTGCTCTGGTGAAGGTGACAGAAGACGCGCTCCAGGCTGAGCCAGTGTGCCTACTGTAAAGATCCCCGACAAAGTCTTCCTATCAAAAATACAGAGAACCTGACAGGTCAAAAACATGGAAAAACACCCAATCTTTCTTAAAAAATGGGAAAAATATCTTAATAGATTTTTTTAAATAAAGATTTACTTCTTTATTTGAAAGTCTGAGTTACAGAGAGGTCTTCCATCCACTGGTTCACTCCCCAGATGGCCGTAATGGCCGGGGCTGGGCCAGGCCAAAGCCAGGAGTCAGGAGCTTCTTCTGGGTCTCCCATGTGGGTGGCAGAGGCCCAAGCACCAGGCTGTTAGCAGGGCACTGGATGGGAAGTGGAGCAGCCAAGACTCGAACTGGCACCCATATGGGATGCCAACAACACAGTGGTGGTTTTACCCACTACACCACCACAGTGCCTGCCCTGAAAAGACCTTGGTAAAAGAAGATATGTAAGGGGAAAACAAAGAATTCATGAAAATTTGCTCATTGTCATTATTCATCTAAATATGGTCATTAAAAACCACCATCAGATACCACTTCATGCCCCCTGAAATACTGAAAGTTGAAAAGACAGAATCCCAAGTGTTGGGGAGGAAGCACGAGTGTCAAAATATGCTGCTTCCTTGCAAAATGTTTAGCAGATCTCAAAATCTCCAGCAAAGGGGTGGGCACTTGGCACAGCCATTAGGGCTCTGGTCGGGACACCTGCAGCCCACAGCAGTGCCTGGGTCCAAGTCCTGGCTCCACTTCTCATCTAGCTTCCTGCTGATGCGCACCAGAGGCAGCCCTGGGGGCACAAATGCCGGGTCCCTGCCACGCATGTGGGAGGGAGCACTGAATGGAGTGCCGGGCTCCTGGCTCAGCCTGGCCCAACCCTGACCGCGGTGAGTATTCGGAGATTGAACCAGCCCTAGATGCAAGAGAGCTCTCTCCCCCCTCTCTCTTTCAAATAAATAAAATAAAAAAGTTTTTAAACAGTTAATTGTTTAGTTGAAAGGCAGAATAATAGAGAGAGTGGAAGAGTAAAGGGAGAAGGGGGAGAGAGAGAGAGACAGAGAGAGATTCCATCCTCTGCTTTGCTCCTCAATGGCCACACAGCCAGCAGCCAGGTTGGTCCAGGTCAAAGCCAGGAGTCCGGAACTCCACCCAGGTCCCAAGCACCCGAGCCGTCTCCAGCTGCTGTGCCCGTCCTGTGAGCCCGAGGCAGATGGGAAGCAGAGCAGCTGGGGCTTAACCACCACTCCCAGATGAGACGGCTGGGGCTGCAGGTGGTGGGGTCACCTCTGGGCCACAACACTGGTCCCAGCACAGAAATTTGCCTGAGTCAAGCATGTGTCTACCTCACCCAGCACTTCTACTCCCAGGTTTTTATCACAGAAAAATGAAAGCAAGTGTTCACCTAAAGACTTAACTCGTGGGTATTTACGGCACCTTTGCTTGCCACATCCAAGAGGGAAACGCCTTACATATCTGTCACCAGGAGAACTTTAAAGATGTAGGGTGTTCCTACAACGGTTGTTCTTCTGCCACAAATATGTAGGGTGTTCCTACAACGGTTGTTCTTCTGCCACAAATATGTAGGGTGTTCCTACAACGTTGTTCCTCTGCAACAAAGACACCCACACAACAACACGGAGGAATCCCCAGAGCACGGGGAACCTCGAGACCAGGGGTGTGTGTTACAGGAGTACAGGCAGTGGGTCAACTGGTCGACCAAATCCACAGCTACAGAAATCAGAGCTGTGGTGTGTGGCCTTTCACAGGCAGCAGACTGGCCAACAGGGGACAAGAGGGTGTATTCTAGAGTGACTGAAATACTTAAATGTCGGTTGGGGCGTTGGTTTTACATTTCCTTTTTTCCTTTTAAGATTTGCTTTATTTATTTGAAAGGCAAAGTAACAGAGAGAGTGAGAGTGAGAAAGAGAGAGAGAGAGTGAGAGAGAGAGAGAGAGAGCGAGCGAGCTTCCATCACTGGTTCACTCCCCAAATGGCTGCCATGACCCTGGCTTGGGCCAGGCTGAGGACAGGAGCCAGGAACTCCATCCAGATCTCCTGTGTGGGTGCAGGGCCCAAGCACTAGGGCCAT
Source organism: Oryctolagus cuniculus (assembly GCF_051225735.1). Lineage (NCBI taxonomy): Eukaryota > Metazoa > Chordata > Mammalia > Lagomorpha > Leporidae > Oryctolagus > Oryctolagus cuniculus. Next base: position 4,876,232 of record NC_142869.1, on the reverse strand, counting down.
CCTCCACTGCCTTCCCAGGCACATCAGCAGGGAGCTGGCTCAGCAGCAGAGCAGCCGGGACTCATCAACAGCCCTATAGGAGATGCCGGCCCTCCAAGCATCAGCTTAACCCCCTACGCCGTGGCAACGACCCGGGTCTTGTGTTTCCAAAACTCATCACACTGAACACTTGGGATCGGAGCACTGCATTCTATGCAAACCTTTCTAGAAGATAGAAAGCTGTATTTCAGCCGTTGTAAAAGTCAAAACAAGGAAAATGGTCTATCACAAAATAGGGCAGGGTGTGTTGGAGTGAGGACGGGAGCCCTGACGTGGAGAGGACTTGTGTGGCGTTGGCATGGAACATTCTCACTCTCCACCTCGGACAGGGTCATCGGCTTCATGACTACGCTCACTGTGGGCTATTTTCTGCACACATTTTTCACAATTCAAAAATAGTTTCTAAAAATATGGCGACAAATTTTCCAGTTCTTAGAAGTCCTCCATCTATTTCCACAGCTCGGACTCCAGCAACACCGCTCTGCGGCCCTCGTCTGCCCCTTCCCTCCCCCGCGGCCCTGTGCGCTTCCTAGAAAAGAAGCCCATCTTTTATCTTCTGATGGCCTCAGGGTTTTAGCTTTTCATGAAATAGTTTACAGTATTTTCTCTCTCTCTCTTTTCTTTCTTCCTTCCTTCCTTTCTTTCTTTCTTCTTGTTTTACAGACTGGGGCGGGGGGGCGGGGAAGAGAGAGAGAAAATGTTCCATCCACTGGTTCACAAGCCAGGAGCCTGAAAATCCAGCTGAGCCTCCCACGTGGGTGCAGGGGCCCGAGCACTGGGGCCATCCTCTGCTGCTCTCCCAGGAATATTAGCAGGGAGCTGGATGGGAAGTGGAGCAGCCGGGACTCCAACCAGCATCATATGAGATGCCGGCATCACAGGAGGTGGCTTCACCTGCTATGTCAAGATGCTGGCCCCTATAGTGTCTTCTCAAATCACACCTGCTTGTTTTACAGAGGAAAACATGTAGGGGAGAGGGAGAGAGAGAGGGAGGGAAAGAGGGAGAGTGAGGGAGAGAGGGAGAGGGAGAGGGAGAGGGAGAGGGAGAGGGAGAGGGAGAGGGAGAGGGAGAGGGAGAGGGAGAGAGGGAGAGAGGACATTTGGCCTAGCAGTTAAGATCCCCACATCCCATGTCTGGGTGCCTGCCTTTAGTTCCCAGTTCCGGCTCCTGACTCCTGCTTCCTGCTAACGTGGACCCAGAGGGGCAGCAGTGACGGCTCCAGTACTTGGGTCCTTGTCACCTACGGGAGACACCTGGGCTGGGTCCCCACTCCCAGTCTCTGCCCAGCCTACTCCTGGCAACTGCAAGCATTTGGGGAGGGAACCAGTGAATGGGAGTGTTCCCTCCCTCCCTCCCTCCCTCCCTCTCTCTCTCCCTCCCTCCCTCCCTCTCCACTTCTACCTCTATCTCCGTCTCCATCTCTGCCTTTCAAACAAGCAAGTAAATAATTTTTTGAAAAGAGAGAGATTTCTTACACTGCACTCAGGATTCCAGGGAACTATGGAGCCTAATTCTCTTCCTGTCTGTGCATCTGCGGTGGAGCCCCACCCCCAGCCATTCTGATTTGTCCTGAGATCCCAGGGTCTGCGGTGCCTTTGACAGTGAGACTGTGTGTTCTCACAGTGCACCACGCACCTCTGTGGGCTTTAGAAATTGGGGAAGCAGGCGCACTCTTTAGGCCTGGGCAGAGCCTTCCCCGGTTGAGTGGGGGAGGGGCATCCATCTCCAGGCCTATTTTAGACTACAGATTCCTGGAAACCCCAGAGGGACCCGTATTTTAAAACTCAATTCTAAACATGATCGTGCGTCAGCCTGCTCCTGGAAGAGCGAGTCTCCAACAGACGTGGTTTCATGCCCAGCCTATTTTAGGACACAAAACCAGAGGAATAGAGCATTTTGCAATTTTCTCCGGATTTGCCTTCCGTTTCTCTGGCCAAGGTGCTCATCTGCGTGGCTTCTGTCAGTGGGGGATTGGAGGGGAGTGGCCTGGGCACTTGCGGGAGGCTTCCCGGGTCTCCCCCTGAGGATTTGGTAGGTCAGCTGACACAAGGGCCACGCCCAGTGTCATCCTGTGCCCTGTAAGGCCCGGCCCAGCACACGCTGGCTTTCCCATCAGCGTGCACGGCTGGCAGGGCCTGGGCACGGCCAGCCCTGGGTGTGCGGCTGAGGCAGGAGCCAGCATTTCAGCCGAGCACTCTTCCGTGAATGCCACGGCCGCCCACTCAGAGGCAAAGCAGCAGAGCCGCAGAGCTGAGCGTGGCTGCGTCCTCAAAGGAAGCGCACCAAGAAGCAGGTTGTGGAACCCAGCGAGGGGCCGGCCTGGCGGGGCTCACCCTCCCCACCTCCAGGCACCCCTGCCTCCGGTCCTTCAGCGCAGCCTGGCCTCAAAGGGACCAAAGCTGAAGTCGCCACAGCAGCAGCGCAAATGCGCCTCCTCCACACAGAGGCGTCCACGCACTCGGGACCCAGGGCCAGTGCCGAGTCCCATCCACCCACGGGTGACGGCGGTGGCGCCCGTGGGCTGACGCTCCCAGCAAGGCTGGCCCTACGCCACCACGCTGCACACATTTGTTACGACGACATTCATGGCAGTAGATTTGTCTTCTCTCAAACTTCCTCGGCCCCGAACTTCAGAAGCGTAGCCATATTTGGCCACGAGGCTTTTAAACAGGGAAATCCAGGTCATGGAGTCGGACAGGCGCCCCTGACTCGAAGCGGACAGGGCTCTTAAAAAAAAAAAGAGGACAGGAGGACACAGACAGAGCTGCAGGGTCACGCGGCGTCCCCAGAGGAGACACCGTCTGCAGTCCCAGGAGGGCACCTGCACCCAGATGCTGACAAAGCGAGGTTCTGTTGCTGAGCCCGCCCAGTCTGGCGTTTGTCAGGGAGCCTGACAGACTGGCGCAACACTCAGTTTAGGATTGCGATCTCGCTGTGCAGAAAGCCGATGCCTGAGCCGTGCAGGGGGACAGCCAGGGGCCGGGGACAACCACCGGCCTGCACGCCGGAGCCCTTGCAATGCGCATGTGGCTCTTGGCTTCCAGCAACAGAAACAGATACTGGCTGCTTCAGGCAGGAAAACCCTTTACAGAGGAGTAGTGGACGGCGCACGGAGCCACCCGGGGCTGCAGAGGCAGGGCCGGGGAGCACGGAGCTGGGACCGCAGCCCCAGTCCCCCTGATGGGCCGGCCGGCCACTGCCCCTGAGCCCAGGACCCGAGCACCTCCACAAGCACCCCGCCCTCACCGCCTGGGGGGCAGCTGGGGGTCCTCCACGTCTGTCAGCTCAAAGCCCACGCTGGCCCGTCTGTGCCTCCAGCTGAGGCCAGGAGGATGCAAGCGCGGGTTTAGACGGCTCACCTTCCGTAGCGGGAGGTGGGCTCATTCTCCCAACACCTCTCAGGACTATGGGGCGCTCCTCAAATACGGGGGAGATTCCAGCACCGGGCAGGCCTGAGGAATCCAGCCGGGACGGCAGGCACAGAGCAGGTGAGAGGCCCTGAGCAGGTGGGGCCAGGAAGGACTCGGGGAGGCGGGGAGGGCTCCCTCCACACCTGAAAGGGATTCTCATCAGAGGAAGAAAGTGACCGTTCTGTGTGCGGCCGGTTCCACCAACACCTGGCAACAGCCGCCTTGGAGGTAGCCAGGCTAGCAGCAGCGGAAGAACCTCGTGCGTGTGGGGGGTGAAGGTGGACGCCGGCGGGGAGTGGGCAGAGGAACTCCGCTTCAGGCAGCGTTGGCCGTGGGACGCCCTGCAGAGCCCTGTGCATCTTTGACAGAGGCGCAGCGAGCTGACCTCAGACATGCTGGAGGTCTGCTCTGTCCATGCTGGTGTGGGCCCACTCTGTCCACGCTGGTGTGGGCCCAACGAAAATGGCAACAGCCTTATCATTAGGACACAGGAAGGGCCTGTGCTGTAGCTTAGAGGGTGAAGCCACTGCCTGCAGTGCTGGCATCCCATATGAGCACTGGTTCCAGTCCCAGCTGCTCCACTTCCGGTCCAGCTCTCTGCTGTGGCCTGGGAAAGCAGTAGAAGATGGCCCAAGTCCTTGGGCCCCTGCACCCACGTGGGAGACCTGGAAGAAGCTCCTGGCTTCAGATCAGTGCAGCTCCTGCTGTTCCGGCCAATTGGGGAGTGAGCCAGCAGATAAGAGACCTCTCTCTCTCTCTCTCTCTCTCTCTCTCTGCAGCTCTGCCTTTCAAATAAATAAATAAATCTTAAAAAAAGACACAGAAAAAAGCAAACACGTGTGCTGGAAGTTGAATAATTAAAAGTCAGAATCAATGTCACAGGTAGCAGCTACGTGGACCCGGTTCGGCAGGTCAAGAGCAATGGCTTCGTGAATTTTAAAGATGGAGTTGCCCTTTGGAGAACACTGGATTTCCACACAGTCCCATGGGATGAGGGATTGGGACCAGCGCCCCCGGTGTGCACTGCAGGAATGGCTGCTGGTGAGAAGGTTGAGAGATGGGTCCGTTCCTGTCTGTTTGGAGAGTGGTGACTTGTTTTTAGCTGACACTTGACAAAGGCGCATAGGTTCTCCACTTGTGGGTTACTTTTTTTAAGATTTATTTATTTGAAAGAGTTACACAGAGAGAGGAGAGGCAGAGAGAGAGAGAGAGAGAGAGAGAGAGCGGTCTTCCATCTACTGGTTCACTCCCCAGTTGGCCACAATGGTTGGAGCTGTGCCGATCCGGAGCCAGGAGCCAGGAGCCAGGAGCTTCTTCCAGGTCTCCCACATGGGTGCAGGGGCCCAAGGATGTGGTCCATCTTCTACTGCGTTCCCAGGCCACAGCAGAGAGCTGGATTGGAAATGGAGCAGCCGGGACTTGAAGCGGCACCTATAGGATGCCGGCACTGCAGGCGGCAGCTTTTCCCACTGTGCCACAGCACCAGCCCCAAGTGCAAATGTCTAAGAGCATTGCGTGTAAAGTTCCTTGGGAAAGCCCATCTCTCTGACCCAGTATTGAGAACACGCAGCTGGATTGGATGAAATTTCCTCAGCCAAAAACTGGGGCAACTCTGCCGCCCACAGCCAGAGCACTGCCTGGATGCTGGAGGCCAGGACGATCCTGAGCTCCGCTGGCGCGGTCGAAGTAGCTCTGCCGCGGAGACCATGCGCTCAGCAGAAACGGGTCTGAAGGTGGGCGACCAGCAACGGGAAAAATATGGCGCGTGGGAGCGTGAGGTGCGCACGCGTGCTTGTGTGTGCCCGGTGCCTACTGGGGCTGGGGTCGTCTGTGCCCGTCACCCTCAGTTTGCTGTAAACCATAAGCAGGGACCCCCACTCCCAGCTCTTGGCTCCCTCTTCTGTTTAGGGCTCTCCCAGCCCAGTCGCGCATCTCTGTTCTCGGGTTAGAGTCACACGAACTTGAGAGAGGCCCGTGACCCGACCGCGTCTCAGCGCTGTTGGAACCACCCCAGGCCTGTGCGGGCCAGCTGCCCTCACTTTCTCTTGGGAATCTTATACACGGAACTTGAAAGAGGATTCCCTACGAAGTAAATATTTAGAAGGCATGTTGGACGATAAAAATATTTCAGTAATAAATATTTAGGGAAGAGAAAGTGTTTCTGTAAATGGTGGCAAGAAGAGCAAATGTTGTATCAAGAGAAAACCCTCTGTAGTAAGCAGTAAGTGCTGAACCGATTTTAACCTGTTGTCCCGGGCAGCCACGCCTACTCAACAAGGCTGAAGAAATTCCAGATCTTAGGAAAGTAGAAAACAAGTGGACGTGGGCAACGGAGAGTCCGCGGGCGGGGCTTGAGGCCCTGAGCCGTTGCTGAGTGGGGTCTTCGGAGAAGATTGTCCGGCAGATCAGCACACTCACACACACACACGCACATGCACACACACACACATGCACACACACATACACATGCACACACATGTACACGTGCACACACACAGACACGTGCACACACAGACACGTGCACACAGAGACACACACGTGTGTGCACACATACACACACATACATGCACATGTGCACGTGTACACATGCAACACATGCACACATATGTGCACACGCACACATACACACATGCACATACACATGCACACATGCGTGCACGAACACAATGCACACACACGTACAGGTGCGTGCACATGTACACACGCACACACATACACACATGCACACACATATGCACACATGCACATGTACACGCACACACATGAACACATGCGCACAGTGCACAATGCACACATGCGCACAGGTATGCACACATGTACACACGCAATACATGCACACATGTGTACACTGTGGGGAGCAACTCGGACTAGACTGTTACTCGAATTAAGACTTATTCTATGCATCTGCTCTCCCACAATATGGCGCTGGGAGAGGAGGTAACAGCTTCTACACAGCTGCCTCCAGTTCAGCCAATAAACTGTAGGACCTGCTCCTGATTGGAGGAGAGCAGCGTACTCGGCGTGTGGGTAGCAGAGTTGGGATTGGTGGAAGAGGACTATAAAGGAGGAGAGAGACAACATGCACCAGGAACATCTAAGGGGAACATCTATCTGAAGGAACACCTGTGCAGCCCCCGAGAGAGCCGGCCGGCGGTGTGCCGCTCCCCCGCGGAAGTGGGGAAAGTGGCAGGGGGAACTGCCCTTCCACGGAGGTGGAAGGGTTGGTAGCCAACCCGGGAAGAACCAGCAGCAAACCCGGGGAGGGCCGAGCAGACAAAAGAACAGCGCAGGGTCCTGTGTCGTTCCTCCACGAAGACGGGAAGCAACAGTACACATGCACACATGTACACACACACATGCACACACACACACACAGTTATGTTTTCTCAAAACGTGTCTACACAGCAAGCCACCCGGGAGTAGCCTCGCATACTCTGGCTCTGCTCTTGGCCCTGCATTGACTTCTTACACAGTCCTGCACTTCTTCCCTGGACCCCACTGAAGCCTCCTCTCCCCCGTGGCAGAGGCTGCCCAGATGGCCGAAGGCGGCAAGCGCAGCCCCTGCCCTCCCTGTGCCAGGAGACAGAGGGAAGGGCCAGGGCGCCAAGGGGAGGGGCGGGCCTGATATGCAAATTGGGTCATTAGCATATCAATGGTAATGAGGGGGGGTGGATGCCCCTGGAGTGGGAGTGCTCTCCTCTCTTCCCAGCCAAGGGGAACCGGCCCCGCCCCCGGACGCCCTCACATGCAGGGGACACACCCCATTTCCTCTCGACCTTGTTTGGGTGATGAGGTTTCCTTCAGTTCTCTCTCCCTTCCCTGCAGGCTGTAGGTCGACCTGAAAGCCGCCTGTTGCTGGGCTTTGCTTTCTGCACCGTCTCTCACGGTCGCCTTGGCGAATCCGCCCAGCTCCCGGTTGCTCCAGCCTCTGCTTCACACCCTCCCCCTTGTTTTCCGGTTGTTTCTCCTCCATCTCGTTTGGGTTGAGTGGAGATTTCTCCGTGTCGACTTCAGCTGTGACGTTCAGACGAACATTCTTTTGCTTCTAACTGTTGGCGAAAGATTTAGAACAGCAAGGAGCGAGGGTAGCAATGGCGTTGGGGACGCCGTCCCAGCCTCCCAGCCTCGCCCAGCCCTGCCATGGCGGCCGCAGCAGCCTGGGAAGGCCTTGTGTATCCGCAAGTCTTCTCTTTCAACAAAGACATTTGAAAAGTGTTTTTAACTGATAGGACCTTGGGGTGGGCGTTAGGCGCCAGTTAAGATGCCCTGGAGCGGGAGGAAGTGCAGGGCATTTGAGCGACCCCCGCTCCGCCTCTGAGCCAGCGTCCTGCTCAGGCACTCCCCAGGAGGCCGCAGATGGTGGCTCAAGTCCTTGGGCCCCTGCCCTGCGTGTGGGAGACCTGGGTGGAGCTCCGGGCCCCCCACTTCAGCAGGTGTCAGCCCCAGTGTTGCAAACATTTGGGAAGCGAACCAGCAAGTGGGAGCGCTCTCGCTCGCTCTCTCTCTCTCCCCACCTTTCAAATAATAAACAAAAAATTGAAAACTAAGATTCTGTGACTTCCTCTTCGTACGTAAGTCTGCTCCCTGCCTGCCTCCTCCGTCTGGAGCTGGCTCATCGTTCCCCTGCAGTTCTGATTTCGATGAACGGTTTTGCTCCACCTCCATGCTGGGCGCTGCTCGCGTCACCGTCGCCTTTTGTCTCTAGCTGTGTACTCTCTGTTGTCTTGTCTCTCGTCTACACTGGCTTCTCCCTGTCTACACTGGCTTCTCCTTCTCGTAGCTCCTACCCTGCCTTTCCATTTGCTCCGCTCAGCCCGGTGCTGGGGTTTTCCAGCGATGGTGACCACACTGCTCCTCCTTGCCTGCGCTGACTCGGGTCTCCTGTGCGTGATGCAGAGACTCTGAGCGTGGGGAGACAGGGGTGGGAAGGCGGCTCCCGCGCCCGTTCCGCCATCTCGTCTGGAAGTCTCCCTCAGGAATGGGAGGGGATCGGGCTCCTGTCTTCTCTCCTCCACACCCAACCTGATTGACCGGCGTGAAGAACGGGGTTTGGGGCAGGGAAAGCCAGGAGCAGCCCTGTCCCGGCCCTGGGACAGGTGAGCACGGACGCACAACCCTGGCCACCTGGCCGGCGAGGCACCTTCAGATCAGACAGAATCGCAAGATTCCAGCTCCACCTTAGAGAGACCAGCAAGTGCAACACTGCACACACCAAACAGACACTCACAGTCAGAATGCCGCTTACAGGGAACCAGGAGCTGCCAAAACAGTGTGTGTGTGTCTGTGTGTGTGTGTGTCTGTGTCTGGGTGTATGTGTCTCTGTGTGTGTCTGTGTCTGTGTATGTGTCTGTGTGTGTGGGTGTGTCTGGGTGTATGTGTGTATCTGTATTTATGTGTCTGTATCTGTGTGTCTGTGTATCTGTGTGTGTGTCTGTGTCTGTATTTGTGTGTGTCTATGTGTCTTTGTCTACATGTGTGTCTGTGTCTGCATGTGTATCTGTGTGTGTCTGTGTCTGCATGTGTGTGTGTCTGTGTGTGTCTGCGTGTGTGTGTGTCTGTGTCTGGGTGTGTGTGTCTCTGTGTGTGTCTGTGTCTGCATGTGTGTGTCTGTGTCTGTATGTGTCTGTGTGTGTCTGTGTGTGTCTGTGTGTGTGTCTGCGTGTGTGTGTGTGACGCTAACCCAGACTGGACCTCAGACCCCCCAGCACTCCGCACTCAAGTGGGCGATGGCTGTGAACACATTAATCCCCCTTTCAACTGTCTCCATGGCTTTGGTTGTGCACAATCAACCACCATCCAAAACATCAAATGAAACATTCCCTAAATACATAATTCATACATTTTAAAGAAACGCCTTACAGTATTGTCATAATTGTTCTATTTCGCTACCAGCTTTTCTTGTCCGTCTCCTCTAGTGCCTAACTTACAAGGAAATTGGATGCCAGACACAAGCATGCAGGGGAAACAGTCTCTCCGGGGTCGGGTGCGATGCAGGGTCCCCAGCGCCGCTGGGGAGAAACGCTGTGTTGAAGAAAGAGGGCACCTGGGGCCGGCGCTGTGGCGCAGCGGATTAATGCCCTGGCGTCAAGCGCTGGCATCCCATATGGGTGCCAGTTCGAGACTGGGCTGCTTCTCTTTCAATCCAGCTCCCTGCTATGCCTGGGAAAGCAGTAGAGGATGACCCAAGTCCTTAGGCCCCTGTACCCACGTGGGAGACCCGGAAGAAGCTCCTGACTCCTGGCTTCAGATTAGCATAGCTCCAGCCATTGGGGCCATCTGGGGAGTGAACCATAGGAGGGAAGACCTCTCTCTCTCTCTCTCTCTCTCTCTCTTTTTCTTTCTCTCTCTCTCTCCCCCTCCCTCTCCTCTCTCTGTGTAACTCTGACTTTCGAATAAATAAGTAAATCTTAAGAAAAAAAGAAAGATGGCTCCTGCCGCCCTCCCCCCCTCACGGCCCCCCTTGGCCCCGGCACCGCCCAGAGGCTGGCACCCCATGCACCCTCAGGCTCCCCTCGTCCAGGCTGCGCCCTCTCGTTTCTCTGGCTGCTTCACCCCAAGCCGGCAACGACTGGGGAAACATCCTGTCACCCCGCCACAGCTACCGTCCGCCTTCATCCACCCAGAGCCAACCCCTAGCAGAGGAACAGAGTATTGGTGGTCCACACTCGCCCACCCCCATAGCCTGCCCCGCCCCACTGCCCGCCATGCTCTGCCACAGCCACCACTCGTGTCCCCAGACAGCCTCCTGCCGCGGTGCGCACCGAGTGCCCTGCCTTTGCTCTCCGTCATCTGCCTGACACCTGGCCACGCCGACCCTTCTCTCCTGCCTGCCGCACTTCCTCCACCTGCGCCAGAGGCCCCGCCCACCCTCGCTGTCCAGCTCCTTGCCCTGCCCGGGGCCGGGGCCTCTTCTGCCAGTCTCTGCTGCCCTCCCTCAGCTACGGCCCCGGCTTGTTCGATGCATTCTGGCACATCCTGTACCCCGTGAAGAAGAGAAGCAGACAATGCCCTGTGAACCATCTCCAATATTAAGGTGCAGAAGAGTGTGTAGCACACGCTAGCCCCGTATGAAACAGTCTTACAAACAGATACGGAAGATCAGCAGACAACTTTGAGATGGAATGTAAGTACTGTTTCACACAGGCACAGGCACAGCCAAAGACCGCAAGCCGGCGAGAGGCACACGCCCAACGCTAGGAATGTTCCAGAAAGAGCACACAGAAGGGCTCTATTCACCAAGGAACAAAAGACAAGGAAGCGTCCCACGTCTCAAGGTGTGCGTGTCCCGACCCACATGGACCTAAAGAGCCATCTCGAGGGACTGCACAACTCAGGGAGCAACAAGAAATGTCTTTGGCCTGCACCATGGCTCACTAGGCTAATCCTCCGCCTGCGGCGCCGGCACACCGGGTTCTAGTCCCGGTCGGGGCACCAGATTCTGTCCCGGTTGCCCCTCTTCCAGGCCAGCTCTCTGCTGTGGCCCGGGAGTGCAGTGGAGGATGGCCCAAGTGCTTGGGCCCTGCACCCCATGGGAGACCAGGAGAAGCACCTGGCTCCTGCCATCGGATCAGCGTGGTGGGCCGGCCGCAGCGGCCATTGGAGGGTGAACCAACGGCAAAGGAAGACCTTTCTCTCTGTCTCTCTCTCTCACTGTCCACTCTGCCTGTAAAAAAAAAAAAAAAAGAAAAAGAAAAAAGAAAAGAAATGTCTTCGATGCTGACAGAGAAAAATGTGTGTCCATAAAACGGGCCTTGCACATCCGATGGGGAGCTCGGTGGTCCCTGTGGGTGAAGGGGCGCAGTCCTCGTTAGCAGCGAGCAGTCCTGCTCCTTTCTAACTCTGCTTCCCCTCTTCTTTGGCAGCCAGGGAGCTCAGCGTTCCATCCAGGCTCAGTCGCAGGCCCTCTCCTCTCCAAGCCTTGGGGGGGGGGGTGAAAACCTCCTTTTGTGGTCAGTCGTGCTGCAAGGTCTTTAGCACCATCTTTCCAGTGACTGGTGGCCTTGCATTGTTTATCACGAGCTGTCCAGATGCTCGTGGGGAGTGAAGAATAAATCCGGAGAGAGAGTTTCTTTCTCCCCTCCCAGCTTTCCACGTGTGTCCAGCCCCCAGCCCCGTGCTCCGTGCCCAGCTGCAGCGCAGGGGTCTCTGCTTGCACAGAGGTCAAACGGCCCGCACCCCAAAATCCAAATCCAAACTGCTCCAAAATCCAAAGCATCCGAGAGCCCCCGTGACAACGCAAGCAGAGAATGCCACACCATGAAGCTTTCTTTTGTACACAATTACCCTCCGCCTTTGTGTGTGAGAAAGGAATCAGCTCTGGGTTGGTGCTGTGGTACAGTAGGCTAAGCCTCTGCCTGCAGTGCTGGCATCCCATGTGGGCACTCGTTCGAGTCCTGGCTGCTCCACTTCCAGTCCAGCTCTCTGCTGTGGCCTGGGAAAGCGGTAGAAGATAGCCCAAGTCCTTGGGCCCCTGCACCTGCGTGGGAGACCTGGAGGAAGCTCCTGGCTCCTGGCTTTGAGTTGGTGCAGCTCCAGCTGTTGTGGCCAATTGGGGAGTGAACCAGCAGATGGAAGACCTCTCTCTCTCTCTCTCTCTATCTCTAACTCTCTCTCTCTCTCTCTCTCTATCTCTCTCTATCTCTCTATCTCTATCTCTCTATCTCTCTATCTCTATCTCTCTATCTCTATCTCTGTCTCTCTCTACCTCTCTCTCTCTCTCTCTAACTCTGTCTCTCTCTCTATATATATATATATATATCTCTGTATCTCTATCTCTCTCTCTCTATCTCTATCTCTCTCTCTCTCTTTCTCTCTGTATGTAACTCTGCCTCTCAAACAAATAAATAAAAGTCTTAAAAAAGAAATGACTCAGCTCAGCCGCTTCTGCAGCTCAGACCATCTGTCCCCCACCTGGTGCTGATTCCGGGCGCTCAGTCCCACTGCTGCCCCCTCAGCAACAGTGCTGGCACAACGCAGCTCTGAAATGTTTATAAAGCAGACGGATGAATCTGGAATCTTGGGGCTGGAGGGCACCTCAGAGTTGGTCTTGGTCATCTGCTTACCCGAGCCAAATGTAGAGGAGAAAAGTGCCCAGGACTCCGCAGCCCTCACCTGTTAGGAGACAACAGCAGGTGCAAGAGCTGTAGCCAAGGGTGTTTGACTTTGCAGAGAGCTGGGTTCAGGCTTCTGGGGAGCTGCTTTCTGGCTGTGTGACCTCAGGGGAGAAGCGTTTAATCACCAGGAATGAGTTCTGTGAACCGGCAGGCACTACATGGCCACAGTGCATCAGGCTCACCAAGGCTCTCGGGACCCTTAGTGCAACTTGACTCTGGGCCAGCTGGGAGGGGCCCACCATGTCAAGTCCGTATGGGACCCTACGAGGATGGAGGCGGTCCTTGCCTGGCTCTTTCTGCTGCTGCCATGAGAAATGAAACCTACAGTCAGGGGGTCAGAGTCCCTAGGCCCCGGATTAGGGTGGCCCACCTTTATTGGGAAAGAACTGACAAAGACTCAGAATTCAAAGACTGCATTCTGAGCAAATGCACCTGCAGGGCGCCCATCCCAGCCTGGGCGTCCTCGTCTGAGAGGTGTGGGTACAGCGTCCGTGTGCACCTGCAGAGAGCTCGTCCCCGGTCTGGGCGTCCTCCTCTGAGAGGTGTGAGTACAGCATCCGTGTGCACCTGCAGAGAGCCCGTCCCTGGCCTGGGCATCCTGAGAGGTGTGGGTACAGCGTCCGTGTACACCTGCAGAGCGCCTGTCCCGGTCTGGGCGTCCTGAGAGGTGTGGGTACAGCGTCCGTGTACACCTGCAGAGCACCTGTCCCGGTCTGGGCGTCCTGAGAGGTGTGGGTACAGCGTCCGTGTACACCTGTAGAGTGCCCGTCCCGGTCTGGGCGTCCTTATCTGAGAGGTGTGGGTACAGCGTCCGTGTGCACCTGCAGAGAGCTCGTCCCCGGTCTGGGCGTCCTCCTCTGAGAGGTGTGAGTACAGCGTCCGTGTGCACCTGCAGAGAGCCCGTCCCTGGCCTGGGCATCCTGAGAGGTGTGGGTACAGCGTCCGTGTACACCTGCAGAGCGCCTGTCCCGGTCTGGGCGTCCTGAGAGGTGTGGGTACAGCGTCCGTGTACACCTGCAGAGCACCTGTCCCGGTCTGGGCGTCCTGAGAGGTGTGGGTACAGCGTCCGTGTGCACCTGCAGAGCGCCTGTCCCGGTCTGGGCGTCCTGAGAGGTGTGGGTACAGCGTCCGTGTACACCTGCAGAGCGCCTGTCCCGGTCTGGGCGTCCTGAGAGGTGTGGGTACAGCGTCCGTGTGCACCTGCAGAGCGCCCGTCCCAGCCTGGGCATCCTCGTCTGAGAGGTGTGGGTACAGCGTCCGTGTGCACCTGCAGGGCGCCCGTCCCAGCCTGGGCATCCTCGTCTGAGAGGTGTGGGTACAGCATCCGTGTGCACCTGCAGAGCACCCATCCCCGGGGTCTTGGCGTCTGTGTGCCGTTGAAACAGAGCAGGTTCAAGGAAGACAGAGAAGCCACCAGCTCCCCACTGTGTGAGGTCCAGACCACTGCCTCCAGCAGGAGGATCTAGAAACCGACATCAGAGCCCTGGGAGGGGGTGACGCCAGAAACAGCGACCTTCCAACGCGCAGTGCATACTTACCATGTCCATTCGTTACAGCTTTCAATCCTCGTCCTTCGAGGACTAATCCTCTTGTTACTGTCTAAAGAACCTCTCACGTATTAGACTCAAGGCAGACAACACCCCCAACACCACAGATTTTCCTTTTTCAAGGTTGGGTAGTATTCCATCGTGTGCATATACCATATAGCAGAGACCGGACTCTGATGTGCAGAGTTCCCCAACCTGTCCAGACAGGGCCTGCTGCTGGCCCTGCGGTGGCCTCTCAGGATACCCAGTTAGCTGGACAGGGAGCACGCTTACCTCTGCAGGCCCGTGGTCACCTCTCTCCCTGCTCCGGGGACTTCAGGGGACGGTGACTGGAGGCCCTGGAGCTGACACAGGGATGAGTCGGCTCAGAGGGAGACCGCTGGGGAGAGATGGGCCCAAAGCTGAGCCCGGGGCGGATGGCGGCTCTGGGTTCATCTCCAGGACTGTGCTGTTGGCCGCCGACCGAGGAGGAACAGACGGTGAGGTCAAGACCAACTTGCTACCGAAGTCCCAGCAAGCCTGGGTGAGCTGAGAAATGAGCCCCGGGCGAGGCAGGGGTCCCCACCGGGGCCCTGGTTCCTTCTCTTTCTCGGACGCCGTCCCGAACACACCTGGTGCGCCGGAGAGCACAAATGAGCAAGCCGCGCTCCTCCTCAGCACCTGGGCTCTGCCCTTGTGTAACGAAGCCGCAACGGGAAGCAGAGCAGACCCAGTCTCGGGCCTGCTTTGCGCCGCAGCCTGGCACCCGTGGCTGGAGCGTGGGTTTCAGAGGGCGGCAGCCCCTGGGCCCTCCCTGGCCACGATGGTGCTGGGCGTTCAAGTTCTCTGAGCCTCGGCGTCCAAAGTAGAGAGGCTGAGGATCGCGCCAGCTTCAGGGGTCCCCGTCGGGGCGGGGTATGGTCACCCGCTCTGCCACCCAGTACGAGGCCCCTGCCAGGGGTTGGTAAACAGTGGTGCTTACTATTGCCTTTACCACCTGAAGCTTCCTGCAGCCAAAGCCTCAAAGGGTGATTCCAGAAGATGCCCCGTTCTCGGCTTCTCTCCCCTCTGTGGTCCAGGAGGGTGTCTCTCTCCCGGAAACCACTGAGGGTCACCCGTGACGCTCCAAACACGAAGACATAAGGCACTGGAAGCACAGGTTACCTGACGTGATTGACTGATGCCACGGACCTGTGT
Source organism: Oryctolagus cuniculus (assembly GCF_051225735.1). NCBI lineage: Eukaryota > Metazoa > Chordata > Mammalia > Lagomorpha > Leporidae > Oryctolagus > Oryctolagus cuniculus. The sequence continues at coordinate 4,860,946 of NC_142869.1, read as the reverse complement.
GGGTAGCATGTACCACCCCCATGTACCACCCCCGTAGACCACAACCTGTGTGTGTAGCATGTACCACCACCATAGACCACGACCTGTGTGTGTAGCATGTACCACTACCAGAGACCATGGGCCTGTGTGTGTAGCATGTACCACCACCATAGACCATGGGCCTGTGTGTGTAGCATGTACCACACCTGCAGACACACACCAGCGTTGCATGTTAATCAAAGATCTACCAATCGATAACGAGGTCACCCTCCCGGCTCCCGTGGCAGCCCCAGGGCTGTGTCCCTGTAGCCTGGCTAGGGCCACGCAGCCGTCCTGAAGGCTTAGGGGTTCTCGTTGGCTGCTCCCCTCCCCGGCAGCACACAGGAGAGCGATTCTTCCACCGCCGTGAAGGAAGGCGTCCCCCCGCAGGCGAGCCATCGTGCCAGGGGCCGCGCTGTCCTTTTTGACATCAGACCCATGGGCTGAGCAGAGCACAACGCCCCTCCCCCACCGTGAGAGACCCCCCCTCCTCAAACAGTGCTCTCCACCCCGAGCAGGACGACGTGGCCGGGGTGGCTCAGAGGGGAAGAGAGATTCTCACCTCACAGGAGACAAAGAGGGAGGCGGCGGGTGGGGGGGCAGACAGGAAGAGAACAGAAAGGGGCTGGGGGGTGGAGAGAAACTTCTCCAACATCCTATAGAAAAGCTCATCCCACCAGAAGACCCAACGGCAAACAGGAGAAAACTCACAGGTCGCGCTGAGTAAAACTGAGGGCTTTGACGCACTTGAAAAACCAACTTACTTCTTCCCATCATCCCTAATTATCGTTTTTATTATAAACTGGCAAGTGATAGCGGTAAATATTCATCAGGTACAACGTGATGCTACCATTTGTGAATAATACCCGGGGCGATTCAGTGAACTGCTGGGCACGCCCTGCACGTCCACCCAGGGCTTCTTTCTGGTGGTTAGGACATTTGAAACGTGTGCTCTCAAGGATCCTGAAATGTGCGACGCACTGTCTCTGGATCCCCACGCTGCACAGTTCCCAAAAACTCTCCCATCTCCCCGACACGCTCCACCTCTCACCATCACCGCCCCTGCCCGGCATGTCCCACCAGAGTACCGTAACCACCGTCCCGCCCTCTGCTGCTACGACGTTGGTTGCTTGATGCCCCTCGCAAGTGAGGACATGCGACATTTATCTCTCTGCGCCTCACTTAACAACACGTAGCATAATGTTCTCAAGTCCACCCATGTCGTCAAAACGAACAGTATTTTTCCTTGTTCACAACTAAGTAGTATTTGTCGCTCCCCCTCTTCGTGGAGGAACGACACAGGACCCTGCGCTGTTCTTTTGTCTGCTCGGCCCTCCCCGGGTTTGCTGCTGGTCCTTCCCGGGTTGGCTACCGTCCCTTCCACCTCCGTGGAAGGGCGGTTCCCCCTGCCACTTTCCCCACTTCCGCGGGGGAGCGGCACACCGCCGGCCGGCTCTCTCGGGGGCTGCACAGGTGTTCCTTCAGGTAGATGTTCCCCTTAGATGTTCCTGGTGCATGTTGTCTCTCTCCTCCTTTATAGTCCTCTTCCACCAATCCCAACTCGGCTGCCCACACGCCGAGTACGCTGCTCTCCTCCAATCAGGAGCAGGATCAGCTCCTGCAGCTCAGTCAATCAAATTGGCGAGAGGCAGCTGCGTAGAAGTTGTTACTCCCTTCTCAGCGCCATATTGTGGGAGAGCAGATGCATAGAATAAGTCTTAATTCCAGTAACAGTCTAGTCCGAGTTGCTCCCCACAGATCCCCCTTTCTTTTTATTTTTGGCGTTGATACGCGCCTGTCTTCGGTGCCCCGCGGCACACACTCTGCTCTACTTGCTGGAGTTGCCCACAGGTGCTTACAAGCCCTATCAATCAGGCAAACCGAATCCGGGTCCTCTCTTCACCATGTTGTGAGGAGGTTTTTAGGCGCTGATGCGTGCCTGAGTTTGGTGCCCTGCAGCGCATGCTCTGCTCTGCTAGAACTGCCTGCAGGTGCTTACAAGCCCTATCAGGCAAACCAAATCCAAGCCTCCTCATTGCCATATTGTGGGGAGACTTATTGATGTTGATTCGTGCCTTTCTTCGGTGACCTGCAGCTCATACTCTGGTGGAGCTGCCTGCTGGTGCTTATCGCCTAATCAGGCAGACCGAATCCAAGCTCTCTCATTGCCGTCTTGTGGGGAGGCCTTATTTTTCCCTATTTCTCTACTTCCGGGCATTCCTATCTCTCCTATTTTACTTCTATCTGCCAGCATCCATATTTCTCTCATTTTACTTCTAAACTTCTGTTTCTCTTATCCCTGCGGCTTCCTGGCGCCCACCTCGAGGCTGCTTCTCGGCGGCTTCCCGGCTCTGAGCCGCTTCAGCCAGCGCTTCTCTCATCTGCGCGGCTTCCCGGCTTCACGCGCACACTCCACGGTCTCCGTGCCCCTTCGCGCCCGCACCACGGCCTCGCACTAGCCCCACGTTCCCTATCTATTCACGCCCCGTGCTCTCTCTGCACGCGGCGGCTTCCGCGAATCACACAGCACAGCTCACGTTTCCGCCACCGGTATTCAGTCCAAGTTCCCCGGGCTAACCTGGCGAATTCAACCCAGCTCACGTCTGCGCCCTTTGGCTTGGCTTCCCGTCCTTTGCTCCCCGGGCTAATCTGACGGATTCCAACCTGGCGGCCCACGTCTCTGCCTCTGGTTCCAGATTTTCGCCTTTTGCTCCCCGGGCTGACTTGAAGAATCCCAAGATAGCTTATGTCTCCGCTTCAGCCTGCACTCGCGGCTTCATCCTCCCTAACATATTTTTCTCTACCCGGTATGTTTCCTAACTTTTCTTCCAACAATATTCCTCCCTCATTTCTCCTGGCTTCTCCCCACAGTCCGTATCCAAGTCTGTTTGTTCTAGCTTTCACTTTCGCTTTTGACCTTAGAGATTTCTCCCAGCTTCCCCCCGTAGTCCGTATCCGAGTCTATGCCTAGGCTTTTGATAGCTTCTTCCAGCACCTTTTCCATCCGGCTTTTCCCTAGGCTCTTTGCTAGTCTCTCTCTCCAGTATTTTCCCACTTCTTCCCGTTTCTTCCCTCCTAGGTTTTCTATCCGAGTCACGGCACCATTATGCCACTCCCCCTCTTCGTGGGGGAACGACACAGGACCCTGCGTTGTTCTTTCGTCTGCTCGGCCCTCCCCGGGTTTGCTGCTGGTTCTTCCCGGGTTGGCTACCGTCCCTTCCACCTCTGTGGAAGGGCGGTTCCCCCTAGCCACTTTCCCCACTTCCGCGGGGGAGCGGCACACCGCCGACCGGCTCTCTCGGGGGCTGCACAGGTGTTCCTTCAGATAGATGTTCCTCTTAGATGTTCCTGGTGCATGTTGTCTCTCTCCTCCTTTATAGTCCTCTTCCACCAATCCCAACTCTGCTACCCACACGCCGAGTACACTGCTTTCCTCCAATCAGGAGCAAGATCAGCTCCTGCAGCTCAATCAAATTGGCGAGAGGCAGCTGCGTAGAAGTTGTTACTCCCTTCTCAGCACCATATTGTGGGAGAGCAGATGCATAGAATGAGTCTTAATTCCAGTAACTTAGTCTAGTCCGAGTTGCTCCCCACAGTATTCCCCCGTGTGTACATATACCACATTTTCTTTGGCCACTTCTGTTGATGGACGCTTTGATCCGTTGACTTAGCTATCGTGAGTAGTTCTGCCACGCTTATGGGGGTGATGGCATCTCGTCACCACTCTTCACCATAATGAGTTCACGTCTTTTTTATTTTTTTAAAGATTTTTTATTTTTTTATTTGAGAGATAGAGTTACAGACAGTGAGAGGAAGAGACAGAGAGAAAGGTCTTCCTTCCGTTGGTTCACTCCCCAAATGGCTGCAACGGCTGGAGCTGCACCGATCAGAAGCCAAGAGCTTCTTCCAGGTCTCCCACACGGGTGCAGGGGCCCAAGCACTTGGGCCACCCTCTGCTGCTTTCCCAGGTCACAGCAGAGAGCTGGATCGGAAGTGGGGTAGCTGGGACTCAAGCCGGTGCCCATATGGGTTGTTGGCACTGCAGGCGGCAGCTTTACCCGCTGTGCCACAGCGTTGGCCCCTATCCAGTTTAAAGTAGGATTATTTGTTTTCTTTCTGTGGGGTGGTTTGAGCTCTTTATATGTCTTTTTTTTTTTTTTAAACAGGCAGAGTGGACAGTGGGAAAGAGAGAGAGACAGAGAGAAAGGTCTTCCTTTGCCGTTGGTTCACCCTCCAATCCGCGCTGCGGCCGTTGCACCGTGCTGATCCGATGGCAGGAGCCAGGAGCAAGGTGCTTCTCCTGGTCTCCCATGGGGTGCAGGGCCCAAGCACTTGGGCCATCCTCCACTGCACTCCCTGGCCACAGCAGAGAGCTGGCCTGGAAGAGGGGCAACGGGGATAGAATCCGGCGCCCCGACCGGGACTAGAACCCGGTGTGCCGGCACCACAAGGCAGAGGATTAGCCTGTTGAGCCGCGGCGCCGGCCTCTTTATATGTCTTGAATATAGCTCCTATCAGATGCATGGCCTGCGAGTGCTTCCTCCCAGTCTGTAGGTGATCTCTTCACTCTGTTTGTTGTTTTTATTACAGTGCAGAAGCCTTGTATTTTGATGTAATTCTACTTGCATATTTTCACTTCTGGTGTTTGTGCTTTTCCAGTCAAACCTAAAAATCATTTGGTCGGTGTGTCTGTTTCAGGTCAGCAGCATGCTGTTTTAAATACGCGGAGAGCTCCAAACCACGCGACTGGACGCCTCCAGCTCTGCTCCTTTTGCTCTAGATTCTCTGGGCTGCTCGGGGCTTTTTGTGGGACTCTGACAGGCATTGCATTGGCGCTCTGGATTGCCAGGGATAACGTGGAGGGTTAACAGTATCAGTCCTTCCAGTCCATGAATAAAGGGCAGATTTTTTTTATTTATTTGACAGAGTTAGAGAGAGAGAGAGACAGAGACAGAGAGAGACAGAGACAGAGAGAAAGGTCTTCCTTCCCTTGGTTCATTCCCCAAATGGTTGCTACAGCCGGCCCTGCCCTGATTGAAAGCCAGGAGCCAGGTGCTTCTCCTGGTCTCCCATGGGGTGCAGGGCCCAAGCACTTGGGCCATCCTCCACTGCACTCCCGGGCCACAGCAGAGAGCTGGACTGGAAGAGGAGCAACCGGGACTAGAACCCAGCAACTACATGGGATGCTGGCGCCGCAGGCAGAGGATTAACCAAGTGAGCCACAGTGCTGGCCCCAAGGGGTAGATTTTGACTTATTTGTGTGTTATGCATTTTTTTTTTACATCTGTTTTTCACTTTTCCATGTAGATATTTCGCCTCCTTGGTTAAATTGGTTTCTAGGAACTTTTTTTTTTGAACTGTTGTGTATACAATTGTTCTCTTGATTTCTTTTTCAGAAATTTAGTTGCTAGTGTGGAGAAATGCTACTGAGTTTTCTTTTGAAGATTTAATTGTTTATTTGAAAGTCAGAGTTACAGAGAGAGGAGAGATCTTCCGTGTGCTGGTTCCCTCCCCAGGTGGCTGCAATGGCCAGGGCTGAGCCAGGCTGGAGCCAGAAGCCAGGGGCTTCATTTGACTCTTGCACATGGGTGACAGGGACCCAGGCACTTGGGCCAACCCCTCTGCTATTCCCAGGCCATTAGCAGGGGGCTGGATTGGAAGCAGAGCAGCCAGGACATGACCCAGAGCCCACAAGGGATGCCAGCATCACAGGTGGTGTTTTACCCAGCAAGGCCCTGATGCTACTGATTTTCCTATGTAGCCTTTGTACCCTGCATCGTAACTGTACTCATTTAATATTTCTGGGCCGGCGCCGCGGCTCACTAGGCTAATCCTCCGCGTGCGGCGCCGGCACCCCGGGTTCTAGTCCCGGTCGGGGCACCGGATCCTGTCCCGGTTGCCCCTCTTCCAGGCCAGCTCTCTGCTGTGGCCCAGGAGTGCAGTGGAGGATGGCCCAAGTGCTTGGGCCCTGCACCCCATGGGAGACCAGGATAAGCACCTGGCTCCTGGCTTTGGATCATCACAGTGCACCGGCCGCAGCGCACCAGCTGCGGCGGCCATTGGAGGGTGAACCAATGGCAAAGGAAGACCTTTCTCTCTGTCTCTCTTTCCCATTGTCCACTCTGCCTGTCCAAAAAAAAAAAAAATATTTCTAACCAGTTTTTGGTAAAATCTTGAGGGTTTTCTGTATGTAAGATAATTTTGTCAGCCGACTGTGACAACTTCACTGCACTAATTCCTGTTTGGACGCCTCGTTTCTCTCTCTTGCCCTGGGCAGGACTTACAACATTGTGTTCACAGGAGAGGTGAGCGTGGACGTCCTTGCCCTGTCCCGGCTCTCGGAAGGCAGGGTTTCAAGGATCTGCAGTTGAGCATGTTAGCTGCAGGCTTATCACACGCGCACGAGGTCTTTATCGAATTGAGGTGAAATTGCCCTACCTTGTTGAGCGTCTTTATCACGAAAGCACGTTGGATTCTGTCCAATCCCTTTCCTGCCCCTAATGTGGTGGCCCCGTGGCGCTCCTCCTGCACTCGGCTGATGGGAGGAGTGACAGTTAGCGATCTGCATCTACAGAGCCGCCCTGGCATCCCAAGGATACGTCCCAGCTGCTCGCGCTGAGTGATTCCTTTGCTGCATCGTGGAGCTCTGTTTTCTCGTTATTCCGCGGAGGATTTTGTATCCGTGTTCATCAAGGATGTTGGCGGGCAGTTTTCCTGTGCTGTCGCTGTCTGGCTTTGGAATCAGGACAATCATGGTTTCCTAAAAAGAGTCTGAAAGCCTCATTCCCTTTTGATTGTTGGGAAGAGTTTGTGCAGGATTGGTGTGAGAGCTTCAAACGTTTGCAAGAAGTCAGCAGGGAAGCCATCAGATCCGGGATTTTCTTTGATGGGAGACTTCGCAAACACTGCTCCAACCTCTTTGTTTGCGATCGGCCTGGTTTTCTGTTTCTTTGTGTTTCAGTAGGTTGTATTTGTCTAGGAATGTACCATTTCTTCTAAGTTTCCCAATTTGTTGTCATGTAATTGTTCAGCGTGGTCTCCCATGACCCTTTGTATTACCGGGGTATCAGCTGTAATATCTCCTCTGCCATTTCTGACTGTATTTGAGTCATATCTGTTTTTCTATTCTAGCTAAAAGTTTGTGGATTTTATTTTTTCAAAAATCCATCTCTTGGTTTTGTTGGTCTTTTGTATTGTTTTTCTAGTCACTATTTATTTCTGTTCTCACCATTATTATTTCTTTCCTTTTGCTAACATGGGGCTTTGTTCTTTATTTTTTGTTTCTAGTTTTTTTTTTTTTTTTTGTTTCCTTGAGGAGTAACACTGAGTTGTTTGAAACACTGAGTTGTTCTTCTTTTCTGACATAGGCAGAAAATACCAAAATAAAACCTGTAGTGAAACCCTATTTATTTTAAAATGTTATTTATTTACTTGAAAGTCAGAATTACAGAGATGCAGAGGCAAAGACAGAGAGAGAGAGAGAGAGAGAGAGAGAGTGAGAGAGAGAGAGAGAATCTTCCATCTGCTGGTTCACTTCCCAAATGACCACAATGGCCAGAGTTGAGCTGAGTCGAACCGGAGCCAAGAGCCAGGAGCTTCTTCCAGGTCTCCCATGTGGGTGCAGGGGCCCAAGGACTTGGGCCACCCTCCACTGCTTTCCCAGGCCACAGCAGAGAGCTGGATCAGAAGTGGAGCAGCCAAGACTTGAACAGGTGCCCAAATGAGATGCCAGCACTGCAGGTGGCGGCTTTACCTGCTACGCCACAGTGCCAGCCCGGAAAACCAATTTAAACCCATGTTGACAACTTAGTAGTTCACTGATTCTTCTGAAAAATGAGAGCATCTTGACCTAGGCCAAGTGGAAAAGCCATGTGCAGACAAGAGCGCAGGTCTGGCTGGATCCCGGCCCTCGTGGAAGGACCCTCTGCTCCTGCCAGGGGCTGCAGCACTGACCGCTTGCCCTTTGCCCTTTGCGTCCAGGAGTCTGTCTCTCCAGACTAGGGTTTGCCAACAGGTGTTGCCTCTCCGCATTCTGAGTTGGGGTCACAGCTGCAGGGTGGGTTCTCCCACATCAGGTGTTGCCTCTCCGCGTTCTGAGTTGGGGTCACAGCTGCAGGGTGGGTTCTCCCACATCGGCGCACGGTTTCTGTTGTCACGGAGTCCGTTAGGAAAACGCCTCCGGCTTAAGCTCTTCCTTTGCTGCCCGTGTGGTGTCCTCGGCACTTGCATCCTAGTTTCCCCTGGACGTGAGCATTTCGGCCATTCTCGATGTCTCTTCATCAAAGAACATTATTCTTCTAGTTTCACCATGGAGCATGCCCTTGTACGGAAGAGCTACGTTCAGCCTGCCGTCACCCACGGGTTCTGCATTTGCAGATTCAACCAACCGTGGAGGGAAACTATTTTTTTTTAAGCCTGCGTCTGTACTGAACGTGTACAGGTTTTTTTCTTTGTCATTTTCCCCTAAACAATGCGGCAGAACACTGTTTCCAAAGCATTTGCCCTGTTGTAGGTATTACAAGTATTCTACAGATGACTCAAAGTGTGTGTGTGGAAGGAAGGACGAGTGTAGGTTACATGCAAATCCTAGTCCATTTTATGTACGGCCTTGAGCATGGCAGGTGTGGATAAGAGGGTGTGTGGGGGGGGGGGGGTCCTGCGAGGCCCGCACTGTCAGGATGGTGGGGCAGCGGTGTCTCCGACAAGAAGCCCCGGAGACAAGTTTCGGTCAACAGGTCTGTTTAAAACAACCAATCACAAGCTTTCAAAGGGCAGGCAGAGGGGGCGCAGCCAGTCAGGGCAACACTGATTCTACAGAATAACGCCAATACTCGTGGTGCTATGCTTCTCCAGTCAGCGTGAAGGTCATGGAGCCTGTGCAACCTTCCAGGTGGTGCTGACGGGTCTGGGCCACACCTGGGAGCTCTTTACCTGGTTGACAATTACAAGGCCCCTCAACAGGAAGTGGGGTGGGGGAGATGTGCCTGGGACACCCCGCCGCCTGCCCGCAGCTGGGACGTGTGTGGCTCTCAGTGTGCCTGAGCCCCGACCAGGATGTTTCTGGGAGGCATGGTGTGCCACACCCGCTTAACCTGCATGGGCAGGGCAGGCGGCCTCCCAGCCAGGCACAGGATCACCCACAGGTTACATGCAAATCCCAGTGCATTCATGGCAGGTGCGGGCATCAGGCTGGGGGTTGCCCTGCAGCCAGTCCCTGCAGACCCTGAGGGCCGACTGTTCTCCCAGGACCCAGGACGGGCTCACCTGTAACTTCTAAGTATTCATTTCTTAATGAGGCTGGAATGTTATGGTAGAGAATTTTGTGGGACCAGGATAAGGACAGAGGTACTTCAAACAGTGTGTGGGAAAATGATATCAACGTTTGTTATGGGGCAAATATGTTTGAACTTCATGTGGCTTTTTCACTAAAAGTCATGGAAAATGCATATTATGAAAAAGTATATGTGGGCTTCAATTTTTTTTTTTTGCACCAAAATACACTTATCTTTTCATGTCATTGTTCCACCAATCTTTTGAAATGCCCTCATAGCCTCCACCTGGGAGCTATTCTTGTCTGAGCCACTGTCTCTGGGAGTGTCACATCTATTTTGAGAAGCCCCTAGAAGGAATCTATGGTGGCAGTGGCTGGGGCGGATTGAGCGCTGCTGGTTTTAATAATAGCTGTGCCACCCGAGAGCCCAAACCTACCCTACTGCTTCCTTCTGGCTTCTCCCTGCATCTTGCTGTCCTAGAAATGGAAGACGTCCCCAAATGATATATTCTGTAGATTTTTTACTTACCTATTTGAAAGGCAGACACACACACACACACACACACACAAACTCCCATTCACTGAATAATCCCCCAAATGCCCGGTTAGCCGGGAGCTGGGACCTCAATCCAGGTCTCCCAAGGGGTGGGCTGTCCTCTGGCAGGCAGCTGGAGTCAGCAGCAGGGAATCAGACCCAGGCATTCCGACGTGGGACATGGGCCTTCTAACTGCTCTGAAGTGTTTTCCACACCCTGAATCCACCGGCACACAGAGGAGCCCTTGTTCACAGAGGGATTTGTTGAGTAGAATCCCTCTGGAAGGTCTGAAGTTCACTGTTATGGGCTGTGTTGCCAGCCCTTTCTCTTGAAAGCAATGGGGACAGCCGCGTGAAAAAGACGCTTCCATCCAGAGTTTACTTAAACGCTAGGCTCGTTCTCCCGGGTTTTATGTGAACCAAAGAACAGCTTGTGAGGATGTGCGTGCACCAATAATAACAGCTTACTTGGAGAATGATGTAGCGTGTGCCCATTGCTACGCTAAGCAATCTCCATGCATTATCGTAATTGATCCTTGCGAGCACTGGGCCCAATACGAGATGAGAACGCGGCAGAGCAGCCTGGCCTCCTGCTACCCGGCAGCCAAGGGACGGAGCTGCCATTTGTCTCCAGACAGCCTGCTTTTAGGATCCGCCATACTGTTTCCACGCGTGCACGTGGGTGTGTGTATGTAGCACACACACAGTTCACACCACACACACTTGCATCAGACACACGCACACACACTCATTAACACATATGCTAAAGCTTACATAATAACCTGTCCGGGCATCTAATGCACCACAAACCATAATGCCTAGCTAATAACACGCATGTAAAAGCTCCTGGACATATAATCCACTGCAAAGCAGACACGGGAGGGCGGAGCTGCGAAATCCGGGGCCGTGCTTACATGGATCACACATAGCGCTCCAGTCATTTTAACCCTTCAAAACGACCGAGTGGTATTTTGTACTTAAAAAAAAAGTGATTGATTTTGCTTGTAGTTATTCCCTCTGGAAACACTCACTGAACAGCCAAATGTTAAGTTCGTTTTTTGTTTGTTTGTTTTCCTTTCTTTTGTCTTGGAGACCTGTAGAAACTGATGGAAGGATAAAGCATGACCTCAGCAGGAGGCGGCACTGGGAGACCTGGGCCAGGAAGCACAGACACAAGGCGCCAACCCCGGTTACAAAGTGGCAGACAGCGGGGTCTTGTTTCTTCTCTTTTTTGGTGGTTTCTTTAAACACACTGGCCTCTGGCCTCGCCTGGGATGCAGGCTGGCTGGAAGACGCTCACAGCAGGTGGGCACCAAGTGGGGTCCCAGGGACATGGCCCAGGGAGGCCGGGTTTCCCTGCACCCCCCCCCCCCACTGCTCAGTGGGCTGAGCTGGGCCTGCCTTGGCCTGCGGCCCCTGTGGCCCAAGCTCCTTCCTTAGTGTGGCTGCGGAGCTCTCCTTGCCTTGGGCCATTTGTGATGCTTCAGGAATTGTCTTTTTATACTTTGTGATCTCGTTCAACTGGCTTTGTCTTTCCCCATGCTTTATAGGCAGTTTTTTTTTTTTTTTTAAATCACAGTCGCGACAGACAGTCGTCTGGGATGGCAGCAACTCCTCTCCGGGCTTGGCTGCCCTTCTCATACTCATTTAAAACACAGAGTCAGAGGCCGTCACTCGCCAGGGCCCCGCGCACCGCAGGCTGGCTCCTGTCTTGCCCCCTCCCCGCCCCGTCCCCCCTGCAAAGCGCTCCTGGGCTCCAGGGCTCCCCGGCTCACTGGCCCGCCCCACCCTCCCGAGAGACAGCCTCCTTGGAGCAGCTGCAGTGGTCGTGTTCGGCGTCATTAGGTCCACGTTCAGGAACCCCACGATCCACACCGAGGAGTAGGAAACCAGGGTCCTTAGGGAGAACGCGGTCTCCAGACACGCTTCGTACACGACCACGCACGCTTCATACATGACCACGCTCGCCAGAAGCCTTGTGCAACATGGGAGCATAATAACAGCCTTGGTTTGCTATCCCTAGGGGACTGGTTCCAGGACCCCCAAGGAGACAAAAATCCGCACAGGTGCTCAAGTCCCTGCACTGCGCAGGCCGGCAGGGCCGGGAACCGCCTCTCTGCAAGGCGCTCCCGCAGCCCGCTCTGGACTGGGCGAGGCTCAGCCCTGCCAGCCTCAGCCCGAAGCTTCCCGGCTTTTCATGCCCCGGTAGGGACCGAGAAGACAGAGCGCGGCTGCCCAGCACGGGTCGGCTACAATGACCCGTATTTCTGGTCCGCAGAGGGTAGAATCCCCCCGCGGGAACCAGCGGTCAGGACTAACTCACGCGTCCAGCTCTGGACTTGGAACCAGTGTTTGCTCTCCCCAACCCCAAGACCTGTGCAGGCTCCCGGGCTCCCCACGCCCCGGGCAGGGGGTGGCGTCCTGCAGCCGGGAGGGTCCTCCTTGCGCAGGGGGTCCCCGTTCCCGCTGCGGGGCGGGTCTTCCTCCCGCGACAGCCCCGCCGCCGCTGCTGTCGGGCTCCGTGCAAACTGCGTTTCCACGTTTCCCGCTGTGGCGACCCCACCCCGCGAGCCGCCCGCGCGTGCCACGGCCGATCCCGGAGAGCAGGGAGCGCCGCGCCGGTCCCCGGGCAGGGCTGGCCCCACCGTGGCCGGCGACCCCGCCGCCCCGCGCCGAGAAAAGCCGAACGCAGGGGGCAGCTTCGTGAGCCCCACGCCCTGCGGCCAGCCCACTCCTCTGGGATTTCTCCCGCTCCCCCGCCTCCCACCGCCCTCCGGCGAGCGCCCGCCGCGGGACCCCGATCCACGGCGCACCGGGCTCAGCACTCGGCCGCGCCCGCAGCCCCGGGCCGGCGACCCAGGGCTGCAAGGAGCAGGCGCCGGGGCTGCAACCCGGGCACCGCCCCCAGCCCGCGCTTCCGCCCGCCCGAGGCCCCGCCCCCGCGCTCGCCCCGCCCCCCGCCCGCGCCCGGCCCCGCCCCCGGCGCGGGACCACCCACCCCTGGGCAGGCGGAGGCGGGGGCCGAGCGCTCCGGGCTTTCTCGGCCGCCCCGGCCGCTCGCCCGAGTGTCCGCAGCCGCCTCCGCCGCGCGGTGACTCCGGAGCCGCGCGCGCCCCCGGCCGGACGAGCCGCTGGGCGCCTGGGAGAAGCCGCGGGAGCCCGCGGGGACGCCATGCGAGCCAGGTAGGCAGGCGGCCGCGGGGCGCCTCGGGCGGCGCGCCCCCGGACCCCGCGGCCCCGCGCCGGGCCTCCCCCGCCGCCGGAGTAGGCGGCTCCGCGGGCGCCGGGGCGCGGCTGGCGCGGGTGGCCCCCTCCCCGGCGCGGGCCGCTGGCTGGCGGGCGGCCCTGCGGGGCGCGGCTGGGGGCGCGGGGCGGGCGCGCGGTCCCCGGCCGGACTTGTTGGCGACCGTGCATATTTCAACTTTTGGCGAGAGCCCCGGTTTGCGGGTGAAATCGAGAACTCCGGTGGTGGCGCGGCGGCCGGAGACCCCGCGGGCCGGGCCGGGCCGGGATGGAGGCGGCGCCCCTCGCGCGGGGCCGGCCGTGTAGCCCCGGGCGCCGGCCGTGCGGAGGGCCGTGGGGCCTCGCGGCTCGGCGAGGTCCGAAGGGGAGCCCGGGGCCGGGTTTTCCGTGCACATTTTCTCCACGCTGGGGCGGCGGGTGGCTGCTGTGTGGTCGATCAGTCACCGCGAGCAACTTCGCAAAACTTTAGTTCTGGTTTTACGGACGCGGCCGATGCTGGGAGCGGGGGGCGTGGACGGCACGGCGAGGCAGACCTGATCCCCAGCCGGCCGCACGGAGCCCCCCAGCCCGCTCGGCGCGCGTTCTTGGGGTCGCAGGCGCGGGTTTCGTCGTCTGGCGGGACCGAGGGAACCACGGCGAGCGCGTTCCTCCCGCGCCTCCAAGGGTGGTGCCTCTGCCCCCCGCAGGCTGGGCTTTGGGGACAGGGTCTCCCTCCCTGCTCTCCCGGGGGCGGGGGAGGGGACGGGCCTGGCCTCCTGGCCTCCCTGTGGTTCGGGTTTCTTGCCTCGTAAAAAGGAAGGCGATGATTCCCGAAGTGCTTCCCAGGTCCCCGTAAAAATTAATGGGTGGTTTGTGGAGCGCGTGGACATCCTTGGATGGACAGCGGCTGTGCCCCAGGGGCCCCGGACGCAGGCTGCTGCTCCCGGGCCTCAGCCGGTCCAACAGCTGCCGCCCACCAGCCGGCCTGCCCGGCGGACCCTGCGGGACCGTCCCCTGACCCCTGCCAGGGCCCTCGGTGGAGAGCTAGGGAGGACCTGGCGCCTTGCACACACCCCGCCTCCAACTCTGCCTTCTGCAAGGGGCCCCCTGGAGTAAGGGGCAGGGGGCCAAGGCTGCCCAGCCTGCGTGGGGGCGTTGGAGCTCTGGGGTCCCGGAACCCAGCGACCTGGCTTCCCAGGACTTGCTTTATGGTACGCTTGTTTACTAAATGAACAATGACCCGCTCCCAGGCCAGGCCTGGCTGCTGGAGCCTCTATGTGCTTTTGTGTTTTTTTTTTGTTTTTTTTTTTTTCTTTTTTTCCTGTTGTTACAAATCCAGGCCCTACGCTCCAATGTCCTTGCAGCACCATGAATAGGGACCCAGGCTGGGTACCAGCAGCCCAAGCAGGAGCAGGTGCCTCCCACCCCCCAGGCAGCCGGGGTGCCCACCTCGTTCTGCCTCTCCTGGGCTCCACCGCTGGGGTCTTTGGCAGTTTCTTTGTTGCCATTTCTGCTCCCCCAGGCCTTTGATTTGATGGAGGTCTGGTGACAGAAGGCAGCTCACACAGGGGGCGTTTGGAAGGGTCTGAAAAACAGCTAATACCTATTGTGCTCTTAACTTTCCTGGTGGAGGGCTGGGGGGGGGGGGCTCTTCCTGGAATCTCTGCTTTGCTGCTGTTTCCTAATCCGAAACCTAGAATTGTGTCCCGGACCCCCGACCCCCGACCCCCGACCCCCGCTGCCGGAATGGACTTTCTGCTTATTCTAATCTGGTTTCTAGTCTGACAGAGACATTCACCAGTGGAGAAAGCAGTCCTGGGGAGGGACGCTCCTGCGTTTATATCCCACGAACCGGCCAGTTAGGAGCTCTGAGGTCCCTGGGGAGGGGTCTCCCAGCTTCCCATGCTTCAGGAGGAGCCCTTGACCCCAGCAAGGGGGTCCGGGCAGAGCTCTGGGGCTCCCTGTTTGAGGGCCAGCTGAGTTTTAACAGGAGAAGCTGCGCCCTTGGCTTTGCTGTTTTCAAATTCGACCCCAGAGTTGGACTGGGGTACATTTTTTTTTTCCTTTTGAGAGTTGGAGTCAGGCCCCTGGGACATTTCCCGAGGCCCCGGAGTTGGGCACCAAGACTTCTTTGTCCCGGGGTCGCTGCCTGACAACCAGGAACCAGGAATCAGGAAAGCCGTGCCCTGGCCGACCTGCTCCTGCCGCGGGCGTCTCCGGTGCGCACTCAGCCTCCCGAGGGCCAGCTGGGTCTCCTGCTGCCCAGCCATTTGCACAGCGAAGACCCCGCCTGCCACCTCCCTGTGTTCCGTGTCCTCCAGGAAGCCTGAGCCGGCCACCCCACACCCCCCCACACCGATGTCCCGTAGCTCTGCACCTGCACCTGGGGCCGTGGGGGCCAGCTCTTATGGGAAGCGGTCACAATAACCAGCCTTTAGGAGGCCTGGGACTGCAGAGGCTTTGCAAGAAAAGAGAGGCCTGGTACGAGGAGGGAGGCCATCTGCTGGGCGGCCCCGCTGGCCCACGGAGCAGGCACGTCTGAGTTAGAGGCAGCGGGCTCAGTTCACTCAAGATTGGCGGGGTCTGGAGGGGTAGGAGGAGGCACCACTGACCCAGTCTTGTGCTCCGGCTGCTTGCTCTTCATTCAGAACCGTGAGGGGTTTCTTTTCTTAAGCTCTGAGAATTTAGGGAACTCCTCCAAGCCCATCGCTTGTGATTGCCCAGCTGGGATGTGCACCTGGGGCTGCCTGAGGCGTGCAGGGCCCAGGGCAGCGGAGCACCAGGCGTTCTGGGAGCTTGGAGACCCAGGCACGAAAGGTCAGGGTGGCTGCCTCCCTCCCGCAGCACAACAGCTGTGCTCCTAGGGCGAGGGGTCCTTGTTGCCTCTCGGCCTGGCTGCAGGGCAGAGCCGGGTTTATTGAGGGCGGCGGTGGTGGTGTTGAGACACGGTTCACTCACTCAGATCTGTATGAAGTCTGTCCTCCCAGCGATGGGGAGGTTGTTCCGGGCAGATGAGGTCACTGGAGCAAGATTATTGGAAGGCAGAGAAGTCGGTGTGAGATAAGGGTCCCACCTTGCTTTTGCGATGATGAAAGAGATGACACACTAACGAGATTAGTCTTATCTGCCTGCCAGAGGCGTGGGGCAGGGGAGTGCTCTTTGCTGATGCCTGTTAGCCCAGCCCCAGCGCCCCAGCGGATGGGAAAGAAGCCTCTCTTTGGAAGCATTTTATGATTCCAAATTCTTATTAACCTTCTCCCCCCCCCCCCCCCCAGGCTGCACAACCAAGGCAGACGCTGCTCTGCAAGCCTAGGGCCGTAGAGGAAGCTCCTGTGTCTTCTGAGACAGGAGGCCCCGAGCCAGGGGTGCGTGCCTGCAGAAGACAAAGGGCCGGGCCGGCGGTGCCCACCCCCCGCCCCACGGCTGACTGGCAGCGGCACTAAATATTTAAGTCTGCCCACGTCTCGCCTTTCACTGCCCTGCACCCCCCTCCCGCCCCCGCCAGCCCCCTTTAGGCAGTGGGGGAGGTTGCTCCTTGCGTTTGCACCTGTCTGCCCAGGAGCAGGGCCCAGACAGCATGTGGGTGTCGCTGAGAACACCTCCAAACTCAGACTATGTGTGAAAGTCACCTGGCAGCTTTAAGAAAAAACCCACACCCTCCACCTGCCCCCCCCCCCCAGTCCCCAGCGTGGAACCAGGACCTGTGGCCCTGACCCTGGCATCTGAGGTTTCTTCCAGCTACCCCCTGGGGTTCTGATTGAACCCTGGGCTGCACACAGCATGTGAGAAGGAAGGAGGGGGGGCAGCCAGGGGCTGCGCATGGCTGACCTGTGTTGGAGGCCAAGGAGTGCAGGCTTTGTGCTTGGGGGGTGCTGAGCTCAGAGGGCTCCGGCCCCCCACCGGGCCGTCAGCTGCCAGTCTTAGGCAGTGGCCTTATCTTCCCCCGTGACGCGAGTCAGCACCCGGTTCTGCTCTGGTTGCTTCTGCTGGCCCAGGAAGAAGTGGCCTCGTGGGAGAGAGAGGTCCAGACGGCAGCCGGCAGGCGGCTCCTTGGCCGGGTGTGGTGAGCGGGATAGGGTGGGAGAGCAGGGGGCAGCGGTCCAGGGGGTCCTCCGGGAGCACCCACGAGAAGAGGGCAGCTTGAGGGCCAGGGAGGAGGACTGGGTGAGCAGCCTTGAACTTGGTGGCACACATGAGCTGATTATTTTTTCCCATCATCATTAGCAGGTGAAGTATTTTCAAACGAGAGACGCTCTCTTTGGAGGCAGGGAGCACGTGGGAGGGAGGTGTGACTGCGTGCAGAGCCAGGAGGCGGGAGGGGAGGCCCTGGGGTGCAGACTTTACAGGGATGCTGGCGTGCGGGCGTGGCTGCTGCTCCAGCCGCACTGTGGAGAGCGGCGCAGGCCTGGGCTCGCCCCCTTACAGTGGGAGCCGTGGGAGTGGCGGGGCTCACGTGGGGCCGCCCCAGGGTCACCCCGCGGTGCACGGCAGGCTGGGGAGAGGCAGGTGGAGACGGGTGGGGGGAGGGGCCAGTGAGTGCCCTGCGTGTCCCTGCAGCAGAGGAGGAGAAAGGCAGAGGGGCGGCAGGGGTGAGAGCCCCCTGCACACAGGACCGTGCTGGGGAGCCGGTGAACTCATGAAGGTTCCACTTGCAGGAGCTGGGTCGTCACAGCAGCAGGGAGACTTGGAAGAGAGGTGGTGGAGACCAGCGTGGGGGCTGCTGCTCAGCAGGGTGTTTGTGATGGGGGGGCGGGGACAGGATGGCAGCAGGGAGCCGGAGCAGGGAGCTGGAGCAGGGAGCCGGAGCAGGGAGCTGGACTGGGTCAGAGAGGCGGGGATCCTGGGACCTGGAGGCCTGCAGGGGGGGAGGGGCTGGCCCGAGCAGCGGAAGTGAGGGCCCCGGGCGAGTGGGGGTGGTGGCCGCAGGTGCCGCACTGGTCATGGGGCGGCTGTGGATGGACTGCTTCCCCAGACGCCTTTGCGGGTTGCACATTTGCCAGCCTTGGTGAGGCCTGGTGGGGTTGGAGGCAGGTCCCGGGGGTCTCTGCTGACACTCTGAGCTCCCTGCATGGGGGCCTGCCTCCGTCCTGGCCTCATCACAGGCCCCCTGCCAGGCAGGTGCAGCTCAGGGGCCCTCGTCTGTCCGCAGAGTGAGAGAAGCAGCCGGGTGGAAACCTAGACTGGTGGCCTCGTCTGGCCCTATTGCGACAACGCCGGTACTCTCCTGCGTGAGAGCTGGATGGTTTACCGCTGACGAGATGTGTCTGTGGCGATTCCTGGCCCTTGAGCACTAACCAGCTCAGCCAAGCGCTGGCCGGCGGCCGTCCTCGACGTTCTACGCAGTTAGCTCTCAACTCTGGTAGGCTCAGTTCGTCTGTGTCCACCCCTTTCGTCCTGATGCGGTCTGCTGAAGGACCTGGATTTCCCGCAGCCTCAGGAGGCCGGCAGTGGAGGGACATGCCAGCGATGCGCCTCGGACTCCCAGGAGATTGACAAGGGCGTCAGGTGTGGGGCCCGTGCGTCAGTGGACGCGAGGGGGGCAGTGCTGAGACCCGAGTCCAGGGTGGAGCTGCAGTGATGCAGGGGAGGAGGAGGAGGTCTCTGGCCGGTGCTCTGCCTCCTCACCCCTGCTGTGCCCCTGTTGCTCTTGCTTGGTTTCAGAAATCAGCGTTTAAGGTGCTTACGAGGGCAGCCCTCTCTTCCCGCCTCCAGTTTTGGTCAACGTCAGGCCCGTGTCAGAGGATGCGGGCTGTGCGTGACTCCTGCCCGCCATGAAGAGTGGGTGCCCTGGGGCTCCCGGGTGTAACAGCACCACCTGTGTGGTTCCAGAGTGTTCCGTCAGGAGACCTAGGAGTTTTTGGATTCCCCCTGTGTCCCAGGCTTCCCCTCTGTGTTGGGCACTGTGGCGCTGCCGTAAAAGCCGTGAGTAGGCAAATGGGAGCCGCCGGCCTGGCACAGCTGCAGGCCATCCCGGGAGGGAGATCCCCGCTCGCCACCTCGGCGTCCTGGGGCGCAGCAGCGGCATGACGTGCTCACGGAGCGGGCTAGGCGGTCACTCCTCCGTGGCGTCTCCGGGGCCCTTCCTGGGGGCATCGCAGTGGGAAAGGGCAGGGGCTTCTCAGCCCCGCACACCCTGTGTGTGTGACCCTTGACCTCTGTCTGCCTGCTTTGTCCCTGGGTGAGCCTGGGGAGTGCTCCGAGGCCACGCTTTGCTGGCCACGGTGCTTGCCTCCTGAGGTTGGAGATTTAAACACAGTGTGGCCCTGTTCCTCACTGTGGGTGTGGCTGTGTTGTTTCCACCTGTGAGGGTCCGGGTCCCCGCCCCTGTCAGCGTGGGCTTCTTCATGGCTGTGGGTTCTTCAGTCTGGTGTATATGCGCTCTGGCTTATTCTTGGTTTAAGAATTTATTTATTTTTATGTGAATGGCAGGGTTTCAGAGAGAGAGGGAGAGGCAGAGATCTTCCGTCTGCTGGTTTGCTCCCTAAATGACTGCTACGGCTGGGGCCAGGCCAGACCAAAGCCAGGAGCTTCTTCCGGGTCTCCCACGTGGATGCGGGGGCCCAAGGACTTGGGCCGTTCTTTGCTTCTGTCCCAGGTGCATTAGCAGGGAGCTGGATCTGGGCGGAGCAGCCGGGACACGAACTGGTATCCACATGGGATGTTGGCGATGCAGGCAGCCGCTTAACCGCTGGGCCACAGCGCTGGCCTGTACTCTTTTTAAAGATTTATTTATTTACTTGAAAGGCAGGTGAGAGAGAGAGAGGGAGGGAGAGGGAGGGATTGATCCTCCATCCACTAGTTCACTCCCCAAATGATTTTAACAGCAGGGCTGGGCCAGGCCACAGCCAGGAACCAGGAATGCCACCTGGGTCTCCGGCATGAGTGGCGGGCCAAGCACTTGCACCACCCTCTGCTGCCCTGCCTGGTGCGTTGTCAGGGAGGTGAGCCGGGTACTGAGCACCCCGATGTGGGCTGCTGTGCCGCAGGCTGGCCCCTCCAGCGTACTCTTCAATGTTGCCTACATAGGGAACGTTTAGGCTCTCTCACCACCGGAGTGGAACAGTTTTAGACTCTGTTCGGCCTGACCCTTTAAAAGTGTGTGTGCTTACCTTGCCCCTTGCCCAGGTCCCTGGGAGGAGATGGTGGGGACGCAGGAGGGGTGTGGCGGAGACCCCCAGGTTGCACAGCGGTGCCCAGACCTCTGGCGTGGCCTGGAAGGACCAGTGGCAGGCCGCAGAGGCTTCTTGGTGCTGCGGCACGGTGAGGCCCTGCCCTGCCCTGCCCTGCCCTGCCCTGTCCTGGTGGAGGAGCGACCCGTGCTCGGGGCACACGTGAGTTCTCTGACAGCCCCTCTGTTCTCGTTGTCGTCCTCACTTAAGTCCTGACGTGTTTGATTCAGAAACCTTGGAGAGCGGGAGCCCCACCCCCACCCCGTGGTGGGATTCTGCCCCCCCCCCCCCCCCCCGTGGAGCTGCCCTGGGTGTCTGTGAGCCTCGGAGGTAGTCCCGCCTCCTGGCAGCCCAGACCCCGCGGGCGGGGGTGAGACACAGACTACACGGACAAGACACAGGTGAGATGTCGGTGAGACACAGGTTAAGACGTGGACGAGACGTGGACGAGACATGGACGAGACGTGGACGAGACACAGGTAAGACACGGACGAGACGTGGATGAGACGCATGTGAGACATAAATAAGACATGGGTGAGACATGGATGGAACACGGATGACACTTGGACGAGACGGACAAGACATGGGTGAGACGTGAACGAGACACGGGTGGGACACGGATGAGAGGAGGTGCGGGCCAGACGAGGGTCATCCCGGGACCACACCTGTCGGGAACAGACTCCTTTTTCCCAGGTGTTTGGTGACTGAGTCGTTTGCTTTCTGAAAACAACTTTTTACCTCTAATTGTTGTTCTGGGGTCCCAGATTTGTGCCCTCTCTCTACCGTGGGATTGGTGCAGCGTGGCCAGCGCGCGGGACCAGCGCGTCCTGGTGAGCCGTCACCTCCCACTCTGAAGCCATACACAGCACCGCGGTGAACACCCTTGGTGCCCACGTCTTGCAGAGTGTGTTAGGCTTCCCCGTGGAACAAGTCTTGTACTTGGGCGGTGTCGGATCCGTCGAGAACGAGTTATAGTAACTTGGGTGAACGCTGGTCGCCACTCAGGAAGGCCCCCCGCGGCAGGAGACGGGGAGAGGGTCGAGGCCCAGTGGCCGAGACTCGAGCGGAAGACAGCAGGTGCTGTCGGGGGGGAATTGATGTCTGGCTGGCTCCTGACGCGCTGTGCATCCTGGGAGAGGCTGCCTGGGGTGGGGGGCTCTGAGAGCGGTGGGCGGCGAGGTCCCCGTCACAGGTCAGGTCAGCAGGGTGCTGGCTGTGTCACGTGATTGTCAGTGAGGGGGGCTGTCCCGGCCTGGGGGAGGGAGCACTTCAGGTCGTGACCCCGGCTGCATGAAGAGCAGAGGTTCTTGGTGCCTCCTGCCCGCGGCGTGGCTCTGATTGGGATTTCTGGCTGCGGTCTGGTGTCGCAGGGCTCCCTCGTTCTGGCCAGAGCAAAACTAATTCATGGGTGGAATATTTCTTGGCCTGTCTCCTGCCCGGTGCCGTGACTCATCCTGCTTGGGTCACAGGAGGCGGCGGTTTGGGGGCCTCGTGGAAGCCCGGGGGAGGGGGGGCAGGCGCTGGCTCTCTGAGTGCCACTCAGCCTGGGGGCCCGCCCCACCGTAGCCGGCCCCGCCCTCTTCCCTTCTGGCCTGCTCTGGCTTCTTCCTTGGCCCACTCTGCTGAGCCCTGCGGGCGGGGTGCGGGGTGTGGGCCATGGGGAGGCCACCAGGCCACCGTGCCCTAGGGAGTTTGTCCTCCAGCAGGGGGCGGGGATTAGCATACTGGGGAGGGGGGAAGATCAGGGTTCATGAGGTTGTACTGGGGTCAGCTCAAGCTCCCCAAAAAGTCCCACTCAATAGGAGGGGGAATGCAGGAATGAGCAGGCCAGGAGTCGGATGGGTGCCTAGAGGGCTTTGGGGGAGAAGGGGCTCTGGGCTGGATGACCTGTTGCACCCCAGGGCCCGAGAGAGGGACGTGGGGACACGGGGAGGGGGCAGCGTTCTGGGAGCACCTGAGGCAGGTGGCAGGTGCTGTGGCCGCTTGGCGTGTTTATCTCGGTGCCATGGGGGCCTGATGAGATGTGAGAGCTGACCCGGCCACATCCTGCCCTGGGCCCCCTCCTCACAGCTCCGGGCACCTCTGCGGCTGAGTCGGATCCTCTCCATGCTCCTGCAGCCCCGGGTGTGTGGCCCCCGTGTGGCCCTCGTCCCCGG
The DNA here is from genome assembly GCF_051225735.1 of Oryctolagus cuniculus. Classification (NCBI taxonomy): domain Eukaryota; kingdom Metazoa; phylum Chordata; class Mammalia; order Lagomorpha; family Leporidae; genus Oryctolagus; species Oryctolagus cuniculus. The sequence goes on along the minus strand of NC_142869.1, from coordinate 4,838,575 downwards.
TGTCCTGTGGTGGGACTCGCATTCAGCTCCCGGTCAAGTGGGCGCCCTGAAGTTTTTTTGGAGTTACTTTCGTGGACAAAAACGCCGTTCTGGGGACTCAGCCGGAAGCTGACTCAAGGCTGGGGTCACGGGGTCACGGCGGAGCTGTGTCCCGGAGAGAAACGGGCGCTGAGCGGGCAGGCTTCCCGGTCACCGCCACGCTCGGGCCTCCCGCAGCGCCGCGCCTCGGTGGCCGGAGTCAGCCTGGTTTTCCTGGTTTCTCAGTTTCTGAAGCCCGCTGAGCGGCCAGGCCCTCGGTCCCCTGTGGCCGGTCAGTGCTAAGCTGCAGAGGCTTCTGTGTGTACCCCGCGCGCACCGGGCTCATCCGCTTCTACTTCTGGGAGGCCCTGGACTCGACCCTTGGAAAGCCAGGGAGTGACGTCCCAACCCCGTTCTTTTGACGTGAGCAAGATGCTTGGAGCGAGATGCTGCCGGCTAAGGTGGAATCTGACACCTGTGAGTGACAGCCGAGCCGCACACCGGGGCGGTGCCAGCTATCTCTTAGCAGGTGTCCGCTCTGCATCCTGGGGGCGGCAGGGTGTTGGCCGCCGCCCCTGGCCATCGGACTGTACTGCCGGGAATCGCAGATCGGCTCCTGGGTACAGACGCCAGGGCTGCTGTGTGCCGGCAGGCGTGGGCTGTGGGGGGTGCCCTGCCCTCCCCCTCGACAGGAGGTGCAGCTGCTGTTGGCAGAGCCCTGGGGTGCACGGATGTGCTCACAGCATGGAAGCTCCTGGACACCCGGAATCGGAAATCCCCGGGGAGGCCAGCCCGAGAGGGCTCGGAGGTGCCCGGCGTCTCGTTTTGTGCCAGTTCTGCCTCACGCCCTGCCTCGGTGGCGCCTGTGCCCCTGCCCCACGTTGGCCGCCTGTCCTGCTGGGGTCCTTTTCTTTGGTTGCGGCTGGCCTGGCAGCCAGGGTCAGGCAGAGCCCGTGTGCTGGGCAGCTCTGCTCCGGGAAGCTGTGTTCCATTCGGTGACAGAGACGTTAAAATAAGGTGGACAGGTCGCTGTGGGGCGCCCCCTCCTTCCCTGTTCTCGCTGGCTCCCGTGAGAGCATCCTGGGTTAGACCTCAGCAGTGCACCCCCAGCGCACAGGTGGGGCCGGCTCCCCCCTCCTCTGTGTAGCAGACAGGGAAACCGAGGCCCAGCGGCTTATGAGACCTGCCCAGGCTGCGCGCGCAGGAGACGGAAGTCAGGTCGGGGCTGTCCTGGCCCTTACGCCGTCCTCCCCGTGCTGGTGTCCCTCAGTGTCCAGGTCCCAGGGTCAGGAACCTGAGCCAAGGGCATCGCCTGGGGCGGGGTAGGGGGGCCGTGGTCTGAGGGTCGTTTGAGGCCAGCAGCAGGAGCCAGGGCTTGGAGGGTGGGCTGAGATGGACCCTAACGCCCAGCGCGTGTGGAGCTGCTGGGTGGGTCTCCTCCTCCTCCTTCCCCACCACACCCAGCCTGTGACTCTGCCCTCCCTTCTCCGCCTCCAGGACCCCTGGCCGCAGGCATTAGCTCCTCCTCCTCCGCACTGGCCATGCCCTCGCCATGAAGGAATCTCCTGCTCTCGTGTGTCCCCCATCCCCTCTTCCGTACCTCAAGGGCGCGGCAGCCTCACCTGTCCACAGAGACCCCCACCCCTCCCAGGGCCACCTCACCCGGGAACCCGGTGGTGACTTGTCCTGTACTTGGTAGCACCAGTCTGGGCCCAGGGCCCGCACAGTCCCTGGGGGAGGTGTTTAGAGATTGGGCTCTGTCCTGAGAAAGCTGCACGCCGTGGCCTTCATTCCCGTGGTCCCAGAGGGGTGGATGCCTTCCCTCCCCTGGGTGAGGGCGCCCACTGCTGTGGACCCCCGGCTGGACCCCAGCTGATGCCAGGAAGCGTGAGGGCCGTCTGGGGTGATGTCGGCTGGTGTTGATTGATGGGTGAGGTTTCCTTTCTGGAAGTTTGCTTCCTACTCACGGGGGGATTGGTGGTGGCATTCTGGCCAGGAGAGCTGTGGGGTGAGCAGTGGGGCTGTGTTTCCACGGTGGGGTGCCCTGGAGACAGGGGCACCGGACGCCCCCTGAGCCACGGAGCAGGTGGCCCCGGCGGGTCCAGGATGCCCTGGCTTCCAGGTCCTTTGGCTCCAGAGCCCCTGTTTCTCCTCTAGGTTTCTGGGCTGCCTTGTGCTCTGGGCGGTCCTCTGCTGGGAGGGCTTTGTGCAGGTTGTCGCTGGCCGAGGCGGGGCTCTGTATCCGTGTTTGCGCCTGGGACGCTTGCACAGCGACCGTGGGGCCGGGTCTGTGACGGGTAGCTCGTTGCTCATGTTGCGTGCCGCACTGGTGGTTTGCCGGCTGGGCGGTCGCGTTGCGGGGGACAGGCTCGTGTCCCGTGTCGCTGCTGCAGCCCCGTGTCTTTCTGCTCACATTTTGCCTGTTCCTAGCGTGCTAATCGGAGCCCCTGCGGCCTCATCGGTGGCCGTCCACTTGGTGTGCCCTGCTGCTCGGTGCTGGCCCCGATGCCCCTCCTCTGCCTCGCTGGCTCGCTCTGCTTAGGCTGAGCTTCCTCTGAGATTCTCGGCGCCGGTGAAGCCCCTGCTGGCTTTTCCGACCCCTGCTGCCCGCCTGCGTGGTGCGGAGCGTGCTTCTCCCTGCTTCCCCCGAGCTCTTGTCCTTCCGGACCTGGACGTTGGGCCACCTCGCGAGGCTCAGGTCTGCGCGGGCTGTGGCTTTCCACGGAGCGAGAGGCTTCGCCTTTCCCCGGCCCTGGGTCCCTGTCCCAACAGCGTGGTGGCGTGGGGGCATGGGGGCGTCACCGACACGTCTCAGTCCTGCCCCATGTTTTGTGTTGCTTGCGAGACTGGATTTGCTGGGCTTTTGCAGGGTTGTGTGTCTGGTTCTGGCTCTGCGTCGGGTGCCGTGTCCGTGGTGGCTTCCGGGGATGGCGACAGCCCGGACGTGACGTCAGGGCTGTGTGGCCGGTGGACACTGAGGAGGGGGCGGGGCTGGGCAGTCGGCGGGGTTGCCATGTGCCAGGACTGCCGGGGGTCACATGGCCCTGGCCTTGGCCTTAGCCTTGCCCGCTTGGTCATCCGCGGATTCGCCCCGCACACGTCAGGGTGCATGGGATCAGCCCAGCTGTGGCCTTTGCCCTTTCCTCAGAATGGAAGACACGGCACCGCTTCCCGCCTGTCACTGCCAAGGGCTTCCTGGTGCCACAGGGGCCTGAGCACTGGCAAGCTGGCCCGCCCCTTCCTGCAGCCCCCGGGCCGCTCCCCCCCAGCCCCACTCAGGCCCCTCCTGGCCCACATGGGTCCGAGCGCACAGTGGTGCAGAGCCGTCCAGCGCACTGGGCATCCTGGCCTCACCCTGGCCTTGCTCTGACCCTGGCGGCTCCTCTTGCGTCAGAATCACTTGTGAGTGTGGAGGTCTTGCTCAGGTCTGTCCCCTGAAGACCCAGCTGGCCTGGGGCTGGGCGCCCAGTAGCACCCCCGGGACTCTGCCCGGCGTAGCGTCCCGTGGCGGTCCATGTCCTGCGTGTGGCCACTTCCGGGGGCTAGTGGATGGTTGTGTGGACCTTGGGGTGTGCGTGGACCTTCCCCCAGGGGTAGCAGTTACAGGGCAGAGGGAGGAGAGTGAGTCACCCCCGGCTGGCGCGGCTCTCCTCTGAGCGGGCCTCGGCTCTGCCGCCATCGCCGCTGGCTGCCCCTCGGGCCCACAGCTGCCGGCCAGGAGGGGTTTGCGTCTCATTCTCTGGCTTGTTTAATGGCTCTGGGATCCGGATCACCTTCGCTTTTCTGTATGAGTTTTACTAATTCTTTGCCTCTACTAATTATGGGACTGCTTCGTTCTCGTTCTACTCAAGTTTTTTGAGCTCTTTCTGCTTATTTATAAAAAGGAGCTTATTTATTTATTTTTTTTTTGAAAGCAGAGCTACAGAGAGAGATGAGAGGTGTTTTCCATCTGCTGGCTGGCTCCCCAAATGCCCGCAACAGCTGGGATTGGGCCAGGCCAAAGGCAGGAAGGAGCCAGGAGCTACAACCAGGTCTCCCATGTGGGTAACAGGGACCCAGCTACTTGAGCCATCTGGAGCTGGATCGGAAGTGGAGCAGCCGGGACACATTCCCAGGTCTGGTGGTCCAGCTGGGGGCGCGGTTCAGCCCTTGGCACAGCCGTCGTTCAGAGATCCGTGCAGACCGTGACCCGGATCCATTTTGTGGCCGCCTCCCTGAGTGGGTTTCATGGGCAGGGATGGTGTGTCCTAGGGCTGACGGAACGTCCTAAATCCCACCTCTGCTTGTGCTGGGCCCCTCGGACGCCTGGGGAAGCGTCTAGAACGTTCAGCTCCCGACTCCACTAAGCATTTGCTATAGCAGAGGTGGACGAGGCCGCCTGGGAGGTGGGGGTGGGAGGGGCTCCCGTGTGCTGTGCTGAGGGAGGACCGGATGTCGGTGCAGCCCAGGGCGGCTCTGCTCAGGAGCCAGTGGTAGCAGGCGCAGCTTCTCCCATGCCCTGGCTGCCGTTGGGCGCTTCAGGGCGGGGCCTCTGGGCCAGCCCTGCTCAGCCGCGACACGTGGCGATTTGTGCCGGGGATCATCATAAAACACGCTGATTGGGGGCAGTGTGGCGTGCACCTGGCACACGCCTTGCTCCTGCCCCTCGGAGCAGCTGCCTGGCCGTGCGGTTCCAGGAACTGGAGAGGGGACGGCTGGGAGACAGGCCTTCTGCTGCGGCCGAGTGGTTGGCCCGTGACTAAGTCAGTTTTCTGCCTGTAAGCAGTGGCAGTCCGGGTGGCAGCCACGGCAGTGCCAGCAGCAGGCGCAGGTGCACACAGCTCTGCCCGGCCCCAGGGGTTTGATCACCCGTGGAGGGCACAGCACCGGGACTCGGGCCCAGGAAGCTGGCTGCCCCCAGTAGGCACGGAGCTCCTTGACCTGGCAGCCTGTGACTGTGGCTTCCACCTGCCCCTGGCTGGGGCGCGCACGTGGAGTTCTAGGTTCTGCCCGGCAAGGAGACACCCCGAGCGTCTTACCACAGGGGGAAGCAGACCCCAAGCAGTCCTCCCACACTGTGAGGGGAAAAATCCAAAGGGAAGAGGTTTGGCCTGGAGCGTCCAGTCTCAACCCCTCCCACCCTCGTGGAAGGCAGCTCTCTCCCTAGCAGATGACAGCGTGGAGTTCTGTGCCTGGGGCATGGTGCAGGGCTGTCATCCCCTGGGGAGGGACCACAGCGTTCATCCCGTCACCCCTGCCCAGGACCCCTGCCAGGTACACTGTGTCCGCGGAGAGCTGTTCCTGCTGGGGGCTGGGGGCACCTGGTGAGGTGCTGGCAGAGACCCAGGCGGGGCAGTGGGGTCAGGGACCTTCTAGAAATTGCCTTTTCATAAATAGAGGCCAGGTCTCTGCTGGATTTGTTTATTCAGCCACACAGTTCCAGCTCGTGCTGCGGCTGTCGTCAAGTGATAGTTCTGAGTAACCCAGTGAGCCCTGCCGAGGTGACAGCAGGTGTCTGTGGGGCCAGACAGCCCCTCCCTCCCTCCCTCCCTCTTCCCTCCCTCCCCCTCCCTCCCCATCTTCCTCCTTCCCCCTCTTCCTTCCTCCCTTCCTCCCCCTCTCCCTCTCCCTCACATTTCACGCAGGGTCACCTGCAGTGTAGCCAGGGCTTCTGTCCCTTGGACCCGTCTTCCCTTTGGCTGACCTTGGGGGCTGTTGGAGCAGAAGGGGCAGGGGCCTGCCAGGCCTCAGCATGGACGGTGATGTCACATGGATGGTGATGTCACGTGGACGGTGATACCACATGGACTGTGATGTCACACGGGTGGTGTGATGTGAGAAGGGCCCTTCCCTGCCATCTCCTCACAGTAACCCCAGGCCCTTCCTAGCTGAGGGTTCTCTTACAAAACACCTGAGCAGGGGCCAGCACTGTGGCACAGTAGAGTAAGCCTCTGCCTGCAGTGCCGGCATCCCATATAGGCGCTGGTTCGAGACCCAGCTGCTCCACTTCCTGTCCAGCTCTGCAATGGCCTGGGAAAGCAGAGGATGATGGCCCAAGTCCTTGGGCCCCTGCACTCACATGGGAGACCCAGAAGAAGCTCCTGACTCCTGGTTTTGGAATGGCCCAGCTCTGGCCATTGCGGTCATCTGGGGAGTGAACCAGCGGATGGAAGACCTCTCTCTCTCTCTGCCTCTGCCTCTCTGTAACTCTGCCTTTCAAATAAATAAATACATAAATCCTTAAACAAAAAAGGCACCTGAGCAGTCCTCAGAGCTGGCAGGGTCATAAAAGCAGGCAGTGTCACGGCCCCGAGGCGCCCTGGGCAGCGGGTCAGATGGTCTCCTGCAGAGCTGGCTGCACAACTCCGCAGGGACACTCACAGCCTCGCAGACACCTGTGCCGGTAGGTGCTTAGTGTTCACGCGTGCAGCCTGCCCCGGAGAGCGAGCCCAGCTCACGGCGGCGAGGGGTGGGGGTGGGGGAGGCAGCGTGTGCAGACTTGGCTCACAGGCACACCAGGAACCCCCCCGGGTTTCTTCTGAAGTGGGGGGAGGTCTCCTTCCGGGTGCCAGCCCCATAGCAGGAGCTGGGCAGAGCTGATGACTTGCAGCCCTTGCTTCTCAAATCTTGCCGTAGGACGGTGAAGCGCAGATTCTGGCTCTGAGGCGGCCCTGCGTGTGTGCAGGCCTGGCCGCTCCCAGAGGGTGGGGTGGGTGCTGTGGGCTGGGGGACGCAGGTGCAGTGTCCAGGGGCCCCGTGAGCTGCAGAGTTCCTGCCTGGGCGGTAGAGCGTGGGCCTGCTCCTTGGCGGCTGGGACACGCTGGGGCCTGCTGGGGGTGACAGGAGGAGTCTGCTGGGGAGACACGGACAGCAGCGGTCAGTGGCATGGCCCTCGCTGTCCTGGTGCAAATCTGGGGTCTCACACCAGGTCAGTAGCAACTCCGGCCCTTTGCGTGGCACTGACAGCGTCCCCTCTCCAGGCCACCAGAGTGGCTGTTTTCCAAGATAAGGGTGAGTGTGAGGGCGGCTCTGCAGCTGCCTAGGGCCCTGCGGGGGAGCAGGGAGCTGGCCCCTGAGCCCCGGGCAGAGTAGGCTCTGCTCCTAACCACTGCAGCTGCAGCTGTGCAGCTGGCGTGGGGGTGGCCCCCAGTGCTGTGTTTACACCCAGTCGTCAGAGCTCTGTCCATGTGCTAGGTGGAGACCGGAGCCTGTTCAGGACCCCCATGGACACGGAGGGCATCTGACCGAATCCGGGCACCGTCAGAAGTGGGGGTGTGGGGAGCCTTGCAGGTCGGCGTCCACGGTGGGGCTCTTGGCCACCCCTGTGCAGTGGGACTTGTCGCCCCTCCCACCGAGCCCCAGAGCTGCAGGATGGGACCCCCCCCGAAGCCACAGAGCCGTGTCCCCGCTGAGACTTGGGGTTCCCTAGAGAGCCACACCATGCCATCCTGCTCCCCGGGAAGATTGTCCGTGAGAGTCCCTTACTGGCCTGGCGCGGGTCAGAGAGGACCAGGGTACTGGGTCCCGTCGGAGAGGATGGTACCTGTCACTTCCTTAGCACCCTCCCAGAAGGAGCCGTGGATCTTCCGGGGGCTTTTCCAGAGAGGCCTGGGTCTGAGGGTGTTGGGTGTCCGGACAGCGTGGTAGCCTTTGTCCCGTGTCCCTTTCAGGACTCGGGGGACCGAGGGGCCTGCACAGTGCTGGGCGTGTGTGGTGGTGGTGGTGGTGGGTGCTGTGACCACGGCGTCCCTGGGATTTGCGTGCGGTCACACCTCACCGTGTTTCGGCATGTCCTCACACCTGCTGGAGAAGCGCTCCTGCCATCCGCCCATCCATCACTCACCCAGGTTCTGGTGTTGCCGGGCCTGGAGGGCTGTGAAAGCGCAGGGCGCAGGCACGGCCTGGGGTCGAGCTGGCCAGGCGCTCAGCACTTCCTGGTCACCAACTGGGAGCCCCCTCCCCCCCCCAGCCAGGCTCCTGCCCCAATGCCTGGTCAGAAAGTCCCTTTGTTCAGCGACACTGGCACAAACCAGCTGATGCCGTGGCCAAGCAGGATGTGGTTCCGGGCAGCTCCCAGCTGCCCCCAGGCGCCTGCTGCCGCCTTGCCGCGGCCTTGGGGGTGGGGGTCGGACCTGCCAACATCAGGGTGCTTCCTGGTCCTGGAGGGAGACCGCACGCCGCAGTCCCAGTGTCCTGCATCCTTAGCTGACAGGCGAGCGGTGAGAGAACCCCGAGTTAGACCGGGCCCGGGGGCGGGGACACAGCCTGGGAGAGCGGGCAGTCCTCCCAGGGCACCTGCCTTGTTCACCCCCAGGCAGAGCCTGGGGCTTCTGAGTGTGGAGGAGCAGGGAGGGGCGGGCCCCCCCTTCCAGCCTTGGCCGAGACCTTGACGACACGAGGCTGCTGCTTCCCCAGCTCAGCCGCCCCTGGAGCCGCGACCTCCCGGAGCCGTGAGGTCCTGTGTCCGCCCCTGGAGCCGCGACCTCCCGGAGCCGTGAGGTCCTGTGTCCTTGCTGGGATTGGGTACACGCCCCGAGGAGCTACACGCGCTCTCCAGGGAGTTCCTTTGTTGCCTGGACGTGTGTGTGCGTGAAGGGCCTTCAAAACCTTAACAAAAGCTCGTATTGTGTGTATTCGTTTTTCTTTCTTTTCTTTTTTTGCACCAAAATAACCTCTTTTAGTCCCATTTTCCCTGCAGCTCTTGGCAGCCCCGGTGCAGCCATGGTGTGTCTGCCGGTGATGCCCTGTGGCTTTGCTGTGCCCGCGCCGGCCCTTGCTCGCTCGCTCCTCAGCTGTCCAGGAGGGTCAGAGGCTCACAGCCGGCGGCTGACCCGGGCAGGCTGTGCAGGGCGCCGTGTGGGACTCCCAGTTCGGCGTGCAGTTCGCCGTGTGGGGCCGGCTCCTGGGGCGCGCTCCCGGTCCAGCCACATGCGGGGTTCAGGTTCGCCTGCGTTGCCCCCGGCCTTGGCGTTGCCAGTGTTTCTGGCTCAGGGCGGCGTGATGGGCATGCGGCGGTATCTGGCTTGCTCTTGACTGATCTTGTCCTGTAGGTTGCACGCAACGTGAGGACCCTCTTCAGGGCTCTGACCCGTCTTTCTCACTGACCTGTAGGAGTCCTTGGGGTTTTCTGGAAAATGGTCCTTTCTTGGTTGTGACCCGTGCAGAAGTGGCCCCTGCGTGTCCCTCGCCCTCATGGGGCACGTGGCGCCTTCTTCCCTCCCAGGGGACAGCTGGCAGAGTCCTGTCTCCGAGGCCACCCCAGTTCTGGCCGTGCATCCTGGTCTCGTCCCAGGGCCGTGGAATCGGGCTCCTGTTTATGGTTAGGGCCTGACGCCGCCTTCCTGAGTGGAGCCGGCTCGGCCGCCCCGTGGCTGCCTGTGGCTCGCCCTGCAGTCTGACTGCTTTCCTGTTCCAGCAGCACGCCAGCCCCTTCGTCACGTGGGAGCACAGCCATGAGTCAGCCCGGAGCCCGGGGACCCCCAGCCGGCACGCTGGAGAGCGGCAGTCTGTTCTGGGCGCCCCGGAGAGGGCTTCACGGCTGCAGAGGAATGTGGGAGCGGGCGGGTCCGGGAGCCTTGTGCTCGGGCGCGCATTCCTGGACGAAGTTAAAATTAGAAGAAGCTGCTACATTTCCTGCCATTCAGCCGCAGCTGCCGCCTGTTTGCTCGGGGACTCCTGGGCTGCGCTCTGTCCTGGGCTTCTGCCGGAATGCGAGGTGAAGTCATGCTTTGCAGGGGGCGGTGAGCTGTTGCCATGGCGCCCTGGGTTGTGGGCGTGGCTGCTGCGTGGGCGTTCTTGCAGGATGACCAGGGTGGGGAAGTGTTCCAGAGCGAGCCCTCCTCAGAGTTGCAGGAGACTTTTATGTCAGTTACTTCCTTTCTTTAGAAAGCGGCTTTGTCATGGGTCGGAGACAGCATGGCACACCTGCCCTGACGTGAACCTCTGCAGCCCAGCCAGGCCGGAGGGGGTCTCGGGAGGGCGCTCGGGCTGGCACAGCAAATGCAGAACACTTAGACGTTTGGGGCACACGTATTCTAAAATGTGACTTGAAATGTGTTCCTGAAACTCCTGCTGTTGCATGTCCTGGGTTTTACCTGGAGACCCTAACCCTGGGGGATCCACTGTCTCGTGCTCCGTGTCAGACTCCGAGGAGGGCCGCTCCTACTCCTGGCCGGTTGCTGGCACCACGGGCACGCCCGGGGCACCACTGGAGCTGCCCGCCTCCAGGCTGACTTGGTTACCCGCGCCGTGCCAGGCTGGAGTACAGCCTGGGGTACCGTGGGCGTCCGTGGCACTGTGCCCATTTTGTGGATGGGAATGTAGAGGGTTCGCAACCTGTCTCGCAGCTTGTAGCTCGTAAAGGGCAGGGGGGGGTGGGGCTGTTGGGCTGTGGAGCCGCGGCCCTGGAGCCGCAGGGCACGGGAGAAGTGTAACCATGACCTTTCCGGGACCTCACCCACAGGGAGGAGCTGCCGTGGGCCTGGGGTGTGGACGAGGGGGCGTGCCGAGAGCTTGGGGCCACAGGCTTGGTGCACAGCTACAGGGCAGGGCGGGGGCGGGGTCCTGTGGGAGAGTCTCAGGGAGGGGTTAAGGGAGTGGGCAGTGCATGCTGGGGACCCTGGACACGAGGGGTAGGTCCAGGCTGGGGAGAACCTGGGAACAGGCAGGGAGTGGGCGGCCAGGGGGAGTGGCCCAGAGAAGCAGGGCAGTGGGTGTCCATGGGGAGAAAGTGCGGAAGGCTGGGCAGGGATGGAGGGGGCAGCCCACCAGCTGGCCCCAAACCGAGCTGCGGGTTGTGGGTGCCTGGGGCGCGGCTCCTGTGTTCAGTCAGCGGCAGCTGCTGCTCCTGGAGCACTTTGCTGGGTGCCTGGCACAGGCCCGAGGGCTGGGGGACACAGCCGTGAGCAACACAGGTGACTCCTGTTCTGGGGACCCTGCGCTGAGTCCACGGGGCACTCTGCAGCTGTGCACGGGCGAGGACCTGGGAACCTCTGGGGTGGCATAATCACTCCACCAGTGATGTCACCCCTCCACCAGTGATGTCACCCCTCCACCAGTGATATGATTCCTCCACCAGTGATGTAATCTCTTCCACCAGTGATGTAATTACTCTACCAGTGATGTAATCCACCAGTGATGTCATTCCCTCCACTAGTGATGTCATCCTCTCCACTAGTGATGTCATCCCCTCAACCAGTGACATCATCCCTCTACCAGTGATCTGACCTCCACCAGGCCCCACCGTTTTTATTTTATTTTATTTTTCAGTTGGGAAAGCAGAGGGAGAGACAGGCCGACCGACAGCTCCCCACTGTGGTTCTCTTCCCAGATGCCCACAAGGCCTTGGAGGGGCCTGGGTCAAAGCCAGGAGCCTGGAGCCAGGAGCTCAGCCCAGGTCTCCCATGAGGGAGGCAGGGACCCTGTACTTGAGCCCCCGCGTGTGCTCCCAGGGTGTGCATTGGCAGGAAGCTGGAATTGGGAGCCAGAGCCGGGACCTCTCTGGTGTGGGATGCAGGCGTCTGGACGGCTAGCCAAATACCTGCCCTGGCCCCGCCTCGTAGGATTCCAGCTCGAGACCACCATGCTGGGGACCGGGCTGTGTGACAGGACCCTCGGGTGTCCGGGTGGCCCTCGGTGTGGCCCTGGGTGTCGGTTACCCCTCAGAGCCCCCAGGACCAGCCCGCCTTGCCCCGAGGGTGGTTTCTGATTTCCAGTCCCCAGAAAGTGAAGAAGCAGATGGCAGTTTGTGACGGCAGCAACACAGAAGCTGCCCAGAGCAGGGAGAGCTGGGGTCCTGGCTGGACGCTGGCTGCCCAGAGCAGAGAGAGCTGGAGCCCTGGCTGGACGCTGGACGCCCAGAGGGGAGAGAGCTGGGGTCCTGGCTGGACACTGGACACCCAGAGCAGGGAGAGCTGGGCCCTGGCTGGATGCTGGACGCCCAGAGGGGAGAGAGCTGGAGCCCTGGCTGGACGCTGGCCGCCCAGAGGGGAGAGAGCTGGGTCCTGGCTGGACGCTGGCCACCCAGAGGGGAGAGAGCTGGGGTCCTGGCTGGACGCTGGACACCCAGAGCAGGGAGAGCTGGGCCCTGGCTGGATGCTGGACGCCCAGAGGGGAGAGAGCTGGAGCCCTGGCTGGACGCTGGCCGCCCAGAGGGGAGAGAGCTGGGTCCTGGCTGGACGCTGGCCACCCAGAGGGGAGAGAGCTGGGGTCCTGGCTGGACGCTGGACACCCAGAGCAGGGAGAGCTGGGCCCTGGCTGGATGCTAGACGCCCAGAGGGGAGAGAGCTTGGGTCCTGGCTGGATTCTGGCCACCCAGTGGGGAGAGAGCTGGGGTACTGGTCGACGCTGGCCACCCAGAGGGGAGAGAGCTGGACCCAGACTGCCCAGAGCGGAGAGAGCTGGGGTCCTGGCTGGACGCTGGCTGCCCAGTGGAGAGATCTGGGGTTCCTGGCTGGACCCTGGCTGCCCAGAGCAGAGAGTTGGAGGGGGGGTGTCCTGGCTGGACGCTGGCTGCCCAGAGCGGGGAGAGCTGGGGTCCTGGCTGATGCTGGCCACCCAGAGGGGAGAGAGCTGGGCCCTGGCTGGACGCTGGACGCCCAGAGCAGAGAGAGCTGGGCCCTGGCTGGACGCTGGACGCCCAGAGGGGAGAGAGCTTGGGTCCTGGCCGGATTCTGGCCACCCAGTGGGGAGAGAGCTGGGGTACTGGCCGACGCTGGCCACCCAGAGTGGGAGAGAGCTGGACCCAGACTGCCCAGAGCGGAGAGAGCTGGGGTCCTGGCTGGACCCAGACTGCCCAGAGCAGAGAGAGCTGGGGGTGGGGTCCTGGCTGGACGCTGGCTGCCCAGAGCGGGGAGAGCTGGGGTCCTGGCTGGACGCTGGCTGCCCAGTGGAGAGAGCTGGGGGTCCTGCCTCAAAGCCGTCTGTCCTTGTGCAGAACGCTGGTGGTCATGTCACATCACCCCTATAGCTGTGCTCTGTGGCTAGAAGTGACCTTTTCCCCCTAGAGTGACAGCCGCTGTGTCCAGAGGAAACGCAGATCAGATGGAGTCTGTGTGGAAGTTGGTGACCGCCACCCCCTCACTCGCAGGTGCTCTCTGTGGATATCCCTGTACAAAACTGGGTGATGGGGGAGCTGGTGCTGTTGTGTAGCAGGTAAAGCCACCACCTGCAGTGCCAGCGTCCCACGTAGGTGCAGGTTCGAGACCCAGCTGCTCCACTTCCGGTCCAGCTCTCTGCTAATGCACCTGGGAAAGCAGTAGGAGATGGCAAGAGTCCTTGGACCCCTGCACCTGCTGGGAGACCTGGAAGAAGCTCCTGGCTTCGGATCGGCCCAGCTCTGGACATTGTGGCCATTTGGGAAGTGAACCAGCAGGTACAAGATCTCTCTCTCTCTCTCTCTCTCTCTCTCTCTCCTCCCTCCCTCTCTCCCCCTCCCTCCCTCATAAACTGGGAGGGGGAGGTGCAGCGGCATGGCTGTCACCTGCACGGGGGTGTTTGCTCTGTGTAGCACCTGCTGCTGGCTTGCGCTCAGCCCCCGCGTCCCGGCTGGGTCTCCAGGGCCCCTGATCCCCGCGTGGGTGTCTCCTGTCTTGTTCTGTGCCCACACGAGCAGTGTTCAATCCCGGCCGCTTCCATGCCTGACCTGTGTCACCCGGGCTCCGGAGCTCCCTTCCACCTGCTTGGAGCGGGACCCACGTTTTCTCTGTGCCTTACCAGGATAGGAGCTGGGTGAGGCCTTGGGAGTGCAGGAGCCATCGGCCCCGTCCTGTAGTCAGGGCGCCTGCCCTCGCGCCTGCCCTCGCCTGCCTGGGAGAGGGGAAGAAGGATCCAGGGCAGCCCTGGGCTGGAGTGAGGAGCCCTGGCAGGGAGCAGAGGTGAGGTCAGAACCCACCCTTCCTGTCCCGAATAACCAGCTGGGCTGCGGCCTTCTCTCCTGCGCCCAGACTGCAGCAGCCAGGGGCTTGGGGGCTGCCAGAGGGAGCAGGCTGGCCCTGCAGCTCCGCCCTGTGTGCGCCCAGCCCCTCTTGTGGACTGGGGACGGCGGTCGCCCCACCCGGTGACACCCATGGGAACAGCTGCCCAGCGACTCTCACTGCCGGCTCCCAGGCCTGGCTCTGTGCAACTTTGCATTCAAAAAGCCTTTTTATGAAGGTGGCTTTCTTTTTTTTTTTTTTTTTTCCCAAAGATTTGTTTTATTTATTTGAAAGGGAGAGTTAGAGAGAGAGGTGGAGAGAGACAGAGTTTTCCATCTACTGGTTCACTCCCCAGATGGTCACAATGGCCAGAGCTGGGCCAGTCTGAAGCCAGGAGTCTCCCACGTGGGTGGCAGGGCCCAAGCACTTGGGCATCCTCCACTGCTTTCCCAGGTGCATTAGCAGGGAGCTGTATCAGAAGTGGGGCAGCCAGGATATGAACTGGTGTCCATATGGGATGCCAGCAGTACAGGCCGGGGCTTTAACCCTCTGCGCCACATTTTTTTTAATTCCTTATAAGATGCTCCCTGTGGTTGGGGCCTGCCTGTCATTTCCGGTCATCTCAGCGAGGGTTAGAGGACCCACTGGGGGGAAGTGTCTTGAAATTCAGAGTGGTCTGGTTACAGCCGGTTCAGGTTCGGGGCTTCTGCACACGTGTTTTGCAATAATCCGCATCAGTGTCTCTGTCTACACGGAGTGGCCTGACGTGTCTTCACAGTGACAGAATGAACCAAGACCCCGCCCTTTGCTGCCCGCCCCCGCCACATTGCCTGGGATTCCAAAGCGTGGGTGTTCTTGCCCCCAGGTGCCCCTTGTTGAGCTGAAGAGAGGAAGGCTTTGGTCTGCGATGAGCCAGTGTGGATGGGACTCCGCCCTGGAAGGCAGCTCAGCCACTGCAGGTGCCGCCTTCCCGCGCTGTTGCTAAGGCGAGAAGTTGCCGGGGGAAGATTCGACCCATAGGCAGGAGACCCCAGGGGGCAGGGGGCAGGGCCGCCCCGTCAGCCGTGTCCCTGTGTCAGGGGCAGCTCTCCCTGCGATCGGGCAGGGTAAGCAGGCAGCAGTGGGCTCCCCAGGATGGGCGTAGCCGTGTGGGGTTCTGGGGAGAGCCGTCAGCACCGTGGCGTTGGCGCTCCTGGTTCCACACACAGGAGACCCAGGAGTGGCCGGCCCGCCCCAGCCGAGGCAGATGGGCAACGTTTGCCTGTGGTCAGGCAGGGGCCGAGGCTGCCACACACGACTGTCCCAGGTTTCCAGGGAAGGACAAAGCCTTCCGAGACCCAGGGGCTGGCGCCCGGCACCTGACACAGGCGGGAGCTCCCGCTGAGGCCGGAGGAGGCTTTGTGCTCCCTGGCGGAGGAAGGAGCGCAGGAAGGAAGGGCAGCACTCGAGCCGCCGTGGAGACGCCCTGACGGCAACCTGTTTGTCCGCGGGTTGTTTGCTTTGTGTTTGGCCACCTCCCAAGGTCCCCGGTGCCGGCTCTGCCTTGATCTCTCGGGCGCATCGGTGCGACTCTGCCTGGCCGCGCCTTCCCCGTGGTGTCTGCCCACCTCCCAGGGCGATGGTGAGACGCAGCCGAGAGATCAAACTAAAAGCACGTTTGCAGCAAGCATGCAATTGCACCGGCGGCTCTCGGGCTGGTCCCAGCCCTGCAGCCCTGCAGCCGCAGGAGCTCCGAGGGTGAGGCCCTTAGGGGACTCTGGGACCCGCTGTTCCGTGGAGGCTGCGAGAACCCTGACCCACAGGGAGCCCGTCTCCCCGGCTGCTCCTCGCCCCACGCGTGGCTCGCGTTCCTGGCTCCCCATTGCTTTACAGAAGGGAGCGGGGTCAGCGTGTCAGGCCCCTTCCTGGGCAGCTCACCTCTGTCCGCTCAGATTCCCGAGGCGTCGGACTCCCGCCGGCAGCCCCCCACGTGGAGCCTGGAACTCTGAGCCGGCCCAGGCTGCGAGGGTCCCGGAGGAACCGGTCGGTGGATTGCGAGGGTTCATCAGCCGCTGAAGAGCAGTCTTTCTGGGAAGCTCCTGACCCTGGGGAGAAGGGCCCTGCCCCATGGGCTTCCCGTGTGGGCGGCGGGCCTGCGTCCCTTGGCTTCCTGCCACAGTGGAGCTGACACATGGGTGCCGGGGTCGGAACCCTGCGGTCTCACCGCGGCTCCCTGAAAGGCTTCCTGTGGCCTGGTGTGCCTGCAGGTTTACTTTTTTTTTTTTTTTGAAGTTGTATTTATTTGAGAGGTAGAGTTATAGACAGAGAGGGAAAGACAGAGAGGTCTTCCATCTGCTGGTTCGCTCCCCAAATGGCTGCAGTAGGTGGAGCTGGGCCGACCCAAAACCAGGAGCCAGGAGCTTCTTCTGGGTCTCCCACATAGGTGCAGGGGCCCAAGCACCTGGGTCATCCTCCACTGCCTTCCCAGGCGCATTAGCAGGGGGCTGGCTTGGACATGGAGCAGCCAGGACACAAACCGACACCCATAAGGGAGGCTGGTGCCACAGGCGGAGGCTTAGCCCACTACGCCACAGCGCCGGCCCCTTGGCCAGCGAGCTTTAAAGTGAGCTGCCTTGATCCACTCTCCCAAGTGTCCTGCCTGAGTTGGCGTGGAAGGGCTTTGTCTCTGGCTCATGGTCATTTGTTTATGTAAATAAGAGAGGCACTCGGACCCAAGGGCCCCCAGAGGCAGAAGCCCCCTGGAGGAGAAAGCCTTCCTGGCACAGGTGTGGCCGAGGTGGGGACGGCAGACTTGGCGCCTCCCCCGCCCATGCATGGAGGAAAGGTGCTGGGGACAGGCAGCCCTGAGTGCCGGCTCACACCCCCCCCCCGCCTGCTCTCTGAAGCTTGTGGCGCTGGGGGGTGCTCAGGACCCGCCCTCTCGTGCTCAGTGCCCAGTGAGGGGGACTCCTGGAGCGGTCCCGCACACAGCACGTTGCTCATCACGTTCTCCATAATCTGAACTTTCCCTTCTAAGATGTATTTATTTACTTGAAAGAGCTGCAGAGAGACAGAGAGAGATCATTCATCTGCTAGTTCACTCCCCGGACGGCTGCAGCTGGGCCAGGCTGAAGCCAGGAGCCTGGGACGCCTTCTGGGTCTCCCATGTGGGTGCAGGGGCCCAAGCACGTGGGCCACCTGCTGCTGCCTTCCCAGGCTGTTGGTAGGGAGCTGGATGGGAAGTGGAGCAGCCTGGACTCAACGTGGGATGCCGGCATCACAGGTGACAGCTCAGCCCGCAGCACCTCAGTGCCGGCCCCGGAATTTTGCCTAATTCTGGGAACGGTAAGCGCGCCGGCACTGGGCTCTGCTCAGGAAGCCGTGTGGAGCAGGTGAGACTGCAGACAGGCCTCGTACCTTGGCCGCCTTGTACCGCACGTGCCCGGTGACGTTTTAACGCGCCTGTTCACAGTTTGAGCGGCGTTGATTGATGGCTGTAGCTACGAGGCAGTGTTAGTCCACCAGTTTTCTCAGTTGCCCGTCCCAGAACGGAATGTTCCCCCGCACGATGAAACGCCTGGGCTGTGTCCACGGCCGGGCCCTGGGGTCTGATTGCGGTCTCGGCGTCCCGTGAGCGACCGCCCGAGCTCCCTGCGGGCAGAAGTGTGGGAGTCGCCCCGCTGCCCTCTCCTGAGGCCGGAACCAGCTCCTGGTGCCAGCGTAGCCAACTCCCTCCCTGCCCACACCTCCCGCTGTTTCTCTGCTGTCCCGGCGCCTCTCTGGGCCAGTATGCCTAGCACCTGGCCACATGCCCATGGGTGCATGCCACTACCCTCTGCCCATTGCCTGCGTGGGACTGGTGGAGAGCAGGCGCCGCCCCCGTTTGCTGGGAAGGCTCGGAGAGTAAGTGTTTCTGTCAATGCAGCTGTGTCGTGGCGGCACACGGAGCGTCAGCAGGTGCCGTGTGTGTTTGATAAAACCTCAGTTACGGACGCTGTGGCTTGGACCGCCTACAATTTCTGCACCACGAAACGGTCTTTAGATCCCTCCAACCCCAGATATATTTTTTAAAGGTTTATTTATTTATTTGAAAGAGTTACACGGTGGGGGGTGGGGGGGAGGTCTTCCATCCACTGGTTCACTCCCCAATTGGCCGCAATGGCCAGTACTACGTCAATCCAAAGCCAGGAGCCAGGAGCTTCTTTTGGGTCTCCCACACGGGTGCAGGGGCCCAAGGACTTGGGCCATCTTCTGCTGCTTTCCCAGGCCACAGCAGAGAGCTGGATCGGAAGTGGAGCAGCCGATTCTTGAACCGGCGCCCATATGGGATGCTGGTGCTTCAGGCCAGGGCATTAGCCTGTTGTGCCCCAGCACTGGCCCCCACCCCCAGCTATTTAAAAATAGGAAAACAGAGACTGGTGTTGTGGTGTGGCAGGATGGGCCACACCACCCAGGATCCCAGCATCCTGTGTGAGCAGGGGTTCGAATCACAGCTGCTCCACTTCCAGTCCAGCTCTCTGCTGTGGCCTGGGAAGGAGCAGAGGATGGCCCAGGTGCTTGGGCCCTGCACCCACGTGGGAGACCCAAATGTTCTGGGTTCCTGACTTTGCCTAGCCCCACACGGCCATTGTCATTTGAGGAGTGAACCAGTAGGTAGAAGATTCTCTCTCTCTCTGTATGTGTGTGTGTCTTCCTGTAACTCTGCCTTTCAAATAAATAAATAAAGCTTTTAAAGAAATACTTAAAACATTCTCTGTTCATGGGCCACATAGAAACAAGCAGGCAGCCAGGGCGGCTGGCCCACAGCCCTCAGGTGTGAGACAGGGCGTATTTCATTCCACTGCGCCGTAGCCACGCTCCTTGGCGCTCATGTGTGCAGAGGCTGAGGCTGGGAGCCGCCGTGTCAGTGCAGCAGGTGCAGGCTCTGGGGAATTCATTTTGCTGGGTCCATGGCCTCCTACCGGGCTGGTTTGGGAACCCAAGGAGCAGGCTTTGGAGGCCCTCAAATGGCTTCACTTGACCCTTCAAGGGCGACGGGCAGCGTGGGACCCAGAGCCCCTCTGAGGTTGTCGGAGCAGGGGACGGAGTTGCTGTGACCGGCTGCCACAGGCTGAGGCGGGCGAGGTCTCACGGGGCATCCCCTGGGCAGCCTCTGAGATGGGCAGGCCTGGATGCCCATCCACAGACGGTAGCCGGGAGACTTGAACTTTGGGGTTTGTCAGCACAGGCTGAGGCCACTAGGTGTGGGTGGGGCTGGCCGGCAGCCTGGGATCACCGCCCCACCCCTGTCTTCTGTTCACATGGCTTCTCCTCATTCTTGATTCTTGTCATCCTGTTAGGCCAGGGCCAGTGCTGGTGCTGCCCTTTTTACCCTGGTTCCCTTCTTAATGACCCATGAGCCACGTTCACAGCGCCCAGCATCAGGACGCCAACGCTTGAGTTGGAGGCACACACGTGAACCTGTAGTGTGGGGCGGCGGGGGCTGGGAAGGGCCCGTGTGCTGTGGGCAGCTGGCCTTGGAGCGAGGACTCGGGCCGGGCCGCCTTCTCTTCTGTGGCCGTCCGTAAGCTCCCGACTGTGGTGGAGGCAGCACCCTGAGCCTAGCCTTTCAGGCCTGCCCGGGGAGGACGGACTCGGTGGGTTCTGTCCCAGCAGGGACTGCGGGCTGTCATGACAGCCACCATGGCGAGGTGCACACGGGGCGCATGGGACAAGCCACGTGTGCCTGCAGACTCCTGGGACGGGGGACCCTCCTGGCACTGTGGTCTGTGGAGGTCACCCCAAATCTCAGGCTGACGATGGTATTGATGGTTCTGAAGCGGAGACACGGTCAGCGAGGCAGGCGTCCTGGACATGCGTGCCAACTCCATCCGTGCTCTCGGAATTGCGCGGATGTCCCCTGGGCACTGATGGCCCACGGGTGTGCGTTTGACCATACTGGCCTGTTCTGTCCTCTCAGGAGAGCCGGTCCTTGTCCATCCACCTGGCCCTCCTCTGCCCGGCGGTCCCTGGCCAGTCCCGGCCTTCCCCTCTGCCCAGCTCCGGGCCGGCCGAGGACTCTGCGCCTGCTCCTGTGTCTGCTCGGGGCCCGGTGTGCACGTCACGTCTCTGAGCCAGGCTCCACTTCTCGGTGGGAGGTGTGCATTCTCCACGGCATGGCCCATCCAGGGAGCCTGCCACGGGCTCAGGCCTGACGGGGCCACGGGGCCACCCCTGCAGAACCTGCCAGAGTAAACTAGAGAGAGGTCCTGGGGCTCGGGAGGCGACCCCCTGGGCACTAAGAGAAGCAGCACCTGTCAGGGTGATGCGGCTGCCATCGTGGAGGGGCGTGTCCTCTCCCCGTGCAGCAAGAAGAGAGCCGAGGCAGTGGGAGTCCGGGGAGGGGGGTTCTGTGCACAGGAGGTGGGCGCTGGGCAGCCGGTGAGCCCAGCGGGCAGGCAGCAGCCTCTGCCGCCACCTCTGAGCGGCCCGGCCCACCCTTCATTGTCTTCCTGCGGCTCAACATCTCTCAGGTTCGGGACTCTGTTTGGTCACTGTTTGTGTCCTTTTTCTTGGGGTTTATTTCTTACAAGAGTTTATTTTTTGGAAAGACCAAGTGACAGAGAGGGAGGGGGAGAGAGACCTTGCATCTGCTGGTTCACTCCCCAGATTCCCGCAGCAGTCAGTGCTTGGAGCAGGCAGGAGCCAGGCGCTCCCCCGGGTCTCCCACGTGGGGGCGGGGCCCCAGCACTTGGCACCAGCACTGGGCTGCCTTCCCAGGCGCGTTAGCAGGGAGGCGGATCGGAAGTGCCGCAGCTGGGGTGCAGGCGTCCTCGGCCGAGACTGGGCCGTTGCTCCGTCCTGCGGACCCCTCGTCGCGTGTGCTGACTCCGTGGGCTTTGCCTTTTGCTTTTGTGATTCCATACGTCGCCCAGGAGGTCCGGCTCTAGCTAGAGATAAACCAAGCAAGGGGGCCTTGTTTCCTGTGTGCCCTGCACGCCTGCCCGTCCATCTGGAATTCTTGGACCCTTGGGGGAAACTGAGGCTGCACACGGGCCAGCTGTCCCCACGTCACAGCCCTGACTCTGCCCTCTTGGGTGGCGCTGATGCTTCTTTGAGTTCCGTGTTAATTACTCGTCAGCCACCCGGGGAAGGCTGCTCCGGGCTGGCTGTCCTGTGGGGGCGGGGGGGGGGGTAGGATCTTGCAGACAAAGTGGCCTTGATGTAGGGAGGGTGCGGCAGGCGAGGCTGTCCCCAGTGTGCCACCGCCTGGCCAGGTCCAGGCTCCTCCTGTCTGGAACGTCAGCCTGGGGGCGGGGGGTGTCTGCAGTCTTGCCTGTGACTGTCCCCGGTGGGAGTGTGTGCTCCCGAGGTCGGTCCCGTGTGCGGAGGAAGCTGCACTCCCTCGGCGCCCTGTACTTCTGTCCCCAGGGAGCAGAAGTGACCTTGGGAAGGGAAGTCGCTCAGCCGGGGCAGATCAGCTGCAGATGCTGCTGTCGGAGGCACCTGTGGAGGGGGAGGCGGCGGAGTGGGCGGTGGGCTGCGTGCCCAGGCTGCGGGGGCTCTGTCCTGACCCTGCCCTTCAGAGCTGGCTATGGCCCGATGGCAGCCTGTGCCCCCAGCACTGGTCGTCAAGGGCAGGCTGGCCACCTTGGGTGGGGCCACGGGGCAGCGTCCACCCCGGTACCTGCCCTGCACATGCGCACTTAGGAACCTGGCCCACCCTCACGCCGGGCATTCCTGCCAAGGGCATTGGGTGTTTATCCTTCCACGGGTCAGAGCCTGCTGTTGGTGGGGGTCCTGGGGGACGCGTGGGGGGGGGTCTTCCTGCTGAAGACGACTCCGGGTCTCACGCGCGGCTCCCATCTTACCTGAAGCAGCTCCTCTCCATCCTGGGGTCCTGGGACCCCCGAGGTTTGCAGCGTAGGTGTGCAGGAGATGCTGTACCTGGGCCCACTTCATGGCTGCAGCCTCTTCTGTGTGGAGCAGCTGCAGGAGAGAGAGGTAGCTTGGGGATGCTTCAGACCTGTCGCGGGCATCGCAGCGTTCCGGTCGTGGCCTTCTACTCACGTCCTTGGCCCCATGTCCCCAGCGTGGGAACGTGGCAGCTCGAAGTTGTCTCCGGGACATTCCTGGAACCGGCCCTCCTCTCTGTTACTTCCATTGAATTCCCATTCTGTCCCACCTACAGAATGTCCCCGCACTGCTGAGAAACCAGACCTGCAGCTCCGGGCCCCAGGTGGGCTGGCCTGTGTGCACAAAGGATGTATTCTTCTGGGGTGGCGGTGCGAGTCCCCCACACAGTGGCACCCAGGGATGGGAGGGGAGCCCAGAGCGGCCCCAGGTGACCCCGGGCTGTGGCAGGACGTTGGTCCTTGAAGAGCAGGGACAGAGAATTCTGGAAGGGAGCATGGCTGGCGTCCACGAGGGAGAGCTGGCCAGCCCAGTGCCCTTGCTGAGTGGCGGTTTCTTGGCCGCTCTTGGTCCGGCCGCTGGCGAGCAGCAGGAGGGCACTGCCCTCGGCTCAGGGCTCGTTTGTTTAGGCTCACAAACCCGTCTCTCCTCGCCAGGTGGACACAGTCAGCTCCAGAGGGAGGGTGGAGAGCGGGGAGGCAGCGGCTCAGTGCCAGCTCCCTTTGGGGGTGGACCCGGCTTCAACAGCCCTTCCAGCTAACGCGGACCACTGCTGGACTCAGCTTGGGGTTGTCTCGGAACCCTGTGGACCAGGGAAGCCCGCTGCACCTGTGTCGGCCTCCCTGCCGCCTTCTCTGTCCCGCCCCCTCGTTCCAGCCTCTGCCTGGGTGTTGGGATGGACAGAGGGTCAGAGCACCTACAGGCTCAGGGAGTCTGCTGGCCCGGGAGCAGGTCAGCCCTCAGCCCCTGGAGCTCCCAGGGACTTGAAATTCTTTGCTCAGGAAGTGGCCACCAGCAGGGCTTGGCCCAGAGGAAGCTCTGGCTTGTCTGGGTCTCCGTGAACTCCGCAGGGAAAGGCACCCGCATTCCTCACATTCCTGAAGCCGCTTCTCTGTCCCTTGCAGCCAGCTCCAGCACCTTGGCTGCTCCTCTCTCGCCCCACGTGGTCTCCCCCTGTTGGCCTTTGGGGCGCAGCGTGGCCAGAGCAGACCCCATCCTGACCCACTAAAGGAAGATGTGGAGAGTTGGGGGGGCACCAGGCCCCTGTGTGGCTTTGGTGGGTCCTGGGCCAGCAGGATGTCTAGAAAGAGGAGACAGGGGTGGGAAGGGGCTCTGCCATCTGTCGATGAGCCAGGGTGGCGCCTGCTCACCTCGTTCCGGGGCACGGAGGGCCCCTCGCCGTGGCCTGGCCTAGCCACAGCAGGTGCACAGGGGATCCTCACGCTCTGAAGAGGTCGTCCGTGGGCTGTGACCAGTGTTGGCCAGTGTTCGTGGCTTTGTTCCAGAAGCATGAGTCAGCACGCTTGTCCTCACTGGCCTCACTGTCACCTCTCAGACCCTGGGCTTCTGTGTCCTGGAGTTTTACGGGTGCCCCCCCTGGGTGATCCCTGCAGCGTCAGTCAGTTCAAGTTCTTAGCTGATTCCTGACCCCTCTGTGGTCACTGGCGAGAAGCACCCGTGGGTGCTGCTGCTCCAGTTGATGGACAGAGTGAGGCAGTAGAAATGGAGCCAGAATGACCCCTGACTCAGCTCTCCTTGAGACCAGCGTGAGTGAGTGAGTGATGTGACCACGGCATCCGTGGGATGGAGCCGGGCTCCAGCAGCCAGGGAGGGGAGCAGGCCGGGAGACAGGGCTGGGGAAGGCCTGGCCTTGAGGCCAGCCCACGGTCCCCTGGTGGCCGGGAGTGCCGTCCCAGGGACCCTCAGTTTACTCTGCTCATTGCATGGATAAGAAACCAGGCCTCAGAGAGGACCGCATGCAAGTTTAAGTTCAAAGTCTCATAGTAGCCGACTCCAAAGAGGTGGCCAAGCCCAGGCCCAGTGTGTACCCCGCCCTACTCCCCCCTGGCCCCCGAGCGGTGGGGGCCATGTAGGTGGCCTTAGACTTTTCTGAAAGTGCGTGCATTTGTCCTGTTTCTGACGTGAGAGTCTCCCGGCGTCCGCCTAGCCGTCCTGGGCTGTGTGGGTTGGTGGCCGTGAGTGCACCCAGCAGTGTGTAACTGCCACCTCTCAGCCTGGAGGTCTGTGGCACGGCCTCATGGGCTCGCTCACTGCTCGCGCCCGTTGCCCCCTGCCCCCAGCCCTGCCCGGCCTGGCTCAGGCTCTGACCCTGCACCTGCCTGGGCCTGCATGGCCCCTGTCCCTCGGGGGAGGTGGGGGGAAGCTGACCTCAGGGCTTTCAGCAGGTGATCCAGGGGTGAGAGAAGGAACCTCAAGGCTGTGCTCAGGATCTTTCAAAACCTTGACATTGAAAGGCCAGCAAAACCCCCTGGGGGTGAGATCATAGGCAGCCGGTGAGGTCACAGGGCACAGGGGAGAAGCCTGGGGAATCTGCTCCCATGGGAAGGGAAGGGGCCTCCCCAGGCTGCTGCTTTGGTCTCTAACCCGGGCAGAGGAGACATTTTTTGCATACCTTGGAGATAAAGACCTGAGTCAGAGAAAAGTCCCGCTCTGGTGGGTGTCAGCAGCCTCCAGGTGTCTTGCTGGAGCCTGCACAGGCTTTGAGGAACTCTCCGGTCTAATCAGAGCTCTGGCGTCCCTGTCTCCGCTCTCCCGGTTAGTTCGCGACGTGAGCGAGGGTCGGAGAAACGTCCCCGAAGCACGGACGTGTGGGCCGTGGGCGACTGTCCTCGCACCGCGTGTCCCCACGTGCGAGAACGGAACCAGCTCTCCAAAGCTTCTCAAGGACCAAAGGAATCTAATCTGCACTTAAGCGGGGAGGGGCGGGGAGGGGTGGGGGTGGGGGGACTGTTGGGAACCAGACCTTGAGAACTGGAGCTGCTCTGCACGGCCTGCCCGCCCCCTCCCCTGTGCGGCCTGGCCTGGCCCCTGTCACCCAGGCCTGCTGCTCACCCAGCACACACTGGGGCCACAAGCCTCAGACTTTCCTGAAAGCGCGTGCATTTGTCCTGTTTCCGACGTGAGAGTCTCCCGGCGTCCGCCTAGCCGTCCTGGGCTGTGTGGGTCAGTGGCCGTGAGTGCGTCCAGCACTGTGTAACCGCCACCTCTCGGCCTGGAGGTCTGCCGGCCAGCGCAAGGCGGGGCTTTGCAGGCTCTGCCCCGGCTGCTACTGCTGTGCTCGCCTTCTGAGCCAGGCCCCCAGCCCTGGACAGACCACTGCGTGTGCCCCTGTTACTGCTCTGCCACGGGAGAGAGCGGGCCAGGCAGTGACGGCACGGGTACCCCGGGGGTGCGCGCCCTCAGCCCGGCTTCCATGCAAGCCTCCCTCCTCCGTTTCCCCTCCCCCACTGCATTCCTCACAGCCCTGTCCCCCGAGCCAGTCACCTAGCTTTGCCGGGCTCACTTGCTGACCGAGGCTGGGGGTCCCTGCTGTGCGGCCTCTCTGTGACGTGTTACTGGTGCGGCTGCGGGGCCAGGCCTGACCGCTCCGTCCACACTGCTCTCATGAGGCTGCCCAGAGGTCAGAGGTCAGAGGCAGTCCTTTGGGACCCTGTTCCCAGGAGGTCCGCAGGGGCCTCCTTGGGGATGTGCGTGGCTGGCCCTGGTCTAGATGCCAAGCTGCCGTGCCCGGAGCTCCTCTCCACTCTTCCCGAGCCACAGGGGACCCACGAGGGCGGTGGATGGCGGAGCCAAGCTGAGCTTTTGGCAGAGGAGGGATGGGGGCATCGAGGCGGCGGCTTGCCCCAGGCGTCACGTGTCTCCAGTGGGGACCCGCTCGCGGCTGCCCAACAGCCCGTTCCCGCCTGGTGCGGGTCCTGCCTGGTCCTGCGTTTGTGGCGCCTCCGTGGGCGGGGGTTGCCGGCTGCTGCCCCTGCGGCTTCACGTTCCCGCGCAGCCCTGGACTTGGCGGCGGACACAGCTTGTTCTTTGCTTTCCTCCTTGGTCGGTGCGCACGGACGCTGTTCCCACAGCGCTGCGTGTGTGCCGGGTCTGCTGGTGAAATTCATTCCGAGGAGAGGCTCTGGCTGGCCGAGCGCCGCAGACGTGGCTGGTGCACCGCTCTGTTGGACACCGTCGCCAGCAGAGCCGGAACAGGTGTGTTTATCCCTGGCTCGGGTGTGTGCCCCACCCCCCACCCCGGCATGGCCCTTGCCTTCACAAAGCCTCTGAAATCACTGCAGACTGTGCCAGCAGAGAGATTTCTCCAGAGGTCCAGTCCAGGGCCTTTATCAGATTTCTGACGCATGTGCACCTTGAGTAAAGTTAGCGGCCCCGACCTGGAGGCAGGCCTAGGAAAGCTCAGAACTGGGGAGGAGGTACTGGGGCTGCAGAGCTGGGCTGAAGCCAGGCCAAACCCCCCTTCCCTTTTTATGTTCACTGCACCTGCTCACGTTGAGCCCAGGTATTGCTGCTGGTTTACAGAGTTGGGGGGACCTGGCCTTCGGGCTTTGGTTAAACCTGGGCTTACTCAACAACATCTGGAAACCCCAGGTGCCCTCCAAATGGCTAACGGCGGCCCAGGGCCCAGGGTCGCCACGCTCACCTGGCCGGCGGGGGTGGTCCTTGCCGACCTTGGGGGGCTCTCCAGCCTAGGGGTGTCCAGAGAGGGGTGGTGAGTGGGCCCTGGGGCAGGCTGGGTTTTCCGGGGCGTGGTCGCGGACCGGAGGGAGCTGGAGGGAGAGAAGTCAGGGCCGGGGCTTGAACCGCCTGTTTCCCAGTTTGAAGGCTCCTGAAGGTTTGCCTTGTATGGGGGTGGGGGCACCCAGCGTCCTCTGAGAAGCTGGACAAGGGCAAGACCAGCTGGCCTTTCCACAGGGCCCAGATGAGGGGTGCCAGGAGAAGGGGGTCCCAGGAATCCAGGGAGGGCTTGGGTGGTCCTGGGCAGGAATGCTCAGCCTGCCCCACCTTCTGCTGTCTTTGCTCTCTTGCTGTAACTTGAGCCCCCGTATGCCGGGCGGGGCTGCAATTGCCGGAGTCCAGCCTGGGAGCACTCACTCTGCAGTCCCTTGCCTGACTCCCATGACGCCAGGTCTCTAGGAATTCCTGCGATGTGTGGGCTCCCTTTGAACTCCTCCTTCCCTGGGACAGGGCATGCCGGCCCTGGGTCCCTGCTGGGTCGGTCCTTCCTTGAGGGCAGTCCAGGAAGCACCCAGGGGTGAGGGACGGGGAGTGTCCGGCCAGAGTCTGACCCCCAGAGGCTCTGGGCGGCCTTAGGTCCTACAGGCATGGAGGCCTGGGTGCTGGCTATTAGCGGTGCGCCCCCTGGAGGGGTGGGTGGGGCTGCAGGGCGGAGCCGGACCCTCAGCTGGCGGGAATTGCCGCCAGTCTTCTCTGTTGAGAAGGGGGTGCTCTTTGTTGGGGACCTTGGCCCCACCCCGCTGTGTGGTTCTGGGAGCGGGAGGAGGTACCTTGGCCTCTGCAGCCATTGGGTTGGAGTATTGGTGACGGACGGCTGCGTGGCTCCACTCGCTGTGCTCGGCTCCACCTCAGTTTGTGCATCTGTGAAGCGGAAAGGAGAAGCCACAGTTAGGAGCCCACGGAGCCTCCACGGTCTCACGGTTCTGGCACAAAGGAGCAGAACCTGCATGACGGTGACAGGGCTAGAGGTTGAGTGACTGTGTCCAGCTGTCTCCAGGGCCAGGCCCACCTCTCCTTGCCTTGGCTTGATTTGGGGCACCCAAGTCTCTACCCATTTGGGCTCAGCCAGCTTGAGTTGGGTCTGCGAGGCCCTGCCCCCCGCTGACGGCCCTGGGCCCCTGTGCCCGCCGGGGAGCTCTGCTTCAGTGGGCCCCAGTGCCGGGTGCCCTGCTTTGGTGGGGCCCAGTGCTGGGGCCTTGCTCTGCACCTGCGAGCCGTGACGGCCTCCTGGAGCCCCCGGGTGAAGCTGGCCCCGGCTTCCCTCACTTGTGTTGTTCCCTAACCCCAGCCTCCAGCCCAGCTGAGCGCAGGTCGTCTTTGTCCCCCGGCGGGTTATTCCCGATAACCAGGCCGTGTTCTCAGCGTCTGCGTTTGTCCTGGGAAGGCACTTCCAGTCTGTCCTCTGTGCAAGTGGGTTCTGAGGCGCACACACCTCCATCCCTGGGGGTTTGCCCCTTCTGGGCGTCACTCATCAACGTTCAGACTGAGACCTGTGTTCTCAGTCACGCGTGCCGCGGCAGGTGTTGAGATCCTGTCCTCTCCGTGGCCGTGCCACGCCCACTCTGCCCACCGTGGGTGCTTGGGCCTCCAGGTGTGTGCCACTCCCTGTGCAGCCAGGGTTCTAGCTTTCCTTCTGAGTTCCTGGAGCCCCTCCCTGGCCTGTGGCCCCACCCCGCCCCATGTCTGTCTTCAGGAGCCAGGGCTTGACCTGCGGTTGAGCTCTCCCTGGGCTGGGACCACTGCTGGTCACGGTCACGGTCACGCAGGGGCCTGGAGCGGCCAGGAAGCGCTGCTGACACAGACCTGGGCCAGCTGTGGCTCCCATCCCTGCATCAGGTGCCTGGGCCTCCTGGCCAGCGCCCATCCACCTGCCTCCCGCTGCCTTGCGCACCTGCCTGATCTGTGATGACTGCCAAACACTGCTTCCTCCCGGTCAGCAGGGGGTCCCTGGGCATGGAGGGGACGTCAGGGCGGCCTGTGTGCCCCCTTTCCTGCTGGGACCCTGGGGCATCTCATGCTGCCCCCACCCAGTGAGGAGCCCCAAGGCGGGGAACCAGCCTTCCAGCAGGCTGTCCCGACACCCTGAGCCCCTGAGAGCTGCAGGCCCCTGCTGCTGGCCTTGACCGTCCCTGAGCCCTGGTGTCCTGGCCCCAGGCCAGGCTCTGTAGGAAGCCCTTGTTCTCTGAACTCTTCCTGCTCTGCAAGTTAACACATCCCTTCCTCCAGACAGAGTGCGGTGGGGCAGGAGGGAGGGAGGGGCCGAGTTCGGGGTCGGGGGTCGCCTGGCTGGCTCCCACACACCTGGCACTCAGCCACGCCCCGTCCAAGCTCCTGGTCCTGGTGGGCGTTTTTGGCCTCTGGGTGCTGAGGAGAGGCCTGGCCCCTGCAGCTGTAAGCCCCTAGCCCCGCCCTGGCTGGAGTGGAGGAAACCTGAGCATAGAGCCACGCAGCATGGGCACTGGCCTGCCCGGGGTGGACAGGAAGGGACAGCCGGTGGGAGGCAGGGCCAGCTGTGTGCCTGGCTCTTCCTGCTGGGACCAGCCAGGCCTGCCTCTGGGCTTCCCAACCTGCTGTCCTCTTCCTTTGGGGCGGGAGTGGCCGAGTTCAGAAAGTGCCAGAAGGGGTTGGATGAAAACCAGTGAGCTGGTTTTTACGAGGAGTGAAGCCTACTGCCTTGTATCTGTGGTGAGGTTTTGGCTGGGCCACACTGGCTTTCTGGAAGGAACCAGCAGGTGATGATGTCAGAGGGCGGGACTCTCAGCCCGACACTCAGCTTTGCCTCGGGGGCTGCCTGGCCTGGGCTCCTCCTGTCCCATCCAGTGGGCTCTGGGACCGGGGCCCATGAGGCTCGGCCTGGAATGGGAGCCCCAGGAGAGCCTCTGGCTTTTGGGGGGTCAGAGAGAGGGGACGAGAAGCAGATGGCCCAGGTGCGCCGGCTGCAGGTGAGCATTGGGGGCCCTGTACGGTGCGTCCTTGGACAAGCTGACCTGGCCTGCAGCTCGCCGATACTACTGAGCATGCCTGCCCAGAGAGAAATCAGCTTGAGGAAGCTCCTGGCGCCTGGCCGGGCCTGGGGAGTGGGTGTCACCTCCTGTGAGAATCTCAGTGATATACATTTCCCCGGAGTCAGGTGAACCCATTCCTGGGAATTGGAGGAGTGGGGCCTGTGGGGTGGGGGTGTGGCAGGATGACGGCCTGAAGTGGGGTGGGGCTGCCCGCCCAGGGGCCAAACAGGTGCACAGCTTTGTAAACGAAGTTTGTTGGAACCCAGCAGTGCCACCCATCCTCTCTGGCTGCTTTTGGCTGCGAAGGTGGAATTGAGACCAGAGGGCCCCCGAAGTCTAGAACGTTCGCTGACCCTGTATAGCCGTGGCTGTACCGGGAGCCTTGCCCCCAGCCCCACCCGGGAGAGTTCCGTTTGTGACCACCAGGGTGGGAGCCCAGGGGCAGCACCCCTCTTGCCAAGCACAGCAGTGAGGGTGCAGCCTGGAGGGTCTAAGAGCCGAGGTCAGGCCCCTGCTTTCCACCACTGAGGGTCTGGTTGCTGGGAAGGTGTGGGGGGTGGGGAGCCGTGGGGCCTTGGGGCCTTCATCGGGGGACGGCTGTTTTGTGAGTGGTGTGGCTGAGCGGGACTGCCATCCGGAAGTGGCCTTTTGCTAACCCCAAGGTGGCCGTGCCTGTGCCTCCAGCCCCCAGGAGGACACCCCAGCAGGGAGAGGAGCGGGACAAGGTGGGCTCTGTGGGCGGGGGTCAGAATTGCAGGGAGACCCTGAGCTGAAAGGAAGGAGGCCCGGCCTGGGTGGAGGCCCCGGGCCTCAGTGGCCCCCACGAAACGGCAGCGCAGCCTCGCACAGAGGACCAGGAGGCCAGAGAGAAAGTGCGAGGAAGAACCGCGAAGGGTGGTGGGAGCCACGGGCAGTCCAGCGAGCGTGGAGACGCCGGGGTCCTCCAGCTGCCTCCTGGGCTTCCTGCCCCCGTGGAAGGCTGCCCCTCGGGTACAGACCAGGGAAGCCTCCCTGGGTTCTGGCTGTGCCCCTGGCTCCAGGTCACACCGTGTCTCCTCTTACGTCACTGTAAGAACTGCCAGGAAAACAAGCCACAAATTATGCAAAGCCACAGGCCTCTGCTCCCGCCGCACTGCCCACAGGAAGCTGTCCGGTGGGTTGATGGGTACTGCCTGTGCATGTGTGCTGGGCAGAGACGAGCAGGGGTCATTCTCATGGGGCTGACACGCTGACAGTCCCCTGACCCTCCTGCTGGCTCGGCCACACCCCACAGCCCTGGGGTTTGCCTGGGTGGAGGGCAGGAGGGGGGGTGCACAGTGCCTTCTGGGAGTATCTGGATATCAGCTGATTTGCATAGGCTGCGTCCCCAAAGCTGAGGGCTGAATGTTCCCAGTCAGCCTTTGTTGGGTTTGTTTAATCCACAGCTTCCTGCAGACTTGCTTAGGTAGGTCACCTCCCCACACACAGGCTCAGCCGTGGTCAGAGGACGCAGCTGGGGGCCGCGTCCCAGGCGGAGGACAGAGCTGGGGGCCGCGTCCCAGGCAGAGGATGGAGCTGGGGGCCCGCGTCCCACGGAGCTGGGGGCCACGCCCCAGGCAGAGGGCGGAGCTGGGGGCCGCACCCCAGGCAGAGGGCGGAGCTGGGGGCCACGTCCCAGGCAGAGGGCGGAGCTGGGGGCCACGTCCCAGGCAGAGGACGGAGCTGGGGGCAGAGGACGGAGCTGGGGGCCTGCGTCCCAGGCAGAGGACGGAGCTGGGGGCCTGCGTCCCAGGCAGAGGATGGAACTGGGGGCCACGCCCCAGGCAGAGGGCGGAGCTGGGCGCCGCGTCCCAGCGTGGCTCCTGGGGTGCATTCCTTCCCTGGCCCCGTCAGTCCCAGCTTTCCTTCGCCGTTTCTTCTCTTTCTCTCTCCGCATCTCTGCCGGCTGGCACGCGGTGGTGGGGTCCTGCCCTTGACCCTGGCCTTTACCTCCTATCTTTGTTCTCCTCCTCTCTCTGCGTGGCCGTCCTCCAAGTCCAGACTGCAGCCAGGACCGCCTCTCACTGCTGGAGCGCATACACCTGCTCCACAGACACCCCCCGGGTGGCGTTCGGGAGAAACCCCGCTGGCCCTCTGCCTCCAGGCCGCCGGGGTCCACCCTACAGGGGGTCGTGGTTGACAGTGTCCCTGTCGGGTTCCTGCCCCTGCCTTTAGGCTACCATCCCTGAGCCCTGGGGACAAGGGTGGGCCCTCCGAGGCTCTGGGTGTGTTTGGGGGTTACCTTGTCTCCTCCTGAGGCTCCCCTCCCCACCCCTCCACCCCCACTGCAAGCCTGACTTGCAGATTAGAGACGCTGCACCCCGCCCCAGCCCTCCTCACCAAACCTGGAGCCAGGCAGCCTCCTCACACCCCAACTGGAAGGCCACTTCTGTCACCTGTTGCCTCCCCGCTGAGCCCGTGGCTCTGACCGCCTCCCAGCTGGGGCTGTTAAGGGCGGGACAGGCAGGGCAAGTGGACAGGTCTCTTGCCTTGTCTGCGGAAGGGGGCAGTAACCGCTTGTCTCAGGGCCACTGTGACATTGAAGAGAGCAAACACAGGGAAAACCCTGAGCGTGCTGCCCAGCCGTCTCAAAGTCCCGCGAACCCGAGGCCTGAAGCAGCCTGGAGTCCAGCAATCGGAAATCCACGCGCCTCCAGGGTGGAGTCTGAGATGAGCCGGCGCTTGGAAGCCAGCGTGTGCTGGAGAAGGCGCGGGAGGGGCTTGGGGGAGTTTGCAGAAAGCCCGGGACGAGACGATCCTGGGCGCTGGCCCCAAATCCCGGGCCCTCGCGCAGCAGTGGGAAGCTTCTTTTAAAATAGACTCGGGCTGCTCGGAGTGGGTTCCTGTGGGGAGGCATCGCGTTTTAGTCGATGTTGGGAAAGCACAGATCCTCCCGGGCTGGCATTCCGCCGTCCTGGTCAACGTGCCGAGTGGGCGGCAGGAGTCGGAGCCCAGCCCCCGGCCATCCCAGTCCCGTGAACGGCCCCCTCTGCGGGCCGCCAGCCAGGGCCCCGAGCTTGGCGCACTCGTGGCCTGCGCCGGTCACACGGCCCTGCTTCCCAGCCTGTGTGTCTGCCGTCTCCGCCGGCGGCTGTGTCACAGGGCGGCCAGCCTGTGCGTGTGACTCCTGCGGGCCAACGTGGAGCTCCATCGTGACGTGCGGCCACACTCGGCCGTGTTGGGACTGTGGATTTCCGCAGAGGGGTGATAGGACAGAAGGAGGCCGTAGCTGCAGAGTGTGGAGTGCCAGACCTCACTGTCCTGCCTGGTTGGTGTCCTGTGTGCACTGCCCCAGGAGAGGAAGGGGACCAGGGCCTGCACTCCTTGGTGACTCTGGTGGACCCTGGTGCTGAGCGCATGTCTGGGCCAGGCCCCGGTTCAACAGACGGCCCCAAGCGTGGATCTGAGCCGTGCTGTGGGCTTGGCGCTGGGAACTGCAGAGGTATCGGAGCCAGGGCGGCAGCTTTCCAGGAAACAGGAGTCGTGCGGGGATCAGGGAGAACCAGAGAGCCGCAGCTGTGATGCCCAGGATGCGAGCAGGCCCCGCAGCACTGCCCCAGCGGTGATTGGCGGCTGGGTCCGTTTTAACTGTGCCGGGCATGAGCACCAGGCCCGGGGAAGGCTTGATGGATGGGAGCCGAGGCCGGTCCAGGCCTGGCGTGGGAAGCCTCCGAGGGTCTGTGCGCGCTGCAGGAAGGGAAGGGAATGGTGGGGTCTGTCCAGTGTTGGGGGGGATCAGAGCGGTCCTTGGCCGGGCATCTGGTAGACAGCAGGGAGAGGCCCCGGCCCTGGAGCAGTGGAGAGGGATCGGCCCCCTACCCCTCCCTCCGCTCCCTGGTCCCGACCCACAGTCCTGGGATTCCCAGGTTCCGATCTCCTGTTGTCTGGGAGATCTGAGTCCCCCTCGTGTGACAACAGAGCCCGCCAGCCTCCCCCGGGTCGTCTCTGAGTCCCCAGCTCCACAGGGACAGCCACGCCCCAAGTGTGCGAGGCTGCCACACACAGGACCTCCGCGCCCCTCAGCTCCGTCCCATCCCTGCTGTGAGCCGAGCCTGCTCCTAGAGTTGCTGGGGGCTCACTAAGGCGCTGCCTCCCTCAGACCGGGGCTGGGGCACAGGGCTCTGCCCACACACCTCTCTTCCACGCAGGTGGTGTGACACAGGCTCCCCCACTGAGCCCAGGTGTCCCGGGAAGTGCCCTGCACGTGGGCACTGGGATGGGCCACGACCCCCGGGGTGCCTGTTGGTGCCTCTGGTGGGGGAGCCCGTGTTCTTCCCCCCAAACTAGCAGCGGGCCAGAGGCCTGGAGGCAGCAGATGCACTCCTGCGAGTGGCTGAGGGAGCCCCTGGCTGCAGAAGTGGGCAGAAGCTCCCAGCACCTGGCAGGAAGGTTTGTCATGCATTGCTTGGGGGCATTCACTCTTGCTGTCTCCCTCCCATCCCCAATCCTACCCCTCCTTCCCTGCGGCTCCTGGAAGTCGGCAGGCAGGGGAGCAGGCTCTCACTTGGGGCACTGCCCAGGGTCCAGGCCAGACTAGACACACCTGGCCGTGCCTGGGCCTTTGGAGCTGGAGCGGGTTTGAGGTGTGGACACCTTGGTAGGCAGAGTGGTCCACGTGGCCCACGCGGTGCCTCTGAAAACCAGGGCCCCGCCCACCTTGCCGGGTGCTCGGCTCACAGCAGAGCCATGCACTGGGGAGGGGTCACTTGGGACCGGGCCCTGCAACACCTTGCTGGTTGGGCAGTAACGGGGTGAGAAGATGGGACCGGCGTCCGTCCCAGGAGGCTGGTGACAGAGCGCGAGGCACAGGCTGAAACTCGCGCTGTTTTTTTTAGCCTGGAGGAGCGCTGATGACACCCGCGTGATTCTCCATAATTACGATCGGCATGGGGCATGAGTCAGCTGAAGGCGTGAGGAGCGCTGGCGAGGGAGGGAGGGGCCCAGAGCGGCGCTCGGCGGGGGGCCGGGTCTCCCCTGCAGCTGCGCCTTTGCGGGCGTGTCTGGTGCACGCGGGCAGGGCCACACAGGCCGGGTTGGTTCCCCTGGCTCGCTTGGCTGTGCAGTGTCTCTCAGGCAGGTTGTTGGAGGACAGTCCTCTGAGATTCTGGACTGGGCAGACGGGCGGGCCGGCAGCTGTAGCCCAGAGCCCGCGTGCAGGTCCCTGAGCTTGCGGCTGGCATCTGCCGGAATTCTCTCCAGGCTTAGGTGGCAGAGGCCGGCCTCCTGGTGCCTGGGGAGGGGCTGGGAGCGGGATCTGCTCCGTCCTAAGGGATCTGCCGTTACACAGGAGGCGGCCTCACGCTGGGAGTTAAACACGTGACCCCAGTGCCACTTCGGTGCTGCTGAGTGCAGCCTCCGCCAGGGCGGTGGACGGCGCGGGCAGGGCCTGGGGCTCTCACCTGTGCTCCCAGGCGTCCTGCGATCCGTGCCGGCTGCCCTAACCTGGGCTGCCCTGGAGAGGTGGTCCCTGGGGCCCGGTGAGTGGCAGGTGCCTGGGCCGTCCAGGTGCGTCCAGGTAACCAAGTGTTTTCAGAATCAGTGAAGGGGCTTGCGGTACTTCACGGAAGAGACGCCTGATGAACACTGTGCGTGGGCTCAGTACTCAGGTACTTGCACCACAGTGATCTCTCTCCACTCCGTTTCCTATGGGCTTTCTGAAACGCCCGTGCTCCGCCGATTTCCACACTCGGGAGTGGGGTCCTGAGTCCTGCGAGTCCTGCGTGCCACGTGCCGCACGTCCCGTCAGCCTGGCCGGTGTCCGTCTTTGAGCAGATAGAAGTCACTGCTTCACTCGTATCTGAGAGCCGTCTATGCAGGGGTCGGTCCCAACACAGAGGGACAAAGACAGAGCTCGTGCAGGCCCCGGCTGGGGACGGGGGGCCCAGGTGTGTCTGGCGGGGGCACTGGCGCTGGCGCAGAGGGTGGAGTCCAGTGAGTGTCTAAACAGGGCCTTCCAGACGTCGGCAGGAGCGTGTGCAAAGGCCCGGTGGTGAGGGGGCTTGGGCAGGGCCTCGAGGGCAGCTCGGAGAGCACGTGCCTTGCCCGTAGCGGGGGTGGAGCAGAGTCCTGGCGGCGTCTGGCTGCTAATTGAGGGGTGGACCCTGGAGGGCAGAGCTGGCCGCAGGCAGTCCAGGGGCCCGGGAGCCGATGACTGTAATTGAGGTGAGGGAGGACGGTGCCACGGTGCTGAGAAGGGGTCAGCCACAGGTCATGTTCTGCAGGTACAGCCGGAAGGGCTGGGTCGGGAATCCCGGCCTAGGCTGGCGGAACGGAGCTGCCGCCCCCTGGGAGGCTGGAGCCAGGGGCATGGGGCCTGGGGCCAGCGCAGGCCCAGGGCTGGGTCTGGAGCCGGAAGGTTTGAGATGCCCTGGAGACATTGGAGAGCAGCACTCAGAGGGCAGGGAGTGGTCGGAGTCTGAGGTTTAGATGTCACTTGTCAGCGGGGCTGCCCGCCAGGCACTGAGTTCCTGCCCCTGGGGTTTCCTGGTCAGGGGGTGTAGAGGGTCTTCACTCACTGCAGCCTGTGTCTGGCGGTGTGGACAGCACTCACTGCGGCCCATGTCGGGAGAGCAGGTGCTGAATGTCCCCCTGTGAGCACTGGGCTGCAGCCTGTGCACGCACAGGGAGGCCCGTATTGCTTTTCTAACACACCAGGGACGGTGTGCAGGGGCGGCAGTCGGCATGAGGCTCAGGAGATCCGCGGCCAACACGGGAGCCCCCCCAGGAAGTCGCAGATCCGGGGGTGGTGGGGAGGCAGGGGCGCCTGGAGGGAGGAGCTGGAGAGACAGGGACCGGGTTTTCCCTGAAGCACAGGTGAGGGTTAAGCTGTTGCCGCCTACGGGGGAACAAAGAATGCACCCGCTGAAGGTGCTGGCCCAGCCGGGCTAACAGGAGCGCATCCGGCCGGATGTGGTCAGCGATAGCTGGGCGGAGGGGCGAGATAAGCGAGCTGGACGCCTGGCTGAGAACCGGCTCGGGGAGGCTTGCGTGCCAGGGCCGGCAGAGTTGGACTCGGCTTTCTTAAAGGCAGCGAGCAGCACCTGCCGGCTTCTGGGTGGTGGGCGGAGCCAGGGGCCCGGGGCTGCTGGCAGGGACAGCCTGGGCACGGGGCGTCTGGGAAGAGGTGGTTAGCTCGGCCGCGAGCGCGGCTGCTTCAGTGACCAGTCCAGCTTGATGGCTGTGGGGCCGTCTCCAGGGCTCAGCGGGACGGTTCTGTAGTGGGCTTGGCACAGCCCTGCAGGGTCTGTTTGTACTTGGTACAGGAGACCCAGCCAAGGAAGCTGGGGATCCACCAGAGAGAGGTTGGAAGGTCACAGCCATGGGCGGCCAGTGCAGCTGGGCACCCCACCCCACCCCCGCCGCCCCAAGCTGAGCTGTCAGGAGTTCGGGGGAGAAGACAGCGGAGGGTGATGCAGTGGCTCTGGGGGGTGGGCGCGCATTCCTCCTGAAACCCGTGCCTGGCTCTGTGCCGTTACAGCCCAGCCTGAGACGTGCAGAGCTACACTGGGCATCCCAGCCGGCTGTCTGGGAGGGGAGGGTCCAGGGTGGGCCGGGGAGGAGCTGGCCGGGGTCGCAACTCTGGTGGTGCACACAGAGCATCGAGGACCACTGGACAGGAGGGGCGGCCGCGGCTGAATGAGCAGGCTCTGCCCGTCGCCTGGCTGGGGAGTGCGACTCCGCACTGGCTTCTCGCCTGCCCACCGGCGCAGCACGCAATCAGAGACCTCTCCGTCCCTTCAGGGTCAGCCTCTGGCGGGAGGTCCTTGTGGTTCTGAAAGGACTGCGGAGCCCTTGCTGTGGCTGCTAACGCGTGCGCCTCCCCTCTCGCTGCTGGATCAGGTGGTGTCCTTGTCCCCCTCAGCAATGACCCGGGCAGCCTTAGCAGCGCTGAGAGCGAGCTGCGGAGCCTGACCGCTCCGAAATGCCCTGGTTTCTCCGCGGCCTCCGGATTCCCCTTCGCGTGGTTGTTGGAAAGCTGACCGGCAGGTGCCTCCCCACACTACTGGTCCCACTGCCCTGGAAATCTGGCCTCCGCCACCTGACCCTGGACATGCCGCTGCCCTCATGCTGGACGGAGGCATGGGGGGCTGGGCTCGGCTGAGTGGTTCCTGGACGCACCCTCCTCCGCCTGCCCCCACCTCAGCAGCCTCTCGCCAAGCCGTGTCCGTGGTTTCCCATTTCTCAGAAAAACCGAGGCCGCCAGCGCCTCCTGGAGCCTCCAGGCCACGTCCAGGCCCCTCAGCGCCCATGCCGTGGCCCCCTGTCCTCTGACTCCTGGGAGCTGGGAGAGCTGGCCAGGCTCTCCTCCCCTCGAGTTCTGGCAGCGGGCTGGGGTCCTTGTGAGTGGGAAACAGGGGAGGGGACGCCCCGTGGCCCAGCAGGTGCTTCTCAGTCGCGCTGCACACGTGGGGGCCGAGAGCCTCCCGGGGGACAGAGCACCCTGAAGCTCTGCAGCCACGCCTCCTCCCGGGCACGTGTCTGTAACCCCCAGGAGCTGCTCCTCGTGGTTGACAGTGGTCAACTGGTGACTCCCAAAGGAGGTGGTGAGGCAGCCCCACCATGCTGTGGGCGGGACACGGCTGGGTGACTGGCACCTAGGGGGAGGCGGCCCTTCCATGCTGTGGGCGGGGCACAGCTGGGTGACTGGCACCTAGGGGGAGGCAGGGAGACAGCCCTCCCATGCTGTGGGCGGGACACGGCTGGGTGATTGGCACCTGTGGGCGGGGCACAGCTGGATGACTGGCACCTAGGGGGAGGCAACCCTCCCATGCTGTGGGCGGGACACGGCTGGGTGACTGCCACCTAGGGGGAGGCGGCCCTTCCATGCTGTGGGCAGGACACAGCTGGGTGACTGGCACCTGTGGGCAGGACACAGCTGGGTGACTGGCACCTAGGGGGAGGCAGGGGAGACAGCCCTCCCATGCTGTGGGCAGGACACAGCTGGATGACTGGCACCTGTGGGCGGGGCACAGCTGGGTGACTGGCACCTAGGGGGAGGCGGCCCTCCCATGCTGTGGGCGGGACACAGCTGGGTGATTGGCACCAGCGCTCCTAGAGGGCTGCAGTCCACACAGCCCTTCCTCTAGTTCTCCTGTAGTCCTTGGTGCAGCTCTGCCCAGGCCGCTGGGTGCAGGGAGCCCTGGCCCCTACAGCTCCCAGAGCTGACGGGCACCTCCCGACCTCCCCTGCCCCTCTGCCGTGGCTGCTGCCCCCTCCCCGCCCCAGCAGCAGGCACCGGCAGTCTCCGGTGGGAGCTGTCCTCCACTGGGCAGACACAGGCTGTGGG
Organism: Oryctolagus cuniculus; assembly: GCF_051225735.1. Taxonomy (NCBI): domain Eukaryota; kingdom Metazoa; phylum Chordata; class Mammalia; order Lagomorpha; family Leporidae; genus Oryctolagus; species Oryctolagus cuniculus. The sequence goes on along the minus strand of NC_142869.1, from coordinate 4,799,726 downwards.
CCTGCCTGCCTTAAAGGTCCCGCGCCCCCCCCGCCCCCGCCCCTCGCTGGAAGCCTTTTCCCTCTCTGTGCGTTTTCTCCCGGGAAGGCTCCAGAACCTTTGAGATCAGCGAGTTGCGTGTCTTCCCGCTCAGTGGTGGAACACGGCGCCGTTGTGCCCTGGAAGTCAGCTGTTCCCAAGGTCTCGTCCCCAGGGCTCTGGGGCCTGCGAGTCGCAGCCCCGTGCGCACAGAGCCCCTCGGTCACTGAGCCCGATGGGGTGGGCATGCCGTGTCCTCAACCCTGTGGCTGCACCCCAGCGGTAACAGGGGCACGTGGGTGAGCAGGAGGCCACCCCTCAGCCCGGTGCACAGTTCCTGCAGGGAAGAGGTGGGGTGGGGGTGGGGAGTTGCAGTCCATAGCTCCCAAGAGCCACCCCCCCCCCCGCCCCGCCGTGCCTCGCCCTGCCCCTGCAGTAGCCATCACCTGCCCGAGAGCTGACTGGGCCATAAGCAACAGCGTCAGCCCCCGGCCCCTCCTGAGGTGAAGGGTCAGGCTCCATTCGGAATAGAAAACCCTAGAACGGAAGTCGGGTGGGTGGGGTGGGCGTGCTGGGGGCTCCAGGATGGCAGCTTTGCCCCTTCTGATTCTGCGTCTCGTCCCCACCACGTCCCGCCTTACCCAGGCACTGCAGGCTGGACAGGAGGGAGACTTGGAGGCTGGGGGTCCAGGGCCCTCACTATGTGCTCACAGGGGTGGGGGAGTCGCTGGGGTCTCCAGTGAAAGCCCTGGTTCCTTCCCACCCGGATGACCTCTGAACCTGACCACCCCCGCACCTGCAGGTTAGGGCTTCAGCTGGTGTCCCTGGGGAGGTACATGCAGTCCACGACATGAGCCATCCCTCCGAGATCTCTCAGGGGCAGGGGTCCAGCCTCCAGGCCTCGATGGGCAGGAAGCCCCCTTTGAGTCCCGGGGAGCTAGGACCCCCGCTGTGGCGGTGCCGGCCAAGGAGTGCGGCTGACATCTCGGGGCCCCGCTGCATGTCCCACACCCTCGCGTGGATCACCTGACGTGGATCACCTCACGTAACCTTCCCACACATCAAATGAGAACCGCTGGAGCAGGCTGCAGTGGGACCCTGAGGCTAGGTGGGGCCAGGCTGGAACCAGCACGGACTCTGCCTTGCGCCGGAGCCCCGGGGAGTTGGGAGTGGCCAGGTCAGCTTCTCGGAACACCCCGAGGGCCTCCTCCACACCTGGCCTGGGTGTGGGTCTGCACAGAGCCCTCCAGGGATAAGGGGCCTCGGGCCGAGTCACCTAGAAGTCGCTACGCGGCCTTGGCTGCCCACTTCTCTGGGGGAGGTGGAGGCTCTGCTCAGAAGTCAGCTCTCGCTGGTTCCCGTGTGCCGTCCGCGGGCCACCGCGGGGGTCACCCCAGAGCCGGCTACCTGCACTGGAGTTCCTGTGCCCTTCCCAGCAAAAGGAGCTGGGGGGGACTTGGAGTGGTTTCCGGCTGGGAAGCGACGCTGGGTCGAGAGGTCAGCCCCAGTCTCCTCTGGCTTGTGTGACCACGGGGTGTTCTTGTGGCTGTCTCTTTGGAGTATGGGCGGCTCCCAGGAGCACGTGGCTGGGAGCATCTCCTCGGAGCACTGCCGGGGCGTGGAGTCGCCGCCATTCCTCCCGCAGGACCCACAGTCTGTGCTGAGGACAGACAGAGGCTGCTTCTCTCCTGAGCCCTGGCACTGGCCGCAGGCACACATAGTCCTGTCCTGTCTCACTCTGGTGAGCGGGCAGCCAGGTGCCGGCACACCTGGGCCAGGAGCTCCGCGCGGGAGCCGAGGGGACCGCCCAGAGTGGGCTCAGCGGCCAGGCAGCACGCGCCATGCTGCTCTCGGCCCGGGGAGAAAGAACGGGGGGTTTCAACCCCGGAAAGGCCTGGTAGAAAGAGGAATCCCTCTCTGCTCTCGCTCACCGAGTCCTCTCCCCCCTCCCTCCTCCCAGGGGCCAGCTCCCCGCCGGGCTGACAGCACTGCGCAGGGCGGGTGCCACTGCAGGAGCCGCAGGCCGAGCACACATGGACCCCTAGCGGCTCGCCCGGGTGGAGTGCGACATGGCGGCGCAGCGGATCCGAGCAGCCAACTCCAGTGGCCTCCCGCGGTGCAAGTCCGAGGGGACCCTGATGGACCTGAGCGAGGGGTTTCCGGAGACGAGCCTCAGTGACGTCAAAGGTGAGTGGGGCTGGGGGGGACGGCGGGCACCGCCGGGGCTCTCGGAGCTGAGCCTTTCTCGGTCAGCCAGTCAAGCTGACGGAGGTGGAGTGCCAGCCTCCCAGCTTCAGCGCGTCAAAGATTCGGCCCCGAAGAGGCAGGCGCTGGCCTTGGTGTTGGGAAGCTTCTGATGTCCCGCAGTGACGAAAGCCTTCCTGACACGGAACGCAGTGTTTCTCCTCACCACAAACGGGTTGGAGGCGTTGCTGTAGAACCCCAAACCGGGTGCACTCGCCCGACGCGCAGAAAGCCAATCACTGACGTCGGGGTGGGGGGAGAAAGCAGGTGTTTATGGCGAAGCTCAGAGGTTGGAGCCGCCACCCGGCACTGACTTCCGGGCTCCGAGGAGTGAGGGGGAAGGTCTTGCAGACTGAAACCGGGCTGAGACTGCGTGACCAGCTCGTGTCCAGGTTCCTGGTTGCTCCGTGCAGCTCGGGGCCTTCCTTGGGTTGGCCGGCAATGCCGCGCTCTTCAGGGAATTTGTGGCGGCCAGGTGGGCTCTCGTCGGCCTGGGGGTTACGAGAGGGTGGCAACTACATCCTACCCTGCCCTGGAATTCCCCTGCACAAACCACCCCAGGCCAACACCGGCCATGAGGGTCTTATCTATGGGAGAAGCAGATGACTCCCTGCGTCCCTGATTAGAACCTGGGAAGGCAGCTGGGCCAGTGAATTCCTTTTGGCCAAGGACAGGCAAGGGCACCTTGGGCTGCGGGAGACCGACCAGAGGCTGGGTCCAGCCTTTACATTATGGGCGTTCCGTTTTGGTGACTGTAGGTGGGGGGCTCGGTGGTACCGAGATACAGGGGAAAGCAGGCAAGTTGGAGACTCGCCAGGGAGTAGAGGGGTGGCCTGGGGCAGGGGTCAGCAGCCGTCCCCTGTAGAGGGTCTCAGTGAATGCAGCTGCGAGCACACAGGGAGGCCGCCATGTGGACAGCGGTGGCCGTACCATCAGCAGGTGCGCATGGGGGCACCGCAGCCAGGTGTGCCGTTCCCACCGTGACCCGGTCCCCATCAGCTGTTTCCCGGGGGCAGTGCACGGCTGTGCTTCACGTTTGCAGGGTCCTGGTCACAGCTGCTCAGCTCTGGCCCTGGGGTCGTGTCCCAGCACGAGTCCATCTGTGGAAACAGGCAGCCCCGTTGGGCCCAGGGCCCTGGGTTAGAGCACACCCCAGGGTTTCGCCATCCCAGGTGCCCAGGGCTCTCTGAAGGCCTCAGAACTGAGTGAGCGGGAACACCTGTCTCCCAGATGCTGGGGTGGGCCCTGGTGAGCATTTGTTCTCCTGGGGGTCCACCCCGATCCCACAGGGCCACACTGGCTCCCTGGTGTTGTGGGCAGCATGGTAGCATCAGTGTCCCCTCCGTGGGGCCGCGCTCAGAGGCTGTCACCTGCTGCACTGTGCAGGACACAGTTGAGTGGTCGGAGCCAAGGGAACTTGAGGATGTCCTGAGCAGACAGCGAGAGACCGAGTGGGCGTTGCTAAGGCCGTGGGACTGTGTGCTTGCTGTCTCCAGGGAAGGGCCTGGTTTTCCTGTAGCCCAGATAGCTAATAGCCCAGCTGGTCCAGAAGGTGGGAGTGTGAACTGTGCGCCTGGATGTGGACGCGAGGGGCGGAACTTTGAAAGTGACCACAGCGGCCAGCGGGCAAGGCTGCTGCCTCCATACGGGGAGGCCGGGTGGGAGGAGGCAGAAGGCCCAGCTGCCTGGGGCGTGGGGAGGGGGCTCATCCACTTGAGGGTCAAGGTTGGGCGGGCCCTCAGGCCCTCATTCCGTGCCCAGAGGGCGGGCCCTGGGTGACATAGGCAGCTTCTAGCCAGGATCCCGCCCCCGCCCCCGTTCCTGCCACGGCTCCGCTGTGGAGTCTGCCCTCCTTGCTTTGCTACACAAGTGCTCAGGCAGGCTGTTAGGAAATGCATCACTCAGGGCTACCTGGGACCCCGCGCAGCGCTGCCCGGAATCCAGTGCAGTGGAAGTGGGTGGGGACTTCCCAGCTCTGCATGGACAGGAGCCCTCCCCCGAGCCCCGCTGCCTGGTGGCCGGTGGCTGACGGATGGACGGAGACCCCTCTACAGAAGGGAGGCCCCTGCTGGGGTCCCCGCGGGGAGGAGGCTGTTGCCCCGGACAAGCCTGGTCTCTGAGTGAATGTGTTGCTGCCTCTCTTCTGAGGGGAGCGCGTGGGGTCTTCAGTAAAACCGCTGTGGCCCTCGGTCTGGGATCGCCGAGACAGGGATTCCGGGCCCGGCACGAGCTCAGTCGCTCTGGGTTTTCATTCGGAAAGTGTAACGGTAAGGAGTGATGCCAGGCTGCATAGTGAGGGTTCTAATGAGATTTTTAATGACAAGCAAGCCGTATTTAATTTTCATCTGGGTTTTTCAAAATTTGTTTATTTGAAAGGCAGAGTTACAGAGAGGCAGAGGCAGAGAGAGAGAGAGAGAGAGGTCTTCTGTCCACTGGCTCACTCCCCAAATGACCACAACAGCCACAGCTGTGCCGATCCAAAGCCAGGAGCCAGGAGCTTCCTCTGGGTCTCCCACGTGGGTGCAGGGGCCCAAGGACTTGGGCTGTCTCCCACGGCTTTCCCAGGCCATAGCAGAGAGCTGGATGAGAAGTGGAGCAGCCGGGACAAGAACCGGTACCCATAAGGGATGCCGGCACTGCAGGCAGCAGCTTTGCCCAGTACGCAACAGCGCTGGCCCCTCCATTTGGTTTTTATTTTTATCTGCAGTAGACTTGTCAAGGAAACAAAGAACCAGAAGGGGGAGGGAACAGCTTGGGCGTCCCCTGAGCCCGGGGCCACCTCGCTCCTGCCCACCTCTCGCTCTGAGCTGCTGGGGCCAGGGTGACAGGTGTTCCTCCTCCCAGCCTGTCTGGGCCGGCTCATCTCAGCACGCATGTGCTGAACCCTCGCGGGGAAGCTTGGAGCTTCACGCACAATTTTCTTCACTCCGCCAGTTCTGTTCGCTCCCGTCCTTTCCCTTCCACGGCACGCGATGTGTTGGTTGTGATTTTACACCCGGGGTTGGCAGAGTCTGACTCTACGTGTGGCCACCCCCATGATGCCGTGACAGGGGTGTGGCTCCTGCCTGGTGGTTAGGCTGGGGGGTAGCAGCTCACCCACGAAAACCAGTGAGCATGACCACGGGCGCGCCACACAGCCACGACCAGGACGGGCTGCGACAGAGCTGTGTTCCCACTGTTTATTTATTTGAGAGGCAGAGGGAGCGAACTCCCACCTGCTGGCCAGGAGTCAGGAACTCCAGCCGGGTCTCCCACATGAGGGGCGGGGACGCGACTGCTGGGGCCAGCCCTGGGAATAGAACCCAGAGTGAGAATAGAACTCCGGATGGGGTGCGGACGCCCTGCCCGCGTTCCAGCCCCTGCCCCAGAGCTCACGTCCTGATGAGATTTTACACACGTGAGGTGCCTGGGAGGGAGGCTTCCTTCCTTCCCTTCTGAGGTCTTGGCTGGGACCCCTGGGAGAAAAGACAGAGTAACAAGGGCAAAGCGTGCAGACTTCTCCGTGCCTGCCTCCCGTGACCCGGAGCCTTCGTAAGGACGTGAAAACCCAAGAAGAGTTCAGCCGGCGTGTTTCTGTGCTGGGCATGACGAAGTGTGCAGAGTGGGGAGGGATACCCTGGGGCCAAAAGCTGGGCGTGCTGAGCCTGGGGACCAGCGAGGCCGTGTGCTCGGATCCCCCCGTCTGTCCGTTCCCCCAGCTCTGGGGAGGACGCCTCGGGCACAGGAGGCTCCTGCACCTGCTCCCCACGTTGCTGTGGGTCAGAGCATCCAAGGGGCCTCCTGCAGTGCCAGCATCCCGCGTGGGCGCCGGTTCCTGTCCCGGCTGCTCCACTTCCAGTCCAGCTCCCTGCCATGACCTGGGAAAGCAGTAGAAGATGGCCCAAGTGCTTGGGCCCCTGCCACCCGGGTGGGAGACCGGGATGGAGCTCCTGGCTCCTGGTTTTGACCTGGCCTGGGCCTGACCATTGCAGCCATCTGGGGAACGCACCAGTGGATGGAAGATCTCTCTCTCTATGTGTGTGTCTCTGTTAAAAAAAACACTATATTCAAGGTGCCCTTGGGTTAGCACGTCCTGAACCCCACCGGCTACAGAAGTGCTGTGGAGAAAATAACATGAGGCGGGGGCTGGAGGTGTGTGTTCTCAGGTGAGCATTGTGCGACCTACAAAGGGCTGGGCGTCCTTACGCTGAGCGTCTCATCCGCATCCTCTCGCCGCTGTATTTAATCCTCCCCTGGCCTTGGGGAAGGAGGCTGCTTCTCCATTGTGGGAGTCTTGGGCTCCTCCTAGTCGCCCGCCCTTAGCTCAGTCTCCCCATCCTGCTCCCGTGGCTGCAAACCAGCCTCCTGAAGTCAGCTCCTGAGGGCGTGGCGCGGCCGCCCCGCTGGTCCCTGATGGCCAGACCACTAGATTTTTATCCCCCTGCAGATGACACCCCGATGTTCAGTCTTGTCTTCAGGGGTCCCTTCTCTTCTCCAAGAACCCTAGGCCCTGAGCCAAAAGTGACAGCCACCTGCTCGGACCCCACAGGATCCCTAAAGAACACAATGTCACCAACCAATCAGAGGTGCTCCCCGACCACCACCGACCACCAGGAGCCTGGCCCCGAGCTGCACACACACCGCTCGGCCCAAGTGCCACCTGGGAGGGCCTCACTCCCAGCCCCTGGGAGCCCCGTGCTGGCTCTGCGGTGAACCCCGCCTTCCTGCAACCAGTGGGGCGGGGGGTCCTGTATCAGCATGGCACAGCTCTGGGGACTGAGCCCAGGTCGGGTGGCCCCAAAACGCCCAGACACCCGGCCCAGTGTTTTCCCTGAGGAGGCCGGAAGGCGAGCTGTGCTCCCGGCCACAGGCGTCTCTGTAAGCAGGGAGTGGGAGCCCACAGGACCCCTCCTCCCAGCCGCTGCCTGGGATTCTGCTAAGGACCAAGATTTCAGCGTCGTCGGCTGTGTCCTCTCACAGGAAGATGGAGCCGGCTGGGGAGGGGTTCGCGCAGCCAGCTGGACAGGACGGTGACCTGGGCACGTGTTGGGACGATGTGGGTTCAGCTAGAACTGTGGCCGTCTCTGCTCGTCTTCATGGGCTACTTTCAGAGGAGGAATCGTTTGTGATGGGAAGTGGACTCGCAGCCGATCATGCCACTAAGGGAGCCGGGGCAGCGGTCCTGGGCACCCGTGGGCGGGCTCATGTCCATCAGCAGGACTTTCTCTGCCCCCGTGGGAGGGAAGACCCTCGGCTGTAGAACACGTGTGTGTCATCTTTCAGAACTCGCCACTTACTGAGTTTTCTTAAGATTTATTTACTTATGCAAAAGGCAGTTACATGCAGAGAGAGAGAGAGAGAGAGAGAGAACTTCCATCTGCTGGTTCACTTCCGAAATGGCCACAATGGCCAGGGCTGGGCCAGGCTAGAGCCAGAAACTCAATCCAGGTCTCCCACGTGGGTGCAGGGGCCCAAGCACTCGGGCCACCTCCTGTTGCTTTCCCCAGCACGTAAGCAGGGAGCTGGATCAGAGCAAAGCAGCTGGGCTCAGATAGGGCCCACGCAGGGTTCACACACCGCGGGGCAGGTGAACCCGCTGCTCCAGGACGCGGCCCCGGGGGGGAGGTATTTTTGCTGTTATAATTGCTGTGATGGCAACGTAAGTAGTTTAACTCCAAGAAGCCTAAACCAGCTTGATCAACCCTCTTTTTTTTTTTTTTTTTTTTTTTTTTTTTTTTTTGACAGGCAGAGTGGACAGTGAGAGAGAGAGAAAGGTCTTCCGTTTTGCCGTTGGTTCACCCTCCAATGGCCGCCGCGGCCGGCGCACTGTGCTGATCCGATGGCAGGAGCCAGGTACTTATCCTGGTCTCCCATGGGGTGCAGGGCCCAAGCACTTGGGCCATCCTCCACTGCACTCCCGGGCCACAGCAGAGAGCTGGCCTGGAAGAGGGGCAACTGGGACAGAATCCGGCGCCCCGACCAGGACTAGAACCCGGTGTGCCGGTGCCACAAGGCGGAGGATTAGCCTAGTGAGCCGCAGCGCCGGCGATTCCCTCTTCTAAAGCCTTAGAATTTTGCAGACTGCATCAACAGTTACTTGGACCTGACCCAGACCTCTGGTGGGCACGGTGTGGGGGAGGGTCCATTTCCACGCTGCAGTTTTGAAGGATCGGTGAGAGACGGACTGAGACTGACCTCGGAGGTCATGTGCACTTGGGGAGCAGTTGGGGAGCAGCGGGTTGGACGTGGCCGTGCAGGAGCCAGGCCTGCTCTCTGGGAGCTGCACACGCGGTATCGCAAGGACCCTGCGAGGCCCTTCATTCCCGGTCCCCAGACTCCTGACGGCCTACTTGCCGAGAAAGTCCCACGCAGCCTGGCTCTCTGTGGAGGAGCAGTTCTGAGCTAGAGGACGCCTGGCCACGTCTGGGGGAGACGCCAGGAACCCAGGGACTGTGCGAGGCTTCTCCTGGGCCATCCCTGTCCGACCGACGTGGCCCAGGTGGACAGGGAGCTGGTGGTCGAGCAGTTCCTCGGCCCGGTGGAGCCCGCGCCGGGGTTTGCCTCGGGAGCGCCGGCGGCTGTCCCCCAGCCTGGCCTCACCGCCTGTCTCTTTGTGTTCCGCGCAGTGCCTTCCCCCAGTGCCTTGCTCGCGGACAGCCCCACGCCGTTCGGGAACGCGAAGGAAGTGATCGCCATCAGGGACTACTGCCCGACCAACTTCACCACCCTGAAGTTCTCCAAGGGCGACCACCTGTACGTGCTGGACACGTCGGGCGGCGAGTGGTGGTACGCGCACAACACCACCGAGATGGGCTACATCCCCGCCTCCTACGTGCAGCCACTCAACTACCGGAACTCCACCCTGAGCGACAGCGGCATGATCGACAACCTGCCCGACAGCCCGGACGAGGCGGCCCGGGAGCTGGAGCTGCTGGGGACGTGGGCAGGCGAGCAGAGGGGCCCGGGCAGGGCGCACAGCAACAACCCGTTCTGGACCGGCGTCCAGACGAACCCCTTCCTGAACGGGGGCGTGGCGGGCGTGCCCAGCCTGGACGAGCTGAACCCCAGGAGCACCGTGGACTTGCTGCTTTTTGACACTGGCGCCGCCTCGTTCACCGAATCCAGCTCAGCCACCACCAACAGCACCGGCAACATCTTTGACGAGCTCCCGGCCGCCAGCGGGCAGCCGGCGGAGGCGCCGGCCCGGCGGGACAACCCCTTCTTCAGGAGCAAGCGCTCCTACAGCCTGTCGGAGCTCTCGGTCCTGCAGGCCAAGGCGGACGCGCCCGCCTCCGCCGGCTTCTTCACGGGGCTCAAGTCCCCAGCCCCCGAGCAGTTCCAGAGCCGGGAGGATTTCCGAACTGCCTGGCTGAACCACCGGAAGCTGGCCCGGTCTTGCCACGACTTGGACCTGCTGGGCCAAAGCCCCGGCTGGGGCCAGACCCAGGCTGTGGAGATGAACATCGTGTGCCGGCTGGACAGCTCGGGGGGCGCCGTGCAGCTGCCCGACACCGGCATCAGCATCCACGTGCCCGAGGGCCATGTGGCCCCCGGGGAGACGCAGCAGATCTCCATGAAGGCGCTGTTGGACCCGCCCCTGGAGCTCAACAGCGACAAGTCCAGCAGCGTGAGCCCCGTCGTGGAGGTCCGGCTCAGCAACCTGGAGGTGAGGACCTTCCTCACCCTGGAGATGAAGGTCTCCGCCGAGGTGAAGAGTGACCTCTACAGCAAGAGCGCCGTGGGCCTGCAGTGCCTGCGGAGCGACGCCAAGGAAGGCCCGTACGTCGCCGTGCCGCTCGCCTACAGCTACGGGGACACGGTCCAGGTGCAGCTGGACAACCTGGAGCCCTGCATGTACCTGGCCGTCGTCGCCCACAGCCCCAGCATCCTCTACCCCGCCACCGTGTGGGACTTCATCAACAAGAGGGTCACCGTGGGGCTCTACGGCCCCAAGCACGTGCACCCCTCCTTCAAGACGGTCGTGACCATTTTCGGGCACGACTGCGCCCCAAAGACGCTCCTGGTCAGCGAGGTCACCCGCCAGGCGCCCAGCCCCGCGCCCGTGGCGCTGCAGCTGTGGGGCCGGCACCAGTTCACCCTGTCCCGGCCCCAGGACCTCACCGTCTCCGTGTTCTCCAACATGACCAACTACGAGGTCAAGGCCAGCGAGCAGGCCAAGGTCGTGCGAGGCTTCCAGATGAAGCTGGGCCGCGTGAGCCGCCTCATCTTCCCCATCGCCTCGCACAACCCCGGCGAGCTGTCCGACTTCACGCTGCGGGTGCAGCTCAAGGACGACCAGGAGGCCATCCTGACGCAGTTCTGCGTGCAGACGCCGCCGCCGCCCCCCAAGGGCGCCGGCAAGCCGGCGGGGCCCCGGCGCTTCCTCAAGAAGAACGAGGTGGGCAAGATCATCCTGTCCCCGTTCGCCGCCGCCGCCAAGTACCCGACGTTCCAGGACCGGCCGGTGTCCAGCCTGAAGCTGGGCAAGCTGCTGAAGACGGTGGTGCGGCAGAGCAAGAACCACTACCTGCTGGAGTACCGCAAGGGCGACGTGGTGGCCCTGCTCAGCGAGGAGCGCGTGCGGCTCCGGGGCCAGCTGTGGACCAAGGAGTGGTACATCGGCTACTACCAGGGCCGGGTGGGCCTGGTGCACGCCAAGAACGTGTTGGTGCTGGGCAAGTGCAGGCCGGGCCTGGTGGCGGGGCCCGAGCTGAGCACCGCCGTGCTGCTGGAGCAGATCCTGCGGCCGTGCAAGTTCCTCACCTACATCTACGCCTCGGTGCGCACGCTGCTCATGGAGAACATCAGCAGCTGGCGCGCCTTCGCCGACGCCCTGGGCTACAGCAACCTGCCGCTCACCTTCTTCTGCCGGGCCGAGCTGGACAGCGAGCCGGAGCGCGTGGCCTCCGTGCTGGAGAAGCTCAAGGAGGACTGCACCAGCGCCGAGAACAAGGACCGCAAGTCCTTCCAGAAGGAGCTCATGATGGTGAGTGCCCGGCCCGGATGCCCCGCGCCGTGCGGCCGGCCGGGCTTGGAGCGGGCTCCCCGGGGTCGGCGTCTGCCTGGGTGTGACCCCAGGAGCCCCCGTGGGGAAGCCTGCTCCAGCCTCTCCCGTCCTGCACTTGGAGCCTCCCGCTGGTTCGGCACAGACCGGGGAGGCAGGTGCAGAGGGGCGGTGCTGCAGCCGCCCGGGTTTAGTGTGCTCCGGGTCAGACCCCAGGCAGGGTCGGTGACTCAGTTTTCCTAAAGATTCCCGGCCCCAGAGCCCGGCTCTGTTGGGACATGAGCCTCCAGCGGCTCTCGGGGACATGGTGGCCTCTTCCCTCGCTTGCGTGTGTGAAGCGGGCAATGGGGACAGCCTTGTTCTGCCGGCACAGAAGCAGGAAGTTACGCATCACATCTCTGGGCTCCACGCTGCCTGTGGGCCAGCAGGGAAGCTCATCTTGGACCCTTCCCAAGCCCCTCCCCACCAACAGCCCCATGCAGGGCACGGGGAAGGCCTGGGAGAAGCTCAGTCCCATGCCTGTCCCCGTGGCTCCGCGGGAACCCGTGCTATACGCTGTCCATCCACTGCCTCCCGGGAAGCCCATGCTGCTCCCACGCTCCTGGGCCCGCCATCGCTACTTCTGGTTCTTTACCAGGAAACTTCTACAACACTCTCAGGCGCAGGTGGGGTCTCAGGTACAAGTTCATTCTCAGGCGCAGGTGGGGGGCCTCAGGCATAGGTGGGGTCTCAGGTGCAGGTGGGGTCTCAGGTACAGGTGGGGGGTCTCAGGTGCAGGTGGGGGTCTCAGGCACAGGTGGGGGGTCTCAGGCACAGGTGGGGTCTCAGGCACAGGTGGGGTCTCAGGGACAGGTGGGGTCTCAGGCACAGGTGGGGTCTCAGGTACAGGTGGGGTCTCAGGCGCAGGTGGGGGGTCTCAGGTACAGGTGGGGGGTCTCAGGCGCAGGTGGGGGTCTCAGGTGCAGGTGGGGTCTCAGGCGCAGGTGGGGTCTCAGGCACAGGTGGGGTCTCAGGTACAGGTGTGGGGTCTCAGGTACAGGTGGGGTCTCAGGCGCAGGTGGGGTCTCAGGTGCAGGTGGGGGGTCTCAGGCACAGGTGGGGGGTCTCAGGCACAGGTGGGGGTCTCAGGCACAGGTGGGGGTCTCAGGTGCAGGTGGGGTCTCAGGTGCAGGTGGGTTCTCAGGCACAGGTGGGGTCTCAGGCGCAGGTGGGGTCTCAGGCACAGGTGGGGGGTCTCAGGCACAGGTGGGGGGTCTCAGGCACAGGTGGGGGGTCTCAGGTACAGGTGGGTTCTCAGGCACAGGTGGGGTCTCAGGTACAGGTGGGTTCTCAGGCACAGGTGGGGTCTCAGGCGCAGGTGGGGTCTCAGGCGCAGGTGGGGTCTCAGGCACAGGTGGGGGTCTCAGGTGCAGGTGGGGTCTCAGGTACAGGTGGGGGGTCTCAGGCGCAGGTGGGGTCTCAGGTGCAGGTGGGGTCTCAGGCACAGGTGGGTCTCAGGCACAGGTGGGGTCTCAGGTACAGGTGGGGTCTCAGGCGCAGGTGGGGGGTCTCAGGTACAGGTGGGGGTCTCAGGTGCAGGTGGGGTCTCAGGTGCAGGTGGGGTCTCAGGTACAGGTGGGGTCTCAGGTGCAGGTGGGGTCTCAGGCACAGGTGGGTCTCAGGCGCAGGTGGGGTCTCAGGTACAGGTGGGGTCTCAGGTGCAGGTGGGTTCTCAGGTACAGGTGGGGTCTCAGGTGTAGGTGGGGTCTCAGGTACAGGTGGGGGGTCTCAGGCACAGGTGGGGTCTCAGGTACAGGTGGGGTCTCAGGTGCAGGTGGGGTCTCAGGCGCAGGTGGGGTCTCAGGCACAGGTGGGGGGTCTCAGGTACAGGTGGGGTCTCAGGCACAGGTGGGGGTCTCAGGTACAAGTTCATTCTCAGGTGCAGGTGGGGGGCCTCAGGCATAGGTGGGGTCTCAGGTGCAGGTGGGGTCTCAGGTGCAGGTGGGGGGCCTCAGGCATAGGTGGGGTCTCAGGCGCAGGTGGGGTCTCAGGCGCAGGTGGGGTCTCAGGTACAGGTGGGGTCTCAGGTACAAGTTCTTTCTCAGGCACAGGTGGGGCCTCAGGCATAGGTGGGGTCTCAGGTGCAGGTGGGGTCTCAGGTACAGGTGGGGTCTCAGGTACAGGTGGGGTCTCAGGCACAGGTGGGGGTCTCAGGCGCAGGTGGGGTCTCAGGGACAGGTGGGGTCTCAGGTGCAGGTGTGTCCCTTTGCTATTCCGCTGACTCTACACAGCCTCTTGTGAGATGCCCCGGGTGCCCCCATGCCTCTCTGCCCGCTCCCCTGCCCAGTACCTGCTGCTCTGTGCCCATGCATCTCGGCACACAGGAGCCAGGTGTGTCTGTGGGGGGACCCAGGTGTACAGTTGGGGTTTGCACCCTGCACGCGTACGGCGCCCTGTTTGCAGAGTATGGGTGGGGTGGGCATGGAGAGACGCTTCCTCTGACAGCGACAGTGAAGTGGCAGACGAGAACCTTGGATTTCCCCAGTGGGGCGGGGGACGTGGAGCGGATGTGGAGGTTAGAAAGGCAGCCTTGTCCACGTGGTGCTGCCCCTGGTGTCCCCGGGGGTCTCTGTGACAGCAGCTCTGGTGGAGGGGGAGCCGCAGGGCGCCAGAGGGGCCTTCCTAGGCCCTCGCTTGGTCCAGCTCCAGAGATGACTCCTGACCTCCGTCCGCTGTCACCACCTCCTGGCCCACCTGTGAGAGAAGTTTCCAGAATCTTGGCACAGACCACATGGCCTGGTCGCCTCCAGGGCTGGATGAGCTCTGGGGGCCAAAGCCGTACCTCCCTCCAGGGAGAGCCCCCGTGGGCCGTGCCCTCCCTCCAGGGAGAGCCCCCGTGGGCCGTGCCCTCCCTCCAGGGAGAGCCCCCGTGGGCCGTGCCCTCCCTCGGGGGGGCGGGGCATGGACCGTGCCCTCCCTGTAGCTGAGCGCTGTCACTTGCATGGGCAGAGGTGAAAAACCAAAGAGCCCGGGGCCGGTGCTGACCGGTACTGACCGGTGCCAACCGGCAGTGACAGAGTGCTGGGCCGCCGGCCTCTGCACTGCCACCCTCCTGATTTTGAGCGCTTCCCCCGAAGACCTCGGTGCCCACCCCTTTGGGTCAGCTTGGTGATGCTCGCTCGGGAGAGAGCTGGTGTGCAGAGGGTGGGGGCCAGGGGCAGGAAGTGAAGCCCGCCTGGGCTGCAGCTTCGCCCGGAGGCAAGGCCAGGTTCCTGGGCATCGGTGTCCCCCTCCCCCATGTGAGTCTCTGAGTTGTCAGCAGGTGGATTGGGGGTTGCCAGGCCTCCAGCGGGCACACTACCCTGACCCGGCAGAGTGTGGAGGGGCACTGGAGACGGGTGTCTGCTCCCTGCAGCTTTGCACTTGAGGGAGGTGGCGTCTCCTCTAGCCCAGCCCGCACTCCCTCTGCCCGGCCGTGTCCACTCACGTCCAGTCGCGTCCGGCCAGGCAGCTCCACAGGCCCGCTTTCAGGATCGCCTTCTGTGGGTTGTCTGGGCCCCCGGGTTCAGGTGAACTGGAAAGGGTGAAGATTTGGGTGGTGGGTCTGTGGGGAGTCGGGAAGGAACCCGACCAGAGGTGGCGCCTCCTCCCCTGCCCCTCGGGCCCTGGACGCCCTCCCTTCCAACCCCCCCCCCCCAGCAGCCTCTGCCCCCAGCCCTCCCGGTGCTGGCCTCTCCTCCCAGGGCCGCCCCGTGCCCCGGGCGCCCACTGCCTCGTCCCGTGGGATCATCCTCACGGTGGCTGTGTGCTCCCCACGAGGAGGGACCCTCGGGTCCTCCATGCATGAGTGACAGGTGCCTGAACGGTAGCAAGGCCTGAGCCCGGGGGCCGGGGGCTGGGGGAGGGGCTGCCTGGGACTGCGGGTGGGGGCTGATGCTTGTGGGAGTTGTGGGGGCTCAGTGATGGGGGCGGTTGGTGGGCTTTGCACCCAGGTTGGCCCAACTTGTGTGTCCCACCCCTGACCCCTCCCCCAGTCTCTGAGCCGCTGTGAGGCGAAGTCAGGCCCCCTCCAGTGTAGTTCCTGCAGGAGCCAGCGGCCGGAGGTGGGAGGAGGCCTGACCCGCTCACCCAGATCCCCTCTCATTTGGCACCGCGGGCTCTTCCTCCCGAGCAGGGCTGCTGTGCTGGGCACGCCTGGCGAGCTGGTGCGGGGAGCCCTTCGCCATCACCCCACTTCTGACTTCAGAGCAGGCTGTCCGGGGTCGGCACTGCAGCTGGCTCCGGCCCCTGGCCTCCTGGCCTCCGGGCCGAGCTGGACACCCCCGCACCCCCACACCCCGCTCCGAGCCCCTCACCCCGGTCCCCGGAGTGAGAACTCGCCCTCAGCAAGCTGCCCTTGCGAGACCAGCGCTCGCTCTGTCTGCTGGGGCCTCAACCCTGCCGAGCCCCGCGGGCCGCTCTCCCCTGCAACACGTGCCCCGACGCGTGGACACGCGGCCCCCACGGGTGGGACACGCAGCCCGGGGGCTTTGTGCGCCATGCCACCTCGGGGAGGGAGGGTTTTCAGTGTCTGCCGGGAGGTCCACCCTGGTCCCATGTCTCCGTGAGTGGTCAGCCCACTCCAGAGACATAAAAGCCGTTGGTTACACAGGCTACGCTGTCACCTTTAAGAGCCCTGGAGTGACAGGAACTATTGCTAGGTGACCACACTAAATCCCGCCTTCCTCACTTTGGGACGCTTTTTTTTTTTTTTAAGGAGTTATTTTATTTATTTGAAAGATTTACATAGAGAGGTAGACACACACACACACACACACACACACAGATCTTCCAGCCAGATTCACTCCCCAAATGGCAGCGACTGCTGGAGCTGAGCTGATCCCACACTGATCCGAGCTGAGCCTCCTCCGGGTCTCCCACGCGGGTGCAGGGGCCAAGGACGTGGGCCTCCACTGCTTTCCCAGGCCACAGCAGAGAGCTGGACTGGAAGTGGAGCAGGCGGGACTCCAACTGGCACCTGTATGGGATGCCGACGCTGCAGGCCTGGCCTGGGCTTTAAACCCACTGTGCCACAGCGCCGGCCCCGGGACCCTCGGGTTTTGTGGTTGGGTTTGTGTTTTGTGAAGGGGCAGGAACAGGTTTTTGGGGTGTGCATCCTCTGACGTGGCCAGAGGGTCTTGGGGAGGAATCCTCAGTGGGTTGTGCTGATGTGGATTTGTGCAGAGCGCTGTGAAGACTTCGGGGGAGGGGGGATCACGCAGTTGTGCCCCGACGTGGCCTGGGTGACCCCCATCTCCTGAGAGGGGAGAGGAGGTGGCAGACGGGACCCCAAGGAGCCAGCTCTTAAGGACCAGCGGTGTTTTCCTTCCACGCTTCGTGGTGGTTTTCGGGCTGTGCCGTAGTCGTTACGCCCCACGGTGCCTGTTCCTGTGGCTGGGAGGATGGGGGGGGGGGCTGCTGGAGACCCTGGAGGCAGGGACCACCCATGGTGGCTTCAGAGCCTCAGGGAGGAGTCCCCAGGGGCTCCTGCAGGGAGCGCGGTTTGCTGATGGCTGCGGGAGGTGGCTTCCCCAGATGGGGGCTCTCGGGGACTTTTCTCTGAGAAGGAGGAAGGAGGTGCCGGAACACCCAAATGGAGGTGGGGGGAGGTGCATTAGGGATTAGAGCTGGGCTGAAACGGGACAGGCACGCGCTAATGGGAACAGGCACACACTAACGGGACAGATACATGCCAATGGGAACAGGCATATGCCAACAGGACCAAGGGGGCAGTAGAGCTGCAGACAGCGCGGGGGGACCCGGGGACTCTCTGGGACCTGGAAGTCTACCTTATCCTGCAGAGGAGGAGGCAGTTAACAGACAGCTGTGCATTTGCCTTATTTAAACATTTATTTGTTCATTTATGTGAGAGGCAAACCTCCCATCCACTGATGCCTGCTACAGCCTGAGCTGGACCAAGCTAAGGCTGGGAGCCGGGAGCTCCATCCGGGTTCTCCATGTGGGTGGCAAGGTCTGGAGTACTGGAGCCCTCGCCTGCAGCAGCAGGAAGCCGGACCGGGAGGCAGAGCCAGAGGCCACACCCAGACCCTGCAGGAGGGGAGTGGGTGCCTGCACCGCTCGGCCAAGCGCCCGCGCCCCCCCCCCCCCCCCCCGCTCTGCACACAGACAAGTCCCTGGGGATTCCCTCTGAGCAGCCCCGACTCCCGCTCTGGCTGTGACTGTGGGAGAGGAGGGGGCAGGCTGGGCCGCGTGGGCAGTGTGGTGTCTGGTCCGGGATCCCCCCGAGAACGGAGGCTGGGTCGGCATTCAGCAAAACCCAGAAGTGTACTGTGCTGGGTCTTCCTGAGTGCGTCTCTCAGGTCTGTGCATGTGTCATGTGTGGCTGGCAGGGGCTGCCATCGGGCGCCATGCAGAGCCAAGCAGCCCACTGGGCCAGAATCCCGTCCTCTGTCCCCTTGTCCACAGAGTGTGGTCGCCCTGGGCTGGCTCAAATGAGCCCCTCCCAGCCACGATCAGCAGGGTGCTTTCTGGCGCACCTGTGCGTCCCTGGGGGTGCTCAGAACTCAGGAGGCCACGGGGACGAGGTGCCCAGAGCTTGAGGCTTCTGTTGCTAAGACTTGGTGAGCTCCCCAGATTTGCAGTTTTTTTTGTTTTTTTTTTTTTTGTTTTTTTTTTTTTTAATTGCACAAACTGCCGCTGTGGACAGCGCAGGCAGCTTTGTAAGAAACCTGCGCGGCACTGAGCTGGAAGCTGGGCGAGTGGAGCCCACGTGAGCAAGTCAAAGCGGCGCCCCTGCTGGCACTGGCCGCTCGGCCTCTCATCCACCCTCTGTCCACGTGGCTGCCCTGGGCGGGGTCTGGGCAGGGCTCCGGAGGGGCCTGCATTCCTCAGGTCTGCGTGTGTTCTGAGCCGGGCACCTCTGGGCACATGCGGCTTTCCCCCACTCAGGCAGGGAGAGGCTTGAGTCAGAGCAGGTGGTCTTGGCAGTCCCGCTGAGTCGGGGACCCCAGTCCTGTTTCCGGCCCCCGGGCCCCTCTCGTGTGGCCGCTGGGCTTCTTGGGGCAGCCTCAGCCTCGGTGTGGCCCTTGTGTCTTCTTGATGCTTCCTGGGCTCGGTCTCAGCCGCAGCCCCTGTCCGAGCCCCCGGCTCTGCGTCCGCTCCGCTCATCCTCCCAGGCTCCCGTGGCTGCAGGCCGTGCTGTCGGTGTGGACAGCGGCGTCGCCTTGCCCCGTGCCAGTGGGGTCAGGGCAGACGGCTGTTCGCTTCCTGGGGCTGCCCAGACAAACGGCCATGCACGTGGGGGTGAAGGGCAGACACTGACTCTCCAGCAGTCCCGGAGGCCACGCGTGTCTCCACGGGCATCTTTCCTGGCTGTGAGGGCGCCTCTGCCGGCCGGCCTCTGCCTGTGCTCTGGGCTGTGGCCGAATGGTCCAGTCTCCGCCTGCCCTCGCACCTCTGCCCCCACTTCCTCTTCCTGTCGTGCCCAGTCCACCACGGCCTCACCTTACCCAGTTGCTTCTGCAAGTCCCGTCCTGAGTTTCCGGATGGACGTGAACCTGAGACAGGGCTGCCCTTCAGCCCGCAGGGCCCGGTGCATGCTCCCTTCCCCAGGAGTCGGGCCATGCCAGGGAGCGCCCAGGCACGGCTCCCATGCCTGGGAGCCATCGGGGTAGAGAGCCCTCCCCCAGGGCGCTACGCCCGCCTGCGCCTGCCTCACCTGTGCCTCCGTCTCCCCAGGCGTTACTGAAGATGGACTGCCAGGGCCTGGTGGTCAGACTCATCCAGGACTTCGTGCTGCTGACCACGGCCGTCGAGGTGGCCCAGCGCTGGCGGGAGCTGGCTGAGAAGCTGGCCAAGGTCTCCAAGCAGCAGATGGACGCGTACGAGTCTCCACACCGGGACAGGAACGGGGTGGTGGACAGCGAGGTGAGCAGGGCCCCTTGCCCGCGGCTCCCCCACCGCGCAGGGCAGCAGTAAAGGAAGGGCCACTTCACGGCGTGAGCAGGGGGGCGCGATGAGGCGAAATGGGGACGCGCGTGCCTCGCGCCCAGGGCCCCTCGTTCTCGGGGGCACGGGCTGGGGGCCCTGGCGCCGAGGGTGGGAAGGCGGCCGCCACGAGCAGACCTCCTGCCCCCGCTGATCCCACCTTGGGCTGCCACCCGTACACGGGAGTGGGGCATCTTTGGGGCCCCAAGGACCCATTTCTCTCTGGGTGTCTCCCAGGAGCCCACCCAAAGCCGGGGGCATTTCTAAAGGGACAGCACCACTACAAAGTGCTGCTGGGATCTCGTGAGCCACCACCTGCTGCCTCCCAGGCTGTGTGTCGGCAGGAAGCCGGAGGCAGGAGCCGGAGCGAGACCCGGCACCAGGTGTGGGGCGCGTCCTCGGGGCCCTGCTGTGTGCTTCCCCGGATGTGGGCTGGTCTCCCCAGGGCGGCCCCGCCTGTCTGCCCAGTGGGCTCGTTCACTTCTAGGGGTATCACGGGGGTGGCGTCCGGCCTAGAGGTTGAGACACCTGCAGCCCACATCCGGTGCCTGGGTTTGAGTCCCGGCACACCCTGAGAGGCAGCAGGTGATGGCTGACGCAGTTGGGTCCTGCCACCCTCAGGTGACCTGGCTTCAGTTCAGGGCCCGGGGCTTTGGCCCAGCTCAGTCCCAGCTGTTTGGGACGTTGGAGGGGTGAAGCAGAGTCGGGGAGCTGTCTCTGCTCCCTGGCACGTAAGAACAGTGTCGCAAATGGTGCCTGCAGGAGCAGGAGCAGGGAGCAGGGAGCAGGACGGGACCCCTCGCTGGCCCCTAACTTTCTCGTGACTCCGCCCCCCCCAGGCCATGTGGAAACCCGCCTACGACTTCCTGCTCACCTGGAGCCACCAGATCGGGGACAGCTACCGCGACGTCATCCAGGAGCTGCACATGGGCCTGGACAAGATGAAGAACCCCATCACCAAGCGCTGGAAGCACCTCACGGGGACTCTGATCCTGGTGAACTCGCTGGACGTCCTGAGGGCGGCCGCCTTCAGCCCCTCAGACCACGAGGACCTGGTGATCTGAGCGGCGCCCCTCCCCGCCCATGCCTGGAGCACAAGCCCGCCCACCGCCCGCCAGGTGCCCGGGTGCCCCGGTGCCGGTGCAGTCACTACGGAGCTGGGGAGGGGCGGGTTTTCTACTGCAGGTCGTTGCCAATCAAATAGCTTTCTGTGTGTTCAGTGTACATTGAATTGGAAAATCACGTTTTTTAATGAATGAGGGGAACATATGAGAAAGGTGGTATCTAATTTTTTAATGGAGCATAAAGGTTTGGAAAAAAAATAGGGGCAGATGCTGTTGGTTTTTATATTGTTCGAAGGCCTTTTTAAATTAAGTTCCAGGTGTACATAGGTATTTAAGGGCCGCTGGGGCGATGTCAGCACCCGGCGCCCACCGGACCCTCTCGCCCTCTCCTTGCAGAGAGGCCGTGGCCACAATCACGCCCGTTTTCCCTGAAGTCCAGCCCTGCTCCCTGCTCCTGCTCTGTCTCCTTGGCCTCACTTTCACCCGCGGTCATCGCAGACTGGGGGTGGGGGGTGTTCCGTGCGCCGCAGTGGGCGCCGGGCCCCTTGTGGGCAGGTGACTGCTCTGACACGCTGCTGCCGACGGCGTCGAGAGCAGCTGCGGTGGGGGTGGGGGGCGTTGCTGTGAGCGGCGGGACCTTTGCAGCCCTGGGTGGCCTGGGCACTGTCCCCCTGCAGGGGGCCGGGGACCACTTCCCACAGAGTCCGTCGCCTCTTCTGGGGACAGGAGGAGGACGTGGCTGCCGAATCCGAGCCCTGGTGGCCTCCAGCCCACCTCAGGCCCCCACAGATGTCCCGGTCGGCTCCGGGTGGTACCCTGTGCTGATGTGCCCACGCGCCGGCCGCCGTGTGCCAAATCCCACCGCTCATCTCACTGAGACCCAGCCGCCTTCCCCTCCCGGTGCACCCAGCTCTCCCCGGAAGTACACAGCACAGGAGGAACCACATTCTGTCCAACAGAAAGACGATCCGAGCAGGGCGTCCCCTGGAAAACCAGGAGCTTGGGGAATCAGCTTGCAGCAACTCAGTCGTAGCTCAGCCTGGAGCCTGCCGTGTTGAACCCCGCCATTGTCTTGTGCTCGGGGCATCTCTGAAGGCAGCGAGCAGTGGGGCTGATGGCTGGAAGGTGCCCAGAGGGAGCTGAGCCCCGGAGATGTGCCTGGACCCGCCCTGTCCCCTCCCGGGGGCACCCTTTGGTGGGGGGGGGGTCCCTGAATCTCATCCCCACGAGCTGAGATCTTGAAACTCGTGGATTGCATGGTATTGTCGATGCAGTCCCGGTTGAGGGCTGAGCCACAGTCACGGAGCCACCCTCCCAGCACCGAAGACCCCAGACTCAAAGGCCAGACCCCCAGAGACCCCCGTCACACGTGACACAGCCTGACGTCCCGCTTCACCACCCTCTCCCCAGAGACCCCCTCTCTCCCTCCCTCAAAGAAGAAACATACCAGTTGCACCTTAAACCATGGATGTTTTCCTCAGGGCTTTACATAGTTTCCTATGCAACGTGTCTTGTAGCACAAATTAAATTCTACGGAAGTTGCAGTAAATTTTATTTGGATATTTTAACCTGCTCAGCGTGTGCGTGTTTTCTGTACACAGCCAAACTTTAAGGCGGAACAAAAGCGAAAGGTGGCTCACGGACCCATGGCTCCCGCCAAGGCCGCCTGGAGGCCAGCATGACCGTGTTCTTGCTGCTGTGACGGCTTCTGAAACACCAGTGGCCGTGGCGCGGTCACTGCTCACCGAGTGCACTGTGTCGCCACTGGCCCTGTTTCTCACTCCCACACTCCTGCAACTCACGGCGCCAGCCCCACGGCAGCAAGTCATGGGCCGAGCCATTCCCAGCTGCCAGGGGCACCTTGCAGCCTGCTGGGCCGACCCTGCCCTGGGACTGCGAGAACACTGGGTGGGGGGGCAACTTGGGGAGACCACACCCAGCTGGAGGCCTGAGAAGCTCTGTAACCCAAAGTCCAGAGGCCGAGAGGGAACCAGCTGGACTGGGGGCCGGCACGTGTGCAGCGCTGACACGGGGGACATGGGACAAGCAGTGCGTGAGCCCCCCGGGTGGCTGGGCCTTCTCTGCTGAGCAGGGCTGTGTGAGCTCAACCCCATGTACCTTTGGGTCAGTGCTGGCCCCGCCAGCACCCACCAGCCGGCCCTCGCCCACAGCCCCGCCAGCACCCACCAGCCGGCCCTCGCCCACAGCCCTGCCAGCACCCACCAGCCGGGCCCTCGCCCACAGCCCCGCCAGCACCCACCAGCCGGGCCCTTTCCCACAGCCCTGCCCAAGGCCCACCAGCCGGGCCCTCGCCCACAGCCCTGCCCAAGGCCCACCAGCCGGGCCCTCGCCCACAGCCCCGCCAGCACCCACCAGCCAGCCCTCGCCCACAGCCCCACCCAAGGCCCACCAGCCGAGTCGGCACCCATTCTATGGTTCGGGACAGGGTCCTTTGTGGTCCCCAAACAGCACAGCTAACAGGAGAGGCAGGGGTTTTCACTCTGGACTGTCACAGCCACAGTCCGTGATGGGGGCAGGCGGGGGTCCTGGGACAACACAGGTTCCTGGTGCATCTGTGTCCGTGTCCACCCCTGACAAGCCGGTGGCCTTGGGGCCCCCACAGACCTCGCATGGCCTCGTCTAACGAGGCTGTGTCCACACAGGCCCTGCTTCTCCATGAGGTCACGTTCACGGCGGTTACGAGCAGGACAGGTCGATCTGAGGACACACTTGGACCCGTTACACTGCTTCCCAGCTGGGCCGTCTCTGTCCCGGCCCACCTCTGCCTGCTGCAGGAGGGAGCTGGCAGGGGCCCTGTGTCCCCACAGAGCCATTCTCCCACGCGGGCCACGAGGCCGTCCCCCAGCCTCCCATGGCCACGGGGCCTGTGGGATGGGAGCCAGGGTGACACGAGCTGCGTTGAGCTGGGATGAAGGAAACTTCCCGGCGATCCTCACTTCCAGTACGGAGAAATCCAGGGCCTGGTGGTCAGCAGAGCCAGACAGAAGGTCCCAAGTCCCCAAACGGCCCCTGGGGGCACCCTGTGTCCAGCGGCGTCCCCACCAGATTGTGGCTGACGTGACCAAGTGGCGTTAGTCCATGGAGACGTGGCGACTGACTCGTCACCTTCGCTGGCATTGCAGTCGCTCGTCTCGGGTGCGAGCTGCCCAGGTCACCGGGAGAGCTGGAGGGGCGAGGGAGGCTTGCCTGTCGCCTGCACTGCCTGCCGCCCGCGCCGTCCTCCTGCCGAGCCCAGCGCAGGTCAGTACCTGTGTGGCTGTAAACGTTCTGCCCAGCATTCCGGAAAC
The DNA here is from genome assembly GCF_051225735.1 of Oryctolagus cuniculus. NCBI lineage: Eukaryota > Metazoa > Chordata > Mammalia > Lagomorpha > Leporidae > Oryctolagus > Oryctolagus cuniculus. The sequence continues at coordinate 4,776,144 of NC_142869.1, read as the reverse complement.
GTGGAACCTGCAGCCCCTATTCACGCTGGCTTTGACATCGGCAACCAACACCCCAACTTGGGCATTTGTAGGTACTTCGGGGACCACTAAGGAGAGATTTTTTTTTTTTTGTAAATATTTTATTACATTGAGTGTCTTTTTTTTTTTTTTTGACAGAGTTATAGACAGAGAGAAAGGTCTTCCTTCCATTGGTTCACCCCCCCAAATGGCCGCCACAGCTGGTGCTGCACTGTCCTGAAGCCAAGAGCCGGGTGCTTCCTCCTGGTCTCCCATGGGGTGCAGGGCCCAAGCACTTGGGCCATCCTCCACTGCACTCCCGGGCCACAGCAGAGAGCTGGACTGGAAGAGGGGCAACCGGGACTAGAACCCAGCACCCATATGGGATGCGGCGCCACAGGCGGAGGATTAGCCAAGTGAGCCATGGTGCTGGCCCCAGGAGAGATTTAGTGAAAACAAAATTGTGCTCTGATTTCCCAAGGAAAGGACGATTTTGTCCCTGATGAGTCCTAGCCTTGACCTTCCCCTGACTGCATTCAGTCAAATCAGGGGGGCAGGCACCAAAGCTCATGTTCTGTGATCCCACCTGGCATCCTAGGGGCACCCATGACTCCGCCTCCACCCTGGGACCCCTCCCCACCCGCGGTCCCCAAATCCCAGAACCTGGGGGTCTCCTAGCATTCCCCCTGCTGGCACCGCACTGGAGAACTTCCTGTGCTCTCATCCTGTCTGTGCCAATACCGCCCCCCCCACCCTGCTCCGTCCCTGGGACACGGGGTCCTTCCTGTGTGACGCACTCTGCCCGTCTTCCCATCCCAAACCCTGCCTCGGTCTCAGCTGAGCCCTGGGGAGTGGGGGGACTCGTTCCTTCTCCACTTTGTTGGGGGTGCAGGGGCACTGCACACTCAGCCCCTTGGTGTGGAGAGGTGGGCGTCGTGCTGTGTTCACAACCAGCGTGGGAACCTGTCCAGCCACAGTGCACCTCTGGAGGAGAGGCCCAAGAGGAGCCTGGAGGAGCCGGAGCCCGTGACGTGTGCACCACGTTCAAGAACGCCTCTTGATGACTCACCTTCGGCACGAGGGCCATTGTCAGCTTAGCTTTTATGTAAAGCAGATTGAAAGGAACCTGCTTAACTCTTTTTGGGTCCTGTATCCCTTTGACAATTCAATGAAGGCCATAGGCTCCCAGAATTATGTAAATGCACAAAACAAATTAAAGCAGTTGCATACAGTTACAAAGAGTTTTCACAATTCTGATGTGGCATATATACATGCATGTGTGTGTATATATGTTTCTCTATGCATTAAATAACAGAATCTAACAGTGGGTCTCATGTCGAAATAACGAGAAGCAAATGGATATCTGCCCAAACATTAACAGATATAAAAAAAAGTCTGAGTTTGTGGGGCTGGTGCTACGGCATAGTAGGCTAAGCCTCCTCCCTGGGTGCCAGCACCCCATATGGGCGCTGGTTCTAGTCCCGGCTGCTCCTCTTCTGATCCAGCTCTCAGCTCATGGCCTGGGAAAGCAGCAGGAGATGGCCCAAGTGTTTGGGCCCCTGCACCCACATGGGAGACCTGGAAGAACCTCCTGGCTTCTGGCTCTCCATAGGCTGAGCTCTGGCCATTGCAGCCATTTCCAATAGATGGAAGACTTCTCTTTCTGCCTCTCCTTCTCTCTATCTGTAACTCTACCTCTCAAATAAATAAATAAAATCTTTTAAAAAAAAAATTCTGAGTTTGTATTGTTTGTAACCCACAGGTAAGTTCCCTGCCTACATGATTCCTGAAGGAAATGCTAATGGGTAGTTAGAGGTCAATGAAAATAAAGATGTAATTTTCTCCTTATTACTATTTAAAAAGGATAGCTTAAGGAAATTGAAGTCCCCAAATTTGCTCTATGCATTTCTTAAAATTGCCTGTGTTCATATTTTCTGCTCCAGGCTAGCAAGAAAGGAATTTTTAAAGCTTTGCCTCTCTGGTTTAATATTCTACCTACTGGGGGCAAAGGCAAACAAAGAAATGAATTGGTTGCGTGGACATCATTTGGAATATACCAAGTACTTTTTCTTAATTTTCCATTTCAATCTACTTACTTTTTACAAACAGAACTGTGTGCTCATGTCATAGCTATTATGACTTCCATCTGGAGGTGACAGGAAGAGACTGCACGGCTGAGGGTGCAGCCCGGGCCTCAGTGAGACGAGGGCAGCGTCGGGATCTGTGGCCGCTCACCTGTGCACGTTGGCCAACGCCAGCGTGGACGCAGAGGGCGCCAGGGCGTGGAAGCAGGACAGAGCTGGTTCCTGGCTGAAGTGCTGACAGCAGAGTGGACCAGAGAGGCCAGTGGGTGATGAGCACCGAGTCTCGAGGCTGTGAGAGGAGACGCCGAGGTGGCAGGGTCCCCAGGAGGTACTAGAAGTTCAGGGCAGGGGTGCGTGCTGTGGCACAGCCGAGTAGGCGCCACCTGGAACACTCACATCCTATATCCCGGTACCCGGTTCAAATCCCAGCTCCGCTTCTGATCCAGCTCCCTGCTAATGCGTCCTGGGGTGCGATGGGGGTGGTCTCTGGTGTGGCAGATGAGGGCTCACGGGCTTGAGTGCTGCCACCCACATGCAAGACCCACACGGAGTTCTTGGTTCCTGGCTCAGCCTGGCCTCAGCCCTGCAGGGGTGGGCATTTGGGGAGCAAACCAGCAGACGAAAGATCTTTCTCTCTCTCTTCTCTCTCTCTCTCTCTCTGTATCTGCCTTTTAAGTAGCTAAAGCAATCTCTTAAAGGGCAAGGGGGAAGTGCAGTGGAAGGCACTGTGGGTTGCATGTGTCTCCAAAGTCCACTGTTGGAGCTAGGGGGCCTGGAGCTGGTGTGAAGCCCTCGGGCCTTTATGGGACGACCGGGTCGCAAGGGCTCCTCCCCTTGTGGATGCGACTGCGGCCCTAACTGCAGAGGTGGCCGCACCTGTCGGCTCCCTTCCGCTTCCACCCTCCGCTGCAGCTGTCGGCTCACTTCCGCTTCCGCTGGCTCACTTCCGCTTCCGCCGGCTCACTTCCGCTTCCGCCCTCCACCGGGTGAGGGCACGGTAGAAAGGCGCCATCTTGGAAGTGGAGACCGGGACCTCGCTGCACGATGGAACCTACGAGTCCCTTAAGGTGGGGCTCCCAGCCTCCAGGACTGTTGCTGTTTTCAGTGGGCTCAGCCTTGAGCGTTTCGTTATGGCTGCACAGACGGACGGAGACAGATAGGAAGCTGGGCCAGTGGCGACTTGAGTTTGCCCGGAAGGAGGGGAGGCCTTGGGAGTCTCCCAGGAGGGCCTGAGAGGCCCCGGAGTGGGGCGAGACGGAGGGCAGACGCAGCCCGGTGAGCCATGTGGTAGGGCACAGTGGCCAGGTGGGCTGTGAGGGGTGGCCTCAGGGCCGGGAGCCCCAGGCACCTGTCAGTGGCTTCCCTGGAACGGGCATCCCCGACTCTAAGAGTTCAAGGCCCAACTGAATGACTTCAGCTGAGCTGTCAGGTCTCGGGAAAGCTGGAGGAGCCCAAGCCGCGTGCCCGGTGCCCTTTCCCACGCCCCTCCCCGTCGTGGGGGCCTCAGCTGCCGCTCCGTTTCGGCTCCTCCCGCTGCACGGCTGCTGCTTTAGGCCTGGCCACCTCCGTCGCCCCGTCTGCAGCTGCGCTGGAGCAAGGCGCCTGCTCACACCCCACCAGGAGTAGAAGCACCCGGGCCCCCAGCGGGCTGTCCTCTGGGCGCGGGAACAGAAGGCTCCCCGGGCCAGCTTGCAGCCACCGGCGGCCTGGTGACGCGTCCACCTGCACAGGCAGAGGAAGGCAAGCAGGGCCCGGGCCGGGTGTTGTCATGAAGCAGCCTCTACGCCAGTCCTGAGCCCAGAGGAAGTGGTGCAGCGCGTCTTGATGCCGGTGATGGATACCCGCAGAGGGTGGGAGCGCTGGCAGCTGTTTCATGCTTCGATGGCACTAACCCAGTGAAAGGCCGGCCCGGGACGAAGGTGCAGCCTCCCTCCAGACCTGGCCCAGGGAACCAGGAGGGCCATGTGAGAGGCGCCCTCTGCATAGCTCCGCACCTGGGACTGTTCCTGCCTGTGCCACCCCTCCCTCCCCTGTGAGGGTGGCCTTGATGGTGGCTTCTGGGTGCTCAGCGTCGTGGGACGCACACACTGCAAACTCCCAGCTTCCCTTGCAGCTGAGTCTGAGCGCGTGACCAGCCCCTGCCCCCGGGGTCTTAGACTGGGAGGCCACAACGTGCAGAAGCATCAGTGGGCAGGGCAGCCGCAGTCCCTGGGCCCAGCTCCTGGCCCAGCCGTGGCGTCGGGGGCACACGTGGCCTTGCCAGTTTGCCCCGGCCCCTGGTGGGTCTGCTGCCATGGCACCTTCCACACCCATGCTGCACACTCTCTGGAAACTTCTCGTCCAGTGGGAGGCCTCTGCCCCTCCCTGCCCCCCGTGAGTTTCCTATTTATGCTTCCACAGCCCCTCCGTGAGGACCCAGGCCTTGCCAGTTACCATCGCTTATGGAGAAGCCCTCACCTTCCGACTGTCCTGCTGGGGGTTCAGCTCACAAACCCAGCTCCTGTGCCCATCTCCTCGCTGAAGGCCCTGCCTTTGTGCCCTCACCCTGCTCTGCCCTGACCTCAAACAGCGTCTGGATCCCTCCGTGCCACACTCGCGTCGTCACTTATGATTGCGCCCCTGACTGCAGACGGGGCCGTAATTTAATTCAGACTCAGACACAGTTCTTGGGTGAGCGACTGAGTGGCCCTGGGAGCAAGTGCGACGTGGGCCCGGAGGCCGGGGCTGAGCGCCCGGACAGCTTCGTCCCTTTTCTGAATCAAACAGGTGCAAGTCTTGTGGCGGAGAACTAGAAGCCTCTCTAGAAGGTTCCGTGGTTTCAGCTCTGGTCTTCCCACTACTGCACTCGGCAGGAGCTCACACTCTGGGATCACAAGTGCCTGCCTTATGCGTCACCACCCAGGCTTCTCTGCACAGTCAGTTCACGCCCGCCCGAGGTGCAATCCTCACGCCTGGGCGAGAACAGAAGATGTGAGTGCCCTGGGCCAGCGCTGAGGCCTCAGGTGAGCCAAGTCCTCCTCCCCCTCCCCGGGCCAGGGGCCCTGACACCTGAGCCAAACAGGAGGCAGGAGGTGGTAGCAGGAGGTTACCAGGCAACCCCTGCCATCACAGAGCTGTCTTTCTTCTCCGAGGGAGGAAAGATCTAGAAAACGGAATCACTTTCATTTTTGACTCTGAGCCTGGCTACAGCCGACAGACACAGAATGGAATTCATAGCAAAGGCCCCGCCGACACGGCAGCACAGCGACCTGGACGCACACAGCCGCGGGCCTGTGTGGACGTGGGGGTGGGGGGTGGGGCCAGCAGTGAATCTAGGAATGGAATCAGGCACAGAAAAGCTCACAAAAGGAGGTCCCAGTTCTCCAGGGCGTGTTGCACAACACCCTTGTATATTCCTAATTATCACATTTTCCATGTGACGAGTGAGCTGACACCAGGCAGAAAAGGTGACGGAGGGGTGTTTGGAGGACCCAGGGCACTTGCCCTGGTTAACAGTAACTCGCACAGGCCTGGGAAACGCACACACGTCTGCCCTGGACCGGGGAGATAACTGTCGTTATTCAAATATTAGGTTTCCACAGAATACACGGACATGTTCTGACGGCTGATGGCCCTGTACTGCGCATGCGCGTGGGGGAGCTCACGCTACCGGAACAAGAACACAGCTGTTCCGCATCCGGAAACTCAGACCCAAGTCAGAGCAGCTCCGTGTTCTGTTTGTGGCGCGCCTGTTACTCCAAAACCTGCCTGCGACGTGTCGGCTCCCTTTGCTATCGCTGGCGGTCTCCTCTCCCTGGAGGAACGGCTGCCCCGGGACGCTCCGCTCACTTCCCGCAGTGCCGTTGGGCATCATGCATTCACTCCTCCTGTCTTCAGAACAGAGCCGTTTCACTCGCGCGTCTCCAGTTCTTATATTTTATCTTATTTAGCATTTTGCAGGTTGATCAGAACAGAGCTCTGATGGAAATATAATTACCTTGATTCTCGTGTGTTTTCTTCTCATCAAACTCAGGAAGTACACAAATTGGGCACAGCCTGGTCATCTGGAGAAAATGAGAGAACTTTTTTTTTTTTTTTAAGATTTATTTTCGTTGAAAGGCAGAGCTAAGAGAGAGCTGCCCTCCACAGGTTCACTCCCCACGTGGCCACAACGTCCCAGGCTGAAGCAGGAGCCAGGAGCTCCCTCTGAGTCTCCCACCTGGGTAGCAGTTGGGCCGTCCTCTGCTGCTTTCCCAGGCCATCAGCAGGGAGCTGGACTGGAAGTGGAGCAGCCAGGACTCGAACCGGTGCTCTCGTGGGACGCTGGCGTCACAGGCGGCGACTCATCCCACTGGGCCACACTCTGGCCCTGAGACTGCGACTCTGAGATCTCTGGGTAGCACATGGCGGCCCGAGCACTTCCCCGTGTCTCTGAGCGTATCCAGGGACGCCCCGGCTGAGACAGCAGCAGGTCGCTGGAAGTGCAGATTCCAAGGCCTTCCCAGCTCCACTGAATCCGACTTGTCGGGGACCGGGAGACTGCACTGGAGCAGGATCTTCACCCGCGTCTCGGGGGCCCTAGGGTGGGAAAGACAAGCCGCATGTCTGATTCACGGCGGAACACCAGGCAGGAGGCAAGCCGCGGCCGCGCGGTGCAGAGGTGAGCGAGCGCAGGTCTGCTTTGTGCCCCTGAGGGTCCCCTCCGTGCTCCCTGCCTCCAGGCCCCCCAACCCCTCACTCGCAGTCCCCTCCTGCTGGACTTCTCGGACGTGAACTGTGTCACCACACTTGCCCGGCGGCCTCCCTGCCCGGCCCAGTGAGGCTCAGGGTTTCTGGCCAACAGTGAAGGATTCACAAGCCCTGCGGGACAGTCCAAGCTGCACAGGACGTGCACCTGGCCTGCAGCTGCGGAGTCCAGGCTGAGGCCGCTTGTCTCTGTGGATGGCACCGCGCAGGTGCAGCTGCAGTGTTCACAGTCGGCTCATGCTGCCCCCAGACAGGGCCTGGCAGAGGCCCTGCTGCACACCCGTGCAGGCCCCACAGCCTTTTTTTGTCAGTGCCTGGGAGGGGTGTGCGTGTGCCACGTGTGTTCTGAGACAGACCCGGCCCCCGGCCCCCGGCCCCCGGCTCCCAGCTCCCGGCCTCGCCACCCAAGCTGGTGAATGACGTCAGCTGGTGCCTGCCCAGCGCTTCCTCTCTGCCCGTCACACGCCTCAGCACGTCGGGGCAGCACAGTCATCACTCACGTTACACAGAGGAGACTGGGAACTCTGCCCAGCTGGTGCAGCCGGGAACTGTGTGGAGCCCAAAACCCAGCACCTGCTCCCCGGCCCTCCCAGTGCCCCTGCCCCGCCAGGCCCCGGTGATGGATTTCTGTGCATTGGAAACCCCCGCGTGAGCAGGGGACGGTGCCCTGCGTGGATTCCGCCTGGGACACAGCAAACCTCTTGTTGCTGACACCTGGGAGTGCAAGCTTTCCGTGGAGAGGGAGAGCGGAGGGCGTTTTGCCGTAGGCTCCTTGTTCTGCATCCCCTTTGGCCGAGCAGACACTCCTGTGGCCGGCGTGGGGGTGCACGCAGCTGCTGGGCCAACTGTGGTCTCAGAGTGGGAGCTCCCTCAAGGACAGGGCCGGGGTGTGCATCATGGGCCTTCCTTGCGGGGGGATTCGCTCCAGCTGCACGGGGAGAAGGCAGGGCTGTGACAGGTGTACAAGTGTCTTCAAGAAAAGAAATACCAAACATAAAATCTCTCATTGATTTTAAAATGAAAAAGCAGGGCGGTGAGAAAGCTTTCTAGAGTGACGCTCGAGAAGCCTGGAGGTGGAGGTGGACCTGCTGGCCGGAGGTCGGCGGCTGGGGCCCCGTCTCCGCGGTGTGTCCACTTGGGACGCTCCGCGTCTCACCCGTGCCGTGCGGTTTGCACGGTTCTCCCTGTATTTTTATCCTTGCTGCAAGTGGTTTATGAGATGAGAGCGATTCAGAATTGGCGGTAAGAACCCACGGAGTAGAACGAGTATCCCAAAGTGCACAAAAATTAAAAATCAAGCAAATTCCTCATTTAATGATGCTCCTCAGCCCAGCGGGCGCGTTCAGGCAGCTCAGGGCGGCTGGGGCTGGTGCGCGCGTGTCGGTCTGTGCGTCTTCCTGGGAGGGTACTCGGAGGCTTGCGTGTTCTAAGGTTTATTGATTTATCTAAAAGGCGACAACACAGAGAGAGATCTTCTGCCTGCTGTTTCACACCCCAGATGGCTTCGACAACCAGGGCTGTGCCAGACGGAAGCCAGGAGCCTGGAACTCCATCTGGGTCTCCCACATGGGTGGCAGGGGCCCAGCTCTTCGGCCGTCACCTGCTGCTTTCCCACGTGCGTCAACAGGGCGCTGCACTGGGAGAATAAGCAAGACTCAGTGCTCTGACAACACCAGCGTCGCAAGCAGAGACTTAAGCCACCACTTCACAGTGCCAGCCCCACTACCGAGTTTTTAACAGGTTCCCACACAGTTCACAGTCAAAGGGAGCTTAACCACCACCAGCCCAGCGCTAGGAAGAACACGTCTAAGGATATACAGGGGCACCTCGGAAAGTTTCTGCAAAATGGAATTAAACGGAAGATTTTTTTGGTGCAAAATACTTCACCTTGAAATCATGCACATGAGGGTCTTCAAAAGTTTATAGAAAAATGCACACTATAGGAAATGCATAGAGAAAACACTATGCATGGATTAAAAGCATTTTTGCACTTAAATGCACTTACCCTTTAATTCCATGTCTCCATGAACTTGCCAAATCCCCTCCTGCTGTTCCGAGTCAGCACGAAGCCAAACAAAGCCAGGTTCAGGCCCTTCCTCTCCAGGGACCAGCCCCAGGCTGCCCGGCTGCACCCACGGCTCGCCCTGCCCAGGGCTGTCAACCGAGCACGTGTCACACACGTTGGACCTGTGACATCTGTGGCTCCAGTCTCCCCACCAATCTGCAGGGCCCCGTTGGAAGCCTGACCAGGATCTGCCGTGTCCAGAGCAAGTGTCCAGGGTGGCAGAGTGGTCTCAGCTGGAGAACCAGTTCCCCTCCCTTTCTCCCACTCAGCCGCCCTGTGTGTGACTTGGTCCCCGCTTGAGGTGGCTGTGGCACCACTGGGCAACAGGTCCGTTTTCCGGGCAGGAGAAAGGGGAGAGGGCGGAGTCTGGGTGTGCCGGCTGAGTCTGTCTCTCCGCACGGGAGCTTGGCCTCAGCTGCACTCTGTGGAACTCCCCTGTGTTTTGTTAGCCAGGAGGGTGCGACGCAGCCACCCCCTGGTCCTGAGGAGCCCAGAGCCGGGGTAGGGAGGGCTCCACGGGTGGGGTTCCCTGAGGGTGGAAGATGGGACAGGGCAGAGGAAAATTGGGCAGGGGACACAGCACCTACGCATGGGAGATTGCGTGTCCGGCTCTGGCGTCCCGATGAGCTGGCAAGCAGGGATTAGTGGATCAATTGGGCCTGAAAGCCGGCCTAATGCCCGCATTGTGAAAGTGCAGCCAAAGATTGTAACTCAGCGCCCACGCCCCTGAGTGACGCTGCCGTCACAAATGAATTACGGTCATGTGACTGGTTTTTTTTTTTTTTTTACTCTGCATGTTTGGTTCTCATAAAGGGACCTGACCCCACCAGGACATCGTAAAGGACGCATCAGGACCTCAAGGACATCGTAGAGCAAAACGCACCTCAAGAAAATGAGAGCTAAGGATGAGCGAAGCAGCCAGCTGTGCTTGCTGTCACGGCTGAGGTCCAGGCTGGGATGGACGCTCCCAGTCCACTCCGTTATCAACAGCACGGCCCACGAGCCCAGCCCAGGGGCAGGTGTTGGTGTGAGAAATCACAGACGCCTTTGCTCGGAGCGCTTATCCTCGGCATTGCAGGAAACCAGGACAACATGGAGGGAAGCCTCGTCGCTGAGACCTGAGACCGACCGAGACGCCTGGGCAGGGCAGGGCAGGGCAGGGAGCGAACCCGGCCAGCGGCTCTGATGGAAGAGCGTGGCAACCTGAAGCGACCAGGAACCAAAACTCAGGGCGGCCATCCAAGCACGGATCCACAGTTACGTGGGGTCCTGTCTCCCGGAGTGAGATTGGTGTCCACAGACTGCGACATTGTCCTGTTGTTTGCTTCTTGTCACCTGTGTATCTTCTTTTTAAATTTACATAGAGAGAACAAATGTCGTGTGTTTCCTATAGACAGTTTTAAGAACATAATGCTACTTCCCTCCCCACTCTCCATCCCTCCTTGCTTTTTTATTTTTTCTTTTAATTTTTGCAATGACATACTTTCAGTTTACTTTATAATCACAAGCTTAGTCCCTCACTAATGAAGAATTCAACAAGTAGTAAACAGGACACCGCTCCTCAGGAGTACAAGAGCTATAGACAGTAACCAGCGGGCACTGGTTCAAGTCCCGGCTGCTCCATTTCCAATCCAGCTCCCTGCTAATGTGCCTGGGGAAGCAGAGGAAGAAAAGTCCTTGGGCCCCTGCACCTGCATGGGAGACCTGGAGGAAGCTCCTGGCTCCTGGCTTCAGAGCAGCCCAGCCCCAGCCGTTGCAGCCATTTGGGGAGTGAAACAGTGGATGGAAGACCTCTCTATGTCTCTCCCTCTCTCTGTAACTCTGCCTTTCAAATACACAAAGTAACTCACAAAAAAGGACAAATAGCTAACCTCCAAATGCCAGTGTGCTCATTTACATTGCTATTTCTGTATTCTGTGTCCTGTTATCACAAATCAGGGGAAACAGGGTATCTTCCTGTGGCGTTGTCTTGAATTCTGATTAGCACCTTCTGCCTTCGCGACATCAGCCGGCCCCTAGGGCCACACCCGCCTCTCTGGCACCTGCCCAGAGCAGCCCACGGTCCTATCCGCCAATCCAGCTGCTGCGAGCGAGCCTCGTGAGTGATGTGATGTTTCTCCAAGGGCCAGGAACTCCCTCGCGGATGAAAACATTTCGCCAGAAACGAAACAGGGATTTATGGAGGCCGAAAGCCGCCTCTCCCTGGACACCAGAATGTGAATGTGGAAGCCTCGGGCGCTAAAGGGAAACAGGGAAGTGGGGATGCAGGGCTTCCTTCCCGCTCACCGCCACCCCGCGGCTTTCTAGAAAAGGCGGCGTGGTCCAGGTCGGGGTTTAACACGGCAGAGGAAGTCCGCCAGCGCGTATGCAACAGCCGAGATACTCAGTCTTAGTAAAAGAGTAGCTCTCCTTGGTTTCCCAAAGAGAAAACTCGGCACACACGGGAAGCCACTCAGCTTTTCCTTCGGAGTCGGTAGAGACCGGTTTGGGGCCGCAGCTTCTCTCTGGCGCTTGTTTTCAGAATCGCCCAAAGCACCCCTGATTCACGTTCCTTGCACACCCGAAGGAGTGGCTGTGAGGCCTTTCAAAAGCTGTAATTCTGGGCATTACCAGGCCTTCTAGGAAGGCGCTGAGGATAAATTGGAATCCATGCTTCCTGCATATAAATAGTCTGTGTTTATCGCAGCTCTCAAGCCCCTTGGAAAAGGTACACTCCACGCAGCCCAGTTCTTTGGAGAATGTTGAAACAGCCTCTGAATAGCTCGTGAATCTTTGAAACATCCCTGTGGGAGAGGCGTAAAAAATTCAAGAGCCATCCAATAAAAAATGCAAGGAGCCCTAAGTGCGCGGTGAAGTCAGCCCACAGACATTTTACTGGGCGTCTGGCCTGGCCCGGGGCCTGTGCTGAGCGGCAGCCAGGATCTCTTATCTGGTTGTGCTCAGGGGGACTCGCGGGGTCAACCCCTCCGCCGCCGAGGCCTCCTGGCAGGGCCAGGCAGCGCAGGGGTCACCTGGGGAGCTGACGAGCCGCACCGGGAGCTGCTGGGCGTCCTGGGCCCTCTGTGATGCCGGGGCGGGGGCGGGGCACAGCTCCTCTCCTGGGAGACCCCTCCTCCAGCACCTGCCCAGGTGATCATCACACCTCTTTGGAGAACCCTCAGAGGCCCATGACGGAGACCGAGCTCACTTTATAGCTCACTTCACCGCCTCCGCCCTGGTGGTTTCCTGCACGCCTTCTCCCCGCTCGCCCCTCGGGCGGGCCCCTCTCTGGCTGTGTTCTACAGTGCGGCTCTGGTAGCAGAGTAGGGTTGGGGTCAGCCGGCTAGAGGAAGCCGGCAGGCCGTGCAAGGAGCAGGCTGGTGCTGCCGGGGCAATCGGCATTCTGCCGTGAGCCGTGAGCATCTGTCCTGACAGCCCCGGCAGCTCCCGGTCAGAGCCCATCACTGTTTAGTTTGCTGATGGGATCTCTCTGCAAGCAGCCAGAGCCTCTCGTGCCAGAGTGGGGCCTCGGCCGCCCCCGCCGTCACTCCGCCTTTCTCCATGGCTGGCACACAGCTCCCTCCTTGGAGCTCAGAGTTGCCTCAGGGAGCAGAACCGCCATGGTATGTTATAAAGCCGTCTCGCACCCAGAGCTGCGGGCAGACACCTGGCTCTGCTTTCGCTACCAGGACCAGCCTGTGGGCCTCTGAGTCGCCTGGGAACGCTTACGGCCTTGAACCGCACGGATTCCACGTGTACTGTGCGACAGACGGGGCTGCTGCTTCTCCCTGAGTCACGCACACGCCCAGAGTACAAGAAAGAAAACGGTGTCCAACCTCGCAGGACTCGACCTGCGCCTCCCATCGGGGAAGTCGGTGCGCATGTGGAAAGCCAGCAGGTCAGCCGCACCTGTTCAGGTTCCCCACCTGCTCCAGCCTGGACGAGCACACCTGCGCCCAGCTCCTGGTCGGGCGGGACTGCAGGGCAGGCTCCCAGAGGAGCTTCCGTCTCTGGTCACAGCTCTTGAACAGGTTCCTTTGTTCTGAATTCATACTTTGGGTGAAAGTGACTTAGTGCCAACCACTGTCCCCCTCCCCCCTCCCCCCTCCCCCGAGGGCTGCCCCTGAGCGTTCAGAGCCTCTGCACGCTGGGGGCACGAGGCTCCATCCCAACACGCAGGCGCAGTGCACCCACGGGTGGGGCGGACGGTGGGCGCCGGCTGGATCTGCTGGCGGCGGGGGCTGGGCGGGGAGGAGCCCCAGCTTTTCATGGTGAGGCTGCTCCCTGTTCACGCTAAGCACTGAGCTCCCCGGAACGTCCGTCAGGGCTTTGGGAGCGTGTTCCTCTTCCTGGTTCAGTTCATTGTTGCTGTATTTATTATCCCCTTCCCCTCTGCAGAGACAGTCGCTCCGGGAGTCAGACAACACAGTAAATAAGTCTCCCGGCTTCCTCTAGGTCATCCTCAGACCGGCTGAATAACACCCATCGTGTTTCTGTCAAGACTTCACTGCTGACTTGGTCTGTACGGTGGAAGCTTTGGGACTGGTTAAACGAATTTTTTCTCTTTTTTTGATGATAAAGTTGGACTCCTGCTTCCAGCCTTGTGTGTAACCAGCGCCAAACCTGCCTGCCTACCGTTAACGCGTACGAAGCCGGGATGAGTGTATGAAACAACTGGTTTCAGATTTGGGTCCGAGGTGAGTGAAGGATTTTGAGAGAAGGAAAGCAAACAAGGGGAACCCCAGGACTGCCCCCGGCTTCCCCCTAGAAGCAGCTTCTGGATCACGGCACCCAAGAGAGGAAACCCAGGCTGACCGCACGCAGCTCACTGGGCTGGGCGGGAGGCGGGGTCCCGGCAGCCGGGGAGACTGAAAGCTATGGGTTGGGGCAGGTCAAGCTGCTGTCAGCAAGGCCAGCACCCCACGTCGGAGTGCCAGCTTGACCCTGGCTGCTCTACTTCTGACCCAGCTCCCTGTGACTGTGCCTGGGAAAGCAGAGGAACATGGCCCAACCCCTGCACCCACGTGGGAGACATAGAAGAAGCTCCTGGCTCTTAGCTTTGGACAGGCACAGCCCCAGTCATTGCAGCCATTTGGAGAGTAAACCAGTGGATGGAAGATTCTCTCTCTCTCTCTCTCTCTCTCTCTTTCTCACTCTGCCTTTCAAATAAATAAATAAACCTTTATAAAGTAAAGTGCATGGAGCCCTCACTCATGGGGACTTGGTTCCTTAGGAGCAGCCTCGCATTCCTTTGAGAGTGCATTGAACCTGGGCCGCCCCACACCATCACCTTACCAAGGTCAGAGAACGCACTACCGGGCCTGCCGGCAGAACTGACATTGGCGCTCACCCAGGTCCAACCAGCCAAGTGGAGAGACCTTGCTGAGTGCCCAGGGCGCTGGCAGAAGCACTCGGAGAGCTCATGTTTCGGTCGTAGGACAGAGCGAGCCCAAGAGTAACGGCTGCTCCAAACCAGGAGACCTAAAACCTAGAAAAGAAGCCCCACAAGATCAAAGCGGCTCAGAAACTGAACGGCCTGCCAAAAACCAAAAACAGGCAGACAGACACTAGAACGCTACCTAGAGGAAGCAAACAGGGCCCAGACCTCAGTGATGGGATCTTCACTGACCCAACTGTCGGATGATAACCCCAACATCCGATGCTTGACTGATTGGATGAGGACTGGGTGATAATGTCAATACCCAAAGTTAACGAGACAGGAGAAGGGGAGAACACATGACCCGCACCCGAAAGTCTATCAGAGACACAGACGCAGACGTGACGGGGTGCCGCAGATATGAGGTGCTTAGCAAAGGGGGGCTTCGCATCGGTTGTTAGCAGTGTGTTTGCCGTGAACTTGTCCACGTCTCCCTGGATTTCCTGCCCTGGGACCCGGTCCTCAGTGGAGCAGCATTTGAGGCGGGGCCGGCAGGAGGCCTTATGTCACGAGGATGGAGCCCTCTCGGGCGGGCAGGGTCGGTGCCCTGTGGGAACCAGGCGGAGAACGCCCCGGCCCCCCTGCCCTGTGAGGTTCTAGCAAGAAGTTGAGGCAGCAGATGAGCCTTCACCGGGCACCGGCTCTGCCAGTCCCAGCTTCCAGGAGTGTGAGAGGGAAACTGAGGCTGCGAGCAGCCTACTGAGCTGTGCTGTTTCATTGTTGCAGCCCGAATGGCAGAGACGACGCTTGAGAAGTTTAACAAACGCAAAACACAGGGAACAAATAGAGGACAGGACCAGAGGGTCTGCGAGATCTGAAAATACAACATCTGAAGTGAAAAACTGATGTAAGGCTGTAAACGCAGATAAAGCATTGGAGAAAAAAGAGTCATAGGCTAAAGATACAGCAGTACTGAAACCAGACAGATAAAAGGAAGAAATAACTTTACTGGTCCAGGTGTCAGACAATACCGAGTGGTCTAATATATGCACAGAGTCCCAGCAAAGGGGTAGGGAAAGTGAAGCAGGAAGTTATTAATTACAGGAGAACAAAATAAGAACAGCAATAGCCAAGTAGGACGGAGTTCAAGAACGCAGGACTGCTCTAACAGTCGGAGACCTATCAGAGGATGGTTTCAACAGAGAAAAAGCATTTGATACCGATTAAAGCTGATTTACGATAGCAGCTCTCTGAAAAAAGGAGCTGCAGGGAATGTCCCCAAACCAATAAATAGCAGCCGTGAAAACTGGCGCTAACACACCTGTTATTAGTGAAAGACTGGATTCGCCCTGAAATCAGAGCCGGCAACAGCGCGTAACTTCTCCACGTACATAAACATTGCACCGGAGTTTCCTGCCAACGTAATACACCAAGAAACAGAAGAAAAGGCATAAGAGCCGATAAGAAAAAATTCTCCATTTGCAGATAATATAGTTCTTTACATAGTAAATCCCAGGAAATCTCTAAAGCAATTATTAGAACTAAGAAGTGAGTTCAGTATAGATACAAGATACTGTTAATTTGCAAAAATTACTACTCATCACCTTATTTATAACAGCTAACAATTGGAAAATTAAAAACTAATCTCATTTATAGTAGTACCAAAAAAAACATAAAATACCCAAGTATCAGGGCCAGCACTGTGGCTTAGTGGGTAAAGCCACCACCCACAGTGCTGACATCCCACGTGAGTGCTGGTTCAAGTCCCGGCTGCTCTACTTCTGATCCAGCTCCCTGCTAATGGCCTGCAAAAGCAGTGGAAGACGGCCCAAGTGCCTGGGCCCCTGCACCCACATGGGAGACCCAGAAGGAGCTCCTGGCTCCTGGTTTCAGGTTGGCCCAGCTCTGGCAGTTGCAGCCATCTGGGGAGTGAACCAGCGGATGGACCTCTCTCTCTCTCTCTCTCTCTCTCTCTCTCTGCCTCTGCCTCTCTGTAGCTCTACCTTTCAACTAAATAAATAAATCTTTAAAAATATATACCCAGGTATAAATCTAATAAAATAAGTCTGAAGCTTCTGTAGTGAAAGCTATAGAATATTTCTAGATATTTATGCAGGAAAAACAAAAAAACATGCCTCCAAAGAAAGGCCACGAAGACCTGGGAAGCGTATCATAGTCGTGTCGAGAGTCTGCCTAATAGCTTGGTCCTCACCCTTTTCTTACTAAATTCATTTACAGCATGAGAATTCACGTCTAACCCAACAGGCCCACTGAGGGGCGGGGTTCAATGTGTTTTGACAAACACGTGCGCCCTGCAAGCTGCCTCACAAGCAGGACGCTGGGTGACCCTCCCGGGAAGGTCCCCTCGGCCCCATGCATCCCGGCTCATCCCCGCTGCAGCGGGCGGCCACCTGTCCTCTTAGGACGAGCTGACTGTCGGCTCCCGTCTCAGGGGCGAGGAATCACTATTTTGCTCGGCACAGTATTTGAGCTGATCTATACGCTGCAGGAATCAGTAGGGTTTTTTTTAACTGATGAGCAATGTCTTCCGCGCAGATCTGCGGATTGATAGTAGGACGCGTCTGTCCACTGTGGGGGCTGCTGTGAGCCACGTGAGTCTGCAGGGACCCAGCGTGGCCCTGGGGGAGGAACAGCTGCCTGAGGGGGGCTCTCCGCTCTGCCCCTTTTCCTTCTTTCTTTTTTCTTAGAAGGACTTATTTATTTATTTATTTATTCTGACAGGCAGAGTTAGACAGTGAGAGAGAGAGACAGAGAGAAAGGTCTTCCTTCCATTGGTTCACCCCCCAAATGGCCGCTATGGCCAGCACTGCGCCAATCCAAAGTCAGGAGCCAGGTGCTTCCTCCTGGTCTCCCATGCAGGTGCAGGGACCCAAGCACTTGGGCCATCCTCCACTGCACTCCCGGGCCACAGCAGAGAGCTGGCCTGGAAGAGGGGCAACCGGGACAGAATCCGGCGCCCCGACCGGGACTAGAACCCGGTGTGTCAGCGCCGCAGGCAGAGGATTAGCCTAGTGAGCCGCAGCGCAGGCCAAAAGGATTTATTTATTTATTTGAAACTCAGAGTTACACAGAGAGAAGGAGAGGCAGAGAGAGAGAGAGAGAGAGAGAGAGAGGTCTTCCATCCACTGGTTCACTCCCCAGATGGTCACAATGGCCGGAGCTGCGCCGATCCGAAGCCAGGAGCCAGGAGCCTCCTCCAGGTCTCCCACGTGGGTGCAGGGGCCCAAGCACTTGGACCATCTTTCACTGCTTTCCCAGGCCATAGCAGAGAGCTGGATCGGAAGTGGAGCAGCCAGGTCTGAACCGGCACCCATATGGGATGCCGGCACTGCAGGCTGAGGCTTTACCCACTACACCACAGCGCCGGGCCCTCAATGTATCTTTTCTTCCCCTCTACTTCCCCATCTTGGTCCACGTAGCATGTCAGTCCCAACATGAATCACTCTGGGAAGGGGTTAGGAAAACAATACCCCGAGGCCATCCACACACACACTTCTTCCCGTGTCGGGGGAGCTGGATGTCAGGACAGGGTGGAGACCCAGCACCCCCTTCGCAGCAGCACACGCGGCTCCCAGACAGAAGCCCGCTCACGGCTCTGCCAGGAGAACGTGACAGTCTAGGGCACCAGGCATCTGTGCAGTGGAGGGCAAGGGATACGGAGAGGACACAGGAGTGAGCATACAGGAGTGAGCACACGGGAGGTGAGCACACAGGAGGTGTGGACACAGGAGGTGTGGACGGGAGGTGAGCACACAGGAATGAGCACACGGGAGGTGAGGATACAGGAGGTGTGGACAGGAGGTGAGGACACAGGAGTGAGCACACAGGAGGTGAGGACACAGGAGGTGTGGACGGGAGGTGAGCACACAGGAGGTGAGGACAGGGGAGGTGAGCATACAGGAGGTGAGCACACGGGAGGTGTGGACACAGGAGGTGAGCACACAGAAGGTGAGGACAGGGGAGGTGAGCATACAGGAGGTGTGGACAGGAGGTGAGGACACAGGAGGTGAGCACACGGGAGGTGTGGACACAGGAGGTGAGCACATGGGAGGTGAGCACACAGGAGGTGAGCACACAGGAGGTGTGGACACGGGAGGTGTGGACACAGGGGGTGAGCACACGGGAGGTGAGCACATGGGAGGTGAGCACACGGGAGGTGAGCACACAGGAGGTGTGGACACAGGAGGTGAGGACACAGGAGGTGAGCAGATACGAGGTGTGGACACTGGAGGTGAGCACACAGGAGGTGAGCACACGGGAGGTGAGCACACAGGAGGTGAGCACACAGGAGGTGTGGACACTGGAGGTGAGGGCACAGGAGGTGTGGACACAGGAGGTGTGGACGGGAGGTGAGCACACAGGAGTGAGCACACAGGAGGTGTGGACACTGGAGGTGAGCACACAGGAGTGAGCACACAGGAGGTGAGGACACAGGAGGTGAGGACACGGGAGGTGAGGACACAGGAGGTGAGCACACGGGAGGTGAGCACACAGGAGGTGAGCACACAGGAGGTGAGCACACAGGAGGTGAGGACACAGGAGGTGAGCACACAGGAGGTGTGGACACTGGAGGTGAGGACACAGGAGGTGTGGACACAGGCGGTGTGGATGGGAGGTGAGCGCACAGGAGTGAGCACACAGGAGGTGAGGACACAGGAGGTGAGGACACGGGAGGTGAGCACACAGGAGGTGAGCACACAGGAGGTGTGAACACAGGAGGTGTGGACAGGAGGTGAGCACACAGGAGGTTAGCACACAGGAGGTGTGGACACAGGAGGTGAGGACACAGGAGGTGAGCAGATACGAGGTGTGGACACTGGAGGTGAGCACACAGGAGGTGAGCACA
Organism: Oryctolagus cuniculus; assembly: GCF_051225735.1. Lineage (NCBI taxonomy): Eukaryota > Metazoa > Chordata > Mammalia > Lagomorpha > Leporidae > Oryctolagus > Oryctolagus cuniculus. The sequence continues at coordinate 4,757,050 of NC_142869.1, read as the reverse complement.
CGGGAGGTGAGCACACAGGAGGTGAGCACACAGGAGGTGTGGACACTGGAGGTGAGGGCACAGGAGGTGTGGACACAGGAGGTGTGGACGGGAGGTGAGCACACAGGAGTGAGCACACAGGAGGTGTGGACACTGGAGGTGAGCACACAGGAGTGAGCACACAGGAGGTGAGGACACAGGAGGTGAGGACACGGGAGGTGAGGACACAGGAGGTGAGCACACAGGAGGTGAGCACACAGGAGGTGAGGACACAGGAGGTGAGCACACAGGAGGTGTGGACACTGGAGGTGAGGACACAGGAGGTGTGGACACAGGCGGTGTGGATGGGAGGTGAGCACACAGGAGTGAGCACACAGGAGGTGAGGACACAGGAGGTGAGGACACGGGAGGTGAGCACACAGGAGGTGAGCACACAGGAGGTGTGAACACAGGAGGTGTGGACAGGAGGTGAGCACACAGGAGGTTAGCACACAGGAGGTGTGGACACAGGAGGTGAGTACACAGGAGGTGTGGACAGGAGGTGAGCACACAGGAGGTTAGCACACAGGAGGTGTGGACACAGGAGGTGAGTACACAGGAGGTGAGGACACAGGAGGTGAGCACACGGGAGGTGTGGACATGGGAGGTGAGCACACAGGAGGTGAGGACACAAGAGGTGAGCACACAGGAGGTGAGCACACAGGAGATGAGCACACAGGAGGTGAGCACACAGGAGATGAGCACACAGGAGGTGAGCACACGGGAGGTGTGGACATGGGAGGTGAGCACACAGGAGGTGAGGACACAGGAGGTGAGCACACAGGAGGTGAGCACACAGGAGATGAGCACACAGGAGGTGAGCACACGGGAGGTGTGGACATGGGAGGTGAGCACACAGGAGGTGAGGACACAGGAGGTGAGCACACAGGAGGTGAGCACACAGGAGGTGTGAACACAGAGGTGTAGACACAGGAGGTGAGGAGACAGGAGGTTAGCACATGGGAGGGAGGACTCCTCTCCCGGATCCTTTGGCCCCCGGCTCACGGTTTTTGCTGGATGGTGCCCTCCGCCAGGCTCTGTGCCGGCAGTTTGGGCATCAACAGTGCCATCGAGCCTCCCCAACATTGATTATTGAAAAGTGAGCAGCTCAGTTTTGCTAGAGCAAACACGGGCTCCTGCTGCAAGGCCGCAGGTGCCGAGAAGCCCCCCAAGTGCCCGGCTGGTGTCGGTCCCCTGCCCGTCCAGTGCTCCTGGAAGACTCACCTGTGTGTGCACGTCTCCGCGTATTTCAGCAGTTGCATTGGGATGCAGTTCGTGCAGCCCACAACTCACCCAAAGTGTCCAAGTGCACACTGAGAGAGAGAGAGGGAGAGAGAGAGAGAGCGTGAGAGAGGTCTTCTATCTGCTGGTTCATGCCTTAAATGGCCACAATGGCCAGGCTGAAGCCAGGAGCTGTGCTGGGCCTCTCATGTGGTGCGGGGCCCGCGTGTGTGCACCGTCCTCCAATGCTGTCCCAGGTGCGCTAGCAGGGAGCCGGATCAGACGTGGGGCCAGCAGTTGCTACAATCCCACCTTTGGATTCCAGCCACCCTGGTGGCATCAAGTGGAATCCCTCTGCAGTCTTAAAGACGCAGACATTTTAGGGGGCAGCGGTGTGGTGGAGCGAGCTAAGCCACCTTGCAATCCCACCGTCCGCCCCCCGCCCCTCCTCTGCATTCTGCCCACCCGGCCCAGTCAGCAGAGAGGAGCCCATAGCAGGTGCTGGCTGAATCCACTGTCGATCGACTCCCTGCTAATGCACCTCGCAGGCCGCAGATGATGGTCCAAGTACTCGGGCCCCTGCCGCCCACGTGGGAGACCTGGTGGAGCTCTTGGCTCCTGGCTTCGGACTGGCCCAGCCTGGTTGTTATGGCCATTTGGGGAGTGAAGCAGTGGTTGGAAGATATTCCTCTCTCTTTCTCTCCCTGATCTCTCTCTCTGTGTGTGTGTGTGTGTGTGTACACCCCATGCATGTTGTACAGATAAATGCCCCATCTTGCTTGCTCCTTAGTGAGGTGACTGCGGTGTGGCTGCCTGTCTCTAGAATCTTCTTGTGAGGACAAAGTCCCCTGGAGGCCTTCCCATACCGTCTGCTGGCTCAGCAGCCTCCCACCCCACCCCCGGGCGTCCCCGTGTCCCCCGTGCCCCGTCCCCCTCGTCTGATGCATCGCTCGCAGGGATCAGCTTGTCCCCCTCCGTCTGATGCATCGCCCGGGCCGAGGCAGGTCCTCTCCACGCCTTCGCCGAGCCAGGGCGACTGCGATGGCTTCTTGTCATCATGTTCGGCTTCCAACAGGAGAAACTCAGGCTTGCAAGGAAGAACAGAAAACGGCATGCGGGACCCTCAGCACCGTCCCCCACCCTGCCAAGCGTGTCCCGTTCTCCCAGAACTGTTGGTTTCTTCGGGAGCGTTTGAAACCTGGGGTATCACGGCGTCTCACCACACAGGCCCAGCCTTGTCTCTGCCAGCAGGTGGTTAAGTCTGTGCATGCTCACTCTGCCACACCCAACCATCCCTTACTACTGTCCCCTGTCCGATCCTCGCCCAGCTTGCCTGATGGGCTCGGAAATGTCCTTGTGGCTCATTCGCTCTCCACTGTTTCCAGCTGACGACGTCCCCTCTTTGTTCCCGCAGGGTCTTACCAGGCTGTGTCCACCTCTGAGTTTCCACGCCAGCTGCTTGTTAGAAACAAGCGTGGTTTTCCAGGTCACAGGCCCGGCAGACCCTGTCTTGCGTGTGGAGCCAACTGGTTGCGTGGTTGGGTCATTTAACGCTTTCCTTCCCATGCGGGTGCAGGGCCCAAGAACCTGGGCCATCCTCCACTGCCTTCCCAGGCCACAGCAGAGAGCTGGACTGGAAGAGGAGCAGCCGGGACTAGAACCAGCGCCCATATGGGATGCCGGCGCTGCAGGCGGAGGATTAACCAAGTGAGCCGTGGCGCCGGCCCATCTTGCTAATTATTCATATGCCATTTCAATTTTCTTTTTGGATTAGCATTGCAGAACTTTCTGTGCCCATTTTTGCATTTAAGAAAGCATCGTGAAGGCTCCAACCATACGGGAACGATAGGGAGACAGGTCTGATGATCGCCCTGATTCAAGTAGTATGCATGGCAGGCTCTGGCTATATCCCATAGACACGTCCAATAATTACATGCTGTTTTAAAGAAATACAAGGTAAAAAATCTTTTTCTGAAAAGAAACCGTTAGCTGCCGGCCCCTGGCTTCCTCCAGGCCCCCGCCGCCCCTCCCTTGCTGTGACGCGCCCTCTGGCTGCTCCCCCAGCTGCTCTCTCTCCAACCGAACGGCCCCCACGTCCCAAACACGGCTCTGCCGGAGCTGAGAACGGCAGTCCTCTCCCCATCAGAATGGATTCCTTCCAGGGGAATCGCAGCTCCTGTATCTCACCCGGGAGGGACTGACGGCCAGCGGTGTGGGCATGGACAGAGGAGCTGTGGGCCACTTGGCCCTTCTGCATCTGTACCGGCCGCCCTTGTCCACGTGTGTCTGGACTGGCGGTGCTGGGTCCAGCTCTCCTGCTGGGCGGGAGCATGACCGCCGGTGCTGGGTCTTCAGGGCTCTGCCCACGGAGCTGCCACCGCCCCTGCCTCCAGTCCTTGCTGCTCTCTCCAGGAACCCCAGAACATTCCTTCCAGTTCAAGTTCTTCCCTTGAGATGCATAGTTTTAAAATAGCCTAGAGCCCCTCCTCCCACCCAGGTGTGCGTCCCACCTGCCTCCCCTTGACTCTAGAAGGGCTGGAGTGCTTCAACCCCGGGAATCTGGCCACGGCAGCGCCAGGTGACGCCTGAAGCCAGACAAGAAACAGCTGTGTCGCCTCTGCCTTGTTCGCCAAGTCCTGGCTGCGGCAGGAGGAGTCAGGGCACTCCGAGGCCGCCGTGCGCCGTGGTAGCTCAGGCCGCCGGGGCGGCCACACGGAAGCGCTCTGGTCAGCAGTCCCAGCTGAGCCCAGCCTTCCAGCGACCCCAGCCCAGGCACCAGATACATGAATGAAGAAGCTTCCAGAAGATTCCAGTCTCTCAAGTCTTTCGCTTCGTGGAGCAGAGAAAACCATCCCAGCTGATCCCTGCCTCAGCTCCTGTCCCAGCGAATCCACAGGCACAACCCAGTGGCCGTGGGTGTCCATTCCGGAGAGTTTTGTCCTACAGCAAATAACTGGAGCCCCACTGGCTGGCGCGGCTCCCTGGCCTCCACCCTGGATGGGGAATCTTTTGACATTTTCTCTTCCTTTGTGCCTCCCCTCTCTCTCCCCTCACATCTGCTCTGTCGGGAGGAATCCTGGACTCTTCTGTTCTCTCTCAGTGGAGACCGGTCATTTGCAGATCTAAGCAGCTATGCCAAAGAGAAAGCCCAGACAGGGTCATTTCCTCCTCTCCATTTGCTTTTAATTTTCTTTGATGAATCATGAAGAAAGGAGGGATGAATCAAATACAGAGGGATGAATGCCATCGGGATGCGCGTGCGACGCATCAGACCTGCGTCGGGCGGTGGGGGAGCCATCTGCTGCAGGGCGGCATCCCTGTGATGGGCCCTGCCTGTGACCCCTGGAGGAGAAACTGGGGAGCTGCTGTGGGGTGCACTTCCTGGAATCGGGCCTGGGTACAGCCATGAAGGAAGAGAGACAAACCCAGGAGACTAGTGCTCAGGTGCAGCGTCCGTCACAGGATGGTTGGCCTTGGCTAAGACCGGGAAGCAGCCTCACACCAGTCAAAGGAGGGGTGGGCAGGTGTACCTGTTGTCATCACAGATCAAGGATATAAAACTGCCCCTGTACAAAGACAGCAAGAAGGGACCAGGGCAAGAGCAAGGATTATGTTCCAGTGGAAGAAGGCAGGAAGTTCAAGGAGGAAGGAGAACCATCCGATGCCTGGGGTCATGGGCCAAGTTCAAGCTTTGGCTTTGGGTGGTGGCGGCTCAGGGGCTTAGAGAGAGCTGTGGTTATTCCAGCTCGGGGTATGCGGAGGCCCAGCTGAGCAGAGAGGACGGGGGAGGGGGAGACGGTGGCAAAGCAGAGCTGTGAAGGGGAGGGCAGCGGCTAGAGGAGCAGGCAGGGTCCTGAGGCGGCTTTTTGAGGGTTGGTTTGCTTTTCGTTTGCTTATGGAAACCACCCAGCAGCTGGAAAAACACTGCTGATGTGAGAGACAGAGCTTTGGGGAGGCAGGTGGGAGCCGGTGTCACACCGGGCTTCGTAGCACGCATGGCTCCCTCCCGCCGGGGTCAGAGGGCAGGGACCTGCTCAGATGCTGTGTCTGTGCCCGATGCAGCCCGAGGAAGCAGCGGCTCAGAGCAGAGGCGCGTGGGTGTCAGATGTCGGAACCTCAGATGGGCCCTGAGCCCGTGCAGCTCCTCATAGCACCTGCTGCGCGCACACAGGGCCGCCTTCTCATCTGCAGCCAATACGGAGGCCACAGGACCAAACGATTCCCTCCGCCTGCTCGTGCTTCCCCGAGACCCTGCAGCAGCCGCATGCTCCTGAGGGGAGGAGGGCGCCCCACTTTCTCCAGTGGGGCACATTTAGGGGTCCTCCCAGCATCTGGTCTCCCTGCCTGCTATGCAAAACCCTGCTGATGGGTAGAGAGCCCCCGGACTCTCGCGCCTGCTCCAACCCCGGTTCCTCCTCCTTCCCGCAGCCTGGAGCTCCAAAGCGGGGGGGGGGGGGACACATTCAGACTGCCCCAGTGTGTCCTCCTCCTTTCCACAGCCTGGCGCTCCAGAGGGTGCGGGGGGACACATTCGGACCGCCCCAGTGTGTCCTCCTGCCGGGCCGCTCTCCCTTCCTGTTTGCAAGAAATCAGCAGTGTTTCTGGCCTTCCTCCAGATGCTGCCTCCCGCAGGCTGTGTCCACGCCCCCAGCTGGCTGTGCCTCACCTCTCGGGACCCCTGCCATGTGGATTCAGCCCCCCCCAGCCCCGCCTCACCTGCCCTGAGCAGGTCCTCTGCCCAGCAGCCGCCTGCAGCTCCCCCATCTCAGGCCCGCCCTTCCCATCCTGATGTGCCCAGTGGCAGCCCGGTTCTCAAAGGCCCCCTCCACCCTCCCAGGCAGTGAGGATCCTGGTGCCCCCCTAAATCCTGGTCTCCCCCTGAGAGGGGGGCTGAGGCCAAACTGAGCCCGAGTTACAACCAGGTGTATCGTCACAGCTTGTTACTTTCTCTATAAAGGTGTGGTCACCCACTTGGAGGGAGACTCCATACTCGGTGCCTAGAAACTGGATCCCACAGCTCCTTCTGGAACAATCTTCCCAGGCTCCTCTGGAAACTCCTCCCTGGGGCCTCCCCCTCTACCCCTTGGGGTCCCTGCTGGTGCGGACTGGCCCAGGGGCCTCCCCCTGCCCCGTATGCACAGGGGTGGGAGGGTCTCCACCCAGTTTGCTCTCCACTTGTCCCCTCTTCCCTGTCCCCAGTGCACCAGTGCTGCAGCCTCATGTCTGTCTGCAGAGGTCCTGCCCCACCAGCCCCCGCACCCTCCGACCAGACGCCCACCCCAGGTGCTGCGTGCTGCCCTGGCTGGAGGGGATGGCGGAGCCTGCAACCCACTTCTCTCTTTGAAGCATCCCCTCCCAAGCCGGCTTCCGTCTCTTCCCTGTGGCCTCAGCCACTCCCTGCTCCCTGCCCCACTCCCTGTCCCACAGCGGGGAAGGGAGCTGCAGCAGGAGCTGGCTTTGCACGCTTGGTTTCCGCTAATCATCCGGATAACTGCAAGAAACCCAGGAGACGGAGTCAGGGACAGAAAAACACACAGCGCTACGGGCCGCGTGGCTGCCAGTCTCCAGAAGCGGTTGTCCGCAGCCCGGCAGGAGGAAGTTGGGGGCAAGGGTCCTGTGTGTGCTGGGGGGGGGGGGCTCTCGTGGGCTTTGCACCCTGCGCGGGGAGGGGTACAAGGGTGAGAGGCAGAAGCACCCACAGGTCCTCCTCTGCAGGGCGGATCTCAGACACCGGTTTGCTCCCGGCCTGGGGATCTCCTCTCCTCCCCCGCCGGAGCCAACGTGAGAGAGACTGGTTTCCTCGGCAACGGAGCAAACATCTCTGGAGGACGCTGATATTGTTGTGAAGTGTTTTGAAATCTTATCAATGGTTTCCCGGGAAACACAGGGTGATGAATAGAGGGCTCGCTAGGTGAAGCCGACGGCGTGGGGACCGTATCTGAATTCACAGTGCGCGAGTATTCAGCTGTGTATTAAGGCAGAAAAGCCTATTTCACTCACCTCTGACATTCTCATTTTATTGCCAGTTCTGATTTATGTGGAGTAACTGATGGGAGCAGTTTGGTCTGAATCACAACCACAGAAATCACACAAAGTTTAAAAATCAGGAAACGTGCGAGTCACATGAGCATCCGAGGGTTTTAATTAATGTTGTGTCTCGGACTTCCGGCAGCTCCAGGGGTGAGGCAGACAGAGGGGTGAGGCAGATGGAGGGGTGAGGCAGACGGAGCTGCCGAGCTCCACTCACAAGTTTGTAGGTCAGACAGCAGCGGTGCCGGGAGACAGGGGCCCAGGACACAGCAGCCCAGGGGGAGGTGACAGAGAGCCCTGATGGGCCAGGGGGCCGTCCTCTCCTGAGTCCATCTCCCCGGGAGCCCTGCAGTACTTGCCAGTCACAAAACACCTGCCAGTCCGAAGGGTCCCTGGCTACTGCTTGTCATCTTCTGTTTTTTTTTTTTTTTATTAAGATTTATTTATTTATTTGAAAGGCAGAGCTACGGAGAAGCCGAGAGAGAGAGAGAGAGAGAGAGAGAGAAGAGGTCTTCTATCTGCTGGTTCACTCCCCAGATGGCCGCAATAGCTGGAGCTGCGCCAGGCTGAAGCCAGGAGCCAGGAGCTTCCTCTGGGTCTCCCACATGGGTGCAGTGGCCCAAGGACTTGGGCATCTTCCACTGCCTTCCCAGGCCATAGCAGAGAGCTGGATTGGAAGTGGAGCAGCCAGGACTAGAACCGGCGCCCATACAGGATGCCGACTTTGCAGGTTGTGGCTTTACCCACTACACCACAGCGCTGGCCCCCGTCTTCTGGTTTTTGATCTGTTGAAAGCATCAGGTGACTGCATTGCTGCGACAGGCCTTGGTTTCTTGTCTGCTCCGTCTAGGGCTCGCCTTTGCCCTAGTTATTGTGTGAATATCGAAGAAGTCCCTCCAGCTCCGTGGAGGTTGCTCCGAAGAGCAGGGAAGGAAAATCAAAGCACAGCGTCCTGGCATCCGGTTGATCTGAGGTCACCCCTCTCCCCTGACAAGCAGCTCTTCTGTGACTGAAGTGAAGATGCGCATTTTCCTAACTCTTGTCATGGTGCTTTCTGTAAACTGGCCGTCTTCTACTCTCTGGGCTGAAATCAAATAGTTGGCTGAGAGTAGAAACAGATGAAGCTAACTTTATACCAAGTGGAGGTCACAACCGCGGCGAAATAACGATTCAAGTACTTCTTGAAGAGCCTGTTTCGATGGTGCACCTTTCAGCCGCGATATTGGTGAGCGGTTATGAAACTGTGTGTTCTGGAAGGCTGTGGCTAAGGAAGGCACTGTCCTGGCTGCTCTGCCTCCTGGTGGGGTACACGGGTCCACATGCAGCATTGTCCCCGCAGCGCTGGTGCCGAAAGCACTGAGCATTGCTTGGATTGGGAGAAAGCAGTGAGACCCAGCCAATGCAAACGATGGGACGGGAATACAGAAAGCCTGCTCTGAACTCCAGCATAGGTCACGGAAGACCACAGAGGGTGGGTCTTCGGATTAAGAAGATGGGAGAGCCATGGCAAGCAAGCAATTCACGAGCCTTGGCTGGTTCCTGGGTTTCAAATAAAAAAATCTGTGAAGGCTGGAATTGGGTCAGCTGGAGCAAGGTGAATCTGCCTTAGAGACCGGATGACATTTTGACGTTTGGGGCCGGGATGCTGGTGCGGTGGTTAAGCTGCAGCCAGGGACACTGGTGTTTCCTATGGGCACCCGTCCAAGTCCCAGCTGCTCCACTTCCCATCCAGCTCCCTGCTAATGGCCTGGGGAAAGCAGTAGAAGATGGCCCAGGTGTTCAGTCCCCTGACATCCCCATGGGAGACCAAGGTGAAGCTCCTGGCCCCTGGCTTCAGCCTGACCCATCACTGGCCATTGCAACCATCTGGGGAGCGAACCAGTGGATGGAAAATCTCTCTCCCTGTATCTCCCTCTATCTCTGTAACTCTGACTTTCAAAATAAATAAATAAATATTTTTTTTAAAAAAGCAAAGCATTAACCTAAAACTTTAAAATAATTCTAACCACCAACATCAAATTGCAGGAGGGAATTGTATGAATATAAATGATACATTGTGACATAGATTTATGTCATTTACAATATGCGTATTATGTGTCCGTGTAAATATATATAGAACACTTGTGAATGTATACGTGTCTGTGGAGATCCGAGTACAAATACATATGCATGGACGCTCAACAAGCTCATGGAAAAATGTCATTCAAAGGGAAGTTTATTTTGATGCAAAAAGCGCATGTGTTTTTTTTCCCCAATATGCCTTTTCCATGAACTTTCTGAAGACCCCTCACGAGCACGGATTTCAAAAACTGCTGGCACCAAAATAAACAAATCTTCGAATTCCAAGTCCGCAAACTGTCAACGTCCTCTGAGCCCGTGTCTAGGTGACGGCAGCACGGGTGGCGGCCCCTCCTGCACCGCAGCACCAGGGAAGTGCCTGGGCGCAGGGCATGGCCTCCTCCGTGGGCTGTGCAGGGGCTGCTCCTGCGCACGCATCAGAGCCCCCGCAGCCCTCAGATCCGCCCGTCAGGGCTGAGATGCAGCTTCAGGGCACCTGCATCCCACGTGGGTCCCGGCGCCACTTCCAATTCCAGCCTCCTGCTAAGATGCACCCGGGAGGCACAGCTGATGACCTGAGTTAGTCCAGACACAGCACCCGATGCCACTCAGCACCAGGGCCGAGGTCAAGCGTGGAGTGGCGGGGAATCCCAGGAGCCCTCACCCCGTGGGAAGCCGGCCTTGGGGACTGAACTCTGCTCTCAGCTGCAGAGTGACCTCGGGCAGCCTTCTGCTGAATCATGGGAGCCCAGCTTTCTCCCATGGGATGGAGACCACCGTCTGCCATCCGCCATCCGCCATCCGCCCTTGGGGGTGTTGTGAACACTCGGGACAGCAGATGTTTATGAACAGGTGCGCAGCCAGGCTGGACTGCACGCCTGCCCCGGTAAAGGGGGGCGGTTAAGCCCAAGTGCATTTCCTCGTACTCGGAAGCCCCCCAAGGCGCAGGACTCCTTGCTGCCTCAAGCCGGGGTAACGCGACACAAACAGGGACCAGCATTCGCAGGTGACAAGCTGGCAGCAGCCCCCGCAGCAAGACGGCCGGCCCTGCTGTCCTTGCCCGGGCCCCTGTGCTGCCACTCTCAGCGCGTGCCCCTCCCACTGCTGGCTGCGGCTCAGCGTGAGGGGTGTGCATGGATCACTAGGGGTGAAAAACAGCAGCCAAGTCCTAGTAAAGAAACAAGCAGTTTTCTCCTGCCCACATTTTAAGTTTGCATTTCAGAAAGCTTGCACTGACATCCATAGAGACCCACCTGTCAGTCTATAGAAACCCACCTGTCAGTCTATAGAGACCCACCTGTCAGTCTATAGAAACCCACCTGTCAGTCTATAGAGACCCAGCTGTCAGTCTATAGAGACCCACCTGTCAGTCTATAGAAACCCACCTGTCAGTATATAGAGACCCAGCTGTCAGTCTACAGAAACCCACCTATCAGTCTATAGAGACCCACCTGTCAGTCTACGGAAACCCACCTGTCAGTCTATAGAGACCCAGCTGTCAGTCTATGGAAACCCACCTGTCAGTCTATAGAAACCCACCTGTCAGTCTATAGAAACCCAGCTGTCAGTCTATAGAAACCCATATGTCAGTCTATGGAAACCCATATGTCAGTCTATGGAAACCCAGCTGTCAGTCTATAGAGACCCAGCTGTCAGTCTATGGAAACCCACCTGTCAGTCTATAGAAACCCACCTGTCAGTCTATAGAGACCCATATGTCCATGTATAGAAGTGTAGTTGTCCATCTATTGAAATCCACCTGTCAACCTATAGCAAAACCTGTGGCTGCCCGGACTCGGTTTTCTAAGACGCTGGGAGGACCTGGTACTATTTCTGCGCCGGGCATTGCTGGCCACTGAGGCAACAAACTCGGGGGAGTCTCCAAAAGATGTGGATGAAGAGTTTTGGAACACCTCGAACTCAGCCGCAGGAGAGATTGGAGACGCGAGGCACGATGGGATTTCAGAGTCGTCAACCGAAATTCACCCAGGCATGGGGGTGTTCAGCCATGTGGGGGTGAGCCAGGTACCGGGCAGGCATGGAACCTGGACATAGATCTTGGCAGGGCCTGCGTCTGCTCTGTTGGGGGTGAAGGACGCGTGCCTAAGGGCGTCCTTGGCGCGTTCCCCAGAGGGTGGAGCAGTACTTGCAGTTACCCAGGCCAAGAGGAGCAGCCCCAGAGCCGCCCTCTTCCCGCCTGTGAGCGTCAGAGCTGCCCTGCGGCCAGCCTACCGCAGGAGACGGTGTCTCCCCAGAGCTGTCTCTCCGTCCCTTCAACAGTCACGTCTCCCAGGCCTGATGGCTGAGCCAGCAGCCCGTGTGTACATGTCACGGCGAGTCTACTTAGCTCGTGTCTGCCTTGGAAAGGCAGAACCCCTGTTGTGATAACAAAGGCAGGTTTCTGGAAACCATGACTGGGCTGCAGAGAATTCACCCAGGTGAGGGCCCCCAGGTGCACCTGCTGTGACGCCAGCAAGAGAAAAGCAACAGGGCCACAGGAGGGGCCGGAGCCGGGTGTGGGAGGCCCCCAGCACCCAGGGAGCACGTGCCCCCGTCTCTCCCCTTTACGTCAGTCTTGATCCTTAGCCTTCCCTGTTCCTCAATCCACATGACGCCTAGACAGCGGCTGCCCCGGCTGCCAAGGACATGTGCCCTCCTGCTGTTTGTCCCAAATACCCAGGAAAAGTCCCCGGTTCACCTGCTCTCGTTGGGCCAGAGACAGGATCATAGAGCCAGAGAGGGGCGGTTTGAGGCGGTCGCTCTGGGGTGGGCGTCATTCACAGACGCCCACAGTGCACCTGCTGTTCAGCTCAGTGAACTATTAGAGCCGCAGCGTTAACCTCACTTCCTTTCTCTAGGGGGCCGTCTGTGTGTCTCCCAGCCACTGCATCTTTAGAGTTTCAGTCACAGGAGCTGAAGCAATCATTCAGTCGGCTTTTACGTAACCTGAAAATTTAGTTAACCGAAGCATCAAACCCCTGAGCATCCTGAAAATGAGAGCTTTCTGGTACTATAAATCGGCCTCTATGCAGGCAAGACTGATGCCTCTGGGCTGGTGACAGTGACTCCCCCACAGCCTGTAAGCTTGCTCCAGCCTTCACTTACTGTGCTGATACACCAGTCTACATGGAGATAGTTCGCGATAGCGAGATTCACCGCCTAACCCAAAGCCCCTAACCCAAAACAGAGACACACACAGCGCTCAGGGCAAACCCCGGCAGACCGTGGTCATTACTAACCTGCCCCTGTGTGGGAGGCTCGCTGTAGCCAGTGGGCCGTCCACCCAGGCCGCAGGACAGCACGGGGAGAAGCTGTGGCCCAGAGCCAGATGTTCTAAGCATCAAAGTCAGGAGGCTGACAGCGGGACAGGAAAGCTGTCTTTCCTCCCCTTGTATAAAACCCCGCAGAGAAGGACTTCCCTCTCCTAGGAGCGTCCTGGAGCTGAGTCGCAAACCACACCCAGCCACGCAGGATAAATAAATAAATAGGCCTCCAAAGCACTGCTGGGGAGACCAGGGTTTGTTGACTTAATCCCGCAGTTCAGCCCCCCGGGGCGTTTTCATTAATTAAGAGCCGCAGAAACAAAAGAACTTTGTATTCCTTAATCACAGAATTCTCAGAACATCAAAGGGACCAAGAAGCTTCTAGAAGCCCGTGGATTCTAACCCATCTTCCTCCCGCTTTGGGGCATCCACCATGAAAGGGAAGCTAAAGGCTGCCGGGAAGGGAAGGGGGAGGCTGAGAGCTGAGGAGGAGGAGGGGGAGGAGGAGGAGGGGGAGGGGTTGGGGAGTTCATGGTCAGTGCAGTGCAAACCTGGAAGAGGAGGGTTTGCTTTGGTTTTGTTTTGAAAACAGGAGCTGTGGAGGACATGGGGAGGTGGGGAGACATTGCTGCCTGGGCTTTGAGGCTGGGGCTGTGGACAGCATAAAATGGAATCGCATTCCAGGCATACCGCCTCTGGGGGAGGGTAAGTCTCTTCACTGAGGCCAGGTTCCAGGAGGAATTTGTGTGCCCTCCAAGTGAGATTCGATGAAGGGGCCGTGGCGCGTCCGGAGGTCAGCCTGGGCAGCTTCTCACAAGCAGCTGGGCAGGAAATGCCGAATTCCGAGGGGTGCTTCCCGGGGCACCTGCCACCCCCCCCAGATCCACACCCCTTGAGTGTGACACGGGGGCGGGAGGAGACAGGCGCTGCTTTGATCCGGTTGTGTTGTGTGTGACACAGGAGTCGGCTTGGTCGCTCCTGCCATCGCGGCGTGTCAGCCCGCTGACCCTGACAAAGCAGCCTGACAAAAGCCACACGGCCAGAAGTGGCTCCCAGGTGACAGCCAGCGAGAAAACGGGACCTGGGCGTGACAGCAGCCGGCACTGGCTCCTGCCTGCAGCTGCGTGGGCTTGGAGGAGGTCCCTACAGAGATGCCTTGGGGTCAGCCTGGTGGGACCCTGAGCAGAGCCCCTGTCAATCACCCTGGACCCCTGGCGCATGGAAACCAAGAGAATGCGTGTGTGCGGCCAGTCTGTTAGACAGCAGTAGAAAACCAACACAGATCGCATCAGGAAGTCAGCCTGGCTATGTCAGCACGGATTTCATACGGAAATGTGTGTCCTTCCAAGCACAGAGGAGCGCTGCTGTGAGACTCAGAATGTGAGAACCCAGGCTGGTGCTGTGGCGCCTCCCACCACACCGGGTGGAGGCCCGGCTGCTCCACTTCCGGTCCAGCTCCCTGCTGACACTCCTGGGCAAGCATCGGAGGATGGCCCAAGTGCTTGGGTCCCTGCCACGCGCATGGGAGGTCCAGGGGAAGTTCTGGGCTCTTAGCTTCAGCCTGGTTCAGCCCTGGCTGTTGTAGCCATTCAGAGAGTGAACCAGCACATGGAAGATCTCTCTCTCTCGCTCTCTCTCTCTCTCTCTCTTTCTAACTCTGCCTTTAAAAAAATACACCTTTAAAAAACCAACATGAGAAATCTGAGTGCATCCTTTAAAAGAAAGAGCACTGTGCCAGACGCCGAAGCCTCTGGTCCCAGGCCCCCGCGTGGCTGTCAGGGGACGCGTCCCCCATTCCATCAAGTGGAGTGTTGGCTTCGGACCTGCTGGATGAGCACAGGCAACCGAAACGCTCCCTGAGTTTCCTTTTACGTTAAAACACTCTGCCAATGGTTCTCCAGTGTGTCGCCACCCTAGGAGTGATTGACACAACTGTCCCTTACCCTCAGCCCTCGAGGTGGCTGGCTTCTGCGGTTCCTTTATAAAATTCATTTGCAAAAGTCCAAATGGGGGCCAGTGCTGTGGCGTAGTGGGTAAAGCTGCCTCCTGCAGCACTGCCATCCCATATGGGCACCGGTTCGAGTCCTGGCTGCGCCACTTTTGATCCAGCTCTCTGCTATGGCCTGGGAAAGCAGTGGAAGATGGCCCAAGTGCTTGGGCCCCTGCACCTGCATGGGAGACCCGGAAGAAGCTCCTGGCTCCTGGCTTCAGATCAGTGCAGCTCTGGCCATTGCAGCCATCTGGAGAGTGAACCATCGGATGAAAGACCTCTCTCTCTTTCTACCTCTCCTTCTCTCTCTGTGTAACTCTGGCTTTCAAATAAATAAATAGATCTTTAAAAAAAAAATAAAAGTCTAAGTGACGTGGCCTTGTCAGGGTTTCCAGCTGGTCTCCACCCCTGCCTTCTCACTCAGCACCCCCACTGAGCTAACAGCCTGGGACGGTCCCCTGTCTCCTACAGGTGCACCCTCACACACCCACGCGTCCTCCAGCTGGCCTGGGACAAGTCCCCACACCTCTCTGGGTCACTTATCTCATCTATGAAATGCCCGTGATTACCCTGTCTTGTGGCTCAGAGCAAATGTTTGCTACACACCTCCTCCGTGCTGCCTACTCTCTAGGCGCTGGCGACGAGGCAATGGAAGAACCACACAACCCCCTCCTGCCCTCCAGAGCCCATGTTCTCTGCGGTAGCATGTCGTGAATGACAGGAAGTGGGTGTGCAGACGCCGGGGGTGGGAGCCGACAGGTACAGGCCCAACAAGGGCTGGAGCCGGGTGTGTGGGGGGGGCAGCAGGAGGAGACACAGCACCAACGGCAGGCAGCTCGGTGGTTGTGCAGGAGCCCCCGCCATTCTGTGCAGAGCCGCTTCCGTAGGTGGATGGCCCGGGAGGAGATTGGCAGTGGAAGCAGGCCACGGTGACTTCCTGGGTGCCCAGCCCAGCCCTGGGACGCAGTAGGAGGGATGGGGGATTCCAGCCCAGAGGGTGGGGCCGTGCATCCCTCCGAGGGGGCGGTCCTTAGGGCGCACCAGAGGCTGAGCGCCTGTCCTTTCATTCCGGGACTCTGGGAGGAGTTGTATTCAGAATCGAGGCTGAATAGAGTATTTTTCTGGATTAAAAAGTGATCCCCAGACGTTAAGGAGTCGGCAGGTGATGGCTCAGGTGCCTGGGTCCCTGCTGCCCACGTGGGAGACCTGGAGTGAATTTCAGGCCCCTGTTCTGGCAGCCCCGACTGTTGTGGGCATGTAGGGAGTGACCCAGTGGATGGATGTGCTCTCTCGCTCGCTCTCTTTCTCTCTCTCTCTCTCAGATTTATTTATCGGTTTGAAAGGCAGAGTGTGAGAGACAGAGACAGAGACAGAGAGGGAGAGACCTTCCATCCTCTGTGCACTCTCCACATGCCTGTGACAGCCAGGCCTGGGCCAGGCCCAGGAACTCCACGCAGGTCTCCTGTCGGGGTGGCAGGGAACCAAGCACCTGGGTCAGCTTCCGCTGCCTTCCCAGGTGCATTAGCAGGGAGCTGGATCGGAAGTGGAGCAGCCGGGACGTGAACCGGAGCCGTGACCTGGGAGGCTGGTGTTGCCACGCCACAACGCCGGCCCGGTTTCTCCGGAGCAGAAAGCTGGTGGACTGGAGAAATGCTGCGAGCCCGTCTTGTCTCAAGAGTTTGGTTCCTCCTGTTTGTCTTTATTTTGTTTCACACTGAGCTGATACACAGGCCGTCTCGAGTTATCTAAACAAGGTCATGTAAACACGGGCCAGTGTCAGCTCTTCTGTGGTCCTTGCTGATGGCTGGATCCACGCCGACTTCCGCTTCTGTCGTCATAGAGCGACGCCGACAGCCACCGATGGAAACGGAAGCCGGGGCACCAGCACAGCGTGCATCGGGGAGCAGTCTGCACAGAGGCTTCTCGGTGCTGGTGCCGCAAACCTGGAGGACGGCCCCCTCCCCTCCCCTCTTCCCTCCCCTCCCTCACCACCTTCCCCTCCCCCTCTCCCTCCCCCACCCGGGATGCTCTGCCAGGAGCCAGGCCCAGCCCCTGCACTTTCTTTTCTTTCCAAGATTTATTTCTTTATTTTGAAAGTCAGTTACACAGAGAGAGGAGAGGCAGAGAGAGAGAGAGAGAGAGAGAGGTCTTTCCTCCTCTGGTTCACTCCCCAATTGGCCTCAATAGCTGGAGCTACACCGATCCAAAGCCAGGAGCCAGGAGCTTCTTCCGGGTCTCCCACGTGGATTCAGGGACCCAAGCACTTGGGCCATCTTCTGCTGCTTTCCCAGGCCACAGCAGAGAGCTGGGTCGGAAGTGGAGCAGCCAGGACTAGAACCGGCGCCCATATGGGATGCCGGCACTGCAGGCGGCGGCTTTGCCCACTAAGCCACAGCGCTGCCCCCCACCCCCCACACTTTCTGTACTTGATTATCTGTGGCAAATGAGCTCACCCTGCTTCCTCCCGGACTCGGGCCTGAACGATTGCTTTTCCCAGGACGTCTTTCTTCCGCCAGCCACAACTGCTGGCCTTGTTGGTCTCTTCTGTTTTCTCCCTCTAACAGGGCTGTGACGGGTCATGTCCAGGAGCTCCAGTCTCCCAGGCAGCCTCCGTGGTGTCCAGGAGAGGTAGCCGAGTCCTCGTGGATCCGTTGTGCACAGCCAGGTGTGGATTCTACCCTCAGCCCTGCAGCAGACGCGGCTGGGTCCCGGAGCTGCCAAGAAGAGCTCTCACAGCCGGCTGGGGCCAAGGAACGGAATCCTCTTCTACACAGGGGGTCCTTGGACCACCGGCAGCAGCAGACCCCAGCGCTCCCGCGGAATCCCAGGGATTTTCAACAAGTTCCCTCAGCGGTTTCTAAAGGAAGTTTTACAGGCAGCGTATTCATGATCCTGAACCCACGCAGCAGCGCCCACGCGCACGCCCGAGCCTGCGATTTTCATGAAAGCAAACAGCTTTCCACTCCAAATAGTGGTCCGAGTGGGTGGAACTGGTGATGAGAGGGAGCACTGCCATGGATAAAGTGACATTTAAAACACATAGAACAGGTGCAGAGGAGAAACCGTTATCCAACGAGAACGATATTAACAAGATACAGAAGACGCCCAGCTGCCCTCTGCCCACGCCCACCCCCCTCGGGCTGCACGGTCCCCTCCCCAGAGACTGCCTTGACCTGAGAATCTGTTTAGGAAAAGCCTGGGGCAGGGCTTACAGGCCTGGCTCAACCTGAAGTCAGGCCCAGGAAACCCTCCCGCCGCCCCCAGGGAGCCCACCCCAGTCCCCGGGGCTGTGGACGGCGCACTTCCACCACAGAGGGACTTTGCCGGTGGAGCTGGGATGGTGCACCTTGCGACAGGGAGGTGCCCAGGCTGCAGGGTGGGGGGCCCTCAACAGCAGAGGTGAGCACAGGGCGGTGGGATCTGGAGTGACACACGGACTGCACCTGCACGGCCACCTGGGGAAGGATGCGAGGGACGCGGCACAGCCACGGCGCCCTCGGTCACACAAGTGGAGCCGGATTCGCCCAAAAGCCGTAAAGAGTCGGAGGCCCACTTATCCGCAGAGCCTGGCCGACACCTGGCTTCGGGCTGGGAGACCCCGGGAACGCTGCCACCGACCATTGGCCTGCAGCGCTGTGAGATGACAGTGGATGCTGCTCCAAGGCCCTGAGTTTGCGATCAGCAGGAATGCGTGTGCACAGCGCACGTGCTCAGAGATTTGTGGGGACGGCGCCTCGGGTGAGCAAGGCCCCATAGGCGGGTCTGCCCCCCTCCCCACCCCGCTGGCCCTGCAGGTGTCTGTGACGTGTCTCAGGGAGGCGGGGTTGCTTGGGAGTGTTGGGGGAGTGCTTTTCCTGCCTGGAGTTGGGTCAGCAACCCGGACCTCACTTCCACCTGCTTCTAGTTCAGGCTGGAGCCCGCCGGGAGAGAAAGCTGGTGCAGGGTGGGTGTGGCTGGCTCCCCCTGCCCCACCCCCGCCCTCCCCAGTTGTCTTTGTCCCTCTTGTCGGCTGCCACTGTTGTCCCTTTCATGGTTCTCATCACCTGCGTTCGGGAGAATCCTTAGCTTGCTAAGAGGGTGGGCTTCGGGTGTCACATCAATTTCCCCGGGCCAGTGACCCAGTGCTTGGTCCTTGGTGACCCCAGTCCTCGGGCTGGTGACTCAGGGGTCCCCTCGCACCCAAGGTCCCGCCTCCCGTGCTTTCAGACACCAGCAGGGTCTGAACGGATTCAGTGGGAAGTTCCAGACATAAGCAATTCACAAGCTGGAGCTGCACCGTGCTCTGAGTGGCGGGACACAGCTCCCTGCCCTGCCCCGTCCTGTGAGCCTCCCCCGTGCCAGCGTCTCCACGCTGTACGTGCCCCTTCGCCACGGCGCTGCCTTCGTGGGTATCAGATCTGCTGCCACGGCTGTGCCTGTGCTCAGCTTGGCCCTCTCGTACTTACCAGTGATGCTGGCCATTCCAGTGTGCCCAGAAGAGGCCTGGAGTGCCTCCTATAAGTGCAAAGGTCAAAGTTCTTGCTTCCCAAGACTACACAGCGAGTATACAGACAGGGTCACCCTCAGTTTCAGGCATGCACGGGGTCTTGGCACACATCCTCAGAGGTTAAAGTGGGCTGCTGCACCCCGGGGCTGTGTGAGGACTGGCTGTGCAGGAGCGGTCAGCCGCCCCACCCCGCGAGTGCCATTCCCATCACCCTCGGTGCCTCCCTGGGGGTGGGAGGTCCTCTGAGGGCCCCAGGCTCCACGCCTGAACTCTTTCCCACAACCTGAGGGCCTGGCTGGTCCACAGCCCCCTGGGGTCCTCCTCCCGGGAGCCCCAAACCCACCTCCATCCCCATGGACAACTTCCCATGAAAACGGAGGTTTTCCAAAGCCCTGACCTCTGTACCTCTTTCCAGGGGCAACGGCAGGGCCTGCACTGGACTCTGGGGCTGCCCTGGGACAATGCAGTCGGATCCGGGCTCTGAGAGCCTAACGGGCAGCCAACTGCACCGATGTAGGTGTCTCTCTCGTTACGCGCAGTGGGAGTTCTGGGGGTGTGCAGGGTATCCTCAGCGCAGAGAGCAGCCAGGATTTAGACAAATTCGATACCTGGACAGCGACCCCCTTGTTCTTCAACCTCCCCTTAGAACACAGCTCCGGCCCTCCCCACCTCTGCACTGACTGGGAAGCACCCGCCCCGCCCCAGCAGGTGCACAGCTGGAGCCTCTGATGGGCAGTGAGCGCCACCTGCTGGTTACACTTACACCTGCTTCTTAGCCTGGTTTCTGTGCAGGAGACTAATACCGCCAGCCAGCCTTGTGGTTCTCAGCTGCCTGGAGGTGGGCCCCGAGCTTTGGGGAGTCGTGAACGTCGTAAACACCTTCAAATACATTGGAGAGTTCTCTGGCCCGTGGTTCTGGCACTAAGTGATTGTGAGCCCTAAACGTCAGCTCTGGTGGACGGTCCAGCGCAGGACCAACGGCGACTTCACCCCAAAGCTGTGGAGCTCCGGGGGCTGTGCACCTGCAGCTCTCGAGGAGGTCCCCGTGCTGTGAGCAGGCACAGAGCAAAGCCCACGTCAAGTCCTTCTCGCACAGAGCTGGGACGCCGTGGACTCCCAACCAAGCATTGTTTCCCGTCTTCTGCCAGGGACCCCGGAAATATTCGTGGGTAAACAGGATTCTCGGAACCCTTGTACCTGGTGCCTGAGGGGGTATTTTCAAACCACTCTTATCACTTCTAAATTTGTACATGCACAGGTCTAGACAGAATGTAGGCAAAGCCAATGACAATTTTTTAAAAGATTTATTTATTTGAAAGTCAGAGTTACACAGAGAGAGAAGGAGAGGCAGAGAGAGAGACAGAGACAGAGGCAGAGAGAGAGAGAGGTCTTCCATCCACTGGTTCACTCCCCAATTGGCCACAATGGCCAGAGCTGCGCCGATCCAAAGCCAGGATCCAGGAGCTCCCTCCGGGTCTCCCTCACGGGTGCAGGGGCCCAAGCACTTGGGTCATCTTCCACTGCTTTCCCAGGCCATGGCAGAGAGCTGGATCAGAAGAGGGACTTGAATTGGCACTGCAGGCGGTGGCTTTTCCTGCTACACCACAGCGCCGGCCCCTAATGCCAGTTCTTTCTATTTCTCTAGAACCTTGGCATCGCCCTAGGGGAACGTGGAAATGGTGCGAGCAGTCATCATTGAGTGTTAGAGCTACAACGTCGTGCGTGGTTTCGCGCCACCGTGATAACCTCGCGGGGCGCTAGGAGAAGGTTGGAGGGGTGTGTTCAGGTCCTCCACAGCTGTTGTTGGCAATGCCGGTTTCTAACAAAAAGGAGCTGAGTCCTTGAAGGATGCAAGGTTTCTCTCGTTGGCCGTTACTGCACAGAATGCAACTGTACATGGAGACACTGAGGGTGATGTCACAGTGACTTTTGCTGTCATGGAGAAAGGACAAGACTTCATGGAGGGGGGCCGGCGCCATGGGGTAGCAGGTTAAGCTGCCACTTGCTGTGCCGGCATCCCATGTGGGTGCTGGTTCGAATCCCAGCTGCTCCACTTCTGATCCAGCTCCCTGCTATAGCCTGGGAAAGCAGTAGAAGATGGCCCAAGTCCTTGGGCCCCTGTACCTGCATTGGAGACCCGGAAGAAGCTCCTGGCTCCTGGCTTTGAATCGGCGCAGCTCCGGCCATTCATTGTGGCCAATTCAAGAGTGAACCATCAGATGGAAGGCCTCCCTCTCTCTCTCTCTCTCTCTCTGTGTGTGTGTGTGTGTGTGTGTGTGTGTGTGAAACTCTGACTTTCAAACAAATAAATCTTTAAAATAATCCATGGAGAACACAGAATCTAAGGATCATGTAAGTGGTTCTTCAGTTCCTTATCCAAACACCGTGGTCTGTGCACAGCGCACTCAGACACAGCAAAGATCAACTTCGCCGTCTCTGATGTTCCACCAACTCTCAGCCAATTGAGACGGTGGCTTGACGTTTAAGTGCGGCTATTACAGACGTGAGCTTTCCGGGTGGTCGTGCAGAACCTGCTCCTCTGTTAACGTGACCTGAGCCTTGTAAGCCTCAGTCTTCGCACTCTCCTGATATGTGTCTACATGGGTGCATCCCATGTGGGTCTCTTGTTGGACCCTGGCCCCCGGCTCACCAACATTAGGAGTGCCTGTGTGTCACTAATTTTTTTAATACTAAAATACACTTGATTTGACTTTATTATCTGGCATCTGGGTGTTGGGTTAAACATAGATTTACTGAAATGTTGGGTTGGGGGCACTACGTCTACAGGGGATTGTTGGACTTGGGACAGAGGCCCAGGAAGTCCAGCAAGGCGGGGCGATGTGGCTAAGAGCGTCCCCAGGAAGGGGGCTGGAGCGCCGAGGGCTCCTGCTGAGGAGGGGGCGGAGTCACGTCGACCTCGGGAAAGCCCCCTCCTCCCTTGGCGGGCAGGCGGGAGCCACAGTGGACACTGACACCCGTCCCCACCCCGGGCGACTCAGGGTGGAGCTTCTCAGGGTCGGCCCCTGGCGAAGCAGTTTGAGTTCCAAAGCATTTGCCGCTGCCTGGCGGGGCGGTTCCTCCAGAGACGGACCGGACCTCAGAGCCCCCCGGGGTCCAGCACTCCCACCGCTGGACAAACGCCCCGAAGAACTGAAACCGAGCGTGCGTGCACCCGTGTGCACTGCGGCGCGGCGGCATCCCACAGCCAGAGGGTGGCCGCCGCGGACAATCACGGGCACACGGGCACGCCGGAGGGAGAGTCCACTCGCGTGACCGCAGGGGCAGCCGAGGACACCGAGAAGGGCCCTGATGGCCCCTGGGGCCAACAAGTCCCTGGGGTTGGAAGCAGGAGGGGGGATGCAGGGGCAGGGGTGGGGGGAGCGTTTCAGGGGGTCAGAGGTCATGAGAGGTGGAGGGCTCTCCAGAGAGGGCGGGGCTGCTGACGCGACCATTGCAAGGTGCTTAGACGCTGGCCTGAGCACTTCCAAGAGCCAGGTGGTGCGTTTCTGTGTATTTCACCCTGTTTCTTTCTTCCTTTTTTCTTTTATTTATTTATTTATTTATTTATTTATTTATTTTTGACAGGCAGAGTGGACAGTGAGAGAGAGAGACAGAGAGAAAGGTCTTCCTTTGCCATTGGTTCACCCTCCAATGGCCGCCGCGGCCGGCGTGCTGCGGTCGGCGCACCGCGCTGATCCGATGGCAGGAGCCAGGAGCCAGGTGACAGGCAGAGTTAGACAGTGAGAGAGAGAGAGAGAGAGCTTTCTTCCTTTTTTCCGTTGGTTCACCCCCCTAATAGCCGCTACAGCCAGTGTGTTGTGGCTGGCGCACCGCGCTGACCCGAAGCCAGGAGCCAGGTGCTTCTCCTGGTCTCCCATGGGGTGCAGGGCCCAAGGACCTGGGCCGTCCTCCACTGCACTCCCGGGCCACAGCAGAGAGCTGGCCTGGAAGAGGGGCAACCAGGACAGAATCCGGTGCCCCGACCGGGACTAGAACCCGGGGTGCCGGCGCTGCAGGCGGATTAGCCTAGTGAGCCGCGGTGCCGGCCCTCACCCTGTTTCTAATACACCTCCCTGCTATGGGTTCACACATCTGCTCGCGCGTTCATTCATTGAAAGAAGTTTTTTCTGCGGCCCGGGGCCGGTGCTGGGTGTCGGGGGGTGGGGGGAGGTGCGTACGGCAGGAGCCCACAGCCTGGCTCCTCCAGGCGTGCCAGCTGGCACGGAGGGCGGGCTTGGCAGTGAGGTTACCACAACGTGGCTTTCTCGGGGTGCAGAAGGAACGCCCAAGGAAAGCTCACTCCTGAGAATTGGGACTGGTATATTTAAATTTTTTAAAAGTTTCTTTTACTTGTTTATGCATTTGACAGACAGAAACACAGTCATAGGTGCACGTGTGCACACACACAGCTCCCAGTCGCTGGTTCAGTCCCCAAACGCTTGAAATGGCCTGGGCTGAGCTGGGACAAAGCTGGACTGGGAACTCGACCCACGTCTCCCAGGCCGGCGGCCGGAGCCCGAGTCCTTGAGCCACCCCTGCTGCCTCCCAGGGCGAGCCTGGACAGGAAGCCGGCCTCGGAGCCAGAGCCAGGCCTGGGACTCAGGTGCTCCGAGGTGGGGTACCGGCGTCTCACCTAGCGTCTTAACCACGTGCCAGTCGCCTCAGACTTGTGGGATGTCGGCCTGGGCTCACAGAGTCAGCAGCTTGAAAGCGGTGTCTGGGCGTCCCTGGGCAGCGGCGACCTTGTGCTGATGGGGACACAGGAACGCGGCTTTCTGTGCCCTGCAGGAGGTCTCCGGGCCGGTGGCTGCTGATTGGCCTGCCTTTCCACCAGGCCCGCCCCTCACCCTGTGGCCCACATACTTACAACTGGGGGCGCCAGCACCACGGGATGCCTGTCCAGGGAAGAGGGCTCCCCCGGTCACCAGGGGTGCGCTCGAGCCAGCAGGAAAGAGACCAGCGCGAGAGGAACCCCCAGACACCAGAACCCCAGGAAAGCGCTCAGATGCTGCCACGCCCACAGCCCCTTAACAGGGGCACAGATCCGTGACTTTAACAAAAACCACAGGGAGTGGAGTTTCTGGTGTGCAAGGCAGATGCACACCGGGGGTCCAGCCTGGGGCCAGCAGCTGGGACTCCAGCCAGTGCCCACATGGGATGCCGGTGCCGCAGCTGGAGGTTTAGCCTGCTGTGCCACAGCGCTGGCTCCTGGTTTTTGACATGATAGCCTCTCCAGTGAAGTTTTTGAAGGCCCGTGTATAACCAGGAGCTGAAAGATGGGGTGGCTGGAGTGGACACTTGACCCAGCATTTGAGACACCTGCTTCCCACACTGGAGGGACCAGGGTTCTGGCTGCAGCCTCCTTCGGAGGGGTCAGAGGTCATGAGCCAGCAGGAGGGTCAGAGGTCATGACCCAGGGAAGCAGCATTGATGGCGCAAGTGCTTGGGCTCCTCCCACCTGTGTGCGAGACTTAGCGTGAGCTCCTGGCGTCCAGCCTCAGCCGCTGCGGGCAACTGGGGAGTGAGCCAGTGCACGTGAGCTCTCAAATAAATGGAAAGAAAAATACAAATCAAGATGGAGTGGAGGAGGGAAGGAGCCTCGTCTCCCATGTCTCCTGGGAGGGCAGCTGTGGTCCCACCTGGGGCTGACGTCCGGTGTGCTGAGTCACCCTCCACCCTGGCCTGCCTCGTGCTGAGTCATCCTCTGCCCTGGATGTGACTGGCACCTGCCCGTCTGCTTCCCACTCTGGAGGCTTTGCCCTTTGCCCTTTGCCCTTTGCCCTTTCTTTCCTTTGATCCCCTGTGGCTCTACCCCAGTCTTAGCTCTGTGCTGCTGGTCCCTTCGCTCACGACCCAGCATTCATCACTCAGCTTGTGCCAGGTCACGTGACCTCCAGAAGAGCTTCCATTAACGTCAGTTTAGCACAAAATATATCTGAAAAAGGTAAAACGAAGTGAAGCTCACGTCACATGCGTTGCTTGTCTGAAATATGGAGGCTGCCTCTCTGCAAAGTCAGGGTCAATCCCCTCCCCGCCCTCCACGGTCGTTCCTCTGCTCCTTGTCGCCCGGCACAGGAACTGAGCGCGAGAGGTGGATTCAGTCTCACCGTGACCGTGACGGCTCACGCTCTCGAGAAAACCAGCGCAAAAGCCAGGTCGAGTCCCAGCGGCTTCCTGAATGTTCTTTGTTTGCAGTGCCATAGCGCCCCCTGGTGGAAGTCAACAGTCACCATCCCAACGCCACAGCTGCAGGCTGTGGGGGCACAGGGACAACCCAGAAGGAACCCTCCCCTGGCCCCCTTTCTGCCCCTCTCTCGCTAGGCTGGTGCGCGTGGTGTCCCGTGCAAGCCTCCTGTAATGCTGTCCATGGATTCTGAGGGGTGTTTCAGCTCCCGAAATTTCGTCCTCCAGTTAACAACGCTTTGGTCTCTGGGCACCAGTACTGGACACCCAATCAACCTGAGCTCGTGAGCAGGACTTAAACATGGAAGTACCCTTCTCTGATGTGACTTCAAGCCAGAGCTACGACACCTGCTGTTCTAGCCATGCTGTGGGTGAGGATTTTCATAAAGAAAGCAAACAGGGGTTGGCGAGCGGCTGTTTAAAATTCTAAGCACACTGGAAACAGGCTTCAAAAATAAAGACAAAATAAGAAATTTTCAGACCCCTGGGATTTGAGAAAATTGTATCTAGTAGCTGGCACAACATGAAATATTAAAGGTAAGAGTACCTTCCTAACTTTGGTATAAGGCTACGTTACACTAAATATAGTATAATTTGATAAAATTTGGACATAAACTGTAGGCTGACATTAATTATCTCTGTTTACCAAAATATACCTTTCAAAGAATAAAATGCTGTATTTACAAATGTGCTTGTTTGTAAAGACTGTCACTGAGGGGCTGGCGCTGTGGGACAGCAGGTTAAAGCCTCCATCCCTTGTGTCGCCAGTGCGAGCCCTGGCTGCTCCTCTTCCGATCCAGCTCTCTGCTGTGGCCTGGGAAGGCAGTGGAAGATGCCCAAGTCTCTGGGCCCCTGCACCCGCGTGGGAGACCCAGAAGAAGCTCCTGGCTCCTGGCTTCGGATAGGCGCAGCTCCAGCCGTTGCGGCCATTTTGGGAGTGAACCAGTGGATGGAAGACCTTTCTCTCTGTCTCTCCCTTTCACTGTCTGTAACTCTATCTCTCAAATAAATAAATAAAAATTTAAAAAATAAAAAAAAGAAAGTCGTTTACCAAAGCCTTGCATTGGAGACCAACAAAGAGATTGTTTGAACTGGGGTTCAAATATGCAAGATTCTATCATGAACTTTGTCACCTTTGTTAGCCGTCAGAAATGCAGATTAGAAACAGCAATTCCGCTCTCACGTTCATTCTAGGTTAGCTGAGATGGAAACACTGACGGCGGCAAGTGCTGAGTGTGTGGAGTAACAAACCCTGCGCACGGTCATTGGGTGGAGATCAGTCAGGACGAGCACCTCGGAGACCTGTGCAGGGCGAATTCAGACCCGATGGCTCGTGCGTGGTGAACATGATTACAGAATTGTGCGCAGCAGGGTTGGACGAGGCAGCCCGAAAGGCAGAGATGGTGGCTCGGTGGCTTGGTGGCACGGTGGCTCGGTGGCTCAGTGGCTCGGTGGCACGGTGGCTCGGTGGCTCGGTGGCTCGGTGGCACGGTGGCTCGGTGGCCGCCGAGCGGGGAATCAGATAAGCATGCGGCCTTCCAAGTGCAAGCCCGTGTTTCCGCTCTCAGGTCCCGGGGTCGTAGCCGAGGTGGAGCAGAAAACTTCAATTCCAGGAGCAGAAATGGTGCAGACCCAACCCTACGACCCCGGTTCAAACAACCTGGAAATTCATATGGACTTGGAACCACAAAACTGCCCATCTGGGAAGGGAAATTGCCTTCTCCCAGGCAGATATTGGAAGAGAAAAAAATCCATTTATTGAGAAGCACCAGCAGCAGTATATTAAACTATTGTGACTTCCTTCCAAGTGTGTGGCTTGAAAGAACTTACAGATACCCAATATTAGCAATTCTGTTAATCAGTTTCCAGCATCCAAGGGTTTCCCCTTCCTGCTCTCCCTGCCCCCAGATTTCTTGGTCTTACGATGGACCAGAAACCGCATGGTTTTACACGCTTGATCTGATACGTTCTGAGACACACACACACACACACACACAGGGAGCAACCCCCAGGTGAGGAGGCCAACACACCCACCTCCCCCAAAGCTCGTTCCGGGACCCCCCTCCCTTCTCCTCCCCACAAACCACTGATTCTGCTTTCTGTCTTGACAACTTAGTTGGAATTTTCCGGACTGTTCCAGAAGTCGGTCCTGATCACGTGTAGTGACGTAGCCTCTCCCTCCTGAGCCGGGTGTCCCAGCCCTACCCACAGAGCACTCAGTCTGCAGACGCCGTCTCTGCCACAAGTTTCCCAACGTGGAGCCACTTTGCATGCCCGGTAGACGAAACCGGGTCACAGTGTGATTTTAGAAGTCTCTCCTCCGATTGGATTAGCTAGTAATTATTTGAGATTTTCGCATTAGCTTTCGGCAGGAAAATCGGACTATCAATATCTTTCCTTACACCGCCTCACCCTATTTTGGAATAAAAGTTACATGGGTATCAGACAACGAAGGAGGCAGCCTTCCGCTTTCTGGAATGATCTGCCCAGGCTGGGACTCGCCGCCCTTGAGAGGGCGGGGCTGTCACAGGAGCCTGGGCTCCGCTTGGGAGGGGAGGGGCTCCGATCCCACCCCCACTGCCTCTTTATTGCTCTGTTCGTATTTCCTGTGCCCGTCTTAGCTTTCTAGGTTCTTCCCAAAAACTTACTTTATTTAGGCTTTAAAATGTATTAGAACACAGTGATAGGGGATCTGTGATGCCAGTTTTGCAGCCACCCGCCCTGTATGGTTTCCATCTTGGATTATTCCCTAGTGTTGCCAAGGGCTCGCCTCACTTTTCCTCCCAAACACAAGACCTTTGTGCTGTCCACCGTCTCTGTTTTAGTCTGGCACGATTCTTATTATTCTCACTCTGATTTCTGTGTGTCTCGAGCTGTTTTTCCAAGTCTCCGGACTGAATGCTTTAACTTGCTTTTATCTATTTCTTATTTCCGAATGAATATAATTATATGCTATCCCATAAGCATCGATTTCTCTGGTTTTAAAGTGCTAGCCCCAAAGCTTTCGTTGTTATTCAGGTCTACATGTTTAATTATTTTAAAAATATTTACCTTTAAATCCGACCTTTATTTTTAAAGAATTATTTATTTATTTATTTATTTGAAAGGCAGAGTTACAGAGAAGCAGAAGCAGAGAGAGAGAGAGAGAGGCCTTCCATCCGATGTTTCACTCCCTTGGTGGTTGCAACAGCTGGAGCTGTGCTGATCCTAAGCCAGGAGCTGGAAGCTTCTTTCTGATCTCTTCTTTGGGTGCAGGGGCCCAAGCCCCTGGGCCATCTTCCACTGCTTTCCCAGGCCATAGCGGAGAGCTGGATTGGAAGTGGAGCAGCCGGGTCATGAACTGGAGCCCATATGGGATGCCGGTACTGCATGCGGCAGCTTTACCCGTTACACCACAGCGCCAGCCCCTTTATTTATTTATTTATTTTTAAAGATGTATTTATTTGAAAGAGAGTTATAGACAAAGATAGGAGAGAGAGAGAGAGAGAGGTCTTCCATTCTCTGATTCAGTCCCCAAATGGCCCCAGTGGCCACGGCTGGGCCAGGTCAAGGCCAGGAGCCTGGAGCTTCTTCAGGGACTCCCACGTGGACGCAGGGGCCCAAAAACTTGGGCCATCTTCCTCTGCTTTCCCAGGCCATCAGCAGGCGCTGGATGGGAAGTGGAGCAACCAGGACTCGGCCAGTGCCCTATAGGGCATCGCTGTTACAGGCGATGGCTTCACCTACTGCCCGCCCCGCCCCCAACCCAACCTTTATTTAGAAATGCATTGTTCAGTTGGCAGTCCCTTGTGATTTTTTATGTTTTGCTTTTTAATTCAAAATTGAGTGCATTATGGTGTTAATTATGGCTTCTTTGTCTGAAACACGATCGCTGTTGTGGTGGGGGCTTTCTGGGCACTTGAAAATACTGTTTTTGTTTGTGTGGGGGAAAATGTTTCGGGCTTAATCATCGCGTGCTTCAGGCCTTCTGGCTAAATCTGACTGAGGAGTTTGGTTTGCTCCCAAATGTTTCCGTTTACTGGGCTTGGTGTAGTGACTCCGTGTGTGTATACATGGTTGGAATGTGACCATCACAATAGCGTTTCTAGGAGATCAAAGGTGAGCACCTTAGGAAGGCACACAGCAGGGGTTCGCTTAGGGAGGTGGGGTGCAGTGATGGGCCCCAGTGAGCTCTCGGGAAGGCGGGGTGAGGGGCGCTCTGACCCTGGCTCCGATCCTCCTGGCCTTCTTGGTTGTGCAGAGCGGAGGAAGCAGCATCAGGACGAGCGACTCCTGGGCGCAGCTCAGGGAAGAAAAACGACTCAGCGTCTCCGTGGGGGCCGCGGCTTTTAAATGGCGTCGGTTGGGTCTGTTCTCAGGTCGGAGGTTGCTGTATCTCAAGTAGATTCGCATTTATGTATTTTTGTATGATTTCCCACTTCAAGCTTTTTGATTAAACAACAAAATTACTCGTTTTCACAGCAGCTAGAAGGCACTCGGTGCACAGTGAGATTCCTGGCAGACGCGCGGAGGAGATTGGTGGTCAGCCTTCTAAGCTGTCAGCGCAGCTCCACGCGGTGAAGGGTCCCAGGACGTGTACCGTCTCCTGGCAGCTGCCGTCTACCTGGGAAATTTCTGTGGTCCGTGTCTGTTACTCTTGAAGCCAGGAAAATTTCTAAGTAGAAGAAGGTGAGAAATAGCAGCATAGCAGAACCAGTGGCGGAGAGAAAAGCCACAATGACTTGCATTTTATAAGTCCTGCGGCACTCACGTATGATCAACTGCCAAAAGCCGTGTGTAGGCGCCCATGGGGAAGAATTCTCTCTCTCTCTCCCTCTCCCCCCACCACCATGGATGCAAGGATGGAATCTCACGAGTCGAGAGCTTGCCCGAGACCTGTTCCTTACCCCTTACCCTTAGCAAAACACCTGAGTGGCTGACAGCGCGGTTTACTTCCCGTTCCTCTGTGGCTCAGCGGGCTCAGCCAGCATCTCCCAGTGGGGTCTCTCCAGGGTTGCAAACACTGGGTTGGCCACCAAGTTGGGGCATGGCCAGCGCTGGCCGCTGAGGCTGCCTGCGGACTGCACACTGGCAGGGGTCCTGGGGCAGGGTGACTGGGTGAGTCCCACCGCTGGGAGGAGACCAGGTCTTCCCAGAGAGAGAGAACACCTTGAGCGAGCCTACAAGAGCCAAGGGCACGGCGGCCTCTCCTAGACGGACCTCAAGGGGGCAGAGCATCTGTTGGCCCAGCAGTCACTGAGACTGGCCTGGATTCCAGGGGAGGAGACCCAGGCCCACATCGCCCGCCGCACAGGAGAGCACGGGGAAGGGGGCGGTGCTGGGGCCATTTTTGCAAATGGTCTGCAGCGGTCGCATGGCTAAGGGTGGCCGAGAACAGGATGACACCGGAGTTTTATTTTCCTACTGAAAGCCACAGCTTCTCCTTGAGATTGGTGGGGTCGGATTGCATCACGATGTCTGGCAATGATTTTCTTCTTTATAAATAGGAATATCTGAGGGCAGTTCCATCAGGGCTGGTGCCCAAAATATTCTATAGCCAACTGAGTTTGCCAACTGTTTTAAATATGCCCAGTACTTACCCAGAGCTCGGTGGGGCTGCTAATTTACCGTTCATCCATGGTCTTAGAGTACAAGTGAGTAGGCTTTGGTTGCCAATTGGTTATCAGTAACACAGCTGTTTTCTCACGGGTAAAAATAGGATTTGGCAACCGCCTCCCGGATTGAAGTCGTGACTGGGTCCCTGCACTTCCTGCCCCCAGCAAAGCGCTGAAGACAGTGTGCAGCTGCCGTCCTCCGCTCTGGGGTCACAGGAGTGATCTGCTTCCTCTCCAGCCCCTCCCCGTGGAAGGGATCCAGGGAGCCTCGCGCGTGGAAGACTCTGGAAGCCTGGGTCGGTGGCACGCCTGGAGCCCGGGCACCTTTTCCTTGGCAGTGATGTGGCCTACTTGGTTTTGCTCCTGGTGGATCGCGAGGGGCTTGAGGGGCGCGGGCAGCGAGCTCGGCCACTCCCCCTCCTCATCGCCATCAGCACCCTGCTTCGTCCCATCCCTCCCTCCCGGCTTCACTGTTGCCTCCCTCCTTGGTGTCACTGCTTCCGTCCGGCCTGGCCAGGGCTGCTGGGAGGCCCCGCCCTCCTGCCCGCCCCCAGCCCTGCCCTGTCTCTCTGCTCCTCCCCAATCCCTGGACAGGGCAGGTGCCTCTAGGGAGGTCGGGAAGGGGAGACCCGTACAGGCGGCAGAAGCGAGCTGTCCGACCCGCAGCCAGCGCCCAGGCAGCCTCGGGCGCGTCCTGCAGAGCCTCCCTGGCCGGACTCCTGCCGCCCCCTAACCACAGCCCTGCGCTGACCCTGGGCCGGCTCAGGTGCCCCCCGGGGCTCTCTGCCCTCTGTCCTCAGCGCAGAGCAAAGCAGGCGGCTCAGGGGCTGGGCGTGCACACCTGGGGCTGGGGCTGCGGGTGCCGCAACTCTGCCTCGCCAGGCCTCTCTTGCCATTTTGGCCAAATAGTACAAAAATTAGGTTTGGCCTTGGCCTGCTCATTTTTCTGTTGTCCACATTAGAACGATTTGTTCCAGTCTATGTTTAGCTCAAGTCCCAAATAAATGTAATATGTAACTAAAACTCTCTGGTCTTGGGGGTTGTTTGTCATTTGGGGGTGGCCTTAAAGATGGAGGTGAATTCATTTATGTATTTTATTGAGGTGGTGGGCAGGTCTTTATAATGATTTGCTCCTGTTTGCAAACTTAAAATAGAACAAATAAAACTGAAGCCAGTAAGACGCCATCGAAGCGAGAGCAGGTTTCCCGGGCACCACGACGTGGGCGTGGCCTCAGGCACCTCAGTTGGCGGCTGCGGTTTGGGTTAAAAGATGAAACCATTGAGCTTTCTGGCTGTTGCCTGGCAAGCAGAACACACATGTGGTTGGAAAGGAAATTTTCTTGGAAGATTTATTTTATTTATTTGAAAGAGTGAGAGAAAGGGAGAGGCAGAGGGAGAGGGAGAGAGAAGGATCCTCCATCCGCTGGTTCACTCCCCAGGTGGCCACAATGGCCAGGACTGAGCCAAGCTGAAGCCAGCAGCCGGGCTCCATGTGGGTATCCCGCGTGGGCAGCAGGGGCCCAGGCGTGCACTGCTTTCCCAGGAGCAGTGGCAGGGAGCTGGATTGGAAGCGGAGTAGCTGGGGCTCGAACCAGCACTTGGATATGGGATGCCGGTGTCACGGGGGTGGATTAGCCTGCCGTGCTACAACACTGGCTCCTGGATACTCAGTCCTGGCCAGAGCCCAGATGGTGTCTGTGTGGGCAGCGCGGAGCCCAGGCCGCCTCTCGGTGCCCTCACAGCACCTACCACCAGGCCACCCCACCTTGGGTCATCCCTTCCTGCCCACTGTGCCCTAAAACCCCAGCTCATCAGCAGGGAGTGGCACTGGAAGTGAAGCAGTCGGGACTCGAACCGGCGCCCATCCGGGATGCTGGCACTGCAGGTGGTGGCTTTACCTGCTACACCACAGCACCGGGCCCGTGTTCCCTCTCTGTGGCTGCTGCTTGGTGCATGCTGGGAACCAAACATGCAATTGTTCACGTGTGTCCGATGGCCGCCACTCAAGCCGGGTGCGTCCCTCGGCGTCACTCTCCTGGGAGGGAGAGAGAGAAAGGACCCACCGTGTGCTCTCACACTCACGCACACGTGTTTCCCGAGCACCTGCGGTGTTGAGCTGTGCCCCCGGCCTGCGGGACGCAGGTGACCCGGACAGCACCGCAGGTGCTCTGCAGAGGGCAGTGCCGATGACAGTGTCGCTGTCACTCACACACCAAGTCTCCTTGTACCTCCAGGGCCCGTGGGCAGCCCTGGGAGGGGGGGCTCATGTGCGTCACTCATGGGGAGTTCAGACAAGACACACCTCACATTTCTCCAGGGAACCCGTGGCCCATCTGAGCCTCCTGGGCTGGTCAAGCAGATGGCAGCCCAGGGACCCATGGGCCTTCCCTCCCCAGCTGCTGAGTGCCGGTGTCTGGAGCCCCCTGGGCCTGGCCAGGCAAGAGGGGGCAACAGGAGGGCAGACCCAGGGTGAGACGGCCCGGCCACCACGCCAGGACCCCCCTGGAGAGGACGTGACGTAAACACTCACACAGCCACGACCAAGTGTGCAGCCACTGGGGCACAGCGAGGAGTCGCCCAGGGCACTGCAGAGTGGACGCAGCTGCAGGCGGAGCCCACTGACCTCTCACGCTCGGGGCGTCCCCCAGCTGCAGAAGGCCGGGGCGGAGCAGTGAGCGCTGGAGTCTGGGAGAGCCGGGAGCCGGGTCCTGGTCCCTCCGTGCTGCTGTCTGGTTTGCTCTCTCATCGGGTTGCTGTATGACCAGAGTCTCACACGCCCAGCCTTGGACTGGTTCCACAGAGCTCATCGTGGACGACAGGGGGCCCCTCCCCAGCCCCCACTTCCTGTTTCCCAGGCACAGTCACTGCGCGGCCAATTTCAGCGGACGCTTCTGTCCCCACTTCCTGTGCCGAATCACACGGCCCCTTCTGGACACATCAACCCCGGACATTTCTCGCGCCTTCCCCGCGGTGGCTGAGGACGGCTCTCTCCTTGGCACCTCTGAGCCCGCGGTGGCCGTGCCTGGAACCCTGCCCTCCATCACCTGAGCAGGCCATGTGGCAACCTCAGCAGGACCAAGAGGTGTTTATGTAAATACAGACCGTGTTTGCAGTGCCCTCCGTGAGGGTCAGGTTCGTGGCGCTTGGCCAGGACAGAATGCTGTTATCACTCTGAACATCGAGCCAGGGCCTGCTGCCTAGGTGTTTGGTGGGTGTGGCCAGAATCTACAGCCCTTGGCTGTAAGCAAGGATGATTGTTCTGCTGGTGTGGGCGGGCCACACCTAATCAGTTGAAGGGATTTAAAGGGCACACCGGGGTTTCCCTGAGGAAGCAGAAATTCTGCCCAAGGCTGCAGGAGTGCACTGTCTGGGGGCCCCAGGCTGCCCTGAAGACTTGGAGCTTGACATCCTGTAGTCACACGAGCCACTTCCTGTAGACGGGTCAATGTATAGACACACACACGACCAGAGACCCACACAGAGATACACACAGACACACACACACACAGACACACAGACACACACACTGCCCTGAAGACTTGGAGTTTGACAGCCCAAGTCACACGAGCCAATTCGTGGACATAGGTCAATGTGTAGACACACACAGAGACATACACAGAGATACACATAGACACACACTCAGACAGGCACACACACATATAGACACAGACACACACACAGACACACATAGACACAGACACACATAGATACAGACATAGATAGACACACACAGAGGAACACAGACACAGACATTCACATAGACAGACACACAGACACACACAGTCACAGAGACACGCAGACATGCACAGTCACAGACACAGATGGACACACACAGATACACACATAGACATAGACACAGACACACACAGAGACACACACACAGACACACACACACACAGTCTCTCACACACACACATGCACACACACAGGAAGGCTAATATGGCTCCTGCAGGTGCCGCTTCCCCAGAGAGCCCAGCCTCGTCCACAGGCCACGTCCCCCGCCCACGAGCTGACGTCCCCTTTTCTGCATCGTGCTGTGTTTCCCCGGGTCACTGATGGCCTTGGGT
The DNA here is from genome assembly GCF_051225735.1 of Oryctolagus cuniculus. Taxonomy (NCBI): domain Eukaryota; kingdom Metazoa; phylum Chordata; class Mammalia; order Lagomorpha; family Leporidae; genus Oryctolagus; species Oryctolagus cuniculus. The sequence continues at coordinate 4,722,140 of NC_142869.1, read as the reverse complement.
TTTGTCCACCTGCCCTTCCATGTAGCCAACACCACCAGATCTCCAGGCCGCCCGCCCGCTCGCTGACACCCCTCTGGGTGCCGTGTGCATGCCAGTGTCTTCCACGCCTGCCGTGGGGCTGGCGAAGGCTGTGCTGGTGCCGTCAGCCGTCACGGCCCCACCTGCCCCCACCTCCCGGGGCCTCTAGGGGCTCCGCTCGCCTCACCCCTTGGCAGGCTCCCCACCCCCATCCTGAACTCTGTGCCTGCCTTCAACGCAGCCGTCTTCATCGGCTTCCTGGAAGCGCAGCCTAGGAGGTGAGCTCCCAACATCTTCAATATCTGGAAGCGTCTCCTCTCCCCAGACTGAAGACTGCGGGGTCCCGGGCTGGATTTCACATCCCCCGAGACTCCAAGGCTCTGTCGTGCTGTCTGCCAGCCCCCAGCGTCTGCTCCCAGCAGGCCCCAGGGGCACTGGCTCTGTGTGGAAGTGGCAAAGGCGTCTGCTGGTTCCCAGCGTGGTACAACTTCATGAGAGCCTGGCCTGCGAGGCTGGGCATCCTGGTGGAAATGCGCCCAGGTCTGGCGCTGCTTCTACAGGTTGATTTTATTTATTTGAAAGGCAGGGTGACAGCGAGAGGGCGGTGGTGGTGGGGGGAGTTCTTCCATGCACTGATTCGCTCCCTAAATGGGCACAACGGCTGGGGCTGGCCAGGGGAAACCAGGAGCCAGGGATTCCACCCGGGTCTGCCACATGGGTGCAGGGGTCCAAGCACTCGGCCATCAGCTGCTGCTTCCCCAGGCCATCAAGAGGGAGCTGGACGGGAAGTGGAGCAGCCAGGCTCTGATACGGGATGTCAACACTGCAGGTGGCAGCTTAACCCATTACGCCACAACACCAGCACCTAAAATCTAAAATGTTTTTGAAAGCCAGCATGAAGCCGCCAGCATAGCTCCACACCCTGAAACACTGTTCCATGCGCAAAATGATTAAACATGCTGAGGACAATTGCCTGCAGGTACACGGGTAACGCGACCACGCAACACAAATGGGCTTCCTGTTTGGACTGAGGCCCGTCCCCAGGCTAGCTCTCGAGGCATGTGTGAAGATCCCAAACCGTTCCTGGCCTGGGACCTCGAGCTGCATCCCGGGTGCTGCGTGCTGGCTGGTCCCGCCCGTGGGAACCAGGTCCTCCTCTCTGGAGTGTGGAGGCTCCTGCCCCGCCCCCTCTCCCCTCCCCCCTCCTGCTGCAGCTCCCAGGGCTCCGGGCCTGGCTTTGCGGGGCTGCGTCTCCTGACTCCTTACCTCTCTCTCCCGACTGCCGTCTTTCCTTCTGCTTTGAACTGAGCTTTTTTTTTTTTTTTCCCAACTTTAGTTTCAACATTTCCATCAAGGGTTAAATTTCTACTTTTTTTTTTTTAATTATAAGAGCTTTCTTGTTACTCTTTCCCATTGCTTTTTTTTTGACAGGCAGAGTGGACAGTGAGAGAGAGAGAGACAGAGAGAAAGGTCTTCCTTTTCCATTGGTTCATCCCCCAATGGCCGCTACAGCCGGCGTGCTGTGGCTGGCGCACCGCGCTGATCCGAAGGCAGGAGCCAGGTGCTTCTCCTGGTCTCCCATGTGGGTGCAGGGCCCAAGCACTTGGGCCATCCTCCACTGCACTCCCAGGCAACAGCAGAGAGCTGGACTAGAAGAGGAGCAACTGGGACAGAATCCGGCGCCCCGACCGGGACTAGAACCCGGTGTGCCGGCCCTGCAAGGCGGGGGATTAGCCTAGTGAACCGTGGCGCTGGCCTCCCATTGCTTTTTTTTTTAAAAAAGATTTTTTATTTATTAGACAGGTAGAGTTACAAACAGAAAGAGGGAGAGGGAGAGGGAGAGAGAGAGAGAAAGAGAGAGAGAGAGATCTTCCATTTGCTGGTTCACTCCCCAGAGGGCTCCAACAGTCAGAGCTGGGCCAATGTGAAACCAGGATCCAGGAGCTTCCTCTGGGTCTTCCATGTGGGTGCAGGGGCCCAATCATGTGGGCCATCTTCCACTGCTTTCCCAGGCCACAACAGAGAGCTGGATTGGAAGTGGAGCAGCCGGGACTAGAACCGGCACCCATAGGAAAAGCCAGCACTGCAAGCGGTGGCTTTACCCGCTATGCCACAGCGCTGGACCCAAAAGCCGGTTTTATGGGAGTGTCATTTACATGAGTGAGTCTCCCCAATTCTAAGCACACGGCCTGATGGTTTTGTGACAACAGACTGCAATCCGTCACCAGCCCTCCTGTCCCTCGTGCCCCCAGGCCACTCCCCTTCCGCTCTGCCCTCACCTATGCCCTTGTGAACACCTGGCTTTCTAGGTGGTGTCATTTTTTTAAAAAAAAATATTTATTTTATTTATTTGAAAGACAGAGTTACAGAGAGAGGTAGAGACAGAGAGAGAGGTCTTCCATCTGCTGGTTCACTCCCCAGATGGACTCAACAGCCGGAGCTGCACAGATCTGATGCCAAGAGCCAGGAGTGTCTTCCAGGTCTCTCACGTGGGTGCAGGGGCCCAAGCACTTGGGCCATCTTTCACTGCTTTCCCAGTTCATAGCAGAGAGCTGGATCGGAAGAGGAGCAGCTGGGACTAGAACCAGTGCCCATACAGGATGCCGGCACTGCAAGCCAGGGCTTTAACCCACTGCGCCACAGCTCCAGCCCCCAGGTGGTGTCTTAACCCCATTGCAAAGGCCCTCCCACATTTACATTTAAATAAAGTAAACTGGGGTAGTGGGTAAAGCTGCTGCCTGCAGTGCCATCATCGTATGTGGGCACCAGTTTGAGTCCCAGCTGCCCCACTTCCAATCCAGCTCCCTGCTAATGGCCTGGGAAAGCAGTGGAAGATGGCCCAAGTGCCTGGGCCCCTGCACCCATGTGGGAGACAGGGGGAGAGCTCCCGACTCCTGGCTTCGGATCAGCCCAGCTCTGGCTGTTGTGTCCATCTGGGGAGTGAACCAGCAGATGGAAGACCTCTGTCTCTGTCTCTACCTCTCTCTGTAATTCTGCCTTTCATATAAATAAATACAATCTTTGAAAAAAAATGGAGTAAACTTTAGAAGTCCACCTCTGCTTCACAATAGCCTCCCTTCAAGTACTCGAGAGTCCCGTGTGACCGCGGCTCCTGCGTGGGACGGCTCAGACACAGAGCGTGTCCCTCGTCTCTGAAACCCTCCTGGGCACCTGCGGGAGAGATGCGAACGCCCAGGCTTTCGTCCCATAGTCATTGCAGACAACTCAAACGAACGGCGGCCCCTTTCCTGTAACTGTGCAGAATTCTTCCAAATCATTCATAGCACTGTTCCCTGTGTAAGCTTGCTTTCCTTTTATCTTTTAGCTGTATCCATCCGATATCCAGTTCCTCCACTGACTTGTTTTAATTTCCAAGACCTGTTTATTATGCTGTCATTTTTCATAGCAGCCTGTTCTTGTTTAATGAACGCAGTGTTGATTCTTAAAATTCTCTGTGGATATTCAGTAGACATTTTTTAAAAGCACACTTTTTTTTTTCTTTCTTGTGTAATTCAATTTACCTTTCCTTGCAGAAATGTGGTCACCTTAGGACATAAGTCAGGATTCTCGTCTGAGCTCCTGTGGGTGAAGATCCAGGTCTCACCGGCATTGGCGACCATGATGAGCGGCCCTCACAGGGTGGAGGCGCTGTCCCCACTCTGGTAACGTGTGTCCCTGGAGGGCATCGCTTGGTTACATGTTTGGGGAGTGGGCATGTCCCTGCCCCCCTGCCCCGGGAGTGGGCAGTAGGGGCTTCAGCTGGTTTCAGGGGCAGGTGCGTGGCCTGGAGACTGGAGGGTCTTTCGCTGGAGGCAGACAGAGAGCCGGGAGCGTGCATGAGGGCCGCTGGCAAGCCCAGGGACCCCACCGAGTTTCTCACTCAGAGGGGTGGGGGTGCGGCCTGGGAATGTGCATTCACTGCGGGTTTCTGCGAGCCCAAGGGCAGTCTCTGAACGAGGGAGGGGCTCTCACGGCTGTGCTGAAGACTCCGTGCTGGGGGCGCGGCGGGAGGCTGTCCCAGGGCCTCGTGCTCTGATGAGCACCCTGACCTGCAGCAGAGACCCGGCCCCTCCTGGAGCCCAGCTGCTCACCCAGAGCCCAGGTGGCGTCCAGCAGTTCTGGAAGTTTCTGAGGCCAGGTAGCCTCTGTCCAGCCGTGAGCTGTTTCATTTCTGGCTAAACTGTGCCCCCCCCCCCCCATTCTTCTGCTTTACGTCATTCATGCATTTTAAAATTGCGCTCATGGGGGCCGGCGTCCATATGGGCACTGGTTCTGTCCCGGTTGCCCCTCTTCCAGTCCAGCTCTCTGCTGTGGCCCGGGAGGGCAGTGGGGGATGGCCCAAGTGCTTGGGCCCTGCACCCCATGGGAGACCAGGAGAAGCACCTGGCTCCTGGCTTCGGATCGGCACAGCGCCGGCTGTAGCAGCCATTTGGGGAGTGAACCAACGGAAGGAAGACCATTCTCTCTGTCTCTCTCTCACTGTCTATAACTCTACCTTTCAAATAAATAAAAAAATTTTAAAAAATTGCCCTCCTGTTTCTGGGACCCTATGCTATTTCCTGGCATTGCCACGAGCTCTCCCCCCACCTCCTTCTTCACTTTTAATGTGATAGGGAGAACAATATAACCAAATTTAAAAGGCTTTTATTCATTAAACGCTGCTTCTGTCCTTTCAACAACACCCGGGGCGGAAGCAGGAGCCCAGCTGCCGTCTGGGGCTGGCACTGCCCGGGCATCTGCAACACAGCACCATCCCAGCTGCTCAACGTGGCCCTGGACCTCACTGTCCCCGGAACCCGCCAATGATACGCTCAGCTTCCCTCACGCGTCGTCCCCAAAGAAGCCCGACACACGACCAGTGGACAGAGCAAAGCGTACGCTCCAGAGCCACCTCCGTGGACCTCAGCCTCCAAGACCCACGGGGAGGCTGCCTGTGGACGTTCGGTTCCCCCAGGGGGCATGTGCCTGGCTGGGCAGAGGGTGACCCTGCGTGCCTGCCCCGCTCCTGGTCCGGCTCCAGGAGGCACCACCTCCTGCGTCTCACCCGTGCTTCCGGGTGCTCAGATTCTCGGTTTCCTGGGCCTGCCCGTTCTCCCACCTTCTCAAGACGGAACGCCCGGGCTGCCTGTGGCTAAGCGTCCAGGCGGGGAGCAGCCCCGCCCTCTTTCCATGTGTGCCGGATTCAGCAGCTCCCCAGCCGACCGAGGGGGGCTGTGCGGGAGCACACGGGCGCTGCTCTAAGCGTTTGCACAGTAGCGATAGGGAAGGGACGCATTTGAGACCCTGGACAGAGGCCTGTCGGGACCCCTCTCAGGCGTCCCCTGGCATCCCCGAGGCAAACCCCGCGGACTCCCAGCTCCCGCCTGGCTCTCCTCCCCCAGCCCTGTACCTTCCCCAGGGCCACACATCCACCGTGGCTGAGCAGAAATGCAAGCGCTGTGGCACAGCAGGCTAAGCTGCCCCCCAAGGCCGACATTCCATACTGGAATGCTGGTCCGCGTCCCAGCTGCCCTGCTCCTGGTCCAGCTCCTGTTGACACGCCTGGGAAGACAGGGAAAGTGACTGATGTCCGTGGGTCCCTGCTGCACATGGGGGAGACCCAGATGGAATTCTGGGCTCCTGGCTTCAGCCTGGCCCAGCCCTGACTATCGTGCCAACTGGGGAATGAACCAGTGGTTGAAAGATTTCTCTCTCTCTGTCTCTCTCTCAGTCTCTCTCTCTCTCTCTCTCTCTCATTCAACTAAATAAATAAATAAGTTAAAAGAAGTCTCCCAGCCACCTCTGGATGATCTGTGTCCCATTTTTTTTTCTTTTAAAATGAGTTTTAAACTTGCTGGAGGAGCCGGCGCCGTGGCTCAACAGGATAATACTCCGCCTAGCGGCGCCGGCACACCGGGTTCTAGTCCTGGTCAGGGCGCCGGATTCTGTCCCAGTTGCCCCTCTTCCAGGCCAGCTCTCTGCTGTGGCCAGGGAGTGCAGTGGAGGATGGCCCAGGTGCTTGGGCCCTGCACCCCATGGGAGACCAGGATAAGTACCTGGCTCCTGTCATCGGATCAGCGCAGTGCGCCGGCCGTGGCAGCCATTGGAGGGTGAACCAATGGCAAAGGAAGACCTTTCTCTCTGTCTCTCTCTCTCTCTCACTGTTCACTCTGCCAAAAAAAAAAAAAAAAAAAAAAAAAAAAACAAAAAAAAAAAACAAAAAAAAAAAACAACACAACTTGCTGGAGGAAAGCCGGCTTTGAGAGGGATACAGCTGGGCTGGGGCTGGGCTGTGTTGTCCACCTGCGGGTTTACCTGGCCTGAGCACCCATGGCTCAGAGACCCGGAGGCTGTGTGGGGAAAACAGGTGGACAGGGGCCACAGCCTCAGGGCCACGCCATCTCTCCCTGGGCCAGGCACACGCGAGAGCCTCATGAATGATTGAATGGATGCCAGCTTTTGTTACCTGCTCCTTAATTTGATAAAGCAGACGTAAGACGCGCCCAGGAGAGAAGTGTTTCAAACACACACCAAAGTCTGACTTTCCAACCTCACCTCCCCAAGATGCCCTGGGTACCGACGGGCAGCTCTGCCTTCCAGATGGCTATGCAAATGAGCTGCTGTTAAACCGGCGGGGCAGCCACAACTGCCGCACTTCGGCTGTGCTCAGGGTGGACCCCCGAGCCTGGCTGAGAGTCGCTGGGGCTCAGCATTGCAGATGCCTGCGTGATGGACAGGAGCTGCCGGGCAGCCGGCGTCCGCATCTCAGAGCCTCCTGCTACTGCCCAGTTGTCCCCACACCTGCGCCTGGGCACCTTCGCAGACGGGGTCCCTCCCTCTCTGCCTCCCCCTCCAATCGCCTTGCAGACTTCTCAGCCTCCGTTCTCACATTCCTCTCCCCTCGCCGTTTTCCTTAAAGGTCAGGTTGAAGCCAGGTTCCCCCTGGGCTCGCAGCTCCACTCCGCTGAATCCCTGAGGGTGGTCCCCACTCGGTGTGCAGGCTTCTCCCCAGGCTGGGTGTCACTCGGCAAGCCCCTCCCCAGGACAGACGGGCAGGCCACACTCGGGTCCTGCCAAGACTCACACATCGCCTCCTGGGCTCCGGTCCCCCCAGCCGAGGTCCCTGCGGCCAGTCGGAGCTGTCGGCAGAGGGGCTGGGGACCTTGGGCAGGAAGAGCCCCTGTGAGGGTGAGCGCGCTCCCCTCCTGCAGCCCAGAAGGGCAGGTGCTGGGGCAGGAAGCGGGAGGGAGCCCCGTAGCAGTCAGCCGGTGCCAAGGGCGGTTGCCAGCCAGAGGCAGGAGTGTGTGCAGGACCATGTGCATGCGTGTGCATGCGTGTGTGCACGTGTGCGTGTGTTCTATGGCGTAAGTTCCTCCCGTTTCTGTTCCCCGCATCTTTTCTCCTGCCTGGACTGGGGGATTCCACTCAGTTTTCTCAGCCCCCTCTGAGCAGCCAGGCGTGTGTTCGTGCAGTGGTTTGCTGGTCCGTGTTCACCAGAATCTCTGGTCAACACTTGCCCGTCTGCGGTGTGACTGCTCCCGCCACGGCCTCCTGCAGGTTACCAGCTCCACATCACTGATGGCAGAGCCGGGGGGACACACAAGCCGGTCTCCATGGCTACACAGCAAGTACATTTTTATAACATAGGATACATGTATTTTCCCCACACGGACACCTCAGATGTAAATAGCCTCAAGAGCATTGATAACAGTCAAATAAGCAGGAATCGATGCATTGTTCATCCAAATGCATGCTGCGCCGATCCGATGGCAGGAGCCAGGTGCTTCTCCTGGTCTCCCATGGGGTGCAGGGCCCAAGCACTTGGGCCATCCTCCACTGCACTCCCGGGCCACAGCAGAGAGCTGGCCTGGAAGAGGAGCAGCCGGGACTAGAACCTGGCGCCCACATGGGATGCCGGCGCCGCAGGCAGAGGATTAGCCAAGTGAGCCACGGCGCCGGCCCTGCACTTAGTTCTTAATCAGGATTGTGTTTCGCAGTTGGCTCACAAAATCCCTGAACACGCAGCCATTAGCTCTTGTGGGCTGGAGCAGGCAGGAGAGCCGCCGGCTCTCTTGGGGAGCAGGGGCCTGGGACTCAGGCACTTTCTCAAAAGTTTATGCCAACCAGTTCTCCTTCCCCCTGCTCTTAATTCTGCATCTCAGTTCCGCACGGTTCCCAGGCGGACAGCTGAATTGCTTTGCTTTATTTTACTGTGTTGGCTACGGAGCCCTCTGGGGTGTCCTAGAGTGAGTGACACTGAGGGAACTTTGACTCTGAGCTGGAGTGAGGCCTTGATGTCCACACACACACGCACGCACACGCCCATGTTCATATACGTCCATACACATGCACATCCATACACACATCCACACACACAGTCATACACACACACACACATCCATCCATCCCCACACACGCCCATACACACCAATACACACCTATACACATATGCCCATTCACACACACATACACAGATGTCCCCACACACTCATAGACACACACCCCCATAAGCACACGCAGCCCCACATGCCCATACACACACATGCCCCTCCGTACACACATGTCCACACATATCCACACACACACAGAGTTTGTCATCTCTGTGTAGGAAGTTGGTTCTGGCCCTTCTCCTCACCGGTACTTCCCCCGGCACTGGTACTTCCCCCGGCACCGGTACTTCCCCCGGCACGGACGGGCTCCCTGTGGGTGTCACCTCCATCTGGAGGTGCTGATGCTGCTTGCGTGGTGTCTGGTTCTGGGTGCACAGCAGCCTGAGCAAGGGGCCACAGCATTGACACTGCCGACAGATAGTGCTTGGGTCCTGACTGCTTTATTACCAAATGGCCGGGATCCCCTGGCAGGAGGGCCATGTGCAAGTATGAAGACATGTGTGCGCCCCCTGCTGGACAGAGGGGCCAGGGGGTGGGGCCCACGGGGTGGAGACGCAGGCTGAGCGTAGCACGGGTTCCCGGGTTCCCCGGGAAGGCTGCAGGGAATTGGATACCAGAGCAGGTGCAGAGTTGGAGAGCGCTCTGCTCACCGGTGGCCCGGGGCCCTTGGGCAGGTGCAGGCCGTGGGGCAGGAGGGGGCAAGGGCGGTGTCACACTCTCACACTGCACCTGTGATTGACAGCTGCTCTCCAGAGGGGAAGCAGGGCCCTGACTCCCGGTGTCTGCCGACTTCCCTGGTGTGACCCCTCCCACGTGGCTGCCTTCACCTTGGACATCCTCCGCCTGCCGGCTCCCCAGAGCCAAGGGGAGCCAAGGGCTGGCCGCTGTAATTAGCACTCACTCTGCAGGGGGCTTCGAGAGGGTCCAAGCGTGAGGACGTCCAGGGCCCTGGGTGGAGAGGGAGGACAGATGGCAAGGGTGGGACAGCCAGGTGGCAGACGCCCCGGGGGCGCGACGTGTGAGCAGCCCCTTGCAGCCGGTATCTTCCGCGAAGGCATCCAACCCACGACGCTCCGAGGGGACCGTGGCATCGTAGAAGACAGAGCCGGCAGAGCTTGGGCTGAAAGGGACGCGCCCACGGCGAGGCCCGCTGGCTGGTGTTGAGTCCGAGTGTGGGCGCAGCGACGAGAAGAGGAGGCCGGCGATGTGGTGACAGGGGACACGGCGCCGAGTGGGCTGTCGTGTGTCGCTGGCGGCACTCATCCAGTCCATCGGGGTTCAGGAAAGCAGTAACTGGAGTCCCTTCTAAAGAACTTGAACTTCAGCAATGACGAATATTTCCCAATGATTTCCAGATGAAATCTCCCCTGGTGTTCAGGCACCTTGCAGCCGTCCCCAGGCTGCCCTGAGCTACAGCGTGTCCCTGTGACGGTGACTCAGGCGCCAGCCCCCACGCCTCACTACCTGGAACTTCCTGGGCCGGGCCGCTGCTCCTGCAGACCCATGGCACCCAGCAACCCTGCAACCCCAACGCTCACCGCTTTGAGAGATGGGGCCTCAGGTGCTCTCCCTGCTGGGGGCCCCAAGACTTCCTGCATGATGGTCCCAGCCTGTCCCCTCTCGCTCAGAGGTCTGGCCAACGGGGTGCCCCAGCTGGAGATCGGATGGGGACAGGGCGGGGTGTAGGTCCCCGCCTGGAGCCCTCCCTGAGGTCCCCATAGGTGGGCTGCGGCCGTCAACTGAGGGCAGTCAATCCTTCCGTCCTCTCCACCTGCCCTGTACCCCCGCCCCACGGGGCCTAAGGATGCGGTCACGAGCCCCAGCACCATCCTGAGCCGCGCCGTTTCTCCACAGTCCTCCATTGCACTCGCTCCCGCTGGCAGCCAGAGTGAAGTGCCGCAAGCTAAGGAGTTCACGGGACAGTGAATTCTCTCGCAGGCCTGGAGATGAGAGCCCAGGGTCGGTATCCCGCGGCTGTGAGCAAGGCGTGGCCACTGCCCCTCTCCCTCCAGAAGCTCCGCCTCCTCGTCCAGCTCCTGGCGGCTGAGGGCTCCGTGGCGCAGGGCCTCCGGGCTCGCGTCCCCCTCTCTTCTGTCTGTGGTCAAGCCTCCTGTGCCCCCTCCCACGAGGAGAACACTCATGGCTGCCATTAGGGTCCCCCAGGGTAACGGAGGATTCTCTCCCTCCCCAGACTTTTGATCGCATCTGCAAAGCTCCGCCCACCACATCCAGTGCCCTGAAGCAGGTGCAGCCTCCCTCCTCCTGGCACTGACTGACGCCCCCTGGTGGCCGTGTATGCGCGTGCACACACTCCAGCCTGGTGAATAAGCCAATCAGAGACCCCGCACCTGGCTATACAGCCTATTCCCACACAGCGACCCCAGACTTGCATACAAAGGTCACATCTGCTCCTGCCTTCGCGCTCAGCCCTGTGGTCACACATCCGATTGAGCGGCTGCTCAGGCTGGGCGTGGCAAGGCCGCCTCCTCTCCTTTCTGTCTCCCAGACTGGTCCATCCCGAGCCGTCACCATCTCAGCAAATTCCAGGTCACCCACCCACCTGGGCCATTCAGCCCTCAGTCCCTGGGCTCCGCCCCCCTGCCCGCCCAGCACAATGGACCTGGGACTGCTCTGGGCCCTCCTCTCTGGGGCTCCACGCTATTCCAAGGCGCTGGCCACTCACTGGGGCTGCAGCACCTGCCTCCACTCCCCCCTCTCTGTTCCACTCTGCACGGTGGCCACAGGGGCCTGGGCTGGCTCACTCCCGCCACCTCTTTTCAGTGGCTGGTAACTCATGAAGAACAGGTGTTCAGTTGTCTCATGGTGGTGGAGGGCCCCTCACCTCCCGAAGTCTCCGCCTCCTAACACCAACAGCAAGTCCAGAAATTCAGCTTCCGACACGCAAACTCTGGGGGACTCCGGAGAAATGGGCCCACGGTCTTCCCAGCAGCATGAGAGCTCGCGAGACCCTCCTGGCCCTGAGTTCAGGCTGAGTGGACCGTCTGCCCATCCCGGTCCCCCAAGAGACCACTGAGCTGCGCCTCCCTGGGGTCAGCGGGGCTGGGCTTGCCGTGGAAGATTCCATCTGTGGCTTCTCTCTGAGCGTCGCTGCTGAAGGCCCCAGAGTCCGTTCAGCAAAGGGCGACCTCGCCATCATCCAGCTACAAGAACCTGACCGCTGTCCCGGGTCCTGCGCTGGAGGTTCCGATCCGGGAGCTCCCGGTGCCGCAGGGCAAAGGTGACCTGGGACCTGGAAGGCGTCACACAGTGAAAACTCAGCATGGGCAGGACCAGGCTCAGCTTCACAGGCTTCCGAATGCTTGGAGGGCGAGAAGCAATGGCCTGGTGCCTCCGATGACTCCGCCGGACCGACCAGGGGCTGGGGGAGCAGCCGTGGGGCCGGCCCAGGGCTGGGAGGACTCGCACACATCAGCAGCCAGAGGGCGGTGTACCTGTCTGCTCTGTTGCTGTCTGCAAAGCCAGGCATAAATCATTGAGGTTTTTTATTTATTGTCACTAGGTGTCACTGCAGGAAAAAATCTGACCCGAAAACAAAAGCTCGGCAGAAGGCGTGAATGTTTTTGGTCCAGAGGAAGCGGTTGCCTTGGCAACGGGGAGCGCGTGAAGGAGAACTTCCTGCAATACAGAGCGGCCTCTGAGGGGTGGTGCAGGGGCACCCAGAGCAGAAGGTGCTGGTGGGCCCCCAGGCCAGCACGCAAGGACTGGAGGAGGCTGGGGTGGGGGCAGGGCCTGGCACGGGGTGAGCACCCAGTCAGCCGCGTGCAGCCCAAGTCCAAGTTCCAAGCACACTGGAACGGCCTCCGTGCCTTCTCCTGCATTGCTCTCGTGGACAAATCCAGCCACAGCTGGGAAGCTCTGAGAAAGGGCGGAGCTCCAGGGGCAGGGAGGCCCTCAGGGGCTGGCCAGGGGACCGGGAGGCGTGTCGGGGCCTGGTGCTGGTCCCCGCCTCGGTTCCCGCTCTCTCCACACTCTCTGCAGGAAAGATTCCACCTCAAGAAGTGCGAATGGGAGAGGAGCGTGGAACGGGAGCCCCAGCACCTGGTGTTCTAAGCTGGCCGCAGTCCGGGGTTTCCATTTATGTGACCGACTGACAGCCGGCCGGCCGGGGAGGCACAGATTTGGACGTGGACTTTGCAGTCTGCAGCTGCCGCTGAGCTCTGCAGGGGTCTTCCCACCTCCTCTGTTCTCCCTCTCCCAGCTCCCAAAGCGCCAGTGTCCTTGACTTGCCCTCTAGCCTTGCAAAGTGCCCCGTCTAAGGGGGCTCCCTCCTGCCCCCTCAGAGCCAGCTCCTGGCCTGGTCAGTGTGTGAATACTTACGAGGGCACGTGGAGCCCAGTGACTTCCTCCTTCCAGGATGGAAGGGTGACAGCCTTTTCCCAAATGCATCCCCTGTCACTAGAACGCGAGCAGGTGGGAGAACGGAGCGTGGCCGGACTGGAAGCCAACCTGGATTCGGAACCAGGCACTTTCACTCCAGGAGACAAGAGGGCAGTAGCCTGGGCCAGATGGGCGGGTTGACCGTGACCCCAGCCTGTGATGCGGGGTGCCAGGAGCCCAAGGGAGGCGGACGTTTGCTGGGAGGTGCCAAGGAGAGATGCTAGAAGGAACCGCACCCCCGGGAGTTGAGGCAAGTTACAAACAAGAGAAACTTGTTCCACCCACGCGAGGCACAAACCGACTGTCCAGCATTGCTGATCGTGAGGGCCAAACAGGGGCACCAGGCAGCGGGGGTCCACAGGAGGGGAAGGGGTTGGTGGCACACGTGGCTTCCTCGTGGCCCAGGAGCGCCCCCGCAGGCCCGGGGGACCCCCCTCCAACCCGGGGCCCCAACTCCTCTCTCTGCCTCTCTGAGTCGTTTCTCTTCCCGCAAGAAACATTTATTATTCATAGTATTTAGAAAATACAAAAGCACTAATGGGCATGTTTTCCCATGGCAACAAGCTGGCTTTTATGCGACTTCAAATATTTGCTTTATCGCGTGTTTTCGTGATTAGCAAATGTATATTAAATACACTGACTCAAATTAGACACACTGCCTCTTGCTAGAAAGACAACATTCAGGCTGTTTTTCAGGCAGCCGTGTGTGATGAGAATATAGGCGCACACACACGGGAGGCTCTCAGCTTGGTTGTCAGGCCCCTGCCCAGCACCTGTCCCATTTCAGGGATCCTTGCAAAGAGTAACAAGACAGCGGGTCCCGCCGCCTTCCAGGCCACAGCAGGACCCCTCCTGGCCCGCCCCCCACCTGTTGCTCACTCCCGCACCTGCACCTCTGTCCGGCCAATGTGTGATGTGTGCTCACCTGCACGTGCAGTGAAGATGGGGGCTTAGCCCTGATCTCATCCACGTTGAAACCACACAGGCAAACCGGGAGAAGCCCCACGTCTTGGTGCTTGGCGAATATCAAGGCACTTGCGGCACTACCCGGAAACACCCGTGTCCAGGAGCTGAGGTTCGCTGTGGAGTTTGTCCCTGTGTGGGGGCAGCATGGCGGGAGACCGCAGAGCCAGCCTGCGGGGACCCCGAGTCTCCACCGCAGCCCATGGCAGCCGCATCTCCTGGGCTGCTCCGCGCAGCAGGCTGCACCCTCACATCTGCCGTTGGTATGCGTGACAGTGCAGTGCACCTCCTTCAAACACTCCTGCTTATGTTCAGCACTACAGCCGTGGCTCTCCTAGTGTGGTCTGCGGATCAGTGGCACTTGAGAACTTGCTAGGAAACGCAGAATCCCCGGCCTGCCTCAGGACCTGCCTCCTGACAGCCAGAGCCTGACACGCACCACGCATACACAGGCCAGCAAACGACAGCAGTGCCGAGACCTCCTGCTTTTCACGGGCCACAGGCTAATTATGGTCTTTACATTTTTAAATGGTGGTGGGGCAGGTGGAGGGGGGAGGGGCATGTGAAAGTGATATGAAATTCAAATGCCAGTGGCCATAAGAAAGCTTTATTGGAACACGGCCACCATGGCGGGGTCCAGGAGCTGCTACAGAGACCATGTGCAGCCCACAAAGCCAGACCGGCCCCTCTCTAGAGAAGTCTGCTGACCCTAGAAGGGGTGTCTCCCACCAGCCTACAGGAATGCATATTATAAGAAACCTATGCATAGCTTTCAAAAATGTCTTGCACCAAAATAAACCAATCTCCTTTTTAAAAAAAATCATTTATATGAAAGGCAGAATTAGAGAGAGAAGTAAAGAGAGAGAGAGAGAGAGAGAGAGAGAGAAATCTTCCATCCACTGGTTCACTTCCCAAATGGCTGCAACAGCTGGGGCTAGGCCAAGCCAAAACCAGCAGCCTGGATCTCCATCTGGGTCTCCCATGTGGGTGCAGGGGCCCAGGTACTTGGGCCGTCTTCTGCTGCTTCCCCAGGCACATTAGCAGGGAGTTGGATACAAAATGGAGGAGCCAGGACTTGAACCTGGGCTCACACGGGCTGCTGGCTTCGAAAACAACTTAACCTTCTGTGCCACACACCGACCCCTGCACCTGTCTTTCAAGTCCACTGTTTCATGAATTTTCCGACATACCCCAATCCTCATTTTATTTCCTGTGATTCCTGACACTTGTCCCCCCCCCCCAAAAAAAAATTAAAACAGAATTGCCCTGGGGCTAGTGCTGTGGCACAGCGGGTTAAAGCCCCTGCCTGCAGTGCCAGCATTCCATATGGCCACCGATTCAAGTTCCGGCTGATCCACTTCCGATCCAGCTCTCTGCTGTGGTCTGGGAAAGCAGTAGAAGATGGCCCAGGTGCTTGGGCCCCTGCACCTGCATGGGAGACCTGGAAGAAGCTCCTGGCTCCTGGCTCGGATCAGTGCAGCTCTGGCTGTTGTGGTCATTTGAGGAGTGAACCAGTGGATGGAAGACTCTCTCTTTCTCTCTCTCTCTCTCTCTCTCGCTCTCTCTCTCTCCCTCGCTCTCTCTCTCTCCCTCGCTCTGTAACTCTTTCAAATAAATAAAATAAATCTTAAAAAAAAAAACACAAAGAAATGTGGGAATTAATTTTTAAAAAATAAAAGAACCTCCCTGTTTGACTTCCCCGTTCCCTCCCACGTGACGTGATGTCTGCATTTCCTGTGCCCCTCCCTGTACAAGGTGCCCCGTTTCCCAAAGCCTTTGCCAGTCTCTCTGGCCTGCCTCCATTTCTCCTGCTGCAGGCTCTGATCTCAGACTCACAGCCCCTGTCCCGCAGGCGCCTGGACTCTCTTCCAGCTGACCTTGTCTTCCAGGATTGTGTGAATCCGCTGTCGGGGCCATTGCATCTTTGTAGCTCCCAGTGGTGAAGGGAGCCCCGGCACAGAAAAGGCCCTCGATAAATTGTGTGTGGACGGAATGGCGGGGTTAATGGACCATGCCGTCTCGGAGCCCAGCACGGGGCAGCGCCCAACGGGATGGCAAATTAACGGATTGATTTTCCTTCAAGACGCTCGGAACGCCTTGTCCCTCCCATTCACCCATTTATTCCCCACAAATACACGCGGCAGTGAGGCTCTGCTAGTTTCTAGGGTTACAAGGACGGATTCAGATGGAAACCACCCCTTATCCGCCTACGGATCAGTAAGAGGCAGGCACGTGTGTAAACAGCCCGGCATTGCTCTCCCCTCTGCCAAGCGTCTCTGGGCACCCACAGGAGGTCTCAAGTGCACACAAGACGCACCCTTTTCCAGGCCAGGGCCCGGGCAGCTGCGCCTCGGCCGGCTCCCTGTAAAGGCTGATGTTCCAGGCAGAGCCGATTGGCGGGGTCTGGCAGGTGCTGGGCAGCTCTGTGCGAGCCCTCGTGGTGCCCCAGCTGTAGTGGCTGTCTCTGGTGGCTGCCTGGGTTCAGGGATGCCTGACACCCAGTGGCCTGGAGTCATGTGAGGTGCAGGCTCCTGTCCCATCAGCACCGCGTTGGAGAGGCCCAAGAGGCTAAGCTGGGGTTCCAGGTGCTTGTGGAAAGAGGGCTGTCGCTGATGTCCTCAGCTCAGAGGAAGTCAGACTGGAGCCAAAGGGGCCTCAGCCACCATGACTGCCGTCCTTACCAGAAGGGGACGCTTGGGGCCGGCGCTGTAGTGCAGCGGGTTGAGAATCTGCCTGTGGCACCGGCATTCCTTATGGGCACTGGTTCGAGTCTCGGCTGCTCCACTTCTGATCCAGCTCCCTGCTGATTCCCTGGAAAAGCAGTGGAAGACGGCCCAGGTGCTTGGGCCCCTGCACCCACCTGGGAGACCCAGAGGAGGCTCCTGGCTCCTGGCTTCAGAATAGCCCAGTTCTCACCCTTGTGGCCATTTAGGGAGTGAACCAGCCAATGAAAGACCTCTCTCTCTCTCTCCCTCTCCCTCCCTCTCTCTCTCTCTCTGTCTATAACTCTGCCTCTCAACAGATCTTTCAAAAAAAAGAAGGGACAGTTTGCCTAGAGTCCCCTCATAGAGAAGGGAGCTGCTGTGAGGACACACAAGGGAAAGGCGTGGGACACCTGGAACAGGCCCTCCAGGCTCTCAGAGGACCAGCCCTGGCAGCATCCTGATTGGTAGACCTCTGTTCTGCAGAACCGCGGGACAGAACACGTTTCTGTTGGACCTCCCAGCTGGGCCTGTGCCCGGCAGTGGCAATGACACGGCCCCTCCTGGTTGCTCCCGGAGTCTTCCCTGAGGAGCCTGGTTCTGGAGGGGCTTCCACAGCTTCCGTGTAGACCCAGGAAGCTGCTCTCAGAACCCCAGTCCCTGGAGCTGGTGCTGTGGTGTGGCGGGCAATACCAGCATCCTGTATGGGTGCTGGTTCATGTCTCAGCTGCTCCAGCTCTCATCCAGCTCCCTGCTAGTGGCCTGGGAAAGCAGTGGAATATGGCCCAAGTGCTTGGGTCCCAGAACCCAGGAGACCAGAGGAAGCTCCTTCTTCCGGCTTCAGCCCAGCCCAGTGCTGAACATCGTGACCATCTGGGGAGTGAACCAGTGGATGGAAGATCTCTCTCTTACTGTCTCCCTCTCTCCTCTGTAGCTCTTTCAAATAAATAAATAAATAAATAAATATTTAAGAACCTCTCTTACTGTTGGCAGCCCAAGTTCTCTCATCAGTGCAACTCTTCCTTTATGGCTCCTTCCCTCTTCCAAGGACTTCCCTCCCAGAGGCTCTCCGGCCCCTCCACCTGTAGGAAGCCCACCCATTTGCCCGACCACAAGACAGGAGACTCAGGGCACCCCTTCAGCTTGTACCAAGGTTGCCATGCTGTTTGCCCAGGCTACCGCTGCATGCCAGACCCCAGCAGTGGGTGTGGAGGGGACAGCTACAGCTCAGAGCCCTGCCACGGCACCCAGAGAAGCAGTCAGTGTAGGAGCGGGCACAGGTACAGCGGTGGGGCAGAGGAGGAACCCATGGCCAAGCGTCACAGAGGAGGAGACACACTGCGGTGGTGGTAACAGTGATGATGGTGATGGTGGTGGTGAAGGTGACGATGATGATGGTGGTGATGGTGATGTGAAGTTGATGGTGAGGTGAGGATGGTGATGGTGGGGATGGTAGTGCTGATGGTGATGGTGATGATGGTGGTGGTGGTGGTGGCATGAATACGATGGTGAGGCGAGGATGGTGGTGGTGATGATGATGATAATGGTAGTGGTGTTGGTAGCATGATGTTAATGGTGAAGTGTTGATGGGGTGATGGTGATGATGGGGTGTTGATGTTGATGATGATGGTATGAAGAGGGTGGTGATGATGGTGATGGTGAAGATGAGGTGAGGTGAGGATGATGGTGGTGATGGTGGTGATGATGTTGATGATGGTGATGATGGTGATGGTGGTGTGAAGATGATGGTGGTGGTGATGGTGATGGTGGTGGTGGTGATGGTGGTGATGATGGTGGTGGTGATGGTGGTGATGATGATGGTTATGATGGGGTGATGGTGGTCATGATGATGGTTATGATGGGGTGATGGTGGTATGAAGAGGGTGGTGATGATGGTGATGACGGTGATGACGGTGATGGTGGTGTGAAGATGATGGGGAGGTGAGGATGATGATGGTGATGATGGTGGTGGTGATGATGGTGATGGTGGTGGTGGTGATGATGATGGGGTGATGGTGGTGTGAAGATGATGGTGAGGTGAGGGTGGTAGTGGTGATGGTGGTCATGATGATGGTGATGATGGGGTGATGGTGGTGTAAAGATGGTGGTGGTGATGGTGATGGTGGTGGTGATGGTGATGGTGGTGGTGATGGTGGTGGTGATGGTGATGGTGATGGTAATGATGATGGGGGTGTTGATGTTGATATTGATGGTGACAACAGTGATGGTGACAAAGGTAAGGTGGCTGATAGTCATGATGGTGATGATGATGGTGTTGATGGTGTTGGTGGTGGTGGTGGTATTGATTATTAATTATGGTGATGATGGTGATGATGATGGTGATGGTGACAGCGATAGCTCTGGTGATAAGGGTGGTGATGGGGAGATAATGATGATTCAAAGGCCTGACAAAGGAAAGGCTCTTTCTTCCTGAGAGGCAGGCTAGTCCTGTTCAGCTATGATTTCATTCCTGCTTCACCTCTTGGGGCACTACCTAATTTCTGATCCAGACAGTAGCACTGTGGAGTGCCATGAATATTTACAACGGGACAGCGGTGCGTGAACAGCCTCAATCACATTTCACACTGCACTGCTAACCAAGCAGACTGGATGCTGCAGCCCTGTTCAGGGTCAAAGGCTGTGTCGAGTGCTCAACACTTCATCCCGGTTTAAACTTTGGTTGAAAATACTCAGAAAGGGACTGGGCCAAGCGTATAGGTAGCCGGCGCACCCCACCTTCCTGGCTGCTAGACTTTCAGTTAAGACAACTGTCCTACTCTGCCCTTGACAGCACAGCCAAGGGGTCAGCCAACCCGCGTGGAGGGAGCAGCTCTGATCCCGACTTCAGTGTTGGTCCCTTGTCTGCTGCCAGCCGGCCCAGTATAAAGCAAGGAGGTGGTGATGAGCTCACACTTTAGGGTGCTCTAGACCATGCCATCAACATCTGCTCAGTCTTGGCTGCACCACTTGGCAGGTGGCAGCACCCGTGACAGGCAGAGGTCACCCAGCACGACGGGGAGCAGGGACTGGGGACGTCTGGCACCTGGAGAGCAACTTGCTCTCACAAGAACAGCTGACTACTCTGCAAGATCAGTATTAATCTTCTCCTGGGATGGTGACCCAGCCCACGATCTACGCACCTCGCACTCGAGGGACACACTCAGGCCACATGCAAACCCTGGTGCTGGAGACCACGTCCTTCCCTGCTCACAGACACGCTGCCTTGCATGTGGAATACGTACTGTGCCCTTGGGAGAACAGTGATGGCCAGGGTGCCTTCCACATGCCAGGCCCTCTGACATGGGCTAGGCGCCCTGAACTGCCTAAAATCACATCCCTCCCTGTGCCAATCCAACATAGCTCCAGCCTCAACACTCCCCGACCCCATCACGCACAGGCCACTGTGATGGCCACGCCGCAGTTCCACATGGAGACGCCACGACACCTTCCAGGAGATCGCCGCTAGACTGGAGCCCTGCCCCAACTCTGCCCCATTTCTGCATTCAATTAGGGCACTGCCCCCTATTCCATAAAGGGAGGACCTGTTTGGTAAGGACAGGTGCCACTCTTTCGTCATGGAGAGAGGCCACCGGCACTCCTGTGTGCTGTCCGCTTTCCTTCCTGCGCCTTGTCTGGGTCTCTGCCTTGGATTCTTCTCTCACACTGAGACAAGAACTTGGAGTAAACAGGGCTGGGAGCCCAACCCCGCAAGACCTGGAGCTTCCCAGGGAGGCCCCTGCACGGTGGGACTGAGGGCACCAGCTCCGGTCCTCTGCCCTGGCAGACGGGGCAAATAACGTGCTCCTGGTTTATGTTTGTACTTACTTAGATACTTAGAGAGAGAGAGAGAGAGAGAGAGGGAGGGAGATCATTTGCTGATTCACTTCCCCAAATGCCGGCAGTGGCTGGGGCTAGGACCTGGGGACTCGCCCCAAGTTCCCCACGTTGGGAGCAAGCACCCCGTCACTAGAGCTGTCACCACGACCTCCCTGAGCCTGCCTCAGCAGGAAGCTGGAGCCAGGAGCCAGAGCTGGAATCGCGCCCAGGGACTCTCACGCTGGACGCAGGCATTTGAACTGCGAGGCCAAACGCCCCCCACAAGCTGCTTCCTGCAGCCCCAGGCAGCCAGCTCTGGGATGCCTCCCAGTGGCAAACCCAGCTTAACCAACGGGAATGGAAACTCTGCCTTCCCTCTTGGGGACTGAGAAGTGGTGAGCGGCGCTCTGCCTTGGTCGTATCCCTCTACCTCTGTCCTAGAAATCCGAGCCGTGTGACCAGGAAATGCTGCTGCTCCGTCTGCAGAGCCCTTTTTAGGGCAAATTCTAGAAGCCTCACGGTCTGACTCAGCAACTTTGTGTTCCCAAGGCTGTGGAGTCCGTTCAAGGTTACGGCTTGTAGGCTGAAGATTTGGGGGGCTTATAGGAACAAAAGTGACCTTCCTGAATATTCTATATAATCTGTTTTCAACAGCAGGTCCAATCGGAGAAGGAGAAAGAAAACAAGCGTCCAGGGGCATGAGGTGAGCATTGGTCAGGACAAGCAACCATGCAGCAGAGATGAGAGACGGGGCGGGAGGAGGGAGGGTTTCCATGTAGCAGGCAGGTCACTCAATGCCGCTGGTGGAAATCCTCTCCTAAAACGAGCCCCCCGGGCTGCCCGTGAGGAAGCCCACCAATCACTTCCCTGCGGAAGCCTGGCCCACGGCATTCCGGCTAAGAGTTGTTAAAGCCAAACCAAGCCGCTCTGGCCAAGCCCCAGGGGGAAAGCTCCAGGCAGTGAATAACTCGGACAAGAGCCTGGGCATGGGTGTGCCTTAACCACATGCGGCCGGGAACCTTGGAGCAGCGTGGGGAGGGCTCAGGACTCTGACCCAGAGGCAACGGGGGCCTGTCTCCCCGTCAGCCTGCTCGGGAGGTGCCCAGCCCTGGGCCCCCACCCACAGGCTCCGACCGGTTCTGCCCTCTCTCCCGCTCTCTCTCCCTCCCCCTCCCCCTCCCCTCCCCCTCCCCCTTGCTAGGAAGGAACTAGCAGATACCTCCTCAGTGGTTTGCCCGAGGCAGTGCAGCTGTGGCTTCCCAGGCTGCTGCTGAGGCCCCCCCCACCCCGGGCGGCCAGGGAGGGCGGGATGGGGCCAGCTAGTGCTTCAGCGGGGGGACTGCTCAGGGCCCGAGTTCTGAGCGGCCCCTGGCTCTGGAGCCCTCACCGTGCATGCTCAGCAGGCTCCCCACCGCCCCTCCCCGGGCCACCCATGGTCGAGGCTCTAGGGGTCACGCGCGTGTGTGACATCACACCGCGCTCTCGTCTCTCAGACGACAATGACCTGCTGCTGGTCGCAGAAGCAGAGACTCATTCAGGTTTTGTCCAAAGAGCGAAGGAGATACTGTAAGGAAGGACAGCAAGGGTCTGGAACGTGTGTCCATCTCGCCCAGGGGACTGACCAGGTGTGGCTCGGAGCCACGGTTCTGGGAGTCCGGTGGCAGCACTGCTGATGGCCACGAGCTCTGGGGGCCGTGTCCTCGTGTGGGGAGTCTCTCCAGCCAGGCTGTGGCTCCCTGCTAACCTGACTCAGCTGATGTGCGTGTGCATGCGTGTGTGCATGCGTGTACATGCGTGTGTGCATGTGTGTGCATGTGTGTGCTTATATGTGTTAATGTGGGTGCATTCATGCGTGTGTATGTGTGCTCTCGTGCACATGTGCATGTGTGTACGTATGTATTAGTTTGGCTGTTCATGTGTGTGCATGTGTGTTCATGTGTGTGCATGTATGTGCATGTCTTCCTCTATCTGTTCATTGGTAGGACCCTCGCCCCCAGCCGGCACAGCGGTCGTGTGAGGCTGTGCTGTAAGGTGCTGGCCGGCTTACAGTGCCTGTCCCTGGGCCATCTGCCTACCCCCAGCCTAACCAGATTGCCGGAGTCAGGGTCCCAGCCCAACAGAGCGGCCGTCGGCCGAGAACGTGCTGCCTGGGCACCCGCAGCAGGGACGCGGGCGCGCGGCTGGGCCTGGTGCTGAGGGCTGCTGGAGGCTGCTGGAGGCTGCTGCGGCACCAACGGCCAGGCCTCTGCCCTGGGGATCCTGGAGTGGACTCGGGCACTCCGGAAGTCTGGCCATCCTGCCATTTGCTTCCGGAGACTCCGGCTGTCTCTCAAAGCCACGGCAGGCATTCGTGTTCAGCATCACTGAATCTCAGACCCGTCTTCTCACTGGGGCTGAGCTCTGGGAGGAAGCACAGAGCCTGGGCCAGGGGCCTGGAGGGGCCTGGAGGCGCCTGGAGGGGCCTGGAGGGGCCAGGGGCTTGGAGGGGCCTGGAGGGGCCTGGAGGGGCCGGGGCCTGGAGCTCCCGCTCAAGTCGGGCGCTGCCGCTTGCCAGCCCACTGGGATGGGTTCCAGGCCCTTGGTGCCCCGGCTTCGTCCCCTGCTCTCAGACTGTGTCCCTCTGCCTGGGACAGGGTCAGGTGCCTTCCATGGGAGAGGCCTTTGTTCTGCTCCCCCCTGGGTCGGGGGAGCTCAAGACGTGGACACAGAGGGTGGGGGTGTCTCTTGCAGACCGGCAGTGCCACATCACTTGAGCAGCCCCAACCCAGGCCCGGAGTACACCCAGGATGGAGGCTGCCACCTCCCGTGGGTCCCCTCCCTCCCCACACAGGACAGTGGACCCACAGAAGGCGAGGCTGGCCTCCCTGCTCCCGGCTGGGGCTCTGGGGGCGTCGGGCAGCTGGCGGGAATGGCAGCTGGGAGCAGACTGGACCTAGAAGTATGCTGAGCCCAGCACAGGCCCAGAAGGCTCCTCACATCCGACACCTGGCGCATGTTAAAGGTGGCTGACGGCAGCCCCGCCCCTCTCTTCTGGTGTCCTCGTCGGCAGGGGCCCAGCGCTGGCTGTTGTTTAAGCAGCCGGTGGTTCCAACATGCAGATGAGCCTGAGGGCCAAGAAACTGGTCATGCACGTGGACCGCCCGAAACAGAGGTTCCTGCTCCCAGGTCTGGGGTCGGCCAAGGCAAGGTCTCGGACGATGCTGATCTGCTGACCCAGGGGCCAGACTGGGAAGAGCAAGGTTCCAGACACCCGGCCCTGGGCTGGGAGTGTTACCAGGAGGCCCCGCAGAATCACCCAGCAGCCGATGACTCTCAGAGCACAGGACAGAGCGTGGGACGGAGCGTGGGTCTGCATGCAGCCCAGGCTGACAGCCTCGGCACCGCCTGCTTCCCTCCAGTGTGGGCGACCCCGCCCGGGGGGGATGCGTTGGGGGTGCCAAGCGCCTTCCCCATGGCTGCTCCCCGGGCTGCTCCGTGGTTACTGACCTTCCTGCTTCAGGGTCAGCCACCACTCAGGGCCTCCCATTGCCACCCCCAGCCTCCAGTAAGCTTCCGAGAGCCGGGGTGCACTCTTGTGTCCCTTGCATCTGGCTGTGTGCTCGTGGGCCAGCCACTCACAGGCTGACAACACGTGCCTCGTGGGGCTGTCCTGGGACGACAGGTGCAAGATACTCTAAGGGCCGTCCCGGCCTGGCCCTGGACTGCCTGGATGGATTTTCGGCTGGAACACGCCCTTCTCCAAGGTTCTGCTCTCAAGAGAGCCACCAGCCACGTGGACACGTGGGACCCTGCGGTGATCTCCTTCCAGGTGCGAGAAGCCAGCCTCGGTGGTGCAATTAGCAACAGCCTCTCCGGGCACTTGCAGCTCCCCCAAGAAGGTGCTGGCCTTCCTTGGTCAGCTGCAAGCAGCCAGGGCCACCCAGGCCCCTGAGGCCCCCGGCATGGGCAGGGGTGGGAGCAGAGGAGCTGCTGTGCTCCGGGTGGCAGGGCTACACTTACCTCCTTGGTTCTGCGTGGGTTGCTGGGGCCACACCCTGTTCTGCACTGTCCTGACAGCCTTGGAAGCAGCGCTAAGGGGAACCCGGACACCTGTGCTGTGCTGCGCTCCCCGCAGTGTCTCTCAGCCCTGGGGACCCTTCCTCGGGGGGGGGCCCATCTGCAGAGCCCCCTCCTCCCACCCCGGGCAGCGGCTGTGGCTCTGCAGGCTCCACTGCTCAGCCTCGGCTTCCGACGTCTTCTCTGCTCTCCCTCCAGCGCCTTCACGGTGCACGTCTGTCCGTGCGTTTGTGTTCGGGACGACAGCTTATCCGGCAGGGTGGACACCAGCTTTTGTGCAGAGAAAAGAAAGAGTGAGCTTGGGGGAAGACAGCAGCCAGGTGAGCTGGGAGCAGCAGGACCCTCCGTGCAGCGGGCGACCTCAGCGTGGGGCAGGCGTGGGGATGCAGGCGTCCCTTGGGGTCCGTGGGGATCACTTCCAGGACCCCCCAGAGATACCACGATCTATGGATGCTCGAGCCCATACCTAAATGGAGTAGCTGCACTGCACCTACACACTCCTTCCTGTATACTTTAAATTTTTAAAAAATATTTCTTTGAGATGCAGAGAGACAGAAGAGAAGGAGATGGAGAGACAGAGACTTCCCATCTAGGGGTCACTCCCTAAACGTCCACAATGACTGGGGCTGGGCCAGGGCCAAAGAAAGAAGCCAGGATCACAGTCCATGTCTCCCACATGGGCTGGGACCCAAGTAGTTGAGCCGTCACCACTGTCTCTCAGGGTGTGCAGTGTCGGGCAGCTGGAGTCAGGGGCCAGAGGCAGGTGTCAAACCCAGGCACCCCAATGTGGGATGTGGGCACGTTAAAGCGTGTCTTAACCCCTAGGCCAAAAGCCGGCTTCCTGTTGCGTGCCCTGTCATCACGCACAATACCTGATGTAAGTGCTGTGTCAGCAGGGGACAATGGAAAGAAGAAGTCTGTAGGTGTTCAGCACAGACACGATTCACTGTCCTGAATATCTGGGATCTCTGGTCGGCTGCACTGTGGATCCAGAGCCTGCAGGTGGAGACGGCCGACTGTGTGTGGGGGCGTGCTTGGGAAACTTCTTGCAACTTCTCCAAGGAAGCCTTGGTGTTTGGGCGAAGTCCTCTGCACACGAGCGTTTGGCCTGCTATATTCACGCAGGGTTCAAAAGCCGCGGGAAGGCCGGACTTCCTGCCAGCGTGTGCCATGGCACCAAGCACACCACGCAGTTCCCCGCCTCGGTGCGTGGATCCAGCCGCCGCCGTGTTCCAGAGGCTGTGCCGGGCGCTGGGTACAGCTGAGGAAGCAGGCGCAGTGGCCTTGGTTGCTTGTCCCAGAAAACACAAACTTAATCACAAAGCACGTTAGCGCTCAGGGGACGGACGGTGGCCAGAGGCTGACATCTGAGTGATGGTCACGGGACAGTGGATGGAGGAGGTCGTGGGCAGAGTTCTTGTGGGCAGAATTCTCAGGGGACCCCAGCCTCCCGTGTCCCGGGTACATGTCCTGTAGAGACTCCCAGCTGTGTGGGTGGAGTGGACCCTCTGAACGTAACAGGATGCGGCTCTCAGGGGCGAGCTACCGTCTCCAGCAGAGGATTCTGCAGATGGAGTCAAGGTCCCTCGGTCTCGCCGGGGAGGACAGAAGCTGAAGCCCGAGGGACGTGACCTTGGCTGTGGCCGCGGCTCAAGGCTTCCGCAGGCCGGACGGTCTTGGCCTACAAGGCAGTACATCTGTGTGGCCCTGGTGCTGTCTCTGCAGGTTGTGCCATGTTCTTGAGATCCCTGCTCAGCCGGCTTGGATTCGTCGACAGGATGCCTAATCACGTGGGCCTGCTCTGATTCGCATGAGCCTCCTAGGGGGCTGGAGAGACTCAGGCGTGGGAGAGTGCTCTGCTGGCCAATGGGAGAGCCGCCCTGCTGGCCTATGGGAGAGCCGCCCGGCTGGGGACGGCGCGTGGCCTTGGGGCTGACCACAGCCTCGGTTGCCAGCCAGCGGGGAAGCCAGGATTTCAGTTCTGCAATTGGGAGGCACTCGACTCCCCCAGAGCTCAGACTTGGGTCTTTCCTGGTGAGCGCAGAGGTCACCTCTCGGTTTCAGTCTTGTCACACAGACTCCAGACCACGGAGACCGAGGTGGGACACACATGTGTTAAGTCACTGAGGCTGTAGCAACTTGTGCAGTTTAAAAGCCTCATATGGAGCCCGTGAGAATAGACATACCCGAGAAAACGCTGATGTCTCGGTGTTGGTTTGGGACACTTCTGGCCTACGGGGTTTGCACAGTCTGGAGCCCAGGGAGCAGAGGGTCCCTCTGGTGCCTGATCCAGCCCAGGGCACTGCCCGCTTTCCTTCTGGACTCCGCCCTGCAGCAGGGCCCGGCGTGGGAAGCTCTGAGCTCCTGTCACTCACGGCCTCAGGTGCTGGTGATCCGACGGGGATTAGGAGAAAATCCGCACCTTTGTGGAGGTGACATTAGAGCGGGGGCGGTAAGCCAGAAATCAGGGGACTGATAACGGCGCGGCATCAGAACATGTGTGCTCAGAGCAGCTAAGCAGAGCAGTGGGACAAAGGGCGACAGGGGAGGGAGGCGCTTGTAGACTTCGAGACGAGGTCTTCAGGGGGAGCTGTCGAGGATGAGATGTTGGGCCACGTCTAGCAGGGATGGGCAGTGGCCGCCCATGGGAGTAAGGACAGAGGCCCTGGAGGAGGGAGCTGAAGCCAGAAGCCAGGAGGTCCCTTGGGGTCTCCCACGCAGGTGCAGGGACCCAAGCACTTGGACCATCTTCCACTGTTTCCCAGGTGCACCAACAGGGAGCTGGATCAGAAGTGGAGCAGCTGACGTCACAGGCAGAGGTTTAACCTGCTACACCACAGTGCTGGCCTCCTCACTTCCGTCTTTTAGGGCGTCAGAATAGCACCTACCCTGCTCTCTGTGAGGAGGCTACTGCTTGCCAAGGGTGCCCAAGAAGCAGGAGGATGACAAGGCTCCTGACGTTTGCGCGTTAAGCCAGTGAGCTGCAAACCGTGAGGAGAGGATGTGATGGCCACGGTCCCAGTGCTGCACTCATCCCACTTTGTCCACCCTGGCACCCTTGTGTCCCGGGGTCCAGCTGCATGAAGGCGATTTGAGTTGTGTCAGCTCCTTTGTCCACAGGACGGCGAGGTCCTCTCTCGAAGCCCCGCACCACTGCCTCCAGTGCTGGCAGGAAAAGATCACGCATCCACACGTCCACGCGGAGGTCCCTGGGCTTCCAGGGGCCCTGCGCAAACACTGCAAGGCCACATCACCCCGACTCCACCTGTCCCAAGCTTGCTCCTGTCCTGGAAAGTCCAACCCCTTCTGATGACTTCTTGCAGAACAGCTCAGCCAAAGCACACTGCGGTTTCCTAGTAACACCTGTACCTACTGCCGACTCATTTTTTTGATAGACTTTTAAAAAGATTTATGTGCTTATTTGAAAGGCAGAGTTAACAGAGAAAAAGAGAGAGAGAGAGAGAGAGAGAGAGAGAGGAGATTTTCCATCTGCTGGTTCACTCCCCCAGATAGTCACAGCAGCTGGGGCTGGGCCACGCCGAAGCCGGGAGCCTGGACCTCCATCCAGGTCGCCCACAGGGGTGGCAGGGACCCAAGCACTTGGCCCGTCTTTTGCTGCTTTCCCAGGTACATCAGCGAGCATGAAGCTGCAGGGAAGTGGAGCAGCTGGAGCCAGAACTGGAGCTTACGTGGGATGAAGGCTTGCAGGCAACTCCTTGATGTGCAGCGCCATAATGCCAGCCTCCACTGTCAACTCTTGATGTAAAGGTTTCTCTCCCCCGTATGTCCAAAAACCCACCAAGGATTCCAAATTGCATGAATGTCATCGGATCAAACAGATTTCCCTGTTCTCTCTTAAGAAAGGTAAACTACCTACGTTTGTGTCGCAGGCCAGTTAACTGACGTCTCCTCTGCACACCCAGGAGGCGACCAGGAGGGGGGATGGAGGAGCTTCAGGTGCTGTTGCTGAAGCGGGAGGAAGAGGAAGAAAAAGGCAAACACAACAGGACTCCTGGCAAGCAAAGCCCGGCTCTGCCAGCGTGCGGGTGCCCAGTGAAAGCCGATGAACGCTGTAGAGCAGCTAGAGTTTCCTGGACAATAAGCACGTTAGAAACACTCGCTCAGGCCGCATCACTGAAGATCTGTGATCTGGGAAGAGAGAGGACCCTGGGGTGGAGGTTTGGCCTTGCAGCTAACACAGCAGTTGAGACTCCTGCACCCACACTGCAGTGCCTGCCTTCAGTCCCGACTCCGGCTCTGGTCCCAGCCTCCTGCTAACGGGGACCCTGGGAGGCAGCAGATGACGGCTCAAGTACTTGGATCCCTGCTCTCCGTGTGGGAGGCCTGGGTCCAGTTCCTGGGTCCTGCCTTCAGTCCCGACTCCGGCTCTGGTCCCAGCCTCCTGCTAACGGGGACCCTGGGAGGCAGCAGATGACAGCTCAAGTACTTGGATCCCTGCTCTCCGTGTGGGAGGCCTGGGTCCAGTTCCTGGGTCCTGGCTTCAGCCCAGCCCAGCCCTGGCTTTTGCAAGCATTTGGAGAGTAAGTGAGAAGATCAGATATCTCTCTCTGTCTCCGTCTCTCTACATCTCAAATAAATTTTAAAAATACTTCAAAAGACAGACCATCAGCTTCAAACACCTAAGTTTCTGCTCTCAGGCCTGGAAATGTCTCTGGCCTCAAGACAGGCCATTAGCATAGCAGAATAGTAACTGCCTGAAGAGACTGCTGGGGAGATTCGGATGTGAGAAGGAGAAGAGAAAGCCCCTTCAACTTAGTGTTGTTCTCACAGTCATCGAATCAGCTCTGATTTGCACAAAATAGTAAGTATCACGGTGCGACCAGCATGCCAGGTGCTATACATGTGTGTTTATTTCACCCTGGCA
Source organism: Oryctolagus cuniculus (assembly GCF_051225735.1). Taxonomy (NCBI): domain Eukaryota; kingdom Metazoa; phylum Chordata; class Mammalia; order Lagomorpha; family Leporidae; genus Oryctolagus; species Oryctolagus cuniculus. The sequence goes on along the minus strand of NC_142869.1, from coordinate 4,692,933 downwards.
ATGACCCACAGCACAGGGATGGGCCCCACTGACCTTAAGTGCAGCTGACACGCAGCCTGTGTATAAACGGTGATATTGCCCACGCGTACCAGGAGGCTCCGCGTGGAGTCCAGGGTCGCCCTGAGAAGAACACGGATTCGGGGTTTGGATTTAGCTGGACGGCAGCACCAAGCCTAGGGTTCAAGGAAACACACAAGTGCCCGGGTACGGAGGTGATGGGGAGAGGCCGGCCGCCCTCTGAGAAGGGAAAGACAGAGATGAGAGTCCGAGGAAGAGGGATGGAGCTGCTTTCTCAGAGCGCCTCGGCTGCCGGCCACCACCTCACCGGCCGGTGCCAGTGAGAGGACCCCGGGTCCTGGGTGGGGTGCAGGCACATTGACCGCTGGGCTAAATGCCCACTCCTTGCTTTCTGGGATTTTTTCTTCTTTTTTGTAGCGGTCACCCTAAGGCGTAGTGAAGTGGCACCTAATTGTGGTTTCAATTTGCACTTCCCTGATGACTTGTGACGTTGAACATGTTTGTATGTTTCCTGTCCATTTGTACGTCTTCCTTGGACCACCTCCACTTAAAAAAAAAGATTATTTATTTATTTATTCATTTGTCTATAAGACTGAGTGACAGAGAGAGAGGGAGAGACAAGGGGAGAGAGAGAGAAAGAGAGAGAGAGAGATTGAAATCTTCCATCTGTTGGTTCACTCCCCAAATGCCCACACCTGCTGGGGCTGGTCTAGGTTAAAAGCAGGAGCCAGTACCTCCACACAGGTCCCTGCATGGGTGGCAGGGGTCCACAGACTTGGGATATCCTCCTGCTTTCACAGGCACAGTAGCAGGGAGCTGCGACAAACCTGGAGCAGCTGGGATCCAGCTGGCTCTTCTGTATGGGTATTGCAGGGGCAGCTTAACCTGCTGCACCCCACGCCAGCCCCAGACGGCGGCGCACTTCTCAGCATTGCCTGGCATTCCGCCGTCTATGCACCCCGTTGTGGCGTCTCGGGGTCCCTAAGTACCAGCAGTTACGAGTCCAGCGGCCGTCAACGTCTACGTGCAGGGTTTTGGGAGGTTGTAATGCTCAGCTCCTCTGGGCAGGTGCCCAGGAGGCTGGCAACTGCGTGTCAGGGGAGAGCAGCTGTAGTTCTGTGAGAAGCAGCCAGGTGCCTCCCAGAGCTGAACCCTGTGAGCTCCGCAGTAGACTGAGGGTCCCCGTGGTCCTCCACCTGCACCACACCGAAAACGCTTCTACCTTGGCTCGGAGCAGCCGGAGCCTGGCACCGGCCTGTGCGCTGGGTAACTGCCCTGACGGGGGTGCAGGTGCATTTGGGGGTGCATGCTGTCTTTTGGGGTACATTCTATGCTTTGAGAGTATGTGCTGTCTTTGGGGGTACGTGCTGGCCTTTTGTGGATACATGCTGTTTTGGGGGGTATGTGCTGGCCTGTCGCTCCCCCTCTTCATGGAGGAACGACACTAAACCCTGCCTAGGCTTCATATCCGAGTCACGGCACCATTATGTGGTTCCCCGTCTTCGTGGAGGAACGACACAGGACCCTGCGCTGTTCTTTTGTCTGCTCGGCCCTCCCCGGGTTTGCTGCTGGTTCTTCCCGGGTTGGCTACCGACCCTTCCACCTCCGTGGAAGGGCGGTTCCCCCTGCCACTTTTCCCCACTTCCGCGGGGGAGCGGCACACTGCCGGCCGGCTCTCTCGGGGGCTGCACAGGTGTTCCTTCAGATAGATGTTCTTGGTGCATGTTGTCTCTCTCCTCCTTTATAGTCCTCTTCCACCAATCCCAACTCTGCTACCCACACGCCGAGTACGCTGCTCTCCTCCAATCAGGAGCAGGTCCTGCTGTTTATTGGTTGAACTGGAGGCAGCTGTGTAGAAGCTGTTACTTCCTCTCCCAGCGCCATATTGTGGGAGAGCAGATGCATAGAATAAGTCTTAATTCCAGTAACTTAGTCTAGTCCGAGTTGCTCCCCACACTGGCCTTTTGGGGGTACGTGCTATTCTTTGTGGATATGTGCTGTCTTTGGGGAAACATACTGTCCTTTTGTGGATCCACGCTTCTTTGGGGATGCATGCTGTTCTTTGGGAGTATATACTGTCTTTGGGGTACCTGCTGTCTTTGGGGGATACTTGGGGGTATATGTCTTTGGAGGTACATCCTGTCTTTGGGGAAATGTGCTGTCTTTGGGGGTACATTCTATGCTTTGGGGGTACACACTGTCTCTTGGGGGTGCACCCTGTCCTTTGGAGGACCCCTGCACCACTCTGAGGCACGTCTGGCCCCTCTGGCTCCGCAGGTGTGGAACACATGCTTTTCCCCACCCCGTTGCCCCTGGAACAGAGCAGCAGTAGCTCCAAGGCAGGCTGTGAGCACCACTCCCCATCCCGCCTCACTGGCCCGGAGGTCGGGGCCGCCTTCAGTGTGCTGAGCCCGCAGCCTCCACAGCGCCTCTGTCCCTGCACCTGTCCCTACACCTCCTCCTCGGACGCGCTCTGCCTGGGCTCCGCGAGGGCTGCGAGGGGCTGCCCTGGGCTTGGCAGGACCTGGACGGGGTCTGCAGTGACAGAGAACGTTCTGAGTGCGGTTAGGATCTCGGAGGGAGACTCCGCGGGGACGTTATAGCTTCCACAGCACTCACAACCCAGCCTCACGGTGGACACGGGGACTTGAGTCGTTGCACTGAGACTCTGTCCCCCTTAGCTCCTTCCAACGCAGCCAGCCCAGCCCCGGCCCAGCCTCCCTCCCCAGCTCTGGGGTCTGGGCCCTGCCTCAGTGTGGGGGCAGCGCCGTGAATCGCGAGGGGACGAGAACGCGGATGGGATGGCGTTTCCCCAGAAACCCTTTCTAGTGCATGCGACTTTCCATGTAAGGGCAAATTCACCCTGAAGAACGCGAATTCTCAAACACCTGCCTGCCTCTTTGTTTTCTTCATTGCAGATGGATGCACCAGCATCCAGCCTCGTCACACCTTTGCACTAGGGCTTTTTGGCAGGATTCCTCAAAGAAGCGCATTAATCCATTGTAGTTAAGGTGATTTTGCTCACTAAAACTTGACTCACGGGGTCAGCATTGTGGCATAGCCAGTTAAGCTGCAGCCTACAATACTGGCATCCCACACGGATACCAGTTCAAATCTCAGCTGTTCCACTTCCAATCCAGCTCCCTGTTAATGTCCTGGGAAAGCAGCTGAGGATGGCCCAAGGGCTTGTGCCCCTGCCACCCATGTGGGAGACCCAGAAGAAACTCCTGGGTTGGGGCCATGGCATAGTAGGTTTATCCTCCACCTGCAGTGCCGCCATCCCATATGGGTGCTGGTTCTAGTCCCGGTTGCTACTCTTCCAATCCAGCTCTCTGCTATGGCCTGGGAAAGCAGTAGAAGATGGCTCAGCCGGCACCGCAGCTCACTAGGCTAATCCTCTGCCTTGCGGCGCCGGCACAGCGGGTTCTAGTCCCCGTCGGGGCGCCAGATTCTGTCCCGGTTGCCCCTCTTCCAGGCCAGCTCTCTGCTGTGGCCAGGGAGTGCAGTGGAGGATGGCCCAAGTGCTTGGGCCCTGCACCCCATGGGAGACCAGGAGAAGCACCTGGCTCCTGCCATCGGATCAGCGCGGTGCGCCGGCCGCGGCGGCCATTGGAGGGTGAACCAATGGCAAAGGAAGACCTTTCTCTCTGTCTCTCTCTCTCTCACTGTCCACTCTGCCTGTCAAAAAAAATAATAAAAAAATAAATAAAAGAGTTACTTATTTAAAAGGCAGAGTGACAGAGAGAAAGAGGAGAGAGAGAGAGAGAGCGCGAGCCTCCTCTGCTGGTCCACTCTTCCAATGGCCACAACAACCACGGCTGAAGCCAGCATTCCCACAGTAACCATCAAGCGACACAGAACAGCTACCAGAAGGCACAGCTTAAACGCTGCTGTGGGTTACGCCGTCAGTTTCCTGCACCAAGGGCCCACCCATTGTCCTCAGGTGGCCCACTGCAGACGAGACTGCCCAAGATAGGGACCTTGTCACAGTCCCCACGGCGTGGGGGGAGAGGGACCACAGGGCTTCACCGTGAAGCCCTGTGCACTTGTGGCCTAAGACGTGTTTGCCAGGGGAGAACGGCAGGGATTCCTGGGTGCTGGCACCGGCCCTCCACCAGAGCTGGAGGGAGGGGCTCCAGGATGACACAGCCAGCCGGCGTAGAACCCAGGAGCAGGGGGCCAGCCCTCTCCCCGGGCAGGAATGCGTTCAGGAAGCCCAGGAGGCGAGTTTTCAGGTCATCCTCAAGGGGCCTGCGGGCAGTGAAATTCTGCAACCTCCCCTGCTGACCGGTCATCCTTAAAATTCTCGTGTCACAAACGTCTTTGGGTTTCACGTGTTGCAATCGCCAGTTCCCAGGACCATGAGACACCCCCTCGAACCACCCAGGGCAGGGCTAGGAAGGACTCCAGGGGTCGGCCGTCTCCCTCAACTGCGACAGGTTACAGACTAAGACCCCCGAGAGCTCGAAACACGAGACTAAACCTACTGGGCGCAGAGCAGAAGGCCTCCCAGATGCCACTCCCTGTCTGTGCTTCCCAGTCCGCTTCAGCTCTCCCTGGCCCTGCAGCACTGCGAGTTTATTTTAAGCAAATACAGGGGGGAGGCAGGGGGCGGCAGAAACCCTTTCCGCCCCTGCCTGGGTGAGATCTTGAAGACACCTTGGCTAGCGTACCTGCTGTGGTTCTGCGGGGGACTGCGTGGGTTCCCCCTCCTGCGTGCACGGCAGTGGAGTCCACGCACATCCGTGCCAGGTCCTTGCTCTGCCCTCAGTGGCATCAACATTTCCCAGCGCACAGATGACAGCTGGCTCCCTGCTCCCCTGCGTCTTGCCTGTGGGTCTGACCCACTTCCAGGGCTCGGAGAGATGAAGCCTGCAGGAAGTCGCCCCCACCTGGTCTGCCTGCAGCCGTGTGAAGCCGGGCATCTCAGAGCTGCTTCCCTGAAATCCATTGTCCTTCCATGGCGGGGCACCTCCCCCTCCCAGGCCAGGACCCCCCACCAAGGTTGCCTGCAGGGGGTTGGTTCCCAGACCCTTCAAGGATGCCAGAATCCAAGATGCTCAAGTCCCTCATATAAAATGACATTGTATTAGCGTATAACAACCACAACCCCCTCCACACTTTAAATCATCACTCACAATGTCGATGCCTTGTAAACAGACGCTGTGCTGTGTCTTGTGTGTTCAGGGCAGACCAATCATTTTTTCCTGATTTTTTTCCATCTGCAGTTGCTTGGATCCGCGGCTGTGGACAGAGCGGCCAGCTGTAATTTTTTTACTGATGAGCCTCGGCCGCTTTGCCCGCCCCAGGAATCAGGCGTGGCTGGCAGGTGATGGAGCGAAACGGAATCCAGGGCCAGAAGGAGCGTGCGCTGGCATCGGAAGGCGTGCCTGCATGCAGCCAGGAAAAGCAGCCCCGGGAGTGCGAACGAGGATGGAGAGGTTCGGAGAGCAAACGGGGAACAGGTCTCCTCCTCCTTGGGGGATGAGGTCAGAGGTCATCAGGTCATCAGCTGAGGACTGCCCATGTCCAGTCACTTTCCGTTGGCCTTTCTCCCAGTCTCCCCATCTCAGCCCACTGAATGCAGGCGCAACCGTGGCGGGCGGCAGCCACTTCCCCGTCAGCCCTGCCGTGGGCTGCACAAACCCATGATGGATATTTCCTGTCACAGGCACAGTGAGACCGGACTCCTCTTGGCCTTACAACCCTACAACTGCTCGCCTCCTGGGCTCTGCAGGGACCCAACTACAAGGACCCGCGATGCGCCCTCCCAGGGTGCACATCAACAGGAAGCTGGAATCAGGCGGGGAGCCAGGACTCAAACCCAGGCACTCTGATACGGGGTGGGGGGCTCTCAAACAGGGTCTTAGCTGCCTTGACTTCTCCTTTTAAAGGGAAGGGAAGGGAGAGGAGGGCTCTTTGCACCCGGAGCAGCTCACAGCAGCCTCTCTGCTCTGTCTCGGTGGCATGGCCGCACCCCCACCCAGCCAAGTGCACTCACAGATGTGCTGGGCCTGGCACTGCCCAGCCATGCACCTGTCTCCGTGGGCACCATCACGGGAGGGACCAATGGCCAGCTCCAACCCGCAGACCCTGCGAGACAGCAGCCTGTGTGGACCCGGCTATTTCACCCACATAAGTCCTTTTCTGCTTTAACCTGGCGGATCAGACACAGCGAGTGCCTTCTGCCGGCTTCTGTCATCTCAAAGTCGCTACTTTGATGTACAGAAGCCTTGCCGGCCGGGGTGGAAGCTGTTCGTCTTAATTAGCGCCTCGCCACTTCCCTGCAATTTGCCCTCCATGCTCACTCCCAAGGCGTCGCTTGGGCATTCTCTGCATTTGAAGCGGTGATGAAAGAAAAGCACGGTTGCATAACGCAGCCCCCAGGCACGTGCGACCGAGATGTCCCCTGACTTGCGCCTTCCGTCACCTCCCAGAGCTCCCCAGGGAATTCGGTGCACACCTGCCCGGAGAGGAAGGGAGGCAGAGGTGAGCTCCGGGGACAGGAAGGCGGTGCACTGCACGTTGTGTGCATCAGCGCCCGGTGGTCCCTTGGAGAAACTCACCTTCTGATGGTCGCACGGCCAGCGGAAGTGACCTGGACTCTACCCCCACCCCCACCCCGGGGAGTCCCTCACACTGAGCCATGACTAAGATGTTCCTGCTTATGCTGAGTCACGCCAGGGCAGGCAGCTCAGGAGAAGTCCCCGCTCTTGATAACCTGGTTATGCCACCTGTGCCCACTCCTGAGGCCCCTCACGTGCACCCACGTGTAGCTGTGCACACACATTAACCATCTCCCTGTCTCCTCTCTTTTGATTTTTTAAAAAGATTTTATTTATTTATTTATTTATTTGAGAGAAAGAGAGAGAGAAAATCTTCCATCTGCTGGTTCACTTCCCAAATGGCTACAACAGCCAGAGCCGTGCTGATCTTAAGCCAGGAGCCAAGAGCTTCTTCCTGGTCTCCCAGGCAGGTGCAGGGGCCCAAGTACTTGGGCCATCTTCCACTGCCTTCCCGGGCCATAGCAGGGAGCTGGATTGGAAGAGCAGCAGCCGGGACTTGAACCGGCGCCCATACGGGATGCCGGCACAGCAGGCAGCAGCTTTACCCTCTAAGCCACCGTGCTGTCCCCCACCCATCTCCTATTTAGTCATTCCAAGATTGTCTTTGATCCTCCACTCCTCCACCCTGAGGCAGGTGGCCTGCGGCCCATTGGACAGTTGAAGACACTGATCAGCAAGGACCTTGCTCAAGGCCACTGGGTAAAGATTCACCACTGGATAATTCGCCTTTGGTCTACGTCCAGGCTCTAAGCCCACGGCCTCCCCATGAAGTCAAAATGCTCTCCTTGAAAGTCAGAGAGACAGAGAGACACACACCTTCCAACTGCTGGTTCACTCCCAAATGCCCGCAACAGCCAGGGCTGGGCCGGGCCCAAGTCAGGAGCTCAGAACTCACCCAGTTCTCCCGCGTGGGTGGCAGGGGCCCAACTGCTTGGACCATTCCCACGGCCTCCCAGGACACACGGGCCAGTGTCTGTGTTCGCAGGATTTATAGACAGGCACACATACATCCAGCGCCCAGCTCCTGGCTCAGAAAGCCACGTTCTGTTATGTCCACCTGACACATGTATGTCACATGTATGCAGCAAGAGCCCTGTGCACGCTCGGGCAGGGCCTCACCCCCGTATCATCCCGGACCATCGCTTCCTACAGGAACGGAGTCACCAACTGACACCTACCACCAGGGACCAAAGCACGGGTGTCTGGGCTCCTGCCCCCGTCCTCGGCAGCTGGCCACGCTATGGGTGTCACACAGGTTGTTATACACAGCAGTGTGTGTGCATGTGTGTGTGTGTTTGTGTGTGTGCATGTGTGTGTGTGCGTGTGTGTGTGCATGTGTGTGTGTGTGTGCGTGCACGCGTGTTGCTGCTGATGGTGCACTCACATGCCTGCCCCCATCATCCATCTGCTGCTGGAGCTACGCTGACTGCTTGACATTCAAGCCAGGTCTTCAAGGCCAGACTCTGCCCACAACCTACAACCAAGGGAGGCTCCGCCCCCTGCCCCACTAAGATTTTCTACCAAGACACATGTCAATCACGAGACTCAGGCATTTCCCAGGTCTAGCTTGTGCCCACCCTGCTGTGGTCCACTCACACCCATCAGCCGGCAGAGCACTGGCAGGGCCCAGGGGCTCACAACTAATATTTTGAATGAACAGGCACGCATTTATTTGGGTGTATATTAAAAACATACTTCACAGATACCACTGCTTAGGATAAGGCTAAATAACAAAGAAAATAAATAGAATTCATTCACAAAGTCTATTTATGGAAACACCAAACTAAATCAGGGGCTTGCAAACAACAGCTGGTCCCCAGCCTTGTTCTGTGGAGTCCACGAGCTAAGAATTAAAGACGAAAGATTAAGGCATGAAGATGAGGAAGAGGAGGAGGAGGAGGAGGAGGAGGAAGAGGAGGAGGAGGAGGAGGAGGAGAGACGCTATGGTGTGGATGTGTTCTGTCCCCACCAAACTCGGGCTACAGTTTGGGTGCCACTGGAGCGGCCCTGTGAGGTGGTGGGAGCCCGTGAGGGGTCAGCATGACGCCCTGAGCGTGGCTGAGAGGTTTAGAGAGTGGCTTTTTCTGTGCGTTGGCTCCTCTGTCTCCTCCCTCTCTTTCTAGTCCAGCTTCCCTTCTGCTCCTCCGCCACACGTGGAGCAGCAGGCGGCCCTCACCAGAGGCTGAGCAGATGCCAGCCCCTTGCTCTCAGACCCCCAGAACTGTGGGACCGATAAAGCCCGTTTCTCTACACATTTCCTACTCTCTGAGAGTCTTCTGTCACAGCAGAGAACGGACGAAGCGATGACAGAGGCCACCTGTGGTGTACGAAACCTAAAACACTTACTATCTGGCCCTCTTTGCCAATTCTGAACTAAATCACCCACCCGCAGGCAGAGGTGGCCGTGATGGTGACGGTGGTGTGTGTGCCGCACGTTTGTGAGCATAGTTCTGGGGGAAGTTAGCTCAGAAGTCAGGGCGTGGGGAGGCAGAGCGGCAGCGCTGTGGCGTAGGAGGGTAAGCCTCTGCCTGCAGTGCCAGCAACCCATGTGGGCACCAGTTCGAGTCCCCGCTGCTCCACTTCCCATCCAGCTCCCTGCTATGGCCTGGGAAAGCAGCAGAAGGTGGCCCACGTGCTTGGGCCCCTGCACTCATGTAGGAGACCCAGAAGAAGCTCCTGGCTCCTGGCTTCATATTGGCGCAACTCTGGCCATTGCAGCCATTCAGGGAATGAACCAGCAGATGGAAGATTCTCTCTCTCTCTCTACCTCTCTCTCTCTGTAACTCTGCCTCTCAAATAAGTAAATAAATGAATCTTAAAAAAAAAAAAAAAAACTCAGGTAGGGGCAGATGTTTGGTGAGGCAGTGCCGACCGGGATCCTGCATCCCGTATCCAGTCCCCGCTCCTGATTTGATTCCAGCGTCCTGCTGATGTGCACCCGGGGTGGGGGGGGGGGGGCAGCAGGCGATGACTCAAGGAGCTGGGTCCTGCCACCCACGTGGGAGCCTGTCAAGTTCTCGGCTCCTGGCCCTGACCTGTCCCAGCCTTGGCTATTGCAGGCACTTGGGGAATGAGCCAGCAGATGAAAGATCTTCTGTCTGTCTCTCTGCCTTTCAAATGAAATGAAGATAAATAAATAAAAATAATAAAAGAAAAAGTCAGGTACACCTAACAGGTACACCTAAATCCACTCTGTAGTTCTTTAAAAAAAAAAAAAAAAAAAAAAAAAAAAAAAAAAAAAAAAAAAAAACAGACAGTGAGAGAGAGACAGAGAGAAAGGTTTTCCTTCCATCGGTTCACCCCCCAAACGGCCGCTACAGCCAGCGCTGCACTGATCCGAAGCCAGGACCCAGGTGCTTCCTCCTGGTCTCCCATGGAGTGCAGGGCCCAAGGACTTGGGCCATCCTCCACTGCCCTCCCGGGCCACAGCAGAGAGCTGGACTGGAAGAGGAGCAACCGGGACAGAACCAGCGCCCCAACTGGGACTAGAACCCTGGGTGCCGGCGCCGCAGGCGGAGGATTAGCCTAGTGAGCCAGGACGCCGGCCCACTCTGTAGTTCTAGGATCTAAATTAGTCAAGCTTCCTACGCTCTTGCCTTACAATATGTTGAATGGAAGTGGTAAAAACTGCTTTGCATGGACAAAACAATTAAACAGGCCAATACACACCTTGGTCAAATGCCTGACACATAGCAGGTACTCATAAATGTCACCTAGTGTTTTTTTTTTTTCCAACAAGTTTACTGGGTTTTCCCCCATCACAGAACATTTGACCTTGTTGCTTTGAAAGAATTCCTCGGACGACCACGGTCAGCACCCTGAGGCATGCACACATTCGTTTTTTTCCTCATTCATTTTTGCCCAATGTGTGGGCTGGGTCCTCCGAGAGACAGATGCTGAGCTGGAGTTAGGAAATCAGGGGGACTACTGGGGGAGACGAGAGAGGAGCAGGCGGCCAGGATGCCGTGTCCCACGTGGGCGTGCCCGGGTCAGTCCTGCCGCTGGCTCCCGACGCCAGCTTCCTGCTAGTGCAGACCCTGAGAGGCAGAGGCGATGGCTCAACAGGTTGGGCTCCTGCCCTACTTGGATTCAGTTCTGGCTTCCTGAGGGCATTAGGGGAGACAAATGGGATTAGACAGAGAGAACTATGACTATGGGATTACACAGAGACTAACGGGGTTAGACAGAGAGAGCCTTCAATCCCGGCCACGATGTGACCCTGACACCATCTCGGCCAACCGACCTGGGCCCAGCTCACACACTGGGTGGAAATGGAAGGTTCCAGGGCCTCTGAGCAGCTCCCAGGAGGACAGCGGCAGGGAGCAGGCAGCAGGGGACAGCCGCGACCTCACCCAGGGGTGACGCGGGGAAGGAGAGCAAGCAGGACTGAGGACCACTGGAAGAGTCCACGGCCCAGGGAGGTCTGGCCAAGCCTGGCGGGGCTCTCCCACCTGCAACCCCTTGGGCGTGGACAACGCATGGAAGACACAAAGGTAGAAAACAGGACCGAGGGCAGAGCTGACACCTAGCCCCCAGCAGTGGCGGGCTGGGCTCAGCAGCGGTGCAGATCTGATACAGGGGTGCACAGCCCAGCACCCCGAGCAGACGGCCTGGCAGACAGGCCCCGCCCCCACCAGGGAGGAGCCTGGCCCCAGCCCAGAGACTGGCGCTGACCCTGACTTTGCTTAGGGCCGAGGCTGCCAGCTCCACTGCCCCTGAGCTGAAGGGAGGTGCAGGCTCTGTGCCCCAGCATAGCCGCTCTTGGCATAGGAAGCCTGGGCCTGCTCGCTGCCCACATGCAGCTACAGACCCCGTCTTCCTCGTGATACGTAGAGGAATCCGGATATTTTTAGTGCCTGTTTGCAAGTATTTATGTTGTTTTGGAAAGCTTCCTAAAAATGAACTCCAGGGTCAACAGTGTGATCGTTTTTAAGATTCTTGGGGTATGGCGTCATTTTGTTTTTCATAACATCTGAGCCATCTTGTGCCTCACCCAGCAACACGAGAGCTGGCTTAGCTCCCTGAGTGTGGGGGTGTCCAGCTTAAAGAACCACAAACAAGGCATCATCTTTTCTCAGAGCTGTTAAACCTGTGGTCGTTAAAATTGTGCATCTTCCTTTTCTTAATTAATTTATCTGAAAGAGTTACAGTGAGAGAGGGGGATGGGGGGAGAGAGAGAGAGAGAGATCTTCCATCAGTTCACTACTGGTTCATTCTTCAGATGGTCACAACAGCCAGGGCTGGGCGAGCCATAACCAGGAGCCAGGAGCTTCCTCTGGGTCTCCCACGTGGGTGCTGGGGCCCAAGCACATGGGCCATCTTCTGCTGCTTTCCCAGGTGCATGAGCAGAGAGCTGGATCGGAAGTGGAGCATCCGGGACTTGAACCAGTGCTTCAATTCGGGATGCCGGCGTCACAGGAGGCAGCCGAGCCCGCTGCACCACAGCACCGCCCTGAACACCAGCCTCGAGCACAGCTGATCTCCCTCCAAACGTTTGAACCGTTCTTCCTTTCTTTATAGATTCAGCAGCCATTTTGACCAATGCTACCTTCTTAACACAGGTTGCTCGTACACACATGTGTGCCCGTGTCTCTGCCATTGCCAGCGGCACAGTTAATATCTGGTGGTCGCTCAATGACCACGGTGAAGAAAACTGCTGCTGCTGCTGCTGCTTCCGTGCTGGCCCTGGGCCAAGAGCTCGGCTGAGCGTTCGTTGAATCCAACTCGCCAGGAATCAGCTCGCCGTGTCTTCCACCTCTGTGCCGTTGAGGTGGAATCTGGGGTCCCAGGGAGAACCGCCCTGCACACGCAGCTGCCAGCAAGCAAGTGCAGCACAGTCCACCCCAGGACGGCTGCGCTTCTCTGGGCTCAGCCTTGCGATGGAAGCATGCGCAGGTGCATCTGTGAACTTGGCCGGCTCCAGCACGGACAGACAGATCTGTCCCTCCCGGAACACTGTGCCTGTCTTCCGGGGACCAGATCCACTGCGCTTCTGGGTTCCAGCTGGGCAGGTGCCTGCCTTCTCGGGCTTTCCAGCGTCTCCCTGATAAGGGTTTAGACTCTCAAGCCATTGAGACATGTGCCCGAGTCTCCTAGGGCCCCTGTAACAAAGCCCCAGAACACCAGGAATGGATTCTCCCACAGATCGGAGGCCAGAGGCGAGCAGAGCCAGGCTGTCCCCTGCCTGTGGCTGCACCACCCGCCTCTGCCTTGGCTGTGTCTCCAGTGTTTCTTTCTGTGTCTCCTCTTCCTGTCCAGACACCAGTTCCTGCACCAGCGCGGCCTCATCTTAAAAACCGCATCCAACAATGACCTGTTTTCAAAGAAGCCGTGTTCTGAAGGTCCAGGAAGGCAGGAATTCAGGGTGGAAGGGTCCCATTCAACCCAGAACAGAGGGAACGTGCATGAACCGAGGACGGAGGCCAGTGTCTACTCCTCGGGTCTGTGCAGTGGGGAGAGAGGACACAGAAGGACAGTGGCCGTCCCCTTGGCCCCACAGTCACCCAGGGCTCAGCAGTTGAGGCTGGGAGGAGGGCAGCTGTGCGGGCACCAAGCCCCTCCTTGGCAGGAAGCTCCTCTCTGTCCCTGCTGCCCTGGGCTCAGCACGGTAGGCAGGGCCTGCCTTCTGGAGGCCTTGGGAAGCCCGGGAGGCCTGCGTCTTCCCAGTGCACCTGTGCTGCAGCTTCCGCTGGGAGCCCTGGGGTCAGGGAGCAGGCCGTGGCTCTGGGCACAGCTCAAGTCTGCATTCGCAGAGGGAGGCCGATCTGCCATGCTGCTCTGGGTGCATCTGGGCCTGGCTGGGGACTGGGGGGGGGGGGAGAAGACGGAGAGGCAGCGGGGAAACATTGGCTTCTCGGAGCTGGGGAGAGGGATGGGGAGCGGTCGGGGAGCGGCTCTGAGCCTCAATGCTGCCGGGAGCCCAGGCCTTTGACCTCGGTGGAGTCCCAGGAGCAGTGCTGGAGCTGGCTGCTAACAGGTGAGGACTGCCCTTGACCTGACTTACCCAGGTCCAGCCGGGCCACGGCAGGCTAGACAAGCCAGGAGAGCGTCTCCATGGCTTCTACCACGCGTAGCCGCAGGACCTGGGCGCCCAGGCCATCGCAGGCAGCGGTTTGCTTCGTCTCCCCTGGTGTCACCCCCGGTGGGCGTTTGCACCAGGAGAGATTTCAGGATTTTCCACAGCCCCTTGTCCGACCTCGTCAAAGCCCATGGGGAACTTTCTCAGCCCTTACCTGGCTGCTCCCTAATCTCTTGGGAAACCTGATCGTGGCTTCGCTTTTGCTCATAAACAAATGAAAACCCGCACTGAAGCGGGGTGGGGATCAGGTGCATGATCCAGGCAGCCCTCACCGGAGGCCTCTGTCTGCAGCAGCCGAGCAGGGGAAGGGGCTGACCCGGCCACTAGGAGGAGATTCCTGACATGATGGAGCCCACGGAGGGAGCCCACGGAGGGAGCCCATGATGGGAGCCCATGGAGGGAGCCCATGGAGGGAGCCCACGGAGGGAGCCCACGGAGGGAGCCCGCTCCGGGACCGGCTGCTTCTGCTCTGAGCCTCGAGGACAGCAGGGTCAACGCTGAGCCAACGGGGCCTGGAGCGGGGAGCAGCCGGCAGGGGCGGCGAGCCCTCCAGAGCACCCCAGCTGCCGCTGTTCGGGGAATGAGCCAAGAGTGCGCCTCCTGCCGGCGGATTCGCTGAGCGGGAGAGGTGAGTTCACCTCCAGCCCTAGAGTTCACGGGCTGGAGCAGCGCTATGGTGAGGGAGGTTGTGACAGCAGCAGTGTGGCCCGGGGTGCCAGTGTCCCCTCCACACAGTGCCCGGGCACCAGAGGCACAAGGCTCGGAGCCACAGTGCGCAAGAAGGGACCCGACTCTAAGGCCTGGTGACTGAGGGTTGTCGCGACTTCCGCTCTGGCAGGGGAGCCTCTGGGTTGGCTTTCTTGCTTTGTTTGCTGCTTCATAGACACACTGAAATCATGGTTCACGTGCCCCCGTGCCTCAGCCGGGTGCAGCCGGGCTTGGCTGGGCTTGACCGCAGGCTGTGACCACAGGGTGCTCCCCAAATCCCTTCCTTCACCTGAGAACAGTGGCTGGGGGTTGGGGTTGATTTCCAGCCCTTTTGGCAAAAGCACAGCCATTTTGGCTACCATGCAGGTAGCCACAAGGCCTCTGTTAGTGCCCTGTTGGCTAAGTTCCTATTGGCCAGCAAAACTGGTCACGTGACCAAGCACCGAGCCAACTGGAGAGAAGCTGTGCTCCCTGTCACGTGGAAGCGGTCTGGGTGCGAGGCTGTCGCTAGCAGGGAGAAGCATGGCCCCCAGCCCCGTCTGCCCCGATCCCAGCAGCAGAGTTCCCCACGCAAGTGTGGGGCTGTGGACCTGGTCACGGACCACAGAGAGCTTCCTTTCACGTTCCGTGTCCGTCGCCTTCCCTCCCATCTGTGGGTCCGTAGGGAAGTTGGCTGGCGTTGCACCTGTGGAAAATCGGGGTGCAGCCCTGGCGTGGTCTCTGATCACACTGAAAAGCCTCGGGGGGGGGGGCGCTGTGGCGGGCTCCCAGCTGGGCATCAGGCATGGCGGCTACCAGAATGGAGGGTCCGACTCAACCAGGACCCCGTATGTCACGGGGCAGGTGTGGCTAATGTACTGCTCTGCACTGTTTCTTTTCTATTTTTTTTTTTTTGCTATTTTTAAGGATTTAGTTATTTATTTGAAAGTCAGAGTTACACAGAGAGAGGAGAGACAGAGAGAGAGAGAGAGACAGAGAGAGAGAGAGAGAGAGAGGTCTTCCATCCGCTGGTTCACTCCCCATTTGGCCACAATGGCTGGAGCTTCGCCGATCTGAAGCCAGGAGCCAGGAGCTTCTTCCAGGTCTCCCACATGGGTGCAGGGGCCCAAGGACTTGGGCCATCTTCTACTGCTTTCCCAGGCCATAGCAGAGAGCTGGATCGGAAGTAGAGCATCCGGGACTCGAACTGGCGCCCATATGGGATGCCGGCACTGCAGGCAGTGGCTTTACCCACTTTGCCACAGCACCAGCCCCTGCACTGTTTCAAAGCCAGCCTGGGGAGGAGAGTAAATTGACTGTGACGTTGTGAGAGTACCGAGCAGTGGCTCCTGTCTCCTGAAGGGGCCAGCCGTGGGTCCCGGTGCACCATAGCCTGGTCTGCGGTGGCTGTCTTTAACCCAGATGACTCCGACTCCAACTGAGTCAGCAGAGAGAGTTCAATGGAAAGCCGGCAGCAGGGAGATGACATGCCGGTGCCTTTTGCAGACTGAGCTAAGACAGAAAGTGACAGGGGCTGCCCCTCAGCTCCACCCCTTCCAAACAGAGGAGGTGTGCCAGGCCCTGGCTCAGGAGACGGGGAGACTCGCTGGGTCTGGGTGTCGAGCTCACCCTGTCCACTGCTCACTGTCGGCCCGTGCCGGGAACCCCGCCTTGCCGCCTGGGCATTGTCCTTCTTCTTGTGGGTGCCGTCATCAGCCCCCAGCGTCAGAGCTGCCGTCTCTGCTCCTGTCGTGTCCGTTTGCGGTTCGGCAGCCAGTGGCTCCCCTACGCCCACTTCTGCATCCACCAAAGTCCCCACCTGGCCATCTATGCCCCAGGCCTCACGGTTGTCCTGGGTGTGTGTGACCTGGAGGGAGGTAAGGAGACCCCTCTTGCGGGTCAGGCTGTGAGGGGTGACCCCTAGGGCCTGGGCAGCAGCCTGTGGGGCCGTGGTTCCACTCCACCTACATTTTCGTCTCAAAGCATGGGCCATGACCGTGGCAGAGTCCCCGACCCTGACAGCAGCAGAGGGTGCAGGAGGACCCGGCAGGACACGCGCAGGGCATCTGGGAGGCTGTGTTCTGCTTCCCAGAGATGCCCCCCACCTCCCCCCGAGAGCAGGTGCAGGCCTTGGGGTCTTGGCACCAGTGATGGACACACAGTGCCCATCCCAGGTTCCCTCGGTTTCCAGCAGGCCAGCTCCTGTTCCAGCACATTCCTGTCTCTGCTTCCCTGGTGAGCCAACCCTCCAGGCCCCACCAGCTGTAGCAATGCAGGCATGGTCTGTCCCCCGCACTCTGCAAGTGGCCGAGATATTGGCTGTGCTCAGCCCACCCTGAGATGCCCTCCTGGGCGACGGCCGCGTTGGGCTGCGGTTGGACGAAGCCCGCGCAGAGTGGGTGTGCTCTTCTTCCGCCTGGAGAACCCCGGGGGTCTTGCTCAGCCTCAGCCTGGCTTCCTCCCTCGTATTCCAGAGGCGCTACAGGGGTCCTCGTATTCCAGCAGAGCCACAGGGGTTCCCGACAGAGCGCCACACCCACAGAGGGTCACATCCTAGTCACTGGTGACCCCGCGTGAGATGCCCGAGTCTTCAGGGACACCTACAGGCGTCTTTTCCACCCTCGCGCATGGCTCCTCCCGACCCCTCTCCTCCACCTGCTCCTTTTGGGCAGCACCCGAGCGGCTCGCCGGCGGCCTGCGTGGGCGGCGATGGAGCTGCCGGTGGTGTCAGCTTCGTACCGTGGCCGTTGATGTCCGCGGGAACACTGATTTCTGTAGGACATGGGTCACAGCATCCAACTCCCTTGGAAGCACGGACCCCCACCACTGTGGGAACTGCTCAGCCTCAGACAGCACGCCCCCAGCAAGAACAGCTTCTGATGTGGTGCGGTCTCCCACCTCTTCATCCTGGGCCTGGCTAACTTCGACCGTGGGCCTGGCTGGACGCCGCACTTGGATCTCTTGAATACTGGCACGGCCGTCGCTGGTCATCACGACGCAGCTTCACCGTGGACTTGGGCTCCAAACACGTTTGGATGACACCTGTAACAGTCTTAGCAGCACGGATGGTCCCAGACTACACTGCTCTTCCAAATTCACGCTTCAGGTCCTGGCTGAACACAAGCACAAGACGCCGGCCTGTCATGGTGATGCCAATCCAGGGACCCAGAGCTGGGGGGCGGGCCCTGGCAGAACCTTCTGGAAAGCCTAATTGTTGCAGCCAACAGGCCGAGGGCACGGAGCTCCGGGATGAATACTTGGTCTTCATCTGCGTCTCCACGGAGGGCAGGTGCAGCATGCGAGCGGCTGGGTTGGGCTGCAGTGAAATCTCAGGGGCTTCTGGCCTGCATCTGCTCTACGCTGCACGTCCACCCCAGCTGGAGGCTGCTCAGCCCCTCACCCAGGGGCCCACGACAAGGAGGTGAGGTGGTGCTGGTCACGTGGCAACTCCTGGCCTCCCTCCTGAAGGCTTCCGCCCAGAACTCACACACAAACCAGTCCCAGGCAGCCGCTCGCCACACTGATCCTGAACGTGGGGGACCAGTGTGATCCTAGCCCAGGCTGGAACGCTGGGCACGGCCCTCTGTGGACAAGAACACCTGATTTTCTCCCCAGGGAGAGGCGGCCAGGGAGATCTTCCACACACCTGTTTCCTCTCCCAGCTCTGACACCTGTCAAAGCCCTCTGGCTCGGCGGGCTGGGGAGGGGAACAGGTCACGTGGGTGACTCCAGCTACCCATGGTCAAGTGCAGGGCAGGACGCTCTGGCTTTGAACTTTCCGGGAACAGGATCATTCTGCCCCTCTCTTCAGCGCTTGGCTTCTATCATTCGCTATCGTATCGTCTAGCTGTGTTTATGGTGTTGCGCTGCATAGAGCTTTCATTTGTCCGTTTCTATCGCTGGGTGGGTTCCACGGTACTTGTCCTTGCTTCTCTCAATGGACTCCTGGACTGGTTCCAGTTCTCCCCCAGCAGAACACGGCTGCTGGGACTGTTCCTCCGTGCCTGTCTCTGAGTGGACACTCACACGCGCTCCTGCTGGATGCCAGCTGATGGAGAAACTGCTGGGTCGCAGGGTGCAGCCGCGGACGTGCAGTGTCCGAGACACTATGATCGGTGGGTGACACAGCGAACAGCAAGTCCTCACCAGCGCTGGGCCCCGCCTGCCTGCTTGTTTTAGCCATCTGGTGGGCGTGCTGCGGCGCGTCCTCGTGGTTTATGGAGTGCCCTCGCACACACACCTCGGCCACTGGATAACTCTGGGGAAGTACTCAGTCCTGTCTTTTCCGACTTTCCATTGGGTTTCTTTTTCACGGAGCACAGAGCTCTGTTTTCCACATATGCAGCCCGTGTCAGAGAGACAAGGGGTCTTCAAAGCAGTCACAGAAAATGCGTATTTTTGCATGCATTTCAAATTCTTTTGCACCAAAATAAATGCATCTTTTAATTCCACTTTTTCCGTGAACTGTCTGAAGCCCCCTCTTCTGTCTTAGAAAAGCTCCTCCCACGATTTCCTTGTCACCCTCTGTTTTCCTTAGACTGAGCTCTGTCCTCCCTCCCTGCCCAGCTGGTGCTCCCTGGGCACTGCAACCCTGCCGACTGCTTGCAAGCCAGTCGGGTCCTCCCAGGCTGTCCTCCCCGTCATGAGTTAATGCCCAAGCCCAATCAAATGCGACTTCTTTTTTTTAAAAAAAAGAGACTTATTAGGGCCTTTGTTGTGGGGTAGAAGGTTAAGCCTCCACCTGCAGGGCTGGCATCCCATACAGACACCAGTTTGAGTTCCGTCTGCTCCACTTGTGATCCAGGTCTCTGCTAATGGGTTTGGGAAGGCAGTGAGGGACGGTCCAAGTGCTTGGGCCCCTGCACCGCGTGGGAGACCCGGATGAAGCTCCTGGCTCCTGGCTTCAGCCTAGCCCAGCCCTGGCTGTTGTGGCCATTTGAGGAGTGAACCAGTGGATGGAAGACCTCTCTCTCCCCTTCTCTTTCTGTATTTCTGCCTTTCAAATAAATCAATCTTTTTTATAAAGAGATTTATTTATTTGGAAGGCAATGACAGAGAGAGGGAGAGATGGAGACAGAGAAAAAAGCCACCTTCCATTTGCAGGTCCTCAGTGAAGATCCTGCCCTGGGTTGCATGCTGACCGGTACCAGAGCAGGGAAATGCGGAAGGCAGGTTCCTTTCACTGGTTTCCTGCTCCGTGAGAGCCGAGCAGCCGGGGGAAGCTGCACGCTCATCCAGTCTAATAAATGCCTCGACCCTATAACCCAGACAGCTCCTCGGGTTAGCTCCCGAAGGCTCCAAACTGCACCCCTCCCTGCTCCGGGCCACGGGAACTTCTGAGCACGGGGGACGCAAGGGCCACCGTGCATCAAGGCAAAGGCGGCCCCGGCGTGCACGGTCTGGTGGCCAGTGCGGCTCTTTCTCTCGGTGTCTTGCCATGCACTACTGCTCAGCCCCCTGGCAGGCACACGTGTGTCTGTTCTCAGCATGGTGACCCCAGTGGCTCCCTCTGCTGGCCGGGCACCATCTCCACTCTCCCCCAGGGTCTGCCCTGGGTCTGATGGTGATTCCCACCATTTTCAGCTCAGGTGTTTGGTGCCGTGAGTCTGTCTCCAGAGTCATTTCAGCGCACCCTGCCCGTGCCTCTGCAGAGCCCCCAGGTCAGACTCTGGTGGTCGCTGAGTGGCCCCCTCCAGGGTGCACAGAACTTCCCACCACCCTCCACACCCGAGGGGAGCCCAGTGCATCCCAGAGTGGTGGTCTGGGGTCTCGCTCTGTGGCAGAGGGGGCATGGATTCTCCTCCCCAAATCCTACTGGGCTGATGTAGAAGCCCCTCTGCTCTGTGTGCTGCCCGGCTCTCTTGTTAACATGCACCCCCCCACACTCCCAGACCTGACCTTGACCCTGACACACGGTGGAGTGGCATCTTCATCTGTTCTCCCCTCCTGCAGCCACAGAGTCGTCCACACTGCGCCAGCTGTTGGGTTTTGCGGGATTTTGTAAGCTGGTTGTTAAACGCAGGCACTATTAAGAAATGAGTGATACAATTATTCTTAGGTGTTTAAATTTAACCCTGCTATATATAAGAGTGGGAATAAGAGAGGGAGGAGATGCACAGTTCGGTACATGCTCACTCAGACGTACCCCTAATGGTAGAGCTTGAAACGTGCCAGGGGATTCCAAGTCCCACTAAGGTGGCATTTACCAATGCCATCTTATTAGTCAAAGTGATTGGTTTAAGTTCATAATTGATCATAAAGATAGGATTAAGTGTCAAAGGGATCACTTAAACAAGACTAGTGTCTGCTGATACTAACTGATAGAATTAAAAAGGAGAGAACGATCCAACATGGGAAGCAGGATACACAGCAGACTCATAGAATGGCAGATGTCCTAAACAGCACTCTGGCCTCAGAATCAGCCCTTAAGGCATGTGGATCCAGCTAAAAAGCCCATGAGAGTTTCACAGGCATGGAAAGCCAAGACTGTGGCAAAAAAAAAAAAAAAAATGACCTAAATGAAAGATCTCTATGAGTGAGATCCCAGCAGAAAGAACAGGCCATCAAAGAAGGAGGTACCTTTCTCTGAAGGGAGGAGAGAACTTCCACTTTGACTATGGCCTGGTCTAAACAAGGTTGGAGTTTGAGAACTCAAGAGGCTTCTTTAGCCTAGGCAGCTCATGACAAGAGCCTCGGGTGATTACTGACGCCATGAATAAAAGTGTCCATTGTTAAATCAACAACAGGAGTCACTGTGCACTTACTCCCCATGTAGGATCTCTGTTCTTAATGTGTCGTACTATGTGAATTAACGGTATAACTAGTACTCAAACAGTACTCTATACTTTGTATATCTGTGTGAGTGCAAGCTGTTGAAATCTTTACTTATATATAACTTTATATACTAAATTGATCTTCTTTTTTATTTTTATTTATTTATTTTTTTGACAGGCAGAGTGGACAGTGAGAGAGAGAGAGACAGAGAGAAAGGTCTTCCTTTGCCGTTGGTTCACCCTCCAATGGCCGCCACGGCCGGCGCGCTGCGGCCGGCGCACCACGCTGATCCGAAGGCAGGAGCCAGGTACTTATCCTGGTCTCCCATGAGGTGCAGGGCCCAAGCACTTGGGCCATCCTCCACTGCACTCCCTGGCCACAGCAGAGAGCTGGCCTGGAAGAGGGGCAACTGGGACAGAATCTGGCGCCCCGACCGGGACTAGAACCCGGTGTGCCGGCGCCGCAAGGCGGAGGATTAGCCTAGTGAGTCTCGGCGCCGGCAAAAACACCCACCCACATTCAGGTCAAAACCACACCCAGCCACGATTCACTGGGAGAGCTGTTTGCAAGGACGCGGTGCAGATCCTGTGTACAAAGCACACTGTGGGTGAAGTTATGCTCACAGTGTACGGTTTTCTCTGGTCAGCCTGTTGCGAAGCCTCAACCAGCACAACACAGAACGCCCCGACAGTCTCTCGCTCAGCTGGCCAAAGTGTTGTTTTTCTCTTCATTCTTTTTTTTAGATTTATTATTTATTTGAAAATCAGAATTACAGAGAGACACACAGGGAGAGACCTTCCATCTGTTTGTTCACTCCCCAAATGGCAGCAACGGCCACAGCTGGGCCAGCCTGAAGCCAGGAGCCTCATGCGGGTCTCCCCCGTGGGTGCAGGGTGCCGAGGACGTGGGCCGTCCTCTGCTGCTTTTCCAGGCGCATTGCGGGGTCGGAGTGGAGCAGCAGGGACTCAGTTGGCTCCCGGGTGGGATGCTGGCGCCCGGACGGCGGCTGGTCCTGCCAGGCCACGGCACCAGCCCCCTTTTCAGTTCTTCGTCCAGTTTATTACTCGGTTTACGACGTGCTGCATTCTCCCCTCCCACCATCAGATGACACAATTTTTCATCGCCGCAAGAACAGACACCCACTCCCTTGTAAGATTTTCCTTTGATCCACGAAACGTATTTACTTCCGGGCAAAGCTTTTCCCGGGAAACCAAACAGTCCCTTCACGTCTCAGATGTTTTTCCTCCGCCTTGGTCGCGCCTCGCTGCTCCCTGCTTCCCTCGCTCCCCAAACCCGGAGTTTCATCGGTGTAGCTTAGGAACACTGCAGGCCTCTTGCTTGTATGATGATGACGGTGGAACACTGACTCATGTTCCCATCACCCAGATTAAGACAATATCAAAAACTGCCATAATCCTTTCTTTATTTCCTTTCTCTCTACCCCCTCCCTCCCTCCGTTTCTTCCTTCTTTCTGAAATAATTTAAAGCCAGTTCCAGACATCAGCCTTACCCTCTCCAGGACACGTTTCTCTTAAACCTGGGCGTCGTCTGGAGCAAGCATTTAGCCTGGAGGTTGAGACACTGGCATCTGCATCAGGGGGCCTGGGTTCGAATTCCGGCTCCAACTCCTGACTCCATTCTGCTGCGAATGCAGACCCTGGAAACGGCAGGTGATGGCTCAGGTGACCGGGTCCCTGCCATCACGCAGGAGACCTGGTTGAGTTCCTGGCTCCAGGCTTCCACACCTGGCCTAGTCCCAGCCATTGCAGACATTTGAGGAGCCGATCAGTGAGTGGGAGTGTTGCCCCCCCACCAAGATAAATGGTCAAAAAAATTTAAA
This sequence comes from Oryctolagus cuniculus, assembly GCF_051225735.1. Taxonomy (NCBI): domain Eukaryota; kingdom Metazoa; phylum Chordata; class Mammalia; order Lagomorpha; family Leporidae; genus Oryctolagus; species Oryctolagus cuniculus. Next base: position 4,669,970 of record NC_142869.1, on the reverse strand, counting down.
TGAGCATTTTCTTACATAATTGCATTGCTATGGACACCTAACATAATTAACAATAATTCCTTTGTGCGATTCAATGCTAGTTTGATATTTAAATGTTCTTAATTGCTCAGAAGTGGTTCTTGTGCCGCTCATTTGGGAGGGTCCTCTCCTAGGTGGAGGTGTGTGGCACGGAGGGGGAGGTTAAGCAACACTTGGAACACCCAAACCCCACCTGGAGCGACAGTTTGGGTCCTGGCTGCTCCGCTTCTGATCCAGCTTCCTGCTCACGTGCCTGGGGGGCAGCAGTGGTGGCTCAGGTCACCCACGTGGGAGGCCCCTTGCTTTGGCCTGGCCCAGCCCTGGTCTTTTGGAGGATGAACCAGCAGATGGAAACTCTTTGTTACCTCCCCGTCTCTCTGCCTTTATGACTTTCAAATTAAAAAAGAAATTAAAGGTCCACTTTACCATTGATTCTGCTTCGCCCATTTGAGTTTCATGAACGCTGAGCTGTGCTGGTTCAGGACTAGATAAGAAACTAAACTGTGGGACCATCCCACCAGCCAATCCCAGCCAACCCCAGCCAACCCCGGCCAACCCCAGCCAATTCAGCCAATCCCAGCCAATCCCAGCCAATTCAGCCAATCCCAGCCAATCCCAGCCAATCCCAGCCAATCCCAGCCAATCCCAGCCAACCCCAGCCAATCCCAGCCAACCCCGGCCAATCCCAGCCAACCCCGGCCAACCCCAGCCAATTCAGCCAATCCCAGCCAACCAATCCCAGCCAACCCCAGCCAATCCGGCCGTCCCATCTCTCCTTGTGCCCAGCAAACTGCAGACCCTGAAAGAACAGTACTCAGGATCCAGGGACAGTTCGCAGGGGGAGCACTTGATTGGCAGCTCCTTTCTCACAGTGTCCTCCTGCCAGTCACCCCAGGGAAACAGCCTTGTGCAAGCCCAGCCCTCGGGCTGCTGATGAGAAACGATGGCTGGTTTTTGGTTTTTGGTTTTGTGTTTTACAGCTTAGATCACATCTACTTAGAAACTTCTGAAGCCTGGAAAACAATTTCATTTTGCAAATGGTTAAGAAGAAAGAATTTAGGCTCAGCAGCATTTTCCTAAGAAGTCCAATGTAGCGCAGCCAAGGACAGATTATGTAAATGGTGGCGATGGCTGGGGTGTTTTCCCCCGGGGATCCAGGAGCCTGCGTGCAGAGAAAGATGGCTGGACACCTGACAGCATCCTGACGAAGGCTGACAGCTCTGTGTCACCACCCAAAGCCCTTGGGAGGCGTCACTGCCAGCAAGATGGCCTCGCTGTGCAGAGTTGTGCGGGGCCGCCAGCTCTCGGAAGGCTTTGAACTTGGCCCCCGGGAGGCGCTGATGCAGCAGCCACCTCCAGGGAGGTCGTGTAAGACCGATTCCAGGCCAGCAGTGCCGAATTCAGGGCTCACTGCTGACCCTCCTTGCCCTCCCTTTACCCCCAGACACAGCATCCGTCCTCCCTCGTGTCTCTGCGTCCCCTTCGTCCCCCGTTTGTACCCCAGCGGGTGCAAAGCCATCACACCTGCAGAAGCAAGGGGCCCTGGCACCGTGGCACTACCGTTTTCTACAGGAGAGAGTCGGGACATCCTGCATCCTGAAATGCCTCTCTCTGTTCCTCCACCTCTGACCCGGGGGAGGCCAAGCTAGAAGAATGAGCTTCTCGCGAGCACGCCAGAGACTTCCTCCAAGTCCCTGCTGCCTCCTCGGAGTGATGAGGATCCCGGTCCCTCCCTTCGATGTCATTCTGAGCATTAAATGAGGTAGCATTGGGCGCTTGATTGCTGTCCATCGTAGCTACCTCGTTCTTTCTCTCTCGTATATCACCTGTGGTACTCATAGTTCTTCCTCATCCCACAAAACCCCTTAACTCCATTACCTGCAGTGCTCTGTACCCCACAGTTCTGTGGCTGCCCAGGGAAGGGGGACCATCTGCGTAATGCCACGGGGGTGACTTTCCACCTGCGTCTTCCTACTTCTCCAACCTGGCCAACCCGGGGCCTTTTCCACCCTGCAGTTACTTGAGCCTCGACCTCTGCCTCCCCCTAGGGCTGCAGCAGCAGAGAGATGGAAACAGAAGTCAGCCAGGCACTGCAGCGTGGGACATGGGCCTCCTCACCGGGGTCTTAGCTGCTAGGCCACCGCCTGCCTCGAGTTACAGAGCTGAAGCCCGCGCCTGGCACCGGACAGCCTCCCTCCCTGCCTCCGTCACATTTTCTGCCCAAGCCAACAGGCTGGGCGAGGGCTGGGTGAAGTTGCGACGCCCCCTCTGTCTGCCATGGGGGAAGCTGCCAGGATGCTGAGCAGGGGGCTTGAATGGATCTGCGCTCGGAGGTGAGAGGGCGGGAGGGGGTTCTTCAGGGGCTGGGGCTGGGGTCTCTGTGACGGCTTTAACTCACTGTGACGCGACGCCTGAGGCAGGCTGTTTTGAAAAGGCCCCGGATCGATTCTGGCTCACAGCTGTGGCGTTCCAGGGTCTAAGACGTCCTTGTCTTCCCAAGGCATCGCCGAGTGACAAGGAGCACGTGTGTGCACGTGCGTGTGTATGCATGTGTGTGTGCATGTATGTGTGCATATACATGTGTGCATGTGTGTGTGTGTGTGTGCATGTGTGTGTGTGTGCATGTGTGTGTCTCTCCTCTACCTACAGAAGCCAGCAGGGCTCAACCACAGGGTTGAGCAGACCTTCTCCAGTCCTCACGGCCTCCTGAAGACGCCGCCCCCAACCCACGGCTGGATCAGGGCCCTCCCCTTGGCACCCCACCCTGAGGAGAAACCCCAGCATGTGAGAGGGCACATAGAGAGGGCCTGAGCTTGCCCCTGCCAGGGAGGAACCAGGAAAGTCGCTCAGGGAGACGGGCGTAGGAAGTGAGGGGAACTCAGCACGGCGCAGACGCAGACAGCCGGCAGCCACAGAGGGAGCCAGCACCCTGCGGGGCTCACCCGTGCCCTGGCTCAGCCTGGCACGCCCCGCCGTCATCGCAGCCCCAACCACGGAGGGCCCCACGGTGCTCACCGGCTTTAAGTCCAGTGGGAAAGCTGCCCGGGGGCCTGAGCGACTGCTCTGCCCCCTCTGCCCAGCAAAGCCTGGACCCGAGCTGCTGCGGGCCGCCGCCGCTGAGCTCCGCTCCGTCTCAGGGGACGGCCAGCAGCCCAGTCACTACCTGAAGAGCCCAGAGACGGAACCGGGGCAGGGAGCAGGCCCCTCTGCGTCCTGCAGCTGCAGGATTGCGGGGCACAGACCCTGAGCCCTGCTCCCTCCCCCTGCAAGACCCAGGAAGTCACCCTCTGCTTCCCCTCTGCGGCCGAGGACACAAGCCCAGGGAACCAGACCCGAGGACATCTCCTTCTCTGTCTCTTAGCACAGGGTGCTGGGTGGCCAGGGCACAACCCAAGCGGGAACTGGGAACAGTCCCGTCTGTGCCCTGTGGCTCTGGGACTATGGCTGTGGACCCCACCGTCCCTTGAATAGCTCAAGCTCACCAGTGGCACCTGGAGGGCCCTATCTGTGTCCCCTGCCTCAGACTGGCAGCTCTCAGTCCACAGCCCCCAGTGTGGTTGGCACTCTGCCCGGGACACCTGCATCCTGTGGCTGTTGGTTCTATCAGTCCCAGGGAGATCTGGGGGAGACCCTGTCTGCATTCCTCTACTCCAGGCCTGGACAACACGTGATCACCATGCAGGATGTGGGTAAGGAACCAACGGATTCCTGCAGCTCTGGGACTTGGACTGTCACAGCGCCTGGCTACAGTCATCGGAGTTCACACCGGGGGACCTGGATAAGGAGCCCATTGCAGCCTGCAGCTCTGGGACTGCAACTGCTGCTTCCATAGGTCCCAGGGACACTCGCGCTCTCACGCGGGGTCTGGTTAAGGTCCTGTCTGCAACTCTCTAGTCCAGGCTGCACAGGCCAGCGCACGATCCCAGTGTGACCTCTGATCAGCCTGCGGGATGTGGGTAAGTCCCCCTGCCCATCCTGCATCTCTGAGATCGGGACTGTTGCAGCCACGTTCCACAGAGTCCCCCGAGCCCTCCTCACAGTACCTGGGGGTGGGATCATCTGCATTCCACTGCTCACACCCACGCCTACCAGCGCACGGGCCCCAGCACCACCCGCACACAAAGCATGAGACCTGGAGCGGAGTCCACGGCAGCCTGCTGCAGCTCTGGGCCTGGCACTGTTGGCTCCATCAGTCCAGGAACAGCAGTGCGTACCCCGTGGGAGCACGGCTGCGGGCCCACGGCCACCAGTGCACAGTCACTGCCTTCTCTGTGGGATCTGGATGAGGTACCAACCCACCCTGCAGCTCCAGGACCATGACCGCTAGTGCTGCTTTCCTCGGAGTCCCCAGAGCCCACCCCTCCCTGGGGACACAGGAAGACTACCTGCATCCCACCACCCCAAGGCCACATCTGCCAGTGCACAGTACCAGAATGAGCTGTATTTACTCCATGGGGTTGAGAAAAACTCTCCTTTGCATTCCTTAGTACTGGGACTAGGACATTTGGTACAATATGTCCCCATGTCACCCAGCCAGCCGGCAGGGCCTGGGGAAGATCCTGTCCACGTCACACAGTCTCAGAGCTGGAGTGGTTTCACAGGCCCAAGCGTCACTCAAGCTTGCCTGATGGGCCAAGGGGACAGGCCCCTTTGTGTCCCACAGCAGCAGAAATGGCTAAAGCCACCACAGATCCTAGTACGTTGACACCCAGCTCTCTGGGACCGGAAGACACACACCTCTGGAAGCTTCCACCTCCACGAACAGCTGCAGACGCTGCTAACATCGGTTACAGCCACAGAAATCACCCAGAGGCTACACCAGGCTCACCTAGAACCAGAGCCGAAACAACCATCCCTCTGACACCCTGCATTTGAGCAAAGCATGAAGAATTAGAAGGAACTATTACAGCAGATATGCAGAGCACAAAAGGGACCCAGGACATGTGAGAAGGAGGGAAGCAAGACACCTAAAAAAAAAATCCCAGTTGTTCCTAGAAAGGGATCCAGTACAAAGTGACTGAAAAATAATCCAAAATTATAATCCTAAGGAAACCCAATGAGATGCAAGAGCATACAGACAGTTCAACGGAATGAGAAAAGCAATGCATGATAGGAATGAGAAGTCACTAAAAAGGATCCATCAGAAATCTTGGAGCTGAACACTTTAATGAAATTAAAAAATACAATTGAGAGCCTCAACCAGAAGAATTTCTGGTCTTGAGGACAAGACTTTTGAAAGAATCCAGTGAGGAAAAAAAAAAAGAGAGAAGAATTTAAAAGAGTGAAGAAAGCCTGCAAGATACACAGGCAGCAAACACTAAGCAAACAAACATTCATGTTTAGAGATGCCTGAAGTCGAAGAGAAGGAAAGGACATTGAGAATCTGTTGAATAAAACATTTGAAAACTTTCCGAGTCTTGAGAGAGAGATGGATGTACACATACAAAAAGCTTAAAGGACCCCAGACTCAGCCAAAGCCAAAACCAGACAAATATGAAAACCTTCCAAGGGATTTTACAGTCAAATTGTTAAAAGTTAAGGAGAGAGGCCGGTGCCGGGGCTCACTAGGCTAATCCTCCGCCTGCGGCACTGGCACACCGGGTTCTAGTCCCGGTCGGGGTGCCGGATTCTGTCCCGGTTGCCCCTCTTCCAGTCCAGCTCTCTGCTGTGGCCCGGGAGTGCAGTGGAGGATGGCCCAGGTCCTTGGGCCCTGCACCCGCATGGGAGACCAGGAGAAGCACCTGGCTCCTGGCTTCGGATCGGCACAGCACGCCAGCCATAGCAGACCTTTGGGGGTTGAACCAACAGAAAAGGAAGACCTTTCTCTCTCTCTCACTGTCTAACTCTGCCTATCAAAAAAAGCAAAAAAAAAAAAAAAGTTAAGGAGAGAGTCCAGCCTTGGGGCTTAGCAGGTAAAGCCACCACCTGCAGTGCCAGCATCCCATATGGGCGCTGCTTCGAGTCCCAGCTGCTCCACTTCTGATCCAGCTCTCTGCTATGGCCTGGGAAAGAAGAAGATGACCCAAGTCCTTGGACCCCTGCACCCATGTGGGGGACCCGGAAGAAGCTCCTGGCTCCTGCCTTCGGATCAGCACAGCTCCAGCCGTTGCAGCCAGCTGTGGAGTGAACCATCAGAGGGAAGACCTCTCTCTCTCTCTCTCTCTCTCTCTCTCTCTCCTCCTTCTCTCTCTGTGTAACTCTGATTTCATATAAATAAATATATCTTTAAAAAGCAAAAGGAGAGAACCCTAAAGACCGTGAGAGGAAAACATCAAGTCACACGTAAGGGAAAACCCGTTAGGCTCACAGCAGGCTGCCCAGCAGAACCTCTAAAAGGAAAAGCCACAGACAGTGGGTGAGGGGGGAGTGAAAACCCCACAGCCTGGGTTAGGGTATCACACACTCGTGGAACTGTCACCTCGAATTGAAACTGGTGCTCAGTCCCCAGCCACGCGGCAGGACCCAAGGAACACAACAGATGATGGCCTTTCTCGGCCCCGCCAAGTTCACGGTGGGAAAGCAGGGAGGCTGGGAAGCCCCGGGCCAGGGTGGCCAGTCAAAGACAGAGAGGCTTCTGTGTGTCCTAACAGGGTTGGAGAGAAAGCAACCAGGAAATGAGATCGATGTTCTGCTAGTGAGGTCGGTTATTGTCCACCTGGGTGACAGGTGAGCAGACCAAAAACATGCGCTCCAGGGTGCGGAGGGCTTCAGACTCCTCCCCATCAAGTACCAATTTATGTTGAGGGAACTCTCCTGGGGTGGGGGGCAGGCAAGGCCAGGATTTCCTCTAAAATAATCCCGGGGGGTGGGGGACAGAGGAGGTTGAATGCATTTCAAAACAATCTGGAGTGAATAATGATTATAATATTTGCACTCTTCCATGCACAAAGTCTGAGTATCATACAAGGATAAAGAAACTGGCACGTGGAGGCAACAGTAGCTTGCGCTGTGACACAGCAGGTTAAGCTGTCACCTGCAGCACCAGCATCCCATAGTGGAGCTCTGCTCCCACTCCAGCTTCCTGCTAGAGCACCTGAGAAGGCAGCAGAAGACGGCCCAAAGACTCGAGTCCCTGCCTCCCGTGTGGGAGCCCAGATGGAGCTCCAGGCTCCTGGCTTTGGCCTGGCCCAGCCCTGGCCACGCAACCAATGGGGAGTGAACTAGCAGATGGAAGACTCTCTCTCTCTCTCTCTCTCTCTCTCTCTCCCCCATCTCTCTCCCTCTCTCTCTCTCTCCCCCTCTCTGTCTCCTCCACCCTCTCCCTCTCTCCCTTTCAAATGATAAATAAATCTTTTAAAAAAAGAAAGAAATTGGGGCAATAGGTTAGGGAAAATGCTTCAGAATTAAGGAAACGCAAATGTAAAATTCTGACGGATCAGCCGAAGAATATGGCAGGGTCCCCGGATTAGTCTCTTCTCGCCTAAAACGCTTGCTTGAGTTTTTAGGACGACAGGATGAGAATGTGGCAACAACGTGGACGTGGGGTCCCTTTCTGCTCTGCTTGGTCGGGGCAAAGACACAGCCAAGGGCCGGAGGCTGGGCAGAGAGCCAGTGCCATCCATGGTGGGACCCACCTGCTGAGGCATCCGGGCATTGCTTCCCCCGGGCTTGACTGCCTGGTCCCCAAGCAAGGGTCAGGACACCTGCCTTGCAGGGGTGCCCAGAAGATGGCCCACCAGGGGGTGGGGCGGCGTGAGTCCCTTTGTCTTCCTCACTCTCTGAGTAGGAGGAAAACTCCTCAGCAGGAAGATGGCTCAGCATCCAGGCTGAAGCTCTTCAAAGCTCGTGGGAAAAATCTGAGAATTTCCAAGAAGTGTCTAGAACTGGGATGAAAAGCACATGGGCCCCCGATGCGTCTACTGCTCATCTATTAGCCGGCACAGAAGTGGCCTCGGCCTTGGTTCTAACTCGCAGGTGTGCGTCTCAGTGCCCAAGAACTCCCTTCCGCGTCCGCCCTTCACCATCTGACGTCCGTATCCCAGCTCCCCCCACCCTGGGGGAGGGGTTCATTCTGCTCCACGAGGTCAGTGGGGACTGAAGAGTGTTCAAAGCATGGGAGTCACGGTCACACGCCCGTCTCTGCCTTGTTCCCCTGACAGTTCTCCCCAGGATGTCGGGGGGATCCTGTCCTCACTCGAAGCCAGTAAGGAGAGAACAGACTGGAAAAGGCCTCTCCTGGAGCTCCCTGTGGAAAGCGTGCCCCCTCTGCTCAGCTCCGGCACGATTTCTGCTGATGCCGACTCGGTGGGCTCCTCCGTGGGTTTTGTCTAAGAGTCGCTGTGCAGTGTCTTCTCAGTGCTGGGCATCTTCTAGAACAACCTTCTTTCTTTTTTTAAGATGTATTTTATCTATTTGAAAGGCAGAGTTACAGAGAGCAGATGCAGAAAGAGATAGAGAGAGAGAGAGAGAGAGAGAGAGAGGTCTTCTATCCACTGGTTCACTCCTCAGCTGGCCATGATGGCTGGAGCTATGCTGATCCGAAGCCAGGAGCTAGGAGCTCCTTCCTGGTCTCCCACATGGGTGCAGGGACCCAAGCACTTGGGCCATCTTCCACTGCTTTCCCAGGCCACAGCAGAGAGCTGGATCGGAAGTGGAGCAGCCGGGACATGAACCAGCATCCATATGGGATGCCGGCACTGCAGGCAGTGACTTTACCCGCTACGCCACAGCGCCGTCCCCTAGAACAACCTTCCAACTCTGCCGTTGACCCACTGTCCTGTTCTCGTAAATATTCAACCTTTCCCGCTGCTTCTTCTGGGAGGGGAAGTCCTGCAAAGCAAAGCAGCTTCCTCGGCGGGCGGGGGGGGGGGGGGGGGGGGGGAGGACACGTGCACCTGGAGCAGGCAAGGGGCCGAGTTCAGGCGTAGCTATGGCAACCACCCGCACCGGGAGCCCACTGAGGAATCATCTCCCGGGAAAATCAGCTTTGCTGTTTTAATCAAAGCATAAATATTTTGAAGAAGGAACGAGTGAGTTGTTTTTAAACGAGGGAGGCGTGATGAAAAGAACCGTGTGTGCGTGCGCCCGTGTGAGCGCTCATAGGTGTGAGTGCTCTGGTTCTTTCATGGACGGCAACACTAGGAAGACTCAGCAGAAGAGAGAAACAGTTGAGAAAGGAGCACCTGAGAACACTTGTGTTGAAGATGCATTATTCAAGATGCAATCCCTGTGTTCTTGTCTCTATGCGTGAATGCCAACAGCTACAGACAAGCGGCAGGAATCCGGAGAACGAAATAGACTGCCCGTTACCACTAAGGACTGTTCCAGGAGTCGTGGGTACCGGCAGCGTTCTGGCTGCCACGGCCGGGCTCCAGACCTGCACCTGCCGTCACCGCTGCTCGGCCGTGGGGACATTTCCTGATCCGTGAACCTAGGTTTTCTCTCGCACACAAGGGTCGTAATGGCACCAGTTTCGTTGGGTTGTTGGTTGCTCGGTACAGGCGAAGTCACTCCGTGCTCCCTGCTAACGTTACCCCTAGAGGTCCCATCAGTGGGCAGAGAGGATGGGAGGCTCGGAATTAGAAGGACAGAGACCCGAGTCCCAGCACCGCCTGGGGTGGCCCCTTCCCTCACCGGGCTGCGGTCCCCCCACTTATCTTCCCAGGAGCTCAGACCAGAAAACAGCTAACGATCTCCCAGTCCCCCAACCTTGTGCTTCTGAGTGAGCCTTCCATCAGCTGCTGTTTATCTTCTGAAGAACCCAATCAGATGAGGCTGAGGGAGCCGATGCGTCTCAGGGGAGGGTGGGGCCGGGGTCAGGGAGCCACCTCCGCCAGCTGCCAGCTCACGCCACGCCCGGCCTGTGTGCGCCTGCGGCCCGGCCTCACCTGGGCCACCCGGATGCTCAGCCAGCAGTCAGGATGTCCTCCTAGCATCTTCTCTGCCGTCACACGCCCCGGGGCTGCGGCTGACGACTCTGTCACCAGTGTTGTATAAAGGAATTTCAATTCATTTCAGAATATTTTTTCTCCCAAATCAAAAAACACCAAGTAAAAGAAAACAATGACCGCCTCCCCAGCCCAACATAATGGAACAAATAAAGGACCTGGGTGGTTCCACTTATTAGAATCACACGGGAAAACGCATTGAACCGATTAACATTTATGATTCCATTAAATGGATAGTCTTATTAAAAAAGACGGGGGTGTAAATCTCATGGAGCTTCTGATTGAAGTCCAACAATTCCGTAATATTCTCTTAGAATGTGGGCGCACACGGGAAATCCCGGAGACGATCTGAGTTTGCATCGAGAACAAGATTGGTGTCTGCTGTGTCTGCTCCGCCCTGGGAACAGAGGGAGTGGGCTGAGGGCGGGGGAGCAGGCAGCCTTCGGGGGTCCCAGGGAACTTTAGCAAGGATGAGAACTCACAGGACATTAAAGAAGAGACCAGGAATGTCTTTAAGGTCCCGGCTGCAACACAAAGGCCTTTGTCTTGCGTGTGAGGGTTCTGGCAGAATGAGCCGATGCTGAGACTGAGAGGAGCTGGGAGCATCCGGGCTTGTCGGGGAGGACTTCTGCGAAGGGAGGGGAGGCCCCTGCGAGGGGGCTCCAGACTTTGGTGTGGGAGCCACAAAGCCCCCGTCCTCCAAGGGGGTTCCCACTGATGGAAGCCCAAGACGTGGCAGACGTGGCCAGGCCCCGTGGCCTCCTCTCTCCGTGACCCCTGTGCCCTCGTCCAGGACCACCCTGAGAAGAGTGTGGGCTGCACTCGGAAGCCCAAGGTGAGCCCTGCAGAAGCCGACAGATGGAGGCGGTCGGGCGGCCGCCTGCCCTTGAAGGGGAGGTACGTGGCTGCGTGGGGGCCACCGTGGGGGCGCGGCACTTGCCAGGGCACAGTGCGTCCTCTGCTAAGCCAGTCGGCCCCTACGCAGCCCCACGGTGGAAGTGCTGTTGTCACCATCCCCACCTTCCAAGTGGGGCAGACGGTGACATGGATCCAGAACCCCGAGGGGACGGCAACGCTCACACACGCAGCCACGGCTGGCGCTGGTGGTCCTAACGGGTGGATGCGGGTCAGCAGGAGGGCCAGAGACGAGTGGTCTGCTCCGAGAGCTGTCCACCGCCCAGCCCAGGGCACTGGGTTTGGGCAAGGTGAAGAAGAGATAACATCGTCTTCGGTGGGCGTGGAATATCTGTAGTAAATGCAGTCCTGGTGCCTCCCCTATTTCGGTTTGCACGCCTTCCTGGTCAACGCTAGCCATTTGTGACACATTGCAAACCTATCACTCACACCCAGGTCGCTGCGCTGACTAACCTAAGTTCAGCACCGTCTTATTTTACTTAACTTATGTTACATTCACGGATCTCGGAAGTCAAGCAGCATAGAAGGGGACACAGTGAGCCTCTCTCCCCTCGCCGTCTGATGGTGCCCAGTAAGTGACCGTGACCACGTGGTGCTGGCCTTGGTGTATCAGTTCCCCTTCGTAAACTCCGGGGACGCAGAGATCAATGTGTGTGTCGTTTTCAACACAAGCTGAAGCACCTTATGTGTGGTCACCCTCGGCGTCTGTGCTGGGTCCCCTCAGGGCCCCCCAGGAGGCCGAGGTCCATGCATGCTGAAGGCCCTACCACAGAGCCACAGAGAGACGTGGTCTTTGTGCAGGACCCGTCCACACCCTCCAGTGCACCTTACCTCACCCCCAAGTCACTTATAGTAGCTGATGCAGTGTACACGGTTTGTGAATAGCTGTTCCACTGCTTTGTCTAAGAAACAATGACAAGAACCAATTCTGCACATGTCAGCACAAATTTTCTTCAGATGTTTTAAATCAGAACTGTGCTGGGTCTATGGGAATCATGAACATGGACAGCCAACTGTACTTAGTTCTGATTTTCTTCCATATTAGTACATAAGGGTCAGTTTCCGTCTTTTCATGGCAGCATAGTATTCCACAGAATGGCTGCAACATGTTTGTCCTACTGATGATTATTTACTTATTTTTTTATATCAAGAACACTACTGGTATGAAAAAATATGTTCTTTATCTTAAAAGCTTTAGTTTTACATAGGTAATAATATTCTCTAATTTCAAATGCTGCCTGCTTTAATTTCTTTCTCTTTAAAGATTTATTTATGTATTTGAAAGGCAGAGTTACAGAGAGAAAGAACAAGACAGAGAGCAGCAGATTTTCCATTCTGTTTCATTCCCCAGATGGCCACAACAGCCAGGGCTGGGCCAGGTGGAAGCCAGGATCCTGGAGCTCCATCCAGGCCTCCCACATGGGTTGCTGGGGCCAAGGACTTGGGCCATCTTCTGCTGCTTGCCCAGGTGCATTAGCAGGGAGCTGGATCAGAAGTGGAGCAGCCGGGACTCGAACCAGCGCCCACCGGGCTGCCTGCATCGCAGGTGCTGGTTAACCCTCTGTGTGCCTTCATTTCTCTCATTGTCTCGTTAACCACACCTCCCAAGAGCTCCTCTATTGCACTGATCTTTTCAAAAAGCCAGATCCTGACGCCATTACTCTCACACATCTTATTTCTGACTTAAGACTTTCTTTTGTTGTGATTAGCACCTGCCTTTGCTTTCATGTCATTTTCTGAGCTGACTACTGAGTGAATTCTTACAGCATTTTCACCTCTGAAAAGGGTGAAAGACTTTTAAAGGGAAAGACTTTTAAAGCTGTGAGTGTTGATTGGCAACGCTCCATTTCTAGCTTTCTCTTTTATTAATTCCTAAAAAATTTTACTTTGACAATAGATTGATTGGTTCTTTGACTCAAAAATATGTGCAAGAATATTTTCAACAGGCCCAAGCCCGCTTGGATTTTATTTTTTATTATTTGTTTGGAGTCTATTTCTAGATTTAAGACCTGGTGGTTAAATAATATGGTGGCCTGTGTAATTTCCAGTTGGAGGAGTGTAACCAAGCTTTCTCTTAGGCTACAGGTGGACGGATTACCTAGTCTGTGGTTATTCGGGAGGAAAATCGCCTCTGTTAGCAGAGTACAGATTCAATGTCTTTTCACACGAATGCATTGTTTGCTCAGACCCCTCTCTCGTCTCCACCTGGCGCTCACGGCTTGCATCGTCCTTGGGTTTCGATCCTAGCGCCGAGCGGCTCCACGTACTGCGTAGCCCGTGCCCTGTAGGCTGCCGACTCCCCCCGCGCCCACCGCTGCTCCTGAGCGTGAGAATCGAGGCTGGGGCTGTGTTCGCTTGTCCTCCTCTCCCGCACAGGCTTCAGGACGACTTCCCTGGCGTCAGAGTCCTCTCTAACCACCACATTGGCCAAACCACACGGAGCCACAGGTATCAGTTTGCCCCGTGGTTTCCCTGCTGTGCCCAGAAGCTCAGCCAGGCCCTCTGCCCCGGACGGTATGCAGCCGTCACGCAGCCCGTGGACTCGGCCAAGGCATTAGCTGTAGCTTTGTAAATGACGGGGTCCCCGCAGCCACAGGAGCGCGACCCAATTTGTACCCAGACATGAGTTTCCCCTCTTGGCAAGACTTAATCTCTTTCTTCCCCAAAAACCTACTGCTAGAGATTAAAAACTCAACCCGCAGCTGGGACAGTGTCAAATTGGGGTCAGGACAAGCTGCAATTCACATTTTGCTAAATAAAGCTTCATCCACTACAAGAAAGAAATTCAAACAGATTTTGCAGTTGTGGGTAAACAGGCATCCATATTCGAGGTTTCGTATTTCATGAACTTGGAGAGGTAATAAAAGGTTTCTTTTTTCCCTCTTGACATCACTTTTCTGGAGAAAATTCTTTTAAAAATAGCCTTACATATACTTTATGCATTCATGGTACTATTGCATAACTATAAATTTCTCCTATTACAGGATGACAATCTTGAAATTGTTATATTTAATTTCAAATTTTTCTTTTAAAAGCTTTTTTTTAAGATGTACTTATTTATTTGAGAGGCAGAGTTACAGATGGAGAGTTCGTCCATCCGCTGGTTCACTCCCCAGACAGCTACAACAGCTGGAGCTGCACAGATCTCAATCCAGGAGCCAGGAGCTTCCTCCAGGTCTCCCACATGGGTGCAGAGGCCCATGCACTTGAGCCATCTTCCACTGCTTTCCCAGGCCATTATCAGGGTGCTGGATCGAAAATGGAGCAGCTGGGACTCGAACCAGTGCCCATATGGGATGCCGGCACTGCAGGTGGCAGCTTTACCCACTACACCACAGCACTGGCTTCCTTCAAAGCTTTTTAAATTTAATTAATTTATTTGAAAGGCAGCGCGACAGAGAGTGAGGGAGAAAGATGGAGAGAGAGATCTTCCATCCGCTGGTTCCCTCCCCAGTGACTGCTATCACCAAGGCTGTTCCAGGCCAAAGCCAGGATTCAGGTCTCCCATGTGGGTGACAGGAACCCAAGAACTTGGGCTTTCCCAGGTGCATTGGCAAGGAGCTGGTTTAGAAGCAAAGCAGCCAGAACTCAAACCATTGTTCCGATACAGGATTCTGGCACCACAGGCAGTCACTGCTCCACAATGCTGACCCCCAAAAGCTTATTCTAATCCCCCAAATCACATTATTGTGTAAAAGGATCTGCTTCCGCACACCTTCACTATGCTAGAGAGATGTCATCAATCTCCTATGTTTCCAACCTGGCAGAAAAAATATTTCCCCACTTTAATTTGCATTTATTTAATTACTAAGCATTTCCCTACACTTAATAATTATCTGTATTTCTTCTGTCAACTACTTGTTCTTATGTGTTGACCATTTTTTTGTTCGGATATTTGTTTTTTCTTATCTCTGAGAGCTGTGTGTAGGAATATTCATCTTTTGTCACGTTGATGAGATTTTAAAATATTCTGTGCTGGGTCTATGCAGTATCTTCAAAAAGTTCACAGAAATGCAGACTATGAAAAAGTCTACATAAATTCCAATTTTTTTTTTACACAAGATCACCAGGTACGAACTTGTTACAATGTGTCTCAACAGGACCTAGTTGGAGCCACCAGGAAAGCCAAGACATTAGCTTGAACAGGGGGCAATATCAGGGCAATACTGAAACAAGAACACACATCAAATTAGTGGTGAAGCATGGGTGGACAGTGACATCACTGATTCTTTGTGAACAATTATGGGGACAGTGAGCCCGGCCCCCATCAGCAGTTGGTAGAAGAATAACTCATTTCAAGAAAGGTCGAAATGTTGTTGAAGATGAAGCCCCCTGCAGCCGATCGACCACCACCAGTCTGGGAGAACAAAGGACCAGCTGAGCTTTGAGAACCCGTGATTCCCAGCAGGAACCACAGCCGACACAGATCTGCTGGGGAGACCACAGGGAAGCCAACCTCCTGGCTGATGGGCGCCCGGACGGCCACTCCCAGATCAGCCCTGGGAAGAGCAGCCCCGTGTTAAACAAGCGGGCTCGGGGTCCCGAAGCACTTCTTCCCAGAGCTGCAACAGGAGACGAAAACCGGCTTTGCCAGGAAGGTCCTGAAGACACAGCCCGATCCCTGCGCGTGGCTCGGTCAGAACAGATGCACACTGGTCAGCAGCAAAGGCTGCCACAACGGTTTTGGGGGACGCTCATGGCGCTTCGCTGGGTGTAGCATCAGCTGGTGACGGGAGCGTGCCGGGAAACTTAACCAAAGCTGCAGCAGGAAGACACCCACTCGACTGCACTCCTGGCACTGCCCGTGTCCGAAACGCAGCGCGACCGGTGGTGGGAAATCAGCAGCCGCCTCCCAGCAGGCATGATTGGGCCCCTCTTTGGCATCTTCCTGTTTGCCCATCTTCACAACAGCTGACCAGCCCCCAGTTGTTCTCCGTGAAGGGTGTGAAGAAGCCACTGCCGGCCATGGCCCTGCTTGCAGGCCTCTCGGCGCTACAGGGATGTGCCCAGTGGCTGGCGTCCTCACCTACACACGCGCCTTGAACTTGGTGGAGCTCCTGTTGAGAAATGCAGCGTCTGTGCTTATTTTTTTCTTTCCATGCCATCCCCACACACGTGCTGAGGGCTCCTCGCCGTCTCTGGCTGCGTTTTTCTTACCGACCATTCCTCAACACAGAAAGATCCTGCCGCGGGGTTCAGAGCTTTCGTCCCACTTCACAGATGATACGAAAGGGGTTAAGGGGATTTAAACTGGCACCACAGCCAGCGTCCTGCTGTGGGTTTTTTTCCAGCTTTTGTCCCCAACAGCTGGAGGCTGGTTGTGCAGCTCTGTTTCCAGACAGCTGCTGCTGTTTCCATGGCTTTCTGCAGTGCCAGCAACCGGCATTTAACCCGCAAACACCGGCTGCCTCCCAGTGCTGGAAATCCTACCCCTAAACCACCTGGGTTTAGAGCCACGCAAGTTCCGTTTCCAAGAATACCTGCGTTCCATCTTCAGGGAACACAGGTTCCTCTGCTTTGGTTTGCTTCCTGTTTCAGAAACCAGAGAGCAGCTCTGTGGGTGGAGACAGGGGCCCGAGGTGAGCCTGCCTCCCATTCAGTGCCCGCTGCGAGCGCTGGGGAGAGCTCCAAGCCCAAGCTCAGAGCCTTCCTGCAATCTTCCCTCTGGAGTCTGAGGTTGACCAGATGCACGTACCAGAGCATCCGCAGCCTGCAGCTGCTGGCTGCTGGCTGGTCTTGGTGAGGAACCTGAGGGACTGAAGCACCCGGGATGACCCATTTCACCGCCACAGCAAGAAGCCAGCGTCTCTCCTTCAGAACGGCCATGGCTCCTTGGTGAGTGACAATCTGTGCATGCGGGCACACTGCCTAGACCAGGAATGAAACCCAGTGCCGAAGGCCAGCAGGATTATACGAGGGCAGAGCTTGTTGCGCCCCGGCCATGGGAGCGAGGGTCTTGCTCCGTCTGCGGCCGTCCCTGCTCCAGCAAGGCCTCAGAGAGGTCTCCCGCACATCTGCGTGCTTCGTTCTGAGTTTTAGCGGCTCCAAAGTGGCCACAGAAAGGCCAGTTTTGGACACTTGGAACTTCTGCACAGCGAGCGCCTTGCGTGCGAAGAGGGATTGCTCCCCGAGACAGTGGACGACAGAGCAATGCTTGTTGAATTCTGCAGAGTCCAGACGAGGTTCTCCTGATGGTTAATGACGTCAATGCCTGAGGCTCATGGGGGCCGGGCAGGGGCGGGCGGGTGAAGGTGCCAACTCCAGAGACAGGCCACCACCTGAGACACGGGCTATACACGCTCCACACACTTGTGGACAGGACACCGCTACATCTTTGTAGCTCAGTCTCCTCACTGCTGATAGAATCTACCCCAAGAGTCACCAGGAGGACGGACCTGCCCATGCCTAGCACCCACCAAAAGCATCTCCCATGGTCATCGCTGTCACCACAGTGGCCACAGCCTCACGGGGACGCCGGCCCCCACTGTGCTGGCTGCTCTACCTGCACCTGCTTTCTGCAGTCACCTGCTGGCCCCGGGCCCTTCAGGTCCTCATGACAGGGGCTGGCAGACCTCCTCTGTGTTTGGATAACTGTAAGCATTGTATTTCTGGGGGCCAGCGTCGTGGCGCTGTGGGTTAATCCTCCGCCTGCGGCGCCAGCATCCCATGTGGGCACCGGTTCTGGTCCCGGCTGTTCCTCTTCCAACCTAGCTCTCCACTATGGCCTGGGAGGGCAGTAGAAGGTGGCCCAGGTGCTTGGGCCCTTGAACTCGCATGGGATACCAGGAAGAAGCTCCTGGCTCCTGGCTTCAGATCAGCCCAGCTCCAGCCGTTGCAGCCATTTAGGGAGTGAACCAGCGGAGAGAAGGCCTTTCTCTCTGTCTCTCCCTCTCACTGCCTGTAACTCTACCTCTCAAATAAATAAATAAAAATTTTAAAAAGTATAAATATTGTATTTCTGAGGATAACTTATGCAAATCTGGGGCAGGTGTCAGCCTAGCAGCTCAGATGCATGCGGCCATCAGAGCCTGCGTTCCAGTCTCAGCCCCGTTCCCATTCCTGCTTGCAGCTAATGCGTGTCCTGGGAGGCAGCAGTGACGGCCCACGTGGCTGGGAGGCCCAGACTGATTCTCAGCTTCTGGCTTTGGTCTGGCCCAGCCCCGAATATTGTGGGTATTTGGGAAGCAAACCAGC
This sequence comes from Oryctolagus cuniculus, assembly GCF_051225735.1. NCBI lineage: Eukaryota > Metazoa > Chordata > Mammalia > Lagomorpha > Leporidae > Oryctolagus > Oryctolagus cuniculus. The sequence continues at coordinate 4,651,956 of NC_142869.1, read as the reverse complement.
GGATCAGAAATTCTCTCTCTGCCTCTCAACTAAGTAAAATAAATATTTTAAGCTTATGAAAATTTGAAATAGTGTACTATTTTAAAACTAATAAGATAATAATGCAACTCCTTAAAGAACCTAGAATCGCATATCAAGGCTGGCAAGCTGGACTGCAGAGGCATGCTGCTGCCGTCGCCACGTGGTGGCGCTGTGGGCACTGTGGGCAGCTGCACCTGCGCGAATTTCTACATCCCGAAGCCTCGGGAGCCTGTCCTTCTCACAAAGGCTTCTCCCCAGCCTGCCTCGCCACCACGGCTCCCAATCCATGCTTCTATTTCTGCCATGGAGGCTTAGAACAATGCAAAGAACTTTTATTGGATTTTCTTTTACTTTGCAGCAGGTGCTAGCCTGCTCGCTGGGGGCACAGGACGAAATCAGATCAGCGTTCAGAGCCGCTGCTGTAAGGACAGGAACGGCCCCTGGACGGTGCCAGTGGGCGTGAGCAGGGTCAGCAGGGAGCAGGGCTGATCCAGAGGAGCCGGCGGCGGGGTGGGGGGGGTCCACAACACGCCACAGTGATGACGCAGGTGGGGAGGCAGGGCGGAAGGAGACGTGGGAGAAGAAGGCAAGGCAGAGGGGAACAGCAGACATTTTTCCACTCAGAGTGCAGAATCCCTCCCCTCTGGTCACCAGGCTATGTGTGTTGGGGTTCCCCACTCCGACAACCAATTCTCTGCAGGCACCGGCCGCGCCGGCTGCCACCTGCACTTGTGACCAGCGTCCACTTCAGGTCCGATTGGTTTGTGGGGGCAGCTCGCTTCCACTCACCTGTCTGTCAGGAAGGATGTGACAAAGAAGCCAGGTGAGCAGTCAGGGGGAAGGGATGCCTGAGGCCAGGCGGCTGGGGAGGACCAGCGAGCTTCCGGGCCCTCTGGGGCGCCACCCTCCAGGGGCCTCCAGGCGTCCAGCTGTCCCACGGCTTCCTCAGCCTCATCACAGAGGCACCGTGGATCGGATCCTGAGCTCCAGGTGACCAACTCCATCTTCACCACCCCTCGCTGTAGGGACTGACCACACGATTGGCTCTCCCGGCCACTGGCACCGTGCACAGGCTGCCCGGGAGCTGCTGCCAATGTGATAGGATTGGGCACTCACGCTCGTGCAGGACTTCAAGCCAAACACCAGTGGGAACTTAACAGCGGGAGGGGATTGCACTGGATTTGGTCGTTAGGACGGAGCCCCCAAGAGAGAAAGCTCTCGACTCCATGAGAGACACAGACTCAGCGCCCGTCTGTGCTGTGTGTGTTCTGTGCCACTCCAGGACTCGGCCAGCATGAACCGCTGTCGCCACAGTCGATCTGATGGCACCCATCTGACCGTGGACGATGAACCTCCAAAACCTCTCCTTGTAAAGTCAGTCTGCCAGGCACGTGCTGAGTCAGTCTCTCCTGTCACTCAGAAGTCCCACGGGGGCTCCGGGTCAGGAGCCAGGACCCCAGAACCCAGCACGCCCTAGCACATCTGTCCACCAGGGAATGGGAATCTGAGTCAGGGGCCTGGGAGCAGAGACCAGTGCAGAGGAGGGCGCTGCAAAAGGCCGATGGAAAATGTATTATGAGAAAGTCACAGAAAAATTTTAAAATCATTTGGGCACCAAAAACAACTTTTAAGTTCCATTTTACCATAGACATGTTTTTAACAGAGTCATTCTTTAAAAAAAGATTTATTTATTTATTTGGAAGGTGGAATTACAGAGAGAGGTCACGGCTGGGCTGATCCGAAGCCAGGAGCCAGAAGCTTCTTCCAAGTCTCCCACGTGGGTTTCGGGAGCCCAAGGATTCAGGCCATCTTCCACTGCTTTCCCAGGCCATGGCAGGGAGCTGGATCAGAAGTGGAGCAGCCGGGACTCGAACCAGTACCATATGGGATGCTGACACTGCAGACAGCAACTTTACCTGCTACACCATAGTGCCTGCCACCTAGATTTTGGAAGCACCTTTGTATATTTTGCAGTGGGGACAAGGACATAAAACAAGAAAGAGGGGACATTGCAGGGAGCTGCAACCCAGGGCCCTCGTGGCCCTGCCCTGGGCTCTCTTCCCTCTGCACCTGCCCCCTGGCGTTGCTATGTGCTCGTAGTCAGGGCCACCTCGTCCTTGGTGAAGGAAAGCCAGCCCCTCCCAGGGAGCGATGCCAGGCTCTGCACACTTGGTGCCAGACCCAAGGAGCTCACTGGCCAAGCCGGGCCCCCTCCAGCTGCTCTCGGGTCTCTGCCCCGTGACAGAGACAGCAGCCCCGGTCCCCAGGGCACTCCTGTGGACAGCAAGCACTTCAGCCACGCTGGAAAGACCCCCGTTTCCCATTTGTCTCCCGGCCGCTGGGCGCCGGCGAGGTCTCCTCTCTGCCCCGCTGTGTTGGTGCCGAGCGTGCTGGGAGGGGCTCTTCAGCCCGTCCATGCTGATCTGTCCAGCACCGGCAGGGCTGCCCCTCCAAAACCACGCTGCCCACCTCTGCTGTCCTCCCCAGCGTTCTTCCTGCAAACTCGGTGAATCAGGGCTATTTACAAACCAGGGCTGCTCTCCAAGGTCAGAAGTTTTGTTTTTAAGGTGTTTTTTTTTCTTTGCCTTGCAAACTGATGCAAGGTCGATTAAAGGCGGCAGCCTTGAAATCACACACTGTGAGCAGCTGGCTGCCTGGCACCTGCCTGTGCGGCTTCCGGAATGCTGTGTCTGTCCCTCGGTGAGGCCGCCAGCGTGAGCGCGCACCTGCCGGGCCCGGCTGCCCAAGACCCACGTGCGCGCCCCAGGAGGCAGGCAGCCTGTCCAGTTTCAGCTCCATCGGCTGCAAAATAGAGATGGAGTCACCCGGTCCCAGGCACGGCTTTAGAATTGGGTTCAAGGAGCAGGTGCCTGGCCCAGCAGTGTGCACACCTGGGTCCCACATCCAAGCACCTGAGTGCAAACCCCGCTCTGGCTCCTGACTGCAGCTTCCTGCCGGAGCAGACCCTGGAAGACAGCAGTGATGGAGGAACGCTGGGGAGCACAGAAGAGGTGGGCAGCGTGGTTTTGGAGGGGCAGCCCTGCCGGTGCTGGACAGAGCAGCAGCCGGGACACTGCCACCATGTGGGAGACCAGGATGGAGACCCTGGTTCCTGGCCCCAGCCACTCTGCCATCGCAGGTATCTGAGATGTGAGCTAGCAGATGACAGCTCGCGCGTGCGCGTACTCTCTCTCCCTCTCTCTCTCCCCCCTCTCTCTCTTCTCTTCTCTGTTGCTCACTGTCTCTCTCTCATGCCTCTCTCTCTCCAATAAAAATATTTAGCTCAACAACACATCATACATTTCTTGGGACAGAATGCATAACGGGAGTTGCAATTATTATAAATAATAAAGATAAATAAGCTGTATTACACTATAATGTTAATGCTGCTTAATATTATGTTATTTCAAGTAGTAATTATATACTGTAGAGACTAGGTTTTCATATCTTTTAAAAAGCCTTGAATCATAACCTCTCTCTGCTCTGCGACGCGGGCGTTTTGTACGAGATTTCGACGTCTCTGGCCGCGATCTTGGAAGGTTGAGCGAACCATCTCGGTGCCACACTCGGGGCTCCCGTTCTTGGCGTTGCAGTGCGTTTTAGACGGAGAATGCTGGCAATGACCCGGGGCCTCTTCATCCTTGGGTTCTGCTGCAGTACCCAAGGCCTGATTTTGGCCTGAATGTGCCCCGTGGGTGGCCAGCGCGCCCCATTGGTGCTGGGTCTTATCCCACCCCTGCCTCCCTCTTCACTCCCTTGCCTCAGCCCTGGGGGCGCCTGCGCTCACTTCCTGTTTCCTTGTCTCTGACACACTCGGGACAGGCTCGCTCTCCTCCATGCAGGAGGAGCCAGGAGGCATCTCAGGCCCTGTGGACCACGTTTGGGGGGAGCTGCCTTCCACACCCAGCCCGGCAGTGCTGCTGAAGCAGGAGGCTCTGCAGACACAGCCCTGTTGGGTCCCTGCCCCCTCGGGGTTCACAGGAGGCAGAGACGGAGGGATGGAGCAAGGCAAAGGGCAAAGGGCAAAGAGCAAAGGACAAAGAGGGAGAAACAGGTGCTCAACCAGGAGCAAGGAAGCCAGAAGGCAGGGGAGGGTCAGGGCGAGGAGGCAGGGGGGCTTCCAGCATCAGATCTCCTGGGCACCGCCCCAGAGTGTCACAGAGCCCAGTGTCTCTTTCCTTTGTCCTCCCTCTCTTCTCTCTCTCTCTCTCTCTCTCTCTCTCTCTCTCCTTTCTTTCCCCCTCCCAGAGGCTCAACAAGGCATTGGTAATTAATTCTCTAGCCCAAGGATTTATGGTAAGATTGGAGCTCTTGGAATGTGTGCTTCCAAAGTATACGGAATTTATTTTCTATTTTCCGAACACAGCAGTAATTAGAGCACTCCAGGAGCCCGGGTCATGTTTTCAGAAGCAAATATTTGTGCAGTTGACCTTGACAACGTGGCAGCCCAGACACTCTCGGGGCAGGGCCCAGGGGGCGCCGAGTCTGGAGGAGATAGCAATGCCGTGTGGAGAAGAACTTCCAAGACTCCTTTCAAAAATACGCGTTCAGCTCCGCAAGTCTCTCTGCCGGAGTAGCTGCGGGATTATTCTTTGACGGTATAATTACATCTGAATTGTATAGCAATTTTGGGTTTGATGGTAATTACGGGGGAATCCAGTAGCCAAGCAGCCACGATGCGGCCGGCACAGCCGTGGTGGGGGCAGCAGAGACTCCCCCGGCTTCCTGTGCCAGCCCAGCGTCTGCAAACTCGAGGGGACTCGCTCCAGGGCATTTGAGTTCTCAAATATCCCAAAGAAACAGCCCTTGTTCATCAGGAAGCTAGCTGGAGGCTATTGCCAGAATGCTCTGAGGACAACATTAGGAAACTATGTCCTGTGATGCCGTGGGGGCACAATGAGGCCTCCAGAGCAGGGGAGGCTCATTGTGGGGGCGGGGCTGGGTCCCCGGGGAGGGTCGGTCCCCCTTTCCTCCTGCCCTAAATGTTAAGTGACTCAGAGGAGAAACCAGCAGCAGCACCGCCGAGCAGCGGCCTGGGCCGGGATCCCAGGGCTGCGTCTTAGGTTCCCTGTGTTTCTCGCGTTCCGTGCCCCCTCCCTTACGGATCCGCTGTCTGGCGCTGGGGTCTGCACCAGCTTCCAACCGCTTCCTCCTTTGGTTTTGCTGAGGTTTGCTTTTGGCTTGGTAGGAAGCAGCACCCCAAAAGCAGGACCCCCCCGTTTCCCAGCTTCCCTTGCAGTCAAGGAGTGATTGGCCGCCGCCAGTCAGAATTGCACCTCATCCTGGGCGCTGGCGGCACATGGAGCCCGGGAGCTGGCCCCAGGCTGCAGCCGTGGGGGGGGGAGCTGGCCCCAGGCTGCAGCCGTGGGGGGGGGGGAGCTGGCCCCAGGCTGCAGCCGTGGGGGGGGGAGCTGGCCCCAGGCTGCAGCCGTGGGGGGGGGAGCTGGCCCCAGGCTGCAGCCGTGGGGGGGGGGGAGCTGGCCCCAGGCTGCAGCCGTGGGGGGGGGAGCTGGCCCCAGGCTGCAGCCGTGGGGGGGGGGAGCTGGCCCCAGGCTGCAGCCGTGCGGGGCGGGGGGAGCTGGCCCCAGGCTGCAGCCGTGCGGGGGGGGGGGGGGGGGGGGGAGCTGGCCCCAGGCTGCAGCCGTGGGGGTGGGAGGGAGCTGGCCCAGGCTGCAGCTGTGCCGGGCTGGGGGGGGGAGCTGGCCCCAGGCTGCAGCCGTGGGGGGGGGGAGCTGGCCCCAGGCTGCATCCGTTGGGGGGGGGAGCTGGCCCCAGGCTGCAGCCGTGGGGGGGGGAGCTGGCCCCAGGCTGCATCCGTTGGGGGGGGGAGCTGGCCCCAGGCTGCAGCCGTGCGGGGGGGGGGGGGGGGAGCTGGCCCCAGGCTGCAGCCGTGGGGGGGGGGAGCTGGCCCCAGGCTGCAGCCGTGGGGGGGGGGGAGCTGGCCCCAGGCTGCAGCCGTGGGGTGGGGGGGGAGCTGGCCCCAGGCTGCAGCTGTGCCGGGCTGGGGGGGCAGCCAGCAGGGGCAGCGGGACAGCCCAGCGCGGGCTCCAGCGGGGTGGCGCTGTGGAACCCCCCACTGTGTTGCGTGCGGGTGGTGGCTGTGGTCCAGGCGCCGCCCAGTCTCCCTTGTCAACCTCATTCTCCCACTGGGCTGAAATCAGCCCTGGAGCCGGAGGACGGCGTTCCCACCTCCACAGCCAGCGTCTCGCCACACCAGGGTCACTGCTGTGGTGGTGACAGTGAACTCGGGAAGGGGACGTCGTCTTACGTCTTCACTCAGTGGACTCCGTCTGGTCCCCAGGACGAGGTGGCAGGGCCGCCCCTGGTCCCACCTCGGTGCCACCCTCAGCGCCTGCCCGTGCTGAGCCTCTCCAGTGTGGCGCCAGCGGGTACCACATCACAGGATCTCATGAAGAGAAGACGCGTCTCAGCCGGCACAGCGTGGGCTCCTGTCTTTGGAATGCTCCAGAACACACCGTGGTTCCTGCAGAGGCGGCACCGGGACAGTCCACACAGTCCCCCAGGATAAAGGGGCTGTAAGCTCCCCAGCTCCAGCCAGGACTGCAGATCGCCCAGCTGGGAAAACCTCTTGGACCACAGGAAACTCACCCTAACCGAGAAAACACTACAGTTGCAAGGATGACTGGATGGGTTGTAGCCCAAGTGCACAGCCTCAGGCTGGCCGGCAAGCGTGTGGCAGCAGCCACCCTCAGAAGGAGGGTGTCCCCCCCCCCGATGACAGGCTGTGTGGCAGCGGGAGCCGCCCCCTGGCCTGGGCCGGCTTCCTTTGCAGTGTGCAGATGAGTGAAGTCTGCCCACCCTCTGCTGGTGCCCTCGGTTGCGGTCCCCGACGCTTCCTGCCACGTCGTACGTTCCCGTGCGCTGGCCTGCGCTGAGACATCATTATGTTGTGAAGTTGATCTCTCCAATCTTCCCACCTGGTCTCAGACCCCCAAACGCCTGCCCCTGGCCTCAGAGTGTCAGGGGGCCCGGGGTGGGGAGGTAACCAGACCTGAGTGGGCTGACAGCCTGGAGACAGACCCAGGTGCCTGACCTGTCCTGCCTGGGGGAGAAGGGGGCACCGCTGGGTGACTGATCAGCGTGCCAGGCAAGAGAACGCCTCCCCGAGACCCTAAGAGGCGATGTGACTTGGTTGCTTTGCAGGTGCCAGCACGAGGTCGCACTGGGCTCCTGGGGCTCCCGGGTTTGACGTCCGGCACGTGCCTCTTCACCCTTGGCTGCAAGCAATTCACCGGAGGGTTCCAGACGCTGTGCAGGGCTGGTGGGTGGGGGACCGTGGCGCAGAGAAGAAGGTTGTAAACAGGGCACTGGTTCGAGTCCCGGCTGCTCCACTTCCCATCCAGCTCCCTGCTAATGCACCTGGGAACTCAGGGGAAGATGGCCCACGTGTCTGAGCACCTGCCAATCACTGGGAGATCTGGATGGAGTTCCAGGGCCTCAGCTTCGGCCTGGCCCAGCCCCAGCCATTGTGGTCTTCTGGGGAGTAGACCAGCAGATGGAACATGTCTCTCTCTCTCTCTCTCTCTCTCTCTCTCTCTCTCTGTGTGTGTGTGTGTGTGTGTGTCTCCTGCTCTCTGTCACTCTGCCTTTCAAATAAATAAAAAATAAACCTAGGAGCCAGGGCTGTGGCATAGCAGGTAAAGCCACCATCTGCAACACCAGTATCCCATATGGGTGCCAGTTCGAGTCCCACTTGCTCCATTTCCAATCCTGCTCCCTGCTAATGGCCTGGGAAAAGCAGCACAGGATGGCCCAAGTGCTTGGGCCCCTGAACGCATGCAGGAGACCCGAAAGACACTCCTAGCTCCTGGCTTGGGCCTGACCCAGCCCCAGCCATTGTGGCCATCTGGGGAGTAAACCAGTAGGTGGAAAATCTCTCTCTCTCTCTCTCTCCCTCTCTCCCTCTCTCCCTCTCTCCCTCTCTCCTTCTCTGTAATTCTGACTTTCAGATAAACAATTTTTTAAAGAAAATAGTTAGGGGCCATTGCTGTGGCATAGCAGGTAAAGCTGCCACCTGCAGTGCCAGCATCCCAAATGGGTACCAGTTCAAGTCTGGGCTGCTCCACTTTCCATCCAGCTCTCTGCTATGGCCTGGGAAAGCAGTGGAGGATGGCCCAAGTCCTTGGGCCCCTGCACCCTCATGGGAGACCTGGAAGAAGCTCCTGGCTCCTGGCTTTGGATCGGCCCAGCTCCGGCCATTGTGGCCATTTTGCTCCACTGTCCCCGGGCAGTGCAGCAGCACAAGGATCAGATGTGAGTCTGACGCCCACTCGCTGCTGGCCACAGGACGTGGGCGTCCCCCGCCCCACCCTGTCCCCAACAGCAGGGACACGGGGCTGTGAGTTAAGTGACCTGTTCAAGCTCAGCCAGCGTCCAGGTGCGCTGGACGGCGCGACAGCAAACTAGGCAGAGGGGACTCACTGCGTGCATGGGAGAGAGGACGGCGCGTGTCACAGCCGCCGGGACTCGCGGTGGGGGACCCGGACGTACAAAGGGCTTTGTTGACCGCAGGGCAGCGTCAAGGAGCTGGTTATTCTCAAGATGCAAAACAGAATTTATGGGCAGCAACTGCCTCTCTCCACAGTCATAAAGAAATTTTCAGTACATTTTAAAGTCGAAATATTCCTATCCGTATTTACGGCCCCGCTATAACATATTCTAATGTGAGCCGTTTCTACTTGCAGACACTCTGTCCTCGCCAACGCCTTCAAGAGCTTGCCTGAATAATGCTTACCTAGCAAACGGCATGAAGAACTTAATAGTCAGTGATTTGAAAAAAATGGAAAATAAAATGCCGTGTATTGAGGCAAAATTATAATAATAATTCATGTCTAAAAAGTAAAATCCAATGTTACAGTTTGAATGCAGTATTTCTTTATGAGCTTTGACGAAATTGTTTTCAAAGTCACAGAACAGGTGGGCATACGGCGCACCGGTTAAGACACTGCGTGGGGCACCTGCATCTCGGATCAGGGGGCCTGGGTTCGAGTCCCGTCCCCGCTTCTGATTCCAGCTTCCCGCTGATGCACACCCCAGCAGGCAGCAGTTGATGGCTCAGGGGCCTGCTTCCCTGCCACCCACGCGGGAGACTCAGATCAAGTTCTGGGCTCAGCCCGCACTTCAGCAGGCACCTGGGGAGTGAACCAGCAGGTGCAAGACTTCTTCTCTCTTTCAAATAAACAGCTAATTTTTAAGAGATCAGGAGAGGTTCAAAAGATTTGGTTTTAAAAATGATTAAAAAGTATAAATGAAGACAGGCTAAAATAAAATAGTCCCAGAAAATATCTATGGTCCACACACAGCTCACAGACATTAGGAAAAGCAATTAGACATCAACAGGAAGTGGACACAGGATTTTGACAGAGGGCATGCTTCAAACACCAATGAATGCAAAGTAAACATGAATATTTAATTATATGCTAATACATTCTCTCACACACTGGACGGCATTCTAAGCACTGATGTGTGGACTCCTCTCAGCCTCGCCACAGCCCTCGGAGGCAGTGTTGCCGTCCCATTGTACAGATGGAAACGATTCAGTCTCTCGGCCAGCAAGTGGCATAGCCAGGAACCCAGGCCAGGCTCTCACAACCAAGGTCAAGGAAACAGACGGTGTGCCCACATATGTGTCTGTGCCTATCACCTGTATTGGTACCTGTCTCTATCTATGTATCTGTGGATCTGTATTTATGGTCTATACCTGTCTCTGTCTATAGTGGGTCTGTATTTATGGTCTATACCTGTCTCTGTCTATAGTGGGCCTGTATTTATCGCCTGTACCTGTCTCTGTCTATGTATCCATGCATCTGTATCCATCATCTGTGTCTGCCTCTGGCTAGCTGCTGGGGGGTGGACTTGGCCCCCAGGGTTGTGACCCCGAATCCCGTACCCTCCAGACTCCCTCCGCTGTCCTCAGTCTTCCTTGAACACCACCGGCTGAAGTTAAAAGCCGCAGCTCGACAACAAGCACAAGGAAGCAGGTGCCGCCCTGGGAAACTCAGGCCGGAGTTTCTGGGGGCGGTGCCGGCGCTGCCTCTGTTGAGCGCCCCAGGTGCCCAGCACCTGTTTCCCCATCTCATTGCCCTTGGGGCCAGGCCCTGGAGAGCCGAGTGGAAGCCCCGAGCCCCGTGTGGGGTGAGGACGCCAGCCGCGGGTCCCCGCAGGGGTCTAGCTGACCCACAGCATGGCGGTCCAGGTCCCACAATTGGGGGCCTCCGTGTTGCACCCCAAGAAGAACCACGTCTAGCTGATGAGAGGGCTCCTTCCTGAGGTGTCGGGCCAGCTGGGGAAGGAGCCTGGAGCCGGGGACAGAGCAGCCGGCTGGGAAGCCTTGCCGTGGGTCTCGGGCCTGCAGTGCAGGTCGGCCGGCTTCTCTGACGTCCACGGCTCCCACAGGGCTTCTCTGACGTCCACGGCTCCCACAGGGCTTCTCTGACGTCCACAGCTCCCACAGGGCTTCTCTGACGTCCACAGCTCCCACAGGGCTTCTCTGACGTCCACGGCTCCCACAGGGCTTCTCTGATGTCCACAGCCCCCACAGGGCTTCTCTGATGTCCACGGCTCCCACAGGGCTTCTCTGATGTCCACAGCCCCCACAGGGCTTCTCTGACGTCCACGGCTCCCACAGGGCTTCTCTGACGTCCACGGCTCCCACAGGGCTTCTCTGACGTCCACGGCTCCCACAGGGCTTCTCTGACGTCCACGGCTCCCACAGGGCTTCTCTGACGTCCACGGCTCCCACAGGGCTTCTCTGACGTCCACGGCTCCCACAGGGCTTCTCTGACGTCCACGGCTCCCACAGGGCTTCTCTGACGTCCACGGCCCCCACAGGGCTTCTCTGACATCCACGGCCCCCACAGGGCTTCTCTGACGTCCACGGCTCCCACAGGGCTTCTCTGACGTCCACGGCTCCCACGGGGCTTCTCTGACGTCCACGGCTCCCACGGGGCTTCTCTGACGTCCACGGCTCCCACGGGGCTTCTCTGACGTCCACGGCTCCCACGGGGCTTCTCTGACGTCCACGGCTCCCGCAGGGCTTCTCTGACGTCCACGGCCCCCACAGGGCTTCTCTGACGTCCACGGCTCCCACAGGGCTTCTCTGACGTCCACGGCTCCCGCAGGGCTTCTCTGACGTCCACGGCTCCCGCAGGGCTTCTCTGACGTCCACGGCCCCCACAGGGCTTCTCTGACGTCCACGGCCCCCACAGGGCTTCTCTGACGTCCACGGCCCCCACAGGGCTTCTCTGACGTCCACGGCCCCCACAGGGCTTCTCTGACGTCCACGGCCCCCACAGGGCTTCTCTGACGTCCACGGCTCCCACAGGGCTTCTCTGACGTCCACGGCTCCCACAGGGCTTCTCTGACGTCCACGGCTCCCGCAGGGCTTCTCTGACGTCCACGGCCCCCACAGGGCTTCTCTGACGTCCACGGCTCCCACAGGGCTTCTCTGACGTCCACGGCTCCCACAGGGCTTCTCTGACGTCCACGGCCCCCACAGGGCTTCTCTGACGTCCACGGCCCCCACAGGGCTTCTCTGACGTCCACGGCTCCCACGGGGCTTCTCTGACGTCCACGGCTCCCACGGGGCTTCTCTGACGTCCACGGCTCCCACGGGGCTTCTCTGACGTCCACGGCTCCCACGGGGCTTCTCTGACGTCCACGGCTCCCACGGGGCTTCTCTGACGTCCACGGCTCCCACGGGGCTTCTCTGACGTCCACGGCCCCCACGGGGCTTCTCTGACGTCCACGGCCCCCACGGGGCTTCTCTGACGTCCACGGCCCCCACGGGGCTTCTCTGACGTCCACGGCCCCCACGGGGCTTCTCTGACGTCCACGGCTCCCACGGGGCTTCTCTGACGTCCACGGCTCCCACGGGGCTTCTCTGACGTCCACGGCTCCCACGGGGCTTCTCTGACGTCCACGGCTCCCACAGGGCTTCTCTGACGTCCACGGCTCCCACGGGGCTTCTCTGACGTCCACGGCTCCCACGGGGCTTCTCTGACGTCCACGGCTCCCACGGGGCTTCTCTGACGTCCACGGCTCCCACGGGGCTTCTCTGACGTCCACGGCTCCCACGGGGCTTCTCTGACGTCCACGGCTCCCACGGGGCTTCTCTGACGTCCACGGCTCCCACGGGGCTTCTCTGACGTCCACGGCTCCCACGGGGCTTCTCTGACGTCCACGGCCCCCACGGGGCTTCTCTGACGTCCACGGCCCCCACGGGGCTTCTCTGACGTCCACGGCCCCCACGGGGCTTCTCTGACGTCCACGGCCCCCACGGGGCTTCTCTGACGTCCACGGCCCCCACGGGGCTTCTCTGACGTCCACGGCTCCCACGGGGCTTCTCTGACGTCCACGGCTCCCACAGGGCTTCTCTGACGTCCACGGCCCCCACAGGGCTTCTCTGACGTCCACGGCCCCCACGGGGCTTCTCTGACGTCCACGGCTCCCACGGGGCTTCTCTGACGTCCACGGCTCCCACGGGGCTTCTCTGACGTCCACGGCTCCCACGGGGCTTCTCTGACGTCCACGGCTCCCACGGGGCTTCTCTGACGTCCACGGCTCCCACGGGGCTTCTCTGACGTCCACGGCTCCCACAGGGCTTCTCTGACGTCCACGGCCCCCACAGGGCTTCTCTGACGTCCACGGCTCCCACAGGGCTTCTCTGACGTCCACGGCTCCCGCAGGGCTTCTCTGACGTCCACGGCTCCCGCAGGGCTTCTCTGACGTCCACGGCCCCCGCAGGGCTTCTCTGACGTCCACGGCCCCCACAGGGCTTCTCTGACGTCCACGGCTCCCACAGGGCTTCTCTGACGTCCACGGCCCCCGCAGGGCTTCTCTGACGTCCACGGCCCCCGCAGGGCTTCTCTGACGTCCACGGCTCCCGCAGGGCTTCTCTGACGTCCACGGCTCCCACGGGGCTTCTGCTGCTCTGTCTTTTGTTCTGCCCTGTGGATTTGTGCTTCTGTTTTAATAAACAAAACCCTCGCTACTGTTACGGCGGTGTTTTAGGAACAAGGGTTTCCAGCGTCTGTCCCAAGCCTGCCTCTTCTAATCAGAAATCTGTCCAGACCTCCCTGCCATCTTCTCCTGCCTGCTGTCCAGAGGAACTCGCCTCCCTCCCTGCAGAAGCAGCCTCCTGCTGTTCCCTCGTGTTGCCGCAGTTCTCACCTGCCACAGGGCCTTTGCACGTGCTCCCCTTGCTGCCAGGAACACCCTTCCCTTTGCAGTCTACCCACTGAGCACCTCCTCGCCTTTCAGAATTTAGTCCAAGATCTACCACCTGGTTGGAGCCTGCCCTGCGTCACTGGGAGTCGTGTTGGCCGCACACTGTGGTGTAGCCCTGGGTGGGAATCACACCCACGTTCCCTGACTGTGGGCCATGCTCCCTGCCTCCTGCGTCCAATAAGGACTCATTCTGGGCGCACAATAGATGAGCAGGCAGCTGGGCTTGATGGCGGCGGGGGGGGGGGGGTGGGGAGGCGTCACCGCTCCAGCTGTGAGTGAGTGGACCAAGGCCTGGCTCCCAGCTGGCGAAGCTGACAGCCCGGACTCCTTCACCCATCCGGAGCTCTGCCGGTCGACAGTCAGAGCCCGGAAACAAGCCGACCAGGATTTGCCGAAGATCCCTCTGGGACCGGAAACGCATGGCTGATGAGCACCCTCCCCTCCCCCTCCTCCCTAACACTCCATCTCGCCCAGCACCCTGGGCCAAGCGCAGAGTTCGGTCTCCTGCCTTTGGCCCCGCCTGCCACTTCTCATCAGCACATGTTAGCTCTCGAAAAGGAAGCCGGCCGTGGAGCGCTGCTGGGTGGTTGTTGCGGTAACTCCGGGACTGGGTATAAAACATCGTGAGGGCAGCTTTTCGCCACTCAGGTGCAGAGCCCGGGGGCTGAAGCTCCAGGCCCGGGCTGCTGGCTCCCCGCTTGCCCGAGGCCTATGGCGCCCATTGCCTTGTTCTCACCCCAACTTCTGCAGAGCTGCAGGGCCTGGCCGGGCTGGGTCTCGTTTCACCACCGCCGGGACGAAGCAGGGAAGGCAGGCATTGCCATCAGCCAGCAACAAGCCTGGGGCCTGGCCCCAGAGCCCTGCGGCTCTCGGGACTGCACACTAGTGCCCCCTTCCTTGCGGTCCCTTAATAAGCCCCCAAGCCCCTCCTCTGGCAGAGCAGTGGTCCTCATGGCCCAGAGGTCTGCTACCCACTCATCTTTCGGCAGATCAAACATCTCCTTCCTTCACCCCCAAACCTCGTCGCCGTCACTTTGATTCAGCACCAGGGACAGGGACTGAGCTTTGGTAACAGGAGCCTTGCGTAAAAGCCATAAAATTGGGAGTGGGGGGCAGGCGTTGTGGCGCTGCAGGCCAAGGCACCGCTAGGGATGCCCCGTCCCCTCCAGTGGAGCCCTGGGTGGACGGAGCTCCTGGCTCCTGGCTTCCACCTGGCCCAGCCCTGGCTGTTGCAGGCATCTGGGGAGGGGACCAGCAGTGGAAGTGTCCCCCCTCCACCACTCTTTCAGACTCTTCCTCTGCCTTTCAACCACACGGAAATAAGAAAAAAAAGGTTTTTTAATAAAGTCACAAAATCCACGGAGGGACTGGCATGATGAGCCGTGGGTGGTTGGACACCGTTCCCTGAGCAGGTGGAAACAGCCACGGGACAAGCTCTGTGCAGCCAGCCTGCCCGGACGGCCACCGCGGCTGTCAGCCCGGCGACACCACGCCCACCAGAGTCGTTCTGGATCTGGACCTCCCGCTGACAAAGGCCTCCTGGGATGCTACCGGTCGAGGACCCAGACCCCTGACAGTCTGTGCTAACTTGGCCCCTGGCCAGCGCCGGCGTAGGAAGTGAATGGGCCCCAAGGAGCTTGAATTCCTTGCAAGTCGGATGTCCTGCATTACTCTCCCCAGTTCTGAACCTCAGTATGTCTTTCACAACAGGTGTCTTTGTGCCTTGCTCAGTTCCAGGCGGTGTGAGAAGGAGGAGCCCAGGAAGAAGGGAGGGGTTTGAGATCCAAGCCCTGCCCTGGATGGGAGCGACACATCTGTGCATCTGTCAGCCACTGACCAGCGGCCCCGCTCTGAGTGGGGTTTGGAATCCAGGCTTCTCTGCCTTGGGGTCTCTGAATGGGCGGTGTGGCCCCTAACGTGGCCTGGGGAGGAATCCGCTGGATGCCCGTGCAGCTGTTGGGGTTCGGGGCTTTCTGCTCTCATTTTACTGTGCAGCACCAGGGGCTCCTGCACGCCCCTCCCTGCCTTGCCAGCTACCGCCTCCCTCAAAACTGTTTGTGGCACAGGCCAAGGGCCAGCCCCAGCCTGCAAAACCAGCGCCAACACGTGCCACAGCACCCGGGGATCCAATGCCGGCCTCAGTGCCACGTCCTGCGGGATGGGAAGCAGGCAGGGAGTTAGAGACGGAAAAGGGAGCTGGGAGCTTTCCACTCACTCCAACCCTTGTGAAAATGACAGGATAGGAACGCCCACGCCCACTGGGGCTGCAAAGACGCCGTCAGAGGTTCCGGCCAGCAGCAGATGACTCACGGAAGAGAGGAAAAGGCGGACAAGTGACGAGGAAGCCACCATCGCCGAAAGATCCCCCCCTGCAAACCCAGAGGGCGGCGCAGGCAGTGCAGGGGGCTGCGAAGATTGTGCGTCAACTTTGATTTCAGGGGTCGCATCGTGGCGCAGTGGGTGGAGCTACGTCTCCGGGCCCCACACCCGCAGCACAGGGCTGGGTCAAGTCCCAACTCCGCTGCTGATCCAGCTCCCTGCTGTGCGCTTGGGAAGCGGCAGGTGACGACTCAAATGCTCGGGTCCCTGCACCCATGTGGGGGACCCTATGGAGTTCCCGGCTCCTGGCTTTGGCCTGGCCCATTTGGGGAGTGAACCTGCAGGTTGAAGACCTCTCTCTCTCTCTCTCTCTCTCTGCCTTTCAATAAATAATAAAATAAATAAACCTTTTAAACCCTTTTTAAATTTCAAGACCAAATCTCCAAAAATCAGTAACATTGTCTACATCGGCAGTAACAACAAAAATGTGATCCAAAGCAAGCCCACTCGCAGGGGCAGCAGCTTCCTAGTACTGGGAGTTCAATGATGTGCAGGGTTTGGCAGGGAAATGTCCAAGGCGGATGACAGAACCAGGAGGATCTCAGTAAACAGAGAGCTGTTCTAGGCCTGCAGGTGACATAAATTCAGTGAAATCCTGATCAAAACTTTAGACATTTTTTTTTTGGAAACACAGCGATTTACTTAAAAATATATGGAGAGGGACTGTGCCGTTGCAGAGCTGATAAAGTCGCAGCTTGTGATGCCAGAGAATCCCATATGGGCGCCGGTTCGAGTCCCAGCTGCTCCACTTCTGATCCAGCTCCCTGCTAATGGCCATGAAAAACAGTGGGAGATGAACCAAGTGCTTGGACCCCTGCACCCACGTGGAGACAGAGATGAATCTGCCGGCTCCTGACTGCAGCTTGCCCCGGGCGGGGAGTGACTCAGTGGATGGAAGACCTCTCTCTCTCTCTCTGTCTATAACTTTGCTTCTCAGATAAAAAAATAAAATCTCTTTTTTAAAAAAAGAGTTCATTTATCTTTTCCTTCATGCAGGTCTACCTACAATCTTTTGTCTCAGATCCTGCCAGTTTGGAAATACAGTTATTTGTCTTTGTTTTTGAGGGGTGTTTACTTGGAAGAGACCTCACGGACACGGACTTGACACCATGTTCCTCTTGTTCTTTTACGTCCTCAATCTTTTAATGTCCGTGAACTTGTTTTAAATACTGTCTTCCGGTTGGCTAATCCTGTCCTCACGTTATCCAGTCTGCCCGTGAACCGTATGTATAGAACTCGAGGTTGCCAGTCACTTTCATCACTTCCAAAGTAATTCCACTGCCTTCTGGTTTTTATTGTCAGTGAAGAAAGGGCACGTTAGGAGTTAACAGTCTTGTCATCTCTCTTAAGTTCTTATTTCTTTATTTTATTTGAAAGGGGGAGGGAGATCCCATCTGCTGGTCATTCCCCAGATGCCTGCAAGAGCTGGGGTGGCCATGCAGGCTTCCATGTGGGTGGCAGGGACCTAAGGACTCAGCCGTCCCTGTGGCCTCCCAGGGTGCATGTTAGCAGGAAGCTGCTGCTGGGAACAGAGCCAGGACTTGACGCCAGGACTCCGGTGTGGGACGCGGGGTCCCAGACTCCGTGCCAGTCGCCTGTCAGCAGCCTATTGTCTGTAGAGAGATGAGCAGTCTGATTTTTGCTTCTTTGAACAAAGTTTTTCTCTTCTTCTGGCTGCCATTCTCCTTAAGGCAGAAAGCAATGATTTGATGTAGAATTTGGCGAGGCAGGTGGGCACGTGAAGGCACAGAGCAGGGGAACGGGTGGGCAAATGCGCGGAATAGTGATGTCTAGGAGGAAGAAATGGCTGGGAGCTTTCAAACCGAGAACTAAATACGAGGTGATAACACACGCAGTGGGAGGGTGGTCAATAAACAGAGTATTCAGGTCCTTAGTACAGTGTGGGACACACAGAAAATACTAGTCCATATTAGCCCATATTAGACACTGCAAAAGCAAGGGCGGGGGCCCTTGTTGTGGTGCAGGGGGTTAAAGTGGTGCCTACAACACCAGCAGCCCGTATGAGAGACGGTTCAAGTCCCAGCTGCTCCTCTTCCAATCCAGCTCCCTGCTAATGTGCCTGGAAAAGCAGTAGAAGATGGGCCAAGTGCCTGGGCCCCTGCACTCATGTGGGAGACCTGGACAAAGCTCCTGGCTCCTGGTTCAGCCTGGCTCAGCCCCAGCTGTTACAGTCATTTTGGGAATCAATAATCAGAATCAATCTCTCTCTCTCTCTCTCTCTCTCTCTCTCTCTCTGCTTTTTTAAGAAAAAAAAAAAAACAACAAGGAAATATCTTCCAATCCCTGGGTAACTTCAGAGGACAAGAGTGGGTAAATAATAAAGTGAGAGAGAAAAGGAAGGAAACACATAAATGGATGGGAAAAGGGTCACAGAACAACCGGAACATGTGGAAATGCAACCGTTAGAGGCAGAGTTAAAATAGTTTAGCAATCCTGTTGTTCTCAAGCAGACTAAATATTACACTCAAAAGCCAAAGATGGCAAAGGAGGAGGGGGGGGGGGGCTTGGGCGAGCAGTCAGGGTGCCCGTGTGACAGTGAGTTCAAGTCCCAGCTCCACTCCTGGCTCCAGCCTCCTGCTCATGCAAGCCTGGCAGGCAGTGGCGACGGCTCACGTAAGGAGAGATCCGGACCGAACTCCCAGTCCCCAGCTTCAGCCTGGCCCAGCCTGGGCCTTGGAAGGCGTTTGAAGAGTCAGGCAACAAATGAGAGTCCATGCTCACTCCGTGTGTGTGTATGTGTGTGTGAGTGTGTGGTCTGTCTCTCTGTGTGTGTGCATTGTGTGTGTGTGCATTGTGTGTGTGGTCTGTCTCTGTGTATGTGGTCTCTCTGGCTCTGTGTGGTGTGTGTGTCTGTGTCATCTCTCTGTGTGTGTATGTGATTGTGTGTGTGGTCTGTGTGTGTGCATGTGTGATCTGTGTGTGTGTAGTCTCGCTCTGTGTGCATGTGTGTGTGCGTGCGTGTGTGGTCTGTCTGTCTCTGTGTGTGTGCATGCATGCGTGTGTGGTCTCTCTCTGTGTGCATGCGTGCATGTGTGGTCTCTGTGTGTGGTCTCTCTGGCTCTGTGTGGTGTGTATGTGATTGTGTGTGTGGTCTGTGTGTGTGGTCTGTGTGCATGCGTGTGTGATCTGTGTGTGTGAATATGTGTGTAGTCTCACTCTGTGTTCATGTGTGTGTGGTCTATTTCTGTGTGCATGCGTGCGTGTGTGGTCTGTCTCTGTGTGCATGTGTGTGAGTGTGGTCTGTTTCTGTGTGTGTGCATGCGTGTGTGCGTGGTCTGTCTCTGTGTGCATGCGTGCATGTGTGGTCTGTGTGTGTGTGGTCTCTCTGGCTCTGTGTGGTGTGTATGTGATTGTGTGTGTGGTCTGTGTGTGTGGTCTGTGTGCATGCGTGTGTGATCTGTGTGTGTGAATATGTGTGTAGTCTCGCTCTGTGTTCATGTGTGTGTGTGCATGCGTGCATGTGTGTGTGGTCTGTTTCTGTGTGCATGTGTGCATGCGTGGTCTGTCTCTGTGTGCATGCGTGTGTGTGTGGTCTGTCTCTGTGTGCATGTGTGCGTGTGTGGTCTGTCTCTGTGTGTGTGCATGTGTGCGTGCGTGGTCTGCCTCTGTGTGCATGTGTGCATGCGTGGTCTGTCTCTGTGTGCATGTGTGCGTGTGTGGTCTGTCTCTGTGTGTGTGCATGTGTGTGGTCTGTCTCTGTGTGTGTGCATGTGTGCGTGCGTGGTCTGCCTCTGTGTGCATGCGTGTGTGTGTGGTCTGCCTCTGTGTGCATGCGTGCGTGTGTGGTCTGCCTCTGTGTGCATGCATGCATGTGTGGTCTGTCTCTGTGTGCATGCGTGCGTGTGTGGTCTGCCTCTGTGTGCATGCGTGCGTGTGTGGTCTGTCTGTGTGTGCATGCGTGCGTGTGTGGTCTGTCTGTGTGTGCATGCGTGCGTGCGTGGTCTGTCTCTGTGTGCATGCGTGCGTGTGTGGTCTGTCTCTGTGTGCATGCGTGCATGTGTGGTCTGTCTCTGTGTGCATGCATGTGTGGTCTGTCTCTCTCTAACTGCATCTCAAATAAGAAAGGCAGAGGAAAGGCTGAGTAAGTGCAGCGCCCAGGACTCCCAGGGGAATGACTTCTGTGTGATTCATGTCTTCAGGCGTTGTTTTAGAGACGTCTTTCCTCAAAAGGCAGAGAGGCAGAGGGAAAAGCTGAGACACACAGAGACAGAGACAAAGACAAAGAGAGAGACAAAGAGAGAGAGATCTTCACCCTCGGGTTCACTCCCCAAATGGCAAAGCAGCAAGGTCTGGGCCAGGCTGAAGCCAGGAGCCAGGAGCTCCCCCTGGGTCCTCCACGTGGGTGTGGTCACAGCCGCTGCTTTCCCAAGCACCTTAGCAGGGAGCTGCGTTGGAAGCAGGGCGGTCGGGACCTGGACCAGTGCTCTGACATGGGCTGAGGGTGTCCCAGTGGTGGCTAAGCCATGGCGCCGCAGCACTGTCCCCATGATGATTCGTTTGTCACAGCCCAGAATTGACATTAAAAGCATGGGAAAAGATATGTCATACAAGCATCAACTAAAAGGAGGCAGGGAGAGCTACCCCGACGTCGACGTCAGACACAAGGAACCACAAGCAGGAAGCATTGCTAGACAAAGGGGGGTGTTTCATGATGCAGGAACTCAAGTCCTCCAGGCAGACATGAGAATTCCAAACCTCAGTGCACCAACAGCGTGGATCCAAAACCCCAAAGCAAAACTTAGCAGGAATCGGGAGGCAGAATCAGAGTGGAGCCCCACAAACACCACTCACGGCACCGAATGGAACCATCATGTTCTATCTACATCAGTACAGACGTGGATCTGAACAGCAAGTGCAATGAACACGCCTCATTTCTCCCGGCAGCTACAGAACATATATTTTATATTTTTCCTGTGTTCTTGGGGGACATTCTCCGAGACTGACAGTCAGGCTGCACCATGAAGTAAGATTCAAGTTTTCAAATGAACTGAGTCACCTGGTCCGTGCTGTGTCCCCGGGGTGAAGGGGAACTGACTCCCGCCAGCTTGTTAGGTAAGCAAGGTGTGTCCATCTGACCCACAGCCGGAAGGCAGATCTCCATCTAATCGGTCAATGCTTTAAACGAGCGGTGGTGGAAATGTTGGCCAGGAGGGTCCTGCTGGACCACGGTGGCTCAGGGGGAGGCAGAGGCCCCTGGCAAGGGAGCAACACACGTTCGTTTCCCGTGCTCAAACTGACAGCTGCAAGTCTTACGAAAGTTCAAAAACTTAGCGAAAAGGAAAAAGGCGGGAAACAAACAATCGCCCAAGTGGCCAGCAGACGCCCGCGGGAAACCCCCTGCTTGTCTCGTGCGCACACGAGTGTGTGCGGCTGACGTGGAAGCTGTGCCAGGACCTGCTGCGACACAGAATTGCCACAGGAGCCGTCGTGGGACCGTCGCAGGAGAAACACCCAGGCTGGCTTTGGAAAAGAGCTTGCTGACCTGAACTGGGTGCTAAGCCAGATCCGGCTGCGAGGCGTCTCCCAGGGGGCAGACCAGGTGTCTCAGACAGCTAACCCAACAGCAGCCCACGGGAAGGCCCCGACCCCCTGCGGGGCTAGCAAGGCCCTGCAAATACATCTGCTGAGCTGCTGAATCGTGCAGAGGCCACACAAAACCCTGTCGTCCTGACGTGCCTTTTCATACTCAAATACTTCAGAACTCCTTGAGAAAATGAAATAAATATTTTATTTAAAAAAATGAAATTGGGGGCAGGTGTTTGTCTTAGTGGTTAAGCCGTTGGTTGGATGCCTGTATTCCATATCCGAATGCCTGGATTCGCGAAATGGCTGTGCTCCGGAGTCCAGCTCCCTGCTGGTGCACACCTGGGAGGCAGCAGGGGACGGCTCAGGTAGTTGGGTTCCTGCCACCCCCATGGGAGACCTGGACTGAGCACCAGGCTCCCAGCTCCTGCTGTTGCAAGCATTTCAGGAGTGAGTGAGTGGACGAGAGATTCTCTCTCTCTCTCTCCTCTCTCTCTCTCTTTCTCTCTCTTCTTTATGCCCCCTCTCAAAAAACACAAATATTTTTAAAGATTATATTCATTTATTTGAGGGAAGAGTTGCAGAGAGAGGGAGACAGAGAGAGAGCGAGGTCTTCCATCCGCTGGTTCACTCCCCATATGGCTCTAACAGCCGGAGCTGGGCCGATCCAAAGCCAGGAGCCAGGAGCTTCTTCTGGGTCTCCCACACGGGTGCAGGGGCCCAAGGACTTGGGCCATCTTCCACTGCTTTCCCAGGCCATAGCAGAGAGCTGGATGGGAAGTGGAGCAGCCGGGACATGAACTAGTGACCATGTGGGATGCCCACACCTCAGGCAGAGGCTCAGCCTTCTATGCCACAGTGCTGCCCCCACAAATAAACACTTTTTAAAATATATAAATGAAAAAACATTCGAAGTTCGAAAATAATAGCTAACAATTTTCTTGGGGTGAAGAATGGATGGTTTCAAATACACTGAGATTCAAACGTTGGAATCCTAATTGTAAAAAGCCGAGGACCAAATGAAACACAGGCGAAAGTGCAGTAATTGTAGATTCTGTTCCAACATTAACCTGCTGGGTGGCTCCCTCACTCACCCGCCAGAACCACTTTCCCAAGGAGGAGCCGTACACGTGGGGTTCTCAGGCGTGACAGTGGCCATGCAGGACGTGTCGCTAGGTTAGATGGGACAGAATCCGTGAAAGTCGGTGTCGTGATCGTGCTGCAAGTACAGTAAATTCACTGTCCCGCCCCGTGCACGGTTCACCACGGGAGGTTAACAAGCGCACCCAGCGTCTGAACACCTCCGAGCTCCCCCAGCGCCCCCCAGAGCTCCGGTCCACTGACCAGCTCAGACAGACAGCAAATGCAAAGCTCAAACACCACTGGAAACTCCCTGGCCCCTTGTGTAAGCAGACCAATCTGTGACAAAGCCTGCGTGTGTGCAGAGGGAGGGGACTGCACCCTGGCCCTCCTCGGATTCACGCTTCGGTCGCTGTCCTCTTGATCTCCACGTGGCTTCCTCTGGGTCCAGCTCACAGAGCCGGTGGCCGACGCACTCCGCAGGAACTGTCGGGGCACCCGTGACTCCCGTCGTTTCTGAGCCCAGGGCTGGTCCTCACCTGTGCGACCTGTTTCCCATCATCCTCTGGACCTGTGGGGCCAGGCACAGCTGGGCGAACCCTCAGAAGACACAGTGGTGGTCAGATACACACTCTTGTCCTCCTCTCTGACACACTTCCCGCTGACATTGGACTACAGCCGTCACCTGCCCAGTTGTAGGATGTGTGGGTGGCAACTTAGATACACTGATTCAGTTATGAATTTCAACCCCATAAAGGTACTGAAAGAGACTGAAACTCAAGAGCCAGGCTCACGTGGCTCAGAGGCGACCCAGACCCGAACCCAAGGCTGTGCCTGCCCCCAGCGCCCCCTGCTGGGGAGCACAGGGAGAGTCATTGTGCCTTTGCTTTCCATGGAGGCAGTGAACTCCCGCGGGGATGCAGAGAACCGGTCTGCTGACTGCTCAACCCAAGTTACCCTTGCTTCTGCCCTTGAAGCCTGGGAACCTGTGCTGGAGAAGTTGAGACTGTGTGCTCAAGTTCTCAAAGGATCTACTAGGTAAGTCTTTTTTTATTTGAGAGACAGAGAGACAGGGAGAGAGAGAGAGTATGGGCTCCCGCCTGCTGCTTCACTCTCCAAATGCCTGCAACAGCAGGGACTGGGCCAGGCCAAAGCTGGGAGCTAGAAAGCCAATCTGGGTCTTCCAGGTGGGTGGCAGGACCCAGCCACTTGAGCCACCACCTGCTGCCTCCTAGGGTGCACATTAGCAGGAAGCTGGAGTCAAGAGCCGCAGCTGGGGCTTGAACCTGGGCACGGCAATGTGGGATGTGGCTGTCCAAGCGTGGATCTTAACCGCTGGGTTAAAGGTTGGTCTATTACGTGTTTCTTTGGAGCAGTGGGCAGGAAAGGGGAGCTCTTGTCTAGGAGCCCTGCTGGAGAGCAGCCTGGGCAGAGGTGCAGGTGGGAGAGTGTGTGTGTGTTTGCAGGGCGAGAACAAGGTGTGCACCTGTGCTGCCCGGAGCCGCCGCTGCTGCACCTGCAGTGAGCTCAGACCAAGCCGAGCTCCACTTCGCTAGTGACGCGCACCAGGCTTCAGCGCCCCAGTGTGCCCGGCACGTGTGCGAGAGCCCTGCACCGAGCTCATGGAGAGCGGAGCGGAGTGGAACGGAAAGATGCGTTTATTTTACTGCAAACATCCTGAAATCGTGCGTACACGGGGTCTCCAATGAACTCACGAAAATGCACATTATGAAAACACTGCACGTGGATTTCAAAAACACATTTGCACCAGAAGCTTATCTCCTAATGCCATTTCCATGAATGTGCTCAAGTACCCTCCTGCCCAAAATATAAAATGCGTAGTCAATAACTCCTCTATACTGACTATATGCAGTAAGTTGTACTGACTGGGTTAAAACGAAATTCATTAAAACTCATTCCATCTGTTCATTTCCACATGTTCTGTGCGACTCTCCCGAAACCTTAAACTGCTTCTGTGGCCCCCGTTTGAGGTTCCTGTTACGCTTCCCCTGCAGGGTGGTGGGTGAGCCAGAGACTCAGCGAAGCAAGTCGGCATCACCCGGGCCTTCCGGGCTGCAGGAAGAGGAAGATTCCTGGGGAGAGAACAGGATGCTGTTATGAAATCCCCAAGTATCCAGACAGGCTGTTGAATTTATAGTGCTCATAAGGCCGCGATGGAGGATGGAAAGAAATGCATGGTTAACTCCGGAACTAATTGGAGCTATAAAATAACCCGACGGACAGGGTGGCCTTGAAGCCGGCATAGGTATCTGTGCACCCCCACCCCCACCCCACACTCACAGCCCCTGCAGGTCCACCTCCACTGTCCCCCGCCCGCAATGGCTCCAGCAGGCAGTGGGGGTTGGGCCCCGGGAGGCACTGGCAGGATGTTCAAAGGGCAGGCGTCCACCCTGGGGCTCCACCTCTCCAAGGCCACACCCCTCTCCCGAAGTCCCCATCAAGGGTCACTCCTTGAGTCACCGCCAGCTCTCAGAACCAGGCCCTCGCGGCAGCCAGAGAGCTCCACCAGCCCTGACCCTGCCCACTCCTTGTGAATGACCCCCAGGGTCATCTTCACTCCTCCCTCTGGGGCGCACCTGCCGGTCCCCACCAGGCCCTGCCATCACGGTGATCACCCAATGATAGGACACGCCTTACTGGGAGAATCAGCCACGCCCCCAAAGAGATGGCAGGGAAACCAAGAAACCAACAAGCTTTAACTTCGGGCACCTGGAGAGGCCCCTGTGCAGAGTCCAAGAGGGTGGGGAGGAAATGGGGCAGAAAGGAGACAGGGCTGGTGCTGTCCGCCCCGCAGAGCCGGGCCTCAGTGGCGCCCCCGTGTGTCCACCTGTGTGGTCGTTCTGGCCTCCCTCTCCAGGTTTGTGAGATGGGGAAGGTTCCCCTGACACATGGCTGGAGGACCGGCCCAATGCTGGCCGGAGAGATGACCCACGGGGACCTCAGCCCAGGTTCCTCGGTGCCCAGCCCTAGCACCAGGGAGGGGCCCCTCTTCTCCACCCTCCCTGGCCCTCCACACCCCGGGTCTTAGAAAGAAAGGGGGTGAGCAGGCAGAGTGGGCGTCAGGCTGGGCGGTCACCAGAGCGGAAGGAGTGGCCGCTGTGAGGACAGCTCCCAGCCACCAGCGGGCTACCAGCCTCCTCCTCCACTCCCTGTGCACTGTGGGGCTGGAGCGCATCTCAAAGCCTCAGTGCTTGGCCCCAGAATGCGGAAGAATTCCATGGCTTATTAATGTGAGGTCTGTGTCTATCATACGCCTACCTGCACCACTTTAAAGGGACCTTCTGCAATCTCACTCGGACACAGGCGCCCAGGAGACTGACAGGCGGGCGGCACTCAGCCACTGCCCTGCGTGCACCCCTGCTAGGCTGATGGAGCCATCTCAGGGCGTGGGTCCCCTGGGCCATCCCAAAGCACCCTTGGCTCACTGAGCACTAGGAGAGCAAGTCCCCACCCGTGCTGGGGCTTCAGCAAGGAGTGGGCTGGCAGAGAGCTGGGAGGTGAAGAGACACCATCCCTGTGACCTGTGCAGGCAGAGTGACAAGTGCACTCGGCCCCCTCTGGGACTCAACACTCATTGCCAGTGACCACCACAAGAGACAGGGTCAAGGCACCTGCTCCTTGCCCTCCTGGGTGTGGGAAAGCCAGCAGGACGGCCAGGGTAGGCAGCCCACTTGTGCTGGTGCCAGCCCCACAGGCCAGAAGACAACAGCAACAGGTGCACCGGCCAAAGGACAGTCCCTCCTCCCACCCAGCCCCTGCCCAGGACCCCAGCGCTGTCGCCCAGGGACCCTCCTTCTGAGGATCAAACCCTGCCATGTCCTCCACTTTATCATCTCTGTGTCCAAATGCGGTCATCGCCAAGAGGTGGTTTACTGATCGAGGCACAGCTGCCTGACTTGGTGGAAACAAGGCACTATGGAGTAGCGGGTAAAGCCACCACCTGCAGTGCTGGCATCCCATATAAGTGCCTGTTTGAGCCCCGGCTGCTCCTCTTCCAATCCAGCTCTCTGCTATGGCCTGGGGGGGGGGGGGGGGAGAGTCTTCCATCAGTTGGATCACTCCCCAAATGGTCATATGGCTGGAGCTGAGCTGATCCAAAACCAGGAGTCAGGAGCAGGAGCTTCTTCTGAGTCTTCCACATAAGTGCAGGGGCCCAAGCGCTTGGGCCATTTTCCACATGCATTTCTCATGCAACTTAAATCAGTCAGGGGCCGGTGCTGTGGTGTAGTGGGCTAGGCCTCCACCTGCAGCGCCGACATCTCATGTGGGCGCCGGTTCACGTCCTGGCTACTCCTCTTCTAATCCAGCTCTCTGCTGTGGCCTGGGAAAACAGTGGAGGATGGCCCAAGTGCTTTGGCCCCTGCACCTGCATGGGAGACCTGCAGGAAGCTCCTGACTCCTGGTTTTGGATCAGCTCAGCTCCAGCCATTGCAGCCATTTGGGGAGTAAACCAATGGATGGAATCTCTCTCTCTCTCTCTTTCTCTCTCTCCCTCTCTCTATAACTCTTTCAAATAAATTAATGAATATTTCTTTAAAAAAAAAAAGGGAAGTTATATTCATCCATGACAAAACCAAAAGGGAAAGAAAAACCACCCGAAGAACTGAACCAGCCGAGGTGTCCGTTCTTCTCTTTGATTTTACTTACGAGGACTGGAAGTTACCTGGGAACTCTGGAGCCTGAATTCTGAATACCTTCCTTGGACAGACTTGGATCGGCTCTCACTCTGCACCAGGCTCTGTTCTAGGTGTTGGGGGTGGGGTGCTACAAAATGGAAATAAATAAATAAATAAATAAATAAAAGCATGGAGTCCAGAACTGAGGACGTGGTGTGGACTTGGCTATCAAGCGGACGCTCTGGTCAGGAAGGACTGGCGGGGAGCCACTCATAGTCCCTGCAGATGCTCCCTGGGGTGACGACCACGGCCTCTTTGATGCTGTAAGAGGCTCAGAACATCACGTACAACGGGAAGAGTCTACTACGCTGAGGGTCTTATTTCCTGCTGAACGTTCTAGAAAAAGTAAGCCCTCCCGCTCCCTCGGTTTTGTTTCCAGATTTCAGGACAGGGGCCGGGCTTCGCTGACTGTGTCCCCGCAGGCGTGGCTCTCAGGGCGAGCTCCAGAGGCAGCACCCTGCGCTGCTGTGTTCACGGCCGCGGTGCCTGCTGGCAGGAAGCGTGGCTTGGCCAATCTGACGTCTGTTCTCACCTCTCGCTCCCTTGCCAGGCTCTGCCATGGAGAGCACGGTCAGGGCTGACTACATGAGCACGCCGTCTGTACGGGTGTGGGTTCATTCTCTGTGGCCGATATTCAAACTCTTAACAGTTTTCTCTTTGATTTTGTGATTAGGTCGAAGGGACGATGGGCAGTGTCAGGGGCTTGGAGCCTCAGCTCACGTGCAGTCCTGCCTCTCACCACCTCCCCAGCCACCTCCCTCACCAGTTCTCAGCATCTTCAGCAACCCAGACAGCACCTGTGACCAAGCATCTCACTGTGGCACAGGGAGTCGGGCAGGTGCCCCCCACCTCAGTGTGAACAGGGGGAGTCGGGCAGGAGCCCCCCACCTCAGTGTGAACAGGGAGTCGGGCAGGTGCCCCCCCCAGTGTGAACAGGGAGTCGGGCAGGTGCCCCCCACCTCAGTGTGAACAGAGGGAATCGGGCAGGTGCCCCCCCACCTCAGTGTGAACAGGGAGTCAGACAGGTGCCCCCCCTACACCTCAGTGTGGCACATGGTGTCAGGCAGGTGCCCCCCACCTCAGTGTGGCACAGGGAGTCGGGCAGGTGCCCCGCCACCTCAGTGTGAATAGGGAGTCGGGCAGGTGTCCCCACACCTCAGTGTGAACAGGGAGTCGGGCAGGTGTCCCCACACCTCAGTGTGAACAGGGAGTCGGGCAGGTGCCCCCCACCTCAGTGTGAACAGAGGGAATTGGGCAGGTGCCCCCCACCTCAGTGTGACACAGGGAGTCGGGCAGGCGCCCCCCACCTCAGTGTGAACAGGGAGTCAGGCAGGTGTCCCCACACCTCAGTGTGAACAGGGAGTCGGGCAGGTGCCCCCCACCTCAGTGTGAACAGAGGGAGTTGGGCAGGTGCCCCCCACCTCAGTGTGAACAGGGAGTCGGGCAGGTGCCCCCCACCTCAGTGTGAACAGAGGGAGTTGGGCAGGTGCCCCCCACCTCAGTGTGAACAGGGAGTCGGGCAGGTGCCCCCCACCTCAGTGTGAACAAGGAGTCGGGCAGGTGCCCCCCACCTCAGTGTGAACAGGGAGTCGGGCAGGTGTCCCCACACCTCAGTGTGAACAGGGAGTTGGGCAGGTGCCCCCCCACCTCAGTGTGAACAGGGAGTCGGGCAGGTGCCCCCGCTACACCTCAGTGTGGCACAGGGAGTCGGGCAGGTGCCCCCCACCCCACACCATATCAGGACCAGGGCCATATGAGAAAGGAGAACTTCCCCTTGTTTTTTGAACCAGAGGCCCTGGATTCTTTCATCTGGAATCGAGTCCTGAGTGTTAGGTAGCTAGCCCTGGCCGTAAGCAGCAGAACGTTTGCATCACCGCCTCCCTCCAGTGCAGAGGCAGCCACGTGGGACAGATCTGGC
This sequence comes from Oryctolagus cuniculus, assembly GCF_051225735.1. Lineage (NCBI taxonomy): Eukaryota > Metazoa > Chordata > Mammalia > Lagomorpha > Leporidae > Oryctolagus > Oryctolagus cuniculus. The sequence continues at coordinate 4,623,069 of NC_142869.1, read as the reverse complement.
CAACACAGCCTGCCCGCTCCTCGAGGGCTGTCTGATTCATTGCTAATTTCCAGTTTAGAACAAAGAGCAGGTACTCAGTAAAATTGGCTAGAAGTGACCGAGTCATGCCCATGATGTGCTTGTGTGCTTGTCAGCTGTGTTATTCAGATGTTGCCTGGTTTCTCTGATTGATCGTCTGGTCATGAGGATGAGGACTCCCGTGCTGTGGCAACCTCCCGTCAGGTAATCCCCGTAATTCTCATTATACTTTCCATATTAGGCAGCTATGTTCAGCACACAACAACTGATATGCAAAATGCTTTGATTGTATCTTTCGTGAACATCAAAACTCCCTTCTCATCCTTTAATGACTTTTGCTTTAAATTCTACTTCGATGTTAATATGGACCAATATTAGCACTAAGGTAGAATTTAAGGCAAAAATCCTCAAGTTGAAAGTAAAATATATCAAAGATTATATAAATATATATATGTATGTATATAAAATCTACCTTTGCCCATTCTTTATTTGCAACTTCTTTGTGCTTTTGATGGGTTCCTTATCAAGAGAGAGACAGAGACATAGAGAGATCTTCCATCTGCTGGTTCACTTTCCCCGAATGTCTACACCAGCTGGAGCTGGGCCAGGTTAGGCCAGGAGCTCAGAGCTCAACCTGGGTTCCCCAAGTGGGTGGCAGGGGCCCATGTACTTGCGCCATCCTCTGCCACCTCTCAGGGTACACCGTACGGCGAGCTGGGATTGGAACCAGGTCCAGGACTCAGACTCGGGCGTGCAGGACGTGGGTGCTGGGGCCCCAGTTGGCACCTGAGCTGCTGCACAAGCACCTCCCCCGTGCCTCCTTTTTGAGTTGAGAAATAACCTCTGTGCACATCTCTAAAATGTGATGCTGAACTGTGTACACGTGATGTCTCTCAGGCTAACTGATACACCCATCACCTCAACAACTTATTCTTTTAGGGTGAGTTTACTAAGAATAGCAATTTTGGAATAGATAATGCATTATTATTTTTTAAAGATTTATTTGTTTTATCTTAAAGGCAGAGTTATATATAGAGAGAGATCTTATATCTGTTGGTTCACTCCTCAGATGGGCACATTGACCGGGGCTGAGCCCATCTGAAGCCAGGAGCCAAGAGCTTCTTCCAGGTCTCCCACACAGGTGCAGGGCACAAGCACTTGGCCATCATCTTCCACTGCTTTTCCAGGCCATAAGCAGAGAGCTGGATCAGAAGAGGAGCAGCCAGGGCTTGAACTGGCTCCCACTTGGGATGTCGGCACTACAGGCGATGGCTTTACCTGCTACACCACAGCACAGGCCCCTATAATGCATTAGTATTAACTGTGGCCAGTATGTAAACCAAGAGACCCTTAAGCCTTATTCCTCCCACCTCACTGGGACTTCGTACCCTTTGGCCGTCGTCTCTCCTCTCCCCACACCCCATTCTCCCCCACAATTCCTGCAACCATGGCTCTACTCTCTGCTTCTGCGAGTTCACTTTTTCCAGCTCCCCACAGAAGTGAGGTCATGCAGTATGTGTCTCTCTGGGCCTGGCTTATTTCACTTAGTGCTACAAGACAACTTTCTCTATTAAGACTATTTCCCTAAAAATTGCATTAAATATCATCCCTACATTATCAAAAATTACTTAGATATTTGCCAGTTAGATTCATTTCCTTGTGCGCACTGTTACTTTTATGTTCCATCTCCCTTCTTGTAATATTTTTAGCCTGATTCAATCCTCAATCTGCTTACTGCTTCCTGCAATATTCCTTTCATAATGAGGACAACTGTGGCATATTGTCTGGGCCCTTAAATATTTGAAAATAGCTGGGCCTTCCATGTGGGCAATAATTAGATTGGGAATAAAACCCCAGGGCCGCTTCTGAACCCTACAGAAATCGCTGTCTTTCCATACTGGGTTGCAAGCGAGATGCTGCACAAGAATTAGAACGCTTTCATTTTAAGCAACCTCTTTTTCCCAACCGAGATCAAGTAGAATCACCTCTCTTTTTTAAGATTTATTTATTTATTTGAAAAGTCAGAGTTATACAGAGAGAGAAGGAGAGGCAGAGAGAGAGAGAGAGAGAGGTCTTCCATCTGCTGGTTCACTCCCCAACTGGCCACAACGGCCGGAGCTGCACCCATCCAAAGTCAGGAGCCAGGAGCCTCTTCTGGGTCCCCCATGCAGGTGTAGGGGCCCAAGGACTTGGGCCATCTTCTACTGTTTTCCCAGGCCATAGCAGAGAGCTGGATGGGAAGTGGAGCAGCCGGGACTAGAACCTATATGGGCTGCAGGCACTGCAGGCAGAGGCTTTACCCGCTCACCACAGCGCCGGCCGCTAGAATCCCCTCTTGTGGAAGTGCAGACGCATCACCAGGTACGTCCAGGGGGGCGGTTTCTTTGAGTATAACCCCTGGAGACTTCATGCCCGCAATGCCTCTCCTGTGTTGCTCCCCTATGGCCTTTTCTTGGACCATTTTTTGTCTTTTATCTTTCGTATTTTATATTTTAAGACAGACTCTCCTGTTACCCCTCTAATTCACTGATTTGGGTTTGAACAGAGGTCCTGTTGCCCTGGTCCTCTCCACTGGACTCCATCTGCTGGCAGCGAGTCATGTCCCCCGGAGAAGCGTGGAGAGGACCAGAGCGCTGGGACCACCAGCCACCGCTGTCTTCTGCGTCTTCGGGAGACCCTGCTGAGCCCTCCAGTCACCAATGCTTATCCTGTGGGTCAACACAACGAGGCAGGTGGCCGCAGGCTGCACACCTGGAACAGTGGAGGGTATGGTGAGTTGGAAGAGACGGGCCAGGAGAAAGCTTGACTTGCATTTAGTGAGTCTGAACACGCAGCTATGCAATCGTGAGACGGGTGCATGTCCATGGGCAGTTGGGTGATAGAGTCCCAGCTTACCTGGTTTGTACCTGAGCTCAGTTAAGAAAGTGTGGGGTGAATGTTCCCATCCAAGCTTTTCTGTGTGCCTTCCTCCTCTTGTTGGCCAACTACAACCATCCCAGTTGTTCCTCCAGCTCCCACTGCCTGGCACCACTAGCACTGCAGTGACAGTGATCTCCCCTTATCCACCATTTCAGAGTCCATGGTTTCAGTCACCCACAATCCACCATGCTTCAACCGCCCTAAAAGGAACACTGCAGAACTCAACAATTTGTAAGGCTTATCCATGTGCCATTCTGAGTGACATGCTGAGATCTCTCTGCCCTACTCTGTCTCTCCGAGACACGCACCTTCCCTTTGTCCCGTGCTTCTATGCCGTGTACACCCCACTTCCGTAAGTCATCTGCTGCTCTCTTGGTTATTGAATCAACTGTCGAGGATTGCATTGCCTGTGTTCAAGTAGCGTTTACGTAGTGGCCTATAGTACCTCATGCCACCTGTGTCATCCACCTCACTGCACCCACCTGAGTGTGGCTGTGGAAAAGTGTGTTTGCTTGGTCTTGCTGCAGTAGCAGGTTGCCATGAACTTGGCAGCTTATGACATCAATGTCTTAGTAGCCCACAGTTCAGCTCTCAGTTCCCACGCGGCCCTCATTGGGTTACAATCCAAGAATTAGCAATGCTGCGGTTCTCTCTGGATGTGCTGGGGCGTTTCCCGGCTTATCCTGGCATTGGCAGAGTCCAGTTCCACGCTATAGTGAGACTGTGTTCTCCATGTCCGCGCTGGCTGTCAGCTGGGGGCTGCTGGAGCCATCAGTGCCCTCGAAAGTGCTTGTACTTAATTCCCCCCACCCCAGCCTCGGGCTTCGGGCCTTTCTCATGCTGCTGTCCCTCTGGCCTGTTTGCTTGCCACCTCTCCCACTCTTAAAGACTCGGGGGAGGGGCCGGCGCTGTGGTGTAGTGGGCTAAGCGTCTGCCTGCAGTGCCGGCATCCCATATGGGCGCAGGTTCAAGTCCCGGCTGCTCCACTTCTGATCCAGCTCTCTGCTATGGCCTGGGAAAGCAGTGGAAGATGGCCCAAGTCCTTGAGCCCCTGCACCCATATGGGAGACTCAGAAGAAGCCTCTGGCTCCTGGTGTTGGATCAGCACAGCTCCAGCCATTGTGGCCATTTAGGGAGTGAACCAGCAGACGGAAGACCTGTCTCTCTGCCTCTCCCTCTCTCTATCTGTAACTCTGCCACCCAAGTGAACAAATAAATCTTAAAAAAAAAAAAAAAAAGAAAAAAGATTCAGGTGATGCATTTGGGCCACAAGGATAAAGCAGGATAATTTCCCCACCTCAAGGTCTTCACCCTCGCTCACATATGCAAGGTGCCTTTGCCACATCAGGTGATCCAGCCACGCGCTGTGGCAGACGAGCGTGTGGCCATCTCTGGGGCCATTACTCTGCCTAACACACCCCAACCCAAATCCTTTGCAAACTTCACTCCGGGAGCTTCCTGTAGATCGAATGACACGAGCACTTGAAAACAATCGAGTGGGCACACATGGACGGGTGTGACCAACTCATTGGCGCCCTCCACTCAGCGTGCACTTCCACACATCCGTTCCTCCTGGAGTGAACCGGAGGAAGATTGGCACCACCAGGAAAGGAGATAGTTACTAGGCGGCCCCTGTGGCCGCGGTGGGTCTCTCTGGGCTGCCTCTCGGCTTCCCTGACGGCCGCCTCCCCGCCGTGAGCTTCTGGTTCTCACGGCGCCCGCTCCACTGACACTGCTCCACTGGGAGCCACTTGGGAATCCTGAGACCAGAGCTACCGGCCGTCACAATAGCCCATCAGCTCCAACATTTAATACGCACAACAATTATAAACAAAACAGCTGTTTGAGTGACTCTGTGTTTTTTTAATCTTTTAACTGGTCGTTTTGTCCACTGACAACCTAGACAGAGCCTGTGCAAATAAAAGATGCTAGGGGAATAATGGAAGTTTTGTGCTGGGAATGACTTCATGGGTACGGGTGATTGACATCTCCATGGCTCTTGGATAGGCAAGGATGTAATTAAGAAGCCACCGATGCGGGCTGACAAATCCCCCTCTCACTCTGGAAGCTGATGTGTGGAATTAATTGTGTTCTTGGCGTTCAACCCAGCTCCCGAATTAACCGTTTCCTTCCCTTCCGCACTCTGTCCACGTGGTGCCCTCCTGGTGAGTTTGCACATTATTGCCAGCAGCGCTAGTCTCAGGCCTCAAGGGATGAGCTATTCGGGGATCATTTGTGGCTACAGAAGTGCATGTCTGTGACTGACTTGTTGTGTGGCACAATGGAACCTGGGCATTGGTTTAAACAAACCAGAAGGTTCTGGAAGTAATGGTGGCAGCAGATTCCTGCTCCACGCTGTCTTCTCAGCCGGTGCTCCAAGGCTGCACTGTTCGGCTTTGGGTCCTTTTCCTTTCTCCCAAGCATTATGCCTCGTGTCTGAACACTGTGCATAAGGAGCAGGTGTTTGTCCTAGTAGTCAAGACCCTGCATTCCCACCTTGGAAGCCTGGGTTCAGTTCCCGGCTCCAGCTCCTCACTCCAGCTCCCTGCTAATGCAGACCCCAGGGGGCAGCAGTGGTGGCTCCAGTGATGGTGTTCCTGCCACCCACAGGGGAGACCGGATGAGTTCCTGGCTCCCGGCTGCAGCAGGGTCTAGCTCCCCCCTGCTGCGGGCATTTAGGGAGTGAACCAGAGAATGACGGCACTTGCTCAGTCATTTGCTTGCTCCATCTCCTTCTCAAATAAATTCAAAACTTAAATACTGTGGTTTACCACCTGGCTCTTATTTATCAACTCACTTGGGGCTTTCTGTTAGAATATGCTGCATGGGGCCAGCACTGTGGCGCAGCGGGTTAAAGCCCTGGCCTGAGGTGCCGGCATCCCATATGGGTGCCGGTTCCAGACCCAGCTGCTCCACTTCCTATCCAGTTCTCTGCTGTGGCCTGGGAAAGCAGCAGAAGATGGTCCAAGTCCTTGGGCCCCTGCACCCACGTGGGAGACCCGGAAGAAGCTCCTGGCTCCTGGCTTTGGATCGTCACAGCTCCAGCCATTGTGGCCATCTGGGAAATGAACCAGCGGATGGAAGACCTCTCTCTCTGTCTCTACCTCTCTCTATAACTCTGACTTTCAAATAAATAAAATAAATCATTAAAAAAAAAAGAATGTGCCTCATTACATCATCACCACTCACTCCCCTGCACCCAAGGAAGTGGGGCACTACCTTCGGTCACCTCCACAAGTGTAACCCCAAAACCCTCTTCCATGCCCAACCCTAGCTCCTGGTTCTCTCACAATCTCTGCTCCCCAGGGACCCAAGGCAGTGAACAATCCTTGGATAGGATCCGTCAGCATCACAGAGGTCTCAGTGCTCCTCCCTAGTTCATCTGTCAATTCCAACAAAAACATCAAGAAGCCCTTTACGAAGCTAGGAAAGTTGACACTGAAATTTAAATGGAAAATTAAGTATATAAAAATAGCTAGGAAAACCAGAGAAAGTGGAGGAAAAAATGCGTGATGGTGTCTTACCCTGGGAATATCCCAGTTGGCCTTGCTAACGTAGTGGTTCTGTGGCTTCAAGAGACGGCCGGGTGGTGTAATGGAATCAAGTCTGGAAAAAGACCGAAGTGCATATGTGTGGACATTCGGTGGTGGATAAAGACAGGACTCAAAGCTCCAGAGCAAAGAGTTTTGCATGGTGCCAGGGCAACTAGGTAGCCGTGTGGGAAGAGACAGGGTGAGCGCCACCGCTCTCACCCCAACCAAAGAATAAACCCCGATGCAGCAGGGACCGGGTGTGAAACTGGACTCCTGGTGCCCACGACGCGTGGACGTGGCTGATTCCCCCTGCCCTCGGCACACACAGGGACAGGCCTCCTCACTGGGCCGCAGAAGCCGTAAAAGGACCCACAAATTCAGCTTCATAAACAAAACAACACCGCACACAGAAAAATCATGAGGTCGAAGGTAAATGACACTCAGGGGACAGTCACACGGAGACCCAGGGCGCAGGGAAGTAGCCCGGAATAAGCGGTTCCTTAGCACTGACGGGAAGATGACCAAAACCCTGAGAGAAAACTGGGCAGAAGACGTGAACAATGCAAAACAATGACCCAAAATATGAGAAGGTTTTCACTTCCACTTATATAAGAGAAATGCAAATTAAAACCGCATTGAGATTATGTCACAGGTGTAGGTACATGTCCTAACGCATCAATACATGTACATTAAATATGGGCAAGTTTGTGTATTAATCGTTCTCCAATAAAGTTTCCGTTCAAGGCAAAATTTACCCAAAATAAAAGATAAGATTCTTTAATTAGAGATAAATCGTGATCCCACATTAGAAGCTCAACAAGTTCAGTCTTACAATGCTGGAACTATAAAGATATTTAGACAAATATAAAGTGACAGATACATGATGCCAAGGACTCCGGGTTCTCTGTGGTTATATGTTTACTCTCCCTGGCTGATCTGCAGGTTTGAGATGGCGTCCGGGAACCCTCGCGATGATTTCTCTGCTAAGCACAGAGTTTCTTCAAAGCTATCTCACAGGGTAGAAAAGGGAGAATTCGGGTATTTTGGTGACAGCAATGTTCACACAGTGTGACCTAAGGTTGAGCTGGAAGGAGGGAGGTGACCAGTCTTGGAAGTGGTGTCCCCCAGCCCTAAATACACAACTGGAGTGACCACGTGGGGACAGGCACACTGGTCATCCCCAGGATTGCCCAGAGGGCTGAGGGGAAGGCCGGGTGGGACTCTCCCAGAGAAGTGCCCACGTCTAACGAAGCGCTTGCTGTGAGAATGAAAGGTGTGGACAAACGGGGGTGGACAGTCCTCAAATTTCTTCTTAAGAAACCTGCTCTGAGACGTCATTCTTGCCACATCAGGTGGACAAAAAGCCACAAGTGCGCGAACACAGCCCACCGTGGAAGCTGCAGGGACACAGGCCCCCTCCCAAGGCGCCGTGGGGCCTCCTGATGGGCACAGCCCACGTCGGGGAGGGGTTTGGCAGTGTTTGCCCTCTGAGCTGAGTGTGAGGACAGCCCTGCCGTGACACCCTCCTATTACAGCACAGACTCCGCCTGCTAAGGCTGTGGGGAATGAACCGCGGCAGAACTCGGAGGGGCGTACTGTGCAGCTGCACAAAACCACAGACAACTCCGTGGCGTGACAGGGAGATTTCCAGGAGAAAATTATTAAGGTAAAAACAGCAAAAGGCAAAGTGCAAAAGGGGACAAAAGAGGGAGGAGGCAATAAGAGGATACATACCTATCCGCTGCTTTGTGCAGAAAGAACCCAGAGAAGACCAGCAGGAAGTCACGGGCTCCGCCAGCCTGCAGGGGGAGAAGGGAAGAACGCCTCCCTGAGCGGAGCCCTATTCACGCTGCACACACCACAGCTCGGGAAGAATGAGAGCCAGTGCTGTGGCACAGCTGGTTAAGCTGTGGCCTGCAGTGCCAGCATCCCATATGGGCGCCAGTTCAAGTCCCGGCTGCTCCACTTCCGACCCAGCTCTCTGCTGTGGCCTGGGAAAGCAGCAGAGGATGGCCCAGGTGCTTGGGCCCCTGCACCCGCGTGGGAGACCTGGAAGAGGCTCCTGGCTCCTGATTTCAACACTGGCTCAGTCCTGGCTGTTACAGCCATTTGGAGAGAGAACCAGCAGACAGAAGATCTCTGTCTCTCCCTCTCTCTCTCTCTAACTCTCCCTTTCAAATCAATAAATAAATGTTAAAGAAAAAACAATGAGAACAATTGAACCAACAATGAAATACAAACAAAAACAGGCTTCACTGTTTGTGCTTCAAATGAGTAGCAGAACCTGTCGCTCCCCCTCTTCATGGAGGAACGACACTAAACCCTGCCTAGGCTTCATATCCGAGTCACGGCACCATTATGTCGCTCCGCCTCTTCGCGGAGGAATGACACAGGACCCTGCACTGTTCTTTTGTCTGCTCGGCCCTCCCCGGGTTTGCTGCTGGTTCTTCCCGGGTTGGCTACCGTCCCTTCCACCTCTGTGGAAGGGCGGTTCCCCCTGCCACTTTCCCCACTTCCGCGGGGGAGCGGCACACCGCCGGCCGGCTCTCTCGGGGGCTGCACAGGTGTTCCTCTTAGATAGATGTTCCCGGTGCATGTTGTCTCTCTCCTCCTTTATAGTCCTCTTCCGCCAATCCCAACTCTGCTACCCACACGCCGAGTACGCTGCTCTCCTCCAATCAGGAGCAGGTCCTGCAGTTTATTGGTTGAACTGGAGGCAGCTGTGTAGAAGCTGTTTGCTCCTCTCCCAGCGCCGTATTGTGGGAGAGCAGATGCATAGAATAAGTCTTAATTCCAGTAACAGTCCAGTCCGAGTTGCTCCCCACAGAACCCACCAAAGGGAGGAGACAGAACAAACCAAACAGCAGGAGACAGCATCTGGGCCACCAGCCTGCGGAGAACAGCGAGCAGCTACCGACCTCCGGGAAGGAGCTCTGTTCCCCTCAATGGTGTGGGTTGGCATTTCTGACTCTGCTCTCTCGGGGCTGGCTTCCCCGTTCTCTAAGAAGTAAATTATAAACCCAAAGAGAGGAAAGTTACAGAGAACCCTGAAGTGATACATATGAGGGATCAAGTAACATTGGTTTTTTTTAAAAAAAATTTATTTATTTATTTGAAAGGCAGAGTTACACAGTCAGAGAGAGAGAGAGTGAGAGAGAGATCTTCCATCCTCTGGTTCACTCCCCAAGTGGCTGTCATGGCCAGAGCAGGACCAAGCAGAATCCAGGAGCCTGGAGCTTCTGCAAGCCCAGGGGTTGTGGTGCAGAAGCAGCCGGCAGGCGAATCCCTGCCTTGGAAACAATGTTTCAGGATTCATTTGCATCAGCAACCTCGCCCCTGCTGAATCCTGCCATCATCACCCTCAGAGCTCAGGCTGTGAGCCCCTGCGCGCAGAGCATCCCCCGTCACTCGCCACGTCTCTCTGATGGCACACGTCGCTGTATACACGAGGCAGATGCAGCCGGTTCTGCAGCGGGCACAGCATGGCTGGCCTCCCGGTGCCTGGCAGCCCTTCTGAGAGCCTCAGAGGAATAATGACGCTCTCCCAGGCCCGGCTAAATCATTTTAATCGCATCAACCGTAAGTGCCCTGCTGCTAATCCATCTCTGGGCTTCCCGGTTCCTGGAGTCAGCCTGGTGGGGAATTCAATTAATGACCCACCCTGGTGGAATCATTGGCTCGGTCGTTACAGCTGGGAAAACAGATTTGCAGCGGAGAGAAATGGAAATCGCAGGCTTCCCCCGATCCTTTGTGTCTCATAAGCAGCAGTGCCGGCTCTTTCGGAAAGAACGGGGTGGGGGTGGGGGTTTGCTTTGGTTCATTTGTCAAATCAAAATTCCCACTTTCTCCTCTACTCGCTGGTGGCCATCTGCTTAGCTAAACGACTATTAGAGTCTAATTCCATGGTTAGCTTTTTGGAATGTTTATGTGTCTATTCAAAGAGCTTTCCTGCACCTGTCTTAGCAGACCCAGAACACCACCTCCAACGTGTGTGGCAACACAGCCCTCTTCCAGAACCGAGGAAGGCAAAGCATTCCTACAGTCAGATGCTTGCTTTAATTTAACAGGAGTGTAGTTTAGAGGTAGTGTCCAAATAGATTTTTTTTTATTTAATGATCTGAAGTCCTTTCTTTCAACATTTCTTTAAACAGTTTCATAAGTTTTATTTTTTTCCCCCCAAATATGCTGTATTTCTCTCTCTCTCTTTTTAGAGTGAATGTATGGCCTTCTTGGAAGAGTTCCTTACAACACTGGGGAGGTGAGTCCTGCTCAGAGCCCAGCATTTTCCTCTTGGATGCTGTGTTGCATTAAACATCTCTGTAATTCTTTGCAGCTCTGCTGGTTGTCTTGATCCCTGTGGCCACCTGGCTTCCCGTGGTGACGTGCTGGCCCCTGGACTCCACTGCCTCAGGGTCCCTATTACTCTCAGTGAGCCAAGTTCCAGACAGCACTTCTAGCACCTTGTCACAGCGTACGTCCAATGAGCTCTAAGCATCTCACGTGGAACAAAACAGAAAGGCACTAATTCTCACGACCCAAGGGGAGCAGGGGACTGATGGGCATGCCGGAGGGCAGCCAGGGAGCAGCGGCCCCCTGGGCTACTCTTGCCCCTCCCACCAGCAGCTCACCGCCTGGTGGCCGTGGTGAGCCCCAGGTGCTCAGACCTTCTCATGGGACTCTGTAATGAGTCTGCCATACAGCAGGGGGCTCTGAAGAGAAGCTGGCCCACTAGGAGTCCTCTACAGGGCGTAAGTGGGCAGTGCCTGGAACCTGCGCCGTGCTCAAGCATTGGCTGAAGGCTGCCTCTTCTCCAGCGCTGACCCGGGTCCTGACGGCACCAACTGCACTTCGACGGCAAGTTCTTGCTTGGAGGAAAATGACAGCAGCGCAACTCCAGGGTCGCTCTCCTGGGAAGGTGGCTAGTACAGCCCGAGTGTGGGCCGGTCTGTCTCTCTGCTTCCTGGCTCACCTTGTGTGCTCTGCCCTTGTCATCCACCGCTCCCATCAGAAGCCTTAGGAAGCTGCCCCGTCTTAGACTTGAACCTCCAAAACTCTGAGCTCAGTAACCTCTTCTCTGTCAAGCCGGTGGGTTGGTCACCCTGGGTATCTGTCTGCCCTTCCTGCCCTCCCCAGAGAAGACTTCAGCCGTCACTACTCTCGCTCTGCAAGCCACGATGGAAGCACCAGGCCATTCCCGTAAGCACGTGTGTTAGATAAACTCGCAGGTTTCTCCTCCCGCAGCACAGACACGGTGCTAATCAGGCTGGGGTACCTGACTGGAACATGCAGGCCGGGTTTCCCCTTTGCTTTTGTAGCCAGGAATCTTGACGCCAAACGCAGCACCCAGCTGTAGTAAAAGATTTCTCCACATCCTTTCCCCCCATGAAAGACAGTTCCTGACTTACGTCTCGGCGTTCTGCTTTGTTTTGAGAGCTTTAACGCCTAAGATGTAGTAACCCTAACGGAAGGACTGTGACTCCCATGTGGAATGAACACGGGGATTCACGGGGTAATATTCACACAGAACTAGGCTGGCGCCGCAGCTCACTAGGCTAATCCTCCGCCTTGCGGCGCCGGCACACCGGGTTCCAGTCCTGGTAGGGACGCCAGATTCTGTCCCGGTTGCTCCTCTTCCAGTCTAGCTCTCTGCTGTGGCCCGGGAGTGCAGTGGAGGATGGCCCAAGTGCTTGGGCCCTGCACCCTATGGGAGACCAGGAGAAGCACCTGGCTCCTGCCTTTGGATCAGCGCGGTGTGCCGGCCGTAGCATGCCAGCAACGGCGGCCATTGGAGGGTGGACCAACGGCAAAGGAAGACCTTTCTCTCTGTCTCTCTCTCTCACTGTCCACTCTGCCTGTCAAAAAAAAATATATAGTCACACAGAACTTTGAGAAGGTTGGTGGGCAGTGTTTTTTGAACACAAAGCCCCCTCCATTCTGCATGGTAGAGACCTGCTATTGACACATGAATGCCTACTTAGCAGAAACATGGTTCATGGCCGTCACATTTCCCTACAGCAAATTAAGTTTCCTTGGGACTCTTCCAGAGAGTTCTTCAAAGCACACGCTAATGAGGAGGGGGCTGGTTTCCGTCCTCACCCCGGCTTTGCCGTCACCACCACCACCCCATTCCCCACAGAGCCTTCCCCAAGCTGTCCTCTCCCTGGTCCTCAGTCTCTCCAGGCCTAACGAGCAAGCTGGAGAGCCAATTCCAGCCACTTTAAGGTCTCAGGTCCTGGGACGGCCTGATCCAAGAAAAAATGAGATAGACAACGGACGGCTTCAGAGTTTATGGAACAAGAAAAACCCACCCAGAATCTTTGCTAAAGAACCAGGGAGCCCCTAAGTCTGTCCCGGTTCCAAACGTCTGTAACTCCAAGCACAGGTGCCTCTGTGCAGGGGAGCAAACGTGCAGATGCCCGTGGCAGCCGGCCACTCTGGAGCCCAGCCTGCCCTTCTCATACCTCGCCTGGGCACAACCAGGTGAAGCGTCACGGTGAGAGAAAGCACGCGAGGCCAGTGGAGGCAAGGCTGGGGCACGGCCATATGTGGGCACACGCTGCACACTTCCCGAAGATCCCACCAAACCCACCACGTATGACGTTGTCACTCCCTTTCCCTGATGTGAGCATCAGTGTCCCCCGAAGATCACGCCCGACTCCATTACATCCACCTGCATCTCTCAGCAAAGATCTTGCGTTGACATCATCCCGGGTCAGCCATGGCAAGGGCACTGCTCAGAGACAGGTGTGAGCCCTGCCACTGGGCCCCCAGTGCCTACTCGAGCAGTGCCAGTCCACACCTGCAGGCCACACAGGGACACCTGGGGCCACAGAGCAAACCAGACGCCCATGAGCCCAAATGGAAACACTGGCGTCTGAGGGCTGTGTTCTCTCCATCAGTTGTCTCCTGAGACCCATTCCCCTAACCTCCTTCCTAGGCGAGATGGCCAGCCCTGGCCTGGCTGGCGGCACCTCCGATGTTCTCATCCCCTCCTCAATGATTCCAAGACTCCGGAGACCCTCTCCACAGTTAAACGGAGAGAGACAGAGTATGTGTGTGAGAGAGAGATCTTCCATCCACTGGTTCACTCCTCAAATATCTGCAATGGCTCGGGCTGGGCCAGGCTGAAGCCAAGAGCCAGGAGCCTCTTCCAGGTCTCCCACGTGGGTGCAGGGGCCCAAGCACTTCGGTCATCCTCCACTGCTTTCCCAGGCCATGAGCAGGAAGCTGGATCGGAAGTGGAGCAGCTGGGACCTGAACCGGCGCCCAGATGGGGTGCCGCATTGCAGGCGATGGCCTCACTTGCTATGCCACAGTGCCGGTGCCTTCACGATTCTTTCTGAAGCCATTCCTGAGTGCCTGCACTCTGCAGGCCCCACAGCATGCCCTGTGGGTAGGGTGCTGCCCAGCGGCCACCCTGAGAAGCACGCTGTAAAGGAGGGAGAGCTTTGACAGAAGCCAGAGGCTGAGGAGGGGGTGGCAGAGAGCAGCTCTCTCCATAAGCCCCCACCCCACCCCGACCAAAGGGCAAGGAAGTTGAGATCCGAAGGCGGGGAGAGAGGCAGCCTGGAAAGACAGCGTGAAGGAAGTGGCAGAGGCAGTGGTACGTCTGGGCGGCAGCGAGAGCTGAGCAAAGGAAGTGCCGTGGTCGGCGTCAGGCAGGGCTCTGTCCCGGCTGCGGGAAAGCTCCCGAGGGCAGCAGCTGGGAGGGCGCCCGAGCCTCTGGTCCCTCCGGCTGCTGGTTGCAGGAGAGGCCGCAGGAAGGCCAGTGCAGCCTGACACGAATCCTGGAGCTTCTCAGGACGCAACTGGAGCTGGCGTTGTGGCTTAGTGGGTTAAGCTGCCGTCTGCAATGCCGGCACCAGTTCAAGTCCTGGCTGCTCCTCTTCGGATCCAGCTCCCTGCTCATGGCCTGGGAAAGCAGTGGAGGACGGCCCAAGTGCTTGGGCCCCTGCCCCCACGTGGGAGCCAGGGCAGCACCCTCTCCCAGCCTCCTGTGCCCTCGCCCTCCTCTACAGCATCCGCACCTGTCTCCCAGCCCGCTCTGCACTCCGGGAGGAAGGAGACGACTTTAGGACGAGCAGAAGCAGGCTTCAGAGAAGTGAATTCACGGCTCCGGGTGTCCCCGTGCCCACGGCTGGCAACCTTGCACTGCTTCCGTGGCCAAGGTCCTGGTCCCCAGCCGTCACCCCCACAGGCGTGTTTCCTTCCCAAACCTCCGGCGCTGCCAGTCTCCCCCACATTCTCTGCCTCTCTCACTCGTCTCTCGCAGTCCATGCGTCTGACAGCGAAGTGGAGGGCTTTCAACGGGAGATTGTCATCGTTTTTAATCCTCTAATTCAAGTTTCATTTGTTAGCAGGGCTTCAGCAGTTGTCAGGCAGAATACCTACACAAGTGGCTCCGTGTTTTCCAAAGACGTGTTAGGCGTTTAAAATCAATTTTTAAATAGTTCAATTTGAGTGAGGTCCCCCAGGCTACCTTCCTCTGTGTGGCTCTTGGTGTCAACGGGATTATTGTCGTCTGCAGGAATTTTGCGAGACAAGTGCAGAAAACGCCTTTGTTTTCCTCCTGTGCAGCGTTTTGGTGCAGTCTGTAAGCACTGGGATATTGTCGCACAGATGAAAAATGAACAGAGCCACTTTGCTCGTTCCTACTGCGGGAAGCGGCTAATAAGCTGGCGCTCTCTCCGCTCTGTGGTGGAAAAGCAACAGGAGAACTTGGCTGCACTGGCTGAGGTCCCTTTCCGCAGCCAGGAGCCGTGAAGCTTAAAAGATTTCCCATCCGGTGGGAGGACTCTTTGAACATTCAAAAGAAACACGTTGTACTCTGATCTGTCATTGTGACGCGATGGACTAATATTGTCTCATAGTGCAAATATATTTATGCACAAAAAATGTGATGTTCAAAGAAGAGCCATGCTCAGAAATTATGCAACGTTTCTAGTGGCTCTCCCACGGCAGTTTCTTAAATTACCCCGAATTTCCCTGTTTTTTTTTTTTTTTATTTCCTCACACAATTTTCCTCCTCAATCTACATTTTCTTGGAGTTCTCATGAAACACTAATGTAGAAAAATAGTTACCTAATCTCAGTACAGTCGCTCAACTCAATGGGTAGAACATTCTAGAGTTAGAATTTCTTGTTGTCGTGGGCACAAAGGCCACCATCCCTTGCAAGTGTGCATTCCTCGTTAGCTACACCAGACTCTGATATGCAAAAATGAAGTTGGCTCCTAGTGAAGGAAGGGTGAAGAGAGACTGTAGGGTCACGCCAGCTCAGGGGGGCCTGGGGTCCTCCAGTGATGTGGGGTAACTCAGCCAGCCTGGGGCTCCCCACCCCCATCAGTATATGCTGAGGACCCCATAAGCTGCCGTTAGCCTCCTGCCGGGGCGTTTGCCCCCGGGGACCCCTGCATTCTCGCCTTTGCTGGTCGGTAACTGAGCCTGTTGGGTCCGCGGCTGCCTCTGCATTTACCTGATATTTGGGCTGAAGGTTTCTCTGCAGCAGCACACTGTGGCCTAACTCCATCATCGTGTACAGTCTGTGACCTAAACAGCCATAACCTACTCTTGTAACATGTAGACGAGTCTCACCCAATCACAGGCAGCCAAGTGTTCAAACTGTGTCCAATCAGACAGCCCGGAGCGCTAACCAATCAGGCTGCCCCTGTCCCTCACATCTCTCTGTCACTTCCTTTCCAACCGCTGCCCATGTGGTGGAGTAGATGGCTCTGAGCCACTTTGCAGCCCGATTCTGGCATCGCACACAGAGCCAATTAAGAGCCACAAAACCACATTTGCACTAATTTTGTCTTTTAACACTGACATCGTCCACACTGCCCTGGTCTGTGGCACTGCCAGGCTCTGGGTACAGTCTGGGGAAGGCACTGTGAGGTTCTGGCCTTCATGGAAGAAGCAGTGGGCCACACTGCTGCCCTGAGGCGCACGGGGCTGCTCCTGTCCGTGCCGTCACAGCTGCTGGCAGGATTCGCAGGCGCTGGGCTCTGCACCACAGGGTCCAGGGGACTGGGCGCTGGAGCCAGCCTGTGACCGCTTACGAGTGCCCATGAGTGCATCTTCGGAAATTCTGCAACCCGGTGGTTCAGCTTGAAGACGGCTGACACGGGAACAGGCACTCCATGCAAATCAACACGTGCTAACAAATCAGGCAGGAGTCCTTTTATTCTTTTGATGTACAAGTCATTGTGAAACACTCACCAGCACACTGCGGGGGGGGGGGGGGGGGGTTGGCTCCCGGCTGAGTTCTCTGCTGAGTCACCGGCTGCTTTCTCAGGATCTAAAGGCAGCCCAGGAAGTCAGCTTTCCCAGGAGGCAGTGCGGCTGAGGCTGGAGCGCCATCGGAGCCGCGGGCCACTCAGCGCCTGGAAATGGGATGCTGCCTGCCGCTTTGCAGAGTCGAGTTGTGCAGCAGGGCCCGGGGCACCTGGAAAGCTGCACCGTGGTTTTCCTTCGTTTCCAGTATTGGTTTTCTTTCCAGCATTATTGGTGCTCCCTGGGGTTATCTTGCAAGGAAATTCCTGGGGCTGGAGTCCTTGCACACCCAGAGCCTGCATCCAAGGAAGAAGGACTAAGAGTGTCCTCTCGTTCACGGGTCAGTGCCTGGTCACTTGTGTATCCGGTCGGTCTCATGGTCTCATAAGGAACCAACCTGCTCTGAGACGCAGCGATGCATCTTCCGGCCAGTGACATCCGTTCTGCTTGGGAATCTGGAGCCGACCGCTGCTTGCATCAGTAACATGCAGTCCTGTCTAGCGAGGCTTCATCCACGCCCAGAGCCCTTTCCTACTGTCGCTCCAGGTCTGGGAATGAAGCGGACAGTTTGTGCCCACTGGACCTTCTGTCAAGCTCTTTTACGGACAATTTCAAAACCACACAACAGTAGAGCAAATAGCATCACGAACTCTCCTTCTCGTCACCGATCTCAGCAAACATTGACGTACAGCAAATCTATATCCTCAATTTCCGTCTTGACGGGCTGTTCAGAAGCAAATCCAACACCATATGATTTCCCCTGTAAATATTTTAATAAGGTCCCTGAAAAATAACAACGTGAGAACATCCATGAAATCGTATTACTGCTAACATCACACCTCACGGTGCAAGACTTTCTGAAAAATGTCCCCTTAGATTAGGAATAGAACAACGACGCTGTCCTTGCACCCCCTGCTCAACATCATCCTGGAGTCCCCGGCCCAGCAATTGGGCAAGGAAAAGAAACCAAGAGTTTTGAAAGATGACATGAAATTGTATTTATTTGTAGATGGAATAACCACACACATAGAAAAACCCTAAGAATTTATCCAGAAAAGAAAAATGAAGCAACTACTGGAATTATTAAATAATTCAACAAGGTTTCAAGATACAATATCAATATTAAAAGATTGATTTTATTTCTCTACATTAACAATGAGCAATCTCATTGTATGAAAAACAGTCATAAAAATAATATCAGGAATAAATTCAACAAAAGAAGTGTAAAAGCTGAACACTTAAAACTTTAAAATATCACTGGAAGAAGTTAAAGAAGACGGAGCACATGGAAAAGTATCCTATGTTCATGGATGGCAGAATTAACATTGTCTAAATGGCAGCACTTTCAACGTAATCTACAGAGTCAAGGCAACTCTCACCCAAACTCCACTTTCCTTCTTTGTAGAAACAGGAAAGCTAATCCTAACAGTCATCTGGAAATGTAAGAACCTGTAGTAGCTAAATTAACCTTCAAAATTAAGAGCAAAGTTGAAGGAGTTACCCTTCTATGTTCAAGTCCTACTACAAAGGGACAGCAATCAGCATGATGTGTGTTTCCGGTGTCAAGGGGCCTGTGTGACACTGGCCTCCTATATGGGCACTGGTCAGTGTCCTGGCTGCTCCACTTCTGATCCAGCTCCCAGCTATGGCCTGGGAAAGCAGCAGAAGATGCCTCAAGTGCTTGGGCCCCCGGGGACACCCAGAGAAGGCTCCTGGCTCCTGGCTTTGGCCTGGCCCAGCCCTGGCTGTTGCAGCCATCTAGGGATTGGCTCAGCAGATGGAAGATCTCTCTCCCTTCCCTCCTCTTTAACTCTGACTTTCAAACAAATAAATAAATCTTTTCTTAACAAAAAAAAAAAAAGGATTGACATAAAGGTCAATGGAACAGAACTGGGAATCCAGCAGTAACCCGCTGGTCCATTGGTTCTTGACAAGGATGTCCAGAGATTCAATGGGGGGAGCAGTTGTCTTTTCAACAAGTGGTGCTGGGACAACCTGAGATCCACAAAAGTAGGAAGTTAGGCCCCAATATCACACCACACGTGAAAAGTTAACCCAGTAAAGACCACAGAACTAAATGTAAGCCCTAAAATGACAAAATCCTTAGAAGAGGGACTTTCTCTCTCCTTCAGTCAGGTAAGAGCCTCTTAAGACATCAAAAACACAAGCAACCAAAAACACATAAGACAGACTTCTTTGAAACAAAAAAACTCTGCCTCCAAAGACACTACTAAGAAAGGAAAAAAGAGGGCTGGTGCTGTGGCATAGTGGGTAAAGCCGCCATCTGTCACACCAGCATCCCCCTGGGCAGTTCGAGTCCCAGCTGCTCCACTTCCCATCCAACTCTCTGCTATGGCCTGGGGAAGCAGTGGAAGATGGCCAAGTATTTGGGCCCCTGCACCCATGTGGGAGACCTAGAAGAAGCTCCTGGCCAAGCCCTGGCCATTATGGCCATTTGGAGAGTGAAGCAGAAGTTGGAATATTCTCTCTCCCCTTCTCTCTCTGTAACTCTGCCTTTCAAATAAAGTACATAAAGCTTTTAAAGAAATCTGATAAGGGCTTGATATTCAGAATATATAAGTGATTCTTTTAGCTCAAGAATATAAAAAAGAAATTATAAATGAGCAAAAAATTTGAATAGATAATTCTCCAAAAATGTTATTCAAATGGCCAATAAGCACATTGAAAAAAAGTTCAGTGTCATCAGCCATTAAGAAAATGCATACAAAAAGAAAAGAAGAAGAAAATATACAAAGAGGCCAGCATTGTGGCGCAGTGGGTAAAGCCACCACCTGTGACACCAGCATCCTACATGGGCCCTGGTTAGAGGCCCGGCTGCTCCACTTCCAATCCAGATCCCTACTAATGTGCCTGAGAAAGTAGTGGAAGATGGCACTTGGGCCCCTGCTTCCACCTGGGAGACCTGGAAGAAGCCTGTGGCTCCTGGCTTCAGTCTGGCCCAGCCCTGGCTGCTGTGGCCATTTGGAGAGTGACCCAGCAGAAAGATCTGTTTCTCCCTCTCTGTAACTCTGCCTTTCAAATAAATAAATCTTTAAAAACAAAAATAATCCAGGAGTGGCAGCCATTTAAAAAATAAAGAAAACATTTACCAAAAAATGAGATACTACTTTGCCCATGGACTGGCCATAACCAAAAAGACGGGTAACAGCAGCTATTTGTGAAGAGGTAGAGAATACGGAGCCCTTGTACGTTGTTGAAGTGGCGCAGCTGCCGTGGAAAACAGAGCACCACTCCCGGGTGTGCCTGAGAGCAGTGCAAACACAGGCCCACAGGAAGCCTGTACGACAGACATTCACAGAGCACAACCTGCAGTACCCAAGAAACGGAAACAACCCAAGTGGCATCGACTAATGAGACAGTGAACAGACCGCGGCACAGCCACCCAACGGAGTAGTGTTGGGCAATGAAAAGTGATGTGGGATGTGCACCACGACGTGGAGGGACCTGGAAAAGTTATGCAAGGGAAAGAGGCAAATCACAGAGCATCATGTCTTGTAGAATTCTATCTACATGGAACATTCCAGAAGAGACAGAACGTGTATTAGCAGCTGTCTAGCATTGAAGACTGGAGGGAAATGGAGGGTGACTGACAGTGGGGTCATAAGAATGCCCCAAAATTAGATGGTAAATATCGTGTGACTCTACTAAGACATGTCCAGCTGTGCACTCTACGCGGATGCACCGCATGGCATACAGACTTTATATCCAGAAAGCGGTTTTTAACATGGAAGGACCGGACTCTTCTTGGGAAGAGAGATTCAAAGCTCGAGAGGACTTGCTGCAAGGAGGGGGCTGCTCCAGGGGCAGAGGGCAGGCAGCCAGGAGGCGGGGACCTCCGTCCCACAGCCGGTGACAGTCAGCAGGCCCAGAAGCAGATTCCTCTGCAGAACCTTCTGGAGAACACGCCCAGGTGACACCCTGCCTCCAGCCGACAGCAGGCCCCGCCCACCCTCTCTCCTGCAGGGCTGAGCTGACGGTGCTGGTGCTGTCTTCAGCTGCCACGTTTGCAATAAATGGTTACATAGCAGCAACGGAAAATGAAAGTGATCTTTGGGCTTAAGGCGTGGGCTGTCTCTCTTTCTTCAACTTAAGTCTGCAAGCCTGTAGACAAAGGGCTTTTACAGGGATGAATCAGATCAACCAAAAAAAATGCAATTTCAAGGGATTTTCTATTACAATTACCACTTTGAAAAAGGGAAATAAAAATAATTTGAACAAATAAAACTTTAAAAAGATAGTAAGTTGTATAAGTCGGTGGTAAAGGGTAATAAAGTAGAATTTAAACATTTTACTGGCCAACATAAAAATAATAAATTCCAAGAGAATTTTTTTTCTTTTTTTTAAAGGTCTTCCTTCTGCTGGCTCACCCTCCAATGGCCGCTACGGCTGGCTGATCCGATGGCAGGAGCCAGGTGCTTCTCCTGGTCTCCCATGGGGTGCAGGGCCCAAGCACTTGGGCCATCCTCCACTGCACTCCCTGGCCACAGCAGAGAGCTGGCCTGGAAGAGGGGCAACCGGGACAGAATCCGGCGCCCCGACTGGGACTAGAACCCGGTGTGCCGGCGCCGCAGGTGGAGGATTAGCCTATTGAGCCACAGCGCCAGCCAAGAGAATGTTTTCAACTTAAAAGATACAAAGAGTGACATTAAAAAATGACAGGACAGAATATGAATGAAGTGACTAAGAGGAGGAACAGGAACTCTCAAACTTCTTAACCCAAAAATCATCAGCTGAGTGAATGAGCACCACGGGTTAGTGAAACAGGGAGGGCGGGCGGAGCTCCGAGACAGGCGAGGACCCCCAGCCAGCCCAGCCCCGGCCCCCAGGTGAGGGCAGGAGGCCGCTGCCCCTCCCCTGCCGGCCAGTCGCGGCCTGCTCTGCAGAAGCTAAGCCCTCAGCCGCACAGCGTCTGTCTCGGCCCCTGCCAGGTCCTCCAGGGCCCCGCGCCAGCCTCACCCACATTCCGCAGCAGGGAGCCGCGGTGCCCACAGAGCCGGGGCAGGCAGAGTGTCAGCCGCCAGCCCGAGGGGCCGTTCCCCTGCAGTGGACCCTGCCCTGCTGGCGGCCGTTGGGCCCGATCTTTCCTCCCCGCTGCCCTGCCCGGCCTCAAAATTCTCCCATGGGGCCCGGGTCTCCCTCAGAGACAGAAGTCCCCTGAATGACCGCTCCTAACTGTGACCCAGGGAAGACAGGGGTGGAGGAGGGGGCCTGGGGGCCTAACTCAGCTCTCATGGCTGGTGGAAGGACAAGGAAGTTTGGGGTCACTCTAGGGGATCCAAAATGACCAAGGCTCCCGTGACAACGAGCCCAGGTGCTCAGCCCACCCCATCCAAAGCACCACTCAGCGTCCGCTTGGCTCACTTGGTGCCCCCTACCACCAGGCCGGCAAAGACCCCTCCCCTCGCACTTGCGCAGTCCCCCTGGGGCTTCCTCTTGCAGTGTCAACGGAGGGGTGGCCCCTCCCGAGGAGGGGGAGGGGCCAGTGTACAGGTCTCCAAGGTCACCCTCTGAGTCTGGCAGCGGTGCCTGGCTCCTGGCCCAGAGTTCATTAACACAAGCACAGGCCTCTCACAAGGCAGGCATCGCCCAGCTTGGCAGGCGAGTCCCAGGGACGTGAATGTGGAACAAAAGAGCTGCTCTTCTCTTTAAAAAAAAATTATTTATTTATGTGAGAGACAGAGTTACAGAGAGAGAGGGAGAGACAAAGAGAAAGGTCCTCCATCAGTTGGTTCACTCCCCAAGTGGCTGCAACAGCCGATCCGATGCCAGGAGCCAGGAGCTTCTTCAGGGTCTCCCACGCGGGTGCAGGGGCCCAAGCTCTTGGGCATCTTCCATTGCTTTCCCAGGCCACAGCAGAGAGCTGGACTTGAAGAGGAGCAGCCGGGATATGAACTGGTGCCCCTGTGGGATGCCAGTACTGCAGGCAAAGGCTTAGCCCGTTACACCACAGCACCAGCCCCAAGCTGCCCTGCTCTTAGCATCAGCCTACCAACAGACACTAGAGAGGGAAACCCCAGGGCTCCCAGGGAAGTGAGACGTACCAAGTCCAGGCCTTAGAAAAGCGGGCACGATTCTCAAGGAAAGGGGAGAAACCGCCATGAGAAGAGCCGAGAGAAAGAACGTGCACGTGGCAGGTGCCTGCATGGAGAGAAATGAAGCCGCCCAGGCCAGCCTCAGGCTGCCAGCGCCCCCCCCCCCCCCGAGTCACAGCATCTCTGCCTTCAGTTCTGTCTCCGTGGCTCTCCCCACAGCAGGAGCCTGGGGTCAAGGCCCCCCGTGGCAATGAAGGGACACACGGGCGTCCTTGTTGGGTGATGGCCTGCGGGGGCCTCCTGCAGCCGAGACACAGGACAAGATGAAAAGCAGCCCGGCGCTTTGATGGGGTCACCCTGACCTGCCGTCCGTGCAACCATAGTGACGGTATCCGTCAGAACGCTGGCAGGACACAGAGTCCAGCTCAGATGCTTGAAGAGCAAAACTGATGGAGTTCCTGTCTTCAGAGCCGCGGGCAGAGCAGACACACGCGTCGGAGAGCTGGGAGGCAGCCCGGACCCAGCAGGAGTGGGAGGAGCTGTGAGCACACACCTGGGAGGAGACTGTCCAGCTGTGGCCGTGGCTCAGCGAGAGCCCAGCAGGAGTGGAAGCCTGGAGGACGGGCTGTCCCATAGGAGATGCAGACATGCAGGCCTAAAACAAGGCAGCCCTGAGCAGGAAGGGGGGACACGCCAGACCTCTCCCCACTCATTGGCGACTGTGCCCCCACCCGATGTCAGTGCCAAACAGAGCCAGCTGGCGGGCCAGGTAAAGTGATGTGGATGGGAGGAGCAAGCCTCGTGGACTGCAGAGCGAGGGAGGGTGCAGACAGACAGCAGGAGGGCAGGCAGAGGACCTGCACACGGGGCAGCTCACGGACAGCCAGCAGGAGGGCAGGCAGAGGACCTGCACACGGGGCAGCTCACGGACAGATCACAGGACACGGACAGATCGCAGGAACCCGCACACGGAGCAGCTCACGCTTACTGAAGGCAGGACCCTGCCTGGACTGCAGTGCCTCTCCAACAAGCTCTCAGCCTCTGGGACCAGGGTGCACTGTGGGAGGGAGGCATCCTGTGGGCCTGAGATCAGTAGCAGCCCTGCCCTGCCCCCACCCTGCAGTCATGGCACTAAAACCATGTCTAGACACGGTCACTTGTCCCCTGGGAGGCAGAATCGTGCCCAGCTGAGACCAACTGCTGGAGATCAGCATGAGGCTAAAACCAGAGAAGGTCAAGGCTTCGGCCCAGACGCCCACAGCAAGCGGGAGACTCGGTTACGCCCCACCTTTTGGAGATCCCCGCCCAGGCAGGGTGATGGCAGGGAGGAAGCTGAAGAGCTCTTGTTTCTTGCAAGGTGGCTTTCAACACGTGCGGAGGCCCTCCCACCAGAAATGCAGGAGGAACAGCACAAAACAACATGGCCTCCCAAAGCCCAGGCGGCAGCAGCAGGGGCGTGGGCAGCGCCTGCACAGCCCCGGATTGCCCTGGGGCACAGATAGCAGCCCTGGGACAGGGGACAAGCTTCCGGGAGTGTGTGCAGGAGGTAAGATCCGAGCTGACATCCACGCAGGAAATCAGGGCTTTGCTGTAGGGCTGGGAATAAAACCGACAAGGGT
Source organism: Oryctolagus cuniculus (assembly GCF_051225735.1). Classification (NCBI taxonomy): domain Eukaryota; kingdom Metazoa; phylum Chordata; class Mammalia; order Lagomorpha; family Leporidae; genus Oryctolagus; species Oryctolagus cuniculus. The sequence goes on along the minus strand of NC_142869.1, from coordinate 4,598,657 downwards.
CAGCAGATTCGAGCGCTCACCGAACAATCGGCCTCCAGCGGAGGAGCCCAGAGCAAAGCTTTGCTTGCCCGTGACTCGGGAGGGGCTGGGGCAGCAGCTTGCCGGGCTGTTAGAGCAAGGGGTAGGGCGCAGCAGCTCACGCCTGCGTGCGACAGGTGTTCCAGGACTCGCTGGCTGCGCGCAGCTTTCCTTGGCTGCCCTGGGGCCTGGCCTCCAAGTGCAATGCGGGCAGGACGGGCCTTCCAGGAACACTCTCTGAGAAGCAAGCCCAGGGGAGCAGACGGTTTCCCATCCTCTGCGCCTGCTCCCACGGCCGCTGTTGTCTGAATCCACGCTCTGGAATGCCCGAGCTGCCCCACCAAGGACCAGAAGCATGTGGCCTGAGAGAATCCGAGTGGAGGGACACGTCTCCCTCCCCAGAGGAAAACCTTTGGGGCCGGTGCTGTGGCATAGCAAGTAAAGCTGCCTGCACCATATGGGTGATAGTTCATGTCCGGGCTGCTCCACTTCCGATCCAGCTCTCTGCTGTGGCCTGGGAAAGCAGTAGAAGATGGCCCAAGTCCTTGGGTCCCTGCACCTGCATGGGAGACCCAGAAGAAGCTCCTGGCTTCTGGCTTTGGGTCGGCGCAGCTCTGGCCATTGTGGCCAACTGGGGAGTGAACCAGCAGATGGAAGAGCTTTCTCTCTCTCTCTGCCTCTCCCTCTCTCTGTAACTCTGACTTTTAAATAAAGAAATAAATCTTAAAAAAAAAAAACAAAACAGCACCCTTGCCGCCCACGGGTCTAGAATCAGGCTCTGAGAGTCAGGAGACTCCAAGCCACAGGGCTCACGATCAGAGAGATCAAATACAAACACAAAAATTGGCACGGGGCCAGGGACGAGCCGGCGGCACAGGTGGAATTAAACAGAGAACACGGATTTCAGTCATCCATGAGTGAGTTGAGGGCTAGGAGAGGCATGGTGACTGTATGATAACGTACTGAACACTCGATGTGCTGGGAGAGTCAGGACTGAATATTCTTTTTTCTTTTCTTTTCTTTTTTTTTTTTTTTTTTTTTTTTTTTTTGACAGGCAGAGTGGACAGTGAGAGAGAGACAGAGAGAAAGGTCTTCCTTTTGCTGTTGGTTCACCCTCCAATGGCCGCCGCGGCCGGCGCACGGCGCTGATCCGAAGCCAGGAGCCAGGTACTTCTCCTGGTCTCCAATGCAGGTGCAAGGCCCAAGCACTTGGACCATCCTCCACTGCACTCCCTGGCCACAGCAGAGAGCTGGCCTGGAAGAGGGGCAACTGGGACAGAATCCGGCGCCCCGACCGGGACTAGAACCCGGTGTGCCGGCGCCGCTAGGAGGATTAGCCTAGTGAGCGGCGGTGCCGGACTGAAATTGAATATTCTTAACACACACACACACACGCACACCCCTAAAAGGTGTCTGGGAGCCGTGTGTGCAGTCACTAAGTGGACGGTGGCAATCCCCTCACGGTGCGTACATCCTCCGAGTCATCGCACTGTGCCTCTCCATTTATACAAGTTTGTCAGCTGCACCTCTACCAAGCTGCAGGGGGAAAAATAAGAAAAAACTCGTGGATTTGACAGGGGGAAAAAAAAAAACACTGAAAATGAGTTTGGAATCCAAAATAAATACAGCAGTCTACCACGACGGAAGCTCGGGAGATGAGCGTTTCAATCTCCCACATCAAACCCAGAGCAATAAAACAGCCGAGGAGTCCAAGTCCCGGGGAAAGAGCAAGACTCTGACATACAGAGCACAGCTTTGAGGAAACCGACTGGATGGAATAATATTGTGACTGACAATCAACACTTGACAGAGGAGTTAAGAAGCAGAGTTGACCCAGCAGGAGTTTCATTTCGGAGCCAACAGTAGCAAGCGCAAGTTCAGTGGAAACAGAGTTTATCCTGAAATGTTATTACCCTGGGGGGAGGGGCCGCCACAACTGCTTGTCTGAAATCAACCTAGGCACCTCCGATGAGCTCCCCCTCCCACCCCGCCCCATGCGCAGTGAGAGCCTGGCCCTGGGGGACAAGGGATCAGATCATTGACACAACAGGCACCGGTTGTGTGCAGAGGCGTTTGACGGGCTGAAGAGGATTCCTCTGCAGGACTGGTTCCCCGCACTCCTGTCCCACTTCTGTCTGGAGCGAGCCACACCTCCGTAAGGGCCACACCGGGGTCCACTTGAATTCACAGGTCACGTGATGGATTCTGAGAAACGCCACCCACTCCTTCACTCCACTCATTTATCAGACACCATTACATCATGCATTCCTCTGGGCCCTTGGGATTAACCCGTGGGCGGAAACATCCGGGCTTAAGGAGCTCCCTTTTCTGATAAGCCTTCCAGAAAGGACAAACCCACCTTGCTCTGTGTGTTGTATAAGGTACAGCACGCCCCTCAGCCAGCTCTGTTTGCAGCGAGAGGGGCGAGCACCTGTCTTTGCCACACCTCTCCCCAGGACGAGCACACCTCTCTCTACTGCTTTCCTCCGTGGGCTTCCTAACCCGGAAGATGCAGACAACCCCCGGAGGCCACAGCCATCTTTCCAACCTCATTGATCAAACACCCAGAGACGCCGCCGGCTCTCCCAGGTGAAAAATGGAGAACACGGCTCTCTGGCCTGTTGGCCTGGCCAGGGGAACCTGCTGCTCCTGCTTCCCAGAGTAACCCATTGATCCACAGTCCCAGGCCCTGTCTGAAAAGTGACACATGGCCCAGCTGTGGCTCCACGGTTTTGCAAGCTTCAGCACCATGGGGAGTGGCCCAGGGGTGACAACAGCGGGGGAGGAGCGCCCCTCGTCGCCCCCTACCCCAGGAAAAGCCTGATTGTGGGCACGGGAGGGAGAAGAGGTGAGAATGAACCCCAGTGTGCAGCAACATCAGGGTGACAATGGACACCCTGGGCACTCACAGGCCCTGAGCTGAGAGGCAGGTGACTCCCCACAGCCTGGAAGGTCAAGGACGCAGCCCCCACTCTGCAGCCCCCAGGAGGAGGAAAGCAGCGCTGTGGGGAGACCTGCTCGCCTCCAGCACTGCGAATGACAACCTGTGATGTCGGAGTGAATTTGCTGTCACTTGCGACCACGCACGGGGTCCCCTGCACTCGCATCCACTCTGCAAATGTTTAGGTGCAGGACGTGTCTGTGACACACAAACCCCCGCTCTGCTCTTACTGACCTTCAACCTTTCAGGGGCACCATCACGAAGCAAGATGATCTCAGCTTATTCCTTGCCTTTAACCTTCTTCCTTATTTAACCTTATTCCTTACTCCTTTAAACCTCTCGGGCCCTGTTCCGGTGGGCAGTCAAGGATGGCTTCCCAGAGGAGGCATTGTTTGAGCTGACTGTGTTAGGAAGAGAAGCAGCCAGGCGTGGACTGACCCGAGGAACAGGGTTCCAGGCAGAGGAGAGAGCCGATGCGTGGCTGGGAGGGAATGGCTGGGAGATCTCAAGGGACAGCCAAGCCTCTGCAGCTGGGAGGCGAGGCAGGGGCGAGCCCTTGGGTTAGCAGAGCCGGGGCTCACGGGTTGTGGCCTGGACGTGGAGCAGACTGGTGCGAACTCAAACCCACGGACCAGTGGGGCATGGCGGCCACTGGGGGGAACCTGCTCCTATAGTGGGGTATTGAATTCGCGGCTCCCTCTAGGAATACAAAGGGTGTTCAGTACAAAGCGAGTGTAGATCCCAGCACAGGCTTCATGGATTCATCAGTGCCTGCAGGGCAGGGCCAAGTGGCAAAGGGGCCGCTCAGAATTGGTAGGACCAACAACCGTGAGATTGCTGCCCCTGGCTTTGCAGAGGCCTTCAGAGGCCTGGGGCTCTCAGCGCAGCTCGTGGCATCCCCAACAAGGCCAGGAGCTGTCCGCTGGTGCAGACAGTCCCAGCTGCCTTGGGGTTGCGTCACAATGAACTCAGTAAGTGGACCCTGCTACGTGGGGGCCGTGGCGAGCGGCGTCTGCATCTTTCTCCCTTCAGGTTTGAGACAGCGGAACAGAAACACCAAGTCCCTCCCCTAGGTCAGCCGGCTGGACATCCTGACGGCGGGAGCTCAACTCCGCGGCTCCTTCTCTTCCGTCTGTGCGGGGCAGTGGCTCACGGAAGACTCTGTCGTGCCATGGGACGATGTCCAAACCGTGTGCTTTTGTGAGAAAAGTGGGGGTAACAGCATGGGCTGCTCTGTAGAGCACGGGTTGAGTGGGAAAGCCACCCACATCTGCTCTGTCGAGCCAAACCTGCAGCGAGAGTCATGATTCGGGCCTTATTGGATTCGACTCCCCAGTCCCGTACCATCGCCCCAAACCCACGCCCCAGCAGGTGTGGTCGCTGTTGCCTGGACCACGGGACGCGCTGTGCGCTCCTCTGCCCTCTCCCCTTCCTCGTTCCAACGCTACCCCTCTCCACGGCTCCCTGAGGCCTTTCCCAGCTCTGCAGTCTCCTCTCGGCCCTCCCACAGCACCCACGGAGCATGCTGAGTCATGTCCCCTTGAAAGCCATGTCCGCAGGCAGCCTCGGGATAGGACGGTTGGAAATAGAGTCTCTGCACTGTCATTGGTTAAGATGAGGTCCTACTGGATCAGGGTGGGACCAAAGCCAGTGGCCGGCTTCCTTAGAAGTCGACAAGACTCACACACTCAGGGAGGAGGCCATGTAAGGATGGAGGCAGAGGCTGGAAGGATGCACAGGGTGGCCGGCAGCCCCGTGCAGCTGGAACAGCCATGGAGTGAATTCCCCTGAGAGCCCCTAGGAAGATACAAGCCTATCAGGGCCGCGATGGTGCACCCATGGCCTGTGACGCTAGGGGAGCGTACGCTTCTGCTATGTGAAGGGCCCCCGGGGTACTGCGCTTGGTTACCACCACCCAGAAAACACACAGCGCCAATGGCCTCGCCTGTCTACCAGCTGCCCTCTGAGCCTGACCAGAGAGGGCAGGGGACAGCAGCCGTGTGCATCTGTAAAAAGATGGGGAGAGATACTGCAGAGCGCAGCGTGTGCCAGGGCCCTCAGCCGTCAGTGGAGGCAGGTGGCAGGTCTGTCCTCTGCTCTGGGTTCTGCAGCTCGCCAGCCCTCAACGACGCCTGTGCTGGCCCTGGGCAATGAGAAGCAGGAAACGCAATCGAGAGAGGCATGAGTTACCAGAAGGGCTCCAGGGTCTCGCTCCAATGATGGCAGAACATGGGTCAAGGTCACAGAGCGGCTGCCCTGTCTCTCCTCTGCTGTGGCCTGGCGGGGAAGCTGTGACCCCAGGAAGCCCCTGAGGGCTCATCCCAGAAAGCTGTAGGTCATGGAGAGGTTTCTACAGCCTCGGAACAGGAGGTGAGAAAGCAGGAGGAATTCATTAGCAATTTCCCAAGTGTGTCCCACACACAAAAAATCGACCAGACCTAAAGCTCTTGCTTTTCTATTTCACCTGCACTTTCAGAACGTTCTGAGAGTCGTGGGTGCCAGCACCCGTGACTCAGGGGCCCGGTGGACGCCGGCATCCGTGTGACACGGACTGCAGCCCTCTGAGGAGCTGCCATCCCGGACGCAGGTGCTTCACACCCTAGGGCAGTGCCTCGCTCAGATTCCAGAGGGGCGGCGCTAGAAGAAGGTGCTTAGTGTGGGAGGTGAGAGAGGAGGAAGCCAGCGGCTCCCAGTGGGACCTCAGGTCCCTTCCGTCGTGAACCCTGCAATCTGCTGTGGTTTAACTGAACCACGGTGGCTTCCTCCCAGTGTGCGAGTTACATCTTTTTGTTTTGTTTTGTTTTGCTTTTGTTTTGTTTTGGTTTTTGTTTTGTTTTGTTTTGTTTTGTTTTTGTTTTTTTTTTGTTGTTTGTTTGTTTGTTTTGGTTTTTTGACAGGCAGAGTGGACAGTGAGAGAGAGAGACAGAGAGAAAGGTCTTCCTTTGCCGTTGGTTCACCCTCCAATGGCTGCCGCGGCTGGCACGCTGTGGCTGGCGTACCGCGCTGATCCGAAGCCAGGAGCCAGGTGCTTCTCCTGGTCTCCCATGGGGTGCAGGGCCCAAGCACTTGGGCCATCATCCACTGCACTCCTGGGCCACAGCAGAGCTGGCCTGGAAGAGGGGCAACCAGGCAGAATCCGGCGCCCCGACTGGGACTAGAACCCGGTGTGCCAGCACCGCAGGTGGAGGATTAGCCTAGTGAGCCGCGGCGCCGGCCCGCGAGTTGCATCTTGTCCAACCCACATCCTGCGAAGCTTCTAGGTCAGCACTCTTCTCTCTGCTTCCCCGGCAAAGGTGCACCGCAGATGCCATGAATCACACCTGCCAGGCGCTGTCACATGCGGAGATTAGGCACAAAGTCCCCGTTGCTAGGACGTCTGTGTGGACTGAAGATGGCCACAGACTCTTCTCCTACTGAAAAGGGCACCAGGGAGGGGATCTGTGTCCCTCCCTTGAGTCTAGGTGAACTCCAGGATGGCGTGGCCAGTAGACTGACCCGGAAGTGATGCTGTCTCATCTCCAGGGTTACCAGACTGCCGTCTCCACTTCCTTTCTCTTACAGTGCTTACTAGCGGATTCCAGACACCTGGGTGTTGGGAGCCCAGGCCACGCATAGTGGATGCTCTGGTTGACAGCCCTGGCTGAGCTGCCCACTGGAGGCATGGCCATGAAACTGTGCCACCTTGGACGTCCAGTGCAATAGACTGGGCTGTACAAACTGCCACTGCCTGGGAGATTCCAAATGAAAACCGCCCGGCTGAGCCCAGTCAACCTGCAGAACCACAGGAGACAGCAGCAAGGTTGTGTTGTTAGCCACCAAACATTAGGGTGGTTTCTTACTCAGTACCAAATAAGCAGAGCCCAGGCCAGCTCCCAAGCCCTCCATCCTGGAATCCCAGTACTCTAAGAAGTCTCAGGAGCCATCTCTCCATCTGATGAGCAGCCCTGAGCACTTACCATGGGCCAAGACTCAAGACTCAGCAGTAAGCAGAGACGACAAGGTGGGGAGAAAGCATCAGTAGCAACAGCTGTATTGAGAATTAAGATAGTAAGTCACATAACCTCACATTATACGTTTTGTCTGACATCGGTACTGATGTTTTCCAGCTATAAACTTCCAGTTTTCTTTCTCTCAATGTTTATCTGCTACAGGTGGAGTGTCCCTTGTCCAAAAACCTGGGACCAGAAGGCTTTCAAATTTTAGAGTTTTTTGGACTTGGACTTGGGGATATTTGCTGAGACTTCACTGGTTGAGCCTCCCTACCTGAAAATCTGAAATCTGAAAACTGCAAAAATCTGTAACTTGTAAAGAGTCAACATCATGATCAAAAAGTTTCAAATCCTGGGGGCCAGTGCTGTGGTGTAGTGGACTAAGCCTCCACCTGCGGCACCAGCATCTCATATGGGCATCAGTTTGTGTCCCGGATGCTCCACTTCTGATCCAGTTCTCTGCTACGGTCTTGGAAAGCAATGGAAGATGGCCTGAGTGCTTGGGCTCCTGCATCACGTGGGAGACCTGGAGGAAGCTCCTGGTCCTGACTTCCGAACGGCCCAGATCCAGCTGTTGCAACCATTTGGGGAGTGAACCAGTGGATAGAAGACCTCTCTCTCTCACTCTATGTAACTCTACCTCTCAAATAAATAAGTAAAATCTTTTTAAAAAGTTTAAAAGCCTGGAGCATTTCAGATTTTCAGATTACGGATGCTCAGTTCTGTGTGTGTTTTTCTGGCTCTTCACTTTTGACCCCTCTCAGTGTCATCTTGTGTTTTACTCTGGTCAAAAACACCTGCTTGGACTTCACACCTCTCCACAGGTGGTACCTTCACCCACTCGTGCCTGCCGTCATTGTGGCCGTGTCTTCTGTTTCAGGCTCTCTGTCAGTGTACTTCTTCAATTATTCTCCATAATTGCATCACCTCTGTGACTCGCCGAGCCTCCTTTCTCCTTGAACATCCCCAGCGTGTGGGAACCAAGCTCTGCTGTGTCTGTGGTGAACAGTCGACTGCCCTCCACTTCCACCCAGCGGTCTCCGTATTGCAGCCTCGTGTGTCACCCCCCTGACAGCGCGGTGAGGACGTCACACGTCCAGCGTGCCCGTCCTCTCCCGGGTGCGGTTTCAGCAGCCTTTGCTTCCTCTCCCATCATCCCTTTAAAGCGTGGTGCCCACGTCTGAAGGACAAGCCCAAGAGGAATCTGCTCTGCCCCAAGAAAAGTGGAACCATTTCCGCCCTCACCATGACCAAACCTCATGGTTGCAGCGGCTAAGCTTGCCCTGGGCCCTGGGGAGTCCGACACAGGTGACTCAGCGAAATCACTGTCAGCCAAGCCCCGAGGTCGTCTCCCTGCCGCATCCCCTTGCCCTGCGTCTCAGAGCTGCGCTGTCTCAGTGTGAATGCTACACAGTCCGGTTACCTGCCTCGGACTTCCTCTTGCTACGGTCGGTCCACCGTTCACGTGGTCAGGATATTTTTGGGTTTCTCCCAACATCGCATCACCCATAGAAATAGACACCTTCTCCATTCAGATTCTTCTCTCTGTGATCTCCAAGGCCCTCGTCCAATCGCTCTTTAAAGTCTTGAACTTATCCACAAGAAATGGAGCCGTATCTGGGGCAGTTTGTCTAGAGGGTCGAGACAGGGACGGGAAGGCATCCCCAAAGCACTTGCCTGTGGCTCTCTCTCTGAGCTCAGACTCCCAGCAGGTGTGATCTGTCTCGCGTGCAGCCAGCCAGAGGTCGCTAATGGGTGACAGAGAGTCTGGGAAGCCGGGACAACCTGAGAGAACCTTCTAGAAGGCAGCTTCGTGATTGGCTGGGAAAGACAAAGCTCCTTGTTTGCATTGCAGTGTGTTTGTGTGCACCTGCTGTCTACAGTGGGTCAACAGGGCCAGAAGGAAAAACAAAACCGGGGGCTTAGAGCAAAGGCTGTTGGAGTAAAGGTGGCTGGCATCCCAGAGCTCACCGTGGGAGGGGTGGGAGGGGCTGGATGGTGGCCCCTCGAGTTCATGTGCTAAAGCCCAAGCCCCAGGACCTTACAGTGTGACCACATTTACGCACTTTTTTTTTTTTTTTTAAGGCAGAGACACAGAGAGAGGGAAAGACAGAGAGAAAGTCTTCCATTCACTGGCTTACACTCCAAGTGGCTGCAAGGGCCGGAGCTGGGCCAATCCAAAGACTCAGAAGCCAGGAGCTTCTTCCAGGTCTCCCATGTGGGTGCAGGGGCCCAAGCACTTGGACCATCTTCCAGTGCTTTCTCAGGCGCATTAGCAGAGAACTGGATCAGAAGTGGAGCAGCCAGGAATGGAGTCGGGCCCCTATGGGACGCCGGCACTGCAGGCAGCAGCTCTACCTGCTACGCCACAGCGCCGGCTCTGACACGGGGTCTGAAATGAAATAGCTGAGGTTAAATGAACCCATTAGGGTGAACTCCAGGCCGTGGGCCAGACACCATCCTTGCTTCCAGTCTTCCAACTCCCACGCAAAACACGCATGTTCTGGGACTCCTCACTGGTAGTCCAGGGGCAGCTTAGTCTCAGGACCTTTGGGTGGCAAAACCCTTTAGCTGTCATCCTTCTTGGGCTCTCCCGCCTGTTTCCGTCTGCACCTTCAGCAGCTGGGGCTGAGGCCTGAGGACCCCTCCCTCCCTGGGCCCCCTCCCTGGTCCGGCACCGTCGGGCCCCTCGGGGACCTCCTGAGTCACTTGGGTGAGGTTCCCACTGCAGCATCTGTCCCCTCCCAGAGGAAGCCCTGGAACATGAAGGGTGTCGTGAAGAGGGCTCCGACCTCAGGAGGAGGGCTGCTCGCTCTCAGCGACACTGCTAACCACAGGCAGTACCTGAGCCCGTCAGAACAGCCTGTTTTTCCGCTTTGCTCTGCAGGCATCCACCTGCGCGGAGGCTCTGCACAGCAGCAGTGATGTAAAACTGTGAAACCTGCTGTACCCGTCTTCAGCTTTCCTTTGTGCTTCCTCCCGCTGGGTCTCTGGCATTTCCCTGCACAAAACCTCCCCTTCCTCCCGTCTGTAAACTTCAAGCATCATTGCCAAGCCTCGGCTCCAGTGGTTATCCCTGCAGTTAATTAACCATAAATTGATTGCCACCCTAATAGTTTTGGAAGCGACTCCAATGGCCATTAAATCTAGACTTCAGCGAGGCTCCTGGGAGGCTTGTACCTCCACGGGGTGGGGGGGGGAGGATTTGAGCCTGCTGTGAGCACGCGACAGCGGCCGGGCGATGAACCCTCCAGTGCTCCCTGCTTGAGGTTACCATGAAGTAATCTGCACTCTCACAACAGAGAAAGCATCACACAGAGAAGATTGCAAGGAGAAGCAATTTTCTCTTAAAGAACACAAGCCACAGTTTTGGGATTCCAGAGAAGCTAGGTCAACGTGGCCTCACCAGACTGCGATTCCTGGGTAGTCAGTTTTGGTCTTGGTTCTCCAGAGTATCCATGGTTCCAGAGGACACAGTCAGAGAATAGAGGGGCTCTGTTTGCTGTGGGGGACAGCATGAAAGACAACAATGTCACCCAGACCTTATCACAATGAGGCCATAAGGTGGGTAAGGCCAATAAATACGTGTTTTTTTTAAAGTCTTAAGATTGTCCTAACGCCCTTTATGACAAAGGTCAACGTGCTACAGATTTAAAAGTATTAAACACAGTCACGGGGCCTCCTTCTTCCACACAGAGACTCAGAGGATCTGCATAACTGGAGCTGCCCCATCTATGCACCAGCCCCAGCCTTGCAGCCAGAAATGACTGTCCCGGGATGAAAATCAAATTTGAGGGAAAAAAATCAAGATTATTTTTACAGGTTTATTTAAAGGAAAATCTCAGGGAACCACCAATCAAGCCCAATCACCCCCATTACCAAGCACCAAGAAGCATGGGAGTCTACACTGGGAAAGGCGCGGGCACATGGGGAGAGAACCCACAGTGACAGAAACACACAGAGAAGGGTGGAACAGGACTGAGAACTGAGAAAAACCCTCCAGCACCCCAGATCCACCCGCAAGGAAGTAATGCTGGATCACTGAACACAACCATGGCAACAGAGAACCCCAAATGCAGCTAAACCCCTGTCCTGAGTGACCAGCACCATGGCCACAGCACAGGGGAGAATGTTTGTCCACTTCTGGCATCATACCATGTGTCCCAGTCTCTGCTGCTCTGTGCATGATGTCCAGCATGAACACAAAAATCCCGGGACACAGAAGATGAAGCAACGTTCTTCCAGGAGACCAAGAAATCCCTAAAGCCACACTCAGAGATGGTGCAGACAGTGTTGCTATCGGGTAGGAATCTTCCAACATGCATGACTATTAAATCAAGGCTCTAGTGTATGAAAATTGGGGAAAATTAATAGAAAGATGAAAACTGTAAGGGCCAAAAGAAACACTTGAAATTCTAAAACTGAACTGAAGAAGGCCTTGGCCAGGGTCCTCAGTAGGCCTGATACACCTAAGGAGAGAATCAGTGGGTTGGAAGAAAGTACTCAAGTGAGGCACAAAGATGAAAAAAGTAAGAAAAAAAGAACGAGACATTGAAGGATCATGGGAAAATACCAACAGGCTTAGCATACAAACTGCAATCCTGGAAGAGTAAAGGAGAGATTAAAAAGCAGAAGAAACGTTTGAAGAAAAGATGGCTGACTCTCTTCTGAAAGCAATGGAAGGCCATGAACCAGAGCACCAGGAATCTCAGAGAACTCCCCACAGCCTTGCTCCCTGGGCCGTGCACTGCCTGGTCATGCAGTCTTGTTCCTTGGGCCCATGGACTGCCTGCTCATGTAGTCTCGCTCCCCGGGCCCGTGGACTGCCTGGTCACACAGCCTCGCTCCCCGGGCCATGGACTGCCTGCTCATGTAGTCTCGCTCCCCAGGCCATGGACTGCCTGGTCACACAGTCTCAGTCCCCAGGCCTGTGGACTGCCTGCTCATGTAGTCTCACTCCCAGGGCCCGTGGACTGCCTGGGCACACAGCCTCGCTCCCTGGGCCATGGACTGCCTGGGCACACAGCCTCGCTCCCCGGGCCATGGACTGCCTGGGCACAGCTGCACAAAGCACTCGCAGCTCTTCCTACTGCTCAGCGTGGGGGCTGTGACCAGACTTCACAGCCTGTGGCAGGAGGGGCCACAAGACCACTAGAAACACCTGATGGCCCCCAGCACAAGGGGAAATCCAAGTGTGAACGACCAGTTTCAACCCCCTACGGGCTGGGTCAGGAGCCTGGAAAAAGGTCTTAATTGCACAAGGTGCTCACTCACTCAGCGTGTGTTTGATATTGTTCCTGCGTCAGATTGGGTAAGTGGACATTTCAATAACACTGCCGTGTCATCTAAATCTGTCCAACTTATTAACACAAATTCACAAAGATACGGTGTCCTGATAGCATATATCCATTAAATGTTACAATCTGTTATAATTTCGTTTTTCCTTCTAATCCTGATCGTCGAGTTTTCTATCATTACGCTCAGCCTTGCTGCGAGCGGATCCGTGTACGAATCTCACTGAGAGATCCAACTGCAGTTTCTCTGTTTTTTATCTCCTAGTTTCTACCTTTACCCTTATTTATTATTTCCATCATTCCTTCTCTTTCATTTCTGTCTTACTTCTCTATTTTCTGTCTTGGTTATATATATTTATATATATATATATATATATATATATGTATGTGTGTGTGTGTGTGTATATATATATTTCTCTCTTGCTTGGATCTCTTCTTGAGGTGAACGGTGTCTAAGTTTTCTTGTTTGTTTTTCTTAAAATCTGCACATTTCCTTCTCTGCTGCCCTCCCCCACCCCCACCTCCCTCTGCTTGCCAGCCCATCCCCCGGCTTCTGCACCTCCGTGCCCTCTGTAGTCCAATGGGCGGGAGAATGAGCCTGCATGTGGGGCTCCCCGATTCCTCTCCATACGGCCGCCCCGCGTGGACGTGCAGTGCCTCTGCTCTCAGCGTCCCGGATTCCCCGTCTGCTCTCCCCCAGACTAGCAGAGAGGAGCGCGGCGGCGGCTCCCAGGGCTCCCAGGAACGATTTGCCTTTGTCTAGAATTCTACTGCTTTGGATTTCTTTGCAGCTCGTAGATGGTTTATTAAAATATTCTTACGTTCTCTTCTTTTCTAGTTCCTATGGTATAGGTGGTGGTCTGCGAAGATCGTCTGCATCCTGGTGTGGAGAGGAAACTCCTGGTCCACAAACACAGGTGGCCAATGGTCACGTCCGAGACCCTGTCCACGCCCACTGCTCGGGATGCGGTGGTGAGGAAGAGACACGCTCCGGACGCCAGCCCAGAGCATCAGTGAGAATCTGCAGGTTCCAGAGCCGACAGCAACGGCAGAGAGAGATGCTGCTGCCCGGGATGGATTTTGGTGATTCTATTGAACCTGATTTTTAGATTTTTTTTAAATTCTTATTTATTCATTTGAAAGACAAAGAAGGAGAGAGAGAGAGAGAGAGAGAGAGAGAGAGAGAGAGCCCACCCACTTGCTCACTTCTCAAATGTCTGCTGCAGCAAGGCTGGGCTGGAGCTGAAGCTATAGTCTCCCACGTGGGCGGCAGGAATCCAATTACTGAGCCACCCTTGCTGCCTTCCAGGTCTGCAATAGCAGGAAGCTGGAGTCGGAAGCCGGAAGCTGATGTGGAACACAGGCGCTCTAAATGTGGGATGCAGTTGTCACTATTAGGGCCCTGACCCCTGGCCAGACACCTGCCTCCAATGCCATGTGTGTTGTTTCTTTCCCGATGAACGAAGTTTTCACAACCCTTATCATGCCACCTCTGACGTGTGCAAAACTGAATGACTTCTTTTTAAAAATATTTATTTACTTATTTATTTATTCTTTGAAAGGCAGAATTACAGAGAGGCAGAGGCAGAAAGAGAGAGAGAGAGAGAGAGAGAGAGAGAGAGAGAGAGAGGTCTTCCATCCACTGGTTCACTCCCCAATGGCTGCAAAGGCCAGAGCTATGCCAATCCGAAGCCAGGAGCCTGGAGCTTCTTCCAGGTCTCCCACGCGGGTGCAGGGGCCCAAAGGCTTGGGCCATCTTCTGCTGCTTTCCCAGGCCACAGCAGAGAGCTGGATCGGAAGCGGAACAGCTGGGAGTTGAACAGGTACCCATATGGGATGCTGGCACTGCAGGCAGCGTCTTCACCCGCTATGCCACAGTGCCGACACCAAAACTGGATGACTTTATTTTCTCTGTACTCTGCTTGCTCTTAGAAACTACAATCAAAGTCATGCTTGCTGTTAGAAATAAGAATTAAATATTTTACATTTTATAAATATTTTTAAATATTAACAGTAAGCGCTATCTCTAGGCAATTCTGCCCCTCTAGCCTAACCTTCATTTGCTTTGCATCCCTTCGCTTGTTAAGAAAACAGCTCAGCAGACAACTGACGCTTCGCTCACCACCACGAAAGGCTCTGTAGGACCGTGGGGATGCCAGGGACTGCGTGAGCTAAGACCCACCAAGGCCGCCTGCAGGTGCCAGGAAGCCAGCTGCAGACTGAAGCCCGTGCACACGCCTCGATCCTGGAGCTTCCGTGGAATGTTCCATCGTGATCCGTTACCCAGGCCCTCCCCTCAGGGCAGCAGCACCCGTGCCGCCTTCCCGGCTCCCACGGAGGAGTCAGGAACAGAGAGTGGGTTTGGAGCCACAGAGCTCACCCAGGTCTGCATGCGCCCCAGGCAACACGTCCAGCAGCTGGGCCCCAAACACTGGGCATTCTGAGTTCTGGGGATGTGCGCACTCCCGTGGCCGCGTAGTAAAACAGAAGACGCCTGTGGGTCTGGGCTTCATGGAGCTTGCAGAGGCCCAGACCCCTGCTGTCCTGGCCTTGAGACCGTGGGGCCCATGAGGGAGGTGACTCCGTCCCGGGGACCCCACCCCCAGAGGAGGCCGATGACATCTTGGGGCAGGTTAGCCATCACGGGTCTGGATGGGTGACCGTGACCGCAGGTTGCTTAGAACGAGTTCAGCTCCCTCACCTTGCCTCTTGCAAGCTCTGCAGCCCATGGGGCCACTATGTGATGCCATCACCAAGCCGTGATGCCCCACAGGGCCCTCGCCGTGTGACTCTCCGGCCCCCGGAATCATGAAGCTAACAGCTTCTTTTCTTTATACATGGCCAAGATGCAGGCTATCTGTCACAGCGCACAACACGGCTAAGACATCTGGGGCCTGCCCCAGTGTCCACCTTGGAGCTTCTTTTTCCTGCCTTCCCATCACAGCCTCTCTCAGACCTCTAGTGCCAAGTTCAAGTCCGGGTAACAATTTAAACTCCGGCCAACCTCCGCCTTGGAGGAGAAAGCTCTGCTGAGAAGGTAGGGAGGTGCCAGCTCCCAGCGCAGGCAGAAACCCTGCACCAAGTTCAAGGCATTCGTAGAACTGGATGAGGAAGTGCACATGGAGTCCCCGGTCCCCGCACTTGACATTAGTGAGGACTCAAAACCACGTCCAACCGTGTTCTTGCTGCGCCTCCTTAGGAAATGACCAGGCCATCAATGGACCAGGAAAAAGACCTCTTAGGATGCCCACTTCCTTCTAGAACAAGTTCCCTCTCCCCCTGAGGTGCACGGACGGGGACGCAGCGCTCCCCTCGCCCCCGTTCCATTTCTCTCAGTTTCCGACACCGTGACTAGCTGAGGTCCAAGAGTATTAAATACAACACAATCCACACTCTTTTTTTTTTTTTTTTTTTTTTTTTTGACAGGCAGAGTGGACAGTGAGAGAGAGAGACAGAGAGAAAGGTCTTCCTTTTGCCATTGGTTCATCCTCCAATGGCTGCCATGGCTGGCGCACTGCGGCCGGGGCACCGCGCTGATCCAAAGGCAGGAGCCAGGAGCCAGGTGCTTCTCCTGGTCTCCCATGGGGTGCAGGGCCCAAGCACTTGGGCCATCCTCCACTGCACTCCCTGGCCACAGCAGAGAGCTGGCCTGGAAGAGGGGCAACCAGGACAGAATCCGGTGCCCCGACCGGGACTAGAACCCGGTGTGCCGGCACTGCAAGGCGGAGGATTAGCCTAGTGAGCCGCAGCGCCAGCCACTCCACACTTTTTAACTGTGCATCCTACTGAGACTCCATGCCTTGGAAACAAAGATTAAATATTTTATATTTTATAAATATTTTTAAATCTTTATTTCCAAGTCACAGAAACCTGTGCCTTCCTGCTCTGTCCTGCCTGGCGCTGAGCCCAGCGCATCCACACTGCATACGCTGCCCACACGTCGGCGACTCGGCAGCTGTCACGGTGACCTAACGCTACACCACTGCATCCGTGTCACTCGCCCCACATCCCAGCATCACAAGAGGAAGGCTGAGTACCGCACAGTAAGAAATCTTGAGAGAGAGAGAGACAGAGCAAGAGACAGAGCGAGAGCACAGTCACATCGTTTTGTTACACTGTCCGGTGAGGGCTGCTCTGCCCTGTGGCGACTGTAGTCACTCTCTTACCCGCCGTGTCCTGTCTACAAGACAGACCGTCTCACAGGTAGGCTTGCCAAGGAAAAGGCGTCGTGTGCTCAGAGCTGGGTGCTCTCTGCCGTGTCAGGCACCCACTGGGGGCCTTGGAATAAAATCCCTGTAAACTAGGGAGGATCGAGGCGTCCCCCTGCCCACCGCGACTCAGCCTGGCCATGAGCTTGTCTTCATCGATTGAATGGCAGTGGACAGGATGCACACCTGCGCTTTAAAAAGGACTTCACCCTTTGTCCTCCGGAGGCCTCGGATCTCTGCCAGCAGTGCAGGGCCCGGTAGCTGCGGCCCACTCAGCTGGCAGGGAGGGGAGCGGGAAGAGAGCAGACCCAAGACCGGCAGGGCAAAGCCTGCCACGCCAAGGCTGAACTCCAGCCCGGCAGAGCGGATGCAGCCAACCACGTACGCAGGGGGAACGGTCGTCCTCTCGGGCGGCTGTGATCTGGGAGAGTCTGGTTCACAGCATAGCTGTGGCCATTGCTGTCCGAGACACGCAAAGCCTGCAGGTAAGGAAGCCTTTTGGGGTCAGTCATGTCTCCTGTCCTCATCCTGTGTCTACGCCTCTACTTCCCCTGGGCCTGGGACCCCCACCCCCAGAGTCCTCTCTGCCAGGCCCTTAGGAATGTGACCCGAACGATCACAGTGGAGCCCCCAAACCTGCACATCCACAGACTCAGCCGACCTTGGAAGGAAGCATTCAGCAAATGTTGTGTCCTCTCTGTCTCTCCCGCTATCTGTAATTCTGCCTTACAAGTGAATAAAAAAATTTTTTAAAAGAGAGAGGGTGTGGCATTGTGGTGTAGCATGTGACATCAGCAGTGTGTCTGGGCACCACTTCAAGTCCTGGCTGCTCCACTTCCGGTCCAGTTCCCTGCTAATGGCCTGGGAAAGCAGCAGAGGATGGTCCAGATACCTGGGCCCCTGAACCCATGTGGGAGACCCGGATAAAGCTCCTGGCTCCCACCTGGCCAGGGAGTGAATCAGTGGATGGAAGATCTATGCCTCTCCCTCTCTCTCTGTAACTCTGCCTTCCAAATGAATAAAATAAAAATCTTAAAACAAATCGTGTCTTCTTTTTTAAAAAAGGGGGGATGTATTTATTAATTTATTTGAAAGGCAGAATTACAGAGAGGCAAAGGCAGAAAAAGAGAGAGAGAGAGAGAGGTCTTCCTTCTGCTGGCTCACTCTCCAGATGGCTGCAACGGCCAGAGCTGGGCCAGGCTAAAGCCAGGAGCCAGGAGCCAGGAGCTTCTTCCAGGTCTCCCATGTGGGTGCAGGGGCCCAATGATTTGGGCTGTCTTCTCCTGCTTTCCCAGAGCATAGCAGAGAGCTGGACCAGAAGTGGAGCAGCCGAGAGTGAACCAGTGCCCATATGGGATGCCGACATTGCAGGAGGCAGCTTTACCAACTATGCCACAGCAATGCTGACCCACTTGGGAGCAGACAGAAGGGACACATGGCGCAGCTATGAGGTCAGAGAAGGTGGGGAGGGGGGTACACACTGAGGCCTTGAGCCCGAGCAGGAACCGGGAGGGGAAGAGCAGAAGGGAACTCCCCGTGCCAGAGCTGGGGCTGCGAGCAGGGCAGAGGCCAGCAGGGGAGCTCCCCTCATCCGCACATCCTGCCCCACTGCTCCCCTGTCCCCCCTGGGAAGCCGGGCTGAACCACAGACAAACCGCAAGACTGATTCACCGTCGTCTCCCTGTTCCGCGGTGGCTGCTTGGAAACACCCACGCCGGGACCACTTCCGGAGACCCTGACTTTGCACGTCTGGAGGACGGGGGCTCTGAGTCTAAATACACTTGCATGGGTGCTCACGCTCACCCGCTCACCCACGCCGGGAATCCCACCCGTCCTTGGCCGAGGGCGCTCCTATGAGCCAGGGTGCTGGGAAGGGCCGGTCACCCAACCCACTGGGCCAGCCATCCCCAGGGGAAGAAGGAACCAGCAGGAGGGGCGGGGACGTGGGCTTCCCTCTGTGGGGACCACCCTGGAGGAAGTCTGGCTCTTTCCAGGGAAAGCTCCCGCTAGGGCCAACCGGGAGGCTGTACCACGTGCCGAGATGCCCACCTGGGGGACACCTCCAGCCGGTGCCCCGTGGCCCTCCCACCCAGAGCCCCCAGAAGCCGAGTCTGCACAGGAAGCTCTTGGCTTTGGGCTCTGGAAATCTGATGCCATGCCACCTCTGGGCTTTCACACCCGATTTCCAGGGGACCATGGCCTGAAGCGTTTACTCAGACACACTCTGGAAACCAGAGCGTGGCCAAATTCATGATGCTGGCTCGGCTCGGCTCGGCTCGGCTCCCACAGGGGCGATTTCTGCCTCGCCCCACCTCTTCCTCAGCCCACACACTCACGGAGCACACGCATGCGCATGTGCACACACACACACACACGCACACACAGCTGCAGAGCCCTGGGGAAGAAGAGGAAGGCACAGCCCTGCCTGGCTCGTGCACCCTCAGCCCCGATCCGGGCTCCTCGGCCGTCTGCGAGGGGAGGGCTGGGGTTGGCGGGCTGGGGCCAGCCTGCACCGCTTCCTCTGGGGGAGAAAACCGCGGGGCTCTACAGCTGCACAGGACGCCCAAACCCTGGGGCATCTGGCTCCCGGGGGGGCAGGGAGGGCCTGGGAGGTGGTTGTGTATGGTGTAGTGTGTGTGCCTGTAGGAGAGAATGGGTCACGCGTAGTTGTGTGTGCCTGATACACATGACATGTGATGTATCCAGGTGTATGATGTGGGTGGTGTGGCACTTTGTGCATGTGTGTGTGTTCACATGCACACACACGTGTACATGATTGTGTGCTTGTGTGTGATTCTCTGTGTGTGCACATGGTTGTAAATGTGTGCTGCGCATTGTGGTGTGTGTGTGTGTGTGGTTGTGTGAGTGTGCACGTGGTTGTGTATGTTTGTGTGCACTATGTTATGTGTGGCTGTGTGTATATGTGGGTGTGTGCATGATTGTGTATGTAAGTAATTCTGTGTTTGCACATGCTCTATATGTGTGCTGTGTACAATCGTGTGCATGACTGCATGTATATGTGATTGAGTATATAGTTGTGGATACGATTCTGTGTGGTTTTATGTGTAATTACATGTGAGGTTGTTTGTATAGTGTGGGTATGGTTGTATGTGGTTGTGTGTATGATGCTATATGGCTGTATTTATGGTTGTGTGTGCATGCTTGTGAGTATGATGGTTATGTTAATGCTGTATGTGTATGGTTGTGTGTATGGTTATATGTGGTTGTATGTCTATGTGATATGGTGTATGGTTATATCTATGTGTGTGTGGTTGTGTGTGTGATGGTATATGGTTATATCTATGACTGTGTGTATGGTTGTGTGTGGTTGTGTGTGTGATGGTATATGGTTATATTTATGATTGTGTTGTATGTATGGTTATGTGTGGTTGTGAGTTTGGCTTGTGTCTGGCTGTGCTGTGTGATGGTGTATAGTTGTATTTATGGTTGTGGGTATGATTGTGTGTAGTTGTGTGTGTGATTGTGTAAGGTTGTGTTTATGGTTGTGCATGTATAGATGTGAGTATGACTGTGTGTGATGGTGTATGGTAGTGTTTATGACTGTAAGTGTATGGATGTGTGTATGGTTATATGTGGTTGTATGTGTGATAGTATATGGTTGTATTTATGGTTGTGTGTGTGGTTGTGCATATGATTGTGTGTGTTGTGTGTGTGATGGTGTATGGCTTTGGGTAGGATTGTGTGGGGGTGTGGGGTGATGGTGTATGGTTGTATTTATGATGGTGTATATGGTTGTGGGTAGAGTTGTGTGTTGGTGTGTGGGTGTGGTGGTGTACAGTTGTGGGTAGAGTTGTGTGTGGTTGTTGTGTGATGGTGTACAGTTGTATTTATGATGGTGTGTATGGTTGTGGGTAGGGTTGTGTGTTGGTGTGTGGGTGTGGTGGTGTACAGTTGTGGGTAGAGTTGTGTGTGGTTGTGTGTGTGATGGTGTATATGGTTGTGGGTAGGGTTGTGTGTGTGTGTGGTATATGGTTGTATTTATGGTTGTGGGTAGGGTTGTGTGTCAGTGTGTGTGTGGTGGTGTATGGTTGTATTTATGGTTGTGTTTGTGTGTGAAGAGACGGCATCCATAGTAGTGCCACAGAAATTCTGAGGGAATTTTTCTCCCCAAACCCTGTTTTTTATGTTTTCTCATTCTGTCAAATTTTCTATCATTTTCCCAGCCTGGCCCTAACTCCAAGGTGAATTTCTTTTCAGGAAGTAGAAATTATCCAATCAATACATTCTGAGCAACATCAGCAGATGCAGTTTAAGGGCAGAATAAAGTTTAAAGTCCCCCCCAATCCCTGTGCGCACATCAGATTGTCAAATGTCAGAACAACTGTGCTGGGCCGGGGGGGGAGAGCAGCAGGCCGCGGGCATCGGGAGGGGGCCCTTCCTACACCCCTGCTGGCCAGATGGTGCCAACACTCTCGGTTTCCAGTGGGTGTCGCTCTGGGGACCCCACACTCTGACCCCTGGGCAAAGGGAAGTGAAAGGTGGACAAGGAGGCCGTGGCGGATGGGGCACAGCAGTGTGAGGGTGGCACGGCCGCCACCCCTCGCTACCTCTGTCACTCACAACAGCTCCACTGCACAGAGCGGGGGGGGAGGCAGGAGGACCCCTTCCAGAGAGAAAGGACAGAAAGCAGGGCTGTGGGCAGGCAAGACTTCCCAGGGGGACAATGAGGGGGCTGATGATGGACGCCCCCAAACAGCCCAGCAGGTACTCCACACCCTCCACTCTGCTCCACACCCTGCACCCCTGGTGCGCCTTGAGTTGCTGTTGTCTGCCCCAGGACCACGTCCACAGCAGCTGTTGCCTTCTGGACTCCAGTGGGGTCAGCCCATGGCATGCCCAGGCCAGGGGGGTGCGAGGGAAGAGGGCATGGTTGGATGCCCCCTGCCGGTGGCCCCATCATCCGCTGGTGAAAGATCTCAGCTCATGCCCCAGCTCAGCGTCTCCGCTCAGGGTGCTGAGACCACACACGATAGACAACAGGAACCTCTTCCTCCCATTTCACGTCCGGCTGCTCCACTGCTGACCCAGCTCCCTGCTAACGCACCTGAGGAGGCAGCAGAAGAGGGTCCAAGTGCTCGGGCCCCTGCACCCACGTGGGAGACCTGGATGGAGTTCCTGGCTCCTGGCTTCAGCCTGGCCCAGCCCCAGCCATTGCAGTCACCGGAGAGGGAGCCAGTGAATGGGCGATTCTCTCTCTCTCTCTCTCTCTCTCTCTGAAACTCTGCCTTTCAAATAAATAAATACATCTTTTAAAAGAAGAATTTGGGGGCACAAACATCCCACCACCACAGATGAGAGCACCATAGCTGGCCCCGAGTGGGGTGCGTGTCCCCGGGGCCCTCCCCACGTCAGTCTCACACTCACGCCTGTGCCAGCACCCCCTCATCAAACCCCCCTGGAGCAACCCAACCCGAGTGCAGCACCCGCGTCTGGTCAGGCCCCCCATGATGCCTCGCCTTGCCCGAACACCTCTCTCCCAGTGCTCCCTCTCTCACACCTCCCATTTCACCCGAGTCCAGAGAAACAGCCACGGCGCCAGCTCCTGCCACACAGCTGTGCCCAAGGCCCCCACCTTCTGCAGGCGGCTGGCTGCACCCCAGCTCCCACGCCAGCTGCGCCTCCCCACCAGCCAGTGTCCCCGCGAGAGCCCACCTTATGCCCCATCCTGGCTGCCCACCCCCTCCTCCTTCAGGACTTCCCTGCCTGGTTCCATCCAAAGCACACAGCCCAGCGTCCCCGGGCAGAGTGCTCCCAGGAACTCTGACTGCGATGACCCTGGTTCCTAGCCAAGGACTTGGAACTTCCCCAGGACGATGTCTCAGCCCCCAGAGGCCGCGGGCTCCCCGAGGGGCCGGAGCGTGGGCGCTGCTGGTCTCTGCTGCGGCTTCCCAGCCCCTGCGCTTCTGCCTGTTCCCACGGGTAACCCCGACCCAAGAACAACATCTACACATCACCACCATGAGGACACCCCCTAGTCCCCCGGCTGGCCCTCCACGCTTCCATGTGTCCGACAAACTCTTGGTTTTCTGTTTCTTTTCCAGAAAATTTGCTCACATGTTCTTGGGGTCTTGCCACCCCCTCAGACACCAGACTCTGACTCACAACCTAGCCCGGGGGCCCTAAAACGACCCCATTGTGCGCCTAAGGGGTCAGCTCGGGCACTGTCTCATCAGCGGACGGCAGACAGTACCGCAAGGCCTGCTCGTAACAGGAAATGAAACACCCATTAGAGTCGGAGATTGCTCATTCTGGCCGATGCATCTCCCCCCGCTAGACAGCCCCTGGGGTTTGATTTAGAGCCTGTGCCCTTCCTCCTACGAGGAACGGCGCCGCATTTGAGAATATCTAAAAATAAGATGAAAGAGCCAGTGCTTCCGGCTTTGTTCCCGTGGCCACAGCCTGCGATGATTTATTGGAAGCGTATTGATAAAATCATGCTTGGCCTAGGAGAGCCATTTTCTCCTCTTGCACAGGAGAGACACACCTGGGAAGAGAAGATGGCACTGGAGATGAAGAAAGGCGACCGAGAGGGTCCAGAGCTGGCCTCGGCTCCCGGCGGTTCGGAGCGTGAGCAGCGAGAGGCCGCCCTGCAGCTGGGGAGCCCGTGGGGGGCGGTCCGTCGCCCCAGCCTGCCAGGCTCTCTCAGGGATCAGGATGGGGAATGGGCCACCGTGCTCCCACATGCAGCATCCTCGTCTATGCCCAGCCTGTGTCCCGTCTGCACTGCTCAACCCCAGGAACTCCACGTTCAAGGCTTGGGCAGGCTGGGCCCTCGGGAAGGGCCTGGGCACCCTGGGGAGCCGCGCAGTGAGGCTGAGAGCTGTGCAACCAGGAACGGGGATACGGGGTGGGGACACCCCAAGTTCAGGGGTCAGGCTGCCAGCTGGATGAGAGTCGGAGCGACGGTGACGGGCTGAGCTCCGAGGGCAGGAGGCCAAAGCTTCTGCAGGAGCCTGCCGAGCCAACAGCACGAATCTCGCTTGGTTAGAAAGAGTCCAGAGCCAGGCTGCGGTCTGGGGAAACCCAATGGTGCCAACGTCCCATCCAGGAGCCAGCGTGCGGCCGGGTTCCGGGAGAAGAGACTGCCAGGGGTCGGAACCACCGCCACGGCCAGGGACAGAAAGGGAGGGAAAGAGCCCGTGCACCATCAGAAAGGACGGGGAGCACACAGGACCGGGGCTGCTGCCAAGCACCCAGCAGGGGCAGGACAGCCCCACCACGGAGCCCACGGCGCCAACGGTGCCACGTGGAGGAACCGTGGTCCCTGGGGCACACTCAGCCAGTGCCACGCTTGCCAGTGCACTCATTCGAGCAGTGAGCTGGAAGCCTGCTCTGCCTCCACGCACAGCAGTGTCGCTGGGACCGAGCTGGGGCTCAGCTGGCTGGGGAAGCAGAGGTGAGAGGGAGGGGGAAGACAGGGGCGGCCAACGGCGGGCAGGATTCCCCTGAACTAGCTGCAGGGCCGTGCTCGATCGTCACGGGGAATTTCTGCCTCGTCGGCTTCCGTGTGGAGCAGACACAACTGCCCCCAGAGCGCTGGGACCGGGTGGGCGGAGTTGAAAAGGAAACAGGAGCTGCGAGCCCCCCAGGGAAGCTCATCAAAGCATTCGTAAAAGCCACAGAGTGAGGGGTGCCCAGCTGCCTGGACGTTTTAATCAGATGTCAAGGTTGATTTTTTGAGTGTCATGACTTCTGTGACAGATGGAATTCTAAATTAAAACAGATACACCGAGGTGACGGTCACTCCAGGTGGTGGCAGCTCCCCGAGCCCAGTGCATCACTGACCAAGATGATCTCATAGTCCGAAATGTGTCCACGGTGAAGGCGGGGGTCCTGCTTGGAGAGAAGCTGTAATGAGGTCCCACAAGGAGTCCCCTTCACCTCCATCCACGTGTGAGTCACACGACGTGTCACAGCACACACGGGACAGGTGGACAGGCATGCGTGTGTCACAGCACACATGGGACAGGTGGACAGGCATGCATGTGTCATACTACACACGGTACAGGTGGACAGGCGTGTGTCACACCACACACAGTACAGGTGGACAGGTGTGTGTCACACCACACACGGTACAGGTGGACAGGTGTGTGTCACGGCACACACGGGATAGGTGGACAGGTGTGTGTCAGCACACACAGGACAGGTGGACAGGTGTGTGTCACAGCACACACGGGATAGGTGGACAGGCATGTGTCACACCACACACGGTACAGGTGGACAGACATGTGTGTGTCACAGCACACACGGGACAGGTGGACAGGTGTGTGTCACAGCACACATGGGACAGGTGGACAGGTGTGTGTCACAGCACACACAGGACAGGTGGACAGGCATGTGTGTGTCACAGCACACACGGGACAGGTGGACAGGTGTGTGTCACAGCACACACGGGACAGGTGGACAGGCATGTGTGTGTCACAGCACACACGGGACAGGTGGACAGGCATGTATGTGTCATACTACACATGGTACAGGTGGACAGGCATGCATGTGTTACACCACACACAGTACAGGTGGACAGACATGTGTCACAGCACACATGGTACAGGTGGACAGACGTGTGTCACAGCACACATGGTACAGGTGGACAGGCATGTGTGTGTCACAGCACAAATGGGACAGGTGGATAGGCGTGTGTCATACCACACATGGTACAAGTGGACAAGCATGTGTGTCACAACACACGTGGGACAGGTAGACAGGCATGTGTGTGTCACACCACACATAGTAAAGGTGGACAGGCGTGTGTCATACTATAGACAGTACAGGTAGACAGGTGTGTGTCACACCACACACAGTAAGGTGCACAGGTGTAACATACCAGGCACGGTTCTGAGTGGACACACATGTATCACGCCTTCAGATGCCCAGAGTGGAGGAGGCTGTGCTGGAGGGAGTCCCGTGGGGACAGCGCAGCTCCCTGAGCCCTGCACGTCGGCATTCAGGTGTGCGTCTCTGGTCCCTGCCTCCCAGACAGCGTCCCTGCCCCCTAAGCGGGCAGCTCTGCACAGGGCACCAGGAGCATGGGAAAGCTGAAGGTGCCTCCCTCGACGGCCGCGGGCAGCACAGGTGGACGCTCACAGATGAGAACTTTGCTGGTGAGAGTCTCAATTTCCAAACCCACAGACAAATGTATTTTAATTCTGCATTTTCCTGTGGCATTGCCTGCGGCTAAGAATGCATTGGTGAGGGAGGAGAAAAGGGAGACCACAGAGACCTGACTGTCCAGGTTCCTGGTCTGGAAGCATGAGATCCAGGGTCAGCAGCGCTGGGAGTCCCTGGGAGCCCCCCAGCCCAGCCCCACATCACGTGGCTTCCCCGCAAGGTGTCTCCCCCACACCTCTGTACCCACATCTCCCCTTCTCATAAGGACCCCCAACCAGGGGCCCACCCTCCTCAAGTGTGACCTCATCTTAATCTGACCACATCTTGCCAAGACTCTGCTTCCGAAGGTCGCACGCTCAGGTGCCGGGAGAGGTCTCCTGCAGATCCAGGACACAAGTGTTCATCGTAGGAGTAAAGCGAGTCTCTGCTTGCCTGTCCCAACCCTAAGGGAACCGTCATCCAGGTGGTTACCAAGCCAGAGCCCTGGGGGTCAACACACCCCTCCCGCCTCCCTGCGTTCACCTGCTTCTGTCTCTGTTCCTGAAGTGCCCACAGCCCATATGCAGCAGGGCACCCATCCAACAGGAGGCTCTCTGAGGGCATGCCAGCCATGGAGGGCAGCCACCTCCAAACTTCCCAGAGACACCTTGTGCCTTCCTGACTATTTGAGGAAGAGACTCGAGGCCCCCCCGGAGCCCTCAGACACAGCGGGGCAGATCTACCCCGACGCCCCTGCCCCCGGGAGATGGCTGACCCATTCTTCAACACAGGCCTGGCCACCCATCCAGCCTTGAAGCATCAAGGAGCTCAGGACTGGGACGCAAGCAGTAGAGGTGTGGTCACAAGGAAGGAGCCATCGGCCACGCCTGCCACAGCACAGGGGCCAGCAGAAGCAGCCCCAGCCAGTGCGTCTCACCATCCACCTCCCAGTAGAAGCCGTCACTTGGCCGGCGAGAAAGCAAGACAAAGGTTCGCATGGGGAGGAGCTCCCAGATGCGCGGGGAAGGCACTGACTGCTGGCCACTGCCCAGTGAGCAGAGCACGGGGGCACCCGCCTGTGTGGAGGAGAATTACTCATGTCTGGGAGGTACAAGAGCGTGGCGCTGGCGTCAGCTCAGTTCTAGCGAGCACCCTCTCCCCCAGCTGCCCCCCAGCTCCGTGAGCTGCAAAGGCCCCAGACAGCCACAGAGAGAGATGGGGCCAGGCTTGCTCCCCCTACGATAACCCTCCCCTGAGAGTCACAGAGGTCCCAGGAAGGCCACGCTCCAAGGCCACGCCCCCATCGCCTGGGACCTCCCCCAGGCAGCGCCCCTGGGCACCTCTCAGGAGAAAGGCAGAGGCCACAGCATCAAGAAAGCAATGGCGACCCACGCTTCCTGCAGAGTGGGAGACTTCCGATGGCTTCCTTGTGCCCAGGAGCCCCAGAGCAGAGCCTGGACAGCTCCTACAGATTTAGGACACTACCCAGGCCGGCGGCTTTAACGTCCCACGTTTCCATGTCCTCGGTCATCAAGGATTAAGATCCCGCCTGGAAAGCCGCCCCAGGATGTACCAGCTCACATGGGGGCAGTTGAGCTGGCTGGGCTGCGGTGTGCCCAGGCGCGGGGTCGACACTATCCCGAGCGTGTCTGTGAGCCTGTTCACACATCGATGAGTGGACTTTGAGTACAGTCGCTCTCCCACCCTAATGGGGGTGGGCTTCTGCTAATGCTCTGAAGGCCTGAGCAGACCCGAGGACTGGCCACCAGAGCAAGGACCACTCCCGCGGCACGAGCTCGCTGCAGGTCCTCTGCCCCGACAGCCCGCCCTGCAGATTTTGGAACCAGTTCCTTGAAACGCACCTCCTTCCATACAGACACCACCTGTGAGTTGTGTGTCCCTGGAGAACCCTGACAGATGCCCGCGGCTGGAGAGGATGCACAGGGGTCCCCTTGCCACTGAGGACGTCCGTGTCCCTCCACCAGGCTGGCGAGGGACGCAAGCTTCACCCCCACTGGCCGCTCTTTGAAAGCACCGGGTCGCCTGCCAGAAGTGTGAATTCTAAATAGGCAGCACTGGAGAGCAAGGCGAGCTGGCCCTGCCCCTCCCCACCCCTGCCAGCACCTCCCCGGGGACACAGAACAGGAAGTCTGTACTTCCTCCTCCCAACCTTGACTCCCGCTTCAGGTCTGCGCATCAGGAGAGACAGAAGGGCCACCTTGGTCATCTCAGCAGGGTCCGTCCATTCCCTGTCCTAAGTCAGGCCAACAGCAGCTTCCGCCCTGGGCCATGCGCTCGCTCCTCACTCGGGTCTCCCATAAATGCAAACACAAAAAACGAGAAACCCACAAGGAAGCAAAAGCTTTGAAGCTTCTGAATGCACAGCTTCCTCCCGTTCTTAGCACCTTGACCCTGCTCTGCTGCTCACTGGGGCCCTGGAGCAGGGAGGTGTGGTGGTGACACCCCCCAGTCAGGGCAGCAGCCCAGTCAGCTGACACAGGGGCAGCTGGGCAGCTCGGCTCTGCCGTCCCCTGGCACGAGTTCTGCAGACACATCCCCCAAACACCGCAAGTCCCTGTCCCGGGAAATACGCCCAACCCTTCTTCCCCCTGCCCCCTGGGAGGGAAGCTGTTCCAAGACCCTGTGCACAAACTGCTGGGGGCGGACACAGTCAACTGAGAGGAAGGATCCGACGCCCAGGTAGCCGTCGGGGGCAGGAGCCAAGAGCTGTGTTCTGGAGAGAGTGGCCCAGTTTGCACAGCAGCAGTGGACATGTGCACCTGTGCCGAGCGAGATGCGGATTGTGGAGGACACGGAGCGCCTGCCACGTGCGTCAGCAGCGAGCGAGATTCCTTCCCTGCCTCTCCCCGCTCCGCTAAGCGCTGCAAACAGCCTTCCCCCCCATTCTCCTCTTTTTAGCTCAGTGTCGGGGGTGCAGCATCGTGGCTTTGATGTTAGTCTGATTAGGCTCATTCTATTTAGTTCTGCAAGAGCATAGCAAAAACAAATGTGAATGGATAGTAAATGAGAAACTCGGGCTCCAACTTACACCCAGCAGGTCCTCGAGGGTGGCTGATGCCCCTCGCTCTCCAGCCTGCAGCAGGTGCCTGTCCACTGCTCTGACCTCTGAAGCCCTACAGGCCCCAAGTTTAAGGACAGCACCTCCCACGCACCGGCCTGCACTCAGCTTACCTAGGGTGACCACTTTGGGGGTTTTAAATATGCCAGCAGCTGTGTCAAGACACGGTTAAAAGAAGCAGGTGGGGCCAGTGCTGTGGCACCGCGAGTTAAAGCCTGGCCTGTGGCAACAATATCCCACGTGGGCGCTGGTTCAAGTCCCGGCTGCTCCACTTCTGATCCAGGTCCCTGCTGATGCACCTGGGAAAGCAGCAGAGGACGGCCCTGCACCCACATAGAGACTTGGAAGAAGCTCCTGGCTCTGGATCGGCTCAGCTCCGGCCATTGCGGCCATTTGGGGAATGAACCACAGGATCGAGGATTCTCTCTCTCTCTCCCTCTCCCTCCCTCGCTCCCTCTATCTGTCTCCACGTCTATCTGTGGCTCTGTCTTTCAAATAAATAAACTCTTAAAAAAAAGGTGACTTTTAATACCATTTTTTAGTTAACCCAGTATAGCCAAGATATTATTTCAACAGGTAATCACCATGAACTTTTTTTTTTAAGATTTATTTTATTTATTTGAAAGACAGAGTTACAGGGAGAGGTAGACAGTGAGAGTTCTTCCATCTGCTGGTTCACTCCCCAGTTGGCCGCAACAGCCGGAGCTGCGCCGATCCGAAGCCAGGAGCCAGGAGCTTCTTCACGGTCTCCTACGTGGGTGCAGGGGCCCAAGGACTTGGGCATCTTCCACTGCTTTCCCAGGCCACAGCAGAGAGCTGGATGGGAAGAGGAGAGGCCAGGACTAGAACGGGAGCCCATATGGGATGCTGGCCCTGCGGGCCAGAGCTTTAACCCGCTGCGCCACAGCGCCGGCCCCTCACTGTGAACATTTTAGTGCAGTGTCCCGCGCACATTCTTGGTGCTAGATTGCAACACTGAGCTGAGTCTCACCAGCCACACCTGAAGTGCTGAGCAGTCACAGTGACGGACAGCTGCCACACAGGATGGCGCAGGCCCAGGTGACGGGGCCCCCTGCCCCCGCACTGCAGTGCCCAGGCCGAGCGCAGGGGGGCGGGGCCTGAGAACCCGTGTTTCTAACAAGCCCCACGTGATGCTGACGCACCAGGAAGGTTCTGGGAGCTGCAGCTTTGGGCGAACATCAAAGGCAGCACCAGCAGAAAAGCCGTGCCGGGGTCCCGCCCTGAGGTTTTCAGCCGCCCCAAGAACACGAAACAGAACATTCCAGAAATAAGCAAGGGCAGCTTTTACCTGCTAACCACTCGGGCAGCGTGACGCGGTTCCGTGCCGCACCGCGGTGCTTGTGCTGGGCAGCCGCAGCGCACGCACTGCCCACGCAGTTGGGAGGTGCGTGGGGTGTGAAATTCCAGACGTGGCTCGCCCTGGAGCTTCTGGTCTGCTGCTGGGGGAGAGGATGGCCCAGACGCCTTCTCCCCTGCACGCAGCACCACCTCTGCCCCAGGAGTGTCTCTGAGGGGTGTAGGGCCGTCACGCAGCGGCTGAGGATGGGGGACCCACAGGTGAGGCTGGCAGGGACCCCGAGTTTCCCATCCTGCCCCAGCGGGAGGCCCCTCCCTGCCCTGCGGGTACAGGACCGTCATGAAAAGATACCGTTCTTCATAACCTGCCATGGAGACGGCCACGGGAAGGAAGAGGGGGAGATTCCCGACTTCTGGGGTGCGTAGTGAGTCTGTGAAAGCAAAGCAGGCTTGACTCACAGAGAGAGGGGGGAGGAGAGGGAGGGAGAGAGAGAGGGAGAGAGAGAGAGAGGGAGAGGGAGAGGGAGAGGGAGAGGGAGAGGGAGAGGGAGAGGGAGAGGGAGAGGGAAAGGGAAAGGGAGAGAGATGTTATTTGAAAGGTAGAGAGACACAGAAGGAGAGAGATCTTCCATCCCCAAATGGCCACAAGAGCTGGGGCTGGCCCAGGCTGAAGCCACCTCCCTCTCTAGCAGTAGAACAGGGTGGGGAGGGGGGCCTCAGCAAAGAGCCCAGGACCCCCCAGGCAGCAGCAGGCAGACATCTCTGCCCACTTGTAATACAAGAACCCTCAAGTCCATCTTCAAGGCAGGTGGGACAACAATTATCCCCCATGGACCATGCGCCCAGGCAAACAATAACTCATGGAAGGGGGTGGGGGCAGGTGCACCTGCTCCCCAGGTCCCGCTCCCTTGCTACCCAGCAGCCCTGCCTCATCCCTCCCAAGCAGGAAGCTGCCGGCAGCACCTCGCTCCTGCCCGCAGCCCTCAGCCCAAGCTGCAGAGAAAGGACAGCGGTGACCTGGGGATCGGGCAAGCTGGCCAGGCTGCCCAGACCAAGGACAGCCCTGCACGCTTCTGACCGCGTCTGCCTGGCCTGGGGCTGGCCATGCTGTGCCCCTCCCGACCAACACCGGGGAAGCCACTGCGTTGCTCCCTTCAGAGCACCTTGTAACAGAACAAGATGGGACAGTTCTCAGAAGCAGCACCCGTGCTGACCCTTTGGTCTAATTTGAAAGTGATTCTCGCTGGGAACCAGAAAGGACCGGGGCGGGGAGAGAGGGGGAGCTGGACACAGCACGGCAGGCTCACGGCCCCGGCTCCCTGCTGGCACCACTGCCGGCCACCCCACTCGGCGCTCCCACAGAGGAGCCTCCCCGATGCTTCATGACCCAGTCCTGCCACTCTGCTCCCAGAGTACGGAAGCTCCTTCCTGCGCCCCCAGCAGCAAGAGCCTCCTGACCACCCAGCGGCCCTGCTGCGCCCTGAGGCCTGTCAGCGAGTGGGGAGCTGCGGCGGCCTGAGGCACCCTTGGCACGCCCAGGGGTCTCTGCACTCCCTCCCCCAGTGGCTCGCCCCACGCAGGGAGGAGTCGCACAAATCAAACCATTAAGGGGCAAGAATGAGCTAATTAGCGGGCAAAGCGCTGGCAAGGGTTCCACGCCGTTGTTATTCTTAGCTGGGGGGTTCTGAACCGTGACGCAAGGCGTCCTGCAGTTAGGATGTGTCAGCTTTAATGAGGTGCCTCGTTCAAGTCCAACCGTGCCAATGGACACCTGTCGCAGGCCACACTGTCACAGGCAGGCACCACCATGGGCCACTTCCAGCCTGGTGACCTCCCACCCACCCTCCGCCCCGCCCCCCATTGCCCTCACAGCAGAGCTCCTGAAAAGAGCCGTCCACGCGTGTGCCTGCCCTCCTTCCCTGCCACTCACCCGTCACCATCTGCCACTGATGCCTTCTCCCCTTCGCTTCCAACTCCAGCCTGGCCCACGCCACCCAGGCCTCCGTGTTGCCAAATCTAACCGTGAACTGACTCCTGCCCCGCTCTCGCACGGCTTCCTTGCAGATAGATCGGTGGCGTCCCCTGGGCGTCTCAAACGGAGCCTGCCCCAAACAGAACCACCCTAGTCGCTCTCGCCGCCTCTGCACTGGAACAGCTCGTCCCTTGACCGGGTCAGGCCAACACCGGCGTGCCATCAGGCCAACACAGCGGCTTGCCTTCACGTCCCTCTGCTCTCTCACTCCTCCCATCCCCTCCACGACAGACCGCGTAGACGCTGCCTCCAAAATGTATCCAGAAGCTGTGGCTTCTCAGCCCTGCCACCACCAAGTGGTCCAAGACACCCTCACCCGTCCCCACCAGCAACACCTGCCTGGCCTCTCTCCTCCGCTCTGGCCTCTCTGCTGTCCATTTTCACCTGAAACTAAATCGCGACTCATTACGGCTCTGCCCAGAATCGACAGGTGTCCGTTTCCTCGCCTGAAGAAGGCTTGGTCTCTGTCAGCTCCCAGAATGCATGGGGCTAACGCTGCACACCGGAGGTCTGTGCCCCACACAGCCCCAGGGCTGCACACCCGAGGTCTTCCCCTCCCACACAGCCCCAGAACAGCACACCTGATGTCTACACCTCCCGCACAGCCCCAGTGCTGCACACCTGAGGTCTACACCCCGCACAGCCCCAGCGCTGCACACCTGAGGTCTACACCCCGCACAGCCTCAGCGCTGCACACCTGAGGTCTACACCCCGCACAGCCCCAGTGCTGCACACCTGAGGTCTACACCTACCACACAGCCCCAGCGCTGCACACCTGAGGTCTTCCCCTCCCACACAGCCCCAGAACAGCACACCTGATGTCTACACCTCCCGCACAGCCCCAGCGCTGCACACCTGAGGTCTACACCCTGGCACAGCCCCAGTGCTGCACACCTGAGGTCTACACCTCCCGCACAGCCCCAGTGCTGCACACCTGAGGTCTACACCTCCCGCACAGCCCCAGCGCTGCACACCTGAGGTCTACACCCTGGCACAGCCCCAGCGCTGCACACCTGAGGTCTACACCTCCCGCACAGATGTGCTTGGGCCCGAGGAAAGGAGCTGACTCAGAAAAACGTGACTTTCTGCCTGTGGGAGAAGACAACGGGAGACATAACCAGGACAAGGGAAGCCGTCTGTCCATTTCCACTCAGACGGTGCCGTTGCAATAGATGCCCCCCAACTTCGTCCTCGGGTGTAAGCTGTAGTTTTCTCAAAGAAAATGGGCAGCAAAGCACATCTGTGAGAATCTGCACAGAGAGAAAACAGCTTTGACTGGGGCAGGTCCTTGCTCATTTCACAAACGAGGAACAGGGCAGCAGCTCCAGCCCCACGGCGTAAACACGATCTCTCTCTCTCTCTCTCTCTCTCTCTCTCTCTCATGCACACACACACACACACACACACACACAATTAGTTAACTAAAATTGAAAGTTGAGACGTTTTTCCACATATCCCGGTAGAGCCCAGCCATATCCAAGCCTGCCTGCCCTGCCCACATCACCACGGCGGTCCCTCCTCCCCTCGGGCCTTGGGCAGCATCTACAGAGCCCCTGCCCTCCCAGGCAGTGTGCGCCGGCCCTGAAGAGGAGAGAGGTGGGGGCTCCACAGGCAGCACCCAGGCAGGTCCAGGATGAAGGCAGGGATGAGCCCGCGGGGGGGAGGGGGATGAAGACAGGGATGAGCCCGCCGGGGGGGGGATGAATACAGGGATGAGCCCGCGGGGGGGGGGGATGAAGGCAGGGATGAGCCCGCGGGGGGGGGGATGAAGGCAGGGATGAGCCCGCGGGGGGGGGGGATGAATACAGGGATGAGCCCGCGGGGGGGGGGATGAAGGCAGGGATGAGCCCGCGGGGGGGGGGATGAAGGCAGGGATGAGCCCGCGGGGGGGGGGGATGAATACAGGGATGAGCCCGCGGGGGGGGGGATGAAGGCAGGGATGAGCCCGCGGGGGGGGGGGGATGAATACAGGGATGAGCCCGCGGGGGGAGGGGATGAAGGCAGGGATGAGCCCGCGGGGGGAGGGGATGAAGGCAGGGATGAGCCCGCGGGGGGGGGGGATGAATACAGGGATGAGCCCGCGGGGGGGGGGATGAAGGCAGGGATGAGCCCGCGGGGGGGGGGGATGAAGACAGGGATGAGCCCGCGGGGGGAGGGGATGAAGGCAGGGATGAGTCTGCGGGGGGGGGGGATGAAGGCAGGGATGAGTCTGCGGGGGGGGGGGATGAAGGCAGGGATGAGCCCGCGGGGGGGGGGGGATGAATACAGGGATGAGCCCGCGGGGGGAGGGGATGAAGGCAGGGATGAGTCTGCGGGGGGGGGGGGATGAAGGCAGGGATGAGCCCGCGGGGGGGGGGGGATGAATACAGGGATGAGCCCGCGGGGGGAGGGGATGAAGGCAGGGATGAGCCCGCGGGGGGGGGGGGATGAAGGCAGGGATGAGCCCGCGGGGGGGGGGGGATGAATACAGGGATGAGCCCGCGGGGGGGGGGGATGAAGGCAGGGATGAGCCCGCGGGGGGGGGGGGATGAATACAGGGATGAGCCCGCGGGGGGGGGGGATGAAGGCAGGGATGAGCCCGCGGGGGGAGGGGATGAAGGCAGGGATGAGTCTGCGGGGGGGGGGGATGAAGGCAGGGATGAGCCCGCGGGGGGAGGGGGATGAAGACAGGGATGAGCCCGCGGGGGGGGGGGGATGAATACAGGGATGAGCCCGCGGGGGGGGGGGATGAAGGCAGGGATGAGCCCGCGGGGGGAGGGGATGAAGGCAGGGATGAGTCTGCGGGGGGGGGGGATGAAGGCAGGGATGAGCCCGCGGGGGGAGGGGGATGAAGACAGGGATGAGCCCGCGGGGGGGGGGGGATGAATACAGGGATGAGCCCGCGGGGGGGGGGGGATGAATACAGGGATGAGCCCGCGGGGGGGGGGGATGAAGGCAGGGATGAGCCCGCGGGGGGGGGGATGAAGGCAGGGATGAGCCCGCGGGGGGGGGGGATGAAGGCAGGGATGAGCCCGCGGGGGGGGGGGGATGAATACAGGGATGAGCCCGCGGGGGGGGGGGATGAAGGCAGGGATGAGTCCGCCGGGGGGGGGAGGGGGATGAAGGCAGGGATGAGTCTGCGGGGGGGGGGGGATGAAGGCAGGGATGAGCCCGCGGGGGGGGGGATGAAGGCAGGGATAAGCCCGCGGGGGGGGGGGGGGATGAAGGCAGGGATGAGTCTGCGGGGGGGGGGGGATGAAGGCAGGGATGAGCCCGCGGGGGGGGGGATGAAGGCAGGGATAAGCCCGCGGGGGGGGGGGGATGAAGACAGGGATGAGCCCGCGGGGGGAGGGGGATGAAGGCAGGGATGAGCCCGCGGGGGGGGGGGATGAAGGCAGGGATGAGCCCGCGGGGGGAGGGGATGAAGACAGGGATGAGCCTGCCGGGGGGAGGGGGATGAAGGCAGGGATGAGCCCGCGGGGGGGGGGGGATGAAGACAGGGATGAGCCCGCGGGGGGAGGGGGATGAAGGCAGGGATGAGTCTGCGGGGGGGGGGGATGAAGGCAGGGATGAGTCTGCGGGGGGGGGGATGAAGGCAGGGATGAGCCCGCGGGGGGGGGGGATGAATACAGGGATGAGCCCGCGGGGGGGGGGGATGAAGACAGGGATGAGCCCGCGGGGGGGGGGGATGAAGGCAGGGATGAGCCCGCGGGGGGAGGGGGATGAAGACAGGGATAAGCCCGCGGGGGGAGGGGATGAAGGCAGGGATGAGCCCGCGGGGGGGGGGGGATGAAGGCAGGGATGAGCCCGCGGGGGGGGGGATGAAGGCAGGGATGAGCCCGCGGGGGGAGGGGGATGAAGACAGGGATGAGCCCGCGGGGGGGGGGATGAAGGCAGGGATGAGCCCGCGGGGGGGGGGGGGATGAAGACAGGGATGAGCCCGCGGGGGGAGGGGATGAAGACAGGGATGAGCCCGCGGGGGGGGGGGGGATGAAGACAGGGATGAGCCCGCGGGGGGGGGGGATGAAGACAGGGATGAGCCCGCGGGGGGAGGGGATGAAGACAGGGATGAGCCCGCGGGGGGGGGGGGGATGAAGACAGGGATGAGCCCGCGGGGGGGGGGGATGAAGACAGGGATAAGCCCGCGGGGGGAGGGGATGAAGGCAGGGATGAGCCCGCGGGGGGGGGGGATGAAGGCAGGGATGAGCCCGCGGGGGGAGGGGATGAAGGCAGGGATGAGCCCGCGGGGGGGGGGATGAAGGCAGGGATGAGCCCGCGGGGGGGGGGGGATGAAGGCAGGGATGAGCCCGCGGGGGGGGGGGATGAAGGCAGGGATGAGCCCGCGGGGGGAGGGGATGAAGGCAGGGATGAGCCCGCGGGGGGGGGGGATGAAGGCAGGGATGAGCCCGCGGGGGGAGGGGATGAAGGCAGGGATGAGCCCGCGGGGGGGGGGGATGAAGGCAGGGATGAGCCCGCGGGGGGGGGGGGATGAAGGCAGGGATGAGCCCGCGGGGGGAGGGGATGAAGGCAGGGATGAGCCCGCGGGGGGGGGGGATGAAGGCAGGGATGAGCCCGCGGGGGGGGGGATGAAGGCAGGGATGAGCCCGCGGGGGGGGGGATGAATACAGGGATGAGCCCGCGGGGGGGGGGGATGAAGGCAGGGATGAGCCCGCGGGGGGGGGGGATGAAGGCAGGGATGAGCCCGCGGGGGGGGGGGATGAATACAGGGATGAGCCCGCGGGGGGGGGGGATGAAGGCAGGGATGAGCCCGCGGGGGGGGGGGATGAAGGCAGGGATGAGCCCGCGGGGGGGGGGGATGAAGGCAGGGATGAGCCCGCCAGGGGGGAGGGGGACAGGAGCAGGCAGACGTGATGGGGTGGGAGGAGGAGGGTGTCCCTGAGTTACAGGGGTGCAGGGAGATGACGAAGGAGACGGCGCTGGGCCTGGGCCTTGGATGTCCCTGCAGGAGCTGGGCTCCCGGGGAGAGGCCGCACTCGCAAAGACCAGGAGTGGAAAAGCATCTTGGGGATGAGCGTTGTCTTGCCGGGCCACTGGGTGATGCAAGGAGGCGAGCAAGAGAGGAGGGAGGAGGAGGGCTGGGAGGGGCGGGACTGAGCGAGGCGTGGTGCAGGATGCTGTAGAACTTGAACTCATCGATGCCAAGGCCCTCCTCTGGGAGGCTGCGCCTGAGCATCACGGAGCTCCTGTCCCGGGGAAGAGGCTCGTGTGGCATCGCCCTACACCTGGGCTCGCCCTGACCCCAGACCACGGGACTGCTCCCTTGGCAGGACCCAAGTGGCAGAAATCAGCCTCGCTCCTCCAAAGACGGTCAGTGCATCAGATGTCGAGAGTTCCCTCAAGTCAGGCTGTAATGACAGCCACGGACCCTCAGCGTCCCCAGCTGGTTCCCACCCACAGGGGAGTGTGGCCCTCCAGCCCCAGGCAGCCCTCACCTCTGCTGACTTCCCGGGATCGGGCGCTGCCAGGCCCTGGAGTGGGAACAGAGCCGCAGTGACCTCCACAATGGCGGACGGTCAGGTGCACCTGCGCTGACCTGAGACAGGGGCCAGAGTAACCAAGAGAGGTAACAGAACCATTCAAAGGAGTTGTCGCGATGGCGTAAGTACTGTCACTGTCCCTTCCGGGGAGCCCAAGGGCCGGAAGCGGTCGGCGGGTGTGCCTCAGGTCCTGGCGGTCCCCCGGAAGGCAGAGGCATCACTAGGTGCCACCAGACAGATGCTCTTCCGCCTGCTCGCCCCCTCTGGTGCCCACACTCTGGGCCCTGTCGCTTCCTCTCTTACGCACGCTTCTTCACCAGGACGGATGGGTCGGCCACAGCATCAAGCGGCCCCAGCGCAGACTTTGCCAGCGCCTGACCACTGCTCTTACACAGACCTGTCTCAGCCGCCCGTGCACCTGCCTGCATCCCCACGGCTGCTTCCTGGTGCCCTTGGCCAGCTCAGCCAGCTCAGCCAGCCCCTGCACGGCCCCAGGCTTCCCGGCAGCAACTCTTGAACCTGAACTCGTTCTCACCTGTGGAAGGAGCTTGAAGCACACGTTCCAGACCCAGCAGCGGTGTGAGTTGGGGCCTGGGGGTCCTTTCTCTGGAAAGCGCCCCGGCTGATTCTGACCTGGGTGGGGAGGCGGTTCCTGGGTGCTGCCCGGCCCGCGCGCTCTGCCCCGGAGGCTCTGTGCCCTCTGGCGTTTGCCACGGTGCTGCAGTTCCACCGCCATCCTCACTTCCTCGACACTCGCAGAAGAGGCGGGGGCGGGGGAGAACTTTCTGAGACTCAGTGAGACAGGATCCCTGCATGAAGACGGTCATCGGTGACACCAAGTCAGAGAAACAGGCCAAATCCTCGTGGCCGTGAGTGTAATCACCAACGTCCCGTTAGAGCCCGGCCGGGGGAGGCTGATCTGCCTGGGGGGCCAGGAGAGTGCCCAGAGCCGCTGAACCAGCAGGTGCAGGACCGCCTCTCACTTCCTCTCGAGGCCAGGGCCATGGGGGAGCTGTTTTTTCCCCAAGAAAATCAATTCGCTATTAATGTACATTTAAATTGGCTCTTATTTTTTTCCTATGCTGAACCTATTCTAATTTTCCAAAATTAAAAAATAATATTTCCTTCTGTAAAATTCAACACACCAGCCGGTGCCGTGGCTCAATAGGCTAATCCTCCACCTTGCAGCGCCGGCACACCGGGTTCTAGTCCTGGTCGGGGCGCCGGATTCTGTCCCGGTTGCCCCTCTTCCAGGCCAGCTCTCTTTGTGGCCCAGGAGTGCAGTGGAAGATGGCCCAAGTCCTTGGGCCCTGCACCCCATGGGAGACCAGGGGAAGCACCTGGCTCCTGGCTTCAGATCAGCGCGATGCGCCGGCCACAGCACACTGGCCACGGCGGCCATTGGCGGGTGAACCAGAGGCAAAGGTAAGACCTTTCTCTCTGTCTCTCTCTCTCACTGTCCACTCTGCCTGTCAAAAAAAAAAATTTTTTCAACACACCACTTCCATGTCAGAACACTAGTTTTAACATGTATTTCATTTTTAAAAGATTTTTATTTATTTATTTGAAAAGCAAAGTGACAGAGATGGGGAGATGCACAGAAAAAGAGAGCCTCTATCCACTGGTTCACTCCCCAAAGGGCCCCAACAGCCAGGGCTGGGCCAGGCTGAGGCCAGGAGCCAGGAGCTTCCTCTGGGTCTCCCACGTGGATGGCAGGGGCCCAAATACTGGGGCCGTCGTCTGCTGACTTCCAGGCACATTAGCAGGGAGCTGGCTCAGAAGCAGAGCAGCCAGGACCCAAACTGGCATTCCAGGATGGGATGCGGCTCCCCGACCAGCAGCTTAACCCCTGCACCACAACACCAGCCCCTGACCAGCAGCTTAACCCCTGCACCACAACGCCAGCCCCTGACCAGCAGCTTAACCCCTGCACCACAACGCCAGCCCCTGACCAGCAGCTTAACCCCTGCACCACAACGCCAGCCCCCGGCATTTACTTTTTTTTAAATCTCTGTCAATTGGAGACATGAAAATTTAAATATTACTTCAATTTCTATTCCCAAAATAAATAAAATGCAATTTTAGAAATATTTATTGACAATTTTTATTTCACCATTAGAAAAAGTTTCTAGTTGAGGTTTGTCTTCTTACTAACCTCAACATTTTTAAAATTTTATGAAGTTATTTACTATTGAATCTATGTGACATACACTTTTTTAAAAGATTTGTTTTATTTATTAGAAAGAGTTACAGAGATAGGGAGGGAAAGAGAGGGGCAGAGCGAGCTTCCGTCTGCTGGTTCACTCACCAATTGGCCACAACGGCCAGAGCTGCGCTGATCCAAAGCCAGGAGCCAAGAGTTTCCTCCGGGTCTCCCACATGGGAGCAGGGGCCCAAGGACTTGGCCATCCTCCACTGCTTTCTCAAGTCAGAGAGCTGGATGGGAAGTGGAGCAGTCAGGATTCAAACCAGCGCCCATGTGGGATGCCAACACTGCAGGCTGGGACTTTAACCTGCTGTGCCACAGCACCAGCCCTGTGACATGCACTTTTTAAATATTTTAAATGTGTTATTTAACTGCTGTTTTTGTATGCGGTATGTTTTAGTAGGCTAACCTTTTAGTGTGTGTGGTAAAACCTGCCAAATTCTGCTTTATGCTTTCCGCTTTGGTTGGCAGTACCTCATTGCTAAATTACATTCTTAAACTGCTTGTATTTAACAGTTTCTGCTATGCTGTCCTATATTTTATGTCCCATCAGTATATGTTATAATTAAATATTGATTGAATCCATTCTAAGGCAGCCATTTTAATGCATAAAATATTTTTATTTTTCATTTTATTTGGGAAGTAGAGAGACAGAGAAAGAGGGAGAGATTTCCACCTGCTGGTTCAGTCCCCAAATGCCTGCAGCAGCCGGGACTGGGCCAGGCTGAAGCCAGGAGCCAGCGTGACAGGAGCCCAAGTACACAGCCAGCACCCGCTGCCTCCCAGGTGCACATTAGCAGGAAGCTGGAATCGGGGCAGAGGCAGGACTTACCCCGAGCACTCCGATATGACGTGTGGACATCCCTAGTGGCGTCGCAAACACTGCACCAAACAACCACCTTGAACTTTTTGTCACAGGACATATTTTGTTGCTAGTTGCTCCATGGAACTACAGATATTGTTCTACAGATATTTAAAATTGCTTGCTATTTTCCTTAAGATGTATGTATTTGAAAGGTAGAGTTACAGAGAAAGGAGGGGAGGCAGAAGAAAGAGATCCTCCATCTGCTGGTTCACTGCCCAAATGGCCAGGACAGCCGGGTCCGAGCCAGGCCCAACCAAGGAGTCAGGAGCTCCATCTGGGCCTCCCCTGTGAGTGGCAGGGGTCCAAGCACGTGGGCCGTCTGCTGCTTTCCCAGGGGAGCACATTAGCAGGGAGCTGGATTGGAAGAGGAGCAGCCGGACAGGAACCAGCGCTCATATGTGATGTCGGCGTCGCCCATGGGCCCCGAACTGGCTCCTATCTTAAAGGTGGCCTTAAGTCAAATATCATTCCTAATAGCTGTAATTGTCATTAAGAACATATGCGGGCCGGCGCCACGGCTCACTAGGCTAATCCTCTGCGTGCCCTGGGGTACCCGCCTCCTTTGGGGTGCCCGCCTCCTTT
Organism: Oryctolagus cuniculus; assembly: GCF_051225735.1. NCBI lineage: Eukaryota > Metazoa > Chordata > Mammalia > Lagomorpha > Leporidae > Oryctolagus > Oryctolagus cuniculus. Next base: position 4,557,541 of record NC_142869.1, on the reverse strand, counting down.
GGGGTGCTCCTGCACACCCTTGTCTTCCACGGCGCTGCCCCTCCTCCACTCTCTTCCCTCCTCTCCAGCGTCTTTGGGCCTCTTCCTCACTGCCCACCCCTGGACATCGGCCTTGTGTGCCGGGTTCTCCTAGGGCCTCGGCTCGTGCGAAATGGTTTTTCTGGGAAACCCGGGAGAGCCCGGGCTCCCTCCTGGTGAGTCCACCCCTCTGTGGGCTCAGTTCCTCGGGACTCGGCAGGAGTGATCCAATGCCCGGCCACACATCCCCACTGGGCCTCTCAAACCACGGGTGCTTAAGGAAATCACCTCTAAGGTGAAAACCATCAGCTTCTGGGTTTTCCAGCCCATTCGCTCACAGGTTCTTCCCAGTGAACTTCATATTCCAGTAACGTAACTCCGGGGAGTGGGGGAGAGGCGTCCGTGAGCATTTGCACAGGGATTGCGTTAAATGCGTAAAGTAGCAGGCGACATATTCATCTGTAAGGGGCGCAGTTTTTCTTGCCAAGCACCCGTGCACTGTTCCGCTGTGCGGGCTGACTTCCGGCTTTTGTAGGAGCGCTTTATGGCTCTTCCCCGCAGGCTTGAGGCACGTGTTCAGTGGAAGCCGAGCTGTTTCTCTCTTACTTGCTGTCCTAGACTCAGTGTTCTCTCCCATTCTCTCTCCGTCTCGTTTTGTTGTCTGCACAAGAGAACTGGTGGTCCTCTTACTCTCCTAACTGGCTACTGCATCCACTTTGAGTTTTCCGGCTGCACCCCTAGAAGCTGTTTGCAATGGAGGTCGTTTGGCTTTGCCTTCAATTACTAATGTGCTTGATTGCTTTCCCCTGTTAAAACGGGTGGTTACTAACTCGGACAGCTATTAAGTGGTAGTTAGAGAGATGGGTGCGCTTGTCTTGCCGCCTATTTTAATGGGAAAGTGTGCAATCTTTTCTAATTAAGTAAAGCGCTGGCTTTGGGGCTGAGGTGTAGCTATAATAGCAGATGCCGTATGCATAATCATATTAAGAAAGTAGTCATCAAGCCTGTTTCTCTGTCTGCCGCATTCTTTGTTTTAGGTTTCGGGTTTTGCACCTTTGGAGATAATTCTGTGCTTTTCTTCTTTATCTCGCTGGTATGATGTGTGATAGTCATAGATTTTTTTCCCAATGTTGATTCAACTTTGCATTATTAGGTATCTGTTGTTATGTAACAAATCAGCCCAAAATGTACCGGTTTAAAATAGCAATTCTCACTTATTCACTCAGTTTCAGGAGTCTGGGAACAGTTGTTTGGGAACTGGATGTCAACAGCTGTTAGCATCACCCACAAAAGACATCCATGCACTGTTGGCCTCCTGATGGCAGAACAAAACACCATCTGCACAGGGGCCCGGTTACAAAACTGGACTCAGATCCGGGCAAGGCTGGACAGCTACCGAGCTATGGGACATGGAGGATAGAGACCTGGAGCAGATAGTGGGCGCCATTGTGCACAGCAGAGCCCAGGAGACACCGCGTGGCGGACAATTAACCCCCCAGCGTGTAAAGTAAAGGAGAGAGTTGTAGGAGAAAGCTCTAAATAAAAACAGACTTGAGACAAGTACTAAGTCCATCCCAGTGAACACATCCTATTTGGGTTCTGACCCAAAGAAACCCTGAGAAAAACAAGAGGCCTTTGACGCTGGCCAGTGACCGAGCGTCGGCCCCTAGGAAGGGATTTCTCGTAGTTATCTTCAGCTGTAGTAGCAGCGTTTTGAGGGTGTTTTTTTTTTTTAATTCTTGACCTTTTAGAGACACATTCTGTACTATTCATGGCTGGCAGATATGATGGATGTGGAGTCTGGGGTTTAATTTATGGTAACCCAAGAGTGGAGGTGTGTGGGGCGTGGACAAAGCAACACTGGCCAGGCCTGGTCACTGAGCAGTGCCCCCTACAGTGGGTACTTCGGCGTGTGTGTGTGTGTGTGTGTGTGTTTAAAGATTTGTTTCTTTATTTGAAAGGCAGAGTTACAGAGAGGCAGAGAGGTCTTCCATCCGCTGGTTCTCTCCCCAGATGGCTGCAATGGCCGGAGCTGGGCCCATCTGAAGCCAGGAGCACAGATTCCTTCCAGGTCTCCCACGCGGGTGCAGGGGCCCAAGCACTCGGGCCATCTTCTACTGCTTTCCCAGGCCACAGCAGAGCTGCATCGGAAGTAAAGCAGCCGGGACTCGAACTGGCGCCCATATGGGATGCTGGCACTACAGGTGGCAGCTTCACCCGCCACACCACAGCACCGGCCCCTTGGCTTGTGTTTGACATTTTGCCATCTACACAGCAATTTAAAGTTCTGAGCACGAGATTTCCTCCTCCTGGGAGGTTCTGCTCTTCCTGAAGTCTGCCTTCCATCCATGGCTCCTTTCCCACCCAGGTGCCTGAACCAGATGCTTGGAGAGCCCACCCCTCCCCACGGCACAGAGCCCACCCCTCCCCACTGCATGGAGCGCACCCCTCCCAATGCACAGAGCCCACCCCTCCCCACTGCATGGAGCGCACCCCTCCCAATGCACAGAGCCCACCCCTCCCAATGCATGGAGCCCACCCCTCCCTGCTGCACAGAGCCCACCCCTCCCCCATGCAAGAGCCCACCCCTCCTCCATGCAGAGCCCACCCCTCCCAATGCACAGAGCCCACCCCCTCCATGCACAGAGCCCACCCCTCCCAATGCACGGAGCCCAGCCCTCCCCACTGCACAGAGCCCACCCCTCCCCACTGCAGGGAGCCCACCCCTCTCAATGCACAGAGCCCACCCCTCCTCCATGCATAGAGCCCACCCCTCCCCAATGCATGGAGCCCACCCCTCCCCACTGCACAGAGCCCACCCCTCCCCCATGCAAGAGCCCACCCCTCCTCCATGCAGAGCCCACCCCTCCCAATGCACAGAGCCCACCCCCTCCATGCACAGAGCCCACCCCTCCCCACTGCACAGAGCCCACCCCTCCTCCATGCACAGAGCCCACCCCTCCCCACTGCACGGAGCCCACCCCTCCCCACTGCACAGAGCCCACCCCTCCTCCATGCACAGAGCCCACCCCTCCTCCATGCACAGAGCCCACCCCTCCCCACTGCACGGAGCCCACCCCTCCCCACTGCACAGAGCCCACCCCTCCTCCATGCACAGAGCCCACCCCTCCTCCATGCACAGAGCCCACCCCTCCCCAATGCACGGAGCCCACCCCTCCCAATGCACGGAGCCCATCCCTCCCCCAGGCACAGAGCCCACCCCTCCCCCAGGCACAGAGCCCACCCAATCCTGCAGCCTGGGGTCGGCATCGCCCAGGGTTCCTGACTGAGATGAAGGAGACACGGGCGCTGCACTGGGGTTTGCTGTCTTCACAGTGACATCTGAACTTTGCATCGCACAGAAAGCTCAGGTAACCCAGTCCCCACTGCCCACTCTGCCCACCCCGGCCAGTCCGAACCTGCTGTCTAGCACCATGGGTTTGCAGCCCGGGGTCTTTCGTAACTGGCTTCGTCCACTCAGAGTTCTCAGGGTCATCCCAGTCACGGCAGGTGTCGCCCTCTCTCCCGACTCTTTCAATATTCCCTCCCATGCTGCCCGGCACCACGCTCTCTCCCCCAGGCCCTCCCTCCCTGCATGGCCACTACAGGAGCCTCCCAGGCGGCTCCCTGCCTCCAGTCTCCACCCTCCTCCACCGACAGAGGTGACTCCACCCCTGCACCCTCCTCCCCCCATCAGTCAGCCAAGCTCCCGGCGAGCTCCACCCCCACGCCTGCTCCCATTACACCACTCTCCTGCACTGCTCTTCCTTATTTCCTGGGTCACACTCATTCTGCCAGCGCTGACATCACTCCTTGCAGCCTCGGACGCTGGGAACCACCTAAGCGCCCATCCGCAGGGGCAGGGCTGGAGTAATCACATTACAGCCTCGGGATGGAATGCGACGACCGTGCAGTTGTTCAAGGGCACGAAGCTGAGAGACGCAGCCATGAGGAGGCTCCCGGGGTGACCGCTGAGAAGGCAGCGTCCCTGCGCCCCCCCCCCCAGGCAGGGCTCCATGGGACAATGGTGGGGGACCCAGACATCCCACAAAACAACAGGCCAGGACGCCTTAAAGGACATCAGTGTCATGAAACACGCAGAGAGGAGGCCCACTGGCCCAGATGGGGAGTCTGGAGAGACACAGCAGCCAGCACCGTGGGCAGCCCTGGGCAGGGTCCCGGGTCAGAAAAGCAAGCTGCAGGAAGGACATTTTGGGGACGGCGGGCGGGCAGTGGGCGTGGACAGGGGTGTGGCAGGGATGTCAGCTTGCCTGGAGCCCACCTGCACCCTGCCTGTGTCAGAAGGCATCCCGCTCTGGAGGTACGCTGGAAATATTCTGTCCCGAAGACGACAACGTCCCCAGCCGACTCCCACGTGCTCCTGTGATAACAGCTGTCAGTGTGTGTGCGTGTGTGTGTGTGTGGAGACAGAGAGAGAACTCTCAAATACGGCAATGCTGACAATTGGTAAAAACGAGGTAAGTGCTATATAGAAAATGATGGCATCGTTATTTTTTGTAACAGTAAATCCTCCATGCTGACGTGGAGGGTGCCCCGCCCACAGCTCTGAGCTTCAGAACCCACCTGTGACTCAGCTCGGGGATGTGAGGGCGGCGCCCGAGCCACACGCTGTCGCGCGACTCCTGCCCGGCCAGGCCTGCAGCCGCCACTGTGCTGAGACGCGGTGTTCCCCCTCCTGAGCAGACCCGAGCCGGGAGAAAGCCCATGGTCGCCGAGCGGCAGGAACTGGTTAAGGCGAACGGAGGATTTCATTTGTGCTTCATGCAAATCTGTAGAGTATTAATTTTTGACAGAGAATAGTCTTTTATGATGAAATAATCTCTTTTCTTATATTTGAGAGGCAGAAAGAGAGTGTCCCATCCGCTGATTCGCTCTAAATTCGCCTAACAGCTAGGGCTGGGCTGGGCTGGGGCTGAAGCCAGGCGCCAGGAGCCCAATCTGCTTCTCCCACGTGGGTGACGGGGGCCTGACTACTGACGTCATCGCCGCTGTCTCCCAGGGCCTCCGTTAGCAGGAAGCTGGAGTCAGGGCCCAACCCCAGTTCCTGGGATGTGGGATGTGGCACCTTCGCGGGGGGCTAAAGGTTTGCCCCTGAAGTCGTCTTTTTAGAGTCGAATCTGGGCAGGCATGTGACACAGCAGGTTCAGCTACCAAATGGAAAGCCCACAGTCCACATCAGAGTAGCTGGCCCCAGTCCTGCTACTCCACACTTCCAATCTAGCTTCAAACCAAAGCACCTGGGAGGCAGCAGGCGCTTGGGCCCCTGCCATCCACGTGTGAGTCCTGGGAGGACTTCCTGGCTCCTGGCTTTGATCTGGCCCAGCCCTGGCTGTTGAAGCTATTTGGGGAGTGAACCAGCAGATAGAAGACCTCTCTCTCTCTCTCTAATTTCTGTCTCTTTCCTTCTTTCTACAATTCTGTCTTTTAAATAAAAACATCTTTAAAGAGAGAGAGAGAAAAAATACTTCTCAAAGTTATTGTCACGATTAATTTTACTTGGCAATATGACCTGGCCACGAGGGGCCCACACATTTGGTCCAACATGAGCCTGGGTGTGCCTGAGGCTAAGATTAACGCTGGCATCAGCAGGCTGAGTGCAGCAGATGGCCCTGTCCCATGTGGGTGGGCCTCAACCCATCAGCTGAACGCCTGAATAGAACAGGAGCCCGGCTCCCCTCAGGGGAGGGAGAGCCCCCCTGTCCGCCAGCCTTCGAGCTGGGACATGAATTTTTCTGTCCCTGCTGCAACCTCAAGTCTTCCCGAGCTGAGCGGATGAGAGCCACACTCTGGGCTCTCCGGCTTCCCGGGCCTCTGCATTCAGACCGGAGCCATGGCCGCTGCCTTCCCGGGTCTGCAGCTTATCAAGGGCAGGTCTGTAGCACATTAACCAATTCCCTAAAATAAAGCTCTGTGGGCCAGCGCCGTGGCTCACTAGGCTAATCCTCCGCCTTGCGGCACCAGCACACGGGGTTCTAGTCCCGGTCGGGGCACCAGATTCTGTCCCGGTTGTCCCTCTTCCAGGCCAGCTCTCTGCTGTGGCCCAGGAGTGCAGTGGAGGATGGCCCAAGTGCTTGGGCCCTGCACCTCATAGACCAGGATAAGCACCTGGCTCCTGCCATCGGATCAGCACAGCACGCCGGCCGCGGCAGCCATTGGAGGGTGAACCAACAGCAAAACGGAAGACCTTTCTCTCTGTCTCTCTCTCTCACTGTCCACTCTGCCTGTCAAATAAATAAATAAATAAATAAAGCTTTGTGAATACATACATGCATGTGAGTTCATTTTGGTGCCAAAAAAAAAACCCTTGAAGTCTATACATAGTCAAAAATATTCACAAAAGCAACTGCTTCTGTTCTGAACATATATAGAGATTTTTCGAGTCCTTGTTCCCTAAACATTGCAATAGAACAATATGTCCACAGCCCTGGCACTGTCTTAGGATTAGAAGCAGCCTAGAGATTATTTGAAGTGCTTGGGGAGTTGTGCAGAGGCTATGGGGAGATACTGCACCACTCTGTAGAAGCAACTTCAACACCCATGAACTTGGATACCCACAGGGCGCGGGGGTCCTGGAACCAGCACCTGCCAGGGCCGAGGGTGCTGCTTGTTTGAGGACCCCGGGGCACACAGGCAGCAACAGGACACACACCCGCCTTTCACAGAAGAGAGCCCTGGGGCCGATGAAATCCAGGGACCGGGACAAAGCTCGCGAGAAGTGCATCAGCGCAGGGACCCAGGCACAGAGCCCCCTGTCCGTGCTGCCCACCAGGCCGTGCTGCTCTCCTGGCTGCCAGGGCTGATGGCTGAGGCCAGGCGGCCCCTGAAAACAGCAGCCAACGGCCACAGCAGACCCGTGACAGGCAGAGAGCACCCCACTCCCGCAGACACCCTGCGCGCTTCAGGGCTGGGCAGCTCCTCACCCCTGGCAGGGCCCTCACGCTGGGGCTGGCGGCCTCGGGGGAGGGGTCAGCCACTTGCTCAGCCCCAGCTGTGCAGCTCTGGGCTTCTAGGAGCCTGTGCTGGGTGATCTCCTGGCTCGTGGAGTCTCCGGCCTCGCGTTCTCCTCTGTTGATTGCGTGTCTGGCGGCTGTCAATCCCTCACTGTAGCAGCTGGGCTATTTAATCGGAAAAGGGCCCAAAGTCTCGGTGAAAAGAGCTGGAGTTTCTTCTTTTAATTTTTATTTTAATTTAAAGATTTATTTATTTATTTGAGAAGCAGAGTTACAGAGAGAGGGAGAGAGAGAGAGAGGTCTTCTATCTGCTGGTTCACTCCCCAAATGGCCACAACAGCCAGAGCTGGGCCGATCCGAAGCCAGGAGCCAGGAGCTCCTTCCAGGTCTCCCACGTGGGTGCAGGGGCCCAAGCACTTGAGTCATCTTCTACTGCTTTCCCAGGCCACAGCAGAGAGCTGGATCGGAAGTGGAGCAGCCAGGACTTGAACCGGCGCCCATATGAGAAGCTGGTGCTTCTATGCCACAGCCCAGCCCTGGGGTTTCTTTCTTTTTTTTTTTTTAAGATTTACATATTTATTTGAAAGGGAGAGAGAGAGGTCATGTACGCACTGATTCACTTTGCAAGTGCTAGAAACAGCCAGGACCGGGCCAGGCAGAAGGAGCCAAGCACTCCATCCTGGTCTCCCACGCGAGGGGCAGGGGCCGAAGCACTCGGGTCATCTTCTGCTTTCTCAAGTGCTCTAGCAAGAAGCTGGACCGGAAGCCGAGCAGCCAGGGCTGGAACGGTTCTTCAGTATGGGACGCGGGCGTCATAACGTCACCTCTAGCTGCTGTGCCCTGGGCTGGGGTCTCCTTTAGCCACGGATCTGCTCCAGAGGAGTCACAACCACACCCCAGGGAAGACCGCGGTCCAGGGTCGCGGCGCTGAGGGTCTCGACCTGCGGTGTTGAGAGTCACTGAGCATCAGCTCTCGGGGTCCCCGGGCAGGGACGGTGCGCGAGTCTGTGCCCTGAATGCACGGGGACTGGTCGGGTGCCGCGGCTGGCGTTGGGCGCCCACCGGCCGTGCCGCGGGCTGGGCACTGCCGGGTGTGCGGCAAAGGAGGCGTAGATGGTCCCAGATCAGGACATGGGAAGAGTGACGGACGATCGGAGAGAGGAGCCACGGCTGGGAGGAGCTCCCCACCGTCTGCACCGGGACAGCGAGGCAGAGAGCAGCGGGCCGGGTCCAAGACCCCCGATCCGGAAAGGAGCCCCTGCTGTTGGGGCAGAACCTCGGTCAAGTTCCCCAGAAAGGAGAACGGGGACGTGGAACAGAGAAGCCGCATTGTTGACAAAAGGGAAGAGACACTGAGCGCGGGCCCACCGAGGCGGGCTGTGGCGAGCACACGGCCTCTTCACCTGTGAGGTGGGCTAATGACACCCACCCCCTCCTGGGTGGGAGTCAGGGTGAAAATCCAGTTTGTAAACAAGGATTCGATGGCACGCATTGATAGTGAGGGCTAATCGCCTGCCCCGCGGCAGTTTGGGGGCGATGCTTGTTGAAGGGTTGCCGACTTCCCTGGCAGCAAAGATGACCGTGCGTGGGATGTTAGCCGTACCCGGGGGACGTGAGACCCTCTGTTCCCGTCTCTGAGCACTCGTCAGGGGGGCAGCCGGCGTCCGCTGGGCTCAGCCTGTGCTCACCGGGTCCCTCCCTCCCTCCTGGGCTTTGCCTTAGCCACTGCTGGCTGTTTCAACCTCTTCCTCTGGGAGGTTAGAGAGGATGCCGGCGCCTGCCCAGCTGATGCCCGCACACAGAGGGTGTTTTGTGGACGCCCCACGCTGGACATGACCAGCGTGGCAAGCAGGGCCGCGCTCGCCCACCCCCTGCCGGCTCTCAGCCAGGGCCTGCTGCCTCCTCTGTGTCCCCACCCTGGTGCAGTCCCACGGTCAGGCACGCACAGTGAAGTCACCCTCTGGGAAGAAAGGGCCTCTGTCTGCCCAGGCGAGGCGGCTGGATTCCCGGATGCACGCGGCACAGCCCGGGTCCTCACAAAGCCCCAGCTGTACGGGGCTTGTCTTCTGGCCTGGCAAGGCCGTGCGCTCCCTCCTGCCCTCTCAGTGGCTCTGGGGCTGCATGGCCACACCATGACCCGGATGCCTACCACCAGGACGGGCGGGGGAGGCACCCCCCAGAGAGTAAAGCCCGGATCTGGACTCCTGACCCCTCCTCCCCTGTGGCTACGCAGGCCACATCCTGGCAGAGTGACCCCTCAGGCAGAGGGGCTCCTGGCGGCTGTCTGGACCCACAACAGCTGTCACCCGGGCCAGGATGGCACACACTTGCCTGCAGTGAGACCACAGCCGTTGTCCTGTCCTGGTTCCTGAGCTGAGCCCACAGAAGCTGTGAACACTAAGTTGAGGTGAAGGCCAGGGAGATAAATGGTCAGGGCAGCTGTGTTCTGCATGTGGCCCCCAAAGTCCATGCCTTGCAAGCATTTGATTGATTGAACAAGCTTCTGCAGGTTCACTCCCCAAATGTCTGCAATGGCAGGAGCCAGGTCAGGCCAAAGCCCAGAACTCAATCCGTGTCTCCCGTGTCAGTGACAGGAGCCCAAGAACCTGAGCTTTGGGACTAGCGCTGTGGTGTACGTAGTAGTAGTAGCCGGCATCCCATATGGGCGCCGGTTCTGGTCCCAGCAGCTCCACTTCCGATCCAGCTCTCTGCTATGGCCTGGGAAAGCAGTGCAAGATGGCCCTGGTCCTTGGGCCCCTGCACCCACGTGGGAGACCCAGAGGAGGCTCCTGGCTCCTGGCTTCGGATTGGCACAGTTCCAGCCTTTGTGGCCAATTGGGGAGTAAACCAGCAGATGGAAGACTTCTCTCTCTCTCTCTTTCTTCCTCTGCCTCTCGGTAACTCTGCCTTTCAAATAAATAAATAAATCTAGGAAGGAAGGAAGGAAGGAAGGAAGGAAGGAAGGAAGGAGGGAGGGAGGGAGGGAGGGAGGGAGGGAAGGAAGGAAGGAAGGAAGGAAGGAAGGAAGGAAGGAAGGAAGGAAGGAAGGAAACCTGAGCCTCCCGGGATGCACATTAGCAGGAAGCCGGCTCAGAAGCCAAGACTAAAACCCAGGGGCCCCAGTGTAGAGCTGCAGGCATCCCAAGTAGTGACTAAACGGCTCCATCAACACCCACACCTGTGTGCTGGGACCCTAACCCCCAGTGCACTAGTGCTGAGGTAAGAGACGGCTGGGTCACAAGGACTCTGCTCTCCTAAATGGATGAAGGCTGTTGTCTCAGGAATGAACTCGCCGTTGTGGGCGCCTGATGAGGGCCAGTCCGGCCCCGCTTGGCCCTCTCCTGTGTGCAAGCCTTCTCCCTTCCACCATGGGATGGCGCTGCACACGCCAGCCCCATGCACTTGGACTAGAAGCCTCCAGAACCGTGAGCCGAATAAACACCCAGCCTCAGGTGCTCTGTGACAGCAACCGAGGGTGGGCCAAGACAGCGGCCTGTGCCACGTCCACGAGCGGAGCCCGCGCAGGCACCGACCAGCTCTCAGGTCAGCGTGGAGCGGGCAGCGGTCCCCAGCAGTTCAAGACCATGAATGCGCAGACCAAGCCAGGCGAAACCAGCAGCAGTGAGCAAGGGAGGAACTGAACTCCGTCTTGAGCAGGTTCTCAGCGAGACGAGGACCAACGTTTCAGAACCACGAAGCGAGGCAGGTAAAGCACAGAATCCCTAAATCAACTTTCTTTAAAAAAAGAAGAAGAAGAAGAAGAAGAGGCCTCAAAGCTCTGGCCAGGAACCAGCGTTGCAGACAGAGCCCTACGTGGGCTCCTTGCGCTGGCTGATGTGAGCTTGGAGCCCAAGTAAGAAGGTGGAGTTAAGCTCACAGGTTGCTTTTCCTGTACAGCCAGGCTGGGGGGACCCCAAACCTCACAATACACCAACTACAAGCGTGCAAGCATGCCACTCAATTGTACGATCCAATGGCTTTCAGTAACAATTCCGGCATTCCCAAAGAAGCCACACACGCACTAACCGTCACTGCCCGTTACCCTCGCCCCACTAAACGCCCGTCGCGCACAATGGCTCGTCCGCTTTCCCATCCCATTTCCCATCAGTGCAGTCACACGCTATGTGGCCCTCTGCGATCGGCCTCTCTCTCTTAGCGTGGTAGCTTCTAGGGCCCTCTGTGTTGTGCGTTCGTCTAGACTTCATTCTGGATTGCCAAAAATATTCCATCCCACATTCTGTTCACCTGTTTGTTAGCAGACAGACATTTGGATTGCTGCTGTCCCTGGCTGATGTGTGAGTGAGGCTGCTAGGAACACGCGTGTGCACTGATTATTGTAGGGACACTAGGAACACATGTGTGTGCTCATGATTGTAGACATGCTAGGAACACGTGTGTGCGCTCATTATTGTAGACATGCTAGGAACACGTGTGTGCTCATTATTATAGACATGCTAGGAACACATGTGTGTGCTCATTATTGTAGACATGCTAGGAACACGTGTGTGCACTCATTATTGTAGACATGCTAGGAACATGTGTGTACGCTCATTATTGTAGGGACTCTAGGAACACATGTGTGTGCTCATGATTGTAGACATGCTAGGAACACGTGTGTGTGCTCATTATTGTAGACATGCTAGGAACACGCATGTGCACTCATTATTGTAGACATACTAGGAACACGTGTGTGCACTCATTATTGTAGACATACTAGGAACACGTGTGTGTGCTCATGATGGTAGACATGCTAGGAACATGCGCATGCGCTCATTATTGTAGACATGCTAGGAACACGTGTGTGTGCTCATTATTGTAGGGATGCTAGGAACACGCGTGTGCGCTCATTATTGTAGGGACACGTATTTTTATCTCTCTTGTACACCTGAGAGAGTAACGCTATGTTTAGTTTCCAGGAACGCCAGGCTGTCTCCACAGGGGCTGCCCATTTACAATCCCACCGTGACGCACAGGGTTCAGATGTCTCCACTTCCCCACCGTGTTTCTTACACCTGTCTTTTTTATTGCAGCCATCCTGGCGGACACGCACACGGGGGTATTGCTGATAGACTCTCCCTCGTGGCTACTGATGCTCAGAGCCTTTCCATGTGCTCGTCAGCCACTTGTGATCTTCGGAGAAATATCCGTTCAAATCCTTTCAGCATCTTTTAATTTGGTCAGGTGTTTTCTTTTTATCGTTAGTTTTAGAGTTGGGTGTACTTTTTGAAATGCACAAGGTAAGATCCAAAGTTTGATGCAACCTTGTCGCTTCTTGTTATGGTCTGGCTTTGCCTTATAGGGAGTGATGTTGAAATCCTGTGTAAGAAGACTGCCCCAGGGACCGGCGCTGTGGCGTAGCAGGTAAAGCCACCACCTGCAGCGCCGACATCCCGTATGGGCGCCAGTTCGAGTCCCGGCTGCTCCATTTCCAATCCAGCTCTCTGCTATGGCCTGGGAAAGCAGTAGAAGATGGCCTGAGTGCTTGAGCCCTGCACCAGCGTGAGAGACCCGGAAGCAGCTCCTGGCTTCGGATCAGCGCAGCTCCAGCTGTTGCAGCCAAGTGGGGGGTGAACCAGTGGAAAAACAGACCTCTCTCTCTCCTCTCTCTCTGCACCTCTCCTCTCTCTGTGTAACTCTGCCTTTCAAGTAAATAAATAAATCTTAAAAAAAAAAAAAAGCAGCAGCAGCCAGTCCCCTCCCGAGGTCACAGCACAAGCACACACACGGTCAATCTGAGAGTTCACCGCTGGGATGCAGGCCCACCTCGGTGTGTGCTGGGCGGCAGTGGTTGGCCAGGTTCCCAACAGGGCAATGCACTGTCTCCCCGTGATTCCTGGCTCACACACTCGGTTCCCACGTACACCTGCACCTGCCTTGGCGCTTGCCTTTTGTTTCTTTGGTTCCTTTTGTTCTTGCACCAATTCTACACTTTGTTAACCAATCAGGACTCTTAAAGGAAAAAAAAAAGAGATTTATTATATTTATTTGAAAGAGCGGGGAGAGAGAGAGAGAAATCCATCTGTTCTGGGCCAGGCTGAAGCCAGGAGCCGGGAACGCTCTCGGGGTCCCCCACGGGGGGGTCTGGGGCACACGCACCTGGGCCATCACCTCCTGCTCCCTGAGGTGCATTAGCGGGGAGCTGGTTCAGAAGTGGAGCAGCCAGGACTCAAACCAGTGCTTCCGTATTTGCCACCAGCACTGCAGGCAGCGGCTGAACCACTGCACAGCCCCGGCCTCCAGGGCTCTGTAGAAGGCCCATGGACGCCTCTCTGGGCCTGGAAGGCGCAGCCCCTGGCCCCTGGAAAGACGTCTTCTCTCCTCCTCGCTGTTTGCTCCCCTGGGGCCCTGCAGCGTCTCTGCTCGGCCAAGGAGAGACCGCGGGGTTCCTGTTCCTGAGCTCCTGGTAGAGCCCCTTTGACCGGGCTTGTGGTTTGAGTAAGCCGGATCTGCCCGCCCATTTCCTGTCGCTTTTAGGGCTTCCCAGAAAGCGTGACCTCAGTGAGCCGCGCCTGAGAGACAGCTCAGGGGCTTCGTCATCCCCAGCGCCATGCGGAGGCAGGGGCAGCGCCAAGAACGTGGAAGCTGCGTGGAGCAGACGCTGGACAGCCATCGGGCACCGCTTGTCGTTCTGGGGCTGAGGTGTGTGCGCCCTGGGTGGTGCTGAGTGGCCAGGCGGCCCCACACCCACGCCTGCGAAAGGCCTCGCTCCAGGACCCCTGCTCCATTCTGGAAACGTGTCCGCTTGTGGTGGCATTCAACGCGGTCCCTTCCCGGGAGGCCGTCACGGACCCGTGTCGCCTGCCCGAGCTGAAGGTGCAGTAACTGAGGCTCAGGGTGCGTGCATCTCCCCTGAGCGATGGGCGACCTTGGGGGGCCCCGGCAATCCTGGCCACACCGTGTGACTCCTAACCTGGGCCCGCCCAGTCACAGAAGCCCCCAGGTTGGGCCCCTTGTACACCTGGAATGTGCGTCTCCGAGTCCTGGGGGCAGAGCGTTCAGGTAAGGGCAGCGGGGTGGGCTCCCGCGTGGCTTCCTCTGGCTGCAGGCAGCTGCTGGGTCCTCTCGTCCCAGGCCCCTCCCTCCCAGCGCACACGGGGAGGGTGGCTCTGGTGCCTCTCACAGGAACTATGGGATCAGCTCGTCTTTTTTAAATCATTTTTTTTACTTACATAAAGGGAACAGATTTAATGTATTTCATGTATACAGTCTTTTTTTTTTTTTTTTTTTTTTGACAGGCAGAGTGGCTAATGAGAGAGAGAGATAGAGAGAAAGGTCTTCCTATTTGCCATTGGTTCACCCTCCAATGGCCGCCATGGCTGGCGCACTGTGGCCAGCGCACTGCGCTGATCCGATGGCAGGAGCCAGGAGCTTCTCCTGGTCTCCCATGGGGTGCAGGGCCCAAGGACTTGGGCCATCCTCCACTGCACTCCCGGGCCACAGCAGAGAGCTGGCCTGGAAGAGGGGCAACCGGGACTGAATCCGGTGCCCCGACTGGGACTAGAACCCAGTGTGCCGGCGCCGCTAGGTGGAGGATTCGCCTATCGAGCTGCGGCACCGGCCCTATACAGTCTTTTTTTTAAAAAAAATATTTATGTATTTGAAAGTCAGAGTTAAACAGAGAGAAGAGGCAGAGAGAGAGGTCCTCCATCTGCTGGTTCACTCTCCAAATGATCACAACGGCAGGAGCTACGCGAATCTTAAGCCAGGAGCCAGGAGCTTCTTCCAGGTCTTCCCACGTGGGTGCAGGGCCCAAGGACTTGGCCATCTTCCACTGCTTTCCCAGGCCATAGCAGAGAGCTGGATCAGAAGTGGAGCAGCCGGGACTCAAATCAGCGCCCCTACAGGCGGCGGCTTTACCAGTTACATCACAGTGCCACCCCATGTATACAGTCTTACAAACATGATGATATTGCCCACTCTACCCTCCCTCGCTCAAACCCTCCCTCTTTCTTCTTTTCTTGTTTTTATTTCAATTTTTTGCAATGACACACGTTCGATTTACCTTGAAGTCACAAGCTTCACCCTCCACTAAGTAAAGAGTTTAACAAGTAGTGACACAAGCCATTGTTCCTGAAGAGCTTAGACAAGGGCTGTAAGCAATCATCAAATGTCATCATGTTCGTTTCAGTCCTATGCATTGCATTTTTTGTGCTCTGTCTCTTAGTTACTGCAGAACAGAGAAAACACAGGGTATCTGTCTTTGGGGGCTGCTTTTTGTCCCTAAGCACAGTGGTGATGTCCAGTTGCATCCATTCTGTTGCAAAAGACAGCAGTGCCAGACCACGGTCCCTCCCTTTCATGGCTGAGTGGTAGTCCATCGTGTTTATAGACCACAATTTCTTTACCCAGTCATTGACTGATGGACAGGATCAGCTAATCTTAATTACCTAATGAAGACCACGTCTCTAAAAGCTGTCACACTGGGGACAAGAACTTCAATATGTGAACTTGGCCGTGGGGACAACACAGAAGTGCACAGCACTGTGGTGACAAACAGCACGGACTCACTGTCCCCCAGGCTCTGTCTCAGGTCTCAGCAGCACCAGGCTCCTCCTGGAAGCTCCGGGTGGAACCCACTTGTGTGCCTTTTCCAGCCCCTGGAGACGGCTGCCTTCCTCAGCTCCAGGCCCCTCCCGGCATTCCTGAAAACTCCCGCTTCATCACCACACTTCTTCCTATGCACTCAGCCCCCTGCCCCTCCATGGAGACCCTCATGACCGAAGTGGGCCACCACATAACCCCGGGCAGCCTCCTGGTGTCGAAATCCTTAATCCCTGGGCTGCGCTGTGTCACAGTGGGCTAAACCTCCTCCTGGAGCATCCCACATGGGCGCCGGTTCATGTCCCAGCTGCTCCTCTTCCCCAGCTCTCTGCTGTGGCCTGGGAAAGCAGTAGAAGATGGCCCACGTCCTTGGGTCCCTGCACCCACGTGGGAGACCCGGAGGAAGCTCCTGGCTCCTGGCTTCGGATCGGCGCAGCTCCAGCCATTATGGCCACCTCGAGAGTGAACCAGAGAATGGAAGAGCTCTCTCTGTCTCTCCCTCTCTCTGTCTGTAACTCTACCTCTCAAATGAAATAAAATCTTTTTTTTTTTTTAAGAATCCTGAATCCCATCTGCAGACTGTGTTCACAGGGGCCGGGATCGGTGTGGCCTCTGGGGCCACAGCGCATCCTCCCACAGGCTCCTCACCCCCGAAATGCACTTCTGTCTTCCGTCATATGGGGAAGTGGGATGAGAGGGCGCCGCGGCCCTCGCAGACTCCCCCGCTGTGGCTTGTGGTCAGCCACACTCCCAGGGGTCATTTCCGATTGGCTTCGTGTGACTGGCTTCGCATGCGTGTGCCACCTGCTGGCTGGGCTCCACTGGCTTGGAGCACAGATGAGGTTATGGCTCATCTGTGTCTAAAAAAGAAACAAAGTGTCTAAAAAAGAAACAAAGGTTGACTGATTATTTGAAAGGCACAGCCAACAGAGAGAGGGGGGAGAGAAAGAGAAAGATCTTCCATCCAGTGTTTCACTACCCAGATGGTTGCACCTGGGCTGAGCCAGGAGCCACCACTGGGGTCTCCCACTTGAGCGCCAGGATCCCAAGCACTTGGGCCATCTCCCGCTGCTTTCCCAGGCTCACTAGCAGGAAGCTGGATTGGAAGCAGAGCAGCCAGGATTCAAACTGGCACTCCCATAAGGGACACCAGTGTCGCACACAGTGGCTTCACCTGCGGCACCAGAACGCCAGCCCCTGAGCAGGTATAGTCTCGGACACTCGTGGGAACCTCCCAATCAAGACATTTGCTCATCTTGGCCCCCAGCCGGCCCTGCTGTCTTGGGTGAGCCCCTTGCTCTCCTAGGATTTTTCCTTTCCTCGCCTGAAAATGAGGCACAGCACTGACATCACGAGTTAAAGAATGGCTGCCACCGTCTATTGCAGCTCTAATAATCTGTGGTTTCAGATGTAGACGCAGAAATAGACATAGAGGCAGAGAGTGATGTAAAACATGTTCCACACGTGACCCAAGCCATATGCTAGTTTTCCGTAAACATACGAAATACCGTGAAGACACAGCTTTCCAGGCACGCTCTCCGATAAATATGTTTTCTGAGTTTCCTCCATACGCATGAGTCAAAGCTGACTTCCGCAGAGCGAAAGAACATCACGAAAGGGCCGTGTGTTCTAGCATTTGGTCGGTGGGATTGCTTTGAGGGCACAGGGTTGCAACATTCAAACCTCCTGGGGATTTTAGTCTTTACAGGCACAGCTGTCGTAAAACACGTGACAAAGCTACCGAGGCAAACGGCTCCCTAACGCTGCAGTCCCCTCTCCTGACAGTGACAAATCCCCAGGGGCCAGGGGACAGCCTGTCACGAAGATCCATGCGTGCACAGCTTTGCCGGTGCCGGGGGGGGGGGCAGTGTGAGGCTGAACAGCCTGGATTCCGGATGTGGCTGTCACTAGCACGGTGTCATTTCCATTTGTGACCGTCTAGCGCTACCTTTGGTCGGAAAGACACAGCCACGGGCACAAATAAAAATGCCAGGATGCACTGGAGAGTGCAATACGGCCAGCATTCCACGGCTTGACGACCGGCTCGGTTGTTAACCCGGTGGCCCTGCCCGAGTCGTCTTTGAACTTGAGCCGCCTGGACATCCCCTTCCTGGCGCTGCCCCTCCCCCGGCCTGGCACTGGCTGTTCCAGACCGGAAGGTGTGCTCCAGGTGACGCACCGAGTATGTGTCTAAGCAAACGGAGCCGTCTGCAGCTGCGCGTCCAGGTCCCCCTCAGAACAGGGGTGCAGACGGGCAGAGGGGCCCACAGATGGAGGGCGTGGATTCTAAACCATTGCAAAAGCAGCGTTGTGGCTGAGCAGTCGGCAGCAGCGTCCACAGTGACCATGCAGTCACAGAAATCGACAGGGTCAGAGACAAAAGCAACCGCAAAGGGGAAGAAAGGGCATTGTCCAGAGGCCGCTGCCCAAGGCTGCCTCTGCCAGGAGCAGGTCCCCAGACATTACCAGAGGCAAATAGCAGCACCCAATTAAAAGTGCTCACTCAAGCTTGGGTTGTTAGCTCAAAAATAAATCAGCGGGTGGAAATTTCTGCAAGAATTCACAGGTGGCAGGATGTCCCTTGAGAAGGGGCCGGGGAAGCAGGATCCCGGGGGAGGGAGATAGGGGTCTTGGGGGGGGAGTCTCTCTTCACCCTCTACCTCTCAGTTCTGTCCAGATTTCTGACATACGAATGTATCACATTTTCGGTTGAAAAACGCTCCTCCCGGGGCCGGCACTGTGGCACAGCGGGTTAACACCCTGGCCTTCAGTGCCAACATCCCATATGAGCAACGGTTCGAGACCTGGCTGCTCCACTTCCTGTCCAGCTCTCTGCTGTGGCCTGGGAAAGCAGTAGAAGATGGGCCAAGCACTTGGGCCCCTGCACCCGCGTGGGAGACCCGGAGGAAGCTCCTGGCTCCTGGCTTCAGATTGGCACAGCTCCAGCCATTGCGGCCATCTGGGAAGTGAATCAACGGATGGAAGATCTCTCTCTCTCTCTCTCTCTCTCTCTCTCTCTCTGTCTCTCCTCTCTCTGTGTGACTCTGACTTTCAAGTAAAATAAAATAAATCTTTAAAAAAGAAAAGACAAGAAAAACGCCCCTCTGAGACCTTCGGGGCCCCCAGGCTGTGCCAGCGCAGAACGGCTCTCTGTGGCACGTGTGCACACATGCGGCAGCCCTGGTGGAGGCGCTGATGAGTGAGCCCACCTAGGATTTTTGGAATGGAGTAAAATCGAAAGCCATAAAACGTCAACAGCCAGGCCCCTCCACAGGTGCCGACATCCCTACAGCAGAGCAGGGGGCAGCCAGTTAGCTGCTTCTCCTGCCCAACAGGACACGCGCGAGGGCGGCACGGCCCTGCCCGCTCTGCTGTGTGTAAGAACCCTCTGCGGGCAGAAGCCTGCAGCCCGGAACCCTCCCATCAGCACCCACTTCCCGGCAGAGTGTGGAAGAGAGCAGAGGCCGCCCGCTCTGGGAGCTGGGTTCTGGCCGTGAATTTAGCAGCATTTGCTACACTCCCTGGGAGGGCAGAATGCAAGGCTTCCAAAAGCCCAAACACTGACCAAAACCAGAAGCTGCAAACCCATCTGTGGGGGACGTGAAAATCAGCAACACTCAAAACACCGCAGCCTCCCGCTACTGACGAAACTGTTGTCCCAACCTAAGCGCGCGTTTCCTGCAAAACCACGTCCAGGCTGACTGCTTCCAGCTCTCTCACTGGCTGCCCTGTCCCTCAGCCAGATCGTCACATGACTTTGTCAGACCCTGCTGTCACCCAGAGCACCCCCCTCCGCCCCACCCCGACTCTCCACCTGTGCAGGCGTGAGCCAGGCCTGGGGGAAACCCACTCCCTTCAGGAGAATCTAAGTCAGAGACATCTGCAAACTCCTGGTCCATGAACCCTTTGGCTGGAGGACGGGCTGTGTGAGAACCTGGGACCCCTCCCACTTAAATGTGCCCTGTGCCCCTCTCTCTGCCCCTCACTAAAACTCCTCAAAGCCCCCACACCCATCATCCCCGCTCCTACCACCCCTGTGGTCACAGAATCACCACTGGGGACAGCCCTGAAGGTCATCACCACCCAGCAGAGTTTTCTTCCTCTGGGTCTGTAATTTTTATTTAAATTTAAATGAATTGAAAGCTAAAGGATGAAATTCCCAGAGAAACAGGCAAAAGGAAACAGAAAACTAGATCACTGGCCTATCTTTGTCACAGAATTTCAGACACAAGGCTGTGCTGTGCGCAGCAGTGGGTTAGCCGCCACCTGCAGCACTGGCATCCCACGTGGGCACAGGTTCAAGTCCCAGCTGCTCCACCTCCCGACTCACGCACCTGGGAAAGCAGTGGGAGATGGCCCAAGTGGTTGGGGCCCTGCACCCAAGTGGGAGACGTGGCTCCTGGCTTCGGCCTGGCCCAGCCCCAGCCGTTTAAGCCATTTGGAAAGTGAACCAGTGGACGGGAGACCTCTCTCTCTCTCTCTCTCTCTCTCTCTCTCTCTCTCTCTAACTCTTTCAAATAAATAAATAGACCTTTTTCAGAAAGAACTTCAGACACACAATGACCGGAGCGTCAGTGCCCAGCCAGCTGCTGAAGGCCCGCTGGTCTTGCCACCAGTCCAGTGGAAGGCCTGTCCAGCAGGAGCCCGTGTCCGCCTCGCCGCCACTTGTGCTTTGATTCTTCCTGTCTTCTTTGCTCCACACTCAGAACGTCTCAATTCCCTGAGACAGTTTTTCCTCCTCCCTCGAACAGACCCCTGCTTTTGTGAACTGTGGTCTGTTCTCACCTTTATGTCACCTAGGGGACTTGCAGAAGATGGTCTCGCTGGTAGCCATAAAAACTGCTAGCTTGGACAGAGGGAGGGTTTACGGTTTACGTAACTAAAGGACATGTTGCAGAACACAAGCGCGCATACGGAACCCGCCAGAGCCAGGGCCCACGTGGGCCTGTCTTTGCCACCCTCATCCCCCCTTAGTCGGGGGTGGCTTCCCCTGGGGGCTCGAGTAGGGTGACCAGCACCTGCCAAGCCTCCCGTCTCAGGGCAGAGAGGCGAGTCCTCGGGAGACATGCACAGCGGGCTGGCTCATGTCAGGTTCTCCGACCAGACCCAGGGACCTTGGCCCGGCTCCTGGCTCTGACCTCTCGAACCCCTGGGACTCCAGCGCAGCCACACCCTGGAAGGGGAGTGTTAGTGCCAGGAAAGAGCTGGACAGACAAGCAATGCATCTTCCCTGTGTAAGAGCACACTGTGTGTGACAATTAGAATAGCTGTGACCACAGCAGGGCACATCGGCTGCCTACAGGGGGCCAGATTCCCAGGGACACAGCAGTGCCTCCTGCCCACGCTGTGTGCAATCAGAATGGTGGGCTCCCCGGCCAGGGGCACATCCTAGTACTCAGAATGGATGACAGAGCACACGGCGTGGCATGTGGCGGAGGGAAGGAAGGCCGCTCCCCAACTGATCTGAAAACAAAGATTGTTCGGGGTCATCAGAGTGATCTGTGACTCTAACGTCATCACCAGGGTCACTAAATACGAGAGAGCAAGAAGCTCAGCGTCACAGGGATGTGACAGAAAAAGACACAACCGGATATTGCTGGCTTTGAACATGGAAGAAGACCACAGGCAGGGAGCACAGGAGGGAGAGGACCACGGGGAGAACAGGAGAGAGAGGACCACAGGGAGAACAGGAGAGAGAGGACCACGGGGAGAACAGGAGGGAGAGGACCATAGGGAACACAGGAGGAGAGGACCACAGAGAGAACAGGAGGTAGAGGACCACAGGGAACACAGGAGGAGAGGATCACAGAGAACATAGGAGGAGAGGACCATGGGGAGAACAGGAGGGAGAGGACCACAGGGAACACAGGAGGAGAGGACCACGGGGAACACAGGAGGAAAGGACATGGGGAGAACAGGAGGGAGAGGACCACGGGGAGAACAGGAGGAGAGGACCATGGGGAGAACAGGAGGGAGAGGACCACAGGGAGAACAGGAGGAGAGGACCACGGGGAGAACAGGATGCCAGTGCTGCAGGCAGCAGCTTTGCCCACTACGCCACAGCGCTGGCCCTATGAATGCCCTTTTATATTTCTTTATTTAAAAACTAGAAGTCAGGATTTTAGATGTTTTTATGCACAAAAGAAAAGTTAAATGCTTGACAGGGTAAACATATTTACCCTGATGGGACATTACACAGTGTATGCATGGAGAAACCACGTTGTGCCCCATGAATATAAATACAAAAACAAAATTCGATTTTGTCTATTAAAATACCTTCAATTCAAAATGTCTTTAAAAATGAAACTGTGCAGTACGTGCACTTCAAGCCACCGAGTTTACCATGATTTGTTGTAGTAGCGAGAGGAAGCCAACAGACGCCATTCCACAACGCACGCAAATCTCAATAGCTCATATTGTGCGTGATACACGTACGTCATTTTTTCCACTAAAAACATAGACAAATAAAGGGGAAGTGAATGCACTTGGGAGAATGCGACTTGGGGGAGCGTCCTCTAGCACACAAACAAGGGGCGGGGTGGCCGACCCGGCTGCGGTTCCAGTCCCTGGAGCTGGGGCCGGCCGAGGGCTGGCAGCTGCCGGCCCTGGTGTGACAGAGGCCTCTGAGCCTCCGCCAATGCGGCTCTGCGGCCCTCCCCCACCTCTGTGGGGACCCAGTTCTATTCTTAGCACACAAAGAGCCAACAGCTCGGGGAATATCTGGAGGCTGCACCCTCTGACCACCACGGAAACCATCAGCCAAGAAGGCTGAGAAATCTGGGGAGGGAGAGAGAGGGAGTGGGGTGGAGAGAGGGAGAGAGAGAGAGAGAGGGAGTGGGGTGGAGAGGGGGAGAGAGAGAGAGAGGGAGAGAGAGAGAGGGAGTGGGGTGGAGAGAGGGAGAGAGGGAGAGAGAGAGAGGGAGAGAGAGAGGGAGGGAGTGGGGTGGAGAGAGGGAGAGAGAGAGGGAGGGAGTGGGGTGGAGAGAGAGAGAGGGAGAGAGGGGGGGGTGGGGTGGAGAGAGAGAGGGAGAGGGAGAGGGAGTGGGGTGGAGAGAGAGGGGGGGGAGAGAGAGAGAGAGTGGGGTGGAGGGAGAGAGAGGGAGAGAGAGAGAGGGAGAGAGAGAGGGGGAGAGAGAGAGAGAGGGAGAGAGAGAGGGGGAGAGAGAGAGGCAGTGGGGTGGAGAGAGAGAGGGAGAGGGAGAGGGAGTGGGGTGGAGAGAGAGAGAGGGAGAGAGAGAGAGAGAGAGAGAGAGAGGGAGGTTCCTGTGGCCCGGACTGTGGCCTAAGAGCCCTGAGACCATTCTCCTCCGTGTTTTCCGTTAAACCTGCTCAGCTCAGCAGGTCACAGCCAGCAGCCCAGGTGGAAATCTCCCAGTGTGGACTGGCACCCACTGGGTCTTCTTTGCTGATTTGGCCCTGACCTTGGGCACAGCCGCTGTGCTCTGGTGTCCGCGCATGGAGTTCAGGACGTGGCCGCTCCCCCGTCCCAGCCTGACTTTCCCTGGCGTAGACCCCCTGAGGCACTCCCTTCTCCAGTACCCTTGGTTGAGGCCCCATCGGGCAAGCCCTGCCCTCCCGCCCAGAGGGGCTTTGGAGCTGAGGCTTCGGCTCAGACACGGGTCACTAACTCAATTCCTGAACCCCCTGGAAGCAACGAGGGAAAATCTCCCAAACCTGAAACAACCCACGATGTTCTCCTTCTCCAACAATGACTGAAATCCTTCAAACGCCAAATGTTCATTTTCATGTTAACTCCCATGAGGCTGTTCCGATCCTCTCATGCAAAGACACAGACTAAAACACGTCTCCAGAACTCACAGCCACTCACGCTCTCTGGAATCCGGGGCTCCAAGGCAACACACGGCTTCACCATGTCAGAACCCACTCGCGGCAAGAAGGCACTGTGCTTCAGCGCAGGCCGGCAGCAACCCCCCTCGCTGTGTCGCTACGGCAGGCCCCCAGCGACCTGGCCTGTCTCTTTCACAGGGGGACGGGCACAGAGAGAAGACCACAATCTTTAGGTCAGATGGACTCCAGTTTGAGTCCCGGCCTGCAAGTAGCCACAGGGTGTTGATGTCGTCCTGCTCGTCAATAATTTTAAATATTAATAATCCTGTGGGTTCTGGCCATGTATTCAGAGAAGAATTAATGCTGGCTCAAAAAGACCAGACGGCACGGAAAGCTTTTAAGGATTTTATCAGGGAGAGAACTTAGCCTAGGATTAGCGCAGGAACGTGAGGGCTTTAATTAGGGGAGAAAGAGGTCGAGAAGCTAAGTTGGGTCCACACCAGGAGCCACGTGGGGCAAGCGTGCAGGCAGGAAAGCAGAGAGCCGGGTGGAGGCCACGGGCCATGGGCCACGGCCACGAAGGCACCAGCAACCAAGGAGGGCCCACTGTGCTCCAGGCCCTTTATTTACACCCAAAGGGGGAGTGGTTACGTAGTCTGATTGGCAGGTGGCCGTACAGGTGGGATCAGGTAGAGGCATGAGATCACACAGGGGCATGGTGAAGGCGTGGTCTCCAGCTCACTGATCTAACCAATTTTATCCTATCTGCCTGCCTATAGCAGTTTGGCTAGATAAATGACTACTTCTTAAAAAAAAAAGATTTATTTTATTTATTGAAAGAGTTACAGAGAGAGACGGAGAGATGGAAAGAAAGATCTTCCATCTGTCTGCTGGGGACTCCCCAAGATGGTCACAACAGCCAGCCCGGGGCCAGGCCAAAGCCAGGAGCCAGGAGATTCATCCAGGTCTTCCATATGGGTGCAGGGGCCCAAACACCTGGGCCATCCTCCCCTGTATTCCCAGATGCATTAGCAGGGAGCTGGATCAGAAGTGGAGCAGCCAGGACACGAACCAGCACCCATATGGGATGCATGGGTCACAGGCGGCGGCTTTACCACTACACCACAACACAGGTCCTACTTCTTAAAAAAAAAAAAAAAAGAAAAAATAGATTTATTTTTATTTGAAAGAGTGACAGTGAGAGAAGGAGAGAGAGAGAGAGAGAGAGAGAGAGAGAACCATCTATCCGTCCACTGGTTCACTCCCCAGATGGCTGCAACAGCCAAGGCCAAGAACCTGGAGCTGCACCTGGGTCCCCGCATGGGTGGCAGGGTCCAGGCACTTCCTCGGACCAACTTCCGCTGCTTTGCCAGCTGCACTAGCAGGGAGCTGGACTGGAAGCAGCTCTGCTGGGACAGTCTGCTTCTGAGCTCCCTGCTCTGTCTACGGGATGTGACTGTCACCGTCCAGCACAGATTGAGTGTGCACAGAGCTCCGGGTTTAGTTCCCCTCCCTTAGCCTCGGTCCTTTCGTTGGCTTTCCAGAGGGCAGAGCAGACCCCTGCCACTGCAATGCCAGCCCGAGGGAGGAGGCACCCTGTGCAATGGGGGAGCACAGCCTTCCTCCGCCATCGACCCCCGCACGCAGACGCCAGGAGAAGCTCCATCTCCCAGCAACCCCTGGCAACAGACGCACCTGAAATTTTACAAACCTTTCCAGAAATTGTTTTCAGAATGAATTTTTACTCCTTCCTAGCACTTTATCCTCAAGGAATAATTTCTCTTTATTGCTTTTCTTGATTGTAAAAGTAATTCCAACTTGCTTTAGAAAATTCAAGCAAGAAGCAGACATTTTTGCAGAAAATAAAAATTCCTGGCTGATACGTCTCTCCCCAGCCCACTCCCGGGAAAAAATCACCCAGCAAATACCGTTCAACAAGGCTGCGAGGGAGGGGGCTTCATTTAGTTTTGGTTTAGTTTTTTTTTAAGATTTATTTTATTTATTTGAAAGACAGAGTTACAGAGAGGTTGAGACAGAGAGAGGACTTCCATCCATTGGTTCACTCCCCAGATGGCCACAACAGCCGGAGCTGCTCCAATCCAAAGACAGGAGCTTCCTCCAGGTCTTCCACGCGGGTGCAGGGGCCCAAGGACTTGGGCCATCTTCTACTGCTTTCCCAGGCCACAGCAGCGAGCTGGGTTGGAAGAGGAGCAGCCAGGACTTGAACCGGGTCCATATGGGATGCTGGCACTACAGGCAGAGGATTAACCTACTGTGCCACAGCGCCGGCCCCACAAAACTTTTTTATAACACAGGTTTTTCATGAGTTTTTGAAGGTCCCTTATACACACAGATTTAAAATGTTTTGCACCAAAATCAGCAATTTTTTTTGACAGGCAGAGTGGACAGTGAGAGAGAGACAGAGAGAAAGGTCTTCCTTTTCCATTGGTTCACCTCCCAAATGGCTGCTGTGGCCGACGCGCTGTGGCCAGCATACCGCACTGATCCAAAGCCAGGAGCCAGGTGCTTCTCCTGGTCTCCCATGCAGGTGCAGGGCCCAAGCACTTGGGCCATCCTCCACTGCCCTCCTGGGCCACAGCAGAGAGCTGGACTGGAAGAGGAGAAACCGGGACAGAATCCGGCGCCCCAACCAGGACTAGAACCCAGGGTGCCAGTGCCGCAGGTGGAGGATTAGCCTAGCGAGCCGCAGCACTGGCCCCAAATCAGCATTTTTATATTCCATTTATCACGTACTTTTTGAAGTGCCTTTGTGTATTCTAAAATGTTCCCTTTCTATTTCTCTTTTATTATGCTTCTCTCTTATTTTTTATAAATTTCTTTCCACTTGAGCTAGTGAAGAAATGTGTAGAATACATTGAGGTCCAACCTCTGATTTAGCATCTTAATGTATAGATACTCAGTTCTTTGTGTCAAAAACAAACCAGTGCTAAAGGTTCTTTATCCTGTGTGGACGCTGAACCCCTGATTAAATGGCCACAGACATCACAAAGAAAGGGAAACAGCCGCGTTCTTACACCTGTTAACTCCCTCCACAGATGCTATTCAGGATCTGACTTTGCTGGGTCTTGAAGATTCCCAGATTAACAAGATGAGACCCATAGACCACGCTATCACAAAACACTGTCACTTATAGTAATTGCAAGGCTGTCAGGACACCCACGGGGAGCACAGACGCCCACCAATGCCAGCGCCGCCTTCTCCCCGGGAGATCTGCTTAGCAACCTCCCATGCGAAGGCGGAGGGGTTGGTTTGTGTTACTTGCCCAGGGCTGCTGCTTAACAAATTCCCCTCAACTGTGTGTCCTGAACCAGCAGCCGTTTGTTCTCTCGTAATTGAAGGATCAAAACCCAAAAACCCAGGGGTTAGCAGGGCCAGGCTCTCTCGCAGGCTTCCGGCCAGAGCCCTCCCTTGCCCCTTCTCATGTCCAGGTTGGTGGCCGTCCGTGGCTGTCCGTGGCCGTCCGTGGCCATCCGTGGCCTTCCCTGGCTGGCGGCTGCATCTCCGCAGTCTCTACCCCCATCTTGGCATGGCTTCCTCTCGGATTCGTCTGTCTCTGTGTACAAGTTTCGTCTTCCACGTCAGACAGCGATCGTGTAGGGTTTAGGGCCCACCCTAACGCGGACGAGGTCATAGCCTGGTTATACCTGCAAAGACCCTGCTCCTAAATAGGCCACAGTCGTAGGCTCCAGTGCGGGCACAGCTAACCTAGCACAGGACGCAACCGTCTAGAAGGGAAGCTGAATTTCATGGTCAAGTCACCTTGAAACCGATCTCCTTGGCTGGATCTTTACCCTGGGGCAGTTCCCACCCACACACCAACACTTCCAGAGGGAAGAGTAACCGCCGTCCACCTCAGTGATCCTCAGACAGAACCTACACGCTGGAAACAGGGTCCCGAAGAGAGGCGACCTCTCGACCTGAGCCATGGTCCTGTCCCAGCTGCTGGACGCTTTCTGGTTTGACTGCAGAAAAATCCCACGTCCCAAGAGCCCCTCAGGACCAGGCAAACTGGAGCCCACCAAGCCCACCTGAAGGCAGCACACGTCTGAGAAAATCGAGACCCTAAACAGCCACACCGAGAGAGCGGTGTGAGATCCCAGCCCTGCACATCAGTCCCTAGAGAGGGCTTCCACCCAGCCGAGGGCGGGGAAGGTGGCTGGGGGCCTTGGTGGGAGCACCAGCGTGTGTGACAGGTCTTCCGAAGGTTATGGAAGGTGTGCGTTAGGAAACGTGCATGGCTTCCAAAGTTGTGTCCCCAGACAAACTTACCTTCTAACTGCATTTTCTGAGAACTTTCTGAAGATTCCCCCCCCCCCCAATGAAAAAGCATGGGCGGGAGGAGTGGACCCCTGTAGCAGCATCGTGGACTGCGTGATCCTCCAGGAAACCGAAGCTCTTGGGGGCCTGCCCCTGAGCTGACCCCGCCCTGTCTCACAGGTGCAGGGTCGTCTTCGCTGCCTTCCCGAGAGCCACTGGTTTCCGTTTCTGTTTTGTTCTCTTGGATGTGAAAGGCGACTGAACTTTGGATCTGTCCCGAGTGTCAGCGCCCTGGGGAGAGGAAGCCCTGGGGTTGTGAACCAGCCTTAGCCAGGTGCCAGGGCCCAGTCCTGCGAAGGGACATGAACACAGCAGAGGGACGGGGGCGAGGGACACCACGGTTTTAGACACAGTCCGGCTGGAAAGAGTCCAGTCTGCACAAGATGTGAAAACAGTCCCGCTCTTATTAGAGCAGGTGGCGGAATTTGTGGCTCTCTGATACGGAAGCGGATTTAAATGGAGGTTTTATCTCATACCCCGGCTCTGGCACTCTCGTCTTGGGGCCAGGGACTCAGGTTTCTCAACTGGAAAATGAGGGAAATCATCCAAGCCCCCCAAACTCGTGGGGTCGGCATGGTGTTTGTGAAGTGCTTTGGATCTCGCAAGCACAATTCAAGTGCAGGGTGGCGTTTTGAGAGAGGAGCCCGGGAAGCTGTATTCAACTCTGCAGCACTGTCAGTTGCAAGCAGTCCTCCTAGCCCTGCACCAGGAGTAGGGCCTCGCTCACCAGGCTTCAGAGTAAAGAAAGACACACCTTTACACTTAGTGTGAAATCCTGAGAGCAGGGGCCGGCGCTGTGGTGTAATAGGCTAAGCCTCCGCCTGCAACCCTGGCATCCCACATGGGCGCTGGTTCGAGTCCCGGCTGTTCCACTTCCGATCCAGCTCTCTGCTATGGCCTGGGAAAGCAGCAGAAGATGGCTCAAGTCCTTGGGCCCCTGCACCCGTGTGGGAGACCCAGAGGAAGCCCCTGGCTCCTGGCTTCAGATCCGTGCAGCTCCGACCATTGCAGCCAACTGGGGAGTGAACCAGTGGATGGAAGACCTCTCTCTATCTCTCCCTCTCTCTGTGACTTTACCTCTCAAATAAATAAATACTTTTTTCAATGTGAGAGCAGAGTAGGTAAACATTGACCAAAGAGAGAAATATTTCCCACTTTTCACCCCTTAGCCACCCTAGATTCTGCTAGGACTTTCGGTAGCTGGACGTGGAGTGCAAGCTGCTTCCCCGAGGGCGGCTGGGGGCTGCTGCAGGGTCCTTCGCCCAGGTTCGAGGGGCTGTGGGGTTGCGATGGGAAGCCGCTCACACCCCCTCTGCCTCGTCTTGCACGTCACAATGGCGTGAGCCGTGCGGATGCGAGGATGTGAACGAGGAACCACCGCACTGGCTGAGGACAGAGCCCGGCGCAGCCAGCACCCTCTGCGGCCCCGGAATGCATGGACATGTCTGCGCTTGCTGAAAGAGTGTGGAGCCCGATGTGCGACCTAACGACCCGCACAGCTTCTCTCCCTGGCCAGGGGCCTCCTCTCGCAGCCTGCACGGACCCTCCAGTCCACGCTCCAGGAGGAAAATTCCAGAACCGCCACAGTCATGATCCTGAGCCCCTCTCCGGGTTGCAGCTGCGAATACCGACCAAGAGCAGTGACTGTCAGAGATGCCGCGTGCTGTCTCCCTCCCTCCCGCCCTCCCTCCCTTCCTTTCTTCCTCCCCTCCTTCCTCTCTTACTTTTATTTTTTTAAAGTTTTTATTTAATGAATGCAAATTGCATAGGTACAACTTCAGGAATTCAGTGGTTCTTCCCCCCCATACCCACCCTTCCACCCCGACTCCCGTCCCACCTCCTACTCCCTCTCCCATCCCATTCTTCATTAAGGTTCCTTTTTTAATTAGCTTTATATACAGAAGATCAGCTCTATACTAAGTAAAGATTTCAATAGTTTGCACACACACACACAACATATAAAGTACTGTTTGAGAACAAGTTTTACAGTTAATTCTCATAGTACAACTCATTAAGGACAGAGGTCCTGCATGGGGAGCAAGTGCACAGTGACTCGTGTTGTTGATTTAATAACTGACACTCTTACGTATGACATCAGTGATCACCCAAGGCTCTTGCCATGAGCTACCAAGGCTATGGAAGCCTTTTGTGACCACAGACTCCGTCAGTATTTGGACAAGGCCATAAGCAAAGTGGAAGATCTCTCTTCCCTTCAGAGAAAGGTACCTCCTTCTCTTATGGCCACTTCTTCCCACTATCTCCCTTACTTTCAAACCAATGGGCACTTCCTTTAAGTAAAATATTCAAAAAAAAAATTCCATTGGAGCTCCTCTCCCGTCTTTCCTTCCCAATCCGCCTTTCACATCTATGCCTACTTCACCCCAATGCTGTGCGGAGAGGTGCCGAGTGCTACGAAGAAGAAGGATGGCGTGTCGTCGAAATGCTTTGGTCTCTAGAACTTGAAGAAACTTCACGATTCTCCCAGGGACCCACAGCACCTGAAGGACCAAACATTTCTGCACCAAGGGCAGAGGAGAAGCCAAAGGGAAAGGTGCCGTGACGAGGAGACACCAAGACCTGGAGGCCGTCGGAGCTTCATGGGAGCTGGTGCCGGGCTTGGAGAGTCCTGATCCCCAGGGAGAAGCCATGTTTCCACACTTCCGTCCATGTGCGGTGGTCAGCTGGCAGTCGGATCTGGTCATGGGTTGAAGGTACGTGCCTGTCCGGGTAGTGCCATCATCAAAGAGTGACAGTGACACTGACAAGCAGAGCTGTTTTGGTTGGCACTGCTGGACAAGGACTTCCGGATCTCAAATGGCTGCATAGTCCCCCCTCCCCAGGAGCCAGGGAACAGTGAGAGCTAGGGCTCCACTTGCCCTTGCGGGGACCAAAGTCCTCCGGGAAGCTGCTCTCCAGGACTTGAAGGAAGGAGACAGAACAAAAGACCAGCTGGCTTCGGGGAAAAACCCAGGAGGCTCTAAGTCAGAAAAGCACCTTGTCACATGTCCCTTCCCCAAACGCACAGGAGGCAGCAGCCTGGCCCCCGCCAGCCCCCAGCCAGGACAGAGACATGGCAGGGCTTGGAGGATAACTCGCCCTTGTGGTGCGAGGTCAACACAGACAACAGGTGCGTGGGCGTGGAACTCCTTGAACTCTGAGTGGGAGAAATGGTTCTTCTGCAGTGGGAGAATGTGGCCCAGGGCCAGGAGTCAAGACAATCATTTCAGAATAAAAAGCCCCAGCGACACCTGCCAGAATCTGCCCTACTCACTTCTACAAATGTTGACCTTAAAAGGAGAAGAAAAAAAAACAAAACAAAACAGAAAAGAACCCAAAGACAAATGGGCCAGGGACTTGAATAGACATTGCCCAGAGAAGACACAAAAACAAACAAGCCCATGACAAGACAGGCTCACTCATCAGTAGGGAAACGCAGATCAAAACCTCAGTGACGTTACCTCTTATACCCATTAGGATGGCGGCCATCCAAAGAGAGAAAATAAACGTTGGCAAGAATATGGGGAAATTGGAACTCTTGTGCCTTTTGCTGGGAACATAAAACTGTGCAGCCACCAAGGAAAACCGCATGCAGCTTGCTCAAAAAACCAAATATAGGATTACCGTACAAACCAGAAATTCCACTTCCAGGTACATACTGCAAAGAACAGGAGGCAGGGCCTCCCAGAGGTGTTTGCCCTCGCACATTCAACGAGGCATCGACCGCAGCAGCAGGAGGATCAACCCGGAGACCGCCAATGGAGGAACAGATAAGCAGACCGCGACGCACGCACACGAGGGGTTATCACGCAGTCTGACAAAGGAAGGAGGCTCGAACCCCTGCTGCAGCCCGCGGGAGCCCTGAGGACGTCGCCGAGTGGAATAAGGCCGCAGGACACGGGTGCAGTGTGCTCCGCTCACGTGGGTGCCCGCAGCCGTCACAGAGACAATGAGCAGGCAGTGGCCGTCCAGGCCTGCAGGAAGCCGGAGGGAGGGTCACTGTTTGACGTTTACAGAGTCCCAGCCCTTGAACGCCAAGAGTCCTCAAGGTTGGCGGCACAACAGCGTGGACGCAAACACTACTGAACCGTGCTGCAAGTGGTCAGGATGGGTCAGTCTTACATCATGTGCATTTTACCACAATTGGACTGTTTTAAAATAATCGTTGGAACAAAGTCATAGGAAGTCCACACACAAAGATTTGCAAAGGTAGGAGACATGGACACGTATTGCAGGATTATTTGTAATTTACAAATTCTGAAAACAATATAGATGTGCAAATACATGACAGTATACACACAGGATGGAATACTACGCAGTCATCTTTCTTCTTAAATTTTTTCTTTCTTTATTTATTTGAAAGGCGGAGAGACAAAAAGATGGAGAGACAGATAGGGGAGACAGACAGGGAGAGAGACAGAGAAAGAGAGAGAGAGAAAGAGAGAGAGAGAACCTTCCACCCACTAGTTCACTTCCCAGCTGCCCACAACAATCAGGGCTGGGCCAGGCCAAAACCAGGAGTCTGAAATTCCATCCAGGCTCCCACATGGGTGGGAGGGACCCAGTTACTGAAGCCTCCATCTGCTGCCTCCCAGGGCGCACGTCAGCAGGAAGCTGGATCAGCAAAGGATCTGAGATTCAAACCAAACACTGCCGTGGGGGATGTAGGTGTCCCAGGCACCAAACTTAACCACTGCACCAAACTCCCTGCTTCCACGCAGTCATTTGTTAAAACATTTGTTTATTTATTTGAAAGGCAAAGTTACAGAGAGGCAGAGGCAGAGAGAGGAAGGGGAGGAGTATCTTCCGTCTGCTGATTCACTCCCCAAATGCTTGGAGCTGTGCTGATCTGAAGCCAGGAGCCAGGAGCTTCCTCCGGGTCTCCCGCGTGGGTGCAGGGGCCCAAGGACTGGGCCACCTTCTGCCTCCTTCTCGGGCACATTAACAGGGATCTGGATCGGAAGTGGAGCGGTTGGGACTTGAACAGGCGCCCGTATGGGATGTCGGCACGGTCCCCATGTGGTCATTTTAAAAATAGATCTTCACGGAAAGATGTTAAAGATCTGTCTTCAACGTTAAAAGCCAATTACAGCCGGCGCTGTGGCTCACTAGGCTAATCCTCCGCCTGTGGCGCCGGCACACCGGGTTCTAGTCCCGGTCGGGGCGCCGGATTCTGTCCCGGTTGCCCCTCTTCCAGGCCAGCTCTCTGCTGTGGCCTGGGAGTGCAGTGGAGGATGGCCCAAGTGCTTGGGCCCTGCACCCCATGGGAGACCAGGAGAAGTACCTGGCTCCTGGCTTCGGATCAGCACGGTGCGCTGGCCACAGTGTGCCATTGGAGGGTGAACCAACGGTCTCTCTCTCTCACTGTCCACTCTGCCCGTCATAAAAACAAAAGGCAGTTGCTGCAGAGCTCTTTAGAGCGTCCCAACCGTATTTTTAAGGGCTTGTGATTGAAGAGAAGCTCTCAAAGGCGGCCACCTGCGGGGAAGAACACTTTCTTTCTCTGCAGGTTTTACCGTCTGCATCTTTACCAGAGGCACGCCTTTCGCTGAGAATAGAAACACGGGTAGGAAACAGTTCTCCAGGCTCCAACAGTAACTCGCAGACAGTCTCAGCCTCCACCGAGAGTTGGCCAGCGTGCGTGCGATGCTCCGGGCTGGCGCCACGGCTCTCGTGCTGCCCGAGTGTTTGCTGTCACCGCTCCTGTCTCAGCCCTGCTTGAGTCGGGACAGACTCACGCTTCTGCAGTGACAAGCCCGCTACAACGCTTCATTTCCCTCAGCACGGACTGGGCAACCCTCCGGCTTCTCGCGTCGCAGAGGAAGGAGAGGGTGGGAGGGTCACGGTGCTCTTCAAGTCGGGCCTGGAGGTGGCTGCCCACTCCCCAGGGGCCGGCATCCACTCCCAACCCCACTTAGACGGAGACCATCTTCTCGGCCTCGCTAAGAAGCCGGAGGGCAGGGCGTGAGCGCCGACAGGCGTGCACCGCGCGACTGGCAGGCTGACGTGCGTCTCTCGGGTCGAGACGACGTCTCTGCCCGTCTTGCAGGTGAGGGTGCTCTGCGTGGCTCTTTCCTTGAGATCAAGAACTGGCAAGGGGCGAGCGCCCAGGGGAGCCCATTCCAAGCGTCCAGCCCGCCCTTCCCGGTCCCCTTGAACTACAGCCTCAGCTCCCCCTGATCCCAGTAGGGAAGAACGCTGTTGGCACCCCCAAGGGACGGCACTGGGGTTGCTGTCGCTGTCCCACGATACCCCTCCCCCTGCCCTCTGCACCCTTTAAGAAGCAACAGCTGACCTCAGCTTCCTCACTCACACTCAGGCCCCCTGCCCGGTCCTGAGCCCGTCTCTGAGTCTCTGCAGCTCAGGACCTAGGAGCCCGTGGACATCTGCCAGCCACGGCCTCTCCACCTCCTCCCTCCCAGCAGTCACCTTGGGCCAGGCTGATGGCCAGGCCGATGGCCAGGCCCCTTGACTCCCTAGCCCGGCAGTCCCCCACTTTCCAGCTCTGGGTCCCAAAGTCCTCCTCCCTCCCCCAGGCTCAGGCTGCAGAGTAGCAGGGGTTGTGGTCACTCACGGGTGTGAATGCATCTCCTAACCACCCAAGCCCAGGCACCCGTGAGCCAGCCCCAGAGCACTGTAGGAACAGCTAAATGGACGGCTCCTGCCCCTCCCTTCTGGAGAGCCCGACTCCCACTTCCCACCCCAGTCCACCTGGGCAGTGCCGGTCAACTCTGGACAGCGTCTGAGATGTGGACCCCACCCTCGTCCCCGGGACCCTGCACCCCGACAGCGTCTCCATGGAAGCTCCACTTCGCCCCTAGTTGACGACGGAACAGCCCAAGTGCAGCATGGGAATGTGTGCATTGCTAGGGACCAAGTGCCCTCCTGAAAGAAACAGAAGAGAATGAAATATGGGGCCGCCTGGCCAGAACGGAACCGACTATGTGCCGTTAACGAGCCGTGCGGAGCGCGCTGAGGGAAATCCCAGTGCGGTCGTGGCAAGGCGGTGTCGGAGTTGTTCAGGAGGAACCGTGGTGAGGACTGAACTGCTTTGTCTTCCGGGCAGCCCCTCCTCCTGCTGGGGTTACCCCTCCCCTCTGGGGCGTCCTGGGAACGTCCGGGTCCATGACAATGGCCTGGACGCCTGATGGACGTCGGGCCAAGGAGGGAGACTCTGAGCACCCTTGAGTGTCCTGAGGAGGCTGGGTCTCTTCTGAAACTGATCAGCCAGAGCCCATGTGTGTGTGTGTGCACGCGTGTGCACATGTGTGTAACCCGGAGGTGAGCCTGTCTCCGTGTGAGGCTGACCCTTGTCTTGGATGGCGGGCGGGAGCGGTTGGGGGCGCCATGTAGAACGCAGTGACCGCGACAAGGAAGAGGCTGGCGCAGGAACCGCGAGAGCAGAAGCCAAGGTCCCCAGCACTGGCCCCCCCTGGGTCCCCCGGAGCCCATGGTCTGGTTCCACTCCACCCTGAGGCTCAGCAGTCCCAGGCCGTGGGTTCACAGAGGCCCCTCTGCTTTCAAAATGAATTTCCCTTCCTGTGTAGGCAGCTCACGGGGTTTTCTGTGTTTACAACCGGAATTCCTAATTGAAGGAGTTAAGAAAGGCCAGGACGGATCAGCTGGCCATCAGGACTTCCCCTCCGCACTCCCGAGACGCTACAGCAAGCATCTGCCTGGCACGCAGGCAGCAAACATTCGTCTTCACTGTTCTGACCAGCTTTCTCGCGACTGGCGAATCGTGAACCTCACTTCACGTGGAGTACGCGCATCCACGTTGAGTGGCACCAAACCTCGCTATTTGAATTTTGGCACCTGAATTCCCAGCAGAACCTGCCCGTCTTTCTCAGATCTGGTTAGTAGAATCTCAAGTTTCCTGATTTCAAGCCCTGGGGTTTTTCCCTCTAAACTGCAAGGTGATTGTCCTAAGTGGGTGCACAAAGTCCCCACAGCTCGACACAGCACCCAACGGCCACAAGTCCACAGAAACAGGCTCACCACCCAACTGCGTGCGCGCCTGGTCACGTGTCCAGAATCTAACAGGAAGCAGGAAACGGGCCACAAAGAAAGGGGCACTGACTTCTGCCTCGGCTCCCCCGGGGAAGGTGTCTGGGTGGGCCCTCACATTGACCCCACCCCTCTGTCAGCCAGGCCTGTGCCAGCCACGGGGCACTCAGAACCAAGGGCTGCAGTGTGCCGGTCCTCCTGGGCCTTCAGAGTCAGCCGGAAGCCGGGCACGCGGCCCGGAACCTCAGTGCCTGTGGGCACAGACAAGAGATCAAGGCCGCCGGCCAGGCCGGTCCACGGACACCGTGGGGAGCAGTGGGAGCAGGGAGACTGGGCCCTGATGGTGGAGGAGGAGGGCTGCCAGGCGGAGTGGGAAGAGCGTGGGGTGAGGGCGGTGGACAGGGCTGAACAGAAGCCTGGCGTGGCAGGTGCCTGGGGCCTGAGACACTGCGGCCGACCAGTCAACTGCAGGAACAAGTCCCATAGGGCCAGGGAGAGCAATGCCTTTCTCTTGCCCTCTTTTGCTTTTTTCCTTTTTTTTCAGTTTACTATCAGATTTATTGAGACACAGTTCACGCACCACAAAGTCTCCCCATTTCCACGTGCAAACCAAAGCTCTCGGTGCATTCGCCATATTACACACTAATCACCTGTGTCTAATTTTAAATGATTCCAGCTCCCCAAAAAGGAAAGCCACTCTCACCTCCCATGCCCTGGGAGCCCCTCATCCACTCTCCGTCTCTAAAGGTGCCTCTATTTGGGACATCCCGTGCAAATGGGATTCTGCTATCCGCACTCCTCTGTCACAGGCTGCCTTCACTTAACGAGAGGTTTTCCTGTCGCTCTGTGTTGTAGCAGGCGCAGGGCTCCACTCCTACTGTCAGGTGACAAAGTGACCGTAGGACGACGCTGCATTTCCTCCCCTTTGTCGGTGGACTTAGGCTTTGCTTCCACCCGGGCTCTTCCGAGTGACAGCGCGGTGAGCACCCGGGTGCGAGCTTTTGTGTGGTGTCCGGTTTCTCTCTCTCAGGTGCACCCTGGGAGTGGACAAGGTGCATCCCACAACTCACACTTCGTGTCTTGAGAGCCGCCGCCGCCTCTCGTCCTAGGAGCACACACGCTTCACGTTCCCACCAGCTTCTCGCGAATCTCCCGGCACTTCCTGTCTCCTGTCAGCAGGTTTGCTACAGCCCTCCTGGGGGTGTGGCTGACGCTTCATCTGCATTTCCCTGGTGACCAATCACATTGGACCCCTCTTTGTGTGCTTTTTAAATATTTTATTAACAATAATTGTACGTTTTTGTGAGCTCTAGTGTAACATTTCAATCCCTGTATGCAAGGTGCATACAGATGAAGTCAGGACAATCAACGGTCTCCCCTCTCTGAGATGCCCTTACGATGGGAGTCTTGGAGATTTTGACTTTTATTTACTCATACAATACATGACAGGTTATTATGAACTGTGGTCACTGCGCTGTGCTGTGTAACACTCGGAACGCGTTCCTTTGCACTAACTCTGACCTGGTACCTGGGAACCCAACTCCCTCCTCCTTGCCCCAGACTTTAGTAATCCACTTACATACAGCCATCTGCTTTTTTACTTTTTTTAAAGATTTATTTATTTGAAAGTTAGAGTTAGAGAGAGAGAGAGATACCATGAGATCTTTCAGCTGGTGGCTTGTTCCCTATGGCTGCAACGGCTGGGGCTGGGCCGATCTGAAACCAGGAACCAGGAGCTTCTTCCAGGTCTCCCATGTGGGTGCAGAAGCCCAAGCACTTGGGCCATCTTCTGCATATTTGCCTAGGCCATAGCAGAGAGCTGGATCAGAAGTGGAGCAGCTGGGACTCAAACTGGTGCCCACATGGGATGCTGGCAGCACAGGTGGAGACTTAACCTGCTGTGCCACAATGCCAGCCCACTAAAGTCCCTGCTTAATGTCCAGTAAGTCCCTGACTTCTTGGCGTGAGGCTTGAGGGAGCTGAGGGACACCACTTTGGACTGGATGGAGAGAAGCTTCCTGCCCCAGAAATCACAGCAGGGGGCTCACGGGGCCAAGCTGCACACAGGCGGCGCTCTGCGAATCCATGGATGTATTCAGTTCACGTCATACGAAGGATATCTTTCCTCTGAAATTCACCATGTTTAAATGCATGTGTAGACGTCTAATGTGCTGGAAGCGTCTTTCATACAGCAACACCACTACTGGGTGTGTAACCAAAAGACACGAGCTCACTGCTCAGATAGACACCTGCTCCACCACAACGGCCCAAAGCCGGATCATCCAAGGCGTCCGTCATCAGAATGGATGAAGGCAGTGCGGTCTGTGCAGGCCAGGGAACGCTATTCAGACGTAAAAGAGGTTGAAATCCTGTCGTCTGCCACAAAACGGACGGAGCTACAGGACACCGTATAAAGAACAAACACTTCGGCCGGCGCTGCGGCTCACTAGGCTAATCCTCCACCTGCGGCGCCAGCACACCGGGTTCTAGCCTCAGTTGGAGCGCCGGATTCTGTCCCGGTTGCCCCTCTTCCAGGCCAGCTCTCTGCTGTGGCCCGGGAGTGCAGTGGAGGATGGCCCAGGTGCTTGGGCCCTGCACCCCAAGGGAGACCAGGAGGAAGCACCTGGCTCCTGGCTTTGGATCAGCGCAGCGCGCCAGCTGTAGCGGCCGACCGTTTTGGGGGTGAACCAACGGAAAAGGAAGACCTTTCTCTCTCTCTCACTGTCTAACTCTGCCTGTAAAAAAAACAAAAACAAAAACAAAAACAAAAACCTTCATGTTCTCACTTATATGTAGAGCTAAAAAAAAAAAAAAGAAAAAGGAAAAAGCACCATCCTCAATCTGAACACCGACCAAAGGCTCCAGGGGGTGGGAGGGATACAGGAAATTTGGATTTGAGAAAATGGGAGGGGGTAGCTGACGTAGTGGCACAGGGGTAAAACCACCATCTCAACGCCAGCATCCCATATGGCCGCTGGTTCGAGTCCTGGCTACTCAACTTCCGATCCAGCTCCCTGCCAATGGCCTGGGTAAAGCAGTGGAAGATAGCCCAAATGTCTGAGCCCCTGCACCCACGTGGGCGGCCTGGATGCAGCCCCTGGCTCCTGGCTTTGGTCTGGCCCAGCCGTGGCTGTCGGAGCCACCCGAGAAGTGAGTCAGAGGATGGAAGATTTCTCTCCCCGCCGCCTTTTTGTAACTCTGACTTTCAAATAAATCTTTTTTAAAGAAATCCTTTTTAAAAAACAGGGAAATCTGGGTGTGATTGTGACAATATATATCACTGTTACGAGATGTCAACAACAGGGGAGGCTGGTGTGAAATCCATGACAACTCCGTACTACGTCACAATCCTGGTTTTGTAAGTTAAAAACTACTCTGAAATTAAAAGCTAAAGACAAAGTCAACCTCCAATTTTTAATTTGTTAGTTGTGTGGCTTTGGGCAAGGTACACGATCCCCCTAAGACAGCTTCCACATCTGCAAATCGGGTGACACATACTGAGCTCCTAGCCTTGCTGTGAAAGTTGTATAGTGTGTTGGAAGAACCCGCCAGGTGCCGGCCCCCATAACTGTGGCTCCTCTCCTGTCTCCTACCTGACAGGGGACGGTTCTGCTTTGGGGCCCTGTCCTGCATGTCATGTCTGTGACTCACCTCCTAACAACAAGCAAACGCCCCGTTGGCCCAGGGAAGGAATGTCCATCACTCAGCTTAGCTGAGATCCAGCCCGATCCAATCAGCAAACACTCCTGCACCTGCCCAGCGGGGCAAGTTCAAGGAGGGGTCATTTGCCCCTTCTGCTAACCTCGGGCCTCCCCATCTCAGCGGCAGTGGCACAAGGACGGGGGACAGCTCATGGAGAGCGTGTGCTGTGAGCTCCGGGCTCAGACCTTCTGGGAAGGTCATGCAGGAGGTGGTTCCTGGGGCAGAAAGGGAAGGTGCCGGGGAGGGGGGGTGGCACTTCCCCCAGGGGGGGCCTGCTGTGTAGACACAGACGAGCCAGGGCTGGGAGAGTCCCGGGGAGCCTGTGGTTGAGCAACAACTACGTGGAACAGAGCGGGAGACCCAGCGGCAAGGCGAGGCCTCCAGGAATCCCTGCTGGCCCCACACCTGGCTTCCCTGGGTGCAACCTGAGGCCAGGGGTCTCCCGCGTGGCTGTGTGTGCGA
This sequence comes from Oryctolagus cuniculus, assembly GCF_051225735.1. Taxonomy (NCBI): domain Eukaryota; kingdom Metazoa; phylum Chordata; class Mammalia; order Lagomorpha; family Leporidae; genus Oryctolagus; species Oryctolagus cuniculus. Next base: position 4,517,717 of record NC_142869.1, on the reverse strand, counting down.
TTGCTCTGGGGACAGTCAGCTTCCAGGCAGAGAGGCGGACTGCCGTCTGACCCGCACCTCCCCTAGGTGTGCAGGGCTGGCCTGGGGTCAAGGCAGAGGCCCCACAAAGCGGGACCTGCTGCCAGTGCCTGCCAACACCCATGGCCAAACCCAGGGAGGCTCTGAGTCCCCAGGCTCCACCCACCTCTTCCCAGGCGCTGGCTGGGGCTTCCTGGTTTTGCTGCCCAGTGGTTTCCAAGGTGGCTCAGTAGGTGCACGGGAGACGTCAGCTGCTCACATGAAATCATGTGGAACGTGTACCGTCAGCCCTCTGTGCCTGTGTAGGCTGCGTCCAAAACTCAACCGACCGCAGGTCACAAATCATTTTGAAAACTTACGTCTTACTGAATCCAAGCAGCCTCTTTTTCCCCATCCTTATTCCCTGAACAGTAGAGCATGATCTGTTTGCACAGCACCCACGTCGTTTTAGGTGTCACAGAGATGCAGAGAGGGTGTGGCAGGTTACAGGCAAAGGCCACACCCCGCCTTCGTGCAGCCTGAGGTCTGCAGGGGGTCCCGGAGCCATCTCTGAGGACACTGCGGGATGGCTGGCACAAAATGCACGCTGCGCACTGAACATCTGGCTGCCCTGGGGCGCACCTGCTGCAGGTCTCGGGTCTCTGCACACAGGCAGGGTGATGGGGACGGATCAGGGCCACAGGAGATCACCAGGGCGGGGCCTTTGTGACGCCATTAGAATCCCTCTAAGAAGAGACGCCAAAGAGCGAGCACACTCTCTCCCTCTCCCTCTCCTCTCTCTCTCTCTCTTCCCCAACTTCTGTAACTCTTTAAAATACATAAATAAATATTTTTTAAAGTTTTTTTAAATGACGTAAGTGCCTGTTGTTAAGCCACCATCTATGGTATTCTGTTATTTACTCCTGGGCAAAATCCCAAACTAAAAAACTGTGCTTTCTGTTTATAGTTGATCAACTTTTATTTATTTTTTTAAAAAATGCATTTATTTATTTGAAAGTCGGAGTTACAGAGAGAGACGGAGAGACAGAGAGAGAGAGGAATCTTCCATCTGCTGACTGAGTCCCGAGATGGCCACACAGCCAGGGCCAGGAGCCAGGAGCCTGGGGCTCCCTCCAGGTCTCCCACGTGAGTGCAGGGGCCCAAGCACTTGGGCCACCTTCTGCTGCTTTCCCAGGCCGTTAGCAGGGAGCTGGGTCGGAAGTGGAGCAGCCGGAGCTTGAACGGGCACCCATATGAGATGCCAGTGTCGCAGGTGGCAGCTTTTCCTGCTACGTCACGACACTGGTCCTGGTTTATCAGCTTTTAAAGCGAAAGCTGATTTGAGTTACTTTCCAAGAAACACCTCTCCCACGTGTGACTGGCCTCTCGGAGACGGAGCCCTGAAGGAGCGCATTCCATCCGTGTTCCTGTCCTGGAGGACAGCGCTGGGCTCGCGCTCATGTCTATAAGAATCCTCCCACAGGGGCAGCCCTGGGACTCCGGCCTCCCGGCGAAGTTCCATTCCCAGTCTCAGCTGCTCCACTTCCTGCTCCAGCCTCCTGTTAACACACCCTGGGAGGCAGCAGTTGATGGCACGAGTACTCAAGTTCCTGCCACCCACCTGGGAGACCTGCGCGGAGCTCCTGGCTCCCAACTAGGCCTGGCCCAGCCCCCGCTACTGCTAGCATGTGGCAAGTAAACCAGCAGATGGACCATACATCCCTCACTCTCCCCGCTTTCTCTTTCTCTCTCTCTCAGCATTTGAAGGGGATAAAAGCAAATTTTAAAAAACAATATTTCAACACTTGATATTTTTCATTTAGCTATTTTTCAACTTCAGTCTAACTCCCATGCAATCTTAATTTTATAATTTGGGACATGCATTTTTCCAAATAACATAAAATTTCCAGCCCTTCTTGAAAATTGAAAAAAGTGTTTGCAGCTGAGGCTGTTGGTGTCCGGCAGGTCTGGAGGCCTGCTCAGCTCACTCCGCGTGGAGAAAACAGGGACAGAGAGCGATGGAACCAAGGGTCCTCCCGGAGCTGTGGAAGATGCCGCGTCCCCAGAGCCTGCATGCGTGACCCCAGTGTGCGTGGTTGTTTGCAACGTCTGTCGCTAGTCACCCCCACTGATAACAAGCCACGTTTTCAGACCACGGACCACTTACGTGTTACCTTCGCAAAGCATAGTTGCCTTTTGTAAAAGACTTATTCGTTTGGAAGGCAGACCGACAGAACGGGAAAGAGACAGAACAGGAGAGAGAGATCTGCCATCCACCAGTTCACTCCTCAAATGGCCATAACAGCCTGGCCTGGGCCTGGAACTCCATCCGGGTCTCCCACATGGATGGCCGGGTTCCAAGCACGCGGGTCATGTTCCGCTGCCTTCCCAGGCACATCCGCAGGGAGCTGAACTGGCACTCTGATAAAGCCAGCATCTCAGGCGGCAGCTTAACCCGATGTGCCACAGCGCCCGTCCCCAGGATGATGAGAGACGCGCTTGTATGTGACAAACCTCAGTGCAGAAGACAAGGGGATTGTCACCAGGTCCTCAATGGCCGTGTCACTGAAAAACTAGACAAACTGGAGAATCCCACACCCTGCAGCTTGAGAACTTCAGGGCGTCCAGGGCCCAGCTGGCCCTCTGTGTGAGCACCTGCCCGACTGCGCTGCCCCGGCTGGCCCTCTGTGTGAGCACCTGCCCGACTGCACTGCCCCGGCTGGCCCTTGTGTGCTCCCAGGCTGTGGCAGGACGGTCTCAGCAGCATCTGCCCGACTGAGCTGCCCGAGGGGCGGCCTCGGCCCTCCCCGTTCTTTCCCCTCAGCCGTGCAATGTGAGAACACACAGAAAACCCCAGACTCAAAGTGTCTGCAGTGAGAGGACCTCTGGGGTCTCCCGTCCAGTGCTTTGATGGACAAGGACGTGTGAAGACACTGCAGATGTGTGCCGCCCCTGTCACGGTCATTCGGCCAGCTGGGGCTGAGCCAGGGCCGTGTTCTGCCGGCCTGACTTCAGGCTTCTGTCTTCTCTCCCACCTGAGTGACTTCAAGTGCACCAGCCCTGCCCAACCCCCCACCACTGGGGTTCCTATACCCCAGCCCTTGTCATCTTCCATTGCCGCCAGCTCCGGCAGGGACCTCCTCTCCCTGAAGTTGCATTTAGCCAACAGCTGTGTTACTCACTTAATTAAATGGGCGGACGCAGCTGCCACCCTTGTCCTTTAATTCCCTCAGTGCATCCTGTTTCCATGGTGCCTAAACACGCCCGCCCGCCCCCTGCCCTGCCCACCACCCACAGGCCCCTCCCATGGCATACACGGCCTCCCTGGTGCTGTCTTCCCCACGTGGCGAGCGCCAGAACAGGAGGTGCAGCTACTACAGAAGCGCACCTGCCACCTCGGAAGAGCCAGAGCCCACCCAGATGCAGGATCCATGGAGACGCTCACACGTAGCCGTTGAAGGAGATTAAAAGCAGAAGGAACCGTCCATCGTCAGAAGTGAGAAGACTCCCTTGGCTCTCCAGCCCAACTCAGCAACTATGCAATTAGCCTCCACGGTGCCCAGGTCCCCGGCTGTGTTGGAAAAATAGAAGAGGAAGCGACGTCCTCTCTGGTTTCAAAAGAACATAAACGTTCGCACATGAATATCCGCGTATTTGAGACAGAGAATGCCCATCTCCAGCTCACTCCCCAAACGCCAGCTGCAGCCGGGAGCGGACTAGGAGTGAAGCCGGCAGCCAGGAACTCAATCCACGTCTCCCGCGTGTGTGGCAGGGACCCAACCACTTGAACCAGCACTGCTGCCTCCCAGGGTGGGCAGTGGCAGGCTGGAGCCACGAGCGGGAGCCAGAAATCCAACACAAGCGCTCCAACCAGGGACGCAGATGTCTCAACCCCTGGGCTGAACACCTGCTGCAGGCCGTGTCGGGCTGGACAGGAAGAAAGCCTGCATCCTCGCACAGCGTGTCGTCACCCTGCTGGGTGCCCACGGAAGTCAGGAGCATCCTCACAGGCAGGGCAGAGGCCCTCCCTGTCCACAGAGCCTCAAGGAGCGGACAAGCCCCTGACCCTCGCCGACGGCCCCATCCCCACCTTGTGCTAAAGAAGATGCGGCACGAACGTGTCCACAGCCAGCCCCAGCTAGGGACCCCCACCTGCTTGCTTGCCTGTTTCTCACTACTGATCATATGCGGGAGGTACGGGTGTTGCTGGGGACTGTCCTATGGGAGTCAGATTCAGGAAAGCTGGGGTGTCCTGGAACCCCATTTGTAGGAAGCCAAGATTCCCCAAAGCAGACCTGCAGAAGGACTAGCAGCTGGGGTGGATCGGCTGTGTGGTTCAGACAGTCCAGTTTGACAACCCCCAGGAGGAGAGGCAACGTCAGGGAACAGAGCTGCTGATGGGTAGGGGCCCAGGCGGGGCCTGGTGGCGTCAGCTGGGCCACAGGGCTCTCTCCAGCCAGCCAGCCTGACATCCCGTGTCCACATGGGCCTCTGGTGCCTTCTCCCATTCGGAGCCTATCCGTACGCTCCTGAGCTGATCTGCATGGCACAACTACCTTGACCCAAGGCCTCCCAAGGTCAACCTTGTGTTCTCTTCCCCATCCGTGCCTTCCCCCTCCTCCCTCCCTCTGACTCCTGGCGCCTCCCTCAGCCACCAGGACTCCACTTTTGCAGAGCTGCACTACCAGGGCCACCTCCTTGGCTGCCACGCCACCTGGTACAGGTCCCAGGCCCTACAGTGCAGGCCTCACTTCCCCGTTTTAAGCCAGTAGAACCAGCCAACAGTGGCCAGCTGGAGTGGGACGAGGGTCCAGCCAGGGGTACAGACTGCCATCACGGAACAGCCCAAGTGGCTGCGTCACTTGGGGGAGGGTGGGGGGTCCAGCTGTGCCAATGACGCCCATGGGTGGCCAGGGTCTAGGCCACAGCTGGCGCAGCAGTAATGCAAGGGTTGGACCCAGCCAGAAAAGGGCAGGTGGCAGCCAGCCCATGCCTGTCCTGAGAAGGAGGGAGGAAGAGTCCGGACATCCACGGGGGGACCCTGTGACAGGCAGGTGGCTTTCCTGGGACTGCGGGAGACACATCCTCCCTCTGTGCAGAGGGGGAGGAGGGGCCCCTGGAGCCCCTCCTGACCAGCGTTTCTCAAGCATTGCTTGTGACCAAGACCCACAACAAACAGCACATTTTACATAGTGGCCCATTGTGCACACACACACACACACACACAACACAAAACACTGCGTACAGAGTACAACGTGCTCTGAAATTTTTCTATTTCCTTTTTAAAATGCAGACAGCAAAATGGTCCCATGCCTCTATCAGGGATGGGGAACCTTTTTTTTGCTGACATTTATATATGTATGACATCGTTTGCAGGCCGTACAAAATTACCAACGTAAAAATCAGGCTGCTACAGAAGCATTAAATTTCGAGTCCCACCTGCAGCTGGCTTGGCAGGGCAGGAACAAACGACCTCACGGGCCCCATTCAGCCCGTGGTCAGCCTGCAGAATCGTAACAACCTCCCGTGTAGGTATGTGTCACACATCGGTGAACAGCTGCAGGGTGTTAGCACATCTGGCCCAGTGAAAGGGAAAGGGGTCGCTCACACTTAGCACGAGGAGCGCGTATTATCACTTATTGGAAAACGCGCAGGCTGGGAAGACCGCCCGAGGAGATACGGTGACACTCCAGAGAGAGGAGCCGGACAGCCCACAGCTCCCTAACTGGATAAGGGTGTGCTCGCGTCAGAGCAGGAAGAGACACAGTTGCGGGGGGGAGATGACTCCTGGCAAGCCCAGCACGAATGCGTGTCACAGGTGCTCGGCTGAGCCAAAGCAAGTGCGCGGAATCTGCCCTAGTTCTGTCCCTCTCCCGGAAATCCAGAGCAGCCAAACCCAGCCCGCGGCGACAGAACGCAGCTCCGCGGTGCCTGGAGGGAGGGGCTGTTGGTGGAGGCTGAGTACAAAGCACACCGCAGAGCCTTCTGGAATGACGGAAAGGCGCTAGATTTGGTTGGCACCACTGTTACATAAGTGGCGTACTTACCAAAGCTCACTGGGCTTACGTAAAAATGGGGCAGAGTTGTGGCACAGAGTTAAGTCAGCTGCCTCTTGTCACGGGCATCCCAGTTCAAGTTCAGGGTGCTCTGCTTCCCAGCCAGCTCCCTGCTAATGCATCTGAGAAAGCAGCAGAAAACTGCAGGGTCCTCGGGCCCCTGCCCCCCACGTGGAGACCCACATGAAGCTCCTGCCCGGGTTCAACCTGGCCCAGCCCTGGCTGCTGCCAGCACCTGGGGAGTGAACCAGCAGATGAAAGATCTCTCTCTCTCTCTCTCTCTCTCTCTCTCTCTATCTCTCTCTATCTCTCTATCTCTCCCCCTCTCTCTGTAACTCTGCCTTTCAAATGAATAAATAAACCTTTTTCAAATGGATACATTTCATTGTATGTAAATTAGACTTCTCTAAAGTTGATTTTTAAAAAATTAACTACAATTAATAACCATGCTCAATTGAAGACCTCACAGACAGTGTACTTGTAAGAAAAAAAGAGGGGCTGGTGCTGTGACATAGGGGGTTAAGCCGCTGTCGGCAGCTCTGGCATCCATATGGGTGCCTGTTCGGCGCAGTTCAGCTGCTCCTCTTCCGATCCAGCTCCCTGCTAATGCTCCTGGGAAAGCAGCAGAGGATGGCCCATGTGCTTGGGTCCCTGCACCCACTTGGGGGACTCAGGAGAGGCTCCTGGCTCCTGGCTTCAGATCAGCCCAGTTCCAGCTGTTGTGGCCATTTGGGGAGGGAACCAGCAGATGGACGATCTCACTCACTCTCTCTAATCTCTAATGTCTCTCCCTCTCTCTGTACTCCTGTCTTAGGAAGGGAGGGAGGGATGGAGGGAGGGAGGACCTGCCCCCAAACAAGACTCCCAGGAACCCTGGTCCGGGGCTGCACGGAGATTTCCAGCCCTCTGTGCTCCTGGACACGGGACGTGAACCCAGCGCGCGTCAGGAGCACACCAGTGTCATTCCAGAACTCTCATCTGGGCTGCTCATCAGCAAGTGCGTCGGTCACACGTGAAATGCAAGTCCCTGGACTTGTGCAGCTGAGCCCGCAGACACGAAACGTGGCCTGAGGCCCGCCCAGACCCCCCCCCCACTTGTCTGCTTCCACACACACCTTGAGAATTGGCAGGGTCCCCACACCAGGGACATAAAAATGTCGCCATATCGGTTCAGTCCCATGATGCAAAGCACCCGTGCTCGCCGCCTCTCCGTGACGCCGCAGAGCGGCCGACATTCGATAGCATCCATCTTCGTGCGTCTCCAGCCACTGCCCAGCTGCGATCCTCGGACACCCGTTTCCCAGGCTGTGGCCTGCCTTGCGCTGACTCTCCGTGTCCGGCTGTGTGGCTTCCAGTCGGCGCCTGCTCCCCCTTACCCCGCTGGCTGGGGTGCCCACACCCATCGGACGATCTCGAGACATGATAACCCCCGGGTCACAGTGAAGATGGCAGTGAATGGTCCTTTGACCAGAATCAGACTGACAGGGACGGAGCAGGGAGGGGAACACCCAGGCTCCTCCTGCCCCAGTCCCACCCCCGCCACATCCCTCTCCCCACGGGGGGGTGCACAGGTCAGAACGGAGGACCACAGACCTCAGATGTGAACCTCACACATCAGGCACGGAGCTGCACCTGCAGGCTAGAACCGCTTCCCCAGAAGCTTTAGCTGGATCAAACTCACACCCGGAATCTGAGCACGCCCAAGTCACGAGGCGCATCAGCTCAGGATTCTGGGGGGACACACAGAGTGGGGACTGGCTCTGTTGAGCTCCACCGGGACCCCAGACACAGGGTGCCTCCCCCACATTCCCTGGACTTCTTATCCACCCCAAACGATTCCTGAGCGAGCAGCCTGCCTGGGTTCCCACCGTAGGTGAGGCGGGGTGGGGCAGAGTGGGAGTGAAAGCGCACGGCTCGTGGTATCCCAGACGCAGGCGCAGAGTGGACAGAGGCGAAGAGCTCTGCGCAAAATCCGAGAGGGAGTCCACACAGGGCCCCTGACTCACGCGGCAGCCAGGTTCACTTTCACCCGCGTGCTCCCAAGGACAGGGAAACCTCACGAGGATGCAAACAAAGCCTGCCTATAAGGATTCGGGGAATTGCGTTGGGGAAATGGGCTCCAACTGTGGCTCCAAGTATGGGTGTGATTAAGCTCAATTTTTTGTCTTCATTTAATACATAAAATTGTACATACTTCTGGGGGAGACTGTGATATCTCAACACAAGTATACGACGTGAGATGATGAAATCGGGACAGTTAGCACAGCCCTCATCTCCAGCATTTATCACTTCTTTGCAATGGCAGCATTCAAATCCTTCCCTCCAGCTACTATGAGGTGGCTGATAAGAAATTAACAGTCACCCCACCATCCTGCAGACTAGAACTGCTTCCCCCACCTAGCTGTAGGTTTTACACTGTATGAGCTGAAGGCCTCTCCACGCCTACCCCTCCCCGCCTGCGCCAGTCAACCCTGTCCCTGCACTTCCGTGAGATCAGCTTACTTAGCTTCTACACGACACTGAGAACAGGCAGTATTTGCCTTTCTGGGTCAGACGTGTGTCGCTCAGCACAACGTTGCTGCAAATGGCAGGATTTCTGGATTTTATGGGTGGGCCATACTCCAGGGTTGGGGTTGGTGAAGGTGGTCATTAATGCAGCCATTATAGAAAACAGCATGAAAATGCCCCGGAACCCTAAGGCTGTAACCACCATATGCTCCACCAGCCTCACTGCTGCAAAGGGAGGAACATCACTCCCGTGTTTATCGCATCATTTTCTACGATAGCCAAGATGTGGAATCAACCTGAGTGTCCTCGAAGTGATGAACGCATAAAGAAAGAGTGGAACTAGCTCTCCGGAAAAGGAAGAAAAACCTAACTCTGGGCCGGCGGGCACCGCAGCTCACTAGGCTAATCCTCCGCCTTGCGGTGCTGGCACACAAGGTTCTAGTCCCGGTCGGGGCGCCAGATTCTGTCCCGGTTGCCCCTCTTCCAGGCCAGCTCTCTGCTGTGGCCAGGGAGTGCAGTGGAGGATGGCCCAAGTGCTTGGGCCCTGCACCCCACGGGAGACCAGGAGAAGCACCTGGCTCCTGCCATCGGATCAGCGTGGTGCGCCGGCCACACACACACACAACAACAACAAAAACAAAAACCTAACTCCGGAAGAAATTCTGATTTGGGCACAATTGACAGCTACGTGTTGTAAAACAATGGAAGCTGTCAGGGAGGGGAGAGCAGTTGATTGCTCAGGCGTTGCTCACTGACGCAAGGACCCCATCTGTCCCTGGTAAGAACAGAGATCCTGGGCAAACAGGAGAGGCTGCACTGGGCAAGCGTCCAGCTGGCCCTTGTTGGCCTGGCTACCTCACGGCCAAAGAGGAAGCAAGCTGGTGGGTGGTTGGCAGCAGACGGAAAGATGATGTGTGTGCAGGGAAAATGCTGTTCTAAGAGACCTAAAGGAAATGCAGCCAGAGGCCCCCAGGGTGGGCACGTGGCACCTGGCATTACAGGGCCATCACGGGAGAAAAGTGCTGTGGTCTCAGGCCTGCATCACCAACACCGGTGCTGCCTGGTCTCGCCGTGCTCTGTGATCCAGCGGGCTGGGGTAGAAGGAGACGCACGCGCGATTCTAGAATCTAGAAGCACCCATGTTCCAGGTTGAAAGGGGGTGTGGACCACAGCCCACGTCACCAGGAAGGGGCAGAAGATGGACGTTCAGAGCAGCTCCCGCTTCAAAAGCGACAGCAGGGGTGGGCGCTGGGCACTGTGGTTAAGACGCCGCCTGGAACACCCACACGCCCCATACCCAAGCGCCTGAGCTCCGGTCCTGGCTCTGCTTCCGATTCCAGCGCCCTGCTAGTGTGCGCCCTGGGAGGCAGCAGGGAGGGTCAAGTGCTTGGATCCCTGACACCCACGGGAGACCTACACGGAGTGCGCCTCCCAGCTTCAGCCCAGCCGGGCTCAGCGTTCGCATACGAGGAGAGCACTAGCAGGTGGAAGCTCGCTCTCCCCCCTTCCCTCTGCCTCTCTCCTCCTCCTCCTCCTCCTCTTCATCTCTCTTCCTTTCAAACACACACAAAGTAGAATCTATGGGAGGAAAAGGAATGAGACTTGAATAAATGTGACAAAGAAAATAATATGAGTTTCAAAAGTGCATTAATGCAGATAGGATGTCCTGAGTTGGAGATAATGTCCGATCCAGTCCTGTAAACCTGGAACAGAAAACCAAGAGTTATGAATGTGCATGGCTATTGTTACAGAATACCTGTGAAAGATTGGAAGTTGCTCGGTCATCCAAGGTTTAAGGTATCAATCAAATAAGCTATGGTACATCTATCTGATGAAATAAAACACAGCCAATAAACAATTACACTGCAGACATAAATTATTCATAATGTATGAAGTAAGCAAGCAGGCTATCAATAGGATGTATGATTGATTCATACATGGCAGAACATTCTGGAAGCAGTTACAGCAAACCCGTAAAAGTCATCTCTGGGATCCCAAGCGCTTTTCTTGCTTTTACTCCTGGCTTATCTGCACCTCCCATATTTTCACAATCAACATCGCTGACTTGTATAATGAAAGCAGGTTTCCCAAAAGTGCTGCTATTTGCTGAGACGCCGTGGGGTGGGTGCCAACTCTCAGGCATAGCTGTCTTAGCGGCTGCGAGCGTCCTCGTCCTAGCATGTCGCCTTCCAGACGTGTTGACTCCCGGGGAACAGAGCTCTGCACCGTGTGGCATCACTGACCTGCAGTGTTTCCCTGGCTGAAGGAAGTGCCTAAACATGGAGACCGCAGCCGGGAGGACGCGCTCACGCCACGCAGGGGTGTGAACAGAAGCAGGTGCTCCTTCCCCGGCATTTTTCAAGAACGCTGCGCGGAGAGTGGAGATGGGTACTTTTCCACTCTGTGCCCGGTGCGTCAGCCCTGTTTCTGGGTCCCTCGGCACCCACGTGCCCACGCCATCCTGTTGGAAGGGGCCCAAGGACACAGACCACAGTGGATAAGGGCACAAGAGCCAACCGGTGCCAAGGTCAACACGGCTGCTGCTCTGGCTTTGCAGGATGGGACTCGCGCCAAGGCGGCGTTCTCCGCGCCTCAGAGAACAGCCGAGAAACGCAACTTCCCTGGGAACCCACAGAGCCCTCCTGGGACTTACAGACCTGATGTCCCCAAGTCCAAACGCGTGCCCGACCCTCAACCGAACGCCCCATCTCAGCCCAGGACCTGGTCTCCGCTGTGACCTTGAAATGCGCCCTTGTGCACACGTGACCTTTACTGCAGTTTGAATGTTTACAGGAGAAATAAAAGAATTGTGCAACTGCCAAGAGAGAGTTTTTTCAGTTCAGTAGTATAATCCTGCCCTAAGTATTCCACCACCTTGGAACTAAGGACCCTCGGCCACCCCAAGGAGAGCTGTTCTGAGCTTGCGCTGAACCTGTTGGCTAAGTTAGGCGGAACGTGGAGCTGCAGGAAGAGAACCACCTGGGGAGGGAGAAGGCTGATTCTGGGCAGGAGAACGCTTTGGGTAGCCGCCCTGCGGTGGGGGGGCAGTGGGGCAGGTGCGGCCTCTCAGGAAAGGGGTATAACTCTGTCCCACTCTTCCCCACCCCACACCACATCCTCAGTCCTCCTCCACCCTCCATCTAAAGCAGAGCGTGGTATGAAATTCGCCAGATGTCTCCTTCGCCCAAGGGCAGAGCCTCTGAAAACTTCTCAGCTCCTTTGAATACCAAGTTCACTGTCAAGAAGGTAGCCGAGGCTGTGAGAAGAACTGACAGTGCTGATACAGGCTGAGCCCCGCGGGAGAGCTGGTGAGTGACGTGGGAGACACGTCGCCGAGGCAGGCGTCACGGCCAAGAAGGGAAGCTGTGGAGAGCCGGGTCCACAGCTGAGCCAAGCTCAGGGGCTCTGGCTGGGACAGAGGTCCCCAAGCTAGTGAGTAAGGAAGGGGGCTTCCGATGTCTCACGTGTCGGCCCAGGCACGAGGAAGCAGGAAATGACCCTCTCTGTAGGCCCTGGTCGGATAATCAGTGTTCCCAGGGTACAGGTTTTCAGCTCCAGGCATGAGTCCTTGGACTATGACCCAGGACACCTTGTGGGCCCTCCATCCCAGTCCCAGTGATGCAAGGAAGGCTTTAGGAATCTTCTAGGGGTATCCATGGGATTCTGTACTCCAGCCCTCCGGATCCCCAGTCTCCCTGTCGGCAAAGGCTGATCGGATGCACGCGGCGACCGGTTGGAAGTGAACATGCCTGGTTCCCAGGGACTGCATCACAGCAACCCTTTAAAAAAGATTTATTTTATTTATTTGAAAGGCAGACTTAGCCAGCGCCGTGGCTCAATAGGCTAATCCTTCGCCTTTCGGCGCCGGCACACAAGGTTCTAGTCCCGGTCGGGGCGCCGGATTCTGTCCCAGTTGCCCCCTTCCAGGCCAGCTCTCTGCTGTGGCCAGGGAGTACAGTGGAGGATGGCCCAAGTGCTTGGGCCTTGCACCCCATGGGAGACCAGGAGAAGCACCTGGCTCCTGTCTTCAGATCAGCGCGGTGCGCCGGCCGCAGCACGCCGGCCTCGGCGGCCATTGGAGGGTGAACCAACAGCAAAAGGAAGACCTTTCTCTCTGTCTCTCTCTCTCACTGTGCACTCTGCCTGTCAAAAAAAAAGGCAGAGTTACAGAGGGAAAGACAGACAGATCTTCCATCTGGTGGTTCACTCCCCAAATGGCCCCAACGGCCAGGACTGGGTCAGACTGAAGCCAGAGTTCCTTCCGGGTCTCCCACATGGGTGCAGGGACCCAAGCCCTTGGGCCATCGTCACTGCTTTCCCAGGCGCATTAGCAGGGAGCTGGATTGGTGGTGGAGCAGCTGGGACTCAGACATCCATAAGGGATGCTGGCTGCACAGGCAGTGGCTTAACCCGCCCCGCCACAGCGCCGGCCCCACAAGCAGCTCTTCACTGATGAGACCCTGCATTTTCCAGAAAACATACTGCAGGTTCTGCAGCCGCAGGTCCCTCCGCTCTGGGAATCAAGTGTTCCACTTTGTGCCTTCCTTCACCCTCAGGAACGGCCCTCGCTGGCACTGCTGCCGCCCAGGTTTGCTGGAACATTCCGCCTTGGCCAGGTGTTTCACCTCTCTGTAACGAAGTCACCTCACTCTGTCTGCCCGCTGAACACCAACCACATGCCCTGTGCTGAGCTGGAATCCGAACGTGCAGGGTGTGTAAGGCAGGCACTCCCGCTCTCAACACACTTGTGCAGCAGGTCAGTGCCCCACGGACCTGGAGACCTGGCCTCTGGTGGCCGAGTCCTGTGATGGACAGACTCTAAGACAGCCCCCATGAGCTCAGCCTGCCGGTGGAGGCCGCTGTATGAGTGTGGGCCAGACCTGTGGCTCACTTCCAAGCCACAGAACGTGACAAGGGTGACAGGTGTCACTCTGATTATGCGAAATTCTGTGAGACCCCACCTGAGCAGACTGGAGCTGGGGGGTCTCACTGAGTGTGGATGGAGTGGCCACCCCGAGAGAGGCCACGAGACCAGGACCTTTGGGCAGCCCCCGGGCTCTGCTGCTGGCCCCTGGGAGCCGAGCCCAGCCTCTAGCTGACGGCCGCCGTAAAGCCCGGGCTCTCAGCTCTACAACCTCAAGGAAGGATTCTTTTTTTAAGATTTTTATTTATTTAATTGACAGAGGAGGGGGGAGAGAGAGAGAGAGAGAGATCTTCCATCCTCTGGTTCACTCCTCAAATGGCCACGACACTCAGGTCTGGGGCAGGCCAAAGCCAAGAGCCAGGAGCTCCACTGGGGTCCCCCACGTGGCTGGCTCTGCTCTGGGATGCTGGCATTGCAAGCAGAGGCTGACCCTGTGGCCCTGACGCGCTACCCCCGGGAGGAGGATTGTGTGGGAAAGTGAATGAGCGGAGAGCAGGTTTGTCACCGCTGACTCCCGACTCAAGGGAGCCGCAGCAGGGGAAGAGGCTGGGCCCTGCGGCACTCCCCAGCCACAGAACCCGAGGCCGTAAATGGGGTCCTGTAGGCTGCTGCGTGTCTGCCATTCGTTATGCAGTGACGGACACCTGGTACACACCCCTGGCCAGCACGGGGCGCAGCACGCATCTGATGCAGTTACCACCCTCGTGCTGATCCTTCCGTTGGGAAATTGGGAACAGAAAAACCCTGACAAAAGGCTACCTTGGTCTACACACACAGACACATGCACACACACTCACATACATGCACACACAGGCACACACATGTGGACGCATGCACACACACCCCACACACATACCTGTGCACACCCCCACAGGCACACATACATGGATACAGGCACACACACTTGCATGTATACACAGACACGCACATGTGGACACATGCACACACATACCCGTGCACACCCCCCACAGGCACACATACATGGACTCAGGCACACACCCTTGCATGTACACACAGACACACACATGTGGACACATGCACACACACCCCACACACATACCCCTGCACACCCCCACAGGCACACATACATGGACACAGACACACACACATACACACATGCCCAGAGACACACGGGCACATGCGCACACACATGCATGTACACACACACCCACTACAAAGCGTTCTCCTTCCCAGCGGGAGGTTGGGGACAGCATCTAAGCTGTAGGTCCAGGGCGATGGCCTTTTCCCCAGACTCCCTGGAACCGGGACAGAGATGCACGGCCCCAGGTGGAGGAGACTGGCTCCTTGCTGCACAGGAGCCAGCGGACCTGCAGGTTTCACTTTCTCTCTCCTGGATCCTTGTGTTTCACCATTTGGCGTAGCTTACTGGAATCATTTGGATCCCTAGTCTTTCAACCCGCATATCCTTGAAAGGTCTAAGTCGTCAGCAGCGTCCACTCATCTACGTGAGCACAGGGTGGTGGAGAGCACTCTTAGAGGCTCTCAATGGAGTCGGCCACAAGTGCAGGGACAGAGCTGCCCTGGGCCCCGATCTCATGACTGGGGTGCGGCATTCATTTCAAGGCAGGCAACAGTGCCTGGTGTGGTCAGACCACATCCGGTCCACTGGGCCGGGGCTAGGGAACGCGTGTGAACGGAGACACTGAAGGACACAAGGAGTGTGTGTTGGGGAAGGCTGACCCCTGACAGGGGAAGGCTCAGGGGAAAGACAGAATTCGGATGAATGGAAAGACAGAATTCGGATGAATGGAAGCAGGTGCAGTGTGCCCCACCCGGCAGCTCCTGCTTCTTCCCTTTGCCTGAAATGCTCTTCCCCCAGCGGGGGAACCAGTCCCCCACGCACCTCTTCCCCAGGCCGGGAACCAGTCCCCCACGCACCTCTTCCCCAGGCCGGGAACCAGTCCCCCACGCACCTCTTCCCCAGGCGGGGGAACCAGTCCCCCACGCACCTCTTCCCCAGGCCGGGAACAAGTCCCCCACGCACCTCTTCCCCAGGCGGGGGAACCAGTCCCCCACGCACCTCTTCCCCAGGCCGGGAACAAGTCCCCCACGCACCTCTTCCCCAGGCCGGGAACAAGTCCCCCACGCACCTCTTCCCCAGGCGGGGGAACCAGTCCCCCACGCACCTCTTCCCCAGGCCGGGAACAAGTCCCCACGCACCTCTTCCCCAGGCGGGGGAACAAGTCCCCCACGCACCTCTTCCCCAGGCCGGGAACAAGTCCCCACGCACCTCTTCCCCAGGCGGGGGGACTAGTCCCCCACGCACCTCTGACCATTGGCACCCCTCAGCCGCGCTGACCAGCCCAGCCTCACACCCGCCTGACCCTACTCCAGCGCTCACCCCAGCCGGCCCTCCTCTGCCCCGTGGACTTCCTTGTCTCTTGTCCACTTCTGGAGTGCTGGTTCTGTGAGGCCGGCCAAGCCCTGAGTCAGAAAGCCAAAGGAAGCCTTGCGAGAGGCCCTTTCCCTCCCATCCATCCGTGAGAAACAACCGGAAAGCCTTCGTGTCTCCGGGAGCCTCTTCCGCCGCTCTGAGGAGCACCTGTTTGTCGCCTTCCCTCTGGCGCATGTTCCGGCACAGGCGCTGCCGCTCGGCATTGCAGAGCTGCCCGGAATACCCGAGTCTGCCACCCTGATGCTGGCGGGGGATGGAGGCGTGGCTGCGGGTTTCTGTCAGCGGCTTTAATCAAAACAGCACATGCAGGGGCCAGCGTTGTGGCGTAGAGGGTCAAACTGCTGCCCGCAATACCAGCATACCCTATGTGCTCTGGTTCGAGTCCCGGCTGCTCCACTTCCAATCCAGCTCCCTGCTAATGGCCTGGGAAAAGCAGGGAAAGATGATCCAAGAGCTTGGGTCCCTGTCAATCACATGGGAGACCTGGAAGAAGCTCCTGGCTCCTGGCTTCAGCCTGGCACGGGCCAGTTGCATCCATTTGAGGAGAGAACCGGTGGATGAAGACCGCTCCTTCCCCATCTCTGCCTCCCTCTATCACTCTGCAAATAATTTTTTAAAAAGATCCTTTTTTAAAAAGCAGCACATTCATGTTAGAGGAACATGTACATAAAGGGGTTTTAGGGAAGTGCAGACCAGGTGCTGCTAGGGGGTGAGGGGGGACACTGAGGGGAGGGGCCCAGGCAGTGGTCTCCTCTGACTGGCAGGAAAGGCAGCTGGATTCAGATCACAAGGAGTAGTTAGGCTAGCAAGGTCCGTGCTGTTACTTTTCTGTCTCCTTAGCGCACCAGACTTTGAACAACATGTGTAGGTGGCCGGTGTCTTCAGGGAGAAAAAGAAATCACTGTTCTTTTATTCAAATCTGGAGGCACAAACATCGCTCTCTATAAGAATAAAATAATGTTTGAAAAATAATATGTTCAGCTAAATTATGTACACCCATTAATTATGTACTCAGCTATGGGAAATTTGACCTAGTTATGGAAATCAAAAGGAATGCAGCGCTGTGATGTAGTGGGTAAACCACCGTCTGCACAGCTGGCATCCCATATGGGTGCCGGATCAAGACCCGCCTGCTCTGCCTACGACCAAGCTCTCTGTGGTGGCCTGAGAAAGCAGTGGAGGATGGCCCAAGTCCTTGGGCCCCTGCACCCGCGTGGGAGACCCAGAGGAAGCTCCTGGCTCCTGGCTTTGGATTGGCTCAACTCCAGCCATTGCGGCCATTTGGGGAGTGAACCAGCGGATGGGAGACCTCTCTCTCTCTCTCTCTCTCTCACCCTCTCTCTCTGTCTCTCCTTCTCTCTGTGTGTAACTCTGAGCTTCAAATAAATAAATCTTTTTAAAAATGTGATTATTACAACATGCTATGTATCCTTGATCCAAAATGCTTGCTACCAGAAGTGCTATGGATTTCGGATTTTTTTTTTTTCAGGTTTTGGGATGTTTGCATCTACGTTAACACAACATCTCGGGGAGGGGCCCAAGTGTAAACATGAAATTCATCTCTGTTTCATATACATGCTATACACGTAGCCTGGGGGCAACTGTATACACTGTTTTCAATAATCTTGTGCACAGACACCATCTCTTCCCATCCAAGTACTAACCAGGCCCAACCCTGCTTAGCTCCTGAGATCAGACGAGCCTGGGCGCGTTCAGGGAGGTGTGGCCGTAGACAAGACAGACACCATTTCCTAGTGTGGGATTTCCTGCTGTGGCATCATGTTCGCGCTCAAAAAGTTTTTGGATTGTGGAACATTCCAGATTTGGGATTTTCAGGAGAGGGGTGCTAAACCTGCCGTGCAGGCTTCTCTTACGCAGAGAGTTGTTGGTGTTGGCCTCTGGGCTCACTTGTGAAGATTAAAGCCCATTGTTGGGGCCAGTGTTGTGCTGTAAAGCCTGCAGTGCCAGCATCCCATATCGGCACCGGTTCGAGACCCAACTGCTCCACTTCCGCTCCAGCTCTCTGCTGTGGCCTGGGAAAGCAGCAGAAGATGGCCCAAGTCCTTGGGTCCCTGCACCCGCGTGGGAGACCTGGAAGAAGCTCCTGGTACCTGATTTCAGATTGGCGCAGCTCCAGCCATTGCAGCCATCTGGAGAGTGAACCAGCGGATGAAAGACCTCTCTCTCTCTCTCGCTCTCGATCTCACTCTTGCTCTGCCTCTGTCTCTTTGTAACTGCCTTTCAAATAAACAAATAACAGGGCCCGACGCCATGGCTCACTTGGTTAATCCTCTCCGCCTGTGGAGCCGGCATCCCATATGGACACCGGGTTCTAGTCCCGGTTGCTCCTCTTCCAGTCCAGCTCTCTGGACTATGGACAAGTGCTTGAGCCCCTGTACCTGCATGGGAGACCAGGAGGAAGCTCCTGGCTCCTGGCTTCGGATGGGCACAGCTCCGGCCGATGCAGCCATTTAGAGAGTGAACCAACAGAAGGAAGACCTCTCTCTGTCTCTCTCTCACTGTCTGTAACTCTACCTGTCAAATAAATGAATAAAAAAAATCTAAAAATAAATAAATAAATAAATAAAAATAAACAAATAACAAATGTTTAGAAAGAAAAGTTCATTGTCACATCAGTTGTGTTTTCAATGGCGTAGAAGAGACGTAAAGCACAAGCAGGCTTGTGAGTGGACCCTGGCCAGGGACAGAACGTGCAACTCTGAGCAAGCAGAGTGACACCACCCTGGGCTCGAGTCATGCACCCAGAGGGCAGCGGGCAGGGAGGAGGAGCCCCAGGACAGCCTCACGGGGACTGGACCCAGGACAGCCTCTCGGGGACTGGACCCAGGTCAGCCTCACGGGGACTGGACCCAGGACAGCCTCACGGGGACTGGAGGAAAGACAGCCTCACAGGGACTGGACCCAGGACAGCCTCACAGGGACTGGAGGAAAGACAGCCTCACGGGGACTGGACCCAGGACAGCCTCACAGGGACTGGAGGAAAGACAGCGAGATGTCACTCACTCTCCACCCGGACACCTGCTAATAAAGCAAACTTGCTGCTGCTGCCCTGCCCCGGCTGGACGGGAGGGCAGTGGGGGCAGCCCCACCAGCAGCCGACCCCCACCCACTGCCTGTGCTGGCTGGCTGGCATGCCTGGGTTTCCTGAGATTCTTGGTCCTGTCCAAGAGGGCTGCTCACCTGGAGAGGGGTCCCTGGCAGCGAGAGGCTGGGGATGTAGACCAGGGGCGGAATCTGAGTTGAACGAAGGCAGACAGGAGCCATGAGTGGCCTAAGCCAAACAACGCCCAAACCTCAATCCACGCCCAGCCCGCGATGGCACCAGCACCCCTTGCTCCGGCCCCCGCCAGATTCGAAAGCCCCAGAAGACAAGAGACACCCAGAAGAGGGGGCGAGGTGGGGGTGCTGGGGGTAGGCGGGGCAGACGAGGCTAAGTGTGAGATTGAAAGCCACAGCATCTTCCCAGGAGGCTGTCAGAGAGGGAGAAAGCCTGAATGGATACAGGGGAACAGAGGCTGAAAATCGGACCTGTTTACCCTTTGCAGGTACTCCCTTCCTGCGCAGCCGGAACTGGTGGCGGTGACCTGTCCCCCTCGCCCACGCCCAGAGCTATCACCACCACTCCTTCACTTCTCTGTGCAGACTTGCTCGGCTGCATTTTTACTGCTTTTTTAGCCATTTACCTTTTAGAGTGATCAAAAGTAAGAAAACAAGGAAGTTTGTCTTTCATTTTTGCCACTTCAACGCTCTCCCTGGGTACAGATCCGGTGTTCCGTCTGCTTTTCTAATCCCTATGCCCGAAGACTCGCCTTTGGCTTTTCTTCTGGTGCACAGCTCTGTCTAACACGCTCTCTCAGCCTTGCTTTCCTGCAAAAACAAAAACAAAAACACACTTTCCTGTCGCTTCCACTTTCCAAAGCTATTTTCCTGGGTGCAGAGCTCTGGGTTGACAGATCCGGGTTGGCTGCTTGATTTTTTTCTGTAAAGACGTCACTTTCATATTTGCACTTCCGTATTTCGGCAGTACAACGACGCCGAGTGCAGGTGTGGTTTTCTGGTTTACTTATCGTTTCTCCCGCCTGGTTTTCCCTGGGTTCTCGGGGGTTCACATCAGAGTCTGACGGTCGGGGGAACTTCTCAGCTGTCCACTCGTGAACTCTCTCTTCAGCCTCTTCTCCTCTCCGTGGTTTCCGGGATCCCAGTTGCGCACATGTGACGCTACGTGATGCTGTTCCGTGTTCCGCGGGGCGTCTCCCCTGTGTGACATTTTGTTCTCTGGATTTCAGTTGGTGCTACTTTTTGGTCGCCTGACTCCAGGCCCGCTCCATCTTTTTCTCAGCTATGTCAAGCTGGCTGACGTACATTTTTCATGCGCGCTACCACGGCTGTTCTCTCCCTAACATTCCCGTCCGATTCTCTCTTCCAGGTAGACCTCTGGCCACAGGGGCAGAGCGCTGGCCCCACGTGCCTGCCCCCAGCCAGAAGCGGTCCTCGGCTGGGCCTGGACAGGACAGGGTCTGCCTCTGCTCTGCCCACGGCGTCTGGCTCTGGATTCCTGTGTGAGAGGACCCCAGGGGTCGCTGCCCCACTGGGAGGCTTTCTCCCTTCTCTGTCCTGCGTGCAGTCAGTGAGATCTGTGGGGAGGAAACACAAACTCCCCTGGCGTCCGCGGCTCCCGGGGAGGGGACTGCGCTCCCAGAAACCCTCGCTCAGCCTCGGCGGTCACTGGGCCGCTTTGGCTGGGATTCAGTTGCTGTGTGCGGCCCCCCGTAGGCGGCCCCTTCTGCCTCCCATGCTCAGATTCGGCTCAGCGGAGCTCACGGTCCTCTCTCCTGAGAACCGTGGGTCTCGTCTTAGGTCGCAGCTGAGTCGCTTGCCTCCTGACCTCAGTGTTCTGGTGGCTTTCGGAGGAGCAGCAGTTGGGTAGGTTTTCTTCCGCATGGCACGAGAGCCCCACTCTTTCCTCTTTTCTAGAACCTAGCAGAACCCGGAAGTCCCCAGCCTTTTGTGAAAAGAATAATTTACCTTAAAGGGTTCAGTCCATCTGTTCCTGTGAGCACTCGCTGAGTTTGCTCTGTTCTGATTGGCTCTGGATGACCGCGGCTGCGTTTGGGGATGAGTGGTTTGTTTTGTGGAACGCCTTGCCAGATCCTGGACTGGGGGCGCGTTCCACACACAGAAGGCCCGGCTTTGCATACACGATGCACCTGCCATCCACACAGCCTGGCTCGCTTCCTCCTCGGGCACACACCTGTGGGTGGCAGAACTGCGATGCCCACACAGCTCCCCGAGGCCAAACCTTGGGACGCTTTTCCCTGTAATGCACAGTTCTTGTAGCAGTCCTGGGAGTCACACGAGCCAGACGCCATTTTCCTTTTGTGATTTGATTTAAGAGAGACTTGGACTTCAGGCAGGGGGGCCCTTGCTCATGGCACAGGACGGAGACTTCCCGTCGGATGCTGGCTCGGGAAGCTCCATCCCCAGCGAGGCACCGAGTGTCCTATGCTGAGCACCGCATTAGGCACAGAGGGACCCATGTGAGGCCCAGCTTTCAGTGTCAACCCTCAAGTTCAAGGCTCAAAGCAGCACTACCACACAGACACCATTACCTCCATTAAAGCCTGGTTGTTTTCATTTTTAATTCCTAAAGTAATACATACTCACGGTATTTTTTTAAACTAAACTCTATAGCCATGTATACAGTGAAACATAAGGCTCTCCTCTGTCACCCTAATTCTTTCTCTTTAAACTGTGCTTATTTATTGATTTTATTGGAAAGGCAGAGAGAGAGAGAGAGAGAGAGAGAGAGAGAGAGAGATCTCCCATCATCTGGTTCATTTCCCAAAGGTCCACGACAGTCAGTCCTGGGCCAGGCCAAAGGAGGGAGCCAGAAACTCACTCTGGGCCTTGCAGGTGGGTGGCAGGGACCCAGGTACTTGGGCCATCACCTGCTGCTCCCCAGAGTGCATGTTGGAATCACAAACAAAGTTGGGGAGATGCCTGAGATGCCAGAAGCCCATATGGGTGCTGGTTCAAGACCTGGCTGCTCCACTTCTGATCCAGCTCCCTGCTGTGGCCCAGGAAAGCAGCAGAGGATGGCCCAGGTCCTTGGGCCCCTGCCACTCACATGGGAGACCTGGAAGAAGCTCCCGGCTCCTGGCCTCGACCTGGCCTTGTCCTGCCATTGCAACCTTTTGGGGTTAAAGCAGCAGATGTTCCTCCCTCTAACTCTGCTTTTCAAATAAATACATAAATACATACATTTTTAAAAAAGGAACAAATCTGGGACTCAAACTCTCACACCCCAGGATGGGATGCAGGTGACACAAGTGCTGTCTTAACTGCCCGCCCCTCCTTCCAATAGGCAAGGGTCAGTGGTGTCCATCCTATATGGGCCTCTTGTGTATTCTTCCAGATAATGTCCATACGTGCAGAAGCAGGCCCAAACATGGAGCCATTTGTAACATTTAAGATGCTATTTTTTATTATTTATTTGACAGATAGAGTTACACAGTGAGAGAGAAAGAGACAGAGAGAATGGTCTTCCTTCCGTTGGTTCACCCCACAATGGCTGCTGCACCAATCCGAAGGCAGGAGCCAGGTGCTTCCTCCTGGTCTCCCATGCGTGTGCAGGGCCCAAGCACTAGGGCCATCCTCCACTGCCCTCCCGGGCCACAGCAGAGAGCTGGACTGGAAGAGGGGCAGCCGGGACTAGAACCCAGCACCCATATGGGATGCCGGCGCCGCAGGCGGAGGATTAACCAAGTGAGCCGCGGTGCCGGTCCCCTAAGATGCTATTTTGTAACTCATCTTTATCTTGAATATCTTTCCTTATTAGCAGATAAGCCTCGGTCTTACTCTCCCAAGCATCTGTCTAGTGTTCTATTGAGCCAGATGTCTAGTTGACAGCTATATGAATTATTTCCAGATGCTGCCACTCCATACATGCTGTACTACGTGAGCACCGTAACTTATGGACAAGATGCTAGTCCCTGTCTGTCTCAGTAATCCCATCTGTACAGTGGGAGGACACGCAGCTCCCCCACAGGTTGTCATGACAATGAGATAAGACTGCATTGTACTGTGGAACAGCACCTGTCACGGTGGATGCTCAGTGGTTGTCGATGTCACAGTCGTAAATGTTTGTGTTCTTTCGTGAGCAGCACAGTCCGCAAGCTGCATTCACCTGTCAAGGAACACAGACGCTGCGGTGGTGATCAACACACAGCGCCTTGCTAAGCAGTGCCCTGAAGAGAATCAACCTCACAAGTGCGAATCAAAACCCTGGTGCAACCCACTGCCCTCCGGCTTGACCCACGAAGGTTAAACAGCTGGAAGATGGCGGTACTGGCGAGGATTTGGAGGAAGTTCTTCTACCAAGCGTTGCTGTGTTTGAGACACTCCCTGGCTCATCCGGTCAGGCTCTTCTTGGCGTGTCTGCGCTGTTTGTTCTAAAAACAATTATGTGACGTCGAGCCTTCAATGAGCCAACAGCTGGGGAGCCGTGGGCGGTTCCCTCCGCTGAGAAAGCCGCTCCGAAGTGCTCTGAGCTCATTCCTGGACGCCGCTACCCCAGCAAGCAGCTCTCCCGTAATTTCTGCTCCTTTAAGGCGTGGCTTTACCGTCACAGCCACAGGAGAGGGCAGAGTACGTGGCGGAGGAAGGAGCCCCATGGTTCCAGGACTGGGCGTTGACCCCTGCCTCCACCTGCTCTATCAAGGGGTTGAGCAAGTCACTTTCCCTCGGTCCACCTTCTTACAATTAGCAGCTCCTCTCTCCACGGCTGGCGTTTTGCTACTGGCACAGGGAGGGCCATGAAATGGTTAACTGTCTCTGCACCGGGGGCACCATCTCTTTGCCCCCCCCCCCCCGGGCCCCCGCCCTGACTTCATGCTGGCTCATCAGCCGGCTTCCAGTGCTCTGCTCTGTCTCCAAGGCCAGGGCATTTTTGATAGATCAGTGCCTAGGCCCTACCAAGGTTGACGACTTTGAATGTCACCTTTGCCTGTCTCACAGAGGCGTTGGGAATATTTGATGGATAATGCACCTGATGCAGGTTAACCGCCGGTAACACATTACGGTGACACCAGAGCTTCAGCAAAGACAACCCAAGCCAGGGCAGGAGCCTGCTCCGTCTGGCCCTCCGCAGTTCCAAAGCAGTCATTCTGGGTTGCTGTGTCTCGAAGACAAAACCCAAAGAAGCCAGAGTGTCAACAGGGCTCCCAGGACTAGGAAAGAGGGAACAGGCTCCCGGCCAAACGGCAGGAGGGGCCCGTTTGCAGATCGGGCGTTGAGTGTGGGACAGAACTGTCGTTTCAAGAAACGTCTGTCTTCACTCGAGGGGGACAAGTGGGGGCTGGGGGCGTGAGGCTATGACTTCCAGGCTTCGGGGCTGCTGGCTTTCGGGGTTCCCTCCTCCAGGACCCAGTGAGGGGCGAAGCTTCATGTTTTCACAGTCATATGTGCTTTTGAAAATTTGCCATAAGGCGGCTTCGTCTAGAACAGGAAGTCGACGCTTCTCTGGTGCTGTTGAACCTGCTCCTGCATTCCACTGATGCCCCCGCCAGCCTCCTGAGGCGCCGCGTTGCCCGAGTCCATTCTCTTCGGTCTCCTCCAGCCTCCGTGTTCCCAACCTTCCCTGCCTCTGCTGACCTTGACGCCTTCGGAGAAAACTCATCAATTACTCCCCAGGATGCACCGCGGTTCTGCTTTGAATAATGTTTTCTCTCTTTTGTTTTTATAAATATTTATTTTATTTATTTGAAACACAGAATTACAGAGAGGTAAAGACAGAGAAAGAGAGAGTCTTCCATCCACTGGCTCACTCCCCAGATGGCTGCAATGGCCAGCGCTGGGCCAGACTGAAGCTGGAAGCCAGGAGCTTCCTCCAGGTCTCCCATGCAGGTGCAGGGACACAAGGACTTGGGCCATCTTCCACTGCTTTCCCAGGGCAAAGCAGAGAGCTGGATCAGAAGAGGAGCAGCCAGGACATGAACCAGCGCCCACACGGGATGCCGGCGCTCAGGCTGGGGCATTAACCTGCTGTGCCACGGGGCCAGCCCCCAGTGTTTCGTCTGGATGGGAGCGAGAGAGCAGAGTGTAGGGCACCCTCTTGGTGCATCTCGAGGCGCCGTGGCCAGCACGTGTCCTGGACAGGCTGTCGCCTTGGCACGGTCAAGCTGGTGTCGGCTCTAATCACAAAGTTACTGTCTCTCTTGGCGGTTGGTTAGGCTCTTGGGGGAAACCTCGAAACTGCAAACCCTGCCTGTCCTCAAGCTTTCTAATGTTGGTTTAAAACGACTTCATTTTTAGTTAAACTACTTAGCTTCTCAGTTTTTAAGTTGAGTTTAGTAGTTTCTAAAACAATTAATTTAATTTAAGCGTTGGTTGCTCTTATCTGCAACCATTATCACTGGCGGGGGGGGGCGGGGAGTTGTTTATTGGTTATCCTCTATTTCCCTCTTTTTCTGTTTATTTACTAAACAGAATTCTATTTCTGTCATATTTATGTCCTTACCTATCTATTCAATCATTTATCTCTACAAGTATGAACCCATTTGGTTTCTTTTTTTTTCCAATTCCCAAAAATGAATGTGAGTGCCATGTATTTTGTTGTGCGAACGTCTCAGCTCTGCCTGGTCCGGGTTCCTGCAGGGCGGCTCCTGCGTTCTGTCTACAAGCTCTGGCTCGTCCTGAGGACCTCCTCACCCACCGCCTGACAGCACGAGGTGTTCTAGTATTGTCCTTGTCCTCTGGTATTGTCCTTGTCCCAGCACCACTCCCACTGCTCCCCTTTAATGGAGAGTGGTGCTCAGAGACCAGAACACGGGCTCCAGGTGTGTCCTTGTCACTGGGATGTCACTGCTTCTAGGCTCTCGGCACACAGAGCCAGAAGACAGATGTGCGCATACGGACCCATGCTCACGCGTCTGTCTCTCTGTGGTCTCTCACCTCCCTGACACTCACACGTCTGCCTCTCTGCCGTCTCTCACCTCCCTGACACTCACACGTCTGTCTCTCTGCCGTTCTCACCTCCCTGACGCCCACACATCTGTCTTTCACCTCTCTGACGCCCACATACCTGTCTCTCACCTCTCTGACGCCCACACGTCTGTCTCTCTGCTGTCACCTCTCTTTATTTATTTATTTATTTATTTTTGACAGGCAGAGTGGACAGTGAGAGAGACAGACAGAGAGAAAGGTCTTCCTTTGCCGTTGGTTCACCCTCCAGTGGCCGCCGCGGCCGGCGCACCAAGCTGATCCGATGGCAGGAGCCAGGTGCTTCTCCTGGTCTCCCATGGGGTGCAGGGCCCAAGCACTTGGGCCATCCTCCACTGCACTCCCTGGCCACAGCAGAGAGCTGGCCTGGAAGAGGGGCAACCGGGACAGAATCTGGTGCCCCGACTGGGACTAGAACCCTGTGTGCCGCCACCACAAGGCGGAGGATTAGCCTATTGAGCCGCGGCGCCGGCCTGCTGTCACCTCTCTGACGCCCACTCATCTGTCTCTCTGCCATCTCTCACCTCTCTGACGCCCACGCGTCTGCCTCTCACCTCTCTGACACCCATGTGTGTCTCTCTGCTGTCTCTCACCTCTCTGACGCCCACACACGTCCATATCTCTGTTACCTACCTACCACCTGTATAAAATCATGAGTTTATGATGACCCCTCTGGACCCAATCCACCTCACAGGGCTCGTTTCAGCTTCCCTAGGTTAGTACAGGAGGGGGCTCCCGGCGTCTTGGAAACGACAGCCAAGCCAAACCTCCAGAAACCCCCAGTCCAGGAGGGGGCACCTTGCTGCGCTCTTCCCTGGGGGCTCAGCAACAGGAGAAACGAATAAGCCGCCTTCGCCTTCTGTTTCCATCACAGAGCACAGGACCAGAAGTAAAACTTGAACGATGCCATTGCCATGGCCCCTGGTGCAACGCAGCTGCAGTATGGTGCTGGCCTCACACTGATCTGTTCCTGAAGTCACAGTTCCTGTGGGTAGGGGGCGTCTGCCAAGCCCCAGCAGCCGAATGCAGTGCGCGTGAAAGAGCTGCACAAGCCTGGGGTTCCCGCCACAGAAGGCACAAGCGGGACCCCAAGGCTGGGGGCTTGTGCGACGCCTGCCCCTTGTAAGCCCACACAGCACTCGTCCCTGATGACTCCATCGAGCGCTGAAACTCTGCAGGGCAGTCGGCATCTCCCTAGCAGCGAGGCCAAGAGCCCTTAGCAGCTCCGTGGTTTCCGTGAGATTTTATCTACACACTCCAGTCCCTTATCCTATTCCCTACTTTTCCAAAAGGACCTGGGGTCAGTGACCTGCCTGGGAGACGGGGGCGGCCAGGGTGCTCGCAGCTCTGCCCCCCCCCCCCGCTCCCCCCGCAGGGCGCAGGCAATCAGACGGCACCTCCCGGCACCGGGCCTTCCGGGCGGCTGCGCTTTCTCCTTGCCTGTGCCTGAGTGAATAGGTCGCGTTCTAAGCCTGACGTGGTCCAGGAGTCGTTGGGGTTTGCACAAGGTCTGCTGAGGCTTTGATGAGGACGCGGCTTGCAGATGTGGAACGGGGATGGTTTCCGGTGACTGCTGCAGCCCGCACGGGCAGACTGAAGACAGCACAAGCGAGATCCGATCCTGGTGGGTCACGGCAACTGTGTGTGGTTTTGTTTCTAAACAGGGGCAGCAGCAGACCCTGACCTTGACCGTGCAGGCTACGCTCACCTTAGCCAACGCTCCCAGGCTGTGATAACCTGGGCCACCTCTGGTGGGTGGTACCAGCCTCAGGGAAGCTGCACAGACCCTGGGTCTTAGCCAAGCGTCTGCCACAGGGACCAGGCAGGTGCAGGAGCCAAGCACGAGCTGTGTGGGCGGGCCTGGTGTGCTTGCTGCTGCGACTTGACCTTGAGCTGTGCCGTGCACACACACTGGAACACACACGCTGGGCCTCGCAGGTGGGATTAAGGCCAGGAGAGCTCCTCCCTGACCTGGTGGACAGAACGCTTTCTGTACTCGACCGTGCCAGTGTCCTGGCTGTGAACTTCTCTCCTCCACAGCTGAGAGGCTCTGTATGGCAGCTCCCGCTGGGAGCTCCAGAGGCCAGGTGTCTGCTATGTGCGCCCTCTGCAATGGAGGAACGCCCAGCTGTGCACAGAGCCCAGGTCCACCGCACAGCCCAGCAGGAAGGACTCGAAATCAGCCAGAGACAAACCAGGAGCTGTGGTGCTTGATGTGTGTGGTCTTTCGTTTCTTTGACTTCTAAATCTCGAGGGCAAAACCATCTTTACTCCATCTTTGGCTCCCTGTTCCCTTCTTTGAACTTTAACTTGCAAGGGGACTCAGTCTTCTGCCTTAATTTTGCTCCTGGGAATCTGTTAGTGAAGAGAGGCCCCAGATTTTGGGGCATCACTGGATCAGTGACATCAGACACACGGCCAGATAGAATCTGAGATGGGAAATGGGAGACGGAGTGAGTGTTGGGCGGTGGGGGAAAAGTGACCTTGAGTTGATTTAACCCCTGTCATGTCTGATGTCAGAGCTCTTTGGGGAGAGCATCTATGCTGCTCTCTAAGTTCAGAGACTCCTTAAAAGTCCCGTGGCTGGGGCCGGCGCTGTGGTGTATTGGGTAAAGCCACTGCCTGCGAAGCCGGCATCCCATGTGGGCACCAGTTCATGTGTCACTCCAGCTCCCTGTTAATGGCCTGGGGAAAGCAGTGGAAGATGACCCAAGTGTATGGGCCCCTGAACCCCCGTGGGAGACCTGGAAGAATCTCTTGGCTCCTGGCTTTGGCTTGGTCCAGCCCTGGCTTTGTAGCCATCTGGGGAGTGAGCCAGCAGATGGAAGATCTCTCTCTCTATATATATATATATATATATATGTTTCTGTCTCTCTCCTTCTCTCTGTAACTCTGATTTTCAAGCTGGGGATGATCTGTGGTGGGCAACTGGCTTGACAGAGAAATGGAACAACAAGTGCTTGTAAGTGTACGTCACATGCAGGAAATACATGTGTACACAGAGGAGGTGCAAAAAGCTTGTGGCAAATGCATATCAAACACACGGGTTTAAAATACCAAAATAAACTCCTCCTAGCTTAGCATACATCTCTGAACAGAATCTAGTTTGAGGCACCGAGAAGGACTGGTAGGGCATTGGTTAGAAAAGAGCACCTACCAGAAACCGTGGCTAACTTGGTTAATCCTCCGCCTGCGGCGCCGGTATCCCATGTGGGTGCCAGATTCTGTCCCGGCTGCTCCTCTTCCAGGCCAGCTCTCTGCTGTGGCCTGGGAAGGCAGTGGAGGATGGCCCAGGTGCTTGGGCCCTGCACCTGCGTGGGAGACCAGGAGGAAGCACCTGGCTCCTGGCTTCAGATCGGCGCAGCGCTGGCCGTAGCGGCCATTTGGGGGGTGAACCAACAGAAGGAAAACCTTTCTCTCTGTCTCTCTCTCTTACTGTCTAACTCTGCCTGTCAAAAATAATAATAATAAAAATTCTCAGGGAATGTGGACCCCATACAACACCCGCACCACACGTGCTGAGGCACACGCACTTGGGGGCTGGGACGCATCCGGGCATCCAGCAGGGGCCACGTGGTCAGGCGACTCTGGCTACAGATTATGTTACTGATACTCAAAGCTGAGACTAAAGGCCTCAGCCTGACTTTCAAATTCCAATATTGGCACAGAAGAAAATAATCCTTTGTGTTTCTCTGTGCAGAAAATGTCACTGTTCACAAGCAATGGGCAAATGTGCGTAGAGAACTGGCTGACACCTGCCCATTTCGGATGCCTGAGGCCCGAGTTTCTACTGCGCTTGTTTTCCATCGTGGACAATTGACCCACTGTGGCCCTGCCGTCCCTAAGTAGCCACGGGGCTGTGAAATTGCAGACGCTACTCCCTGAGGACTCACACTGGCTCCTCTTTAAATCCTTACCGATTAGACACCTCTTGTCTGGACAAGCATGATTTCTGATTGGTCCCGGGAGTAGACCCCAAGCCGTGCTGAGCAGAACGCGGCCGTTCCCCGGGCTGGTTCTGCCCAGCTGCGGCTGCAGCCAGGTGGGATTCCTGCTATCCGGCGCTGGCCGCTCACGGAAAGCTGGAAAGGAGGATGTGACCTGCTTCTGCCACAGTGCGGA
The DNA here is from genome assembly GCF_051225735.1 of Oryctolagus cuniculus. Taxonomy (NCBI): domain Eukaryota; kingdom Metazoa; phylum Chordata; class Mammalia; order Lagomorpha; family Leporidae; genus Oryctolagus; species Oryctolagus cuniculus. The sequence goes on along the minus strand of NC_142869.1, from coordinate 4,487,674 downwards.
GACACCTTCCCTCCAGCACCCAAATGGGGAGAAAGAGGGTTTTTAAAAGATTTACTTTTTTATTTGTTTATTTATTTGAAAGTCAGAGTTACAGAAAGAGAGGGGGAGAGAGAGAGATCCTCCATAAACTGGTTAACTCCCCAGATGGCCATAATGGTGGGGGATGGGTTGGCCAAAGCCAGGAACCAGGAGCTTCTTCCAGGTCTCCCATGGTGGTGGCAGGGGCCCGAGCACTTGGGCCATCCTCTGCTGCTTTCCCCAGGCCATTAGCAGGGAGCTGGATCGGAAGTGGAGCAGCCAGGACTGGAACCAGCGCCCATGTGGGATACTAGCATTGCAGGCAGTGGCTTTACCCATGGTGCCACAACACCAGCCCCAAAAGGATTTCAAATTGTATCTGTGCACTTGCAACTTCGTTGTAATCTCTCTTGCTCTTCCACTAATGGTTGGCCTAGGGTTTGTTCTAAACGAAACCAGGATGTGCTAAAAGGATGAGGCAGAGAAGGGAAAAGAAATCATGGACGATTGAAGAGCAGGCTCATTCTTTGAGCGGTAGGAGGCACCCCTGCTGTGTTTGTGATGGTTTTCTCTGCAGTCTAAGAATGTCCAGGGAGGTCCATTCCAGAGGACGATGGGAAATCAACAGCGCCAGGTTCTACAACAGAGCTTCAGGGCCCAGCCCCAGGGACCTGACCCTGCGCTGACCCAGGAGGCTCTGCTGTCTTCCTACTCAACCCCGCAAGTGGTGTGGCAAAGACCAGAGCGGCTCAGAGCCATCGGGAGGACTAGAGCAGTCCCACTGTGGGGGAGGAGGGTGCTCTGTCTTCCCACCTCAAACCCCAAATCTCCCAGGGAACCTTCCTTAGAGACCCTCAGTGGCTGCCTTCCACCTGTGCATGGTTTATTGAAACCTAGGCCTGTCCTGATGCGCCAGGATGGAGCTGTGGTGGAGGGCTTGGGAGAACTGGAGGCTGCTCCCCACGGGAGGGCTCTGAGGCTGGGGAGTGCCTGCGATGGCTAGGGAGAGGGCAGCTGCACATTGCACAGACCCCGTAAATGCTGGGTATGGTACAAATGCATGGGGTTTTAGGGGACCCAGTGTATACTGAACAGATAAGCCGACTGTAGAGCCCACCCAGGAGGCAGCTGTGGGAACATGGGGTCCTCAGATACAGGAGGCTATTGGGGGGCGGTGGGGATGCAACTCTGTGGCATAGCAGGTTAAGCTACCGCCTGCAGCTCTGGCATCCCATATGGATGCTGGTTCTAGTCCCACCTTCTCCACTTCTGATCCAGCTCCCTGCTAACGCACCTGGGAAAGCAGTGGAAGACGAGCCAAGCGCTTGGGCCCCTGCACCCACAAGGGAGACCCAGAAGAAGCTCCTGGCTCCTGGTCCTGGCTCCTAGCTCCTAGCTCCTAGCTCCTGGCTCCTAGCTCCTGGCTCCTGGTCCTGGCTCCTGGCTTCAGCCTGGCCCAGCCCTGGCTGTTGCAGCATTTGGGGAATGAAACAGCAGAGAGAAGACTTTCTCTCTCCCCCCCCCCCTTTCTCTCTAATTCTGCCTTTCAAATAAATAAACAAACAAATAAATCTTTAAAACAAAGAGGCCCTGGGTGGAGTCCAGCCATCAGTCTGCAGAGCCAAGGTCCTGCTAAGAGCCTGGAGCACCATGAGAGCTCACATTGGACACCTGCTGTGGCCAAGAGCTTGGAGAGCCACGAGAGAACGAGAAAGAGCACCTGCAGTAGAGATGGGGTTTGCTTCCTTCTACCGCTTCCTGCTGCCCCCGCCCTGACCCGGGAGGGCTCCGGCGGGAGAGGACAGGCAGCGAGCACGGGGCAGACGCAGCCTCACCGGCACCGGCTCCACTGCAGGGGCCAGGCAAACCCTGCCAGAGGTAGAGGAGGTGGCGGTGGCCTGGCCTGGGTCCTTTACCCCGAGACGGGGTCGGGGTCACCTACCTGAGGCTGACGCGGCCCAGAGGACTGGAAGGCGGGGCAGTGTCCAGAGGGGTCCTGAGGCCCAGGAGCAGGGCTGGAGGGGTAAGTGGAGACATCTCTGACAGCTGCCTTGCCGTTCACCCGTTCAGCGGACCCAAGAGGTCAAGCTTGGCGGGGGCAGGGGGCTCCGCTCCCTCGGCTGTTGAGAGACGGGAATTCCTCAACAGTGGTCTGTGTCAGGCCCGGGAGCTGCCCTGTTTGCCATCGCAGCTCCTGGGAAGGACCCTCGGCTTGCTTGTGAGGAGGAGCTGATGCTGTCCTTTTCTTTCTTTCTTTCTTTCTTTCTTTCTTTCTTTCTTTCTTTCTTTCTTTCTTTCTTTCTTTTTTTTCTTTTTCTTTTTTTTTTTAAGATTTATTTATTTGAAAGTCAGAGTTACAGAGAGAGAGAGGTCTTCCATCTGCTGGCTCACTCCCCAACTGGCTGCAATGGCTGGAGCTGCATCGATCCGAAGCCAGGAGCCAGGAGCTTCTTCCAGGTCTCCCATGTGGGTGCAGGGGCCCAAGGACTTGGGCCATCCTCCACTGCTTTCCCAGGCCACAGCAGAGAGCTGGATTGGAAGTGGAGCAGCCGGGTCTCGAAGCAGTGCCCATATGGGATGCCGGCACTCCAGGCCAGGGCGTTAATCCCCTATGCCACGGCGCCGGCCCCGATGTTGTCCTTTCATAAGAGTGAGGTGCAGGGTGCGTGAAGCCCAGGAACGAGCAGCGGAAGGGGTGCCCCAAAGTCTGGAGCTGCGTCTCCATGGGACCTTCAGAAAATTGTGTGTGTGTGTGTATATGTGGTGTGTATATGTGTAGTATGGAGGAGCATGGGGTGGGAATAGTATATGTAGTGTGTGTATGTGTGTGGGGTGGGGGGATATGTGTACTATGTGGTACATGTGTGTTGTGTGTGGTGTGTATATGTGTGGGGTGTATGTGTGCATGTGGTGTATATGTGGTATGTATGTGCTGTGTGTGTGCTATGTGGTGAGTGTGTTGTATGCGGTATGTGTGTTGTGTGAGGTGTGCACATGTGTGGGGTGTGTGTGTGCATGTGGTGTATATGTGGTGTGTGTGTGTATGTGTGTGTTATGTGTGGTGTGTTTTGTGTCTGTGGTTCTTAAAGCCAAACATTTCAACCCTTCTATTGTTTTTCCACGTTCTCTGCCATTGTTGTTAGTTTAGATTAAACATCAAGGTCAAAGGCAGAGAGAGAAGACCGGGAACAAGTCGCCGCCGTCTGTGCTCAGGTGAACGGGCGGCTGCTCTGTGAGTGAGCCCTGTAACCGTAACCGGAGGAGCTCGCTGCTCTTTGCAGGTAAAAGGTTCCCTTTAATCAGCGGAGCCGAGTGTCCAAAAATAGACTGCGACACATGGGAATGGCGCATATGCTAATGGTGACATTTCCAAGCCAGAGGAAGGACAGATCCAGTGGCCGATACTGGCACGGGTGGACGGGCACGCCGGGGAGGCAGGAGGTGACCCTAGCTACCATCTGACTCCTTGCAGCAGCGCAGCCATTCCTCACGTGCAGCCGCTTACCTCTAAGCAGAGTGAAGCCACGTTGACACGCCTGCCGCTCGAGAGCCAGGCGTGCCTGGGGCCCTCTTGCCCATCACAGGAGGCTCCGCGGGACGGAGCTGCTCTCCACGGTCCAGACGGCCAAATGCAAAAACTGACCTCAAGAAAGCACTGCTGGAAAAGCCATCACCAACTCCCAAATCCCAGAATGGAAAAGAGTGCAGACCCCAGGTACAGGCGTCGCGCTGCAGCAGGTTAATGCCCCCGGGGACGCCCACGCCCGCGTGCGAGAGCCTGGTCCCAGGGCTCAGGGCTCCTCCCCGAGCTCCCTGAGAGGTGAAGGCCCGGGACGTGGGTGCCTGCCACCCACAGGGTGGAGATCCTGGCCTGGACCTGGCTTAGCCCTGGCTGTCGTGGGCGTTTGAGGAGTGAATAAGCGGATAGAAGAGCTCTGTTTCTCACTTGCTCTCTCTCTCTTTCTCTCTCTCTCTCTCTCTCTCTCTCTCACTCTGGCTTTCAAAAAGAGGAAAAATTAATAAATAAATATTTTTAAAAACTCAAGAACTAGACAGCATAGAAAACTTGCTTAAATAAGTACAAATGTTAGGTATTCTCTGTAAGACAAATAATTTAATAAGGTTTCAAATAGCAAAAAAAAAAAAAAAATCAGAGGAAGATTTTACAACCTAAGACAGATAAACAGCTGATTAACTTAATAAAATAGTAAGAGACAAAAACGCAACAGAAAAAAAATGTGTGAAATGATAAACATTTCAGAGAACCAAATACATAGCCAACAGATATATCAAAAGATGTTCAAGTACAAATATGCAAATTAAATGATAGTACCATTACTGAACAATGGAAAAGGCCACTTTTCAAAGATTGATTTATTTACTCTAAAGTCAGAGCTACACAGAGAGAGAAGGAGAGGCAGAGAGAAAGAGAGAGAGGTCTTCCATCTGCTGGTTCACTCCCCACATGGCCACAACAGCTGGAGCTGTGCTGATCCGAAGCCAGGAGCCAGGAGCTTCTTCTGGGTCTCCCACACAGGTGCAGGGGCCCAAGGACTTGGGCCATCTCCCACTGCTTTCCTAGACCATAGCAGAGAGCTGGATCAGAAGTGGAGCAGCCAGGACCCAAACCGGAGCCCATATGTGATGCCGGCTCTGCAGGCGGTGGCCCTACCCGCTACGCCACAACCCCGGCCCCGAAAAGGCCGCTTTTCAACTATCTCTTGCAAAATCAAAAGTTTGCATTATTAGCTGGCATGTGGGAGATCTATGAGGTTGGTGCGCGCTGGGCAGAGGAGTAAATTGAAACAACTTGAGGCAGTTTGTCAGCAGAAATCAAAATTTAAAATGCATGTGACCTTTAGCCCAGTGTTTCTGTTGTCAAGAATTTACAAATATATATATATATATATATATATATTTACAAATATACTCACAAATGTGCACACAGTTGTATGGACACATGGTCACTTGTAACAATCGGTCACGGCCGGCGCCGTGGCTCAATAGGCTAATCCTCCACCTAGCGGTGCCGGCACACCGGGTTCTAGTCCCGGTCAGGGCACCAGATTCTGTCCCAGTTGCCCCTCTTCCAGGCCAGCTCTCTGCTGTGGCCCGGGAGTGCAGTGGAGGATGGCCCAAGTGCTTGGGCCCTGCACCCCATGGGAGACCAGGAGAAGCACCTGGCTCCTGCCATCGGATCAGCGCGGTGCGCTGGCCCAGCGTGCTGGCCGTGGCGGCCATTGGGGGGTGAACCAATGGTAAAGGAAGACCTTTCTCTCTGTCTCTCTCTCTCTCTCTCTCTCTCACTATCCACTCTGCCTGTCCAAAAAAAAAAAAAAAAAATCGGTCACAGCGAAACGAAGACAGAACAACACCTGAGCTGTCCATGCAAGTGTGTATCTAAGTGATTCGTGCTACAGTCAGTTACATGCCGTGCACCCACTGGGAAGGTGGGGGCATACTCTGAATGTTCATGGAAAATAAAACAAAAGATGAGTTTATTTTGGTAGAAAAATACTGAAATCTATGCATAGATTTTTTCATAAAAAGCATTTTTCATGAACTTTTTGAAGACACCTCATTGTATGTATTCCAAAAACATTTTGCACCAAAATAAACTTGTCTTTTTAAGATTTATTTATTGAAAGGCAGAGGTACAGAGAGGAGAGAGAGAGAGAGAGATTGTCCATCCGCTGGTTCACTTCCCAAATGACCCCAACTGTCGGGGTTGGGGTTGCGCCAGACCTAACCCAGGGGCCAGGAGCTTCTTCTGGGTCTCCCACATGGGTGCAGGGACTCTGGAAATTCTCCACTGTTTTCCCAGGTGCATTAGCAGAGAGCTGGATCAGAAGTGGAGCAGCTCGGACTTGAACTGGTGTCCACATGGGATGCCAACACTGCAGGTGGAGGCTCAACTTCTAGGCTATAGCGCTGGCCCCTAAACCTGTCTTTTAGTTCCATTTTCCATGAGCTTTTTGAGGTACCTTCATATGTGTGGATAAGTAACATCCCCAAGATACAGAAATAAAGAGCATCAGGCTGAAACAGTGCATCGCATGATCCTAATTTGGTCTCTTTTATTTTATTTTTTTATTATTTGACAGAGTTATAGACAGTGAGAGAGAGAGACAGAGAGAAAGGTCTTCCTTTGCCGTTGGTTCACACCCCTAATGGCCGCTACGTCCGGAGCTACACCGATCCGAAGCCAGGAGCCAGGTGCTTCTCCTGGTCTCCCATGTGGGTGCAGGGCCTAAACACTTGGGCCATCCTCCACTGCCCTCCCAGGCCACAGCAGAGAGCTGGACTGGAAGAGGGGCAACCGGGACCAGAACCCGGTGCCCATGTGGGATGCTGGTGCCTCAGGCGGAGGATTAACCAAGTGAGCCACGGCGCTGGCCCTTGTTTTATTTTTAAGACATACAGAGGGGCTGGCGCTGTGGCATAGCATTAAAGCTGCTATCCGCAGTGCCCACATCCCATATGGGCGCCGATTCGATTCCAGGCTGCTCCACTTCTGATCCAGCTCCCTGCCATGGCCTGGGAAAGCAGTAGAAGTTGGCCCAAGTCCTTGGGCCCCTGCACTCACGTGGGAGACCCAGAAGAAGCTCCTGGCTCCTGGCTTCGGATCAGCACAGCTCCTGCTGTTGTGGCCAATTGGGGAGTGAACCAGCAGATGGAAGACCGAACTCTCTTTTTCTCTCTCTCTTTCTCTCTCTCTATGCCTCTCCTTCTCTCTCTGTGTAACTCTGACTTTCAAGTAAATAAATAAATCTTTAAGAAAAAAGACATACAGAATAGTATGTATGTAAGTAAGACATACAGAAGACACACACTCTTCATGGATGCAAAAGTGCTCGACAGAAGGCTACTAATGATTACTCCCAGTGAGTAGCACAGGTGGTTGGGGCATAGCTTTGCTTTTCCCTTTAGATCTTTCTGTTTGTTTGCTTTACGATGTGCATTCATTTGTTTACATTATAGAGGAAGGTTTCAGACATGAAGAAGAGTGCAGTCTAGATGGAAAGTAGTTGCCACTTCCCACATAGATTCAGATCCCAAAGGCCGGTGTGCACCTGAGCAATTGGTTGAAGAGGCTGGCGCTGCGAGTCGGGGGCTGGGAGGTGGAACCTGTTCCTGTACTCACACAGCAGGGGTGCTGCTGCCAGTCACCCCGCAGCCGCAGCTACGCTCTTCTCCGTGTGCAGGGATCACCCCGCCTGCAGCCGCCACCTCCACAAGGCGGTTCAGCTCTGACTCAGAGGAAGATCTGCTTCCAGGGAATCTTGTCCTAGAGAGAAGTCACGTGACCCCCAGGGAGGAGCATGGCGGACCGTTCTAACTCCGTGGAAAATTGAGCTCGGTCTTGGCTGCAGGCTTCACGGAGGTTTTTCTGTTAACCAGAGGTGAGCTCAGGTGCTAGGTTAACGGAAGGCTGCGGAGGAGGCTGTGGGGCACTGCGTGGCAGCTCCCACGGTGGCAGAGCACCGTGCCTGGGACAGGTGGCCGTTCCCTCCTGTTAGAAAATAGGCCCCCGGGGCCGGCGCCGCGGCTCACTAGGCTAATCCTCCGCCTAGCGGCGCCGGCACACCAGGTTCTAGTCCCGGTCGGGGCGCCGGATTCTGTCCCGGCTGCCCCTCTTCCAGGCCAGCTCTCTGCTGTGGCCAGGGAGTGCAATGGAGGATGGCCCAGGTGCTTGGGCCCTGCACCCCATGGGAGACCAGGAAAAGCACCTGGCTCCTGGCTCCTGCCATCGGATCAGCGCGGTGCGCCGGCCGCAGCGCGCCGGCCGCGGCGGCCATTGGAGGGTGAACCAACGGCAAAGGAAGACCTTTCTCTCTGTCTCTCTCTCTCACTGTCCACTCTGCCTGTCAAAAAATAAAAAATAAAAAAATAAAAATAAATAAATAAAAAAGAAAAAAAAAAAAAAAGAAAATAGGCCCCCGGGACCACAGCATCTAAGGCCTCGCTGGGTCACAAATGGCCTGGAAGAGACGAGCAGCGAGGAACAAGCTGACAGTTCTGTGTGCAAGCAGGGGCGCCCCAGGGACATCCACCACCCTGAGTAGCTCGGGTCATTTTGACATTGTCATCTTCCTGCCTGCCTTGCTATGAGGATACAACGCTCACATTTCTCACGAAAATATTCACAAAAGGTGGCACCTTGTCTTTTTAGCTCTTGAAATCCATTTTCCACCTCTCTACGTACCCCTTCTACTGTGGCTTCACCGTTCCACTTGTCCCCAGCTGGATACATGGTTCCCTGTTGTTGGATAGCTGCACACTTTTGGACAAGTCTGATCTGATAACCAGAAAGTTACCCCTCCAATGTATACAGTTTTACCCCCAAAATGGGTAAATTTACCCCCACAGCCGGTATGGCTGCGCCGATCCGAAGCCAGGAGCCAGGTGCTTCCTCCTGGTCTCCCATGGGATGCAGGGCCCAAGCACTTGGGCCATCCTCCACTGCACTCCCGGGCCACAGCAGAGAACTGGCCTGGAAGAGGGGCAACCGGGACAGAATCTGGAGCCCCGACCAGGACTAGAACCTGGTGTGCCGCCGCCACAAGGCGGAGGATTAGCCTAGTGAGCCGCAGCGCTGGCCCGTCTGTGGATTCTTAAAAAGACTCAGGACTGGAATTCCAAGGCCCAGGGCATAAGCAGTTTTTGCAACAGGTGGGCAGGCACGTCTTGGCAGGTTGCTTTCCAGCCGGGGTATAACCGTGCTGGGAAGAATGGCGCCACAGGAGGCAGCCAGCAGGACAGGGAGGCAGGGGCTGTCTGAGTAGCTGGGGACGCTCTAACAGAGGACTGCAGAAGCTGAAGTCTCTCTCACAGCTCTGCAGGCTGGAAGCCGGAGTCGGGTGCCGGCATGGCCGGGCTCTGGTGGGGGCTGCTTCCCTGGCCTGCAGGCAGCTTCCTTCCTGTTCTGTGGGGGTGCTAAGAGTGGGCTCTCCTGTGAAGTCACCCATCTGATGGGCTTGGACCCCTCCCTTAGGTCTCATTTCACCTTACATTTCTGAAAGGAGATACCCCGTACAGACACAGCAGGAGTTAGGGCTTTGACGTGAATTGGACGGGGGCACGACTCAGTCACAGTGGGACCCTGTGGGCCCATCTGAGCCCAGCTCTATCTGAGCCCTGGATACAGCGGCAACCCAGCCCCTCTGCGGGAAAGTCAGTGTGAGGTGTGACGAGAGCCTGGGGGAAAGTCAACAAATTAGACGGTGGGTAGGGCTGGATGGCCACACCTGGACCGGGACACTGACCCCAGCCTGGCTTGTTTGGGGTCACCGACCCCTGCGTGTGGACACTGGGGATCCATACCAGGATCCCCCGGTCTGTTGGGATCGTAGGCTTGGCCTGATGCCCGCACCTGCTCTCTGAGATTCTGGTGCAATGAAGTCAGGTTGTTTGTGCTAGAGGGAGCCCGTAAGAGCTGGGCTGGCCCTGGTGTCGCTGCGTCTTGGACACAGGTGATGCAAGAGCTGAGGCTGAGTGCAGCGCTCCACCAGGGAGGTTCACGGTGCCTCACCTGTCTCAGACTGCCCCGAGGGAGGCCCCATCCCCTTCCAGCCCCACGCCCAGCGAGCAGCTCTTTGCTCCCAGGCCAGGGGGAGAAGCGTGCCTCTCGCACCCCTGCCTAGTCCTCTGGGGCACCGAACAGCCCTTTGGTTCAACACCTCGGCCACAGGGAGTCTTCTGGAGGCCGCAGGTGGCACCGCTGAGACCGGAGCCGGTGCCTGCGGCTGCTCAGTGGAGGCGGCAAGGCTGCCGGGTGCGGCTCTGAGTTCTCGTGCGTCCACGCCTGCTGCTCCCCCGTCCCAGCACTCCGTCCCAGTACGAAACCCACAACCAGATCCAATACACGTGAAAGCAAGCAGGTTCTCCTGATTGTCGGTGGAAAGAAGAGTGGCATACAGCCACAAAGAGCAGGTTCCTTAGGACGTGACTCCCAACCGGCGTCCATGTGGGATGCCAGTGCAGCAGGCGGCGACTTTACCCGCTGAGCCACAACACAGGCCCCTCTGCCTAAGCTTTAGGTCTGACTCCCCACTACTGGGCCTCTCGCCATTTGTCCTTCTCGTCCCATCAAGCCTGAAATCCACATTTTGTCATCCAAAGTTGTTTTTTTTTTTTTAAACAAAACGCTATTCTTCTGCAGACATTCATTCCCTTTCTTCAAAACAAGCAAACAAAACCCCCTGTCATTGGCCAGAATGTGACCGGCTAAGGCCCTGGACGCCTGTCCCTGGAGCTCCAGCTCATGACGGCCAAGGTCAAAGGGAAGTTTGGGCCCATGGAGAAGTAAACCCCAGAACGTGGACAAGGGAAAACGGGAACCTGGCTCAGACGCTTGGCTGCAAAGGCAGCAGCCAGCGTAAAGTGTGCGTTACTGAGCACCCACTGCGGTGCTAAGGAAGCATCAACTTGGGCCAGCACGGCAGCGTAGCAGGTGAAGCCGCCGGCGTCCTATATGGGTTCCAGTTGGTGTCCCAGCTGCTCTGCTTCCAAGTCCATTCCCTGCGAATGGCCTGGGAAAAGCAAAGGAAGATGGCCCCAGTGGTTGGGCCCCTGCACCTGATGGGAGACCCGGATGAAGCTCCTGGCTCCTGGCTTCAGCCCGGCCCAGCGCTGGCCATTGCAGCCATCTGGGGAGTGAACCAGCAAATGGAAGATGCTCTCTCTCTCTCTCTCTCTCTCTCTGTAACTCTTTCAAATAAATAAATATTTTTCAATAAAAGAAATAAAGATATTTTATTTTTTTGACAGGCAGAGTGGACAGTGAGAGAGACAGACAGAGAGAAAGGTCTTCCTTTGCCGTTGGTTCACCCTCCAATGGCCGCCACGGCCGGCACGCTGCAGCTGGCGCACCGTGCCTATCCGAAGGCAGGAGCCAGGTGCTTCTCCTGGTCTCCCATGGGGTTCAGGGCCCAAGCACCTGGGCCATCCTCCACTGCACTCCCTGGCCACAGCAGAGAGCTGGCCTGGAAGAGGGGCAACCGGGACAGAATCCGGCGCCCCGACCGGGACTAGAACCCGGTGTGCCGGCGCCGCTAGGCGGAGGGTTAGCCTAGTGAGCCGCGGCGCAGGCCAAAGATATTTTAAAAGAGAAAGTATTAACTCGTCCTCCACCCAGTCACATGGCTCTGAGCAGGAAGTGAGCCCTCCCATTCCTTCTACCGTGGTCTCTGAATCTCCAGCACAGTGTGTGCTCGGTCGACATCTGCTCACTGGTTGGTTCCCAGTGCTAACCCTAACCCAGCCTGTGAATCTATAGGTCTTGAAAAATAAAGCAAGACTGCAGAGGGGATATGTGCCCCAGGTGCACACTGAGTGAGGACAAGCAAGAGAGGACGCCCTGCCCTGCGACTGCGCGTGTGCGAATTAAAGCTACCTCTGTGACCAGAAGGCAAGTGTGGGATCCGTGCCTGCAAACATAACCACAGGCACGGGGTAGGGGCTCTGGCAGCTCCAGCTTAGATGAGGGACCGAGGCCAGAAGAGGAGCATCGTTCACCGCAAGCCACACAGCTCGCCGCGGCCGAGGCAGGCCAGGAACCAGGTGCGCCGGCTAGCGTGCAGCGTGCTCACAGCTCGTCCTGCTCCTTCCTCCATCGTGACCACTGGGCGACTTGAGACCAGCGCTCAGCCTCTGCTCCCTCAGCTGTGAGTAAGAGCCTGCCAGAGGAGCCGCTGCACGTGGGCTGGTTGTGTGGACGTCACATGCCCAGCACCGCCTGGGCGCAGCATGGAGCAGTGTGGCCGAGTCAGCCCCTGCTGTGGCCCTGGCTGGCGGTGAGGCAGAAGGCAGTGGCTGATTGTCCGGGGCCAGAAGCCAGAGGCCATGGGGTTCCCCTCCAGGTGTGGGGGAAAACCTGGCGAGAGCACCCATTGCTCCCGGTGAGGACAGGACACCCTCCACACCTGGTGCTGACTTAACCAGGCCGGCAGCGGAGGGCAGCGGCCCCCGCCCGTGTCCTTTTATGGGAGAGTCTCAGGACTGGTCTCATTTCTAAGAAGCTTATAGCAACTGCTTTGGTTTCCACACATACGGGGACTTCCTAAACAGGGTGAAGACCTAAACATTTCCGAGAAATTCATCAGCCAGGACTAGGACAGAAAAGCCTTTTCCACTGACCGCTGTGAGCTCCAAGACGCCATCACCCTGCCTGCTCAGCAGAGATGCCGGGGGCTGGCCCCTCACACAGGGCAGCCGAGCAGCCACTGTTAGACTCTGTGCATCAGAACCTGCGTTGGTACCAAGACAGCATGTGGGGCGGGCACTTGGCACAGAGGTTAAGCTGCCATCGGGATGGCTGCATCCACACCGGAGCGCCTGGTTTGAGTCCGTGCCCTGTTCACCATCCCAGCTTCCTGCTAGCGTGCACCTGGGAGGAGCAGGAGGTGGCTCAGTGGGCGTCTGCCGCTGACATGCAGGCCTGGACTGGGTAATGGGCTCCTGGCTTTGGCCTGGCCTCCCGCACTGTTGCAGGCATTTGAGCAGTAAGTCACTGAATGGGAGCTCTCTGTCTGTCTGTCCATCTTTCAAATCATAAAAAGGCTTGTGGCGATTCGTTAAAGTCTGCAAAGCACGGCCAACAGGTCCCTGGTCCAGCTGACACTTTGGGGGGCTGTGCCGGACGAGCCCCAGGCCCCTGCTCCCTGCTCCACAGTTGTGAGACCCCTCCTCTTTCCTGTGCCAGGAGACTGGGCCGCCGGGCGGCCTTGGGCACAGCAGCCTCGGGGCTCAAGGACACCAGAAGACGGCGGAAGGAGGGGCCAGCCTGGCCCTGAGGGGGAGGGAAAGGGAGGTCCAGGACGGGGGAGGTGTCAGGGCTCCCAGGGGGAGCTTCTCCACGCATCCCCTCTGCCTGTGTCATCCCTTGGCTCCATTCCCTCACGGAGCCGGGGCAGCACACGCGTCCCCAGTGCGGTTGGCTCCTCATATCTGGGGTCCAAAAGGCAAAACTTCAGTTTACTGCACTCCGGGTACTTCACTGGATCCAATGAACAAAGTGATGTGTGGGCCCCCAGGCCCCAGGCAGCTCCTCCCTCCCCCAGGCAGCTCCCTCCCCCTTCCCCAGGCAGCTCCCTCCCCCTTCCCCAGGCAGCTCCCTCCCTCTTCTTCAGGTAGCTCTTCCTCCTCCTTCCCCAGGTAGTCTCACTCCCCCTCCCCCAGGTACCCTCCCTCTCCATCCCCAGGCAGCTCCCTCCCTCCCCCAGGTAGCTCCCTCCCCCTTCCCCAGGTAGCCTCACTCCTCCTCCCCCAGGTACCCTCCCTCTCCATCCCCAGGCAGCTCCCTCCCTCCCCCAGGTAGCTCCCTCCCCCTTCCCCAGGTAGCCTCACTCCTCCTCCCCCAGGGGACTTCCTCCCTCACTCCAGGTGGCCTCACTTCCCTCCCCCGGGGAGCTCCCTCCCCCTGCCCCAGGTAGCCTCCTTCCCCCTCCCCCTGCCCCAGGTGGCCCCCTTCTCCCTCCCCCTGCCCCAGGTAGCCTCCTTCCCCCTCCCCCTGCCCCAGGTGGCCCCCTTCTCCCTCCCCCTGCCCCAGGTAGCCTCCTTCCCCCTCCCCCTACCCCAGGTGGCCCCCTTCTCCCTCCCCCTGCCCCAGGTAGCCCCCTCCCCCCTCCCCCTGCCCCAGGTGGTCCCCTTCTCCCTCCCCCTGCCCCAGGTAGCCCCCTTCCCCCTCCCCCTACCCCAGGTGGCTCCCTTCTCCCTCCCCCTGCCCCAGGTGGCCCCCTTCCCCCTCCCCCTGCCCCAGGTAGCCCCCTTCTCCCTCCCCCTGCCCCAGGTAGCCCCCTTCTCCCTCCCCCTGCCCCAGGTGGCCCCCTTCTCCCTCCCCTGCCCCAGGTAGCCCCCTTCTCCCTCCCCCTGCCCCAGGTGGCCCCCTTCTCCCTCCCCTGCCCCAGGTAGCCCCCTTCTCCCTCCCCCTGCCCCAGGTGGCCCCCTTCTCCCTCCCCCTGCCCCAGGTGGCCCCCTTCCCCCTCCCCCTGCCCCAGGTAGCCCCCTTCTCCCTCCCCCTGCCCCAGGTAGCCCCCTTCTCCCTCCCCCTGCCCCAGGTGGCCCCCTTTCCCTCCCCTGCCCCAGGTAGCCCCCTTCTCCCTCCCCCTGCCCCAGGTAGCCCCCTTCTCCCTCCCCCTGCCCCAGGTGGCTCCCTTCCCCCTCCCCCTGCCCAGGTAGCCCCCTTCCCCCTCCCCCTGCCCCAGGTAGCCTCCTTCCCCCTCCCCCTGCCCCAGGTAGCCCCCTTCTCCCTCCCCCTGCCCCAGGTAGCCTCCTTCCCCCTCCCCCTGCCCCAGGTGGCCTCCTTCCCCCTCCCCCTGCCCCAGGTAGCTCCTTCTCCCTCCCCCTGCCCCAGGTAGCCCCCTTCTCCCTCCCCCTGCCTCAGGTGGCCCCCTTCCCCCTCCCCCTGCCCCAGGCAGGGTCCAGCTGTCTCACACATCTGATACCTGTGGCTGGAGCGTTGCTTGCTCCTGTCCTGTTTGTGCTGACTGAGCCTGTGGTGGTCGCGTCCTTAGTGATCGTGCACAGACTTTTCTTGTCAGTATTCCCTAACTGCTGCAGCGTGACGGCTCTGTACATAGCAGTTGCACTGTATCAGGTATCACAATGAATCCAGAGATGACGGAAGTCCAGGAGGATGTGCCGTGTGGTGTGAGCGTCGCGCACTCTGGGTAGAGGTGACTGTCTAAGAAGCATGTGGACACCCAATCCTCCTAATTCTTAGCTCCCCCTCCAAAGGAACCTGAAGGGGGACCTTGCAGGTTAGTAGAAGTGGAGCTTTGTGTCAGGACTGGGTGGTTTGGCCCCATGTCTGGAGACTTTGCCCCCTGCCCGAGCAGTCCCTGGGAACAGGGACCCCATGGAACCAGCCTGACTGCCTTTGAGAAAAGAGAGGGACCATTTGCAAACGACCGGCTGCCATTTCTTCCTCAAAGGCACACTTGGGTTCCTGGAGTAGATGTAGAGTGACAGCCAGTGGCCAGCAGGATGACCAGTGTGGTGTGGAGCCCTGGGGCTCCTGCTAGTGGCTCCTCCGCGGTGCCCACTCACAGGGGGAGCAGAGGGACTGTGGCTGGTGGCATCGAGCCAGCTGCGTCAGACTCAGCCTGAATCACGGGCTCGTGCGAAGACGAGTGAGCCCGGCCAGGGGAGCAGGAGTGCACTGCAGGAAGCCCGCGGGGTACACGTGCCATCTGTGACGGCTCCCTCTGCACGTGGAGTGCACGCACAGTGGAGTATGATGTGGCCACAAAAAAGCATGAAATCCCATCATCGGCAGCAAAACGGATGAACTGGAGGACACCGTGTTAAGTGAGAGAAGCCAGACACAGAAAAACAAACGCTGCACGTTCTCTGATCTAAAGTTAGAATGGGAGGTACAAACACTAAGTATTCGTAAGAAATCTAGGAGCTGGTGCTGTGGTGTAGCCGGTAAGGCAGATGCTGGTTCGAGTCCTGGCTGCTCCACTTCCGATCCAGCTCTCTGCTATGGCCTGGGAAAGCAGTGGAAAATGGCCCAAGTCTTTGGGACCCTGCACCCGTGTGGGAGACCTGGAGGAAGTTCCTTGCTCCCGGCTTCGGATCGGCACAGCTCCGGCCGTTGCGACCATCCTGGGGAGTGAACCAGCGGATGGAAGACCTTTCTCTCCCTCTCTCTCTCTCTCTCTCTCTCTCTCTCTTCTCTGTCTCTGCCTCTCTGTAACTCTGCCTTTCAAATTAATAAATAAATACAAATTTTTTAAAAATCCAAACAATGTTTAAGGAGATAGAAAAAGTGCCTCTGTGGCCCCGCTGATGCCGTGTAGTCGCTGTGTTGCTAGAAGCGAGCTTGGCTGGAGGCACAGGGACTCACAGGCAGGGAACCCAGCTGTGGATTCTGAACATCACCTCCCGCCTTCAGCGAGTCACTGCCCCCCCCCTTGGGGGAGGGGATGTATGTGGGGACACAATCAGCTCCTGGCAAGGTCACAGAAGGTCACCTGAGATAACGCTGAGAGGTGTCCAGTGGCAGTTCCGTAAATATTTACGCTGAGTCTGTATTTGGAAACAAGAGAACACTACAGGAGCAGCCCTCCGTGCTGTCTCTGCTGGGCGCGTGCGCCGGCCAGGGGGGAGCGTCCAAAGGCACCGTCTACCCAGCGTGTCCAACCCTATCGTTCCATAGGAGCCCCATAAAGCAAAGCAAAGCTGAAGTCCAGAGATGGTCCCGAAAGCATCCGACAGAGAAAAGCCAAGTTGGCAAACGTTACAGAAGCTCCGTGGAGCTGCCTCCACACAGCCGTTCTGAAGCCGTTTCTCAGTTTGCAGGATCCGGCGGGCGATTATCCAATTTCTAAAGCGTCTGTAAACGACTCATTTGCCTCTGATTTCTCAGTGTCGGCTTTATTAGCCGGAGCGATGTGTGTGAGAGCAGCTTTTAATCAGTTCGCAGAGTGTGTGTCAGCAAATTAATCTCCCTTTTAGGAGAGAAGAACTCAGACGCCGAGAACGATCCGGGGCTTCGCACTTGATACACAGAAGGAGAGTGCAGAGCGGTGAGAGCGTGTGTCGCTCTAAATACCCGCCTCAGAGGCTGCTCGGCCCGGGGAGGACGTGCGAACGCCAGACCCGGGCCCCACAGCTGACACCAGCAGGCACCAGCGTTCTCTCTCGACAGCAGAAGGTGGCTTGCAGGCCGTGTTGAAAGGCTGAGTCTTTGCCCACCGCTTGCATTTGAATCCAGGGAGACTGTGGGGGGCGGGGAGCAGCTGTGCTCCATCAGACAAGGGGCACAGCCCCTCCCTTCCTCTTCCTGAGTCCTGGGGCCAGCCCCGCCCCCTGCTCCTGCCTATGCTACCCCACAAGCCTTTGGGGTCAGTGGCCCTCTGACTTCCACTGCTGTCAGATTCAGCTTTGGGTAGCTTCACAGGCTGGGCTCAGCTCTGCTCTGGCGTCAGCTTCCAAGGGGACAGTGCCCGGCTGGACGTGTCGTGTCACCTGTGTGGCCTGTTTCCTCCTCGGGGTGTGGAGGGGAAGGTGAGGTCCCTTTCAGAGTGCATGTTCCATGATGTTCTTTTTTTTTTTTTTTAAGATTTATTTTATTTATTTGAAAGACAGAGTTACAGAGAGAGGTAGAGACAGAGAGGTCTTCCATCCGCTGGTTCACTCCCCAGTTGGCCGCAACTGCTGGAGCTGTGCTGGTCCGAAGCCAGGAGCCAGGAGATTCTTCTGGGTCTCCCACGTGGGTGCAGGGGTCCAAGCATTTGGGCCATCTTCCACTGCTATCCCAAGCCATAGCAGAGAGCTGGATTGGAAGAGGAGCAGCCAGGACTAGAACCAGTGCCCATATGGGATGCCGGCACTTCAGGCCAGGGTGTTAACCTACTATGCCACAGCGCCAGCCCCTCTCCCTCTTTCTTTGTAACTCTGCCTTTTAAGTAAATCAATAAATCTTTTTTTGAAGACATGTCTGTGAAGACCCAAACCCTTTTCCTGGGCCAGGCACTGCCTTGGGGCTGAGTTCTGGAACCAGGTAGTCCATGAACTTGACTGGCAAAGCACTCAGACTTCTCATTTCACTCAGACTAATTGAAATGTTGCATCTCCTGGCCGGCGCCGCGGCTCACTAGGCTAATCCTCCGCCTTGCGGCGCCGGCACACCAGGTTCTAGTTCCGGTCAGGGCGCCGGAGTCTGTCCCGGTTGCCCCTCTTCCAGGCCAGCTCTCTGCTGTGGCCCAGGAGTGCAGTGGAGGATGGCCCAAGTGCTTGGGCCCTGCACCCCATGGGAGACCAGGAGAAGCACCTGGCTCCTGTCTTTAGATCAGCGCAGTGCGCCAGCCACGGCAGCCAATGGAGGGTGAACCAACAGCAAAGGAAGACCTTTTTCTCTGTCTCTCTCTCTCACTGTCCACTCTGCCTGTCAAAAAAAAAAAAAAAAAAAAGAAGAAGAAAAGAAAAGAAATGTTGCGTCTCCTTCAGGAAGGTGGAGGACAAATCCCAGGACTCGCAGCATCTGGGACTGCTACCACATTTGGATATCGCAAATATCTCACAACATTGTTCAAAATTACAGTAATGAGTAGACTATCTGTTACCTCTTGTTAATTAATCTGTTAATAAAGAAGCACATATATTCTTGTATTGCACCGTTAAGTATCTTGAAAATTGCATTTTAATGTAACTGGTTTCCTTCCTAATCCCATGTATTTCATTGACTAGATTCTAAAACATTAAATTAAATCCCTGCTTTAAATTAAAATGAGGAAGCCCATGGTGCTCGAATTTTCCACAGACAGGCTGGTTTCTGGTTAGTCTGTCACTAAGAATTTGTAGGTGTGGGTATATCCAAAGGACGCCCTGTGATGCATTTCGTTGAAATATGCAAAATGCGTGCCCATCTCTATTGCATGCTCAGCGTACCATTGGCAGAACAAAGGCCCCCCAAAGATGTCCACGTGCTAACTCCTAGCACCTGTGAAAATTGACCATGGGACTACGCAGATCTGATTATACTAGGATCTCGAGATGGGGGATTTGCCCAGATTACCCCAGGGGCTCGGGGGCATTGCTGGTGAAAGAGGGAGGCTGGAGGCACAGAGAGAGATTGCAAGATGCTTGGAGCAGGCAGCAGGGCCTTGAGACCAGGAACACAGGTGGCCCCTAAAAGCTGTGCAGCTCCAGGGAGCCCTTTGTCCCCTCAAGCCCCCAGAGAGGAGCCCTGGCTCTCCGGCATCTTCATTGTATCTCTGTCAGGACTCCCTGCCTTGCAGATCTGTAAGAGAATAAAGATGTGTTCTTTAAGTCGCTAGGCTTGTGATGCTGTGTTACCCCGAGGGAGGCTGCTGCACTGTGGGGACTCCAGGACACGGCGGGAGGCAGGAGGGAGTTCTGCTCCACCCTTGTCCTCGGAGAAGCTGTGCACCCTCCCCGCTTCACCCATAGACAGGCTTCCTGGAGCCATGGTTACCCCTGGACAGTGCCGGCTCCTCCACCTGTGATGCCCCGATATCCTGTCCAGCCCATTCTACCCACTGGTAGGGATGATCTCCCAACCTGTGTGGGAGTCATCACCCGTACAGCTCAGCTCTGGGGAACGCTCCTTCAGGTAGGAAAAATGTGGCAGTTGACTGATTTTTCCTACCCTGCACCCTTATCCAAAGTGGAAAGCTGCGTATCATAGAGTGTCATGTTTGGGGTGAATTCCTCCCTGAAATTCAAGAGGGTAGACGCTGTGGAACAGGGGACACCTGCCCTCAGGAGTGAGGAGGGTAAGGGAAGGGGTAGGGAGCTGGGGCCCATGGGAAAAGACCAGATGTGGGATGAGCACAACCAATCAGAGACCAGGTGTGAGACAGCCATGACCAGAAATCAAGTATAACATGGCCATGACCAGAGACCAGGCATGAGATGGCCACAACCAGAGACCAGGCGTGAGACAGCCATGACCAGTGAGCAAGTGTGAGACGGCCATGACCAGAGACCAGGCATAACACAGCCATGACCAGTGAGCAGGTATGAGAATGCCATGACCAGAGACCAGGTGTGAGATGGCCATGACCAGAGACCAGGCATGAGACAGCCATGACCAGAGACCAGGCATAACACAGCCATGACCAGAGACCAGGCGTGAGACAACTGTGACCAGCCAGAGACCAGGCATAACATGACCATGACCTGTGAATTTTCAGTAAAAATGGTGTCCGGTGTTCAGTTTTCCTTTACCCCATCCCATGAGCTCTAATTCACACCTTCCCACCTTTTGTCGACCCTAAAGCCTTCTGAATGACCTCAGGACCTGCACCCCACTGTAGAGACATTTGGAAGATTAGAATTTGCATGTGGGGCGCCCATATTTCACACGAGTGCCTGCGTCTTCCCAGCTCCACTTTGATTCCAGCTTCCTGCTAATGCAGACCCCGGGAGGCAACGTGTAGGTGATGGCTCAAGTGGTTGGCTCCCTGCCACCCACGTGGAAGCCTGGATCGGGTTCCTGGCTTTGACCTGGCCAAGCCCCAGCTGTGACATTTGAGGAATGAGCCAGCAGCTGGGAGCTCTCTGTCTTTCCTGTCTCTTTCTCCAATTACCCTCTGCCTCTCAAATGGAACTTTTATTTTTTTAAAAGATTTATTTATTTATTTGAATGACAGAGTCACACAGAGATCGGAGAGGCACAGAGAGAGAAAGAGGTCTTCTGTCTGCTGGCTCACTCTCCAATCAGCTGCAACAGCTGGAGCCACACTGATCCGAAACCAGGAACCAGGAGCTTCTTCTGGGTCTCCCACATGGGTGCAGGGGCCAAGGACTTGGGCCATCTTCCACTCCTTTCCCAGGCCATAGCAGAGAGCTGGATAGGAAGCAGAGCAGCCGGGACTCAAACCAGCACCCATATGGGATGCCGGCACTGGAGGTGGCGGCTTTACCTGCTGTGCCACAGAGCCAGCCCCCTCAAATGGAACTTTTAAAAACTCAGACTTCAATCAGGAATTATTTGCATTTGTAGTGAGATTTCAATAATCTTAATAAAAGCCATATATAGTCTATTACATCAATTTTAGTGATATCCAATAAATGTGAGATTCCTTTATAAACTAACTTTAAGCCAAATAGTACAATTGCTCATTTAGCTTACATACCAGGAAGATGCTCTTTTTATTTAAAAAAAAAAAAAAAGATTTATTTATATATCTGAAAGTCAGACTTACAGAGAGAGAGAGGGAGAGACAGAGAGAGGTCTTTCACTCCCAGATGGCCGTAACAGCCAGGGCAGGGCTAGGCCGAAGTCAGGAGCCCTGAACTCCATCTGGGTCTCCCATGTGGGTGCAGGCGCCCAAGGACTTGGGCCACCTTCCACTGCTTTCCCAGGCCATCAGCAGGGAGCTGGATTGGAAGTGGAGCAGCCGGGTCTCGATTGGACACCCATATATGGGATGCTGGTGTTGCCGGCAGTGGCTTTACCCATTATAGCACAGTGCCGGCCTGGGGAAGAGGTCATTTTTATTTTTTTATTTTTAATTTATTTTATTTTTATTTCATTTTAAGATGTATTTATTATTTGAAAGTCAGAGTTACACAGAGAGAGAAGGAGAGACAGAGAGAGAGAGAGAGAGAGAGAGATAGGCCTTCCTCCATCTACTGTTTTACTACTCAGTTGGCTGCAACGGCTGGAGCTGTGCTGATCTGAAGCCAGGAGCCAGGAGCTTCTTCTGGGTCTCCCACACAGGTGCAGGGGCCCAAGGACGTGGGCCATCTTGTACTGCTTTCCTAGGCCATAGCAGAGAGTTGGATTGGAAATGGAGCAGCCGGGTCTCAAATGGGTGCCCATATGGGATGCTGGCACTGCAGGCGGCGGCTTTACCCGCTACACCACAACACCGGCCCCAAGATATTCTTTTTAATCCTACAAATAAGCCCTGACCTAAAAATGTCAATGCAAAGAAATGAAAGCAGAAAACCTTTTTTTTAATGATTTATTTATTTATTGAAAGGCAGAGCTACAGAGAAGCAGAGGCAGAGAGAGAGCGAGAGGTCTTCCATCTGCTGGTTCAATTCCCAGATGGCTGCAATGGCCGGAGCTGCGCTAATTCACAGCCAGGAGCCAGGAGCTTCTTTCAGGTCTCCCACATGGGTGCAGGGGCCCAAGCACTTGGGCCATCTTCTACTGCTTTCCCAGGCCATAGCAGAGAGCTGGATCGGAAGTGGAGCAGCCAGGATGCAAATGGTGCCCATATGGGATGCCAGTGCTGCAGGAGGCGGCTTTACCCACTGTGCCACAGCACCGGCCCCAGCAGGAAACCTTTACAACTGTGTTCATCTGTGTTTCTGTTTCCCATGACAGTGGAGCGTGTGCGTGGGGTCCTGTGCCGGGACTCGGACCCTGTTGGTGGCCCATCAGGTTACACGGAGCTTGTGAGTTCCCAGGGGGTGTGAACGGGTTGGAGGCTGGTTCTGGCCATCTAATGTCTCCTTTGACTTTTTCTCCAGTTAAGTGCAGACGTGGGTTTAAAGGCAGCTGTGATGGCACTGGATAAACTCAGACAGTAGAGGCTTAAGGGATAGTGGCGATGGATCTTACATGTGTCACAGGCACAACAGCGCCCTCCCCACCAAAGACGTGCACGTCCTCGCCCCTGGAACCCTGGGATATGGTACCTTACGTGGCAGGGGGAGGAAGGTTGCAGGTGCACTTGAGGACGCCATTCAGATGACCTTGAAGCAGTAGCTTGCTCTGGACTATCCGGGAGGCTCCACAGAAAGCATGCAGCCCTGCAAACAGCTCGGGGTTAGCCTGCGGAGCCCTGAGCCAGACTTCCGACCTTCGCAACCTGAGGATGTACCTTTGTGTTTAAGCCACTCACCTCATTGGGATCAATGGAAAACTAAGCCACTGAGGTGCTTGCAATGCCGGCACCCTGTATCAGGCATCACTTTGAGTTCATCCTGCCCTGCTTCTGACCAGCCCCCTGCTGCTGAGAAAACAGCAGGAGAGGACCCAGGCCCTGGGTGCCTGAGACCCACACAGGAGAGCAGGATGGAGTTCCCAGCTCCTGGCTTTGGCCTGGACCAATCCTGGCCATTGCAGCCATTTTGGGGAGTGAAGCAGTGGATGGAAGATCTCTCTCTCTCTCTCTCTCTCTCTCTCTCTTCCTTTTCTCTCTGTCACTCTGCCTTTTAAATAAATAGATAAAAATTTTATTTTAAAAAAGAAAACTAAAACACTGTGCATCACTGCCCACAGGTAGAAAATAGGACCTGCCTCTCTGTCGCTTCCCATGAAGAAGTGCAGTAAAACACTTAGAGCCTGGGAAGGTTGACCCTAGCTCTTGAGGCAGGAATGACTGCTGACTGCATGCGTCAGGTGGTGGAATCTGTCCCTTGCAGGTAGAAAGCCCCCCAGCTTTCCACCGCCTGACTAGCCTGTGGTTGACAAGGCACAGGCACACCTGTCTCGTCCGATGCGCACCACCACCTTGGAAGACGTCACTGAACTCTGCAGTGGGCCAATCAACTGAGTGAGGAGCGTGATTTCAACCTACGGCTCGCTTGCGTGGCCCAAGATGGTGCGGCAGACAGGACTAGGAGCCTGCTCTGCACTGCCCCCCCCCCACCCGGGTCTGGAGAATCCACCCACACTTTGCCCTGCACCACTACGGAGCCCTCCTGCTGTGTGTAGGGTGCACTTCCCTTCCCCAGGCTCTGGGCTCAGTCTTGTGCCTGGCTTTGACCAAGGAAACATCAGTAAACATGTGGGTGACACGTGGAATGCACTAGCTCCCCCGGGCTGTTCTCTCACACGTCCGCCATCATTAAGAGATGGACAGGCCCGGTCTAGTCCAGCAGTGGGTGGAGGAGAACGTGAACTCCACGGACTGAATGTCTCAGCAGAGCCCAGCCTCCATCTGCTGCTTTCTGCTGACCCAGAACCGTGAGCCTAATAAAGGCTTGACGTCATGTACTGCTGAGAGTCAGTGTCCGTTTTGTGGCATTTTTGTGGGCAAAGCTAACTGATGCAGGTGGCTTTGATAACTATCAATCCTTGAAGGCTCAAACTATGAAGGCGCAAACACACTGGGGGGCTCTGGTCTTCCCTGTGTCCCAGGAGAGGAGACAAACAGGGGAGAGGGGTATTTTATCCTTGGCACTTCCTGAATTCTTCTGTCTCCTCTCCTGCCCCCCACGACCCTAACCCGCCTTTGCCAGGCATCCAAAGCCTTTGAGACCCTAGAGCCCACCTTCCCCACCCACTGCTGGGAGAATGGAGACCTGCGGATGGCGGCAAGGTGGGCCTGTTACAGTCCTTGCGATGTCAACTACACATCTCTGGGGCTCGTGGTGAAGGGAGAGAGCGCACAGGAATCAGCTCCAGCCCAGGCAAATGTGTGACGCACACAGAAGTCCAGAGATACACGAGGCTTTCTGTGGGGAGCAACTCGGACTAGACTAAGTTACTGGAATTAAGACTTATTCTATGCATCTGCTCTCCCACAATATGGCGCTGGGAGAGGAGGAAACAGCTTCTACGCAGCTGTTTCTCGCCAACTTGAGTGATGACCTGCAGGAGCTGAGCCTGCTCCTGATTGGAGGAGAGCAGCGTACTCGGCGTGTGGGTAGCAGAGTTGGGATTGGTGGAAGAGGACTATAAAGGAGGAGAGAGACAACATGTACCGGGAACATCTATCTGAAGGAACACCTGTGCAGCCCCCGAGAGAGCCGGCCGGCGGTGTGCTGCTCCCCCGCGGAAGTGGGGAAAGTGGCAGGGGGAACCGCCCTTCCACGGAGGTGGAAGGGTCGGTAGCCAACCCGGGAAGAACCAGCAGCAAACCCGGGGAAGGCCAAGCAGACAAAAGAACAGCGCAGGGTCTTGTGTCGTTCCTCCACGAAGAGGGGGAGCGACAGCTTTCTCCAGTTTCTAAACCACCCCTTAGAGGGTTGCACTGGGGAGCGGTGGCTTACCCCACTGCTTGGACACCTGAATCCCATATCAGAGTCCCCGCTGCTCCAGTCCAGCTTCTTGCTAATGCACCTGGGAGGCAGTGGGTGATGAGCCTAGTACTTGGGTTCCAGCCTCCAACGTGGGTGACCAGGTCGTGATTCCTGGCTCCTGGCTGCAGCCTGGCCCAGCCCTTGCTGTTGCAGACATTTGGGGAGTGGACCAGCAGATGGAAGATCTCTCTCTTTCTCTGTGTCTCCCTGCTTCTCTCTCTCACTTTGCCTTTGTGATAAATAAATTCATCTTTAAAAATTAAATAAAAGGTTTCTTAGAGACACTGAGGTGGATTGGCTGTGGGCTGTGGGGGGGCAGTGCTGCAGCTTTGGGGGGTGGGGGCATTTTGTTGTTTGGCGTGGTGGCTGTGAAATTACTCCTGGGGAGGACAGGACACACACCGCTGTCCTTTAGGAGACCACACATAACTGTGGCTGGACACTAGCAGAATAGCCCTTAATTCACATCTTAAAAATTACTCACTGTAATTATTTGAAAGGAAGAGAAAGAGAGAGAGGGAGAGGGAAGAGGGGGAGGGAGGGAGGGAGGGAGGGAGAGAGAGAGAGAGAGAGAGAGAGAGGCATTCCCATCCTCTGTTCAGTCTTCAAAGGCCTGCAACAGCTGGGGCTGGGCAGGATAAAACTGTGAACCGGGAACTCAGTCCAGCTCTCCCACATGAGTGGCAGGAACCCTGCTGCCTCCCAGGGTGCACTTCTTCAGGAAGCTGGAGTCGGGAATGGAGTTGGAACTTGAACCCAGCACGCCAGCGTGGGTATCCCAAGAGGCATCTAAGCTGCTGCATCAAATATCCACCCCATATCACACTTTTTTTTTTTTTTGACAGGCAGAGTGGACAGTGAGAGAGAGAGACAGAGAGAAAGGGCTTCCTTTTTCCGTTGGTTCACCCCTCAATGGCCGCTGCGGTCGGCGTGCTGCACTGATCCGAAGCCAGGAGCCAGGTGCTTCTCCTGGTCTCCCATGCGGGTGTAGGACCCAAGGACTTGGGCTCCACTGCACTCCCTGGCCACAGCAGAGAGCTGGACTGGAAGAGCAACCGGAACAGAATCCTGCGCCCCAACCAGGACTAGAACCTGGTGTGCCAGCACCGCAGGTGGAGGATTAGCCTAGTGAGCCACAGCGCCAGCCCCAGATCACACTTCTAATCAGTACCAGAACAGTTTGTGTAGCTCACACGTTGAAGGCCATGCACGTGAGCTCCATGGAGGGTTGCAGACTCATCCTAGGCAGGCAATCCTGGAACACAGCACCTGGTGTGGGTCAGCAATAAAGGGGCTCATGGGGACTTGCAGAATGTCCAGGCAAGTGGTGGGACGAATGGATGTATGGAGGAGTGGTGTGAGCACGCAGACGTTCAGCCTTCCACACCGCTAGTGACAGGACAGGTTCTCCACTTTGGGCATCAGCTTTCTCCAGCAGCAGGGCTTCCACACAACTTGCAGTGCCCTAAAGGATGGCCACAGAAAACGTGGCCAGAGTCTTGGCCAGGCTCACAGGACATGAATCTGCAGCCATCTCTTCGTGAGGACCACTGCATCCCCTGTGGCTGCAGAGGCTTCTGTTGGGCCCAGTAGCCCTTACTGAGTGTTTAATAATGCCAGGAAGGCTAGAGAGAAGCCCTCCCTGTAGGTGCCATCCTTCTCGTTCTTAATCACTGAGTGCTTGGTGCATTGCGATGCACCTGCAAAAGAGGTAGGTAGGGCCCCTGCCTTCCTGGCACTTACAAGGCAATGGGGGCAGCCACTCTAGTGACGCTTGTCGGGAACTTCCTGTGTACCAGGTGCTGTTACAGACAGACAAAAATCCTGATCCTCATCGAGTTTTGCACGTTTTTGTGGGGAACACGGGCCATAACCAAGATAAGCACAGTGAGTTCATGGGGGGGAGGCAGTGCTACGCAAAAACAAAGCAAGTGTTAGTTTCCTGCTAGTGCTATGACAAATTAGCACACGCTTGTGGCGGCGCCGCGGCTCACTAGGCTAATCCTCCGCCTTGCGGCGCCGGCACACCGGGTTCTAGTCCCAGTGGGGGCGCTGGATTCTGTCCCGGTTGCCCCTCTTCCAGGACAGCTCTCTGCTGTGGCCCGGGAGTGCAGTGGAGGATGGTCCAAGCGCTTGGGCCCTGCACCCCATGGGAGACCAGGAGAAGCACCTGGCTCCTGCCATCGGATCAGCGCAGCGGCCATTGAGGGGTGAACCAACGGCAAAGGAAGCCCTTTCTCTCTGTCTCTCTCTCTCTCTCACTGTCCACTCTGCCTGTCAAAAAAAAAAAAAAAAAGACACCAGCTCAGGGACTGCAGGTCGGGAGGTCAGAGTCCCAGGTGGGCTGATGGGCTGTGCTGCTTCAGGAGGTTCCAGGAGAGAATGCATTTCTGTGCCTTTTCCAGCTTCTGCAGGCTGCCTGCACGCCTTGGCTGATGCGCTCTCTCTCTCTCTCTCCCCCTCCCTCTCTCCCTGCACCCCTGCACCTGTCCTCATGCGTGCTTCTCTGACTCTGCCCAAGTTCCCACTGGGAACTCACGAGCTCTGTGTAACCTGATGGTTTACTCCGGTGGACCCGCCCAGATCACCCCGGACAATCTTTCCATCTTTACGTCCTTAACTCACTCCCATCTGCAGGGGCCAGCTGGTGGGGCCGGTTAAGCCACCTCCTGTGATGCTGGTATCCCATGTGGGTGCTGGTTGGAGTCCTGGCCAGCCCAGCCCACTTCCAATCCAGCTCCCTGCTAATGAGCCTGGGAAAGCAGCAGAAGACGGCCCACGTACTTGGGACCCTGCACCCATGTGGGAGACCTGGATGGAGCTCCTGGCTCCTGGCTTTGGTCTGGCCATTTGGGGGAATTTACCAGGGGATGGAAGATTTCTCTCTCTCTTCCTCTGTGTGTGTGTGTGTGTGTGTACGCGCGTGTCCCTGAAACTCTGCCTTTCAAATCAATCGATCAATCTTGTCATGTGAGGAGACACGTTTAGTAGCTTCAGGGAGTAGGATGTGGGCATTTTCCACCACAGCAAGGAAGGAGACAGGATGAGGCCTCCCTTAGCTAAGGTGTCGGGGCCGGGGCCGGGGGGAGGACTCACTGAGAGGGTAGCGCAGGAGTGGACACATGGAGGAAGGGACCAAGCTGGCAGAGGTGCTGCGGGAACAGTCTTCCTGATGAGGGGACAGCAGTCACTAAACCTCAGGGGCAGCAGGGCTGGGTATCTAAGGAAGAGCCGGGAGGCCCGGCTGGTGCAGCCATGGGCTGAATCGCGTCCACCCAAACTCTACACTGACGTCCAGATCCCCAGTTTCTCAGAATGGGAACGAACGCACCTGGATGCAGGCCTTTAAAGAGGTGATTATGGTGGAACGAGGCCCCACACAGCTGGGGGCCTACATCTCTAAGAAGAGACTGAGATGCAGACACAGAGGAGAGACGGCACGGACAAGCCCAGCAGATGGGCGTCAGGAGGAGCCAACCCGTTCAGCGCTGCGACCCTGAACTTCCAGCCTCCAGAACCGTGAGCAGATGGTCGCCTGCTGGCCAAGTCACACGGCTGGGGTAGCAAGCCTGCGAGGGCCTGTCCACTGTGCGCACCTGGGAGCTGCCTAGTCTGGCCTGTCTCTCGTGGGCATGTGCAGGGCAGGCAGCCCGGGGCTCAGATGTGTCTCCTTGGGGAGTGGGGGGCAGGCAGCAGACTGGGGCTCTTGGTGCCCAGGCTGCATCTCCTAGGTTGCAGAGAGGTCAGGGTTTCACTGGGCCTCATGCTGGCCCGTGGGCCCTGGAGCTCCATGAACTGGCCAACAGCAAAGCAGACACTCCGGCTGTGGCTCCTCTATGCTCCAGACCCCGGGAGTGTCGCGGCTTCTGCCAGCACCCACAGCACCTGGGCAGGCTCACCTGCGAGGGGAAAAGCGGAGTGCTCCGCTCCCGATGGGCGCTCCTGGCTGATGCCCGTCAAGCTCTGGGAGCCGGGCCTCCTCCTCTGAGGAGTCACCAGGGGCCAGGTGAGGGACGTGCTAGCCCCGCGGTGGGCAGCTGTGGGGCTCTGGACCCCCTGAAGATGGAGCCACACTATCTGGGAGAGAAGGGGCGAGATGGGGAAAGGACTCCAGGTTTTCAGCCTGAGCTGGAATGGGGTGGGAGGAGCTGGGAGAGGGGCAGCAGTGCTCAGCCTGAGCCAGGAGGGGCTGAAACCAGGATCCCCATTCAAGAGCGGAGGCAGATGGAGGCAGATGTGGGCTTGTTAAGCCGGGGGCGGGGGAGGGGTCTGGACTCAAGTTAAAAAGCGGAGGTTCATCGACCACAGTCATCAGGGAGCAGAGCAAACAAGCGAGAAGCAGCCTGCGGATGCGCCCCGGGAGCCCCCAGCTTTAGGGCTAGGGGAGCCAAAAGGAGCCGGAAAAGGCACCCAGAAACCAGAGAGCCCCAGGGAGAACGGGTGGAGGAGGAGGCGTGGCCGCGCAGCTTCGGTCCCGCGCTGGCGCTGAGCCCGCGGCGTTTCCCGGTGGCAGCCGCGAACTCTGCCCGGAGCCGGCGGCAAGACTGCTGCGCACGAAGGCCCGCGGGTGCCTGGGGTCGGGGCACCGCGAGGGCCTCCGTCAGGCCCCCTGGAAACCTGGGGGCGCCCCGCGGACCTAGCTGTGTGGCCAAAGGCCCCGAGCCCCGCGGGGCCGCGCGCGAGTGGGCCCCGGCCGCCAGTGGAGCCCTCGGCTGGCTGGGGCCGCCGCTGCAGTGCGGTCCGTGCGCGGGGTCCCAAGCTCGCCGTGCACAGCGCGTCCCCAAATTGTTTTCGATGGACAAGGACGCGCGAGCTGCCTCCGAGGGGGCTCCGCGGCGCCTCGCATCCCTGCCCAAACCCGCACGCACTCGCCCGCGGGAAGAAATCTCATTCCCGACAAGCGAGCAGCGCAGCCGCGTCCACAGTGTCCCCGCGGGGCAGGCAGGCAGCTGGGGAGCGGCGGGGGCTCCGCACCAGCTCCGGGGACCCTGGCGCGCCGCCTCCCCGCCAGCGCGGGGCTGACACGAGCGGGGCGCGCGCGGGTGCGCCCGCGGGAGAGCTCGGCGCCCCGCACCGCAGGCTCCGCGCGCGCCCCCTCTCCGCGGCCCGGCTCGGGCGCAGCCGCGGCGCGGACTACAAGTCCCAGGAAGCCCCGAGGCGGCGCGGGGCGGGGTCTGGCGCAATTCCCCGGGATCCGGCGCGCTGGGAAGCGCCGAGGAGGACGCAGCGGCGGCGGCGGCGGCGGCGGCGGCGGCCGGAGGGCGGCGAGCGCGCGGGCGGGGGCGGGGCGGACGTGGGCCGGGGCCCTGCGTGCCGGGGAGGGGGCCGGCCGGGCAGGCGGGCGGCTGGCGGCGCGCAGAGCGGTCTCCGCGGCTCGCACGGCGCCTGGCGCGCAGCGGACTCGGCGCTCTGGGGGCCCCCGGCGCGCCGTGGGGCGCAGCACACCGCGCGCGGACCCTCGCCGCGGCCGGGCGCTCGGGGCGGCGCGGCCACTGCCCGGGGGCGGCCCTGGGCCCCGGCGCTCGCGGTGCGGCGCCCGCCCGGGCTTTCATGGCTGCTCGGCCGGGCAGCAGCGCCTAGGGCTGGAAGGCGCCCGAGCGAGCCTCCTCCCGGGCCGGCCGCGCCCGCCGCGGCGCGCTCCATGGGGCCGCGCTCTCCCCGGGCGGCCCGCTGACCCGGGGCGCCGGGGCCCGCTCATCGCCGGCCGCGCGTCCCGGCCATGAACTGAGCCCGCGGGCCGGCCCCGCGCCTGCTCCGCCTGCGCCTTTCTTCTCGCGCCTGCTCCGCCCGCCGCCGGCGGGCCCGGCTCCCCGGGGGCTGCGGCGGCCAGGGCTCGGCGGCCCGCGGGCCCCGGGGCGCGGGGCGGCGGCGGCGGCGGGGGGCGCGCGACTCCGGGCGCGGCGCCTGCACCATGAACTACCAGCAGCAGCTGGCCAACTCGGCTGCCATCCGGGCCGAGATCCAGCGCTTCGAGTCCGTGCACCCCAACATCTACTCCATCTACGAGCTGCTGGAACGCGTGGAGGAGCCGGTGCTGCAGAACCAGATCCGGGAGCACGTGATCGCCATCGAAGGTGAGGGCCGGGACGGCGCGGTGGGGAGCGCGCGGGGGCCGCTCGCCGGTGCCCCTGCCCCCCGGGCCGCGCGCCGGGCCGGGGCAGGCGGGTTGGTCAGCGTCCTCTTGATTATGGCCGGTGCAGTCTCTCGGGTGAGAAGGTGTCTGGGTGCCTGAGTGCGGCTGGAGGGGGTCGGCGCAGCCCCACCCGTGACGGGTGACCAGGCCGGGGCCCGAGCGCCTTGCTGGACGTTAGGACGCGTGCAGAGAAACGCTGCTGCTGGAGGTGAGTCCGGCCAGCGTGTTGGGGCAGAGCGGAGCTGTCCCCTGGGGCCTGACTGCCTGCCCGGGGCAGGTGGGAGCTGTGGAACTTAGCTGGTGTGGAGAGGCAGCATCGTGTCCAGGGCCGGTCACACGCTGGCCTCCGCGGTGTGTTTTGTACCCAGAGTCCTGGGTCATGGGAGCAGCAGCCGGCCTGGAGGGCAGGGGATCCCCCGGCTGAGGGGTCTCGCTCTGCCGTGCCTGTGTGAGGTGTCATGGGTTGGTAGCTTTCCTCCGGGCCACGGCAGCACGTCCAGCAGCTGTGGCCCTGCAGGGGATGCTCAGCG
This sequence comes from Oryctolagus cuniculus, assembly GCF_051225735.1. Taxonomy (NCBI): domain Eukaryota; kingdom Metazoa; phylum Chordata; class Mammalia; order Lagomorpha; family Leporidae; genus Oryctolagus; species Oryctolagus cuniculus. The sequence goes on along the minus strand of NC_142869.1, from coordinate 4,456,537 downwards.
GCCTTTCCTCTCTCTCTCTCTCTCTCTCTCTCTCTGCCTCGCCGGTGCCTCTCCTGAGCTTCACGTTTTTCCCTGCTTTGTCCCTTTGGTCCTACCAGGACCCACCTGGGGAGCAGGTGGCGCGTCGGAGGCCGGTGTGCAGTCCCCCAGTGGTGTGTGGGCCTCCGTGGCTGCTGGCCAGTGCTGAGAGCCAGCCGGCAGGGTGGCTGGCTGGTACGGCGGTCTGTCCCGCCTCTTCTGACAGCCGCCGAGGCTGCTCCGGGGCCGGCAGGGGTGGGTGGGGAGGCTGGCTCTGGGCAAGGTGCCACTCCCCTCCTCGTGTGAGTGGGGGCACTGGCTCCCCCCGAAAGGCTTTGCTTTGGCACGGCGCTGCAGTCTGAACTACTCACCCGGAGTGTTTTGGTTTGGAACATGGCCAGAAGGTGGAGAAGGTGAATGTTGGTGTTTGGTAGCCCCGTGGGCTTGAACCGTGTCTCCGGCAGGCTGGCCGTGGCCGACTGTGTCCACGGGAGAGCGAGTGGTGGGGGACATCGCGGCAAGCTGACGACGGCCTGGCTCTCAGTGCTCCCCGCGGCCCCATACGCATCTGGCTGTCCCATTGGCAGCTGGAAGATGCTTCCGGATTCCTCAAGGAGCTGGGGCCTGTGTGCCTGGGGCAAGGCTTGGGGTGGGAGGCCAAGGCTCCTGATCCGCGTCCCAGGCTCGGTGGCTGTGTGAGCGGCGAGAGGTGCACTGGGTTGTTTGTGCCGGCTCTCACCAGCTCTCTGGCTGCACGCGCAGCAGTCTGATGAAACACCTTGAAGGCTGGTGCCAGGTACCAGGCACACCTGGCGAGAGCGCCTGGTTGCCGTGCAGACCTCTCGCGGAGTGATTCAGGCCGCCTCGTCATCGTCTCCTCGATCGGGGCCCGCAGCCCTCCCCGCAGAGCCGGTCGACTTTCTAGCAAGGGGATGTGGTTGCATTTCTCTTTCTTCCTTCTTTAAAAAAGAAATTGTGTGGTTCTTCAGTGATGGTTTTTTTTTTTTTTTTTGATAGCTTGATTTGTGCGTTTACGGTATGAGATGTGAGGCCCTCAGTTGGGCTGGAATCCTTGTCGTTTTTGATGAGGCTCAGAATCGATGGGCAAATCCGTTTGGAGGTTTGAGGATGCTGTTACTCCTTGTTTTCCTGTTAGGAATGGGAATGTCTACTGTGTACGGCTGCAGTTACTGGAGAGGCTTAGGAAGCGCACAGGATTCTTCTGGTCTTTGCACCATTATCGACAGTGACACTTACCTTTCGAATGTGCAGGACCGGACCACAGATGAGCCTGGGCTCATGTCTCGTTACGTAGCTGTAGCCATGTGGCGAGAAGGGGGCTGGCTTCTATTCTTCAGTTTGTGGTGGAGGCCGTAGGGGCTCGGAGAGGTCAGTGACCCTGAACGTCTGACTGAGGTCGCTCTGGGCCTGGGTTGAGCCACGGGGTCATTTGAACGGAGCCCAGGCCTCCGACCTCCCAGAGCAGTGCTGCTTCAGGCCCTCATGCCTCCGCCTTCTGACCAAGTTGAAGTCTGTTAAAATGAAGCCACCGCTGCCCGTGCCGGGTGTAAGATGTGGTTGTGACTTTGCCTACTCTGTTGACGTTTTGGAAACAGAGGGGGTTGCCCAGTCATGGCAAGCGGGCGTTTTTGGATGGGAAGAGAACCGAGCAGGAGGGATTTGTGCACCTGTGTGCTCGCCGACCCCGGGTCAGGAGCCGTCACCGAGCAGGTGCTCGGAACATCACCGAGGTGGGTGGAGGCCTGCAGGGCACATCAGCGAAACGTCCGTGTTTCTGGGCTTTGAAATATAACCGTTTCCGATGAGCTAAGTGTGAGTGCCTGGCAGCAAGTCCTTTAGGAGTCACTCTCCGTGGTAGAGCCCCTCTGGCCCCTGGCATCTGTGCGGACAGGTACAGAGCTGGGTCCCTCCCGCTGAGCGGCGAGTCCCGCTCAGTGTTTGTCTTGTTGGCCCAATATCCCAGCCTTGGGCCGTGCCACGGGTTGTTCCGGCTTGCTGTGTCTTTGGGGGATTCTGCTTTGGGGCGCGGCACAGCCTTGTCAGAGGGAAGGGTGTTGGGGCCAGTGCTCAACTCAGAGTGAGTCAGAGCAGGACCGGGTTGGGGATCTCGGAAACAGTGCGCTGAACTGAACACATTTGCCCCAGGATTCCCCAGGGAGAACAAGCCGGCGATCCTGTTTGTCAGCCTGAAAGACGTGACGTCGGTTCCTCAGAAAAGGAGCCTGTGCTTGGGGAGGTGAATTTTCCCTCCGGAGCTCTGGCTGCCTTGCTGGTCCTGGTCAGGTTTCTGGGGTGTCCCCGAGGGGCGCGGCGTGCTGTGAGATGCAGCCTGCATCGTCTCCACTGCTGCCCTGCCCAGAAATGAAGAACCCGGGGCTCGCCCTGCTTCCCGCCGGAGCGGCTTGGCTGGCTTTGCCCCCACTGGGGTCCCTTAAAAAAGTCTGTCTGGATGGAGTCGAGGTGAGTGGATCAGGCTGCCTTTCTTGTTCAGTAAAGCTTGCTCTTGTACCGCTGCAGCCCCTGGTAGCAAGTGCACACTGCAGTTCAGCATGAGGGTAGCCCGGCCAGCTCATGCAGGCAGGCAGGGACAGTCCCAGTTCCCGGGCAGCACCAGTGTGGCCTCTACCTGAGCAGGAGCCCTCGCCAGGTGGCTGGAGGAAGCCCAGGCTGTCCCCTGGTCTGGCCTGACCCACGGTGGGGGCGCTGTGCCTTTTACTCCATAGGCACATTTGACGGGGTGATCTGGGGTGTTGGAGATGTCAGCCCTGGCATGTGTAGGACCTGGGAGAACAGGGCTGGAAGCCCACTTAGCCCCGTGGTGCAGCTGCTCCGTTGAGTTTGTGCTGTTTAACCTGCAGATCTCACTCCCCCAGTGTCCACTCAGTAAGGGAGATGGCAGCCCTGGGGCAGAAAGTGTAGGCAGGCTGTCCCGTGGCAGTGAGCAGGGTCTGGAGCGCCTTGCGGATGGACGTGGAGCCCCGCCATTCACAGCGGGACAGTGGCGTGTGCAGACCTTCCCAGGCTGCTCAGGATGACGGGGCTTTGAGATGCCCTGAGTAACTGAGACTGTCGTGGTCCCGGTAAAGCTGCTTCCTGTGCCTAAACCTCTGTAGGTTTATTTTCATATAGAAATTTGGTGGGGCCGGCACTGTGGTGTAGTGGGTAAAGTCGCCACCTACAGTGCTGGCATCCTATATGGGCACCGGTTCGAGTCCTGGCTGCTCCACTTCCGATCTAGCTCTCTGCTATGGCCTGGGAAAGCAGTGGAAGATGGCCCAGGTCCTTGGGCCCCTGCACCCACGTGGGAGACCTTCTTGGAAGAAGCTCCAGGCTCCTGGCTTCAGATTGGCCCAGCTCCAGCCAATACCCCAATTAGGGAGTGAACCAGCAGATGGAAGACCTCTCTCTCTTTGTCTCTCTCTTCCTCTCCTTCTCTCTCTCTGTAACTCTGACTTTCAAATAAATAAATAAATCTTTAAAAAAAGAAATTTCTTTAGTCTGGTTGTTGCAAGTGTGTGAGTGTGGGGAAATAGGTCTCTCTTTCCTGCCGGGGATAAATGTCGTTTTCTGTCGCTGTCTGCTGTGTTGGTGCTGTTTCATGCTGTAATCAAGGGTCTCCTCCTTAAAAACAACATCGGCTGGCTCTGGGCCGCTCAGGGTGAATGCTCCTACCCCGCTGGCTCCCTCCGAGGGAGGCCCCAAGCCGGTGTGCACTGCATGTCCAGCTGCGTGCCTCTTGCTTGAGACAGGTGCACCTGCTCTCTGAGGTGCCCGGCCTGTGGCAGGGTCACCCACGCCAGGCCTTGACTGCACCCGCTGCTCCACTTGACTCACTTCCTTAGAGGGCAGGCGTCAGCTCTTGCTCATTTCGGATCCGTCTGAGGCCCAGCAGTTGTTTGCTGGCCGTTGGCCTTGCCCGGGCCCTCCTGCCCCTCACCGGGCGTGTGAACAGTTTATCCTCAGGCAGAAGGGAAGGTGTTTGGAAACTTGTCCCGTGTGCACACAGGTGAAGGGCTGGCACCTTTCGGATCTGGTGGGTTACCTGGAGGAGAACTAGTAACACGTGCTGCTTGGGCCGAGAGATTTCTTTAGGGGAAGGAAAAGATCTGTGTAAGTCTTGGTGACGTTTTCAAGTTTATCTGCAAAAGCCGTGTTGGATGCAAGTTAGTGTGAGATACGGAATCAATCTGAGAGGGACCAGTGAGTGACAGACAGGCTGTGACACTGAGAGCAGTGGTTCTCAAAGCCGAGTGCCAGCACAGAACATTGAGGGGTCCCCGCCAGCCCTCCCCGAGTAGCTGGTTGTGCAGGTCTGGAATGGGGCCCCGGGCGTGTGCATTTGTAGCAGGTGTTGGGGGACCCTGATGCTGTGGTCTGGGGACCACCCTTGGAGAAGGAAGCACACCTGTAGGGGAGGGCGTTCTCTGGCCTTGCTGAGACTTTTTTTTTTTTTTTTTTTTTAAGATTTATTTATTTATTTGCAAGAGAGAGAGAGTTATCTTCCCTGTGCTGGTTCACTCCCTGCAATGGCCAGGGCTGGGCCAGGCTGAAGCCAGGAGCCGGGAGCTTCCTCCAGGCCTCCCACGTGGGTGCAGGGCCCACTTTGGGCCATCTTCTGATGCCTTCACAGGTGCAGTAGCAGGGAGCTGGGTCAGAGGTGGAGCAGCCAGGACACGAAACGGCGCCTGTATGGGATGCCGGCGTCGCAGATGGCAGTCTGGCCCCTGAGGCTCATTCGTGCGTACCGCGCCCACAGTCAGTGGACAGAAGGCCCTGTGGTTTTGGTGGGGTTGCTGTGAGGACACCCTGGGATCTGGCTGCTTCCTGGCACACAGTCTGCGTGTTTGGGAGTTCACGTTGTCTCCGTGCGACTGTGGAGGAGGAGCCCAGGGGCGCGGAGGGGCTGAGTGGCAGGGCAGTGGTGAACAGGGGGTGGACCTGGCCAGGATGGCCCAGCAGGAGGTGGAACCTGCTGCTGTCCCCGTCCTTCGAACCTCGGGCCGTGGTCCTGTGGATTTTCCTTGTGTCTGTTGGAGAGTGTTGGTTGTGTATTTAGCTGGGGGGTCCTCCGTCTTCACTCGCGGAGTGAATGCCAGATGCATTGTGTTCCCCCGTCTCCAGGCTGAAGGGGTTTCTGTCAAAGAGGGGAGCTGTGTGTCGGTCGTGGCTTCAAAGAGCTATTGGAGGAGCCTGCAGGAAGTGACTCAGAAGGGACACAGGGCCAGCTGCAGGAGCCTTCAAAACAAAACCTGTAGCCCTGGGACGGCCACCTCTGCTTTTTTTTCTGTCCAAACCAGACTTTTTATTTTGTTATGCTGAAATCCCATCATTGCATCCTTTTTTACCTCCGTATACCCCGCAGGTGTTTATAGTTCGTCTCACTCTGGCTTGTTTTAACTACTCATTTGGCTTTGTCTCATGTTTCTAAACACTCGAGCAAGCCTCTGTCCCCCTCCCTGCCCCCTTCCCAATACTCCAGAACCTTCCCGGTACCCTCGCTTAAGCGTGGAGTCTGGCAAAGCCGGATGAGGCTTAGTTATTTTTAAAATCCAGGGTTTGGGGTTCTGATCTGGTGCTTAGCTACATAATTCCTTCCCTTTGTTAAGTACCTTTCTCTGAGGAACACAACGCACGGCACAGATGTTAATCTCTAATCTCTGCAGCATCTGTTGTTTTTGCTTGGGGGGGGGGGGCTGTGAGTAAAAGGCTTTGTGTGCATGGCCTGTGCCCCCTCGCTCAGGGGGATTTCTGGTTCCCGCGTGGTAGTGTGGGAAGCCTGCACTTGGCCGTGCCTTTCCCAAGGTGTGGTGATGGCCCGTCCAGGGGCAGGGCTGCCGTTGTCCTTCGGGTCCCCTCCCTCCATGGAGGGGGTGCTGGAGTTCTCCACTCGCAGCTGACCGAGGCCGGGGAGGGGTGTGTGGGTATCTGGGTTGTGTCTGGGGACTGCAGGGCGGGGAGAGCAGATGCCACCGCAGGCAGGAGAGGCTCTGGGGTCCTGTGAATGCCCAGCCACATGGCCTGTTTGTGTGCATGGTTGGGACGTTTCCCACAAAGAGCGGACTAAATATAGGCTTGAGGGTGGGGACCAGGGCCCAGAGGGGGCCGTGGTGGCTCCAGTATTGTTTCTTCCACTGGCAATCGGTCCTCCCCCGGGCCGGAACAGGTGGCCACCCCCAAGCTCTCTGGGAACAGACTGGTGTTTTGTTTAACCAGGGGCTCATTTGCAAATTTCACACTTCTCCCGCTGTTTGGTGGGGATTGTCTTTTTTTGGGCTGCAGTGTTGGAGTATTTGCACAGTGTTTCTACACAAGCAACTGTCTAAGCCCAAAACTGCTCCTGCCGCCTGGTTGTCATTAGCATCATGGTAGAAGTGCTTTTTCTTTCTTTCTTTTTTTTTAAAGGGTGGGAAACAGTTTTCCTGGACCAGAAGAATTGCAAATAATTACTGGCCCTGTTTGCAAACGACTCATGTTTGGTCTTAGAAATGTCAACATCCACCAGGCTCTGGCTGATAGAACCGTGTGGATTTCCAGCCTTGGGCTACCAGCTCCTGGTCTTAACATAACAATCCCTTTGGGAAGTGAGCTTGGGTTTTGGTGACTGGGTATGGACCATACCTGCCTGGAAGAGGCTGCAGACATTCTCCGTGAGTGCCTGTGCCAGTTCGCAAGACCGGTAGCAGTGAGTGGAAGAGTTTCTGCGTCTTACTCGGGGGCCTGGAAGCGCTCCGGGGGACTGGGCGTCATCCTCACTGCTTGAGAGCTTTGCGTTGACAAAGAAACTGCGGTGGAGCGAGCCGGGCGCCCTGCGCGTCCACACCGCTGCTGTGGACTTTCCAGGGAGGGCACTTCCGGGAGGCCTCCTGCCGCCAGCCCTGTGTTGTTTTCCAGGGCTGGCTGCCGCTGTGAGCCGTGATCCTATCTGCTCCTGTTCTGTCCCTGCTCCTGTCACACGTCAGACGTTCCAGCTTGCGGGGGGTGGGGTCGGGGGGAGGGTTGTGTTAATTTTGGTGACAACAGGCACGCAGGAGTCTGAGTGTCCATGCATTATTTGGAGTTTGGGTTTGGGGTTGAAACTGCTTTGAAGACCTTCATTTTTGGAAACTCTTTTCTGACATGTAACATCAAGAAAGAAAGGAGTTTTTTTTTTTTTTTTTTTTAATAATTATTTTATTTATTTGAAAGGCAGAGAGATCAATCTTCCATCTGCTGCTTTACTCCCCAAATGGTCTCATTGGCCGGGGCTGGGCCAGGTTGAAGCCAGGAGCCAGAAGATTCATCTGGGTCTCCCACGTGGGTGCTGGGACCCAAGGACTTGGACCGAATTCTGCTGCTTTCCCAGGCCATCAGCAGGGAGCTGCTGGGAAGTGGAGCAGCTGGGACTTGAACAGGTGCCCACGTGGGATGCCAGTGCTGCAGTAGCGATTTAACTCCCTGTGCTGCAGCGCAGGTCTCCAAGTTCTGCAGACTGACTGTGCACATCAGCAGCGTGGAGATCAGGACGGAGGGGTTAGGGTGGGTGTTGGATCTGGGACCCCCACATCCCACACTGGAGTCCTGGGTTCGAGTTCCAGCCCCAGCTTCCTGCGAATGGACACTCTGGAACCAGCAGTTCATGGCAGTAGTTGGGCCCCTGCGCCCACGTGGGAGACCTGGGTTGCTCCTGGCTCCTGGCTTCAGCCTGGCCCAGCTCTGGCCCTGTGGGTGTTGGAGGAGTGGCGCAGCAGCTGGGAGATCTCTCTGTCTCTGTCTCTTTGCCTTTCAAGTAAATAAATGGATTTAGAGAAAGAAGAAACAAAACGTGGGCGGCCCTGTGATTGCGTGTTGATGTCGCTGCTGTTTATCGGCTCTGCTATGGACGGTGTTTGTGCGGCTGCCTGGGTCTGGTGGTTGTAGCGGTGCTGGGCACGTTCTGGTCTGAGCCCTTTGGCGTCTGCGTGCCCTGTTGCTGTCAGGTTTGCGCGGCTGGCCTCTGAGGTCCCGCCCGTGTGTGGCTTTCTCTTGCTGGGTTGGACGTGACCTTGTGAAACCCGTCCAGCCCTCGGAGACCTCTCAGGGCCTCGGAGGGTGGTGCTTTCAGGGCTGGCTCCTGGGATTTTCATTCTTCCAGTTTATTCGTAAACCAAGATGCGGATAGAGGGTTAATCCATTTGACGGCCAGTCCGTCCACTGCCCTGTGTGGGACGGGGCTGTGCACAGTCTTGGCTCCTTCTTAGTCGAACGACTGGGGCTCTGGGCACAGAGCTGCGTGCACAGTCCCCCTACAGGAAGTCCTTTTCCTTTTAAACAAGGACGGTCCTGTCGCCTGAGGCTGAGCCAGGGCCCCTCAGTCTCAGCTGGGCTGCACTCTGGCTGAGCCGGGCCACCCCAGATCCGCCTCACCGCTCTGCCCTGGGTTCTGGGGCCCTGGGTTCTGGGGCCCTCTGTGCTGTGGCCTGAACCCTTTTGGGGTCTGAATAGGTACAGATCAGCCCTCTTGATTTCTGTTGTTTGTAGCTACGAGGCCCAAGACACAAAAGAAGAAAAGCAAAGCAAGTGTTGCCAGCTGTCTCTGCCTCTCCTGGGGTCATCGCCTTTGTTCCCGGGAGCGCCCATCCCCCTCGGAGGCCCGCGCCCAGCGGGGACAGGCCCGGGAAGGACGTGGCCCGCCGTGGACCTGCCATGGACCGCGGGCTGTGTGTGCGTGTGGGAACTTCCCCCGTGGCTTTGCAAAGACAAATATTTATCTTCAGGGATGGTGGAGGGAGGGCCATGTTCATACACACTTTGTTTATGGTGGGAAGTGCTCACGTGAGAATCAATAGGCGAGATATTATCCAGCGTCTGCGGCAGGCAGAGATCAGGATGGGAAGCGGGGGGAACGGCACAGGGTGGGGGTGTCCGCCGGTACGGGGCGGTGGAGGGGTTGGGGTTCAGCGGGTGTTAGTGTGATAGGGTTGAGGGTGGCTTGGAGGCTGGGTAGGGTCAGGCCTGGGAGGGCTCTCAAGCCAGTGGGTGAGAGTAGTGGAGTGCCTGGAATGGACTGACTTTTTAATTTAATTTATTTGCAAGAGTAACAGAGAGAGAGAGGTCTTCCATCTACTGGTTCATTCCCCAGACGACCACAACGGCCAGAGCTGAGCCTATCAGAAGCCAGGAGCCAGGAGCTTCTTTCGGGTCTCCCATGCAGGTGTAGGGGCCCATACACTTGGGCCATCTTCCACTGCTTTCCCAGGCCATAGCAGAGAGCTGGATCGGAAGTGGAGCAGCCGGGTCTCAAACAGCGCCCGTATGGGATGCCGGCACTGCAGGCGGCAGCTTTATCTGCTATGCTGCAGTGCCAGCCCCCAGACTGACTGACTAAATTTTTTTTTTTTTTAGATTTCTTTATTTACTTGAGGTAGAGTTACAGACTACAGACAGACAGGGAGAGGCAGAGAGAGAGGTCTTCCATCTGCTGGTTCTCTCCCCAAATGGCTGCAATGGCTGGAGCTCAGCCAATCCGAAGCCAGGAGCCAGGAGTCTCCCACGCAGATGCAGGGCCCAAGGACTTGGGCATCTTCTGCTGCTTCCCCAGGCCACAGCAGAGAGCTGGATCAGAAGTGGAGCAAACGGGACTAAAACCAGGGCCCTGGGATGCTGGCTGCAGGCGGACACTTAGCTCACTGTGCCACAGCGTCCGCCTCCCCCCACCTCCCTTTTTTTCTTTTTAGGCACACACTTTCTTTGCCAGGGGAGAACTGGGGACAGGAGGCCACAGTGAGGGGCCAGAGCCCCAGAGGGCAGGCTGGGAGCACCTGCACCTGGGCTCAGGGGCACCGCGTGGGTGCTCGGCTGTGGCCGCGGGAACAGCGTCAGGTCAGTGCAGAGTAGGAAGGCAGAGATGGCCCCGGAGGTCACTGGGGGTTGGGCCGAGGCTGCTGTGAGTCTCAGGATGGAGGGCGGTGCGGAGGGGCTACGGCTTTACCCTGGGAACGTGGGACGGGGGCTGTGTTGTGCGGGAGGTTCCGTCTTGATATGCCCTGAGATTGGAGGAAGGGAGGGCGTGGAAGTGGTTCTTTGGGAGGTGGGCCCTGGTCTGATGGGAGGGGCTTAGTCGTGTGGAACAGGCCGAGAGGCAGGAGCGTCCTGGCCAGTGTTCAGGCTGCCGCCTCCGCTGCACCCGGGAGGGAGGCGTCAGTGTGTTGTGGGCGTGGCGAGGGTGGCTCCATCTCCAGGGGGTGAATCCGGTGATGGAGACTGTGCCACACACACCCTGGCCTTGATGGTCCTGAGGTCCTGCCTGTGTGGCCAGGCCGGCTCCCTGCCCAGTGTCCCCTTGCTGATCAGGGCATTCTCTCAGTATCTGTGTGTCCTTGTGGAACCAGGTCTTGGGACTGCAGGGTGCACGGGCCATTTGCTGTTTGAGTGGGCAGGTGCATGCCTGAGGGGCTGGCAGAGCCGAGGGGACAGTTGGGGGAGCCTTGTCTGTGCCCAGCACGCGGGACGCTGTGGCTCCGCGGTCCGGGGAGGCACCTCGCCACCTTGCTCAACAGGACTCTGAGATTCAGCTCTGCCCACTGTCTTCAGTCAATGTTTAAAAAAAAAAAAAACCATTTATTTATGTATTTGAAAGGCAGAGCTACAGAGGGTGAGGGACAGAGGAGGAGAGAGGAAGAGATCTTCCTCCCTCTGGCTCACTCTCCAGATGGCTGCAACGCAGAGCTGGGCTGGTCTGCAGCCAGGAGCCAGGAGCATCTTCCAGGTTCCCCACGCAGATGCAGGGGCCCAAGCACGTGGGTCATCTCCCGCTGCTTTCCCAGGCCATAAGCAGAGAGCTGGATTGGAAGTGGAGCAGCTGGGACTGGAACTGGCACCCATGTGGGATGCCGGCACCGCAGGCAGCAGACACCACAGTGCCGGCCTCTCCCCCAGGTTCCTCAGTCAGCGTTTACCTTTCTGAGTAAATGCTGGGAAATTAAAAATTATTATCTCTTTCTGCTGCTCATCTACTCTGCAAAGCTCCCTAAGCCCCAGGCTCTCTCCCCAAGCTCCTAGCTCCCTGGGAAGATCCCAGGGTGCGGCAGACTGGAGGGCAGGCGGCCCCGGCTTCTGTCAGCGCATCTTTGATGCCTCCGAGGCACCTGGGTGGGAGCTTGGCTTGGACCGCCCCACTGTGCTGGCTCCTGACTGGCACAACAGAGTCCTTGTGTCTCCTGGGATGTGGGGCAGGCCATGGTGATGCCGCGGGTGCTTCAGGTTGCATGATCCTACCTGGGTGGAGATCCGAGGAGGGGTCGTCGTGTTCCTCCACGCACTGTGGCAGACCTGGGTGCATCACCCTGGGGGGCTTGTGGGCAGGGCGCCTTCCAGCTGCCCAGGGAAGGCTGCAGGCCACTCGGGCTGTGGATCACAAGTGTTTTGCTGATGAACGAGGAAGGGGATCCTGTCTCCTCAGAGTTTGCTAGGAAGAAGTTCCGACCCACAGAGGAGTTGACAGAAAGCACAGAGTGGCCCTGGGTGTCCTGGAGTCAGCTTGTCCCGTGTGCCACGCCCTGCCCATCCGTTCTCTGTGGAGTGCGAGGTTTCCTTGGGCGGGTCTGGTTTTGCCTTGGAGCGCCATAGGTGTGCAGCCACGGTGCAGGTCGGGGTGCGTGTGGGACTCCAGGTGCAGCGTGGGCATGGCAGGGACAAGGTGCTTGTTACTGTGGGTTCAGGGCCAGGGTATCTCCTTCTGCAGGGGGCGTGGGTTCAGCTCACTCTTGGCCAGGCAGCCTTGACGCGGCTTAGCCGTGAAGCCAGAGGCAAACGTCCAGCCGGCTGCTGGGGCTCTACCTGGGGTGTATTTGAGGGGCAGCCCCTTGGCGGGGCCTTGGGTGGTTTTGGGTCCCTGGACTTTGCTTTTAGGATTAAGCTGATGGGCTGCCAGGGAGCTCAGAAATCTTTGTCTCCCCATAACTGAGGAGCAGAGGGTGTCTGGGGGGGGGTCGCGGCCTGGGTAACTCTGTGTGCCCTGTAGGCATCCTTGGTTGTGTACTTGGCCTCTGGGCCAGTTTCAGCCTCCCAGGAGTCCTCGTGACTGCAGAGTGATGCCGCTGCCCCCTTCCATGCGGCAGGACCAGGCTGCCGTGGCCGGGCTGGGCTGAACAGTGGATGTGGTGGGCGAGCTGCTGATGGCATTGCCGTTGCACCTGTGGCTCTCCCCCCAGGAAGGTGACGTGGCAGTGAACTTAGCATTCAGCAGGGTAGCACTCGGCGGGGAAGGGAACAGTTGTGTGCCTGTACTTTGTGTAGCATGTGGCCGATCGGGGGCCTGCGTGCTTAGTGTGGGCACACACCTGAAAGCCTTGCTGTAGCCCCTGTGTGTGGATGAGCTCAGCTGGGGGAAACGTCTCTGTGACAATCACCAGCTTCTCACCGGACCCCGGTCACCCACTTAACCAGAGATGTAGGAAACAGGCGTGAAACCTTCCGACTTAACCAGAGATGTAGGAAGCAGGCATGAAACCTCGGAGACCCAGTGAGGGTGTGTGTGACTGTGATGAGCACAGGGTGTACTGCAGAGATAACAGTGGGTGTGTGTTGTGTGTGTGTAACTGCTGAAGGTGTGTGTGTGTGACTGTGATGAGCACAGGGTATACTGCAGAGATAACTGGGTGTGTGTTGTGTATGTGTGACTGCTGAGGGTGTATGTGTGACTGTGATGAGCACAGGGTGTACTGCAGAGATAACAGTGGGTGTGTGTTGTGTGTGTGACTGCTGAGGCTGTGTGTGTGACTGATGAGTACAGGGTGTACTGCAGAGATAACAGTAGGTGTATGTTGTGTGTGTGATGGCTGAGGGTGTGTGTGTGTGACTGTGATGAGCACAGGGTGTACTGCAGAGATAACAGTGGGTGTGTGTTGTGTGTGTGTGTGTGACGGCTGAAGGTGTGTGTGTGTTGTATGTGTGATGGCTGAGGGTGTGGGTGTGTGTGTGTGACTGTGATGAGCACAGGGTGTACTGCAGAGATAACAGTGGGTGTGTGTTGTGTGTGTGTAACTGCTGAGGGTGTGTGTGTGACTGATGAGCACAGGGTGTACTGCAGAGATAACAGTGGGTGTGTGTTGTGTGTGTGTAACTGTTGAGGGTATGTGTGTGACTGTGATGAGCACAGGGTGTACTGCAGAGATAACAGTGGGTGTGAATGTGTGTGTGTGTTGTGTGTGTGTGTGTCTGTGATGAGCACAGGGCATGTCCTGCAGAGATAACAGTGGGTGTGTGTTGTATGTGTGTGATGGCTGAGGGTGTGTGTGTGTGACTGTGATGAACACAGGGTGTATTGCAGAGATAACAGTGGGTGTGTGGTGTGTCTGTGTGGTGTGTGTGTGACTGTGATGAGCACAGGGCATGTCCTGCAGAGATAATTAGTATTTGGGTTGTGTATGTGTGTGGCCTGTGTAGGGCCCCTCTGAATCCACTCTCTGGTTCATGAATTTTAGGGGATCAGCCTTTAGAGTGGCTGAACCTCGTGCCTGTGTCATGCTAATTAAGTGTTGACTGCAAAATCCGTGTTCCAAATTCCCGTTCTCCTCACCCAGCTGGGCACCTGTGGCCGTGTCTGTGTTGTCCTCGTACCCTTGACCATCACACAGGCTCACAGGCCCCAGCCATCCCCTCTCCTGACCCCAGGATCTCTGTCTGGCCCCGAGCTGGCCACGGAGCCAGGAGCCTCTGCAGGTGTGCAGCTGGCAGTGTTGTCTTTGGGACGGCCCGCTGCTGTGTGCCACTGCGTGCCGCTGTAGGACCTCAGCCATCGCCAGTCGGGCCCACTTTCCGGCTGCACACCGCGTTGGCTCCCGCCCGGTCTCAGCTCCTGCAGCAGGTTTCCCTGTGGATGAGCTTCTGGGTTGGAATCTGCAGCCAGAAGTGGGGTTTTTAGCTTGCACTCTGTGATCACGTCGGCAGTGTCTGTCCTATAGCAGGCTTTTAGTGGGCGGGGGAGGGGGGTTCTCTGTGAGCAGTGCTTTTCCCGGGTCACTTCCTCAGCTGCAGCCGGGGGTCCTGTTTATACAGCAGGTCCCCAAGTGCCCTTACGCCCGTCGCCACCCTCAGTTGTCGCCTCCCAGTGTGCAGGAAGCTCCACTTCTGAACACGTGTCCTGCCCTTGGCACACGCCTTCCTCCATTTTCACAGGTGGGTTAGAGAAGGATGCACCTGCCCGGCCCCAGGGTCATCGCGGTGTGGGGGGTCCTTGGGTGATTCCCACAGTGGACAACCATGATTCTCCCTGTGGCTTGGCGCTTCCCCTGTCTCAAAGGCCTCTGCTTCCCCAGGGAAGCGCCCAGACCTTCCCACCCCCATAGAAGCCTAGCGTGTTGGTAGTTACTGGAGAGCGAGGCTGTGTGTGTGTGTGTACAGGAGGCTTTCTCGAGTCCCTGCATGGTGCCCGGCGCGGCAGCCATGCACACGCTTGTTCCTGGGTGTGGGGAGAAGAGATGCCTGGAGCATCCTGGCTGGGTCTGTGCCTTGCAGGGTTGGAGGCCGGGCTCCCCACGCTGCCGCAGCCACGTGTGGACTCTTGCCGGAGTCTCTGCTGGTGTACAGAAGGGCGAAGGCCCCCATGAGAAGCTGAGTGCGTTGGCTTCTTCGGGAAGTTGCTTAGGAAGACCGTTTTCCATGTTCACGGTCACCTGGCTCCTGTTCAGTAACTCCTGTTGGAGCCGCATACTTGACTTTGAAGCTTGGACTCGAATATATTGAGAGATGGAATTTCAGACAGAGAGAGGGAGAGGGAAAGATCTTCCACCTGCTGGTTCACTCCCCAGGTGGCCGCATCAGCTGGAGCTGGGCTGATCTGAAGCCAGGAGCCAGGAGCTTCTTCCAGGTCTCCCACGTGGGTTCAGGGGCCCAAGGACTTGGGCCATCTTCTACTGCTTTCCTAGGCCATGGCAGAGAGCTGGATCAGAAGAGGAGCAGCCAGGACTTGAACCGGTGCCCATATGGAATTCAGTTGCCCCAAGCAGAGCCTGAACCTACTATGCTACAGTGCTGGCCCTGTAATAATTTTTTTAAAAAATGACTTAAATCATCTCAACTATGGTATCTTCTGGGGGCTTTCTGGTTTACAAAAAAACAAAAAAAAACCTGGGGCTGGCGCTGTGGCGTAGCAGGTAAAGCCGCTGTCTGCAGTGCCGGCATCCCATATGGGTGCCGGTTTGAGTCCTGGCTGCCCCTCTTCCAATCCAGCTCTCTGCTGTGGCCTGGGAAGGCAGTAGAAGATGGCCCAAGTCTTTGGGCCCCTGCACCTGCTTGGGAGACCCAGAAGAAGCTCCTGCTCCTGGCTTCTGATCAGCCCAGCTTCGATCATAGCAATCATTTGGAGGGTGAACCAGCGGATGGAGGACTATCCCTCCCTCCCTCGCCTGCCTCTGGCTCTCTCTAACTCTGCCTTTCAAATAAATAAATAAATCCTTAAAAAACAAACAAACAAACAAACCAGGAGTGTTCTATCGGGCGACACCTGCCACGTTCTTGGTTAGGGCTGCGGAGGCGAGAGGAGGCAGGGCTCCGGGGGCCCACTGGCGAGGGAGTGGTGGACAGAGCGTGCTGTGTGGAGCCCTCGGCCCCTGTGGCCCGGGTGTGGCCGCGTTGTCCTTGCTGTCTCCGTCCCCCTTGCAGTAGGGTCCCTGGTCTGACACCCTGAACTTGGGAGCTCCAGGGCCTGGCTCTCTCCTGGGGCTGCCGGTGCTGGCACTGGGATCTGGTTTGCAGTCACCAGAGGGCCTTCCGCATGGGAGCTGCCGTGCCCTGACTCGGCTCCGAGCCGAGCAGCTGCTCCCAGCCTGTCTTGTCCACAGAGGGGCTGTTAGCGAGTGCTCTGTACTGTGCACCTGGTGCTCTGTGCCGCTTGGCTGACCCTGCCAAGGAGGAGGGTGAGTGACAGCCAGAGGGCAGAGGGCGGGGAACGCGGGCCAGGGAGCCTGGGACCTGCCTGTGTGTGTGTGTGTGGGGGGGGGGCACAGATCTGCTGCACCCCCAGGAGTAGTTCTGCTTGTAAATGACACCATGGCCTCCAGGCGTCTCTGACAGCTGCAGCAGCTCCAGATTCCAGAAATTTCTATCAAGGTCTTCCTGACACACCCTCTAAGCTTTGTCCCTTCTTCTCAGTTAATAAAACCCATGGTAGCACCTACTGTGTGTTGGGCGTTTGCTGTCTGGGAGCCTACGGGGGGAGGGGGAGGGGATGGGCCGTACCCGGGTCCTGCTGTCACCTTGGTTACAAGATGCAGTAGCAGAAGGCCCCATTTGGCAGGTCGGGCCTCAGGCCTTGCCCACCTACAGTGCTGACGCATCAGTAAAGCAGCACTCAGCTTGGACTGACTCCGCCCAGGGGCTGCATCAGCAGCTCCTGCAGACCCGGGGTTGTGATTTGAAACCCAGGCCCACGTGGGCTTTTACTCACCAAGGCCATAAAGAAAATCGCAGCCGTGGGGTTTCCTTTCATGCTGCTGCTGGAGTCTGGTGGCCGTGGGGAGGCCGAGTGACGGTTTCGATGGCAGGAGGCGGCGGCACGAGGGCGAGCTGGCCGCCGGTGATTACAGGCTGCGTGGTGGGGGACGGGTTTCACCTGGGTGTAGACAGTCGGCAGTGCCTTTCCTCCGAGCCGGCTGCAGCCCAGCTCTTAACGGAAAGCCACACAGGTGCAGGATGCTGGCAGGCAGTTAATTTTTTTCCAGCTATGAATGGAAGTTGGCTCTCCCTCCCCGAGCTATGAGCTATAATTAGCACGGAGGGCAGAAGTTGGAACCTGGAGAACCAAGGCGATTTGCCTGAGGTCCCACAGCGGAGGTGGCAGAGCTGGGAGCCGGATCCAGTGTGTGGTTCGCCCGAGGACTGCCGCTGCCGCGGGCAGTGGGGGCGGTGGCCCTCAGCGAGGGTGCAGGCCTCCCTGGGACTCCCCACCTGGAGCAGCCCCCACCTGGAAGGGTTCACGTGGAGTGAGTGATTACCGCAGGTCTCATCAGCATTGCTGGTGACCTTTAGAGCTATACTTGGCGATTTTTTTACAGCTTTTTTTTTTCTTTTAAGATTTATTTGAAAATGAGAATTACACACACACACACACACACACACACACACACAGAGGGATCTTCCACGTGCTGGTTCTCTTCCTAGACGGCTGCAATGGCTGAGCTGGGCCAGGCCGAAGCCAGGAGCTTCATCCAGGTCTCCTCTGTGGGCGGCAGGGGCCCAAGTAGCTGGGCCGTCTTCACTGCTTTCCCCACTGCATTAGCAGGGAGCAGGATTGGACGTGGAGCAGCTGGGACTTGAACCCGTGCCCCTATGGGATGCCGGTGTTACGGACTGCGGCTTGACCCGCTGTGCCACGGTGCCGGCCCTCTCTACAGCTTTATAGAGGCTGGATTTGTATAAGGTAGATTGCAGCTGCTGAAGGCTCGGGGTTTGCTGTGTTCTGACAGGTCCGCGGTGTGGCGTGCATCCGTCCCCCGGTCCTCAGGCCAGTGCTTCCTCCTGCCCAGGCTGCTGGCCGGGATCTGCTTTCTGTCACTGGGTTGGTGTGCACTTTCCAGAATCAAGCAGAAATGAGAACATGCAGCGAAGCACTCCTTCTGCGGCTGGCTCCACTCCGTCTGCGTCATGGTTTTGATGGATCCAACGCGGCGAGCGTCTCGGCTGCTTGCTCTTTTTTACTGCTGACTAATAGCCCATCGTGTGCCTTTACTCCACTTACCCCGTGGGTGGCTGTCCTGTTAATGGGCATTGACTGCGTTGTTCCCTGCTTTCGGCTTTTACACATAAGGCTGGTGGGTATGAGTCTCGGAGCCGACACCTGCTTTCGTGTCTCCTGGTGAATTCCTGGGCGCAGAGTGGCCGGGCGATGTGGCGGGTGTGTATCTGGTCGCTCCAAATCTGCGCCAGCAGTGCGAGCCGTCCGCTGAGCAGACTCCTGGCGGTGTTTGTGGACTCGCTGTTGGGTCTCAGGAGCTGTGCTGGACGCTTGGGTGGGGACGTGAGGGCTCTAGGGGTGACACCACGGAGGGGAAGAGTGGAAGCTGCCTTAGAGGTCGCGAGACCCCGGAGAGAGGCGCCGTCACTGCAGGTGTCGGGGGGTGCTGGTGGTGCGTGCGGGGTCTGGAGCCGGTTTTGCTTTGGCACTGCTTTCCCAGGGTGGAGGCCAGGGACGCTGCCCAGGGCCCTACAGGACTCTCAGCCATGCCCTGCCCTTCTTGCTCCGTGGGTGTGGCCCGGGCCCTGGGGAGGGGAGGGGGGAGCTGCCTGAGGCTCCTGCTGTCAGTGGAGATGGAACTTTACCCCCCCCCCCCAAGGCAGATTGCACCTGCTCTGTGTGACTAAGCAGCTGGCAGCCGAGCCCAGGGCCCAGCTTAACAAACTTCTTTGATTATTAACCTCGCTTGGCTCGGGGCAGTCTTCACCTGCTCTCTGGCGGAGTTTCCTCCTGGAAGCTTTCTCCTGTAGATTTTCCTTTTCTTTCTTTCTTTCTTTCTTTCTTTCTTTCTTTCTTTCTTTCTTTCTTTCTTTCTTTCTTTCTTTCTTTCTTTCTTTCTCTCTCTCTCTCTCTCTCTCTCTCTTTCTTTCCTTCGTTCTTTCTTTCTTTCTCTCTCTCTCTCTCTCTCTTTCTCTCTTTCTTTCTTTCTCTTTGTCCCTCCCTCCCTCCCTCTTTCTTTTTTAGATTTATTTATTTATTTGAAAGTCAAGAATTACACAGAGAGAAGGAGAGGTGGCGGGGGGCGGGGGGTCTTCCATCCACTGGTTCACTCCCCAGATGGCCGCAACAGCCAGAGCAGCGCCGTTCCGAAGCCAGGAGCTTCTTCCGGGTCTCCCATGTGGGTGCAGGGGCCCAAGCACTTGGGCTGTCCTGCTGCTCTCCCAGGCCAGAGAGTTGGATCCGAAGTGGAGCAGCCGGGACTCGAACCCGTGCCCATATGGGATGCGGGTGCTGCAGGTGGTGGCTTTACTTGCTACGCCACAGTGCCAGCCCACACCTTTAGATCTTGACCGCTCGCATTCAGCAGCGCCCCCTGCAGGTCTTTTCCTGGTGGAGTGAAAGCTGGGTGCTGTCCCCAGACTGTGGACTCTGGTTTGTAAAGCCCTTTGTAGCAGTGCTGGTGGTGGGGCCCCGTGTGTGTGTGTGTGTGGGGGGGGGGAGGGTGGCGGTCAGCGTCCACCCCCACGTCTGTGGTCACTCTTGACCTTGTTCTGTATCACTAGGGAGCCAGCCGGTGGGCTGTCGTGTCCTCGGGAGTTCAGGTGTCTGTTGATTGGCTTCCAGGAGGAGACGACCAGAGCCGGGCAGAGCTGGCGTTGCACAGGACACCTCCTCCCCCGCCCCTGCCTTGCTCTCCCTGGCAGTTGCGGCCCCGCTGCTTCCGGCTGGAAGTTGGTCTTGGCCTGTGGGTCCTCGTGCGCCCCCACAGGCCGAGTGACTTGTGTCAGTGTAGGACCCTCCCTTGGGCCTCCTCCCAGGAGCTGGATAAGATCCGTGGGTGCACGCATCCCTTTAAGTGCCTGGGGCATTACAGAAGCTGTGCTGTTCTGTTAGTGCCGGCTTGGGGCTGCTGGGACCCCCTTGCCGATGGCTGTGGTGAGAGTCCCTCCGGTTCGGCACCCCTGGCTGTGGTCAGGGTTAGTCCTCAGTTCATTTCACGTCAGTTCTGGCCACTTTTCAAGCAATCTCGTTGGTAGCTTTAAAGTAAAAAAAATAAAAATAAAATAAAATAAAAGGCAAGGAGAGTGAGCATGAGAGAGAGAGAGTGCTGGTTCATTCCCCAAGTGCCCACCCACCTGGGCCTTCGACAGACCCAAGGCAGGAGTCAGGAACTCACTCCAGGTCTCCCACGTGGGTGACAAGGACCCAGCTATTTGAACCATCACCTGCTGCCTCCCAGGGTGTGCGTTAGCAGGAAGCTGGAGTTGGAAGCAGAGCTGGGACTCGAACCCAAGACTCCAACATGGGGGGCAGGCTTCCAAGGCAGATTCTCAACTCCTGCGCCAACTGCTGCCCCAGTGTGCAGTTTCGTTGGACTTTCTGTGCGTTTCATTCCAATGTGCTTGGTCCTGAAGGATCCGGAAGGTTTGAGGTTGGGACTTTTGAGAAGAGGTCGTGCGGCGCTCTCTTCCCTCTTCACCACAGCAGGGCTGGTGCTGGTGCCGTGTGCTGTGCTGCCGTGTCCCGGTATTACCGTGTGCTGCATTGCTGTGGGCTAGCGTTGCTGCCGGCTGGCGTGCCATGGGCTGCATTGCCGTGTGCTGGCGCTGCCGTGTCTTGTGTTGCCATGTGCTGATGATGCCGTGTGCTGGCATTGCCGTGTGGGTCCAGCCTGCCTCCCCTTGCTAACGTGTTCACCTGCGGGTGCCGTCAGCCGTCTGTACCCCCAGGTTCTGCAGCCACAGTTGAAGGTATTTGGGAGAGAAGTCGCAGCCGTACTGGGCAGGCACAGCCTTTTCTCCCCTGTTCTCTGAGCAGTACGGGTACAGAGCGGCAGCATGACCATGCAGGGCTCACTTGTCGTCACCCCGGGATGACCACGTGGGCGGGAGGATGTGCAGGGCTACACCGTCCGGTGGCAGAGCTGATTGGTGCCCGTGGGGTCCTGTGTGCTTCCACTCCCCAGCATCTGCCTTTGAGTCAGGAGGCCCGGCAGGGGCCTGAAAACTCTGCTTTCTGGCAGGATCCTGGGAGATGCTGCGGCTGGTTTGGGTACCACACTCTGGACCACACGTCGTGGTGTGATGAGCCGTGCGTGAACTGAATCCTGGCGCGTGGACAATGCCTGTGGCCACGTTCCTGGTTGGTGTGCAGAGGGCCACCCTGCCCCGTGGCCAGCAGGGTCAGGAGACCTCGGCCCCGTGTGTGGCTGTGCGGGGCCTGGGAGCCTGTGTCTTCTTTCAGCCCATTCTTGGTTAGGACCAGAAGGGCCACACACAGACCCGGGACCCTGCTGGGCCCGGGTGTGGTAGGCCCCGCCCCTTGGTCTGTGCTGTGTGTGCTTCCTGCACAGGGGCTGGCTCATGCTCCTCCCACCTGGGTGGGCGTCACTGCTGCCCTCCCCTCCCGGAACACGCCTCCAGTGTGGCAGTTTGTGTCGGGCAGATCCCGGAGCACACAGCTGGCCACAAAGGGCTCACTGTGCCTTTCGGAATGGAGTTGGCCTTCTCGGCCTTACCCCAGGCCTTTGGGGAACGGGTTGGGGGTGGGGAGGACAGAGAAATGAGGGCAGAGTTGTCCGGCTCACACCCAGGGCCCTGTGTGCCCGGTCCAGCCCCGTCTCGCCTGCTGCATGGGGGCACCATCATTGCAGACTGCACGAGGCCCACCCCGCTTCTGCCTGCCCCAGCTTCCCCGGGCCTTGGGCTTTGGTCATCGGAATGCCGCCTCTCGGTGGACTGTTTCTGGACCCCACAGACTCCTTCACTTCATCACCCGGGTTAGGTGGCCGCTTCCCGCGCAGGTGGTGTCTGACGGCAGTGCCAGGGCTGGGCCTGCTGCCCGCAGTGCCCTGTGCTCCGGCTGTGGACTCACCTCTGTCTCCCCAGCCTGGGCTCAGTGCTCAGGGAAGCCATGTGGCACCCACGGCTGGGTGTGTGGGAGTGCTCCCTGGAGCCTGCCTGTGCGTCCCTTATGTGTGTGCGTGTGTGTGTGTGTGTGTATGTGGCAACAAGGCCCATGCTGAGTGTGTGGGAGTGCTCCCTGGAGCCTGCCTGTGCATGTGTGTGTGTGCCTCTGTGTGTGTATGTGTGTGTGTGTGGCAGCAAGGCCTATGCTGAGTGTGTGGGAGTGCTCCCTGGAGCCTGCCTGTGTGTCCCTTGTGTGTGTGTGTGTGCATGTGTGTGTGTGCCTGTGTGTCCCTTGTGTGTGTGTGTGTGTGTGGCAGCAAGGCCCATGCCGAGTGTGTGGGAGTGCTCCCTGGAGCCTGCCTGTGTGTCCCTTGTGTGTGTGTGTGTGTCCCTTGTGTGTGTGTGTGTGTGTGGCAGCAAGGCCCATGCCGAGTGTGTGGTGCCAATGAGCAGGGTTCCTGAGGAAGAGGTCGTTGTCGCTGGTGGCTGCAGCCCAGTGATGTAGGCTCCGTGGTGTTCCGTGGCTGCAGCCCAGTGATGTAGACTCCGTGGTGTTCCGTGACTGCAGCCCAGTGATGCAGACTCCGTGGTGTTCTGTGACTGCAGCCCAGTGATGCAGACTCCGTGGTGTTCCGTGGCTGCAGCCCAGTGATGTAGGCTCCGTGGTGTTCTGTGACTGCAGCCCAGTGATGCAGACTCCGTGGTGTTCCGTGGCTGCAGCCCAGTGATGTAGGCTCCGTGGTGTTCCGTGGCTGCCACTCGGGAAGTCTTTCCGTTGGAAATTAACATGGCAGTTTAGAGCACTAAATACAAGTCCTTGGGTGGAGGTGGTCTTCGCCGTGAGCCGAGCAGGGCGTCTTTGTCTGAGCCGTGTGGTAAACGGGCTCCTCCGGTGCTGGCCGAGCCAACTCAGGCTGATGCGGAATTCACTCGAGGCTGGGGGGCGGCGTGGAGCCTGAGAGCATGAGAGGCATCAGGGTCAGCTGAGACAGGGCACAGGTGCAAGTCCCTGGGCCTTCCTGGTCCCTGGACAGTGGCTGATCAGCTCAGATCCTGGCCACTTTGATTGACAGCTGTAGCAGGATGGCAGCCGAGAGAGGAGAGTGGAGAAGGTTCTTCAAAAGGCAGGGGTGTGAGTGGTCAGGAGGCAGGAGCAGGGCCCTCCAAGGGGGTGAAGGGGGAGTCACGCGCTGCCCGGCCAGCAGTGGGCGCTCCCGGGAGCAGTGGGCGTCTGCTCGGCCAGCAGTGGGCGCTCCTGTGAGCAGTGGGCGTCTGCCCGGCCAGCAGTGGGCGCTCCTGGCAGCAGTGGGTGTCGTTTGGTGCGTTGAGTCCCGTGTTGGCTCGTAGTCCTGCGTGAGGCGTCGCGTGCTTGCTTTGGACACACACGTGCTGCAGTGTGCAGAGGAGGCCGTGTCATGTGCATGGGTGAGTGTTGGCCGTGTTGTGCATGGGTGAGTGTTGCCCGTGTTGTGTGCATGGGTGAGTGTTGCCCGTGTCGTGTGCATGGTGAGTGTTGGCCGTGTCGTGTGCATGGTGAGTGTTGGCCGTGTCGTGTGCATGGGTGAGTGTTGGCCGTGTCGTGTGCATGGTGAGTGTTGGCCGTGTCGTGAGCATGGGTGAGTGTTGGCCGTGTTGTGCATGGGTGAGTGTTGGCCGTGTCGTGTGCATGGGTGAGTGTTGGCCGTGTCGTGTGCATGGTGAGTGTTGGCCGTGTCGTGTGCATGGGTGAGTGTTGGCCGTGTCGTGTGCATGGTGAGTGTTGGCCGTGTCGTGAGCATGGGTGAGTGTTGGCCGTGTTGTGCATGGGTGAGTGTTGGCCGTGTCGTGTGCATGGGTGAGTGTTGGCCGTGTCGTGTGCATGGTGAGTGTTGGCCGTGTCGTGTGCATGGGTGAGTGTTGGCCGTGTCGTGTGCATGGTGAGTGTTGGCCCTGTCGTGTGCTGCATGGGTGAGTGTTGGCCGTGTCGTGTGTATGGGTGAGTGTTGGCCCTGTCGTGTGCTGCATGGGTGAGTGTTGGCCGTGTCGTGTGCATGGGTGAGTGTTGGCCGTGTCGTGTGCATGGTGAGTGTTGGCCGTGTCGTGAGCATGGGTGAGTGTTGGCCGTGTTGTGCATGGGTGAGTGTTGCCCGTGTCGTGTGCATGGGTGAGTGTTGCCCGTGTCGTGTGCATGGGTGAGTGTTGGCCGTGTCGTGTGCATGGGTGAGTGTTGGCCGTGTTGTGCATGGGTGAGTGTTGGCTGTGTCGTGTGTATGGGTGAGTGTTGGCTGTGTCGTGTGTATGGGTGAGTGTTGGCCGTGTCGTGCGCATGGGTGAGTGTTGCCCATGTCGTGTGCATGGGTGAGTGTTGGCCGTGTCGTGTGCTGCATGGGTGAGTGTTGGCCGTGTCGTGTGCATGGGTGAGTGTTGGCCGTGTCGTGTGCTGCATGGGTGAGTGTTGGCCGTGTCGTGTGCATGGGTGAGTGTTGGCCGTGTCGTGTGCTGCATGGGTGAGAGTTGGCCGTGTCGTGTGCATGGGTGAGTGTTGGCCGTGTTGTGCGCATGGGTGAGTGTTGCCCGCGGCTGCTCTCTGAGATGCGCGTGTTCACACCCCCTGTTGCTCCGTGCAAATGCAAAGGGTGGAGATCAGCCACGCAGAGAGCTGCAGGGAGGGGTTGCCATCCAAGTCTTCACGGAAACGGGATGTTTTTTTAGAGCCGGGCTGGGTCAGCAACAGAGAGCGACTTAGGGGCCTGCTGGGGCAGGGTGTGTGTGGTCCCCCTGCTCTGTGCATCCTGGGATGGTGAGTGGGCACTGGCTGCCCCTGCTCAGCCGTGGGTTCTCACCCCTGAGCGCCACGTGGGCTTTGCTGCGTGGGTGCCCCTTGCCCGCGAGTCTTTGCTCTCCTAGACGTCACCTCCATCGGCTGCTGTGCACCCCTCCCTCTGCACACAGCGCCCGCTCCGCGCTGTTTCCCTCTGCATGCCGAGGGGCATCTGATGTGGGCCTGTCTCGTGGCCACATTGGGCAGCTGCTTATTGGGGGCGGGCACCTGTGAGTCGTGTTTTGGAGGAGTTTGAGGGTGAAGCCTGGAGCATGGGAGAGTCCTGCTAAGGCTGGGCCTCTGCGTCCTCCTCCCCCGCTCCAGAGGAGGTGAGGGTGAGGGGTTCCCTGGGCCCTAGTCCCGGCCGGCCTCGCCCGTCCGTGTTGCCTGTTGTCTGTGCACCTGCAGGTGGGGAGCAGGTGTTTGTGAGTGGATGTGGGCTGACTCGGCTCTCATGGGTTGTCCCACGCTCCCCGAAGTCAGTGGTGTAGCTGCCCAGCCCGAGGGGCCGCAGCGTGGGGTGCTCCTCTGGCACCGAGTGGCCGCTGTGGGACCCGGACTTCTTTTTTTTTTTTTTTTTTTTTTTTGACAGGCAGAGTGGACAGTGAGAGAGAGAGACAGAGAGAAAGGTCTTCCTTTGCTGTTGGTTCACCCTCCAATGGCCGCCGCGGCCGGCGCACCGCGCTGATCCGATGGCAGGAGCCAGGAGCCAGGTGCTTCTCCTGGTCTCCCATGGGGTGCAGGGCCCAAGCACCTGGGCCATCCTCCACTGCACTCCCTGGCCACAGCAGAGAGCTGGCCTGGAAGAGGGGCAGCGGTGCAAATGCTGGCACCGGATGGCCGCCAGTGGACACGCTCTTGGCCCTGTGGGGGGAGATCTGCCGACAGAGCTGGCTCGGGGCTGCTGTGGTGCTGGCAGGGCCTGGCGTCTGTTTAGCTTGTGCCACGGGCTGGGGCTGCAACAGCAGGAAGCAGGCTTCTCACCCCAGACGCTGCAGTGGACGGAGCTGGCGGCGGTGTGCTGGTTCCCTCTGAGACTGACTCCTCGGCTGGCAGACGCTGCCTTCTACCACTTCCTCGCCTGGCCCATCCCCATGGGTGCTTACCCGGCCTCTCTCTCCCTTCTGAAAAATGTTTCTTTATTTATTTGAAAGGCAGAGTTAGAGAGAGAGGTCTACCATCTGCTGGTTCACTCCCCAAATGGCTACAGTGGCCCGGGCTGCACCAGGCCAAAGCCAGGAGCCAGGAGCTTCATTCAGGTCTCCCACGTGGGTTCAGGGACCCAAGCACTTGGGCCATCTTCCACTGCTTTCCCAGCAGCATTAGCAGGGAGCCGGGTTGGAAGTAGAGCAGCCGGGACTAGAACCTGCACCCATATGGGGTGCTGGTGCTGTAGGCAGTGGCTTAACCCCCTGAGCCACCCTCTCCCTTCTTCTGGGACGGCAGTCCTAAGGGTCAGGGCCCACCCTGATGACCAGATTGGTCCTTGATTACTCCCTTAAAGGCTCTTTCTCCAAATACTGGCTCTTTGGGGGGTGTTAGGGCTAACATGACATTTTGGGGGGACACTATTGAGTGCATGATAAGAGTGCCCCTCCCCCTGGCCTCCCCTCAGCACCCGTGACCTGTGGCCTTGGCAGGGTCACAGGTGTTTCATTGTTTGCTTTGAGAGGTGGCTGTGTGCGGTGCTGCCTGTGGGGCTGGGAGCTCTGTTGACCTCCAGCGAGGAAGGAGCCGGCGTGCAGGGACACCTGACCCTGGACTGCACCTGTCGTTTTCTGTCCTCTTATTTATGTTTTACAATGCTACATTTGAGTGTCCTCGTAATTCTATGTTTTAAAGATTTATTTATTTATTTATTTGAAAGGCAAAGTTACACAGAGGCAGAGGCAGAGGCAGAGAGAGCGAGCGAGCAGTCTTCTGTCTGCTGGTTCACTCCCCAGATGGCCTCAATGGATGGAGCTGGGCCAGTCTAAAGCCAGCAGCCAGGAGCTTCTTCCAGGTCTCCCATGTGGGTGCAGGGGCCCAAGGACCTGGGTCATCTGCTGCTGCTTTCCCAGGCCACAGCAGAGAGCTGGATCGGAAGTGGAGCAGCTGGGACAGGAACTGGCGCCCATATGGGATGCCGGCACTGCAGGCGGCGGCTTTACCCGCTACGCCACAGCGCCAGCCCCTGTAATTCTGTTTTGATTGAGGTTGCAAAGACTGGAGGAAAAATAAAGAGGGTAATTACAGTGATATGAAAAAAAAAATTAAAAGTGCATGTTTAGTGCAAGGCAAATTTTCTTTCTTTTTTTTTTTTTTTAATATAAAGTACTGGAAACCGAAACTTCGGTGTGAGTAGAAGTGGTGAGGATAGAGGGAAGAGGTCCTGTTGAGGCTTCTCCCATTTGTTTCTCCCGTTGGGGTCTGTGGCCCCGACTGGCAGAGTATGAAATGGCGGCTTGGCCAGGTCACGGCAGGCGTGGCGTGGGGACCCTACGCCGAGGGCTGGCCTGGAGATGCCGGCCTGGAAGAAGAAGGAGGTGACCTTCTGCCCCCTGCCGCCTCACGATGCCTGCCCAGGCTTCCCTGCATCTGTGGCGTTTAATTCAGGTAAACACAGTGCACCTGTCGTTGCTGGAGGGCGCCCACAGGGTCTTGAAAGCCAGCCTCGGGCAGCTTTCCCACTGACCGTGACCTCTGCTCCTGTCCAGAGTGGAACAAGTGACAGAGTTGGTGGCATCAGTCCAGTCCCCCTCCCCCACGCCCCCAGCCCAGGGCTTCGTAGACTCCCCTCTGCTCCTTCTCTGGCACCGGAGCCAGGGTGGCCCTTGGGTGGCCTGTGCAGGTCGCTCGTGTCAGCTGCGACCGCCTTGGCCAAGCTGGGCGTGGCCGTGTGCCATGAGGGCCTCGCGTCAGCTGCTGTGTTCTGCTCTAGGGCCAAGAACGGGGAGAGCAGCCCCTGCAGCATTACAGAAGCAGCCTTCTCCTGCCCACAGCTCAAGAGAAGAGGCTAACAATTTGTTATCCCTTTGCAAAAACGCTTATTTATTTCAAAGGCAGAGGAGAGGGAGAGAGATCTTCCATCTGCTGCTGTGCCAGGGTGGGGCTGGGGCCGCAGTGAGGAGCCTGGAACCCAGCCCAGGTCTCCCTTGTGTGCGGCCAGGGCCCAGGTGCTGCCTCCCCCGGTCAGCACTGGCAGGAAGCTGGAACCAGGAGCCGCTGGCCGCCTGGAAGCCGACACAGGCGCGCTGCTGGGGGTCGGTAGTGTCCTGACTGTGTCTGAGCTGCCGGGCCAGAGGCCCACCCTCAATCACTTTATTTCCTCCTGTTAATGCTCTTGTACCCCACAGATGGCACGGCAGTGGGAGCCGTCCGTCACCACAGGGCACCTCCGGGCGGGGGCGTTTCAGGGCAGCCCCGTGGTGCTGACCAGCCCTCCTGCAAAGACTGCCCTGTCCTCAGGCCCCGTGACAACAGCAGACCGAGGCCGCTTGCCCCGTGGTGTCCGGAATAGCAGAATTGTCCGAGCAGCGCTTGGCAGGCGGGAGCTGCTGTTAATGACAGCAATTTGCAGGTTGTGTGGCAAGAATCACGTTAATTAGTTTATTAGCTGGTTTAATCCCCGCAGCAATTCAGAGGTAGAATTCTTACTTCGTCGGCCTCAGAATTTGAGACTGGGAGTTTGATTGATGAGCAGGTCATTCCTCACCCTTCTAGAAGGTGGTCTCACGATAGCATAGAGATCCAGGATGTCACAGGTGTAGGGGTGTGTGTGTGTGTGTGTGCGCGCGCACATGGCATGTAAGGGGCTTCACAAAGTTCATGGCAGAGTTGCATTATCTTTTGTTTTTGTTTTGAAAGATTTATTTATTTATTTGGAAAGTCAGAGGAGAGAAGTCTTCCATCCACTTGTTCCCTCCCCAGATGGCTGCAACGGCCAGCACTGGGCCAGCCCCAAGCCTGGAGCTTCTTCAGGCTTTCCCACATGGGTGCAGGGGCCCAAGCACTTGGACCATCCTCCACTCCTTTTCCCAGGCGCATTAGCAGGGAACTGTGTCAGAAGTAGAGCAGCCGGGACTTGAACTGGCGCCCTTGTGGGATGCCGGCACTGTAGGTGGCAGCTTTACCCACTGTGCCACAGCACCAGCCCCTTCCCCCAATATTATTTTGAAGTGACTCCCAGACACCCTGCTGCTTCATCCATAAACACTTCAGTCTCTGAAAGACAGGACCCCTGAAAGCACGCACGGCCAGCATCACCCCAAGAAAAAGGAGCAGCCCCCACTTTGTGTCTCGAGTCCAGTTGTCTGGTGACATCATCGTCGTTTTTCCTCGGCTTGTCCGGGTCGGGGTCCGGGGGATGTCTCCGGGGTGCAGTTGGTCGGTTCCTCTCCGGAGCCTCTGAACGTGGGTTCTACAGTCGCCTCGCTCTCTCCCCACGTCTCGTGCGGGTGGGTCGGCTGTGTTGTGGCATCTCCGAGGCCTGGCGTTCCTCTGACCGCGTCCCATTCCCGAGAGTCCCAAGAGCGGTGTTGAGCTGGGGGCTTGCCCACGGTTCCGGGTTGTGTCTTTCTGGGTGGGCGGCTTCTGTGGTGCCCCATTCGTGGGCACGGTGTTGACACCGTGACGGCCAGCGTTGGCAGTGAGCGTGCTACAGGTCGCACAGTGGGGGTTGTGTGTTGTGTGTTGTGTTTTGCTCCTGTTTGGTTACAGTGAGTAACTTCTGTAAAGAGTACCTTCTGGATGTCGTAGGAACGTGGCCGTCCCTGCCTTTATCTGCTGACCGGGCGGTTCCGGGTCCCCGTGAGCTCACGGGGTTGAGGGACCTGACGTTTCACTCGAAGTCGCTATCCTTACTCAGTGCAGGTCTTTCCAGGAATGTTCTGGAGTTCTCCGTGGCGTCGATAGCTTCCTGCTTTCTGGTGTTCCAGGAAACGTCCAAGGATGTCCCAGGCTCCTTTATTCAGGACATCGGCCCTTTCTCTCCAGAGGTCGGGGTTGTCAAGGTCGCTGGCGTGGTCCCTCTCTTGCTTTGGCCTTGCCCACGACAGCCTCAGGAGGACACCCATACGTGGCAGCCAGAAAGAGGGGAGGATTTTTTTTCTTCCCCCCTCATTTCTTTTTAGGGTGAACTTTTGGACTATAAACTCCAAGTATTAAGGATGACTGTAAAAATAGTCCTAGAGTTAGGTAACAGTATGTGGTATCAGTGTCAGATTGTGGAAGCAAATGATAAGAATCCTGGCTTTGGATCTTCAATTCCCAGAATCCAGTTTTGCTTTTCCCCACCCTGTTTTCCTCGGAGCTTTTGCGTGGCGGGGGGGAGGACTGGAAAACATTCGTGGGAAAGGGAATTAAAAGATAAGTTTATTTTGGTGCAAAAAAAAAAATGTTTTGAAGTTTGCACCCAGTTTTCTTCCTGTATCCGTTTCTCAGGACTTCCGAAGACCCCTTATGTGCATGGATTTCAATTTTTTTTTGGCACCAAAGAAAATTCACCTTTTAATTGCGTTTTCTATGAACTTTTGGGAGTCTGCTTCTACAACGAATCATTTTTTAAAAGCATAAATTGCTACACCTGTCTATTAAAAATGTAAATGGCCGTGTGTGTGGGCATCCGTGCACCTGATCTCCTTCCTGGATTTGCCGGTTGTTTCGTTTTCCTGTTGAAGTCCTGGGAATCCCTTATCTCTGCCTCAGGATAAGGCCCAGTGCTTCTTGAGTGGACACTGCGATGGATCCAGTTAGTTTAGTTTCTTATTTAAAATCCATGGTGTATAGTGCACATGTGTTGTTATTGTTCTTATTAAAGGTCTATTTATTTTGAAAGTTGGCATTGCAGAGAGAGAGAGGTAGGTATCTTTCATCTATTGCTTCATTCCCCAAATGGCTGTAATAACTAGGGCTGGGCTGGGCCAAAGCCGGGAGCTTCTTCCGGGTCTCCCACGTGAGTGGCAGGGGCCCATGGACTTGGGCCGTCTTCCACTGCTTTATCAGGTCTTTAGCAGGGAGCTGGATCAGAAGTGGAGCAGCTGGGACATGAATTGGCACCCATGGGGAGGCTGGCTTTGCAGGTCGTGGCTTTACCCGCTCTGCCACAGTGCTGGCCTCTCTTTTTTCTCCTTACCGGTCAGTGGATTTTGGGGACGGCTGAGTCAGATGGGCAGGGGCACGTGGTTGTGCCAGAGATTTCTGTATTCTGGTCACCACGGGGGCGTCGGCAGTGCCCGCCCGCTTGGGTATTGTCCAGCCCGAGAAGTTGCAGCGTGGTCTTGCCGTGTGCTGGATGCGTCAGGATATGCGATGTTTTCAGCTGCTCGGAGAGGCTGGGCTCCTGGCACCCACGCCGTGTCCTCGAGAAGCTTCCAGAAGTGTGCATGCCCTGTGTCTTCCGGGGTTGGTTCCAGCCCCTGCTCCCCGTGTGTTCTGGGGTTAGTTCCAGGCCCTCCCCACCCCGCCCCCACCCCGTGCAGTCGCCCAGGTCCCGCCACTAACCGGTCTGGGATTTGCACGTGACTGACGCGTGCTTTCATGAACTTCAGCGTGGATTGCTCAGCACGCCAGCGCACCGTGAGAGGTCTGTGTGTGCAGCAGACGCCGTTCAGATAAGGTGTTTTGGATCCTCTGTTGGTTGCGTGCACAGTTGGGGGGCGTTCTGAGAGCTCCTTCAGCATCTGCAGAGGGTGTAGCTTGTAGGCCTGCCCCCTCTTCCCGCTGGAGGTGAGCACCCCGGGTCAGACGGGGTTTGAAGAGGCCCCTGGCTGGGGCAGGATGGCGGTCACTCGTAAGCTGTGTCTCTGGGGTCCTGTGTTCTGGCGGCTGCCGGAGAAGGGTGTGTCTCCGTGATTTTGGTTGTGGTTGGCCGCTGGCGGGGCGGATGAGTTGTATGGGGTTGCATCTCACTGTTCCTGGTGCCTGGGACGCCGGAGCTCACATGCCTGGTGTGCAGACGGCCGTGTCCTAGCTGTGTCCTCCCACCGAGGGGAGAGAGGGAGCCGGGGGCCTTCTTCCCCTCTGTAGGGCACGCATCCCACCCTGGGGTCCCCACCCTCGTGGCCTCACCTAATCTCAGGACTCCATCACATGGCAGTGTGTGGCTGGGGGGGGGGCACAGACGTCCTGGTCGTGATGGGTGCGGGCAGGTGTCCCAGTCCGTGGCCTGTGGTTGGGTGGGCCCCGGGGCCTGTGGGAAGGCAGCATGCCGGGCTGGTCTCCGTGCCCTCGGGAGGGGGAGCAGTTTCCTGGTATTGGCTTTTCCAGGGCCTGACTCAAGGGCCAGACTTGGGGGACGGTGCCTCACCAGTCAGCGCGCTGGCCCGGGTCCCTTGGTTCCCTCCACTAGGGAGGACACAGCACGTGTGTGTCTCATCACACCACAGGTGGCACTGGACGTCTGCATGGTGGGCAGTGCCGTGGGTGTGGACGGGGAGGCAGACGTGGCCTCGGCTGCACTGCCTGCGGGCCGCCCTGTGCCCTGCGGGGCTGAGGATCACTCTGCTTCCCGCCGGCTCCCAGGCCGGGAGGGGCGAGTCCACTGGAGGTGTCCCTTCCCATCACAGGGCGTCCAGCTGTGCTGAGCGTGGCAGGCCCTGAACCCAGCGACACCTGGAGGACTTGGGCTCTGACCGGAAGTGCTGCCCAGAACCGAGGAGAGGCCAGGGATGGCTCGGGCCTGGAGTGGCCCTGTCTCGCCTCAGCCAGGCCTTTGGCAGGAAGGGTGCAGGGTCACTGGGGAGCTGCAGTGCTGTGGGAGTTCAGGCCTGTGCTGTGGCTGGCGCGGCGGCACCAGCCTGGTGCTGGGGGCAGGCCTGGTGCTGTGAGGCAGCCTGGCAGCTGCTCCTAGTCGCTGGGGCACACGGGGCCACCGGGCTCGAAAGTCCCGTTACGCCCTCTTCCCCCGGGCCCCTCCCCAAGGGGAATTGGGCTGCACGCACCTTGCGAGCCCTCGTCGCTGTGTTGTCGCCGTGTGCATGCTTGCCTGCATCTCCCGTGCTCAGTCTGATGGCAGGCGAGGGTCACCCCCTTCCTCCTAGGGCCCTCACCTTGCTCAGGGCGACCCACACATAACCAACAGGGAGCAAGGGAGCGAGTGCTGTCCTGGGTTGATTCTCGGCTGTTGCTGGCCATGCAGTTATACATTCTAGAGAAACTGAATCTGTTATGCAAAGTCTCAAGTGTCCATGGAAACATGGGATTTTCCACTTAGAAGAAGCTGTACAGTGTTGTGTGTTCCTCCTTGGTCTGCAGAATGTGATTGTCACCGTCACCCGTCAAGGACAGATTGCTTCTCACAGTTAGCAGCTGAGACAGGCGTGAAATTTAGCAGAGCACACGGAGTCTGGCTGCTTCCATGGACTCCCTCTTCTGGGGCGGTAACTGCTGCATGTTAGCTTGTGTTTGATGCCGGCTCCGCCTCCAGAAGTCGGGATGCTGATGTGAGAGACGCGAGGGCGGCTTAGCTGAGGGGCGAGGGCGGCTCTCTCAGTGGGTGCCACTCCGCCAAGTGACTCCAGAGGCTGCACGGGGACCAGCGTGTGCTTTGTCCTGTGACTGCCAGGAGGAGCTGGGGGAGGGGCTCCGTGCACCCCGGAAATCCTGGCCGGTGTCCCCACGGGATGTCTGGGGCGTGGCTGTGGCCTTTGCTCCTAACTCATCCTGGTTTACTTGGATACTGGGAATTAGGGTTTCATTTTTGCAGCAGAATTTGAAAGTGCAGAATATGCCCTTGCAATCCTGCTCCTTACAACAAGAATCTTGTGCATATTAGAGTGACAAGGAATGGCGAATGGGGAAGGAAAAAAAGTTGGAACCTTACAAGATGACGGTGCATCAGTCAATGTCAAGGGAGGTGCAGATGAGGACTGGCGTGTGTCGCAGCCCGGGGCCGTTCTGAGGCTGGCAGTTTGGGGCACTTGCGGCCCCTTTAGGTTAAGAGCAGCTAGGATTTGCAGTAAACCTAACAGTTCCTCTCTCAGTCAGCTGTGTGTGTGGGTGAATTGTGTGGGCAGAATCCGCTGCGGGAGCAGAGCCGAGGCACAGGTGCGGCTGTGTTGCCTCCGGATGCGTCCCCCTCTGCACACGCCGGTCTTGCTTTTCTTCCGGAATGGAACAGACTTGGAGTTTTCCGTGAAACTCTGTCCAGCAGGAGAGAAGCGGGAGACGTGTTTGTGTTCTGTTTCTGACACCCATGATCAGGAGCAGGAGATGGGGAGGGGTCTTGGAAAGTCCCCCAGAGGTAGATGAGGGGGGATGTGTGACCGGAGAAGGGGGTGTGGCGGTCAGCAAGCCGGTGGCCGGGGCAACCTCGGCGTGGGCTCTGGCTGCCTGGACCTTTGACCTGACCTGAGCCCGGGAGTGACTAGTGCGGGGGAGGGGCCTGGCCCCCGCCCTTGGGCCGGTGCGGCGGTGTTGAGCAGACTGTCCCTGGAGCACGTGAGTTCGTGTTCACTGAGGGCCACTCGAAGCAGAGGCAGGAGAACCGGAAGCCAGCAGTGTTTGCTTTCCGACCGTGCTGGCTCCTTCGCTCGTCTGCATTCACGTCTTAGAGGTGCAGGTGCAGGAGCCTCACACTGGGGCCCTCACCCCCGGGGGTGTGTTCACCGGCTCCCCTCACCCGACCCTGCTGGGTGTCCTCAGAGAGATTGGAGTTTCCTAGTGAGCCACTCTTTGCTGCATATTGTGTTTTAAAAGATTTATTTATGTATTTGAAAGAGACACGGAGGGAGAGACAAAGAGTGCTCCCATCTTCACTCCCCAGATGGCTGGTCCAGGCCAAAGTCAGCAGCCTGGGGCTTCAGCTGGGTCTCCCACATGGGTGCTGGGGTCCCAGCACTAGGGCCATCTCTGCTGCTTTCACCGGCACATCCATACAGAGCTGGTTGGGAAGTGGAGTGGCCGGGGCTCGAACTGGAGCTCCGAATGGGATGCCAGCATTGCCGGTGGCAACCCCACCTGCCTTGCCACAACGCTGGCCCCTTGCTGGATATTTAAGCTTCCTGGTTTCCACTCCTCCAGACAGCCAGGCAGGGACGTCTTCCCGGCAGCCTCTGTGGTGGTGTCCTAGTGGGTCACGAATGGCCTGGCAGCGGTTTTCCCGAAAAGCAGAGACCCTTGTTCATCAGCTCCAGGAAGTCAGCCCAGGTGGTTACGTCTAAGGAGGGCGGAGCCCTCCCTCGGGTGCTTGGAGACTGTGCATTTTAGAGGGCGCTAGAGGACCACATGGGGTGGCGTCTCCAGCTGCCAGGCTGGCAGAGGGCAGGTGGAGTGCCGCGGCCTTCCCAGCTGCCGTCGTTCTGGGCCCCAGTGAGCCCGGTTCAGCTGCCATCTGCACACTCAGCCTCCCCTCTTCTTCCAGCCATTTACAAGTGTTTGCTGTGGAATTCATAAGGGCGCTGATTCCGGGGGCTGGCATTGTGGCATAGCTGGTAAAGTCGCCGCCTGTGACATCAGCGTCCCATGTGGGTGCCGGTTCGAGGCCCAGCTGCCCCATTTCCAGTCCAGTTTCCTGTTAAATCGCCTGGGAAAGCACCGAAAGATGACCCACGTGGGAGACCTGGATGAAGCTAATCTTCAAACAAACAGAAAGAATATTGACTCTGGACTCAGTGAACTAGCAAGTGAGATGGAAGGTGGGGTACCACGTGTGGCACTGCACATGGACCGAGTCTGAGACGTGGGCGTCTTCATTTACTCTGTGATAGGTGGGTGGCTCAGCAAGTCATCTCCGGATAGGGACTGAGGAACTGCGCAGCATGTGAGTGTGTCACGTGTCTGTGGGATGGACTCAGAGGCTGCAGCCTGCACCCACATCACGAAACCCGAGACCTGGGAGGGGCCGGTGAGCATCCGTGGCTGCTTTCACCACTGCCAGGTGGTCCCTCCCGTGGGATGCACACGTGGTTCCTCCCCGCTGAGTCCTCTTTCGTGCAGTTAAGGCCCTTTGCTGCCCCTGGAGTTCGGGCACGTGAGATGGAAGGGAAGCTGGGAGGGTGGAGTCTGCTTGGGCCTGCCCCTGTGGGTGGTGGGAGGAGGGCTGGAGCTGGGGTCGTGCACTGAGCCCCCCGGCTGGCTCCTGGGGCTGGCGTTTGCTGCGGTGATGGGAAGGTTAGAGGCTCGCTGGTAGCTTTTCAGCATCGACCCTCGGTGTGGTGTTGGGGTCCGTGTAGAGTGGGGGAGGCAGGGATAAGCCCCCAGGCCCTGAGTTGAGAAGGCCCTGGGCAGCCTGCCCGCAGCCACTGCCCTGAGACTGAGTCTGAGACGCCCACCCCAGGGGATGGTGTGGGCCCCTGAGTTGCTGCAGCTGACCTGAAAGGCAGGTCAGTGCCTGGGGGCGCGTTGCCTGAGGGAGCAGCGGCGGGGCTCAGCGCTGGACGTCTCCGCGCTCTGCTGACCTGCGCCCCTGTGGCTGCGATGCCATGGCGCGGATCAGAGCTGCAGGTTCCTTAGTGATCCATTGAGGATTGTTTTTTTAATTAATTAATTTATTTGAAAGGCAGAGATAGAGTGAGAAGGGGCGGGGGGAGAGAAAAGAGAGAGAGAGAGAGAGAGAGAGAGAGAGACAGATTCTCCATCTGTTGGTTCACTCCCCAAATGACTGTAATGCTGGGGCTGGGCCGATCCGAAGCCAGGAGCCAGGAGCTTCCTCCGTGTCTCCCTCGCGGGTGCAGGGGCCCAAGGACCTGGGCCATCTTCTTCTGCTTTTCCAGGCCGTAGCAGAGAGCTGGATGGAAAGTGGAGCAGCTGGGACTTGAACCGGTGCCCATAAGGGATGTGAAGGCGTAACCTGCACCACAGCGCCAGCCTCTGTGGATCAGTTTTCCACTGCTCTGTAACAGCGTTCGCCACGTTCAGCCTTGCCGGGACAGTCCCTCCGCAGTCACAGCCACAGAGCCCCTTTGCCACCGGGGAAGTGGGGGGAGCCCCGGGTTCTGGGTTGGGCCGTGTCTCCTGGGCACCCCAGTGCCGCCCACCACGGTCCCTTTGCCTGTGTTTCTCACAGGTGCCTCTGCCCTCCTGTGCCCCTGCTGTCGTGTGTGGTCCCTGCAGGGCAGAGGGCACGGGTGGACCCTGACGGCCCCCACAGGTTTCCAGTGCAGTTGAGGAGGTGCAGTTCACAGGCGGATATCTCTGGGCGGCGACTTGGGGCCCTTGGCACAGCTTCAGGGTTAACTACCAACGCTGGGCTCCCTCACACCCAGCTGATGGCACAAAAAAATTCGTGTTTGAGGGCAGAGAGACAACAAAAGAGAAAGAGAGCGATCGGTCCCAGCCTCTGCTGGTTCACTCCGCAAACTCCCACAGTGGCTGGGCCGAGTTGAGCCGGGACGAGGGAACTGACGCCCCAGTCTCCCGCGTGGGTGGCAGGAACCCCACCACGTGAGCCACCCCCCCTGTATCCCGGGGTCTGTGGAATCCGGAGCTGGGACTGAGCCCAGGCGCATCCGTGTGGGGTGTGGCGTCCTGGGAGGCCAGACCCCACGCCCACATGCCGGTTTTCGAGTTTGGCAGACGCTGGTTTTGCTTTTCTTGGTTTGCTGCTGCCGGTGATGCTTCAGGCTGGTCCTGGTGTTGTTTGAAGGAAAGAAAGTAGAAGGCAGTGAGCTGTTACGGATCTGTAGGGGGCCGGCCTCCTCCCCCGGGGCCCCATGCGTGGTGCTGGGTGCGGGCACTGAGCTGCCGTGGAATAGACCAGCGAGCCCGTGCCAAGTTAGCAGCGCCGAGGATGTGGAGTTACGGCCCCCACGGTGCACGTTTTTAGGAGGTTTTTCCTCCATGTGAAATAGTCCATTAAACCCAGAAATAGTCACGTCCACTACACACCCACAGTCAGCCACTCTGATGAGAGAGGTTTTGACTTTCCCCCTTTCAGAACTAATGGAGATCCAAATGTTTGTGGCAGGCAGGAAATCAAGCGGATTTGAACGGGAAGTTATGTAAGACGGCTTAATGACCGATTTCTCTGGATCACACAAGTGGAGAGCCGTCTCGGGGAGATGCGCACATGCATTCCTCGTTAGCTTATGGCACGATAATTGCCGTTGTCTGGAAGCATGGCTGATCACTGGGACCCGCGTGGCACTCTGCACCGTGGACCAGAATGCGAAGGCTCTGCTCGGAAGACGCATCGGCCGAGGTGAAATGCGTGGAGGGCTGCCCACGTCATCAGCCGGGCGTTATTATATGTCTTAGTCCTTTTGTCTTCTGCGCTAACGACGAGGCTTGCTTCGGAAATGACTCAGGCTAGGAATCGGCTCCGGATTTTCTCCTGGCCAAGGAGCCGCTCTTGCCCCGTCCCTGTGGGCCACTTCTCAGCCCTGCCCCTGGTGCTGGACCTCCCTGCACCTGCCCCTCTGTGCTGGGGTTAGTGGAGAGGGCTGGTTGATCGGGGGCTGTGCGTCGGGCAGGTGCTAGCTGCTTCCATTCTGTTGACTGTAGCTCCCAGCCTTTGGAAACAAGCCAGTGTTTGACGCACCACGCTTCTCTGGGAGCAAGTAGGACCCTGGGGGGCAGCGGAGGGCGCCCCAACCAGTGTTTCTGTAGCTCTCGGTCCCTGGAGCCTGCTGTCACCATGGTGGTGCCGTGGGCTGTGGGACAGGCGTGTGGCTTCCCTCTTCCCCGTGAGCAGCAGCGTGTCGTGTTCAGGGTCCAGCGCTCGTGTGGATGCTTCAGTGGCCCAGGCGGAGCGTTGAACACGTGCTCAGGGCTCCTTGCAGAATGCGTCAGATCCGTGCAAACGTGGGGATGTGGAGATGATGGGGATCAGAGAAGCACCTGCCGCCACATTGCTGGCGCATAGTAGGTGCTTACCTGGAGGTGGCTGCTTGGATGTGAACAGGGTCAGAAAGACACCTTCACCATTTCACTTGTATCTGTTTTAAAGATTATTTATTGAAAGACAGAATGACGGGGTGGGGTGGGGGACACAGATCTTCCATCTGCTGGGTCAGCCCCAGATGGCTCTAGTGGCTGGGACTGGGCCAGGGCAAAGCCAGGAGCTTCATCTGGGTCTCTCACGTGAGTGGCAGGGGTCCAAGCACCTGAGCCGTCTTCTGCTCTCCCAGGCGCGTGAACGGGGAGGTAGATCAGATGCGAAACTGCTGGGACTTGAACCAGCGCCCAGATGGGATGCCAGCATTGCAGGTAACAGCTTGACCTGCTGCGCCACAGCGCCACTGCGCCACTGCCATAGAACAGTGTTCACCACCAGTCAGTTCACTGAACCTCAGGGATGCACTGTGCCTCAGTTTCCTCGTTCAGCAACACAGGTGTGATAGCAGCAGCAGTACTTCCTCCAGGCGGCGCTGGGGAGTGCAGACGCGGGAGTCCCCTGCCCGGGGGTGGGTGAGTGGGCACGGGAGGGCTGCAGGCCTCCCTCTCACTGGCAGCGCTTCTGTCTGAGGTCGTCCTGCCCTCCTCGGGCTTCCTCCGGTGTGTGACCGGGTGTGGCACTGGCATTTCCCCAGGAGAGTGGGTGACGGTGGCATGCACAGGCCGGCCCCTGGGGAGCTACCCAGGGTTGCCTTTGTCAGTTTTGAGGCAGGTGTGTCTGCCACCCCGGGGAACTGGTTTCCACTCAGCCAGGACCTTCCCAGGGACGTGCTGTAGCCGTGGAGGTCAGCCCCTGCTACCCGCAGGCCTGCACAGGCCACTTCCCGCCCTTGGCAGGAGAGAAGGCACTGGAGTGCCTCCGGGGTGTCCTGGCCACGGCCGCCTCCTTTCATCGGCACCGGAGCTTCAGGGAGAACTGAGTTTGGTGGGGGAGGTGGTGTGGGAGGAGCAGCTTCATTGGGGAGGGTGCGGAGGTCTCCGTGCGTGACCCTCGTTACGTTGGCGGCCCCGTGGAGGCCTTGATCTCACGGAGCCTTGCGGATGTCAGAGCGCACTCTGCATGGTGGTGGTGGTGGCGGGGGCGGCGTGGTGGTGAGAGGTTTCCTCAAAGACCAGGGGCTGCGCTGAGCCCGGCCCTTCCCGGCTCGCTTGGGCAGCCACTTTGATCTAGAGAAAAGCCTTCCTGCCGCCTTGAACAAAACTTGGGTTTTCACGCCTAATCGGCGAGGCGCGTGGCGTGCCCTGGGCTCAGAGAGCCTCTGCCCGGCCGTGGTGGCAGCCCACCCTGTGAGCCAGAAACTTACGGCAGCGAGAGGCGCCCGAGTGTTTGGGGCCCAAGCCCCGGGCTCACCTGGCCTTGGAAGCTCTGCAGGGTTGGGCCACAGCAGCCATGGCCGAGGGATGTGGGCATTCCCAGTGGCGTCTTAACCTCTGTGCCACGAGCCCACCCTGCCTGCCCGGTGGGGCTGCAGTTCTAGGTGTGTTTCATTTCCCCTTCATTTCTCCGCTTCCATTAGCGGCAGCCCCAGTCATCTCCCAAGGACAGATCCGATGTTGAGTTTTCCACGGACACTGGCTCCTCTGACTCCCGTGAGAGGGGCTGGGGTCTGCCTTCCCGGTGGCTCTTTCTCCTGGCTTGGCAGCGCAGCCCCCCTTGTGTGCGTGTGTGCAGGTGCCGGTGTGCAGCCCCCACGCTGTGCCTGCCCTGAGACAGGAGTGCTTGCTGGAGTTTGCTCATGAGTGTTTTTAAAAGTCCGTGCTGGTTTGCATCGCTGGGCGCCTTCCTTTCTTAGCTCCCAGTTACTGTTTTCCTGTCTGTCCTGCTTCTGCTCTCTCTCGGCTCCGCCCTCTGGTTTGATAGCCTGGTAACCCCGATTCTCGGATCACGGGCAGGTTCCTTCCTCACTCCGCAGGCTGTCGCTGAGTGGCTCCCCTGTGCTGGCCTGGAGGAGACAGGGCTGCGGGCGATGGAGGTGTTGAGAGGGAGCTTGAGGGAGGTGGAGGCAGAGGGAGAGGGCTGCCGTCAGCTCCCAGAAGCTGTGTGTGCGCTGGGGAGTAGTGGAGCGTCGGACTCTGTTGCTTGCGTGATGGGGAGAGGATGGCCCTGTGGCGACCCCACCCTTGAACCTTGTGTCTTTGGCTTCCCGCTGCTGGCCATGTGGGAAAGGGAGAAATTTGGAGCAGGCATTCGGCCCAGCACTGAGGATGCCACTTGAGATGCTCACATCCCATATCGGGGGGCTGGGTCAGGTCCCGGCTCCTCTGCTTCTAATCCAGCTTTCTGCTCATGTTCACCCTGGGAGCCCAAGAACAAGGGTCCCTCTCACCCTCACGGGAGACCCAGATTGACCTGGCCCAGCCCTGGCTGCTGTGGGCATTTGTACAGTGAACCAGCAGGTAGAGGATCGATCTCTGTCTCTCTGTGTCTCTGTCTCTCTCAAATGGAAAGTGCATTTTAAAAATTCAAGAAATATGCGTTACTTGCAACTTTCCGTGTGAAAATTATGAACCTGATATTTCTCTTACTGCTGAGGTTACTGCTGCAGAACCTGCGGGTGCAGCTGCTGAGCCCTGAATCTACGCAGTAATGATTTCGGCCATGGAGACGCTGCTGGCTGCTTGTCATGATGTCTCTGGGCTAAAGTAGCTGATCCGGGGACTTGCTGCTAGCAGCCACTTGCACTGTTTTGTTTTGTTTTCTTCCTTTCTCTTCATTTTTCTGCGTAGTGTTAAGTCAGACGGCCGCATGTTAGATTTTGTGCATCGCTCATCAGAAAATGCAACGTGATTTCCCTAACCGCAGACGCGAAGTGTCTTTCCAGTGTTCTGTGCCAGCCACACTAAGTAGCTGCTAACTCGTGTTCTCTGCGGCTGCTCTGTGCCCCGTTCAGTCGTAATGGGTGCATGTTCCAGATAAC
This sequence comes from Oryctolagus cuniculus, assembly GCF_051225735.1. Taxonomy (NCBI): domain Eukaryota; kingdom Metazoa; phylum Chordata; class Mammalia; order Lagomorpha; family Leporidae; genus Oryctolagus; species Oryctolagus cuniculus. The sequence continues at coordinate 4,415,431 of NC_142869.1, read as the reverse complement.
AGCTGCATCTCAGCGTAGGCCCTGTCACCAAGGATACATTCGGAGAGTCGCTGTGAAGTCTGATCCATAGTGCGGTGCCGTTGAGAAGAAAGGCGGGCTGCAGGCTGATGCGGCTCCTTTGTGTGTTCATGGTTGAACAGACTGGGTATTAGTGACTTGCAGTGTAGACTGGGAGTTCGCAGGTTAGAAGCAAAATTAACTTTTGCCTGCGGTGTGTCTTGTCTGTGGGGCTGTTGAAAGAAAAGTAGCATCTTATTTTTATGCGATTAGCATTCTCTGATCATGGAATCCATTGGCTTAAACTCAGACTGTCTGAAGATGTACGTGCCTCTCTTCCAGGCTGGGCAGAGAAGGCCGCTGTCATTGGCTGTGTGTGTGTACACACGTGCATGCGTGCATGACCGTGTAGCAGGAGTACAGAGGGAGCTGCACCTTAGCCAGGGTCCCCCCACCTCGCTGCCCCCCTGTTCAGGGGGGAGCAAGTCCTCCCCATGCAGGAGCCCATCCTCACTCACTCCGGGGGGCTTCCTGTCCTCGCTCCTCGTCACGTGGAGTCGGCTCCTCGGTGGGTTTTCCTTGTGGAGGGCGTTTGTGCCGTGTGTTCAGTACTCCAGAGCAGGGCTTGGATCTCAGTGTGGCCGAGTCAGGTTACCAAGAGAGAAAAACACGAGGAGAGAGGTTGTTTCAACTTAACGATTACTTTATTATAGCACTTTAAAGGCATTTTTTAAAGTAAGTGGAAAAATGTTTTCTGAACCTGCTATTACTCTATTATAGTGTTTTAAAAGCAATTTCCCGCCCTGGCGAGAAGCAGGAAAAAAAACCCAGTCATGTCTCATTTACCACTTTTTAAAGTGAAAGTTTGGCGGTCCACCTGGTTCTCAGCCAGGCGCAGCTGCATTGCTCCACACAGACCTTCGAGGAGCCGGCACCTGCCCTTCCTCTACACCTGGGGTGAGCTGTGTGGCTGTGGCACCCTGGGCGGCCGCGGTTGGCCTCCCCCATCACATCCTGTGACTCTGCTCACGCGGCCTCTGCCAGGAGGCTGTGTGCTGGGAACGCTTCCGCCCGTGGGTGGACCTCGGGGACGCCCAAGATCTTCACTGCCCAGGAGACGCCACTGTGGGCACAGAGGGGCGACAGCGCGGTGGATCCTTGGCTGTGCCTGGGGCTGCTCCCTAAGGCGTTTCCTTCTTCTCATGTAAACATTTATTTATTTGGAAGGCAGAGAAAGAGGAGAGGGAGAGAGAGGGAGAGAGAGCGAGAGAGAACTCTTTCATCAACTGGTTCACTCTCCAGATGCAACAGCTGGGGTTCCAACAAAGGCTGGTAGACTCCATCCGGGTCTCCCGCGCGGGTGGCAGGAGCCCAGGCACTTGGGCCATCGTCGGCGGCTTTCTCGGGTGCGTTAGTGGGGAGCTGGATCGGGAGCGGAGCAGCTGGGACTCAAACCGGAGTTTCAGGATGGGGTGCTGGCTTTGTAAGCGGTGGCTTAACCCGCTGGGTGCCACACTGCAGTCCCTCTAGGGCCTGTCCTGACTTGCACCCGTGCCACCACTGGAGGCCTGGGGATGGCTGTTAGGTCTTGGCCTTGCCCACGTCCTCCTGTGCGGGGCTCCTGGCCCGGTGAGTCTGTCCTCGTTTTAGGATGCTTGCTTCCCCTTCTTGCTCAGTGCTGTTATCCATGTTCTGTCTGCTTTGGCAGATGTGTCTCTCCTCCCTGCTGCCCCGAGTATTTCCTCTAAGGTGGGAACTCAGGTGTGTGTTGGCAAAGTCTCCAGAGTGTCCCCCAGAGGTCCCGAGCTGTGGGCAGGGCTGACAGAAACACAGGCCACCCTCCGCTCTCCCTGTGGATGTGTTGCCCTGAGGAGGGAGGCACACGAGAAAGATGCTTCCATGGGGCTTCTGTGCAGTGAGGACACTTCCTGTGTAGTGAGGACACTTCCTGTGTAGAGGACACTTCCTGTGTAGAGAGGACACTTCCTGTGTAGAGAGGACACTTCCTGTGTAGTGAGGACACTTCCTGTGTAGAGGACACTTCCTGTGTAGAGGACACTTCCTGTGCAGTGACGACACTTCCTGTGTAGTGAGGACACTTCCTGTGTAGAGGACACTTCCTGTGTAGTGAGGACACTTCCTGTGTAGAGAGGACACTTCCTGTGTAGTGAGGACACTTCCTGTGCAGTGAGGACACTTCCTGTGCAGTGAGGACACTTTCTGTGTAGAGAGGACACTTCCTGTGTAGTGAGGACACTTCCTGTGTAGTGAGGACACTTCCTGTGCATTCAGGGAAGGCATCTCGGGTGTCCTGGGACTGGCTGTGGGGGAAGGAGCTCCTGTGGCCCCGGGTTGGCAGGGGTGGGGGGTGAATGAGCTCCTGTGGCCGGGGCTGGCGGGGCTGTCGGGGGGGTGGAGGAGGGGATTGTTAGTGCCGGGGCCCACCCTGGGGACAGGGGAAGCTGTGGTCTGAATGAAAATCCAGGGCGGCCGTGGAAGGTTCCACTGGGGTCTGGGGTCTGCACCTCGGACATAAGCCCTGCGTCAGTGGAAGCAGGGAAGCCCCAGCGCTGGCGTCTGGGGGTCCACTCGGGCCTCCCTGATCCCTGCCCAGGCTGGAGAGCTGTGGCGCCCCGGGAGCCCCAGTGTGCCCTGCCTCCTGCCCTGGGGTCCCCAGGAGTGAGGTCCGAGCAGGGGGCCGATGACAGAAGGTGGGGACACTTCCATTCTCGCTGTCCACCTGCTCCGTCCGTTCTGTGTCCTCCTGTGGGGTCAGGACGTGCGATGGAACCAAACAGAGAAACAGCCTGGCTACTGGGGAAAGTGCAGAAATTAAAGAATCAAAATGCTTTCCCAGGCTCTGGAGAGCTCTGCTCCCTGCCTGGGTCGGCGGCTGGAGGGATTGTGGCGATGCTGACTTGGTGAGCGGATCCTTGCTGAGTTAAATGGTTTGAAGATGGCGTTGTGCAGGGAGGAGGGGGCAGAGCAGTTCCTCTCTCATGCCGCTCGCAGCCCGTGAAGCTGGGAGAGAGCAGTGAGGGCCGGCACGCAGGCTTCACGCTGGAGGCGTGAGTGCCCTGTGGCCTTCACGGTGCCCTGGATGAGACAGGGGCAGCTCCGCAGGGGCTTTGGCCACTGGTTTTGCCCAGCGTCCTGTGCGTGTGCTCCGTCGGCAGACATGGACTCAGAGAGCGTCGACTCGTTCTGCGTAAAAGATGGTCTTGCTCACAGTGGAGAGGGAGGTGGAGACCATCTGTGGAACAGTCTAGATTTCTGCTCCTGCGTGGGCCTGTGTCTCCTGCTGTAAAAGCAAATCGCCGCCGGCGCCACGGCTCACTAGGCTAATCCTCCACCTTGCGGCGCCGGCACACCGGGTTCTAGTCCCAGTTGAGGCGCCGGATTCTGTCCCGGTTGCCCCTCTTCCAGGCCAGCTCTCTGCTGTGGCCAGGGAGTGCAGTGGAGGATGGCCCAAGTGCTTGGGCCCTGCACCCCATGGGAGACCAGGAGAAGCACCTGGCTCCTGCCATCGGATCAGCGCGGTGCGCTGGCCGCAGCGCGCCGGCCGCGGCGGCCATTGGAGGGTGAACCAACGGCAAAGGAAGACCTTTTTCTCTCTCTGTCTCTCACTGTCCACTCTGCCTGTCAAAAAAAAAAAAAAAAAAAAAAAAAAAACAAATCGCAGTGGCTCTAGGGAAGAGTGGCTGCTGCCCCAGAGACCTCCCCAGACAGGAGCGGACGCGGGTCTGTCCAGCCAGCGCCTGCAGCCCCCCCGGCCAGGGGAGGGGCCTCCTGGGAGGACCTCGAGGTGTCCCCCACCCTGGCACCTGCTGCCTCCCTGCCCCCACCCTGCCTCCACCGTGCTGAATCTTCCCCTCCGTGTTGTCTTGGTTTCTGCCACTCAGCGTGTGTGTCCCCGAAACACGTGTGGCCCGGTGTTGCCTGCGTTTGTAAGCGTCACATACGTGGAGCGTAGCTGTGTGTGGTTCTGCCGTGGATCGCGTGTTCCCCTGGCGGTGGCTGTCCTCTCCGTGGACTCGGCGTGTGCTGGCCGTGTGGTCCTGTGCTACGTACTCTTTCTAATGCCGCCTTAGCGTCACGGGCGTGTGGCTCGGTCAGCGCTGGCGTTCTGCACGGATGAGGCCTCTGTTGCTGCCTGGAGTGGGGTTGGCGTCCTGAGTGGGAGCAGGGTGGCCGCTGTCCAGGCAGCACCGGGCGCGTGCGTCGTGTCTGCCTGTCAGGCACCCGGGAGCCGGGGCTGGGTGTTTGAATCTGAGAGCAGAGAGCCTGGCCTGGCCCAGGGATCACGCTGGTCTTGGCCTCCGCCTGCCCGGAGCCCGTCCCTGTGTGGCCGCGTGAGTGGAGCCCTCACGTGAAAAGGGAGCAGCCGGTGGGACGCCTCTCCCCTGCAGGTTCAGGCAGCCGTCAAGCAGCTCCTCGGCTCCTGCCTCTGCCACCAGAAAGCAACCTCTGGTTTTCTCTCCGCTAATCCCTGTTCACCGTTCAAAACCCCAGACAATACAGGAAATCCCAAACCCGCACATCTTCTTCTGCCTGATGCTAACAGATGGGTTTGATACTAGAACACTCATTTTTTTAAAAGTTCATAAAACTGGGTATATTTTACATTTAGAATCATTTCAGAAATGTACTGATCTGAAAAGTCTCAGGGTGATCTTAAAAAAGAAAATTGTTTTTGTTCGAGTCCAGCTCTCTGCTGTGGCCAGGAGTGCAGTGGAGGATGGCCCTGGTCCTTGGGCCCTGCACCCGCATGGGGGACCAGGAGGAAGCGCCTGGCTCCTGGCTTTGGATCAGTGCTGCGCGCCGGCTGTAGCGGCCATTTGGAGGGTGAACCAACGGAAGGAAGACCTTTCTCTCTCTCTCTCTCTCTCTCTCTCTCTCTCTCACTGTCTAACTTTGTCCAAAAAAAAATTGTTTTTGTTCGAGACTTGAGTAAAACATGCGTAGTATTTACTTTGTGGCTCTGTGAGTGTAAGTGTGTGCATACATGTACGCGTGTGCATCTTCATGTGCTCTGGTCCATGCCCCCAGTATCTGTAATGGTTGGGGCCGGGCAGGGGCTTGTCTGTGTGGGTGGCAGGTGGGGACCCAGGTACTCCTGGGAGGGATGCCGGATGCTGACTGCCAGGAGAAACGCCGGCCCTGGGGTGTGCGTGCACCCTTTCCTGAGGCGTCCTGAGCCCTGGCCTCCAGTGCCGCCCAGGGCCTTTCCCTGGCCCCAGCCCAGTGGCCCTCTGTGCACCGGGGTCAGATTGCAGCCGGGATTCTACCTTTCACTTTCTGGGATGCTCCAGGGAGTCTCTGCGGCTGGGGATGACTTCCTGTTTGCTGGGACCTGCTGGGCCACGTGGGCCACAGTCTTTCCTGGGCTTGGAGCATTGAGGAGCCCCTGGCCGTGGCTGCTACTAGGGGGCCGCTGGGCTGCAGGACGGGAGCAGGAGCTCAGTGCCACCTGCAGATCCTGGTGGGGACTTGGCTGAGCGGGTGGGGACTTGGCTGAGGCACTGGTGGGAGAAGCCCCTGCTGGAAACGTGGCCGTTGTGGGGGGTGGAAGTCGCCTGCTTCGTTGCTGTGAGGTTCCAGACCGTGTGGGCTTGTCCACAGCGGTCTGCAGTGGGTCCCCATCACCATCTATCCGGGGAGGAATTCCTGCCGTGGACTCTCAGCCTGGACACCGAGGTTGTCAGGGCACTGGTGGGCAGTTGGGGCTCGGCGGGGACGCTCTGAAGGAAGGGTGGGACAGCTGTGGCCGCCTGGGCTGCTTTCTGGGCCTCCTCCTGGCTGGAGCTGCACACACACAGCCTTGTGACGGGGGCCCTGAGCCTCTTCTGAGGTCTTCCTGTCTCCCAGAGCTCTGCCCCCTGGGCTGGCGGTGTTGGCAGGATTTGTCCAAGCAGCCCGGGAGCCCCACGGTGCCATGGCGAGTGGAGGCCGGGCCCGCACTGTTCCTGGCAGGTGCACTTCGGGGTGTCTGTAGGGGGCAGCTGTCCTCTGGACGTGTAGGGTCTTGAGGGATCCCAGGGTGATGGGATGTGATGTCTGGCCAGTGCTGGCGGTAGTGAGAGGATTCCTGTGTGTGCCGTCCATGCCCGTGGCACCGTGGTGGCCTGCAGTGGGCTGGCCCTGAAGCATGCATGGGGGCACAGGTGACACGTTTCTCTGAGATGGCCTTTCATTTGTGGGTGGCCACCCCCCTCCTGAGCAATGACCATGACTCAGAAGTCTCTGTCTCTGGTTTTCAGGAGGCGGCTCCTCCCTGCCAGGGGCCGGGACTGGGGCCGGCAGAAGCGTGGCCGCGTGCCACCTGGAACCACCACCTGGGATTGCCCAGGGCCGCCGAGTCCCCCAGGGTGGCCCCTCTCCCTCGAGTGCGTCCATGTCTGTCTGCTCTTGTGTGAATTTCAGAAGGCAAGGATCCCCCGTGGGGCTGCAGCCGCCCCTGGGCTGAGCACGTGACCCCTCCCCACAGGAGGCTGCAGGAGCCTGTGGTTTGCTGAGGTCATTTCTGCAGCACGGCTGGCCCGGAGGACCACGTGGGCCCCTCCTCTGCAGCCCAGGCGTGGCCAGTGTGTCCAGGGCTGGGAGGAGAAGGGGCGGCCTGCTGGGCGCCCTCCTGGGTTGGGGGTGCTCTGCGTGGTGCAGCAGACCCTGGCCGGGGCCCCGCCCGTGCACCGGCTGTCAGACTCGTTTCCAGCTTGGTGTTGGGTTGCAGAGCTGTTGCATGGAGGTGCCAGCGCCTCCCAGGGGGTCCTGTGTCCCTGGGTGGGAGGTTTCGCCGGTTCAGTCTCCAGCGTTGGTGTTAGAGCGCCGTTGTTTCTGGACACTGTGAACCACAGGGCTTCCTGCTTCTCACCTGGCTGCTGCTTCCTGTTCAGATCAGAGCCTGGAAGGGAAGGAGGAGTCCGTGCCGTCCAGAGCTGTTCCCGAGGGCAGGCCTGTGCGTGGTCGAGCTGTGGGTGACCAGCGGCGTCAGTGTTCTCTGTGCCATCTGTGAAAGCTCATCTCACAGCAGCCCTGTGACCTGGGCCTGGGCACTCTGCCCTCCCTCGCAGCTCACCAGGGCCAGCTCTGGCGGGGCCCCAGGGCCCCAGGCACCTGTTCTCACCACAGTCCTGCAGGCCCGGAGCTGACACCCGGCTGAGGCTCTTAGAACTGCAGGGGCGGGGCGATGTGCAGTCAGACTTGGTCACTCTTCCCCAGGTATCTGCAGCCTCGTGGCCATCTCTGGGTGTCGTCCCTGCCTGGGGGGGGGGGGGGGTCTCTCCAGGGCCCTGTCGGTCGATCCCATGTCTGTCGGTCGGGACGTATTGGTGGGCAGAGGCCATCTTTCCCCCCTCCGCAGTGCTGCCCTGTCCTGGGCCTGTCCGATGTTGTACCTGGTGGACGAGCGGCTGGTCTCAGCTCTTCTGTTCTGGCTGGCTGTGCCGGCAGTGCGGGACGCACTGTGGCATCTGCTGAGACACGGGCATCGGTTGGCTGGGTGCTTGTCGAGTGACTGACTGCCAGTCGTGAGACAGGTGGGGTCCTGGAAGACGGTGGGTGCTGTGAGTGGAGTGGGTCCCCCGCGTGACTTTCGATGCTGGTCATCGGGCCCTTCACGACTTCCTTCTCGGGTGGGTGGGGCGGTGTGAGTGATCCTAGGCTGCGGGATTGTTTGTGGCGTCTGAAGGACCGCGGGACGTCGGCAGGTACCCCGTGTATCTTTTAGCGCGTCACAGGGACAGCACAGAGCTGGCAGAGGCTCCTTGGGGCAGGGGGGACGAGAACTGGGTTGAGAGCCTTCCTTTGATACCAGGCGAGCCTCTCCCCGTGCACCCCGCGCGTGGGGTCCCCTCTGTCTGCACATCACGCCCACCCCTGCCCTCAGCCTGGGCCTGGACCGACGTTAGCATTCTGCAGCGAGCATGTGAGGCCCCGCCTGTGCCTGCCCTGCACACCGGCCTGCAGCTGTCCGTGGGTTGGGGTCAGAGGGTAGGAATTCAGGGGTGTGGGGACAGCTGTCAGCAAAGTGGCCAGACCAGCCGAGCTGCTGCCTGCAACTCAGTGGGTCCTCTCCCGTCGTTGGCCGTCACTCCCCTGGGCCGAGAGTGGGACTGTAGGACCCCACGCCCGGTGCCCAGCAGGCCCTGCGGTGCCGCCCTCCACGGGGCCCAGCCTGGTGGGGAGCCAGGGTTCTGGCTCCTTGGCAGCAGTGGTGTTGCTGGGGCTGTGAGTGTGGGGGTCCTTGGGAGTGAGGGTGGGGCTTCCCCCTTCACTGTGTGACCCAGTGGTGGTTGGGGAGCCAGGAGCCCTTGTCCGAGACCCCTCGATGTGCTAGCTCGTTTGCTTGCTTGCTTTTGATTTATTTGCTTATCTTTGGAAGTCAGAGTTGCGGAAAGAGAGCGACACACAGAGATTTGTCAACTGTTGGTTCACTCCCCCAAAGGCCGCAAATAGCCAGTGCTGGGCTGGGCTGAAGCCAGGAGCTTCCTTCTGGTCTTCCACTTGGGCCATCTTCCACTGCTTTTCCCAGGCCCTTAGCAGGGAGCTGGATGGGAAGTGGAGCAGCCGGGGCGAGGATTGGCGCCCACTGGGGATGCTGGCATCCCAGGCGGCAGCTTTACCCGCCACGCCACGCCACGCCACGCCACGCCACGCCACACCGCTGGCACCTCAGCGGGCTCTTTCGTGACCAGCAGGTCACTTCACCTCTGTGGCCCCCCTTCTCTCAGACAAGTCGGAAGGGTCTTGTCTGGACGCCAGGGATGTCGCCTGCCCAGGAGGCGGCTGGGCCCTGTGCACCTGCGCCCAGAACTGCACGCTGTTCTCGGTGAGTCTCAAAGCCTTTCAGAAGCGTTTCTGTGAGTCTTTGCCTCTTTATTTAACGTTTTCTTTTCTCCCAATGTCCGTGGAATTCCAGGTGGTTTTACCGTGTTCCTATGCATTCACTGCTTTTGAACAATTTTCCAGACTCTTGGGGCGGGGGCGGGGGGGGGGGCCCGGGCTCTCTGAGCCCCCTGGCCCTGGTTATCTGAACACTACACTGCTCGGAGCAGCCTAGCAAATCACCTTCCCCGGCGTTGTCCGCCAGCCGCCCTCACTCAGTGAGCCCACGACGGGGCAGGTGTCGCAGGCCTCTCCGAGCCAGAAGTCACCCCCGCCCCCCGCAGGTGTGGTGTCACCCACCTGTGCCAGAGGCAGGGTAGGGCACCGCCCTGGCACAGCTCTCCAGGCTGGGGAGGCCAGGTGAGGGCCCCTCCTCCTGCACCCCCTGGAGTAGGCATATGGTCTGCTGTTGGCACACCTGGGCTTGTGCAGGGAGCTTTGGAAACCCCAGTGTGATGTGTGTGTCCGTGGGGAGTGTCGGCCAACATTCACCTGCGCCGAGGCAGCCACAGGTGGGACCTGAGATGGAGTAAATCTGTAGCAGACGAGTTTTCAAGCTGAGAGCCTGTGAATGATGTCGTAAATACTCAAATGGCTTTTGGGAGAAGGAGTTCCCACCCCTGGTGTAAAGGGTCCAGGCAGTGAACCCCCCCGCCCGCCCCCGCACCTGCTGGTCAGCGGACCGCTACTTCCTGTTAACAGATCGCCGTTGGTGCCATATGCTGTGTGCATGGGTGGCGACAGCGTTTGCGGCCCCCACCTGCTTCATTAGAGGATGGGGCAGACAGTGGCTGGAGTGGGCGGGGAGAATGGCCCTGCTCAGTGAGAGGTGTGGGATTTCTCGGATGACCACGGGGGTGAGGTGGGCCGCGGTGAGGGGGGAACGGCGAGGGCGTTGGCTACCTCAGGTGACCTGCAGCTGTGCTCAGTGGCCAACGCACTGGTGTTTGTCCTTACAAGGATGAGGATTTTAGGGAGGACAGTAGCAGTCTGGCAGTGTACCCGCGTCCAGGGCAGACCCCGGTCACACACATTCCTGCACATCTGCAGCCTGGGCCTGTGGCCAGCCTTGCAAGTGGATTATTACTACCGAGCCATCGCTGTGCTATGGGCAGCCCTGGTCAGAAGGTCGGGAAGGCGTGTCCCCCCAGCATGCCCGCGGTTCTAGGCCCCCTGCCTTATTCGCGGTGCTCTGTCGTCTTTGAAACCCACTGTGAACTTGTGAGCCTTTGCCAATGTGGCTCTCGGCAGCTGTGCAGTGTGCAAGGTCGGTCGGGAGTGCACACGCACGGTGCAGCTCTGTCCTCCCGACCTGTGGCGCTCACGGCAGTGGCGGCCTCCCCAGAGCTTGGTAGGAATGCCAGTTCCCAGGCCCCGGCCCAGACCTGCAGCGTCTGAGCTGAGGAAGCCGTGCGGGCTCACGCGGAGCCACAGGCAGGTGTGCTGGCCGTGGTGGTGCCCCAGGCTCAGCAGGCCCTCGGATCAGCACCGTCATCCACCCGACAGCCGGGCAGGCAGGTGATCCCGGCGCAGCGTGGAGTGTGGTGGTGAACGCTGAGGCTTCCCCCGGGCGGCCGTCGAGCTCCGATAAAATGGTTCCTTACAAGTGAGTCACTTCAGAGGGAAAAGCTCCCGGCTCTGCAGGACGGCCGATGCTCTGTTGTGGGACAGGAGAGTCGGCCGAGGTGTGGTCAACCCTCACGTCTCCTGGGCTCATCCCGAGGGTGAAGAGAGGACCCGGGCAGCGGCCAGGACCCTTTGTGAGATGAGCTAAGCCGCCGTTTTTCCATGGCGCCTGGCGTGCGTTTGCTCTCCCTCCCTGGAGGGCCTGGCCAGGCCTTGCTGAGTGTGCACCTGTAAGGGAGGCCGCGCGAGCCTCGGGTGTCTCTGGATGCGTTCTGGTTCCTGTAGAAAGAGCTCACCTGCACCCCTCCCCGGACCCGCAGGTGTGCAGCCGCAGTGAGCGGCGTCAGGTGATGCCGGGGGCTACTGCTGTCCTGTGAGGGAGGGCACCCTCAGCGTTCTCCTGGGCTGTTTGCCCCTGGAAAAGGCACGGGAAGTTTGCAGTTTCCTGCAGGAGCCCCTGCCGTGGTTCTGGAAGGGATGGTTTTCCTCCGGCCCCTGCCGCCCACTGTCCTGGGACTGTGGAGGGTGGGAAGGGGCTGAGCTGGGTGTCGCCTGCCTGCCTGCCTGTTCCCTGCACCCCAGCTCTGCCCCCGTTCCTCTGGACAGGCCTCCCGAGATCCGCTCCCACACTTGTGGGTGTTGCTGGACTTCACAGACAGGTACTGCCCAGGCCAGAGAGAAGGCGGGGCCAGACCTCCTGTCAGGGGACATCTTGCAGCCAGAAGTGGCCTAGGAAACGGGGTTTGGGCAGTGTCCCCGGCGTACTCTGCACTCAGGTGGATTTGTCAGAGCAGGCAGGATGACCCGGTCACGCGGGGCTGGGGGCTGTGCAGGCACCGTCGGCGAGCAGGGTCGGATCCCTCCTGCCCAGCCCTTCCTGTGTCACTGCCCTCACTCCCACCTGCTCACCACGACACCACGGTGCTGCAGGTGGTGGCAGGTGCACCCCTGGCTGCTGAACTCAGCCCTGCGAATAGGAGAAGACCAGCCGCAGTCAGAAAGGGGGAGGGACCCAGCTGCCCTGCCCCTCCCCTGAGCGGGGACCTCATGGGCTCAGCTTAGGCCATGCGGAGAGGCAGGCCCACCCTGGTCCCGGCCACATGCACGTGTCTGATTGTGTGGGTGCCCCAGCCCACGTCCGGGGCTCAGTTGCCATCGCCAGAGCCTCTGGTTTATTTTACCTTCCTGTCTGTGGAGCTGTTGGGATGAGTTCAGAACTGACCGAAGGCCGTCAGCCTGGGGGCAGCGGGGAGGCACCATGCTGGTGTCCTTGGCGGAGTCCTCGGTCCTCGGCATTTCCGTGCCTCCCGCTGCCTGGTTGGCTGACAGTTGGGGGGCAGTGGGATCTCTGTGGGGGACGGGGCCTGGCCCCTGGTGACATCCGTTGGCAGTTAGCATCTAGAGTCACAGCAGGACCAGGGCTTGGATTTGGAGGGAGCCTAGGGCAAGGCCTGCAGCAGGTGTGGGTGGGGCTGCAGAGGGAGGAGGGGTTCTGGACACCTGGGAGCCAGGTGACCGCAGGGGTGGGGCTCTGCAGAGCGGGAGAAGCAGAGTTTCCTCTTGACAGTGACATTGTCACTTCAGGGGTGAAAGGAGCTTAGGGATCTGAGGCCACTGCCTCAGCCACCTGCCCCCACTGCTGGAGCCGGTCAGGGTCAGCCTCCGGGCTCCCTGCTTGGTGGACAGAAGCTCTTCTGCGGAGAGTCCCCTGGGCAGGCGTCTGGGAGGCCTGTTTGTGACTGAGCGGAGTTGCTGCCGAGGACCTGCGGGGGCTCCAGGGACAGTGACGGGCAGGAATAGAAGGCCCGTGGAAGGAGGGCCTTCTGGGAGAAGCGGGAAGGCGCCTGTCAGCTCATTAATTTGCCAGGTGGTTGGGAGCCCCGATCCAAGCATCTCGTGTTAATTAGCAGGTGCAGCCCACCTCGCAGTGTTCAGGCTGATGCAGAGCATGGCCGGCCTCGCTTCCCCTCACCCTGTTTACTGGGGCTTCTTACGTGGGAGGTTTGCGAGGCCACAGTACACGTGGCATTCACGTCAGAAGCCCAGAGCTGACGTCCGATCGTGGGGCTGGGCACCATCCCCTGGGCCTCCCGGGAAGGACCCAGAGCTGCACGCCTGCGCACAAGCTGCGCTTCAGCCAGAGGCCCGTCCGCCCCTGCACCTGCTGCACCTGCTGCACCTGCCGCACCTGCTGCACCTGCCGCACCTGCTGCCTCTCCCGAGGCCCCCAGCAGGCTGCGGCTGTCCGATGGGAGTGCGAGCGGCTGTGCCCATGCCTGTGGTCAGAGGCTCCGAGGGCCTCCTACAGCCTCGGTGCCGATTGGAGCTCTGTTCTGGGCCTTTTCCGAACAACGTCTTCTCTCTGGAAACTGTGGATGGTCCTGGCGGGCGGTTCCCCCGTGGGAGCAGCAGAGGGAGCCACAGCGAGGTCTCGTGGGGTGGAGTGACCCTGGGTGCCCTTAGCATAGCTCCAGGAAGGTCTCCATTCTCTTCTCCAGATTCTCTCGAATCTGAACTGCTGAGAAAAGTCACTCTTAGAGGGGCCAGCAGCTTGCCTGCGCTGCAGTGCCACCTTTCCTGCTGTCCCCGTGTCCCCTCTGTGATGCAGCCTGCTGCCCAGCCCTCTCCCTGTACAGGCCAGCCTCTGCCTCTTATGTCTAAAGGTGGTTCCCAGCCCTCTCTCGGCAGCCAGTGGCACGTGTGGTTCCAAAGCAGGTGGGTGGCGATTCCCAGGGCACATGGATGCAGCCAGAAGTTCACATAAGGCCGGACCCCGGATGGAAGGCTCCCGGGCTGTGAGCTAGGGGTCTGTGACCTGTGCCCACCCAGCTCCGTCCAAGTGTGTGCACAGGCGGAGATGGTTATATCCTGTCTGGGCTGTGTATGAGCTCTTAAGTCCTTGTGTGTTTTTATCAGAGTTGCAGAGAGAGAGTGAGGGACAGAGAGAGCTTCCATCTGCTGGTTTACTCCGCAAATGGCCACAATGACCAGGGCTGGGCCAGGCCAAAGCCAGGGTTCCAGTTTTATCCAGGTCTCCCATGTGGGTGTGCCCAAACATCTTGTGCTGCTTTCCCAGGCGCATTAGCAGGGAGCTGGATCAGAAGTGGAGCAGCCTGGACTTGAACCAGTGCCCACGTGGGATGCCGGCATTGCAGGTGACGACTTAGCCCGTTGAGCCACGACACTGACTCCTCGCTGCATCTCTGACTTGGGCTGCTGTAATGGGCCTGTGGGGGTGTGAGCGCCCCTTAGAGCCTCTGTATTTACCCTGTGAGAATGCACCCTGGGAACTGTGTTGGCGAGGCCCCTGGCACAGCCTGGTGTGGTCTTCTGTGTCTGTTCTCGGGGGATGTGGACGCCGAGTGTGAGCGGAGGGCTGTGTTGGGGTGGATCTGGCCTTGATCGTTTTCTGATGCCGTGTGCCTCCTGGGCACGAGGGCCTGTGCACAGTGGGGATGGAGGCAGGAAGGGCGAGTCCGCTTCCTCTCTGCTGTCAGGGTGAGTGGAGCCCACGTGCTCCTGACCGCCGAGCCGAGGCCTGCGAGGCTGGGGGGCCGCGCTAGCTCCCTGTGGTTCACGGACCTCTTATAGCTGTTGCTCACTCCGCGCTGGTTTTACTCAGGATGGCAAGGCACCGCGTGTTGACCACAGTGGGCAGAGCAGCAGTGGAACTGTGGGAGCTAGGACCGGACCCTGAAGACAGTGACGAGGGCCGGGGTTGAGTTGGTTGAAGGCGTGGAGTCTGAATCCATCCCGAAGACCCTGGCCTTAGAACAAGAGACTGATGGGGTGCACCTTGTGTGCCCTGCTGCCTGGGACACCCTCATCCCTGGTTGGAGATGAGGGGTTGAGTCTGACACCTCTGCCTCTGGGAGCAGCAGGTGATGGAGGGGTCAGGTGACAGAGTCTTGGCCACCCTGGGGGGCGACCAGATTGAGTTCTGGACCCTTGGCTTCAGCCTGCTGCAGGTATCTGGGGAGTGAACCAGCCGGTGGAAGACCTGTCCGCCGGTCATTCTGTCTCTGCCACTCTGCCTTTTATAGAAACAGAACCTACAGATAAGTCAGGTTGGCCTTTTTGCTGTGCGAGAACTTTGCTTAACCTGCACCCCTGTACCCCAGTGCTACTTCCCCTGCTGTCTGGATGGGGAAACTGAGGCACGAGCGTTCATGGGCTGTTCATGGTCCCCAGTGAAGTAGGATCCACTCGGGCAGGGCCCAGGGTCCGCTCAGACCGTCCGACCACGGGTCAGGTGCTTTGGGCTCCACCCGCCGCCTGTGCACTTGCGGTGTCTCGGGGCTGAGCTGCAGGGACAGGAGTCAGGTGTTCTGTCTGTCAAGGGTTGACGGCTGCGTGACCTTTGGGGCACCTGCTGGTGCATCCTGGAGCCTGTCCTCATGGTTTTTGTGTGAGGTTTCATGGTCCTGGACAGGCAGGCCCATGTGTGCAGGCTGCCTGTGTGTATAGTGACATGCGTGGGAACAGACGTTCCTGCAAGGACCTGCCTGGGACCCTGCATTCCACATCAGGGAGCCTGGGTTACAGTCCATCCTTGCTCGGATCCCAGCTTCCTGCTAATGGCCCAAGTGCTTGGGTCCCTGCGGGAGACCCGGATTGAGCTTCCAGCTCCTGGCTTGGGCCTGGCCCAGCCCTGGATCTTTAGTTTTTTTTTTTTTTTTTTTTTTTTTTTTAAAGATTTATTTGAAAGACAGACTTACAGAGAGAGGTAGAGGCGGGGCGGGGGGGGGGGGTCTCCATCTGCTGGTTCACTCCCCAAATGGCTGCAGCGGTTGGAGCTGAGCCAATCTGAAGCCAGGAGCTTCTTCCGGGCCTCCCATGAGGGTGCAGGGGCTGAAGCACTTGGGCCATCTTCTACTGCTTTCCCAGGCCACAGCAGAGAGCTGGATCGGAAGAGGAGCAGCCAGGACTTGAACTGGCGCCCATGTGGGCTGCCGGCACTGCAGGTGGCGGCTTTAACCCGTGGCCACAGCACTGGCCCCCAGCCCTGGATCTTGAGGGCACTTGGGCCATTGAAGATGGGAAGTTTCTCTTTGTCTCTCTGCCTTTTAAATAAATAAATAAAAAGTAATTGATGGGTTTGGACCAGCGGTGGAGTCGAGCGGCAGATGTCCTTGGAGCAGGGTCCCAGCCTCACCTCGCGTGTGACCTTGAGCTGGGCGTTCAGCTCGCTGGCCGCAGGTCAGTGGGTGGGAAGGGTGCGCCTGAGCTGCCCCACGGCTGCCTGAGGGAGTCTAGGCAGGAGGCCTGGCTGTTCCCAGCCCACAGAAGTCATGCAGTACACGCACGGTTTGTGGGGGTTGTCGAGTTCCCCGGAGGCCGTGGGGCCGCGTGTGGGCGGGGTGATGGCCTCTCTGTCTTCGCTGTTTCTCCGGGGAGGCGCTGAGCCCTGTGGCACCCAGGCCCTCAGGCTGCCGCGCTCCCGTCGTGTCTTGTTTCACCCCATGTGGCCTTCCTTGCATGTTTGCATCGGACACTGGCCTGTTCTCCCCCATCAATGCCCTCCCAGCCCAGTCCTGCCGCCTGCTTGTGGTCACCCGTGAAAATGCGTCCGCTCTGCCCCGCCTGCAGATCTCCGTTCCTGTGTGCGCTGTGTGTGTGCCTCGTGGCGCTGGTCTCTCTCTCCTGGTACCTCTCATGCATATGCGTGAATCTAAGAATAGAGTGTGACCCAGAAAACCATATGTTTTGAAATCTGACCTCTCAAGCCCTCGAGTGTACCCAGAGCCTTTCCAGGACGCTCTCCCGTCTCCGTGCACTGCCTCTCCCTCTCCACTTTACCCAGCAACCCTCCGGTCTTCCCCTTCTGCAGAAATGCGGGGACCCTGGCCCACTCCCCCTGCCGAGCTTGCTCCAGGAGGCAGGCCTGGCTTCCCACGGGAGCTGCATTCCTCTCCGAGGACCTGGCCCCGTGCTTGGTTGGAAATCTGCAGCCGCTGGTGCGATTGCCAAGGCTGCGGCGTTGCACTCAGCTGTTGTGCGGAGCTGGGTCCCGCGGGCAGCATCCTGGCCGTGACGTTGTCACCACCGTAGACCCAAATGGGTCAGTTTTTAATACGGAAAAAAAAGTCTGGCACATCTCGTTGGAGGTTTTTTTTTTTTTTTCTTTTAATTTGCCAGCTCCAACTTGACAAATGTATGACGGTGGCGTGGGGGGTGGGTGGCCAGGACCTTGGGGAGGGGGCTGGGGACGCCGTCCCTGGTGCTCTGGACCCTGCTGGGTCTCTGTGCAAGCCTTGGGGCTGTGGGCTGAGTGCACCTTCGGAGGGCCGGGGGCCGGCGCTGTCTTGTGCAGGGGATTGGTTATGAGGATGTACTGGGTCTCCTCCCTGGGCCCGAGTCTGCGATGAGGGTCGGCTGCTCTCTGGGGAAACAGCCAGCACAGAGAATGGGCCTCTCATGACCCCTCATCCCCAGGAGCAACCATTGTTAGGCCACGTGATATGCTAGATCCTTCCAGAAATGTCTGTGCCCGGGGCCAGTGCCGTGGCTCACTTGGTTAATCCTCTGCCTGCGGCGCCGGCATCCCATATGGGTGCCGGGTTCTAGTCCTGGCTGCTCTTTTTCCAGTCCAGCTCTCTACTGTGGCCCAGGAGTGCAGTGGAGGGTGGCCCAAGTGCTTGGGCCCTGCACCCGCATGGGAGACCTGGAAGAAGCATCTGGTTCCTGGCTTCAGATCGGCGTAGCTCCGGCCGTAGTGGCCATTTAGGGGGGTAAACCAACAGAAGGAAGACCTTTCTCTCTCTCTCTCTCTCTCTCTCTCTCTCTCTCTCACTGTCTTCTGTCAAATAAATAATATGTATATATATAAATAAAAATAAATAAATATAATATATAATATAAAATAATATAAACAAATAAAAATATAAATAAATAACATATATATAAAGAAATGTCTGTGCCAGGAGATGCAGCGTGCGCTGTATTTTGCAAGGCCAGCCATGTTGGAGTAGTGTTGGCACACAGTGGTGTCTAGTGTCAGGCGTTCTTGTCCCAACAAGAGCCCTGTGCCCTGGGAGGCATTCCCGTGTCCCTCCCCTCCCACCTCTCACGTCATTCCCCTCGTGGATTCGCTTCTTCCGGCTGTTGCATGGGCGTGGAATCACGTGGTCCTTTGTGACTGGCGCGCCAGGGCCTGTCCGTCCTATAGCTCCTGTCAGGGTCTCCCTCCTCCTCGAGACCCAGGAGTTGGCTCGCGTCCACCCGTGCCTCACCTCTCGGCTGCCCGTTCACCTGTAGGCCCAGGCTGGCCTGCTGGTCTGCGTTCTGTCCAGCAGAGGACGAGGGTTCCGCCTCTGGCCCCTGAGTCCTCTTGGCTGCAGCATCTTTGCGCTGTGGTTTCTCCTGGTTTTGATTTGCATTCCCTGGCGGCTCTGAGGATCTCCCTGTGCCTGCGCCCATTTTTAAATCAGCTCACTTACCTTTGTGTTGTGTTGTAAGCCGTCTTTATCTCTTATCAGATGTATGATTTGCAAATAGATGCTTTCATTCTGTGTTTTGTCTTTCCCTGTTCTTGGAAGTACTGAAGCTTTTGATCTCAATGAAATCCAGTTTACCTCCTTTTGTTTGTTTGTTTGTTTGTTTGCTTGAGCTTTTGGTCTCAGAGTTAAGGAATCCCAGCCTGATCCAAGGTCATGCAGATACAGGCTCAGGGTGTCTCTTAAGAGTTTCATAGCTTTTCTCTGACACTTAGGTCTTTGATCTGCTCGGGCATGGTGTGAGACGGGGTAGTTCTTGGCTGTGTGAGCCTCCAGGTGCCCCTGTGCAGTGTGGTTCTTCCCCGCCTCCGTCATCAGTGTGCCCGGATGTCTGTCTCCCACGTCAGTGTGCCCGGATGTCTGTCTTACTGAAGTGCGGCTACCGTTTGCTCTGGCAGAGCCCTGGTTAGTGCTGCCTGGCCCCAGGCCCCTCCCTGAGCCTGCATTGAGCAGTGTTGTGAATGTCAGGTTGAGCCCCCTTCCTCCCCTGCTCGTCCCCCAAGGTGGGCAGAGTAACGGCCCCCAAAGGTGTCCACACCCGATCCTCCGGGCCTGTGGTTTTGTCACCGTTCATGGCAGAAGGGACCGCAGATGTGATGCAGGTGGAGAGCGTGGACGTGGCTGACCTCGTGGCCCACTGGAGCCGCTGGGGCGCTCACATGTGGACGTGGCAGGGAGGAGGAGACAGAGGAGGAGGAGATGCGACAGTGGACGCGGTGTCGCTGGCTCTGATGGTGGAGAAGGGGCCACGTACCCGGCTCGTGGGCGGCCCCTGAGAGCGTTTAGGGAAGACCAGGAAACCGATTTGTCCCTGGGACCTTCAGAGAAGAGCTCAGCCCCCTTGTGGCCTCCAGGGCGGAAGGCAGTGGCTCCCTGTGTCCAGCGGCAGGGGTGGGGTGGGGAGGAGGAGGAGTGTTCAGCTCCTGCACTGGGCCACGTGGTGCTCCCAGGAGAAGCCATCAAAAATAGCGACCGGACTCGAGGCACAGACCAAAGCCATGCGAGTTTTTCCCCACGTGTGCCGCTGCCCGGGGGCCGGGCCACCTGGGGAACTCCCGAAGAAGGGGTGGGAGCGTGGGACCGCCGTCGCCCCACCTGGCGCTCGCGCTGTGGCTCTCACGCGGGGTGAACACGGCACTTCCTGCTCCATGGGGCAGGAGGGAGGAGGCCTCCGCGAGCGGCTGGAGACCCGGCCGCCGCTTCCAGTGCTCTTTCCTTGGGCAAGGTGCCTGAAGCAGATGACCAGGGGCTGCCCGGGTGTGTGAGGGAGTAACAGGAGGCCCGAGAAGCCCCTCTGCTGATCTGGGGGCTGTGCGGGGTCTCCTGGCCTGACGGAGTCTCGTGGCTCCCGGTTGACTCAAGGGTGTCATTAGGGATTCTCTGCCTCTGCTGCCGGGAGGGAGGAGGGAGGGAGGGGGAGAGGGAGGGGGAGGAGGGCTGGGCTCAGGGGGTGTGTGCCATCCTAGAAGGTCTCCCGCCCCACCCCAGGCAAAGGTTCCTGAGGCTCCTGGCTGTCTTCCTGCCTGGATTCAGCAGCTAACCCAGCATTCAGAAACAGGATCCGGGACTCCAGTCAGCGCCCATTAAATACCCTTTTTGGATTAGAACTGTAATTGACTTAGAGTTTAAGGTGGAAACTGAGGCCTTTGATATAACAGCCGTTGACAGATTTGAGGCTGAATGGCTTCTGTTTGCAGGGAAAAGCCGTGGGCTCCCAGTCAAGTTATAACACGGCTTCCTTCGCGCCCTGCCTAGGCGGAAATTGTCACGTTCTACGAAGTCCCGGCTGCTGGTGTTGACTTAGGCTCCCAGCTTTTCCACGGGGGCTTCTCCCCAGAGCAGGCTGGCGTGTGCCTTGATGTCAGAAATGAGCAAAAGCAGAAATCTCAGCAAATGGTGAGAGTATGCTTGGGCTGAGTGAGTGGGGTGTGTGGTCCGTTAGGTCTTTTTTAAGCTTAATTTAGTTGAGAGAATTATAGAGGGAGAGGCAGAGAAAATGCTCCATCCTTGGGTTCACTGCCTAAAAGGCCACAATGGCCAGGGCTGAGCAAAGCAGAAGCCAGGGGCCAGGAGCTTCTTCCAGGTCTCCCAAGTGGGTGCAGGGGCCCAAGCACTTGGGCCGTCCTTGATGCTTTCCCAGGCCATTAACAGGGAGCCGCGTCAGATGTGGAGCAGCCGGGACTCGAATTGGCGCCCATACGGGATGCTGGTGCTGCTTCACCCGCCACGCCACAGGTTTCAAGGAAGAGACTGCGGAAGCGGGCTCCTTCAGGGAAGCTGGTGTGGAGGGCGTGGAGGGTGTGGGGGGCATGGAGTGGAGGGTGTGGGCAGTGTGGAGGGTGTGGGCAGTGTGGAGGGTGTGGGCAGTGTGGAGGGCGTGGGGGGCGTGGAGTGGAGGGAGTGGAGGGCGTGGAGGGTGTGGGGGGCGTGGAGTGGAGGGTGTGGAGGGCGTGGGGGGCGTGGAGTGGAGGGCGTGGAGTGGGGGGCGTGGAGTGGGGGGCGTGGAGTGGGGGGCGTGGAGTGGAGGGCGTGGAGTGGGGGGTGTGGGGGGCGTGGAGTGGAGGGTGTGGAGGGCGTGGGGGGCGTGGAGTGGAGGGCGTGGAGTGGGGGGCGTGGAGTGGGGGGCGTGGAGTGGAGGGCGTGGAGTGGGGGGTGTGGGGGGCGTGGAGTGGGGGGTGTGGGGGGCGTGGAGTGGAGGGTGTGGAGTGGAGGGTGTGGAGGGCGTGGAGGGCATGGAGTGGAGGGTGTGGAGGCCATGGAGGGCCGCTCACTGCGGGGGACGGGGATTCCTTCAATCCTGTGTTTCTCTGCGGGGTGTGGGAGCTCCTGTCCCTGTGTTTTCTCGTGCCACAGGAAGCAAGTGGCATGGTCGAATCACAGCACACTGCAATGTTGTCAGTGAATGCCGGGTGCCGCCGTGGGGCTGGGGGGCGGAGGGGACAGTGGGTGTGCCGCCGCCCTGCTCAGCTCCAGCCCTGGGAGGGACCCAGCCCTCTCTGTCCATCGGTCTTTCTCTGGGCTGTGGAGGAGGTGCGTGATGGGCTGGTGTGGGTTGCTTGTGCCCTGTGTGTGGCGATCCAGGGACAGCCCTTCCTCCTCCTCCAGCCCCTGCCGCCCTCTTAGGTCCACTCCCCATCCCTGCTGTCCCTGCCCTGGGCCTCCAGTTGCCACCCTGAGGCACTGTCTTGTCCTTGCCAAACCTGCCTGCCCCGTGCCTCCTGCGTGGGAGTCCTCGGGAGCCGGCCTGACTGCCCTGTTTTCAGCCCTGGCCCTGCTCCGTGCCTCTGTTCCCGGCTCTGTAGCATGGGGGCAGCGAGGAGTCTGCACACAGAACCTGGCCCGTGTTCCCTGCATGGAGGTTTCTCTGTGCTGGCGTCTCCTGCCAGCTCTCAGAGCCTGGCCTGGGCCAAGCTGCCCAGCCCAGACCCACAGAAGGGCCCCAGCACCCCACTTCTGTCTGGCTCTGGCCCTTCCGTGACCTCCGCCCTCTGGAACCTCCCCCGGGCCCTTCCTTGTTTGTGGGTGGTTTAAGCTCCCCGTTGCTTGACAGCATGCCCGGAGGGCTGCAGCACCCCGAGAGCTTCCTGAACCCCACTAATCAGCCCGGTGCCTTCCGGGCAGGCAGAAACAGATGCTGTAGCCCCCTGCGAGGCGGAAATGAGGGCATTAGTTGGAATCAGGGTCTTCCTCAAACACTGCTCTATTTTTATAACTGGACAGGAAGTTGTAGTTTTCTAACATTCTCTGTAAATTACAGCAAAGCTCAGGGGACTTGGATTGTTAATAAAGTGATTGTCTTGTTTCGATTTCTGGGTAAATTCTAGGAGTCTGCGATATTCTCTCGATTGTAATCGACTGTGCTAAGGCCTGGGAAGGGCTCTAGAACGGAGAGAGGGATGGAGAAGGAAGGACAGAAGCCAGCTTTCAGGGAGCGTCTGGTATGTGTTAGGCTCAGTGCCAGCTGCCTAATTGGGTTATTTTATCTAATCCCTGCCGCAGCCCCTGGGAAGCAGGTAATGCCGTCCTCGCAGATACGGGAGCTGGGGCTCCAGGTCCCGGGGCAGTGACTGGGAAATGGGGCGGGGGGATGGGGCCCTGCTGGCGCCTTCCTGGGAGAGCCCGGTCGCCGCCAGCCCACCGGTCTCTGCTTAGAGGGGCTGCTCTGCGAGGAGTCCGCGCGTCTTCCTCTTTGCCGTGGCCTTGTCTCGTGCGCGTGGTTCTCCGGCCCACAGACCTTGTAGGATCTATTTATGATCATGACCCTGGCCCATATCCGTCAGCTCTTAAAGTGGGCCAGCCGCTAATGACGGAGATGTGACATCGTGGGATGCTTGCCTGGCCTGAGAAACTGGACTTCAGTGACCGCCACGAGCCTTGCTCACGAGCAGGAGCCTCCCCAGGGATGCTGTGACCATTACCGAGTGTTCTTTTCCACAGAAATTGATTTGGCCTGACAGACGCAGGCAGAGGAGACCTCAGGGCGTCCGGGAGGTAAATGTGGGGTGGGGTGGGGGTGGGTTAGTCCGGGGGCTAGGCTGTGGCCTCCAGCTTTCTTAAGACTGTGGCTGTGGCTGTGGCTCGTGGGCTTCCAGGAAGAGCTCCTCCTCAAGGCAGGGTTCTGCACCTTCATCCACTGAACACACTTGAGAGCTTGCCTGCCTTGAACCAGTACAGGGCCCGCAGTGAGCCCAGGACACTCACGCCTTGCAGGTGTGACCATGGGTCCCCACCAGAGCCAGGGGTGACCGTGTGTCCCCACCAGGGCCAGGTGTGACTGTGCATCCTTACCCAGGGCCAGGGGTGACTGTGGACTCCACCCAGAGCCAGGGGTGGCCGTGCGTTCCCACCAGGGCCAGGTGTGACTGTGGTTCCCTCCAGGGCCGGGTGTGACCGCGGGTCCCCACCAGGGCCGGGTGTCACCGTGCGTCCCCATCAGGGCCGGGTGTGAGCCTGTGCTACCACCCAGATTTATTTTTACATTATTTTATAACGAAACATTTCAAAAGCCAGAAAGCAGGAATTTACGCCTGTACACCAGCTGCCTCGATTGTACCAAGGACACTGAGCTGTGCTCGCTCCATTCCTGCTCAGTCCACCTCCCTCTTTGGCCTCTGGGTGCACTTCAGCCTCAGGTGTGGACGCCCAGGCCAGCCTCTCACTGCGGCTCCCTTCTTCAGGGACCCGGGATCCACTGGACCCTCCTGGCCAGCCCAGGCCCCCTGGCCAGCCCAGGCCCTCTCCATGTCTGGGGAACCAGGATTTCCTCACACCCTAAGTCCCGACTGCCATATAAGTCCTCGGGTGTGAGGGCGGGGACGTGGGCATCTGGGGGGTCTCCCTGTTACTGTGAGAAGGGACGTTAGGGGAGGCCCATGGCCACACGTGGACACACGGCCACGCACGGCCACACGTGGCCACACATGGCCGGCCCTCCCTGGCCCAGCCTCTCTTCACGCGTGTTCTCCTTTAACCCTCAGAGCAGCTTTCGGGGGAGACGTGGTTACTGTAGGTGGGGGAGCTGAGGCGTTCCCGGAGGACTTGACAGCAGACAAGGGCAGGGTGGAAATAGAGCGAGTGACGACGCGTCCACGTCCCAGGCCTCCGGGCGCAGACTCCCGCATGCCCGCCCCTCCTGCAGAGTCTGTGGAACCCGGCCCAGCAGCAGGTGTGAGCCGTGAGCTGTGAGCCGTGCTGCTTCGGGCGGCGTCCCACCCCAGCCAAGCCCTCCTGGGGTCCACAGGTCTAAGGAGCCACAGCTGAGTCACGGGCAGATTTTAGTTCTCAGGCTCTGCTGGGGCCGGAATCCTCAGTGCCAGTCGGTGGCTGCAGATATGTCGACAGTCTCTTCACTTCCTCAGTCCAGAAAAGCCCACACCCAAAGGTTTTTTTTTTTTTTTTAAGATTTATTTATTTATTTGAAAGGCAAAGTTACCGAGAGGCAGAGGCAGAGGCAGAGAGAGAGAGAGAGAGAGAGAGAGAGAGAGGTCTTCCATCTGCTGGTTCACTCCCCAGATGGTCGCAGTGACCATTGCTGGACCGGGCTAAAGCCAGGAGCCTCTTCCAGGTCTCCCAGGAAGGTTCAGGGTCCCCAACTCCTGGGCCGTCTTCACTGCTTTCCCAGGCCACCAGCAGGAAGCTGGGCTGGAAGTGGAGCAGCTGGGACACAAACTGGTGCCCGTGTGGGATGCCAGCATTGCAGGTGGTGGGTTTACCTGCTGTACCATGACACCGGCAGCGCCCCCTGCCCCAATGTTTAATGTGGTCTTGTCCAACTTTTTTTTTTTTTTAATGTCACTTGTCTTCCTGGAGTCTTCTCAAAACATTCTATTTGATTTTCATAGAAAATCTGTTACTGAAATTGTTTAACTGGTGTGTGTAATGTTTAACCAAATGGTGCATTTATCGTTGTACTCATTAAGACTGTAATTGATGAGTGTGGTGTTTGATTAAGTGAGGCAGTCACCGTTAGGAGGAGCAGATACAGGAGGGTCTGGCAGCAGCACTGCCGGCCTCGAGGACCGAGTTCTGTGTGGTCGGGGTGGAAGGCGGTGGGTGAGGCCGGTTTGTTTGGGAGGGAAGGAGAATGCCAGTTAACCCGGAGGACAGGCCCAGGGTGCCTGGGCAGGCGGCTCTCACCGTGCAGACCGTGCATTCTTTCGTATTTATTTATTTATGTTTGAAAGGTGGAGAAAGAAGACCTATCCAGTGGTTCACTTGGAGCTGTGCCAGGCCAAAGTGAGGAGCCTGGGACTCAACCCAGGTCTCCCATGTGGGTGGCAGACACCCAAGCCATCCCTGCTGCCGCCCAGGGCTTGCACTAGCAGAAAGCCGGGATGAGAAACCGAGCCGGGACTTCGATACGGGAGTGGGCGTCCCGAGCCCTGTCTTGACCTCCAGAGTTCACGCGGCTGAAGCCGGCTCAGGGCAGGATCTCCCAGCTGCTGGCACTCTGTTCCGCTTTCCCCGAAGGCTGGCACTGCCCGCTGGCCAGGAGCCCTCTGGCTCCACCAGGCCCTGACCGTTGGCTTCTCATGAAAGCTGGGTCAGGGCACCTTGGGGATTTGGTTCATGGGGCCAGGCCTGGCTGTCAGAGGGCAGAGGCACGGACGCCATCTGTTGAGCAGGACTCTCCGTCCGAGGCCTTTGGGTCTCCCAGGCCTGACACCTGGAGAGCTCTGGGCTGGCAGGGCTCGCTCAGGGGCTTCATAAATACCCCAGGAACTCACCCTCAAGAGCGTCATTCCCAAGGCACCTGGGAAATTCACTCCCACTCCTGCTACCAGCATCAAGTCTTCTGAACAGAAGGTGTGGCGACACTCCTGGAAGGGCTAAGTGGGTACAGTCGCTCTGTGTGCGTCAGGCGCTTGGCTAGGCAGGCAGGCTGTGCAGCAGGGTGTTCTTAGCGAAGGCGCGCTCTGTGGTACTGAAGCCCCTGACGGCGGGGGCAGCTCACCTTCACCTCTGTTCTCCGCAGCCTGTGGTCCCGCTTCGAATGTTTGGAGATTCAGCCAGCGTCCTTTCACTTTCAGGCCCACTTTTTTTTTTTTTTTTTTTTAAAGATTTATTTATTTATTTGAAAGTCAGAGTTAAACAGAGAATGGAGAGGCAGAGAGAGAGGTCTTCCATCCGCTGGTCCACTCCCCAGATGGCTGCAATGGCCGGAGCCGCACTGATCCGAAGCCAGGAGCCAGGAGCTTCTTCCGGGTCTCCCATGCGGGTGCAGGGGCCCAAGGACTTGGGCCATCTTCCACTGCTTTCCCAGGCCATAGCAGGGAGCTGGATCGGAAGTGGAACAGCCAGGATTTGAACCAGTGCCCATATGAGATAACTGCGCTTCAGTCCAGGGCGTTAACCCGCTTGAACCACGGCACCAGCCCCTCAGGTCCACTTTGATTCTGGGTGACAGAGCGAAAAGGGGACCTCAAAGAGTTTATAGAAAATGGAATCGGCCGGTGCCACGGCTCACTAGGCTAATCCTCTGCCCTGTGGCGCCAGCACACCGGGTTCTAGTCCCGGTCGGGGCGCCGGATTCTGTCCCGGTTGCCCCTCTTCCAGGCCAGCTCTCTGCTGTGGCCAGGGAGTGCAGTGGAGGATGGCCCAAGTGCTTGGGCCCTGCACCCCATGGGAGACCAGGAGAAGCACCTGGCTCCTGCCTTCGGATCAGCGCGGTGCGTCGGCCACAGCGCGTCTCCGCGGCGGCCATTGGAGGGTGAACCAACGGCAAAGGAAGACCTTTCCCTCTGTCTCTCTCTCTCACTGTCCACTCTGCCTGTCAAAAAATTAAAAAAAAAAAAGATAATGGAATCAAAAGATAAACTTACTGGCTGGTGCTGTGGCACAGCGGATTAAGCTGCTGTCTGCAGCACCAGCATCCCATGTGGGAGCTGGTTCAAGTCCCAGCTGCTCCTCTTCCAATCCAGCTTCCTTCTAATGTGCCTGGGAAAGCAGCAGAAGATGGCCCAAGTCCTTGGGCCCCTGCACCCACGTGGGAGGCCCGGAAGAAGCTCCTGGCTTTTGGCTTCAGCCTGGCCAAGCCCTGGCCATTGTGGCCATTTTGGGGAGTGAACCAGTGGATACAAGATTTCTCTGTCTCTCCCTCTCTCTCTGTAACTCTGACTTTCAAATAAGTAAATAAATACATCTTTCAAAAAAAGATAAATTTATCTTGGTGCAAAATGGTTTTAAAATCCAGGCATACAGTCAAGAGTCTTCAAAAAGTTCATGGAAAATGCGTACTGTGGAAATCTATGGGTGGATTTCAGGTTTTATTTTTTTTTTATTTTTTATTTTTTTCCACCAGAATAAACTTATCTGTTCGTTCCATTTTCCCATGGAGCTTTGGAAGGGCCCCTGCTGCTGAGTGCCTGGTGCTTAGCGGGGAGGCCTCTTGGCTTTTTGGGGGTGGGGTGGGGGGAGGAGTGGTGTCAGAAGGACCAGCAGGAATATGTCCTGAGTTCTTTGTTGTGGAATGGAAGCTGGAGAGGAGCTGGAGACGGGTAGCTTGGAGAAAGGTTGGGCAGCTGGGCTTGTTGTCCCTGAACGTCACCGGCTCCTGCATTGGTGTCACCGACTGTTTGTCAGTTGTTTGTATTTTAGTGAGCAGCAGCGGGACACTGAGGGTGTGCATCTGTGAGTGCTACTGCTTAGGTCTGAAGCTCAGGATTTAAAAGCGCTTGGACTTGGTTGAACGAGATTGGGTGCCAATGCAGGCGGGTGTTCGGACGTGGTGGGAACCATCAAGGGGATGTGTGAATGGTGTCCACCGGGGTCACCTGCTTCTAAGCTGCCGTGGAAAGTGTCCGCCCGCCTCGCGTCGCTTCCCTGGTCTGGGGAGCAGTGTTTGACGCTGGCGGCCTGAGCTCAGTGGCCTGGGAGGAAGGGCCGCCTCCTGGGGAGGGACCCTGGAGATTTGTGCCTTTAAGATGACAGCAGGGGCTCTGGCCGTTTCTTTTCTAATGCAGAGTCGCCCAGCATTGCTTGTGTTCTGGTGTCAGCTTTCTTCCTGTGAAGGGACCAAGCTGGTCTCCAGTGCGGCACCTGCTCCAGCAGATACAGCGTCTGCCTCTCTGGGTTCACAGGAGAGGACGATGTGGACAGGACACGGCTCCCGGGGGGACTCCAGCCCTGGGCTGGCACTGCCCAGCCTGGGAAAGCCGCTGTCGTGGGCCACGCGTGTGACCCTGGGCCCCCTTCCCCACTGGCACAGGTGGGGTCCCCCCCAACCCCCCACCGCCGACCCCATGCTGTGCGTTGTCTTCCCAGGGTGGTCAGCTGGGGCGGTGCAGGTGTGTGCATGCAGCATTTAGCAGGGGGCTCCGAGTGCCCCGTGCCCTGTGCTGCGGTTCCAGGAGTGTGGCAAGCTCAGAACTTTCTGGGTATGGAGAGAGCCCGTGCTTGGAGGATGTATGCTTGCTGCCTGACTTGGATGCGTTCACTTCCTGTCTGGTTTTAAGACCTGTGGTGGTTGTACCATTGAGAGCACTGTTCCTCTGCGGTCACACTGGGCACCAAAGGCCCAGGCCTTGGAGGCCGTCGTGGGCGGGCTCCAGGACAGCTTCTGATGGGTGGGAATCCAGAGGGCCCTTGTGAGGGGCTCTTGGCTCCAGCTCCCGGCCTCCCAGGCCCTCCCCAGGGACGGACCCTGCCTGGGTGTGAAGGGCGTGGAGGTGGAGCTGTCTCGACCATCCTGGGACAACTCTGATGGCCGCCTGGGCTCCTGGGTGCCCCGTGGGATGGGCCGGGCTGCATTGCAATGCAGCCTCCCTCTGGGGAGCCCTGTTCCTTCCCTTCCCTGCCCACATCCGGAATGCCAGGCTCGGCCTCTGCTTCAGCCCTGGGGGAAGGGTTGATGTCCTCCAGCCCCCTGGTGCCTCTGTCCCTGGCAGTCAGATGCAGGCCCCGTGGGTCATGTGCTGTGCAAAGGGTGGAAAGAGGCAGATTTGAATTCAGTTCTTTAGTGGCCGTGTGCCTGTCCCTCTGGGCACCGAGTCTCTGGATTCCTGCGTGTGGAGGTCACTCGCAGTGGGTCCCAGGGAGGACCTGCCCTGGCTCAGTAGCCCCCTTGTGGCTGGTGGCCAGTGCACTGGACACACAGGCTTGGAATTAGGATTCACACCTAACCTCTGCCCCGGCACCTGCTTGGTGTGAGCCCGGGGTGGGTTCGGAGGTCCTTTGGCTGCTTTCTGGGCTCGGTGGTGGCCGAGAGCCTGTGCTGGCCTGGCCGGTGGGCGGGCAGGTCATCTGCTGCCCCTCTCCCTGGCCGTCTTCGCCTGGCCAGTCACTGGGAGCATTGTGACCTGGCACCCAGCACAGAGCGGCTGTCGTCACCCCCTCGGCCGCTCGGCTAACGGAGCAGGAAAACAAAAAGTGCATTCAGCCCGGCCGGCCAGGCCCCCGGCCCCTCCAGGAGCGAGAGTAGGTTTGCTATTCCTGAAATTTAATCCCTCTTTCAGTGCCACACAAAAGGCCCATGTCTGCGCAGGGACCTGATAGATTGCCTTTGTG
The DNA here is from genome assembly GCF_051225735.1 of Oryctolagus cuniculus. Taxonomy (NCBI): domain Eukaryota; kingdom Metazoa; phylum Chordata; class Mammalia; order Lagomorpha; family Leporidae; genus Oryctolagus; species Oryctolagus cuniculus. The sequence goes on along the minus strand of NC_142869.1, from coordinate 4,386,425 downwards.
CCCGTGGGGAAAACAGCAGGGAGGCTGCCGGAGGCTCCTGGCACAGAGGGAGGAGGGAGCGGTGTTTGCTTGGAGGCCTGGTCTGCACCTGACGCCTCCCAGGCACCTGCTTGTCCTGGGCACTGCAGCAGGGCTGGCCCTCCCGAGAAGCAGGTGACTGTCGTCTGGATGGCGTGATGAGAGCCTCAGTCCAGGCGCTCACTCGCGTGCCGTTGCTTGGTACAAACGTCAAGGTCACAGCCGGCTGCGACTGTGTTTTTCCCTTAATTTTTATTCGTTTGAGAGGCAGAAAGACACATGCACACGCACACGCACACGCACACCCAGTGCTCCTGTCCACTGGCTTTTCCCCCAGATGCCTGCAACGCTGGGAGCTGGCCAGGCTGAAGCAGCAGCCGGAAGCTCAATCCCGGTCTCCCGTGTCGCTGGCACGACGACTGGTTACTTGAGCTGCCATCGCTACCTCCCAGCGTCTGTGTTAGCAGGAAGCTGAATCAGGAGCTGGAGCCGAAACTGGCCCTGGGCGCTGTGATGAGGGCCGCGGCGTCTCAACCAGCGTCCTCCCTGTGAGGCCAAGCGTCAGCCCCAGCCAAGAGTTTGGTGCGCCGGCGTGGGAGCCGGGGCTCATGGCCACATACTTGCCGCTGCCAGAGGTGGAACGGGCCATGGTGTCAGTCTCCTGGCTCCCGCACGGCAGACACGAGGAACGGACCCCTGCTGCCCGTCCTGCGGTCCAGAACGGTACCATCTGCTCTCCTTCCTACCCCAGGGGTTGGGGAGCAGTCAGTGGGTTCGGTTAAGACCTCTGAAGGCTACGGTGAGCGCACAGTGAGAGTGTACATAATGTGAACTTCAAGATGGCGAGGGCGGCACGGTTTATGTTGTCTGCTGTGCCACAGCTGAGTCAGAGTCAGCTGCTTGTCTGTGTGCTGCCGGAGAGGGAGCCCCCGGGCCGCCGTGGGGCCACTCCCTGAAGAGGCCGGGTCAGCACCCGCAGGTGCAGCAGGCCCCGCCTTTGCCCGGAAGCTTCCTCAGTGTTTAGGGTGAGAATTACACCTGTGACCCATCTTCTGCACCTGCCGATCGTCTTACAGGTAAGCGTAGAAATACAGTTGACGCGCTGCCGTTTCTTTGCCTCTGATAGGCTGAGGCTTGTTGCCTGGAACCCTGTCCCCATCCGAGGAGCACTGGTGTGCGCGGCTCCCACAGGACGGGGAGCCCCGGGGAGCCCTGGGGCGCTCGGGCCACCAGCCTGAAGCCGCCCGCCATCCCCTGCAGGCCAGGCCCTCCCGGCGAGCTGGCCGCCCTGTGCTGGCTCTGCCCGGCTGCCAGCTACAGCCGTTTTCCTTGTGGCTTGGTGGGTCTTCGCTGGCCCTGCTGTCGTAGGTTGGGATCCCAGGGGGTGAGGTCACCATTCTGTTGTTGATTTTTTTTTTTTTTTGATAGGCAGAGTGGACAGTGAGAGAGAGAGACAGAGAGAAAGGTCTTCCTTTTGCCATTGGTTCACCCTCCAATGACCGCCGCGGCCTGCACGCTGTGGCCGGCGCACCGCGCTGATCCGATGGCAGGCGCCGGGTGCTTCTCCTGGTCTCCCATGGGGTGCAGGGCCCAAGCACTTGGGCCACCCTCCACTGCCTTCCTGGCCACAGCAGAGAGCTGGCCTGGAAGAGGGGCAACTGGGACAGAATCCGGCGCCCCGACCGGGACTAGAACCTGGTGTGCCGGTACCGCAAGGCAGAGGATTAGCCTAGTGAGCCGCGGCGCCGGCCTGTTGTTGATATTTAAAAAAAAAAAAAAAAAAATCTTAGAGGAGAGGTCACGTGACGTGAGATGGGTGGTTTTCACACTCCACGGGTACTTGGTACGTCCATTTCCTGAACTGCGGGCTTGGCCTGACGGGCAGCGCCATCCCCGCCGCCCATCACTTCCCCAGCCCCCAGCCCTGGCAGCCAGCGCTTCCCGCTCTGTCCCCGTGGACTCGCCGCCTCGGGGCGTGCTGTGCATGGGGCCTCCTGATCCTAAGCGGCCGCCTGTGTCTGGTTCTGTCGCTTAGCGTGGTGTTGGAGATCCACGCACAGTGTGGCTGTGAAAGTGCGTCACTCCGTGTTACCGCTGATCACCCACGGCACAGATCCTCCACAGTTTAGTGGTTGGTTGGTGGACATTTGGATTGTTTCAATATATATATATATTTTGTTAGATTGCAATTTTTGAGAAAAAGCAGTTATTTGAAAGGCAGAGCACGAGAGAGCGAGCAGTCTCTCGTCTGCTGGTTCACTCCCCAGAGGCCTGCGACAGCTGTGGCTGGGCCAGGTGAGCCAGGAGCCTGGTCCTGGACTCAGGCTGGTTCTCCCATGAAGGTGGCAGGGCCTCAGCTGCTTGCCTGAGCCTCCCAGGGTGTGTGTCCGCAGGAAGCTGGGGTTGTGGGCGGAGCTTAGGGGATGTGGGCGTCCCAGGTGGCGTCTTGACGGACGCTGCAGACGCCCGCCCCGTGCCCATCCTGTGACCCCTGGGCACTGAGCACAGGCACACGCGGGCCCCAGGGCGCAGTGCTGTCCTGAGCGTGTTTTCCCTTTTAGTTCTGAGTGTGTCGGCGCTCAGCTGGGTCGCGTGGCAGCTCCGTGTCTGACTTTCGCTGTGCAGGCCGCACGGGGTGTGTCCTTAGCCGCCACAGCGGCTCCTCGCCCTGGCAGAGCCCTCTGAGCTCAGGTCACGGGGTTGGTCACGTGCCTGGTTCTGTGGTCAGCTTTCAGTTGGCAGCTTTGAGACGGAAGGGACGCATATTTCAGAGTTCTCAGGAGAGTGGAATCCTTTGGGGAGGACCCACGGATAGCGTCGGGAGGAGGGCTGAGCCGCTGGAGCACTGGGCCGAGGGGCTCCCGTCCCGGGCAGCAGGACCCGGCTGCATCAGCTGCTCCACTTCCTGGCCTGGTGGTTGCCCCCTCTGGTCTGACCCTGTCGCCAGCACCCAGTGACCGTGGCAGCTCTGGCATGAGTGAGGCCGCGTGTTTGGTGGCCTGTGCTTCTGGGATGGGGAGGAGCCGTGTAAAGTGGATTTCCATTCTGCCTGAGTTGGGCGATCCCGTGGGTTGCGGCTGAAACGGTTCCCTTGTTAACTGGCCGTCACAGACCCACCTGTGCGCTGTCCAGATGGCCCGCATTTGTCCTCGATCCATGCTGGTGAAAGGCCACAGCCAAGACCCCAGCATGAAACTGAGCGGGCTGAGGTCTGGTGGCCACTCTGGCTGGGATCCCAGCTGTCTGTCCCGAGGCTGGCCCACAGGTGCGGTGCCCCGGCCCTCTCTGTCTTGCCCGAGGTGGTTTCAGGCTGGTGTTCGTCTGACAGCTGTGCCGGGCAGGGTCTGACTCTGCTGTGTGGAAGGATGGACGTGGCATCAGCTGCCCCACACGCTTGGCTGAGCCCCTCTGCGCCTGTTTGTCGGTCTCGGTGGTCTGGTGTTCACCATCCAGTTTTCCACCTGGCTCTGTCCAGATCGAGAGCCTGGTCACGGAGGAGAAAGCACAAGGCTTCTGTGCCGCCACTGAGTCAGGCCACCCCCGCCTCTGGACAAGCCGCTCGGTGTGACGGTCCCTGAAGAAATGGGGTTGTCCAGGCCTGTGCTCAGAACCAGGGGTCAGCGGAGCGAGTGAGCTGTGACCTCAGCCTGCGTTCAGGGATTCTCTGATCCTGGACGAGCAGCGTGGACACTGCTGCGGGGTGGATTGGTTCCCCCCGCAAAAGAAAGCCTGCAGCTTTTTTTTTTTTTTTAAGATTTATTAATTTATTTGAAAGTTAGAGCTATACACAGAGAAAAGGAGAGGCAGAGAGAGAGAGAGAGAGAGAGAGAGAGAGGGAGGTCTTCCATCCAATGGTTCACTCCCCAATTGGCTGCAACGGCTGGAGCTGAGCCAATTCAAAGCCAGGAGCCTGGAGCTTCCTCTGGGTCTCCCACGTGGGTGCAGGGGCCCAAGGACTTGGGCCATCCTCCACTGCTTTCCCAGGCCATAGCAGAGAGCTGGATTGGAAGTGGAGTGGCCAGGACTCAAACCAGTGCCCATATGGGATGCCGGCCCTGCAGGTGGCAGCTTTCACCCACTACAGCACAGCGCCCGCCCCAAGGCTGGGGCTCTCATGCGGGGAACCCGTGGCTGTGACCATCTGCAGACGAGGCCTTTGAGCTAGTTAAGATGAGGTTGTATGGGTTAGGGTGAGCCTACCCACAGACGGCTGGCCTTCTAAGAAGGGGGCGTGTGGACAGGGACACACAGGGAAGGGCCACGTGACCCTGGGGCACAGCTTGGAGCCAGGAGTGCCAGCCAGGAAGAGACGAGACAGGGAGCTCCGGGCCCACGGACAGCTGGAGCGTGCACTTCGGAGCTCCAGGGCGCGAGAGCCCAGACCCCATCTTCCAGCCCCCTGGGTCGTGGTGCTTTGTTAAGCCCTCAGAGCCCCCAGCGTCCCCGACAGCACCCCCACCCCGCTGCCCTTTGGTCTCTGCCTTTCTCTGTGGACACTCTGAGGCCCGTGTCACTCTTGTGGTTACCAGCCGCATTGTGCCCAAGCCGTGACCTCTTTTATTGGACTCCTTCTAGGCCACCCCCACCCCCAAGTCCAGGGCTTCTTCCCTGAGGGTCTTTTATAAATTTCATGGGGAATGGAATTGAAAAGTATATTTTGGTGCAAAAAAACATCCTAGGTACACACAGTTTTTTTATTGTGTGCGTTTTCTGGAAGACCACTCCCATGCATGGGTTGTTTATCTATTTTTGGCTTATTTCTTTTATACCAAGATAAACTTACCTTTCAATGTTATTTTTCCATGAACTTTTGGAAGAAGCCATGTGCTCCCTCTGTGTTCATGAAGCCACTTTCTGGTCATGTGGCAGCATGGATTTCTTGTGCCTCTGTTTTTTTTTTTTTTTTTTTTTTTTTTTAAATTTCTGAGTTTCTCTCTCTCTCCCTTGGTTTCCTAATTCTGCCATAACCAGTCACCACAGACCGAGCGGCTTAAAACCGTGCAAATTTATTATCTTAGCGTTCTGGAGGTTGGAAGTTCAGGGTGGATCTCAGGGGCCAAGGGCAGAGCCGTTGCGGCTCCTGGAGGCTCTGGAGCAGGGTCCGTCCCTTGCCTGCTGTCCAGGAGTGGCCTGTGTCCCCTGGCTCACGGCTGTGTGTCACTCTGACCCTTCCTCAGTGATCCTGGCCTTCCCAACTCCCTCTCACAAGGAGGAACCCTTGTGACAACACTGAACCCACCTGTGTAATCCAGAATTATCCTAGCCTCCCATCTCCTGATCTGCAGCTTAGTCGCGTGTGCAGAACACCTTCACCACATGAAGTCACGTGTCCACAGGTTCCGGGAGTCGGACAGGGATGTCATTGAGGGGCTGTTGCATCTACCGCAAGGTGCATGCATTCCTCGTGGCGTGGGAGTTTTCTTTACTTCTTTTGTTTTTTAAGACTTATTTTATTTATTTGAAAGGCATGGTTCCAGAGAGAGAGAGAGAGAGAGCGAGCGAGCGCGCTTCCATCTCCTGGTTCACTCCCCCAAATGGTCACGGCTAGATTGGGCTGAAGCCAGGAACCAGGAACTCCATCCAGGTCTCCCACGTTGGTGCAGGGGCCCAAGCACTTGGGCGTCTTCTGCTTTCCCAGGTGCCTTAGCAGGGAGCTGGATTGGAAGTGGAGCAGCTGGGACTTGAACTGGTGCTCACAGGGGATGTTGGTGTCATAGGTGGCGGCCTAATACACTGCACCTTGCCGGCTTCTCTTTTACTTCTGCATCCACTTAAAAAAACATTTATGTATTTATTTGAAAGACTGAGTTACGGAGAGAGGGGGAGAGACAGAGTGGTCTTCCATCTGCTGTTTTCACTTCCCGATGGCTGCATCAGCCAGGGCTGGGCCAGGCGGAAGTCAGGAGCCAAGAGCTTCTTCCAGGTCTGCCTCGTGGGTCCCAGGGGCCCAAGACTGGGCCGTCCTCTGTTGCTTTCTCAGGCCCTTAGCGGGGAGCTGGATGGGAAGTGGGGCAGCCAGGACATGAACCAGCACCCATATGGGATGCTGGCATCACAGGTGGCGGCTTTACCTGCTGTGCCACAGCACCGCCCCCTCGACATTCATTCTGACTGTTAGATCCTCAGCAGGATTTAAGAGGGAAGTGATTTTCCATCCGGGGGTTGGAGGGAAAACAGAAGGATGGCACAGAAATTTGCGTCCAGCTTTATTTAAATCACCCCAGGCGGTGGACAGCGACAGGTGCCTTGCAGGTGTCGCTACCAGCCGGGAACAGCCGCCGGTGCAGCCGCTGCTGAGCTGGCCGTGCTTCTGTGCGGAAATGAAGCCGGTCTCGTCACCTTGGTGAGGTCATGGAGACCTGCTGCAGACGGTTGCTGCATGGATTGGTGCACACCCCCCTGTACGGCGGCAGCCGGTGGGATTGTAGCCGCTCCCGGGGCGCCCTGGGAGAGGGTCAGACCTCACACGGGGCCTGGGGCCTGAGAGGAGAGGAGGTTTGGAGTCTAGTTGGTCAGCTGGGCTAATGGGGTTGGGGAAGAGGTGGCTGAGGAAGTACCTCTGGTAAATGCAGCCCGTTCAAGGGTTTTTGGCAGCTTTTGGCTAATGGTGAATCAAGCTACCAGCTGTGCAGGCGTGTGTGTGTACATGGACACTCACACATACATACATGGAGTTGAGTGAGTCCCCAGATGCCTTCAGGGCACACAAGCTGGAAGAGAGAGAGAGAAGCCCCTGTCCTTACTCTGCATGCCTGTCCAGGAAGGGGCAGGAGGTGGCTGTGAACGGCTGGGTCAGCTGACAGGACCCTTCCGGTGTGGAATCGGACAGGGCGGGAGGCGGGATATTGGGGCTGGTGGAGAGGTCGTGACCCATCAATCCCCCGAGTCTCGTGCAGGAGACTGGCAGATGAGAGAGTCCGTGTGAGGGCCAGGCCGTGAAGCCGGCTGTGGTCATCTGTGTGTCCCTGCCGAGTCTGTGACCAAGGAAGCCCAGCAGGCCCTTCCAGGTGGGGGCTTCTTGGTGATGACCCTCTGCTGCCTGCCCGCTGGCCGTGCAGCCCTTGGGGTCGGTGCTGTTGGCACGAGGCTGTGCAGGACTCCGGGTGCCGATGGCGGCTTTGTCACTTGCATCAGAGCACTGGGAGTGTGGCCGACTCGCCCCATCACAGACCAGGTGACTCAGACTCCCGTCCCTGGCAGGGAGGGTGGGGGCAGGGTGGCTGCAGAACGGGGAGGAGGGATGTGTCTGGTGGTCATGTGTCGGGCGCAGCCCTCCGTGGCACATGTGGCCTGTTAGTGGAGTGCGTGTGGCGCGTGCCAGACCACGGTGCAGAGTGACCAGGGTGCGGCTTCCAGAGCTGTGGAGGCCGAGACGCTGACCCTGCCCAGCTGCCCCTCGGGGTGGCGCTGCTCGTTCGGCCCTCGCTGGAGCGGCTGAGCTGGTGGGCTGAATCGGAGCAGTTTCTGACCCGTCTGTAGGGGATTGTGTCCTCCACGTCTAAACCTGATGCTGATAGAGTCGCTTAAAAGTGTTTTAGGAAACTTACTTGACAGACAGCGAGAGTGAGAGCGTACTGCCATCCGCTGGTCACTCCCCAAACGCCCGCAGTGACCGGGGCTCGCCAGGTTGGCCGGTCCAGGAGCTGAGTCCAGGTCTCCCCTGTGGGTGGCAGGGACCAGGGACTTGAGCTGCCAGTGCTGTCTTCCAGGGTGCGCGTTAATAGGGAGCTGGAATCGGGAGCCAGAGCCGGGGGTCGCATCCACGCAGGCCACCGTGGGTCGTGGGCGTCCCCACTGTTGGCTGGATGCCCGGCCTGGAATCAGGGGTCAGCTGAGCAGACACCTGCCATCTCCTGATTAGGCGCAGAGCATTCTGGGTGGGGGAGCAGGACAGGGTTCCCGACGGGCGACGAGGGTGGAGCTGATGGCCGCAGCGTGCAAGCCGTCGGCGAGGACAGCCTGCTCAGAGTTGTGCCTCTGCCGCGTCGCGTGGGAGCTGGCTTGGCATCGGGTGGCCCGGGGTCTCCGGGGTCTCGCCGTGTGCTTGGTGCTCTCTGCAGGACCACACACACGGCTTCCTTTATGGCACAGACACCCTGTTTGACTAAAGCGGGCGCTCGAGGCTTGGGTGGGGGTGTTTGTGGACTGAACGTGCCGAGGCCTCCGGCAGGTGGCTCAGCTCAGAGCCCCCAGGGCCGGCTGCTCCCCGGCCCCCACCTCCTGCCTCCACAGCTTCCTGGGGGCTGCGGGGAAGTCATTCCCTGGTAGGTGTTGGACGGCTCATTCGCATCAAAGGAATCGTCCCCCATTGTTCAGCGGAAGCCGTTATGGGGAAGGCAGTTCTCAGAATTCATTGTGGCGGACATCACAGAGCAGAGGGAGACCGGGCTCCCTTCTCGCTCGCCACTGTGAACCTGCACCCCCTGGCTTCCCCACTACCCCGCCCCTCCCCCACACCTCCCAGCCTTTGGTGCCGAGAGCCGGGGACACGCTCGGTCATGTCTGGCCTCTGATGCTTAACCTCTCTGCAGAGTAAAACCTGGACCAAACATGGTCGGCTTGGGCCCAGCGGCAGCGGGCTCTTAGGAAGGGGCGCCGCATCCCCTGGGACTCTGATCCCTGTGGGGGCGATGGCCGAGTTTCCGTAGGTTCGTGGGGTGACACCAGTGGTGATTTTCTGGCTGGGGTGGGGAGGGACACGGTGTGAACGCTGTGACCCAGTGACACCGCTTGGCTCTGCGTGCCTGGCTGTGCCTCCTGCTGGCCGTCCCCTAGACCCTGAGAGGCTCTGCCCCGTGGAGGAGGGGCCCCGGGGCCTTGTTTCCTTGCTGTTCTGGAATCTTACCTGGCCCCACACTCAGCAGCCCTTGGGGTTTCTGCTGTGTGTTTCCCTGATGCGACAGACTCGGGTTCACTGACCTGGGCTGGGTTCACTGACCTGGGCTGGCTTCACTGACCTGGGCTGCGTCCCTGCGGGGGTTCCGCATGCTCCTTCCCAGCCTCCCCTGTGGGTCTGGGACCTGGGGCCCCTGCAGGGCTGCCTGGGACCAGGCCTCATCCCTGGGTTCTCGGTCCTGCAGAACCACGGTCCTTGTGGAGAACAGGAGCATGTGCCATGCCTGCAGGAATGTCTTCCCGTCATTCCAGGGGGCAGGTGAGGGGAGGAGGTGGCTGTCACTTTAGCATCTCCACTGTGGCAGTAGGGGGAAGGCGGGCTCAGGCAGGGCAGCCCCGGGCCCCGTGCGGGCGTCTGGAGAGAGAGGTCAGGAAGTGTCTCTTCTCTTCTCTCCCGGCACCGTGGTCCCCGGTGTTTACTCAGCGGTGACTTTTTTAAAAATCTGAATCTTTTAAACTGGTGTTTGTGTTTTTCTTATAAACAGCAATCAGGCAGAGTCCCTCCCCCAGGGCAGCTCTCAGTGGCCTTTAGGGGACCTCTGTCTTTGTTCCGAGATTGCTGGGTTGACGGGGAGCGTGGTCTCCCCGAGGCTGGGTGTTGAAGCCAGTGACGCACACTCATGGGCCAGGAGGCCCAGGAGGCGCAAGACGCTGGTGCCGGACACGCCGGGGTGTCAGGGAGGCTGAGCCTGGCCCGGAAGCTACACATGGCTTATTTATGTACGTATTTGAGAGGTGGAGATACAGAGAGAGCGAGTGAGCGAGTGTGCTTCCATCTGCTGGTTCACTCTAAACAGCCACAGTGACCAGACCGAAGCCAGGAGCCAGGGCCGCCTTGGTCTCTCCCATGCGTGGTTGGGGCCTGTGCACCTGGGCCCTGCTCCACTGCCCTACTAGGCTCCTTAGCAGGAGCTGGGTGAAGCAGAGCAGAGGGGACACGCATCAGCACCCCTGTGGGATGCACCACGCCGGTGGCCCCGACAGCTGATTTTGCTACAGGGACTCTGTGGTTTGGGGACGAGCCCCTGCGTGGGGCAGTGTTGAGGCGCAGTGGCTTCTGAGAACATCGGGGTCTGGGAGACGCATTTTGTCTAAGGGCTCTGTTACCGATGGTCACGTGAGCAGGCCTTGGGACTGGCAGGCAGGGAGGCCTTGCGGGACGGTGAGCTTCGAGAGCATCAGGTGGCCCCGTCCTGCCGGAGGCCCTGTTTACCGGCCGGGTCTGCGACGGCTGGGAGATGCTGGGCTGTGGATCCTGGCTCAGCCAGCCCCAGCCTGCCGTGGCAGGATGACTTGCGGCTCCCCAGCTGGCACCAGAACGGCTCCTGGTCTCTCCGGAACGTTCTGCCGTGCGGAGGGCTGGGGAGGACCGTGTGGGTGAAGCCGAGCTCTCTCGGTGCAGGGGCGGGTGGGGCCACAGGAAGCAGAAAGGGAGCCGGCCAGGCAGGGGTGCGGTTTTAGAAGCACCGGGTCAAGGCTTACTTTATAGTGGCAGTGATACTGCTAATTCCTTGTGATTAAGTCCCACGCTTTTCCCTGCCCGATTTGCGTGTTAAATGTTTCTGACGAACTTTATTTTTAAAGACGCCTTTACGGTTTTTGCTTCGTTGGGACAGATGATTATGTCAGCTCCAGGTGTCACGTTAGTGTGTTTTCCTGAGTGTTTAGCTTTAGACTTACGTTCACACAGTGTGTGTTGTGGCTTCGAAATTTAACAAAAACGTGTGTTCAGATGGTGTCGGAGAGAACGGCAGCTGAACTGGAAAAAATCGAATCCTTGGGTGGTTATGAGTGCACACGAGATGAACAGACGTTTGTATTTTGCCAAACCGTAGGCGCACATGCAGTAAACAGACATTCTTCGCAGGACCTAAAGGGGGTGGAGCCGGGCCGGTCAGGTGGGAGTCTGGTTTATTCTGGGCGCTGCTTGCTGTGCACGCTGAAGGTCCTGCCTGGTGCGGGAGATGCTGCCCCCTGCTGGCGACTGGAAAGATTCTGACACAGCCCTGTCTGCCCCTAGAACCGGGTGGGCGTCCTGGTTTGTTTCAGATTAATATTTTCGTTATGAAGCCTGAACAAGCAGACGCGAGTCGGAGGTCACGGTTCTTCCTCCGTATCTTTCCCCGAGCAGAGGAACAAGGGTCTGGTCGGGGGGGTGCGGCTGTTCCTCTGAGAGAGAATGTTTTCCTGTCTGGTTGTTTCTTCCCCTGCAGCCGATGTCTGGAGCCAGGCACCGTGATGGGCATTTTATGAGCACCAACAGATTTGCTGTTGTAAAAAAGAATTGGAAATAATGAGGGGACAGGGCCAGTGCTGCAGCCTGCGACCCTGGTGTCCCACATGGGCGCTGGTCTCACTCCCAGCTATTCCACTTCTGATCCGGCTCCCTGCTAATGCACCAGGGAAAGCAGTAGAAGACGGCCAAGTGCTTGGGCCCCTGCACCACGTGGGAGACCTGCAGAAGCTCCTGGCTCCTGGCTTCAGCCTGGCCCAGCCCTGACTGTTGTGGCCATTTGGGGAGTGAACCAGCAGGTGGAAGATTTTCCCCTCTCTTTCTGTCGCTCTGCCTTTCAAATAAATAAATGAATCTGAGAGAGAGAGAGAGAGAGAGAGAGAGAGAGAGAACACGAACTATGGGTTTCAAGACTTTCATGTGCCAGAATTCATCTTTTTTTTTTTTTTTTTTTTTTTTTTGGACATGCAGAGTGGACAGTGAGAGAGAGAGACAGAGAGAAAGGTCTTCCTTTGCCGTTGGTTCACCCTCCAATGGCCGCCGCGGTCGGTGCGCTGCGGCCGGCGCACCGCGCTGATCTGATGGCAGGAGCCAGGTGCTTTTCCTGGTCTCCCATGGGGTGCAGGGCCCAAGCACCTGGGCCATCCTCCACTGCACTCCCTGGCCACAGCAGAGAGCTGGCCTGGAAGAGGGGCAACCGGGACAGAATCCGGCGCCCCGACCGGGACAAGAACCCGGTGTGCCGGCGCCGCAAGGCGGAGGATTAGCCTAGTGAGCCGCGGCGCCGGCCCAGAATTCATCTTTTAATTCCATTTTCCATAGCTTTCTGCAGTCTTGCCATGTGACATGTAGTTTTCCAAGCTGAAGGTTTTTTTTTTTTTTTTAACATTTATTTATTTATTTGAGAGAGAGCGACACCCCACCAGCTGATTCCCTTCCCAGATGGCCACAAAAGGCTGCGGCTGAGCCAGGCAGAAACCAGGGGCCACGAGCTTCATCCGGGTCTCCCACATGGGTGCAGGGGCCCCAGCACTTAGGCCATCCTCCACTGCTGTCCCAGGCCATAGCTTGGAACTGATGGGAAATGGAGCAGCTGGGACAGGCACCAGCGCCCATGTGGGATGTGGGCATCGAAGATTGTGGCTTTCCCACTACCCCAGGACCCTGGCCCTGGGCTGCGCTTGCTCAAATGATAGAATGCAGCTGTGAGAGCCAGATGTTTCTGAAAGAGAATGTAGCCTCAGTCCGGCTGGAGGAGGCAGCTGGACGCAGGCCCTGGGCCCACAGACAGGACGAGAGGGCTGGCTCGGGGCTGTGGGTTCCGCGGGCGGGGGCCAGGGAAGACGGGCGTGGAGCCTGAGCAGCCCAGGGTAGCTCAGGGACTTCCTGGTAAATCCGCCGACTGTCACGGCTCGGGAACTCGCTTTGATTTCTGCAGAAACAGGGTCGGAAGGCACCGGGAGGTGGAGGATGTGTTGGGGCGGGGGGCGCCAGTGCGGCGCTGCCCAGTGGAAACCCCCGCTCCACTGCAGGCAGCTCAGAGCGGAGCGCAGGGCGGCAAGGCTCTTGGGAGCAAGACTCCCGCGGGGCCAGAAATGGCAGCGTTACCTACCCCACAGCGTTACCTGTGCCTGCTCAGGCGTCTCCCCTAGCGTGCGAGTCTGGCGTGAAATCCTGCGGTGTATAACCGACCGACGCACCGCCGTGTCCCTTACGCTGCGTCAGGCAGTGCCATGTCGATTTGTCGGTGCCAGTGCCGGCCACCGGCCGTCGAAGCCTGGGTTTCCTGGGGCGGCATCTGCAGAAGTCGCCAGTAGGTGGAGGGAGTGAGCCGCGCAGCTGCCCTGACCTCCTCTGGTTGGCAGCCCTGCAGGTCCAGCGCCGAGGCTGGCTCCTTACCTAGTCCTTAGAGGAAGCCACGAAGCCAGCTGTCCACAGCACGTGGAGCGAGGGCTTTTCCTGAACATTCATACCTAAGATACCGAGTTACAGTCAGCCGGGGGCAGGGAGCAACGGTGCTGCGAGGGCGGCTGACTCTAGGAGACAGTGGTAACGTATTCTGTGTGTGTTTCACAAAGCCGCACTGCACACCACCGTGTGCACACCCACCCCACGTGTATACCACCCTGAGCACACCCACCCGTGTACACTCCTGCGGTCACACCCACCCCACTGTACACCCCTGTGGTCACACCCACCCCACGTGCACACCGTGCGCACACCCACCCCACGTGCACACCACCGTGTGCACACCCACCCCACGTGTACACTCCTGCGGTCACACCCACCCCATGTGTACACCACCCTGAGCCCACCCACCCCACGTGTACACCCCCATGCGCACACCCACCCCACGTGAACACACCCACCCCACATGCACAACCCTGTGGTCACACCCACCCCACGTGCATACTCCTGTGAACACCCCCACCCCACGTGCACACCACCGTGAGCACACCAGAGCTGGGTCTGTGAACCGAGACTGGCGTGTCCCCTTGATTTTGGCTCCTGGCCTGCGATACCTGGCCTGTTTGCTCGGTGGCCTCCGGCAGGAAGTCTGTGAGCCCCTGCCTGGCCCCGTCCCGTTCCCTGCTGCCTGCCCAGCTCAGCCGCATCAAATCCCCGCTGTTCCCCCAGGCTGTCAGCCTCGGGGCCTTTGCGCTGGCTGGGGTGCCCGTCCCACTTTGCATTCACCGTCCCCGTCTTGCCAGCAGGGCCAGCCTGGTCATGGCAGCACCGTGGCCTCCCCCTCCCCCCGGCCCCTCGTGCCTTTCCCCCCAGTTTCCGTAGGGCTGCCGACAGCGCGTCTTCCTGTGTTCGCCCCTGGCCCGTGCGCTGCTGCAGTGCCGTCAGCTCCCCGAGGGCACCGCTGTGGCCTCCCGGTGCTCACGCGAGTTTGCCGAGTGACTCAGCGCAGAACAAACAGCTTTGCCGTTCAGGTGCTCGGGGAAGTCATAAACGCCCCGGCGTGTGGACGCTTACGAACCGTGCGTGCCCGTAATGTCTGTACATTGAGATTTAATGCTATAACTAGCACTCAAACGGTATTTTTCACTTTGTGTTTCTGTGTGGGTGCAAACTATTGAAATCTTTAATGTATAGTAAACTGATCTTCTGTATATAAGAGAAATGAAAATGGATCTCGATGTGAATGGAAGGGGAGAGAGCGGGGGTGGGAGGGAAGTTATGGGGGAGGGAGCCATTGTAATCTATAAGCTGTACTTTGGAAATTATAGTCATTAAATAAAAGTTACCTTCTCTTGTTTCCGAAAACCATGTGGAATCCTGTAAGGCGGGAACACTTTGCCGTTTTTTTTTTTTTTTTTTTTTTTTGAGACGTGGCCTTCTACCCGCCCCCCTTCGCGCTGAGAGCCCCTCCGTATGTGTGAAGTATTTTCTTCTCTTAGGTCTCGGGCTCTGTGTGTCGGTCGTGAAACGCGTCCTGCGAGTCTGTGTGCTGTGGCCCCAGGCGGCTCATCAGGTCTGTCTTAGCCTCCCGTGTCAGAAGGGGCCGTGGAGCCTGTGTCCCCCAGCACGTGTGTCCCCCAGCACGCGTGTCCGTCAGTGTCACGCAGAGACAGCCCTCCAGCTTCCTCTGAGGTCCGTGGGGTCAGCGCCGCCTCTGTGTGAGTTTTTCTGTTGCTTGCGGAAAGCCTGCTATTAATAGAGCCCTAATCTTAAGAATTTAGATGAAAAGCAAAAAACTTGCTCCGTAGCAGGTGGATCTTGTTAGACGCTCTGGGCCACTCAGCTATGTTGTTTGTTTGCCTTGTGGTTTTTTTTGTGGGATACATGGCGTCCCCGCCCCCGCCACTGGGGCGTTTCCGGAACTTGACTCAGGGACATCACTAGGTTCTGCTTTCAGCTCGCATGCATTGGTCGTCCCACGCAGTTGGGTGCACAAGGAAGCCTCAGCGAGTGTGTGAAGAGGCAGAACTGGACAGTGTGTGTTGCAAATGCGAGAGAGCTCCTCGCCGTAGGCGTTGGCTGCAGACTCTGCTTAGCGCCCGGCACTACCCCCGGCCGGTTCTCGTGTGTCAGGACGCAGGTCCGTATTTGCTCCAGCCCGTGACGATGCTGATGGTGATAAGCAGGGCTGCCGAGAGCTTCCCAGGTGCCAGGCGCGATGCCGTGCATCTCAGCCCCGCCGGCTTCACCAGTCCCGTTGTTGCTGTCCCCGTTGGCCGTCTGCGGAGTCGGGCTTGGGCGCTTGTGGCTTTCCCAGGGCTGTGCAGCTCCTGCCTGGTGCAGCTGCATTTTGCTGCCTGTGGTCTACGCCAGGAGCCTGCTCTGAGCCTGATCCACTGTCCGTCCCGCCACTGGCTCGGCACTCGCCACCTCGCTGTTTGCATCGCTTGTCTGCTTGCCTGGCTGCCCAGTGACGTGGGTTCCAAACAGGCGGAAACAGTCAGTCTTCAGGGCTCGCCCCGGGAGAACGCCAGCCGTGCAGAGACATCAGCACAGGCACAGAGCTGTGGGCGTCGTGGCGGCCTCCACCAGGACAGCGCTGCTTTTCCACGCACGGTTGTGGGCCTGTGCGTCGTCTCAGCCCGCGGCTGGTGACTGGCTGTGGAGACCCAGCTGCAGATCTGGGGAGCAGGGAGGACACCCGCAGCCCCTGTGTCGCCGGGGTAACCAGGCAGGCAGGGCGCCTGCCTCTCGCACCCCCATTTCCGTGGTTGTGTAGGTTCAGTTGTCGACGCCCCATCTGCAGACGTGAAGATGTGTTGGCCTGGCGGGACCACGCGTTATTCTTTGCAGCTTTTGGGGATTTTTCTAGGCTTCAGTAAGTGCGTATTTTATCATGGAAACAATAAAACAGCAAACACGTTTATCTACAGAGAATTCTTGGGAACGCTGTAAAGGTTCGCCGATCCCTGGGGTTGGCCACTGCACTTGTCCTTGATCCCACAGATGTTCCTGTCCAGTGAGAAGTGCGGCTTCTGCTCTGGCCGGGTGCCCACTGGCTCTTGGTCACTCAGACGTTCCTGTCCCGAGCTGCCAGCTGTCCCCTCCCTTCCTCTAACGCCCTGGTGAGTCTAAGGTGGCAGGCAGGGATAGCGCCTGCCAGGCATCTGGGAACTGGCAATGTCAGTTTTATTTTGTTTTATTCTTTTAAGGCTTATTTATTTGCAGCCGGTGCTGTGGCATAGCGGGTAAAGCCTCCGCCTGCAGTGCCGGCATCCCATATGGGCACTGGTTTGTGTCCCAGCTGCTCCACTTCCAACCCAGCTCTCTGCTGTGGCCTGGGAAAGCCCTGAAGGATGGCCCAAGTCCTTGGGCCCCTGCACCCTTGTAGGGGACCCTGAGGAAGCTCCAGGCTTCTGGCTTTGGACCAGCGCAGCTCCAGCCGTTGCGGCCAATTGGGGAGAGAAACAGCGGATGGAAGACCTCTCTCTGTCTCTCTCTGCGTCTCTCTCTCTCTGCCTGTCCTTCTCTCTTTGTGTAACTCTTTCAAATAAAAAAAATCATTTAAAAAAAGACTTAGGTATTTATTTGAAGGAGTTACAGAGGGAGAGAGGGAGAGGTAGAGATCGATCGATCAATCTCCAACCCCCCCTTCCCCCAGCAGATGGCCACAGTGGCCGGGGCTGTGGCAGGTCGAAGCCAGGAGCCTTCTCCGGGATCCAGGGCCCATGAGCTTGGGTCATCCTCCTCTGATGTACCCAAGCCAGCAGCAGGGGGCTGGCTCAGCCGGGACTTGAACCAGTGCCCATGTGGGGTATGCTGTGCTACCACCTGCTATGCCACAATGCTGGCCCTGGTTTTATGGTTTTTTGAAAAGAATTTTTAAAAATTAGAGAGTGAGTTAGCAAACAAGCTTCTGATACTTCACTCCCCAAATGCCCGCAGTGGCCAGGGCTGGGCTGGGGCTGTAGCTGGCAGGGGAGAAACCAAGCCAGGTTTTCCGTGTGGGCGGCAGGAACCTGAGCCAGACCTGCCACCTGGCGGGGTGCTCGTTAGCAGGAAGCCAGAGTCAGGAGAGAGCCAGGGTGGAACCCAGCAGCCCTGGGCGGGCGGTGAGCCTTGTACTCGCTGATAGGCCTGTGCCCCGTGTGTTGGGTTTGGAGGACAGCAGAGGTTGTTTGCCCAAGATGAGTGTAATTCTCTGCCCGCTGTGCCTGCTGGGCCTGGGGGCGGGGCGGTGACAGGGACCCAGCCACCAGGAATGGCTTCCGCCAGGCCGCCTGCTGGGATTCGCCCCAGTATCACCATCAGAATCAGTCTCTTCTCCAAACGTGATCGGCCGCCAGGGTGAATCCTGCACTTCTGCAGATGTTTACTTACTTACTTACAGAGAGGAGAAGGAGAGGCAGAGAGAGAGAGAGAGAGAGAGAGAGAGGTCTTCCATCTCCCCAAATGGCTGTGTTGGCTGGAGCTGGGCTGATCTGAAGCCAGGAGCTTCCTTTGTGTGTCCCACAGTGCTGGCCCCTGCAGGTGATTCTGAGCCCAGCCCTGCAGGGTAGAAGGGGCCAAAGGACTTCAAGGGCAGAGGCAGCAGTTCTCTCCCGTGCCCCACCTGTTTGTAGGCCAGCTTCACACATGTGCTCTCACCTGGCCTCTGAGACCGGCAGGGAGAACAGGGCTGACTGCTCCCCTCCTTCCCGTGAGTGCAGCAGCAGGTGCAGATCCGTGAGGACTTGGGCAGGCTCCCGAGTGGCAGTGTTGGGACCAGCTGGGTCTGTGCCTGCAGGTCCAGAGCCTTCCGTCCTGGGCCTGGCGTGGGGCATCCCCCAGACCATGCTGCGGGCACTCCGGGCGGGTAACGGGGATGTTACAGAGGACCAGCGTGTGAGGAGCTGGGCAGTGTTAGTGTCCAGTGCCCCACTGTAGTTGGGAGGCAGTGTGGTGGGGCAGCCTGTGCCCAGGGCGTGCTGTACTGTCAGGTGGGGCTGTGTATGTCACCCTTGGAACTCCTCCTAGGAGTCATGAGACACACGGAGCCCAGGACGGAGGGATGGGTGTTCTGGTGTCGGGTGAATCCCTGGGAGCCTGGCCGTTTGCTTGCAGGGGGACGGGAGCCCACTTGCAGGGGTCGGGCTGTGTTCTGGTGTCGGGTGAATCCCTGGGAGCCTGGCCGTTTGCTTGCAGGGGGACGGGAGCCCACTTGCAGGGGTCGGGCTGTGTTCTGGTGTCGGGTGAATCCCTGGGAGCCTGGCCGTTTGCTTGCAGGGGACTGGAGCCCACTTGCAGGGGTCGGGCTGTGTATTTGTCAGCTTTCTGTTACTGCAGTGCAATGCCCCAGGCAACCCCAGCTTTACAGAGAAGAGAGGCTGGTGTAGCTCCCAGTTTGGGAAGTTCAAGTGCAAGTTTGGGCAGTGCTGTTGGCTTGGCCTCTGATGACTGACCATGGCAGAGGGTGGCAGTGCAGTGTGGACAGAGACGTGATCCCCTGGCAATCCAGGACATAGTGAGAGGCTGGGCCCTGACTCAGGAAGCGCATTCTGAGCGCCTCCCCCGTGGCCCCGTAACTAAACACCGTGCTCGAGTGAGCTCCCGCCCCCTCGGCACCGCGGACGGAGGACTTTGGGGTTTAACGTCCTGCATGAGTTCAGGAGCCAGATGGCATCCAGACCACGGCAGACCCCCAGCCTTGTGAGGCCCCCTTCAGTGGCACCTCACCCAGGGCTGTGTGCACCCCACTTTGGATGTAGGCTCCCGAGCAGCTTTCTGGGGTTGGGGGACGGGGTGAGGGGGAGTGGGCTGCTGTGCGGTGCAGGGTGTGCGTTCCCAGGCTGCGGCACGCTGTGATGGGAACATTCTTTGAGGTTTTATTAGTATTCTAGAATGTCTTAGGCATAGATAAGATCTAGATGTTGTGTTCCACCAAAACAAACACTGCTCCTCTGAAACTGTGTTGGACCGAGTATGCACCCTGGTCTGTTCACGCTGACTCGGGAACGCACTGCCTGTGGCCTCCTGGAGCTGACCCCAGGGCCTCGTGGGGGGCGCTGTTTTAGACCGCGGATTGGCGTTTTAGGACTCTGGTCTCCTGCACACAGACCGTGTAGTGTGCGGCTCTGTGACTCCTCCAGATGTCCCCTTGCTGTGCCTTGGGCTTCCTCCTGTCTCTGATGCACAGCTTTACCCCCGAGTCTCACAGGGAGACCGCCAGTGCCGAGCAGGCTGGCTTCACGGCTGTCTGTAAAATTCCACTGTGTCTCCTCCCCTCGCCCGTACTGCAGATCCTGAGCCCAGTCACCGGCTCCGTGGGCGTGGCAGGGGTTCTGCGTGCCAGGGGCCAGCAGCACTGTGTCTCCCAGAGGTGTAAGGAGGCTGTGGGGTGCTGAACCTGCCCAGATGCGTTGCCTGGCTCTGCGACCCTTCCCCAGCCTGGACCCAGAGAACAGCGGAGCCGGGAGAGGACGAGGGCTCCTGGCTCCTGGCTCCTGGCGCCTGGCTGCCGCTTGGCCTGCGACCAGAGGATTGTTGCTGTCGTCATTCTGTGTGTGTCTCACTGGGGGAGAGGAGCAGTTTTCTGTGATGTGTGGCTGCTGGGGGCTTGAGCGCGGTCTGCAGGAGGCCTGGGGGAGACAGGTGTCATGAAGGCACTCTGACCTCTGCCCTTTCCTTCTCCTACACCCCAGCGCCTGACTGTGCATCATCCGTGGTGTAGCAGGGGTGAGAGTGGTGGTGGTGATGTCACAGCAGGGGTGAGAGCGGCCGAGCTCCCCGCACGAGCGCTGCCACTTTGCCGGACGCTTACTGCAGGGGGCTTGGCGGTTTTCTTTCTTTTTTGACTTATTTTAGATAGTTGTCTTTTTCAAAAAGAGACTTTTATTTTTATTTAATTAAAAGGCAGAGGGACAGAGAGACAGAATGCTTCGCTGGTTCCTTCCCCAAATGGCTGCCATGGTTGGGGCTGGGCTGGGCCGAAGCCAGGAGCCGGGAACTCCGTCCAGGTTTCTCCCGTGTGCATGGCAGGGCCCAAGCGCTTGGGCCGTCTTTGCTGCTTTCCCAGGTGTGTGAGCGGGAAGCTGGCTCAGAAGTGCAGCAGCCAGGACTTGGAGAACCGGCCCTCGATACGGGATGCTGGCGTGGCCGGCCGTGGCCTCACCCGCTGCACCACAGCACCTGCCGCCGGTGGTCGTGGTCCTGGTGAGGCCGCTCCCAGAGCTCTCTTCCTGGGTCGTCAGTCACGGTTGTTGGCTGTGGGGGGCAGGGGAGCTCAGGACGTTGCAGTGAGTGGAAGACCCAGGCAGGGTCAGCTTCATCCTCAGGGCAGCCTCGAGGTCGCCTAAGGAGTGACCCCCTGCAGTTGTGCACCTGGGGGCTGGGGTGCCGCCCGGGTTCCTGTGCCTGCCTGCCTGGCTCTGGGCTGGCCTGCAGCTTGGGGCTGTGCGTGTGCTCTGTGGACAGGGAGTCCAGAGGTGCTCAGGTGTCCCCTGTGGAAGGCAGCAGGTGGCGTGAACAGCTCTGTGCATGCCACGGAGTGACAGCAGGGGACAGCCTTGAGTGTCTGCTACAGTCGGGGTCTGCTGTCAGTGTTGCCTTTCTTTAAAGGGCATTCAACAGCTATAAATGCGATTCAAATTCATAGCAGAGGGAAGAACCTCTCTCCTTTGTTCTTGTTTAAAATTTGTGTAAGATTTTCATTTTATTTGAAAGGCACAGAGAGAGAGATCCATCTTCCATCTGCTGGTGCACCTCCCAGATGTCTGTAGTGGTTACGGCTGGCCAGGCCAAGGCCAGGAGCCTGGTCCTCAGTTTGGGTCTCCCACAAGGGGGCAGGGACCCAGGTACTTGAGCCATCACCTGCTGCCTCCCATGGACTGCATTAGCAGGGAGCTGGGTCAGAAGTGGAGCCGGCGCCCCCATGTGGGATGCCTCTGTCTCAAGCAGCCACCTGCCCTCTGTCCCAGCTTTGGATCCCTGGGGCACTGTTCTGTGACTTGGAGGGTGGTGGTGGTGGTGGTGGTGGTGCAGCAGCCCCCTCTTGTCTCAGGAGGCAGTCCTGAACCAGGCATGTGGGCCTCCTGCCTGGAGAATTACTCCATCTGCTTCAGTCTCTCGGAGAACAATCAGACTGGCTTTATTCCCCATTGTAATTTTAATCTGAGCACAATTTCACAACTTTGTCTTCCAAATTGCTTATTTTTCTTGGGTTTCTCTCCTGGGAAGCCCCGTGTGCTTTCTTTGGTGTTGGGGGGTTCCTTGTGCTGGCAGGGACACAGTAGGGACTCAAGGCCAGGGTTTGTGTCTTCTTGTCCCCGCAGGTGCCTGTTAATAGATGGCACCTCTGATCTGATAGGATCCAGCCTGGTTGAAGTGGGGCCCAGGTGCTCGCGGCTTGCATAGAATGCGTTTGCATAATGGGAGGGCCAGCAGTAACTCAGGTCAGTGGTAATGCGCTCTCTGCGGCAGGGTCCTGAGTGCCGACCCTTCCAGTGATCTGTGGCGTGGTCTCTGCCTTTGCACGTGTTCAAACTGCCACCCCATGGTGGGTGACTCGCACCCAGCTGCCCTGGCTCCTGGGCTCTGTGTGAGTTTCCCTGTGACCCTTCAGAACCGACAAACGCGGGTCCACTGGCGTGTCCACGCCGCAGAGCTTGAGTGGACTGCCAGGGGCAGTAAGCCCCCCCCCCCATGAGCACGCTCTCCCAGCGTACCCCACGCGGGTGTCAGCCCCTTGGCTGCACCAGCCCCTTGGCTTCCTCCACCCAGAAGCACCGTGCCTGCTTCAGTATGCACTGTGATCCAGGACCACACATTGTCCTCTTCTTAATCCCGAGCCAGATACCACGGCATTTCCCGTCTGCGTCCCCCCTTTCTCTCCCTGAAAGTGATGGGAGTCAGATGGAAACGGAAGGGGAAGATGTGCTTCGTGGCCCACGGTTTCAGGTGATCTGTGCAGGAGTAAAGCAAACTGGTAATTACTTTAAACTATTCCTTTGTGAGTGCACCTAATTGGTGCGGGGCTGGTGCTGCTGCCACCCTCGGAGCAGGGGCTGTAATTAGCAGGGAGCGGTGCTGCGGCCTCCGCGGGGCGGCCTCGTCCATCTGCCGCGCAGGCGGCTCGGCGGACGCCTGGCCTGCTGGAGCCCTTTGTCAGCCGGGCATGTTGTGGATGGGTCAGCGCGTTCACCGTGATTTTTCTCACGCGTGTGCGTGTGCGTGTGTGTGTGTGTCGGCCACATCGTCACGGAGGCATCTCCCCCAACCTCCTGTTTCCTCTGCTGATATCTGTTCGTTTATTCATTCTTCACACATTTATTGGCCATCTGCGAGCGCACTGGGCACCCTGCGGAGCAGCTGATGTGGGAGGCTGCCTGCGGGCTCTGGCCTCGGGGTACTTGGCTTTTAGAAGGGGGAGGCAGCAGTGGGCAGAGTCGCCTGGGAGGGGTGCGCTCAGGAAGTGGCTGGTGCTGGCCTCAGGAAGGAGCAGGAGGGGCTGTTGGTGACCCAGGAGCCACTGCACCTCCTCCAGGTCTCAGTGGGGATAGAGACGTGTGTCACCCCGCAGGCAGCGGCGTGTGCCAAGGTCCTGTGCGGGGAGGCTTGTCTCTGGGGAGGTGGAAGGGGGCCGTGGCAGCTCAGGGGGAGAACGAACGAGAGCGGAGGGGCCCGGCTCTCAGCCTCAGAGCCGTGGGCCGGCGTTGCAGGGTTTTCGGGGTGACAGAGCTCAGCGGTTCAGCGGCTCCAGTTGCGGCTGGAGCGTGCAGGGTCCCTGCAGTAATGTGCATCAGCTCCTGTCCCCTCCCAGGGCCGGGGGGCTCCGGAATGCACTGTGCCGGGGTCAGGAGCAGACGCCCTCGTGTTCATGGGCTTGGGGAAGAGGTGACACTGGGTGACTCACCCACCATCCACCGTGGGTCCCTCTGTGTGAGAGAGAACCAGACGCTGGGGGCCGAGGGCGGCTGGGGGTTTCCTCTTAGGGAGCTGCGTTTGCTTCTGGGGCTGCTAATTGTTTAACTCACAGGTTTGTCCACTCGGAGCATGACTCTGTATCTGGTCCCTGTGGCCTCCGTCCCAGTCCGCTCATGCCTGTGATGGGGGAGCTCAGATCCAGCGTGCTCCCCGAGGCTTTTCTGCTTTTGTTTCTTCCATCATCACTTCAAATAAAATGCAGGCGGCCACAGCCGCCCCGACTGTGAAGGGATACAGGTGCCCGGTCCGGCGGTCACGCCCTGTGGGGAACGTGCAGCCATGGCTTGTGCTTGCTCGTCACAGCAGACCCACACAGGTGCGCGTGACCCCTCCCCCTCCCAGGGATGTCCACAGCTTTCGGGGCAGCCGACCTCAGAGCCATCTCTCCGCCGTGTCCGCCCTGCGGCCCCCCTGCCTGGCATGGTCTCGCCGGGCCGCGCTGAGCAGTGGCCGGCCTTGCTAACGCAGGGTGATTTCAGATGACCGCCCGTTGGAATGGGCCCGTGCTGTACTCACACAGCCGAGATGTTTTCCCAGAGCCCTGCCCCGCGGTGCTTCCAGCAGAGGATTTATTACATTTTGTCTAAATTTATCTGTGAACGTGGATCCAGGCGCGTGCTTGGCATTGTTCTTATCTGCGAGCCTTGGCAGCCTGCGTCTTCGTGTCCAGAGAAAGTATTTTAAGGTAACGGGGCCAGCTCTCGCCTGCCTCCCTGACCTCACAGGATAGCTATGCGTCCTGTCCCTTGGCGAGCTGACTTATTGTGAAACTAGGTCAAATGATTGTTTTTCTTTTTTTCTTTCCTTTTTTTCTGCCTATAGCCGTTCCAAAGATAGGATCCCTTCCTCAAAAATAAATCTTCTTAAATGTTTGTGTTTGCTCCGAAGGGACGCTGAGATGAAAATATAAACTGGTTTGTGTGGATCTTGTCTGAACGGCCGAACAGCCTCTGCACGGCACAGACACAGGAAACAGAATCGAAAGGCTAGGGAGAGTGTTTGCAGTGTAGGAGAAGTGAGCGTCTTTCCTATGTAAAGAGTTGTGAGGGAACAATAAGAAAAACTCCCCAGCCAAAGGCAGAATTCATAAGGGAAGAAACGAAGGGCAATTCAGGCCACAGCTGTTCTGGCTTCATTGATGAAACGGCTGTTCCGGTGAGAACATGCGTGTTTAAGCCTGCTGAGGTCCATCGCTAACACCACAGACGCTGTGTGCACAGTGGCTGGGGAAGGGGAGGAGTGGGAAATGTTCGTGACCCCTGACCTAGCGATGCTGTTTCCACCTGCTCGCCCTTGACCGTAGCTTCATGAGACCCCTTAGATGAAACACGCAGGTGGGGGCCCACGCTGTGGCGGGGTGGACTAAAGCCTCCACCTGTGGTGCCAGCATCCCATATGGGCGCTGGTTCGAGTCCCAGCTGCTCCTCTTCTGATCCAGGTCTCCACTATGGCCTGGGAAAGCAGTAGAAGATGGCCCAAGTCCTTAGGCCCCTGCACCCGGGTGGGAAACCCGGAAGAAACTGCTGGCTTTGGATCGCCCAGCTCCACTTGTGGCTGTTTGGGGAGTGAACCAGAGGATGGAAGATCTTTCTCTCTGTCTGTCTCTCTCTCTGTAAGTCTACCTCTCAAATAAATAAATAAAAATTAAAAACAAAACCAAAAACACAGCACATGCTGGCTGGAGGGAGGCGTCCCGGGCTCCTCCTGCCAGTGCTGGCTGGGGTCTCCCCCTGTCCGGGAGCCTTCTTTCCGTGCCCAGCACAGAGCAGCCCCGGGGGTCAGTGTTTTTGCTCTGCATGGATTTCGGAAGATTAAAGAGTAGGAGTGAATCCTAGGTGTGTGCTTTTCAAAATCACTTGTAGCTTAGGAGAAGCCTGGGAGAGAAGTGAGTTGTGTTGTGTGGCTAAGTGCATGGATGGACGTATTGCATAACTGTTACCGTCCCTGGAGATGCTCGTAAAACGAACACATGAGCGCCCCCCCCCCCCCTTTTTTTAAGACTTAGAATAAATTGAGAATTGAATGTCATACCAGCTCTCCAGGGCTTGGGCGGGGCTCATAGTTTGAGAATCTGCAGGAACTGGGGAAACATTTGCTTTCATTTTTGGCTCAAGTGGTCTTCCCAGGGGAATGTAATTTTAAGGATTAATTGTAATGTTGGGGTAAAAGAATCTTAAAATACAGAACAGATACGCATGAATTAGATGAGCCACAGCCGTTAAAATAATTTTTAAAAACTAGGTTAAAATGTCCGGAGTATTGGATTTGTCCTGTCCGGAGCACGGAGTGTTACGCTTTCTACAACAGTTTTGAGAAAGGTTAGGGTAGTGGCTGAAATTGTTAACCCCAAGTCGGCATGGTGCTTGCTGCTTTTACTTTTCCGTACAGTCATGTGCTTTTGGGTAACAGCCTCTACTTGTGTGAGCTGCCTACCAGTTTGAGTAGAACTGTGTGCTTGCCTTCAGTGGGTATTTCTTTTCCTAAGCACTCAAGTCAGATTTTTTATTAAGTGGCTGCCGTGGTACTGGGGTGTGTAGATGGTCCCTTTCACACCTGAATGTTAAGGTGTTGATTCGGGAGCTGAGTCTGCCCCGTGGTGGTGAGGGTTGGGAGGGGCAGAGGGGGTAGATGGAATGAGCCGAATGACTGACATTGCACATGTCAGCCAGGAGTGTGTAACATGCCTAATCCTGAGAAGAATGCACGTCAGACAGGTTCAGGTCCGTGCAGTCACACGTCTCGGAGGCGTGTACAAATTGAGTCTTTGATGCACACAGGTTTTGCTCCTGCGATTTGTAATCCATCATGTCCATGAGTTCCTGTGATGTTTTTCTGACTGTGTTCTGGCTGGGATTCAGAGTTCCAAACACAGCCGTCCCCGGGTGCCCCATGCTCCAGTCCCTCACGTGCAGGGTGGATGCAGGGCGTGCACGTAGCCAGCGCACGTCCACCGCCTCCGGTACGCTTCCCGTTGTCTCTGGATTGCTTGTGCGTGATCAGGGGTGTGTGTGTGTGTGTGTGTGTGAGAATCCCCGCTCCACTGGCAGCATTCAGGGAACCATGACACAGACCGAAGTCTGTGGGTGTTCAGTACAGACACAGTGTTGCTTTCCAAATGTTTCCCGCTCACGATTGGTTGAATCCACAGATACAGAGCCCATGGAGACGGAATGCCCTCTCCCCACCCTGGGTCCTCACTGCTGGTTCCTGTGTGTCTCCCTGCACTGCAGGTGCGGAAGGATTAGAACAGGCTGCACACCTGCTCCGCTGAGTGCCCGGGAGCCGTGCGCCCTGGGGTCGCAGTCTGTTGTGTCCAGTTCCGCTGGCTGCTGCCCGCCTTTTCCCAGCCTTTGCTTCCTCACACACGTTTCACATGCAGAGTTCAGACACAGAGCACAGTTAAGGATATGCAAGTGTATTTTATCTTTGTTACCATTAGCTTACATGAGAGCGTAAATGCTAAGACTGTGTAAGTTACTGTAACTTTATAAGTTAGTATAACTGCGGCTTAGCAGATAAAGCTGCCATCTGCCGTGCCGGCTTCCCATGTGGCCTCTGGTTCGAGTCCTGACTGCTCCATTTCCGATCCAGCTCCCTGCTAATGGCCTGGGAAAACACTGGAAGAGGGCCCGAGTGCTTGGGCCCCTGTACCCACATGGGAGACCTGGAAGAAGCTCCAGGCTTCGGATCAGCACAGCTCTGGCCGTTATGGCCATCTGGGGAGTGAGCCTGCAGATGGAAGACCTCTCTCTCTCTCTCTTTCTCTCTCTCTCTCTCTCTTTCTCTGCTTCTGCCTCTCTGTAACTCTGCCTTTCAAATAAATAATCTTTAAAAAAAAAAAAAAAAAAATCAGTGACTCTCCCTGTGCCTGTGCTTCTTGGACTGGACCCCAGGAGCCGACTTGCTGCTGTTGGTGGACTAACCATGCCCTTGACCCCTTGGCCAATGTCAGCCTTGAAAGCCTGTAAGACTGGGGGCCTGGGCCAGGCCAGAGGCAGCGGCTCTCCGCGCGTGCACACAGGCCTTGGGGGTCATTTGTTCGGCTGTGCCAGCTGTCCCCAGCACTGCCCACTTCACCCCAGACTCCGCTCTGCAGCGAGGATTCAGGAAGCACAGCCGGCCGGGCAGCCCAGTAAGGAGCAGGTTGTGCGATTCCTCGTGTCTGCGAGAGGTCAGCACTGCTTCACGGCTTCGGACCAGGAAAGGCCTGATGTCTCAGTGGCCTGAGGCCGCTGCTTCCTGCACGGTGGAGGGAACCAGGCAGTCCGGAGCAATGGCACGGCTGGACTTGGGGGTGTTCTGGAGTTGGGTTGATGGCAGAGCTGAGAGGCCACCGGGACAGACCGTCTCCCCGCTGGTTGGTGCTGTCCGGCTGCTGCCGCTCTGGTGGTTTTAAACAAATGGCGGCGGCACCGCCTCCGAGCGGAGGGTCTGCAGGCTGACCCCCCCCCCCCCCCCCCGTGGGGCCCCGCCCAGGGGCCTGTGGGCGTCGGCCTCCGGTCGAGATTCGCTGTAGGGACGGGAATGAGTCAATCTGGAAATGGCAGGTTAGTGGAGGTCACCTGCTCTGCTCGGGTGGCTCAGGTTGGCTGGTCTGTGGTTTGGGGACGACATGAGCCCAGCCCCTCCTGGGTTCCTGTCCCCGTGCTGCTGGGCCCCCACGGGGTGGTGCCCACAGGCCTTGGGTGACTGGTGGGGTGGGGGTGCCATGCTGGAGGCCCGTGACGAAACTGCAGGCCGCTTCTGGACTTGGGAAGCTTCACTCCTCCTCTCGTCCTAGACGCGTGCTCAGAACGGGCGACACATCTCTGCCCTCTGCCGCCGCAGTCATGGGTGTCCAACTCGAGTTCTCGGAGTCGCGTCGTGTTCTCCGTATTTATGGCTCACTTGGTGCTCTTAATGCAGCGAAGGTCGTAGTTAATAAGGTAGAGTGCCCAGAAGGGGTATTTTCTGTTTCCGTTTTACAGGCTTTCCCACGGATACCTTAGATCACACCGCGCGTGCCTGGAAGCTGCACTGGGGGATCTGGCACCGATGGCGGCCGGCCCAGCGTCAGTGCTGCAGCCCCCATCCCGCGGGGGGCTCGGCCGAAAGGAGACTTCTCCGCACGGAGCGAATGCTTTGCCTTGGCTGTTTTTGCAGCCTTGTTCTGCGCCGGCCACACTTGCTCTGCTCTCTCTGGTGTGTGTGTGTCTGTGGAGCTGGGGAAGAAAACCTGGCCGGTGGCTGCCCTCTGCTCTGGGGAAGGCGGCTGGAGCTCTTCCCCGTGTGTCTTTAGGCTCTGTGTGTGAGGGGTGTGGGCCTCAGCGACAGCAGGCTCCAGGAGCCCTTCTGCGGTTTGCAGGACAGCCGAGCAATCCTGTCTCGCCACCTGCCGCTCTCCTTCCGCTTTCCTCTCTAGAATATTCCAGGTAGAACTTCATTTCTGCTCGTGCAGGTTTGGGCTGTATAGTGTGTGCACACGTATGAACGAGGCGGGGGGTGTATTGTTTGTGTGTATGGATTGAGGGAGGAAGGAGGAGGTTCAGATCCTGCCGAGGTCATGGAGGGGGGCTCTCTGGTCTGCTGCGGGTGCTTCCCTGAGACTCTGAACTCGATGCCCTTTGTGTCCGCGACCGGAGGTCTCTACCTGCCACCAGGTGTGGATGCCTCAGGCTAAGGACAGGGCGCCGCAGGGCTCCAGCTCTGGGGCTGTGAGAGGCAGACAGCTGCGCACCCTGGGCGGTGGAAAGCCTGGGTGGCCGGGGCTGGGGCTGGGGCTGGGGCTGGCGGCTGGGAGAAAGGTGCGTTTCTTGTGAAGCCGGGCGCTGCTGTGGTCTGCCTGGGAAGACTGCTGTGCGGGTGCGGTCTTTCCACCTGCGTAGGTGGACAGGTTTTACTTTTTAGAAGCTTTAACCTGACAGGCAGCTGGGAGGTGACATCAGGGCTGGCATTTGGCCTGGTGGTCAGGACAGCAGGAGGTTCGTTTGCGGAGTCCCTGGGTCTGAGTCTGGGCTCCGGTTGCTTACGGCAGCTTCCTACTTACGGGCCCCTGGGAGGATGGCAGAGGTGGCTCCGGTAGTTGGCTCCGTGCCACCCGCGTGGGAGACCAGGACTGAGTCCTGGTTCCTGGCTTCAGCCTGGTCTGATTTCGGCTGTCGGAGGCATTTGGAGAGTGAACATACGGATGGGTCTCTGTGTCTGTCGCTGCCTCTCAAGTAAACAAAAACAAACAAAAAATCTAAAAAGCGACGGCAACCTAACTGGGGGCAGATGAGTTGGGGCCTGACACGGCGTGGGGTCGGCTGTGACATGGTCTGCTGGGCACGGCAGGGCTTCCTGAGGTGCCAACTGGGATAAAGGAGCTGAGGAGGCCGTGCGCCGTGCTGGTGGGAGCGTGCGTGCCCCAGGCCGTCAGGAGGGCGCTGTGACGGCGCGTGACCAGAGCGTGAAGACCGTTGTCGCATCCAGCCTGGAAATACGGCCCACGGAAGGGCGGTCGGAGAGTGGGATACAGAGGAGGATTTGTTGCTTTAGAATTGGGAGAAATACGTAAACCTCATGTCTGTGTCCATGGTGTGCGGTGGACTGAAATAGCCGAGTGAGGCTGGCACACTGACCCCTGCACGTTGGCTTGCTTGACTAATATGGGGGCCCAGCGAAGGCCCTCAGAGCAGTGCCTGGCTCACAGCTTCAGACGTGTGTGTGTGTGTGTGTGTGTGTGTATGTACTTAGAAATCTGGAAGAACATACGAATGTGATGGTAACATGGTACGTTTTAGCTGTGTTTGTTGTTGCTGTTTTGAAAGGGAGGTGCACCCCCCTCCCCACACACACACACACACACACACACACAAAACTTCCACCTGCTGGTTCACTACTCCGATGTCCGCAGTGGCCAGGGCTGGGCCAGGCTGAACAGGGGTTAGGAGCTGCGTCCGGGTCCCACACAGGTGTCAGGGACTCCCCTGAGCCATGGCCAGCTGCCTGCCCGGGATCTCGGTAGCAGGGAGCTGGTTGGAGGTGGGGGATATGGGATGTGAGTGTCTCAGGGGTTGGCCACCACAGCTAATTTTTCCTGTTAACAGCTATTTCCCTTTCCTTCGGTGAACACATACTGCTCATATAATAAAGTCATTTAGAAAGAGTGACTTGAATGAGGTGAAGCGCATCCTTTTGGGAGGGAAAGGTACTGTCTAGGTCACAGGGGCAGTGCAGAGCTGAGCACGGGAGGGCCCTGTGGAGGGTGCAGCCTCTGTGGCGGGGGCCCATGGTTCAGTAAAACTTTACTTACAACAGCGTGCCGTGGGCTGGATTCGGCCCTGGAGCTGTGGGTCTTGGCCTGGTCTAGGAGGTCCCGTTGTGGGCGTTACTACGTGAAATCCAGCAGAGCTTGGGCAAGCCAGGTGGCGCATGGGGTTTATCTCCATTGTTCACTTAAAGTTTCAAACCGAGCTGTCTTCAGTTGGGAAGCCACACCCTGGGCCGTTGTCACTGCTGGCGCCGTGGGTTCCGATTCAGCCTGTCTCCCGAGGGGGAGACGTTCTCTGGATTTTGCCCCTGGCCCCAGCCAGGGCGTCCTCAGTCTGGGTGAGCCCATGTCCCATCTCGGTGCCGAGTCTGCCCCTGCTGGGTCTTGCTGGTGATGGGGTGGGGGTGGGGCAGCATGCAGTGATGCTGTGTCCTGTGCACCCTAGGGCGCTCCCGTAACCTGCTGTGCCCCAGCGAGTCCCTGTCCCCACACCGAGGCTTCTGTCTCCTCGTTCGCGATGGCTCAGTGCTTGGACTCATGTTCTTCCTGGAAACTTTTCCCAGGGGTTTGTGTGTTGTGATTGAGCTCTGGCCAAAGGGAGATGCGGACAAGGTCAGAACTAAAAAAATGTGCCCTGGAATCTTCTTGACTGGGAGCAGGAAGAGGTTTGCCCTTCTAGGAGCACAAACTTAGGAGGGGAAGTGGTGTCCTAGGCGTATGGAAGGGAACGGACGGGCAGGGGGCTGGGTTCCAGCCCCGTCCTGTGCCCTGGTGACCTGCATGTGCGTCTGGTGGGAGCAGAGGGGCGTTCAAGGTAAGTCGGATGCTCATCGCCGACACCAGGGCTGTTCAGGGGTGGGTGGGACGGGAGCAGCCCCCAGGCCACACACATGAGGCCCCATACTGGGTGCCACTTAGCACCAACAGCCCCTTCCCAGACAAGGACTGGACGAGAGCCCAGCACTTGTTTGTGGTAGAGGTGCTGGTGCCTGTGTCTAATGACGACCAGGTGCCGGGGACACTGGGTGGGGACCCAGGTCGCACCGGGACCCCGGGTGGGAGCTAGAGAAGAGGAGGTCCTTGCGACCCTGTTTGGGAATGGGCTTGACAGAAGGGAAGCCTGGAAACCAGGCCCCATGCAGAAGAGGCGGCAGGTGGGAGTGCCCTGGGAACCCAGGAGCATGGTGCTGCCTTGTGGGGTGAGGGCGGGCCCCTCAGGTCTGGTATGAGGTGAGCAGGCCTGCGGGAGGGCCCGGAGGAAGGTGGGCACAGCACAGGCGTGCAGGTACCCAGCGTGGGGGCCACCTGAGGGTTCTTAAAAGGCTAGTTTAAACATCCAATCCTATTTTCAGTGGAGACCTGGCTCAGCTGTCTGCGTCGTGGGCCCACCGTGAGGTGCCAGCGCATCCAGTGTGTAGTGAGCGGATCGGGGCACTCAGTGTGCCCGTCACCCAGAAGTTAGGGTTTCTGTGGGAACACCCGAAATCGTGAGAACTTGGATGAGGCGGAAACCACTGTCGGGAACGGGACGCGAGTGGGCTTCACGGAGGCAGGAAGCAGCCGTTCCTCGCATGCTTTATTGAAAGCGAAAGAGCGGGTATCAGCTGCCTCCTTCCTTCGTAGGAAAACCTCACTGCATTCGGTCTTTACTCCTGCAGGTTAAAAATGCACAAATAGGAGACCTCAAAATAGAGGACTGTGGAAAGATTTTTGTGCCAGATAAAACACACATTGAAAAAAAAATTTTTTTTTTTTTTTTGGCTTGGAAACCCAGAGTCTTATCTCGCTTCACTGCTAGCGTTTTGGTGGAATTCTTCTCAACATTTTCCTGTGGCTGTTTTTCAAAGATGTTCAAGATAGGGTTTGCAGTGTTTATTTTTCCGCATCATGTTACAATGTAGCAAATCCACCACAGTGGGAACCTGTGTTTGATAAAGGCGCGGTGGCTGCTTCAAGGGAGCTGTGGCGAGTGATGCTTCCGTTTAACTCACGGAGGGACTGTGCTCATTCACCGGCATGGGTGCGGCACGCTGGTCCTCGGTGGAACGTGCCCATGGGTCGCCGTGCCGCCATGGCAACACCGACCTCGCTTCCCCATCCCGCGCCCTCATTATTTGCAGCGAGGCCTGCGTGCTGGGCCAGCCCCTTTGCAGGGAGGGTAGAATGCATGAGCCCGCGTGGCAGCAGCCACAGCCCATCACAACAAAGAGCCGCCCCTGCGTCCTGGGAACACGCTCTCTGCCAACTGTGCCTTGTCAGGAAATATTTTGACAGGCCCCTCAGCCTTGTTCCTTCATATGCAAATGCAGCCGCAGTGCCCCAATGCCAGGACCACACGGCTGATGACATCAGGGCTCATTACCGCAAATCAACACGTCGGAAATGCGCCAAGAGCTCTCCTTCCAGTGTGCACTTAGCAAACCCGATGATCCCAGTGCTGGCAGGTCCGGCGCCCCTAAAGGGTGTCAGCCAGGACCCGGGGCTGTTGCCTCGAGAGAGTCCAGCAGAGCTCCGTGCAGGAAGGGAGGACTGGACGGCTGCCTCACTGGCTGCTCACCGAGGGTCGCTCTGCCACGGCCCCTCTTTGTGAGGGGTCCCCCCAGAGCATCCCTCCCAGATCTGTCACCTCCTAGCACTCTTCCCCGCCCTACTTCTGCCCAGGAGGGGCCCCTGGGCTGGCTTGTGTGACCCTGGGCAGGCCACTTACACTCTCGGTGCCTTGGTGCCCTCAGCTGGCGGGGGCAGGGGACAGCAGCCGCTCCTTCATGCTTCTGCAGTGCGAATCCAGTGTGGTGTGTGCATGACCCCAGCAAGGCCTGTGGCAGGTGCACAGCTAATTAGGTGAGGGTGGTGGTTCCTTGTGGGTCCTCAGCCAGCTGCCCTTGCTGCCAGGTGTGGCCACTCCCGAGAGGGGGCCTGGAGCTGTCGTGTGACAGCTTCTGGGAGACCTCGTTAAGAGTCAGGGGGTCCCTTCGCCTCTTCCTCCCTGCGGGCATATGTGACTGCTGGCCCCCAACTCAGACCCATGTGAGGGCCGCATTGCGATGGGAGGGGCCTGGGCTTCTGGAGGCTCCGGCCTCCTGGGATGGCCCACCTGGGGTTGTCACTCTCTCTGTCTCTGAGTGGCGGCACTGATGTTTGGGTTTTGGGGCCCCTGTGGCCAGACGATCCTGGTCAGCACACAGGGTGAGGCTGTGCTGCTGCGAGAACCAGAGAACGCCGCTGCCTGGCAGTAGTGTGTCTTACGCAGAAGGAATGAACTCACTTTCTGACTGCTGGGCAGCCTTCCCAGGGCTTGCCTGGCCAGCCACTCCCAGCGGCTGAGGACAGTTTCTGGATCAAGGGCGGCCAAGGCCATGTCCCAGGCACCCTGCAGTTCATCTGGGCAGCCTCCCCGGGGGGCTGGGGGCCTTCGCTCTGCCTGTGCTCTCCTGTCCTGTCCCCACGGCAGATCTGAAACACACCTGGGGTCCTCCTGGGACCCTCTGCTGGGGCCAGGTGTGCCAGGGTTTGCTCTCTGAGCTGGTTGGGCGGGGGTGTGCGGCTGGTGGCTGCAGTCCGGGAACACGGCGGCCTCTGCCTTCCTGGGGGATGTGGCTGTGCCGTCTCTGCCGAGGTGGTCGTGTCAGCCTGCAGAACGGTGCCTGCTGATTTAATCCGGAGACGCGGTAGCCGGGCGGCAGCTTCAGTTTTCCTTTGGTGGCGCCGAGCGCCACGTTGGTGTGTGCTTCCTGGAATGTGCCGGTCACCGTGATTTTCCTGTGCAGATTCGCATGATTGTTTTGGAGGAAGATCCGGGAGCTTCGCTGTGGGATACCAGAGGCAGCCGCTGTGCCGTGCCGGGTCGGCCCAGACTCTGCAGGAGGAGGTGTCAGGTTCCCTGGGAGCCGCCTCGCCCCAGCCCCTCTGGGCGCACGTGGACGGCTTTTGAGTCCTGCTTTGCTGGACCCCATTCCCCCAGGCTGCGGTCGGCTGCCCTGACTTCAGCAGTCGGGTGGGTGTACCCGTATTGTGGCCTGGGAAGTGGTGGGTTCCTCGTAGTCGTCCCTGTCTGTCCCCTGAATTTCTTTTGTGCACCCCCTAGAGCTCGAGGTCGAGTTCACACCGTGCGTTGCCAGTGAAAGCTCTGCCCGAGAGCGCCGTGGGTAAACCAGTGCCGTGTGTCTCCAGCGCTCTGCCCGTCCTGGGAGCCGCACACTCCAGTACCAGCAGTGCCAGCGCCGCCATTCTGCTTCCCGTGTGGGGGGTGGGTCACTGTAACGGGGCCATGGGAGCCCCCCCCCCAGGTTATCTCTGAGATGCAGCCCCCTCCCAGCCCACCTCCTCCTGGGAGGCTGCGCTTCCAAACTGCCAGAGAGCGGCTTTGTGTGTCCACGGTGGTTATGCAGTTAGGCCTGTCTAATCGGTCAGCCACCCTCCATTGCTGACCACCTGTGTCCCTTGGATACTGTGACTCGGCAGAGAAACGCCACACCGCCTGGCGCCCGCGGGCACGTCGGCGAGTTCTTCTCCAGCGTGGCATTTCAGGGGGAGCCTTTCACGTTTTTGTGCCCCCCCCCCAAGATTTCTCTGTGTTCCTACTTTAGTCGTCCAGCTCAGGACTGAGAAAGCTGAGCCTTATTTTGGTGCAAATAAAATCATCTTTCAGAGTATGGAGAAAAATTTAGTGTTTGCAGGAGCTGAGTTTGCCTACCACGAAGGAACCTGCTTTGCTTTGTTCAGAACGCATCCGTTTGTGGTGTGAGTGCGTGGAAGCCGTAGGTGGTGGCCACTCTGTTGTCTGTGCGGGTTTCCCGTGATGCTCGCTCGGTTCCAGGCGTGGTTCCCTGTCTGAAGCATGAACGGGTGGGAGTCCTGTGTGCTCTTCGCCGCAGGAGGAGCAGGCCTAGGAGCACCTGTCGTCTAAGCAGAACCCACGCTGGGCGTGCAGACAGGCGTCCTGGCGTGAACGCTGAGCTCACGCGTGCCCTGCTGTGTGGCCAGGACTGGGTCCTCACCTGCCCCGGCCTCTGCTGCCCCGTCTGCAAGCAGGGCTGAGTACTCCTGACCGTGCTGGCGTGGGAGAGGGAGTGATGCACGCCCGTGGTCCGGCAGTGCAGACTGAGACCCTGGGCACGTGGTCCACCCGTGGGTTCAGCTCTGCTCTTGCGTGGGCCACCTGGGGAGACGGTTGCTCTGAAGGCTTCCATCAGCTGCAGGTGCGTGAGGTGGATTCTTCTGTGTTCCATGATCTGAGGGCTCCTTCCGTGTTCCGTGATCTGAGGGCTCCTTCCGTGTTCCGTGACCTGAGGGCCCCTTCCACGTTCCGTGACCTGAGGGCTCCTTCCAGGTTCCGTGACCTGAGGGCTCCTTCCAGGTTCCGTGACCTGAGGGCTCCTTCCGTGTTCCGTGACCTGAGGGCTCCTTCCAGGTTCCGTGACCTGAGGGCTCCTTCCGTGTTCCGTGACCTGAGGGCTCCTTCCGTGTTCCGTGACCTGAGGGCTCCTTCCACGTTCTGTGACCTGAGGGCTCCTTCCGTGTTCCGTGATCTGAGGGCTCCTTCCGTGTTCCGTGACCTGAGGGCTCCTTCCGTGTTCCGTGACCTGAGGGCTCCTTCTGTGTTCCGTGACCTGAGGGCTCCTTCCACCTTCCGTGACCTGAGGGCTCCTTCCACATTCTGTGACCTGAAAGCCTCCGTGAGGCAGAGGAGAGGGGGCGCTTTGGTTGTGTTTTGGAAAGGAGCTCTTCTAGGGGGGCGTCCAGCTCTCTGTCGCTGACGCTGAGAGGTCCGGAGCCCTGAGGGGCACGACTTGGGAGGGGGTGGCTTGGATGAAGCTTGGACGCTTCACCAGCAGGATCTGAGCAGGTCCCTGCTGGCCTCTCCTTGCTTTCAAACGTCTCTGCTTCACGGGCGGAGGATCCCAGAGAAGGCTGCCCTGACGTCGTCTTCAGCTCAGTTCTGTGTCTCCTCTCCAGCAGGTGCGCGGGGTCTTTCCTTCCTCTTATCATCTTGCCAGGGCTTTGTTGGGCCGAGACACTGGGGAGTTGGGCGTCCCATTGTGAGCTCCTGGACACGTGCTGTGGGTGACGGAGGACTCTTCCCAAGGGAGGTCAGAGGCCGTTGCCCATAAGAGGCCCCCAGCACCCACTCCTGGATGTCCGCCCCACCGACCCTCTACGACTGGTTTGGGCCAGACGCTCGCTTTCCCAGGACTGTGCTGCTGGGGGGTGAACCAGCCTGGCCAGATCTGTATGTTGCTGCTCGGGGGTTCAGCCGTGTCCCTCTCAAGTGCACTTGAAAGTCCTAACCTTGGCCGGCGCCGTGGCTCACTAGGCTAATCCTCCGCCTTGTGGCGCCAGCACACCAGGTTCTAGTCCCGGTCGGGGCACCGGATTCTGTCCCGGTTGCCCCTCTTCCAGTCCAGCTCTCTGCTGTGGCCCAGGAAGGCAGTGGAGGATGGCCCAAGTGCTTGGGCCCTGCACACACATGGGAGACCAGGGGAAGCACCTGGCTCCTGGCTTCAGATCAGCGCGGTGCACCGGCCGCGGTGGCCATTGGAGGGTGAACCAACGGCAAAAGGAAGACCTTTCTCTCTGTCTCTCTCTCTCACTGTCCACTCTGCCTGTCAAAAAAAAAAAAAAAAAAAAAAAAAAAAGTCCTACCCTTGAGTCCCTCAGAGCGTGATCTTGGAAAGGGGCTAGGTCTGCTGCACAGGTGATAGTTAAGGTGAGGGGACCTAGAGTAGGCTGGGCCCATCATCCAGCAGGGTTGGTATCCTTCTCGGGGGCAGGGGGCTGGGCACGGAGACACACACAGGGAGCAGGCCCCGGCAGTGCAGGCAGAGGTTGCTTCTGTAAGCCCCGGCATCCCGAGTATTGCCAGCAAATGCCCGGACGCTGGGAGCAGGCAAGGAACACTGCCCCCACGGCAGCCCTGCCGACACCTGCAGTGCAGAGTCCCAGCCTCTAGGATTCGGAGGGGATGTCTTCTGTGCTTCTGTTCTCTCTCTTTTTAAAAAGATTTATTTCATTTATTTGAAAGGCAGAGTTAGGAGGAGGAGGGGCAGAACAAGAAAGAGGTCTTCCGTCCACTGGTTCACTCCCCAAATGGCTGCAGTGGCTGGGGCTTGGCCAGGCCGGAGCCAAGAGCTTCTTCCGAGTCTCACACATGGGTGCAGGGGCTCAAGCACTTGGGCCATCTTCCACTGCTTTCCCAGGCCGTGGCAGAGAGCTGGATCAGAAGAGGAGCAGCTGGGACTCGAACTGGTGCCAATGTGGGATGCCGTCACTGCAGGCAGTTTAACCTACAATGCCACAGCACTGCCCCCTGTTTCTGTTCTTGAAGCCACTTAGCTCCCGGGGCTTGGCTCAGCAGCCTGGGGACTGAGGGGCGTCCGACTCCCTGTGGTGTGGCACACCGTGTATGGCGGTCACCCCGGATCTCATTGCGTTACCTGTAGGGTGGGGGTGAGCCCTGCCTTGTGTGCGCCCAGGGCCCCCCGAGAGCTCCCGGAGCAGCTGTTATCTCCAGGAGGGAAGTGGGGGTGGAAGGCTCCGGGCCCGAGTGCCGTCTGCCGCAGGCCGCCCCCTGTGTTAGAGGGGAAAGCGTGGCGTGTCAGGGTTCTGCAGAGAGGCAGGGCCAGCGGGATGCTGGTGGCGCCCCGAGAGGAGACACTTGATAGGAACTGGTGTGCGGGACTGCAAGGCCAGGAGTTCTCAGGGTCCACTCTCTGCTGACCCAAGAGCCAGGAAAGCCCTGGGCGGTCAGAGTTCAGAGGCCCGAGAACCAGGGCAGTGACGTGTAAGGGCAGAGAAGGCGGGCGTCCAGCCTCCTCACCTGTGTGTCCGCTCCGGCCTTGCTGGGCAGGTGCCTCCCGGGAGAGGCCGTGTCTTTGCCTGCTTTGCTGGCTGCAGCCTGGCTCTCACACAGGACGCTCAGACAGGTAGGAAAATGCTTGGCCGGCTGTCTGGGCCGCCCTTAGCCCAGGCCAGTGGACACCGGAAGTTAGCCGTCTCGGGAGGTGGAGGTGCTGGTTGGTTCTGTCACACACCAGCTCCAGGCCCCGGGCACAGTCTCCCTGTCCTCCTGGACTGCAGCACCCTTGGCTGTGAGACAGGAAGTTAGATCTGCTGGCCGCCGCACAGGGTCCAGTCTGGTGCCCTGCGTGGGGACAGTGTCCCATGAGCATCAGCGGGAAGAGGCGAGCTGGAGGGTGCGCCGAGAGACGGGCACGATGCAGAAGGGTGGCTCACTTCCTTCCCTGCAGAGAGGTCGAACATGGTCTCTGCTGTGTGGAAATACAAGAGAAAGCAAACAGCTACACTTACACCCAGAAAGAGGACAGGAGAGAGGGGCTTTCCCTGGACGGGCGGAGGCCAGGCTGGGGGTGGTGAGCGCCGGCCTGGGGAGGGACCAGGAGAGCTCAGCGACTCTATTGGTCGTGGGTTCCTGTGCGAGATCCAGGGTGTGGCCTGGAAGGCCCTTGGGTGGATGGGTTCCTTTGAAGATTATCTAGAGAGGGGCAGTGGGCCGTGGGGGTGGATGATGACTGTTGGCCGTGGGAAGTTGGCCTGGGATAGGGGCCCGGGGAATCCCGTGTTTCCAGGGTGGGCAGAGGAAGAGGAGGCGCGAAGCGAGTTTGTTTCTCGGGGCAGAGCTGTTGCTCAGTGACTGTTGGCCGCGGAGCGGGAGGCTCAGGAGCAGATGTGGAAACACGGGGCTGAGGTCATACCGGGTGGGGCTCGTCCCCGCCGTCCACTCAGCACACCCTGCCTTGAGCCCTTGGCGGTGCAGGAGGTGCCTTCTGTGTGACGCAGAATCCTGGGGGCTGTCCCGCTCCCAGCGCCTGGCAGGGCCGGGCTGGCTGTATGGTTCCGCCCAGATCGGCTGTTCTGCACCCCCGCTTCGGCTGCTCGGGGCTGAGAGCAACAGAAAAACTTTCAGGGCAAGATTTATTTATCTGAATGATAGAGAGCGAGAGATCTTCCACCTGCTGATTCACTCCCCAAGTGGCCACAATGACCAGGGCCGGGCCAGGCCAAAGTCAGGGGCCCACAACTCCATGTGGGTCTCCCACTTGGGCCATCTTCCTCCGCTTTCCCAGACACATTAGCAGGGAGCTGGATCGGAAGCGGAGAGCTGGGACGCGTCCTGGCACTTCACTATGGGATGCGGTGTCCCGGGCGGCAGCGCCCCAGCGCCGGCCCCACCCGCGTCTGTTTGTGGTTGTGATTGGTCTGTTGGTCTTTGCGGCCCACGGTGCCTCTGGAGCAGCTCCCGTTTCCCTGGCCAGGGGACTCCCCTGGTTTTGGTTCCTCTCTAGTAGGTGGTTATCAGCCTCCAGGGCAACCTCACTGTGTGTCTCTGTGTACGGGCACTTAACCTCTGCCCACCCATCACTCCCACTACCGGGCCCCCGTCTGGGGGATCCTGGGCCATTTCAGGGCTGGGGCATCCGTCGGGGGCTCTCGCTGCTGTTTTTGACCGGATTCCCAGATAGTTGAGGACATCGTGTTATGCAAGCCTCAGATGCTGTTACACATCCTGCCCTCTGTGACTCTGACTGGCTCCTTGCCCTGGAGTCTGGCTGCTCTACCCTGCAGTTAAAAAGAAAAATGGTTGCTAATGGCCCTGGTGGCCCCGGGCCAGGAGGGAAGGTGCTGTTCCTTCCTTGGAGAGTTCAAAGGTCAGGGGAGTCTGTTCCAGCTCAGGGCAGGAGTGCCGTCCAGAGAAGGAATCACTGTGCTACCTCCTGAGACCCCAGTCCTGTCTCCCAAGTCAGGAGTGAGGAAGTCAGTACCGGCAAGCTCGGCCTAATTAGAGACCCGGAAGGGTTGCATTTCCTGGTTGTTTACTCACTGCTGGCGTCCCAAGCAGCCCAGTCTGTAATTAAGCCGTCTAATTGGGAATGGCTGCAGTGGAAACCGTGAATGGGGCAGGCCGGCCCCTTCTCTTCCCCGTGCCCTCCCTGTCATCCATGAAGAAGGGGTGTGGGGCAGATTCTAAAGCATGCTGGCAGGCAGACCCTTGAACTTCCCTCTGGCACAAAGGGAGCTGTTCCAGAAGTTCGGTGGGTTGGGAAGACGGGAGAGACGCCCAGAGCCCCTGGCCACGAGGCCCCCTTCGCGGCTGCCTGTGTTTTGCTGCCTGGAGCCCCTGGCCCTGGCCCGCCCCATTTGCAGCGCCCATCCTCATGCCCTTAGGCACCATAGTTCTTCCTCCTGGGAGTGCGGTTCGGGGTGTTTTGCAGGTATTTCCCGTAAGTCGTCCACAGCACCTGTTCTGCCTTGCAGCCAGTGGCGGGAATGCAGCGGGGCACGCCCACCGGTCCCCGAGGGTCTGTGCCTGGGAGTGCCGCACTGGAAACGGCTCTCGGATCTTGCAGAAACTGCGCGGGCAGACAGAACTATGCACAGGTGTGCAGGACCCCCGGGAACGGAACTCTAACCTTCCTTGGTGTGTCCTGGTTGAGCTTTCACACACGTGGGATTCGCAGAGTCAGGCCCCCCCGTTGGGTAGCATGCCTGCCCTGCATTCCTAGGCACTAATTCAAGCAGCATTTTGGTAAATGTCACAAAGTTGGAGACGCGGAGTTGTTTGAGTCACCGCCTGTCTGAGCCTGTGGGCCCCTTTCTGCCCGCGAGGCCACTCCGAAACCTGCTCCTCCCATCTTTGTCCAAAGCCTTTATTTCTCTCCCCGAGTTTTCGGGTGACAGGGGCCCTTCAGCTGACGACGTGTGTGTTGTGTTTGTTCACAAGCACTTATCCCCGACGGTCCTTTACTGTCGGAAGCTGGGGTCATGGCGGCCTCTGCCTGTGGCGCCCGCATCCCGTATGGCTGTCCGGCTGCTCCGCTTCTGATCCAGCTGCCTGCTGCTAATGGCCTGGGACGGCGGCAGAAGTTGGCCTGAGGGAGAGGGGTGCAGAAACAGAGGAGACAGGGTTCGAACTTGCAGCCAGACCTAATTTATTCAGAGAAAATGTATCCGCAGAGGTGAGCGACCAACCACCAGCGTGCGCACAGGTTGAACACACGGCACAGGCTCCAGACCCCAGAGGCTGGGCTCTTTTGTATCTCCGGTGGGCTCGGGGTGGGGGGCAGTAGGTGGAGGTGAATTCCTGAATTCCTGCCATCGCATGGGAGGCCAAGATGGAGTTCCGCCTCAGCCCTGGCTCTTAGGGCCGTTTCTGGGCTGAACCAGTGGATGAAAGGTCTCTCTCTCCCCCTCCCCCGCCTCACTCCCTGTTTCTCCCTTTCTCTTTCTATCTCCTTAAATTAATAAACATTAAAAAAAAAAAAAAAGGATTCCTGCGGGGCCTGAATTGTGGCATAGCGGGTAAAGCTACCACCTACAATGCCAGCATCCCATATGGACACAGGTGTGAGTCCCGGCTGCTCCACTTCCGATGCAGCTCCCTCCTCATGGCCTGGGAAAGCAGCAGAAGGTGGCCCAAGTGCTTGGGCCCCTGCCACCCGCATGGGAGACCTACAAGGAGCTCCTGGCTCCTGGCTTTGATCTAACCCCACCCTGGCCAGTGTGACCAGTTAGGGAGTAAGCCAGTGGATGGAACAGCTCTCTCTGTTTCTCCTCCTCTTTCTAACTCTGCTTTTTAAATAAATAAAATAAGCATTTTTGTAAAAACAGGATTCCCCCTAATGTGACTTTGCCAGTCTGATGGATTGTTAGCTTTCTAGCAGTATTTTCCTCTGTGCTTCTGAGAGATTCTCTGAGCCGTTACTTAGCCTCCCGGTGGCCATTCTGATAGTGATGTGGCGTCTCGGGCCGCGTTTTGTCTTCCTTCCTTTGGTGAGCACGCGTGGAGGTTGTCCAGTGCTGACTGTCCATGTCCAGTGCTGACTGTCCATGTCCACTGCTGACTGTCCATGTCCACTGCTGACTGTCCATGTCCAGCGCTGACTGTCCACTCCTCTGGTAGCTCCTTAAGTCCTGCTTTT
Organism: Oryctolagus cuniculus; assembly: GCF_051225735.1. Lineage (NCBI taxonomy): Eukaryota > Metazoa > Chordata > Mammalia > Lagomorpha > Leporidae > Oryctolagus > Oryctolagus cuniculus. The sequence goes on along the minus strand of NC_142869.1, from coordinate 4,344,244 downwards.
TCACTTAGCATCAAGCCGCATGGCAGACTGCTGGGTCCAGGCAGTGGGCACTCCTCCCCTGAGCCCGACCACGGTGCGTCTCGCACCTGCTCCTTGCGGCCTGCCTAGCACTGGGGATTCACCTAGGACGTCTCGCTGGCTGGCTGAGCGCACGCTAGGGGCCTGCACGTCCGCATGCCCGTCTTCCATCGCTGACGGGGGCGGCGTTCAGTGAGTGGTGTTCACAGAGAAACGCAAGGCCCAGGGCATTCTGCACACACCATTCTGGGGCCCTCAAACCGTGACCCCCGGCACTGATGGGAAGGGATTTTTTTTTTTTCAAGATTTATTTATTTATTTGAGAGGCAGAGTAGCAGAGTAAGAGATAGAGATAAAGGTCTTCCATCCTCTGGTTCACTCCCCCAGTGGCCACAATGGCTGGAGCTGAGCTTATCTGAAGCCAGGAGCCAGGAGCTTCTTCCAGGTCTCCCATATGAATGCAGGGGCCCAAGCATTTGGACCATCTTCTACTGCTTTCCCAGGCATATTAGCAGGGAACTGAATCAGAAGTGGAGCAGCCAGGACTTGAACCGGCACCCATATGGGATGCCAGCGCCAAGGGGAGGCTTAACAGCCTGGAGAGGGTTCTGTGGCTGAGGTGGGCCTGGCCTCCGGAGCCTGAGGCCCGTGCCTGTCTGGAGGCAGCACCCCTGGCAGGCGGCTGCATGAGCACTCGGGTCTTGGTTTTGCTGAGACCCCCAGTGCTGGTCATGCCTGGATGTATCCTTCCTACTTCCACCGCTCCTAACAGTTGCAAGGCGTTCCCTGGGGCCAGCTGTCCGAAGGCAGACCCACCCTCGAAGGCAGGCCAGCGTCAGCAGGTGCTGTGACCGCCACCTCCCAGAGTCCTTTTGTTTCCAGAACTTTCCCACTGTAGTTGGGGACTCTGTTTCTGGGACAAGTGCAGACACAAGTCTTGCTTTTAGGAAGGGGAGACCTACTCAGGAGACCTTTAGCGAGGTGGTTACCTCACTGTCTCGGAGCAAAATCACTTTGCTTTGTGAGGGTCAGACGAGGCCCAGGTTGCTGAGGGTGTCTCTTGGGCCGCGGGGGCTTGGAGCTGCTCATCTGTCCAGGACAGCTGTGATGGGCATGGCCACAGGGACCCCGTGGGCACGCGACCCAGGCTCCGTCTCCGCGGTGCAGGGCTTCCCCCAGGAGGACCTGCAGAGGCCCAGAGGCCCAGACCTCAGCAGCCTCGGGAGCTGAGTGGCCGTGGCCCTGTGGGGTCTGGAGAACGCGGGGGACTTCAGACGTTCTCCTCACCCCTGCTCAGGGAGTGGTCGCCGTGGCTGCGAGGGGGCCCTGGAAGAGGTTGGAAAACATCTCCACTGGGGAGGTCCTCAGGACAGGGGCCCCAGAGGTACAGTCCTGTCCAGCTTCCATCTGAGCACGGCCCTGTTTCCCTTTCTTCGAATAGGAAACCTAACCTGAGCCACACACTGCTACAGTGTAGCTCAGAAATGCACGTTGTAGAGTCTGGGCTGTGGCACAGTACGCAAAGCCACAGCCTGCAGTGCCAGCATCCCATATGGGTGCCGGTTCTAGTCCTGGCTGCTCCATTTCCAGTCCAGCTCCCTTGTGATGTAGCTGGGGAGGCAGGGCCCCTGCACCTGCATGGGAGACCCAGAAGAAGCTCCTGGCTCCCTGCTTTAGCCTGGCCCAGCCCTGGTCGTTGATGGCCATCTGGGGAATGAATCATCGGATGGAAGATCTCTCTCTCCTTCTCTCTCTCTGTAACTGTCTTTCAAATAATAAATAAACACACATTTTTTTTTTTTTTTGTAGCAGACCACTTATCTCTGTCATCATGCTGACTCTTAGTAGGGTCCCTGGTATCCGGGCGGCACTCACACTCAGTTCTTCCGTGTGCTCTGATCTTCCTCTGAGAGAGACTGATTATCTAATCAAAGGAAGCAGATGACAGAGCCGTGACCGGCGCTGCCTGTGTTCGGCGCTGTGTGGTGAGGAGGTCGGGGAGGAGCAGAGGATGGCTCCCCTCCCCGGCCGTGCATGGCAGAGCAGCCTGGACACTGGAAGCGGGGAGAGTTCTGAGCCACGGCCGTCAGCCTTGCAGGCCCAGCTGTGCCGGGTGAGTGGAGCTGCTTCCGCTGCAGGTGGCTGAGGAGTGCCGAGGGACTCCTGGGAGGCACGAGCAGAGGCTGGGAGAAGGTCGTCCGGAGATCAGGCGGATTTCTTCATGATTACGTAACACGGAGGAAGACCGGGAAGCGGGAACGGAGCACGTGGCCAGCACCGTGTCCCTTCCGCTGCAGCCTCCCACGGCGCCCACGCGTGTGTTCCTGGGGGGCTTCTCCGAGAGTCTGTAGTGGATGCTCCTCCTCAGACCTGCTGGTGCTTAGCACATGCGCTCCCAAGGGGCTCGCGCCCTGAAGCGTCAGTCAGCGCGGTGCACCTGTTCGTCCAGGGGAGCTCACTGTTCTGTGCTGGGTCACACAGCTCCTCTGGGTCCCTGGGGTTGGAGGGCAGCCGCGGTCTCTCCCCTTGGAGGGGGCCCCTCAAACTGGGCCAGGTTGACTGCAGGGGCTGAGGCACTTGCGACTTCACCCCTGTGGCCTGTGGTTCCGCCCGGCGGTGTCACATCCCTCGGCGCACGGGCGTCTGTCTCCGAGGTGCCGACCCGTACTCGCACAGAAGTGTTCCTGAGTGAGCATTGCAGGGACGGCTTGTCCGGAAGACGTCTGAGTGTCACGAGGCCGTGCTGATAAGTGTGGGCCGCCTCCTCGTAGACCTGTGTCCTTCCACAAGGCCGGCAGAGCGGAAGTTGAAGACTGATGAGCTGTGTCTAAGGCAGGAGTCAGAGATTCAAACCACCATTTGAGAGTTGCTCAGCAAGGCAGAGCTGGCTGGTGTGCGGGAGGCGAGGTGAGGGAAGCCAGAAGTCTCTGGGTGCTGCTGTGAGGCAATGGATAAAGCCCTGTGTCTCAGTGACGTCACAAATAGGTGTCTGGTGCCCTTCTCAGTTCCTCAGAGATGGGGCTGGCGTTGTGGCACAGCAGGTAAAGCTGCGGCCGGCAATGTTGGCATCTGTGTGGGTGCCCGTGCGTGTTCCAGCTACTCCACTTCGATCCAGCTCCCTGCTGTGGCCTGGGAAAGCAGTGGAGGACGGCCCAAGTGCCTGGGCCCTGCACCCGCATGGGAGACCTGGGTGAAATTTCTGTCCCTGGCTTTGAGCTGGCCCAGCCCTGTCTGTGGCAGCCACTTGGGGAGTGAGCCAGCAGATGGAAGACCGCTCTCTGTCTCTCCCCCTCTCTCTGTAACTCTCGACTTTCAAGTAAACAAATAAATAATCTTTATAAAAAGAAAAAGTTTGAGATGCTTCTGTGTCGCGGGGGTGCTTCCTGTGGTGGCCCCAACCCTCTGAGGTCGCCGTGAAAAGGGAGGGAGCTCTGGGGTGGTGCACACGTGGGTTTAGTGAGCCAGGCCTGGAGGGGTGCACAGCACAGCCACCTGCTCTCTCGTGTCGCACAGCTACCGCTGCCTGCCGAGGGAAATGCTGTCTCCCTGAGAACCGGCGGGTAGAGGAACCGGGTGCGGGGATGGCTGGCCGGCTTCTGCTGCGGGTTCCTTTGTTTCATAGGCTGGCGTTGAGAGCTTTAATGACTTTTCAGGGAGGTTCTCCCTGAGAACTGGGGGGCAGGGTAAGGGGGGCAGCTCTGTGGCTGGGCTCTGCTGCGCCGAGTGCGTCACAGGATGTGCCCGCGTCTCACCCCCAGCTTCCCACCCTCTCCCTGACTTCTCCATCCTTCACGCCCCCGAATGGACACAAGAAACCTGCCCGGGGCAGTGCTGAGACTGGGCAGACAGCCCCCCCGTCTCCCTGCAGACCTCGGGAGCCGCAGGTCCAGGCTGCCACACAAACCCAAGGCCGATCTGGGAGGCCAGGTGGCCCGGTGGCCGTGACAAGAGCGAGTCCATCCTCGTCCTCATGGGAGGTCAGTTTGCAGGTCGGGTTCTGGCGGCGGCACAGGGGACCGTGCCCGTGTGCTGCTTGAGGCTCTGTGTGAGTGTTTGCTCATGTGCACACGCAGATGCGATGGACAGGCCCTCGGTCTCGCCTGCCACTGACCTGGGGGTGATCTGCACCGACGCCCGAGGACCCCCGAGTGTCTCCGGTCTGAAGAGCCCTTGCACTTGCTTCGTAGGGTTTGTAGCCAAAGAATCACCTGCAGCAGCCTAACAGACATCCTAGCATCAGCTTGTAGACGTTTAGGTCTGGAATGAACTTCCACAGTGTTGTATTGTCCAGAGTCATGGCTGAGCAGTGGGGGGGGGGGACCCAGGGGAGAGGTCCCCTCCTTGTCCTTGGCATGGACACAGCCCCCCACGTCCCCGCAGTATGGGTTAGCACAGATTGCTGGCACTCAGAAAAATCAAAACCTGGAGATAATTCACTTCCTGGCAAATGCAACCAGAAATGGAGTTCAGGAGGACCGGGTGACCCTGTCCGTGTCGCTGACCTTGACCCTGACCCTGTCCATCCCCAGAAGGCCTCCCACGGGCCAGTCAGCCGTGGGCTGGTGTTGAAGAGCCTTGGGCTTTCACAGCTACAGTAGGGGAGAAAGGTGGCGGGGGTTGGTCCTGTTGCACAGTGCGCAGCAGCCTCTCTCTTCCTCTCTCCTGGGCAGCTTCCAGGACCTGCAGCACCGTCACCTTGTCACTTCTCTGCTCCCTCCCTTCCCCGGGCGGGAGTCTTCTCTTTCCTTTCGCCTCAGTATGTTCAGGGTCTCAGAACCTTGACCCTGCCTCTCATGCGCCCGCCCCAGCCCCAGTCTCTCATTGCCTCCCCCACCAGTGTCAGCAGGGCCTGTGAAGGGTCTGCAGGTGCTAACTCGGGTGTCCTGAGCCCACTTCCCGGAGGCGGGGCTGAGAGTCCCCATCCCTGTCTGGTCCTGCCGTAGGAGGAGGGTTTTCTGCTCACTCCCGCTGCACATCTGGCCTCAGAGGGAAAGGGCCTTTCTGTTCAGGGCGCCTCTCCTGGAACCGTGACCTCCGTTCCCGGGGCGTGAGAGCTAGGGCACCCTTGCCTGCACTCCCTGCTCCTCCTGCGTGGAGGTTGGAGGCACAGAGCCGAGCCTACCTGAGGCTGTGACTTGGGCAGCTCCCAGGTGAGCTTGGTTGGCATTAAAGAAGGCTGTTGACACGTTTGAGAGTGACCTGGGTTGGACTTCACTGTGTCACTCTGGAGGGACCAGGCGGTGGCTCCTGGGGAGGGGGAACACTGCCGCCAAGCAGAGCCTCCAGGCCGTGTTCAGTTTCCTGAGCTGGGGCCGAGTCAGAGGAAAGTCTGGTTTCTCTTTCACAGGAGTGCCGGTGACGTTCTGGGTGCAGTCTTGCCTCTACTTCCGGGGGATTTGCATTTTCCCGTTAGTCCCTCACTCTTCTTGCACCTGGGTCCTCTCTGCAGCTTGCTGCTGTAGCAGTCCCTTGAATGGTGCAGGATTCTCCCACCTCTGGGAGACGGGGATGTGCGGGTGGGAGGGAAGAGGGTGTGAGATGTGTGTACGGCATCTGAAGGGTTGGAAAATGTATGCGCACTGGGCGCATGTGTGCAGCGATGCCTAAGGATCTCCTGGGGCCTCAGATTCTGCATCTCGGGCACCTCCCAGCCCTGCCGAGGCTTCTGGTCCAGGGACCACACCTTGAGAAGCGCTGTGGGTTCTGTATTCATTAGGGTGCTCTGTAGGGCTCAGTGCACAGGAATCACTGATTTATTATTTAATCTGGGGTGTCGGTAGGTATCTGGGGTCGACAATGAAGTCAGTGGAAGTACTTCAGCTCCTCCATGCAAGCATGAGCTGGCTTCCGTGTTTGATTGTGGAATGCCATTTCCATCAGAGTACTGGCTCTTTAATGTGTAGGTTGGTTAATTGATAGGATTTCCAAGGCAATAGAAGTCAGGAAATCAAGTTGGATGACGATGCTGAGTGATCAGAAAATCGGAAGGTGAATTTTGGATGGAAAAGATTACAGTGAGAAGTAAGGGGACTGAAGAGATCACGAGGTGGCCCCTTGTTTTGGGAGTTGAGTTTGTTCAGTCACTTGTGTATCCGTCCATCCGCACATCCACTCATCCATCCAACCATCTACTCATCCATCTGTCCATCTGACCACCATGACCATCCGTCCATCCATCGATCCATACTCGACAAGCCTTGTGTCCATCTACTCAGCCACCTACCCGCTGCTCCTCCCTCCCTCCCCCTCCTTCCCTCCGCCCACCCTGTATTACTTCTTAGTCGATTGAGCAAAACCTCTGCTTTGCGTTCCAAGCGCTGGGGGCACAGCGCCCACAGCCTTCTGGGTGCCTGTGGGTTCCTGAAGATGACCTTGGCTTCCATCCTGCTCCTTTGAGGAGCAAATAAGGGCACAGAAAGCGCAATGTGAACTCTCTCAGAGTAGCACAAAGTACAGCTTTTGCAAATCACAACTCTGAAAGCACCTTGTTCTGAGTGAAAAGTCTAGAAAGACTTACACGGGGGTGTCTTGTGAAAAGGGGGTGTCTTGTGAAAAGGGGGTGTCTTGTGAAAGTGCCTGCGTGTGCTCTGCCAGAGCAGGCCTGGGGGTTAGGAGCCCAGCCTCTGTGATGTGCTGGTGCGACTAGCAGACAGCAGAGGAAAAGCTAGCTCTGGGGGCAGTGGCCATGGGCCGGGGAATCCAGGGACAGGATGGGGAGTGGCTCGGTGGGCGACACCAAATGAGATCTGGTACCACTGAGACAAGCCCCACACAGCTTCTCGAGCAGTGTTTTTGTTTGTTTTGTTTTTTGTTTTTTTGACAGGCAGAGTTAGACAGGGGAAACAGAGAGAAAGGTCTTCTTTCCGTTGGTTCACCCCTCAAATGGCCACAATGGCTGGCGCTGCGCTGATCCAAAGCCAGGAGCCGGGTGCTTCTCCTGGTCTCCCATGGGGTGCAGGGCCCAAGCACTTGGACCATCCTCCACTGCACTCCCGGGCCACAGCAGAGAGCTGGCCTGGAAGAGGGGCAACCGGGACAGAATCCAGCACCCCGACCGGGACTAGAACCCGGTGTGCCGGTGCCGCAGGTGGAGGATTAGCCTAGTGAGCCGCGGCGCCGGCCAAGAGCAGTGTTCTTCCAGCCTTAATTCCTGCCGTTCTCTGACCCCCACTGTGACAGTTCCCAGGGAAACACACTTGCAGCTGTTCCTGCTGCCTACAGAGCTCACACAAACATGACAAAAACAAGGAGACTCCCATAGCAAAAAGGCACAAAGCAGGCAAGTCGGCCGCGGCTAGAGACAGTGTGGGGACGGAGGCGGGGAGCTGTTCAGCGAGTGGCCACACTGCAGGGCTTGGGTGCGGAGGGAGGGCGGGCCCGGGCACCCTGGGCCCCCAAACCATGACGCTGGCTGTGCAGCGCGGTGTGGAAATGTGAATCGGGGTTGCCGCGTCTGACCCGGGAGGTGTGCTCCTGGAGAGTTCAAGAGCTTCCCACAGGAACGGAAGCACTCAGTCCTTTCCTTCCTTCCTTCCTTCCTTCCTTCCTTCCTTCCTTCCTTCCTTCCTTCCTTCCTTCCTTCCTTCCTTCCTTCCTTCCTTCCTTCCTTCCTTCCTTCCTTCCTTCCTTCCTTCCTTCCTTCCTTCCTTCCTTCCTTCCTTCCTTCCTTCCTTCCTTCCTTCCTTCCTTCCTTCCTTCCTTCCTTCCTTCCTTCCTTCCTTCCTTCCTTCCTTCCTTCCTTCCTTCCTTCCTTCCTTCCTTCCTTCCTTCCTTCCTTCCTTCCTTCCTTCCTTCCTTCCTTCCTTCCTTCCTTCCTTCCTTCCTTCCTTCCTTCCTTCCTTCCTTCCTTCCTTCCTTCCTTCCTTCCTTCCTTCCTTCCTTCCTTCCTTCCTTCCTTCCTTCCTTCCTTCCTTCCTTCCTTCCTTCCTTCCTTCCTTCCTTCCTTCCTTCCTTCCTTCCTTCCTTCCTTCCTTCCTTCCTTCCTTCCTTCCTTCCTTCCTTCCTTCCTTCCTTCCTTCCTTCCTTCCTTCCTTCCTTCCTTCCTTCCTTCCTTCCTTCCTTCCTTCCTTCCTTCCTTCCTTCCTTCCTTCCTTCCTTCCTTCCTTCCTTCCTTCCTTCCTTCCTTCCTTCCTTCCTTCCTTCCTTCCTTCCTTCCTTCCTTCCTTCCTTCCTTCCTTCCTTCCTTCCTTCCTTCCTTCCTTCCTTCCTTCCTTCCTTCCTTCCTTCCTTCCTTCCTTCCTTCCTTCCTTCCTTCCTTCCTTCCTTCCTTCCTTCCTTCCTTCCTTCCTTCCTTCCTTCCTTCCTTCCTTCCTTCCTTCCTTCCTTCCTTCCTTCCTTCCTTTCTTTTTTAGAAGCAGAGTTACAGAGAGAGGGAGAGACAGAGAGAGGTCTCTTCCATCTGCTGGTTCAGTCCCCAAAAGGCTGCAGCAGCTGGAGCGGAGCTGATCCAAAGCCAGGAGCTTCTTCTGGGTCTCCCACTTGGGTGTAGGGGCCCGAGCACTTGGTCTGTCCTCCACTGCTCTCCCAGGCGCATTACCAGGGGGCTGGAACAGAAATGGAGCAGCTGGGACTTGAACTGTTGCCCATGTGGGTGGGATGCTGGCACCACAGGCAAAGGCTTAGCCTTCCACGCCACAGCACCGGCCCCCCGAGTCCAGTTAATACCCCGTCTGCTTCAGAAAGCTTGAAAAGACATGGACGTGGCCTTGGGCGACACCCAGTGTCTTTTATATGAAATTCTTAGGGTTTGGGTATCCTTTTTATTTTTGGAACTGTTAATTTCTTAATGGTTATTTTTTTCTTTTTAGATTTACTTATATATTTGAAAGGCAGAGTTACAGACAGGCAGAGAGAGACAGAGAGGTCTTCGGTGCCCTGGTTCACTCCCCAGATGGAGTTCCAGGCTCCTGCTTCAGCCTGGGCAGCTCCAGCTTTGGGTCCATTTGGAAAGTGGATGAAAGACATTTCTCTTTATGTTGCTTTGCCTTTCAAATAAATAAATCTTGTTTTTTGTTTAAAGAATCCCTGTAATTAGAGTTTTTTGTCCCTATAATGAAATTCCCCTGGCGACTAAGTTCATCGGAGAAGAGGTTTACGTAGTGTTTTGCAGGATCGGTGCAGCCCCTGGCGAGGCCCTTCCCCCCGGCTGTGTCGCCTCCTTCGGGGTCAGCAGTGGTGGGAGTTCCTGGAGGGAGATGAGCATGTGGCTACTTGCCTTTGCCAGGAAGAGAGAGAGAGTGGAGCAGGCCAGGCCTGCTCCTCTTCTAACAGCTCTCAGGAAGCATGGCGGGGGCGGGGAGTCGCCCCTTAGTGCCCAAGGAGCTCCCTCCAGGACCCACCCTGCTCTGAGGACTGAGCCTTTGGGCCCTGTTTCCAGGCCGGGGCGGGGCGGGGCGGGGGGAGGGAGGGTCCTTCAGCAGCTACCCGCTGGTGCAGTGCTGGTCTGGGCCTGCTTCCCCTCCACTAGGAGGTCCTGCCTGGTGCAGGGAGCAGGTGCGTGGCTGCTTCAGGAACAGCAGTGCAGGCTCATTGGACCTCACCTGCTCGTCCCCAATCTGCTTGTTACTCTCGGATGGATTAATCAGCGGAGGGGAGACTTCCCGGGATGCATTTAGAAATGGCCGCCCCGAGCCGACCGGAGGGAGGTGTGGAGATGTGCTTTAAAATTTCATTTGTATTTTGCTCAGAGTGAAAATAGAATTGTTGAGAAGCCAGCCGACATCCGCGTTTAAAAGTCACCCTTAGCCTTTCAGGTCGAAAGCAGTGCACGCTAACCTCGGCAAATCCAGGGGCAGAGCCGGGGGTTCCCCGGAAGGCGCTCGTGTCCTCTGGGTTCCCCAGCTCGTTTCAGTCTGGGTGGTGATAAGGGGATGGAGGCGGTGCAGGGAATTTGTCCAGAACTGCGCACTGAGGGTAACCGCGGGTGTGTGCCTCCCTCCGGCCTCTGTGTGGCATGGGGAGTCCTTGATGGGTACCCTGATTGATTGTTCTGTGACCAATAATGTCCTCATTGCCATGGTATTTCCTGGACAGCTGGGTTGCTAACATGGGGAACTACAAGAGCAAGACGAAGGGAACAGATTTTTGAGTTGAATATTTTAGTGCGCGGCAGATTGAAAAGGGGACATGCCCCGCTGGTGGACTGGCGGAGAAGAACCGGAGGAGGAGCATCCGTGTGCCGGCTCAGACCGACAGCGAAAGCAGCGGTTCAGGTTGAAGGTCGACCCAAGTGTCCCTGCGTGGGGTCGCTGGAGTTGAAATTGAAAGTGACATGAACCACGTACTAGGAGTTATTAGTAGCCCCTTGTCCCCCGGCCACTGCTGCGGCTCACGTGCGCCTCCTCGTGCCCACAGGGGTGGCCGGGGAATCTTCCCTTTCTCTCCCTAAATGACAGCTTGACGATGATTTCATCGGAAGGGTCTACCATCTTGGATGGCTGCCTCGTTTTCATGTAGGCAGACGGTCTCAAACTAGAATACGAATATCCGAACCGTCCCATCAGCAGATCTGCATTGTTCCTGCGGTTGTGTCGGCACTGACGTTAATCAGCTACAAGGAGTAAGCAGCGCGTTTCGCGTGTCCGGTCCCTTTGCTGCCGTTGTCACTGCGATTTGCATTCATACGGGAAACCCAGCAAACCTGGACAGAAGCTGGCTTTCTGATTGAATCGCGTCGTTTCAAACAAAGCTCTTCCACGGAGAAAGAATATTAATTACTCTAGCCACGTTCTTTTCTTCCGAGTTGTGTGTTAACAGAAACATTTGCGCTTTTCGGTACAAGGTCAGGCTAGATTTAAAAGCAGACATACGCTTTGAAAATTGAATCATGCTGGATTCGAGAACATGGAATTAATTAAGTGTACAGAAGCTGGGAGACAGAAGAGTCGTTGCCTCCGTGTTTGTTCTTGAAGGTGCTTTGTTCCCCTGGCAGATCACCGCTCGGCGCCTGGCGTCTGCGCTCTTCCTGGTGTGTGTTAATAAATGCAGTAGTGGGAAGTGTAATGGAGGTGAGGCTGGAAGGTGATGTGTCCTGAATTAGCTTCCAGGTGATTCTAGGATTGCCGGTGCCCAGGGGCGTCTGTCAGAGTTGCAGAACCACACCTGGGCGACTCGGTGGCCCACTCCTTAACTGCATCGTGTGTCCCTGGTCTCCTTTCCTGTATTTCACCAGCATACCCTTCCCGTCCCTCACGTCCAGAGTGAGCTCCGAGGGGGCTCTCAGAGCAGCCCGAGTGCTTTTATCTGATCAATTAGGAGCAATTAAAATGCCTCTCTGGCGTGGCTGCCGGTGAGCAGCTTTCGGGCGCGGAGCAGAGCGCCGGAGGGAGCAGGTGCTTTGTGGGCCTCTGCCGGTGGCCGCGGGGCCCAGTCCTTGCGTGTGCGCGTCTCTACCATTTCCAGGAGAGTGCTTTGCTCCTGCTCAGATTTATCCCGCGGACGTTTCCATGGTCTTTGGTTTATTTGTTGGTTTTATTTGAGGCGCTGTCCTGGGTGCTGTGAGGGACTCTTTACTGAGACAGGATCCTGGGTTTTGGTCTGGAGACTCACAGAAAAGGGGGTGGTCCTGTGCGGGGCTGGGTGCGGCAGTCACTGGAGGTGGGGGGTTCCAGCGAGTAACTTGCGGGGCTGCAGACTCCAGCAGGAAACCCAGCAGTGCCGCGTCCAGGCTGCGCCCCTGCATCCCCGCAAGGACGTGCGATTGTCCAGCGGCCGGCCACGGGGGTCGCTGCTGGTGATGGCCGCGGATGAGGACGAGCGGTGGAGAACCAGGCTCTCCTGTACCCCGGGGCTCCGTGCCGTGCTGGAGACCACGCTCAGGGCAGGCATCCTGTTCTCGCTTCTAGGGTTGCCTTGCAGACAAACAGAACAAGAAACCATTGCATTTAACAAAGCCTGTGACCCCCATGGACCTGAAGCAAACGGGGCGGGGCTTTGGCACATGGGCCCTAGAGGAAGTGGGGAGCAGTCCCATCACCGGGGGTACACTAGGGGTCTTTCGCGGAGTTGCTGTCTGCAGACACGCAGGAGATGACACAGCATCCGAGCTGGACACGTGGCTTCGCGCACCCGTGGGAGGTGGGAGGCAGAGCCCAGAACAGCTGACCCCAGCCCTGTCGTAGACAGCGGGTTTCCCAGCTTCCCTACGGAGTACGGTGCCTGGGGGGCCCTGGTCCGCTCTGCCGGAGTGGAGGCTGGGAGACCCTCCCCCTCCGACCGCGAACACCTGCTCTGGTCTTCGGCCGCTGCTTAGCCTGGGCCGAGCCGGCCTTGCAGTTGCCGTGTCTTTGGGTGTTTGCTGAGGAGGGGGATTTTATGAATCCTGGGCTCTCGTTGTTATTGTTCGGTGAGTGCTGTGGCCCGAGCTGTGGCCCCAGGATCGTTGTCACGGTGTGACTAAATGTGGACGTAAGGACCCTAGGGCAGTGGGGGGCACAGCCCCAGCCAGTGACCTTGGAGGAGCAGGAGGTCAGCATGCAGATACATGTGGGGGGCGTGGCCACGAGGGGCGCAGGGCGAGGGAGCCTCCGCAGAAGCCAGCCTGCCGCCGTGGTGGCCTGGCCTCGCACCGCTGAGAACACAGACCTGTGTGTGGCGCTTGTGCCGGCAGCCGTAGCCGGCTCAGCCACAGTCGAGGTCATTAACGTGGAGGTGCTCAAGACCACCAGAGCCTTGGTGGGCCCCGCGTGCGTGCTCCCTCTCGTCTGTGTGCCTTTTCCGCTAGACCGCGCGGTGTCTCCACGAGGGCGGGATCCTGCGTCAGAGCTGTCCTTGCAGCAGGCCGGGGGGGGGGGGGGTGGCGTGTGTCCTTGCTGTGGCCGGGCTGGGTGTCTGCTGAGAAGCGCGGAAGGTTCTGGATGCCCCGTCGCCTTGTTGATCTAATTGTTTCCGGATGCTTCTGCTGCCTTCCAGGGTGGAGGCCAGGAGCCTGGGAGGAGGTGTGGTGGGAGACGTGGGTGAGAGGGTGCGGGGGCACACACAGGAGGAGGCCAGTCTGTCGGAGCTGTGGGAGAACAAGGGGCAGGATGCGTCTCCCGGGAGCAACCACGGGGCCGGTCCCCTGTCCTGAGACCCCCCGAAACGTGAGCCTCCCAGCACCCACCTCTGCAGTACCAGTGAGGCGCCTTCTGTTCTTGACATTGTCCCAGTAACCCAGCGCTGTGCGCTGGCTCCCCCCTGGTTTTACTCCCCTCCGCCTCTTTGTTTTTTATTCCAAAGATTTATTTTTATTTATTTGAAAGAGTTAAAGAGAAGCAGAGGCAGAGAGAGAGAGGCCTTCCATCCGCTGGTTCACTCCCTTTCAAATGGCAGCAAAGGCTGGAGCTTGGCCGATCTGAAGCCAGGAGCCAGGAGCTTTTTCTGGGTCTCCCACGCGGATGCAGGGGCCCAAGCACTTGGGCCATCCTCCACTGCTTTCCCAGGCCACAGCAGAGAGGATCGGATGTGGAGCAGCTGGGATTCGAACCAGTGCCCATATGGGATGCCGGCACTGAAGGCTTTACCAGCTACACCACAGTGTCAGCCCCCGCCCCCGCCCCCGCCCCTTTGACCTTCCTCCCTTCCCTTCCCCTCCCCTCCCCTCCCCTCCTCTCCCCTCCCCTCCCCTCCCCTCCCCCTTCTCTTCTCCTCCTCCCTTCCCCTCCCCTCCCCTCCCCTCCCCTTCTCTTCTCCTCCTCCCTTCCCCTCCCCTTCCCTCCCCTCCCCTCCCCCTTCTCTTCTCCTCCTCCCCCTCTTCCTTTCTTCCTCTTCTCCTCCCCTCTTCCTCTTCCTCCCTGCGCTCACTCCCAGCTAGCCAGATAATCCAGAGATCACACTCTGCCTTCCTCATCCTCAGATCCCACACCCCCAAATTCAGCCGACAGTGGATCAAAAAACATTCGCAAAAAAAGCACCCAGGCTTTGTCCTTGCTGCTGCAGCCTAACCGTATGGTGTCACCGGTGTTGCCACGGCTCTGAGATGGTGTCACCGGTGTTTCCACAGCTCTGAGAGCATGTCGGTTGTCCTAAGTCATGTAGAAGTGGCTGAGTGCACAGGGGGCGTGCAGAGGCCACAGGCGAAGGCCCCATCATTTTATGTGCAGGGTTTTGGGGTGGGGGCGGCTGTCCTGGGACGACTGTGCTCTTCTGCCTTGTCCTCCCCGCCCCCCACCCCCCCCAGCCTCCGGTTGTGCAGCCACAGAGTGGGCTCCTCCTCCCTGGGGAAGGCCATGGGGCACTGTGTCACCCTCCCCCCACCCCAGGGCAGAACCCAGGCTTCCCCCTGCCTCTGAGGTGGGGGCAGTCCAGCTCCACCCTACACTGTGAGATCTGGGGTGCCTGCGTTTCTGTATGTGTAGCATCCGTCTAATAATAGCGTCTGGCCCACCGGGTCCTTGGAGCAGCCGACGGGCGCGGCGTCAGCACCCGTGCAGCGTCTCACGTGGCGCCTGCTTCACGAGGTGGCCTCCTTCAGCCCTGGCCTTGGTCGCCCTAGGAAGGGAGCTGAGCTCCTGTGAGAGGCGCCTGGGCTGCACAGTGCACAGGGACAGGGTCCTGGGATGGGGGCGGGGACTGAAATACCAGGACGGGGCCTCCTGTCCCCTTGCCGGTGGCTCAGGGTTCGAGCCTCTCATAGGGGGAGCCCCATGTTTGCATTCACAGGATGTTTGGCTCTAAGGTCACGGCTTGTTGTTGACCCTGGAGTCTTCATTCCGGTTAGAACGCTGGAATCCTGTTTGCCAAGGGCTGGGGCCTGGAAGTGCAGGTGTCTCCGTCTCTGGCGAGTCCCAGCCAGGCAGGCCTTTGTGGCTCGTGAGCGGGCAGTGCCCACGGTGTACCTGCTTGGGCTGGTGTCAGATGACAGACTCCGAGTACCAGAATTGCAGAGGGGGGCTGTTGGGAGCCTGCTTGGTGGGTGAAGTGTGCCCCGTTCCCGTCACACAGGGAGGCTGTACCAAGTATCGCACTAGAGCAGTCCGTCCGAGGAAGGGTCCCTGACTGTCACCTGGCGTCCCCTTTGTCATACCCCAATTTCCCGTGACAGCTGCTGGCGTCCCGGGCGCGGTGGTGGGTGATGTGCACAGAGAGCGCTCCTTGTGGGTGCTCCGCAGACTGTGGCACCCAGCACGGGTGCCCCCTGCAGCTCGCAGAGGCTTCCTGGAGCGGGGCCTTGGAGAACGCTTGTCCGTTGCCCTGGGAACTTCTGCCGTGGCAGGTGCCCAGGGCCGTCAGCTCCTTCCTCGGCCCTGGGCGTGGGTCCAGCATCACCCTTCTCCCAGAGCCGCTCTGCCTGCTCCTTGAAGCCCCTGCCTCCAGGGTTTGTGTGTGTTTATTTCCCAACCACGGCCCAGCCCTCTGCAGGTGATGTCACGTCATGGTCAGGTCACAGCCAAGCAGCCGGCCACCTCCGACCTCAGGAATCCCGAGGGCTCTCGGGTGAATCAGCCGCCACCCCCTTTTTTGCGATGGGTCTGGAGGGGTGGGCAGGGGAGGAGAGACCCCCACCCCGGGGTCCCTCCATCACAGGCTCTGGACCCCCTGCCCTGCCAGGGCCAGCTTTGCCCTGCAGCCTCACTCTGGGTAGCCACCCCCACCCCACCCCCGGGCACATGGTAAGCGGGTGTACATGTTTTCCAGTGCGGGAGGAGGGGCAGGCCAGGCTTCCTCAGAGGGCGGCCACCCAAGATCAGCTGCAGCTGAGGATTTTTGTGGTCGGAGGAAGCAATGAGTCACCCTCTTCTCTGTGCCGTTCCCTGACCTCCGGAGACTGCTCGGATAAACTTGCGGGTGTGTATGGGGGGAGGGGCATCGTGGGGCAGCAGCATTGGTAGACATCCTCGGGGTTTGGTGCGAGTCAGCTGACCTTGTGGTCTGGGCACCAACAGAGGCACACACCTGGGGCCTTCCACAGTCGGTCCTGAATCAACTACCTGGGCGACGTCCACCACCAAGCAGATTTAGGGAACAGGACACTGGCGAAGGCTGGGGTCGGTGCTAAAGCTGCCGTCTGCCAGGGGAGGTGGCTGAGCCGTGGGAGGTGTCAGGGCGGGGTGGGGGGTGCTGAGGAGGTGCGCCCAGGGGTGAGGCTGGAGGGGCAGGGCCAAGGCCAGCGGGGAAACGTCGGGCCAGGAGCTCCCGTGCCCAGGCCCCAGTGATGTGCAGGCTGCAGCTGCATCCTGCTGGTCCCAGCAGGAGACAGTGGTGAAGATGGGTTTGGCGTGGGACGGTTGGTGCGCTTGAATGAGGCATCTGGGGGTGTGGCATGCAGCACACGGCTGTTTTAAGCACCAAGCAAATGCTTCCCATGTGGCACCCCGTTTGATCACCACGGCCAGGCTGTTACTACCGTCTCCTTGTTGCCGGTGTGGAAACCGGACGCAGAGATTCAAGGTCACCTTCCTGAGGTCACACGGGGTCTGCTTCATTCTGACCCGGGAGCCCAGCCTCTTAGCTGCCCTGTGGCTGGGGGTGCCAGGGGCCTTGAATGCCGCTTTGGGGGAGGCCCAGAGGGGCCTCTGGCTGCAGGGGTGAGGGTGGTTTCCTGACAGTGGGCTGAGCCGGGGCGTGGTGCAGCCTGGCCAGTGGCTGGGGAGTGCAGGCCGGGAGAGGACAGGGAGCCGGCCCTTCCAGAAGCTCCTGCCACAGTGGGAGGAGATGGGGAGGGAGGGCACGCAGGCGAGGCAGGTTCTGTGTCGGGATTTTGTGGAGCCGGGGCGTCATGGGGCATTTTCACGCACTGACCCCGGGACAGGATGTGATTGTGACGGACATCACAGCTGTGAGCAGGAGGGTCCGTGAGCTCTGGTATCTTCCACTGGGGGTGGGGGGCCCAGTGACAGCTTCAGGGAAGACATCGTGGGGTGGTTGGGACAGGAAAGGGGTGGCCAGGGCTGCAGCGAGGGCCTGGGGCACCAGAAGCAGCCCCTGTTGCGTGAGTGCCCTCAGTGGACATGGTGACATGCCCCTGGAGGTGAGGGACATCTGAGGGCCGGGCCGGGTTGCTGGTCCAGGGGCTGGACCACCAGCCTTTGCCTTGTTGAGGAGCAGGGGCAGGCGCTGCCTTTGCTGGACGGGGGAGGAGGCACGGGAGGTGCATCTGAGGAACAGCGTGGAATCGAGCCTCCTGAGGGCTGCTGGGGCATTCTGGACACAGGACGACGGCTCTCTGAGGCCGCGACTGTAGGGCGGCGTCAGTCCTGGCGCGGAGTGTAGCCATGGGAGAAGCACCTGGGGCCCGTCTGTGGTGAGGAACGGCAGCGAGGGAGTGTCAGACGATGGCACCTGAATCCCAGCTGTGCGTGTCCGCCCGTTGCAGAGCCCAGTGGTCACGTCTTAGGCCACGATGGGGATTTCTAGTTGAGGGGGTCTTTTCGGCTGCAGTGCCCAGAGCTGGGGGAATTAGGGGTTGTGAACTTGCTTTCGACGTAACCGACCAGGTTGCCGTGGTCAACAGCAGTGCCAGGCGTGGTTGGAGTGTGGTCCTGTACCGTGCCAGCACCCTTTAGTTTCTCATTCCCCGACTTGGTCTGCCTTCCCTCCTGGGCGATTCCAGAACCGGTGATGGTTCTGAAGAGGCAGAGAGCGTGCAGACCCCAACTCCGTGAAGCAGCCCAGCTGCTGCGGGCGTCATCCGGCTTCAGGCTGAGCGGGTGTCCCTCGGCCCAGCCTTGCCCCTGCACACTGGCTGCCATGACCTGTGCGTGGCAAGCTGATGCCGAGATAATCCTATCCAACCCTTCCGTGTTACCGGGTCGGACGTGGTCCTGGGAACCCTGTCCTCTTTTTCCCGAGAGCTCCTGTGCAGACTGTAGTAGCCCAGGAGGGAGGGTGTGTCTGTCCCCTGAGCCTGGGGCATGCAAGCAGGTGTCCCACTGGCTGGTGGAGGCAGGGGCGTGGTCACAGGGCTCCCTCTGCCGAGCCCCCGGGAGGGCAGTAGGCTTTGACCAGGTGTCTAAGACATTTTCTTTTCAATATTTAGAGAAGAAAATATCAAATCTTCTAATCCCCTGGGCACAGATAAGATTTTCAGATACATGTGCATCCGAATCCCAGCTGGGATGCAGACTTAAGTAATGACCATGTCAGAATATCATGGCTGCTGTAATGGGCTGATAAAGGTTCCCGGGGCACTGTTCGTGACTTTGATTTTTCACGTAAGTCCTGCGTTTTCTAAATCTTTGGGATCAGTAGATGCTGAAGAAAGCTTACAGCACGTCCGGATGTCCTCGGTCTGTTGAAGCTCTTCTCTCACAGCTGGTGGTGTTTGTTTCTCCTCCAGGAGATAATTAGGGGACCTGACCGGCCGGGGCTCTTCCCGCAGTTCCAGAGGCGCGTGTGTGGGGTTGCGCAGGTCAGCAGGGGCGACTCCCTGCCGTGGGTCCCGCAGAGGGAGATGTTGCTGGACAGGCCTGGTCCCCTGTGCTCTCAGGGAACAAGATCAGAAAATTCATAGGCAGTGTCTTATTTTCTCTTCCACACACAAACTCCAGAGCGACCTTGCAGCTGGCTGAGGGACAGATGGAACGCTGTGTGTCACCCGTGGTGAGTCCTTGGAGTTCCTGGGATGAGAGCTGAGCTGGGTGGCGGAGGGGCATCCATGGGGACACGCCGGCCGTGGCCTGCGTCTGGCACCTAGCGTGTGACCATGAACGGGAGCCACGGTGATGATGGAACCAGGAGTGGTTTGTGTCTGTGTCTGAGACGTGCCACGGGTCTGATAGCGTACGTCAGCTTTGCCTGAAACTTGGCGGGAGACACCACCGAGTCGTCTCCAGCATTTTCCCTTGTTGAGGCGTGAGAATCCGCTCACAGCCGATCCTTATTGGCATCGTTACAGCCAAGACTTGCTTCTCACCGGCCAGCTTGGGTGGCCAGGGCTTTGCTTCTGCTTCAGTGTCCTCGGCTGGTGGAAGACGGAAGACCGGGTCTGAGTCTGCCCTGTCCCCGTGCCTGGGGCGGACCAAGCTCTCCCATTCACAGTGAAGCTGCAGGTGCAGGCAGGAGCAGAGGGGAGGGACGACCCTTGGTGGTGCTGCCTGGCTGGGGCCCCCTGGCGAGCCGGTAACTCAGCTGAGGGCCTGCTTGGAGTCCTGGGCTTTGTACACCTGGTCCAAGATGGCTGCCACTGGCCCTGCCACTGGACTTGTGAGCAGCAGCCTCCCCCAAGGTCAGCTGGGATATTTCCTCCTGGAAACCCAGGCAGCGTTGCTTTAGCTTTTTTTTTTTTTTTTTTTTTGCAGAGTTAGAGAGACAGAGAAAGGTCTTCCTTCCGTTGGTTCACGCCCCAAATGGGGGCTACGGCTGGTGCTGTGCTGATCCAAAGCCAGAAGCCAGGTGCTTCCTCCTGGTCTCCCATGGGGTGCAGGGCCCAAGCACTTGGGCCATCCTCCACTGCACTCCCAGGCCACAGCAGAGAGCTGGCCTGGAAGAGGAGCAACCGGGACAGAAACCGGCGCCCATGTGGGATGCCGGCACCACAGGGGACAGTTTTACCTGATAAGCCACAGCGCCGGCCCCCTGGGATAATTTTTGAGGTTGTGGCTGGCAGGTGCTGCGGGCCCCGACTGTGTGCAGGAGAACTTCCCAGAACAGAGAATTGATGAGGCACCCTGCTCTAGACTAAGGCGAAATACCACCTCCCTTTCTGAAGGCTCCTCCGAGAGTTTTAGCCAGAAATGAGAGCTTTCTGCCTTCTCTGACCTGCCTCTGCCTTACCACACGTCACCCCCTCTCCTGGGTGTTGGTCGCTTTGACACTTGCCGGTCCCTGAGTGCTGTCCCTGCACAGACTGATCTGGGTGTGGCTGATGCTGCACACCTGCCCGGAACACTGAAGCCCCCCAGCCACGAGGGTTGACGTTCCGGCCCCACCTGGCAGGTGCAGCTGTCTGCAGGTGAGGTGCCCCCTGCTGGTGTCCCTGAGTGTGTCTCAGAGAATTCCTTGGGAAGCCCACTGTTGGCAGGTTACTGAGCTGGACTCAGGCATCCCAGGGCAGGGTGGGCTGGGAGGTGGGTCACCACTCCCGTTCCTCCAGGGCCTTCCGCTGACCACACCACCTAGGTCCACAAACGCCTCTGAAAGGAAGTGGACTCGCTCACGCGCTCTCTTTTTTAAAGATTCATTTCTTCATTTTGAAAGGCAGAATTACAGAGAGGCAGAAGCAGAGGCAGGGTTGGGGGAGAGGTCTGCCATCCGCTGCTTCACTTTCCAGATGGCCGCAACAGCCAGAGCTGCGCCGATCCAAAGCCAGGAGCCAGGAGCTGCTTCTGGGTCTCCCACGTGGGTGCAGGGGCCCAAGGACTTGGGCCATCTTCCACTGCTTTCCCAGGCCACAGCAGAGAGCTGGATGGGAAGTGGAGAAGCCGGGACTCGAACCGGCGCCTGTGTGGGATGCCAGCACTGCAGGTGGCGGCTTTATCTGCTATGCTGCAGTGCCGGCCCCAGAACTCTTCCTCTTAAGGTAGGGCCACGTTCAGTTCTGACGAGTAGCTGCCCCCCGACCTGTCCTCACGGGTCTGTGGCCACACATGGGTTGTCCATGGAAAAGACGCTGTGGAGCCTGTAGGGAAAGTGGGGAGCAGATGCCGCCAGCTCCCCCCGCCCGGTGGCAGGTGGTGGCTCTTGTCTTTGGTCCTTGTCTTTGTCCCTTGCCCTGGGACAGACCTCCTGTGGGCTGCTTCCTGCTGGGTCAGAGCCTCCCTCCCTAGGGGCGGGGCAGACGAGGGTCAGGTTCAAGGGGAAGAACGGGGTTGCTCACGCCTTCCCCTGGAAGGTCCAAAGCAGGGGAGGAGGGCATGGCGTCTGCCCCTGGAAGCGGAGCCTCACGATGCTTCACATTTGGGAGTCCACGCCAAGCTAGGCAGCGAAACGTGCGGCTCTGCTGCTCCCACGCAGCTTTGAGGCAGGTGGCTGCCAGGAAGGGGCTTCGAATGACCCCTCGGGGTTTTTTTTTCTTGGCTGCCAGGGTGGGTGTGCAGAGGCCAGGGCAGCATTGCCAGCCTCCTGCGGTCTGCTAAGACGTGTGAGCGTGGTTCTTGGCTGTCAGGCTGTGCCGTGTGGGAAGCCAGTGGCGTAGCAGATGGCGCTGCTGCCGACCATAGCCAGAGGTTTCCTTCAAGAGGCTCTGGGCGCTGGTGCTGCTGGCCAGAGTGACCTCCTGGGGAAGGCTGATCTGCAGGTGGCTAGGGCTGCCCTGGGAGGGGCGGGCGGGGCTGGTGGGCCCTCGGCCCTGCCGGCCTGCGTCTTAGGCAGCAGGAGTCCTCTCCTCCCCGGACTTGGGCACTGCCTGGCTGCTGGGGGTTTGGATACAGACACCGATTCCGCTCTATTTTTTTTTTTTTTTTTTAGCCAAAATGGTGATAGATTCTATGGTGTGGGAATACTCAAGAAACGATGGTCGCCGTGGGATTTGTTTAAAAAGCCTCAGCCGATGGAAGTGCCGTGGCCACGTGGACACGGAGCAGCGTCAGGGTTCTGCTGTTTGGGAGCAGGGCAGGTCTGGCTTTGTGGAGGGGATTTAGGTCGGGAGTGACAGGAGCTTGCCAGTCTCCTTGACATCGGGCGAGCCCACATCCGGGGCGCCGGGGAGCCGAGCTGGCAGGCGGCCACGCTCTGAGATGGTCAGGCCCGATGTGGGGTCATTATGATGGGTGTGCAAAGTCAGGCTTCCTCCTGGGGCAGGGCAGCCGGAACAGTGACCACAGGCTGGCCGGCCGGGCTGAGAGATTCCCTGGAAGACTCCCTGTCATCTGTGGATCAAATGGATTCTTCTACTCCAGCAGCCTGCATCCAGGCAGGGCGCGGTGTAAAACGTGGGCTGGATTCTAGACAAAGGTGGGGTGGCCGGGAGACCGGGAGGGTGCCGTGCGGAGCTCTGCAGGGCCGCCCCTCCCCGCTGCCTCCACGCTGCCTGTGTCTCAGACGCACGGCTGTGGACCAGGCGCCCCCGTCCTGAAGTGCAGCGCAGTGTTAAAGCTGCGTGGCTTCTTGCACACAGTGGGATGGTGGGTTCCGGTGCCACCTCTGCCTCCTGCAGAGCTGTCTGGCCACACTGCCGAGTGTCCGCTTCTCACCTTGCGTGTCCAGACGACCTTTGAGCGCTGTGCAGCTGCGGCTGTGACATGTTCGACTCCTGCCAGGTCCTCGTGGTACTCTTGGGTGAGACGGAACGCCGGGCACCGCGGCCCTCTTTGGGGTGGCTCGCCCCCTTTCAGTCGTTACGGTAACAGCACCCAGCCTTGGAGGACTGGCACCCCGCCTTGTCACTGTGCAGCCTGAGTGTATATTGAACGAATAAACGAACCGGTGGGAGAATGAAGAAATGAGTGAGCGCCGGCTCGGGGCGCCGTGTCCAGGTGGCGTGGCCCACTGACGGGTGTCACTTCAGGAGGGCTCACCCGTCTGCTCGCTGTAACATCCAGAAAGCAGGGTGCTTCCCACGGCAAGAGACACAGCATCGGAAGGCAGGTGTGGGCCTGGACAGTGTGAACTGCATGCCCCAGGGAGGGGCCACCCTCTGAGACTGAGCATCCCCTGACAGGGTGGCCCCTAGAAATGTTCCCAGGGCCTGTGCTGTGGCGTAGCAGGGCACGCCTCTGCCTGCAGTGCCAGCATCCCGTATGGGCACAGGTTCGAGTCCTGGCCACTCCACTTCTGATCCAGCTCCCTGCTGACGGCCTGGGAAAGTAGCACAGGATGGCCCAAGTGCTTGGGCCCCTGCACCCACGTGGGACACCCTGAGGAAGCTCCTGGCTTCGGATCCCCTCAGCTCTGGCCACTGCTGCCACTTGGGGAGTGAACCAGCAGGTAGAAGATCTCTCTTTCTCTGCCCCTGCCTCTCTCTAATTCTGCCTTTCAAATAAATAAATAAATCTTAAGAAAGTAAATAAATAAATAAATAATAAGTAAAAAAAATAAAAATAAATAAATCGCCCCATCTCAATTAAAAAAAAAAAAAAACAAGCAAACCACCCAGCAGTCTTTCTGGTTTATTTCATTGTCTGAACATGTAATTTCACCTGGGTAATGTTCCAGATTTGCTAGACTCTGACTTCTTTCAGCAGAGAGCCTACCTGCTTATCTTTCTGTTGCTTTCAGCGTCAGGAACAGAGTGGAGCCCCCGAGTGGTTGCTAACACAGTAGAGTGGGGTCACCGGCACCTGGTTTTTGCCTGCACATCACTAGCCCGTGCCGAGGCACTGCTTCGGCAGTCCCGGGCCTGGAGAAGCATCTGGTTTGATTGGCAGACTTTGTATTTGTCATGCTTCTCGTCTGAAACGCACATGCATGTCAGGACAGCATGGGGAACGCCGTGTTGACCAGGCACGTGTGACAGGCGTCCTCCCTGCATCCGATGTTCCCTGGGCCCAGTGTCTCGTGGGCGGATCTGATGGACGAGAAGCTCAACTTTTTAAGTAATCAAGGCTGGGCTGGGGCTGGGGCTGGGGCTGGGGCTGGGGCTGGGCCGGGGGCTGGGGCTGGGGCTGGGGGGCACAGCACGCTCAGCCTCTGCTTGTGAAGCCAGCGTCCCATGACGGAGTGTCAGTTCCCGTCCCGCCTGCTCCACTTCCACCCAGCTCTCTGCTATGGCCTGGGACAGCAACAGAAGATGGCCCAACTGCTTGGGCCCCTGCCACCCGCGTGGAAGACCTGGATGGAGTTCCCGGCTCCTGGTTGTTGCGGCAAATGGAGGATCTGTCTCTGTCTGAGACGGATGATATAGATCGATGCCCAGCGCAGAGTGTTACAAACC
Organism: Oryctolagus cuniculus; assembly: GCF_051225735.1. Taxonomy (NCBI): domain Eukaryota; kingdom Metazoa; phylum Chordata; class Mammalia; order Lagomorpha; family Leporidae; genus Oryctolagus; species Oryctolagus cuniculus. The sequence goes on along the minus strand of NC_142869.1, from coordinate 4,320,501 downwards.
ACACAGCCCTCCCTGCGGTGGTCAGAGTTCAGCAGCTCTTGTCTGCCTCCCCACTTTACAGGTGGACATCCTAGGTGGCCCCACCTGGCCTGGACAGGCAGGCCCTTCCTCCTGCCCCTCCCCACACACTGGGTCTCCTCCTCCTCCCTGGTTCTTGTCTTCCCGGGAGCCGGTACGAAAGAGAACCTTTGTGCTCCAACAAGTCCTAGCGTGGTCTGGTCTGCAGAGCTGCGTGCTGAGAGCGCCGCCCTGAGCCCACAGCAGGAGAGCGGCCCCTCCTTTGTCCTGTGCCCAGCCCTGGGTCGCGCGTCCCCTTAGGACAGGGCCAGCGCCGGCGCCGCGAAGCTCCGGTCCGCGCACTCGCGATCCAGCCCGGCGCTTGGGCACGCCGCGCTCGCCGCCGCCGCCGCCGCGCTCCCGAGCTCTGCCGGCTGCGCTGGGCGCGCGCGGCCCGCGGCCCCGCACGTCGGCCCCCGCCCCGCCCCGGCGCGCATTTCCATTTTAAACCGCCGCCCGCCCGCCCCTCGACCGCGGCCGGCGCAGCTGCCCGCGCGGCCCGGGCCCCGGGAGTGGCGGAGGCTGCCGAGTCGCCGAACGGAGCAGAAAAGGCCCGGAGATGCCCCGGAGATGCGAGCGGGCCCCGCGCCATAGACAATGAAGCCGCGGGCGCCGCCGCCCGCCCCAGGCCCTGCGCGTCTCGGCCGCACCTGCCGGCGAGGCCGTAGCCGCGCCTGACCGCCCGCCCGCCCGCCACCGCGCCCCGCCGGCCCATGGCTCAGCGCCCCGGGCCCGGACCCCCGCACTCGGGTCGCGCTGCGCACGGGCCGGCGGGCGCCAGGGGCGCCGTACCCGCAGCCTGAGCGCGGCCGCCTCTGCGCGGGGGGGCGTGGGCCCCGCTCCTGGCCCTCCCGCCGGCCCCCAGCACCTCTCCCGGGGACCCTCCTACCGACCGCCCATCGCTGCCCGCGAGCGCTCTGGCTGCCGCAGGGCCCCGGCGGGCGGCGCGACGGCCGCGGCCGGGGCACCATGTACCTGCTGGACAGCAGCGGCGAGCCCGCGTCGCCGCCCGCGGACGCGATGCCTCGCGGGACGCCCCCCAGGAAGACGGTCTACCGCATCTCCGTGACCATGGTCAGGAAGGAGCAGCTGGCCGCGTCCGGCCCCGACCCGCGCCCTGCTCGGCGGCCCCGGCCCCCGCGCTCCCCGGACGCGCCTGGGCGGCTCGTGGAGGAGGCCGAGGAGGCGGCGGGCGCTGAGGACTCCGAGGACCGCGAGCCGCGCGCCTGGGACTTGCGCACTTTCCGGACCCGCAGCACCGGGCAGCTGGAGCTGGGGCGGCTCCGGCCGTGCGCTCGCGGCCCGGACCCGGTGGACCTGGCCGGCGGCGGCCCTCCGGCTGCGGAGGAGGGTCCCAGCAGCCCCGACCTGGAGGGGGCCCGGGCCGCGCCCCTGCGGCGGAGCCTCAGTTTCAGGCACTGGAGCGGCCCGGAGGAGAGCCCGCCCCTGGGCGTCGGGAGGCGCCACGGCAGCTCCGGGAGCCTGACCTGGGATGCGGGCGACGGGGCCGCCGCGCAGCCGGCGTCGGAGAAGCGCAACACCCTGGACGTGGGCGAGGTGCTCAACAAGGGCGACGCGCGCTCGGACGCGGAGCGCTGGGAGTGCAGCAAGAGCAAGAACCGCACGCTGGACAACAGCGACCTGCAGCGGCTGGAGCGCGCGCGGGCCGCCGCCGCCGGCCCCGGCGCGGCCTCGGAGCGCCGGCTGCTGCGCTTCTTCAGCGGCATCTTCGCGCGCAGGGACGGCGCCGCGCGCCAGCGGGGTTATTTCAGCAGCCTGCGGCGGGCCCCCGCCGACGTGCACTCGTCCAGCGCCGAGAGCATCGGCGGGTCCCCGCGCAGAGGTGGGCAGCTGGGCCCTGGGCGCGCGAGGCGGGGGGGAGTGGCGGGAACGGACCTGGTCCCGCTCCGGCGCGGAGCAGCCGTGGGCCCTGCCTTGCCGGGTCAGGAGCCCCACGTAGACTGACACACTGCGGTTTTTCCCTAGCAGTCTTGCAGCATTCTGGAAGTTAATGAGTGCCGCCGCGGCTGTGTGTGTGTGTGTGTGTGTGGTCTTTGGGGGTCTGACCTGGACAGGGATCCCCTTGTCCAGCTCAGCCTTCTCCCTAAGCAGGCAGGGAGCTGGCTACCTGCAGCACGTCTGGTACCTGTGGCCTCCAGGGAGCCGTGCTTGGCTTGCGCAGCCTGGGGCGCAGGTGCAGCTGCCTGGCAGGAGAAATCAGCATTGGTCTTGGTTTATCCTGTGCCCCCCACCCCCACCCCCAGCCTGCAGTCTGGGCTCCCTGTCAGTGCTACCATCTGTGAGTGTTGTGCCGTGGGCTCAGCTGATTGGGCGGTTCTCACCTGCTGAGAGTTCCCGGCAGGGGTAGGGCAGGAGTGGAGGGTGGGGGTCCTTCTTGCTGCCAGCAGGTGTCTTGATGGGGAGAGGGCTTCGCCCTCCCCATCCTCCTGGGCAGGGTCCTGTTTCCCAGTAGGGCGCTCTGGCAAGCATCTCAGGTCTCTGATGGGACTTCTGGGGAGTGCCTCTTGCAGGAGTCAGTTAATTGCTAGCATTTGGGGGCCAGAAGCCTCCAGAGACTGCAAAACACAGATCCCGTCTGTGGTACTCGGAAGGGGTGTGGCTGGATGGTTGCACCCTGCTCACGTGGGCTGGGCATATGCCTTGACATCCCCTTATCATTAATCATATCCCTCATCCTAATGACCGGAGCCCACTGCTGGCAGAGAAAAGGTAGCTGGCAGGCTGCAGCGTGGCTTTTTTAAAAAATTATTCACGCTTGTATCCACTGGGCCACTCCCCAAATACCCACAACCCCTGGGCCTGGGCCAGACAAGCCAGGCCAAAGCCTGGAACTCAGGCCAGGTTTCCCACGTGAGTGGCAGGGGCCCAGCAACCTCAGCCTTCACCTCCGCCTCCCGGGGACTGGCAGGAAGCTGAAGTCGGGAGCCAGAGCGGGGCATGGAACCCAGGCACTCTGAGATAGGATGCGGGAATCCTGCCTGGACCTCAGCCCGTGGGCTGGGTGCCCACCGGTGGAGCGTGGCCTTTGCAGTAGTAGCTGTCAGCTTGGTGCCTCCTGGAGAAGTGGCTGTCGCAGGTTAGCTGCCCGCCCTAGGGAGTCGGCACAGAGGGGTCCCCGCGGTCGCTCGGGTACCCTGTAGGCAGAAGGGCCCTGTTCCCTTAGCTTCTGGTGACCCTCAGGGGCAAGAGGATGCCGGAGGTGTGGCAGGTGCGGTCTCCACGGGGGGAGTGTGGCCTGCCATCCCTGCCTGATTTGAACCTGCCTGGGGGCACTTCCTGTCTGACAGCAGCTGCTAGCCCACCCCTGCCTGGTCCTCTTACATATTAGGAAAGGGTGGGGGTTCTGGTTGGTGCTCCCCTGCCACGCACGGCCTTGGTTGGGTTCCGAAGTCTCACCTCTGAAAGGCTCGGCCCTCCCTCTAATAGCAGGCCTGCCGCTTTGTTCTTGTGGACTTCAGAACACATGGTAATTAGCTGCCTGGGTTCCAGACAGTCTCCCTCGGGGCGGGGTGGGGGTGGGGGTGCACAGACACGGCTTAGAACCGCACGGTGCCTATTGATACAAGCCAAAAGCCTTTGAGGTCTGAGTATTTCCCCTCTGTCAAATGGGCTGGTAGATTGAGAACAGTCGAGGTGTGAAGCCTGTTGGGATGTTTCCCTGTAGGGCAGCGGTAGTAATAATTACAGTAAGCCTGCGATGGTGATGGCTTGTCCCTGGTGGCCTGGTGGCCGGTCCTTCTGGGGTGGAATTACTTTGGCCTGAGATGTAATGACACTGCTAGGGTTGTGGGTTGCATCGAAAACCCGATTTTAATGAACTCGTTAAACACACAGGTGAGAACTCGGGGCCGTGCTTTGTTCTGAAGATCTAAGTGCCTGGTTTTTTCCCTCTTTTTAAAGTTGTACTTTTCATCTGGATGATTTTTTTTTTTTTTGCGTTTGGCTAAAAGGTGTGAATTACCATTGTTTGCGAGACTTGGGCAAGGCCAGTATCTGCTCCGGATAAACGGACCAAGCCCCCTCAGCTTTCAGGGCCTCTTGTGTTTTATTAGCCTTCTTGATTTTTATTAGAGTTCCCAGCTTTTATGTATTTCCCACGACATAAATTACTCAGAGGTTTGGGGCTCTTTAAGTGGGGTTCGCATTTAGGTGATGTCTCCACTTTAGGGTGACACTGAGGACAGCGGGGCCCAAGCTGCACCTCCCTGTGAATGTCCGTGAGCAGTGGGTTTCTGGAAGGCAGGGTGGAGGGTGTTAGCGAAGGCACCTGGAGGTCAGCCTGAGCCAGTGTTTGCCGGCGAGGTCCGCGACACCCAGGCTCAGCAGGTACCAGCGCAGGTCCGGTTTTGCCAGACGTTTATGCGTGGAAGATCCATGCTCAGGCCTCCCTGGGCTGCACAGGTGGAGACCGCAGCCCCCTCACCTGGCCCACATCACGGGCACATCGCTGGCTTTCTTTACATCCTGAAACTGGGGAGCTGGGAGGGGACACCGGGCAGGGCCGGGGTGTGGGGTTCCTCTGTGAGAACCTCCCTCTCTCTCCAGCGGCAGCTGGCAACATTTTGTGTTGGCTGGAGGACCAAGTACCTGCAAAGCCTCAAGTAGGTGCTGAACATGCTCCTGGTTCCCTAGGAAGTGCTTAGCTGGGGGCGGGGCCGGTCTTGTCTGGAAGTCCACCGCTCCCACATAGGTGGGACCACATGTGTGGTGAGGCCATGTCCTTCGGGCATTTGGGATGCCAGGATGACAGGGCTCCTCTGCGTTCGCTCTTGCCCTGTTTGTCTTCCTGGTGTGGGCCAGTCGGTGGGGTGGGGTGGGGGTGGGGGGGGCGGATGCAGGGCCTGCGCACGGCTCTCGGCGGGGCAGAAAGACCCCTCAGGGCCAGGGCGGTGTTTCCTGGCACACAGGCACACAGCACGAGGGCAGAGGCTGTTGACACAAGGATAACTTAATACAAGCGAAGATCAGATTACCAGTGATTGATGACATGTAGGCTGTCCCGTCCAGGTGCTGGCGCCCCGCGTGCCCGTGGACGCGGGAGAGGCCGGCCTGCTCTCCCTCCCCGGAGCCAGCCCCCAGCCCCCAGCCCGCAGCCCCTCACGCGAGTCCTCAGGGTGCTCTCTTGCTGTCTGGGAGGATTGATTACAGCAATAAAGTGATTCATTGATAGCTCTGACCGAGGTGAGCTTTTCAAATGAGTAATTTGCAGCCGCTTTGTGCCAGCGCACGTTATGAGTGGCTTTGTGCCTTAATTTTGGATTTCCTCGATGCGTAGCGCTCGGTTAGCGGAGGGTGAGAGACGCAACCAATAAAAAAAGCAAGCTCTCGGCCCAGAAAGCAGGCAGCAGCAAGGAAGCGGAATCCACTGACTTAAACGGCTTCACACATTCTTATTTTTAGACTTGGCTGGCTGAGCGCGGCGGGCCCTGAGTGTGTCGGGAAGCTGCGGAACTCAGAACTCACTGGAGGCATCTTGAACAGATTCCCCGCCCAGCCTTGCGTTGCTAACATTGAATATTCCTGGACAGGGTGCCCTTGTTTCTTTACCACGAAAGCCGCACTCCCGGGGACCAGGCAGCCGCACTGGGGGTGCGTGGAGGAGCTGCCTGGAGGGCCAGCCAGGAACTGTCTTCAACAGCCGCCGGACGCTGGCCTGGGTCTCGCTGTGGAGCCCGGGTCTGAGAACAGGACGCCCGTTAGCGTCTCCCTCTGTGACCGCCCGGGCTGGGAGGTCTTGTGCTTTGGAAAGATCATGGAGAGATGGACTTAAGAGAGACGTTTATCCTGGCACAGGAAAATAACGGGAGCAAAGTCCATGTGCAGGTTGTTCGGGCGGATGTGTCCCCTGCACACCTGGGGAGCGCCCGTCTTGTCCCGAAGGCGCGCGCGGCCCGGCCTGCTGCTGTCTGCAGAGACTTGCGCAGGTCGCGAGTGTCTTGTGTTTGGAGACCGGAGCCCCAGCCCTGTAGCTCTGGCAGTGCCGTTTCTTTCTAAGTCCTCACTCACTGAGTCTCATCTGCACTTGCCGGCAGCAGAGCGCTCCAGCCAGGCCAGGCAGGGTTTCTGTCGTCCCAGGTCGTCAGCCTGCTGGGGGAGATGGAGTGGCTCCAGGAGCCCCGCGAGCTGGGGGTTCACACCTCTGCTGTCTGCCTGTGACCGCGCAGGCGCCTCCGTGGAGCGCTCGTCCGTGTGCAGTCCTGTGACCTCTGATAGCAAGCTGGTCCAGGCAGGAAGTGTGTGCTTTCCCCTTCTGTTCTGTAGAGCTGAGGCAGCTGGGTGTGGCACACGGGCTCCTGGTACATGTGGGAGGAATCCTGGGTGAATTGGGGAACTGGAAGAGGAAGCAAGGGAAGGGCGCTGTGAGCTGGGTGCTGCGGGGTGGGTAGGAGTTCACCGATGGCGCAGGTTAGTTGGGATCGCTGTGGTGAACGCCAGAGAGTTCACTGCTTTTCCGCAGACCCGTGTGGCCAGCGCCAGCACCGAGCACAGACGAGGCTGTACCCGTTCCGACAGTGGGCGTTGTTTCTGCTGGGATCCCCTCGAGGCCGGTAGCTGTTTTCCCCTGTGAGCTGAGACAGTTGTGTGAGCCAGGAGAAAGGGGAGCCGTCTCGGGATGGAGCCGAGCGCACACAGCTGTGGCGCTGTCTCCCGGTGATTAAGAGCAGAATTGGTATTGGGGTCAACAGATTAGCAAAAAGAGGGGAGATTACTGTCTCCTCATTATTTTGAAGGAAGGGCCATCTGCCCCCTGGTCTTCCTGTGCGGCTTTGTTCTCGTCTTCCCTCGTTTGTGGGTGGCGGCCTCGGGCTTCTGCCTCTCTGGACGTGGCCTCACGGTGCCTGCACCCCCCCGCCTCCTGCGAGCTGTGGGCACGCGCGTGGAGAGCCCGCACGCACGCGGGGGCTGGAGGTGGTTTGGGGGGGTCTCGGGTCTTTGTTTTCCCCCAGCCTCTCCTGATTTCCATCTTTGTGGTTGGGTTCCGGTGCTGGCATCCCTGGCGGGTCTCCAGCCTCAGGAGATGGGGAGACTGCAGGACCCCTCGTGCGGCCCCAGGGCGCGCCAGGCAGGGGCTGGGAAGGGATCCTCTGGGCTTCTCCCTGCCAGACAAACGAGGATGGTTTGACGAGGCCCGCACTGGTGGGCAGGAGGCAGGGAAACCGACACTGTGGTTTGTTGGTGGCAGTCACGGCGCTGAGTCTGAGGGCGCCTTTGCCGGTTTGTTGGCTCGGCCGGCAGGTCGGCTCCCTGCATCCCGCGTGCTGCCCGCGGGGACCAGTGGGACGCAGGTTCGGCGGAGTGTACGCTCCTTTGTTGGGGACCCTCGTCAAAGCGAGTGTTGTGTTCCCTTTTGTCCTCGTGCCTGTGGTTGCAAAGGCCCCTTTGAGCCGGTCTGCTGACCGTCAGACCGAGTCACCCGTAGACAATGCCTCCAGCCTCCTGCCCTCTCCTTCCACGCGAGCCCAGTGACTCAGACTCCACGTCTGTGGCTGGGGGTGGAGGAGGGGTTGCTTTGCTGCTTTTGTGTCCCATTTAGCTCTTCAAAGAAAAGATTTTGCTTTGACGCTTTCCTTGCGACTTAAGTCCTGCTTCCTTAGAGGTGGGCCCAGCCGCCCGGGGGGCGGGATTAGGGAGTCTGCCCTCCCGGGGTTGGAGAGGCAGCAGGAAGAGGGCGCGGTCCTCACGCTGATGAGCCAAGCCGGCGGGAAAGGAGCTCTGACTCTGAGGAAGCTGTCCCACTTTTGGGGGGTCCCACTTTGGGGCACGCGGCCTCTGAGGCCGGGGAGTGCTGGGGGAGGGCACGGTGTGCTTCGTCTGGGACCGGGGTGTGAGAAGCGAGGCTCTGACGGCCCCATCTGTCTCGGTTTGCGAGGTCTGGAGTCCTCGGGGATCTCGGATTTTGATGATTTTCGTACCTGGCTTTCTCGGGAGGAAGAAGTGTTGGGTTGATGGCCCTAGTTCCGGCACCTGCTCCTTCCCTCCGCCTCCTGCCCCCAGGTGGCTCTTCCTGCTGGGCTCTGACCCCCGCCCCCCACAGCCTCCAGGGGGTGCTGAAGCCCTTGGAGCTTTTGGTGTCCTGGTGGTGGGTGAGGGCTGGACCTGTGCCTGCTCCTCTTCCACCCTCGCGTGCCTCGTTGCTGGTTTCAGGTGTGTGAGTTACCCAGCGATGGGGGCGAGAGAGGAAGAATGTCCTGTCAATTTCTGTGGAGGAAGGCCAGTGTCTGGGCTCGGTGCTGTGAGTCTTGTCCGGCTGCAGCACCCCAGGGGTCCGGTGACCGTCCCGAGCCCTGTCACGTCTTTGTTCAATGGCTGCTGCACCACTCACCTGGGCTGCTGGCTGAGACGGCGAGCTGGGCACCGCGCAGCCCAGCGTCTGGTCCCTGCCGGCCTTTGTTTGCCTGGACAGCGGGTACCTGCCGGGACTCTGAGAAGCAGCTTTGCCGAGGTGTGTTCCTACGCCCCGAAGCTGCACGGGTAGGGGTTTGGATTCCACTGCTTCCTCCTGGACTTCCCCCGACCCCAGTCGCACTGCTGAAGTCCCTGACAGTTCCTCCTCTTGTGTGTCCCCCCCCCCGCCGTGTGGCATTGCTCTGCCGTGTATGCGTTCGGGTCCCTCCCGCGCCCAGCCAGGCCGGTGTCGATGTCAGAGAGCTGGGCTGCCTGCTGCACCCTCACTGCTCCCTGCTGGCGTTCGGTCCCGGAGGGAGGGCGGCCGGGGGAGGGAAGCCCTGGTCGGATTTCATGCAGTGGGTGATGGACACTCCTTGCTGGGCATGACCCGGCAGTCTCCAGAGAGCACCAAGTGCCAGTGCAACACATCTGCGGCTAGCTCAGCCACGCTGCCCGAGGTGAGGGTCCTCTTTGGACCTTGGGGTTTCCTGCCGCGCTGGGGCAGGCAGCGGCCTGGGGCTGGGGCTGTCGGCTGCGGCCCACAGCTCTGCAGCTGAGCCACGGAGGGTGAGGATGTGAGCGGTTGTCCGTCCTCAGTGCCAGTCAGGAGCCCCGGCGAGGGACGTCACCGCAAGGGACTAGATACCGGGCGTCCTGGTGGTGGTAGGGTGTGCTACTGCAGATGAGGGGTCATTGGACGCAGAGGAGATGGGCAGGATAGGTGTTGGCCCTGAAAAGGGACTCAGGAAGAAACCGTGTGCCTATGGGCTTTGGACAGTGTTGGACCTGAGTCCAGAGTCCAGGGCTGGGCGAGCTCTGGGCAGGACTGAGGGCCGAGGGCCCAGGGCCGCCTCTGCGAGCTGTGTTCTGGGTAGGACTGAGGGCCGAGGGCCCAGGGCCGCCTCTGTGAGCTGTGTTCTGGGCAGGACTGAGGGCCCAGGGCCGCCTCTGCGAGCTGTGTTCTGGGCAGGACTGAGGGCCCAGGGCCCAGGGCCGCCTCTGCGAGCTGTGTTCTGTGTAGGACTGAGGGCCCAGGGCCCAGGGCCACCTCTGCGAGCTGTGTTCTGGGCAGGACTGAGGGCCCAGGGCCCAGGGCCGCCTCTGCGGGCTGTGTTCTGGGCAGGACTGAGGGCCCAGGGCCCAGGGCCGCCTCTGCGGGCTGTGTTCTGGGCAGGACTGAGGGCCCAGGGCCGCCTCTGCGAGCTGTGTTCTGGGCAGGACTGAGGGCCCAGGGCCCAGGGCCGCCTCTGCGGGCTGTGTTCTGGGCAGGACTGAGGGCCCAGGGCCGCCTCTGCGAGCTGTGTTCTGGGTAGGATTGAGGGCCCAGGGCCCAGGGCCGCCTCTGAGAGCTGTGTTCTGTGTAGGACTGAGGGCCCAGGGCCACCTCTGCGGGCTGTGTTCTGGGCAGGACTGAGGGCCCAGGGCCACCTCTGCGGGCTGTGTTCTGGGCCGGACTGAGGGCCCAGGGCCCAGGGCCACCTCTGCGGGCTGTGTTCTGGGCAGGACTGAGGGCCCAGGGCCGCCTCTGCGAGCTGTGTTCTGTGTAGGACTGAGGGCCCAGGGCCCAGGGCCACCTCTGCGGGCTGTGTTCTGGGCAGGAATGAGGGCCCAGGGCCCAGGGCCACCTCTGGGAGCTGTGTTCTGGGCAGGACTGAGGGCCCAGGGCCCAGGGCCGCCTCTGGGAGCTGTGTTCTGGGCAGGACTGAGGGCCCAGGGCCGCCTCTGCGAGCTGTATCCGGAAGGGCCCTCCAGCCTGTCTGTTGGTACATGACTTGGGTAATTTGCTGTGTGACCCACCCTTGCACCCCCAGCCTCTGTTCCCTCGCTCACCGTGAGCCCACGGGAGGGGATCCCAGCAGCCTCTGGAAAGCCGTGTGGGCGGCATTGTGGGCGGGGGCTGGCGTCTCCCCACCCCTTCACCTTTGGGGAGGAGCGAGCACCACCTTGTGAAGGATGCCGCCGTGCACGGTGGGCCCCGGTGGGTGTTTGGGGCTGGGCTCACTGGCCAACAGCTCTGGGCAGCGCCTGGTCTTCAGGCCTCCCGGGCACAGTGTGTGGCCTTTGGGAGGGGCGTGGCTCCCAGAGCTCAGCTCAGAACCCACCCCCACCCCGCCCCTGGGCACCCCCTGTCTGTACAGGCACCCCCCTCCATCCATGTAGGCGGCGGGCGCTGGGGCTGAGCCCGGGGAGGTGACCCGTCCTGCATGCGGCCAGCTGTGGCTCTCTCGTAACCCTGGCCGCGCCTTCCAGGTAGAGGGCGCTACTGCAAGCCTGGTGCTTGTGGCCCGCGCTCGTTTTTACTGCACACCCGTTGTGTACCTTTGCTCCCTTCTCTGCACACAGCAGGTGCCTGGTCACCTGCAGAGCCACCTAGGACAGAGCTTGTGTTTCCAAAGACTTTGTTAAAATTTGAAGACGTTGCCAGCCCGTTCTTCAGTGGCCTCCAGCTCTCCAGGCAAGAAGAGCGTGCAGTCCGCTAAGAGCCCGAGGGTGTAACATACTCACAAACTTCTCACGTCTGCCATTGGCACTGACCCGGGCTTCTGCATTAGCACGCCCTTACGCGTCGGGTGCTCATTCCCTGGTAAGAGTCGGTCGCCATCAAGCCCGACGAGAATCGCGGCACTGCTGAAATGTATCGCGTGTGCTTGGAGCCGTGTCCTGCCGAGGGGCTGCGTTGGTTTGCGCGTTCCACGCTCGATGCTGGCGCGGCTGTTCTCTGTTGCAGCTCCTTCCCGCGAGCTGTTGCGCTCTGTTCCCGTTCTGGAGGCCTTGTAGCGCCTGTTGGCTGAGGACAAGGCCCCTTGGGAGGTGCGTGGCCTCGAGCAGGTTGTTTCCCGTTGTGTGCCTCAGTTTCCCTACCTGGCTGTTAATAGCGCCTGGCCTCCCTGGGCAGGTGGTGCGGGGACTCTGTGTGTTGAGGGGGTGGGGGTGTGCACGAGACTTAGGGTGGGAACCAGCTGCTCTGTGCGCCCCCTGCCACCCCGGTTTCCCGATTCCACTTGTGAGTCCTCCCATCGCCCAGCAAGAGGCGGTGCCTGGCCCGGGAGGACACTGCTGCCCTGGCCAGCTTGGAAAGCCAGCGTCTGTGTGCAGGGGAAACCAGGCTCTCCTAGACAGGAAAATAGCTTCTTTTTAAGCAGAATGGGTAAAAGAATGATCCCTTGGAAAAAAGTAACTGTTTTGGTGACCTTTTTTCCCCCAAGAGATGTCCTTGTCTTCTCCCCCCAAAATTTGAAAAAGTTTATTAAAATTTAGTGTTCATTATGTATTTAGTGTTTATAAATTATACAAATACATAAAACTTTCGGATTATAAGCTCTGCTTAGAATTTTTTGCAGTACTTTGTCCAATGTACGTTTCTGAGATGTGTCGCTAACTCGGGGTGCGGGTGTGGAAGCCGCTCAGCGAGAGGCGTTTGCCGGAGGCTCCGGGCCGCCTGGCTGTGCGGGGAGCACATGGCGTTCCCTTAAGGCCGCCGCGAGCCCACGTCCAGCCTGGCCTGGGGGAGAGGAGTCCTGGGGTTTGCCCTCTGTGGAGTGAGCAGACTCATCACCCAGGACGGCCTCCCTCGTGCGTTAGTCACAGGAGCTGTGCTCCTCCACGGCGTCCGGGTGCGAGGCTGGCCGCTGCCCCTGGCCGCCCAGGCGCGGTCCCTCCTGCAGCCCCGTCTGCTGTGTCCGTCTGTCCGGCTCTGAGCCGCGTCCTCCTGTGAGACTTTGCTGAGTCTGTTCGCACGTTTGTTTCTCCCGAGGCCCAGGTGGGGAGCTGTTGGAGGGAGAGTCGCACACAGCCTCTGTGTTGTAGCGCAGGCTCTGTTCCCTTTGGTTTCTGTGTCGGGGAGACGGAGGACTGGTCCTTGTCATTCATTCCTTCATGCCGGGGGAGGGGGGGTGGGGGGCCTGTGACTGTGACATCGCCACCTGTCAGGTCTGTGCCGGCCGTTCAGATCCTGTTCTGATCTGTTGGGGGCGACTGTTTGAGGATTATTTTATTTATTTTTTTTTTTAAGATTTGTTTTATTTAATTGAAAGGCAGAGTTAGAAGGAGAGATAGAGGGAGATCTTCTATGTGGTAGTTTGCTCCCCAGATGGCCTCAATGGCCAGGATCGGGCAAGGTTGAAGCCAAGAGCGTCATCCTGGTCTCCCACATGGGTATGGGGACCTGACACGTGGACCGTCCTCAGGGCTTTCCCAGGCTCGTTAGCAGGGAGCTGGACCAGCGCAGCGGCGGGGGCTCGAGCAGGAGCCCGAGTGGGAGGCCTGCACTTAACCTGCTGCTCCACAGTGCTGGCCCCAGTCCTCTTTTAAAAAAGATGTGTGTATTTATAAACGGAAGTTACAGAGCTGGACACACACACAGAGCTGTCTTTCATCCACTGGTTCACTCCCCAAAAGGCCACAGTGGCTGGATCTGGGCCAGGCCAGGAACCTGGAACTCCGTCCAGGTCTCCCGTGTGGGTGCAGGGGCCCGAGCACCTGGGCCACCTTCCGCTGCTGTCCTAGGTACATTAGCAGGAGCGGGATCAGACATGGAGCAGCCGGGACTCGAACCGGTACCCAGGTGGCAGCTTACCCCCCTGCGCCGCAGCCCCGGCTCCAGGTGTGACCGCTGTGACCATAATGAAGGTCTGCTCTGGGGTCCCCGTGGCCCAGGTGTGGCTGGCTTTTCAAGTGGTCAGGACCTCCAGAGACCTCTGGGGTGTGAGCACTGGGGCTGGCCGGTCCTCCCTGTGGTGGCGGGACCGGGCCTGTCTGGCCTTGGAATGTTGGCCCTGCTCCCCCGGGACCCCTCCCTTGTGGCGGCTCCTGGATGCCCGCAGTGCGCGCGCGCTGTTTCTTGGGGGAGCACTCGTGCTCCTGCTTGTCTCTGCGCCCGCTCCAGCTTCCTCCTGCGTCCCAGCGGCCCCCGGAGGGGTTGCAGCGTTCTCTAACTTCCAGGGAGGGGACACTCCGGCAACGGGGCGCTGGAGGCTTTAGTGTTTGATCCTGAAACAGCGACCTGTGGTGGCGCCGTGCCCGAGGTGCACAGGCGGTGGTGGGTGCCACGGAAGGTGGCCGTGGAGGCATTGCTCGGGAGACGGAGTTGGCCCGGGGTCTGGGGCAGCGTCACTCATTCTGTATTGCAAGTTCTTTGCTCCCCAGAGTTCACGTTCTAACGCCACCTGTCTTACATCCTGGGGATTAAAGCCGCACACCTGCTCAGGGGCCGGACTCGGACGCACCCCCTGACGGATTCCAGTTCCACCTCCACGTTCTGGTGGGGGGGGGGTGGGGGGAGTCCAGGGCGACCCTCTCCTGACTCGCTTTCTGCTCTTACCTGGTCCCTCCCAAGGCTGGAGGGGAACACAGTTTCACTAGGATTCTCTGGGGTGACTGTCCTGGTGCTTGGGAGTCACGGCTGCAGGGATGGAGAGGGGGCTCCGTGTCCACGTGGCCCTGGCCGCCCGTGGTGGGGCTGGCGTGAGCTTGCCACCCTCCTATGCTCCAGCACGGTCCGGGGCAGACGTTTGCCAGTGGGCTGGTCGTGTTTCTGCAGGGCTACAGGACCTAACATTTGGGGATGGCAAAGAGAGAGGCTTGGCCGAGCAGGCTGTGTGGGTAAGCGGCCGGGTGTTCAGAAGCTAGAGCGGGAGGCAGGCAGCCAGGAGGCTGGGGTCTTGTCCCGTCCAGGTCCTGGTCTGGCCCTCTGCGCCCTGCCCCGTTCATTGTTGTAATTTCTGATGCATCTCAAATGCGGAGGCCGCCCCGGGGTCTCTGCCCCCGCAGCCCCAAGCCCGAGCTGTGGGGAATCCGCCATGCTGCCGCTCCGTTGAGGTTTTGGCCGCTGTCCTGGGGCTGCAGTGCCGGGGAACTGTCCGGCCGCAGAGTCTCAGCCGTAGGCAGGGGCTGCTTCCGTGGGAGCAGAGGGGCGGGGAGCGGGCCAGCGTTTTGCATCCCCTTCCTCGGAGTTTCTGCGCTATGCTGAGCACTTGGCATTTACAGCATTAAAAACAAATGCTTCTCCTGTTTGTTTTCCCTGGGTGGATTATTTTCTGATGTTAATGTATCTAATTGTTGGATATGCTTCATGTAAATGATGTTATGGGACGTGCAGGGGTGCCTGGAAGCCTGGCGCCCCGAGTCTCTGTCCTCATGGGGCTTTGCGTGGTACAGGACATGCGACGGATATGTCCTGAGGGTCCCTGCTGTGTCTTCCTTGTGCTGGAGGGCTGTTCTGACCTGTGCTTGGGCCAACCAGGGGCTTCACTCTTCCTTCTCAGAGGACTTCAGTCTACACTTCTCAAGCAGCCACACCGCCAGGGTTGACAAGAAGGGGCCTGGACCAACCCCCCTCCGCCTTGATTCTTTCAGAGGGGGAAGCAGCCAGGTGGGAAGCTGGCTGGGCCAGCGTGGGCTGCTGGGGCGGGCGAGGTTGCTGTGGTGCAGGTGGAGGTGGACGGAGGTGGTGCGGGCAGGCGGAGGTGGACGGAGGTGGACAGAGGTAGGCATGGTGCAGGCGGATATGGGCAGGTGGAGGTGGACGGAGGTGGTGTGGGCAGGTGGAGGTGGACAGAGGTGGACAGAGGTAGGCATGGTGCAGGCGGATATGGGCAGGTGGAGGTGGACGGAGGTGGTGTGGGCAGGTGTGGGCAGGTGCAGAGGGTACCTGATCCAGGACCCTGTCAGCCCGCAGCCTGGCTCTTCTGTTAAAATCTGGTGTGGAGAGCCCGAATCGACGAGGCGTTCGATGTTGTCCATCGGAAACACTGAGATACAGCTTTTGGTCCAGAGTGCACGTGACAAGCCAGAGGGACAGCGCGCTTCGTTCCTGGCTTCCCGCTGGGGAAGAACCTGCGCTCCAGCAGCCACGGGGGGCACAGATTATTCAGTGCGGGGCGGCTGCTAGCCGGGTGGGGTCCGTCCAGGGGCTGTGACAGCCAGGCGCCCTGGACACTTGCTGTGTTTGGCCGAGCCCCCGGCAGGTGGTCAGACCTGCCGGCTTCTGGCAGGCTCCTGTCTGGCTGGGGTGGGCGCCCCGGTCTTGAGTTTGTGGGGTGCTCTCAGCGTCTGTGTGTGAAGTCACTGTGTCTCTGGTGACTTATTTTTTTCTCTCCAGTCTGGTCGTAGTATTGGTTTGGAGAAGTGGAAATCAATGGTTTTATTTTCGGAGTTCTAAATGCAGCCGTGTAGACACGTGGGGGCCAGCCCGCGGGCTTGGCGCGGGCTCCAGGCTGCTATTTTAGATGCACCAGAGCCTTCCTGGAAGTCGCTCAACCACAGGATTCTCTGCCTTGCAGGCTGGGAGGTGGGGTCCCAGACAGCTCCCATGGGAGCGCCAGACGCACCGAGGGGGAGGGGCTCCTCAGGGAGCCTCCGGGGCTCACGTGCATGCCTCGTCCCCTCTCTCCGGTAGGAGAGGGCCTTCCACACCACCAGCGAGCGTGACCCCTGTCACCTCCGTGCCACCGCCAAAACCACTGGTGACTTCCACTGCCATTGAGGTGGCACACAAGCCGCATGCCCCGGCCTGGGCCCGGCGCCAGGCCACACTTCCTCCTGCTCCTCCATTGCCCTCCTCTGGTGCTCCTCGGCCACTCCTGTCCTCCTCGGCCCCTTGACGCTGGCCCCTCCGCCTGCCTCTTCAGGGCTGGCCGTGTCCTCAGCAAGCTCTTCAGTGCCCACGTGCCCCTGTGTCCTCGCCGTCCCAGGTGGTGATGCCTCTCTGCGGGTGCTGGACGGCTGTGGTGGCCGGTGCCGAGTGGGCTCTCGGTGCCTTTCATCCCCGCACCTAGGGTGAGCGGCCCCAGGGCCCACGGCCCCCGCCCTGCCCCGGTTCCAGTTCCTCTGTCCACTGCCAGCTTCGTGGTCTGCTGTCTTGGGCAGCATTCAGGCGCAGTAGGGAACGAGGTAATTCTCGCTGCTCTGTCCTGTGAACACCTTCCGACTGCTGGGCTCCCGCTGTCAAGCCGCCCCTGTTACCTAGCAACACTCACTGCCCCACAGATTGAATGGGACTGCATTTACGGTTCTGCAGGGGAAGGAGAACGGGCGGGCCCACTGTGTGCAGCACGGGACTGACGCGTTGCACCCCGTGGTCAGTGCCTTCCCTGGTCTCCCCGCTGCCCACTGCGGCCTGGGAAGATGTCCCCTGTGTCTCAGCGTCCTCCCACGCCCCCTGGCACGGCTCCACCCCAGCCTGGCCCCGCCGAGCGAGCGGCTGACGCTCCTGCGTCTCCCTGAGCAGATTTGTTTTCCCTTGCAGCTGCTGGCTCACAGCTTTCCCTCGCATCCTTGTTTCCACATTTTCACGTTCAAAAATTCTGCGGTTTTGCTTTAGGTGATAAAATGTTTGAAAGCATCCGTCAAGCGTGCTTCAAAGTCGAAGCCTTGTAAAATTCAGGGTTCTGGCTGCACGGTGCCAGACGGCCACATCCCGCGGCTTCCTGGAAGGCACAGGAAGGCCCTGGTGGGAGGAGGCTGCGTCCCCTGTAGAGGGGGCCTGGGGTGTCCTGAGTCCTCTCCCCACGGCCTTGTCGCTCTAGCACACTGCCCATTCCTTGTCGTTGAGCACACCTGTCGGGGTTTGAAAATTCCGGAGATTGTCCCGACTGTAGAGAGCTCGGGGGACGCAGGTTGAAGGTTTACTCTGTGTGAAGGCATCTTAGCGGGCAGCTCTCTGGGGCACAGAGACCCTAGACAGCAGGGGGAGGCCTGTGCCCACCACTGCTCTCTGGGCCTGTGGTCAGTGGCCGAGACGGAGCCCTGGCTCTCTCGGGAGGGCCGGGGACACTGGGAAGAGGAGAGCTCCGGGTAGGCGGCAGACCCCAGATGTCCCAACCTGGAGGGCTGCCCACCCGGCCCCTTCTGTTTTCCTCATCGGGGGGGGGGGGGTGGTGGCCAGGGGTGACTGCCCCAGTGGGAGCAAGGGCAAGCCGGGTGACACCCCGGGGCTGCAGAGAGGCGCCCTGTGGACTCGGGCAGTGCCTTCCGTCCAGGGTTGCCCTGGTGCTGATAAATTCACGTGAAGGCTTTGGGTGGCGGTGGTCAGGCGGTCGCTGGGTTTCACAGGGTCCTACTTTTTCTAATGCCGTAGCTCCCGACCCTAAAACGTGTGAGAGTGCTGGAAAAGTAGGGTTATTTTTGTTTGGAAAAAAAATCCGAATCCACGCATGGTTTTTGCATAATACAGGCATTTGTGAAGGTCCCCTGTCTGTGCTGATTTCAGACAAGGCCCTGGGAAGGCCACCTGTGCAGCGTCTCGCCGTGGCGCTGTCTGCAGGCTCTCGGAGCCACTGGGGTGTGGAGAGTGAGCCGGGAGGTGGGAGCCCCAGGCGTGCAGTGGCAGAGGGAGATGTCCCTGTTGGCACTTGGGAGGAGGAGCTGTACGCTTGGCCAGCGTCAAGTGGGGGCCGTGGGGACCGCACCTGTCCCAGGAGGACACTTGCACAACCTGTTACCACCTGGGCTCAGGACGGACGTCACATGGAATTAGGGTGCAGATTTCAGGGCATAGGTCATCATTCCTGAGGGAACTACTTGCAGGCACCCCGACTTGTTCCTGCGAAACGTGCGGGACAGAACCCCACCGAGGGGCGCGGGGGAGTCCGGTGCAGGCTGCTCTGGTGGGCTCTGGTCTCACAGTTTGGGGGTGCGAGGGTAGGAGAACTCTCAAATCTTCACACCTCCTTCTCCTTTGCTTGTCCTCCCTCGTGCGTCCTTGAAACCGTTCTGCACACAGTGTTGAGGACGAGCGAAGGGGGTTTTGAAGGACTTGGGGAGAAAGCAGTAGCTGAGAAGGGAAAAGCCCGCAGGTGGCCCGGAGCCCTCCTGGCCTGGCAGCCTTCGGCCTTGGGATCTCCCGAGGGGAGAAGAGAGGATCCTGCCGAGCGCGGCCAGGGTGGAGGGGGATCCTGAGCCCCCCAGGAGGAAGGGAGGAGCCAGGAGGTGCAGGCCTTGGCGTGGTGGCATCTTGGTGGCCTGCCCTTTGTCATCCTCCCTGCCCTGACAGCCCTGGGCCTGAGGGAAGGGGGGAGAGCAGGGAGTGTGGGGGTGCAGGTCTCTGAGGCCACTGAGGAGCAAACTAAACTATGGGGTGCACAGCTACTCCGCTGACCCCGAGGTTATGTTGTGGTTGTTCATGTTGGAGCTTCAAGCATCTTCAACTAAGTTAAACGCCGCCTTCCCCCGCCAGCGAGCACCCGTGGAGTCGCGTGCCTGGACGCCGTCCGCGCGTGGTGCGCTGGCCGCGGTGCCCGGCCGTCTTCTTCCCTTTCCTTCTTAGCACAGCATCCAGGCAGCCCTGGGCCCAGCGTCTGCTCCGGCTCTCCTGGCCCCTGAGCAAACCTGCTTGCTTTGTCCCATTGTCGTTCTCTTTCCTATTTGGGGACTTCACGAAGGCTTTCAACTAAAAATAAGTGCCCCTTCACTTTTGTGTTGCAAAAAAAGTATAGTCTTTAAATATTCTCGTGAAATTGAAGGTTTTTCGGAAAAGGGGCCCTGGTCCCTGAGGTAGTGTGTTGCACCTGTCATTTCGTATTTGTTTCTTAACCCTTGGGTATAACTTCGCGAGTTTGGTCTGGAACCAGCGTTTGTGGTCACAGGGGTAGCCATGAACTGGTCCACCAAGGACCGTGACGTGGTTCTGACCACTGCCCCACACTGTGCTAGGAAGAGAGGGCCCCACAGCCCTGTGGGGACTGAGCCCAGGGGCCATCGGTTAAATGTGGTCAGCGTGAGGTTCGTGCTCCCTTGTCCAGGGGAGAGGTGCCGGTGAGCCAGCGGCTGAAGGCTCTGAGGTCCCCCCACACCGCGCCAGGATTTGGAGCCCTGATGAGCAGCAGAGCTGGGCTTCTCTGGGCCTTTGGTAGCCAGGTCCTTAGAGGCAGGGACTCTGGGACTGGGCAGGGGGCTTTGCCAGTCTAGGTCCAGTCCTCGGAAAATCTCTGCCTTCATCATAGCTTCCTTGCGCTGTTCTTCGGTCTCTCCTGTTTTTGCATAGGTGGAGTTGCTGAAGTGGGCTCCTGGCGGCATTCTGGATTCACAGAATTGTCTAGAATCTGGTGCGTGTTACTGATCACTGCGCATGCATACCCCCCCCCCACCCCGCTGTAGGTGGGATCCTTTGAAGTACCGTTACTCGAGCACTCCTGACCCACCGTGCAGCTGTTTGACGCCACCTGACGTGGCACAGATTGGCCCAGGGTGACAGCCACCTGCGGCAGTACCTCTCCGTGGGTTTTTCCCCTCTTTGGAGTCAGAGGCCACAGTGAGTGAGTTCAGGGGACAGGAGCCCGCGTTCCCCAGGTGCTGTGGTGCCCAGGAGATGCTGCCTCAGAAGCCGCGGTCTCAGGCCTTCCACTGCGGAGGGGTGGCCCCTCTGTGGGAGAGACACCTCCATGGTGTGACGAAGACGTGGCGTTAGAGGGACCAGGGACATCACCCGAGGTCACAGTCAACCCCGGGACGCAGGCTCTCAGGCCTTCCACTGCGAGAGGTGGCCCCTCTGTGGGAGAGACACCTCCATGGTGTGATGAAGAGGTGGCATTAGAGGGACCAGGGACATCACCCGAGGTCACAGTCAACCCCGGGACGCAGGCTCTCAGGCCTTCCACTGTGGAGGGGTGGCCCCTCTGTGGGAGACACCTCCATGGTGTGACGAAGACATGGCGCTAGAGGGACCGGGGACATCACCCGAGGTCACAGTCAACCCCGGCACCCAGGCTCTCAGGCCTGACGCTGATACCCTCTGCCTCCTCCTGGCCGCCCACGGACACCCGGATGCAGGGCCAGGGCTGGGCCTTTGGCCTCAGGAAGTGAGTGCAGCACCATCTGCGCCTGACAACCAACGCTGCCTTCTCCCTGCTCACGGCCCCTGAGCAGCTGCCGCTGGCAGAATTTCACACTTGGAGTGTCTGCTTAGCAAGTTGTTGCAAACAGCAGAGCTGTAGAGTCCTGGTGTGGGCTGGAGGGAGGGGTGTGGGTAAGGTAGAGTCCTGGTGTGGGCTGGAGGGAGGGTGCGGGTAAGGTGCAGATTCCAGCGTCCAGGCCCCACGGCTGCCCTGCGTGACCAGCGCCCCGTGAGCAGGGACCTGGGGATCCGCACTGGGGGTGGTGACCTGTCCCTGCCCAGCTGCACCGTCTGGTGTGAGCGCGGGGACCTGGCCCCCAGGACCGGCGTGGGGTTGGTGGGCCGCACAGGGAAGTCCTGTTCCTCCCTGTCCTTGTTCAGTGCTCACAGAAGCTACCAGGGCCGTGGGCCGTGGGCCGTGGGCTGTGGGCCGTGGGCAGCTGCGTTTAGGTGCTGACTGAAATCACAGACCAGATGCATTGTGATGCAAAAATGGCACCGCCTGCCTGCCTGCACCGCAGAGTCGGGACCGCACTGTGTCGGGACCTGGGCTTGTGCTCGCTGTGGCTCCTGCGCTCCTAAAAAGCCTTTGCTGGGAGGCCCCGTGCGGGCAGGAGGAGCGGAGGGAGGAGTGGGCGCCGGAGCTGGCAGTCGGGACGCCCGCCTCGCACAGCGGAGTCCCGGGTTCCAGTCCTGCCTCTGCTCCAGAGTCGGCCTCCTGCTGCTGCACACCCTGGGAAGCAGTGTTGATGGCTCCAGGAATTGGATCCCGGCCACCCCCATGGGGGACCCGGCTGGGGTCATGGGTTCCCAGCGTCAACCTGGGCCAGCCCTAGCGGATGGGCGCGCGCTCTCTGCCTCTTAAATAAATAAATAACTGGAAGTTTAAAAGGAAATCACCTCTCCTTTTATTGTTATTTCAGCCCCTGCAATAAATTGCCCGTATTATGTGTGTAGATTGGGATTTATTATCCCAGTGGGTCCCTGTCTACCTGATACTCGTGTTCGGCCCGGAGTGGGCGAGGAGGGGGTTGGCTCTCAGTTCTGATGTTTTCCTGAACGTGGCGCTGGGACTGCTAGCTCCAGGCCCCCAGGAAGACGGGGCGTCACGAAAGGCGATTTCGTTGTAGGTCCCCACCCCGGCGTGCTCGGAGCCTCAAGGTCAGCGTGCTCCTTAGCTGTGTTCTTGCAGCCTGGAGGATGTGAAGGACCGGAAGTAACTGTTCACCGACTTTGCGAGAACCCTATCGGTTCCAAGACTGGAGTTCTTGGCCTTTGAGAGCTGGTCAGTGCGGGGAGTGGGAATCAGGGCCGTAAGGGCAGAGTGACCCCGGGAGGGAGGATGCGAACGCGGGCTTTCTGTGCGATGTAGCAACTGCCATGCGTCCCCGCGCTGGCCTGGTTCCCCTGCGTGCCTAGAGCTTAGGAATCAGGCGATCTGCACTCTGGGCAGGCAGCAGGCGGCAATTAAACCTCAGGGAGGGAGGGCGTGTCCCGCCCAGCCTGCCACCCAGGGCGCTTTGGTCCACGGAGTGATTTTTGAGAAGTGAGCCTTTCTCGCGTTCAAATCCGAGCACGTCTTTGGTGCAGGGCTTAATGACGGCCTTGACTCTGCTGGGAAGATTTGTGGTTGTTGAAGGCAGAGCTGGGTTGTCTGGCGGGATCTCGGGCAGCTGCCGGTAGAATCCGCAGTCCCGTGTATGCAAGCAAAGAGGAAAGGGGATTTGTACTCAGGGTGAACGTCGACAAAGTCCAGGCAGGGACGCAGAACCGTTTCCCAAGGAGTAAAAATGAACCGCTGGCGAGTTTCCGTCCCCTGCAGCTCTCTGCTCCCAGTTGCGCCTCGGTCCCCTCTCTCATCTGTCAGCGGCAGTGCACACTGGACTGGAGGTGGCCCCGGGAGGGGAGGTGCCGCAAGCCCTGGCTGCCTGCCCTGCTCTGGGGTCTGCTTTGCCTGGAGCAGGGGGTGGGGCTGGGCTCTGAGCAGAGCCCGAGTCTTGGCAGCTGTGTCTCTAAAGGCAGGGGACGAAGATGCTGTCCTGAGACTCTTCCGAGATTCCGGGAGGGTTCAGTCCTCTCTCCTGCAAGTGTGCTGAGGCCTGCCGCTGGTGCTCCTGGGAGGCCGCCTTCTCCTCCACGCTCGGCCCGTTGGCCAGGCCCAGGTTCGGGCAGCCCCTGCCCCTCCGTCAGAGAGCTGCTCAGGGCTGCCTGTGGCCTCCACACAGGTTTCTTCGGCTGTACAAGAAGCAGGGTGGGGTCCAGCAGTAAACAGGGTCGGGGGCCATCTTGCCTCGGTCTGTGCCTGGTGGTGGTTCTGAACGTGTGGCCTCACTGAGGTCCTTCCGGGAAGCCGGCGCCGCAGGTGCACACTAGTTAGCAGGTGCCCAGGGTCACCAGCTCGCACCCGAGCCACGGCCCCTCTCCTCTCCCTCCCTAGTGGACACTCGTTCTGCGTCCGTCCTGGAGCTGCGGTTGGGGCAGTGCTGCCCCTGGCTGTGTATCCGTGTGCCTATTACCCAGGTACCCCCTCAGTCAAGAGAGGAAGGAATGGGGCACCTGTTAGGAACACACCCGTGTTCCCAAATCCAGCCCTGAGCCCCAGAGGCCAGGTCACCGCAGGGTGAGGTCAAGGTGCAGCACCTCTTGCTGTGTGTTTAAAACGACTGTTAACTAATGAGAGGGCCTCGTGAAAAGCAAACAAGAGAAAACAGCAAAACAAGGACGAGCCCGCGGCAGGCGGCCACAACCCCGCTTTCCCTGCTGTCGCTCAGAGCTGGGGGGGCCCTCGGCTGCCTGGCTTAGGGTTCCCTGCACGGCCGCCTTCCTGTGTGCTGGGATGATAAGGGCAGAGAGCACTCTGTGCTTCCGGTCCAGTCCACAGGGGGCTCCGTGCGTTGCCCTTCGACCTCAGGTGTTGTGGCCACCACATGCGCACAGCCAGGCCTGAGTGTTTGGTACCTGGACGTTGCCGCACTGTTCAGTCACTGGTTTTCAGTCCCAGACGATACCCCCCACCCCCCGCTGTGTCCTCACGTCCCTGTCCCTGTGAGCTCCGTCTTCACCGCCACCCATAGAGCCACCTGCTCTCTGCCCGCTGTCTGATTTCTCTGCCGTCTGATTTCTCTTCTGGAGGAGCAGAGACCTTGGTGTGTTACTGTTGCTTCATGAAGATCTCAGATTTCAACCTCCTGATTTAAATTTGAATGGTGAAATGCAGTTGGAGCCCTGCCCTGTTAGTGGTAAGGCACGACTCCACGTCTTGCACTGTGTCCAGTTTACCCAGGCACCGGACCTGCCCTGTGACCAGCCAAAGCCGGGGGCTTCAGTTTTACTGATTGCCTAGAAGCATTGGATCGGTGGCTGCTGGCTGTGTTGTTTTAAGCATCGGATTCGAGGCTGATGTTTGGCGTAGTTTGAGGCGTTGATGGGGGCTCTGCAGCCCAGCTCCACCCCTGACTCCATCACCTGCTGCTGTGCATTCTGGGAGGCA
Organism: Oryctolagus cuniculus; assembly: GCF_051225735.1. Lineage (NCBI taxonomy): Eukaryota > Metazoa > Chordata > Mammalia > Lagomorpha > Leporidae > Oryctolagus > Oryctolagus cuniculus. The sequence continues at coordinate 4,296,715 of NC_142869.1, read as the reverse complement.
GCAGGTGATGGCTCAAGGACATGGGTCCATGCCACCCACGTGGGATCCCAGCTCTGTCCTGACTTGTGGGCATGTGGGTGGGACCTCGCCGTTCCCGGCTGCTTCTCTGTCTCAGGGAACGTGTCTTTTTCATGTTCTCCAACTCCACAAGCCCAGAAGGACCACTTCTGTAGAGGAGGCAGATCCCCTGTGGCCGGGGAACACACACATGCACACTCACACAGAGACACACATACACAGATACACACACACGCACACACACTCACACAGAGCTGTGCATGCTCTCGCATCCCTGCACAGGCCCACATGGGCGTGGCCTGGTCCCCGCGCTGCCGGGCCCCTCCCTCCTCAGTGTGTGTGCACTTCTTACTAGAAGGAAATACCCAAGACAACTCAGATTACGAAGAAAGTACGCTTGTGTTGGCTCACGCTTTTGGGGATTCCCAGTCTAAGATTGGGCAGCCCACTGGTTCAGCCTCCGACGATGAGGTTCCTGCGAATTCCCAAGGTGGTGCCGGCATTACTGGCAAGAGCAAGGGTGGCCGCTGCCAGAGCCACCAGGAGTTGGTCACGGGCCTGCACCCTGACGGTCCCGTCACTCACGAAGCCCTGCCTCTCGGTACGGTTCATGTGGGGCTTCGGCGACCACATCTTCAGCGTGTGGGCTTTGGAGGGGCATGCGGCCTCCACGCCAGCGTCCCAGCCCCCGCTGTGTGATGGGGCCCTGCACCCGGGGCCCCCATGGAGGGGCCCTCCCGTGTGCCCTTGCTCGAGGGGGCAGCACTCCGTTCCTCAGCAATGGCGACCATGAAAACTTTTTTCTAATGGGAGATACGAATTTATTCTTGCCAGTTAAGTCAGGCATTTATTTTATTAACTAATTGCCACAGGCACAAACTTACGCTGTTGGAGTGAGAAATGTGTTTGCAAGTCAAAAAAAGCCACGGTGTTTATAGGGTTGTGATCCTTGCCTAATGTGCTCCTGCTTAATTTACAGTGAATATTTAGTGTTTGTTGTGATAAAACGAGGCAGTTTGAGCTTACCCATCCAGTGGTGCTTTATCTCACTTTAGCCCCCCTTTATTTTGTATGGAGGTTCTTTTAAAAACTGTATTATTAGTCTTTTACGTGGTGGATGGTGTTCATTTAAAAGGGACGGAAAGGTGGCGGTGAAAAGGAAGTCGGTGGTTTTGTGTGTCCTGGAGCCACCCAGCTTTCCCTCACCGTTCGTCGGCAGCTGTGAGGGGTTCATCCCACGGGAGTGCTCCCAGCCTGGGCCGTGCACACCTGTTAGAGTCCCACAGCCATGCACACCTGTTAGAGTCCCACGCCTCTCTGGTGCACCTGCAGCCTTCACCTAACGTGGCTAGGGGGTGCTGGGCACAGCCCCACCTCAGTGCATTGGTGCCCCGTGGTTTTTCTGTTCTGCTTAGCGTTCTGTTGTATGGGGCGTCTTCCTGAACCATTGGGTCTCCCCGCACACCCTGTACGGCCGTTGATGACCGAAAGAAAGTGGTTTGCACGTTCTTAGTTGGAGGGCTGGGCCGTTGGGTTGTGAAGTGATGGTTTTTCTTGGCCTCTCAGCATCTGTGAATCCCCTAACTTCTCGTGGAAGAGAACATCGGGCGAGCCAGTTCCAGCTCCTGGGGAGGGTGTTGGGGTGTGTGAGTGAGGAGGGGGACCCCGCTGCTGGGTTGTGGAGGAGCAGCCTCCCTCTCCGGCCACCCCGGTCTGTGTGACACAGTCGCTGCCTTGGCTGCTGCTCGGGGCAGGGAAAGTGAGCTCGCGAGCGGAGCCTGCTCTGTTGCTCAGCTGCATTGGGGTGCTCGGGGAGGCTGTCTGAGGGTGCTGCCCAGGACGGGCACGAGCCCTGCTGAGAAGAGCGCCCCGGAGCCCGGGCCCCCTCATCTTTCTGACGTGGCCTAACCTGTCCTGGCTCCACCCTGCATGTTTATTAATATCTCTGAGGATCAAGGCTTCCTCCCAAAGCCCGAGGTGTCGCTAGCACCGCGGCTGCGTGGGCTCCCACAGTCCCGTCCTCTTCCCCACTGTTTCGGTGCTGTTTGAGGGGGTGTCCTGGAGGACCTCCCGTGGGACAGCCGGCTGTGCGGCTCTGGGCAGGCCGGGCCCCTCCTGGGACGTCTCCACGCTTGCCATCAACACCGGCCGGCAGGGGGTGTCCTAAGGTAGGTTCCAGGCGGCGGGCGGCCTGTGGCTTGTGCAGGAGAAAGTTGGAAAGTCCCAGAGCGTGCTGTAGACCACAGACTCGCAGTCTGCGACGCGGGCTGGCCTCGGGGGCAGGTTCTGAGCTCTCCCCGCGGAGGGAGGGACGCAGAGCGACCGTTGGCGCGTCCTCACTGGCCTTCCCGGCTGCAGGGAAAGGTGTTGGGGGCATCTGACCGGGTGCGGCCGTGGTCGTGGCCGTGGCGACTCACCTCGCCCCTGCTCTCTTTTCACAGATGCCTTCGTGAACAGCCAGGAGTGGACGCTAAGCCGATCGGTGCCGGAGCTGAAAGTGGTGAGTGTGACCCCTTCTGGCCTTGGTGGCTTTCGTCCCCTTCCCAAGGGGCCCAGAGCTGGAGCAGGACCGTGGTAACTGTGGGTGGCCCTGGGCAGGGCCAGGTGTGGTCTCATGTAGCTGTGATGGCCGCAGCAGCCACCCAGCCAGAGTGGGGCGGGGCCTGTCCTCCCCTGCCCTGTCCCTTGCAGCCGCCTTTGCTGTAAGCAGTGTCGCTGCTGACACACTTACACAATGCTGGCATGAAGTTAAGACTTTGGCTCTTCATTAGAAACTTCACCCATTCATGGAGATTCTGTAGAGCTTCAAATTGGCCCCTGTGCTAAGTGGCCTGCTGCAGCCACCCCTAGAAGTCCGCCAACGCCCCGTCCCCATCACAACTGGGAGAAGAGACAAATCCGACTTTTCCATGCTGGCCCCTGCTGCTGCCTTGCCCCCGTGTGCGTGAGTGTAGACTGCTCCTTCCCAGGGTGCTTACAGGACGGGAAAGGGGGCCGTTGGGCTTCCCAGGTCTGAGAGGAGAACGGCTAGGAACTAGGAACTTTGGGTCATTGAAGAGAGAGCCTGTGTGACTGTTGTCACCAGGAAGAACACCTGGTACTCAGCCTAAGTACCTAAGGATCCTGTGTGGGAGGTGCCTGACCTGGGGGGCTGTACTGCCTGGGCCCTCTTGTCCCCTGCTGCTGTGAGCCGTGGTCACCTGTGTCCCTCCCTTCCCCTGTCCCTGCTGCTGTGAGCCGTGGTCACCTGCATCCCTCCCTTCCCCTGTCCCTGCTGCTGTGAGCTGTGGTCACCTGTGTCCCCTCCTTCCCCTGTCCCTGCTGCTGTGAGCCGTGGTCACCTGCGTCCCTCTCTTCCCCTGTCCCTGCTGTGAGTCGTGGTCACCTGTGTCCCTCCCTTCCCCTGTCCCTGCTATGAGCTGTGGTCCCCTGTGTCCCCTCCCTTCCCCTGTCCCTGCTGCTGTGAGCTGTGGTCAGCTGGGTCCCTCCCTTCCCTGTCCCTATTGCTGTGAGCCGTGGTCACCTGTGTCCCCTCCTTCCCCTGTCCCTGTTGTGAGCTATGGTCCCCTGTGTCCCCCCTTCCTGTCTCTGCTGCTGTGAGCTGTGGTCAGCTGTGTCCCCTCCTTCCCCTGTCCCTGCTGTGAGCCGTGGTCCCCTATGTCCCCTCCTTTCCCTGTCCCTGCTGTGAGCTGTGGTCCCCTGTGTCCCCTCCTTCCCTGTCCCTGCTATGAGCCATGGTCAGCTGTGTCCCCTCCTTCCCCTATCCCTGCTGTGAGCTGTGGTCAGCTGTGTCCCCTCCTTCCCCTGTCCCTATTGCTGTGAGCTGTGGTCCCCTGTGTCCCCTCCTCTGTCTCTGCTGCTGTGAGCCGTGGTCAGCTGTGTCCCCTCCTTCCCCTATCCCTGCTGTGGGCTGTGGTCACCTGTGTCCCTCCCTTCCCCTGTCCCTATTGCTGTGAGCTGTGGTCACCTGTGTCCCCTCCTTCCTTTGTCTCTGCTGCTGTGGGCTGTGGTCAACTGTGTCCCCTCCTTCCCCTGTGCCTGCTGCTGTGAGCCGTGGTCACCTGTGTCCCCCTTTCCCTGTGCCCTGTCCATCTCCCCACAGCATTGACCTTTCTGTGCAGCACCTGCTAGCGGGCTTCCTCCCTGGTGGGAGACAGAGCGCCCCCTTACCCTGGTGCCTTGGTGGGAGACAGAGCACCCTCTTACCCCAGTGCCCTGTTGGGAAGCCCAGGTTCCACAGGCCGGGCAGCTATGTGCATTCTGTGGCCAGCATGCCGGGCGCAGGAGAGAGCTGTGGAGTGCACGGTGCAGGCTGGGCAGGGCTGTTACCAGCATGCTTCAAGGAGACTTGCCAGGTTCAGGTACACCTGCTGAGGCAGCCCAGGTGCCACGAGGTCCTGCCGTGAGCCTGAGGCCTCGGGCACGGTGCTTCCTGAGAGCACCCACTTTGACCAAGCATGCCTCAGTGCTTCACCACCCGTGGGAGTGAGGAGCCGGGGCCCACAGATGTGCAGAACTGGCCGTGGAGCCGCCGTCAGCCCGTGGACAGCTGGGCTTGACCTGAGGTCCACACTTCCACCCCACACAGTGGAGACCCGGCTCTCGGTGCTGCCCTGCGTGGCAGCCGCCGGCCCTGCCTGGCCGTGCAGTGCTGGGCTTGGTTTCTGCTGTTAAGTTCTGTTCGGTTGACACAGTCGCTGGGGCCGAGGCCGTCCTGCGTGTGGCCGTCACGTGTGAAGCCTGCCTGGGCGGCTCCGGGTGTTGCAGGTTCCCGGCCTGACGCTGAGGGTGCTTCCGCTGTAGCTTGTGTTCTGCTGTTTCTAGGATGAGTGTCGAGGAGCAGGCCTGCTCGCTCTCCCCTGCCGGATCTGAGGGCTTGTGTGCGTTCACCGGCAGGGCTGGGTCTGGCTCAGTCAGGCACTTGTTCTGCCGTTCTTCGGGGGTGGGGTCTTCGCCCTGCCCTGTGTGTGGATGGGTAGGACCCCACGGGACGTGAGCTGTGCAGCCGCCCAGGCCCCTCTCCCGTGGCATCCGCAGGCAGCTCGTGCTCTTGGCCACCCTCCACGGAGCTTGGGGTCTGCACGGAGCAGAAAGTGCCCCTTTGTGCTGGAAGGCGGCCTCCCAGTGCCCATAGGGCCGCGATTGTTTCCCACCCCGAGACAGGTGGCCCTTGAGGTCAGCGTCCTCGGCCCCCTGCCCCTGCTTCCCGTGGAGTGATGTCACAGCACAGCTCCAATGGACTCTTTATGGGGCATTTTGCAGGCCACCTTCTGGGAGCCTCGAGAGAAAGGCACTCAGTGTCTGTTCCTTGATGCCAGTGGTGGTGCCATGCCTTGGGCTTCTGAAGTGGTGTTGTCGCGCCATCAGTGACCCGTTGCTTTGGGTGCTGCCGGGGGTCCAGAGGCTGGCCCTGCAGGTGTGCACGGGCGGTGGCAGCTCACGCCTGCGCCTGGCTGGACGAGCAAATGCCCCTGCAGAGGGTCTCGTCGCCCCCTGTTGGTGTGATGGCTTCCGGCTCCCAACTGGGATTTTCACAGATGAGGTCAGTTTTCTTCTCCGCAAGGCCCACATGGAGCAGGTACGCAGTGAAGTGTGGGGTGCTGGGAAGCAGGCTAGAAGGACCGCACGCCCTTCGTCCTCTCCTGATGCAGAAGGGCCCAGCTCAGGGCCCGAGAGTCCACGGCCCCGCACAGACAGCACGCGGTAGCAGTGCCGGCCATGGGGTTCCCTGGCCATCAGCACGCCTCGCTCTCCCCCACACTGGGTGGATCCCTGCTCCGCCTCACTCTCCCCACGCTGGGTGGATCCCTCCTCCTCCTGGCTCTCCGCCATGCTGTGTGGATCCCTCCTTGGCCTGGCTCTCACCCATGCTTGGTGGATCCCTCCTCCATCTCGCTCTCCCCACGCTGAGTGGATCCCTGCTCTGCTTCACTCTCCTCCGCTTGCTCTCCCCACCTGGGTGGATCCCTCCTCCGCTCGCTCTCCCCACGCTGGGTGGATCCCTCCTCCGCTCGCTCTCCCCACGCTGGGTGGATCCCTCCTCCGCTCGCTCTCCCCACGCTGTGTGGATCCCTCCTCCGCTCGATCTCCCCACGCTGGGTGGATCCCTCCTCCGCTTGCTCTCCATGCTGGGTGGATCCTTCCTCCTGGCTCTCCGCCATGCTGTGTGGATCCCTCCTCCGCTTGCTCTCCATGTTGGGTGGATCCCTCCTCCGCTCGATCTCCCCACGCTGGGTGGATCCCTCCTCCGCTCGCTCTCCCCACGCTGGGTGGATCCCTCCTCCGCTCGCTCTCCCCACGCTGGGTGGATCCCTCCTCCCAGCTTCCTGAGTCTTTCCCTGCTTCTTTCCTCCCCTGCCGTCGGCTGTTAGTTTCCACCCGAGCTTCCAACAAAAATGACACCTGTCGTGGTGCAGGACTGGGGAACCCGTCTCCTGCCCAGGACCATTTGGCCATTTCTGCAGTCATTGGCTGACCATAGAAAATTCTCAACCTGAAAATTGGCCCGCCCTGGCTGTATTGAGTTCTGAGTCCAGTCAGGCCAAATGATTCTGTGGGCCGTATACAGCCCAAGGGTCGGATGGCACCCACCCCTGGTCGACTGCTGATGCCGAATAAAGCACCCTCCCAGCCGACCCCCCCAGCCCTTGCACCCTCCCAGCCGCCCCCAGCCCTTGCACCCTCCCAGCCCCCCCAGCCCTTGTACCCTCCCAGCCGCCCCAGCCCTTGCACCCTCCCAGCCGACCCCCCCAGCCCTTGCACCCTCCCAGCCGCCCCAGCCCTTGCACCCTCCCAGCCCCCCCAGCCCTCCTTGCACCCTCTTACCCCCCCCCCCCCGCCCCGCCTTCCTTGCGGGAGCGCAGTCCCACCTTCATCACTCAGGAAGGGAGACAGGCGCAGGTGCAGGCTGGACACGGTTTGATCTCACAGCGTTTCTGTCCCAGGAAGGAGAAACTCAAATCTTAATTAAAAATTTAATTCCACGGCATATTTTTCTGGATTCTTCTCAGCGTGAAGCTGGCAAACAGTAGGTACCCTGGAGCAAGAGAATAATTAACAGGTAGCGTCCTCAGACTAAAGGGCCCGAGGCGAGAAGCCGAGGTCGGCTAAGATGGTGGGGAAGCAGCTTTATTCAGGGTCTGGCTCTGGCTGCAGTGGTGGAGCCTCCCGCGTCTCCTCCTCGGCCTGAGTCTGTCATTCTCTCTTTCAGGCAGAGCACCGAGTGTCTGCCTCGGGCTGGGTGCTGTGTCGGGGTGCGGCGTCCCCGCCCTGGAGGAGTCGTGAGCACTGGAGAGAGGCTGGCGCCCTGCAGGTGGACGAGGGCGCCCAGTAGAGCGTCCTGCTGAGCAGGGCTGGCAGGGCCTGACAGGCCGCCGATGGAGGCCTTAGGAAGGGGCGGGTCATCCTTAGGGCCGCCGTAGGGAAGACTGGCAGCGGGCAGATGGACGGCAGACGCTCGGTGGAGCCCACGGAGGCCGGGACGGCCCTGGTGAGGGCCAGTCTGCTGCTTGGAAGACGGAGTGTCTCCAGAGCCTCTGTCCCCGCCCTCCTCCACAGGGCGCTGACGGCGTGGGAGGCCGCGTCCTCAGACCTGATGGCCTGCAGGGGCCCCACCTCCTGATGCCAGCACCTCGGGGGGACACACACTCAGACCACCCGGAAGGCTTCTGAGAGGCGTGGGCGAGGGCCAGGACGGGCCGTGGATTTCCGAAAGGTCGCCTGGCTGAGGAGTGGAGGCTCCGGGCCACTGGGAAGGGGAACCTGTGGACAGAGAACTTATTTACCACATCCTGTGCCAAACCTGCCTCTCCTTGTTTGTGCTTCCAGTGACTGGCGCCAGCCAGGCTTCCCCTCCCCTCTACTTCTCATCTTTACTCCCACCCCCCCATCCACCCCATCCCACCCCACTCCCATCCACCCCACCCCATCCACCCCACCCCACTCCACCCTACTCCCATCCACCCCATCCCACCCCATCCACCCCACCCCACCCACCCCACTCCCATCCACCCCACCCCACCCCATCCATCCCACCCCACCCCACCCCATCCATCCCATCCCACCCCACCCCACCCCATCCACCCCACCCACCCCACCCCACCCACTGATCCATGCATCCGTTCACCTATCCTTCCGTCCCCCATCCATCCATTGCTCCATCCACTCACACAGTCACCCATCCAATCCATGTTCATCAGGACCTCATGGGCCACTGTCAGGACTGTGTAAGTGCAGGAATCATAGTTGGCGCCCTCGGCAGTATATGAAGACACAGATTTTGACTTTCAGGGACCACAGTGTAGTGCAGTGACAGCCAGAGCGTCTCCCGTCCCAGGTCCCAGTGCAAGGCCTCCTGAGCGTGCAGGGGAAGGGTGGGGAAACCTCCCAAGGAGAAAGCAAAACCGACCCGGCGACGGGGTCCCAGGTGAGCGGAGGAGTGCCAGGTCCCAGACCTCCCTCCCGGCCTGTTTCTCCGTAGCAGGATTGCGTGTGGCAGTTCAGGGAGGGAGACAGATTGTTCCAAAGCCATGGGCACTTTGGCCTGCAGCGGCCTCCCCAGGCCGTGAACCGAGGGGGTGGCGTTTTCCTCGTGGATTTCAGAGGTGATCCCCGTCATCCCGTGCGGGCGACGACTCCCGAGATCCTCGGGGGGAAAGGACTCTGCCATGACGTGGTGGCGTCTGCTCAGGGGGCTTCCGGCACTTCCCAGCCGGGGATGGGGCGGCTCGGGGCGGCCAGCGGCCAGGCAGGGATGTGGTGGTGGAGGACGATGAGCAGCCGGGGGGAGGGGAAGGCGAGGTGTGGCCGCGTTGAGGTGCCGAGTGCCGGGTAGATGGCGCACAGGGCCTGTAGCTCCCGCGGGAGAGGCTGTCGCGCGTGGCTTGGTGACGGGGGCCGTGCTGGACCAGAGTGGGTGCGTTAGTGCTGGGATCAGCTGCAGGGCTGGGGCAGGGGCCCTGCACAGCACGCGTGGGACACAGGCCAGAGGGTTTAGGAAAGAAAGTCGTGAGTGACCTCGTGGGTCGCTCCTTGGAGTCTTGCAGTTGGGTGGAGGTGGGAGGGACGTCAGGAAGTGGGAGGAAGACGGGGCAGGCCTGGCTCTGGTGGGAGGGGCAGCGGGGGCTGGGGTGCCCCGGGTCTGTGGTTGGGTCCCTGGTTGATGTTTGCAGAAATAACTGATTTGACTGCTCTCCACCTGCCGCGTCCGTTCCTGGTTCTGTTCTCCTGCAGGTGGAGGAGGAGGAGGAAGAGGAGGAAGGCTTTGATGAGCAGCTCCCCCAGAAGGCAGTGGGGGTTGAGGTTCCCCGGGCCCACCTGAGCCCAGGTGCCCGTGGTGTTACCCCGGCAGCTCCTTGTGTAGCCTCTGTGCGCTCAGCCTTGTCTGCCTGGCTGCTGTTAGTCCTGGGCCCTCCTGTCTCCTGCCCCTCGGGGTTGATTTCCACTCAGCACAAGCCTGCAGGCCCCCCTGCTGCCACCCCCACAGCCCAGCCCTGCCTTGCTGTCCTCATGCTGGGGGCTCTGCTCCCCCCACCCCTGCCCTCCTCTCTCCTCTAGCCCACCCTCAGGACCTACCCCACGTCATCAGGGGGGGGCTGTGCATCCCACCCCACCGTGTCACCCGGAACCCTCCTGAGTCTGCGGAGGGCGTGAGGGCCTTGTGGGCAGCTGATGCGGCGTACACATCCCCCACGTAAACCACACGCGTGTTAGCCACCGAGTGCCAGACCAGGCCCAGGGTTTGTCCCAGCAGCGCGACGTGTGGACAGCTGACGCGGGCCTCGGGCCCCTGGGCTCCAGGCGAGTTTCCTGACTCGGAGCCGTCTGGCTGCCCGTGTTGGTCAGGGCTCTGTTCAGGGCACCGTGTATTTCAAGGTCTGAGAGAGCGCATGGCTCACTGGTCCCTAACGCTTGTCCTTTTCTTTGTTTCAGGGAATTGTGGGTAACTTGGCCAGCGGCAAGTCCGCCCTGGTGCACCGGTACCTGACGGGCACGTATGTGCAGGAGGAGTCCCCCGAAGGTATGCTGTGTGGCAGGCAGTTGGGTGCCAGCCTCAGAGAGCGTAGGGGCAAATGTGTCCTTAGCGTGTTCTAAATCGGTGCCCTGGTGGGTCACGTATGACGACAGCCATGAAGCTCACCGAGCAGTAAGGCCCGGGGGATACTGGTTTCTCTGGAAGATCCCTAGCGAGCCTGTGGCATTCGGAGCAGCAGCGTAGAACCAAGACGTTCTGCTGCATTTACGTCTCCCCTGATGATCCTGTCCTTTCAAACTGGCAGTCCCAGATTACTGCTTTAAGTATTGGGTGGACATTTCTCCGATGCGGGAATCGAGTTTACTCGTGGTTCGTACGCAGGGTTCCTCAGCCGTAGGTCAGGGTAAGGCTTCCCGACAGCACCGCCATTGTTTGAGTACGTGTCCCCCCTCCCCCCCTTATGCCGTATTCTAAACATGTAATAATCATTTTGCATGCAAATAAGATGTTTATTTTTGCCATTAGGCATTTGCCTCTTTAGTTAACACATCCACATTTTATTTTTTGCTCTAAGTAAAATTTACGCAAAGGACAGGCGGCCACGCTGTGGCTCCCGCGTGCCCTAACCGAGGGGTAGCTCTGGGGAAGGATGTTTTGCTCTCCGTGTAACTCTTGTAAATGCGACTCTGAGACGCTGAATCTCTGGTTCCTTCCTTCTCTCACTGGCTGTTCCCTTCTTTGCAGACTTGGACGCAGGTAACTATGCCTCCCCTCACGGCAGCGCGTGTCTTGTTCCCAGAGAGAGCAGGGGCGCCCCCTGTGCTGTAGCGTCCCCTCCCCCCTCGTTACGTGTGCCATCCTGTTTCCTTTTCATTGACCCTTCTTTATTTAATTAATTAATTTGCTTTTCGGTTCAGTTCGACATTTCACCCTGTTTTGTCCCTTAGATGTCTCCGTAGCAGTAGTCGGTCCTGAGCAGCCTGCCACATCCCCTGTAACACCCGATCTGTTCTCACCTCTCGTCCTGGAAACCGCGGGGCCGGTCCGGCTCTGCAGGGGGCTCGGGCACGGCTGGGCAGAACGGGGCCGGGGTGGGTGGTCGTGTCCGCAGCCCGCCTGCTTTTCCCGTTTATTCCCTTTGAAGTGACCACTTGGGAAGTGATGATTTAGGGAGCTGAGAGGCGGGGGCGGGGCCTGTGGGGCAGGTGCGGGCAGAGGCAGGGCCGTCTGAGGTCGGAGCCTGGGGTAAGGTTGGCGTGGCCCTCACTGCACTGTCGGTGCAGCTCCCTGGTGGGGTGTGGCCCTGGGCCTTGCCGTTGGTTCGTGGTTCTGTCCGGGGGTGTGTGTCAGCCTCTGGTGCTGAGACGGTCCCCGGAGCGTGTGGAGCTGCGTCCTGGAGCTCCCCCTCACGTGGAGGCGCCTGCTCTTGTGCAGGTTGAAGGCAGCCGGTGCTGGTGAGGGTGTGCGTCTGCCTCGGCTGCAGCAGCGTGGGGGCCGCCTTTGCCGGGTCCCCGGCCTTCACCCCTGCACTCTCGGGGGCCCCTGGCTTTGTAGCTGCTCTGTCTTCCCCAGCTCTCACAGCGCGTGGCCGGTGCGGGAGCCCAGGCCCGGTGTCGCGCTCTGGTCACTGCGTGGCTTCGGCCCTTTGCCCTTTCACTGTCCGCAGTTTGTTTCCGTTGCATTTGCACCTGGCTGTGATTTTTTTTTTTTTTTTTGCAAGCTATAATGGGCCCATGGATTAAAAATGCATTTAGTGTATTGTGAAAGGCAGAGAGGGAGACACTCAGAGGCCTCCCATGTATTGATTCACTCCCCAAATGCCCGCGGCAGTTACGGCTGGGCCAGGCTGAAGCCAGGAGCCCAAGGACTCCAGCCAGGTCTCCCACAAGGGCGGCAGGAACCCAAGTACTTGAGCCGTCACCTGCTGTCTTCCAGGGCGCACCCCAGCAGGAGGCTGGAATCGGCCTCAGAGCCAGAACTAACCCAGGCACTCCGAACGCAAGGTGCACGTTAACCAGCGGGCCAGACGCCACCCCGAGGGGCCCGGACCTTGACGACCACAGCAGCGTTTCCCGAGACTGTCCCTGCGTCAGAACTAGACACTGTGCCATGGGGTGACCTCAGGTGTGACCACCAGCAGCCTAGCTGCGTTGGTTTATCAAGTAATGCGTTATGTTCCGTTGAAACGGCGTGGCGCTCTGAGTGGTTTATGAACACCTGGTCCTACGGGGCAGGAGTGTGTGGAAGAACATCCTCCCCTTGGCTCTGCAGAGCAGCTGTGGCTCCTTGACCCCCTGGGCCTCTTCTCCCTCCCTCGCTCTGGGAGCTCGTCTCCCCCCCCCCCCCCGGCAAGTGGGGTGTCCGCAGGGCCAGGGAAGCGTAGAGCAGTGCCACGTCCAGGCTCACCCCAGTGGGGATGTGTTAGGGCCCTACAGGAGCCAGGAGAACTGTGCAAACAGTGCGCGCTGCCTTGCGCCGGGAGCCCCTCCGCCCTGGTGAACTGGTGTGCCCTGTGCTCACAGTCTAGAGCTGAGGAGGCAGCCTCTGTCCGTCTCTGAAGTGTTTACCTGCTTGTTTATTTGAGAGGTACACACACGCGTGTGCACGCACACACCAACACACACCCAGTTCACTCTCCAGATGCCTGCAGTAGTCGGGCTGGACCTCAGTCCTGGTCTCCCACACAGGGGCGGGGACCCAAGCACTCGCATTCCTGCGTTAGCAGGAAGCTGAAATCCGAGCGGAGCCAGGACTGGACCCCAGGCAGGCACGCGGGCTCCACAGCTGACATCCTGACCGCCCTCTGCCCCCCGTCACAAGACCCGGCGCTGAGTGCTGCTTCCCGTCCCGTGCCCTCTGACCCCGGGAAGTGGCAGGAGGAAATGCTGCCGGGTTGATGGGGAGAGAATGAGCGAGCAGAGCCGTGGTTCCCTCACACTGGGGTCTTCTCACCCTGAAACTCCCACGTGCAGAACGTCCTGGAGTCGGGATGCGGTTTTCCGTGTCGCCACCCAGGTGTGGCGGGATCCCTTGGCGCGGCTGCGGGGTCCGTTTGTCCACAAGGGTGCGCCCCGCTCTTCTGTCTGCACACCGCGTTCTGCTTCCACCAGTGCCTGCATGGGCTTCGTCTCCGTACCCATCCTGACCCATGGATGGGTGTCCAGGTTGCAGGGGAGGGACTTCCTGTTCCCAGATGGGTCCCTGTTGCTGAAGCACTTTGGGTACAGAGCCACCCCCAGACGCCAGCCTGTGCGTCCAGCCGCGGCCGGAGGGTGATGGCTACTGTCTTCCTCGTGTGATGCGTCATGGCTGACGCTTTTTCCCTGTGGAGGTGGGAGCTGGCTCGCAGGATTTTAGATCATTTTACAGGTTGAGTTCAGGCAAGGGGCTGATGTGAATCGATATTTTTCAAGGACTGAATTAGCAGCACGATAGTGGGTAACGCAGTGGGGAGCCTGTGAGTCTGTGGAAGCAGTTGTGGAGTGGAGTGCAGATGGCCTCTTTATTGTGTGCGTGCACACGCGTGTACACACGTGGGCACATACATGTGCCTTAGACTCCAAGGGCGGCTCTAACACGGTACGACACTGAGAAGCTTAAAATGGAAGTTTTTCTCTCGGTCTGGAGGCTGGAAGTCCTCTCTCCAGGGCCGGCAGGGTTGGTTCCTTCGCAGGAGTCCGGGCGGGGGGGGTCTGCCTGGGGGTTGTCAGCAGCCCTGGGCTCGTCGACCCGCCACTGCGGCCTTTGCTGCTGCCATCATGGGCGTTTTCCTGTGTCCCCGTGCCCCTCTTCTTATAGGGACGCCCGTCCCTGGATTAGGGGCCGCCCTGTTCCAACACGACCTCATCTGAACACAATCCCGTGCACAGAGACCCTGCCTCTAAAATCTCCTCGCGGGTACCCAGGGCTGGGGCTTGGGTGCGTCCTCCGGGGCACACCTGCAGGATTTGGACGGGAGCTGCACGCAGAGCCGTGCAGCTGGGCCCCGTCACTGCGGCCATCGCCGTTCCCCCATGATGTACAGCGGCCCTGCCGGACACCGCAAGACCTCACGAAGACCCGACCAGCTTGCGTGGATCTGCACGGCTCCGAGGAAGGTTCGCAGCTGAGAGAGCAGTTGGCGGTCACTCCTGTGCCGCCGGGCCCGTTAACGGCTGCTGGTTAGAGTTGTGTGTGGCTCTTGGGGCGTGGATTTCGTTTCGCTCCTCGGTGCTTCCACGCCTCATACCCTCCGTGTGTGCTGCCTCACGTGAGGCGCTCGGAGGTCAGCTCTCCCGTCCCCGAGGAGGGAACCAGGTTGGGCAGGTGTCCCATGGGAGGGTGGACAGCGTGGTGTCCTCCGGAGATGGCACAAGTTCAGGACTGAGTCCCTGCCCCGAGACCTTGTTCCGGGGGACACCTCTCCCTGTCTTAGTCCTGGCCCCCGGCACTGGGGGTCGCGAACCCCACGGAGCTGGGCAGAGCGGCTCCTGTGGAGGGAGCCAGGAGATTGGAGTGGGCGGTAGATTAAACAAGATTTTAAGGCTGGGAAAGAGAAACCAAAGAATGCTTCTGAGACCCTGCTTCCTAGCATCGTATGATTAAATTGCTCTAAACTAATTTTCACTGAATTCTGAGCTGTTAAATACACCAGGAGCACAGGGTGGGGTTGGGCTGGCAGTTAGCTCTCGTTCATCCCAGACCTGGACTAAACCCACGTCCAGATGCAGAAGAGTTAGAGGGGGCAGGGCTGCGGCCACCGCGGCGGGGCACTGGAAGCAGCTGACCCTGCCGTTTCTGGGTCGTCACGAGCTCACTTCCTCGGGGGCCTGTTCCTTCACTGGTGGCGTCTTTGGTTTCTCCTTGGCTCTTAAACCAACCCAGATTTGGGGGCAGAAAGCTCCGGGGGCATGGCAGCCCCGAATCTGTCCCAGCTGACAGCCAACGGGTTCCTGGCTGGGGACAAGCTCCTGGGAGGCTAGGCCTGCCCCTCTTCTCCCCTCCAGGAGGGTGACCCGTGAGCCTGTCTCCCTGCTGGCTGGATCTGGTCTGTGCAGAGTGACCAGACAGGTGCCGGGGAACCTGGAGCTCTCCCCCGGCATCGGAGAACATCGGTGCTAGGAGTTTGGCCCAGAGAAGACGCAGGCAACTGGCAAGAGCAGGCCCTGGGTGGCAGGTGGACCTCCCTCCATGGGGGTTGTCCCGTGTCCAGAGAGGAGGGACTGAGGGAGCCTCAGTCAGGCTAGCAGGAAGAGCTTAGATGCTTGGAGTAACAGCCTGCTGGATACGGACAGGTCTCGTGCAGGGGACGATGCGTAAGGCGAGAGGGACCCCTTGGCGCAGCTCGAGACAGGCATGTGTCTGCTTTGTATGTCAGTTACAGGGAATTCTGAAATGTGGTTCCGTTCCGTGCTGGGGCAGCAGCAAAGTGCTCCAGGCACGTGTCAGCTCTCCTGGGCCTCCCAGAGAAGCTAGGGCCGTCCTTGGGTTCAGCTGTGTATGTCCACGTTTGATAAAGGCTTGGAGGTTCCACAGCAGGGGAACTGACCACTTCCTGGACTGTGCTGGTTGGGTCTTGAACGACTGGGTAACATGCTCTTTAGAGATTGTGAGCGGAGGGGCGGGTAAGTCACCACCTGTGACACTGGCCTCCCATGTGGGTGCCAGTTTGTGTTCCGGCTGCTCCACTTCCTATCCAGCTCCCTGCTAATGTGCCTGAGAAAGCAGTAGAAGATGGCCCAAGTGCCTGGGCCCCTGCACCCACGTGGGAGACCTGGAAGAAGCTCCCAGTTCCTGGCTTTGGCCTGGTCCAGCACTGGCCATTGTGGCCATTTGGGTAATGAATCAGTGGATGGAAAATATCTCTGTCTGTCCTTCTCTGTAACTCTGCCTTTCAAATAAGTAAGATCTTAAACAAAAATAATAAAATAAAATAAAAAATAAAAGGTTGGGGGAGCCGTGGCTCTGTGGAAGGGCTGCGTGGTTTCAGGAACAGTCCGGGGTGGGGACGAGAGGGAAGCCAGCCGAGAGGTCCCGGAACCCTGGGATGCACAGCTAGGTGCTCCCTCACTCCACTGTGACCGAGCCTTCCTCCTGCCTGGACCTGAGGGTGCAAAGCTGGGGCTCCCAGCCCATCTCAGCGACCTACTGGTCAGTGGGTGACCCACCCCCGTGAATTCCCCGCGTCTGCCTCACAGCCGCAGGACCCCGCAAAGTGAACAGGAGCAGCGCCGCAAGGCAGCAATCGGCGGCCCCCACCCACCGGCTTCCCGTCTGCTCTGTTCCCGGTCAGCCCCAGCGTCCAGCCCCTCTCACAGTGTGGCTGCAGGCCATGGTGACGGTCCCTGATGGTCTCCAGCGTGGGTTCCTGGGCCCCGATGGCAGAATCGTCCAGGGTAAAGCTCTGAGCTGGAGAGACTAGCTCAGTGTACGAGGCGCCCGGGCACCTCGTACGCTCTGGAAACTGGAGAAAACACTGGACATGAGGGCTGACCCTCCCTGCTAGGTTTTCCTGGAGTCACCAGGGTCTTGATCCTCTCATTCCAGCATCTCTGAGGTCAGCCCATGCTCTGCTGAGGTGGGGGCCCTGGGGTTTTCCAGTGCGATTTTGAGTCTGGCTGTTTGTCCCTAGCTGCGGCTGCCGCAGGCTGGAGAGTCCTGCTGGTCACTTGTTCCGGCCCGAGCACCTGCAAGCTGCGGGATGCCTGCAAGCCGCCGTCCCTGTCACCCCGCCAGCCTCACAGGACCCTGCCTGGAGCTGCTTCCGAACAGATGCGCTGGTCTCAGATATTTGGTTAATGAATGTTTACTTTGTTTCTTAGAAACAACCCGCGCGGTAAACACGCAGCCCGGTTTCTGGGACACAGAAATGTGTTTAAGCTGTCAGCTCCAAAAACCCTTTCCAAGTCCAATAAACTCTGCAGAAGTTTTGTCAGCTTCCACTGCTGCACAGATGTGAGGCCTTGTCTCTGCAGCTCTTCTTGGGTCCTGTTTAGTGTTCCAGTGGTGAGGGCCAGGGGAGCAGGCTCTGCAGAACTCCAGTAAAATTTGTGCTGGTTTGAAAGGTGGCCACTTAGATTTTTCAGCGTCAATTTTATGTTATTTATAGCCAGGTGATGATATGATAAGCATGGGGTAATTCTTTTTTAACAAGGATTTTTTTTTCTTTTTTTGGTGACCCTTGAGAGTATGATCCTGCTGGTAGGTGGGTTTTCTAGCTAAATCAGTAGTCGGTTCAGCCACTTTCACTGATGACTTCCGGTGCCAACCCGATCTCTTAACCATGCAGACATCTTTCTCCTTTCTCATGGTCTTTACGAAACGGTTCAGGGACTCCACCCTGTAATGCATGAGCCGCTTGAGGGTCCGGGGAGGCTGTCCTAAGACAGGTGGAGGGGGCCGCACGGTTCCTGGAGCTTCACAGGGGTCGTGACCAAGACGCAGGTTCTGTTTCACTCGGGGCAAGAACAAGAAGCCGTGAACTGAGTGAAGAGGCCGCCGCGGTTTTGGCTGTGGCAGAATTGGCAGAACAAAATGTGTTTCTGACTTGGTCGTTTGGAACTCAGAACACATCGTCCCATATTTTTATCATTAATGCAACAAGAAATCCAGGGCTTACTGCGCTGGGCACTGGGCCTGTGGCTGGGCTGCATTCCAGAGAGAAGTTTCTGGACAAAGCTCTGATTCCAGGTGGCGATTTACACCTGTCTCCACGAGGGCCTGTGACTTCTCGGAAGAGGGCAGTGCCGGGCAGGAGTCTCAGCTCCTGGGCGACACAGTCGTCCCCTCCGACTCACAGGGCCCAGGGGTAGGACAGCGCACGCTGTGGACAGAACTGGTGCTTTCCCAAGAAGCTCATGGCACCGCAAACTCTTCTCAGTAGGCAGGAGGAGACTGGGGGCCCGTCAGTGTCACCCCGAGGTGTTGGCGCTGGGGGTGCGCCACCCTCTCGTCCCAGAGGAACAGTCACTGGACCCATCAGAACCGAGCCTTCGGGGCCTGCCTGCGCCTTCTTGGTGCTGGCCAGCTCCTGTTGCGGGCCGTTGACTGGCAGCCGACCGGCCTGCCGCTTGCCTGGGCAGCTGCCCGCTCTGAGCTGGAGGGTTTGTTCAGCTAGGCCACGCTGCCTTGGTTGCGAGGAGCGAGCAGTTGACGAATTTCCACTGCCTTAAACACAAAGGAGGGCTTTATTCATCTGTGTACCTGGAGCGGCCCGTGGGATGGGTTCAGCTTTAGGAAGACCCTCATGCCTCGCCCCCGTGAGGTCACCAGGGACCTCTGCCTGCCGTCTCTGGCCTGTGTTAGGCTTGGTGCTCAGCGGGGCCTCCCCACTTGGAGGCAGACCGTTCGCACCTTGGTGCCTTGGTGGCCCTGGGTTCCAGGAAGAGAGGAAGCCTTGGGTGTGCTTTGTTCTCAGTGACTCCCGCAGAAGACTCAGGGGTGGTTCTGATTGGCTCTGATTGTATCACATGCTTTTCTCCAAGCCAGTCAAGATTGTCCAGGGTCTAAGGGAATGTTCTGATTGGCCAGTCCCTTGGAGTGGGGCAGTGATGTCAGCCTAGTTGAGCTATTGGCTTGAGCAGGGAGCACTGCTGTTCATAGAATGAGATTAGGGAGATAGTAGGCCCTGGAAAAAGGGTGGGAGACAGATCAGGCCCTGTGTGCGACGGTCATTGCCTTTCAGGGTCTAGCCAGGGAGAGACTGTGTTGTGCTGCACGTCTTCTCCCTAATTCATGGCCGTGTTCTCAGTTTCCACTGTGGGACTCGGGTGCTGTAGAGGTGCCCGGGGCACGGATTGAACTCCACCAAAGCTGTCTCCGGCAAAGGGCGCTCCATGACTTCACCATCTCGGGCTGCGGCCTCTGACTCTTTCAAGTGGTTTCCTTCTTGGTCGTTGTCTTTTAAGGTTATTTATTTAAGAGGCAGAGTTACAGAGAGAGGGGGAGAGAAAGATCTTCCGTCTGCTCGTTCGCTTCCCAAATGGCTGGAACGGTTGGAGCTGGGCCAGCCTGAAGCCAGGAGCTTCTCCCAGGTCTCCCACATGGGTGCAGGGCCCGTGCACTTGGACCATCTTCTGCTGCTTTCCCAGGCCAATAGCAGTGGGGCAACTGAGGCTTGAAACTGATGCCTACATGGAATGCTGGCGCCGCAGGCAGAGGCTTGTCCTCCACCGTAGCGCTGGCCCTCCCTTCAAGGGGACACTTAGTTTTGTGGCTGTTACACACCCTTTGAATCTCACAGGTCAGCACACTGGGTTATTTTTCTACATCGCCCAGGACAGGGGAGAGACTTTTGTTCAGTGGGCACTGGTCCAGCCCTTGGGGTTGAGAGATTTCTGTGGAAGGCCCTGCAGAAAGAAGAGAGGGTGGTCTGAGGCCAGCCTCAGGTGTATCAGAAGAGGAATGAAGTGTCGGCTTCCGGGATGGGCGGTGCCAGGCAGGATTCTGAGGCGGGATCTAGCTAGCAGCAGGCACTGCTGACGCCTGCCCTGGGGCTCCAGATGGCATCTCTGTTCTGGGGCCCTGAGGGCAGCGTGCGTGGCCAGCATTTGTTTCTGAGCCCATTTGTTACTGTTTTTGCTTTTTGTTTGTTTGAGTTTTTTTTTTTTTTTAACTTAAAGTTTATGCTACCACAAACAAAATAAGAAGAAAAACCCCCTCTACCTCTGGTCTTTGAGAACGAACAGTGCAGGGGCCGTGTGGGTGGTGTGCCTGGAGGGCCCGTGGTGACAGGGACCGACACACCGGGCGCCTGGGTTTCTGCTGGTGAAGAAGGGAGGTTCGGAGCGACCGGAAGAGCCGTCAGCCCCAGATGTGGTGCACCTGCAGCATCTGGAGGTGGAGCAGCTGCTGGAGCGAGGTCCCGCGCACCACCAGGGAGAGGGAGGAGAGGGCCCAGGCCCGGGTAGAGGGCTTAGGAAGGGGGTCAGGGATCTCCCCCACCCCTGCCCGGCAGGCTCCTGACAGGTGGTTAGCAGGTGCGCTGGCTTTGGAGAGGAACTTAAGGGGACCAAGTAGAGGATTCCCCGGCCATCTCCGGACCCTGCAACAGATGCGCACCATGGTGGAGAAGAGCTGCCCAAGAGGTTTGCCACAGAACCCTCTGTGCCTGGCTCTTGTGCCCTTCGGGAGTTTACTAGAGCTGAGAAAACCTGGCCTGGGGCGCGTTCGGGCCCTCCAAGGCCGTGTGCCGGCACCACGTGAGCGCTGACCTCATCTGGGAAGCCCTGGCGAGCCCGCTGGTGCAGGAGGTGCCCTCGAAGGAGCTGCTGCCTTGCAGAGTGGGCTCAGCCCAGCGCCCACACCCCTCACCCTGAGAGGAAGGCCCGGGGGTGATGTCCCTGCCAGCTCTGGATGGGGGAGTGGCTCGGGTTCGTGGTGCTCAGCAGCTCCGGGTGCTGGTTGCTCTCTGTCCTTTCACAGAGGGAGTTCACGGAGTCCTGCTCTCTGATACAGAAGCAGCTGGCAAAGCTCTCGCGTCGGCCCATGTAGCTGCTGCCACTCTTTTTAGTCTCTCTATCTCTTTCTTTATTCTCTCTCCCTCTTTTTGTTTTAAAGATTTATTTATCCCCAAATAACCACAGTGCCCAGAGCCAGGCCAGTCTGGAGCCAGGAGCTTCTTCTGGGTCTCCCACGTGGGTGCAGGGACCCAAGCACTTGGGCCATCTACTACTGCTTTCCCAGGCCATAGCAGAGCTGGATCGGAAGTGGAGCAGCCAGGACTGGACCCAGTGCCCATAGGGGATGCCGGCACTGCAGGCGACGGCTTTACCTGCTACGCCACAGCGCTGGTCACCTGGTCACCCCACAAGTCAGCTTTTCATATGTTCTTTGCACGGGGAAGCAGCAGCTGGAACTGCACGCTCCAGGGGCTGGGAGCCTGTTCGCCTTTTGTTGGCACCGAGTCCCTTGCCAGAGGTGGCTGATGGCACCGCGCACACTCCCGCACCCGCCCTGCCTCTGTCCTCTCCGTGGGTTCTAGGGTCCTGCCCGAGGACACGCGTCCCGGGCCGTGGTAGTGTTAGCCTCTCAAGGCAGCCTTGTGTGTGACCACATGAGGTGGGGAGTTAGGCTCTCACCCCTGAATCTGCCCTGCTGTTTGGTTTACCTTTTTATGATGTTGGTAAAGCTAAAAATAAATGCACACTGTATTAAAAATAAGGCACCTAGCCTTAAGCGCATTTTCTAAATGTGCCTGGGTAAATCTATTTGGTTTACCAAGCTGGCTGTTACAGAGAGCTCGGGTGCTCAGATGGTCTTGTACGGCCCCAGTAGTGGGTGCTGGGGGCCTTCGTACCAACGCTTCACTTACTTACTTACTTTTAAAGATTTTGTTGTTGTTTATTTGAAAAGCAGAGTTACAGAGGAAGAGAGAGATCTTCATCCACTTGTTCACTCCCCAAGTGGCCACAACAGCCAGTGCTGGGCAAATCTGGGTCTCCATCCCCGTGTCCTGCTTGGGGGCAGGGGCCCAAGCACTTGCTGCTCTCCCAGGCGCATTAGCAGGGAGCTGGATCGCACGTGGAGCAGCTGGGACTTGAACCTGCGCCCGTATGGGAAGCCAGCATCGCAGCACTATTTTTGTCTTTATTTGGTCGAGTTGCTTCTGGGGGAGGCCCTCGTTTTGTGCCTGTTTCCTTCTTCAGCGTGGTGGTTGCCTGCTGCCCCTCGCCAGCCTAGCTGTCCTGGCCTTGAGTGCGGCCACGTCTGTGCCTGCCACAGTGCCCGGCCGTGAGCTGCAGCAGCACGGCCTCTGTCTTCTGTCGCTTCCCAGCCGCAGCTGAGGCCTGGCACGGGCTCTTTGTTGCCTGGTGTTTTGGACGCCCGTGGTGCTGTCAGCCCAGTGTAGGCTGGAAACACGGGGGACCAGCCAGGGCTCCTGAGGGGGCAGCTGAAGCCGGCGCTCACGGCGGCGTGCTCGTGGGAGCCAGGCCGTGGTGCTGGCTGAGTGCGAAGCAGGCACAGTCCCCATTGCTGCCTTCTTACTGCCGTACCTGGCAGCTCGGGTCTGAGGTTGGGCGCGTGCCACAGGCTTGGATGAATCCTGGAAACTTGCGGGACCTTCTCGGTGGAGCTCTTGTCCCAGACCCGTTACCTCAAAAGCAGAAGGACCCCAGGTCTTCCAGAAAGCGTGGGTGGAGGGTGATGTTTCGGGAGAGGGCCTGGGTTTCCCACGGGAATGTCACCGTCTGCAGCATCTCCCATCATCTGCAGGATTGTCGCCGGCTTGGTTCTTCTTACTGAGTTTCCCTTTTGGAACTCTCCTCCCCTTGTGTGAGCTCCCCCTGGGGAGAGACCACGTCCTCATTGCAGCCCCACGATCCCTCGCTGATTAGTGCGTCAGCTTCAGAAGCTAAGGGCCAGCTGCCGTGCGTCGGCCGCACCCGCCTCGCCATTGCCCGGTAAGGCGGGTGTGGTTGGTACCTGAGCCGCCCCCTGACGGAACGAGGCACCAGAGGCTGCAGGAGCCGCTCCTGGTTGCCCAGGCCAGAGTTGTCGGCTGAACTTGACCCGTGGAAGCGGCTCCGAGGTAGTCCCCCACTCTGCTGCCCCAAGGGGCCACCACACACGTTAGGGACCCGTGAACTGGCGGGGGCTCACCGTGTGGACTGTAGGACACAAGCCCCCAGAACGGTGGCTGAGTTACTGGGAGAGGTGGGAGCCCTGTGCAGGGAGAGCGCGTGAGCTCCTGACAAGTCCCGGCCTCCCGCCAGCCCTGGGTTTGCAGGAAGGGCTGAGTGCCTAGGCCTGTGCAGCCTGAGTGGCTGCGGTGCCTCCAACATGCTGGAGGCTGGGGAGGCAGGCCCTGCGCCACGGCTGGGCCGCCAGCCCATGGAGGGGAGCCATCGCTCCCGTGCAGGCTTCTTCCCGTGGTACTACCTGGGTTCAGCTCAGAGAGGAGCCCTAGCAGTGTGAGCAGTGTGCCACTGGGAAAAGCAGCCCAGGCCTCGCGCGTTGCTGGCACCATGGGGCGTGTTGCACTCTGCGTATCTGAGATTCTCCGGTTGCTGCTAGTGACCGCTGTGCTGGGGTACCGATGCTGTCGTGCAGCCATTCTAGGTGGTGATGTCCGGGACACCAGCGCTGGCCCTCGCCCCTGCAGACCAACCTGGCCCTCCTGGCCAAAGCATTTGATTTTATTTTAGTTTCCAAGAGGCCTGATCTGCAGGAGAGAGAGCTTTTACTGGTTTGGCCTGTTAAGCTGCCCGTGTGCGTTTTCCTCAAAGCCCTTGGACGTTACGACGTCAGGAAGTTGAATTGAACTGTTGGGCAAGAAGCCATTTCCACAGCACTGGTTTTCCAGCAGTATCCTGTTTTTCAGAAATATTTTAAGTAGCTTGGCAGAACCTACCGGCATTTCATGAGTGACACCGTACAGGTTTCTACTGATCCGTTTCTGACATCAGGGACTCCGAGCTTTGGTTTTGTGTCTGCTCTTCGTCCCATCTCTGTTCTGTTCCTTTCTCATCCAGGGTGCCTGAGCCGTTCCAGTACACGTCCCCCTCTTCCCTTAAACCTGTCATCCCCTTGAACGTCAGGACAGCCTTCAACGAAACAGATCAGAAAGTGAAGTCATGGGAACAGCGCGGCTTCTGAAACCCAAGTTGAAGCCGCTGTTCTCAGCCTGCACAGCTGTGCAGCCTCTGGGGTCATGGTGAGCCTCGGATGCTCTCTGACGCCCCCCCCCCCCCAGGAGTCAGCGACCTGGCTGTCCTTCCTGCCCTCCCGACTCTGGGCACCAGAACAGCTGGCCTGTCCCTCGCAGGGAGGAGCGGGGGGACGCCTCCTATCACGCAGGACAGTGGGAAGTGGCAGCTTTCCCAGCACTCCAGGGCCAGCAGCGGCAGGTGGGCTGTGCTCACCCGGCGTGTCCCAGGTTCCCCATTGAGGGCACCGCACAGCAGACTTGTAGGCGTGGCTTGGGTTTAACTGCGATTCATTTTGATTCAGTTTCAGAAACGGTTGCTGGGGCTGGCACTGTGGCATAGTGGGTAAAGCCTCCACCTGCAGCGCTGGCATCCCATATAGGCGCCAGTTCTAGTCCCGGCTGCTCCACTTCCTATCTAGCTCTCTGCTATGGCCTGGGGAAGCAGTAGAAGATGGCCCAAGTCCTTGGGGCCCTGTACCCATGTGGGAGACCCAGAAGAAGCTGCTGGCTTTGGATTGGCGCAGCTCTGGCTGTTTTGGTCAGTTGGGGAGAGGACCATATCTCTCTCTCTCTGCCTCCTTCTTTGTGTAACTCTGACTTTCGAATAAATAAATAAATAAATAAATAAATCTATCTTTCAAAAAAAGAAAAAGAATGAGACGGTTGCTGGGGCCAGCCGTGTGTCATATTAGGTTAAGCCTCCTCTTGTGGCACTGGCATCCATATGGGCACTGGTTGAGTCCCTCTGATCGAGCTCCCTGCTGATGGCCTGGGAAAGCAGTGGGAGATGGCCCAAATGCTTGGACCCCTGCACCTGCATGGGAGACCCGGACGAAGCTCCTGGCTTCTAGGTTTGGATCAGCCCAGCTCTGGCCATTGTGGCCGTTTGGGGAGTGAACCACCCGATGGAAGCACTCTCTGTGCCACTCCTACTCTGTGTAACTCTGCCTCTCAACTTAATAAATAAATCTTAGAAACAAAAAAGAGAGAGAGAAGGAAATGGCTGCCTGTATCTAAACTTACCGAAAGCGGTCGTTTCCA
The DNA here is from genome assembly GCF_051225735.1 of Oryctolagus cuniculus. Classification (NCBI taxonomy): domain Eukaryota; kingdom Metazoa; phylum Chordata; class Mammalia; order Lagomorpha; family Leporidae; genus Oryctolagus; species Oryctolagus cuniculus. The sequence continues at coordinate 4,272,056 of NC_142869.1, read as the reverse complement.
GACTCCCTGACACCGTGCTGGAAAGCACCTAGGAGCACCCTGGGCAACGCAGTGGCCCCACAGCCACCAGAGGGTGCTTCCCTACCCTGGAGGCCCTGTGTGTTTTCAGAATGAGGTATCTTGGGGATGGGACCTCAGTGTGAACCCCATTTTTGAAGATTTTCTTTATTTGAGAGGCAGAGTTAAAAGACAGAGAGAGAGAGAGGGAGGGAGAGAGAAGTCTTCATCTGCTGGTTCACTCCCCAATTGGCCACAACAGCCAGAGCTGCGCCGATCGGAAGCCAGGAGCCAGGAGCTTCTCCCACGCAGGTGCAGGGGCCCATGGACTTGAGCCATCTTTCACTGCTTTCCCAGGCCATAGCAGAGAGCTGGATCGGAAGAGGAGCAGCCGGGACTCGAACCGGCGCCCATATGGGATGCTGGCGGTGCAGGCCAGGCTTTAACCTGCTGCACCACAGACTGTGACCGGTCCCATCTTGTGGGCACTCAGCGAGTTCCAGGGTTCAGGGTATTTTAGGTCAGGGATGCTCAGCCTCCGTCGTGTCCTGTGTCCATCTTTCCTCGAGGGAATGATCTCCAGAGTTGGCCTGCGTTGTTAGGGCCAGGGCTCTGCTCTCGCTAGGATTTTACCAGGGTCGCTGCGCCTGTCCTTGGCGGGGGTGTCACCCCCTGGGGTCACTCCCTGACTCCTGGGGGATGCAGCCCCGCACCGCCCCGTCTTGGCCTCCAGAGCCGCGCCAGCTGTGTCCTTGCTTCGTGCCTCACCCCTCGGTCAGGCAGAGCACAGAAGGCCGCGGTGGCTCCCCTTTCTGCCTCCACGGGGGGTGAAGCGGTCATGGGTGCCGTGGGCCCAGGGTGGGCCTGCAGCTGGGAGCCAGGCTGGTGCCCGCTGCGCTCAAATCCTCTCCCTCCTGCCTTCACTCCGCCGTCACCAGGTGCGGAGCAGAGGAGGCTGAACGGCAGGGGGATCGGAGCATGGGCTTGGGCGCCTTCTCCGTCTCCGTCTCCCTCCTGGGTGTGAGAGATGAGGGTGTTCCCCGTCCTGTCTCCTCATTAACCCCCGGAGCGGGTCACCCGCGGAAGTCTGCCGTGGTCACCGTGCGTGAGAGGCTTCCGCGTGGCAGTGCGCCGGACGGTGCTTGCTTTTCATTTCCCCGCAAGTCTCAGGCAGGGGAGCTGGCCGAGGACATGACAGCTGGTTCGGTTCAGTTTGGTAAACTAGGGTTACCGGTGACATCCCGCCCGGCGTGCAAACGTGGCCTGTGGTCCAGAATGCCTTGTAAAACCTCCAGACTCTGATGCCAGCAAGTTACTGCCTCCAGTGTTTCTGTCCAAGTTAAAAAGGCCAACTTAGGCCGGCGCCGCGGCTCACTAGGCTAATCCTCCGCCTTGCGGCACCGGCACACCGGGTTCTAGTCCCGGTCAGGGTGCCGGATTCTGTCCCGGTTGCCCCCCTTCCAGGCCAGCTCTCTGCTGTGGCCCAGGAGTGCAGTGGAGGATGGCCCAAGTGCTTGGGCCCTGCACCCCGCGGGAGACCAGGATAAGTACCTGGCTCCTGGCTCCTGCCATTGGATCAGCGTGGTGCACCAGCCGCAGTGCGCCGGCCGCGGCGGCCATTGGAGGGTGAACCAACGGCAAAGGAAGCCCTTTCTCTCTGTCTCTCTCTCTCTCACTGTCCACTCTGCCTGTCAAAAAAAAAAAAAAAAAAAAAACAAAAAAACAAAAGAGGCCAAGTTAATTTCTTAAAAATTTCTGGCCCATGTGCAGTTACTATTACTGTTTTTATAACCGGGATCGGGCGAAACGGAGGCCTGGGGTCCTCTTTAGTGTCTCCGTCCTTTCCACTCGGCTGGGTGATTCAGGAAGCGGGAGCCGCCCCCGCTGCTCTTCCTCATTTGTCAGGGTGCGCCGGCTGGGGCGGCCATTGGAGGGTGAACCAACGGCAAAAGGAAGACCTTTCTCTCTCTCTCTCTCTCTCTCTCTTCTCTCTTCTCTCTTCTCTCTTCTCTCTTCTCTCTCTCTCATTGTCCACTCTGCCCGTCAAACAAAACAAAACAAAACAAAACAAAAAAAACACCTCAGGCAGAACTTTAACCCTTTCCTTACAGAGGTCAGCAGGAACACACGGACATCTGGCCAAGCATCTTTCCAATGCCTAAACACAGTGATGCGCTTTGGGGACTGAAGCCAGGGGCACTCCGGCAGAGCTGTGAGCGGAGTGAGGAGAAGGCAGATTCCCCCACGCTTTCCGCGCCGGCCCCCGGGGTGCCGGGATGTCCCGTGGGGGTGCAGGGGCCCCTCTGCGGGTCTGTAGGGACCCATCACAGCGGACGCTCTCCTGGAAGAGGGGAGGAGAGGGACTCAGCATCTGCGACTGTGTCTTCCTCCTGCTGGGTTCCAGCTCCGGGCCTGGGCCCGTATCCCAGCTCTTCCTCCGGAGCAGATCCGGATGCTGACGTTGCCGCCTGCTGCGTCGCGGGACGCGGTGAGGCACCGTAGGGATGACACGGGCAGGAGAGTGCTGTCGCTCAAGTGCGCCGGGGCTCGCTGTGGCTTGGGGAATGGTTCATGGTACGTTAACAGCTTTGAGTCCAATTAGCGAGAAAGACAGAAACAGAAATGTCGGACATCTGTCGCAGTGTTGGCTCCCCACTGAGCTCTTGTTTCGGACGAGGAGAATTCAGCCTGCTTTTCCCCCTCTACGGAGGACTGACAGCATGCCCGAGAACAGGTTCACCTCTCTCGGCGCGGCCTGTGCCGTGTCCCTGCCGGGCCTGGGCTTCCGTCATGGGAGGTCCATGGCTGTGGTCCCTGCTCCAGCGTCCTTACCGCCAGGCTGGGAATCAGCAGTGGCTGGGTTAGACTAGAGGCTGACGTGCCCGTTAAGACCCCTGGGATCCACCCGTGGCCTCAGCCTGACGCCAGCTTCCTGCCTGCTGATGCGCACGCTGGGAGGCAGTGGTGAGGCTAAGTGTTTGGGGCCCTGCCACCCACCTGGGGGCCTTGACCGTTACCAGCATTTGTGGGGAGTGAACCGTGGATGGGAGTGTGCACACTCTCTCTCCCTGCCTCTCTCTCTCTCTCTCTCTCTCTCTCTATCTATGCTGTCTCTGGCTCTCAAGTAAATAAATAACTCTGAGGAGTACAGCTGCATCCCTCTCTCCCCGGGAGCTGGTCATTTGCAGTGGACACACACAGGTCCAGCTCTCACGCACGTCTCTGCAGGGAGCTTGAGGGAGGAGGTGATGCGGCCGCGTTGCGAGTGCCCTCTCAGGGGAAGGCTAAGCCGCCGGCGCAGTTTTCCGGGAACCGTGACGACTTGCCGCGGGAGTGAGCCGGAAGCTTCCGGCTGTGGCCCAAGGCCGATCGCAGATAGGAAGAGCTGTGCCTGCCGTGTGGGAGTCGTGCCCAGGAGGCGAGACGTTCAGTTCTGCTGCGGGTGAAACTTCCAGAAAATCAAGCGCGGAAGTGTGGGCCCTGGCTCCCAGCCTCCTGCCCTGTGTGCAGGGAGGGGCTCTGTGCGCGGCTGTTACCTCCCCCGGCCTCACCAGACCTGGGCAGGAATCCCATTTGAGGGAGGGGGTTTCCACGGCTGCAGAGAGTCCTGGTGCCACCTCAGAGTCTCCGTGGGCAGATGCGGTCGGCTGCACATTCCAGCCCCCACCCTGGGGCCCGACGGCGGCGGTGGGGGTGCCCTGGGTTCCTGGGATGGCTGATCCAGCCTGCTGCACTCAGGTGTGCCGACGGCGTCCGATTCAGAGGCCAGCCTTCGGGATACCGACCTGTTCTTAAAATTATCCCAGCCGGTGCCGCGGCTCACTAGGCTAATCTTCCGCCTGCGGTGCCGGCACACCAGGTTCTAGTCCTGGTTGGGGCGCCGGATTCTGTCCCGGTTGCCCCTCTTCCAGGCCAGCTCTCTGCTGTGGCCAGGGAGTGCAGTGGAGGATGGCCCAAGTGCTTGGGCCCTGTACCCCATGGGAGACCAGGATAAGTACCTGGCTCCTGCCTTCGGATCAGCGCGGTGTGCCGGCCGGGACGGCCATTGGAGGGTGAACCAACGGCAAAGGAAGACCTTTCTCTCTGTCTCTCTCTCTCACTGTCCACTCTGCCTGTCAAAAAATAAAATAAATAAATAAAAGATCCCAATGTTAAAAAAAAAAAAAAACGATTTGAGAGGGAGCGAGAAGAAGCGATCAGGAGGAGGGTGGGAGCCTGCAGGCACTCCCGTCCACTGGTTCACTTCCCGCATGGGACCATCCGGCGCCGGCGCCAGGAACTCAGTCCAGAGCTCCCACAGGGTGGCAGGAACCCAGCCGAGCACTAGAGCACTCACCACTGCCTCCCGGGGCTGCATCGGGGGACGCCGGCGGCAGCCGTGAAGCTGGGTTGCTAGCAGGATGCAGGGATGCAGGAGCCTTACCGGGTGTCTCACCCGCTGGACCAGCTGCCTGGCCTCTACAGTGTGCGGTAACAGCCGCGTCAGAGGAGGCGGGGCCGGTTACTGGTGCAAGCCACGGGCGAGGCCGTGGAGGGATGTGCAGCAAGACAATTAGGAACAGATGAGATCGGATGTGGGCTTCGGCGCTGTCCTCTCTGGGGCCTTTGGAAGGGCAGAGCTGTGTTGACCAGGATAAGACACACGTGAGAGACTGGCCGTGGCAGAGGTGATGGTGAACACGGCATGAAGTCAGTGTTGTTGTTTGGAGCGCACGTGTGGACGGCCAGGGCTTTCCACGTGCCTCCTGCAGGGGCCTCGGAAGCTCAAACCTCACCTCCTGCCCGGTGTGTGTGTGGGGGGGAGGGGGTGCTTGCCTCAGTTTCTCCTAACCGTGGGCCAGAGGCTGCCGCTGAAGGCCCGCTGGCAGAGTGCTACTGGCCAGCCCCGCCCCGGAGGGACCCGGGACCCCAGCTCTTGTCTTGGAAGCTTGGGAGCTGCCTTGAACTCGCTCAGAGAGCTCCGGACACAGGTGTTCTCGTGCGATTGGAGGGTTTTAGAAGCCAGCGTGAAAGCCAGCCTCCATAGGCTTGATGTGAAGCGGTCCCCGTGGCTGTCTCCCTGGCTCCGCCCCCCCCACCCCCCCGGCTCCCGCAGGGGCTCCCAGCGCCTTCCCCGCAAGCCCGAGGAAGCACACCGGTGGGAATTCGCTGGGAAGAGAGTCGACAGATTGCCTTTTCCTAGGTTTTTTTTGTTTTTCTTAAGAGGGTTGAAATCAGTTAATCTCCCCAAGAAATAGCTAGCTCCCAGCATCCTTTGTTTAAAAAGTCATTAAAAGAAAAAGGAAGTGCTGGTGGTTAGCACCAGGCCCTCTGCACGTGTTTCTGTGGAGAGCAGGGCTGTTAGACACTCGCTGCGTCTTCCGAAAAGGCAGGCGTTGTGCGTAACATCCGGCCCAGCCCGTGCTGCCCCCCGAGGCGGGCACTGTGCCCGGTCCTTTGTGCTCACTTGGCTCTCTTTGCCCGCTGGGAAGCTGTCAAACCCGTCTGATGGCCAGCGACGCGGAGGCGCAGAGGTGAGCAGCTGGCAGAGGACGGCCCAGGGTTCAGGCCCGTGCTGGTCTCTGCGCGGCTGACCTCAGTGGTCCCCAGCCAGTGTCCCGCGTGCCTTCCCACCTTCGGGGGCCCCACCTGGCCGATTCCCAGGGGCTCTGCCCTCTCCTCCCGGTGACTAGGGGAGGGGAGCAGCCAACTTTGAAAGCTGGAAGGTTGTTCTTCGTTTTTGTCACTGAACACACTGAAGAAGTGTGGCTTCCGGCCCATCAGTGTAGGCGTCAGTGTGAGTGCACACGTGTGTTCCTGTGCGTGTGCAGCTCGCACGGGAAATCCGTTCCCCCAGTGGCCTTCTCTGGTTGCTGTCACTTCTTGGGGTACGGTGGGGCGAGGTGGTCCCGAGGGACCAGACTCAGGCAGGGGGGTCCCGGTCACAGGGGCAGGAGCGGGTGTGACCCTGGGTAGCCAAGGGCAGATGTACCGCCCCGGGGCTGCTGGCGGTGCTCCCGTGGTGTTCCCAGTGTGTTGTGATTTGGAGTTCAGGTGGGGTTTCTGGACGCCACCTGCACAGAGGAGCCGAAAGGCAGAGCCAGGGTCTGGCGCGTTCCCGTCTGAAAAGCGAAAATCGTGAATCCTGCGAGGTAGCAACTAGAACAGACGCAGGGCCCAGGCTCCCGAGCGGCCGACTTTGTCTTTGGGGCTGGCGCAGGACCCAGCCTGGGGTCCCGTTCGGGTGCTGTGGACGTGAGGGGCCAGCCTGTGGGGGTTCCTGTGTCTGCACCCCGTGCCCGTGGTCGGTCCCTGGTGGTTTCCCGCCGCTAACCCGGCGTGCTGCCGCGCTGCTGTGTGTCGGCCTGTGCGTGTGCGTGCCGGCGCCCCTCGTAGTTGCTGTCTAACACGTGTGTAGTAGTCCAGCCCCCCCCCCCCTTACTCGTGAACTGTGATTCCGGAAACACCATCGTCATGCTGTTCTGTGTTTTCCTGCCAGAACTGGGTTTCCCTTGAGGAGAACACAGGTCCTCAGCCCTGTTGTCTGTCGCAACGCCACAGCCCAGGCAGCTGTCGGGCACGGCAGGTTTGCCTCCCGTGCCTGCGAAGCCACAGAGAGAATGACAGCCGCTGTGTCCTGTGCTTCCTGCAGGACAGTGCCCCGCCCAGAAACCCACAGGGCTGCTGAGCCATTCAGATCTGGTTCCTTAAAGCCTCTGCTAGAGACGCAGGCAGTCACGTCCAGGGCTGTGGCTGGGGGCATGTGTTGCCACAAGGGAAGCCCACGTCTCTGCCCTGCCCCGTGCCCAGTGTCCCCTCTGTAACGAGCTGTTTTGTGTGTGTGTGGCAGGTGGCAGGTTCAAGAAAGAGATTGTGGTGGACGGCCAGAGCTATCTGCTGCTGATTCGTGATGAAGGGGGCCCCCCGGAGGCGCAGGTGAGTACTGCACGTGCTGCCTCTGCCTGTTAGGGTCCTGTTGGAACCAGCAGATCCGGGTTTTGTCGTGCGCGCTCCGAGGAGGGGACACAGAAACCCTGGAACACGGGCTGTGGGCCCGAGTCTTTCACCTTCTGGTTTTGAAGAGGGAGGAAAGGCACCATCTGCCCTTATTTGTCAACTCCGTTAAAATAGCATCTGGGACTTGCTGCCGGTTTTTTTTGTTTTGTTTTGTTTTGTTTTTTGCTTTTTGCTCCTTTCCCATCCAGCAGCCTGACGTGTGGTAAGCTGCTGGTTGGACGTGGAGTCTGCTGTTCCGTCCGTCAGAGCCGGCCAGCCCGTCGATGAGGAGGTAGCCAGGCACCAGGCGGAGCCGGCCAGCCCATCGATGCAGACTCAGTGCTGCACATTGCTGTGGGGTCACTTCTGGGACTTCCCCTGTTGTGAAAGTGATGCCTAGGACCAGAGGGTGACCCCAATGAAAGGTGTTGAATGTGCAGCGGGTTCAGCCACTGCCTGTGACGCCGGCATCCTGTGTGGGTGCCGGTTCCAGTCCCAGCTGCTCCACTTCCTACCTAGCTCCCTAACATGCCGGGAAAGCAGTGGAAGATGGCCAGCCCAGGCCATTACAGCCATTTACAAAGAGAGAAAAGGTATTGATGTTGGGTGGTTGAAGGCGTGGTGCACACGTGTGGGATGGCCACGCAGCTACTTAGGATGCGTTAGGGGTTTCCCGTGACCCGCTGATCTGAAACACCACTGGTTGTAAGACGCACCAGGACGTGAGAGGAAAACACCACCGGTCAGACTGTGACGCCATCAGTAACGAGGTGTGTTCTGACGTCGGGGGGCTCAGATGTGAAAAGTCCCCTCTCGGCACTGACTTGAGTCGTGGTAGGGAAAGGTCCTGTAGTTGACACAGCAGAAGCGAGGAGCACTGGTGGCTCAGTGAGCTGAGCGTCAGTGAGGCAGGGTGAGTGTGGCGCAGGCCGAGTGTGGCACGGGGTGAGTGTGGCACTGGGCAAGTGTGAACAGGGTGCAGGGCAAGTGTGAACAGGGTGAGTGGCGCAGGCCGAGTGTGTGCAGGGCGAGTGTGAACAGGGTGAGTGGCGCAGGCCGAGTGTGTGCAGGGCGAGTGTGGCACAGGCCGAGTGTGTGCAGATCAGTGTGGCACAGGGCAACTGTGGCGCCCAGCTGCTGCTGTCCTAGGCCTGCAGTGGAGATGGAGCTGAGCTCCCGTCTCAGTCGGGCTCCGCCCTGTGTGTTCTGCCACAGCGAGGGCTCTTCTGCTCAGGTTCCCACGCGGCCAGCGGGCAGCAGGACACTGCAGGAGGCAAGGTGTGGGAGTCCCCGGGTCCCCTGGCCCAGTGTTCCCAGCCCATAAGCGCTGTGGAGTGAGCAGGCACGGGCTTCCCGCTCACCCTGGCAAAGAGCAGGTGTTGGCAGTGTAGACGGACCCCAGGGACGGGTCAAAGCCTACAGGAGCCGTCTTAGTGGCTCCCAGAAGAGCTGTGCTCCCTCCCACGCAGAGACGGCGGGGCCTGTGGCTCACCCTGATTGACACAGGAGCTGCAGCGAGGGCCCGGGTCAGAGTTGCATTGTGACGAGAATGGCCTCTAAGACTGAGTAACTACCCGGCCTGGGAAGCAAGGCCCAGGGAGGAGGTCGTCTTCCCCTCCTTGAGGTGGCTGTGGGGCAGGAGAGGTTTGACTGCTGGCCGTGGGGTCAGGGCCGCCCGTGTTACTGCACGGATCCCTACTAGAAAGTCCACCATGGGCAGACGAGACCCAGCGCTGCCTCCCAGGGGCCGTGTCCTCTGAGAGGAGCTCTTCCCTAAAACCCGTGGAAAATTCTGCATGGCCTGACTGCTTGGACTGTGCCCCGGCTCCCGCTAGCGTGATCCGTCCCCTCCCCGCAGCCGCTGTAATTCATTAATGAAGCCATCACTTTATGACCAGCAGCTGTTTGTTATTTGTGTCTCTGATGCTGATGTCACAGCTGCACGGGGTGACGCCGTTGTGTCCTGTCATCCCCGGGCCCGCCCCAGGGGAGGTCATTCCCAGTGTTAGGATGAGGACCTGGTGCCCTGAGAGCTTCGGCCACAGCTTGCTGAAGGGGTTAAGGCCAGGTGCACCTGCTGTCCCGCCCCCGTGGAGCTCCCGATGCCTCTGCCCTGAGAGAGCATTTGCTGAGCTGCGGGTCGGCCCCTGTTCTAGCAAACGCCTCTCCACGGAGGACCTAACCCCGGTGGAAGTCAGCGTTCCTGGTACGGCAGATATCCTGACAGCCTGGAAAATCAGGGCTGGATGAGACTGCAGGTCTCCCTGTGGCCACCGGGGGCCGCTCAGGGCAGCTGGCAGGTGGAGGGCGCCCCGATAGAGCAGCGGGTCTTACCCAGCGCCCCAGCACACCAGGTGCCCAGGCAGTCGGCACACCCTGGGGAGGATGGAGACGGGTGTGTTTGCTGCACGTGGTTCTGCCCACTCCCAGCCTCCGTTCCCACGGCTGAGGTCTGGCCCTGGGAAGAAGCCCTCTTCCCATGTCCGCTTCTCCAGAGAAACAAGAAAGACCATGGAAGGCGGAGGAATCGAAGAGGAAGCGCTGCTGTAGCCGGGTCTTCCCAGGCTCACCCCGAGGCTTTGTTTCCCAGTGCTCGCCCTCGCTTAGTCTCAGGAGCGTCACCAGGACGCATGGTGTTCCGCGGTGTGGTTCTGTGTGCGTCTCGCCCGTCACCCAGCACACTTTGCAGCTTAACCCACCGTGAGGGGGTTGCTCAGCACGCAAGACCACCTGAGAACAGCGTCTTTTCTAGAAAGAGGGCAGGGTTTGGGGGCTGGTTTTCCATTTTCACGTGGACAGAGAAGGGTGTCCGGTGTCAGACAGATTGGAACATGGGTCTTCCGTGTCGGGCAGGGAGCGGGCGGGGAGCCTGGGAGCTGCGTGGGCCTTGGCACCCCCGCGCCAGCCTCGCCGGGTGGTGGTAGCAACGAGGGAGGACACGGGCCCCCACAGAGGACTCGGCGGAGGTCAGGCAGAGCGCGGTGAGAGGGCAGGGTGGAGCCATTGTCGCGGCATCCTCCCGTTTTCGTGAATTTCCCTAAAAATAAACCACAGTTTTCTCTGAGGGCGTCTGCGAGGGTCCAGGGGCAGCTTAGCCTTTACCACACGAGGGGCTGCCCGCACAGAGGAGCGGCCAGCAGCTGGGTGGGCGCCTTTCCGAGCAGGTTGTGGTGCCCCGAAAAGCACCCCCCCCCCAGCCTGGGGGACCAAGAGACTGAGAGTGAAACATACTCACTCTCACACACACTCACACACACACTCCCTGCTTCACCTTAGTGGCCGCCAGTAGCCTTGAGAGGCTCTGGGGGGCGGCAGGGTCACTTCCTGTCCTCAAGGCAGGGGCTGGTTGGGTGGGGCAGAGGACAGGGGCGTCAAGGCCAGAGATGACTGAGTGGCCCGGGTGGGGACAGGGCAGGGAACATGGAGGCTCGGTGTGCTCGGAGGACTCTGGGGTGCAACAGTAGCCCACCCCAAGGGAGGCAGAGGGTCAGGTGTCAGAGCCACGGGGGCCCCAGGCCCCGCCATCCCAGCTGGCGCCAGGATTCCATGCCCCCCCCCCCCCAAGCCTCTCCCTCAACTCCCGCCTCTTCTCTCTCTCGCAGTTTGCCATGTGGGTGGACGCGGTCATATTCGTCTTCAGCTTGGAGGACGAGATCAGTTTCCAGACGGTTTACCACTACTACAGCCGGATGGCCAACTATCGCAGCACGGGCGAGGTCCCTCTGGTGCTGGTGGGCACCCAGGGTGAGTGACGACCGGCCCACGCTGAACATGCACTGGGCCCCAGGGGCTGGTGGGCACCCTGGGTGAGTGACGACCGGCCCGAGCTATGAGCGTGCACCTGGCCCTGGGGCCACGAGTGCTGGTGGACACCCAGTGTGACATCGTTTCAGAGTGTGAGCGTGTACCAGGCCCTAGGAGCTGCAAAGGGTAAAAGGAATTCGGAAATGGTTTAAAGAAGGAAAAATTCCCTATGGAAGGCTTACTTTTTACAGTGAGGATCTGTGACAGAAATGAACTGTCCTTTCCTGACCCGATTCTGTGGAGAAGCCACTCGGACTGCAACATCGAAACCTCACACACACAGCCCAGGTGCTCTGAGAAAGGTCTCTTTTCTCTCGGGTTCGGTGCTGTCATCTGTTAATGTTCTCTTCTGTGAACCAGCTATGAAGAATCTAAAAACTTAAGCCTCTTCCATGCTCACTCCTGACGTAGAAGCTTGTTTTATTCTGTCCTTATCAGTGTCTTATTTTCAACACAGCGGAACTTCAGGAGTCTAGAACCACACTGGGTGCATTTCCTGCTTTCTCCAGGTCCCTTAGAACGGTCTCCTGCCTAAGTGACCGTCACGTGGCCGCGTCAGACACAGGGTCCTTGTTCTTGACATAACGTAGAATGTTTTAAGAACCTGATGAAGGTCATCTTGAAAAGTCTCATCCGACATCCGCCTTATAAAATGATCATGGCAAGAGAAACTGTTAGCTTTTTTTTTTTGCGGGGGGGCTCATTTCTTGACGATTAGTGCGTGTGGTTTGCCCTCCTGTGTCCCATGTGAGAAGTTGGCCATGTAGAGCAAACAGGAAAGTTCACCACATGATCGCACTAAGGTGGAGTGTAGTGAGACATCCTGGCTAGGACTCAGCAGAGCCCCCTCTCAGGTCTGCATGAGAAACAGTGTGGAACGCAGCAGCAGCTTCTCGGAGGTCTTGGGTTTTCCTGGGGAGACGCCCTCCGCGTGTGTGTTTTAGCACACGTGTGTGTGCTGACCCATGGTCACGCTCACGGCTAACATCTGCTCAAAGGCCGTAGAGGTTCTTTGTGCCTTGGGCGCCCCCTGGTGGCCTCTGGGAGACAAGGACGCAGGGCTCAGAATCAGAAGTTACCAGTCCTTGGTATGCTTAAGCAGACTTGGTGTGTTTAATGGAGCGTCTTGAACATTGTTTTAATGCCATAAAGTGGGGACTTTCCTCAGGCAGGTTCTGCCTGAAGGTGCCTTGAGCTTGCAGAGATCAGTCCCAAGTAGGCGCCTCTTCCTGTGTGCAGAAGTATCGATCGGGGTATTTACTGAGCAGAACCCACAGGGGGCCTTGGAGCCGCTCGGGTCCCAGTTTGTGTGTTGGACTCGTGGCCTTTGTTGCTACGGAGTCACCGTGGCTGACAGGTTCCCTGTCTGGCCCGAAAAGATCAGATTGGGTCCGTCTGTTTTCTCCACCCAGCCCAGCGTTTCTGTCCTGGGTCTGAGCGAGACCCCGGGCGCTGGGGCCGCACGCGCCTGGGCAGGCTGGGCTGTGGCTGGGTGACCCTGACCTCTGCCTCTCGGGGCTCCCGTGTGAACTCCTTCAGGGGACCTCACGGGATTCTTGGGTGGCCCTGTGGTCTGTTGTCTGCTGTTTCGGGGTGTAGCCCTTTGCACTGAGCTCCTGCGCTCAGGACAGAGGCAGCCGGCTGGCTGGCCCCGTGCATGGCGAGCGGTGTGGCCCTCTGAGTCTCCCGCCCATGCCTCGTGCCAGGGCTGCCCCGTGGCTGTGGATTGAGTGTGCCGGTGGTAGCCTGGCCACACGCCAGGCAGCGGGAAAGGAACCTTCCAGCTCAGGCAGCCTCAGCCAGACCTGAAGGATGAGGAGTGGGGGCTGTTCCACGTCCAGTCTGTGGGGAAAGCAGGACCTGTCAGGACTGTGGGGTGCGGTGGACAGGTGAGCTCCTGTGAGGTCAAGAGCTGGGTGCGGACTCCTTCAGCTGGTGACATGGACACAGAGTGGGCTTTCCACCCACAGTGGGGGCCCAGGTCAGGGTGCTGTTGAAGCCAAAGGAGTGCTCTCTGGCCTGGTCCCCACTTCGCGCAGACGCACTTCTGAAGCCTTTTGGTGGCTCAGATGCGCTGGCCTGTAAGACAGGTGGCGGCGCGGGAGTTCTGTGTCTGTGCCCGTCTCCCAGGCCTTGCCCTCCTGGGGTGCACCAGAGACCCCTGAGTCCCGGCCTGCGAGGAACTGCCTCTTCGGGCCTCCTGCTTAGGGGCGAAAGAGAAGACAGGGAAAAGGAAAGAAACAGTGAGAATACCCGTGTCCTGACGATGGCCAGGTTTTATCCTGTAAGAAGGGGAGTGCCCCTGCCGTTCCCTCAGAGCCGGGGAGGCAGCTGCTGCCGCAGGGCGCTGTCTCTGCGCGCATGCGCAGGCGGGCTGCCGGCCCTCCGCAGGGAACTGGACGGGGCAGGGGCCGGTACGGCCTGACTTCTGTTCCGGGAGCGCAGTGGCTGGAGCTGACGCCTCTGGCCCTGGAATGTCTCCATCTCCCCGAGATGGCGCTGGGCGGGCGGCCGGGGCAGAGGGGGAGGCGGGGGCAGGCCCGCCCATCCAAGTGCCCTGCGGCCCCCAGCGGCTCCGCTGCAGCCTTGGGTGGCCCTCGAGGCCCTCCAGGGAGTCCTCAGCACAGGGCCTGTGGGGCAGAGCCTGTGGGACCACCAGGTGTCGGCCCCCCGGCCCTGCTCCTCTCCCCACCCTGCCCCTGCCCCCCAGGCTGCCCCTGGGCCCCGCTCCTGTGGTCACGGCTTCCTGGTCGCCCCTCTGCCTCCCTCCTCCCCTGCACACGGAGCCCACGGTCACCCACCGCGCCTCCCTCACCCCCCCGCGCCCCCTCACCCGCCTTGCCCCACCTCACCCCCGGCCGCCCCACCCCCTCACCCCCCCCCGGCGCCCCGTCACCCCCCCCCGCGCCCCCTCACCGCCCCGGCGCCCCCTCACACTCCCCCGCGCTCCCTCATCCTCCCCCCGGCGCTCCCTCACACCCCCACACCCCCTCACCCCCCTTGCCCCACCTCACCCCCGGCGCTCCCTCACACCCCCCCCGGCGCCCCCTCACCCCCCCCCGCGCTCCCTCACCCCCCCCCCGCGCTCCCTCACCCCCGGCGCCCCCTCACACCCCCCCCGGCGCCCCCTCACACCCCCGGCACCCCTCCACCCCCCCCCCGGCGCCCCCTCACACCCCCCCCGGCACCCCTCCACCCCCCCCCCCGGCGCCCCCTCACACCCCCCCCGGCGCCCCCTCACACCCCCCCTGGCGCCCCCTCACACCCCCGGCACCCCTCCACCCCCCCCCCGGCGCCCCCTCACACCCCCCCCGGCGCCCCCTCACACCCCCCCTGGCGCCCCCTCACACCCCCGGCACCCCTCCACCCCCCCCCCCGCGCCCCCTCACACCCCCCCCCGGCGCCCCCTCACCCCCGCCGCCCCCTCACCCCCCGGCGCCCCCTCACACCTCCCCCCCGCGCTCCCTCACCCCCCCCGGCGCCCCCTCACACCCCCCCGCGCCCCCTCACACCCCCTGCGCCCCCTCACACCCCCTGCGCCCCCTCACCCCCGGCGCCCCCTCACCCCCGGCACCCCCTCACCCCCGGCGCCCCCTCACCCCCGCCCCCCGTGCTGTCTTGCAGACGCCATCAGCTCCAGCAACCCGCGGGTGATCGACGACGCGCGTGCGCGGAAGCTGTCCAACGACCTGAAGCGCTGCACGTACTACGAGACGTGCGCCACGTACGGGCTCAACGTGGAGAGGGTCTTTCAGGACGGTAAATAGGGGCGGGGGGCGCCTGGGACGGGCGGGAACCCCGGAGCCGCCGGCCGCCTGTCCCGCTTGTGCCCGGAGAGGGCCCTTCCCCAGGGGCGTGCCGGTGCAGGGCTGGGGGCGTCGCACCCCGAGGCTGGGGCCAGGGGGCGGGGTGGGGGTCACACCCCGAGGCTGGGGCGCACTGGTGCAGGGCTGGGGGTCACACCCCGAGGCTGGGGCCCGCTGGTGCAGGGCTGGGGGCGTCACACCCCGAGGCTGGGGCCGGTGGGTGGGCTAGGAGCGTCACACCCTGAGGCTGGGGGCGTCACACCCAGAGGCTGGGGCCGGTGGAAGAGGCGGGGTGAGGGTCACACCCCTGGGGCGTCGCACCCGAGGCTGGGGCAGGCGGGGGGGGGGGGGGGGGCGTCACACCCCTGGCACCTGCTGGTGGCGGCTGCCAGCCGGAGGGCACACGGCCCCGTGGTGGGGGTCGGGGGAGGACGGCCGCGCTGTCCAGGGGCCTGGGGGAAGTCAGAGCTGGACGCCTGGGAGCGGGACTCTGACCAGAGGGCCCGGAGCGCACCTCCGGACGCTGCCTCCCCTCTGGCGGACACGCAGGGGTCTTAGGTCCGCTCCGTGGTGCGGGCCCTGGTGCCCCGGGGGCCGTGGGGCAGGCCTGGCCGCCCTGCCTGGGGATGGGGCCCTGAGCCTCCTGCCACTCTCACACCCCTTCACCCCTGTGGTGCGTTGTGGTTTTTATACCCTGGTTTCTCCTCGCGGCCTCGCAGGTCCTCGCCTGGTTTTCTCCCACCACTTAGTCCCTGTGCCCCGCGTCACCTCTCCCCTTTGCCACAGCGCTGGCCTGGGATGCAGCCCCGAGTCCCGTGGCTCCCCGGTCCCTTCTGTCCGTCTTCATCCGGGGCCTGCTGGCACAGCCCTCTGGGGAGGTGGACCGATCGGCGGGTGGAACCAGGGTTGTTGACAGGGTAGTGAAACTGTGCACATGCGGTAGCCATCATCGGGGTGGGGCAAGGCTACCACTGGCCGTGCTGAACGCACCCCGCCGTGCAAGTGCCGTAGATGGCCCCAAACTGGGGCCTGTCGCTCAGTCTGGCCAGCTGGTGGTCTTGGCACGTAGAACTTTCTGGAAGCCGCACCACACCCATGTGTTGCTGGGCTGCATTGATTCCCTGCCTGTTCCGGAGATTAAGGCGCCGACCTTAGCGCCGCAGGTGAGTGTGTCCTCCGTGGCTGTCAGGTTTACCGTGGCTCTCCACAGCGGAAGGAGCTTAGAAATTACCTAGTACCCGAGGACGGCAAAGTCGCAGCGCTCTGCGGCCCAGCACCCTGATCCGCCTGATGATGTGCGGGGAGCTGCCCACCGGCCTGGTGTCTGGGAGGTGCCCACCGGCCTGGTGTGCGGTGAGCTGTCCGCCGGCCTGGTGTCTGGGAGGTGCCCACCGGCCTGGTGTGCGGTGAGGGCCTCTGGCTGCTGAGTTCCGACACGGTGGAGAGCAGAGAGGGAGGAGGCGGACTCCCTCCTGTTGCTCGCTGTGTGGGCACTGGGCCTGCTGTGAGGGCCCCACCCTCCAGGACCCGATCACCTCAGAGGTCGGGATTTCAC
Organism: Oryctolagus cuniculus; assembly: GCF_051225735.1. Taxonomy (NCBI): domain Eukaryota; kingdom Metazoa; phylum Chordata; class Mammalia; order Lagomorpha; family Leporidae; genus Oryctolagus; species Oryctolagus cuniculus. The sequence continues at coordinate 4,255,919 of NC_142869.1, read as the reverse complement.
CAGCTAGGACGTCCTGGGTGGGGGGCAGGTGGGCACCCTGTGTTGGGAGCATTTCTTTGATGCCGGCTGGTTGGGGTGGTGGCGGGAAGACGGGCGTCCCGCTCCAGGGTGGTGATCTTAGAACACTGCTGTGGCTGCCTTGCGGCAGTGCTGTGTGCCCCCCTCAGTGCGCCGACGCACTGTGCACGCTCACTCCATGTTTTCACAGGCCTGGGGGATTTCCACTTCATCATTCTCTCATTTAAGAAACAGTAGATGGCTACGGAATATTTGGATTTTACAGAATCTGACAAGGACTGATGTCCACTTTGTTATGGTTATGTGACTGTTCTGAAGATTTTTTAGTCTTTAAAATATTTTTATTTATAAAGTTCTTGAAACTGAAGTTACCCTGCTTACGCAGCATTTATACAGTATGTTTTTTTTTTTTTTTAAAGATTGATTGATTTATTTGAAAGGCAGAGTTACAGAGAGGCAGAGAGAGAGAGGGAGGGAGGGAGGGAGAGAGGTTTTCCATCCGCTGGTTCACTCGCCAGATGGCCGCAGTGGCCAGAGCTGCACTGATTCAAAGCCAGGAGCCAGGAGCTTCTTCCGGGTCTCCCACGCGGGTGCAGGGCCCAAGGACTTGGGCTGTCCTCCACTGCTTTCCCAGGCCATAGAGAGAGCTCGATGAGAAGTGGAGCAGCCAAGATTTGGACCAGTGCCCATATGGGATGCCGGCACCACAGGCTACCCCACAGCGCTGGCCGCATACTTTCTTATTGTTTACTTAGGTCACAAGCACTTTCACTGTTAACCCTTGCTGGCCAAACAGAGCCAGCCCTCTGTGCTTGGCCTTCCTCAGCAGGGGCACCACAGCTGAACCCCCAGGGAAGGAAGACACGGAAAGTCCACAGACCAAGCACTCGAGGCTCAGGAGTGAAGGAATAGCTCGGGACCCAGGAACCTCCAGACTCCCCCTCGTTGCACCAGGCGAGGGGAAGGCGGGTGGGAGGCGCATCCCGCCAGCAGGGTCACCACCCGCCAGCCCCTTTTACTTTGATGCTCTTGACTTTGGGCTCTGGGCTCACTCTTCCTTGCATACTCTTTATGCCTTCGCATTGCAGGGAGAGACATTTAGCAAGAGCCTGTAGCTCCTGCCTAGTGTGTCCATTGTGTGTAGAAGGGAGCGGACGAGCGTGGTGCTCCAGGTCTACTCTGCCCGCCCTTGGGGAGTGCAGGGTCCGCGCCGACTGCCTGCCCGGCTTTGTCTTTCCAGAGACCAGGGCACCCCGTTCTTCGCAGCTCTGACTTCTCAGTGTGCCGACGCAGAGGGTGAACTCAGATCAGTAAGGTCAGGGGAGGAACAGCGTCTGTGGGCTTTTCCTCCCATAGTTCTCCCGTGGCTCCCAGCAGGTGGCTTCGGGTGACTTGGCAGGGAGATTGTGTTAGCGCAGCCCGTGGTGTCCTGCAGGAGGCCGGCTTGTCCACTCACTCGCCCATCTGGTTGGGAGGCAGAGGCAGAAGGGAGGCACGGGGAGGGCCCCATCCTGTATGAAGTTGGGGTCCATCAGGGGGAGGAACTCTGAGCCATCACAGGGAGAGGTAAGCCATGTCTTAACCCCAGATGGAGAAGTGTGCCCCGCCAGCTTTCTCTCCGTACCCCCTTCCTGGAGTGTGGGGCCGTCCTTGCTCTTGCTTGCTGGCAAGCTTGTGGGACTTGGGGTGCAGGGTGGTCTTGCCTCCTCTGTTGGGGTGGGGTGGGGGGTGTCCTTAAGTGAGGTGGAGCTTTAGAGAATTAATGTCTCTCTCTGCCTCCCTGATCCGGGCAGCTGAATCTGACTTGGCTACCTGTCCATTGTCTGGACCCCCACCAGAGCTCTGGGTGTGCGGGGACTGAGGTGGGCTGGATGCATGGCTGCAGGCTGCAGGCCCATCCCTGACAGCCGTCCGTGGCCCTGGCTCTGTGGCCTGGGCTAGGCTGGATGCGTGGCTGCAGGTCCATGCACCATGGCCGTGCAGCGCCCTTCTCCCTGCACTCACCGTGGCCCGCGTCTCCGTCCGTCAGGTCTGTGCAGTTCCGTCTGCTGCTCGCGGTGTGTGGCCGATTTCCTGGGTGCCGGCTTTGGCATTTTTAACACGGAAGTGGTGGTTTCTGCATTCAGCATTCGCGTTCCCGGTCCTTTCCTCTTTGGGCTCTGAAGAGGGAGGTGGAGGGTTACTGAAAAGCGGAGCCCGTTCTCTGCAGACGCTGCTGCTCCGCGCCGGTGATTCCGTCTCTGAGGGAGGCCTCTGCCACGTTCTGGAAGGAAGCAGCCTTCCAGGCGCCGGAGCTCTTGCTGGGCAGGCGCCTGCGCGGGAGTCAGCGCTTAGTGGGGTGAAAAGCGTGGAGCTGGTGGTGCTGGGCTCCAACCTCGATGGTCAGCGATGGCCTGAAACACTTAGAACTGGGCCAGACACGGGTTCTCTCCACTGGAAGGCCAAGCAGTGCTGGCGGTGGGAAAGGCCACCTGCAGGAGGCCTGCAGCGTCAGGCACCGTCTTGGCTGGGGAGAGGGGGCTCCGCCCTATGGTCCCCCCCGCGTGGCGCTTTCAGGTGGTTCGTTCCCTGCACTTGGATGTTGGTGACTGTGGATTTTCGTGTCTTTCTAAAGACGTTTGATTGTCCCCTTGGATCAGGGGCAGGTGCGGGACAGTGTGGTGGACACGTGGGGAGTGCTGACTTGTGTGTGAATGGAGGATCAGTGTCTCCTCCAACCCTAGGCTGAGAAGCCGTCAGTCCTGTGTATTTTGGTATTGTGCAGGAGAAAGCCAGGGGCCCTACGTTTTATTAGGCACATTTTATCATTTTTAAGAAAGATTGATTTATTTGAAAGGTAGAGTGACAAGGTGAGACAGAGAGCTTCGTCTACTGGTTCATTCCCCGCATGCCCACAACAGCTAGGGCCGGACCAGGCCAGCCTGGAGCCAGGAACTCCATCTCTGCATTAGCAGGAAGCTGAATCGGAAGTGGAGCAGCCGTGACTTGAATCAGTCACTCCCATATGGGGTGTGGACGAGCCAGTCTGTGCTTTCCCACTGGGCCATGACGCCCATTCCCCTGGTGGTTTTTTTTTTTTTTTTTTTTTTTACAGGTAGAGTTATAGACAGAGAGAGAGAGAAAGGTCTTCCTTCCGTTGGTTCACTCCCCCAGTGGCCACCACGGCCGGCGCTGCACCTGTCCGAAGCCAGAAGCCAGGTGCTTCTTCTAGGTTTCCCATGTGGGTGCAGGGCCCAAGCACCTGGGCCATCCTCCACTGCCTTCCCAGGCCACAGCAGAGAGCTGGACTGGAAGAGGAGCAACCGGGAATAGAACTGGCGCCCATATGGGATACTGGTGCCACAGGCAGAGGATTAACCAAGTGAGCCACGGCGCTGGCCCCCCATCCCCTGATTTTTTTTTTTTTTTTTTTTTTTTGACAGGCAGAGTGGACAGTGAGAGAGACAGAGAGAAAGGTCTTCCTTTTCCATTGGTTCATCCCCCAATGGCCACTGTGGCTGGTGCGCTGCGGCCGGCGCACCGTGCTGATCCGAAGCCAGGAGCCAGGTGCTTCCCCTGGTTTTCCATGCGGGTGCAGGGCCCAAGCACTTGGGCCATCCTCCACTGCACTCCCTGGCCACAGCAGAGAGCTGGACAGGAAGAGGAACGACCGGGATAGAATCTGGCACCCCAACCGGGACTAGAACCCAGTGTGCCAGCGCCGCAGGCGGAGGATTAGCCTAGTGAGCTGCGGCGCTGGCCTCCCCTGATTTTTAAGTTGTGGTGACTGAATTGGATGTAGAATTTTTGTGTTTTTTTTTGTTTTTTTGTTTTTTTTTTTTTTAATTAGAACAAACAGTCCCATTTTCCTGTCCACTCCCCAGATGCCCATGGTTTACAGTCCCTGTGGCTTGAAGATGAGTGGTTGCCCACACGTGAACAAGGCGTGGACCGTGTGGGAAGAGTTGCTGCCGTCTCCCTGTATCTGAGCGGCTCTGTGCTCTGCTCTCCTGCTGTGTTGTGGTGAAGGGAGCCCGGGTGCCCGCTGTGTGGGTGTGGAATCAGCACCTTTCCGTGTGGGTCCTGGCGGCCTTTCGTCGGCCGAGTTCCCTTTGAAAGCATCGTATTCTGTAGATCACGCTAAGGGGCGTTGGCCTCACAAGCATCACTTTTTAAAAAAAATATCTATTTTGTGTATTTGAAAGTCAGAGTTAGGGAGAGGGAGACACAGAATCTTCCATTTGAGGTTCACTCCCCATATGGCCGCAGTGGCCAGGGCTGGGCCAGGCCGGAGCCAGGAGCCCCAGCAGGGTCTCCCATGTTGGGGCAGGGGCCCAAACACTTGGACCATCTTCTGCTGCTTTTCACAGGCCCTCAGCAAGGAGCTGGATTGGGAGTGAAGGAGCCGGGACAGAAACCGGCACCCGTATGGGATGCCAGTGTTGCAGGCAGAGGTTTACCTGCTGTATCACGACACCAGCCCCACTTCTTGCCGTCTTAAACGTGGACTCTTTTTCTTTTCTTTCTTTTTTTTTTTTTTTTTTTTTAGAAGGAAAGGCACTTTATTTTGGGTGGGAATTTCAAATTACATCAGGTTTCACATGGATCGGTATATTACTTGATCATAAAAGCCCATTGTATTCCAATAACAGAAGCACTAACATCATCTTTTTTTTCCAATTTGGTCCTGCTTAACTGTAAGGAAGAAAATATAGAGAATTACCAAAAATTGATGCTAAATGTAAAGAAAAAACCATGATAATTATTCGGAATTCATAGTTCACGCACATAGTTCAATTACACATAAGATCAGTATGAGTACATTTAATTGTTTTATTTGAAAGGCAGAGAGGTGGAGAGACACAGATCTCCCACATGCTGGTTCACTCTCCAGATGTGTGACAGCTGCCAGGACTGGGCCAGGCCGGAACCCAGAACCACGAACTCGGTCCAGGTCTCCACCGCGTAGTTACTCGCGTGAGCTGCCCGCTGCGGCCTCGGGTGGTGTGCGTCGCAGGAAGCGGGACTGGGAGCAGGTCCGGGCCTCACACCCGGGCGCTGGCAGGGTGCGGGTGCCCCGAGTCCGCCTTACCCGCTGTGCTGAGCCCCATCCCCGGGCACATTGCACGGCTGCATTTGTTTGTTTGTTGGGGGAACTTGATCCTGTTAAATTTTGTTCATGTATTTCATATAGAGATTGAAGGACGTGGTGATTTTCCTACCCCCCCTCCCCTCCCACCCTTCTTCCTCCTCCCTCTCTGATTCCCACTCTTAATTTTTACTAAGATCTATTTCCAGTTTACTTTATACTCGAAAGATGAACACTACAGTAAGTAAAGAGCAAATAGTATGAAGGAAACAGCGTTCCTCGGCAGGAGAGACCAGGCTGCAAACAGTCGTCGGATCTGAGTGCCAGTCTCACTCCTGTACATGGTGTCTCAGGGACTCTGTTAGTTACCACAGCTAGAGAAAACATATGGGGTTTGTCTTTTTGGGACTGGCTTGGTTTACTGTGTGTAATGGTTTTCAGTTGCATCCATTTTGTTGCAAACGATGGGATTCCATTTTTTTTACCAGTGATTAGTACTCCATAGTGTGTCTATACCATAATTTCTTTATCCGTCATCAGCTGATGGAAATCTAGATTGATCCCATATCTTAGCTATGAGCTACAATGAACATGGGGGTACAGGTAACTCTTTCCTGTGCTGAGTAGGGAAACCCACACGTGAAAATCTGCTCTGATGGTAGCTGTTGGACCAGGCCACACTGCGTGTTCAGGAAAATAAGCTGCATGCCATCTTCTGTCTGCCTGCCAGGCTCCAAGCCCAGGTCAGTGGTCTCACACAGGAGACCTTCCAACCTAGAGGTTCCAGGTCCATGAGGGTGGAGAGCGGACAGCAGCCCGAGCAGGCATCTCTGTGCCCATTGCCAGCCCTGCTGCAGCCGTGGTACCCATCAGGGCCCCCTGTGATCACATGCGTGTGCACAGCTTTAGGCCTCAAATCCCACACGTGTGCACCCTCCTGGCACACAGCATTTATCTGGCAGAGTGGTCCCTGTTCTAGGAGATTCTAAGTCAGTCTGTCCTTCAGTGCCCTCCCCTCGGCTCGTCACCTCCGCCCAGTGCACCTGGGCAGCCGTGGTCTGAGCCAAGTGTCTGAGCTGGTGGAAGCCCTGTCACTCCCCCCCACTGTGTGGTACGGTCCGGGAGCCTCGGTTTGGTTTCATCCACCCTCTGCATCATCCCGCGGGTTGCATTCCCGGTGCCCAGAGCACATCCCTGCAGCTGCGTGGTCCTGACCACAGGAGGCCCAGCGCCAGGGCTGCTGTGCTGGTCAGAGCGCCTGTGCCACCAGTTACAGCGCGAGAGTGTCGAGGTGGTGTCCCGAGGCTGCCTCGCTGTGTGCGTCCGTGTGTTGTGTGTGCTGTTGCAGGGCACCTCAGCTGGCCTCTGCTTGCTTCCTGCACCCAGCTGCATTTGTCTCGTGGGGTGCTTCCTGCACCCAGCTGCATTTGTCTCGTGGGGTGCTTCCTGCACCCAGCTGCATTTGTCTCGTGGGGTGGCAGATTTCATCATTCCCTTCTGTTCTGCTGTTTCTCTCCTTACATATTTTGTTAGAAACTAGATTGGAGCTGACATATACACATGTACCTGTGTGTTTGGCAAAGGAATACTTTCGAAAATGAGAATTTTCACATTTCAAAGCAAGCCATAGATGTGAGTTTATTGAACAGGTGAACTAATGGGTTATGAAGTGTTTGTTAATTTTTGAAGACTAAACAGTGTTTCCATGAAAATGAGTAGTAGTATTTAGCAGATTGGGGCTTACCACATGGCAGAGTGATCTTGGGAGTCCCGGTTTAAAGCTGGGAAACATGTTGTCTGAGACGCTGGCTTCCCAGCGCGACGTGACCCAGCCCAGGGTTGGGGAGCCAGTGTCCCTAGTGCGCAGGCTTCTACAGCAGGAAATGCTGTGGAGCGGAGGATCTGCAGGCTGCCCCAGGAGAGCCACGCCTGCGGTTGGAAAGGTCGCTTTGTGGCGTGGGCACTGGACGGGCTTAGCTCAGCCTGTTGGTCAGACATACGCGTGAAGGAGGGTTTGAGGTTTGTGTGGGCCTTGCCTTTTTTTTTTTTTTTTTTTTTTTTTAAAGATTTTTATTTGAGAGGTAGGGTTACAGGCAGACAGAGAAAGGTATGCCATCGGCTAGTTCACTCCCCAGATGCCCACAATGGCCAGAGTTGAGCCGATCTGAAGCTAGGAACCAGGAGCTTCTTCCGGGTCGTCCATGTGGATGCAGGGGCCCAAGCACTTGGGTCATCCTCCACTGCTTTTCCAGGCCACAGCAGAGAGCTGGATCAGAAGAGGAGCAGCTGGGACTTGAATTGGTGCCCATATGGGACGCCGGTGCCACAGGTGGACGCTTAGGACACTGCACCATAGCACTGGCCCTGTGTGGGCCTTTTAAGATTTTACTTACTTATCTGAGAGGCAGAGAGACCAAGAGAGATTCCCATGTGCTGGTTCACTCCCCCAATGCCCACAACAGCTGGGGCTGGGCCAGGTTAAAGTTAGGAGTCCACAACTGAATCCAGGTTTCCCACACGGGTGGCAGGGACCTGAGTGCTTGAGCTGTCACCGCTGCTTCCCAGGGTGCAGAAATCTGGGATCAGTAGTGGAGCCAGGACTCTCTACCCCAGGCACACTGATACGGGATCCAGGCACCCCAGGCGGTGTCGTAGCTGCCACGTCGGACGCCTCCTCCCTGCTGTGGGCCGTCCCCTCTGTGCTGTAGCCGTGGATGTCCGGATGGGGAAGTGTGTGATGTGTTGTAGTGATGATGTTTGTGAGACTCGACGTTGCCAGATACCCTTTTTTGTACACATGGTCAGACTCAGCTCATTTCTTAAGCAGGGTGGTGCTGTCAGGCAGAGGGGTTCACACATACACACACACACACACACACGCAGTCTGAAATGAAGAATTAATTCCAAAACCGAGGTACAAGCTTCTTTGTGATAACTCACGTACAAGGCAACAGCAGAAATGGAAATGTTTTGGGTGCGTGTTTTCAGATGACAGATCCAGCAGTCATGAGCAGATGAGCAGGCGTCGGCACGCGAGCTGAGCTTGCTCGGAGAAGCGGGCAGCGTTGCGACGATGCCATCGGGAAGCTGGTCCGGGACTGTGTTTGGGTGATTGTCCTTGAACGAGCCGAGAGTTTCTGAACGTGATCGCTTCAGCCGACAGACGCGGATGCAGCTTGATGCCTGTTGGCCGTCGCCTTCCCAAGAGTTGATGTCTGGTCCATTGAAGCGTTCAGCAGACCCAGAGGCCAGGCTGTGCCCCAGGGCTTTTCCCCTTAATGTCACCGTTGACCCTGTTTAAAATCCCCCGTCCCAGAGGAAAACCTGTGGCGGGCAGGAAAATCTTGACGTCGCGGTTCCCGTTTGGCAGACCAGAGCTGCGGCCCGAGTCGTGCGGAGTCTGCAATGAGGCTTGTGAATTCTTCCCTCGTTTCTCATACAGATTTTAGAAGGAACTCTGACGGAATTGATCATCCCAAAAATAATAGGAAGAAGTCATCTTTTTAAAAAAAAAATATTTAATTTATTTGAAAGAGCTACAGAGACAGAAAGAGAGGCCTTCCATCCGATGGTCCACTCCCCAGATGGCCGCAACGGCCGGAGCTGCACCAATCCAAAGCCAGGAGCCAGGAGCTTCCTCCAGGTCTCCCATGTGAGTGCAGGGGCCCAAGGACTTGGGCCATCTTCTACTGTTTTCCCAGGCCATAGCAGAGAGCTGGATCGGAAGAGGAGCAGCTGGGACTAGAACCAGCACCCATATAGGATGCTGACGCTTCAGGCCAGAGCATTAACCCACTGAGCCACAGCCCCGGGGCCAGGGAGAAGTCATCTCTAAGTCTTCAGTGGGATGGGCATTTGCTGCAGTGAGTACGACGCTGCCTAGGGTGCCTGCGTCTCACACACAGCACCGGGCCCTAGTCCCAGCTCTGCCTCCCATGTCTGCTTCCTGTGGGAGCAGACCCTGGAAGACAGCAGGGGAGGGCTCGAGCAGTCGAGACCTGGATTGAGTTCCTGGCTTCTGACATCCACCCAGCCCGGCTCTGGCCATTGCAGGCACTTGGGGAGTGAACCAGCAGATGGGAGATTGGTCTCTCCCTCTTTCTCCCCTCATCTTTCCAACTCCTCCCCTGCCTGAGTCTCTCTGTCTCTCAAAAAAAAAAAAAAAAAAAAAAATCCTTCATGAAGGTTGATGTTCCTGTAACAGCCAGAGACGGTTAGCTTTTATTTTGCCGTGTTGGGGAAATTTTAGGGTGTAAACAGCAGCTTGGATCTTTTCCAGAGTCTGGAATTTTTCGCGCTGCACTTGTTGGAAACGTGCGGTGTGTCCAGAAATCAGAATAATGTGCACGGCAAAAGCCGAGTTAACTCTCACGCCGCCAAAGCCAGCTCATTAAACACACTCTTGGTAAATGTTCTGTTTTGATTTCCATGTGAAGACTCATCTCCAGCGTGTAGAATTAATTTTATCAATGACATAGAAAATGGTTATTTTAATACTTTTCTGCGCTGCGGCATCAGGGCTGTGTTTTGCCCCAGGATTCCTCTGTAATGGCTTTAGCCAGCTTGAATTAGCGTGATGTATCATTAATGCATACAAATGGCTTTTATTTTTGTTCATGATCTGCTCATAATGCCACGGCATTCTGCTCTCTCTAATGTTTTTAAGATGATTAAGTGCTGATGTACTTTTTGACCTATTTAGGCCTCCTCAGAGGTCTCCGATCAGAAGAGTAACCTCGGAGAGGCGGAGGTAGCTGCGCCCCCCAGCTGACGCTTCCTGGTGATCTGAGAGGCCTCCAGGTTACAGCATTGTTTTCCCTTCATAGAACACGCGCAGAGCCGTGTCTCGAGAATCTGTCGTTCACTGAGCCTACTGCTAGGCTAGCGGCAGGTGCAGGTCACGGAATTGAAGCAGCGCCATCCTCAGAGCCGCGCTGTCGGTGCTGAGGTCCTGTGACTCCGAGGAGCTGCTGCACCCATGGGCCCCATCTCTCTCACATCGCAGGCGCCTGTGCACCCCGGTCTCTCACCCGGCACTCACTGTGTACCCCCGCCTCTCACCTGGCACTCACCGTGTACCCTGTGTCTCTCACCTGGCACTCACCATGTCCCCTGTGTCCCTCACCCGGCACTCACCGTGTCCCCTGTGTCTCTCACCCGGCACTCACCGTGTACCCTGTGTCTCACCCGGCACCCACCGTGTCCCCTGTGTCCCTCACTCGGCACGCACCGTGTACCCTGTCTCTCACCCGGCACTCACCGTGTACCCTGTGTCCCTCACCCGGCACTCACCGTGTCCCCTGTGTCCCTCACCCGGCACTTACCGTGTACCCTGTCTCTCACCCGGCACCCACCGTGTACCCTGTGTCTCTCACCCGACACTCACTGTGTACCCCGGTCTCTCACCCGGCACCCACTGTATACCCCGGTCTCTCACCCGGCACTCACCGTGTACCCTGTGTCTCTCACCCAGCACTCACCGTGTCCCCTGTGTCTCTCACCCGGCACTCACCCGTGTACCCTGGTCTCTCACCTGGCACTCACTGTGTACCCTGTGTCTCACCCGGCACTCACCGTGTACCCTGTGTCTCTCACCCGACACTCACTGTGTACCCCGGTCTCTCACCCGGCACTCACTGTATACCCCGGTCTCTCACCCGGCACTCACCGTGTACCCTGTGTCTCTCACCCGGCACTCACCGTGTACCCTGTGTCTCTCACCCGGCACTCACTGTATACCCCGGTCTCTCACCCGGCACTCACTGTGTACCCTGTGTCTCTCACCCGACACTCACTGTGTACCCCGGTCTCTCACCCGGCACTCACTGTGTACCCCCGCCTCTGACCTGGCACTCACTCACTGTGTACCCCGGTCTCTCACCTGGCACTCACTGTGTACCCTGTGTCTCACCCGGCACTCACCGTGTACCCTGTGTCCCTCACCTGGCACTCACCGTGTACCCTGTGTCTCACCCGGCACTCACCGTGTACCCTGTGTCTCTCACCTGGCACTCACCATGTACCCCGGTCTCTCACCTAGCACTCACTGTGTACCCCGGTCTCTCACCTGGCACTCACCGTGTACCCTGTGTCTCACCCGGCACTCACCGTGTACCCTGTGTCTCTCACCTGGCACTCACCGTGTACCCCGGTCTCTCACCTAGCACTCACTGTGTACCCCCGCCTCTCACCTGGCACTCACTGTGTACCCTGTGTCTCTCACCTGGCACTCACCGTGTACCCCGGTCTCTCACCCGGCACTCACTGTGTACCCTGTGTCTCTCACCTGGCACTCACCGTGTACCCTGGTCTCTCACCTAGCACTCACTGTGTATCCCCGCCTCTCACCTGGCACTCACCGTGTACCCTGTGTCTCACCCGGCACTCACCGTGTACCCTGTGTCTCTCACCTGGCACTCACCGTGTACCCCGGTCTCTCACCTAGCACTCACTGTGTACCCCCGCCTCTCACCCGGCACTCACCGTGTACCCTGTGTCTCTCACCTGGCACTCACCGTGTACCCTGTCTCTCACCCGGCACTCACCGTGTACCCTGTGTCTCTCACCTGGCACTCACCGTGTACCCCGGTCTCTCACCTGGCACTCACCATGTACCCCGATCTCTCACCTGGCACTCACTGTGTACCCCCGCCTCTCACCTGCACTCACGGGATGAGCCGGCCAGGCCTAGCACCAGGAGGCACCGTCTTGGAGCAGACCGGGGCTTTGGCGTCTGGCTTGGTTTCTGCTCGGTGCCACGTGCAGACTCCGAGTTGTGCCGAGGAGAGCACTGCCCTGACAGCGCCATCACTCGCCCAGGTGCGGGCAGAGGAACCTGGGAGAGAGGACTGCAGGTTTGTTTATCCAGGAGGAACTATGTTGTGGAAACTGACGAGTAGGTCAGATTTTGGAGGAAGTTTGCAAAAAGAGGGGGTTGACCTTTAAAGGAGGGGGGACATGGGGGGACACCCATTAAAGTGCCATCCGGCAGCGGTGACTTTACGGCCTGGGGGTGTGTGTGTGCGAGAAAAATGGATTTCCCAGTATTGTGATGTTTCCCGACCTACCCCTTCCTGTCCGTGTTTACTGGTATCGGCCTTGCGTCCCACTGAGTGGACAGAACAGCGCTGGGGCCCAGCTGCGTGTCGGACACTGGGGATTGCCCGGTTTACTTCTCTTTCAGGATCAGGCTTCAGCACGGCCCTCTTCGCCGGAGGCTCGCTTGCTGCCCTCGGTCGGTTCCTTGGGCTGCACCTGCAGGATCAAGGTCGCAGGCGGTGGCTCGTGAAGCTGAGGGCGTCCAACAGGTGGTGTGCAGCAGCTTTTCTGGGGTTCAGGTCTCAATCCAGGTCTCTGCCAGCCTCTCCGAGGTCCAGATCTGATCTGGGTCTCTGCCAGCAGCCTCGCCGGGGTTCAGGTCTGACCCAGGTCTCTTCTGGCTGCCTCTCCAGGGCTCAGGTCTGATCCGGGTCTGTGGCGGCAGCCTCTCCGGGGCTCAGGTCTGATCCTGGTTTGTGCCGGCAGCCTTGCTGGGGTTCAGGTCTCTGACCTGGGTCTCCTCCAGCAGCCTCTCCGGGGTTCAGGTCTGACCCGGGTCTCTTCTGGCAGCCTTGCCGGGGTTCAGGTCCTATCCAGTCTCTGCCAGCAGCCTTCTTTCTGCCACACCAGACCACGCTGGGAACTTCGTTGTAAAAGCCTTGTGTCTACAGATGTTCTCAGTAGGTGTTCCCTTCAGATGGCAGTGAGTTCCCCCACCGCCAGCATCCGTTTTGCTCTGAGGCAGTGCCCGTGTGCGGCTTCGGCTCCCCGAGGGCCAACGGCACGGAGCTCTGGTCCCGGGGTCTGGCTGAGGCCAGGAGCTCAGATGTCAGAAGTGGCGTGCATTGAATTCTTCCCACTGGCTGGAAGGCGGCTCTGTGTCCCCTTAGAGACGAATACCTGGCGCAGAACCATCTGAGGGGAGCATGGTGTTTGTCCCCTGGAGGGCTTAAGAAGCCCCCACCTCCATCTTCCTCACCACGCACAAATCCAAGCCCCAGAGGAGGGCCCCGGGTGTGCGCCCGCTGCTCCGTGTCGTCCTGAACAGGGCCCAGGATGTCACCCAGGCCGGGGTTTAGCCCTGTGGGTGAAGGTGAAAACCTAGCCTGCTATTCTGCACTGGGAACGCCAGCCTCTGCGAAGTCTGTAGGTGACAAGTCGTGGCTGAACCCCTAGTTTCCGCAGCTTCCTGCGTGCGTGGCTCGTGTGGGCCCTCCCCACCAGTGGCGCGTGTGTGTCTGGGAGCTCTGTGGTGGCTGCGTTGTGTGTTGACTTCTCCGTCGCAGTCGTGTCCCTCCCATGCCCCCATGCTGGGGGAACCCGGACCTGCCCCTGCAGCCCCCAGGAGAAGCCCTTGTCTGAAATGTCTGCGACGGAAGTGTTTGGGACTGCAGTTTTTGTCAGATGTTGGGGTCTGTGCGCATAGCTAATGAGCAGTCTTGAGGATAGGCCCCACATCCAACGTGAATTCCTGTGTGTCTCCTCGCTCCCGCGGCCTGCAGCTGCTTCCTGTGGTGTATCTGGTAACTACACCAGCCAGGCTCGGGGTCACTGAACTGGCGAGAGCAGGGGCCCGTCTGCGTGCTGCCCAGAGGCTCTGGCTTTCCTGGACTACCACGCCAGCGCGTGGCTGTGACAGCTGCGACCTCCCGCTGGTGAAGAGAAGGGTGTGGCGTGGCCCTTCACTCGGGGTGTTGTGTGGGGACTCGGAACGCTTCAGGCTTTGCTTTCTGGGTTAGGGATGCTCGGGCCCTGACAAGGTTAGGGATGCTCGGGCCGTGACAAGCAACCGTCCCCTCTAGAAGAAAACAACCCCAGCAGAGCGCCCTCCGGGGTGGCCGGCTTCCTGTCGTGTTGTCCTCGTGCTGGGCCCCCGGCTGCACCCCTGGCCCTGCACCGGGGCTCCGCAGCTTTCACCGCCGTGTCCGCTCCCCTGGAGGGGCTGGGAAGTGTCCGTGGCCAGCTGTGCTCCACGTGCAGCCGAGATGCACGGTGAACTTTAGTTCCAGCACACTCCTTGTGTTTCATGTTGCAGCTGGACTGTAAGAACTCACTTCAGTGCAGACAGCTGGCTGGTAGGAAATGCTCCCATCCCTGCTCCAGATGTCATTCTTCAGTGAAAAGCCCAGGCCGAGCCTGCACGGATGGCAGGCTTTCGGGCATGGAAGGACCCGAGGCCCCGTGTAACAGGAGCAGCAGGCAGGTGGGCAGGTGGGCAGGCGGGTTCTCTGCCCGCGGTGTGCTTACCACCCACGCAGGCCCTGGAAGTTGGATCTGCATCTTGGGGCTGCACACTACCATGACTGTTTTATAAATCTTGTCCTGAAAGCCACCAATTACATTTTATATATATTTAAAAGATTTATTTATTTACTTGAAAGCCAGTTACCAAGGCGGTGGGGAGGAGGGGGATAGACAGAGAGAGGTCCTGCCTTCACTGGTTCACTCCCCCAGTGGCCACAACAGCCAGGGCTGGGCCAGGCTGAAGCCAGGAGCCAGGAGCTTCATCTGGGTTCCCCTCATGGCCGGCAGGGGCCCAAGCACGTGGGCCGTCTTCTGCTGCTTTCCCAGGTGCATTAGCGGGGAGCTGGGTAGGGAGCAGAGCAGCCAGGACTTGAACTGGCGGGACCGTCCTTTCAACCCAGGAACACCAGGGCAGCCCCTGGGCCGTCCTCCCGACTGGTTACATTTTAAAAGCTGGTAGTGAACTAAAACTTAGCTCCTTGGAGTTAACAGTTATTTCTGATAAAATGTAAACCATTTCTTTTTACAGGCAGAGTTAGACAGTGAGAGAGACAGAGAGAAAGGTCTTCCTTCCATTGGTTCACCCCCAAATGGCCGCTACGGCCGGCGTGCTGCGCCGATCCAAAGCCAGGAGCCAGGTGCTTCTCCTGGTCTCCCATGGGGTGCAGGGCCCAAGCACTTGGGCCATCCTCCACTGCACTCCCAGGCCACAGCAGAGAGCTGGCCCGGAAGAGGAGCAGCCAGGACAGAATCCGGCACCCCAGCCGGGACTAGAACCTGGGGTACTGGTGCCGCAGGCGGAGGATTAGCCAAGTGAGCCGCGGTGCCAGCCGAAATGTAAACCATTTTAACGCAGAAGGTTCTTGGGTTAAATGCAATGCCGACATCGATATATAGATTCTTTCTGAGAAGTTCCCTCATGAGCGCTCCTGCACACAGGTGGACACGGGCTCTGTGGCCAGATCAGGTACAGGCGGCAATGCTCAGGAAATTCAGCAAGCTGCCACTAGGGGGCACTCAAAGCACGCATGAGGATTGTTCCTATTTGCCTTTTTTTTTTTTTTGCTGTCCCCATGGAGAATACAGACATAATGAAACTAACACCCTGGTTTAAGAGACCATTTAGACGGGCAGTAATAAGATACAGTCCATGAAGTGTGAGAAGTACTGGATCAGCACCAAGAGAATGCAGCAGTAACAAAGCTTCGTTCGCCAGGATGAGGAGGGAAACAGAATTCCAAACGGGAACTCTCGCGTTCTGTGGGCGGAGGAGTCCAGATCCTGTCTTCATTTGTACCCCCGCATTGTAACTTTGCGTAAGACTCAGAAAATTTGGCAAAGGCTGTTTCCTGAAGGAGTGTGAGGAACGGGTCTCTCACTCGGTCCCCTGTTCCCATGCTGGACCCCACCAGGAGGGCTGCCGGCTGGAGCAGCCGCCCAGGCATCTGGCTCTTACGTCTGCATCCTTGAATCCTGGGCGCCAGGGATCAGCCAGGCAGGGCGGGAGGCTGTGCAGGTGGGTGAGCTTGGGGGCCCCGTCCTGCCTGGACCCTGCCCTGCGTGTTCACTGGGGCTGTGCACTTCCCTCTGCAGTGTGGAGAGAGAGAGACAGGTGACAGAGTCAGGCAGCTGCTCCCGAGGGAGCACTGTTTTGGGGGGACGTGGCTGGTCCTTCTCTCAGGCCCAGCACCGTCAGCAGGCGTGGTGGCCTTGCAGAGAATTCAGCAGTGGGTAGAGAGAGGCATGGCGGGGGATCAGATCCAACCTGGGTAGAGTCCTCCGGTGTCCTGAAGTCCCCCCCCGCCTTTGTTTTTCCCTGTAAGACAGAGGGGTTCTCCCTGCCACTGTCCTTTTTATTTATTGTTTTACCTTTCCCACGTATGCTCATTAGAATTGCAGAAACTCTAGCGTCTCAGATCAGAAACTGCTTGTAAAATGAGACTGATGACACTCTGGTGCCTCGAAGGGGGAACACAAGCGAGTGTCCTTCAGAGCCAGGTTGGCTTGGTTTGGTTGGAGTACTTCGGAATCAAGTGTCCGGAAGTTAGAAAGAAGCGAATGTGTTTTAGAGTCCCGAAGCTTTCGGTCCTTGGGTTCGGGAAAACGTGGCAGATTCCATGGGAGGGAAGTTGGGCCGGAGCTGGTGGTTTCCCCCCAAGGAGGGCGCCTCTGTGGTGGTCAGCTGGTGCCCGAAAAGAGTGCTGTGCTGCCCCCAAAAGTCGCGCCTGCAAGGGGGCCCAGGCTCGAGTTCAGTGGGTCCTGGCCATGTTCACCTGCACGCGGGGCCTGAGCTGAGTCCGCAGAGGTGAGGCTGGGCTGAACACACGCCCCAGGAACCTGGACGGGGGGCAGCGTCGTGCGGAGCCCGCGGGTCCCAGCTGGGGGAGGGGTCCCACCCCGGGCCCATCCCCTTTCAGACGGAGCAGACAGAGCGGCTGGCTCCAGCCCCCTTTTCTGTTGGAATTCCGTGATCTGTTTCTCACGGAGGAAGAAAAGCCTGGTGCAGGGGAGAGTTTGACGAGCATCGCCCGTATCCGTGTGCCCTGCTGGGGACCTCAGCACCTGTCCTGGGGACGCGGGGGAATGTGAGCAGCAGTCGGGCAGAAGCTGGGAGTGCTAGGTCCTCACCTGCACGTCCTGCTTCCCTGGTTCCTTCTCTGGGCTCCAGGTGTACCGTTGTGTCACCGTTGTGTCATCGCAGGCCCAGGACCCAGGCACCGGTGACGGTGTGCCCGTGCCTAGCACAGCCCTGCCAGGAACGGTGCTCTGGGCTTTTGGGGTGGGTGGGGTGGGTGGGGCAGCCCTGTCGCCTGCATGCATGGAGCTGGGACGGTTCTTTGAACCCAGGAGAAGCAGAGCAGCCCCTGGGCTGCATGCATGGCCCGCCCACCTCTCTGGCCCTCACCACAGCTTCACACCGTCCCCCACCAGAAAGCTGCTTGCACTGAGCACTTGGGGACGTCAGAGCTGGGCAAGAGGGCAGAGCCCACGCCTGGGCCTCCTGCCCTTCCCTCCCAGGTGGGTATTAAAGAAGTGCAGCCAGCTCGGGGCTCCAGGTCTTGCTGTGCTTGTGGTGAGAACAGGCCGGAGGAAGCCCGTTGTGCAGATGTGTAATCACCTCTGAATGCCATGGTCACCGCATGCGGCCGTGCACGCCTGGGAGGCCCATCAGGAGTGAAGACTGCGCCAGGTGCCGCCTCTCGCCATCTTAGCCAGTCACCGGAAGGCACAGGCAGGAGCTTGGGGTGGCGCGTTTTGCCTGTAGCCCTGTCACTCTGGAGTGAGTGGCATGGAGGCAGCTTGGTTTGTACTTGAATGTGTTCCACACTGGAGACAGCAGCGATTACCCTTGACAGCTAAAATATCATCCTTTGCTTTCCAAGATTAAAAAAAAAAAAAAAAAAAAAAAAAGAAGGGTTTATCTGAAAGGCAGAGTGGCACAGAGAGAGGTGTGGAGACAGCCAGAGAGCTCTTGCATGTGCCGGATGACCCCCCAAATGGCCACAGAAGCCAGGGCACTGCCAGGCCGGATCTAGGGGCCCGGAGCTCCAGCCAGGTCTCCCGTGTGGGTGCAGAGACCCAAGCCCTGGGGCCGTCCTCCACCGCTTCCCCAGGTGCCTCAGCAGGGAGCTGGATCAGAAGTGGAGCAGCCGGAAGCAGCAGCTGCCCGCCTCCGACGCGGGTGTCGATGCTGTGCCACGACACCGGCCCTTTCTTAGGTGCTTGTTTCTCAAAGCTGTGGTTCATGTGTGTGCTTTTCAAAGGCAGTTATGCATCTCATACGTTATTTACATGCATTTAAACATACTTGCGTGTTTCTCTGATTAACCTGTTTATAGAAGTAAGACGCCAAAATCACATATGTTCTTACTTGCTAGTAATAGCTAACATTTTTTTTTTTTAATTTATTTGACAGGTAGAGTTATAGACAGTGTGAGAGAGAGAGAAAGGTCTTCCTTCCGTTGGTTCACCCCCCAAATGGCTGCTACGGCAGGAGCAACACCAATCTGAAGCCAGGAGCCAGGTGCTTCTTCCTGGTCTCCCACACGGGTGCAGGGGCCCAAGCATCTAGGCCATCCTCCACTGCTTTCCCAGGCCATAGCAGAGAGCTGGACTGGAAGAGGAGCAACCCGGACTAGAATCCGGTGCCCATATGGGTGCCGGTGCCATAGGCAGAGGATTAACCAAGTGAGCCATGGCGCCGGCCCCAATAGTTAACATTGTATTTCAGATGTCCATCAGGCAGTTTTCGGTACTCTAAGAGTAAAATTGTGATTCCATCCTATATTCATTTTAATGACTTATTTTCAAAGCCTGAGAATATTTTCTGTTTCTGAGGTTTCTCTGAAACCTACATTCTTATGATTCGGTGACTTCCTTTCTCAGCTGACATCTGCCAGCCAAGCCTAGAGACAGCAGGCTGCTCTTTCTTGAAAAAAAAAAAAAAAATTTATTTGTTGGAAATGCAGCATGACAGTGAGGGAGAGACAGGGAGAGAGATCTTGGTGTCTACTGATTTACTCCCTAAGTTGCTGTAATGGCCAGGGCTGGGCCAGGCCCAAGTCAGGGGCCAGGAGCTCCATCCCGGTCTCCCACGTGGGTGGCAAGGACCCAAGCACTCGGGCCGTCACCTGCTGCCTTCCCAGGAGCATTGGCAGGTGGTTGCAACGGAAGCAGAGCAGCCAGGGTTCAACCAGCGCTCCGATACGGAATGCAGATGTCCCAGGGTGTACTGACGCCGCTGTCCCTGAACCCCAGCGCAGCTGCTCCCTCTCCTGCATGCGTTTCTCCTTGCTCAGCTCCATGATGGAGTTTCCTGAGACCCAGGGATCTCAAACAGAACCCACATGCTTTTCATCTGTGCAAGAGCTATATTTACGAGCAAGAAACTGCGCTGGGTGCTTCTGCTGAGTAGCCGTGAGAGATGGTGCCAGCCCCTTGGCCTGCACTGGCCAGGCCTCCACGTGTTTGCTCCGTGTTGTGTGTGTCCGTCGGCAGCCCTCCCCGGGGTTCTGAACTTCAGTCTGTGGCCCCCAGTAGCAATCGGAGTATTTAAGGTCAGGCCCTCCTGGTGCTGCCCGGTGAGGATGGGCACCGGCAGCCTCCCAGCCCAGTGTCTGCCTCCAGCCACTACTTTCCAATGCCGCAGAACCAACGCTGGCGTCCAGGGAGTCCAGGACGGTGTCCCGTCGGCCGTTAGACCATGCTTGGCCATAAGTCGGGGCGAGGCCATTTTCCCAGTCTGGCCTTGTACGTTCCACTTTACCACCAGCCCTTCCACTTGGTCTCACAGTAATTGCTGTGGAAGTCAAACAGGCTCAAGTGTTTTCAGAAACAAACAACTCAAGTGAATTTTTGTTTTATTTGACAGAGTTATAGACAGTAAGAGAGAGACAGAGAGAAAGGTCTTCCTTCTGTTGGTTCACTCCCCTAATGGCCATTGCGGCCGGCGCACCGCGCTGATCTGAAGCCAGGAGCCAGGTGCTTCTCCTGGTCTCCCATGGGGTGCAGGGCCCAAGCACTTGGGCCATCCTCCACTGCACTCCCTGGCCACAGCAGAGAGCTGGCCTGGAAGGGGGCAACCGGGACAGAATCTGGCGCCCCAACCGGGACTAGAACCCGGTGCCCATATGGGATGGTGGCACCACAGGTGGCGGATTAGCCAAGTGAGCCCCTCAAGTGGAATTCTTTAACGACTGGATTTGCAGAAGAGTTGAAGTGGACGGAAGGTCCCCAGGCCCAGACGTTCCTTCTAACGCTGCCGACGACAGCTTGTGCCGGGAAGCCCCACTTTCTCTCCGTGAGCTTTCTCACTGCGTAGACAGCTGCTCCCCGACGGGCTCCAGAGTCGAGTAGCCATCGAGTCCCCGTCTGATGGCACTCATTAGCACTGCCGCAACGTGGCCCGGGGCTGGACCAGAGAGGCCTCGGGCCGGATGCCTCAGCAGCTCCCTTGTCAGTTCACCCTGCTGAGCGGTGGAGAGCCGGCCCTCTGTTACCTCCTCCTGTTAATGTCTGTAATAGCAGAGGACCATCTACCACCTGCTCCTATTCCAGGAGCCGTGGGAGGCCCAGGGAGGCAGCTGGGACACAGCAAGGGCAGAGAGTTTGTGATCCCAAGCCTCACCTGGTCAGTGCAGGTGCGCCTGGGATTGGCCTGGAGATGGGGCCAGGTGCCTCCCAGAGCGGGGAGCTGGTGCCCTCTGCCCTTGGGGAGGTCATGGAGCCCTTCTGGGCCTTTCCAGCAAAGCTGCCGAGATGAGCATCCAGGTCCATCGGGACGTAGGACACAGCAGGAAGTTCCTTGTAGCTGAGCTTTTCCTTCTGTGTTTCGCAAGCAGCTTAGCTCACTGTAAATTCTGATCCCTCTAAATGATGCCACTGCCTCACCCATTAAAATGCTGGTGTGGGGCTGGTGTAGTGATGTAACGGGTAAAGCTGCCACCTGCCATTCCTGCATCCCATTGGTGCCTGTCACATCCTGGCTGCTCCACTTCTGATCAGCTCCCTGCTATGGACTGGGAAATTGACAGAGGATGGCCCAAGTGGTTGGGCCCCTGCTACTCGTGGGAGACCTGGAAGAAGCTCCTGGCTTCAGCCTGGCCCACTCTGGCCTCTGCAGCCATCCGGGGAGTGAACCAGGGGATGGAGGATCGCTGTCTCCCTCTCTATCCCTCTGTAACTCCTTCAAAATAATAATAAAAAAAACTTCTAAAAAAATGTATTGGCACCCCCTCCCCCCATTCTCTAAAACGTTTGGTTTAGAGAGAAGGAAGAGGGGGAGATGTTGCTGTAGCTGTTGGGAGGAGTGAGGGGTTCACCCCCCCAGCCCTGGCCCCGCCCCTGCCCCTGCCCCTGCCCCGAGTGAGCTTCCTGGAGCCGCCTGGGCTTGTTCTCCTGGGACACGCACTTCACTTTCTGATGCATGGCCTGCTCCTTGTTTTCCTTCTTGCAGCTAAAATATACCAAGTGTCTCCTGAAGACCTCACAGACAGTCACGCACGAGGTGGCTTTTTCCCCTCCCAGAGAGGGCTGTTCCCATCCGAGCCATCTGTGCCGCTTGTCTTGTCTTCTCCAATCAGAATCTTCCGCAGAAACCAACTGGGCAGGCAGACAGCAGTTGTCGGTTCCTTATGTCCGACTGCTGCGTGCCAAAGCTGGATTCAGTCAGCTCAGTCACACTGACGGGCTGGGGACTGTCCAGATCCAAGGACGTCGCAGGGTCTCCAGTCCGCCGGCCACTGTGGGGCTGGAGGAAGAGGCAGGGCCTGGGTGGGAGGAGCCAGAGCCCACAGGTCCACCACCGCGGGTGAGAGGCAGCCGGTGATATGCCGTGAAGCCACGTGATTCCTCCTGGTGGTTAAGATGCCTGTGCCCCACCTGTATCCCAGTGCCCAGGTTCAAGTCCAGGCTCCAGCTCCTGACTCCAGCTTCCTGCTAATGGACGTGCTATGGGGCAGTGGTGATGGCTTCTGGATCCTGATTTTAGCCTGGCCCAGTCAACTCTGGTGGGCATTTGGGGAGTGAACTAGTGAATGGGAGCTTGCTCGCTTGCTCTCTCATAAATAAATAAAGGTTTTTTTTTTGTTTTGTTTTTTGTTTTTTTTTTGACAAGCAGAGTTAGAGAGAGAGAGAGACAGAGGGAAAGGTCTTCCTTCCATTGGTTCACCCCCAAATGGCCGCGACGGCCGGCACACAGCGCCGATCCGAAGCCAGGAGCCAGGAGCTTCCTCCTGGTCTCCCATGGGGTGCAGGGCCCAAGCAGTTGGGCCATCCTCCACTGCACTCCCGGGCCACAGCAGAGAGCTGGCCTGGAAGAGGGGCAACCAGGACAGAATTCGGGGCCCCGACCGGGACTAGAACCCGGAGTGCTGGCGCCGCAGGCGCAGGATTAGGCTAATGAGCCACAGCACTGGCCTGATTTTATTTTTTTTTGTAAAAAGAAACTGTATCTGTCGCAGGCTGCACTGCACACTGGTCAGCCCCGGGCCCTTGCAGGGTAGGCCGCCCTCCGTGAGAGATTTGTGCTGACTCGGGCTGTGTCGGGTGCCGCCATGACTGACCCTTTTCAGGCTGGCAAAGGTAGGATTTCGTAGGGGTAGACCGAGAGCTGTGCTCCTAAGTGGTGGGTGTGACGGCCTCCCTTCCATTGAAACAAGCTGAGCAGTGACACCGTCGCGGCCTCATCGCCGAGCAGGGAGCGTTGCCGTGGAAACTGCCTAGAACCGGCCTCCACCATCCGCAGCCCCGGTCTTCTGTGGGCCAGCAGGTGGGTGCTCGGCTGCGCCACCCTGTGCCATGCCGACCGTGGCGCTAACTGTGATGCATTGGCTTTGGTTATACTCCAGAGTTAGTGGCGATAGGCCTCTGGAGCCCGGTGGGTGAAAGAACCTTTGTTTTGCCTAAAATCCTGGGTACGTGGAGTTAGTGCGCACGTGAGAGTCGGTACCGTGCTGGAGAGAGAGGAAATACCGGAAAGCCCTTTCTTGGAGTTTGTGGCAGCTTTCCCCGGAGGCCGTGGGTCGGGTGTTGGCGGTGAGAAGGTGACGTGACGATTGTGCACAGTTCCTGTTAGCGTTTGGGGTCCCCGTGCCTGCGTTTGCCTGTGTGCAGCCACCACTCTCACTGAAGGCTTCCTGTAACGCTTTCCCAGTTTCATGCCGAGTGAAGACACGGGACATCATACAGCCGGGTGTAGACAGAGGACATCATTCATCCTGGGAGACTGTGTTGTGTTTTGTTCTGAATGCCTGGAACCCTCCTGCTAAGACCCAACAGGGCTGCAAGTGGAGCCGTTTCGAGGTTTGGGTCACAGCATCTGGCGTGTGGTGGGGTCTCTACCCGTGGTTTGATGATGAAGAGGATAGGGAGGAGGGGGCTGGAGGCCGTCAGATGGTGAGGGGAGGAGAAAGTGTGCCGGCGTCCTGTGCCCGAGGTCCTGCCCTGCCCGTCGGCCCCTCTCCCGCTCCCCGCTGGCTGCTCGCAAGTCTGGGCCGGGTGTTTCTCACACGGGTGGCGTGGCTCTCAGTCTCCCGCTCGGGCTTCCCGCCTGCCTGTGACTTGCTCAGATTGGTCCCTGGTGCTCAGAAGCTTCGTCCCTCCTAGCTTGTTCTTGGCTGTGAAGTGACCCCTCTCGTCCAAGGCTTCCTCAGCTGAGGGCGGATGGAGTGCAGATTCATGACCTCTGAACTCGGCATTTGCCACCCTGACGGGAGTCCGGGACTCACTGGCAGCTGTGGAGGGAGAGCGGGAGCTGAGAGCCCCCGCGTGGGCGCCGTGCCGGCCGGGAGCTGAGAGCCCCTTCCCTCGAGGGCGCCCGCCTCCCTCCTGGCCCTGCCTCTTTTCCTGGACCTGGAGCTCTGGTCACACGTCACCTCCGCGCTTGCCCTCGGTGTGGGAGGCACACTCCGCTGAGTGACGTCCCGTGCGTCCACCTGGTGCTGGCATCAGCTCAGAGCCCCCTTTGCAGGCCGTCCCCCCCTCCAAGCCCTTTCTCAGCCTAGGCCTCTCCCTGCCCTCTGCTGACCCGGAAGCCGCTTCTGAGCAGGAGGTTGGGCCGTGCACGGGTACAGACCTGCGGGGGCCCAGCTCCGCCCACCGTGCCGGGGGAGGGGGTGCAGAACGGCAGTCGCCTGGCTCTGCCACCTCTGCTGCGAGTCCAGGGCGGCGGCCTTGCTGCTCCATGCTCCTCCGTCTCTCCCAGACTCCTGCTCCCCTGGACGTCCCAGCCCCAGCACCTGGCAGGGGGTCTCTCCTCCCCTGCCTGCCCTTTACTCCTTGCCTCTCAGCCTGACTGCTGTGCTGCTCCAGGACCTGAACTGGAGTGGGTGTTGGCAGTGCACCTGCCGAGGCCCGTGTGACGCCGGTGCGGGGACCACGCCTGCACTCCAGAGACAGTGACCCCTGCATTAGTGCCGCATCATCATCCCCGTCTTTGTCCCCGCCAGGCCCGGGGCAGGTGGCGGTCTCTGCATGAGGCTGGCACGTCCTCTGTGCTGCGTGCTGATCAGCTGGCCGACCTAGTCCTCCATAGGGAAACTGAGTCACAGGAGAGCAGGTCACTTGCCCAAGACGCCACAGGTCATAAATTGGCAGAGCCTGAGCTGGGAAAGGAGACACTCTGGCTGCGGCCTCCACGCCCATCCCAAGGGTGACTGGAAATAACTGGCAGAAGTCCAGATACGGGGCAGCACCTTGGCAACCTGAGAGGGGGGAGAGGGGGAGGGGGGGAGGGGAGAAGGAGGGAGGGGGAGAGAGGGGGGAGAGAGTGAGGGAGGCAGGGGGGAGAGAGAGGGAGGGGAGGGAGAAGGGAGGGGGAGGGAGAGGGGGAGGAGAGGGGAAGAGGGAGGGAGAGGGGGAGAGGGGAGGAGGAGGGAGAGGGGGAGAGAGAGAGGGAGAGAGAGAACCTGGAGGGCTTGCACAGCAGAGTCCCTGCAGGTACTTTGGTAGATTTTGTTTGAATGACATTTTCGCTGAGATGTAATTCACGTACCACCAGACTTAACTGTTTACTTTTGTTCTTTTTATTTTTTTTTTTAATTATTTATTGGAGCCAGTGCTGTGACATAGCGGGTTAATCCTCCGCCTGCAGTGCTGACATCCCATATGGTCGCTGGTTTAAGTCCCTGCTGCTCTACTTCCGATCCAGCTCTCTGCTGTGGCCTGGGAAAGCAGTGGAGGATGGCCCAAGTCCTTGGCCCCTGCACCTGCGTGGGAGACCAGGAAGAGCACCTGGCTCCTGGCTTCGGATTGGCACAGCTCTGGCCATTGCAGCCAATTGGGCAGTGAACCAGCAGATGGAAGACCTCTCTCTCTCTACCTCTCCTCTCTCTCTCTGTGTAACTCTGACTTTGAAATAAATAAATCTGTAAAAAAAATTACTGATTGATTTGAAAGGTGGAGAGACAGGGAGGCAGAGACCGAGATCTTCCATCCACGGGTTCACTCCCCACATGACGACGGCCAGGGCTGGGCCAAGCCAAAGCCAGGAGCCGGGAACTCCCTCCGGGTTGCCCACATGGGTGGCAGGGGCCCAAACACTTGGGCCATCTTGCGCTGCCTTCCCAGCCACATTGTAGTAGGGAGCTGGGTGGGAAGTGGAGCCGCCAGGACATCTGGGATGTTGGCACTCCCGGCCCCTGTTTCCTTTGTTTGTCAACGCCTTGGCCTTGTTCTTTGCCTCTGCCTCTCGGGGTCGTTCTCTGAAACCCACTTGTGCTTAGCGTCCTTTCCCGTTCCCACTGTATGCAGTAGGCATTTCTCCTGACAGCCTGTTCCCTGGAGCCTGGGGAGCACCCACAGCTGCCCTGGAACACAAATGCTCTGGGCCCAAGCCCGGGCTGCTCCCAAGAAGAGCCGCGCAGGTCCAGCAAGGCCGCTAGGTGGCAGCGCCGCCCCGGCCAGAGCCGCCTGGGTCCAGCCCTGGAGTCCGGCCGCGGCTGCCTTCAGGTGGGCTGATGAGTAATCTGTATGCTTTGTGGACAGGAGGTGGCAGCAAGTTAACGTGCCACATCCGCTTTAATTGGAAAGATACAATTCATTAAATCAGGCGTAAAGCGGAGGTGATAGAAGCTGGAAGCCGACAGCTGCAGCCTGGTCTGCCGGGCGCTGCCTGCTCGCGGGGCCTCGAAAGCCACGCTGTCAACTCGGTGCTCGGAGAAAAGGCATAGCAGCCCGGTCTCCTCGGAGGGAGCTCCATAAAGCAGTTCCTGGGAAGCGCGGGGTGATAAACGGCACCAGGGCGTTCGTCTAAGAGATGATTAGGAATAGCAGGTAACATCCCCAGAGGGGGCCGCCCCCCCCCCACCGGCTTCTGCCATCCCTTGATACGGTTGTGTCCAATTTTATTCCAAGAAGAAAACAGTTTGCTTGCCTTTTTTTTTTTTTAAGAAAGCTCTTAGAAATATGTTGAGGAATTTCAGGGTTTTTTTTATTTTTTTTTTAAAGTAATAGCTACAGGTAACTGCAGAAGATATTATTGGCAGATGCAGCAAAAAATTTATTTCTGCAGAAAATTGGATTTTGCACATAAAACTTAGTAGCACTAATAAAGACAGGTCATTACCAGTTTTAAGTCAAATAAGGCAGCTCAAAGAGATCGCTGTCGGTGGGATTCTGGTGGGGGGTGGTTTTCTCCAGCCGCATAAATCAGCCTCCGTGCAGCAGGCGCTCCTCGGGGTGCTCCCGTCTTCCCTGCCCCTTCTGACGCGGCTGGAGTTGCTGGGCTGAGTAATTTACAGTCCTGCGCAAGGTGTGTTTATATTTAAGCTGTGGCTAATGAGAAAGAGGAGAAATTTACAGCTTCCAGTGATTGATAGGATTACTGTCCGGGCATTAATTGAAATTTGAGAGATCACAGCCGTGGGCTTAAGTTAGGTGGGAAAAAAAGGCCTCGGAGCCGGAAGTTTTAGGGCAGCGTCTTCCCATAGGCAGCCAGGTCCTCCCACTGACCGTGGCCTTGGGGCAGGAGCAGTCCCCCCGCCCGGGGCGCCGGGGATTGTGCGGAGATAATTGAGGAGTTTGCGTTGTAACTTCCCCGTGGTGGGTGGTTTATAAGTGTGGGGAAAAAATTAAATACTGTGGGGTTTCTAAATGGTTTTAAAATTTTACACATGTAGTAATAAAACTCGCTCCACGGCTGCTCTCTACTAAATATTCTCTGGACTATTATTTAAGACGTTAGAAGGGGAAACGCAAACTAGTAACGGCGCAGGCAAGCCCGAGACCCCAGCCATCGCCTGCGTGTCCCTGCCGACGGCGTCCGACCCAGCTCCCTCTAAACTCCCACGCCTTTCCCCACCTGTCTTTTTTTTCCTTTTTTTTGTATATGCACCATTCTTGGTGAAGCCCAGGCTTGTGAAAATGTCTGAATTTTCCCATTAAGTGCTTAAAAAGTAATAAAACTAAAGTCATTAGACTTCACTCATCAGCGCTCCATCAGGAGGACTATTCTTTGGTGCTATAAATCTGACCCGGGGTGCGACATTCATATCGCTTGGATTCATTCCCTGGAAATGGCCGTGGGAAGGTAAATTGCTTAAGTAGGGCAGTTTCAATTTTTAATACAATCTTATTGTAACCGTTAGCAAATGATTAAAGTGCAAAGGGGCCTTCCATGTTTGGTGAGATTTATCATAGACGCTGTCTGATGCCCTCGCTGTGGCGAGTTACAGCGCCTTAGACGGCGGAGCGCTGGTGACGGCCGCAGAGGCACCGGGCAGAGCTGCACCTTTGCTGGGCCCTCGGCCGGCGTCCCGGCTGCAGATGCTTTTCACCGGGCACCTGCCCGTCCTGTGTGTGTCTCTCGGGCACCTCAGAGCTTTATGAAGCTATGTAAGAGGGGCCCTCAGGCAGTCCATGGAAATGGAATTAAAAGCTAAAGCTTAGGGGCCCATGTTGCGGCACAGCTGGTTGAACCACTGACTGGGGCACCGGCATCCCGTATGAACACCGGATCAAATCCCAGCTGCTCCGCTTCCAACCCAGCTCCCTGCTGAGGTGCCTGGGACACTAACAGGAAGTTACCTGAGCGCTGGGCCCCAGCCACCTGTGTGGAAGACCGTCCTGGTTGCAGCCTGGCCCAGCCCTGGCCGTTACGACCCTTTGGGGATAGAACCGGCAGATGAAAGATGGCGCTCTCTTTCTCTCTCTCATTCTTTCTCTCTCTCGTTCTCTCTCTCTCTCTCTCTGTTGCTGTCTTTCAGATAAATAAATAAGTATTTAAAAGCTAAGCATACTTTGGTGTGCAGAACTTGGAAATCCATGCATCGTGTTTCCCATGGACTTCTTGAACACCCGCGTGTGCGTGGGCTTAAAAATTGCACCAAAACAAACTCAGTTCTGCTCTTTGGAGCTCCCTCCTCTTGTCCAGCGCCGCCTGCTTTGACCCAGTGGACGCTGAAAGGGGGTGGCCTGAGCGGTACCCGAGTGGCCTGCTCTCCTTGCTCTGTTGGGAGGCTAGCGGGCTTGCCCCCGGCTGTCCCTCCCGCAGGGCAGGCCCAGACCAGGCCTCCCACGAGGTCACCTTTCTTAGTCCCTGTTACAAGTCAGGTCCTGTGTGGTCCGCTGTCTGTGTCTGGCTTCTTTGGTGCAAGGGTGACCTCCGAACCTGTCCGTACAGCGGATGTGGAGACCTCATCTTTGCTGTGTCTGCATAGTCTTCCATCGTGCGTTCCTAAGGTTGAGCTTTAAAATCCTTGAAGGAGAACAGTAGCTACGGCGCAGTGTTTGCAAGAGATCTTTAAAACATTCATGCTAATGCATATTATGGAAAAACTGCGTGTGGTTTCAAAAATATGCCTCCAAGCCTTTTTTTTTTTTTTTTAAAGATATTTATTTATTTATTTGGAAGGCAGAGTTGAGAGAGAGAGAGACACTCCTTCCATCCTCTGATTCACTCCCCAAATGGCCCCAACAGCTGGAGCAGGGCTGGCCCGAAGCCAGGAGCGGGCCATCTCCTGCTGCTTTCCCAGGCGCACCAGCGGGGACTGGAACCGGCGCCCATATGGGATGCCACTGTCGCAGGAGCAGCTTTACCTGCTACACCACGACGCCGGCCCCCCAAATTGGTCCCGAAGTTTTAATTCCGTGTACTTTTTGAAACTGCCTCGTATGTTCTTGCCAAGATTATTTTTCCCATCCAAGGAGAGATCTGTTGTAAAAAGCAAAAGCAATGTGTTCATCATCTTCTCTCGTTGGCACGGTTTTTCGGAGGAAGGAAGCCAGTGCCGGGTTTTCTAGAACTCCTTTGCCATGCCGCACCTGCCCGGCGAGGTTTGCCTCGGCCTCGTGCTTCCGGTCCACAGGCACAGCCCGAGTGTCTGCAGGAAGTGGGGGCTTCCTCTTAGGTCCCGAGCCAGGAGCTCAGGATTGGTTCTTGACTGATGTGACTTTGAGCTCTTGTCCACGCACATTGGGCTTTCTTCCCCGGAAATGAACTCCCCGGAGCTTCTCCGGGAAGCTTGTGCAGTGCAGATGCTGTTGGAAGGGCCCCTGTGAGGGTAGCAGTGTCCCCTGCCGGAACCTGATGCAAGTCACGGTCTGCTAGTGCTTCCCTCCCTCTCTGCCTGCCTGCCTCCCTCCCTCCCTCCCTCCTTCCTTTCCTCCCTCTCTCCCTCCCTCTCTCCCTCCCTCCCTCCTTCCTTTCCTCCCTCTCTCCCTCCTCTCTCCCTCCCTCCTTCCTTTCTTCCCTCTCTCCCTCCCCTCTCCCTCCCTCCTTCCTTTCTTCCCTCTCTCCCTCCCTCCTTCCCTCCCTCCCTCCCTCTTTCCCTCCTACCCTCCCTCTCTCCCTCTCTCCCTCCCCCCTTCCTTCCCTCCCTCCCCCCTTCCTTTCCTCCCTCCTCCTTCCCTCCCTCTCTCCCTCCTACCCTCCCTCTCTCCCTCCTTCCCTCCCTCCCTCCCTCCCTCCCTGTCACCCTGTGGTGGTGTTGGAGGAACAGCACTGCAGGCTGCATGTTCAGTGTGCGACATTCGGGTGACCCTAATGATGTTCTGCAGTCGGGTGTCGCCTGTCTCTTGGAGTGTTCCTGAGAGGTGGGTGTGTGGCACAGCGGGGAAGCTGCAGCTGGAGGCGCTGCATCCCCCATCAGCGCACTTGGGTTCAAGTCCTGGCCCCACCCCTGCCGGTGTGCACCCTGGGAAGCAGCTGGTCGTGGCGCAAGTGCTACCCACGGGGGAGACCTGGATTGAATTCCGTCTCCTGGCTCTGGGCTGGCCTCGCCCTGGCGCTGTTAGAGCCATTTGGAGAGTGAACCAGTACATGGCAAATCTTTGTCTCTTTCCCTC
Organism: Oryctolagus cuniculus; assembly: GCF_051225735.1. NCBI lineage: Eukaryota > Metazoa > Chordata > Mammalia > Lagomorpha > Leporidae > Oryctolagus > Oryctolagus cuniculus. The sequence goes on along the minus strand of NC_142869.1, from coordinate 4,225,768 downwards.
TTTCTTTGTGCCTTTCAGATAAATAAAACAGATTTGAGAAGGGTCTTTATGATAATAGCCGTGCGGCCCACAGCAATGAGATGGTGCCCACGAGAGAGCCGTCTTTGCTGTAAGAGCAGTAAATCATGTGATTTATTTACTTTAGGTTTTAATGTCTCAAACTATTAAGATGCAGATGAAATCTTGCGACCTGCGGGATGTGTGTGCATATCTGTGTGCGTGCGTGTGGGTGTGCACACGTGTGCGTCACGGTGTGAGGATCTAGTCTGAGTGCAGAGAAGGTTTTCAAGCTGTTCATCATGGATTTTTTTAAACAACATTAATGTCTGCAAGGACAATAGTCCGTAGCTTTTTGTTAGTTAGGGCCATTTTTTTTAAAGATTTACATATTTATTGATTTGAAAGAGACGGAGAGAGAGAGGTCTTCCATCCACAGGTTCACTCCTCAGATGGCTACAATGGCCAGGGCTGGGCCAGGCCAAAGCCAGGAGCCAGGAGCTTCCTCCGTTTCCCCACAGGGACTGGAACACTTGGGCCATCTGCTGCTTTCCCCAGGCTGTTAACAGGGAGCTGGCTTGGAAGTGGAGCAGCGGGGACACGCCGGTGCCACGACGCTGGCCCCAGTGAGGGCTATTTTTTTTTTAAGGTTTATTTATTCATTTGAAAGGCAGAGTTACAGAGAAGCAGAGAAGGAGAGAGAGAGAAAGGTCTTGCATCTGTTGGTTCACTCCCCAGAGAGCCACGATGACTGGAACTGCGCCAATCTGAAGTCAGGAGCCAGGAGCTTCCTCCAGGTCTCCCATGTGGGTGCAGAGGCCCAAGGACCTGGGCCATCTTTCACTGCTTTCCCAGGCCATAGCAGAGAGCTGGATCAGAAGTGGAGCAGCTGGGATTTGAACCGGCGCCCATATGGGATGCCAGTGCTGCAGGCAACGGTTTTACCCGCTACCCCACAGCGCCAGCCCCTAGGCTGTTTTCTTCGGTAGATTCAGACAGGACATTTGGGTGAAGAAGAAAGGGTCTCAGGCCCCTGCTCGGAAACACTGCTCTAATCTGTCATCCGCAGCTAGCACTTGGTACTGCAGGGCAAACACGTCTAGAAGTAGGCATGGGGTGTCAAGTACATGAGCACCATCTTCCCTTCCTTGTCTTTGGAGGACCGGAGAGGTTACGGTAATTAGGCCGTCACCGGCCTGTGGCGGGCAAGCACTGCCTGCCCAGGAGTCCCCTTGGGGAGCGGGTGAGGGACGGCTGAGTTGGCCGAGAGGAGGAGGAGCCCTGTGCTCTCGACCTATGTCGCCAGCCAGTGCGGGTGGTCACCACGGTGTCTGCAGAGCGTCGTGCCGTACTGGAGGAGACCCACGCACCGGACAGTTCCCTCCACCCGAGGCTCCTCCACGGGCAAAGAACTCCTGCAGAGTTGCTGGGACGCGGGCCGGGGATCGGCTGGGTGGGTGTCCACGGGTTGTGTCTCCGCAGCGTTTGTCAGCGCTGATGGAGCGGTGCATCGAGGCTTCTGAGCCCGCAGTATGTACGTTGAATCTCCAAAGAGAGGACGCTAAGCAGCTAATGAGCTGCAGTTAATTATGCGTGCTGCCGCGTGAGGGGCTGCCATGTACTTGAAGTGCCCCAGAGAGTGACACGGATAGATGGGCGGCGTAGAGGCAGTGTCCTGTTGGAATCCGAGCCCTGGGTGAAGTGGCAGCAGGCGCGCCCGGTCTGCGGGTGTGCTTGTTGTTAAGAAGTGGCATCGCCGGATTGTAGAGGAGAGTCGCAGGAGCGGCGTTGGGAACTCCGCTGTGTGCCGACTCGGGGTGGGGCGAGGTGAAGCTCACTGAACACGCAGAAGTGCGTCGCGTTGTTTTAGAAAATGAAACTCTGCGGAGTTCACAGGCGACCAGAAGTCCTTGGGGCTTTCCAGGTATCCACAGGAACGGCACAGGCGGGGACCCTGGGACTTGCCGCCGCAGACCGCGGTCAGAATCGTGTTCTCTGCTAATTTCTAATTAACACTTGAGCCTTATTAGTCACAAACGGGAGATCCTGATCGGAGACGACCTCAGGTATTCTAAATGTAAATAAAATTAGATTCAGACCCCTTTTAATTACCTGTGCTGCTCTGAGTAATTACAATGGCAATTGATAAACTTAATTTTGTATTAGAAGTGGGGGGAGGTTTTCCTCCGGTCCACAGTTAACACTTCAGTAACCGTGGTCGTCGCAAAAGAATTATCAGGAATTCTGTGATGATCATGTACAGTTGTACATCACTTCTCCCTTTGATTTGGGCCCTTGAATTCAACATGCAGTGCATCCCTTAAGTGGCCGATGCTGCTATAATATGGGAAGAGGTGGAGCGTCCCCCAGAGGAGCTGGCTTACAGGGAAGGCAGAGTCCAGGGGCCGGTGCAGTTAGCTAATAATAACGGACGGGGGGTGGGGGTGGGGGGCTCACCGCGGCTTCCTGCGTGGAGCCCCGCTGAAGGCCAGGTGGAAATCTGTTTTGTCATCTCATCCTTTTTCCTAATTGCATCACAATACGTTGGGTAATTCAGCCCGTGTGTCACTGTCGCTGCACGCGAGGGGCCACTGCTGCCGGCGCGTTGTCAGCGGAGCCAGGGGGACGGGAATAATTTCCGCACTTTGGGGGGAGAGAATGTCTTTTTTATGGAGATTGTTGTAAAAGATAATTATCTCTGGAACTAGGAAAACAGCTTCCGTCGCGATAGCCAAGTCCATTTTTCTTGAGAGAGAGGCGATACCTGAAGCAGGATGCGCTCGGGGCAGACGGGGCGAGGCAGGAAGCTCCCAGGCTGCCCCTCTCCCTGGTGGCACCTGCTCCTTAAACCAGGAAGCCAGTGAGACCTCATCCGTGTGCCTGCGCCCATATTCATCAAACTCTATTAATATTTTAGAAAGAAAACCAGTTGTTGGGCTCAACTGTGTCTACCTCAGGGTTCCTGGCTTCAAAGTCTACTTGCGGCCTTTCCAGCCTGTGCGTCCTCCTGTCTAGGGCATTTGCTGTGCCCTGTTCCTCATTTGTCCTCTCCTCGTCCATTTTTCTTGGAAATGTTGTGTGTTTCTTTAGCTTAGATATTCAGGCATCGCCAGTTGTGATCTGCCGTTTCTGCCTCCCCCATATCTTAGGTGTGTTCCCTTGTTCCGTTAGCACCGCATTTGCCTGCATCCATCTTAGGTCTGTCTGTCATTTCCCTGGTCCGCCGTGCTGGTGTATTTTTGAGCCTTTTAGCAAACAGTGGATGGCAAATACCAGTCCCGTGGCCCTCGCCGGCGTGGGGAGAGTGAGGAGCTGTGCGGCGCAGACGCAGGCAGTGCCGGCCCAGCCGTCCCCTTCAGGGGTGTCAGATGCATGTCTGCGCCGCAGCCATCAACTCTCCCTGCCAGACAGCTTGATGAGTTGAGGAGAAGTGACAGGTTCATTTTTCCCCTCTTTGTTTAAGCCATTTATCTTTGAGATCCTTGCCTGCCATCTAAATTGTATTGCCAATTTATTGGGATATTCACTTGCCTCATCTCGGTAGGCACTGATTTGCATCCAATTTGAGAATAAGTGAGAGAGAAAGTTAATCATCCCCTGGCCTTCTGGACAGATTGGCACTGGGTTTAATTGCAGCGTTTGGGTGTTCCTTGCTTTCCGCTCAGAGTTTACTGCGTTCAGCTGCGTGCTAACCTGTGTCACAGTGTGGGCAGACGATTGTCCTAGTCCATAAAGCTTTTGTACTCTTTGGAAGAACCTTTAACGTATTATTTTTGCGTATCATTCTGCACTTCAGGTTAACCTAAGCTATGTTAGCTGCTTTTGAACTCTGCTTGCTGATTTTAATGATTATTTATGCCATGAAGCAGAGTAGTTAATCATGAATGCTAGCTGGACGTTGAGAGAAGTGACACTCAGCCTTCTGATCTCACCGTGTCCTGGTAGCCTCACTGTACCCCTGTACGTCAGACTCAGGAGGGGAGCACTTGAAGAAGCTCCTCCGTGCCTAAGATCCAGCCCACAGCGGGAGCGTGCGTCCCCGTGGGGTCCCTGCCCATGACTAGCGTGCGTGTCCCTGTGGGGTCCCTGCCCACGGCTAGAGTGCGTGTCCCCGTGGGGTCCCTGCCCACAACTAGAATGTGCGTCTCATGGGGTCCCTGCCCATGGCTAGAGTGCGCGTCCCCGTGGGGTCCCTGCCCACCGCTAGAGTGTGCATCCCCCTGGGGTCCCAGCCTGCAGCGGGAGCATGCCTCTCTGTGGGGTCCCTGCCCACAGCCAGAGTGTGTGTCCCCATGGGGTCCCAGCCCACAGTGGGAGCACGTGTCTCTGTGGGGTCCCTGCCCACAGCTAGAGTGCGCGTCCCATGGGGTCCCAGCCCACAGTGGGAGCACGTGTCTCTGTGGGGTCCCTGCCCACAGCTAGAGTGTGCGTCCCCATGGGGTCCCAGCCTGTAGCAGGAGCATGCGTCCCCGTGGGGTCCCAGCCCACAGTGGGCGTGCGAGTCCCCGTGGGGTCCCTGCCCAGAGCTAGAGTGCGCGTCCCATGAGGTCCCAGCCTGCAGCGGGATCATGCCTCTCTGTGGGGTCCCTGCCCACAGCCAGAGTATGTGTCCCCATGGGGTCCCAACCCACAGTGGGAGCACATGTCTCTGTGGGGTCCCAGCCCACAGTGGGAGCCTGCCTCTCCGTGGAGTCCAGCCCACAGTGGGAGCCTGCCTCTCTGTGGAGTCCCAGCCCACAGTGGGAGCCTGCCTCTCTGTGGAGTCCCAGCCCACAGTGGGAGCCTGCCTCTCCGTGGAGTCCAGCCCACAGTGGGAGCGCGTGTCTCCGTGGGGTCCCAGCCCACAGTGGGAGCGCGTGTCTCCGTGGGGTCCCAGCCCACAGTGGGAGCCTGCCTCTCCGTGGAGTCCAGCCCACAGTGGGAGCGCGTGTCTCCGTGGGGTCCCAGCCCACAGTGGGAGCCTGCCTCTCCGTGGAGTCCAGCCCACAGTGGGAGTGCGTGTCTCCGTGGGGTCCCAGCCCACAGTGGGAGCACATGTCTCCGTGGGGTCCCAGCCCACAGTGGGAGCCTGCCTCTCCGTGGAGTCCCAGCCCACAGTGGGAGCCTGCCTCTCCGTGGAGTCCCAGCCCACAGTGGGAGCCTGCGTCTCCGTGGGGTCCCTGCCCACAGCGGGAGCCTGCCTCTCCGTGGAGTCCCAGCCCACAGCAGGAGCATGCCTCTCCGTGGAGTCCAGCCCACAGTGGGAGCGCGTGTCTCCGTGGGGTCCCAGCCCACAGTGGGAGCCTGCCTCTCCGTGGGGTCTCTGCCCACAGTGGGAGCCTGTGTCCCATGGGGGCCCAGCTGCAGTGGGAGTGCAGGTCTCCGTGAATGCTGGGCCTTGGTCCTTCTGGGCGTCGACACCAAGCTTCCCTCCTTGTTACACTTGTGTTCTCTTTCTCACCTTTTCCTGCAAAATGCTGGTTTTGTCTCTATCAAATATCTTTTCGGGGCGCTGTCGCCACCTCTGCTCCCAGCCGCCAGGGTCTTGGCACCCGTCAGTGGCTCCCATTACTCGGTACGTGTTTTAGTGATGCTTGGGCTGTGGCCCCCAGAACCTCGGGAGTCCTCAGACTCCTGTCTCCTGGTTTACCTGGGACTCCCAAGGACGGTCCTAGCCCTGTGCTGCTGCTGCTGCAGCCACACACACTGTTTTCTCACGTCACCGAAACGGCTCTTCACCATGCACGTTATTGTCTGCTTCATGGGCACAGCGCCGAGACCCACGTGTCTCATCCATCCACGTGGGTGTTTCCTGCTTGGAGCGCTCGCTCTGTCTGCAGTATTCCTAAATTCTCAGTATTTTGCTATTGCAGATTCTTGTTTCATGATTTCTGATTGAAATATGCACCTTGCTTTATGGCGCTTTCCGTACACCCACTCCGTGGGTGGGGAAGGAGGTGTGGACTCTATGATGAGAGGAAGAGGACTGAGACATGGGGTTTCTGGTCCGGGAATGAAGACTACCGCTTCTTGAAATCTTAGTAAAACATCGTGGAGGGCGGGCTTTGTGGTGCAGTGGGTTCAGTTGCCGCTTGCAGTTCTCCCAGCGTCCCACATCACGGTGCTAGTGCGAGTCCCCGCTGCTCTGCTTCTGGTCCAGCTCCCTTCGTGTGCCTGGGAAGGCAGCAGAAAGTAGCCCGGATGCTTGGGCCCCACCACCCATCCAGGAACCTGGGCGGAGCTCCTGGCTCCTGGCTTCAGCCTGGCCCAGCCCTGGCCACTGTGGCCATTTGGAAGTGAATCAGTGGATGGCAGGTCTCTCTGTTACTCTGCCTTTCAAATGGATGAATGAATGAATAAAATGCTTAAAAAGTGACAGGGACTGGGTAGCTCAGTGGGTTAAGCTGCTGCTTGCAATGCCAGCATCCCGTATTGAGTATGGGTCAAGTCCTGGCTGCTCCACGGCTGACCCAGGCCCCGGCTAATGCACCTGGGAAGACGGCAGAGGACAGCCCGAGTACTTGGGCTCCTGCACCCATGTGGAGACCAAGATGGAGTTCCTGGCTCCTGGCTATGGTCTGGCCCAGACATGGCTGTCACGGCCATTTAAGGAGTGAGCCAGCACATAGATCTCTCTCTCTCTCTTTCCCTGTTACTCTTTCAAGTAAATCTTTAAAGTAATTTAGAAAATAAAATGAAATGAGTTGTGGAGCTTCAGGTAAAATGTTCCTCATCCGGGGTATGTGGGCAGGGAGGGGTGAGGTGCACTCTGGTCAAGGCTGACATTCTCTCCGTGGCTACGCACTGGTGTGGTGGACGAATCAGGGAGGGAGGCAGGCATGCTGGGAAGCCTCTCTGGCTACGCTGCAGAGAAAGCGGCCGCCTCCGCACAGTAAACCCAGAAAGGACAGCAGCTTGCTTGGTCCCCTGGGGTCTTGTGTAACTCTGTTCTGGTCACTGACCAACTGCATGCTGGGACCTAGAACAGATTGAAGAGCATGACCAGGTGCATTCTGGGAACAAGAGCAGTACTCAGAGCATTTTGGCACCAAGAACATGAACAAGTTCATTCTTGGACCAGGAGCAGGCCCAAGGGCATCCTGGGACCAGGAGCAGGCCCAGGGGCATCCTGGGACCAAGAGCAGGCCCAAGGGCATCCTGGGACCAGGAGCAGGCCCAGGGGCATCCTGGGACCAAGAGCAGGCCCAGGGGCATCCTGGGACCAGGAGCAGGCCCAGGGGCATCCTGGGACCAAGAGCAGGCCCAAGGGCATTCTGGGACCAAGAGCAGGCCCAGGAGCATTCTGGGACAAGGGGTCTCCTGTGTCATCGGCCTCCATGCCGCGGCCTCCAAGGAATCAACCTGACCTAACCTGTGCCTGGGTCAGGACCCCAGCAGGATGGGAGTTTCGGAGGACACCTCGTGCCCACCACTAGGCCCAGTAAATGCCCAGAAAAGCAGAGCCCCGCTCTGAGACCTGCTGGACAGCAAGCAGAATCACCTGGTTTCAGGTGTGGGCCGTCCTGCAGGTTGAGGGCGACTCTAAGAGTGGTGGAACCCACGGAGTTGGAAGAGTTTCAGCTGGGAGTGAGCTGAGAGGAAGCCAGCTGGGGGCTGCACAGGGACAGCCTGGTGAGGGTCTCAGACGAGGGTGGAGGTGGAATTTCAAGATGGGAGAAGGTGTGGAGGTGAGCGTGAGGCTGGGGCCAGGGGAGGCGAGGGGAGTTGTTGAAGGACCCATCAGCATCTTCAGGGCACATCAGGATGTCTGGGACTGAGCACCGGACGGTGGGCATCCTTTGGCCACATGGGCAGACTGGAGGGGCTTCAGACAGTGGCCCTTGGAGCACCCTCCCTCTTAGACCCCCCAAAATTTGGGGCAGAGTTTTGATTCCAGGAGAACCAAGCCCACAGAAGCCCCGTGTTCAGATGAGCAGGCAGTGGTGCGCGGGGGTGCAGAAAGCTGTTAGCAGCACATGTTTGCAGACCTCTGGGTATGGACCTGAGGTCCTGGCTCCTTTGGGGCCTGAGACCCAAGCAGGCGGTCGGTGTCACGGTTTCTGCTGCCTGGTAGCCCAGGGTCTGGGCAGCTGTGGGAGTCAGGCCTCCTGACCTGCAGCACCCTGGCTCTGGAGTCAAAGGTTGAGGAGCTGTGAACAGGTGCAGAGGAGGGTGGGACGTGCACTTCCTGCAGCGGGATCGGGCGTCCCCTTGCCACAAGTAGTAACTTTACACCAGGATTGGATATACATATAAAAATGTCGGGTATACCATATTTGTTTCAGGATGAGTGGTTTTAAAAAATATGTTTTATGCTCTTTTACCTTTTCTCTGAAAGGCAAAGGGAAGTCCAGCCACTCTGGACATGGTGGAAATTTCCCCTCGTCCTGAAATTCCTAAATTAATGTCAGCCGCCTTGACTTTGCTCCGTCCTGAAGGTAACTGTTTATTACAGTCGGCATTTAAATCCCCCGATTAATAGGAGCAATTAAACAATAGCTTCATTTCCAGCAAATTAACAACCCTAATAGGTAATTGCGACATAAATGAAGATAAATTTGTTTTAATACAACGAGATAAAAAGAACACAGACAAGAACTGAATCTCAGATGAAGAATTCAGACTTCATTACTCGAGGAAAAACTTTAAACATTAAAGGAGGTCTGGCTTCCGCACTGTCCTGTGGTGGATTAGTGGGTTGTGTAGAGGAAAAGCACAGAGGGGACACTGTCACCCTGCGTCCTGCGATAGGATTGCTCCCAGCCAGGCCTTTCCCCGGCCTGCCACAGTGCTGGCCCCAAGCCTTTGTCCTAATGACTTGCTTGGGGCGCAGGGGCCCGGGGAGCTGACTCTTGTCTCAAGCCTCTCGTTGGATTTCCACCGACAGGGAACCGTAGAGCAGGCGTGTGGCAGAGGTGTCCTTCCGCACATCCGTCCGTCAGTTTCGTGACGTGTTGAGTTGCGGGATGCCCTGCCTTCCGTAGTGTTTGCTAATAGTTGGAAAATGACTCGGATGGTTTCTGGTTGGTGCTGTTGAAGTGTGGGTGGGATCAGGCCAGACCTGTTTGCAGAACATGGAGGCAGTGTCCGTGAGAAGGGTGGTTTGGACCAGGAGGAGCCGAGGCTCAGGGAGAAGAGCCAAGCGTAGGGGTGAGTGAGCCTGTTCCAGAGAGTGGCCCGTGCAGCTTCACTTCTGGGGTCACAGTGCCCATGGGGAAGGCTAATGTGCGACTGGTGGGGTGTAGCTGGAACTCTTCTCACGACCTCGTGTCACCTTATGAGGACTCCTTTGGGTAGGTTTGATTCATCATGTGATAGAATCCGCCGGGAGTTCTACAACCTGCCATGAGATTAATCAGACACTACTAAGGTTAGGGTAGCAGCAGTTTTAGATATGGGGGGTCTCAGACTCCCCGGGAGCCCGGCTCCGTAGTGCAGACCCTGACAGCTCCGCCACAGCCTCTTCCCCAGCTCGCGCGTGGCCAGGTGGAAGTGCTTGGTGTCTTCCAGACCACACTAGGCGTCTTTGCGAAGCTTGGGTCCTCTCATCTGTCTTTGGACAGCTTTGATGGCCCCCTGCAGCCTTAACGAATATCTACGTTTTTCACATTTAATCTGGTATTTTGCATACCTGGTCTTTTTTTTTTTTTTTTTTTTTTTGTAAAGATTTATTTATTTACTTGAAAGAGTTATACAGAGAGTGGAGAGGCAGAGAGAGAGAGAGAGGTCTTCCATCCACTGGTTCACTCCTCAGATGACTGCAACAGCAAGAGCTGTGCTGATCTGAAGCAGGAGTCAGGACCGTCTTCCGGGTCTCCCACACAGTTGCAGGGGCCCAAGGACCTGGGCCATCTTCTGCTTCCCCAGGCCATAAGAGAGAGCTGGATTGGAAGTGGAGCAGCCAGGACCCAAACCGGCGCCCACATGGAATGCCGGCATTGCAGGCAGCGGCTCTACCCGCTACGCCACAGCGCAGCCTCCCAGGTCCTTAAAAGGATGTCTCCAGGTATCCCTTTTAACTGCTTCTCCCTCCGCCATCTCTAACCCGCCTACCCCTTCTCCCTTGCCGATTGGTTGTTCTTACCCCCCAGCCCTTTGCTGATCTGTCCGTCATTCATTGCCTCTGCTGAGGTCTGCCTTTTGGCCCCAAATAAGTCATGGCATTTAGCATTTCCTAAATAGCTCAGAGGTCTATGAAACTGTTCCCCTGTCTTGGAGAAGCATAAGCCGGCTGCATTTTCCAGTTAACAGCATGGCTTTGCAGGGTCTCCACGGGTGTAGGTGTTCAGGTGTCAGCTGTGCTGTGGGTCCCGGGGTTCCTGGTTGTGATTAAGCTGCTTGTTGCAGTCACGCAACCCAGCAGACCTCCCAGGGTACCTGTGCCTTCTCCACCAGCACCTACACCCCTCTCTCCGTCTCTCTCTCTCTCCCCTCCTCTCCCCCTCTCCCCCCCCTTCCCCCTCCCCCTCTGTCCCTATCTCTTCCTCTCCCCCTCTCTCCTCCTCTCTCCCTCTCTTTTCCTGTCTCCCTGTCTCTCCCTGTCTCCCCCCTCTCTCCCTCCTCTCCCTCCTCTCCCCCTCTCTCTTCCTCTCTCTTCCTGTTTCCCCCTCTCTCCCCTCCCCCTCTCCCCCCTCCCCCCTCCACCTCTATCCTCCCCTCTCCCTCTCTCCCTCTCTCCCTCTCTCCCTCTCTCCCTCTCTCTTCCTGTCTACCCCTCTTTCCCTCTCTTCCCCTCTCTCCCTCTGTCCTCTCTCTCCCCCTCTCCCCTCTCCCCCCTCTCCCCCCTCTACCTCCTCTACCCCCCTCCCCCTCCCCCTCTACCCCCTCTCTCCCTCTGTCCTCTCTCTCTCCTCTCTCTCCTCTCCCCCCTCTCCCCCTCCCTCTCTCTCCCCTCTCCCCTTCTCTCCCCCCTTCCCCCTCTCTCTCCTCCTCTTTCCCCCTCTCTCCCCCTCTCTCCACTTTTACTTAGTTAGCAGGGTAGCTTCCCCTGTGCTCACAACATAGAGAGCGTGTAAGGCACTGGGGAGATGGGTGTGGGTGGCCGACGGTGCCCTGGACACTGTTGACTCTGAGCTGTGCGTGGTGAGGAGGCCCACTTCAGACTCCTTTCCATGCCTGAGTTCCACATTCAGAAAGATCATCGGTAATTGGTAATTAATTTTCCTTAATTAATAAGCTAATTTAATGACCAGTCCACTGTGATTTAAACCCGAGTTGAGACATTCGGGGCTCTTTTATTTGTTGCTGGGAGATTTACAGTCCGTGGTGGTCTCCATTATGTGTGGGCATTCTGCAGGTGAGCCCCACGATGGTTCTGGCAGGGAGGCTTCCGGTGCCAGGTGACAGCGCCCAAGGTAAAGGCAGAAGAGGCCGTGGCTCAGCTGATGTTGCTAAGTGTGACTGCTAGGCACGGGTTCAGTCTGATTAAATCTTTTCCTGGAGACTTTTCCTCACGTGGCTTCCTTAGAATTTTCTCCCCGGCCCTGCACACTTGTTGGCCTCAGCCACTGCCGCCTCTTCCCAGCCACAGAGGAGCCAGCTGCCTCAGATCGGCCGTGGCTTCTACCAGGTCACCGCTTGGCACTGGTGACGGTGGCCCCGGGATGTCTGCCAAATTTGGACACGGCATCGTGTCATCCTTAGCTTGCTGCCCCTCCCCAGTGCCACCCAGACGCCAGCAAGCGTGGGGCACACGGGCTTCCCTCGGGGTCTCTGCTTGCTCCGGGAGACACCGTGGCGCCCACAGCTGTGCTGAGGCTGGGAGCTAGCAGGAGGCAGGGAAGCCGCCCTCGGCACATGGGAGGGAGCCCGGTTTTCACCAGGAAATCGGCTTTAAGGGCTGCGTGGCCGCCGAGCTAGGATCTGCCAGGCAGCTCCCTGCGGTGTGTTTGGGTAGCCGGCCTCGGAGCATGGCGGTGGCGGTGAAGCAAGCCCCCGGTAGTGAGTCCTGTGTTAAAATCCCCTCTGCCCATGCCTGGGAAGGTGATGTGGGGGTGTTGTAGGAAATAGGGGAGATGCCGCTGGTTTGAGGGGAGCATGGGGCCGGTGCGGGGCTGGTGACTGACGCACAGTCCCGAGTGCAGGCGGGATGCAAAGCGGAGCTGTCTGTGGCGGTGCCGGAGCTGTCAGCAACAAGGGGACCTGGAGGTCAGGCTGAGGGGGGATGCCCCCACCTTTCAGGAACCAGCAGGCGAGGAGCCCAGGGAGGGCACGGGCAGCAGTGCCCAGTGCTGCCCAGAGGTCACGTAAGGTACGGCCTGACCTCCAGGCCACCACCAGTGACCCCTGTGACGCTGCAAGGGGGCAGGGACCGTGCACAGGCGAGGTCAGATCCCAAAGGGCGCCGGTGGGCTGTGTTGCCGGCACAGCCCCTCCCGTCACGTTCCACGTACAGCCCCGGAGCTGAGGAGGAAGTGGGGGCTCAGTGTGAGCGCCCACGGTAACCGTCCAGCTGGGGACGCTGGCGAGCAGACGGAGGTGCCACTGCCCACCGTGTCTTTCCCATCCGTAAAGCAGCGGGACCGTGGGGCGGAGACAGCCGGGGCGGCCCGGGGCAGCGCAGCAGAGCATCTGAACGGGGGCGGGGCAGGAGGCTGCTGTGGGGGCACTGGGGGGGGTGGGGGTGGCAAGGCCCCCACACTCTTCCTCGTGTGACCGGTGTTGCTCTTGTCCTTGCTTAGTGCGAGTGATTTGGAAACAGCGTGGTCTAGACACGAGTCATCATGTCATCCTTGAGTGACGTCCTAGCTGAGGGCTCTCTCAGAGTCTTGCTGTAATCACTTATTTAACAAGGAGCCGTTCATCTTCTGTCCAGTAGGACGGGCAAGAATTCTAGAGGACAGACGTAGCGCCTATTATCATGCTTTTGCTCAAGTTCTTTTTTTTTTTTTTTTTTTTTTGACAGAGTTAGAGACAGAGAGAAAGGTCTTCCATTGGTTCACCCCTCAAATGGCCACTATGGCCGGTGCGCTGCGCCGATCCGAAGCCAGGAGCCAGGTGCTTCTCCTGGTCTCCCATGGGGTGCAGGGCCCAAGCACCTGGGCCATCCTCCACTGCACTCCCGGCCACAGCAGAGAGCTGGCCTGGAATAGGGGCAACCGGCACTAGAACCTGGCGCCCATACGGGATGCCGGCACTGCAGGTGGAGGATTAACCAAGTGAGCCACGGCGCCGGCCCTTTGCTCAAGCTCTTACGTGTTTTGTAATTGAGGAACGGAAAAACAAGTGTGGACGTGGATGTGAAAATGAGGATGTCCCCCCAGCACCAGTCCACCCCCCTGCCTGGAAGAGGGCACGCTCCCACTTCCGGCCCTTCCCATGGCTTGCTGTGACCGGACTTGATACGCTGGAGTTCCCTAGATAGGAGCAAAAGGGGTAATTAAAGGGTATCATTGATCTTCCAGGGTACTTCAGAAAGTTTTGGGAAAGTAGAATTAAAAGGTAAGCTTGGCTGGTATTGTGGGACAGCAGGTAGGCTGCCGCCTGTGAAGCCAGCAACCTCTTCCGATCCGCCTTCCTGCTGGTGCACCTGGGAGAGCAGCTGAAGACAGCTCAGTGCTTGGGCCCTGCCGTTCATGTGGGAGGCCTGGAAGAAGCTCCTGGCTCCTGGCTTTGGCCTGGCCCAGCCCTGGCTGTTGCAGCCATCTGGAGAGTGAACCAGAGGATGGACGATCTCTCAGTCTCTCTCTTGGCTGCTCTCTCTCTCTTTCTCTAGCTCTTTAAAAAAAAAAAAAAAAAAAAAAAGATTATTTATTTGAAAGGCAGAGTTACAGAGAGGCAGAGAGGCAAAAAGAGAGAGAGAGAGAGAGAGGCCTTCCATCTGCTAGTTCACTCCCTAAATGGCTGCAAAAGCCAGAGCTGGGCTGAGCCAAAGCCAGGAGCCAGGAGCTTTTTCTGGGTCTCCCACGTGGGTGCAGGGGCCCATACACTTGGGCCATCTTCCACTGCTTTCCCAGGCCATAGCAGAGAGCTGGATTGGAAGTGGAGCAGCCGGGTCTCAAACCGGTGCCCATATGGGATGCCAGCACCGCAGACAGTGGCTTTACCTGCTACGGCACAGCACCGGCCCTTCCTCTATCTCTTATCTCTCTCTAATGCTCTCTGCGATTCAGTTAAATAAATCTCTAAAAAACCACATGTTTATTTTGGTGCAAAATTGTTTTGAAAGCTGTGTTACTCATTTTACGTGAAATTTTGGAAGACACTTTGTATTCATGGGTCCTGAAACTTTTTGACACCAAAATATTGCTTCTCTGTAATTCCATTTCCCGCGAGCTCTTGGAAGTTCCCTCATCTTGTGCAAGTAACTGTTTTAAGCTATAGGAGTGACTTTGGAAGCGGTGGCAGGTGTCACTGCCGAAGGATCAGGAGCTGATTCCACTGGGAGTGCCTGGGGGAAGTTGTCACTGGTGCCTCCGGTGACTCCATTTGAGGTGTGGGCACAGCTCGCATAGCGATCGAGGAAGTACGTCACCGCGTTTGAGAAAATACCGCACCCCTTAGCGATTCCCAGGTCTTTCAGGTAGGTTCAGGCAGTTGTGTTCCCGACACCCACACGCACGCATTCACATTAGGCGTGTATTTATATGTATGTTCATATCCGTGTTTATGTGTTTATGTCAACAAACTTTATTTTGTTGACAATGACTCAGAGGTTATGAAAATTGCCGAGCCAGCATCATCTGGGGTCGTGTGCGTAATTTAACCCTGGCAACACGGAGGCAGAGTGGTGAAGACACAGTTGGGGAGTGCCGGGGTTCGAGCCCTGCTCCGATTCTAGTTCCAGCTTCCTGGTAGTGCCCACCCCCAGAGGCAGCACGTAATGACTCCAGTCGTTGGGTCGCAGCCACCTGCTGGGGAGACTCAGGTTGAGCCCGGGTGGTTTTAGGCATTCGGGGCGTGAAGCAGTGGATGGCAGCCCTCTGCTCGTCTCCCGCTTTCTCTGTATCTTGCCTTTCAGATAAGTAGGTAATTCTGAAAATGGAAAGATAAGCTTACTCTGACATACAAATATTCTAAATATTAGGGATTAAGGATTCGGGGTCGTGTTTACAGTGTTCCGTCTGCTGTGCTGACGGATGTCGTCTAGTGAGGCGAGCAGATGCCACGCGCCCCGGGCTGTAAAGCAAGTAGCCGGGGCCAGCACCAGCAGCAGTGCACACGCGTGGCTGTTGGTGAGCAGGGGCCTGACGTGGCAGCAGTGCACACGCGTGGCTGTTGGTGAGCAGGGACCCAGCAGTGCCCACGCGTGGCTGTTGGTGAGCAAGGACCCAGCAGTGCACACGCGTGGCTGTTGGTGAGCAGGGACCTGAGGTGGTAGCAGGGACCAGCCCCAGCAGCAGTGCACACGCGTGGCTGTTGGTGAGCAGGCCGGAGGGTAGATCCCGCCTCTCACGACGGCCTGGCATCCCCACCCCTTCCTGCTCAGACACCTCTTCTCCCTGTTGAGTCAGATACTTTATTCTCCACTAAATCAGGTTTCCCCTGTGTTTGTGGATCGTCCTGCAGTTCTGAAGCAGCGACTATATTTATGGGACAAAATATTTGTCGGTTGTTTCCTTGTGTTTCTGTTTGGGAGTAAGAAGGACAAAAGTAACAGGAAGTTGGCGCAGGACAGACAGAACAAGAAGCAAAGTAGCAAAAGACGGTGTTTTCCGTGTTGCTGTGTGTTGTGGATTCATTTTTGTGTAATTTCTTTATTATTATAATTATTTTTTTTTTTTACTTATTTGACAGGTAGAGTTAGAGAGAGAGAGAGAGAAAGGTCTTCCTTCCATTGGTTCACCCCCCAAATGGCTACTACGGCTGGTGTGCTGCACCGATCCGAAGCCAGGAGCCAGGTATTTATCCTGGTCTCCCATGGGGTGCAGGGCCCAAGCACTTGGGCCATCCTCCACTGCACTCCCGGGCCACAGCAGAGAGCTGGCCTGGAAGAGGAGCAACCGGGACAGAATCCGGTGCCCATACGGGATGCCGACGCCACAGGCGGAGGATTAGCCAAGTGAGCCACGGTGTCGGCCCCTGTGTAATTTCTTTTAAAGACTTACTTCTTTGAACGTAAAAGTTAGAGAGAGAGGGAAAGACAGAGAGGTCTTCCATCCGCTGGTTCACTTCCCAAGTGGCTGCAATGGCCATGGCTGACTCAGGCCAAAGCCTGGAGACAGGAGCCGAGCACTGGGCCACCTTTGCCTGCTTTGCCTAGGCCGTTAGCAGGGAGCTGGATCGGAAGTGGAGCAGCCAAGACTCGGCCGGCACCCGTGTGGGATGCCAGTGTCACACGTGGTGGCCTAACCCACTACACAACAGTGCCCGTATTTCTGTGTGATGAATGTGGCCGTGCCCCGCACCTGCTGGCTGTGACGGTAGGCGTGTTCTCGTTCCTCCTAAGCTCAGAGAGCGTAGGCAGGTCACATGCAGGAGGAACCTCACAGAATGAGGATCGGTACCACGCCTGCCTCCTCTTAGAAAGTTTCTCGGCATTGCCAGGGAGTGTGCCCAGTGCCCACAGCATGGCCCGCGGTCCCGATTCGTTCTGATGCTCGTGCATTTCCTGAGAGGTTAAAGGTCAGAGTCTGTGTGGCCCTCCAGCCGCTGGTCACTCCCAGCCTGCCTGTGAAGCCGCCGTGCCGCGGAGCTGATGCTCAAAAACCCCTTCCTGCTACTTCACACGTGCGTACATAAATGGGCACTCCCCAGGGCAGGCCTATTTTTAGGTGGATTCACTTCTGGTCTTTGGAATTTCAGTGCATGGGAAAGACTGGTGTGTCACAGCTGTTGGAATCTGAACTTAGATTTTTCCCTTTGAGTCCACATCGTGGTTTTTAAAATATCCTAATGTATGTCTTCAAAGGCCCCAGGTCGATAGGCCAGTGGTTTTGAGATGACAGAGTGCTGTGATATTCCCGGGTAATTTCAACATGATTAGCTGATGAAGGTTATGATCAATACACTAGGGGAAGATGAATTAATTGATCCCGTCCTTGCGGGATGCTGAGAGGCCTGTTGGGGTGGGATGCGGCTAATGAAGCTGCTGCCACATCCCCGGGAGCCATTTTTTATGCACTGCGTCCTCACTTCATCACATCCGCACCACCGTTCATTTACATGAAAGCCACCAGCTGTGGACAAAGCAGTTCCTTATTAAAATTGCGTGTGTGCGGAGAAGGAATTATCTGGGAGTCCAGTGTGGGTCCCTTGTGTGTCCCACGCCATTGCCAGGGCGTGGTGGGGTGCTCCTTGGCTCGGGCCACGGGAGCAGCCGTGGGCAAAGATGTGGATGGAGTGTGGCTGAGCTTCCTGGAGCCGGTCCCCAGACACACGTCCCTTTGTTTGAAGGGATGTTCTCCTGCTGCGACACCTGTTGGTGGAGAAAGAGCATTCTCATCGCGACTTCCTTTCCAATTAAATTCAGTACACTTTATCAGCGAAGCCATTTGCCAAGAGAAGTTATGGCTGGTTGAATTTGAATTTGTATTGATTAAGATAAACTTCTATTGCGTGTCCTAATGTATTTAACGGTTAGTAAAAGAAAAAGGTCTTTGATGCAATACATGCCCTTGAATATAATTCTGTAATGTGTAGCTTTACGCAGTTCACAGTAATTCTTTAGGTCACACAAAAAAGATTTTTGGCTTTCAGAGGGATTTAGTGAAATTACCTTGTCTTGGGATTATTCTTGCTCTAAAAGCTGGGGGGGGGGGGAATCACTTTTAGATGAGAATAACTTAAAGAGACAAGTCTGTGTTTTTGTTTCATGTTCAAGTCCTCCGTGATCATCTGAGTAGGGCTGCTGACGCCTTCTGTGGGGTCGGAGGGCCGGCTCCTCCCGTCTCCTGCTTTACCAAGGGTGGCTTCTGGTCTAACGGTGCCTGCTGCCCGAGAGGGCTGCCGGGGCTGTGGCCAACACCTGTGCGTTTCAGGCAGCGGGCAGGTGCAACGAGGGGGTAAAGGGGCAAAGGGCGGCCCTCGCTCCGGGGATACGTCCGCATACCGCCTTGTGGTCCTTCTGCGCGCACCCCATGGGCCGGAGCTTTCGTGCGTGGCCACGCTTGGGAGCGAGGGTGGGAGGATGCCCTGAGCAGTCTGGCAGCTGTGTCTCCCTCCCTACCCCCCGCTGCCCCCGGCAACCAGGAAAGTATTACTGGGGAGGGAGGACCGCAAGGGCTTCGGCGCTCACCAACATCACCCCTGCGGCGACTGTGCCTGCAGACCGGCCTCACGTTTTTTTCTTTTGTTCTGTGTCCGCTAGTCGCCCAGAAGATTGTAGCCACGAGGAAGAAGCAGCAGCTGTCCATAGGCCCCTGCAAGTCTCTCCCCAACTCCCCCAGCCACTCCTCTGTGTGCTCCGCCCAGGTGTCGGCCGTGCACACAAGCCAGGTATGTCGGGCAGCCCGGGGCGGCGGGTTCAAAGGGGGCTCCCACAAGTCGCTGGAAAATGGAATTAAAACCGAAAGTTTATTGTGCCGCAGCATTTGTTTGTAATCTATGGATGTTAGGAGTTTTCAAAAAGTTCCTTAAAGACGTGTGTTACCACAAAACTCCGCCCAGCCTTCAAAAACTGTTTGGACCAAGATAACTCACCTCCTAATCCCATTTGTCCGCCAGGGTCTCCAAGTGCCCTCACAGCTTTCACGGCCCGCAGTGCTGCTGCTGGGTTGAGTTTTGTTTTTTTTTTTTTTAATTTCAACTTTATAAGTAGCAGCGTGTTGCTGATTGCTTTAACATTCCCTTCAGAAACTGCTGTGGCCGTGTGGTTTTTATGGGACGTGTTCTTTGATGTTCTTGCCTGTGTTAGGAGGCATGCTGGCACGGGGGCTGGGCAGGGTGATTTAAAGCACCCAGCTCTGGGCCTGGTCTGGTCCGCTTGTGGGCTGAACAGTTGTGAGTAAATCTCAATGGCCAATTCCACTCTCCGCTCAGATCTGGTGCTGCTGGCGTTCGACTGTAATGAGCATCTCCCTTAGGCCCCGTAGAAACTGCTGTCTTCCCGTAACAGTGTCTTGCTAAATTATTTACTAGGAAGCAAACGCGGTAATTGTCACCCGGAAGAGCCCAACCCGAGGCCCACGCAGGAGGCTGTCGGCCTGGCGTTGCCTGGCTTGTGTTTTGGGTCAGTGTCTGTTGGCACTGGTTTTACTAACAGGTGCAGCTGCAAGGTTTTCGGCATCAGACTTTGGTTTGGGCTTGGGCAGTCAGTAAGTTACTGGGTCAAGTGTTGGGCCACCAAAAGGTACAGTCCCAGATGTCAGCGTCTTCACCGTCGCTGGCGTTCGTTTTCTGTCATTCTTGACAAAATACACGAATGCACTGAGATTTTCCAGGGTCAGTCGTGCCCTCCTGAGTGAGCCAGTCCTCTGTCTGCCTCTCGTCTCGAGCAGTGAGGGAACCCTAGAACTTGTTCAGCCCAACCAACCCCTCATTTTTCTGGGGAAAAGGAAAGTTAAGGCATCGTAACTCGGAAAGCATCGGACAGATGCTGCTTTTTCTTTTTTCTTTTTCTTTCTTTCTTTCTTTTTTTTTTTTTTTTTTTTTTTTGACAGAGTTAGACAGTGAGAGAAAGAGAGAAAGGTCTTCCTTTTTTTCCATTGGTTCACCCCCCAAGTGGCCGCTAATGTCCAGCGTGTTGCGGCTGGCCCGCTGCACTGATCTGAAGCCAGGAGCCAGGTGCTTCTCCTGGTCTCCCATGGGGTGCAAGGCCCAAGCACTTGGGCCAACCTCCACTGCACTCCCTGGCCACAGCAGAGAGCTGGCCTGGAAGAGGGGCAACCGGGACAGAATCCGGCGCCCCGACCAGACTAGAACCCGGTGTGCTGGCACGGCAGGCGGAGGATTAGCCAAGTGAGCCACGGCGCCGGCCCAGAGGCTTATTTTTTGATATGATTGGTACATTCTAGAATGAGACAGTGTGTGTGTGAGCCTGGTAGGACCAGAGTCAGAGAACCGTCTCCTGGGCCTCTGCAGTGAGGTTTGCCAGCTCGGGCGGCCGACTCAGTTCTAGCGTGCAGCGTTCCTAAAACCCTGGTCTTTCGTCGTTCCAGACAAGTAACGGCGGTGGGAGTTTAAGCGACTACTCCTCCTCAGTTCCGTCGACGCCAAGCACCAGCCAGAAGGAGCTTCGGATCGACGTCCCCCCCACGGCCAACACGCCCACGCCCGTCCGGAAGCAGTCCAAGCGCCGCTCCAACCTGTTCACCGTGAGTGTCCACCTGGGCAGGTGACGCTTGAGCGTGGTCCCCGGGAGTTCTCTCGCGGTGAGCTCGGCTGCCAGACCGTTCAGCAGTAGCTGTAGAACCCGGAGCACATTCCCGAAAGCGATGGTTTGGATGCTCAGTGGGGTGGGCGGTCCTTGGCGTGGGAACGGCAGAGCGAGGCTTTGGGTGAAGATCTTTCCCGCCCTGTGACTTGCGTGGCCTCTCGCTAAAAACGTGTCGCATTAGGTGTGAGAGGATGACAGCTGTGCCCCAAATCCCGCTGTGTGTGTGTGTGTGTGTGTGTGTGTATCCGAGCTGATGAGCTGGCTAAGGCACTGCAATCCCCAGTCCGCCTTGCCCTGCTCAGGGCCGGAGTGGGGGCAGGGCTTGGAGGTGGGCGGGGCTCTTGACACCAGGAGCCTTTTGAGGTTCTGCATCAGTCATCTGAGGAGCCTCTCAAACCTGGGGGTCAGACGTCTGGTCAGAATCTGTGGTGGGCCCGGGGGTGTGCCGTTATTCCGAGTCCCTGTGGCGACTAAGATGTGTCGAGGAGGCAGAAGCGCTGTGGCCCTGTCCGTGCCCATGGGTGCGGCAGGAGTCGCCGATCAACCCTGCGAGGCTGCGCAGTGGGGCCCTGAGTGCCAGGCAGAGCTGCGGTGCTGGGGCTGGGGTCACACTGGCTGCCTTGCACTGGTTCTGTGCGGTACACGCACCTGCTTGTGAGCGCCGGTTCCCAGCCCCGGGCGGCTTGACTTCCCGCCGACGTGGGGCAGTTTGTGGCGGCGTCTCGGGTGTCACCAGCGGGGCCATGGGATTTGAAGCGCTGAAGCTCTAGTCTCGGGGAGCACCCACGGGTGCTGCTGCCCGTCTCGCAGTGCCCAGGTCAGCCCCAGCACAGAGCGCGGCCCAGCCCCTTGGCTGTCAGTGGGGCCCTGTTTTCAACCTTCTGACTTCTTCTTGGGGTTGATTCCTGCTGACTTAGACGTAAAGAGGTTGAACATGTCCTGTCCTGAGCTAAAGGAGGGCACCAGAGCTCTGGCCGGGAGTGGGGCGGGCTTGTCTGTTACCTGACCCGCTGCCTTCCCTGATGAGGGTACCTGCCACCACGTGCCTGCAGGTGGAACCCCTCCCTTTGCCCCCACACAGGTGGCAGTCTCCCACGGGACAGTCATTCCCGCCAGGGTCTATGGCCAACAGCCCCCGCCCTTCCCACCCTCCCCTCTCCTTTGCTGACTGCCCTGAGCCACTGCTGGCGGGTGAGAACAGACCAGGCTCGGACCCTGGCCTCCTCTGCTGGTGGCTGTTCGATCTCAGGCGAGTTGCTTGACCTCTCTGAGCCAAGAACAGTGGAACTGCTGCAGGGGTCTGTTGGGAGACTTCCTGACGGGGCGGGGAGGAGCCCTTGTGGCCCCATTTTTTCTCGCTGCTGCTGCTATAGCCCCGAGTTTTCCGTCGGTGGAAGGCGGCATTGGCTTAGGGCCTGTGACTGGGGGTGGTGTTCAGGTGTCTGTGGAACACAGGTGCACATCTGATAGGCTTCCTACACACACAGCAATGGGAACCTCAGCGGCTCTGCATGGAGGCTGCGACACCCCTGTCTCTTTTCTGCTCGCACGTCTGGGACAGGCCATGACAGGCCGTGCAGTCCGCGTTCCCGGGGGGGGGGGGGGGGGGGCTCAGGGGCCACTGCCTGCACGGGAAGATGGGGAAGCCTCCTGTGATTGTCCCAACCCCGGGGGGGGGGGGCAGGGGAGCACGGCCGGGCCGTCCCCACCTCCAGAGGCCACACCTGTGTGCTCTGTTCTAAGGAAAGGAAGGGCAACGAGGAAGCACCTTTAAAACTCGTCTGTGCATAAGCAGACGGCGGCACGCCCTCCTGCCGCCTGTCCCGGGCAGCTTTGGAGTCAGAGTGTGCCAGGAGGCGGCAGCCCGGGCCCCCGGGGAGAGCACTGTGTGCCGAGCAGGAGGCATCCAAACCCTCCCGAGCCAGTGCCGTGCGGGGTCTGGTGTGCCTGTGGCCCTGGGGGCGGCGCTTGTTGCCGGAGTCGACCACGTTCAGGAGGGCGTGGCTTAGAGAGGAGGGGGAGGGCTGTGCGCTGGGGGAGTCGACCACGTTCAGGAGAGTGTGGCTTAGAGAGGAGGGGGAGGGCTGTGCGCTGGGGGAGTCGACCACGTTCAGGAGAGTGTGGCTTAGAGAGGAGGGGGAGGGCTGTGCGCTGGGGGAGTCGACCACGTTCAGGAGGGCGTGGCTTAGAGAGGAGGGGGAGGGCTGTGCGCTGGGGGAGTCGACCACGTTCAGGAGAGTGTGGCTTAGAGAGGAGGGGGAGGGAGGGCTGTGCGCTGGGGGAGTCGACCACGTTCAGGAGGGCGTGGCTTAGAGAGGAGGGGGAGGGAGGGCTGTGCGCTGGGGGAGTCGACCACGTTCAGGAGAGCGTGGCTTAGAGAGGAGGGGGAGGGCTGTGCGCTGGGGGAGTCGACCACGTTCAGGAGGGCGTGGCTTAGAGAGGAGGAGGGAGGGAGGGCTGTGCGCTGAGGGCAGACGAGAGAACCGAGAGGGTCTGCGGCCAGCAGGGTCCAGCCACGCAGACAAGTGTGCGCACACGCATGCACCCGTTGATGTTCACAGACATGCAGAGGCACTCACATGCTACTCATGTTCACACCCACCTGTCACGTGCACACACACTGCTCACGTTCACACACACCTATACACGTGCACACTGCTCACATTCGCACCCACCTGTCACGTGCACACACACTGCTCACATTCACACACACCTGTGCACGTACACGCACACCGTTCATGTTCACAGACATGCAGAGGCACTCACACGCTACTCATGTTCACACCCACCTTTGCATGTGCATGCACACTGTTCACGTTCACACCCACCTGTCACGTGCACAAACACTGCTCACGTTCACACACACCTGTGCATGTGCACGCACACGCTATGTTCACAGACATGCAGAGGCACGCACACGCTACTCATGTTCACACCCACCTGTCACATGCATGCACACTGCTCACGTTCACACACACCTATACACGTGCACACACACTGCTCATGTTCACACACACCTGTGCACGCGCATGCACACCATTCATGTTCACAGACATGCAGAGGCATGCACATGCTACTCATGTTCACACCCACCTGTCACGTGCACTCATGTGTCACACACTCACCTGTCACTCACTCACGTGCAGTTATAGCCTGCTCATGTTCACACACACCTATGCATGGGCATGCACACACTACTCACATTCACACACACCTGTGCACAAACACTGCTCACGTTCACAGACATGCATGGGCACGCACACACTACTCACGTTCACACACACCTGTGCACAAACACTGCTCATGTTCACACACACCTGTGCACGTGCACGCACACTGCTCATGTTCACAGACATGCATAGGCACGCACACACTACTCACGTTCACACACACCTGTGCACGTACATGCACACTGTTCATGTTCACACACACACCTGTGCATGGGCACGCACACACTACTCACGTTCACACACACCTGTGCATGCACACTGCTCACGTTCACACCCACCTGTGCACCTGCACGCACACTGCTCATGTTCACAGACACGCCCGCACAGGCACACACACTCCTGCAGAGGCACACACATGCTGCTCACGTTCACACGTGCCTGTGCATGTACACCTGTCTACACAGGCACACACGGCTACTCACATTCACACGTACCTGCACAGGTACACATGCGGTTCACGCTCACACATGCCTGTGCATGTTCACATATGCCGCTGTCTGCACACCTGGCTCACGTACACACACACACACACACACACACACTACATATGCACCTTCACACACATGTACAGGCATCCAAGGTAAGGCCAGGAATCTGAGGCTGTCTAGGCCAGCGAAGCAGGTGTAGGAGCTGATAAAACTCACTGTAGGGACGGGCATCGCTGCTTGGATGCCCACACCCCTCTATCAGAGTGCCCGGTTTAAGTCCTGGCCACTCTGATTCCGATCCAGCTTCCTGCTAGTGCACCCTGGAAGGCAGTGGTGATGGCTCAAGGGCTTGGGTCCCTAAAAGCCTCAGAGGGAGCTCCAGGCTTCTGGCTTCAGTCTGCCCAGCCCTGCGGGGTGCAGGCATTCGGGGGAGTGAAACAGCAGACGGGGGCTCCTCTTCCCTCTCCGCCTCCCTCTCTGCCTTTCAAGTAAAGTGAGAATAAATAAATTAAAAGATTGTAAAGCCTCATCGTTGTAGTGACTGAAAATCACCCTTGAGTGTATCATAATCAATATATCTCGTAATAGCTGTCTGTGAGTCTGCGCCTTATCGGTGTGTGCGTCCCTTGTCGTCATGGTCGAGAGGAGCCGTTTTGGGGCCAGAGAGAAGCGGACGTGACAGAGGGCTTGTGCGGTGGCCTTTGCACAGGGGGCCGCTGCAGTCCCAGGGCGGGTTTGACGTTGAACAAGATAATGGGGAAGTGAAGGTGCCGCTGGAGGTGTGGTTTCTCATGGGAAATCCTGGAAATAGTAGCTCCACTAGAGGTCAGTGTCATCCAAGGAACGGAAAGAAGGCAAATTAATTTTGAAATGATAGCAATTAAGAAATTAAATTCGTATTGTTACAGTTTGTTCCTCTTCTTAAATATGTAACCTCTCAGAGACTCTCCATCCCTGGTAATTGTGGGTAATTATTGACTGAAGTTGTCAAAATGTGTATATAGAGGCGAAGGAGCGAGCCTGGGGACGGGGCTGTACCCGCCACCTGGGGGGCACCGTCCACCTGCGAGCCAGACCGGTGGCACACAGCCATGCTGCACAGCCACCAGCAGGCCTGCAGTGTCCCTCTGCGGGCTCGAACCTTCGCTCCCAGACACTGCCAGCTGCGTACGCACACGTGTGTGAATAAGTCACCTGCACGTTTTACAGAACGGCACAGGCGCGCCACCTCTCACGGCAGCAGAGCGCGGCTTACCTTGGCTGCGTGGAATCTGCCTCACTAAAGAAGGCTCAGTCGTCTCCCGTCTCGCCGGTTCCTTTCAAACATTGTTTTGTGGAAACAGACGTTAAAAGACAATGTCCACTCAGCCCCGGTTCATAGCCTGAGTTCTTGGAGCAGCTGATTTAGCTCAGTAACCGGAACTCACTTGGGATTAGGATGCTTTCCTGGAGGACATTTTCAGACATGCAGAAAAGGAATGCTCGCTCACCGCGCAGCCCATCAGGGCCGGCAGGTTCTGTGGCCGCTGCGCTGTCACAAAGTGAGCAAATTGTTGGCAAACGCCACAGCCCTCGCAGGACAGCCCCCACGGGCTCCCGCGTCTTGTCGCCTGGGCCCATCACACACCTGCATTTGCGTATGTTGTCTGTTCACGTGTCCTTCCACTCCACGCCGCGTTGCCCCGCTGTTTTCAAGCTTTGTAGCGATGGCAGCACCTACACGAGGTGTTTTAAAGCATTGCTGTAAAATGCCGACATCATCGAATGGCCAGGTAGGCCCGGTACCCCGAGGTGGACGTGGCCCGGTCCTCACAGCTCCCAGTGCCCAGAGGTGGATGTGGCCCTGTCCTCACAGCTCCCAGTGCCCAGAGGTGGACGTGGCCCGGTCCTCACAGCTCCCGGTGCCCAGAGGTGGACGTGACCTAGATGCCCAGTGCCCAGAGGGGGACGCGGCCCGGTCCTCACAGCTCCCGGTGCCCAGAGGTGGACGTGGCCTAGATGCCCAGTGCCCAGAGGGGGACGCGGCCCGGTCCTCACAGCTCCCGGTGCTGTGAGGCGGCAGCGAGTGTGGTCTGGATGGAGCTGCCGGTGTGGAGCGTGGAGGCCGGGCCCCGGGTGTGGCGTGTTCCTGCAGCCTTCCGGGAGCTGGTGGGAAGGGGAGGTGGGTTTCCGATTGCGGCCAGGCCCCCGTGCGCAGGTGGTTGAGAGCTGTCCCTGGCTGGCTGCTCATCAGGCGAGGCCGAGTTGGACCTTTCTGCAGAGATGAGGTCATCGTGCATTTGTCTCCTTCCTCGTCAGTGTCAGTGGGAGCGAAGCGGCCCCTGCTGTGGCTTTCGGTCCCAGACCTTCTGTGAAAGGTGTGGTCATCTCCTGCGCTGTCCCTAGCAGCAGGCGGCCCGCCTGGAGGCAGCTGCTGGCCGCCCTTGACGCACGCAGTGGCCGCTGAGGGCGCCTGTGTCTGACGACTTCTCAGAGCCATTTCCGCAGACAGGCAGTGCCGTCGCCAAGGCTGGCAGGAGAAGACCTTCCTGCGGGTTGTGCGTCGCAGTGTTGTATGCCTGGCGCGTTTGCTTTAGCGGAATTGCTGCATTCCGATTTCACTGGTCCGGCCTGCTGTTGGAGACCGGGTAATGGGGGGCTGGCGTGCCGCAGGCTCCGGGCGTGGCGGGTTGCCCTGCTTCTGCCCCGAGAGTCCAGTCTGCGACGACTCCTCTGCCCGAGGGTCGGAGCTGCCGGGAGTTCTTGGTGCCGTTCTTGCGATGCGGTCTGACCTCGGATGCCGTCCGGTTGTCTAGGATGCCGTCCGGTTGTCTCGGATGCCGAGCCGTCTTGAGCTCAGTCCCGTGTGGCCCCTGCTCCGAGGTGTTTGCAGCAGTGCGATGGGCCGTCTGCTCCTGTCCCGCTGGAAGCTGGGACCCTGCTCTGAGAGGGACAGATGTGCTGCCTTGAGGAAGATGTTAATTTTTTTTAAGAATGTTTGTTTTGTTAATTATTCTGGTTAATAGAGAATAATGAAGATGGATTTCCAAGTTTGGAATGTTAGTATTCATAAAATTCCCAAACTGCCGTTCATATCTTTGTCAACTTAAACTGTTTTTAAAATATCCTCACAGTGAGCTTTGAAATTTATTTTGCAACTGGAAGCCGCCCACGCCAGCTTTCCCCTGAACTGAAATGTGGGGGAGGAGAACCCAAGGCCCGCCGCGGGTGGCTATTGGTCTGCGTTGCTAATGTAAGAACTGCCTGATTAAAGAGGAGCGAGCCCCCAGCGAATTCCCAGACGAATCCCCGAATCACCTGTGTTTCCCCCGGCCCAGAGGGACGAGCCTTCCTTCTGGTTGAGCTTCTCCTGCACCTGTTGGTTTGCTGTTGGCTTTGCTTCCTGGTGCCGGCTTTCTAGACTCTGCACTTGTGTAGAGAAGCAGCACACGGTGCCTGGCACCGTGCAGGTGTTCAGGAAACATCGGCTCCTGCAGCCAGGGGCGTTTCTAGGGGGCACTGTGCCCCCTTCGGAGCCCCAGGAGTGCAGCTCCTCCCTGGGAGCTTTCTTCCTCCTGCTGCTGCCGCTGCTGCGTCTCGGCCACCCCCTCCCCGACCCCAGAATCCTACACAAGCACCAGCAGGCCTTGTTTCCATTAGGTCCTGTGACGCTGCCCCTTCTGATAGTTAACATGCACGCACACACACGCACACACACACGCACGCACACACACATGCACGCACGCGGCTGCTCCGTCTCATGTCCCCGCGAAGCTGGCTCCCATTAGCTTTCCACGGCAGCAGTGGACAGTACCAGGTCTGTCCGTTTCATACATCATCTCAGATTTGAAAAGCACATGAAAATGTTTCTCCATTTTCAATATTGCGTGAGTAATGTTCCCATTGAAAAGTAATGGAGTGAAGTTGTCACTTGTCAGCACAGTTATTAAGGAGGACGAGTCTCAGATCTTTCTCTCATAATAAAATAAATCTGTCAGAAAATCACTGTGCTCACGTCCTCATGCCATCGGGAGACGGAGGCTCCGGCGGCGGAGCCCTTCAATTTCCCCAGTCCAGGTGCGCCTCGGCTTGGGCCGCCCTGGGCGAGACAGCGCCACCCTGCCTGCCGACCGCCGGCTCCTGGCTAGTTGGCGTGACTTCGGCAGTGCAGCCGGGATAATTGGTTCAGGAGCGTGGCAAGCAAAGCCGCTCATTATTCCCCCAACACTGACCTTTGTCAGAGGGCTGTTTCCAGTGTTTCTCCCTCTATGATTGTTTTGTGGTGCTGCACACTGGTTTAACTTTGAATTGGCTGCATCCTAAGGATCCCGAAGCAATAGAAGCAGGCATGAGCTGCACCGCGGCACTAATCAGGGGTGTACCGTTCAGCTGCACAGCTGACTAGCTGATGGGATTTTTAAAATTGTTGCGACATTAATTAAATACGTACACTTAGGTAGTGGGTCTCCCACAAAGGCAGCCAGAGCCCTCCGCTCTTGGGCTGCATTTGCCGCAGCCTTGGAATGGGCTTTCCTGTCGGGCGTTACTTTCCTATACGGTCCACTGGTTTCTAGTAATTGAATTTTGAACTTTTTCAAGAAAAGAATTAAAAGATACTTTCGCAGTGGAAAAGTTGGGGGGGGAGTTTTGAACATTCTCCTTGAAGTGATGAGTCAGTGGAGGTAAGTCCTTTCCCAGTCTGCTTGTAGCAGGTGTGTGACTGTGTGTGTGTGTGTGTGTGCGCGCGCAGGCAGGCATGAGGATGTGTGCCTGCACACACGCGTGTCCTCAGACATGGTTTCTAAATATGCGCGGGGCCCCCATCTGTGAGCCGCAGCCCTCACCCAGATGCGAACTTTCTCTTTGCTTTGCAGTCTCGGAAAGGGAGCGACCCAGACAAAGAGAAGAAGGGGCTGGAGGGCCGTGCGGACAGCATCGGGAGCGGGCGAGCCATCCCAATTAAACAGGTACGCCGCGCCCTCCTCCCGGCCCCAGGCTGGAGACACACCTCGGTCCGCCCGTGTCGATGCTGGCTCGGCCGCCGGGGTTTGTTTGATGTGCCGTGTTGATGAATGTAGAAGTCACTCACTTGACATCAATTAGGAGAGGTTCCTGTGTGTATTCAAATGGGATCATTAGAATAAGAAGAGGGAAATGTGACAACAGATCTAATGAAGTGCAGTGTGCCCGCCTGCATATGGAGTGCGTTTCCAGGCTGAACTGACTTCAAAGGCCGCCTTTGTAGCGCGTCTTTGATTGGGCCGCTGGCCGCCAGGCGACAGGGGTAAATCAGATCGCCGTACAAGAGCCCCTTGTGATCACAGGAACAGCCCGACGTGGCCCTAATTTGCTCTCGCAGACGGACATCTGAACACTGTTTCGGGCTGGCCTGTGACAACGAGGCAATTAGCTGTGATAATCACGGCCGGTGTGTCAGCTGTGCGCTCTTGTTTGTAATTTGCTAATGAAGGAATTGTAACTTTGATTAGGTTCAGTTTCATTTAGACCTTATTATATAAAGGAACATTTACAGCTGTAATGCAGGGGCCTTAATTAAACTTCCTCATTACACAACACGACTTGAATTCAAGCATTTGTTTTGGCCTGTGCGGCTAGCCTGGAATAGGTTTTCATTAGCCGGGAACCGGATACTAAATTACTTCACGTCTCAAGCAAAAGGCCCTGCAGTGCGCTTGTGACGTCTTTGGCTGTTATCCTCTCCAAACGGAGGAGAAAGGAGTTGGGCCGCGCGCGGTGGCTGCTGGGAGCTGGGACCGGCGGCTGGTGCAGCGGTGCATCCTGCTAGAGGGCGAAAAATACCTGTGGGTGGCGTCGGAGCCGGCGCACGCTCCGTCCCCCGGCTCTGTCCCCCTGGCTCGTCTCACCCGGCACA
This sequence comes from Oryctolagus cuniculus, assembly GCF_051225735.1. Lineage (NCBI taxonomy): Eukaryota > Metazoa > Chordata > Mammalia > Lagomorpha > Leporidae > Oryctolagus > Oryctolagus cuniculus. Next base: position 4,196,008 of record NC_142869.1, on the reverse strand, counting down.
CCCCTCTCCTGCGGGGGCCTCCACCGCTTTTACTGGTCTTTCAGGAACCAGGGTCGGCCCCGGGTCCCAGTCTTTCGGCGGGAGAGGCTGGAGCACCTCTGTGATGTAGGGGTCCCTGCCTGCAACATGTGGGGGTGCAGCTGCAGGGAGAGGCCTGGTGATCTGAGTGGGAAGGTGAGGGAGGGGAATGCGTCGCACGGGGTCTCGGAGCCACAGGGTCCCCGAGAAGCCCAGGGCTGCTGAGAAAACCCCACCTCCCCCGCAGCTGACCGAGGCTGCGGGAGCTGCTTTCCGGTCCCTGCCCACAGCCCTGCGGGCGCCTTTGTGGGCAGAGGCAGGAGAGGCCCCAGGACTATACATCAGATACTGGGTCAGAGACGCGGCGACCAGTGTGTTTCTTGGCACGGGGCACCATGAAGAGAGTCTCTCCCCGCCACATATGCGGGGTCTTCAAAATGTTATAGAAAAATAGAGTTAAAAGATAAGTTTATTTTGGCTCCACAAAAAAAGGAAACCCATGCTTTTTTTTTATTAGCTTTTATAAGGTCCTTTGTGTGCGTGCATTTCAAAAGTTTCTGCAGTCAAATAAGCTAATCTTTGAATTCGATTTTCCAGAAAGTTTTTGAAGCCAGCTCTAAGACAGCAGAACGGCCTTCCCCGGTGCCGGTGGGTGGCGTTCCTCTTTACCCGAGAGAAAGCCGCGCGCGGGGCTGGCTGGCACATGCGCGTTTGCTGGAAACCCAGCCCTCTGCAGTTGTAGCGCAGAGTGTTCATGCCACCGATGTTAGCTAGAATCGTGAAAATCTCGGAAGTGATTGTTTTCCCGCTGGAAAACCTGGTGCTGGGACATTGGCTGCTGACGGATACGAATGCTTGACTAGAGTTGTTTGTCCACATCCACTCCTGGTTGGGTGGCGGCGCTCACGAGTGGGCCCGGACGCTCCTGCACACGAGCCGGGCGGCCGTGGTGTGACCGGAGCCTTCATTCAGCCTGCGCCCTGCTCGCCTGCGGAGGGCTGGATTTTCAATATGTGTGTAGGTTTCGGAATTGAGCACCCAGTGGAAAGTGGGTATGAGCCAGGCCTTGCGCGCCTTCTTCCATCGTGAGTGCTTGGGGTAATCCCGTTGAAATCTAAATCCTGGTCTGAATTCACAGTGACTCCTGGCAGAGGGAGCTGCTCTCCCTCTGAGTGCCCCACCCCCGTGCACACAGGGCAGCTCCTTCCCGGGGTCCACCCCTGGCCCAGCGAAGCGTCCCCCGGGCCCTGCTCTCCTGGGCCGTGGCGTCCCCGTCTGTAGCTGGGTTCCAGGGGGGTGTCTGGCTGCCCGCAGACACTGAGAGGTGGCGGTTCCACTGAGAAGCCCTCAGCTCCTGCAGAAGCGGACGTGTGAATGAGTCATGTCTGGGACACCCTGGCCACAGCCTTTGTGTGCGTCCCACAGATGGATGTAGGCCTGGAGGCGCCGGATCGATTTCCTCCGTGCCTCTGTGCGCCTGTGTTTCTAAAGGAACGTAGATGGTTCCCGATAGCCTGGATTCCTGACCCTCCCGCGTGACAGCTGTGACATGGAAGTGACACGAGAGGACTCTGGTGGGGGTCGTGGCATGTTCTAGAAACTCCACGGCCTTGTTTCCCGAACACAGGAGCGGTTCAGTGAGTGTTTGTGTTCAGGTGCTGTTCGGACTGCATCCCATTGAATCCTCAGCGTTACTACAGTGGAGGCAGACGGGCCACCCTCTTTGAAATGAGGGTGAACCTGCTACACCAGGAGGCTGATTCAGACCAAGCGCCTGTGTGCGGCCTCAGCATCCATCGCGCTGCCTGTTGACAGCAAGCCTTCCAGAAGCGCAGGAAGCAGCTGCCCTGTGTTTTAAGTAAGGTGTGGGAGCGGTGACCTCAGACAACCATGTCTCAGGCCCACGTGGGAGCAGCTTCTGAGGCTGTGCCTGTCCCAGCTTGTTTCTGCCGTCCGTTCTCACACAGCAGGGGTCATCCCTGTCCCCCTGACCCTCTGGGCCACATGCGTGGTCCTGCCCTCCCGAGTGGCAGATGCCTTGTGTTAACCTCACCCGTTAAAGACCTGCCTGGCCTGCGTGATTAGAGACCCCAGAACCTGCGGCCGGGCCCTGGCAGAGGAGCCACGGCAGGAACTCCAGGCAGCCTGCTCCTGTGTTTCCGACCGGCTCCTGCTTTGGTCACTGCACACAGACCTTTTGACCCCCGTCCCCCGGGAATCTTCTAAGGGGTGGCTGAGGCCTAGGGCAGGACAGCCTGGCTCGGGTTTCTGCCGGGTGTAGGAGCCCCAGTGGAGGGTTTCAGCAGCGTCTCACGTGTCCTGTGCAGCTCGCTTGCCGTGAGAGCCCATGACTTCAGCCCTTTCTCTCTCCCCCCAATTAAACCTCTCTCCTGGAATGTGACCCCTCTCCTGGGCGTGACCCCACCTCTGTGGACCTGGGCTCACCTCACCTTTTCCTGTCTGCTCTGGGGTCTCGGAGGGGATTGGTCAGAGTTCTGTCTCCTTGCTGGTAAGATGAGGTCTATTCAAACACAAGTGTGGAAGCAAAGCGGGGGAAATAACAGCCAGCGGCCCGGCTCCGCGGCGAGTGGGCCTGTCCCGTATGAATTTTTCATTGCTGCGGAGTTGTGCGTGCATAACCGCTTGATTGCAGTGGGAGTCAGGGAGCTCCTGTGGTGTCATTTGCATAAATCTTGTTAAGTCAATGGCAGTTAATGAAGTACAAATGAGCCCCGAGAAGGTGACATGCAAATCGGGGGTGGCAGATGGGAGGTCTGTTTGGGGATGGCAGCTGTGTGCTCTCCTTTCTTTCTTCCTCTTTAGCATTTTTTAATCTCTATATTTGAGTTCAGATGCGCAGCCTTGAGCCCCGACCTCCTGTCCCTCTGTGTTGCTAGCCAGAGCCAGGCCATGTCCTCCACTCCTGACGCTCAGGTTGGAAAGCAGAGACCACAGGACCTCCCTCGGCCTTACTGGACTCTAGAATCCATTTGTGTTGTGGCAAATCTTGATCGGTTTGTGGTGTCATAGTTACACAACTGAAAAGGTACACACACACACACATATGTATATATACATATATATGTTTTTAAATTTGGCAGGGACAAACACAAACAGAACCTCTTCATTAAATCTTTGGAGGCAGTAGGTGGTCTTGGGAGGTTTCAAAGATAAAGTGGTACTTGTGCCGTGATACCTTCCGTTTGGGAGTGTCTTCACTCTGCAGACCAGCTGTGGTTAGCGGTGCTCCCCATCAGGGGCTCCGTGTCAGACCACAAGGGGACCGGCTCTCCTGGGGTTAGGAAGGTGGGACACAGGGTGGGAATCGGGGTGCAGTGCAGCCCCTCGGGAGGGGCGCTCGGCCTCTGTGAGCTTTGACTGCCGTGCCCGTGACGCCGGCCATGTCCATGAGGATTTGCCCAGGGTTACTCACATCAGGCTGGTGGAGGGTCGTGGACAGAACCTGCACCCGCTCATTAGCACTTTGGAAGTTTTGAATTTGTGTCTTTCATCGTGTCGTTGATATTTTTGCGAGAAACAAGTCTGGTTGCATTGAAGAAAAGTAGGCGAAGAGAAGCAGGAGCAGTCACTCCAAAGCAGCTCACGGAGGGCGGGCGTGTGGTGCAGTGGTTAAAGCGCCGCTTGGGAAGTGTGTGGCTTTGAGTCCCGGCTCCACTTCCAGTCCCAGCTTCCTGCCTAGGTGCAGCCTGGGGCAGCTCTGATGGCTGAAGTACTTGTGTCCCTGCCATCCTTGCAGGAGGTCTGGATTTGAGTTCCTGGCCCCAGGCTTCAGGCCCAGCCTGGTCTCAGCTGTTGCCAGCGTTAGGGCGTTAAGCCGGTGGGTGGGAGGACTCTGTCCCTCTGTGCATGTGTGTGTCTGCCTTTCAAATAAATAAATTGTTATAAGTCCATGGGAAATGTATATTACATGAATTTCATTTTTGCAGCAAAATGAACTTATCTTTTATTTCCATTTTTTCCCCCGTTTTCTTAAAGTCTTGTGTTTTAAAAAGGATTTTATTTATCTGAAAGGCAGACAGGGAGACTTCAAACGCTGGTTCACTCTTCGGGTGGCTGCACCAGCCGGGGCTAATCAGGGCCGGAGCCAGGAGCTGCATCTGGGTCTCCCACGTGGGTGCAGTCCAGCCTCTGCTGCCTTCTCAGGCTCACCAGCAGGGACCTGGATCAGAAAGCGGAGAAGCTGGGACCTGAACCGGCACCTGCATGGGATACTGGTATTGCGGGCGGTGGTTTAACCAGTTATACTACGGTGCCAGTGCTTAAAGTCTTGATTTGGACCTTGAACCCAGATGTGGCTGCATCCAGAGTCGAGGGTCAGCTGGCAGGTGCAGCCCCTGAAGCCTCCACGTAGTCTTTGCAAGCATCTGGGGGAAGAGGCGGCCAGGCTGGGGCATTCCGCCGCCCCCGCTGTGAGGCCGTAACCCATTTGCCAGCCACCTGTGGTTTTGACAGTTGAGTAGAAAGAAGCGATTGTCAAGTAGGTGAAGGAGCCTGGGGAGCGGGCCCCTCGCCCAGGCCACCGACCTGTGCCGAGTGGTACCTGGGGTCCGTGTGAGCGGCCATGGCGTGTGGCGCGGGCAGAAGAAACAGCCTGAGGGTGCTCACCCTAGTGGCCTGGGCGTCAGACTCCGTGCACAGTGAGCCGGCCGGCCGCTGTCACAGGGAGCAAACTGGAAATTGGAAGAGAGAAGGACGGCGGCCAGCAGCCTTGCTTCCGGAACCGTGGGAGGGGGGAGTTCTGCCGAGGTGCCGTGATGATGGCTCCCGCTGCTCAGCCTGGCCACGGGGAGCCAAGGGGAGCAGGCAGCCCACAGGCACCCACATGGCAAGGCGGTGCTGCCTGGCATCAGGGACCTGGTGCCCTGAGTGCTCGCTGGCCTCACTTGGGTGAACAGCACCCAGGACTATTGCCTGTGGCCAGGAATGCAGCAGACGCAGCCCAGCCACGATGCAGAACTGAATGGGTTGGGGGTGTGTCACGTGGTTCTGCTCCCTACTGCCCCCCAGATATCAGAGTGACACTGGAAAAACAGCCCAAAATACCTGGTTGCCCATGTGTGACTTCACAGTCGCTCGTCTTTGAATAAACGGTACCTCCCTCCCTCTGTCAGCGTGGGTGGGGGCAGTGAGGTCTCACGCGAACACCTGGGGCATGTAACGAGGCTGTTTAACAGTTTGTGGGGTATCTGTGGCGCAGGCTGCGGTGACGTGGGGGGTGACGTGAGATGGTGACGTGCTGAAGCACTGCGCACCCTGCCATCCGCAGCGCCAGCATCCTGAGGTTTCCAAGACTGAAAGTTGTTTTAAGACTCGGTGTATCCTGTGTGTACCCATAATCCAGAAGCTAGAATCGTATCTGAGGGATTTGTTGAGCCCATTCTTGTTTTTTGCCTTCAGAAGTTCAACAGTGATGGTGAAATCTGGCTCCCCGGGAGCTCAGGAATGTGCACTCATGTGCAGACAGAGGGCAGCTTCCCTGTGACTGCCCAGGGCCTGGGCTCTCGGCTCCCCCGGGGAGAAGGATGCGCCTGGACGGTGTCCCGAGCTGCTTTCTCACCATAGGATCGTGTCACCTCTTCTCCCCCTGTCCTCGTCACGACCTGGTGATGGGTGGCGGTAATTTGTCGCATGGTGGTGGTCACCCAGGCTTACTGACCACTTAATCCACCGAGCACCAGAACCCGTGGGGGAGTTTAATGCCACCCCTCTACCTGGGCAACACAGCAGTCTGCATTTCGCCGATGGGAACAGCAAGGCTCAGGAAGACATTGTCCCCTGGCCAGCAGTGTCACACAGTTTGCTCGGCCTGCCATGATACAATCCGCAGACAGGGCAGCTTAAACTGCAGACTAACTTCCCACAGTCCTGGGGGCTGGAGATTGGCGTAGAGTTGGCGTCCGGGGGGCCTCACTCCCCGGCGCCTCCTCGCTGTGTCCTTATGTGGCTCTTCATCGGCTGTGCACCCCTGCCATCTCTGCCTCTTCTTGTAAGGATGCCTGGCCTGTTGGGTCAGGGCCTTGACCCTGACAACCTTCTCTAACCACTGGGTGCCTCCTGAAGGACCCCCTCTCCAAGTCCAGTCGCACCGCGGGGAGGGCTGGGAAACGCGACTCACCTGTGATAGGTGCATGCGGGCAGCCAGTGCTAGTAGGTGTAGGCAGGGAGCACAGGTGTGGCCCCAAGGCCATCTGTAATTTTCTTTTAAAGATTTGTTTATTTATTTCAGTGTCAGAGTTACACACAGAAGGAGAGGCAAAGAGAGAGAGAGAGAGAGAGAGAGAGAGAGAGAGAGAGGTCTTCCATCCGCTGGTTCACTTTCTAATTGGTTGCAACGGCTGGAGCTGTGCTGACCTGAAGCCAGGAGCCAGGAGCTTTTTCCAGGTCTCCCAGGCAGGTGCAGGGGCCCAAGGACTTCAGCCATCTTCTACTGCTTTCCCTGGCCATAGCTGAGAGCTGGATCAGAAGTGGAGCAGCCGGGACTAGAACCGGCACCCATATGGGATGCCAGCCCTGCAGGCAGTGGCTTTACCCACTGTGCCACAGTGCTGGCCCCTGTAATGGTTTTTTCTTGGGCCTTCCTAGTGTTAGAAGTGAGGCCAGCTGATGCCTGTCCAACCCAGTTGGAATCGGATGACCCTATTTTAAGAGACTCTGCATAATGGGAAGGAAAGAAGACTCCAGGTGTTCTGACCAGAGGGGCTTCAGTTGGCCACTCCTAAGCTGCAGAGCGCTACAGTCACGCACCGTAGTGAGGGTTTATCCATGAGTGGACGGCACGTCCCGTGGTGCTCCCAGATCACGTGGCCCGGGAGGTCGTAGCCGTCTTAGTTTTGTCTGCCTGCTCCATGACATTTGCACAGCAGTGACATCGCCTGGTGACACGTCGCAGAGTGGATCCCCGTCGTTGGGGACACGTGACTGTCCCTGTTGGAAATGGAACGAATCTGCCCGTGCGGCGAGGAGCTCCCACTCCTCACGAGGAGTTTAACTGTAACTGTGATGTCCTTTCCGTCCTGTTCAATGGACGCCTCCTAAAGTTGGTTTTGGAAAAAAAAAAAACAAAAAACCGGAAGCTCTTCTCCGTGCAGAGATGGTGCCTTCGGGTGTGCGGCAGCTGTGCGGTCTGCAGCAGGGCCGTCCGGGAAGGGTGCGTGTTCCGCAGATGCGCACGGTTCCAGGTTCATCTCAGGCGCAGCTTCCGTCTGGCCTCCCCAGCACAGGTTACTGCGGTGAAGGCCCTAGCACTGTGGTTTCCTTCATTTCTCCCACGTCTAAGAGCCGACGCCCACATAAATGCACGACCTCTCACCGAGGGAAAGGTAGGCCCCGCCCAGTGTGCGGCTCTCCCCCTGAATGTGACAACCCTAGTGGGTGATGGGCGGCTCGTCAGCCCTCGCCGTGGATCGCGCACAGTCGCGGTCGCCTGTGTGGATGCCTGTGGGAGTCGTCTCACTGGAGCCTGCTTTTACTCCTGTGTTGTTCACAGCCCGGATGGAGCTCAGTTCTCACCCATGAGCAGAGTGTCACATGAAAAAGTGTGAGGATCACCAGCATCAGGGAACTGCCGATCAAAACCACAGCGGGGCTCCACCTCACCCTGTCAGAATGGCTCACATACAGAAACCAACAAACAACGGATGCCGGCTGTGGGGAGCAACCCGGACTAGACTAAGTTACTGGAATTAAGACTTATTCTATGCATCTGCTCTCCCACAATATGGCGCTGGGAGAGGAGGAACCAGCTTCTACGCAGCTGCCTCTTGCCAACTTGAGTGATGACCTCCAGGAGCTGATCCTGCTCCTGATTGGAGGAGAGCAGCGTACTTGGCGTGTGGGCAGCCAAGTTGGGATTGGCGGAGGAGGACTATAAAGGAGGAGAGAGACGGCATGCACCAGGAACATCTAAGGGGAACATCTATCTGAAGGAACACCTGTGCAGCCCCCGAGAGAGCCGGCCGGCGGTATGCCGCTCCCCTGCGGAAGTGGGGAAAGTGGCAGGGGGAACCGCCCTTCCACGGAGGTGGAAGGGACGGTAGCCACCCCGGGAAGAACCAGCAGCAAACCCGGGGAGGGCCGAGCAGACAAGAACAGCGCAGGGTCCTGTGTCGTTCCTCCACGAAGAGGGGGAGCGACATAATGGTGCCGTGACTCGGATATGAAGCCTAGGCAGGGTTCTGTGTCGTTCCTCCATGAAGAGGAGGAGCGACAGCCGGCGAGGATGTGGGGGAAAGGGGACACTAACCCACTGTTGGTGGGAATGCAAACTGGTAAAGCCACTATGGAAGTCAGTCTGGAGATTCCTCAGAAACCTGAATACAACCCTACCATACAACCCAGCCATCCCACTCCTCAGAATTTACCCAAGGAAAATTAAATTGGCAAATAAAAGAGCTGTCTGCACCTCCATGTTTATTGCAGCTCAATTCACAATAGCTAAGACATGGAATCAAGCTAAATGCCCATCAACCAAAGACTGGATAAAGAAATTATGGGATAGGTACTCTGTGGAATACTACACAGCAGTAAAAAAAATAATGAAATCTGGTAATTTGCAACAAAATGGAGGAATCTGGAAAACATCATGCTGAGTGAAATAAGCCAGTCCCAAAGGGACAAATATCATAAGTTCTCCCTGATCTGTGACAACTGAGCACCTAAAAGGACACCTGTAGAAGTGAAACTGACGCTATGAGAAGCAATGACTTGATCAGCCCTTGTCCTGGCTGTCAAGGAACAGCTTACTATTTTATTCTTTGTAGTATTTTCTTTTTCTACTTAATACCATCAGTTGAACTCTTTACTTAACACAGAATTATTCTTAGGTGTTTGAATCCAATTGAAAATTGATCCCTGTGAAAAATAAATGAGAGGGGGGAGATGTACAGTTCGGCGTGCGTTCTCATGAGCAGAATCATTTTTGAATGACCAGTGACCAGGAGACTAGATAGCAAGTTCCCTTTACCAAAAGCTGGCAACCCTAAGACAGTCTGTAGAGATCTGGAGATAGATACCAGTTGTATTTGTCCGCTGCTGAGAAGGGAAATGTCCAAAATACAATTAACCTCCCAGGGCCGTCTGAACCTGTTCTTCCCGGTGGAGTCAGGCCTGCACCTGCCATCCTTCACTCCCCACACCTCCCTCAGCTGGAGGTCACCCACACCCGCCGGATCGTGGTGAGAGCGCTGGCGGTATGCGCCGGCACCTGCCCGATCGTGGTGAGAGCGCTGGCGGTGTGCGCCGGCACCCCCCCCCCGAATCGTGGTGAGAGCGCTGGCGGTGTGCGCCGGCACCCCCCCCCCCGAATCGTGGTGAGAGCGCTGGCGGTGTGCGCCGGCACCCGCCCGATCGTGGTGAGAGCGCTGGCAGTGTGCGCCGGCACCCGCCTGATCGTGGTGGTGTGCACCGGGCACTCACTGTGCGACATCTGAGATGCTTTCGTGTAGCCGGGGGACCTGCCTTGATTTCCCAGCAACCCGCGACACACCGCACTGCCCTCTCCCAGACGGGGCTCGCGCCTCTCTCGTCCCTGTTGTGCAGACACGCGTGGCCTTCACGTGTCTCTTGCCACAGGCTTCACGTGGAACCCGTCGGCATGTGTGGAGCAGGGAGGGTGGTGGGAGGTGTGGTGGTGGGATGTTGGAATGTTACTGGTTGATGGTGTGACATTTATTTCCCTCCTTCAAGCAAACTTTAGTCTTCAAAGAATGTTATTTTGGAGAAATTGCATTCTACGTTAAGTTACATTTTAAAAACTTCTAAATTCCTTGTTCTTTCAGTTTAACTCCGTTTCATGTACAGACCATACCCAGGTACCACATTTAGGTTACCCGAATGTGGCAACTTTTTTTTTTTTAATCTTCAAAGAATAGAGCCTTTGCCAATGACCCACCCCCATTTCAGAAAATCGGTTTCTTCCAAAACTTGTCTGCTTTTCAATATTCCTGTGGAAGGGAGTTCATCTTCGTGTCTTCATTGCAAAGATTGTATTGATAAGGGATTTTAAGTGCCGAACTCACAAATTCTGGAAGCACTGGACTGTGTTTGCGGCTGCCTGTTACTCTGTCTATACCAGCCGCAGTTTCATGATGGTAACTGGCGTTGAGGCCAAAACGACCATTATTACTCATGGTACTCTGCAGAAGAACCCTTCATAGCAGAATTAATAGGCGTAAAAGTTAGGTAGATACACACACATAGACCAGCCAGGTACCAGCAGTATCGGCAGAGAGATGGGATGGCTTGGAAATGGAGAAACACAGGAGCGTTTGTCTGTCCCTTGCGCGCCTCTGCTGTATAGAAATAGTAAACTAGGACGATGAGGAGTCATTTGATACGAGGGTTTGTCATGAACAAGAATGGCTGTACCCTACACTAAGGAAAACTCAGACGCTGGGTTTCAGAACCGCCACGCTGCTGCACTGAAGGTAGTGCAGTCCGCGGAGCCGTAATTCATACAGGACCCAAAACCGTGAGCCCCTCTGTCCCAGGAGTCTCCGTGCTGGAGGTGTGTCCCGGGGACCCGAGTCCGCCAGGAGAAGGTGCAGAAGCAGTTCACGCAGCGCTGTGTACAATAATGACAGCAGTAACGTACGAGTAATTCCGAGAGCACCAGATGTCCGTGTGGCGGGGGCCAGGCAGCGGCTGGGATCTGGGCAGGACGGGGCAAGTGGCCGCCAAGTGGGCAGTTGCCGGGCTCTTCGGAGAAGCATGAAGTCTTTGTGAAGTGGGTGTGAAGGCAGAAAGTACAGCTGTGTGCTTGGAAAAATTAGAACACCAAGATCCATGTGTGCCGGGCTTAGACCTGCGGGAGTGGAACACGAGCCGGTGACCGAGGGTGGGGCTGGAGGAGAGGGAACTGGAGAATTTTTAATTTTTCTTGAGAACTGATTTTTAGACTTACAGAGAGGTTGCCAAAAATGGCCCAGCGAGCTCCTGTGTGTCCCTAACCCAGCTTCCTCTCTCGGGAATACTTCTGCATAACCGTGGTTCAGCCCTCAGGACCAGTAAATGAGACCTGGTGCGTGCGTAGCCACTAACCTGCAGGCCCTGTGGGGATGTCTCCCAGTCCTCTGATCCGGCCCGGGATCCCTCCTCTCGGCGTTGTCACCTCCACCCCGGGCCCCGTCCTCGGCGCGTCTCACCTTCCTGAGCTCGACACCACGTAGGAACGTGGGCCGGTTACTCCGTGGAAGGCCTTTTCGTGAGGATTGCCTGATGTTAGGAAGTGTGTTTCTGGCAGAAATACCTGCGTCGGGAAGGCGACGGCAGGCCCTTCCCAGCACCCCCAGCTGCAGGCACAGCACAGCCATCTGTCTTACTGCTGGCGGTAGCCGTGATCACCAGGGTCAGCGGAGGCTTGCTGGACTTCACCACTGTTGTGGTGGAGTTATTCCTGGAGCCGGCCTTGGGCCTAGGAGTTACGATGCCTGTATTCCCGGATGAGACTGCCTGGGTTTCATGCCTGGCTCTGCTCCGGATTCCAGCTTCCTGCCCGTGCAGACCCTGGGAGGCAGAGTGATAGCACAGATGACTGGATTCTTGCCACCCGTGTGGGAGACCTGGATTGAGTTTCTGTCTCCCAGTTTTAGCTTGCACCTGGCTGTTGTCTGTTGTGTGCAGATGAGGCAGAACCAGGAGATGGAAGCTGTCTCCCTGCCTCTCAAATTAAAAAAAATCAATTTTAAAGGGAGTTATTGTTTTTCTCTTTTATGAAAATAATGATTAAGATCTTGGGCAAGATACTTTGAGGCTGTGCTGATACTCTGTTAATTACTTTAAAAATCGTTTTCAGTAATAAGTTTTTTAAAAAAGATTTTTTTCTTCTGATATGTGTATATAATTTTAAGTAAAAGACCCAGGGCACCCTGTGTGTGCATTTTTTTAAAGATTTATTTTATTTATTATTTTAAAGAGTTGCAGAGTGAAGTAGAGCCAGAGAGAGAGAGAGGGAGAGGTCTTCCATCTGCTGGTTCGCTCCCCAAATGACCGCAATGACCAAAGCTGGCCTGATCCAAAGCCAGGAGCCAGGAGCTTCTTCCGGGTCTCCCACAAGGGTGCAGAAGCCCAAAGACTTGGGCCATCTTCTTCTGCTTTCCCAGGCCATAGCAGAGAGCTGGATGGGAAGTGGAGCAGCTGGGACTTGAACTGGCGCCCATGTGGGGTGCCAGCCCTGCAGGCTGCAGCTTTAACCCGCTGCGCCGCAGCGCCGGCCCCAGTGTGAGTTTTAATAGAGCAGCCGCTTTTCACCTCTGTGCCGGGTGAACCTGAAGCCTGACTACCCTGAAAGGCCCCTCCTGATGGAATCGTTGTTAAACGTGGACTAATATTCTACAGTATTGATCGGGTAGTAAAAGCCCTTTAGCCTCGTGGAATACACACGTGGGGAGTATTTCACAGCCTGCTTGTTCCAGTGTCATTTTTCCTGTTTTCTTTGCTGCTGCGTTGATTTGCTGTCAGGGAACATTGAACTGACTGCTTGTTTGGCTCCTGTGTGCGGGAGGGAACAGGAGAGTGAGGACACTGCCCCTCTAGGAGGAGCTGGGGCCACTGAGCCAGGGAGAGGCCCTGGACGGCAAGCAGGTGCAGATGCCCGGCCCATCCCAGGGACAGGCCGACAGCTGTCTGTGACTGGTTTGAAGGCTGCTGCGGCCCGGCTACGTGCCCTGGGTAGGGAAGGAGAAATGGCTTCTTAAAGGTACGGCCACCAATTGCGTACCACTCTCTGTCTCATGAAATTTTTCGTATGAAAATTGAAAAGTCTGCTACCTGGATTTACGTGTTTTTCTTAAGTAATTCTTCTCAGAGAATAAAGAATATATCAGTAAATTAGAGCTTTTCAAAAAGTTCATGGAAAATAGAATTAAAAGATAAATTTACTTTGGTGCAAAGAAAAATTGAAATCCATGCATGTGAGTCTCTACGAAGTTCATGGAAAATGCATGTTATGATACGATGATGTGTAGATCTCAAAATTTTTTGTTTATTTTCATTTCATTTGAAAGTCAGAGAGAGATCTTCCGAGCTGCTGGTTCACACCCCAAATGCCTGGCTGGGACAGGCTGAAGCCAGGAGACTAGAACTGGAATCTGTAACTCCCATGTGAGTGGCAGGAACCCAGGCCATCGCCTGCTGCCTCTCAGGGTGTGATTAGCAGGAAGCTGGATCAAAGCAGAGGAGCTGGACTCTAACCGAGGACTCTGGCGTGGGATGCTGGCGACCCAACTGCGTCCCTACCTGCCCCAAAATAAACTTAGTTTCTTTATTGAAGATTTATTTACCTATTATTATTATTTGAAAGGCAGAGTTACAGAGAGGGAGAGAAGTCTTCCATCTGTTGATTCACTCCCCAAATGGCTGCAACAGCTGGAGCTGTGCTGATCCAACGCCAGAAGCCAGGAGCTTCTTCAAGGCCTCCCACACAGGTGCAGGGGCCCAAGGACTTGGGCATCTTCCACTGCTTTCCCAGGCCATAGCAGAGAGCTGGATCAGAAGTGGAGCAGCCAGGGTTCAACCTGGTGCCCATCTGGGATGCTGGTACCGCAGGTGACGGCTTTACCTGCTATGTCACAGCACCGGCCCCAGTAAACTTACTCTTAAAATGTGGTATGTATATGTAGGTTTATATTCACATATATTTCTGTAATATAATAATACCCGCAATACATATATTTCTATAATATAATGATGACAGATTCTGTGGATGAACCGTTTTTGTGTATGTGCAAACATCCCATTTTTGCCCAGATGTCTCAGTTCTTTCCTCTTACATCCCCACCAGAAACGCGGTGTCCTCTTGTTAAAGCTGGGGGAGGTTTCACTTCCTAGACGGGGAAGCCAAGTCCCAGGAGGACGCGATGGTTCGGGCCCTGTCCCTCCTTCAGGGACTTGCCGCACTTGCCTGTCTGTCACGGACACCCACATCTCCAGTATTTTCTCCTTCCTCAGGCACTGTTTAAAAGTAACAAACAGCGTGTGTTCACTGTTTCACCGGTGTGTCTGCCAGTCCTGTGAGAGGCCAGGTTTTCCTACGCTGAGCCCTTCTGCTCCCTCCTCGTAGGTCTCACTATTCGTGAAAGAAGTAATAGGCGTTTTCCCACACTGGGCTGCCTGGGTTTGAGTCCCCGCTCGGCTCCTGACTCTCGCTGCCTGGTGCTGTGCACCCTGGGAGGCAGTCAGTGGCTTCCTCCAGCCGTGGGGGAGACCCGGATTGGGTTCCCAGTCCCAGCTGGCCCTTGCCCAGTCCTGGTGATGGTAGGCAGTTTGGGAGTGAACCTGTAGATGGGAGCTTCCTCCTGGCTTTCCTGCCTCCCAGATTATAAAGCACCTGCTCACCAAGGTGAGCACAGCCCTCTGGTGTGTATCTCTCTCCCCGGCGGGCCCTGCGGGCAAGGCGGCATCGTTGCTTTCATTTTCAAGATGGGAGAGCTGAGCTCACCTGGCGTGACCTCAGAAACCCAGGTCTGCACCTTCCGCAAACACGCCATCTTCCTGTCAAACAGCCGCTTCCGTCCGCGGGCGTCCCACGTCGCTTGCTCAGTTGTGTTAAAAGCCCAGGCAGGCCGGGGCCGCCTCGGGGGGACTTTCTGAAGCGCCAGTGCTCAGGCCTTCAGCGGGTGGCATCCTGGTTCCGTGGCGGAGCCAGGCCTGCAGGCTCTCCTTCCCCTGCGTGCACAAATGCGCTAAGTGTGTGCGCCAGCAGTTGTGTGTAATTGGAGTATCTGGAATTCACTGTGGTTTTAATTAGTTGATTACTAGTTCTTTAAAATGTACTGTACTCACGGTGGGTCTTGCAAATTGGTAACTGGTAGCTACCAGTATAATTAAATATTTCAGAACACTTGGCTGCAGCAGCACTGAACTGTGAAGAAATAATGTTGTATAGCCAATCAAAAAGAGATACTTGTAAACTCATTTACAGCGTCAGGGTGTGTTAGGACCATCACAGAGATGCTTAGTGCAGGAGAAATTAAAGATACAATTTTGTGCTAAGAGGCAGTGTAGAAATTAGTTCTTGAATTACTTGTTAATTGATTTGCTAATTCCCTCGGGTCTGCATGCTCTTTTTCTGCTCTCTTTGTTGTTGCATTCAGTTAACGGTGACTATTCCCAGAGCAATAAAAATATTTTTCACACTTAGGTTAGAGACGCCCTTACCTCACGCTGCCCACGCTCGTGTTTGCAGCACCGAGGAAGGCCTGCCGTAAGCGCCTGCGCGCTCCCCAGGCACGGCGTTGTCTGAGTCGCCCTGGCTCGGTGACCAGCGCCTCCCTGGTGGTGCATCGTTTCAGCAAAGGAAAGCACGGCTCTGGGGCCTGTGTCCTCGGGGCGCCTCCCTGGTAGCCGTGGTGGTGGCGGCAGTGGTCGAAGATGGACACTCGCCTTCCCATCAGCCATGTAGGAGATCCAGAAGGCTTGATTGATGGAAGTCTTGTCTTATTGTTTGCAATTCAGCAAGAATAACCACTCAAAAGACCATTTGTAGAAAAGTGCAAATTGCTACTGGAAATGATGTTGGAAGAAAATGAGACCTGTTTCCCATTGTGGAAATTGAGCCTGGATGAACACAGGCTGGGCTGGGGCGGCTGCCGAGGCCTGGCTCCCTGCGTCCTGGGCAGGGGGCAGCCGCTGGGGCCTGGCTCCCTGCGTCCTGGGCAGGGGCAGCCGCTGGGGCCTGGCTCCCTGCGTCCTGGGCAGGGGCAGCCGCTGGGGCCTGGCTCCCTGCGTCCTGGGCAGGGGGCAGCCGCTGGGGCCTGGCTCCCTGCGTCCTGGGCAGGGGCAGCCGCTGGGGCCTGGCTCCCTGCGTCCTGGGCAGGGGCAGCCGCTGGGGCCTGGCTCCCTGCATCCTGGGTAGGGGCAGCCGCTGGGGCCTGGCTCCCTGTGTCCTGGGCCGGGCTGGCCACTGGGACCTGACTCCCTGTGTCCTGGGCAGGAGCAGCCATTGGGGCCTGGCTCCCTGTGTCCTGGGCAGGGGGCAGCCGCTGGGGCCTGGCTCCCTGTGTCCTGGGCCGGATCAGTCGCTGGGGCCTGGTTCCCTGGTGTCCTGGGCAGGGGGTAGCCGCTGAGGCCTGGCTCCCTGCGTCCTGGGCAGGGCCAGATCGGTCACTGGGGCCTGGCTCCCTGTGTCCTGGATGGCCCCTCCTTGTCCCCTTCCTACCTGGTGATAGGGCTGGAGGGAGGGGGAAGGGGTCGGCTGCTAATGGAGGCAGAGACTGATTTCCACGTGATCCGTAAGGAAGGAACCAGTGACCCTCGGACAGCTGCTCCCAGGTGGTCTTGGCCTCATTTTGGGGAAGACATTTTCAGTACTCTGTTGGCTGTGCCCACAGCCTGAAAAGCAGCAGAAGAGAATGTTTGAAAAATGTCGCTACATTAATTTGAAGCCAGCCTTTTTATTTTTTTTTTCCATTGCCCTCCACACAGTCTCTTCTGTGTATATCATTATGATTTTTGCTTAATTGGGGCAATTAATGTGCTTTATTTCAATGTCTTCTTTTAAAAATATATGCTCATATTTTATTTGCAGTTAGAAAGAGCAGAAAATGTTTGTGTTGAGCAGTGTCTCTATTAAGAAGGATAAGATTACGACTAGAACTAACTCAGCATAAATTTGGCCTGTAATATGAAGGTATTTGTAAAAAATCACAGAAAATCGAATTAAAACTATGAGTTTATTTTGGTGTATTTTTAAAAATCATGTGTGAAAAATACACAGTGTGGGAAAACTATGCGTGGATTTCAAAACTGTTTGTACCAAAGCCGACTCCTCCCTTGAACTCTACTTTTCCACTGGCTTCTTGAAGTTCCCTCTTGAATAGATTTGCAGCCTGGTCAGTGTATGCAATAAGAAGTAATGTTGGATCCGAAGTCTAAAAGCCGCCCCAATTCTAGCAGGGTGCAGGGAGGGAGGGGGCTCAGCTAGGCTCCCACGCGCGCAGGCCCTGTCCCTAGGAGCCACCAGGCTGGCTGACACCTCCAGCGGGAGGAGGGAGGCAGCCCTTGCTCTCCAGTGTCGCAGCTGACTGCAGATGGGCGCCTCCCAGCTGCCCCCAGGCAGGGTCGCAGGCCTGCTCCTCGGGTCTAGCCTCTGCCCACCCCAGGATGCTGCACGGGCAGATAGAAGGAGGCCTCTGCTGCCCGCATCTTTTTAGATGCTTACAGCCAGCTTCTGGTTCCATCCCACCGTTGCCATGGCAGCACACATCTCCACACTGTTGAGCCAAGCAAGCCCAGAGCAATGGCTTCATGCCCCTTCCTTGCCCGTGCCCTGAATAGGTTTATCCAGCAGCCTTAAGCTTGCAGGGTGTGTGGATGTTGGTTCCCCTGTTGGAAAATCCCACACCAGTGCAGCCCCAGCTGGCTCTGCGTCTCTCCCCACATTGCAGACGAGAGGAGACGCCTCCCCTTCAGGATTACGACCCAGCTGTAAGCTTTTTATTTTAAAAAATATACTGGTGTTGTAGCGCAGCAGGTTAAGCTGCTGCCTATGACACTGACATCCCATATGAATGCCAGTTGAAGTCTCAGCTCCTCCACTTCCAATCCAGCTCCCTGCTAATGCGCCTGGGAAGGCAGCAGAAGATGGATCAAGTGCTTGGGCCCCTGCACCTGCGTAGAAGACCAGGATGGAGCTCCTGGCTCCTGGCTTTGGCTTGGCCCAGAGAAGGCAGGTGTGGACAGTTGCAGGGTAAACCAGCTGATGGAAGATCTCTGTCCCTACCTCTGGGGCCGGTGCTGTGTGTAGTGGGTTAAGCCTCCACTTGCAGTGCCGGCATTCCATATGGCCACCAGTTCGAGTCCTTGCTGCTCCAGCTCTCTGCTAATGGTCTGGGAAAGCAGTAGAAGATGGCCCAAGTGCTTGGGCCCCTGCACCCACATGGGAGACCTGGAGGAAGCTCCTGGCTCCTGGCTTCAGATAGATCCAGCTTCAGCTGTTGCGGCCATCTGGGGAGTGAACCAGCGGATAGAAGACCTCTCTCTGAGTCTCTCCCTCTCTCTGTCTGTAACTCTGCCTCCCAAATAAACAATATATATATAATTTTATATAATTACATATACATATATAATTGTGTGTGTGTGTGTGTGTGTACATACGCTTGGAAAATGGGGTTGGACGTTGAGTTGGGAAGCCAGGCAGAGTATTCCGGCCCTGCGCCTGCACCTCCCGCTCCGTTCACATGTCCGTGTTTGGTCCTCCTGTTGGTCTCAGCTGAAGCGCCCATGGTTTTCTCCAGCTGGCCGCTGACATCGGTTCTCGGCCAGCACGCCCCTGACTGGGTTCTGGGCTCTGACGTGAGGGTCAGCGCAGAGTGCTCACGTCCTCCTGCTGGACAGGGCTCAGAGCCGGGTGGGAAGCCCCGGTGAAGCTCCAAGGTGACGGGCATTTTGCTCGGTGCTCCTGGTGGTATTTCCTTGCTGTAATGACTCTCTCTACTAATACTTGTACTAATAATTTTTAACGATTCGCATGGAGTAAGTGACATTTTGATACTTTAATGAGCCTTATCAATGACTTTTAAAAGTTCTTCTGTGCGCCAGGATACTTTGCTGTGACCCCACCACCATGCCACCAAGGTAGGGGAATGGCTGTGACTCTGCCCCCATCTCCGAGCAGGAAGTCGTGGGTGTCAGTCACCCTGAGGACAACCCCCATCGCCAGATCCTGCCAGAGGCCTCGGGTCCCACTTTGAGCAGGATTTCCCTGAAAATGGTTTAAAATGGTTTGCCTCTCCTGGAGGGCTGCTGGAGATGAGGAAGACAAGCCTGATAGCGGGAAGGGTGTTTTCCAGCGGTGGCCGGATCGGCGCTGCCAGGGCCCGGGAGAGGCCGTGGGGTGTGCGGGGAGGTCACCTGGTGGCCAGAAGTGCTGAGCCCAAGAGCAGGCAGGCCCAGCAGGGGTCTTGTGGGCAGCAGGGGGACCCTTGGGGACCGAGGCTGGCCCGGGCCACCGTGGGTCATGTCAAAGGGACAGGTGGATGGAACTGTGATCGCTCTCCCACAGAGTGTGGGTTTCCTGGGGACGGACGTTTTCCGGTTTGTTCTCAGGTTTCTGGACCGTAGGGGGCATGAGTGAGGCCATCTTTCTTGGACGCTGGACTTGGTGGGAGAGGAAGCGTTCTGAGAGCAGCGCGTGGCGGCGCGTGTCTGCTGCGACTGTGTGTGCCAGCCCACCGGAATGTAAGCGCCACGCAGTCCAGGTGGTGTCTGGTTTTCTGGATCATCTGGGCCTCTAGCATGTCCCAGGCCCCTGGAGCAGCTCTCCGTGAATGTTTATTGAGTGAAAAATCTCGATTCTCACAACTGCCTTAAGCTGCAGCTCAGCACCACGTGGACTTGCCCAGAGCCAGGTTTGTTCTGGAAGCACCGCCTACAATACCGAGTGGTGGGGGTGGGGCTCGGGGAGGAGCTGCCCATCAAGTCAGTGCTGACCCTGTGGGGGTGGAGCCAGAGGCCGGGCCAGGGAGGGTTCAGCACAAGCATACTTTGGGAACCTGTTGTCTGTCCTAAGAGGGGAAGGTCAGGGAGAGGATTCCGGAAGTTTCCACCCCCCTCGCATTTCTCAAAGCAGATGCCAGGACTGTGGGGTCCCTGTGTTACTGTGACATGCTGGTCCTAGATTACCTAGATTACCTCTGCTGCTCTGACGGAAGACAGCACACAGCTCTCTGATGCCCAGTGCGGGATTCAGGCACCGCTGTCTTCAGCTGAGGCTCCGGGACCCCCGTAGCCAGGGCGCCTGTCTCTTTGCTGTGTTCTCTACGTCTGGGCTCTGGCAGGGTAGGGAGGCTGGCACCAGGGCTCTCTCTGCCACCCAAGGCTCCTTGGCCTCTGGCTACCAGGCTTGGCGCAGAGGCTGGGCCGCTCTTGACTGTCAGCGTCCATGGGAGCTGCAGAGGCCCTCCCTCTGTCGACGCCGTGCCTCACGGCAGGTGGAAGAGGAGGGTGCAGGGCTTCGCCGTGTGCTCCTTGCCCCGCATACATGGCCTCCGCTATCATCGGCATTCCCCGGTGGTGCCGGGCTGCAGCCTGTGAGCCAGCCTTGGCCCAGAGCCCACTGTGGATGTCAGGGCTCGCTCTCGGTGCTGAACGTTTGGTGGGTTTGGCCAAGTGTATGGTGACCGGTACCCCCTGCCCTGAAGGTGCTCTGTGCCCTGCCTGTTCATCCCTCCCTCCCTGCACCCCAGCTCCTGGAAGCCAGGGCTGCTTTCACTGTCCCGGAGCTCTGCCTTTCCCAGAATGTCGCAGAGTTGAGGTCACTCGGCGTGTAACCTTGTTAGACTGGCTGCTTTTACTTGCTAACCTGCGTTGAAGGTTCCCCACGTCTTCATGGGCTGGCAGCTCATCTGTCTGTTTTTTAGCACGAATACGCCATCATGTGGACGTGCGGCAGGTTTGTTTCCTTTGTTCGTCTGCTGAAGGACGTGTTGGTGCTTCAGGTTTGGGCCATTACGGTTACTCTGTGTGCTTGCCAGACTGCACGGCGAGAATGCAGGGAGTGCCCAGCTGTCTTCCAGGGGCTGCGCACTCTGTATTCCCAGCAGACTGAGTGACAGTTCCTGTGGCTCCACCTCCCTGCCAGCAGTCGGTGGTGTCCGTGTTAGATTTGGGCCATCCCGATGGGCGGGTGGTGGCAGTTTCTTGTTTGTGTCTCCCTGACGGCACACAATGCTGACCGTCTCTCCCGTGTATCTGTGTGCCGGCTTCGGTGAGAGTTGGGTTCAGATCTCTCCTTTTTTTTTTTTTTTTTTTTTTAGATTTTTTTTTTTATTATTATTTATTTGGCAGAGTTATAGACAGTGAGAGAGAGAGACAGAGAGAAAGGTTTTCCTTCCATTGGTTCACTCTCCAAATGGCCGCAATGGCCGGCGCTGCACCAATCCAAAGACAGGAGCCAGGAGCTTCTTCCTGATCTCCCATGTGGGTGCAGGGGCCCAAGGACTTGGGCCATCCTCCACTGCCTTCCCGGGCCACAGCAGAGAGCTGGACTGGAAGAGGAGCAACCGGGACTAGAACCCGGAGCCAATACGGGATGCCGACACCACAGGCGGAGGATTAACCAAGTGCGCAACTGCGCCGGCCCCAGATCTCTCCTGTCTGAATTGGGTTGTTCATTTTCTTATGGTTGACCTCATGGCTCCCGCTTGGTGTTGAACACTGGTGGGCTTTGGATAATACTCCTTCATCAGAGTGCATTCGCGAGTGTGTTCTCCCAGCCTAGCCTGCCTTGTCATGTCCGCTATTGATCAGTCTTCTTTATACTGATGATAATTTCTCTCTTCAGCATTCTCCACCCTACTGATTGATGTGCCATTTCATTCTAATCTTGGATTTGTTTGATTTTGTCTGTAATATTTCATTAGCATTTTCTTTACAGTTCAGTAGAATTAATTTCTGCATTCTTTAAAAATCCAAGTGAATACATTCTGGAAATCATTAACCCATTTGATGAAATAATTGCCCAGGTACATGCACAGCTCTTCAAAGGCACTTTTGTGTCTTGTATTACATTTAGAATGGGTGCCACATTGTTAAGGTACGCGTTGTAGAGATTCTAAACTTCACTATTAATGCTTAATTAATCAGTCTTCAGGAACGTGTGGAGTTCTTAGGAATAATGGTTCTGATGTGTGATGTCGGTGCCGTCGTTGGTAATTAACAGCCCAGCTCCTGTGTCTGGTTATTGGCTGCAGCGACCAGGTGCACACCAAGCCCTGCTGAGCCTTCGGTGTGGCCAGGAAGGCAGGTGAGCCGCCAGCACCCAGCACCCAGCACCCAGCACCCAGCACCAGATCAGTGCTGTGAGGGGCGGGGGGAGGCTGGCTCTCCCCTGCATCCAGGCTATGAGAGGAGCTGCCCACCCCAGGCAGTGAGCTCCTTGTGCCAGTGCTGATCAGGCAGGTCCAGGAGCTTGATGGACTGAGCCCGGGGCCCCAGCTTCATCACAGGCAGGTGAGGTGCTGAGCGGCCGGGGCACAAGGCAGCCCGAGAGCAGGGTGTCTGGAGGGAGGGTGCCGGGGTTCCCTGTGAGAGCCCCTCGGCCTCCAGCCAGGGGGAGGGGAGGGGGAGGGCGGGGAGGAGCCAGCAGTGCCCTCCCCAGCGTGAGTGGGAGGGAAGGAAGGGGCTGGAGGCTGAGTGGAACTACCTTCTAAACTCAGACGAAGAAATACCCACCCATCATTGCACAGTTAGGAGACCTACGTGGACAAAAGGTCCCCCATGTTGGAGCCCCCCCACTCCTGAAGGCCCCCTTGCTCCTACCTCCTGTGCCCATATCGGCTCTCCCCAGCCATCCTGTGCCACTCGGAGCGTTTCCTGATGTCTCCCTGCTCTGGGTTCCGTGAGGGAAGAAACCTGGACCCCTTGATGTAGTTAAAGGTGCCAAGGTTCCATGAGCGAATGAGGGATGGGCAGTGGTGCGTCTGTATTTCTGTGCATCTGTGAAATGGGGTCACGCCGTGCCAGGTGGGTGCATACGCGTTTGTGTGCACGTGAGCAATTGCTACGGGAGGCCCCGTGCAGCCACACTCAGTGCACCACACCGGCTCCCGTCCCACCCTTCCTGTGTACCTGGCGGCCCTCACTGGTGAGCTGACCTGACACTGTGTGAGTTCTTTCAGGCAGGGCAGTGACCTGCAGGACTCCGGGTCCCTGGCACGCAGCGCTGCCCTGGGCACCCTGAGACGGCCTCGCGCCTCCCCTGCGGTAACGCGGCATCCGTGTGGTGTCCTTGTCCGCGTGTGTGGCCGGTTACCGTACAGCAGGACGACTGCCTCCCCGTGAGGCTGCAGAGGCCCAGGCTGTCCCCACGATTATTAACGCATCGCACAGACATTTTGGGGACTCCGCCATATTTTGTATGGTTGCCAACAAAACGCTGACAGTTGTATTGTGGTTAATAAATCCATTTAGATTTATAAGCATTGTTTACAGAACCTGTTCGCCTGCCGAAACTCCAGCAGCATCTGTTCCTTCTTACTAATTAACTGCTAATTACGAATGAGCTTTGTGTGTTTGTCAGTATAACTGGCTCATGCATTTTGTAAGGAACATTAACAAATTGATTTACATAGCGACAAAGCAATCAAAAGAGTCAACCGAACAGCGAGAGTCTGAAACCCCGTAGCCGGGTCTGGAGGAGGCATCCAGGTTCGGGTGCCGGGAAAACCGCTGAACCCCCGTCCCCGTCATTCTGCAGGGAAGGTGCAGCCGTGAGAGGCCGTGTAGAGTCGCCGCAGGCGGTGGCTGAGACGGCCGGCGAGGGGGACCCGCGGGGTCCGTGAGGGCATTGGCCGCTGACGGCCACCAGAGACGTGGTCCCAGGGAAACGCGCTTTCTCTTGGGGGAATACCTCCATCTTTTTTTTTTTTGGGGGGGGGGGGGAATGATAGAAGTTGGTGCTGTGGTGTAGCCGGTAAGGCTGCCGCCTGTGGCTCTAGCATCCCACAAGGGTATAGGTTTGGGTCCCAGCTGCTCCGCTTCCCATCCAGCTCCCTGCTAATGACCTGGGAGAGCAGTGGAAGATGCTCCAAGTGCTTGGGCCCCGCACTTGTGTGGGGGACCCGGATGAAGCTCCAGGCTCCAGGCTCCTGGCTTCAGACAGGCTCAGCTTCGGCTGTCGGTGGCCATTTGGGGAGTGAACCAGCGGATGGAAGACCTCTCTCTCTGTCTCTCCTTCTCTCTCTGTGACTGCCTTTCAAGTAAATAAATAAATAAATAGCAATCATGACACTCATGGCTGGGATTGCCTCAGAAACGCATCGCCTACATACCGGATCCCTGGCTAGGCAGCCGGCCACAGGTGCTTGGCCAGAAATGTGGAGCCCCAGAGGACTTCCCGCTCGTTTGTCCCCACGGACTTTGAGATTTCCAGCTCTGTCGATCGGCATCTCGTCTTTAAGGGCAGGCATTCAGAATGGACCCATCTACAAGGTGATTCCAGAAACGGGGGCCTGTGCATCCTCCCTGCTCTAGACTTTGCGGGGGGACGCTGAGGGCAGCCCCTGCCTAGCTGCTGAGACACGGGCCTGTTTGCACCCTAACAGTCCCCGAGAAGCACGTCCCGAGGGGTGGTTTGTAGAGCTGCCTCCGTGCTTAGAGCTGAGGGAGAGAGAAATGGGGTAACCAAGGCCAGGCAGGGGCGGCACGAGTGGGGGAGCAGTGAGCGGCCCTTCTCTTTGTGGTGGAGTTTGCTCTGTGTGGAGTTGAGAGTGCTGCTGCAACGCTGGCCATCGTTACAGGCCGGCGTGTGGCAGGTGGCTCAGGCTCTAAGATCGGCTCAGGTTAAATAGGTCAGCGGCAGTTGGTGCCGCTGCGTGTTACGTACACTGTAAAGAGTCAAATATGCAGTGTCAGCGTGAACTTGGACGCCGATGTGCCAGGACCCAGCTGTTTAGATGCCAGGGAGGCTGTCGGGTGCACAGACCTGAGCTTTGAGGTGAGGTGGTGCTGCCTTCCCAGACCCCGGCCCGCTACCGTGCACCTGTGCAATAGGGCAAGACTCTTCTCTGGGGTTGCGGGACGTCGCTGAGCAGAGCAGGCTGCGTGCAGCCGCAGTTCCGAGAAGAGCAGTCACCACCGTCCTCGTCTCCGTGTTGTCCGAAGTGACTCTGCGAACGCCAAGTGCTCACCTTACTGGGTTGTGGCACTTATGTTGGGAGGACGGTCTCCTTTCTCGTCAGATCAACACAAAAAACTTACGCGGCCCTAAAAGCGGTGCAGGGAGTGCAGGCATAACCAGAGCGCCGGGAGGGAACGGCACAGTTATTTGACGAAACCGTCGCGTTTGGCTAACACGTTTGATTGGCAGCTGGCTGTCTGATGCGTGTCATTGCGTGATGCTGTGGATGACGAACAGGCTGGCGCTGCAGAACATTTGCCTTCCCAAGTAATTTCGTCCAGAGGAAGAGGAAGAGCGTTTGCCGCCGCAGCTCACGTAGCCGGGAAGGATGAAGGCTGCGCTGCTTGGAGCATTCGTTCTTCGGTGGAATTTTTCCCAGGAGTGGGTGTCCAGAAGATGTAGTGGATTCAAACCAGCTTGCTCCAGATTCCACGGGATGATGACATCAGCTGCGAGTCACTCCAGCCAGCCTCCGCCGGCCGCGCAGGAGCCAGCCACTGCCGCCAGTTACCAGGAGGAAGCCGGCGGGGACGCGGTGCGGGCCGCGCTCCAGAAACTGCCGGCCTCGCTGCCCAGGCAGTCTGCTTCTGTCCCTGCGGCCCACGCCAGGCTGCGTGAGCCCCTGACCGGTGCCTGCCACCCCGACGGCAGCACCTGCTCCACTTCTGCACGTCGTGGCCTCCGTCCACAGCTTTCCAGCGTTCTCCCTAGGTCAGGTTTACCGCACAGAAAGCCTTTCTCTTGGGACCTCATTGATTAAAGACTCTAAGAGAAGACAATAAAAGCAACATAGATTAGAACCGAGCACATTTGCTGGAATAATGGCCATTCCGTTTCCAAGACTTCCTGGTTATGTTTTGCCACTCAGGAATTTAGGTTCGAAGTATAAAGCCTCTCTTTAAGCTAGCTCAGACAAACCTGGGACTTGTGTGGTGGACAAACTGTTCATGTCTCGCTTTTTTTTTTTTTTTTTAAAGATTTACTTATTTATTTGAAAGGTGGAGAGACAGACATAAACATCTTCTATTCACTGGTTCACTTTCCAAATGTCTGCAACAGTCAGGACTGGGCCAGGCTGACACCAGGAGCCAGGAGCTTCCTCCAGATCTCCCACTGGGGTACAGGGAGCCAGAGACTTGGGCCATCTTGTGCTGCTTTCCCAGGCACATCAGCAGGGAGCTGGATTGGAAGTGGAACAGCCAGGACTCGAACTGACACCCATATGGGATGCTTGCACTGCAGGCCAACCACAGCTTAAACCACTGTGCCACAGCGCTGGCCCCTGATGTCTCGCTCTTTAGCAAATGAACCACGTGGGTATTTAACGTGACAGAGGCCCGGATGTCAGAGATGTGCCCTGGCCTTTCTCTCTCCAGGACCCCCGCCTACACTTACTATGGAAAAGTTTGGAAACAAAGCATCTGAGGACACAGGCCTCGAGGGGTGCCACGATGACTGCTTGTGTACACGGGTGATGGCGTGCACTCTGCCCGCCCGGTGTGGGATTGGGCACCTGCTCTCTGGGTCTTTCTCGGCCAAAAGTGTTCAGCAAACACACCTGGAGAGCTAAAAGCAGCAAAACACGAAGGTGGAGGAGCAGACCCAGGCTGGGCGAGCGGCCTCCTTGGGAGGGGCAGCCGTGCAGAGCGACTGCCCAGGTCCTGCAGAGAAGCGGGCAGCTGGGCGGGGCCGGCCGTGGCCTCCCTGTGGGAGGCGCCGGCGAGGGAGGAGCACCTGCCTCTTCACACGTGAAATGCTTCCTTATTTGCAGGTTATTATCACTGAAAGACGTTTTTGTAGCTTGATTTCCACTCAGAAATAGATGTCACCGACACAGGATGAGAGAAACTTAGAAAGAATTATGAAGTTCTTTTAAAATGAGAAAGTCAATGAAGGGAGGCAGCATAACCAGAAAAGGGGAAAATTAAAATCTGAAATAATTTATGAGCAAAATAATTTCGCAGCTAAGGGTATATTAGCTGTGTACTCAGAGCATCTGAGAGCAGCGTTTGTAATCAGGTCGTGGTGCGATGCTGGCGACCCTGTCTCCCCGCGGCATGCACCGCCCCCCCAGCATGCACACACCACCCCCCCCCCGGCTCCCTCATGAACTTAGGGCAGCAGCGGGCAGGTGCACAGAGATGACGCACCTGTTGGCAGCCAGACTTGACTGGCAGCAAGCCGCTGTCCAGGGGCACCCGTTCTGATTGATGTGATCTCTGCAGTGACCGTTTAAGAAGAGACACGTCCCAGAGGCGTGGCGTGGTGACACTGACGAAGGGACGGAGAAGGTGTCCGGGTCTCTGTCCAGGAGGAGACGGAAACGTCCACAGTCTCCCCCAGCCCCGTTCTCGGCCTCCTCCTCTCTCTCCCTCCCCCCTTTAGAAGTCTGCGGCTGGATGGGCCAATCCACAGTCTCTTGGGCGGGAGTCAGACAGGAGGTCCTTCAGAGTTCCCCTTGGTGGCAGAATGGAGGCTGGGTCCGAGGGCTGGAGCCCAGTTAGGAGGCAGTGTTTACCTGCCAGGCTCAGTAGGTGGGTAAGGGCAGGAAGCTGAGAGGCGGGACCAGAGAGGCAAGAGGGAAACTTGAACCTGCTGTCCCTGGAGGCAGAACAAAAACAAAGAAGTCGCCTTTTATTTACTTTTGTTTGAAAGGCAGAGAGAGCGTGTGTTTCCATCTGCTGGTTCACTCCCCAAATGCCCATGATAGCTGGGACTGGGCCAGAGCCAAAGCCAGGAGCCCAGAACGTCTCCCATGTTGGTGGCAGGGACCCATGTACTTGATCATCGTCGGCTGCCTCCCAGGGAACTGGATTGGAAGCAGAACCAAAACTTAACGCAGAGACCCCCACCTGGGATATGGGTTTCCCAAGTGCAGTGTTAGCCACTGCGACAAAGGCCCATCCCTGGACATGCATTTATTTTTAAATTAGCCGCTTAGCATTTACCAGTCTGTGATTAGCATTAGTATTTATGCTGCATTGACTCTGCATTAGGCACTGTAATTTGGCTTTTTGTGCAGAATTGCAAGTTTCGTTTTGGCCAAGGGCCCTGCCTTCCAGACACCAGAAGAGTCCGTGATTTCAGGCACACCTCCCTCCCTGTACATGCGTGCCCCTCGTTCCCGCCTGCTCTCCCACACTTCCATAGCCTTCCATAGTCTTCACCACGCAGCCCTTAAAGAGGTGAGGAGTCTGGAGCTGCAGCCCCAGCCTCCTTGCCTGGCCACGCCCACTCCGTGGAGGTGCCCTCTGCCTGCTGTCCTCATGCCCCGCCTCCCCCGCTTCTCCCTGAGGAATCTCAGGTCCTCACCTCTCTGCCCTCCCTTTCCTGGAAGGCCTCTGTGTGGGGGTCCAGGACCCCTGTGCGCAGGCCAGTCTTTCCCCCTGAGCCCAGCGGCTGGGGATCTGGGCTGCCTGTGGCCACCCCTGGGAGTCCCTGCTGCTGCTCCTGCGACCACACTGGCCCGTGAGTCCTTTCTGGGACGCCTTCTGTGGGGGACGCCCCTGGTGGTGTGGGTTTGGTAGGGCCAGGCTGCTTTCCAGCCTGACCAGGGGTGTGTGTGTCGTGAGCGTCCCCCGGGCCTTCGCCCTTGAGACAGCCGTTCCCCCACCGCCCCTCCCGAGTGGGAGCCTCCCTTCCCTGGGTTGGCCCCAGATGGCCACCCAGCCTCGGCCTCGGCCCCTCCAGCTCTCCTCTCCACAGCTGCGGTGGGGAGGGGGCCCTTTCCTGCTGAAGACCCTTCTGTGACCGTCCAGTGCCTGTGCCTCAGTCCTGGCTCACACACGCCCCCTTCTCCACCCCCGCCAGCTCCACACCAGCCTGGACGGAGGCTGTAATTTTACCACCACCACCTCCTCCCCCAGTTCGTCTTGTGTTTTGAAGAATGAATAAAGCCATTTAATTTTAACGTAGGAGTTCCAAACACAGATAGCTCTAGGGGCCCAGCAGGGCCTTTAGAGGGGGGTGGAGGGTAGGCTGCGTCCTCCCGCCATGGCCCTCCGCCCGCGGCCTCCACACTCAGGAAAGTCAGTGGGCTGCAGGTAGAATCTTAATCTCTTCATTTTCTATAGTTACTAGTTATTTGAAAGAAAATAAACTGCCAGTTGGCTCTCCAATGCCTACAGCAGCTTGGGCCAGACCAGCTGAAACCAGGAGCCCACAAGTCAATCCCGGTCTTCCCCGTGAGTGGCGGGGACCTAAGCACTGCCTGTGCCATCACCTGCTGCCTCCCAGGCTGTGCATTAACAGGAAGCCAGACATGCGAGCAGAGCCGGGAACCGAACCCGAGCACTCCAGTACAGGGGGGTGGCGTCCCGAGCAGTGTCTTATCCGTGGCACCAACCGCCCGCCCCGTTGTTGGCAGCTGATTCCAGAAACTGCCAAGAACTGACGGGCTGATGAGAACGCCCCTGCAGGCTGGAAATGACCACCTCAACCCCTCCCCCTGTTCCAGCTCTGACCCGGCCACTCAGCCTCTGTGTCCCCAGGCATCTGTGTGTCCTCACCTGGTGCCTTTCCACACAGGACTTCAGTGCTGCCTCCTCGCGGAAGCCCTCCTGGCTTCCCTCTCCCGGTCCTAGGGAGGTGCCTCTTTCCTGCGCCCCACGCCATCACCCCTGAAGCGGCCCCCTTGGCAAATGAGCATTGTAGCCCTCGCCACCCCACGTGATGGTTGATTGCCTTTCACCTTTCCACCTGCCCCGCTAGGCGGTGACTCGTGTGTGAGTGGCAGCAGTGCGTCCCCAGGTCCGGCACTCAGTGGGGCTGGGCTGTGTCACGGGACTGAATCGCAGCTTCCCAGCCAGGAGCCCTGCTCATCCAGACAGGAAATCAGGGAGTGTCGGGAGACTTGGAGCAGCAGCTCCACTGTCCCGGGACCTCAGAAACCAGCAGCCCACTTGAGTCAGGAGGCTGCTGCTTCGATAATGCAGCTCGCACCACGTTGGTGATGTGCTCCGGGGGCACCCAGAGCTCAGCACCCACGGCTGCTCCTGGGTGCAGTGTTCACAACAACAGAAAACCACGCTGTGCCCTCCTGCACATCGGGGCACGGGGCCGGATGCGAGGGCAGCTGGGTAGCCCTCCAGCCCAACCCGTCAGCCGTGGGCCCTTATTTCTTGTTGCTCCTTTCCTGACGCTCCCAGATCTGCTTGTGGCTGCATCTTCCCCCGACATCAGGAGCCCAGCACAGTCTCTGACTGGGTAAAAGTGACTAGTGAGTGGGCGGTGTAGACACTGTAGATGCGCTGGGTAAAAGTGACTAGTGAGTGGGCGGTGTAGACAGTGTAGATGCACTGGGTAAAAGTGACTAGTGAGTAGGCGGTGTAGACAGTATAGATGCGCTGGGTAAAAGTGACCAGTGGATGAGCGGTGTAGACAGTGTAGATGCACTGGGCAAAGGTGACTAGTGGATGAGCAGTGTAGACAGTGTAGATGCGCTGGGTAAAAGTGACCAGTGGGTGGGCGGTGTAGACAGTGTAGATGTGCTGGGTAAAAGTGACCAGTGGATGAGCGGTGTAGACAGTGTAGATGCGCTGGGCAAAGGTGACTAGTGGATGAGCGGTGTAGACAGTGTAGATGCGCTGGGTAAAAGTGACCAGTGGGTGGGCGGTGTAGACAGTAGATGCGCTGGGTAAAAGTGACCAGTGGATGAGCAGTGTAGACAGTGTAGATGCGCTGGGTAAAAGTGACTAGTGGGTGGGCGGTGTAGACAGTGTAGATGCGCTGGGTAAAAGTGACTAGTGGGTGGGTGGTGTAGACATATTGGACAAAAGTGACTGACAGACAGGTAGTGTCCACAGTGTAGACTGAACGGAAGTCACTGGTGGACAGACACATTGGACAAAGGGGAAACGTGTATCCTGGGTGAGCCTCAGAGGAATGGCCTGAGATTTGACCACTTAGAACGGCACGCAGCTCAAAACCTACGAAGTGTTTGTTTATGGGAATTTGCACTTCGTGGTTTTGGACAGGATTGAGACCGTGGAAGTGAAGCCATGGCTAACGTGGGATTCTGAGCAGCTGTCTCTCCGTAAGCTGGTGGACTTGAAAGAGGCGTCCTGGGCAGTCAGAAATTCGGACCAGAGCCTCAGGAGGTGCAGAAGACGTGGCGGTGAGCCCTCCGGAGACTCCCTGGGCAGCCGGCTGGGATGCGAGGGTTTGGACGCGCATCTTCTCAGCAGAGGCTCCACAGCTCCGGCAGGGGTGTGTGGCACCCCCTCCCCTGCCCGCCCACGGAGGTTAAG
This sequence comes from Oryctolagus cuniculus, assembly GCF_051225735.1. NCBI lineage: Eukaryota > Metazoa > Chordata > Mammalia > Lagomorpha > Leporidae > Oryctolagus > Oryctolagus cuniculus. The sequence goes on along the minus strand of NC_142869.1, from coordinate 4,165,108 downwards.
CACAATTGCTTGCCACGTCCCAGGTGGGTTCTGTCCGGTCGACCAGCACTCCAGGACACAGCAGCTGTCACACGGAGGTTGAAGGAGCAGCTCGTGAGACTCTGGCCACTAGGTGGGTGCCTGTGAGCGTGGTGGTGGAGAGAACACGGAGGAGGAAAAGCCAGTTTGGCTCAGGAAAGCGCTCCTCGCTTTGGAGAGTTAGCCGGAACTGCGGACACTCCGCTGTCTGTTTTCTCTCTGCAGTGGGGTCTTTCTGGCTCCCACACTGTTCCGGAACCCTGGCTCCCACACTATTCTGGAACACAGAACGCCGTTACCATTCACCCTGACTCCTACTTTCCGTTTTTGTCCAAAAAGAAAAATGATTCGCAATGAAAATGATGTTGTTGCACCCTGTACATACTCTGTATTAAATTCATAAGTAATGCGAACCACTTCATACATTATTTAGCGTGAAGTTCATTTTGTATAGAAAATTGCGTCTGTGAAAAGATATGACAGGGTTAAAATGAGTCAAGTTTATTGTAGAACTGTTCTCGCCGTGGTAATTTAATCTGTGTCATTTTATCAAACAAGAAAAATTCTCAATATTTTGAGTGCTCATCGCTCAGCACAGCTGGTGCTTGTACGGGGACCGCCACCTCCGTCCCCCTGGCATCCCGGGTGTGTTTGCCGTGGCAGTGGCTCCCCTGTGTCCACCTGCCCTGTTGGACAGGGGCTTCCTGAGCTGGGTTCCCCGGAGCGCCCGGGATGCCCTCCCCACCGAGATGCTCCAGTGCTGGCCTTTGGGCTGCAGGGTGGCCCTCTCGCTGTAGCGTCCCTTCCCGCTCCAGGACCGTGGGCCTTATTCTTCACAACCTGGTCAATACAGGAGGGAAATGGCCGGCCAGGCCCGTGTGGGACTGCTTCCAGGTGCCCTTGACCGATGGAGTCTGCGTGTCTCGCCTCCTGTCCCCGCGGATCGTCCCGAGGTCTGTGTCCACGAGCCCTGACTCCCGTCAGCAGTGCCTGAGCCGGCCTTGGCCTTGCTGTCGCCGAGCTGTGCGTGTCTGCTCACCCACCCGAGTTGTCCGCCAGCACCGAGCCCCTTCAGGGAGTGATCCGGCCATCATGTCCCCATCCCGGCCCCACCCAGCACCTGGGACGGCCGCTGTGCGTGGAAAATTAGTAATAAATGAAGTCCCACTCAGGCAAATGGCTCCTTTCCAATTCTGGGAGCTATCAGATTGCCTGTGCCATGTCGGAAAATGGTTAGGAAAGAGAGGGAAATCATGATTGCCCTTACAGCGACTTGCGTGTAACAAAAAGCGGAAGTAGTTCACAGCAAAACTAACAACCCGTCGGTGGTGATGTGCCCCGTGGAGTCATTGCTCTCGGGGCTGACGCCGATGGTCTTGTGGCATGCACCTGTCGGGCACCGTCCTCAGCGTGTGCGTGTGTATTGTGTGTATCTTGCAAGTCCTGCTCTGGCATTTGGAAGAAGGAACCCCCCCCCCCCAGCATGCAAGCAGCCTCTTCCCATCCTCGGAACAGGAGGAGTGCGTGAGATGCGAGAGCCCCCCACCCACGCTGTGCGCTGTCCTTCGTGTCCTCCCTCGTCCCCCAGCCGTGAGTGTCTGAGGCTTCTCGCACTTGGGCTCTGGGTGCTTTTCTGATACTGGGGAAGGTTTTAGGGGCTGTATCCACAGGGGGCTGCGTGCCCCTTGCCCCTCCTCCTTTCCCGGTGCGTGGGGTCTCTGTTAGCCGTGCGCTGGCTTCCTCCGCCATCCGCGTGCGTTACAGGTATGCCGGTCGTGCTGTTTCTCAAAGCTCTGAGTAAAAATGACTTTGTTCCACGGTGCTGTGTTAAATTGGCTGCTTAATTCTGGTGTTATTTACCCTGTAATTCATTAGTTTCACCCCACCATTGGCAGCTGACAGCCTGTAATTTCACGCCTTGCAATAAAAGATGTCTCATAATCTGCTTCATTTAGCAGCAAGAGAATTTAATGAAATTAACTGCAGTCCTAATTATGCCAGTGAATACTAAAGACTGCTATCAAGTTTTCTCGGAAAAGGACGAGGTCCACCTCGTGAAGGATTCAGAGTATAATTTCCTGGGAAAAGTTGCAAATGTCTTCCTTCTATTGGCCAACAAGGGCCAATTATGACTACACATACGACTATAATTAACTGGTTTTTTTTTTTCCTGGATGCCTCTCCAAGTATTCATTGTTTCACATCGATTTAAACACGACTCTTCTGAGTGGTGGTGATGATATGAACAAGCGGATACCACGTCTGCAGTCGGTGGCAACGGGTGGCATGGGTTTGTGTAACTGTGGTTTGGGATGAGGCTTCCCTCGAGTGACCCTGGGATGTTCCTGCACTCACAGCTCAGCGTGTGTGCCGTGACTTCTCGCTGCTCTGCAGCCCTGTGGTGCTAGCTGGTACCGTCAGGTGCGGGGCTCCCCTCTGTCGGCCCAAGCCCACCTTCTCTGGGACAGATCGAGTCCCTGAGTTTCACCTGCTGTTCTCCCCAGTAGGGGAGAAGCTGGACAGGGTGCTGGCACCTGATGCACCCGTCTTCAGCTCCAGAAGTGTCACACAGGCCCTTTCGTGCCTTGAGATGCTTCTCTCCCTCCCTCTGGGTTCACCCCTTGCCTGCCCCTGCCTTGGTCCCCTGTGGTTCCTGTCAGGGGAGGGAAACCGAGGTGAGAAGTACTGCTGCCTCCTCAGAAGGACCTGGCTCAGTGCCTGCCCAGGCAGCTCACACACACACACACAAACACACACACACATACACACACCCCTCTCACATATGCACCTGCTCTCTCACACAAACACACACCTGCTCACATATGCACCTGCTCACACACACACCTGCTCATATATGCACCTGCTCACTCACACACACACACACCTGCTCATATATGCACCTGCTCACTCACACACACACACACACACATGCTCACATATGCACCTGCTCACTCACACACACACACACCTGCTCACATATACACGTGTTCATTCACACACTTGCCGTCTCTGGCTCGCTCACTCTCATACACAAGCACGCGTGTGCCTGCTCACATATACACGTGTTCACTCACACACTTGCTGTCTCTGGCTCGCTCTCTCTGTCACACACACACACACACACACACACACATAGATACCTCTGTCTCCTCTCCTGCTCTCCCTCCCTCCCTCCCTCCCTCCCTCCCTCCCTCCCTCCCTCCCTCCCTCCTTCCTTCTCTCTTTCCCTCCCTCTGGGACCCTGAGCCTGACCTGCTGCCATTCACAGCACCTGTTCACACACAAACCACAGGTTAACAGCCATGCAGGAAAACACAGGTTGTAGCACGTGAGCCATAGGCGTGGAGACTCTGGAAGGAAGAAACAGGTATCCCAGAAAGGCCTGCAGAAAGACCCTCCAAACCCATCAGTGAGAGATGGCCTCCCTCGTACTTAAATGCAGTAGAAATCTCGGTGGCCACAAGAGACTGGCCACCACGTCTTCCCGATCATGTTCTACAAACTCCACAGGAGGTGCCCACCCCAGCGCCGGTGTCTGACCTGGCTTCCTTGGGCCCCCAGCACCTGTGTGTCCAGGCTGCAGACGGAGCACCAGCTGATGGCTCTGCCTGTGTTGGCAAAAGCTCCGGTGTAGAGGCCTTGTTCAGAACATGGGGGCCTGGCGTTTCTGGTTGGTGGCCACGGGTGGGTGGAGCGATGTGAGGGAGCGCGTGGGGCGATGTGGACTCGCTGCCGTGGATCTCAGGAACCACGCACTGCACCTGGAAGTCTGCCTCACGGCCATCCCATGGGATCCATGGGTCTTGGGTCCAAGTCCGCCTGGGAGCCATGGCCTGCTGCGGGCAGGGGATTAGCAAAACAAGGGTCATTGCCAGTGTCCTCCCACTGTCCCTCCCGGTCGGGCTCACAGCCAGGCTGTTCCAGGGTTGGCATCCGCCAGAGCTGACTGGGAGGGGTGCTGGGCGGGAGGGAGCCAGCAGGCCAGGTTCCTGGGCACCATTCATGGTCCTCCGAGCTGCTTAGCCCTGGGTGTGCCAGCCAGTGTCATTAGACCTTCTGTGATCGAAGCCCGGCTCAGGGTGCCTGGAGCCAGTGGTCCCCAGAGCCACAGGCTGAGTAATCTGTGCTGTGGGCAGGGTAGCGACCCCTGCTGCCCTCAGAGCCAGGAGAGCGAAGCTGCTCCCTGTGGCTGCAGGTTTAGAGACCCTGGAGAGGGGAGACCTTGGGCAAGGCCAGGTCCTGGGAATAGTAAGAGGAACCTGATCCCACTTGCAGGCCCCTGAGGGCTCATCATCACCCGCCCCCCACCCCCATCCTTGAACTTCACTGCCCTACCAGTGCTGCAGGTGCCACAGCATGGAGGTAGGGGTGGCCCTGGGGTCACAGGTCCCTGGAGGCAGGCTGTCTGGTACGTCCTTGTAGTTGCTTTCCACCAGTGTCCCTCAGTCCTCCCTGTCCGAGCCAGGGCCACCGTACCCAGAGCTGGGCACTCTGGGCTCATCAGCCCCAGCACCCAGAACGAGGCCGGGAGACAACCCCCACCCCACCCCACACACACACACAGGAAAGGCTACAGCAAGGGTCCCACACTCTGAAAGAAGGGGCGGGCCGGCACGTCCTGAGCGCTGGCCACGAAGATAATGGGGCGGATGTTAAATGTGGGGGTCCCGGCAGCCCCTGGTGGGGAAGGAATCAAAGCCTGGTGTTTTGATGCACAGCTAGCGCCTCTGCGCCGCCGGCCGCCAAGGTAATACTGGCAAGGAGCAGCAAGGAAACCTGAAGTGTTTCTCTCCCAGACCCTCCCAGCTTATTAAAAGAACTTATAGACATGAAAATACATTAAAGTGGGCAAAGCGGAGAGAAGGTGAAAGAGATTAACAACCTCCCTGGAGCAGAGCCTACTGATGAAGCGGGCGCCGCGACGCAGGGACCAGGCGCCCCCACCAGGGTATGGGGAGGAGGGGCATCCACGTGGGAAAATAGCAGGTGCCCGCGTGCCCACCGCTCCCCTGTTCCCGCCTGGGAAGAGGAAAGCAGGGCCTTGCGGCTGATGACCTGCCGTCAGCACCAGCTAAGGCGATTCACGGGAGATGCACCACGCGGGCCCGCTTGCAGCCGTGGGTGGGGCATGCCCCAGTGCTGGCCAGACTGGCTGTGCAGGGCCAGGGCACGGTGAGGCCCAGCGTGCGGGGCCAGGGAGCACCCCGAAACAGGCTGTCCCTGTCAAGCTCTGGGTGCCTTTAGGGGTATTCTTAGAGGAGGGGCGTTGGTGGGTAGCAGTGGAAGGCAGTCTCCTGCTGCTGCTGCCGCTGCTGTGTGTGTGTGTGTGTGTGCGCGCGTGCGTGCATGCATGTGCACGTGTGTGTGTGTGTGTGTGTGTGTGGGAGAGAGAAAGTTAGCCGTCAGTCAAGTTTTATCTCTTAATGAATAGAGACTGCTGAAGTAAGGGTTAGGTAATTGAGTTTATAATTAATTAGCCATAACCCTCATCAGATAAAGCAGTTGTGGGGAATTTTTTTTTTATCTCCTTCCTCTCCCCAGGGCCTGCCCTTCTTTGTCCTTGCACTGACAGCCAGCACTTATCTCGGGCCACCGGAGCCCATGCCGTCAGCCCTCCCCCTGGCCAGGGCCGAGGGCTGGTCAGCGGGGCCCGCATTGTGCCGGGCGGCCAGCAATCAGCCCAGCTGTCCAGGCCATGATGAATTAGCGGTGGGAGTGAACGGCGCGCAGGGAGAGCTTGCGGGCTGCCGAGTCTGTCCCGACTGATGGACCTTTGACACCTTCCAACAAAGAGGTTAAGGCAGGGAGCGCCCGGGAGTGGGGAGCGCCTGTGCAGAACCGGGCGGCGTACAAAAGGGGCCTGGATTTCTATAGCGGGCAGTTCACTCGACAAAGGAGGCATCAGTGGGGTTTATGCTGTCTTTGAGGAACCTTTTTCTTAAAGAAAAAAAAATCCCATTGATTGGCATTCAGCATGTTTGGGGTGCAAGCAGTGGTCAGCTGCAAGGCCCTCGAAGCTAAGCGTGAGGACGCCTGTGCGCACTCACCTGCTTCCCCCACTGCTCTGGGTGAAGGTGTACCACCGACCCGACCCGGGCGGGGAAGTGTGTCATTTCCCCGGGAGCAAGGTGGAGACCTCCCTGCCTCCCAGGGTATGGAATAGAAAGGTGCTGGACTTGCCAGCTTCCTGGGGATTTTCCTCGGCAGGCAGGCAGAGAGAAGCCCCTCAGGGGCCCGGGGAGGCGGCCCCTGGGAGGGTGCACGTCTTTCTTCCCGCCTCCCGAGGTGGCCATGGGTGTTCCAGGTGGATGGAACGGCCGTCCGGGCCGTCACTTGTCAGCAAGACTGGGTACCGCGATTCCAGACGCTGCGGTTGTTAACGTGGGGCTTCAGAAGCCAGAAAGTTGTGTCAGACTGAACAAGGACTCTGAAAGCCAGTGAAATTCAATCAGACGGATTTACTCTTCAGCCTCATTCAGGGCGTGAAGGGTGCTGAAATACATGGAACAAACCAGTTCACTTTTGCCAGTTGCTGGGTTGTGATGGGGGAAGGGTGATTGTCAGTTTGTTTTGGTTTGGGTTGGAAGTCAGCGTTGACTGTGCCCACTTTGGGTAGTGTGGTGGCGAGCGCCGCCGCCGAGTTAAATAGGCTCTCTTCGTCCGCTCCTGGTCTGGAAGTAGTGGCTGGGCAGGTGAGCCGCACCCAGTGGCTGTGAGTCTGCAGGCAAGCGGAGATGGCAGATGCACCCTTCCTGGGCTTCGCTGGCATGGAAGGGAGGGAACCGGATGCATCCGCTCCTGGAGCCACTGAGGCCGGGCTGGGTTCCTGCAGCCTCCGGGAAGGTGGGACTGCCACGTGCAGGCAGGTGCACCGCCTCCTCGACCTTCCCTTCCGGGGTGCAGGGGTCACCTCCAAGACCAACTTGAACACCAGTGGTCAGCTCGTACTTGGTCACATGATCACCATCTCAGGACACTTCAGGCATGCTGTATCTGTCACTTCTGCGTGTGTCCCTTGAGTAGCCGAGGTGGAAAGCCAGGTCTGGTCCATGCCGCAGGGATCGAGGGTCACCCTAGAAGATGGAGTTAGTAGTGTGACAGGCGTTTGACAATCAGTCCTTAGCAGATTTATTCCAGTTATGTGCCATCTAAAATTCTGAATTCTTTTTGCTTTGTGCATTGATACAATTTACTGAGTCAATTACAGAGTTATCTTCTTTATAACCAGGTGCTAAATTTATTTTACTTTGGGTGAATTTTAAAGTCGTGGAAGCGGAGTCCTGCTACATTGAAAATCTGTAATTCTTGGTTGGACCGTGAGAAGACTGTTGGCCTTGCCTTTGCATTCGTGGCTCTGGACTCTGGTGACTTTTGTGCTGTGAATGCGAGTCCACTGGGGTCTCATCCCCATAACTCACAGGGAGTCCGAGTGCCTCCGCTGACGTCACAGGGAGCAGGTGTGTTTGCATTAGAGCCCGGGCGTTGGGCAGTGTGTGATGTGACGCCTGTGTAGGGAGGAGACCCCCTGCCCCTCTCCTGCCTTAGAAGAAATGTCTGGGGCCCTTTCTTACGCGTAGGAGCTGCCTTGTCTCAAAGACGAGGGACGTGTTTAAATTTTCCTCTTCCTTGAGCTGCTCTGGGGCTGTGGCTCCTCGTTCTGACTCAGTGGTTCACACAGAATGGTTCGGAAGCCAAGGGGCGGCCCCAAAGAGCAGATCAGGCAGCTCTTAATGTGGCTACAGCCACTGTTGGACGAACGCGTGAGGCCCCTGTTCCCAGGGATGGATCAGGCCCATTGCCTTGACGGAGTCTACGCGTTCCCTAGGGGTCCCAGGCAAGATGGCAAAGGGTTGACTTCCAGTGTAAAATCAGAGACATGTGGCTGTGGTCACAGGCGTCAGAGGCAGGGCAGTGTCCCCTTTCCAGAGTTAGTCACAGTTCCGTTTGGAAACTGCAGTTGGTGCTGCTTGTGTGGCGCACACCCCACAGGCTTCCTGCCGTTGTTGGGCCCGTGCTGACGGTCACTGTGAACTCAGATGCCTGAGAACACGTGTGGTTCCTGTAGCGTGGTCTGGGCCGATGCCGTCGGCATGAGAGCAGTGCCTGAGAGTGTGAGACTGGAGGGACAGCCAGACTCCGTACCACAGTGAATGGCCCAGCTTTGCTTTGCTGGGAGCCAGATATGCCGTGCAGAGTATCCCGTGTCCTGGGAACTCAGCAGACCCTGACCCGGCCGACAGCGTCCTGGGAGACCTCAGGTGAGAGTGGGTGTGTCTCCAGGATGCTGCCCTTGGAGCCGCTGGCTGTGAGGTGTCCACCTTTCCTGTCCCTGACCCTCAAACAACGTGCGTCCCTAAGGAGCATCCGGGCTCGTAGCTGCCCCTTGTGAAACAGAAGCTGCACACAGACACAGACACATCTTTCCCACAGCGGCGTCCTCTGTCTCCACGTGCACACCGCGGGGAGGTGACAGAGACCTGCGCCTCCTGGGCCAGCTTTTGGATGGCAGCAGACAAGGGAGGAGTGGAAGGAGATCCTGGGCAGCATTCTCCACGCAGCCCCGGGACTGACTCCGAGAGTGTCGCGCAGTGGTCGTTTGGGCAATGATTGGGTGTCTGGAGAACAGTTTGCCCGTTCAGAGCCTTCGGAGATGCCCGAGTTGATGAGACATGCCTTTCGCTGTGTGCCATGTTTTTTCTGGACTATTTGGATGCATTGGGTGCTGCCTGGGCGACCTCGGGGTGTTCTCATTGTTCTGGCTTAGACTGGATACTTTCCAAGACGCCACAACTGTCCAGCATTTAATTCAGTATTGCCACTTTGGGAAAATGTGTGTCTTAATTGCTGAAACCTCACATTCTGTGCAAATTCAAATTGAGAACATAATCCAGGCTCTACAGCAATCTAGCAAATTCCATCATCAACAGAAAGAGAAGTTAAGTTGGGCATATAAAATTGTTGCTCATTAAATTTTCCTTTAGTTGTTAAGCAAATTACTGCTCATTGTTAAGATGTGGGATCCAGGCTTTTGGTAGCATTAGTTAAGAAGATGTAAAGATTTTGCTGTAGAACACGGACATGAACATGACATTCTTACAGAAACTGGTTGATCAAACTTTTAATTCCAAGTTCTGAAGGGCTTTTTACTGAATGCAAGCATTTTCCTTATAAAAGGCAAGATTCTCATTTTTTATTTCTTTTTTTAAATATTTTTCATTTTTAGAACAAGACATTGAGCTTTCTTGTTGGCAAATTGATAGGCAGAGCATAGACACACACACACAACTCACATGCGCACCCATTCTGTATGTGTGCATATCCCTGCTTGAATTTGTTTAAGACATAGCAGTTTATTGGGAAATTATTTTGCTACTGTATAAAATTCAGGAGACAACCCTGTTAAGGACGGCTTGTGGCTATTACCCAGAGATGAGGAAAGGCTGGGAATCTGAATCAGCTCCCTGGGCTTCTGCTTTGTGTGTGGCTTGTCTGTGATGATCACTCCCCCTTTGTCAGTTACAATGTATCCATCTACCAGGGCGGTGGGTTCCCTCCATGCCTATGAAATTGATGAGCTGATGAGCAGGGAGAGACTTACTCATATTTTAATGCCAGCCGTAACAGTGGTTCTCACACCCAGACAACAGGGGCATCAAAGTTGGTGGTAGCAAGGAGTATTTGCCGCTGTAATTGACAAATAATACCCCTCATAAATACTGCCAGTCTCTTCAATTAGTTTTCATCTAAAATTCGGTCTACAAAATGATGGCCTGTCAACTGACAATGAATGGCAAAAATTAATAAATTGTCTTCTAAATAGAATGGACACTTAAGAAAAATTGGGCAGCCAATTTAGCACAGCGTGAAGCGAGGGAACCTTTTGTACTGGTGCCGGGCACTAATGTTGTCTCGATCTTTATTAATGGTGCTCCACGGCTGCTGACAGTTTTGTTGCTACTGGCAACTTTCTTCATTAAAATTAAAGCCAGCATCAGATTCCATTAGCCGTTCGCTGGGCACCTTGCATTTTTTTTTTTAATACATATTGTTTCTTATGTTAACTCCCTCTCCTCCCATAAGAAGTTTTAAAAGAAGTTGAGCGGGAGGAATTCTCTGCCAAGGGGCATGCTCCGTTGCCGGGAGCAGCATGGCCAGACGCGGGCTGCGGCTGCGGTCCGCACGCCTCTCCCGTGCCCTCCCCTTGCAGCGTGTTGGGGTCAGGCTTCAGAAGAGGGCAGGGGATTGTCGCCAGTTTGTTCTCCCTGAGTGGTGTCTAGAAAGCCGCAGCTTCCGCCGTGTGTGCGCCTGGGCCCGCTGCACGGCACCACGGTAGCAGCTGCACGCATCCTCCAGCCAGGCCTCGGCGTTAACCTGTATCTGCAGAACAGATTGCCACCTTTGAAGGGAAAAAGCAAGCTTTGCCGAGTAAGCCGAGAGCTGTTTGCAAAGCTGCTGCCTGCCCCTGGCAGCACCACGAGCGTTTCAAAGACAGGCATCGCGGCCACAGAACGCTCGGGCCTCAGCCTGCGCCGGGGGCCGGCCGCCAGCGAGGGCTGTGTGGCTGCCGAGGGTGCCGGCCGGGGGAGCCAACACTCCGCTCCCTGCCCAGCTCTGCCTGCTTCTGGGAGCCCTTAGCAATGCCATCTCGAGGCCAAGCCTTCATCACAGAGCGGGAGAAATCCTGATACGTATTAGAACGTGAGCAGCTGGACGTCAGGCCCAGCGAAGGGCTTTACCCCAGCAAGTGCACAGGCGGGCAGCTCCCATGTGGCTTATCTCAGAGCGTCCTGGCGCTCCTGGCAAAAAGAGAAGCTCCGTGTGGATCCAAGCTCTGGCTCTCTTCTGATGCCTCAGGGGGGCGGCTGACGATTCCGCATGTGAGAATTGCCTCATCCTCACCGTGCAGGTCTCTTGTCACCACAGCCCCCTTGCACCTTCTGAGTGCAAATTGCAGATCAGTAATGTTGCTAGCAGCATCCAGGTGGCATCACATAAAACGGAATCCAACAAGTGGAATATCCTCCTCCTCTGTCTTATTCTCGGTTTTGGAATTTTTTTGGATCCTGAAACAAGTGCCTGAGATTGCAAAGAGTTTTCTTTAAGATTTGCTTATTTTTATTTGAAAGAGTTGCATAGAGAGAGAGAGAGGAAGAGACAAAGAGAGATCGTCCATCCACTGGTTCACTCCCCAGATGGCTTCAACAGCCAGGGCTGGGCCAAACCAAAGCCAGGAGCCTGGAGCTCCACCTGGGTCTCCCACATGGGGGCCCAAGCATCTGGGCCATCTTCTGCTGCTTTCCCAGGCACTTTAGCAGGGAGCTGGAGCAGAAGTGGAGCCAGCCAGACCCCAGCCGGTGCCACTGTGGCATGCCTCTATTGCAGGCTGCGGCTAACCCGCTGCGCCACAGTGCCAGCCCCGATTACGGCTGTACATTGCTTTGCTTTGGAGAGCTGAGGCGGTGGCAAAGGCTCTGTGTTTTCAGGCATTTTAGAAGTGAAGTGAGTCAGTTAAATAATCACAGGAATCCTCTGCTACCATCTTTTTGAGTGATCTTAAGTAATTAAATGAAGAAAAATGCGCCAAATGATGCATCAATTAGTTGTGTATACACAAGAAGTGTTTACTAAAGACTGCACTGTTTGCTAAAATGTAGATGTGCCATTATCTCGCCTTGCTGACAGGCCCATAAAACGGACAGCCCCGAACTCTCCCAAGGCGCGTGCGGCCATTGAACCTCCGTGGGCCCTTCTCCCACTGCGCGGCCCCCACCCCCTGCAGTATCTGAACCAGGGGAAGAGACAGTTGTTACTTGATGGCTGAAGCCGCTAATATGCCGCAGTAAATGAGGCGTGAAATGCAATACTTTGTATATAGTATACATGGTGCCATTCCTACGTGGAAACAGCAAGGCCGTTTGTAACTTGCTGACACGATATTTGAGGGTGTTTTCATCATTAAATTGTCCCGATTAACAATCAGCTTCTCCAGAGAGAGCCCATTCGAGTAATTTTTTAAATGTGATGAATCAGAGGATTTGTGAAGCTCCGCCTTCACCTCCCGTCACCCACGGCCGTTGGCATCTGAGACCTTTGGAGGGAAATAAAGACAGCCTCTTTTCCTGGTCACTTCCAGGTGCGCACCTTGGCCCACGCCTGGTGTCTCCGTCCACATTTGCTCACGTCAGTGAAATACCCTGTCGTCAGTGGCAGCGACGTTCATCTCTCTGACAGCCACCAGGGTGGACCAGAGCAGGCTTCTGTAGAGGAAGCCAGCTGGAAGTGGAGCCCATCTGACTGCCCACGTGAACAGTCGCCTCCGTTACCCACTTGCACTGAGCTCCATAGCCCTCCAGGGACCCGAAGGGCGCTCGTGCCGAAGGCTCCCCCGTCCCAGTCCCAGGTCGGCTCTGACAGAGGGGCTGACGAGCTGACTGCTCGTTGGGGTCCCTGGTGGGTGGCTAGGACCTCAGTTCCTCCTGCTTGTCCAGGGCGTGATTCTGGGGATGACCCTAAAGCACTGTGTCCCTCTGATCAGTTTCCCTAGCCTCGCACTGCCCTCCCCAGCCCCTCCACCCCCTGCCACGAAGACATCAGAATCTGTAGAAAGGGTCTCGCTGCCGGGTCGATGCAGCACGATTTTAAAAAGCACCATTCAGAGGCAGGAGAGCTGTGGAGGACCCCGCCCCACGGCCCCGGAGCATCCGGACACCTCTGCCGCAGGTCCTTTTCCATGACGGACTGAGAGTAGGAGTCCCTCCTTCACCCCGGGCCACTGGACCCTCAGCCTGGCGGGAGGCCCGGGGAGGAGAGGAATGCAGTGGAGTGCGAGACCCCCGTGGGACCCCGCTGTCCTGGAGCAGGCAGGGATTATATCTGCTTTGTTTTCCGCAAGCACAGCCTCAGTGTGTTTCTCGCTTTGATCAGTTCATGGAAGCCTTCAGGTCTCCAAGAAACTCAAACAGGGGCAGGAGCCATGGCCATGACAATCGTGACATCACGACTTTGTATTGCACAGGAAGTTTCTAGAGACCGAGGGGCAAGGCGCTGTCAGGGCCAGCTGCAGGGGCTGGCTCCTTCTCTGCCCGTCCTAGCACACGGCCTGGGGTGCCGTGTTGAAAAGGCTTCTGGGAGCCGAGCGCCCCGTGTACCTGTTGTCCATCCCTGGTTTAGGTCTGAGTCTAAAATGGACACATGGCTGTTGGTCTGCACAGACCTCATCTCTTGATCAGGAGGAAAGCGAGTACTCCCTTTCCTGTGATTTCTCTAGTAGAACCTCTAGCCCATGATTTGAATTGCCACAGTGTATCTGTGTCTTTTTAAAAAAAAAAAAAAAAATTATGTATTTGAGAGGCAGAGTGCTAGAAAGAGGAAAAGAAAGAGACAGAGACCTTCCATCTGCTGGTTCACCTCCCAGATGCTCATAACACAGAGGACTGGGCCAGGCTGAAGTCCAGAGCCAGAAGCTGTTTCCAGATCTCCGTGTGGGTGGTTGGCAGGGACCGAGTACCTGAGCCACCTTCTGCTGCCTCCCGGGCTTGTTAGCAGGAAGCGGGATCGGAAGTGGAGCAGCAGGGACTCAAACTGGCACTGCAGTGTGTGATGTGCGTGTCCCAGTGGCAGCTTATCCTGCTGCACCACGACCCCCGCCCTGTGTCTTAGCTTCTGCGACAGGTAGGAATCCTGAGAGGCAGGCCCTGGTGACGCCCTCATGAAGGCAGTGACGTCGTCCGTCCACTGCACCCACACTCGGAGCTGACTGGTCCCGGTTCCTCTGTGTGCCGTGTCTAACCACCTAGGGCAAGGCCTGGCTGTGGTTGCCGCCCGGGGCCGGGAGCCTGTTCCACTTCAGCTGATACTACCTGGCGTGGTGACGGCACGGCCATAGGACTTTGACCATACACGGGACGGCCGCACTCGCCCAGTCATCCATTGGTCAAATGCCTCCTGAACCTTTGCTGTTGGCCAGGTTTTGGGGGAGTTGGGGGAGGGTCCTATCTTCCTGAAGGTACTGACCTAGAACTCAGGGAACCGGGAGCACAGGAGCCCGTGTGGGCCTGGGACAGCTCTGTCTGTGGAAACCTGAGGCCGGCGTTGTGGCAGAGCGGGCAAAGCTGATGCCTGCGATGTGGGCGACCTGTAAGGGCACCGGTTCAAGTCCCTGCTGCTGCACTTCCAATCCAGCTCCCTGCTAATAAGCCTGGGAAAAGCAGCGGAAGACGGCCAAGTCCTTAGGCCCCTGCCACCCACATGGGAGACCTGCATGAAGCTCCAGGCTCCTGGCTTTGGCCTGACCCAGCCCCAGCCCTGCAGCATCTACAGAGCAAACCAGCGGATGGACCATTCTCTCTCTCTCTGTCTCTTCTCTCCCTTTAACTGTGACTTTCACATAGAAACTAAATCTTAAAAACAACAACAAAAGAAACGTGATACAGACCACATGAGGGATTTCTGTCAAATGTGCGGGCCACATTACGAAAAGAAGGAAGTGAAATTAATTTTTTTAGACTATGTTCTATCTAACTGCATATATGTAGTATGTATTCACCATTTCAGCATGCATTCAATCTAAAAAGTTATGGTTTTTCTTAACTAAGCTTTTGAAATCCGGTGTGTGGTGTACATATATGGCACGTCTCAGGACTGGTCACACAGCAAGGCCATGGTTGTCACAGGTGGCTCGTCATGGCCCTCCTGTCCAGGGCAGGTCCAGGGACAGCCTCTTCTACAGGGAACCCAAGATAGAAGATACGGAGGGCCCTAGGGTGTGACTGCTGGGATTTGCCACAGCCACCAGGTGCCACCTGCACTGCTGGCGGGATCCCTGGTCCTGGACAGGGTAAGGGGCTCCCTGGGGTACCCCAGGCCTGAATGTCTATAGCCCAGGGTAAGGTCTGGGAAGAAGAGTGGGACTTGGGCCCCAGCTCGGGGCAGGGGCAGAGAGTAGAGTGGAGGAGAAATCGCCCAGAAAGGGACAGAGGAGCTCAAGGGGAGCAATGGTAGAGTGAAGCCCAGAGCGTTCTCCGGTGCTAGAGCGTAAGGGTGTGTTCTGGCACACCTGGGCTGCCGGAGTGCGAGCAGAACACCTGGGGGACAGAGTGTTCAGACTGTCCTAGGACACCTTTACAGGCGTGTTTGGGGAGAAAACACCGCTCCTAGCAGACGTCTGAGGGCTCCGCACACAGGGGACAGGTGGCTTACCCAGTGAGTCAGCTCTGACTCTGCACAAGTGTGCACCAGCCCCCCCCCCACTCCCCCCCGTGACTCAGCCAGCCCTCCCTGCAGCCTCTGTGAGACCTGTGCTGAGGCTTCTGGCTTGAATAAAGACACAGGGACAGGCTTGTGTTGTTGCCACACCCGCAGACCACCTAGTAGGCCCTGAACCATTTGCATTTTCACCAAGGGCCACCATCCCACGAAGGACCACTCTGGCCAGCGTGGGTGCCAGGATCTGCCTCCCAGGCAGGCCGTTGCATTCACTTTAATCTCCTTTAGCTACAGGAGAAATTGCTGTGAGAGCCTCAGGCTTTCTTTGTGGTTCTGTCCCCAGGGGCGGTCTGGGTGGGAGGAGAGGTCGGCCTGCAGGAAGGTGATGGACGGTTCAGCTGGCCCCAGCCAGCGTGCAGAGTCTTGTCCCTGGTGCTGAACATCTTGTGACGGGAGAGACAGGGGGACCGGGAAGAAAAATGAGGCAACCATGAGATAATCTTAACTGGAACTATCTAGACGGGATCTGCCAGGCCTGATGGGGAAAAATGTTTGTTTTATGTGAGTTTTATTTTCCTCTGGATAGGGGAGGTGTGCTGAAGGCCTCTGTGCTCGGTGCTGCCTGCACGCCGTGTGGTAGTTCCGTCACTCCCTCTGCCCGTTTTTTAATTCTTTTGGTTAGCGCTTGGCTGTCAGCCAGACGTCACAGAGCCGTCCAGACCTACCTGACGTGGCCGTCTCTCCAGCCTCCCCCGCTGCCAACGAGGTTGTAAAATGTGGGGTTCACGGGGAGGGGGTGCACAACAAACTTTGTTTCTCTTCCCTGTCATTGTTATCAGTCTTGTGACTCGGCTGACACTGCATTAAATTGGATTCGTGTCCATCATTATTAAAATGTGAAGTGTGCCGGTCACAAGGCATACATTTCGGGGCAGTTAGCTGAATAATTCTTTTCTTTATCATCCCAAATTACTGCTGAGCTCTGGAGAGGGGAGCAGTTTAGCCAATTATTGCCATTTGAGCTGGATTTGTGGGTGATTAGCTCCTGGCCGAATCCAGTGCCGGCCGGCACTTTGAAGCCGGGGCTGTGTGATTTTCTCAGCGGTGAGGTAGGAATAGACGCGGCTAATGACAGCAAGGTCGCGCGGGTGAGCTGACCTGTGTGTGGTGCAGGTTTGGGTTTCGCAAATAGGGCGTCCACAATAACAAGTGTGTCACTAACCCCGCCGTGCATAATCGCGGCTTTATAGGATTGTTGGAGATGCTGACAGCTCAATTAAAGTGTAACCCTGCAACCTGGCAGAATGACAGAAATATTACGAACCGGTGGCGGAGGGGTCACCGGGGAGCTGGCTAAAGAGCCCGAATCCTCTCCTCCGCCTTCGCCCCTCCCCCGAGGCAAGCTGGTGGAGAAGCCTCGGGTTGTGAGATGTTGGGTGTGGGGCGGCAGACAGCCCCGTGTTCACAAAGAGCTCAGCGAGGGGTCCCTGCTGCGTCCACGGAGCCACCTCAGCCCGGACAGGAAGACTGAACGGCAGAGGCCAGACTGCCCAGGCGTCTCCCTGCGCCGGAACTTCCGTCGGGTTGTGTTTCCTGTGGGAGGATGCTCCAGGGAAGCCGGTCCTTGGCGTTTCTCCGTGCCCGCGGCGAATGATTGCTGTTACTGACTCGCTTCTTCCACTGAAGAGCGTTTTCTCCGCCGTGAATGACGAGCCGTCTTGATCCACGACGGATCTTTTTTGTTTTAAACCCTAATTCTGTAACGTGCACGTCACGCATCCAGATGTCACCGGTGCCACCGTAACCGGTCACCCTCCCTCGTCTGCTTGAGGCTGCAGGTTTGCTGGGAGTAGTATACTTTGCTGGGACTTTGTTTGAGGGTGTCCCCTGTGCCGGCCGCGGATGCGGGACACTGGGGGCCAGATCTGGCTCAGCCAGCCCCAGCCCCGCAGACTCCCTCGGGGGGAGAGACCTTTGCTGTGTGTGTTGGGGGGCAGGCACAGGGCTCGGTGCCCGAGAGGCCCTCGGGGAAGGGAAAGGAGGCTGAGGACAAGTGTGACGTGGGGCCCTGCAGGGCACAGCTGGGAGAGTCAGCGGATCTCCTGCACTGGAGCAGCCCCAGCCCGTCCACAGGGCTGCGTGTCAGTCACCTCTTGGGCTACTCTAACCACGCACCGCAGACCAGGGAGTTCCAACAACAGACGTGTATTTTATCGCAGCGCAACGTGCGTAGGCTGGTTCCCTCCGAGGCCTCCATCCTCGGATCTCTTCCCTGTGTGTCTGTGTCCTGATGTCCTCTTAGGAGGCCAGTGCTGCTGGACTGAGGCCCACCCTGGCTGCCTCGGTCTACAGTGGTTGGCTTGGGGTGGGCATTACGCAGGTCCAGATGCCACCTAGGCCACTTGAGTGCCACGTCAGAGTGCCTGGACTCCATGCCCAGCTGCGGGTCCTGACTCCCGCTCCCTGCTAATCAGACCCTGGAAGGCAGCAGCTTCTGCCACTTGCATGCGAGAAATGAATTGAGTTCCTGGCCCCCAGCTTCAGCTCCTGGGGGGAAATTGAGGGCACTTGGGGAGTGAACCAGTAGATGGGCCGGCTCGCTCGCTCACTCGCTCTGTTTCTCTCTAATAAGTAACAGAAGTTTTTGAAATAATAATTAACTCGATGAAGGCCCCACCTCCAAACGCTGATATCTGAGTGGGGTGGGGCTCAGTCGGCCCAGCCCAGCAGTCGTGAGGGGAGGGGGTGTCACCAGGGAGGCTGGAAGTAGGGGGAGGACTCGGTCGCCGATGGCTTCCGTGTGGTTCACACCCTGTTAAAGGGCTCGGGGATCTCTTTCTGCAGAGCCTGGGGAGAACTGGGGGCCTCCTGGTTCCCCTGGACTCCCTGCCGCCGCCAGTGCTGTGTCCGGTAACAACCTCCTCTGCAAAAAGAGGCTGAAGGCGAGGTTGGCCCACAGAGGACAGTGTGCGTCCAGGGTCCTGGAGGGTCCCCAGCGCCAGCAGCCAATGTTGCAGCGGCTGACGGAGCAAGGGCCTCTCGAGACAGGAGTGAGTTCAGTGCTTGGGACCGTAGCCTGACACGGGTCCCTTGTGGAGCCGATGGGCACTGCTGTGAGCAAGGCCGCTCTCACCGGCCCCCACGGCAACACTGGCTGCTGCGGGTCCAGCGTGTGTGCTTGTGACCTGCAAGGGACAGCTGTGTGCCACGAGGCAGGAAGGCAGGAGAGACCCTGCCGAGGACACTGTGGAGCAGGACGCCAGCCTCGCTTTCCAGTGTCTGTGGATGAAATCCCACCCAGAGGCATTTTCTGGGTCTCTGGAAGCTAATCTGATGTGAATCGGCCGCGACTCTAGTGCAGACTACAGGGAAAATCTTAATTAGGGTAAACGTATTAAAGGCATGCAGGTCGGCTGACTGGGGTCCAGCCTCTTGGCTCCATATTTCAGCATTTTTCTGAGCCATTTGAGAAATTTGCAGAAACCTTTAACTTCTGTAAGGAGAATGTGTCCCAAAGGGTTGTGAACACTGGTCACGGAGCACAGGATGAGCGGCTGACCCGGGGAAGCACCAAGTACTCACACGTCACCTTCAACGGTTTTTCTTCTACTTGTGAGGCAGAGACGCGGGCAGCGGGTTCCCACTGACCTGCTCATGCCCCAGGTCCTGCAGCAGGTGGGGCTGGGCCCTGGGTGGATCCAGGAGCTGGGAACTCAGCCCAGGTCTCCCACGAGGGTGGCAGGAGCCATCACCACTGCCCCCAAGGGTGTGCTTCTGGAGGAGCAGGCCTTGGGCATGAGGATTTGAGCCAGGCACTCGGATGGGGTGTGGAGTCTTACTCTCCAGGTCGGGTGCCCGTTCCTCCAACGTCGCTTTTTTTCTTGGTGGGGGAATAGCAACATTGGCACTTCTGAACTTACGTGGGTGGCTTTTCTTTTTAGAATTTTTTACAAGGTTTTTTAATTTATTTTGGGAGGATGGAGAGAGAGAGACTTGGGCCATTCTCTGCTGCTTTCCCAGGTCATTAGAAGTGGAGCAGCCGGGCACCCATGTAATATGCCAGTGTTGCAGGCGGCAGCCTTACCCACTACACCCCGCCCCAGCCCCAGCCCTGGCCCCGGCCCCAGCCCCAGCCACAGCCACAGCCACAGCCCAGCCCCAGCCACCCAGCCCCAGCCCCGGCCCCAGCCCAGCCCCAGCCCAGCCCCAGCCCAGCCCAGCCAGGGTGTTTTTAAGCCCTGGCACGGCAGTTGTCTTTTCAACTTGGCAATGAGGAGACTGCTGTCGCCCCCTCGGGGGCAGGCCGACTGCATTCACACCACTGCTAAGGCACACGGGCCCTCTCCTCCACTCTCAGTCGGAGGTACACGCGGCCTCCAGGGGCTGCTGAGGCACCTGGGAAATGCTGCCTTGAGAGAGCCTGTGGGGGACCTGAACGCTACGCGGAGCCGCCCTTGTCACGGCTGCTGCTGCACCGGCCCTGTGGTGCCTCTGTGTCACCGCGGTCCCTGTGTAGGCAGAGGCCAGCCCGTTCAGCCCCTCAGACTCCAGAGAAAGACTGATTTGCCGGGTAAGACCCCCAGTCTCTAACGCAGTCAATAAATCTTTGTTGGTAAATAATTGCTATTGAGCAGAGTTTTAATATAAATTTATGAGTGGTGTTTTATCACAGCTCGGGGCTGTGGCGAGCCCTGAGTGATGGATTCCAGACAGCACTCACATCCGTTACATTAACTTTGTAAGTTATTTAAAGCTTGTGCACTTAACATTGCTTTTGGCTTTCAGTGACCTCCTGGGACCAGAGACCACACATGGCGAATAAAGAGACGGCAGCCACGAGACACGGTGGCAGCCACGAGACACCCGGCTCCCTGCTCCTCTGTAACGAGGGTTCTTCCAGCAAGAAGTGAACGGCTCTGCTGGGAATCCTGGTGTTTGGGTTGTAGATCATCAAAATCCCAGCCTCTCTGAAGCGTCAGTAAATTTAGTAGGTGGTGGCAGCGAGGTCGCATTTGCCACGTGAGGTGTCACAAAGCCCTTGACTGCTCACTCTGCAAACTGGTGCGAGGCATGAGGGCTGTGCTGTGGGTGCGGTGGGCAGCATGACTCACAGGGAGGCCGTGCAGACTTGGAGCCACGAGCTCAAACCCGTGTCCCCCGTTCTGCCGCCAGCTGCCCCGTGGATTATCCATCTTTGGGCAGAGAACCCGAAACGTGGTGGCTTACAACAGTACCAGGTTCCCATCTGTCTGTCGTGACTCTGTTGTGACTCTGTGGGCAGGACATCTGGCCAGGTCTCTGAGGATAGCTTGTCACTGCCCAGCAGGTGCTTTGGAAGACCCGAGTGTCCAGAGCTCCTCTCCCGTACGTGTCTGGTACCCGGCGGAAGTAGCTCAGACAGCCGCGGGTGGTGGCACTCGTGTGTCTGAGACCCCGGTGATCTCAGACCCTCCCCAGGAGCACAGTCAGACTTCCTCCAAGGCAGCTCGGGGTTCCCAGGGGTGTGAAGGCAGGATCTGCCGGGCAGCCCTGCGAGGGACTGGTAACCCTGGGCAGCCGTCATGCAGAAGTACTTTCGTAGCAGATTTGGCAACTTGTGGGACCTCCTTGGACTCTGCGATTCTGTGGTTCTCACTTGGGACATAAATTCTTTAAAAATCAGTGTTCCTAATTAATGTAAGCAAATGAAGAAGAAAACACGTGTTTATTCCCTCACCGCCCCGTTTATAGTTCAGCTGAACCTCTGATCTCAGAGCCACGGCTACACAGGCTGGGAAAGCCCGAGCCACCGGCCTCAGCCCCCCGAGCCCCTGCAGCCACTGCTGTCCCCAGTGGCCAAACCAGTGAACCCTGCAGGGCCACCCAGTTCTGGACCTGAACGTCCCAGACCGTGAGGCTTCGTGGACCTGTTCTCTTTGGAAAGTTGGTGCCCTCGGGTATTTTGCTGTAGTAATGAAAAAACTAAGTAATGCAGTGACCTTGACGCAGTTCTCTCTGCAAACCGAGTGGAACCCACCGATTCTGCCTTCCTGTCTGAGAATCCCTGGTACTCACCCCAGTGGGGTGGGGGTGGCTGGTACGTTCCCTGTGTGGGGTGAACAGCCGCTTTGTGTGCCCAGCCCACATCCGAGTGCCTGCTTCGATGCACAGCTCCGATCCCGACGCCAGCTCCCTCCTTCCGCAGACTTCGGAGGCAGCTGTGATGGCTCAAATGACGGGATTCCTGCCACCCCTGTGGGAGACCTGGAGCGAGTGCCCCACACAGGGGCTGTGGCTGGCATTTGGAGAATGAGGCGGCAGAAGATCTCTCTCTCTCTCTCTCTCTCTCTCTCTCTCTCTAATATATAGTTTAAAGAAAGAAAAAGCCAGTGAGAAGTGGCTCTTCCGAGGGAGAGGCAGGACTTCCCAGCAGAGGCTGTGCTGTGTGTGGGGATTCCTGTGGTGTGGTGGCCGTGGTCCCAGCATAGCCCCTGTGGGTCGGCCTTGCAGCCCGAGTGGGCTTGCTCCCCTGGGCCTCCTGCGAGCGTGTGGTCACCTGTCTCCTCCCACTCTCCTTCTGGGATTCCAAGAAACCACGGCTGGAGCCACCAGTGTGCTTCTGTGTTCCAGGCAGTGATTTCTGGGGCGGCTTCTAAAGACCAGAATGTGAAAGTGACAACAGCAGTTCAGGTGGGAGATGATACTGCTCTCCTGGACCAAATCGCTGTCCAAGTGTGCGGGCGGCACTGCCGGCTCCGGTTTCAGCTCGCACGTGACTCACACGGGTGACCCAGACCCTCTTTCTGCGCTCACGGTAGGACGTTGCCTTGTGTGTGGCATGCGGAGCGGCAGTCTGCGGCCATGCCGGGTTGTCAGAGAGAAGCTGTTTACACCCTGCGTGCCCCCGTGTGCGTCCCTGGTCAGCACCGCTGCCGATCTGTGCAGTCGTGAGCGCCAGCGCGGGGGCTGTTCTCAAAATGCTTTTCAGGCGATTGAGAAATGAAAACGTGAAGGGTCTTTTTGAGAAGTCGGGAGAAACGCCCGGCTCCCAGTGCTGCTCCGTCTCGAGCCCGTGCTCGGATCGCCTGGAGGTGTCGATCCCTCTCCTCTGGGTTGGGCCTGACGTGCGTTTCCTGTGACTTCTCAGGGACAGCCCTAGTGGCCCCTGCCAGGGGCGAGCGCGCTTGCCGCGGGCCTGGGTCTTGCAGCTGAGATCTCTTCTTGCCAGAGCCGCGGAGAAATCCTTCTCAACCTGGATCACCACCCCTGCACCCTCTCCCAGTCTCCTCTCCACGTCTCCCGGGGCAGGGCCAGCCAGGAAGTGGGCGTGCAGGAGGGAAGAGAGCCGTGTTAGCAAGCCTGGCCGGTGTGCCTCCTGGCCCCCAGCTCCTAGCCACCTCCCTGTGTGGCCAGGCACTGCTGCTGCCGTCACCGTCACCATCGCCGTCACCGTCACCGTCACCGCCCTGTCCAAGACTCATTGGCACAGTAGAGCTGCCCCCACTGGCCCCTGTGACACTTGGCCAGAGGTCTCTGATTTGCAAGACCCTTCTGCAACAGCCCTCGGACACGTGTGGTTTGACGTGTTATATGTAAACATGTATGACCTGTGGGCAGTATTTAAATATAAGGCACTATCATGGCATTTGAATTCAGTTTTTCTCCTGTGGGATAATCCATAAGTCTGAGAGCCCGAGGAGCCCTTCCCGCAGGGTCACAGGGCCGCCCGGCTCATGGCGCTATGTGGCTCCATCGTGTTCTGGCCAAGGGACTCCACCCCCTGAGTCACTCGGCCCTGCCCGGTTCCCAGCAGCCCGGGTCACCCCTTTCCTGGACTCTCCCAGTCGGGGTGAGAGTGGCTTCCAGAAATGCCCCTCGTGTTCTCCTGTTCCCCTGGCACTCGGGGCCTTCCTAGGCTGCCCCAGGACGTAGCACACAGGAAGTTGTTCTCCTGGGGCCATGCACAGTACAGCACAAGGAGTGAATCTGTTTGGTGTTTTTCTTTAGCATCTCAGAGTGGCGCTCATCTTTCCTCCCACTCCCAGTCTGTCGTAGCTGAGTGGAGGTTTGGGAGGGAGAGACATGGGCTCAGCAGGCCCTCCTGGAATAGAACCCCCCTCCATCCCCGCTCCTTGACTGCACCTGCATTTCTGGGGAGCTGGGCACATCCTCTGTGCTGCGTGGGTGTGCAGCCTGGGCCCCCGGCCCTCGCTGGGCTGTGCATGCCCACTGCCCTGTGTGGCGGGGTCTCGGGCTGCAGAGGCGCAGCCTCCCCCGGAGTTGCTGGCCCCAGACTGAAGGTGTTGGGCCCGGCGATGCTGACGCGTTCGGAGGGCCCCTTGAGGCATGGACCACCAGCAGGAACCACAGTAGCACGGCGGGAAGGAGGCGGGCAGGAGGCGGGCCCTGCCATATCCCATCGGCTGCCAAGTTCCTCTGCACCTGTGGCCCTGGGCCTTCTCTGTCTTGAGGGAGCCCTGCCTGCTGGGACTTTGCTGCCCCTGGCATACTGCTTATGAGGAGCGTGGTCGAAAGTGGACATGGCCATGCCCGTGTGGCGGGGGTGGTCCGTGCTGAGGCCACCTAAAGAAACCCACAGCAGTCTCTGGGGTGTCAGATAATACACCTGGTGGGGTCAAGGCTGGGGAGTGGGGACGGGGCTCCCAGGCCCCCCAGCTCGCGCAGCATTTGACGAGCACGTCAGCTCAACCCGAGTTCACTGAAGATCGTCTGCATTGGGATTCTTCCCTTACCAGGATCCCGAGTTTTCCTAGCATCAAAATGCATCAGCCTAATTGAGTTCCTCGGGAAGCTATGAAGTCATCTCTCCCCATGCCTCCTAATTGGGCTGTTTCCCTTTCTTCTCTCCTTGCGGCCTTGGTCGGCAGAAGGATCCTTACGAGGCTAGGATTTGCTCATAAAAGTAGCCTCCTGCCGGCCAGAGTTGTCTGAGTCCATCTGCACGGAGCCCCGGGGGTGTTGTCTGAGCCCCTGGCATTGGTCAGCGCGGGGAGGGACAAAGCCTTCTGAAGCTCAGAGCGGCTCCTGCACCAGGAGCACCGCGGGTGATCCCTGGGCCCTGGTATTGTTGGAATTCCATCTGAAATGGATGATGCAGAAGTGTGAGGCCACAGGAGGACTCGTGTGAGGTTTTGTTATGCTAAGTCTAAAAACTGTAGGAATCCCAGGGCGGGGGTGGGGAGGGGGTGGTAATGATTTGAAGCGATTGCTTGTGGATTATTGCATCAGCGGTCGTGCCTGTCTCTCTCCCGCTGACTTTCTTACCAAGCAGGGAAGCTGCCGTTGCTTGCGTCTGCAGCATCGTAACGCTGTTCACTGGGTTGGTCTCTGTGCCAGGGTTGGTTTCCTGTGGCTTAGATTCCAAACACCAAGGCATGATGCGCTTTGCCACGCGTTTTCTTTAAATAGTAAGGGCTTGCGGAGAAACTGACCTTCCAAAGGTTGGCAGTTGCCAGGGGGCCGTTGCCAACCTTCATTACGTCTCCCAGTCACCATGTGTCATGGCGGTCAGAGTCCCAAGCCGGCTCAAGATCACCTCTGTGTTGGTGACACTCGGTTATGATTTGAGAAAATTAAAAAGGCGCATTATTACAGTATTGGTAGTTGAATTTGAACTTCGTCACATCACACAAAAGCGCCTACCAAATTTTTTTCTCCCACCATGGCACCCAAGGGAGAGCAAAATTAGGAGGCTGACGGAAGTGTGTCAGAATTCCCGGTCCCAGTGAATCGGTGGTAGCCGTGTGCTTTCTTGGTCTGACCACCAGGTCAGCTTACAAACGGACCATTGCCGTAGTAAGAAGGGTCTCCCGTTCTCCTTGCGTTACGTTACGTTGATGGGGTTAGGAGGGGACAGGAAAGGAGGGAGACAGAGAATCATGATGGAAAAGCTGGGTCCAGGAGTCCTGAGCAAGAAGCCCCTCCCTGGGACCGAGGGCTGGAGGTCCAGGCGTTGGGCTGGCCAGCGCCCTGTGGGCCCTCGGTCTCCCTAGCCCAGCAGAGCCTGCGACCAGGTGGGAGCGTCGCTGGGACCCGGCAGTTAAAATGAGAGGGAACACGCGTCGGCCCTTCAAGGAAGCCTGGGCTCCACGTGGCTTCCGCTCCCACCGCGTTCTCACGAAGCCCAAATGTGAGCTCATTAAGAACGGATTAGAGAGGATTACACACAGTTCATTAACACGGTTAACTGAAGTTGGCACACGGAATTTCAGTTTTAACAAATTAAAAATCTGAAATGAAGGAACCTGCGGGGTCCTACCTTACAGCCACGGGGCGAGAGCACGGTTACTGCGCCGTTTTCAGAAAGGAAGTGTGGGTCTCCCTCGTGGCAGCCCGGCCTCGTGGGAGGACAGGTGTGCGTGGCTGTCCAACAGGAAGTGTGTGAATATGTGCGTTGTATGTCACGGGGGGTGGGGGAACCCAGACTCCCTTTGAAGATGGCAGAGCCGCGAGGGGGTCGGGACCCTGCCCGCGCACTTGGGACCTGACGCTTGGCTCCTCCTCCCTGCAGGGCATGCTCCTGAAGCGGAGCGGCAAGTCTCTGAACAAGGAGTGGAAGAAGAAGTACGTGACCCTGTGTGACAACGGCGTGCTGACCTACCACCCGAGCCTGCATGTGAGTACGGCCCCAGGCGCACGCCTCGGCGGCACACGCAGGGAGCCCTGGCGCCACGCCAGCCTCCCGTCTGGAGTTCGCTTAGCTCCGGGGCTCCTGCTCCGTGAGGAGAGATGGTACCGACCCCCACCCTCCATTAAAATGAGTATCATTCCCCTTCCTACGCTCCCTAACAGTCACTCTGCGGTTCTTTCATTCTACAGAGGAAGTACTAGAAAAGACACAGCCCAGGTAAACGTTTAAAGGAGCGTAGACAGAAGACAGGAGGAGCAAGTAGTGAAAGGAGCAGATGGCGCAGTGGGCTGAGCTGCCGCTTGGGCTGCCTGCGTCCTTATTGGAGGGCCTGGGTCGAGGCCTGCCTGCTCCCTGCTTTCCGTCCAGCTTCCTGCTCGTGCCCCCAGGAGGCAGCAGGTGATGACCTGCGTGCTCGAGTTCCTGCCACCCACTTGGGAGACCTTCTGGTGCCTGGTCCCAGCCTGTCCTGTCATCCACCCGTCAGCTGGTGTGGGCACCTGGGGAGGAACCAGTGGATGGAAGACCTCTCTGTCTTTCCCTCTGTTTTGCTCCATCTTTCAAATAAATAAAGAAATCTTAGAGAGAGAAGGAACGCGTGCATCTGTCTGAAAATCTAGAGTGAAGCAGGCTGGCGCCGCGGCTCACTAGGCTAATCCTCCGCCTTGCCGCGCCGGCACACCGGGTTCTAGTCCCGGTTGGGGCGCCGGATTCTGTCCCGGTTGCCCCTCTTCCAGGCCAGCCCTCTGCTGTGGCCAGGGAGTGCAGTGGAGGATGGCCCAAGTGCTTGGGCCCTGCACCCCATGGGAGACCAGGAGAAGCACCTGGCTCCTGCCATCGGATCAGCGCGGTGTGCCGGCCGTAGCATGCCGGCCGCGGTGGCCACTGGAGGGTGAACCAATGGCAAAGGAAGACCTTTCTCTCTGTCTCTCTCTCTCACTGTCCACTCTGCCTGTCAAAAAAAAAAAAAAAAATCTGGAGGGAAGCAAACGATTGCATCTGAGCCCAGATGCAGCTCTGAGCAGCGGGGAGCAGAGGAGGAGTGGCGTGCAGCTCCGGACTCCGTTTCTGCCGTCAGCGCGGGCACCTGCCAGTTCTCGGGTGGTCAAATGCTGTACTCGCGAGTGCTCCAGCGAGCCCACCCCTACCTGGTTTTAGGGGGAGAAGTCCTTTCCATTATTAGCGATAACAAGTGGTTCCCTTGCTGTTCCATCTGCTTCTGGTGTAACGTACCCTCTCCCCTTTGTCCGACAGCAGTGGCTGCACCGCCAGTTACCGTGGCCAGAAGGAAGCCAGTCACTGTGTGGGTGTCTCTGACGGGTCTCTGGTTCTCAGCGGGATGCCGCCCGTGCTTTGCTTTGGGGGTATATGCAGGTGATCCCCGACGTAACAGTGGCTCAGCCTCGCCATCGTGCGAAAGCAAACTTGCACAGCCGTTCTGTCCTTCCCTCTCAGCTGGGTATCTCATAGGTCCAGGAGATGTCGGGCGCCTAGACTTGTGTTACGTTACCTTGCCCAGTTCTAGGCCAGGGGGCGTGTTCCGAGCACGCGTAAGGTAGGTTAGGCTAAGCGGCGGTGTTTGGTTTTCAGTAGGTGATGGTGCATGCAACGCGTTTTGAACCTCGGATGAGTTTGTCAGGAAACAGCCCCATCACGTGTCAGGCGCGCACTTTGTAGATGCACGTAAGACACAGCTACCACCTCTCCGTTTCCCTGTGACGTGTGCAGGGACCACAGGTGTACTCCGTCATATACAGATAGTCTCCATCGCAGTACCCAGCGCCCGCCCGGGACACCGGGACACCGGGGCAACACCGGTTCTGGCTCCGGAGCTGCCGGGCCCCCGGGGCAGGCGCCCTGTAGGTGGCACACTTCCTCATGATGCCCCGGAGGAGGGCGCAGGCCTGTTGACCCAGCGGCTCTGTAACTCAGAGAGCAGAGTCAGAGTGGCCTTCTTGGCCGTGCCCGGCGGCCAGTGCAGAGTGAGATCAGATCGAGGGCACGTTCCAGGTCACCAGCTGCACACCTGCCCCGCCCAGGCTCAGTGAGCGACGTTGGCTTCTCGCCGAGGGGGGGCCGGGCCCCGCTCTGTCCAGCAGGTTCCTCCAGGAGGGTCTGTCTCTGCTTCTGTGTCACTCCAGCCCTTGACTGCTCACCGTCAGAGCCCCAGACACGTCCTCTCACAGGCGTGGGCGTGCCGTGGCCTCCCGTTTGCCTGTCCTGTCAATTCTCTTTATCCTCCTAGGATGCGTGACTGGTCCAGGAGCGCAGAGAGGGACACCTTGGGGCCTCTCAGGAGATGATGTCATTTCCAAGTGCAGACCAGTTAAAGCCAGTCTCCTGGGAGCTCCCTGGCTGACGCCAGGAAGGGACTGAGTCGCCAGAGCAGGGGAGGTGGCCTGGCCTTGCCCGTCGCTGCCGTGCCATCCCTGTGGGATCTCCAAGCCAAGCTCCTGCAGCAGGTGGCAGGTGTCTCACAGGGGCCTGGAGCGCATCGCTTCTTTGTGAGCTGCGGGGGCACTGCACATCCCTGATGGCCGAGTCAGTGCCTAAGAGACACAGGTGTGCCCAGGGGGCCCCGTCAGCAGAATCTAGGCAGCCCCACCCCCCATCGCCCCATGGGAGACTTGGGAGCTCAGGAAGGTGTTGCTAGTTCAAGTCCCAGCATCCTGCCCCTTGGAGAAAGGCCCAGGTGTTTCAGTCCGGAAAGTTCCCAAAGCTGCTAGATCCAGGTGGTGTCAGTTAGACACGGGTCCGCCCATGGCACCCGCTGTCCGCTTAGCTCCAAGCTGCACGTCGGCAGGAGGCCCACTGAGGCGACAGCTCGGGCGATGGTGGCATTTGTGGTTCGGTATTGGGGAGCTCGGGGATTCAGAGCCGTCGTGCTCGGCCACAGCCCTGTCACTGGCCACACGGTCGGAGTGCTCCCGTCTGACCCTGAGGACCCCGCCGCGTGGGATGCGGGCCTGTGTCCAGCCCTCTAGACTGACATGAAGTCATTACAGGTGGTCAGTGGCCCAGAATAGCTCCCTCCTCCCTGCCACAGGGAAACGTGCTCCGTGCTGCGTCCAGCACTCTTTCCTGGGGGACGGAGCCCCTGGGAGCCCCGGAGCAGGGCTGTGCCCTGAGCACAGGGTGTAAGCCTCAAGCCCGTTGCTTTCCATCGAGCTGCAGGAAGGGACCAGGCTAAACAATTTGTGGAAATCCAGCAAGAGTGGGACGACCACACCAGCCTGTCCCACTTCACAGTGTCGTCCACTGCCGTTTAACAAGTGTAGGTAATTAACTTACAAAGGGAAGACAAACAAACAAACAAAACTAGCAAGCTGCTTAAGGAACGGATTCCAACAGGCAGTCCAGCTTTCCCACGCTGTCCACAGGAGATGGGCTCCAAGACCCCCTGGTGGCAGCATCGTGGGTGCCAAGTCCCAGTGTAAATGACACTGTGTTTGCATACCATCTAGGCACAGCCCCCTTACAGCAGCTGACACAGAGAAAACGCTGGGCGAGCTGGTCGACCGCACAGTGGCGGGAGGAGTGAGAGGTGGGGCACTGTGCATGGCCAGCACAGACGCAGGAGTTTTTGGAGTGTTTTCAGCCCTCTGTTGGTTGGGTCTGCAGATCCGGGAGCCGACTGGTTCTACAGTGGGGTCAGGGTGGGGCGAGGAGAGCACCCGGCTGCTCCTGACACGTAGGATTCAGATTGGAGGCTAGGAGATGCCGGGCAGCAGCCCTGGCAGCACTTTTGTGTGTGCGTGCACTGCTGTGTGGCTGCCTCTATGCCAGCACACACGTTTGTCCCCTGCCCATGTGGGTGCTGCTCCCGGTCTCTGGTGGGCTGAACCCTGAATCCTCAGGCCACCCTGCACTTGGCTCTCAGGCCAACTTGGGGGGAAGGAGAGGGAAGACTGGAGCGAGAACGAGCGGCGGAATCCAGCTGATAGGCAAAGAGGGTCCCTCGCGTGACGCCGCTTCACAGAGTTCCTAGCAAATGGAATTGAAAGGTATGTTTACTTCAGCACAGGAAGCCTTTGGAACCATGCTTAGTTTTGTTCATAATCCGCATTGTCCGTGAACTTGGTGGAGACCCCGCCTATGCGTGCGTTTCAGAATGTCTCTGCATCAGAAGGAACGTAAGCTTTTGATTGCGGCTGTGCACAAACAGCGTTTTGAAGCTCCCTCGTGGCGCTGCTGCCCTTTGCCCCGCCACCCCCACCGTTGGTTTAGAGGGCTCAGGAGTACTTGTTCTTGAGGATCAAAACCCAGGACGTGGAGCCCCTGCCCAAGGCCAACACTGCCCGGGCTGGGCGGCCCGTCCTGGAGGCCTCGTCTCCTCTGGGAGGGCAGGGGCACTCCTCCTGGGGGCCGCTCCGGACGGCACCTGCTTTGGTGAGCGAAGTTCAATTCCCCGGTGGGCTGAGAGTTCAGTTCGCTGTGGGACGGAGCTGCCACCTCCCAGTGGCGTGCTCAGCGCCCGTGGCTGCCAGCAAGGCCCCTGCTCAAGCATGCGCTTGGAGAGGGTCCCTAGCAGCAGTGGCTCTGGCTTTGCCGACCCCCGGCAGGCAGTGTGGAGGCCAGGGACAGACGGGCTGTGCTGTGGGTGAGGGTGTGAGGATGTCTCCACTGGATGCCCTTACAGGTGTCTCCCGGAAGGGTTCATTTGGGTGCCTCAGGCAGCATTGCACAGGGGTCTGTGGAACAGATCATCCCTGGGACATGAACCCCAGGTTTCCATCCCAGACGGGTGCTTTCCATGCTCTGTGTGCTAGAATAGAAACCCGGCCCCTCGATGAAGCCAGCAGCGCTGTGTGGCCCCAGCTGGACTGTGGACTCCTTGAAACCCTGACCGGAGCTTGGACATGCAGCACTGCTGCCCCTCTACCACTGACCTGAGGCTCGGTGGCTCTCATGTGCTTAGGACGGGACGGTGCATTGTCCCCATGGCCGCCCGCAGGTTTCCTCAAGGCAGGGGCTTTGAGCAGGGGCCCTGGGGTGGGCCTTGGCCCCAGGGTGTCATTTGGCACTCGCTCTTGCTTCAGTCTGCCCGCTTCTGTGGCGTCCTCCTCTAGATGTGTCCTTGTGCATTTTCACCTGAGCCCAGCCCCTGTTCCTACCAAGATGGTTTAGGAGACCTTGGTCCTGGGCCGCCTCTCCTCTGTCCCGACCAGGCTGCACCTGTACCTACCCTCCCCCGGGAAGGAAAACCCTCTCACCCCAGGCCTGCTTCCCGCCGTCGACACCTTAGCAGTGTTCCTCTGTCAGTGTGGCGCGGAGCTCCCTGTGAGAGCCCACGTCCCAGGGAGTGATGGCTTCTCAGGAAGCCAGGGGCATGCTGGGAACGCTGCTGAGCCAGTCCGGTGAGACAAGTTCCCTGGAATTCCCTCTGAGCAGTGCCGCCCACCTCCGGTACCAAGAAATCTTAGTTCCACCCTGCACCCAGTGCCACAAGCTCCAGCCTGCTTCAGTGTGGCCCCATAGGCTAAGGACGCCGTAGCAGGGGGTGCTGTCCCAGATGACGCCGCCCCCTGCCTCCTCGCTTCTTTGTAGTTACAGAGGAGCAGGTGTGGGCACAGGAGGAAAACGTGGTGGTCAGTGTCAACCACCCAGGGGCTCTCAAACTGGGTGCCCAGCCCAGCCACGGGGTCGGTGCTGGGGCAGGACGGCAGGGACAGTGGCCAGTGTGGACACATTGTTTCCACAACAGTGTGTCCAGCAGCTGGTTCCCCGTGGCACCTGTGTGCACAGCCTGCAGGCCCTGGACAGATGCCTACTGCCTGAGTCGGGCCCCTTCAGGTCCATGCGGTGCACCTGAGAACCTGTGGGCGGCGTCTCTCCTGGAAGCGTGGAGAATGTGTACGCTGGGTGAGGAGTCTGGTGCTGCTATCTCCCGGCCACTTCAGACGCAAGCGCGTGTGACTGAAGCTGCAGCCCAGGACTGAAATTTATCCCAGCGCTGAAGCCACTGGGTGCGATCAGTCACTTGGCGAGACTGGGACTGGGGCCCAGCCCAGCCTGGTTCGGGTCATCCATCTTTCTTTCTCTGGGGCCTATGAAGAATCAAAACAGTGCATACAGCCCAGCTCAGAGTGCAGAACACTGCGCGGCTGCCGACGCTCCGGGGAGGTGTCCTGCTGCCCTGCTTTGCCCCAGGCCCGAGGGCATCTCAGGATTTGCCTTGCTAAGACCACAGGAGCCCAGGCCATGTGGGACAGGCGGGTCCCCTTGTCCCAGGACCGAGCAGCACGGCTGGTCTTGATCTCCACTCGACGTTTTGCAAAGCGTCAGCAAGGAGCAAGCAGGGCGACGTATGCGGCTGCTCCTCCGTAGTCCACGGGTTTGCCACCCTGAATGATGGTCCGACTCCGAGACCCTTTGCAAAGCCGCAGCGGCCTGGCTTGCCTGGGAGAGATAATGAATGGGTACTGCGTGGGTTCAGGACACGTGGCTAGAGCAGAGTTGGGGTGGACGGGGGCGGCCTGTCCTTGGGTCCGTGGCTGCCTGCTGGAGACACAGACACAAGCCTTAGGGAACACCTTGATAGAAAAATGGAGGGGATAATGAGAAAGAGCCCGGACCTCGGGGCTTCGCAGCTCCGCGTGGCCACCTATCCATCTTGCGTGTCGACAGAGCAGCCGTCGAGGGCAGGGCAGAACTGGCCGTGATGAGGATGTGTGCGCTGGGACTCCTAAGTGGACCTGTAAGGAGGCGCTCAGAGGCCACACGGGCGGGCCAAGGACACTCTGGGCCCCTGTCCAGGAAGCTGGCCCTGCCCTCTGGCATCGTCCTGAGGCCTTGGGCGGCTGTGAGCAGCCCTCCCCTGTGGCCACCCCCGCTGTCCTGTGGGAGTTGCTCAGGCTTTGAAAGCTCCCACTCCTACGTTTGTTCCCGTCCTGCCTGTCGCCGGAGCCCGAGACAGCTGTGGCTGCGTCCACTTCTCCCTGATGTGCAGCCCCGGAGCCTTCTCTGCAGAGGAGCTTGGCTCCCTGGAAGCAGGCCCACTGTGGACAGGGCCGCCTCTGCCACCCCACGCGGAGCCCTTGAGTGTGTGTGGTCAGCGCTGTCCCACTGATGCTGCCTGGCCTCCGAATGCAGAGTTTGGCGTCTCGAGTCTCCGAGTCAGCAACTCCATCTCCTGCTGTTGTGATTCCCACCAAGGGTCTTCCCTTCCCTAAAGAAGTCGTTCTCAAAAGACTCCCAAGTCGTGAGCAGCACGGTCCCTCCCGTGCTGAGCGCGTGGGCGCCCTCCCGAGTGCCCACCGTCCTCCCGTGGCCAGGACGCTGTGCTGCAGGGCCCGGCCAGGATCCGCGCTTACTCCCTCTCCCAGCTCCGCAGGTCCACCTGAGGGCCTCCAGTTACCCTCGGAGAAGCTCTCCACAGGAAGTCAGCACGGCCACTGTCAAGGTGACCAGACGGACACGTTCAAATCCCAAATCCACAGACGTGAAGGCATTTGAAGGATGGAACTGGCAGAAACCCCGGGACGACGAGTGCCCGCCTTGCTGCGCATAGTCGGAGGTGTCGTGTGTCTGTGTGTGTGCGTGTGCACGTGTGTGTGTGCGTGTGACATGTTGCCGCAGTCGGCGTGATTCCTCTTTATGACCAACAGTTCTCATCTCGCTGCCCCTCTAGGAAGCCACAGTGCTGGAAGCTCCCTTCCAGCCGAGCCCCTGGCGTGTTCAGCCACTGTCCTTGGACAGCTGTGCCTCTGTGGCCTTCGGTCCCCAGAGCCTGCGCAGGGGCTGGCAAGTGCCCGGCACGCACATGTGCCCAGCACTTAGGTCTCTTCGGCTTCAGAGAGGCCACACTGGGGCCCTGGGCCACAGGACCCCGTTAGGGTCTTTGCTTCTAGACTGCTCGGGCTCCAGGCCTCACTACTGACAACCCCAGGCTCTGCTTTTTAAAAAGTCCCAATGCAGTTGGAACCCACAATGCCCAGGGTGACTGCCCTGCCTGTAGATCAGCGTGGTGGGGGTGGGGAGCGAACGCGCACACGCAGCATTGCGGAAGAGCCTTGGCAACCAGAGCCTCTGCTGCAGTCCAGAACACCCTGTTCAGGGTGGATTCGGGGGTCACGCAGACACGGGAGCTCTGGTGTCTGAGTTCTGCTCTGAGCTGTGTCAGGCAGGCAGGAGTGGGTTCGTGTGTGATAGGCCGCAGGTGGTCTTCCTGGGAGTGGTCAAAAGGCAGCATCATTGCAGGCAGGCAGGCAGAGAGAACCGCAGGTGTGCCGGCTGCCACTGGGCCTCGAGATGGCACCCATCCCTGCAGAACCCCAAGTGTGCCGGCTGCCGCTGGGCCTCGAGATGACACCCATCCCTGCAGAACCCCAGGTGTGCCGGCTGCCGCTGGGCCTCGAGATGACACCCATCCCCCCTGCACCGCCCCGCAATAACACGACTTTGTCCTGGTCGGACACAAGCTTGCGTCCTCACATCTGCAGGTGTTGCCTGCTTCCCCCCGGGACACCATAGCTCAGGTGTCCCCGTGAGTCGCTTCCCAGCCAGGGGTGTGAGCCCCACCCTGAGAACCTGCCCGTGTCCGAGAAAGGGTTTGAGACAGGTTCTGAGAGATGCGACGACCCAGGGCCCTGCAGTCACTCACACTCGGGAGCTGCAGCCATGGCTTCCTTGTGGGTGATGAGAGGAAGCTGGGGTCACTCTCTCTGGCTCCCAGCCCTTCATCCCTGCCTTCCCTCCTCGGTGGATGAGGTGTGACGTCAGCTCCTCCCAGGCCCGTTCCTCTGGCAGGCAGGTTGGGGCAGCCCTGGGCTGGGAGTCCACGGGCTGTCTCAGACCCTCCTCGCTGGCCTCCCAACCAGCGATGTGGGTCCCAGGGCCGCAGGGGCCACGGTGTGGCTCTCACATGGCCCCTCACGTGGTCATCCACGCCAAATCAGTGGTGCAAAGAGAGCAGTCCTTATGTGTGGAAGCCCTTCTGGCCTTGGAATTCTTGTCCTGGTTCTGTTTATTCTGGAAACATCTCCGTGACCGCGGGGTTGCCACTCCCCCTAGGATGAAGCCCTGGCCCTCCTGGGGGTGTTCTTTCCTGCCCGCCTCCTTGCCAGACCATCTCCTGAGTGTCGCCCAGTCCGGGCTTCAATGTCCCCGCCTCCTGGGGTGGCCCCCATGAGGTGTACTCTGGGATCATGTTTTAACTGTTTTTTTTTTTTTTAATTTTCTTAAAGTTCAAAAATATATTTTTTAATTTGAGAGGCAGAGAGTGACAAGTAGACAGATCTCCCTCCCACTGGTTCATTGCCCCAGATGCCTGCAGTGTGCAGGGCTGGGTCACACAGGAACCAGGAGTCAGGAGCTCAATCCAGGATCTCCTGTATAGGTCCAGGAACTCAGCTACTGGGGCCTTCACCACTGCCTCCCAGGGCCTGCATTGGGAGGAAGCTACAGTTAGGAGCTGGGGCCGGGAATGGAACCAGATCCTCTGCTATGGCCACAGGCGTGTTAGTACGCACACGCACGCACACACACACACACGCATGCACACTTTTTAAACAAGCAGTTCCGTAGTGCTGAGTGCATTCCTATGGTCGTGTAGCTCATCCCCCAAATTCTCTGGCCTTTCAGAACTGAGACTGTTCCCATGAAACGCTGACTTCCCACCCCTGCCCCTCAGCTCCATTCCACTTTATCTCTGGGTTTGTTTCCTCCAGGGACCTCGTATGAGGCTACTTTAAGAGGTTTTGTGGAGGGGGTGGGTGCTGTGGGTAGCAGGTTCAGCCCCTGCATGCTCTGCTGGCATCCCATGTGGGCTGGCTGCTTCACTTCCAAACCAGCTCCCTGTAAATGCGCCTTGGGAAGCAGTGGATGGTGGCCTAAGTCCTTGGTCCCCTGCACGCACGTGGAGACCTGGAAGAAGCTCCGAGCTCCGGGCCAGCCCCAGCCCAGCACCAGCCATTGGGGCCACTTGGGGAGTGAACCAGTGGATGCAGAATCTCTTGCTCTCTAATCCTCTCTCTCTAACTCTTCCTTTCAATGAATAAAAAAATCTTAAAAGGGTGTGTGGAAACTAGAACTGAGGGCTCAGTGTATCTTAGCATAAAATATTAGAAATCTGTGCCTAAGAGGAACTTTAAGAAAGATAGTGGATGGTGCGTCATAGGGAAAAACCTACATAGCTTCCTACGTTTTCTCGCACCAAAATGAACGCATCTTTTAAGTACATCTCGCGTGAGCTGCATGAAAGCACCCTCACCTCGTGGAATCCTGCACGCCTGTCTTTTTTGTCACTGGCCTGCGGGGCTTGGCCTGATGTCCTGAGTTCGTCCAGGCTGTGGCCCGGGTCAGAGCTGCTCGCTTTCCCAGTTCCCTTCCCTCTTCTGTCTGCACCGCAATTTTTTTATCCTCTTGTCCACAGAGGACGCTTGGTCTGCTCCCGCCTCTTGCCTGTGGTCATGCTGCCGTGACCACGGATGTACAAACACCTCTTCAGAGCGTGTGGGTTTAGCTGACATGGGCGACCTCTTGGGGACAGCTGGATCTCAAAGCCGTCCGCCCAGCCTCCCCAGGCCAGACTGAGACGACCCTTGGGACGTTTGCTGGGCCCCGTCCTCAGGATAGTGAGTTGCAGGGCATCAGTAACTCAAATGTTGGTCCAAGCCTCGGTGGCCCAAAGGCGGCCGCCCAGCAGCCGTGCGGCCACGGGTGCGCCCCCTGCATCTGCAGAGCACCCTTGCAGGGTGAGAAGCGCCCCCGGCCTGTGCTTTAGGTGCCCCGGGAGTTATCCTTGTCACCCCAGTCATTCATCCAGCCTACTGTAGAGAGCATCATAAATCGTAACTCCCAGACGTCAACACTGCCGAACCCCTGGCGGCGGTCCTGCCACGGTGGTCGAAGCATCCGCAGCTCCACCTGGGCAGAGCGGCCGCTGGGGAGCTCACCCCGGGTACACTGACACGGGTTAGATCCCTGCGTGTCGTTCGGCGCCTCCACGGTTTGGGAAGTGTTTAGGATCTAAACAGCAAGTGTCCGGAATTCATCTGCACTGGGTCTCAGCTTGGCTTGGTATTGATGTCATCACAGTGTCTATAGCTCAGCAGGGCAGTCTTCATCTCCCTGTCAAAATTCAACCAAGTGGGCTGCACCCTCCCCACCCGTTTCCTACACTGGAAAATTCTGCCTCCTGGTCTTTTTTTATTTTTAATAAAATGAAAATATAGAGCATATGTGTGTACAAGGGCACTTCAAAAAGTCTGTGGAAAATGGAATTAAATTAGTTTATTTTTGATTTAAAAAAAAAGGCTTTTGAAATCCATGCATGTGGGGGAGCGGTCTTCAGGGAGTTTATGGAAGATGCATAATGTCAAAAAACCAGAAATTTCAAAATTTTGTGCATCAGGATAAGCCTATCTCTTAATGCCCTTTTCCATGGAGCTTCCGAAGCCCCTTGGTGTGTGCGTTTCTGGAAAGATCCAGATTTGGCGGCGCAGCCTGTGGGCCTGAGTGTTGAAGCTTCGCGGAGCCCCTGAAACACCGACCTATCCGTGCACGGCGCGAGGTCTCGGATAGCACCAGCCATCCTTTGTGCCCAATTTGCCTCATTTTGTTTTCCATTTGAGGCCTTTTAGTGTTACAAATCGTGGCCAGAGATTCTGGAGCGAGAGGTAAATAAATCACAGCGCTCCCTCCCCCCCGTGACGCTGACTCACGGCGGAGGACTCTGTGGGAGAGGGCGGCCGTGGGGGGTAGCGGGGAAATGTTCTTTCGCCTCTGCTAAGGAATTGAATTTCATTATTGTATTTTATAAATATTTTCTTCTCTGGCTCATAACCTGATTGCCGGCTTGTTGCCAGGGTCTCGCGAGGCAGGGCGAGGCGGAGCCGCAGACTCCTGCCTCTTCTCAGGTGTGCCCGTGGCCCCAAATGGAAACCAATCAAGGTGCGATTTATGTTCATTAAGGGCTTGTCAAAACTGAAAAATTTTCTAATCAACAGCAGCCTCGCCGCGGCCCCCTCGATGGCTGGGGGGGCCGCCCCGGCTGCAGCCGCCGCTTGCCCGTTCAACTCTAGGCGAAAACTCCGCTGATGATTACATTAGGCTAAGCTGCGAAGTAAATGAACCATGTCTTATTTAGGTGCCACTAGCTTCAGCGTAGCCCTGCCCCGCAGGGCACTTGATAGCATTTTATGGCTTTAAAATTAGTGTGGCTTCCCGTTTGCTGCAGGGTGCTGCCTGCTATGCCTTTGAACTCCATAAGCAAAGGGAAGGGGGCCTTTTGTTTTCCCCCCTTAGTTTTTTTTTTTCCCTCCCCCTTGCATTTTAGCAATTTTGTTTTGCATCTTTTCCAGACGGCGTTTTGCAATAAAAACGTCTGACTTATATATCCGTGCCTCCCCCACCAAAAAAGGAAAGAATTAAAAGGAGAAAAAAAAAAACATAGGCGACGTCACGCACTTTCAGAGGACAATTTTTCCCCCGTGCTACAACGTGACAAATAGCTTTGCGGTTCACGCCTAATGACTTGTCGTGTCAGAACCGGCACCTCCAGTGGCGGCCGAAGCTTCAGCTCAGGAAGCAGCCACATGGAGTCCGGGCAGCGGCGACGTGCTTCGGTCTCTTTGCTGGACAGGGAGTCGCAAACGCTCACATCTACTGAGGGCTTCAGCACTGGTTAGGCACTTCGTGTGTTATCTCGGTCAATGCTTGCATCAACCCCACGAGGCAGGGACCTGGAGCGATGGCGGAGCTCGCCCACCCAAGACGGAAGTAGAGACTGGATCCCTGGCCCTCCGGCCAGCGGCCTTTGTCTCGGAACTAGTAAACCGGCTGATACCCAGTGCCGCCGAGTGTGGCGGAGGGAACGGCTCCCACACAAACAAGGCGTGGAAAGCTAGAGACACGTCTGTGTGTGGGAGGCTTCTCCACGGTCCGACCCCGAAGTTTAGAAATGAGAAAAGCGCTTAAAAGCTGTGACAGACAACCGCTGCCGTGAGAGTCTCTCCCTGCTGCTCGAGGGCAGGCGTCCTGGGAGAGCAGGTGCACGTGCCGTGCCATCTGAAAAGCGTGGTGCCTGTCCAGCAAACGCGTCCCCGGAAATCTGGTTTAATGGGACCCAGACAGACTTCACATCACTATGGGGCACTCTTCTCTGGAACCCAGGAGGCCCAAGCCCTGCCTGCTGGTCCCCTTGTTGCAGGCTAGGTGTGAGTGAGTATTGTCACAACTACGAGGACAACCACGGCGTGGTGCCGGCTCCACCACGTGGGCTGCTGTGGTGGCTTTTCACTGGGGCCAGCCTGTGGAAGTGGCCTGCAGTGACTGAAGGGGACGAGACCGCCGGCCACTTCCTGTGCTGGGCGTCCACTCACATTCTGCAGGCGCGGCTTGAGCAGGCGCAGCTTACAGCAGACAAAATTCAGTTTAACCTGAGTTGGGGAAAATCTTGCAGTGGAAAGCTCAGCACAGTAGGTCAATCAAGACAGAGACACTCAAGAAGCGAAAGGTAGATCCATAATCCAATTTGCAGTTCTCGCTGTTTTGATTTATATTATAATAACCTATCCCCCTGGGCTCCGGTTGGGCGGCGGCAGCAGCCCACAGATACTGGATGCCAGCCACTGCTGCCCACGGGACGGGAGCGCTGCTGTGTGGGGTGGGAACCTCGCTGGGACGCCACCCTGCTCCTTTGCCATGCGTCACATAATTCCCGGGGCCCAGG
This sequence comes from Oryctolagus cuniculus, assembly GCF_051225735.1. Taxonomy (NCBI): domain Eukaryota; kingdom Metazoa; phylum Chordata; class Mammalia; order Lagomorpha; family Leporidae; genus Oryctolagus; species Oryctolagus cuniculus. Next base: position 4,125,587 of record NC_142869.1, on the reverse strand, counting down.
ACAGCCTCCTTCCAGGCCCGGCCTCAGGGGGTCTTCACGGGGGCAGCTCGCAAAGTGACGCGGGAATTCGTTGGCTGTCTTGGGAAGCAGAACTGCCCCCTAAGGAGACTTTTTGCCCTTGCTCTCTGCACCCACCTTGCTGTGGTGACTGGGGTCCTTTAGAGAGAAGGAGACGTGCCCAGCTCTGAGGCTGTGGTCCGGAACGATGCCACCAGATGTCTCACGGCTTCTCCGTGTCTCCGCGGTGTTTGCAGGGGCGCGGCTTCCTCTGCGCCTGCGCCTGTGGCTGTAGTTGTTGACTGTTCATGAGTGTCGGACTTGACCCTTGCCTGACGTCTGACTGGACTGTGCTACGTGTGTGTGTAGATTCGTGTCCTCTAAAAGTAGCATTAACCGGAGTTGGAGAAATAGCTGTCCAGCCAACAATGGCTTCTTTTACATACTTTCTTTGGGAGGATTGGGGAAATCTCAGAACTGCTTTCTGGACCTGCACACTGAGGACCAGTGGAGAAAGGGGATAATGGGTTGGTCTTTGCATCAGAAAGGAAGACAGCAAACCAGGGTAGCATTTACTTACGGTGTCCGCAGAGTGCTCTCCCGCCAGTTACGTGCACGGAATTGCACAAGGAACCAGTCGATGAGCTAGGTTAGCCATTCTCAAACCTTTGGGGTTCAGGGCCCCCCAGAAGCTTGGATCAGTTTCAACTATTGATACTTACCAGCTTAGAAATTCAAACGGAGAAAAAATGTTTAAATATTTATGTACTTCATTTAACATAGTAAACCACCCATTATGTTTTAATGTAAATAATATTCTTAGGAAAAGTATGGTTTAGGAACAGAAGGAAATCGTGATGAGATCAGCATCGTTTCACATTATCACAGGTCTCTGTTAGTGCCCGGGTTAATGTAAGAGCCGGATTCTCACACCTGCTTCCGTCTGTTACGATAGGTTGTTTTGGTTGAATTATGACAAGAAGATCTCGACATCCAAAAACAGAGTGGAAGAGGGAGGAAAGTTCTAACAGTCACGTTAGGTGATTGGATGTTCCTCTTCTGTTCTACACTGGAGCTCGACGTTTGATCGCGTCTTAAATCTCAGTGACAGAGTGGAATGTTAACCGTGTCACGTGTTGTCTTCTCTGCCGCGTTGCACCCACCTGGCTGACTTTGAGCGCTCTGTCGTGCGTGTTTTATCCGTGCATGGCCACCCACATGTGCCCATCCATGTGACATGTCGTGTGTGTTTTATCCATGTGTGGCACCCACATGCGTCCATCCATGTGACATGTCGTGCGTGTTTTATCCGTGCATGCGTGCCCGCCCACATGCGTCCATCCACGTGACATCATCCGTCACGCCAAGAATGCTGGCTTTACCCTGAAGTATGCCGACTTCCAGGTGGGACACTTCCCATCATACAGTGTCCTGAAGCTACATTTGTTGATGTCACCAGCAGTCTTGTCAGATGAGCTGCTGGGGACTGGGGGTGTGCCCAGCTCCTGGGAGACGTGGGAGGTCTTAAGTTTCCCACTCTCGCTAGGAAGCTCGGAGTTTACCACTGGGCAGCGGTGCTGTCAGGTGGTTTTCTTAAAGTGTTCATTTTGTTTATTTCAAGGAGATGCCTGGCATAGCCGTGCCTGGGCGGCCATGGTGCATGCCCCAGTCTCCTTTCAAGCAGAACGGGCCATCACGGAAGTGGCTAGTTGAGCTTGCAACTCAGAGTACCCAGACATCCCGCAGCCGGTCCCCAGGCCGGATGCACACTTGCCAGTCAGCACTCGCACACTTGAGACTTGAGCCTTAGGGGTTGAGGTTGCTATAAATAAATAAGTTAGCAGCTTGTCTTTTTTTTTTTTTTTTTGGTTTATGAAGAGCATTTGTCTGTTTCTGCTTAGAGGTTGTGATGGCTCATATGGCGAGCGCCAGCAGCACGGTTTGGAGCCATGACCTTGACTCACACTGAGGTGCCGGCATTTTCGCCCACCATGGCTTTTGCGCCATCAGAACAAACCCCATCACGGCGATTAAAAGACAGATAAGGTGTTAGAACTGCTTTGTCCCGACAAGGAGCATGCTTTGAAGATGGCGGAACTAGATTACGGAAAGAGGAGATGGTCTGGCCAGCTCGGGAGAACCGTAGCAGATTTCAGTGTGCACGAAGAGTCATCTCACTCAAAGTATTAGTTGTTGTTTAGTATGAAACATTAGGTTTGTGGGCACGAATGTCCTGTCAGAGGCCAGAACTCACTGGGAAAAACCCAATCGGAGCAAAGAATTGTGTTGTTTCTGCCATCCTTTAATCGTGGAGGTCAAGGCCCGTGAGACTTGGAAAGGTGAACGTAGAACAGGAGACCGCTGGCCACGGCCTGGGACGGGCGGCCGGGGGAGTGCCAGTGCCTGGACCTTTATGCTTTCCTTGTGATCTGACTCTGAGGTGCCAGTCACAGTTTCTGCATAACTCTTTAGCTGCAAGATCTTGTTAACCGCTTTTGGTATCCCTGTGAACGCATCAGCAAGCCGCCTTCCACCAAAACAGCCAAAGGTAGCCTCCGGATGCGGGCGGGGGGATCGATGCAGTGCGAGTGTTTTTAGGGACTGTTGATGGATGGCCGCATTTGGAGCTGGGCTCCGAGTGCCAGATGCCCCTGAGCTGACTGAGATGAACTCAACATTTGCTGAGTGCCCATAAAGGCCGTCGTGCACGTGGAGGCCCCGGATGGCGGGGGTGGCTTTGTGGTTGGGGGGAGGGGGCATTCCTGAGCGCAGCCTGATGCCGTCGGCCGATGGGGACTCGGTACCACCGTCCTCGCTGCCCGGCTGCTCACCTCCCGGTCCTGGGAACACAGTAGCTGTGAAATTGTAGGACATCACTGTAGAACAGCGAATCAATTAATTCCCCGTATCAGGAGCGATCTGCAGCGAGGCGCTAATGGCTCGGCCCAGTCCTCCTCCTAAGGCAGCCCCACAGAAGGGGGAGCCAGTTAAGCTGTGCTTCTGTCAGCAAGCTGCAAGCGCTGGGTCTCTGACACGGCGCTCAATTGCTAGCAGGTTTCTCTCATTGCACCTCATTTGCATCTGGGACATCAATTAGCATGTTTGTTGAGGCTAATTGAATGAAACTCAATCATAGCTCTTAATTGCTTGACTATGTGAAAAGAAATCACATTAATGCAGCTAATTAAGTGTACGGCAATAGATGCAACATAATTAGGAGCGAAATGTAAAAAACAAGGAATGGCAAAGGTGCGGGAGCAGGGTTGCAGGGGGACAGCGCGGCTCGGTTACGGAGCTGCCGGGGCGCTCGGCGGCGGGTCCCTTTGCTCCTGCGCCTGCCTGGAAAAAATAATCCACATGACGAGCATGGACAGCTTGAGAAGAAAAATGCAAATAGGTTTGCAATTACTACTTTTTCAAGCTGTTGAGGGGCAGGCACTGGGCACCTCCAGGGGGCTTGGCTCTTGAGTAGGCCCCAGGGACTTGTTAAGTGCTGTTTAAAAGCGCTTGGCTTTGAATTACCCTCATGCCTTGGTAAAGGGTTTTTTCCTCTTTTATCTGTGATCAGCATTTTCTAGGACTAACACGGAGAAGGGGTAGTATCTGGAACATTTGCATATCAAAATCCGGCTTGCTGTCTTCCTTTTAAGGCTCGGCACAGCCCACTTCTAAGGAGAGGATTGTGTTCAGTGGTCAGAGCTCTAAGTTCGCAGCCAGCCAGAGACGCGCAGGAAAAGTTCTTCCAAAACCCGCAGACCCGGCGCCGGCCTCCTCCCTTGGTGGACGCCGCAAGCCGCAGACCCGTGCAGCTCTCCCTTCCGCCTGTTTGTGAAGCCCCAGGGCCGGCCAGAGGACTGTCCCGAGAAGGAAATGCGTTTTGTAGGGTCCTAGGAATTCTTAGTGGCTCAAATCCGGCAAGTGCCCATTTGTATTCTATTTTCTCTGAAGTTTCGGCGCCCAACAGGCAAGAAGACAGAGCCCCCGGCCCATGCTGAGCTGAGATAAATGGGTTCCCTCCGCGTTCACTCCCAAAGAGCAGGCGCGTGGTGCGTTCCTGTCATAACTCTAGATAGAATATCCTGGTTATTGTATGTTAAAACGCGCCTATTGCAAGAGCCCATGCTGAGCCTGCTCACTATCTGATTAGCCTCATTTTAGAGCCCATAAGCAATAAATGCTCAATTACACTCCTGTTATTGTATTTTAATTTGTTGAGAATTGGCATTAAAGAAGAAAGTTATAGCAAGTTGATATTTTTAAAGGAGTAACTGTGCAAGAAGAAATTCGTTATTTGCGAGCGTTCACTTTGCTTCTGGAACTTGGGTGCGCCCTCCCGGCGGGTGCTGACGGCAGGTGGCGGTGGGTTAGAGGCGCGTGGGGACAGGCTGGCTGTCTGTGACCCGCCCCCGCCCAGGATCGTGTCCGTCTCCAACGTGCATTCCTTTCACCATGCCCAACTCTGAGCTTTGCCGGGAGAGGGCCCGTCCCCCAGTCCCCCAATCTTTCCATCTGCTTTCATAATAAACGCCTTCTCTCCATCTTTGGTCCACGCCTTCCAGAACCACCACTTTGTATCTTAGCTGCTGATACTCTGGGGTGGCCGCCATCTTTAAAATCGAGCCTCCCATCACGGGTAGGTGGAGTCAGATCTGCTGTCCCCGGCCGGGATGCAGCCTTCCCCTTCCTCAAATCTGCAGTGACTCTCCTCTCAAGTGGCCATGGCTGACCACAGCCAGCCCGCACTGTGGACGTGAGGGCGTCCCTCCCTGAGACACCTGGGGTACGAAAGGGCCAGGGGGCCAACCCGGGGAGGCTGGGCACCTGCACTGCGGGCCTCCTGGGTGACAGCAGGTGCATTCGTGCCGGCTGAAGGATACCTGGCCTTGCCCCTCCCCCCTGCCATGTAGCTCTCCAGCCTTTCTCCACATGTCTTCCACCATTGCTCTTCCTCCTGGCTCTGACCTTGACTTTCTGAGCTTTCGTTCCCTACCAGGAAGTGGTCGCCTGAGGTCTACCTTCAGAAAGTCACTAGAGACCCTGACACATCTTTTGCCGCTAGCGGGGTGGCGCTGGGAAGCCCCTGGGGCCCTGTGGATCCCATCTGCACGTCCCTGCCCCCTGCCATGCTGAGTCCCTCTGCAGAGACTTCCTGCACCCTCTGTCTGATTTGGCTCCCAGGTGGCCGCCCTGTTGGTTCCAGGGGCTGTGGTGTGAGGCCTGTGACACCCCAGGTTCGTGCTGACCACCAGAGAGCGGCCCCTTCCATCAGGGGGATCTGGCCCCACGCTGGAGTCTGATGGGGGCTCCTAGCGCGTCATCATTCGCCCTGCCATCAGACATCCTGCCTGCAGATAAGGCAGTGGCTCCTTGTCAGTGCCCGTCCCTGCAGTCCTTCTCTTGGCCCCCTGGCTACTCTGTGTGTCCCCTGCTGGCCCACTTGGGCTAGCTGACCTGCTCCTACAGACGGGAGCGTCAGCCCCTCTCAATGATGCTAACTGCCCGTGGGCAGTTCCGGGCAAACTGCTCGCTTTTCCAGCCGGCCTGGGGCCCTTGCAGTTGGTCCTTCCAAAAGGACATTGACCTAAACTCAGCAGCTTAAAACAAATGTGAATTTACTGATCTTAGAATCCAAAGGGAAGAAACCAAGATTCTGTCAAAGAAAGATTTATTCCCACTTCCTTTTTAGTCTTAAAACACTCAAAATATATCATCCGAGGGCAATTTAGAGTATGTCAAGTGCAACACTAACTAAGATGTGTCCAGAGGGCTTAAAATACGGATTCCACAGACAAGGAGGCGCAGGCCCAAAACAACAGCAACGTGTAACGAGTCGGTAACTCGTGACTGGTCAGCAGCGCCCTCCGCCGGGCTCGGGGTTGCCTTTCACCCTTTCTGCCCCTGTCATCTGCCAGGTAGCCGTGTCCTGCGGGGAGCTGTCGGGACCCACACTGTCCTCCCTGTGGCTCCTGCATGACTGTGCTCTTGACCTCTGAGGCTGCAGGAGGAGGTGCTTCCTCTGAGTACCGGGAACCACTTAGAGAAAGCGTAACGCTTACGGGAATGCGCCTTCTTTGTAACATCCAGACTATACGTCCATGTGCACCATAGATTTTCTTTTTAGAAGATTTATTTACTTACTTAAAAGGCAGAGTTTGAGAGAGAGAGAGGTCTTCCATCCAAAGGTTCACTCCCCAAATGGCCGCAATGGCTGGAGCTGGGCTGATCCGAAGCCAGGAGCCAGGAGCTTCTTCTGTGTCTCTCACATGGGCACAGGGGCCCAAGGACTTGGGCCATCCTCTGCTGCTTTCCCAGGCCATAGCAGAGAGCTGGATCGGAAGTAGAGCAGCTGGGTCTCAAACCAGTGCCCAAATGGGATGCCGGCACTGCAGGCGGTGGCTTTCCCCGCTGTGCCACGGCGCCAGCCCCACACCATGTTTTCAGTACCACCCTTTGCTGACCTCAGACGTCTTCCTGGGCCCTGATAGAAGAGCCAGCTTCCGCTGGCCGAATGCCCAGATGGCAGCGTCGGCCGTGCGTGCACGTCTCACGGCGGCCCCTGCTGAGACAGGTTGGGAGGAGGCGGTCACCTGTTCCGGGGGCTGCCACCTAGGATCTGCCGGCTCAGCCCGGGTTCCCAGTGTGCCATCTCGGAAGCCAGTTCAGAGAGCACGGTGTTCTGTGCATGCTTTGCACAATATCCCCCACCCAGGAGCGTCTCCCATGGCTCCTCTGTTTGCAGCCCCTGAGTCAGCCCAGGACGCAGAAGCAGAACCCCAGTCTAAATGCAGCAGTGATGGCGCCAGGGCCTCGTGGGGCAGGGGCGTGGGTGGCCCCTCCTGGTGGCCCGGGCTGTCCAGGGTCCCCTGTCTGATCTCTCTTGGGTGTTTGGCATTTTGAACAGGATTACATGCAGAACGTCCATGGCAAGGAGATCGACCTTCTGAGAACCACTGTGAAAGTCCCCGGCAAGAGGCCGCCCCGCGCCACGTCGGCCTGCGCGCCCATCTCCAGCCCCAAAACCAACGGCCTGTCCAAGGACATGAGCAGTTTACACATCTCACCCAATTCAGGTAAGCTCACGGCACACTCGCTGGAGGAGCCCAGCACCGGGGCGGCAGGAGACGGCAGTGGCTCCAGCGCAACGCCGAGCCCTTTAGGTCTGGTGGAGATGGTGGAGATGGTAGCGGTCGCCTCTCACGCAGAGGTGTAGAGACCTCACCCCTCGGCCCCCTCCCGGCCCGTGGGTGCCCGCACGCACACGGTGGCGTTCGGATTCTCAGCTCCAAAGCGAGCTTTTGCTGGGCTCTGTGGTTGACGTTGGATTCTGCCTGTAAACTTGGAGTAACTGAGACTCTTCGAGAAAATACAAATTCGTGGTTAAAATATCACAGATTAACTAATGTCTGGTTTCCTTGTGAGTGGAAGTGGAAAAACCATTCAGAGCAGGGTTAAAGGAAGCCGCCTGGCCTGGCTGAAGATGCAGCTGTCTGTGCTTTAACCGCCGTCTGCCGCTCTTCAGTGCAAATTTGGGTTGCTTGACTGTCGTTTAAAAGGTTTTTTTTTTTTTTAATTATTTAATTCAAGATTAGAAAACGTTAGCATTTTCTCAACATCCCATGTGTCTGGAGATTTCTCTCCTTGTACATTGTGAGCCATTCGCGGTCGTTGTTCGGGTTTGTTTAAGGCTCCTTGCACGACTTGTGCTGTGGCCTGTGCCTTCCCGGGATTGCTCATCAGAGAACAGCGCTTCAGATCCACCTCGTCCTCCAGCCGCCCTGAGACCCTGCAACACGGGTCCCTTCAACAACTGCTCTGGCTTTCCCCGCACAAACACCCTTCCTGCTCACTCAGCCACATCCTGTCGTCACAAAACAGGCTCCTGGCCCCCTCGCTGCTTCCCACGGGTGCTCCCGAGGAGGGCACATGCTGGCTTCACAGTTCTTGGCATAGATGGCGCTGGTTGGCAAAAGCAGGACGATAGTAATGAATCCGAGTCTGGGGTCCAGCAGCCTGGGCCCCACATGGGTGGCAGGTGGTGCGAGGCAGGCCGGGCCCACCTGGCCTGTCTTCCCAGCAGAGGTGTGACACCAGGTAGGATGACACAGGGGAGAGAGCAGGGACACGGACCAAGTGCCACACGCGAGCTGTTGTGACCCAGCCAGGAGAGGGATCGGCTTTCGGCTAACGCGGGCGTCAGTTCCTGCCGAAATGAGGAGGTGGGCTTGCCTGCCCTCCTGTGACCCGCTGGCTGGCCTTGCTTCCACACACCTGTGGACTTCCTTCCCAGGGACGGGCAGCACCCCGCATGGGAAGAGACGAGAAACTGTCTGCAATCCGTGGAGAGCCAGGTCTTCACTGCTGTTTTACATGACATTATTCACTCACTTACCAAAAACAAGGCATTACACACCTGTCTGTGCCACAGGTGTGTGCACTGTGGCCCCCAGGGTTCCTGCACCAGCCTCACCCCTTCTCACCCATCGCATCACATCCATCCGCTCACTAAAGCCAACATTGGTTGAGCCTTTTAAAAAATTTATTTCTTCATTGACAAATAAAAATCGTGTGCATTTGTCACGTCCAACATGATTCTTTGAACTATGCATGGGAGTGGGATGCCTGAGTCAAGCCACCTGCTGAGGTTCTGCTGTGTTCCCACCACTGTCCTAAGTCCCAGGATGGGGCTAAATTATAGGACCCAGACCCCAGAATCGCAGCCTCCTGTGGGGAGAGAAATGGATGTGTTCAACGGCCACACACACACACACACACAGTAGCCACAGAAATGGGTGGGGGCAGTGCTCACGTGGCCGGCCGTAGGTTCAGGCTGCAAGGTATGGGGGTGTGGTATGAGCAGGGGTGTGGAGGCAGAGGTGTGACGTGAGCAGGGGTGAGGAGGCAGGGGTGTGGTCTCAGCAGTGGTGAGGAGGCAGGGGTGTAATGTGAGCAGGGGTCTGACATGGGCAAGGGTGTGGAGGCAGGAGTCTGGCGTGGGCAGGGGTGACGAGGCAGAGGTATGATGTGAGAAGGGGGGTCTGACATAGGAAGAGGTGAGGAGGCAGGGGTGTGTTCTCAGCAGAGGTGTGGAGGCAGGGGTGTGGTGTGGCATGAACATGGGTATATAGACGGGTTTGGTGAGTAGAGGCATGGAGGCAGGGGTGTGGCATGGTGTGAACAGGGGTGTGACATTCGCAGGGGCTTGGTATGGCATGAACAGGGGTGTAGAGGCGGGGTGTGGTGTGAGCAGAGGCATGGAGGCAGGGGTGTGGTGTGGCATGAACAGGGGTATATAGGCAGGGGTTTGGTGAGTAGAGGCATGGAGGCAGTGGTGGTGTGAGCAGAGGCGTGGAGGCAGGGGTGTGGCGTGTATGACATTGGCAGGGGCGTGAACCAGGCCGGCGTACCTTCGAGAGGCAGCCGTTTCGTTAAAATACTGGGGAGTTTTCGTTTTCGCTCACCGCCGCTACACCTGCGCATTAGTTCCTGCAGTGTGATACCCGCCTTCTGGCTCGAGAGTAGAGTGTTGCGGATCTGAGTCCTGTGGTCTGAATCACTCCTTGACTGCCGAGTGTCCCGTGTGTGAAGTCGCTGTTCGTGAAGTACTTTTTCATTCCAGCGTGGCAGATTAACCTGAGAGAAATCGCTGCTGTTCTGCGTGATGGGCTTTCCGCCAGAAGTAGGCATCGGTTATTGCAGAGCTGTTTACCCAGACTTCTCCTAAGCTGCTTCTCCCTATTTTTCCTGCTCAGCTCGTGCGGATTCTGCGTGCGGATTCCAGGCTAACGCACGCGCTCCGCTCGGTGTAAGCATGTTCCGTGCCTTCCCGTGGGCCTGAGACACGCGTGTAAATCTGCGTGTGGAATGCTTGCTGAATGTCTAGTAAGTGTGCCGACTCGGTCATCGTGTGTGGCCGTTTGCAAGGTTCTTGAGACATCCTCGTGTTTCCAAGTGAACCTCTCAGGAGGTCCTGTGTAAAACAGCCTTTCAGTGCGCGGGACGGTGCCCGTCTCATGGCACGCACAGGCTGGCGCGGAAGCGTGGTTTTCACCGTCTGTGCTAGGGTGACGAGCAGAAGAAATCCGCCTGCTTTGTGTGTGCGCTGCCGTGAGCAGTGAGGCCGAGCGCCCGCCTGCCGGCCCCACGGGCTTCTCCCGCCCAGACTGTAGAGACAGACACAGCTTTGCCTGTTTTCACCAGGTGCTGGTCAGTGTGGATTTAGGATTTGGACAGTTTATTGTGTGTGGGAACAGATGCCTCCTCAGTCTGTGATTTGCTCTTCTTTTTTTATTGTGTGTTCTTATTTACAAATAGAGATTCCCTCCTTTTTATACATAATCAAATCCTCAGTCTCTTATTTCCATGGTTTCTACTCTAAGCCATCTGATATAATTTTGAAGGCAAATCACAATCCATGAATATAGTATACTTCCTTTTTTTTTTTTTAAGATTTATGTATTTATTTGAAAGGCAAAGTTATAGAGAAAGAGAAGGAGAGAGAGAGAGGGAGAGAGATCCTCCATCCGCTGGTTCACTCCCCAAATGACCACAGTAGCCAGGGCTGGGCTAGGCTGAAGCCAGGAGCCAGGAGCCTCCTCTGGATCCCTGACGCGGGTGCAGGGGCCTAAGCTCTTGCACCTTCCTCTGCTGCTTTCCCAGGCCACCTGCAGGGAGCTGGACCAGAAGCACAGCAGTGGAGACCCCACCCAGCACCCACGGGGGAGGCCGGCACCGCAGGCCGCGTTACCCCGCAGTGCCACAGCGCTGGCCCCGAATGTGTATTCCTTATAGTTTTATCAGTTTCTTTTACTTTTTGGCTTTGATTGTTACATATGTAAATGTGTATATATAATCCTTAGTCCACCTTCATCTGAGTCTGCTCTGCATGACAAGAAATCTAATTAAATTTTTCTTCAAAGAAGTGACTAGTTCCCTCTTTCTTTGCTCAGTCTTCTTTCTCTGTTAGTTCTGTACAGCTCCTTTTTTGTACAACTCTGTCATTTAGTCACACTGGTTCTGGGCCCGTGGTCCTGGTTCAAGGCTTCCCAGATCTGCGCTGGGCACCCTGCGGACACCCTCGCCGTCTGAGACGGAAGACTCAGTTTGCATCCAGTCCTGCAACTCTGGGTGCTCTGTGTCTCTGCTTCTCTTCTGCTCTCTGATTTTCCTTGGCTAATGCTGCTTATGTTTTCCAAATGAACTTCAAAATACCTTTAACCAGCCCCTCCCCCCCCCCCCCCCCGCACATAATTCTACTGTGGCCTTAATTGGCACAGTACTACTAAGCAATCTGTTACTAGTGGAGGAACTGACCTCTTTCCTATCACAGAGCCTGATCGCTGGCCAGTGCGTGCCAGGTCGTGTTTTACCACTCAGTGGCGCTTAGCGTTTTTCTGCATTTAGATCCTGGATGTGTTTTCTCCACCTGTTCTGTCGGCTGATAATTTTTGGTGCCTTGTGATGCTGATCTTACCTGGGTGGGTGGTGAGTCCAACTGGTGCGGAATCCGAAATCCCCAGGGTTTGCATTGTGTATACCCAGCCCTCTCACTGAACCCTTGGAAGTTTCTCTTGCCTTCTGTAGTGCACAGTCACAATGCACACCATGTGTCAACTATATAATGCCTACCTGTGTGTCAGTGTCCACTTTTAATATCTACCAACCAGTTTCACAGTTAGATGCCTTATTGCTTTGCCTCTCATGTCCTTCAGTTTCCATGTCTATGGAGTGTGCTGTGTGGCCAGCCATGACGAATGCTTTGGAGACTGGGTGTGGGGAGTGGTAGAAGACCTAGCTACCTGGGAGGAGGAGTCAGAAGATGAACACACACTCAAGATCGCTGCTGCGGGGACACAGGGAAATCGGGGAGAAAATCCCTGGTGGGCGGGTCTGTTTGGCTGCTGCTGGTACTGGGGATAGTTTGCCAGCGCTGAAATACCGGCTGCATCTCACACGTGGAAGTGGTGGGGATCGTGGTGATCCCAACATCAGCCTTGACCAGGGACTTGGGAAACAGGAGGAAAGACAAAGCAGCTACTTTACCTGCCCCTGTACCGCGTGCAGGACTGGGCTGTGGCATGGCAGGCATTGGTCTCCCTGCCGCCAGCTCTCCCACCTCCCCACCCCAGCATGCACAGCTGAGAGAGAGAGTGGGCACTGTGCTGGGAGCGCAGGAAGCAGACGGGAACCGGAGCCCACACAGTCCTGGAGACAAAGGGAGAGGCGAGGCAGCATGACCACCCGTGCAGAGTGCTCCAGCCGGCCCACAGCCCCACCCCCACCCACCCCACCCCGCCGCTGTCAGACAGAATGGAAAGTCCCCGTCAGCCGTGCCACACACCTGCTCAGAGCCAGCCTTCTGCTGAGGCCACGGGAGAGCCCCGGCACCTGCCTCAGCAGCCCTCACGCCGCCAGACATGGGGGCGCGTGGACGACCAAGGTGAGCACAAAGACAGCTGATCCTGCAGGAAGGGAGCTGCGGTCTGGGGAGCGAGAATTTAAAAGGAAATGACGATCCCCTGGCATCAGAAACCCTAGGAGGCTAGTTGTTAGATCCATAAAATGAAGCAGAGAGAGATGATCAGATGGAGAGTTCTTGGGAATTAAAGGGAAAAGTTTGCACAAATTAAAAGAATGTAATGGGCAGGTTCAGGACTGTGAAGACGTGGATAAAGACAGTGCTGACAGTAGAGATAAAACAGAAGAAACTGCAGGAGGTGAACACGGACATGAGAGCATCAAGCTTGAATGCAGGGGTGGGGCGGTGCTGTGGCGCAGCGGGTAAAGCCACCGCCTGTGACACCAGCATCCCAAATGGGCACCAGTTCAAGTCCCAGTTCCTCCACTTCCTATCCAGCTCCTGCTAATGGCCTAGGAAAGCAGCAGAGGATGGCCCAAGTGTTTGGGCCCCTGCACCCATGTGGGAGACCTGGAAGAAGCTCCTGGCTCCTGGAATCAGCCCGGCCCCGCCCTGGCTCCTGCAGCCTTTTGGGGAGTGAACCAGCGGATGGAAGACCTCTTGATATCTCTGTCTCCCCCTCCTTCCCTCCCTCCCTCCTTCCCTTTTTCTTTGTATAACTCTTTCAAATAAATAAATAAATCTTTAAAAAAATAATGAAGTGAGATGTAAAGATGAAAGAAGGGCCTAGAACATCCGAAATGGAGCAGGATCACCTGCACCAGAAGAGAAATGTGGCAGACTGCAGCCGTGCTGAGCAAGGACAGTGCACTGTGTGAAGACACAATGTCGGTGTTCCCTGAGGACAAGTCGTTCTGAGCCTGGACGCCTGTGTAAGACCTGGGCGTCCCCGGTCAGGCAGAAGGGGGCGTCTGTGGACAGCTTCTAGGCATGTAGGCCGTTTCCCTCTGAGAGAGGTTTTGAGAAAGTTACTCGAGGGTCTGCTCCAGAAGGAGAACCATGGAAGACTGCAAGAAGGCATTCATGTGTTCAGGGCTGAGGAAGTCCCCCTTTCCCGTAAAGTCTTCTCCTCCCGCAGGATCACACTCAGGCTCGGGATGCCCGTGCAGTACCTGCCTCCTGGCTTAAGTTGTGCGATGAACGGGGATGCACCAGGAGCCACAGTTTAGAGAGTTCTTCTAGGGGAGGGAGGGGTAAAGCGTTCACAAGCATTTTCTGATGTGAGTTTTTGACCGGACAGGCTTGGTCACGCTGTATGCACCTAGGACAGAGGTCGAGTTGCATTAACTGTCGACAGTTTTTGGGACACTTAAGGAGAGAGCCAGGAAGCATAACCGCCCAGAGTCTGGGCTTGGGAATCCGCCCCACTTCTCCCATCTCGGGACGTGGTGCAGGTGTTTCGCCAAACCCCAGTCTCCTTGTCTTTAAAGTGGGAAGATGATGACTCCCTCTGTTCTTGAAAAGATAATACGCCGTGTGCCGTTCAGAAGCGTGGCCCGGGAAGACTTTTTTCAGCATGTTATCATTAGTTCATCATAACAGTTTTGCAAATAGGAGGGAAGAGGGGAGAAAAAGTACCTGTTTTCTAGTGCCGTGAAGTGTTTAGATAGCTTCTGCGTAGTCCTGGTGGGCGTGTGGGTGAGACTGAGTAAGCCCTTGGTCCTCAACAGCGTCCTGGCGGCGGCGAGGGGCAGGTGGGAGGAGCGCGGGGGTATCTCTGGAGCTCCATCCTCTCGCTGCCCCCAGCTCTGGGTCTAACATTCCTGTTCTGTTCCAGGGTGACAGATACCCTCTTGCCTCTAAAGCGTGCCTTTGTGGGGTCCTCCTCCCGGGCAGGTTAGCACCCCGCCCCGCCCCTCCCTCTCCCCCTCTTCCGGCTCCCAGCGGCTGGGAAATAGGAAAGCCGCCAGGGGGGTCGGCGCTGACTTCCCCCCGGGTGGGGGTGGGGTGGGGGTGGGCTGGCAAATGTTGCCTGCGTATTGAACTGCGGTTGACATCTACAGTCTCAACCATGCTGTTTTCTCCACACTTCAGCAATCAGGACATCCAGCAAACCCATAAAAAACCAAACTAATAGCATGAATATTCAGTGACCTAGAATACTAATTATTGTCATGAATATTAATGCGATCGGACTTGCTTTTTCCTCTCCTCTTCCTCTCCCGTCCTCTTTCTCGCTCTCTCCCTCTCTCTCTTTTTCCACTCAGCCGGCTCTAAAGATGGGTCATAATGAGAGCATTTAAGAGGGAGCGCTCTCCGCCGTGACAGGGGCCCGGGTAATAAGGAGAGCTTGATTAACGCGGGGCACTTGGGGGAGAGACGAGAGGCTTCACGTGGCCTGTCGGGGGAGGCAATGAGGCACCGGCGGCTCTGTTGCTGCTCCCGGAGATTAATGAGGCCTAAGAGTGCATTAGGAACAGTGACAAAGGTTTGATCTAATGGGCTCAGTCATTTTTCCTTTGAGTGACAGACGCACAGAAGTAATTGGCTGTGCAGAATGGCAGCTCATTGGCGGTACTTAAGGATACATTATCCCCGTTGTGTGGCCCGCCGAGGCTGTTTATCAAAACTGCTCGCACTGCAGACGCCGAGTGGCTAAGCTGCTGTTACAGTGGTAATAGCTATTAAAAAAAAAAAAGAAAAAACAGCCCGGCATCAGATGAGATGAGATGCGCTGTTGTCTCATGGAAACAAAGTTTTTCTTTGTTTAGTTTCCAGTGGTCTAGGAAGCATTTTAATAACTCCGGAGCCCGCCCCGTGGGGTCTGCAGCCTGTGGCGACATCATAGCCCCCCCGCGGCACCCCGTCCATGCATCCCATGGCCTCCGTGCATGGCATCCAGTACTCTGAGGCAGACATGGGGTGGGTCTGCCCAGGGCCCGCGTGCCGCCGTGGTGGGTGCCTGGCCGAGGGGAGCCCCTCCGACTGCGCGTTACTTCTCAGAGAGAGCCCAGCCACCTAATCGGGTGGGCATCTGGCTGTTCTTCATTTTTAGAGCAGGACTGATGCTTTCCCAGTGTTCTCTTTGACCCAAATTTCAGGAAGTGAACTAAACCTGAAATGCAAAGACACTAAAAAGTCACGAGGAACAGGGTCCTATCAGAAAGTTCGTGGAAAACGAGTTGTTACGGAAAAGCAAGCGTGTATCTCAGAAAGTGGTTTTCACCAAAATAAACTCAGCATTGAATTCCTTCTCCTGGAGACTTTCCCACCCGATTCTTCGCAGTTTTCCCGGCTTCTCTAAGGAATGTTAGTTGCTCCTGGTTTCTCCCGCTGCGGTTTCTGCAGATTTGCATCACTCAGTCGTATGTGCTCCAAAGCTCAGACAGTTAGTTCTCTCTCTCTCTCTCTCTCTCTCTCTCTCTCTTATCCTCTTTGGGTCTCGTGGCCCAGGAAGCTACTTTTTCCTTAAGCAAAACGCTACTGAGTGTTTGCCATCGGGGAAGCACGAGCGTCGCCGGGTTTCTTTGCGGTCACGTTTGCCCTGTGATCGGTCGCTGGGGTTCGGCTCAGAAATAAATGAGATCTCAGTTCCGGTTTAAGGAAGCCTCTGCCATCATTTCAGCTTTAAACGGCCTGCTCTTTCCTTTAAGAACCGACAAAAGCAACTTGGTTCTTGATTTCGGTTAAAGACATGAGAGGGATGGCAGAGACACTGGGCCGTGTGTCTCCATGGCAACAGATGTGCCTAGAAGTAAATAAAAGTTGTGTTAGAAACTTACATTATTTTCCCCCTCTCAGACACCCATGCGTGGTGAATAGGGCTTCTGTTCAAATGATGCTCTGAGCCAGGGGCGTGGCCAGCAGGGGAGGAGCTGCGGGAACGGGGGGGGGGGCAGGAGGGGGGAGGCTGGGAAGGGTCCCAGCAGCCTTGCAGAAGGGAGCTGGTGGGCAGCCCACGGCCTCTGGTGGAACCTAAGCCTTGGGAAGGAGCTCTCTGCCTTTAGGTCCAGGCATGCGCCCTTCAGCCCTCTCTCCCCGCATCTCCAGGCCCCCAGCGGTGCCTGCCCTGGCCCTGTAAACACCGGGTCTTCCTGGATGAGCCCCTGCACAGCCCTCTCTCCCCGCATCTTCAGGGCCCCAGCGGTGCCTGCCCTGGCCCTGTAAACACCGGGCCTTCCTGAATGTGCGCCCTTCAGCCCTCTCTCCCCGCATCTCCAGGGCCCCAGCCGTGCCTGCCCTGGCCCTGTAAACACCGGGTCTTCCTGGATGAGCCCCTGCACAGCCCTCTCTCCCCGCATCTCCAGGGCCCCAGCGGTGCCTGCCCTGCCCTGTAAACACCGGGCCTTCCTGAATGTGCGCCCTTCAGCCCTCTCTCCCCACATCTCCAGGGCTCCAGCCGTGCCTGCCCTGCCCTGTAAACACCGGGCCTTCCTGAATGTGCGCCCTTCAGCCCTCTCTCCCCGCATCTCCAGGCCCCAGCGGTGCCTGCCCTGGCCCTGTAAACACCGGGCCTTCCTGGATGTGCCCCTGCACAGCCCTCTCTCCCCGCATCTCCAGGGCCCCAGTGGTGCCTGCCCTGCCCTGTAAACACCGGGCCTTCCTGGATGAGCCCCTGCATTCCTCGGGTCAGGTTTAATTTTTGGACCCAGCAGGCGGTTCACAACAGGTGATCATACAATAGAGCAGTTGTAACGACTTCCTGTGGAAACACCGCTTACCTGGATCTGAGGAACTGCTTGTTTCTGGAACGCCCCCCCCCCAATATCTTCGGACGGCGATTGACCCCAGAAAACCGAAGAAGCTGCGGAAAGGAAGCCGCGCTGTGGGCGCTGTCAGCAGGGTGCCCCGGACGCCTGTGCGCTGGGGAGCCACCCCTCGTACACACAGCAGTGTCCCCCGGGGAGACGGTAAAGCCCACAGCATCCTGACTGCCACACGGCAGCCTCACCCACGGTGTCAGCAGGCTGAGCGTGGGCGTCCCCCCGCGCCCCTTGACCCTGCGCTGCTGGAGTGAAAGGATTGTGTGAGGGCAGCAAAGAAGGAAGCGCCTCCGGGAGGCGGGGAGCCCGCGACTCCCCCACAGCAGAGCGGTCGGGTCAGCCTGAGTTTTGTGCAGAGAAGGCCCACGGCACGTACCGCGTGGAAGAGAACGTGCTGTTCACGTGGAACCGCTGCGCGGGAAATGAAGAGCCTGAACATCACACTCAGTTACTGCGAGTGCGGCCGGGGAGACCACGGACGAGGGCCTGGCGCCGCGCGCTCTGTGTCCTGCGAGGCGCACCTCCTGAGTGCTCCCTGCGAGTGCGGCCGGGGAGACCACGGACGAGGGCCTGGCGCCGCGCGCTCTGTGTCCTGCGAGACGCACCGCCTGAGTGCTGTCTGCGAGTGCGGCCGGGGAGACCACGGACGAGGGCCTGGCGCCGCGCGCTCTGTGTCCTGCGAGGCGCACCACCTGAGTGCTGTCTGCGAGTGCAGCCAGGGAGACCGAGTGCGGCCAGGGAGACCACGGACGAGGGCCTGGCGCCGCGCGCTCTGTGTCCTGCGAGGCGCACCACCTGAGTGCTGTCTGCGAGTGCAGCCAGGGAGACCGAGTGCGGCCAGGGAGACCACGGACGAGGGCCTGGCGCCGCGCGCTCTGTGTCGTGAGACACACCGCCTGAGTGCTGTCTGCGAGTGCGGCCGGGGAGACCACGGACCGGACGAGGGCCTGGCGCCGCGCGCTCTGTGTCTTGCGAGACGCACCGCCTGAGTGCTCTCGGGGTTTCGCTGCTGGAACAGACAGCCTCCTCGCGCTTACCACCATGTCGCCTAGGCCTTGTCCACGCAGCTCGCCCCAAGAAGTGGGTCGTGGCCAGGGAGGCACAGCAGTGGCCGCCCTGCCAGCACCCGCAGGACCTGTGGAGCGAGAGGAAAAGGCAGGCGTCACGTCCGCAGCCTTGGGTGGGAGCCGCGTCCCGGGGAAAAGTGGACTTTGTCTTGAGAGCACGTATTTAAGCCCACCGTCTGACGGACTGAAGGTTCGGTCACATCACACCCGCCCCCTGGGTAGAGCAGTGACTGTGGTAGGACGTAAGCCCACCGTCTGACGGACTGAAGGTTCAGTCACATCACACCCACCCCCCGGGTAGAGCAGTGACCACGGTAGGACGTAAGCCCACCGTCTGACGGACTGAAGGTTCAGTAACACCACACCCATCCCCCGGGTAGAGCAGTGACCACGGTAGGACGTAAGCCCACCGTCTGACGGACTGAAGGTTCGGTCACACCATACCCGCCCCCGGGTAGCGCAGTGACCACGGTAGGACGTAAGCCCACCGTCTGACGGACTGAAGGTTCGGTCACACCACACCCGCCCCCGGGTAGAGCAGTGACCACGGTGGGATGCACACAGTGCCTGCCTGTCGCACCGGGCCTGTCGTCGGGGAATGTCCGTCGTCCACCACCGGCACCGTGTCCCAAGCGCGTGGTTTCTTTTCTGTCTCTCCTTTTGTAAACTGTGGCTCTGATGATACTGGCACTGCTCGGGCCTTTGGAGTTTTGGAAGCCGGGGAGGGGAGGGGGTGTCTCTGACCTGGCCTCCGTGCAGGGCACCACACTGGTTGGCAGCAGGTGTTGAGCAAATGTGAAGTGATGCCGGCCCCAACGCCACAGAAACTCAAGACGGTGACAGGCACTTTGCAGGCGGAGAGGCTCCACTGCGAGAGAGGCGTAAGGAGAACACTCGGACTTTTTAGATTGTAAAGGCAAACAGAATCAGGAATATCACATTTTAAGCTTTTGCTAAAAAACTGTGGAGAGGAAACCCACTGCTGCTGAGATTAACAGCAGCTGAGATGTGCAGAGGCTGTGCCGCTCCCAGAGTGCTTTACATAATTTGATCATCATGTTAACCACATGAGGCACTTTATCATCATCATTATCAACATTTCCTTATTATTATTATTATTATTATTATTATTATTATTATATCCCTTTTACAAATTATGGGCTGGATTGTTTCAAAGCTACTCAGGTTCCACTTCTTTGAGCCACTACTTGTGAAGAAAACACATTAGCCCCATATATCAGGAGCCTGGAAGGCGTGAGAGCCGTCTCAGTAATGACCCTCCTGAGAACTTGTCCTAGGGACACCTGAAAGCAGAAGATGTCCATCGCAGTGTTGTTTACAGTGAGGAATCGTGGAGAACCGGAACTGTCCGGAAGCAGGGGCCCAGCAGCATAAATTGTCCACAGAAAATCAGTAAGATGTTAACACGGCTAAAATTACTCTGATTGTGTGGCAACACAAGAAAACGCTACGAAGCCACATTGAAGAAGGAAAACATAAAATAACATCTTTTCTGTTACAACTTAGAAAAATATATGCGTATGTGCAATAGAAACGTGGTTTGTTGAGATGGGATCTCAGTGGACTTGGTTTCAAGAAATCTGTAGAACAAAATAGGCTCTTATTTTTTCCTGAGCAGCATAAATGGAATAGAGGAAAAATCAGAATCAGATGAGCTGTTTTCACATTTTATGAAATAACCATAAACCATCCAATTCCAGGATTTTTTTAGAAAGATTTACTTATTTTATTTATTTGAAATGCAGAGCGACAGAGATTAGTTCCTGGTTCACTCCCCAGGTGGCCACAACAGCTGGGGCAGGGCCAGGCCAACGCCTGGAGTCAGAAGCTCCATCTTGGTATTGCCCATGGTGATAGGGACCCAGGCTCGTGGGCCATCTCCCTCTTCCTTCCCTGGCCCTTATCAGGGAACTGGACTGGAAGCAGAGCAGCCGGGACTCGAACCAACGCCCCACTGGGGGATGCCAGTATCCCAAGCAGTGACTTAACCTGCTGCACGCCCACCCCTGATTCCAGGATTTTGCTTCTAGAGCCTTGCCAGGAAGCTGTGCTCAATAGTAACTACACTTGTCATTGCAGCTGGGTCTGAACTGTGTATCTTGTTTCTTTCTCATAATGTGGAAAACGAAGTAATTCCTTAAAAAAAAAAGAAGAAGTGTAGTAAGCTGAGCGCCGTGAGATCGATTTCTCAGGAGCGGGTGTGGGGATTTGCACCCCCACCCCCCCAAACAGGGCCCTGGCTGCTGCGTCTTTAAGAAAGGATCCTCGGTGTGTGTCCTTGAAAACATCCCCGTGGCCTGAAATTCCGGTTGCCAGGGGGAGGGCAGATTTCCAATGCAAATACTGGAGCGAACGCCCCGCTCCCAGGCACTTTAATCATGTGCACCTCACTTTTTATGGTGGTGCTGTGCATTCCATTCTTTTTGGGTTCGTAATTAGAGGACGAACAGATGGCGAAGGCCTGGTGTCTTGGAAGAGATGTGACCACTCGAACGGCCCCCAGCATGCAGCTGTGAGTCCAGGGAGCCCGGCTGTCCCACCCGTGCCCGGGGCAGCCGGGGGCTGGTGGCAAGGCGAGATTTTTGCACCACAGGACCGTGGTGCGAGTGGGCCTGGACCTGAGGTCGCAGTCCTGAGATGTTCCTAAGGGGGAGGCCCCCAGAGCGGGAGGAGGAGTTCCTGTGAGTCAGGCTCTCCTTTGCCCCTGGTTTGTTACACAGTTGCAAAATGCGAGTGCCTGTGGTTGGGTGCTCAGAGTCCCCCTCCCAGTGGTGTGGAGCACTCCAGGGTGCTCTCTCTCTCTCGTCATCGCCTCCCTCGCTCCACGTCTCCTGCAGTCCTTCTCTCTTACTTAACTCGTCCTGGACCGGGTGCCGTTTTCCTAGCTAAGGCCTCTGATGGAAGTAAGTCGTCTTGGTACCGACAGACCTACACTGGCAGGTGCCGAGAACAAGAATTCTGTGTTTTAAAGGACTGATTGTTGACGAATCTTTATTTGAACGCTATGAAAAGCCATCATTTCAGAGAGCAATTTTTAAAAACCAGAGCTGTCTATTTTTAATGTAATAATCCTGTAGCTTAAAAGCGGGGATTCTGCCTTTGATGTCACTTGCTGGATGCGAGCGTTCTTGTTCAATAGAAAACCATCATCTATTCATGGTCATCTGAGATCAGTTCAGGCAACATACTGACACTCATTCAGACAGAAACGCCGTTTTCATTTTGAAATGCAAATTGCGTAAAGCAAAATAGCACATGGCGGAGGTAAGTACCTTTTTCAGATCAACTCGCACACTTCAGGGAGGGAAGTGGGGCTGCGATGACTCTCTGCAAGGGATCCGGCGCTTTCGACAAACGGCAGCGAGGGCTCCGCAAGGTGGCCCAGTGAGCGCGTGCATGTGCACGTCGAGGAGTTAACAGGCAGCACAGATTGGCATGGTGGTGCCCCCCGCCCCGCGTCCATCCGGACGCCCGCTGATCCGGGCCGGGGTCTCCCAGGAAGCGCTCCCTGAGTTCAGGAAGGGCCAGGTACTCAAACCCTGACATTAGTTCTGCTATTGGAGGGAAGACCCCAGGGCAGGCACCCGGTACGTCCTTGTGTGGCCGCCCCACTGAGCGGGGAAGGCCACCCTCCACACTTCCACCGGTCACTCTGTTTCTTTGCCCAGCCCAATTCTGTCTTTGACGCTTCCTGGCCGGATGTCAACCCATTCAAAGGACATCATGTTGTCAGCTCTTCAGAGGAAAATTTCATCGAAGGGGCAAACAAGGGGACTTTGAAAAGTTCCATGGAAAATGGAGTTAAAAAATATAAGTTTATTTTGGTGCCAGAAAAGCCAGAGACGCATCTCTCCATAGGAAGGGTCAAAGTGTATGGGAATGTGTTGCACGGATTTCAAACGTGCAAACCAAAATAAACTCATTTTTCAAAATTTCATTTTGCACAAATGTTTTGAAGGCTTCTGGTGCACGTGCCGATGGCAGAGTCCTGAGTCCTAGTGAGGTCACAGGTGACCAGCACTGCCATCGAGAGGCAGCAGGAGCCAGACCCCCGGGGCCCTGCCGCTGCCCCCTCTCCCCAAGCGGGAGTGGCCAGCATCTGATTTCCCATTCTCGAGTGAGTCTCCCCGCTGTTCCTGCCTGCGGAACGGGCGCCTGACAGCTGGGTCCCTTGCACTTAACTTCCTTTGCGCCACCTTCTGTGTGGCGTGGACGTCCCGCGGTGCACCGGGGGTCATCTCCAGGACGAGGCCGTTGGTTGTAGTGCTGTGCGTTCATGCACACCTGTGATTTCAGCCTGGCGGGACGTGAGATGAGAAGAGGAGCCTGGAGGGAGAAGAGTGCGTTGGGGTTTGAAATGTTTTATGAAAGCTTTCCGTCTGATGAGTTCCTGAGCGGCTGAGGTTGTCCTGGGACAGCGTAAGGTGGTATCTGTCCCCTCTCCCCTCCCTTCTGGAACAAGCTGGGTCTGAAGCCAGAGTTGAAATGGATCCGCGGCGTCGTGGGTCTTTCCCATGCCTTCCCCAAGGTGCTCTGCCTGCCCGTCCTGCTTCCTTTCGGCTCTTGTGTTGCTCTGCCTTGCATTTGGGCCACCTGTGCGCCTGTCGGCTGTCTCCCTGGGCTGCACTGCAGGTTCCCTAAGGACAGAACAGCTGGGGCTCCATGCAGTGATCCAAGGAGCTGGCAGGCACGGGGCAGGGCCTGGTTGTGCCACTTTTGAGCGAGCAAGCCAGCCTGCCCCACTGGCTTGTGTGGCAAGACTCCTGGGTCGGGATGGGACCTGATGACTGTGGCTGCCAGGACATTAGCACTGTCCGTCGTGTGCCGTTAGAGTGGGGTCCCCAGCACACACCTCGGCTTACGTTACAGGAGGAGAGCCCTGGGCTGCAGGACCCCAGCCTTTTACAACGGGGTGCAAGCAAGCATGGGCGACCTCGGGCACTAGCTTTGACAGGCCCACCCCTTCACTGTCCCTGCCACCCAAGTCTGTTCACTGTGTGCGTGTCCCTGCAGAGACAAGGCAGGATAGGGGGTGTCCTTGCCCACGCGCACTGGACACATGTGCCCGCAGTGGGCACAGGGATGTGCCAGTAGGCCGCAGAGAGGGAGGGAGCGGGAAAGGCACAAGATGGGAAGTACCTGCCCTCCCAAGGCCACGGGCTGTGCTCATCCCTGAGGGAGGCAGGTGTCCCCTTGGCGCCTGTGACCAGGGACTCCTTTGTACGGATTGATTGATTTATGTGAAGGGCAGAGCAACAGAGGAAATAACAAGCACGAGACTTCGCATCTGCTGGTTCACTCTCCAGACGACCCCAGAAGCCAGGAGCCTGGACCTCCATGCAGGCCTCTCACCTGGGTGGCAGGGATCCAAGCACTTGGACCGTCTCCCACTGCTTTCCCAGGCGCATTAGCAGGGAGCTGGATCAGAAGTGGTGGAGCTAGGCCGGCGCCGCGGCTCACTAGGCTAATCCTCCGCCTTGCGGCACCGGCACACCAGGTTCTAGTCCCGGTCAGGGCGACGGATTCTGTCCCGGTTGCCCCTCTTCCAGGCCAGCTCTCTGCTGTGGCCAGGGAGTGCAGTGGAGGATGGCCCAAGTGCTTGGGCCCTGCACCCCATGGGGGACCAGGATAAGTACCTAGCTCCTGCCATCGGATCAGCACGGCCATTGGAGGGTGAACCAACGGCAAAGGAAGACCTTTCTCTGTTTCTCTCTCTCACTATCCACTCTGCCTGTCAGAAATAATAATAATAATAATAATAAAAAAAGAAGTGGTGGAGCTGAGCCTTGAACCGGGCTCTGATGCAGGATGCCAGTGTTGCAAGTGTGTGCTTACCCCCGGGCCACAATGCTGCGTGCCATGAGCCATCTCGTTCTTCGGATGGCTGGGTGGCAAGAGGTCAGGGGTGGTCTTGCAGCCACCAGCTTTAGGCCTAAGAACTTGATACAGCAGCACCAGCGCTAGGTGTCCTCATGGACTGTTGAGGCTGTAGGTGTCAGCTCCCCAGCTCTTGGGCCTGAAGGACGGGCAAGGAGGGCTCTGCCCGCCCAGGCAGGCTGCTTGGAGCAGCGCGAGGCCCTTCAGGCTGGCCGAGCCGGTGTTTGGCTCTGTGGTTGGGTCCGTGGTTAGGCACGCTCGCACCTCCCGTGGTCTGGATGTCGAGCTCCTCGTGTCTCGGAACGTCGGATAAAGTCGCCCACTTGTTTCATGAGTGCGAACTCCAGATCGTGAGCCCTAATTAACAGCTCATCCACATGGAATGAATTACCGTTCAGTGAAAGATGCCGCCCTCTCAGTGCTTTGCGAGAGAGCGCCAAGTGATTTCAGACGCAGCATCAAGGTGTTTTCAAGTGTTGAGACCTCCCGAGGGGCACCACAGAGCAGACACCGCTGGATGCCTGCTCACAAAAACTGCAAGCAAGGTCGCGGTCCAAGGCCGCTCGGTGACACTCGTGCGGCAGCAGAAGCAGGACTGCACGTGAGCTTTGGTTGATGTGTGTGGGTAAAGCAGCGGAAACTGGCGCTGTGCGCGCTTCCTGAAGGCGTTCGCTCAACACCTGGCGGCCGCTGCTGCCTCTGGCTGATAGACTCAGAGTAGAAAGTGTGGCCTCTGGCCGGGTCCACTCTCACTTGGGCCGAGACGCCTCACGGGCCCGCGAAGCCACAGTGGCCGCCCCACGGGGCCCTGACTGTGGACCACAGGTCTGCCTCCGAGTTAAAATGTGTGTCTTGTTGCCTTCACAAATGAAGGCAAACACCTGTTTTGGGATCCAGGCATTGCAAATTTGGGGCAGAAGGAATATTTCTTGCCCTTCACAATTTTTTTTCTTAGTTTTTGGTCCTTACAGAAAGTAGTTAGCAGATGAAAAACAGAGTGGTAGGAGTATACAAGGAGCCTTCAGAAAGGTCACGGAAAATACGGTGGTTTTGTTCTTTATTTGAGAGGCAGAAGATAGAACTCGCCCAGATTCCCACAGTGACGCAGGCTGGGCAGGGCCAAAGCCAGGAGCCGGGAACTCAGGCCAGGTCTTCCACGTGGGCGGCAGGGACTCAAGTATTAGAGCCCTCACCTGCTGCCTGCCAGAGCGCCCGTCAGCAGGAAGCTGGAGTCGGGAGCGGAACCAGGACTCGAACCCAGCCCTCCTGGACCCAGAGCCTGCCTGCGTTAGCTCTTACCTGCATTTTCCATGGACGTTTTGAAGTATCCTCGGATATTAAAAAAGCGATATACTCACAAGAAAGTCAGAATTGTTTTTGTGTCTGCAATGGGGAATCGTCTCGTGGATATTTTGAGAAAGGGCTGTACCTGGGCCACCAGTATCCCAGTGCACTGGGCTTGAAGTTTTACTTGACAAACAGCTAGAAACCGGAAGACCGTTGGGCCAGCAGCGCCATCCCGCCACCTGCCCATAGCGTGTCCCCTTGTGGGCGTCTCCCCAGTCCATTTGCAGCAACGCCACCTTTGGTCTCCGCCTGGACATCCTGTGTGCGCGCCGTCTGGACCGCAGGCCGATGGGGGTCTTTCCGGCATGTGGACGCTTACTGCTGGAGTTGTGCTATGAAAGGCTGTGACAGAGGCACTGAGATAACCTAAGGAAGTAGTTCCAGGAGGCCTCTAGACTGGTTGTCCTCGGAGCACCACTCTGGAGAGAATGCGCACGGGAGGTGGCACTGCGAGTGAGGTGTCGGACGGACGGGCACAGGGCAGGGCATCTCAGTTTTGCAGGTGTTTGGACCCTGTGGGCCTTGGCATCTGAGCACAGGACAGTCCCCCCGCAGGCAGGACGGGCCCGGGTGCCTGGTGTGGGGGTGTGTGGGGGTGGGCTCCGCACGGTGACTTGTCTCGCCCTGCCCACATGGAGTTCTCACTGTCCCCCCTTTCCTTTTTCCATAAACTCATCAGCCGTGGCCCGAGCCTCTGTCAGCCAGGAAGTCTTGGGCCAGGACGGGGTCAGGCCAGGAAGCCCAGGAGCTGCCTGGGGAGGCGCCTCTCCCTGAATTCAGCTCTGAAAGGGGGTTGTGTGGGCCCCAGTGGGGAGAAGCCCAGGGCACATCGCACACCCCGGGACTGGCAGGAGCGGTGCTAGGACCACCTGCGGGCCCAGGGCGCACCGCAGACCCCGGGACTGGCAGGAGCGGTGCTAGGACCACCTGCGGGCCCAGGGCGCACCGCAGACCCCGGGACTGGCAGGAGCGGTGCTAGGACCACCTGCGGGCCCAGGGCGCACCGCAGACCCCGGGACTGGCAGGAGCGGTGCTAGGACCACCTGCAGGCCCAGAGGGCTGAGGAACCAGAGCGAGGCCAGAGCAAGCCCCCAGCAGAGAGGCGCAGCCAGCCCCAGGTGACGCCCACGGAGGGCCCAGGAGTAAGCGCGTGAGCTCCCTCTCCCACCGCCTTCCTACCCCTGCTCTGCTCGCCATTGGTTGAGCCCAGGAGAAGCCAGAAGGTGCTGGACACAGGTGCCCGCCCAGAGGGGAGTGGGCAGAAAAGGGATGCACAGGGACCCAGCGGACACAGGCTGCAGGCGGAGCCCCAGCTACAGGGCAGCGGGGGGGGGCCCACTCCCCAGGGGACACCGCGGCCATGGGTCCGAGTACCTTGGTGCCAGAGTTCAGCACCGGAGTGGCCCCGGGGGTGGCGTGGGGGGAATCCCAGGAGGAGCTCGTGTGTTCCCCTCGCTGACCCCGAGGAGGGACTGTCATTTGGGGCTCAGGGTGGTTCCCTGCCTTCCCAGGGTTTGGGGCACACCCAGGTCCTAAAGCTGAGCTCCCAGATATGAGGTGGGGGGGTCCTAGAGGAGAAGACAGAGGGTGCAGCCCTGGGACTCCGGCCGCAGCCCGGGGCCCTCCCGCCAGGCGCCTCTGACAGCCGTGGGCGGCTGCTCAGGCGCTTTGGTTCCGGTTACGTCTCGCGTGCCGGTTTTTCCGCACAAATTGCCTGGGGATCTTACAGGCACGTGCTGGGTGGGCCTGGGACTCTGCGTTTCTGCCTCACTCCCCGGCAGTGCTGCGGCTGTGGGTCCGAGGGAGGTCCCTGGCCAGTTTTCTTCCCTTCCTTGGGTATGTTCCTGGCTCTTGTCTGCGGGCAGGCAGGCTGCTTAGGACCGGACTCCTCCTGGCATCCGAAGCGTCCCAGTTAAAGGAGCGCGTCCGTGTTCAGAGCACACGCCCCTCACCTGCTGCACCTGGTCCTCGCTGGGCGCTCGCCTGCTGCCCCTCTCTGACTGAATTTGCGCCTGCCTTGTGCCGCACGGGATCGCGCCACGCTCGCTCTGGTTCCTCCCCCAGCCGCGGCCTTGGTCAGCCGAGTGCTTTCCCAGCCCCCACGCATCACAGTCTTTCTGTATTTCGAAGTTTCTGGTTTTTTAAAAGCTCCTTAGGAAATTTGGTCATCGGGCAGGCTTGGCAACCACTGATGTAGGCTGTGTGTTTAAGATCTTGTACCATTAGAGCCTCGTGTGAGAAACAGCTGAGAGCGTAGTTGGTCTGGAACGGCAACTGTCAGAGGAAAGTTTAAAACAACCCTGAACCTCTGGGGATCCGCCCCCGGAGCCAGCAGACTCGGTCCACGGCAGCGAGGTGGGCCTGGCGGAGCCGCCGAGAAAGGCACTTCGTTATGTTTTTGAGTCTGCAATTGGCGTGGCCGGATAATAATTCACCGTGATGTTGAGCAACTGACTCAAATCATTAAGTACACAACGGAATCGTTTTTCATCGCCGCGAGAAAGCTGCTCAGGTTGTTCCTCTGCTGGGTCCGTTCAAGGTTAAAGGCAGACTTACCTGGTGCGCGGCCTGCGTTTCTGTGTTGATTTGTGTAGATCGTAAAGTGTGGCTGCACCGTGAGGTGGCAAGCGTTTTCGGTTGCCCCGGACGTGTGGGCTCCCCAGCGCCCACCAGAGGGGCCTGCCTGATGCTAGCTGACCCGTCATTTTGTCTTCACCTCCGCGCGACCCACAGGTTGCAGCTGGCCACGCGTCTCTGCAGGATCGCCTGCGCACAGTCGGAAGGGCCAGCTTCCTTGCCGTCGCTTTGCCGTGCGCCAGCCGCTGTGCCCTCCCAGGTCCTGGCCCTGGGCCGCGTAGGCAGGTGCTCAGGGACGTTGCGGGCCGGCGTGCAGCTCTCAGGACTGCGTGGAGCCGGCTTCTGCAGCCTGCAGTCCGCCGTGGTGTTCACCCAACTTGTTTATTCCTAGGGAATGTCTCTAGTGCGCCGGGGTCTCAGCTGGCGAGCGGCATCAGCCTGGTCTCCTTCAACAGCCGGCCCGACGGCATGCACCAGCGCTCCTACTCCGTCTCCAGTGCCGACCAGTGGAGCGAGGCTACGGTCATTGCCAACTCGGCCATCAGCAGTGGTAAGAGGGGCACAGCCCCACGGACCGCGGCCACTCCAGGGCCCTCTTGCGAGCTGGCGGCAGGATGTGCTGTCTGAGCTGTCCACGCCCCACGTGAGTGTGGCGCCCAGGCCGGTCCCCGCGGCAGGGCACGTGCACGTCGCGCCCATCCCTTGCGGAGCGTGCTGTCCTTGCCAGGCCGTCCCACCGTGTCACCTCATCTGTTCCTCTTGGGTGCAAGGAGTACATGTTCACACCACCACCAGCCCCAGCCCCATTTGACAGATTTGGAAACTGAGGCCACAGACAGGGCAAGTGGCTTTACCCAGGGCCAGTTGAAAGGAAAGGGAGGTGGCAGAGCTGAGAAAAAAAGTCAGGTTTGAAGCCCTGCACAGCGTGGCCTCCCCTACTCTGTTCTCAGCCTTTAGGGTCGGCTCACCTCGTTGGGAGGCTGGATGGGATTGGATTGTAGGGCGGGGGTCCCTCTGTAATCCCCAGTCCTCGACTCCCTTGAGGAACGCCCCCTTCTTGGGGGCCAGCTGTGCCCCCAGAACCTCTCCTGGCTCCGTGTGGGAGGCTGCAGTGTGCTTTGCCTGTGGCACGGTAGCCACGTTCGCCCACTCTTGCACGTAATCTGTGAGACAGGGTTTCAGAGTGATTTTAGCGTAATTTGTTCTAATTAAAAGATCCCACGTCAGGCCTTCCCCGAAGACCCCACAGCGGCTGCAGCAGGGACGTGAGCTTGGGGAAACCCCGTCCCTATTTCTGATTACATGGCACCCCCGGCACGCGGGTCCACGTGGACCCTGTCTGCATGGGCATGGCGGGGAGGGGCGGGGTCAGAGGGTGCCTTGGCCCTGGAGCGTGGACACACGCAGCCTTGCTGTACCCAGGCCCAGCCACGCCCACTTCCCACCCCAGCTCCCTTCATTTGGGCTCTGCAAGGACCTCAGGGCCTTCTGCCTCTCCTCGGGCACCTGCAGGAGGAGGTTCAGGGCGTGAGCACAGCCCCTCCCCCTGCTCCACCAGCCCCTGGGCGCCCCCACGCTGGCATAGTCGTCAGGCGCCGCACAGGGGACCCCTGGGTGCCCCCACGCTGGCATAGTCGTCAGGTACCACACAGGGGACCCCTGGGCGCCCCCACGCTGGCATAGTCGTCAGGCGCCGCACAGGGGACCCCTGGGAGCCCCCACGCTGGCATAGTCGTAGGTACCACACAGGGGACCCCTGGGCGCCCCCACGCTGGCATAGTCGTCAGGTACCACACAGGGGACCCCTGGGCGCCCCCACGCTGGCATAGTCGTCAGGCGCCGCACAGGGGACCCCTGGGAGCCCCCACGCTGGCATAGTCGTCAGGTACCACACAGGGGACCCCTGGGCACCCCCCACACTGGCATAGTCGTCAGGCGCCGCACAGGAGACCCCTGGGCACCTCCACGCTGGCATAGTCGTCAGGTACCACACAGGGGACCCCTGGGCACCCCCCACGCTGGCATAGTCGTCAGGTACCGCACAGGAGACCCCTGGGCGCCTCCACGCTGGCATAGTCAGGAGCTGCACGGGGGACCCCTGGGAGCCCCCACGCTGGCATAGTTGTCAGGCGCTGCACAGGGGACCCCTGGGTGCCCCCCATGCTGGCATAGTCAGGAGCTGCACAGGGGACCGCTGGGCACCCCACGCTGGCATAGTCGTCAGGTCTCGCACAGGGGACCCCTGGGTGCCCCCTCGCTGGCATAGTCGTCAGGTCTTGCACAGGGGACCCCTGGGAGCCCCCACGTTGGCATAGTCATCAGGCACCACACAGGGGACCCCTGGGCGCCCCCACGCTGGCATAGTCGTCAGGCACCACACAGGGGACCCCTGGGCGCCCCCACACTGGCATAGTCGTCAGGTCTTGCACAGGGGACCGCTGGGCGCCCCCACGCTGGCATAGTCGTCAGGCACCACACAGGGGACCCCTGGGCGCCCCCACGCTGGCATAGTCGTCAGGCGCCACACAGGGGACCCCTGGGCGCCCCCACGCTGGCATAGTCGTCAGGTACCACACAGGGGACCCCTGGGCACCCCCCACGCTGGCATAGTCGTCAGGCGCCGCACAGGGGACCCCTGGGCGCCCCCACGCTGGCATAGTCGTCAGGCGCCACACAGGGGACCCCTGGGCGCCCCCACGCTGGCATAGTCGTCAGGCGCCGCACAGGGGACCCCTGGGCGCCCCCACGCTGGCATAGTCGTCAGGCGCCACACAGGGGACCCCTGGGCGCCCCCACGCTGGCATAGTCGTCAGGCGCCGCACAGGGGACACGCGTCTTACATCACCGAGTGTCTGCATCTCCACCCTGGTGGCTCTCGTTAGGTGGAGCAGGTAGCTCACGTACTCGATTCCGTCATTCAAGGCCCCGTCTGTCCGCGATGCCTTCTGTTCTACCGCCTCCCCGTGGGGGCGACCTCCCATAGCCGCCACGCTGCAGCGGTGTGGGGCTGCAAGCAGGCCCCCCAGGGCCTGTTGTGTAGACGCAGCCAGGGCCCTGCCTTGCCGAGCAGCTCCTCCTCGGGTGACATCAGGGCTCTGAGCAGAGGGACAGCGTTTGGCTGCTGCTCCTTGTCTGCTGCAGGAGTGGCATCTGGGGATTAAAGAGCAAGTGCCTGAGAGAGGCCGTCACTTAGATCTCAGCCTCCCCCCAGGATGTGTGTGTGAGGGTGTGTTTCAGTTGCACACACACACACACAGTCAGATATAGTTAGGTATCTGAGAAGCAGAGATGAGAGAAAGAAGCCAGTGGAGATCCCCCATTCCTCGGTTCACCCTCCGAATGCCGGCACCACCCGTGCCTCGGGGGCCTTGGCCCAGAGCTGGGAACTCGGGCCGGGCTCCCACGGCAGTGGAGGGAACCCGGTACTTGCGCCATCACTGCTGCGACCCCGGGTCTACATCCGCAGGAAGCTGGGAGCAGGAGCCAGGAATGCACGCACGCACTCCTGTGTGGGCTGCAGGCGTCCTAGCGCATCCTCGCCGCTAGAGGCCAGACGCCTGCCCGCGTAGGAAAGGCGTTGCAGGAGCACAGAAATCGAGATGCATTCTGTACGTGGCTTCCTTTTTACACGGTTCTCTCTCTCTCTCTCTCTCTCTGATAAAAGATTTTCTACATGACTTTCCCTCCCCCTAACAGCTCTCTCTGCTTGGTTACACGCGTGTGCGGTAGACACTTCCATGCACCCAGATCATGAGACTCCGTTCTTTGCAGCCCCTTGGTCTGGTTGGAAGTCTCCACCCACGCGTGGGCCTGGACGTGCCTATGTGCACAGGACCCAGGTCGCCAGCGCATGAATGCTGTTTCCAGTTGGCAAAGCAATTTCTTAGACGTTAACGCACTTGGGTGTCTGCTAAGGACCGGTCTGCTCCCTGATCACAAGGCTCAAGCTTTGACACAGGAGACGAGAAACACGGGGGTGTGTGCGCCTGGGTGTCGGCTGCTGCGGCACAGGGCCGGGCGGCGCTGGGAACCCCGGGGCTGGGCTGTGCAGGTCGTTGGAGGACTGATAAAGAGTTAATCAGGGAAATCTTCCCAAGGAGAACCAAACTTGAGCAGTGCTCGAAGAACGAGATGGAGTGTGTGTGTGTGTGTGTGTGTGTGTGTGTGTGAGCGCGCGCGCGAAACAGCAGGAGGAAGTTATTATAAGCATTGGGGCAATTTGGACAAAGGCTGGGAGAGGAGGAGAAGGGAAGGCAGAGCAGCCGAGGAGCCACCGCGAAGTGAAAGGTCTTGGTCGGGTGCAGCACAATGAGGAGCCACGAGGGAAGAGAGGAGCCCGGAGAGGCCCCGGCCGCCGGCTAATGAGCTGCCGGTTCTGAGGCTGGGAGCTCACGTTGAAAGGCAGCGATTCGGGAAGGCGGCAGGACGGTGCGGGACGATTCCCACACTTGGCGGGATCTTCCTTGATGCCTTGCTTTCTGGATCCGAGAGCTGATCTTTGCGGAGGGCGCCGTGTGCGTGCCCCGCTTTGACACTCCGGGAGCTGCTACTGGCGCCGTTGTCAGATGGGGAGGCTGCGTCCCAAGTCAGCGTCCTCACAAGGGCCAGGATCCAAACCCAGAGTCTGATTCCGGGTCCCAGCCTTGCGTCACTGCCTCTGGGACCCGCAGCCGCAGCAGCCGTGTGGGGCGGCTGCTTGGAAATGCAAGCTCTCGGGCCCCACTCTGGACTTAGCGAATCCGGAACTCAGGCACCAGCAGCCTGGGCGCGAACAAGCCGTCCCCGGGAGGCTGTTGCTTGCTGAAGCCTGAGGACCCACGGCCCTGCTTCCCCGTGGCGGCCGACTGCCTCTGGGAACCCGTAACGTGCAGCACCCCAGGCTCCACCCACACCTGCCGGACACGCCCCCTGCCTGCGTGGGTGATCCGTGGAGTGGCCAGGCCCCGGCGATTTTTAGTGAACACCAGGGTATGTACGGAGTCTCACGGGTGGCTTCAAGAATGGATTTCGTGACCCTGCCTTTGGCCTCGGCATTCCCTGGACTGAGGACTGCCTGTCACCCTGCTTCTTTTTATGTTGCAGTTGATATAAGCCCCGCCCCTTTGGAAGGTCCTGTTTTCTCTGCCCCCCAGTCTCTGGTTTGGGCTTTGGACCCAGGAGAGCTTAATTTGGGCCAGAGGCAGGGCATGGGGGGAACTCTGCAGCCTTTGAGCCCAGAGACCCCTGCGCCGGCAAACAGGCCCACCCCCTTGGAGAACGTGACACCAACAGCAACACTGGGATTTAATCTTTGTCTGCCCCCGCCCCGTCTCACCCACCCCTACGGGAGACTCTGGCTGCAGAGAACTTGGCCCAAGTCTTCCCCTCTTGGCACCCCAGGTTTCTGCTCCTGAGCTGCAGGGGGCAGAATACAAAACAGCAGCTGCGGGTTCAGTGCTGGGCAGAAGCAAAGAATCGGACCCGCGAAATGGATCTCCCCACCCCTGCCAGCCTCCGCTTCGTGGCTGTGACCGTGGTGAGGTTTTACATCAAGGACCCGAGGTTTAAAATTAAATGTCTAATATAATTTGGCATTGCTAACATGAGACCCCGCGTTTGCCCTTAGAGGAAATGCAGACAGCTCCGTCCAGGCTTTGAAATTGCCGTCTGCCGGCTCGCGAGCCGCTCGGAGGACTGGATCCCCCCCGGACCAACTACCACATGCTGCTCCGTGTAATTTTTTAAACGCAGGGACATATTCATCTTGAGCGTCTGCACTGAGAAAGGCTGTTCCAGTAGTACATGAAAAATTAATTTTTTTTACATCTTTTCTCACCCTCCTAAGTGTTTGACAGAAGTAATTTTTGCAGCTAGAGAGAATAAAAACTGGCGGCTGTAAATCCCCATCCTGGAACCTCTTGTGTGGATTCTTTATGGAGGCGGAATTGATCTCCGTGTCAGATCCTGTTGTGGCTTAAACTGTTTGTCACCGTAACGGCAGCCCTGAGCCCGTGAGCCCCGACCTGTAATCCTGGGAGAAAGCAATCGGTGTCTGCAGTCAATGGAGGGGCAGCTTTGCCGTATTGACAGATTCAGAACAATTATCTCTGCAACAACTATTGGCCGAGGGTTTTCTCGAATCTTATCGGAAGCCTATACATTCCTTTGATTATTAATCATTTTCTCTGCAGGTAATCTTTCCTCGAGGAGTTAGCCGTGAGTTAGCGGTAGCCTGGGCTGCAGGGACCCCGTGTGCGAGTGGGGGAAGAGGCGCTGGCTGGCGGGGCGGGGCCGACTGGGTTGTCATGTCTCACCCCTGGGAAAGATGCGTCTGCGCTGCGAGCCAAGGCCGTCGCCGGGGACCCTGCGCGTTTGCCCGCCTCGCCTGAGCAACTGGGCGAGCCTGGCCGTCCCCTCGCGCCCCCGCCCCGCTGTCTGCCCCGGGTCCCAGCCTTGGCTCAGGGCCCTGGCTGCCTCTGGAGCAGCACACACAGGCCCGCCCCCTGGCTGTCAGGGTGTTATGATGGCTCCACCCCTTCCCCCGATTGCTTCGGTCCCGCAGTTTGTCTTCTGCCACGCGGCCTGGCCGCGGTGGTTAATGCTGCGTTTCTTCCCGCGACCCTGGAGTGTCGCCCCGGCTCAGCCTCCCCGGGCAGGTGGGCCTCACATCTGTGTGTGCGCGCCTGTGCTCTCGCGGTGTCTGTTTGTCCCTGTTCCCTTCTAACCGTTGAATCACACGTGTCTTCCTACGGGGTCCGTGGCTACCAGGCAGCCAGCGCTGAATTGGAAGTGCTGGAGTTTTTGTCTAACCTGACATTCTCGTTGCCACCGCAGAGATTCTTTGCAAGGCTGCTTTGGTGGCGGTGGTTAGAGATGTGAGTTGCAGATTTGGTCCGTGCTGCGCCTCCTTGCTTTTCTTCCCAGGGACATCAGGCCAGAACTTGAGTGTCCTCCTTCACTCTGCGGACGTTATACCGACAATTTCTGCACGTGACCAGCAGGTGGTGATAGTGGGCCCCCACCAGTCTGACCCCCCCGGGGGCTGAAGGGAGGTTTTAGTTCCCCGGGAGGAGGAGAAGGCAGGGTCCACTGCCTCTGCTGCCCCGGGCTTCAGTTCAGTGCCCGTTCCCGGACAATGGTTCTCCCCACCGCTAACTGAGGTTCCCAGGGGCCGCGAGACTGCCACCACGCTCCGGACAATCGGCAGAAGCTTCGAGCCGGCTCGTTCTGATTCTAAAGCTGTCTGTCTCCCGCCACCCCTGCCCCTTGCTGTTTCTTCAAAGGAACGAGGGACGCTCAGCATCAAACATCGTGTCATAAAGATTATTTGTCTTTTTACGGCGCTTGCTTTTTTAGGGGAGCACACTAGATAATACAGACTCAGGGACCCCGAGTTGCCTTTACCAATTCTTCCCCGCCGGGGCCCCAGGCTCTCATCTCTCAAAGCTGGCCACTCCCCGCCCCAGCCGCCGGGGGTCTCTCTGCTCCCCAGGCTGGCCGGCCTAATTAAAAGGACGACCCCGGCTCCCTTCTCTGCTCGGAGCCTGCTTCCCTCTCTCTGCATGTGGCCGAGAGAAAGCAGAAGCTTCCCGGGGTAGCCGGCCACAGGGGGGGAAAGGTGCGTTTTTTTTTTTCCTCGGGATCAGAACGCTGTAACTTTGTACTTTGTCTCCTTGGCTGCTTGCAGGCAGCTATTTCCAGCAGTGGCTGCTGACCCGGGCCAGGCAGAGGATGGGCAGAGGCGGCTCTTGTGATCAGAGCGGGAAGCAGTGGGTTTCCTGCCTGCGGCCACTGATCCTCCCTTCGCCGCCAGGCAAAAATCTAGAGACGGTTTGAAACCCGTGGTAGCAAAGGGTGCTGCTGCCGAGACTCGCAGCCCCACTGGGCCCCAGCGTGCTCGTCCCAAGCAGTGGTTCTCAACCAGGGGCAACTTTGTCATCTCCTGCCCCAGCCTCCCCCCCCCCCAACCCCTGGCCATTTGGCTGTCAGCCTGGAGAGGGAGGGGCCGTGCCAGGGCCCAGCAGGCTGCCAAGTGCCCCCTACAGCATGGCCCGAGCATCAGCAGTGACCTAGACGTGCAGACCCTGGTCCTGGGCCCCCTCCCCAGGCAGAAGAGCGGCCTCATTGGAGAGAGTCACCGCGGTCAGTCCAGGCACTGGCTGGTGGTCCACAGCGCGCTCGCAGCAGGCTCCCCCACCACCACCGAGGCACAGGACGTGGAGCGTGGCCAGCTCAGCAGTGTCCCTCGGTGGCATTCACTGGAAACTCGCCACTTGCCGGGCTCAGGGGCAGGGGATAGTAGGACTGCCCAGCCCCCGTTTCAGACGAGGAAGCGGCGGCCGAGGGCGACCTCGCCAGTACCGCTCCACGTGTCTGGCTGCCCTGTGTGCGAGGCCGTGGTGTGAGGATGTCAGAGAGCACTGGGGCCTGAGGTCTGATTCCTAAGGCCTAGGACAGGATCCAGCACTGGAACGTACTCTGTGGATTTAAACCACCCTTGGAGAGGGCCGTGGTTGTGAGCGTGAAGGCTGCTCACGAGCTGAGAGATCTGCCCCCCGCTGGGAAAATCCTCACAGCGGGGCCCCAGAGCTAGAGGTTGGAGGAAGGATAGTTTGGACAGAGTAGCGTAAGGGAACACGGTGTGAAGTGTGTTGCAGAGTGACCGTTGGCTGCTGCCTTCTCTGCCGTCTACCGCCTTCCATGGCTTCAGGGAGAAGTAGGGGAAGCGGCTCGCTTGTCCTCACGTCCAGAGCTGCCGAGCCTGCCCCACTGCACCTGTCCAGAGACAGCGCTCCCTGCCCTTGCGATCCATCCCTCCCCCTCCCCCTGGTGCCGCGCTCTGGACCACCCCCTCAGCACGGCTGCCTGCTCGGACATCTCCCACCTTGGCTGCGGGCCTCTGCAGCTTCCGACCCCTCCGCAGGCTTTCCCGATGCTCATCGCCACTTGCTCTGCGGCCTGTTCCTGGCGCCCCAATCCCAGCCCCCCAGGGGCATGGCTCTGCACCCCGCCACCGGCACACCCCGTGGTACCTGCTGCTTCCCTTGGCTGTCTCTTCTCAGCAGAGAGAGCCACACGGCCCGCCCCGCTTGCTTGAAGCCGCTCCTCTCTGGGGTCTCCTGGCTGTCCCCTGCCAGGCCTCTGTCCCCTGGTCCCTAGGGCAGGCCCGACAGGTGGCAGTCTGGCTGATCTGCTCAGAGCAGCGCTCCAGATGGTATCCTGGGCGTCTCTGCTGCCGTCTCACTCCCGGCCGTAAACACGGTCGCCCGCAGCTGCCGCTCACAGAGTCAGCCCCCGGGATGGGCTCGCTGCTCGGGACTCCCAAGAAGAGGAGCCAGGCGTGCGTCCACCCTGCTCCGCCTGCCCGGTCCTGCGTCCTGGAGACCACTGCCGCGTCTCCTCCCGCTGTTCTTGCTTCCCCAGCATCTCCTCCCAGCTGCCAAACCCATCCGGAAAACCAGCCTGCGCCGGCGCTCGGGACTTCCCACCACGCACAGACATCTTCCTGATGCTCTGTTTCCAGCCGACAGGGCCCCAGCTGGCCCGGCCCCATTTCTCTATCCACCTCCGGCCGCTCTGCCGAGCCCTGGCCCGAGTCGCCGCATCAGTCAGGGCTCTGCGCCCTCCCTGCACCCCTCCCCCGGGCTCCCTTCTCAGCTCCCTGTGTGCACACCGTGCCCTGCTGCGCCGCCCTGTGGGGCTGCCATCCTGGCACTCCTCACCTGTTCTTGGATCTTCTCCTACAAGAGTGCAACCGCGGCCGGACCGGAGCTTCAAGGCCTGGTTCTTCTCCCGTGTTCTTTAGGCGCCAGAGCTGCGGCTTAGTGCCTGCTGAGGTGGTGTTGAGCACCCATGCGTAGGCACTAGAGTGTCCCCAAATAAGAACGGGCCATGTGGTGACGCGGGGGAGACTGTTGTTCCAAGGCCTCTTCCGGTTTCCTGTGAGTTCTTGTGAGTTCTTAGATTTTTAGCATGGAGCGTCTTAGCGTCAACACTGTGTGTCTGGCTTTGAAAACTGTTCCTTAACAGAGCGCGTGCCCCTTGTGCAGAGCCAGCACGGTGACCCCAGCGTGGACCGCACCAGCAGGAAGCCAGCAGGAAGCAGTGGCCATCCCAGGCCAGGAGTAGTCAGAGTAAAACCGAGTTTCCCAGCTCAGACCACCGCAGCCCCCGAGTAAGTCGTGAGCAAACCCAGTGCGGGGTTAAGCAGGGATCGGCTCCACAGCAGAGACTGAGACCCCCACACCCCACGTCCCCCAGTGTTTGTTGACCACTGATCGCGTGCTGCCCACTGGCCTGGGAGGGGCAGGGATCCCAGTGAATTCCCAGGGCCTCACGGGCCAGGAGGAGACGAGACAGCCAGTCAGTAAGTGAACAAGTTGAGATGCAGCGTGTCAAGTGGGGAGAGCGTGGGTGACGGGCAGCCGAGGCTTTGCAGGCACGTTGTCGCCCGTCCGTCCACACGTGGGTCGCGGGGACACACAGCAAGCACTTCATCATGAGCTACCCCCAGGCAGGCGGAGAAGACGGACACATCGAGCAGAGTAGGCCGAGGGGAAGGCCGCGTGCAGTGGCTGAGCCGTGCGTGGGGTCCACAGAGCTTCATGGTTGGGCAGCAGGGCCACGTGGGGCGCACGTGCAGGGGAGAGGGTTGGATCCTGCTACCCTGCATTGAGCCTAGGGCAACAGAGGGGTCTGGGAGGGCTGATGTACAGCCAGCCAGCAGAGGGCGCTGGGAGGGGGCGAAGTGGCCAGTGCGGGCACCTGACCCCACACCCCAGAGCTTCGGGGCCCCACGGAGCCTCCCTTGAGTGCCTCGTTCCCCTCCTCGGCCGTTCGGCCCCAGTGTTTAGGCACTTCTGATCTCAGTGCAGCAGTCTGGTGTTAACTTAGAAGTTCAACGCAGGCTCGAGCTCACGACGTTGTATAGGATTTTATCGTTGTGGAGTTCCTCCGTGTTCAGCTGCAGAACTCCCTTTCTGG
This sequence comes from Oryctolagus cuniculus, assembly GCF_051225735.1. Classification (NCBI taxonomy): domain Eukaryota; kingdom Metazoa; phylum Chordata; class Mammalia; order Lagomorpha; family Leporidae; genus Oryctolagus; species Oryctolagus cuniculus. The sequence goes on along the minus strand of NC_142869.1, from coordinate 4,086,621 downwards.
GGTGCTGATTTTTTTTTAAGACAGAACGCGTGCTCGGCTACACCCACATCAGATTTCGGGTGGGCGTGCAGTGGGAAGGGGCTGGTCAGTGTGTGGGCGGCTTCTCTAACTGGAAGGGACACTGCCAGTGAGGATTTGTGTTTGCAACTGCAGAACCTTGGATCTCCTGGAGTTTGTCAACACTGCAGGCCTGTTTGTCATGGTTCCTGCCACTTTGCGGCCAGGAAAGTAGTCCCGTGCGGTTCCTCAACCTGGTAGTCCTGTAGCTTAAGAAACTTTGATCGGGGGCAGCAGTATAGCGTAGCAGGTAAAACAGCATCCCATATGGGCGCCGATGCAAGTCCTGGCTGCTCCACTTCCCATCCAGCTCCCTGCTAATGGCCCGGGAAGGGTAGCGGAAAATGGCCCAAGTGCTTAGGCCCCTGTCATCCAAGTGGGAGATGTGGAAGAAGTTCCTGGTTTCGGCCTGGCCCCGTTCTCTGGCTGTTGCAGCCATCTGGGGAGTGAACCAGTGGATAAAAGATTGATCTCTCTCTCTCTGACTTTCAAATAAATAAATAGATCTTTGTTAAAATACGAAAGAAACTTTGATCATACTCTCTCCCTGCAGACTTTGCCAACTGTTAGATGGACCAGATCTTTTTCAGTCCGCCCTTGCTTCCCGATATAGAATCTGAGGATACACACAAAGCTGGAGAGTTAAGAACTTTTACAGAGCGAAAGCGTATCAAGAACAAAAGCCAGTGTGCAAGTGAGCGCTGGGGACGAGCTGTGTGATCTGAGGTGGTTAGGGGACAGACGGACAGACGGACATACGGTTAACAGCTGTCCGTGATGGGCCAGGGTCATCCTGTGTGCTGTCGCCGTCCCTGTTTGTAGGGAACTTGGGGTTTGCATTGGTGAACTTCTCTCAGCGAACGTATTTTACTGTACGTCTTTGCTTTATTATCTGACAGATTTAACAGAAAGTGATATTAATATTAATTACACAATGATACTAAAAATTTTATATCACGCAGAAGCAGATGGTTATTCTAAATGGCTTAAAATTTTACTCTTTTATGTGAAGAAGCATTTTAAACATATTTAGTTATAAATGCGGTTTTAATTGCTACATTATTTCTGCTGTGGGATCTTAAAACTCTTAGTACACTTGCAGGGCAGTGTGTCTGTACATCTCAGAATCTCTAAGATTGCGCGCTTACGTACTGGAAAGCGACGGCGATCACGCTTAAGTCCAGGACGGGAGGGGCTCAGGGTCACGGCTAAGTCCGTCCCTCGGCTCACCCCTGGTCATCCCTCACCCTCACCCCTGGTCCTCGTTCAGGAGCCCTGCTCCGCCCTGGGCCCCGCTCTGTCCCAGGAGCACCCACGGCCGTTACTTCCCGGGCGGGCACTGTGCCTGTGGTCTGTGGCGGAGAGAAACGTGCGGCCTCCACAGCGTGTCCCGCAGAGAGCAGGAACACGGAACTACTCTGTGTCCTCCCCAGCTCGGCGTCCGCGTCCCAGCCCTGCAGAGCCGGCTCCTAAGCTGCGCTCCCCTTCCTCCGGTTCACGTCAAGCGCTGCGTTCGTGTGGAAGGAGGGAAACGGCGTCTTTGTCCCCAAACAGCCCCTCCCGCCTCACGCATCCGGCTGTCGCTCTCCTTTACCCTGAGAAGGTCCAGGGCGCCGTGCCCACAAGCACCGCGTGGTGTCCACTGTCAGGCTGCCTTCCCTGGGGGCTGCGGGAATCCCAGGCTGGGGGCACATCATGCCCCCATCACTCAGAGGACAGCGGGGGGGCGCAGTGAGCCCTGGGTGGGGGGTGAGGCCACGGTGCCGTCATGCCAGCCACACGTTCTGGAACACCTGTCACAGCTGCTGCCACCTGAAGCAGCCCACGTGTGGCTCCTTGCCGGGCCAACACCAGGCTTTCTGCAAGCTGTAGGGGATGCTGGCAGCCTGGCAAACCCCAGTGCTGGCCACCACATCCTGCCCATGCAAATGCTTGGGCCAGGAACTTTTTTTTTTTTTTTAATCATTTTTTTACATAATCTTCCCAGAATTGTGTTAGTTGTGGTGACTGGTGACTGTTCCTCGCCACCGCCGGAGAATTAGGCAGGCTGCCCGCAGCTTGCCTTGACCGAGGAGGGCAAGTGCGCCACCCGCCACTCAGCCTTCCCCAACCCCGGGGACAGTCAGGCGTGGTGTGAAGCCCAGTGGGAGCAGGCTCTCACTGTATTGTAAAAGGGAGGTGTATATGTAGCTGAGGTACAGAGCAGATGAGCGATGCGGGCAAGGGGTGGGGTGTTGTGATGCAAAAGGCTCTTAGCCACTCCTACTGTACCACCTTGATGATCCTTAGGCAGACGCGCCCTGGGGCTGGGGTGTTTGCCACCAGGGATTTGAAACTTAAAGTCAGGTTTTCAAATTCGAGGCAGGCCCTGGAAGTCTCCTCTAGGCCTCTCCCGATTCAGCTTCCCCCACAGTCAGTGATGCTTAATTTCTCATTGTGAAGACGGTTCTGTTCTTAGAGGCCTAGCTCGTGCACGTACCGGTGCAGAAGTCCTGGCAGCAAACCAGACGGCGTCGGTGCCGGGTACAGGCCTTACGCCTGCCGTCGGAAGGCCGCCGGCTCGCTCTCAGCAAGGGGAGGAAGCACCGCTTCATTCGGCCATTTTTTTAAATACCATTTTTTGATTTCCCCCTAATAACAAAACATTGTATTTTATAAAAATGAAAAGTGCAGGTACGCTTTAAGCTTCTTAAAAAACTTAGTCCTACCCCAAACTGTTTTTTAGAGATTGATTGATTGATTGATTGATTTGAGAGGCAGAGACCGCTGGCTCACAGCAGTCAGGACGCCTGGGTCCCTGTACCCATGTGGGGGGTCGTGGTGAGGTCGTGGTAAAGCAGACCATGTTCTGGGCAGGGGTGCCATGTCCCCAGCGGGCCGAATCTCGACTTGGGGGTTGATTAGGTTGGGTGGCTTGAGTGCATTTCGTTTGACCGTCCGCACGGAGTTGGTGGGGGTGGTGCTATGGGCCCCCTTCACCCTTGGTCAGGGGAGCTAGGGCTGAGCAAACAGGCTTGTGTTTGCCATGTGCCAGAGGCGCCACGGCCGTTGTGGGTGGGTCTGTGGTGTCACATGGGAGTTCTGCCGGAAACATGGATCAAGGTTGAGTCTGTCAGGAGGGCACCCACAGCCCTTCCCGGCCACGTCCCTGTGTGCTCTCATCATGCCGCGCTCCACCTACCACCTGCACTGGCCCCTGCCTGCATCCTGTTGTCCTCCCCCAGCTGAGCACCTCTGAGGAAGGCCCCTGGGGAGCCACTCGGCACGTGCCTAGCGCGGCCGAGTTTTGCGCCCATCTTGCGTGTTAAGCTGTGAGCCCTGTGCTCTTATCACTAATATCGGCCTCTTCCTTTTTCCGTGTTCTGCTGGGTCTCGCAAATTAGCAGCAGAATCCCAGTTGCCCCTTCTGCAGAGACAGCCTGATGTCCCCCACCCCCGATTCTGTGGGGACCCTGAGCTGGGAGACCCCCAGGTGGGCAGCAGCAGGAACAGCCAGCCCTGGCCTGGGCCATGTGGAGACTTCAGCGAGCCGCACGTGTGCCCGAGGGAGCTGCAGGTGGTAGGAAGCCCGCAGAACTGGAGGAGAGGAAAAGCGAGGTCTTGCCTTGGGGCGGGGGCTGAGCGGGTCCCCTCCTCCGGGCTGGGGGCTGCAACCAGTCCCCCAAGCGATGGGAGGCAGCTGTGGGGAAGAGGAACCAGGGCCGGCTCAGGCCTGGCTCCAGCGAGCCCCCTGCCCTGCTGCACCCTTGGCCCTTCTGTCCGGGCTCTGCTCCAGGGAAAGCAGCAGAATGTGAGTTCCTGTGCTTGGAGCGTGGTCTTAGCTTTCATTTGACTTTAAAGCCGCCCCCCCCCCCCCCAAGGAGCAGCTGCAGTATCTGAGCTAGGTTGACAAAATCTTCAGCGTAGTAAAAAGGAAAACGCTGTATGCACTCAGCAGCTCCAACGTGGGACGTCCAAACAACTCAATTTCCTTTTTAATTAATAAAGAGCTTTTTTGCCCAAACTCAGGACAGTGCCAGGAGGAAGTACGGTAAACTTCGGCGGCACAGATGGAGTCGGCTCTGAGACCAGTGCTGAATTATTCATCGCCCTTCGCCAGAAGTAACTTTAGCCCTGGATTTTAAACATCGTCATTACTTCCAGAGCTTTTTCACACGCCAAGTGATTTCTCATTTTTGCGGGAAAGACAAAATAAGGAAGACACATTTGGCCAATATCCCTGAATTATTTTTAAAGGCTGTACCTTAAATGGAGCGCTGGGGAAATGAGATGCTCTTTGATCTCTGCTTCTGAATGGAGATATCACTCATGGCGTCTCCTTCCTGCAGAGGCCCTGGTGGGGCAGCTCTCCCCAGCACGGCGCCTGTCAACTTCCCGGGCGAGTGGGAGCCATCCGTCCTGGGGCAGACTTTGCCCAAGCGCGCTTGCTGACCGCGACGTGGTCGGCCTGGGCTTCGGTACCACAGCGCACCAAGGAATGGGGCAGGTTTTCGAAGGGGCTTCTCCTCGCCCGGAGTTTGAGCAGTCGCCGTTGTGAGCATCCCTTTGCACTTTGGTCTTCTTGTCATTTTGGAAAGTGGTTTCAGGGTGGGATTGAGGTTGCAGGGAGTGCTTGTGAATCAGTAGGCCAGGAGGCAGCACAAGTGGGACGGACTGCCTCTTGCGTGGAAGCTCGCCTGCGTGCCCTTCAACGCTGTCTCTGAAGGCCCCATCCTCGGCACCCACGATGTTTGCACCAGTTACAAAACAGGCCATTTCCTGTCTCTGACACCGTGGGATTCCAGGGCTTCAGATGCGTCCCCATCACCCCAGCTTCCCAACTCTTCCCGCCCTGGGCAGTGTCTGTACCTGCAGGGTTTAGAGCTGGACAAATGCAGGCCTCTGCCATCCCCTTTGCAAGAAGAAGTCGTAGCTGCGAGTTTCGATGAAAGCAAGGGGCCCATCCTCATCGCCCCCTTGGCCGTCTGGCTCGGGGAGCCCTCTGTCCTGTCTGCCACACTTTGGTGATCATGTCAGATACACTTGTTTAGTCATGTAGTCAAAATGGACGGCTGCTAGCCTCGGTTTCTTGTTCATACCCCACCAGTGGACCCCAGGATCCAGCACACAGGGGCTCTGAGTGTTTCCCCTTCTTTATCCAAAGAAAGGGGCTGTCACAGCACTCAGCTGCACCGATCAGAGACCAGAGTTGGCTGATGCGCAGAGGAAGTTAGAGACCCTCCAATCAGAGACCAGAGTGGGCTGATGGACAGAGGAAGTTAGAGACCCTCCAGTCAGAGACCAGAGTGGGCTGGAAGTTAGAGACCCTCCAATCAGAGACCAGAGTGGGCTGATGGGCAGAGGAAGTTAGAGACCCTCCAGTCGGAGACCAGAGTGGGCTGATGGGCAGAGGAAGTTAGAGACCCTCCAGCCTCGGGACCGCGTAGAAAGTGCATTGCAGTGAGTGGTCTTTAGCAACAAGTTAGCAAAATTCTAGAACATCCAGAGACAGAAGTATTCTCTTTTACGGTGGCTGTTGTAGAAGCCATCTCTTGTTTGTTTGGTTTTTTTTTTTAAGATTTATTTATTTATTTGAAAAACATAGTTAGAGAGAAAGATCTTCCTCTTACTGGTTTACTACACTAAGAGCTGGGCCAGACTAAAGCCAAGAGGTTGGAATTCCATTCTGGTCCCCCGTGTAGGTGGCAGGTGCCCAAGGACTTGGGCCACCTTCCACTGGTTTCCCAAGTACATTTGCAGGGAGCTGGCTCAGAAGTGGAGCAGCCGGGACTTGAACTGATGCTCTTGGGGCTGCCAGTGTGGCCAGTGGTGGCTTAACCTGCTGTGTCACAATGCTGCCAGCCCCTCACGCTTGTTTTGCTTTCAATGTCATGAGACATCTTCTCACTGACATTTGGGGGCTGTTTTCCTGATGTTCATCAAAAGTGTTTATGTGGTCAGAAGGCTACGCAGGTATGAAACAAGTACTCAAGGCAGCTGCTGGCGCAGATTTAGGCAGATGCATGGGAGCGCTGTGTCCACACGTCAGCCTGTAGCGCTGTAGGGCGGGGTTGGATTTGTCCATCAGATTTTCACGGTGTGCACGTTGTCGTCTAAACACGTGATCTCGTTGTGTTTTGCTCTGCCGGGGGTTGCCGCCTGAAACAGTGCCTCCTGCTGCGTAGCCTCTGCGTTTGGAGCCGCGCACCAGGTCACCGCGTGGTGTCACAGGCTCTGCCCGTGTGTGTTGTCAAGGTCGTGATTGTGCGAACGCCCAGCTCCGCCTTCCTGGTGTCCTGCGTGGCTGCCACCTGCCCTCCAGTCCCCTCTGGGGGCTTCTGCCCGGGCTTCCAGGGGTGCATGACCCATGGGGACTGCAGGGCCTCCGTGTGACCTGGGGGCTTGGGGAGCGAAGCAGTCCCACTCAGGCACCTGCATCCCCTTGGGTGCAGTGGCAGTGAGAGCCCAGCCGTGGTGGAAGGACGGGGGCCTCTCTCTGCAGAGGTTTGGGTCTGAGGCACGCAGCACTGTGGCGCAGCCACAGGCCTCGCTGGCTGTGGCCACCACCATCAGCAACAGCTCGGGACCACAGGGGTCCATTTTCACACTCCTGTCCCACGGTAAGGGGGAATCTGCAGCCACCGCAGCAGAGTTTGCAAACAAGCATCAGGTTTCGTCCCAGGAAAACACCCTGATGTTTTCCACAGTTGGCTGCAGACAAAAACAGAAGGTCATGTGTGATGCCCCATGGAAAAGAAGGTTTAATGATGTTTTCCACCCAGCATCAGAAGACTCAACTCCAAGTCAGACGTTTCCTTTATATCATGATGGTCTTGTTTGGGCACATTCCTTTTTTGACAAACTTTTTTTTTTAAGGTTTCTAATTTATTTGAAAGGCAGTGTTACAGAAAAAGAGAGAGGTCTTCCATCCGCTGGCTTACTCCCTAAATGGCTGCCACAGCCAGGGCTGGGCCAGGCTGAAGCCAGGAGCCAGGAGCTTCTTCTGGGTCTCCCACTTGAGTGCAGGGGCCCAAGCACATGGGCCACCTTCCACTACTTTCCCAGGCAAGTTAGCGAGGAGCTAGATGGGAAGTGGAGCAGCTGGGACTTGAACTGGTGCCAACATGGAACGGCGGCACTGCAGGCAGCGGCTTTCCCTGCTGTGACCCCTCTGACAGACTCTCGCTACTGAGCACTTAGGCTGTGCTGGGCGATGACCATACACGAGACGTACATAAAAAATAAGTCAGAGGGCCCCTGCGATGCGCGGAGCCAGACCACAGCACACAAAAGGCGCAGAGGGGTGCCGTGTCTGGAAGGAAGCTCGGGTGGGGCTGAGAAGGGTTCCACACGCAGGCTCAGGGCCCTGGCTGTCGCCACTCTGTGCAGTGCCCAGCGTCAGCTGTGGCGCATCTGATCTTCTGTGACAGTGGCCAGACGTTCCCCCTTGAACGTCTCTCGTCTTTTGGCCTCTGTGGGGTGTGTGTGTGTGTGTGTCACAGTTCTGTATGGAAAGTGTGTGGTTCCTTAACCATGGTGCGTGGATATTGTTTGCAGAATCTGGCTCACCCCCGGGCAGGTGACCACAGTATGCAATGACCCCCTGACCCCGCCTAGACTCCTCGCTACTGTGCTTGCCTGTACTGCGCACAGTGGTCTTGGTCAGCCCTCGAGAGGGCGTCCCCCTCACTGTGACAAGAGCTCAGTGTGACAAGTGCTGTCCACTGCTGGCATCACAGTGAGTCGTCCACCCAGCCACTTCCCTGGCCATCTGTGTTGTACCACTGAGCATACAGTGTGGAGCGTGCAGTGTCCTCTCGGATGGGCGCGGAGGGTGCAGCTGCCATCAGCCCAGGTGGGGAAGAGAGCAGTGTTCTTGGAGCCACGTTCCCTGTCTCACCCGTGCAGGAGTTGAGGTTAAGTGAGAGGTGGAGCCCAGGGCCACACGGCTGGGGCCAGGCCGGGAATGTGAACTCTGTGCTCAGTGGCCTGGCCCCTGCCACGGGGCTCTGTGTGTGCAGAGCCCTTGTCCTGCCTGGTTTTCTGCTTCCTCCCTGTGCCTCTGCTGTGTGCTCCTGGAGCTTCTTCATCAGGAGAAGGTGGGGGAGACGCTGGCATGCAGAATGGCGGGCGGTTTGTGGGTCCCCAGGCCATGGTGGGCCCAGGCTCTGGCATGCCACTGGGGCGGGGGGAGCCCAGGCCGTCCCTGTGCAGTGCAGCCACACGTTTCCATGTGCCCTATATGCCCTCTTTCTTTCTGTCTGTCTTTCTTTCTCTCTCTCTCTCTTTCTTTCTTTCATGATTATTTATTTATTTAAGAGGCAGAGAAGAAAGAGAGGGGTCTTCCATCTGCTGGTTCACTCCCCAGATGGCCGCAATGGCCGGAGCTGTGCCAGTCTGAAGCAGGAGCCAGGAGCTTCTTCCAGGTCTCCCACATGGGTGCAGGGGCTCAAGGACTTGGGTCATCTTCTACTGCTTTCCCAGGCCATAGCAGAGAGCTGATCAGATCAGAAGTGGAGAAGCCGGGACTCAAACCGGTGCCCATAAGGGATGCCAGCACCGCAGGCGGTGGCCTTACCCGCTGTGCCACAGCGCTGGCCCCAATGCCCGTTTTCTTGAGCCTGCATCGTGAACACTGCCCTACAGAAGTCGTTCCCACTATTGCAGACACACAGAGGTGTTGATTTTCCTGGTCAAGAATTTGAAAAACATCCGAGCGAAAGGGAGACAGTTAAGCAAACCAGGCCATGGGCTGCTCTTTATGATTTAAAAAGAAGAGGAAGAAGAAGCTTTTGAGCATGTTTGCCCTGGGATTTGGGGCGATGCTCAGGACCGAACTCTCACTTTGGAGGCCTCTGAGTGCCAGACACCTCCCTCTCACGCCAGGCCGGCTGCAGCCCAGGCGCGGCACATTCAGGACCCTGGACAGAGGCCTTTGGGCCGGCTCCCTGCACCCCACAGGGGTGGGACGTTTCCCAGAGGTGAGCAGTGTGCGTTCTCATTAACCTGCTGGGTTCACTGCTGGCTGAGGCGCTGGGCGCTCAGCCCCTCGCCGGCCGCCCAGCCCGCGCGGCCCTCCCTGGGAATGGGGTCCCCGGGTGATTTAGCAGCTGTAAGCACCAAACTTGAGAAATGGTTGTGGCTGATTATGTGAGAAGAGATGAGGCTGGAGAGCAACGGGAATCTCTTGAAATGATTTCATTTCCACCTCGCGGGCTGCGCCGCACGCCAGAGCGCTGCTCAGAGCACACCGGATTAATTTAAACTTGGTGCAGCTTGCGTTCGGCTGGAAATCAACTAGAGAACAATTTGATTTCTGACTCTCAAGGATCAGGCCCTGCCTTGCATTCCCAAGCGCGTCCCTTCTCCTCGGCGTGTCCCGCCCCGGCCTCCTCCGGCCACCGCCCCACGTGGCCATGTTCCTCCTGGCCGCCACAAGGCTCCGGGAGAGCCGGTGGGCACGGAAACACTGAGGCCCTGAGGTCGACAGCAAGGGGGACTGAGACATCCGTGGGCACAGAGAAACCACAACCACGATGGCTTGGTGGAAACAGAGCTGCTTCCCCGGGGGCCTGGCCTCGGCTCCACCAGAGAGGCTGAGAGCTTCCCAGTGTGGGGCTCCCGGAGCAGCCGGGCTGCAGGGCACCACTGGTCTGCCACACAGAGCCTGGTCCTGGCAGGCGGCTGGAGACCGGGCCCCCGGTCAGCGCCCCTACCCCAACTCAGCCTCATGGCCTTTAGCTGCTGTTTTCTTTTTTAAATTATTATTAATTAAAAAAAAAGTTTAACTATTTGAAAAGCAGAATCATACCAGATGGAGAGATCTTCCATGTACTGGTTCACTCCCCAAATGCCTATAAAACCAGGGCAGGGCCAGGCAGAAAACCAAACCAAGTCTCCCACCCGGGTGCAGGGACCCAAGTACATGGGCCGTCACCTGCTACCTCCAGGATAGGGAGTAGCAGGGAGCTGGCACTGAAGCAGAGCCAGGACTCAAACCCAGGCCCTGTGATACGGGATCCAAGCCTCCCACGCAGCATGGAGCCCTGGCTTCCGGTTCTGAGTGCACCTGGTGCCCCCTCCCAGCACCCAGCTCTGAACACACAAGAATGTCCTGGCAAGCATTTTTTTTTCCTAATTTTCCTCAACTAATTACTTTGTAGCATTTAACAGGATGCCCTCTCTTTTTTTTTTTTTTTTTTTTTTGAAAGCAGCTTTAGTAAGATAAAATTCACACAACATACACCTTGCCCACATAAAATATGTAATTCAGTAGTTTTTAGCATCCATCACCAGTGAATTTTAGAACATTTTCATTGCCTGAAAAGAGAAGCCCCATAATTCATGGTCAGAATTTGCACCTTTTTTTTTTTTTTTTTTTTTGAAGCTTTCTAAACATATTGCAATAACACAGAGCTTCATCTCACCTCACGATCAAAGTTCCCAAATTCCAGCTCCCTTCGCCTCCACGTACGGAGCTCTCTGATTAAAAATGGCCGAGGGGGGACTCTCTTGGCCCCTTATTTTCTGTGGCCGGGGCTCTCCTATTGTATCCCTTTCCTCCCCGTGTCTAACTCCGTCCAGCACTGTGTTGTCTTTTCCTTTCCCCCTGCACCTGTCATCTTCCCCGGCCCCCCGTGGTGTCCCCGCTGCCCCTGTGACATTGTGTACCTCTGTGCGTGCGGCAAAGAGAAGCGGACAATAACGCCCGTCTCTGAAACATCTTCAGAGATGAGGATTCAAGTAAACCTCCTCCCGCTGAACGCAGCCGTCAAAAGGACTGCGCGAAGGGGCGAGGTTTTGAACTTCACTTCACACTCACCTTTCAACAGAGACCCGGGATGTTATGATTTCCTTGGGTGGCAGAGGTGGCCTGTTCTTTATTTACCAGCCTACACATCTCCCCAAGCCTCAGAAAGAACAGAGCCTCATTAAAGACCCAAATGAGCTTTATTTTGTTGGCCTTGGATCAAAGGAAGCGTGCCTTCGCGTCCAGTTCCTGCCATGACTTCCTCTGGGTCTTCTAGAAGCTCTTGGACTTCAGCTGATTTTTCCCCCCCGGCACCAACAAATGGGCCTGTCTTTGATAATTTTGAATTGCTTTAATACAAAAAAAAATTTCTTTTTTTAGTCACGCATTGTAGCTAACACGGCCAGAGAGGTCCGTTAAGGGGTGTGCGTGAGCAAAGGAGACTTAGTCCTTTTGTCTTTGTTTTCTTGCTTTCGTGCCGACGCACGATGCTTCTTAGGAACACGAGTTGCAGGGCATGTCCTGTCTCGAATACACACAGAAGATTCACAGCCAGCCAGCCAGCCCGTGGGGGGCCTTGAGTGGCTTCCCCACAGGGGGAGCTCCTAATAGCAAGCCCTCAATGTCACCCTCCAAACCTGGCCCCTGAGGACAAGGGTCTGGGGTGTCCCTTTAGTGCAGGGACCACCACTCCCTGAGACACCGACCCCAGGGTTGGGGAGGGGCCTGGCCTTGCTGGGATGGGACGTGCTCGCTGGGAGGCGTCGGGGGCAGTAGGCAGCAGGGGCTGCAGCAGCAGTGACGTCTGTGGAGTTCAAGGGCTCCTGCCCAAGCAAGGACCCCCCGGGACGGCAAGGACACAGGGGCCACAAGCCCAAGTGTGTGTCTCAGAATCAGCCCAGATATCAAAAACCCATCACACACCTGCCGCCCACGCTCCCCCCAGCCCGGCTCCCCACGACAGTTCATCAGAAGCGGCCCGGCTAATGATCATCTGGGCAGATCATCGGACGAGAGTTAATTGTGAGGTTCGATGTGGCATCTTGTCAGCAGAGATAAGTTGTCACGTTTTCCACTTGAGCTGAAACTAAATGATTGTAAAATAAGTTATGAGTGTCCTTGGGCCCGTCTGCCGGAATGATGGCTACGAATGTGTTCCTGGCCATCCGTCTCAGGCAGGCTGCTTGATATTTATGCGGACGGAATGTTATTTTATTCCCCCTGTAGTCATGCCTGTCAGCTCGCGGAGTGAAAAGTGGAGCAGCCCCTGTGACTCGCACGTCATGTACCGCCGCTCGGAGGGAGCGGCTGCAGATTGTGGTCGTTAGCACCCACATTATGTATTTTGGGGGGCGGGGGAGTGTGGAACATTGATGCCCGATTGGGAAGAACTAATGGCTGACGCCAAACACTCGGGCCGGCGGCCAGCCAGCCCCCTCCTGGCTCGGCACCACACGCCCGGGACCCCGGTCCCTCCGCCGGAGCTGGTCTGGGTGTTCAGTAATGAGGCGTTGGCTTTTTCAGTCTGACATGCGTATTTCATCTTTGCCTCTCCCCTCCCGTGTCTAAGAGTCAGGAGTCATCTTCTGTCCCCGTGCCCATAATTGATACAAAATAGAACAGATTCTGCGGACGCAGTCCGGGGGCAGGCTGCATTCTGGGGTGGACAGCGTCTCAGGCGGGGCTCTCAGGGGCCTCCTGAGTTTGAGGGATTTGTTGTCAGGCTAGAGAAGTGGCAGGGAACGGAAAGGCACGGCACGGGTGCCGGGTGCAGCCTGATTGCTCGTATTTTAAACCAGGCACGTGTTAACTCCTGTGCGAGAGGTAGTAGCCAGGGGCATCAGTCCAGCAGCCCTGGGCTCAGTGACCAGTTAACCAGAATCCAGCAGCTCTCTCCTAAGGCCACCCAGGCTACTCCTGTCCGTGGCCACAGCCTCCCTTGACCCAGATCCTGGCGTGCCTTGGCCACTGCTCCCTGGTATGTGCAGTTTTTGCTCCTGGTGACACAGCCCTGCCCCGTGCCCACATCCGCTCCCTGTGCCCCCCTCCCCGGAAGAAATGCTTCCTCACTGGCAGCTCCCCCACGGGGCTGTGCACTCCTGGCCTGAGCCTGCCCCCAGCCGACCCCAGCCTGGACACTGGCTTTCTCTAATACTTGGGTCCTCGCCCCCCGAGCCCACTGTAGGTGTCCAGCCTGTGTGTGGTCACAGGGCCGCTCCTGTCCCCGCTCCGGCATGACAGCGGGAATTCAGCTGACGGCCGTGGGCCATGTTGTGTTGGAGCTCTCACTGGGACAGAGGCAGGATAGGGAGTGGTGGAGCCCAGCCTCACCTGCAGCATGAGCTGCAGTCCCTTCCTGCCCCAACCTGTGCCCTCTAAACTGGGCTGAGAACGGGGCCCCCAGGCCCACCGGGAGCAGGGCCTCCTCAGCCACATGGGCCGCAGAGCTGAGGCTGGGCGGTGGAGCCCCTGGGTCCCACGGTGCTGTGTGCACGGTTTCTCAGACCCTGCACCTCCTCTTCTGGGAGCCACATGAGGCCCAGCTGCTGGTCCAGCTTCCTCCTCTGTCTTTGCGATTCCGCTTGTTTTCTCAGCACAAGATGGCCCCGTGCCAGCCTCCACCGCTGCCTCCACGCAGGGCATTTGTCTGTTCTCTGCCTGCCAAGCCCTGCTCCTGCACCGCCTTCTGGCACGGTGGCACTGTCATCCCTTTTGGACCCGAGGGCCTAGCCAGGAGATGCAGAGGCCCGGGAAGCTGTGGGTTGGCCTGGTGGACGAGCCCATGGTCCCTCGCCCTCTCCCTCCATCTTCGGCTCCGTGCAGTCAGCACACTTGCCGTGGTAGGACTCCTCTCTTCTCTCTCTGAGCCAGTGGCAGGGTCCAGGAGAGCTTGTCTTGTATTAACGGAAGGGGAAGAGATGAGAAAGGTGTTCTCTGCAGTCCCTGGAAATCCGTCTCCAGTGATGGGGCGGGGCAGGAAGACAGGCTGGCCCGTTGAGCGTACCTGGCAAGTGTGGGGTGATGGGTGGGAGGTTGTGGTCAGGGTCTGTGGACTTCCCTCGTGGTCTCAGCTGTTCACCCCTGAATGGGTTGCAGACAGCTGGAAACTTATGGGATGGTGGTCTGACCCCGAGTGTGCTTGTGTGCTGGTGGTCAGTTTTAAAACTAGGTCACAGGGGCCGGCACCGTGGCACAGTAGGTTAATCCTCCGCCTGCGGCCCCAGCATCCCATATGGGCGCCGGTTCTCGCCCTGGCTGCTCCTCTTCCAATCCAGCACTCTAATGTGGCCTGGGAGGGCCCAAGTGCTTGGGCCCCTGCACCCACGTGGGAGACCAGGAAAAAGCTCCTGGCTCCTGGCTTCAGGTCGGCGCAACTCCAGTGGTTGCGGCCATTTGGGGAATGAACCAATGGAAGGAAGACTTTTCTGTCTCTCCCTCTCGCTGTCTGTAACTCTACCTTTCAAATAAGTAAATAAAATCTTGTAAAAAAATTAAAAATAAAGCTAGGTCACAGAATTGATGGGATGTCTCTGCTGCATACCGCACAGCGGCTCCCCCGACCCATGTGAGCCCTCAGACACTGGTCAGCCCTCCAGCACCAACGCGTGACGGCCATGACCCCAGCCGCCCTTCTGGGTCCTGGGGAAGAACATGGCCCAGGCCCCACATGCCTGGAGTTCCAGTCACCAGAGAGACAGGCACATGGGGGACACAGGGAGGGGCTGGGATGGTGGTCACATGGGGGACACAGGGAGGGGCTGGGATGGTGGTCACATGGGGGACACAGAGAGGGCCTGGGACGATGGCCGCATGGGGGACACAGGGAGGGGCTGGGACGATGGCCGCATGGAGGACACAGGGAGGGCCTGGGACGATGGCCGCATGGGGGACACAGGGAGGGGCTGGGACGATGGCCGCATGGGGGACACAGGGAGGGGCTGGGACGATGGCCACATGGGGGACACAGGGAGGGGCTGGGATGGTGGTCACATGGGGGACACAGGGAGTGGGACAATGGCTGCATGGGGGCAGGCCTCTCCTGGGCTCCCTCCTTTGGCTTCTAGGACCTAAAACCTTTGGCTTCTGTTCTGCTGGCCAAGAGAGACCCACTCAACGCTCCCCATCCGGGATGGCTACTGAGGCTGCGGGGGCCCTGAAACCCCCCAGCCTAGGGAGGCACAGATGGAGGCCCCAGCAAGGTCATGCGCACAGCCCGTGCACTGTGGCAAGCCAGACTGGAGGGAGCATGGACAGCAGTGGGGAGCCGAGCAGAAGTCAGAATGGTAGTGGGACAGGGACGTGGTCAGCGCATCAAGGCACAGTGCTGTTAGAGGCGGGAGGTAATCTGGCATGTGTGGTGCAGGCTGGAGACGGCGTGAAGTGCTGATCCAAGGTCACTGCATACCAAGAGTTCCCTGCGGGTGGGATCCCAGAGCCGGTGGGCACTGGGTGCAGGTCGGGGGGGCTGCCCTCTTTTGAACAAGAGGGTTTTCTTGAATTTTGGTTTTCAGTGAAGTGAAGAGTGAGGTCATTGTTGGGGTGCTTGGGGAGTAAGGAGAGGCTGTTGGGAAGGGGTCCCCAGGTTGCTGGAGAAGTGGTCAGACCGGAAGGCAGGCCAGGTCCCTGGGAGTGCCCCTCTCAAACGCCAAGGCCGCGGCTCAGCGCTGTGCAGGCCTCCAGCCCCAGCCTGGTCCCGGGTGCAGCTGGCACAGCACTGGACAGAGTTGGGGCTTCCCCGTGAGGGAAGGTGGGGGGAGAAGGGAGCAGATGGGACTCAAGGCGGGGCGGGGGTGTGAGTCTCCAGTGGCGCAGGATGCACGGCTGCTGCACCTGTGAGGAGAGAAGGGGGCCATGCACAGATGCTGGACGGTGCGGACGGAGGGGAGCGTCCGTCCTCCTGGGAGTGGGGGACAGGGCTTCCTGCTCTTGGCACCTGAGGGGGACTCTGAGTGAGGCTGGCTGAGCGGCAGGATGCGGGTGAGGTCCCTGGAGGGGTTAAGGCTGCTGCTGGAGTTGTCAGGAGACAGCGGGGCTGAGCTGGGGTCAGCGGGCAGTGGGCTGCAGAGGCCATGCACGGAAGCTTCTGGAAGCTGGTGCTGGCAGGGACAAGCTGGGTCTGCATGGGTGATCAGGGCAAGGAGGATGCCAAGCTACACAGTGTGTTCGGTTGGGAGGTCCCTAGCACTGGTGCTTGGGAAGTGCGTCCCCAAGGGAGAGCCAGGTCTCAGCTAGCACAAGGTGACATGGGCTCAGCAAGAGCAGGCCACCATTGCCAGGGAGTTTGTGCCGACCGACCGTAAGTCCAGCAGCTGAGGGTGAGAGGGGCGATGTGAAGTTGAGATTCTGCAGGGTGTCTCACTGTTTGAGTGCTAGGCCGGTCAGGTCTTCATTGTGAGGCCACAGCATGCATTGTCAAACTCAGTGTCTCCAGCTTCTACCCTGGAAACCTGCAGTGGCTACACTCTGCCCAGTGCTGACTGCCCTACCAGGGCTGCCTGTCTCAGAACCTGTAGATGTTGACTGTCCCTGCTGGGCCACCTGTCTTAGAACCTGTAGACACTGGCTGTCCCTGCTGGGCCACCTGTCTCAGAACCTGTAGATGCTGGCTGTCCCTGCTGGGGCTGCCTGTCTCGGAACCTATAGATGCTGGCTGTCCCTGTTTTGTCCACCTGTCTCGGAACCTGTAGATGCTGGCTGTCCCTGCTGGGCTGCCTGTCTCGGAACCTGTAGATGCTGGCCGTCTCTGCTGGGCCGCCTGTCTCGGAACCTGTAGATGCTGGCTGTCTCTGCTGGGGCCGCCTGTCTCAGAACCTGTAGATGCTGGCTGTCCCTGCTGGATCCACCTGTCTCAGATCCTGTAGATCCTGACTGTCCCTGCTGGGCTGCCTGTCTCAGATCCTGTAGATCCTGACTGTCCCTGCTGGGGTTACCTGTCTCAGAACCTGTAGATGCTGGCTGTCCCTGCTGGGGTTACCTGTCTCAGAATCTATAAATGCTGGCTGTCCCTGCTGGGCCGCCTGTCTCAGAACCTGTAGATGCTGGCTGTCCCTGCTGGGGCTGCCTGTCTTGGGCTGATGTCTGGATGCCCTCACCGTGTAGCCAGCACTACACGGCTCCCTGGAGGGAAGACGGGCCCCTGCAGGCTGTGGTGAGAGGACAGAAGCCCCAGCTGAGGGGTCAGCAGGAGTTCAGTGATGAGAGATGCCAGTTTGGGAGACAGCCTTGTAGGCCTGGAGTGGCAGGACAGACACACGGGTGGGAGTGGACGTGTCCTGTTGAGCTGAGAACATGCCCGAGAGACAGAAAGAACGAAACAGCAGAGAGCGGAGGTATCTGCACATGGGGGAAGGGGCTTTGGAAAGCAGCCTGAACCGGGGGTTCCCGCCCCATGCAGGCAGGCGCTGTTCCACACTGAAACTTGTACACCTCCTCTGCCCCCACAGCTACACTGCAAGCAGGAGCGTGCTCGGGGTGTTTCCTGCATCTGGGGAGACTGGCCAGATGTGTGGCCTGGAGAGCGGGGGCCAGGCAGAAGGGGAAGAGTGTTGGTGTCAGGGCGGGCACAGGGGGTGGCAGCAGAGAGAGCTGCACTTGAGTGGAGCGGTGAGAGTGAGCCAGGTCCCCTTGCAGCCTGCTTCAAGGGAGGAGAGGTGTGGGGCGGGCAGCTTGGTCAGCACAGGACCAGGAAGAGCCAAAGCTGGGCCCTCCCTGTGTCGTGTGCCCCGGAAACTCCCCTCCAGACACAGGAGAAGAAAGCGGGCACGGTGAGGTTACAGGGATCGGGAGGTAAGGACAGGGACGTATCGAAGCCGCCCTCTGGGTGGAAACCCTGACAGGAGACGTGGGTCACGGTCTTCACCTTGCCCTGGAGCCAGACTCCAGCCCTGTGGCTTTGTCAGCGATGTAACTCTGTGCCTCAGTTTCCCTTTCTGTGACGTGGGAGTGGTAATGATAGCACCTCCACCCTCCTTGGAGCCCGTGACCGCCTCCTCCACCTCGTGCCTGAAACGCCGCCCTCCCGCTAGGACCTGCCCCAGCCACCCTGGAGCCTTCCCAGGCGGGGCCCCGCGTGATGGGGGAGCGTGCGGCGTGCGTGTCTCCGCGGCCCCCTTTCCGAGCGCTTACCTGTGCGTTCTTTTGCCTTTCCGGTCCGGTGGCAGACACGGGGCTGGGAGACTCCGTGTGCTCCAGCCCAAGTATCTCCAGCACCGCCAGCCCCAAGCTCGACCCGCCCCCCTCCCCCCACGCCAACAGAAAGAAGCACCGGAGGAAGAAAAGCACCGGCAACTTCAAGGCCGACGGCCTGTCCGGCACTGCGGAAGGTAAGGTCCCCGGGGGCTCCCAGAGCAGGAGTCTGCGTCTGAAAACCCGTTCCTGCCCTGCAGGGCTGCGGGCCGCGCCCCCTCAGGCCCAGCAGCCACCGGGCCGTGCGCGTCTGCAGCAGGGCCACCACCGGCCCCTCGTGCTGCCCCACAGCGTGGCTGGTCGGCCACGGTGCCGGTCCCCCCGTCGTCAGCCGGGCGAGTGCCGTAGTCTCGCCCCACCTGGGCAGCCTGGGGCCCCCAGCTGAGGCAGGCCATGCTGTGTCACCCTGATAAGGACCGTCCGCTCCTGATTTAGGGATCTCCTCTGCCCTGAATGCCACCGAGAGAGCCGCCCCGGTGTGGCTTTCCGCGGCACGTCGCGGGCCCTGCTGCCACGCGTGGCCCTCGTTCCCCTTGGCCCGGCTGAGTTTCTGTGCTCGGGTACGGCTGCCGGGATCTCCCTGAGTGGCTCCCTCCAGCGGGTTTGTGTTTCATAGTCCACAGATGATAGTGCAGAGAGACACACGCACACACCCCCCGCACCATTGTCGTAAACGCATTGCGGAAGTCCCTGGAAGGAACGGTGCACTGCAGAGCGTGGCTGTGGTCGCACGCGTCACTGTGGAGTCGCCGGGGGTGGCACAGCCTGACTTCAGCAAGGGGCCCATGGAGCTGCCTTTTTCCCCGCCCACCATCTTCCCTCTCCGTTTCCACCACGGCCTTCCTGAACATTCTAACTGAGTGTTCAGGATTGCGAGTTGCAAAACGGGGGCCAGGGTGGGCAAAAGTGGCGTCTCCCCTCCCGACGTCCAGAGCTGAGGCGGTGCACACGCTGCCCGGGTTAGCGAGCGGGGCAGGGCCGAGTGTGGGGCGGGCTGCGGTGTTCCCCACCATTCTGTGAGCCATGAGCCAGCAGGTGCACTGCTCACTGGGAGCAGACTGAGCTGGGGCCTCAGAGCTCGCCGGCTGCCCGGAACGGCCCACGGACCCTCTCCTCTCCACACTCCTCCCCAGCTTGTCTCCGGCCAGCTCCCTGCTAACAGGTCAGGCTGATAAAACCAGTGTTCTCGTGTTGGATGCACGAGACGATCGCATCGTAGCAGCAGTGGTGAAGAGTGACATCTGTCCTGCTGGGAAAGGCTTTGGCCACAGAGTGTTGATGGGGCCCTTCAGGGGGACATCTGGCCAGAAGCACCTGCTGTGTGGGGCCACACCCCACCCTGACTGGTGCAGTCAATGTGGCCTCCGTGCCTGCAGGCTGCTCACCCCGGGGCTGGGGGTCAAGGCCGCGTCGCGTGTCTGGGTTCACCATGTCATAGTCGGTGTCCTGTCTTCTCAGCTGACGTTTGTGACTCTTGCTTTGTGCAAAGGCAAGCACAACCAGGTGCAGCCTGCACAGCCTGCCTGTAGCCCCTCCCCACGTTTCAGTCACCCCGCCCGCCTGTGGGCTGCTCCGGGGCCTCGCAGTGCCCCGGGAGCGGGTTCAGACCAGCGTCCCCTTCACATTGGACATCTGAGGCAGCTTCCTGCAGTGGCGGGGCTGTGTAGGCGCGTCCCAGGCTGAGGCAGAGGAGCTGTGCCAGCACATCGGGGCCCCTGCGAGGTCTCCCCGTGGGCGCAGCAGTCACACAGAGACAAGGGGACCAGGGACGCGTGTTCAGGTTCAGGGCTGCGCACTGGCTGTCACCCTCATTTAAGGAGTCACAAAGTGACTGTGTGAAAGCCACACAGACCGTGAGTGCTCCATGTCTGATGGCATCGAATCAGCTGGCGCGGATGTGCCATAGAAAGGTGGGCGTGTGCCCAGCCGTGCCCAGGCCCGACACCCGAGGCTGCCGACTTTAGGCGCTGAAGCGTGCCACCACGCCAGCAGACGCGGGCTCCCCGCCCACCTGGCAGGCGCCTCCCAGGCATAGACCTGCCCTGACCTGTGCGGCCTTGCGTAGGGTCCGGAGTTTCCCACGCAGGCACCGCAGCTCTTTCTGTGACGTCGTGCAGGCTGCAATGTTTCCATCCCGGAAGACTGGACGAGAAGTGAGTGTCCCATCAGCAGTTTGGCCACCAGAATCCCAGGAAAAAGTGAGGGCTCACCGTCTGACTCGCTGAGGGATTTTCCCTCTGCTTGCCCTTTCAGACTCAGGAGATTTTTTTTAATTCTGTGGGTTGAGAATGTCAGAGGTAGGCACGTGGCCGCTCGGTTAGCCAGGATGGAAAGAGCCCCCTAGGAAGCTGGGCGCGCTGGTCCTGCCACACAGAATTCCACTCTTACATCCTCTACTCATACTCCTGTTTAACCGACCACTGGGAGCCTTAAAATATTAGAGGCATTCTTGATTCTTACTTGGATTTGACTTGGGCAGAGGCACCAGATATTCTTAATAAAACACCTGTGTCGGAGCCAGCACCGTGGCTTACTTGGTTAATCCTCCGCCTGTGGCACCGGCATCCCATATGGGCGCTGGGTTCTAGTTCCAGCTGCTCCTCTTCCAGTCCGGCTCTCTGCTGTGGCCCGGGAGTGCAGTGGAGGATGGCCCAAGTGCTTGGGCCCTGCACCTGCATGGGAGACCAGCAGAAGCTCCTGGCTCCTGGCTTCGGATCGGTGTGGTTCCAGCCATGGCAGCAATTTGCGGGTGAACCAACGGAAGGAAGACCTTTCTCTCTGTCTGTCTCTCTCACTGTCTAACTCTGTCAAAAAAAAAATAGGTAATTCTTTTAAAAAAAATGAAACACCTGTGTCGTTCACATCTGGGTGCAGACCAACAAACAGAAATTCAGATGCAACTTTTAAAAATGGTGGTGGGAGCCAGGAGTGTCACAGGAGAACAGCTGTGACAGCGGACAGGCCCAAGCATGTCATGTGATCTGCTGGTGGACGCACCCCGGGGGCAGGGCGGCTTGCGGCTCTCGGCGGTCTTCGGCAAGGTCATTTCCGCAGGACTGATGGGCGGAAGCTTCAAGGAAGTGGATCTTGGTTCTGGTGTTACACAGAGAACTCTGAAAACACTGCCTGCTGTGAGAGGCGGGGGTCCTTGACCCTGCAATGGGGAGCAGCGTGGTTGGGCTGTTACAGAGGGGGTGGGCTCTGGCAGTGTGGCACCGCCGTGGCCCTGGGGTTCCTGGCCTGACCAGGTGTAGGCTGTGTCCGGGGAGAGCTCCTGGGCTCTGAGGATTTCCAGGCCTGTGAAAACATGGCATCTCTCGGCACTGGCGCTGCATGGTGGCATTTGCTGGCTGTCAGCGTCCTCTCCAGTCCTGTAGCAAAGCTGGCACGGCTGATAAGAAGCCACCGGCCCTGCAGGCCCGTTCTGTGGCCCCGAGTCTGGTGGTCCTCGTTAGCCAGAGAACATTCATGCAAGTTTGCATCCAGTGCTAATTTCCCCGTTCCCCCAGTGAAAGGGCTGACGTAGAGAGAGGTTAAGTGGCGTTCTTGTCCGGGGTCAGGTTGCTGGTAGGTGACAGAACTGTCTCTTCATTCTCTGCCTCCAGCCCTTTCCACCAGCAGAACGCAAGTCTTTGAGGTGTGTGGAGCGGCTTTTGAATCTAGGAGTGGGGCCGGCTGAATAGCTTCCTTGATATTTCTCAGATTCCATGTGAGGACACTGGCTTTTAAATGGTTCCCAATATCTAGAAGTTGTGTAGCAAAGATCTTCCTTTAAAAACGCATGGCCAGCGTGGCTGTGCCCGGTGTTACCATACAGCAGGTGTGGTGAGATCCCGCACCCCCCAACCCCTCCCTGGGACCCGCGGGGATTGTCCCGAAGGTCTCCGAGGGATTTATTTCATCCTTCTGCCCTGGCTCCCGGGGCTCGGCTGAGCCGTCGCTCAGTACTGGAGGACGGTCTTGTAGAGGGTGGCTGTGTCATAGCAGAGAATGCGTTGTCCCTCACAGCTGCGTTGGCCGGACAGTCAGAGGCGAGGCCCTGGACGCCGAGCGATTTCATCCACTCCAGAGCTGCAGAGGTCACCTGGGACTTAGTTTCCCTTCAGTGCTTCAGAGGGGAACCTGGAATCTGGGCTCACTGGAGTCTTTCCCGACACACAGAGGGCCCCCCAGGGGCAGTGCCACTGCGAGGTTGAGCCCAGGTCCACAGGCTCTGCCCAAGAGGATTAGAGCCGTGGCGTGGGGGTCAGAAGCTACACCCAGGGTGTCAGGCAGGTGTGTCCCAAACACAGACTTAGCTGCAGCAGTTAGGGAATGTGAAACCCTCATGCAGCTCCGTTCTGTCTGCCGAAGACGTAGTGCAAAGCACGTATGTCATTTAATAAGACTCTGCAGATGCAGAGAGCACCAATCTTTCATTAAACGCTGCCTGGTTATGGCTCAGAACCCCAGTATTGGTGACGGAATTGGCCACAAAATGCGGTGGTGGTTTCCCATGGCCTGTGGACCACAGGTGTCACTCATCCTAGCCAGCTGCCGCCTACCTCGGGAGGATTCGTTGTTGATTAGTTGGTGTTCTGGAAGGCAGTCTGGAGAGGGAATAAAGACTGGTACGTGGCACTCTACCAGAAAGGTCGGGTCGCTGGGTGGAAGCCCCCGGTTAGTCTGTGAGCCTGTAGCTGTGCCAGCTTCCAGCAGTCTGGACAGTCTTTGGGCCATGTGGGGACTCTGCACATTACGACTGGGAGAACAGTGAGCTTCTTCACTGTGTCCGACTCTAAGCTGTCGGCGTCTTGGTACCACGTTGTCATCTTCCGTTACCCCCGGGGCACAGTCAGCACGGCGCGGTGTCAGGGCCCAGGAACTGTCACGGTCAGGGCAGCTTTCTCATCTGTGTTACTGGGAGTTTGCTGTAGGGGAGGGTGTAGGAAGACTCCCGAGAGCTGATTGGACAAGTGTTACTGTCACTTGTCGCTCCTGGATTTCCTTCTCAGAGCGTTCCACCGATGCGCCCAGTGCCAGTTCTTTGTTTAAATCTGGCAGCTACCCGGGAAAGGAAGGGGAATGAGAACTCCCCGTAGTCAGCTCGGTGAAAACTTCGCAACCAACACTCATTCTGATACTGCAGGGACTTCTTAATTAACTCCCTTATTACGGAGCAGTTGGCTGGTGCATCTGAATAGCTGAGCCCTTAATTATGGTGCAAGTAAACACACACACACACACACACACACAGGAATGAAAACCTCTGCTCGGGAAACAGGCCCAAAATGCAGTCGTTTGGACTCGGTTAGGGGACCCGTGGGTCTCGCGGCCCCTGCGCCGTGGGCCGTGGGAGACGCACGCATCCTGGCGGAGTTGCCTACTGCCCACAAACAGACCCGCTTTCCGAAGAGAGTTCCCAGGCTGTACCTCCAGCTGCCACTGAGTAGATCTGGGCTTACAGTAGACATTGAGAGCGTAGATTGGGCACAGCTGACTCAAAAGCCGCCCTGCCGGGTACAGTCCGGCCGCCACAAACACGCGCAAGCTGTCAGCGCTCTCTGATCCTTTGTAGGAGTCCTGCAGGTTGGAAATAAACAAAGATGAGTCGGTCACAGTGGGGGCGGCCAGAGCAGAGGATTTCCCATCATGTACAACCGGCGGACGAGATAAGGATTTGGGGCACTTTTTTTTTTTTTTTGAAAAGTCCACGCAAGCAGAAAGGGTTAGCGTTCGTATCTCTGAGAGTACGTGGAGCCCGGGACTCGCGGCCGCGTGGCCCTCAGGATGCACACAGCCCGCGGGGTGAGCAGATCGGGGGGAGGAGGGGGGACAAGCTGGTGCAGGGAGCCCCGTGCGCGCGCGCGCTGCCCGGGGCCCCTCTCGGGAGGCTCCACAGAGGGGCGAGGTGTTCACATCCCGGTACATAAAGAAGGAACTTCTCCAAGAAAGGGGGCTCCGGGCCTGAAAGTGAATGTAAGGTAAGTTTTCCTCTGAGGCATCCTGAGCTCCCGGGATGTCCAAGGAGACGCCCGGTACCAGGGGACAAAGCCTTCGGGCTCCCGGGTCTCTGCTCACGGCACAGCACACTTGGCTCTGACAGCCGCAGCCGCTGCCAGTGCCCCTGCCTCAAGTGCGTGTGTGTGGCGGAGCTCGGCGCCGTCTCTTGCCTGGCCCTGGAGGGGCTGGGTCAGCACGACAGAGGACCGGGGAGCAGCCCTGGGGCTGGAGTCCAGCTGGCCTGGAAAGCCTGGTCGGCGGACTTTCAGAAGGGCCTCGCTTCCGCCCTGCAGTCCCTGTCTTGAAGGGTTCCAGGTGTCTGTGCCCTCAGCAGTGAAACGGTGACCCTCTTAGACCAGTGTCCCTGAGCTGGGTCTGCAACCAGAACTGCCTGGCTTTTGTCTTCCTCGCTATTCTAACTCCTCGTCTGCTTTTTCTAAAAATTCACTTTCATGTCAGTGGAAAGGCAGAGAGACAGGGCTCTTCCATCTGCTGGTTCACTCCCCAAACGCCCACTACAGCCAGGGCTGGGTCAGGCCAAGGACGGGAGCCTGGGTCTCCATCCAGGTCTCCCACGTGGGTGTCAGGGTCATCACCTGCTGCCTTCCAGGAGGCACGTGATCAGGAAGCTGGATCGGAGCAGAGCATCTTGGACGGGATGGAGGACGGGGCGTTCTGAGCGGCAACTTAACCACGGCGCCAAATGCCTGCCCCTCTCACCTACTATTTACTTATTTATTTTTAGATTTATTTATTTGAAAGGCAGAGTTACGGAGAAAGAGACAGAGAGGGCTTCTGTTCACTGGTTCACTCCCCAGATGGTCGCAATGACCAGGGCTGGGCCAGGCCAAAGCCAGGAGGCTGGAACTTCCTCTGGGTCTCCCACGTGGGTGGCAAGGGCTCAAGTACTTGGTCATGTTCTGCGTTCACAGATGTATTAGCAGGGAGCTGGATCGGAAATGGAGCAGCCGGGACTTGAACCGGCGCCCATATGGGATGCCGGCACTGCCAGCAGTGGCCCCAACCTGCTGTGCCACAAGGCACCTGCTTTTCAGACTGTAGCCTGCACACGTGTTCTGTCACAGACTCCGTGGATGCACACTGCAAGCTCGCTGTGTGACGTTGGGGCCACATGCAGCCCCCCATGTTTGCACCGGCTTCCTGCTGTAGTCAGGGGTTCTGGCCGAGGGCACCTCCCTTCCTCCCGACACCCGGAGTAGTGAAACTCGGCCATGTCCACGGCATGGAGGCTTCGCTCCTCTGCCTGACGCTGTGAGACCAAAGGCCGCGTTGACAGCTCAGAACCTGGCCTGTGTAAAAGCAGCCGCCCGGGAGGATGAGGCCACCTGGCTGCCCTTCTGTTTGAGCTCTGGAGACGTGTCTTCTACCACACCTGGCGGCTGGGAGGACCAAGTCCAGGGCAGCCCGCGCCTTCGTCCTGAGGCCTCTCCTGGGGTATAGTCGGCCCCTCCCTCGCTATTCCCCAGCGTGTGTGGGGGTGGGAAGGGGGACAAACCCAAGCTCCCCCCCTTCTTCATCACCTCCCATAGGCGCCCGCTCCAAACACCATCACGTGGGGCCTAGGGCCTCAGCGTATGATGGGGAGGGGGAAGAAGGTCCCTAAAACCAGGAGCTCTTCTGTTCCTGTCTAGGGGCAGGGTTAGTGTCCGGGCCCCTACACTCAGTGCCGTTTAAGGCAGGCAATTGCTGGGCTCGGTCTTGCAGGTCAGAAACCGCGTGTAGATCTCGCCTGTTGGGTGCCTCGGCTCCCAGAGTGTCAGCCGCTGTTGCAGCGATCCACCCACCACCCTGGCTCACCGTGTCCTGCAGGCATTGAGGTGGGGCTGGTGTTTCTGTCTCCCCGAACGGGGAAGCTGGTTGAAGGGAGCTGAGGGATTTGCCCAAGGCCAGCAGCGGGAGGGTGCATTGGAGACCCGTCTCTGGACCTGGAAGTCTGCGTTTTGCTCTGCTCCAACTGCAGACAGCTCCAGGGTGTGGAGTGTGGAGCAGAGCCTCCTGCAGGCCGGTGGCTGTCAGCCCCACAGCCCCAGAGGAGCCTCCCCCTCACCAGCGCCCTGCAGGGGGCTGTGTCCACCACGCCCCACCGTCTCCCTCAAGAACTGGGAACAGCGGTTCCTAGCCATCTTTTCTCGGGAGCCACTGTTCAGGATCGTCAGATGGCTTCCTTGCCAGCAAACTTGCCGTCTCGTGTGCGTGTGAGCACACACTGTGATTCCTCCAAACAAAACACCCAGACGTTTAGAACACACGGAGCTGGAGGAGACCAGGCTGCCCCGAGGGGGCGGCCGTCTGCACGTGGTTTTGGACGCTGAGGTGCCTTGAACCTGCTTTCCGCGTTCAGACTAAGGATGGCGAAATGTCTCCTTTATCTTTGGGATGAGAAGGGTGAGCGTTTTTAAGGTCTGTTTGCAGTTGGTGGGAGGAGACAGTGACGGAGCTCCCCCCCCCGGCCCCGCCTCCTGTCATTCCTCTGCATTACTGAATTGCGGATTTGATCATTCCTCAGATTCTGCCTCCCCTGACCGCTCCATCCCATCGGCTTCCCTGGCTGAGTCTCATTTAGTGAGATGTGTTATTAGTGCCCGGGAGAAGGCGTGGTTTGGATAGGCTGTGTGTTTGTTTAGTGATCCTCCCTAGTCCCCTCCTGCGTCTCACGTCCGCCCCTTTCTCATCCCGGATGCGTAACAGACCCTTGGTGCTAAGCCCAGGGTGTACCGCCAGTGACAGAAGCGGGTGCAGTGCGGACTTCAGCCAAGCTCACACGCACGACTCATCCTGGGCTTCCTTTGTACATGGGACATGGAGAAAATTGGCCATTTGTCTGTGGGGTAATGGGCTTTGCCGCAATATGAAAATCCATCCAGTGGTTACCTTCAATGACATTGTATCAGAGTTCATGAAAAGCCCCCACTGCACGCCGTTTAATTCTATTTAATTTTTTAAGGGGGCAAAAAAAAAAAAAAAAAAGCAAAGGGAAAAATGTGTGTTAGTTTCTCTTGAGCTGATTTCTCTCTGCTGCTTCTTAAAAGTGCCTTTCTAGTGGCCACACAGCGATGTGATCGTTATCCGCCGCCTCGCCGCCCCGCCGCCCCTGCGTGCAGTAAAACACAGGGAAAAGAGCGCGCGCGCACGAGGCCAGGGGGGCCTGTGAAGTATGACTCCCCAGCCCGAGACTCATTGCCTGCGATTCGTAGCGCTTGACAGTAATGATCTTATTACAGTACTGTGGACCTTGAAGAGATTTCATGAGGAGAGTAGAAGGACGAACCTCCGTGTAATCAAGTGGCGCTGCATATTCCACGCGTTTTTGATCTCACGCTGATTGGGCACAGTTTTAGCCCATCTTCTAGTCAATTATGCATGGCCCCTGTGCTCCTCGGATAGGCAGCAACATTGATGGCTGGTGCCTGGGCCCTGGCAGGCTGCCAGGGGTTTGAAGTGCCTTGCACACCGTCCTCGCGGGGTAAGTGCTTTTTAGTTGGAATTGATTATCTTTCTTTGGGCTTTGCTTAATAGCCAAACCGCATTTGGAGAGGGCTTCAGGTGAAAAAATGGACACATTAGCCATTTAGAGCATCCGAACTCCTAGTCGATTTTTAGGCTTCCCTCGTCCCCATCTAATTTCTGCTTAATGATACGATGTTTGATAATATTTAAGACCCCTCGCCTGCACCGGCCGCTGCGCACACACGTCGGGTGCCGAGGACTGGCTCAGTTCCGGGGCCGCCGCGTGCAGGTTCCTGATTAATCCGCAGGAGGCTGTGGGCTTTGAAGGGATCTGTCCGTTAGTGTCTGACTCGGCGGAAAAGCATTAATTATCTAACGAGATTTCCATCGCAGGAAAACAGGAGATGAATTCTTCGTGCAGCCGACCAGCGAGCCCTCAACAGCAGCGGGGCCGAGGGCGGCGTTGCTGGGTTTGGGGGCACACAGCTGTGCCCTGCACCCCAAAGGGTCAGATCAGCGCTGTCTTTGGGACGTTTCAGCCCCCGGGGTCATTGGAAGGGGTGCAGTTTGTGTTGGTTTTTTTTTTCTACCACAACGCTCTTGATACTGCCCACCACGAAGGTTACGCAATTCAGCAAGTGATTGTTTCAGCAAAACCTGCTGTAAACCAGGCTCGTGCCCCTCGTGCTGCGCCTCTCAGACTCGGCCTACATGTCGTCGCAGGTTCACTAAATAGGAAATTTCCCAAGTTCTTTCTCCGTGTGTGTGCGTTCGCATGCGCCTGTCTGCAAGGATAAGGAATGGCTGCCCCCAGAGTAGATGTGGGAGGGTTCTGGACATCGGTCTTTTTTTTTTCCTTTTTGACAGGCAGAGTGGACAGTGAGAGAGAGAGACAGAGAGAAAGGTCTTCCTTTGCCATTGGTTCACCCCCCCCCCAAGTGGCCGCCACAGCCGGCGTGTTGCGGCCGGCGCGCTGCGTTGATCCGAAGCCAGGAGCCAGGTGCTTCCTCCTGGTCTCCCATGCAGGTGCAGGGCCCAAGCACCTGGGCCATCCTCCACTGCACTCCCGGGCCACAGCAGAGAGCTGGACTGGAAGAGGAGCCACCAGGACAGAATCCGGTGCCCCGACCGGGACTAGAACCCGGGGTGCCAGCGCTGCAGGTGGAGGATTAGCCTAGTGAGCCGCGGCGCCGGCCCAGATGTGGGTCTTAGTTCACCACGAGCAAGGGTCTGAGCCTGGCAGTGAGGAGTGAGACGCCCAGCCCATATCCAGCGGCGTCTCACCAGCTCGTGTGAGGCTCCCTAATCAAACAGGTAGCTTTGTCCCAGTCCTTCACTTTCATTTGGGTCAGTCAAGTTTTCTGCAGGTGGGAATCATTTTTCCCTTCGGCCATCTCTGTGCAGGAGCTCTGATCCATGTCGTAGGCGTGGCTACCGCGCAGCCCCAGAAGTCGCCAGAATCGCTGACTTGATGTGCCAAACGAGTGTGCCTGTGTGGGCACGCACACACACAGAGGCAAGGGTGAGTGTGGCCACCTCCTGACCCTTAGCCGTGTGTCAGAGACCGTGACTGCACACCTCTCGTGTGTCTGCCCGTAATTCTCAACAGGTGCCATCACCCGTGGATTCACAGCTGGGGAAGTCCAGAGTGGTGAAGTCTGGACTCCCTTGCTCAAGGCCACAGGCACGGAAGCTGGCAGGCCCAGCCTCCAAGGCCGGCCGTGGGCCCGATGCTCACAGCCGCCATTGAGCTCCCCCCCCCCCGCCCCGTCTGCCTTCCCCCTGGTCTCCCCTTCACGCCACATCTCGCCTGATCTAGGACTTTTTCTGCGGATTACATTCACGTAACAAAAAAAAAGGGTTTGACGACAGGCTATGAAGAGGGTAGTGTTGGGATCGGTACGTGGGTCTTGGAGCCACGGAGCTCTCGCTGCGTACCCACGACTGCGCTCTGACCTGACAGTGCTTGGAAAGTGATCAGATCCTTCATTGGCAAGCGACCCGAGTTTGAAAGGCTGGCATTGTAGGAAGCTGCGCCCGTTACGCGGATCTGTTTTCAGCCTGGAAGTCCTAAGCTGAACAGGAATCCAACCCCCATCAGAGCGTGAACTTGAGGAGACAGTGTCACCGCGGAGCGCAGGGTAGCTCTTGGGATTAACATATAGTTGCCCTGAGCAGGCCAGTTAGTTAATTAAACAGCTGAGTTTTTGTGATGTTCCCCCTCCCCCACCCCGGGAGCCTCAGCGGGAGGTGAGCAGGACCCTCTGGCTGCAGGAGTCCTGCTGGGGCTCTCAGGCTGTCAGGGCCCTGCGGTGCTCCAGTTTGGGGCAGGTTTTTCTTGAGCAGGGGCCGCCTACATGATTGTTAGCTCAGGGCGGGGCAGGGGTGGAGCTGACGACCTCCCAGGCTCAGGGAAGGGACCCAGCACCCCCAGTCCACTCGTGGGAGGGAGGAAACAGCCACCCCTGTTGTGGCCTTTCTAGACCAGGCCACCTCACCATCAGTGGTGCCAGGCTGTCCGTGGTGGCGGCCGGCTCCTTTGCTTCTGGACACCGGAGGTTAGTGTGTGCCTTCCTGTGTCTGGTCGCCCGCTGACGCGCCTGCCGGCCCTGGAGGGCTAGGTTCTAATCCCTTCCCTTGATGATTGCATTGGCAGCCAACACCCAGTTCCTGCTTCCAGTTTCTCCCCACCCCAGCCCACCCCACCGCCGGGACCAACAAGTGCATGGTGTGACCGGGAGGGAACATGGCAGAAGCCCTGACTCTGTGTGGAGGTGCCCAAGGCTGCAGGGCCACTTGCTGAGAGGGGGAACTCGGGGTCTCCCTGGACACTGCGGGGATGGGCAGGGGTGGGGGTGGGCTCCCAAGGGCAGCCTGGGCCTTTCCTATACTCCAGCATTGGCGTCCAGCTCCACCCCACCCCACCCAGCCTCTCATTCTACTCCTCCTCGGCCCTTGGTTGTCCCTGTCTCCTCGTGTTTTCTCTCTCCCTCCTTTCCCACCTGTATTTTAACCTGCCATTTTTCCTCCCTTACTGTCTCGTTCTCTTCCCTTCTCCTCTCCCCCCAACCTTTGAGCTTTTTTTTTTTTTTTAATTATGACAAAATGCTCAGGGCGGCTTTCGGTGTGCAGCTGAGTGGCGCTGACTCCACTCCACCCCCACGGCCGCCGCAGCACAGACGGAAGCGGAGCCCACGCCGCCCGCCGCCCGCCGCCCGCCGCCTGTCCCGTGAGCCTGCCTCCCCCAGCCTTGTCTGGTCAGGAACGCGACACTCTTGCCCCTCGGGTGCGGCTTGGCTCCCTTGGCGCTGTAAGCTCTGGCGGAGCACTGCCTGCTCGCGCCCATCCTTCTGAGCGCCGAGCGGCACTCGGTGCTGCGTGGCCGCCCCGTGGTCAGTCCATTCGACCATCAATGGACACGTGAACGCTTCCCACCGTCCGGCTATCGTGAGCAGTGCTGTGTGGGCCTCTGGCATACCAGGGTCTGGCTGAGTCTTGTGGTAGGGCCACTCACACTCACACGTATCTCAGCTGGGTGGGGGTGTAGCCTCACATGTACCCGGCACTCACACGTACCCGGGCGGGGTGGGAGTGTAGCCTCACACGTACCCGGGCAAGGTAGGGGTGTAGCCTCACATGTACCCGGCACTCACACGTACCCGGGCAAGGTGGGGGTGTAGCCTCACATGTACCCGGCACTCACATGTACCCGGGCGGGGTGGGAGTGTAGCCTCACACGTACCCGGGCAAGGTAGGGGTGTAGCCTCACATGTACCCGGCACTCACACTCACACGTACCCGGGCAGGGTGGGGGTGTAGCCTCACACATACCCAGTACGCACACTCACACGTACCCGGGGGGGGGGGGGTGTAGCCTCCAGTGTCCTCCTCAGTGGTACGGCCCCTCACGCCTTCCCAGTGGGGAATGCCTCTCCGTCTCCCTGTGCCTGTGCCCCAACCCTCTTGTGCAGGTACTCAGCCTCCCCGCCGAGATGGAGTCAACCTTTTAGGCTCCTTAACAGCCGCAATAACTTAAATTTTTTAAAAATATATATAAGCATCACCTCTTTCTTGAAAAAATAAAACCAGGGTAACAAACACTCCCTACCATGAGACGTGGGTTGGGCCTGGTTCCCCGTGCCTGCTCCGCCTCGCTCCAGCATGGGGCGGGGCTTCAAGGCCGCAGGGCCAACGCACCCTGGAGACGGCGCTCTGCTCCCCGAGCAGCCCGCCCTTGCCCGTCCAGTGTGGGCGTCCACCATGGCAGCCGTCTGGGAGGTCAGCTCCCCATCACCTCTGCACCATTCACATTTTCCCTGTAACTTTCTGCTAATACATGGCCGAGCGCGTAAATGGGATCGTAAAGACACGAAACGATTTATTTTCTTTCCTGCTGACTCTGCTCCGGCCGAGAGGAGCTCTCCGATTTCACCCCAGAAGCCGTGGCCCGGTGTTCATCCCCCTCCTTCCTGCCCGTCTCGCCATGGTCAGTGCATATTTCCCAGGTCAGTGTCTCTGTCGTGACCTTGATCTTCGTGGGACTCAGGTGCCTCTCTGATGGATGGTTCTCCCCGACCCCAGGTGCCCCAAGGCGTGGTGACCCCCTACGCGGCTTTGCCTTCGGCTTGCTGCAGTAGTTGTAGCCCGGGGTTTCTGGGAGCACAGGTCCTGGCTGCGGACTCCGTGCTGTCGTGTCTCCCTAGTTCCACGCAGCACAGTCTTCTAGGTGCCCGGTTGGCCAGGGCTGCCGTCCAGGAGGGTGCGTCTCCTGTGTCCTGCAGAGGGCCCCCTGGGACCTCGTTTGTGCGAAGCCCAGGCCCGGAGACTGCGACAAGACCTGATAGGCACGACTTGTTGCCTCCGCTGTCCTCTCTTCTTCCATGGACTTTAAGATGTTTTTTTTATTTGAAAGAGTTACAGAGAGAGGAGAGACAGAGAGATAGAGAGAGATCTATCCACTTCCCAAATGGCTGCAGTGGCGGGGACTGGGCCAGGCTGAAGCCAGGAGCCAGAAGCTTCTTCAGGTCTCCCACGCGGGTGCAGGACCCAAGCTGCTTTCCCAGGCCGTAGCAGAGAGCTGGATCAGAGTAACGCATCTGGGACTCGAACCGGCGCCCATAAGGGACGCCAGTGCCACAGGCGGCGGCTTCACCCGCTGCACCGCAGCGCCAGCCCCTAAGTACTTTCCTTTCATGCTGTCCCCAAGTATTGGTGCTCAGGCGCCCCAGCAGGAAGGCAGGAATGTGCCCTGTGTGGCTTCACCACAGTCCCCCAGCCTGTCTGGGGACTGTGGGCTGAATGAAATCCCAGCCCCCGAAACCACACCCCAGCTAGTGCCGGGGTGGAAGAGACGGGCCAACGGCGACCTCAGGAGGGACAGACTCGCTCCAGGGAGCAGGCCCCAGGCAGGCAGGGCCCGGGAAGAGCAACGTGGCCACAGCACTGGCCTCGGAAGCAAGGCCATCGGCAGATGTGAGGGGTGTGTGAGCAGGACCAGGTGTCTGCCGGTGGGAGGAAGGGCAGCGAGTGGACACCAGGAGGGTGGGACAGTGCTGGAGGAGCACCAGCGGGAGGAGGGCTGGAGACGCTGGCAACCAGACCGGCCCCACGGGAGCAGCGTGGACGCTGGTAGGTCCGGTGGCCTGGAGCAGGTCGGGGAGCAGGAGCGGGGCGGGGCAGAGCGAGCCGGCGGCTCCCAGGGCATGTTTTCAAACAGTGCTGCAAAACTGAGACTTGGCCTCTTCCGCCTGTGGGGGCCCCCATGCTGGGCATTTGAAAGGTAGCCAGGCCGAGAACCAGGGTTGGCGTGAAGTCAGCCAGGGCTGTGAGACGGAGCGGTGACACACGGGGTCCGGTGCAGCCTAATGTGCGCCCCACCCCAGCACCTGCTGCCCCCCGCAGCCGCCCCCACGAATGCCGGGCACATACAAGCTCAGATACCGCTTTCCATGGTGTTGACCAGTGTGTCACATCTTTGAGTAGCGGCTGTTGTGTTCACCAGCCAGCCTTCCCAAGGAGCACTCGTCCCCCTCTGTGACAAGAGCCGCTGTGTCCAGCCTCACAGAGCACGTGTGGCAGCCTCTGGAGCAGAGAACACCCCCACCCCCCATAAGCCTCCCACAGCCTGCACGGGGCAGGAATCAGGGTGGCGCCAATGGGAAGGCTAGTGTCTGGCCCGTGGTGTCTGGGCCTCACCTGGCAGACTCAGGAGCCGGGAGTTGGTGGCATGCTGAGTCTTGGTCCTCAGCAGGTCTGGCTGTCCGTGTGGCCTCTTGGGCAGGCAGGGCCTCAGGGCTGTCAGCAGGACGCCTGCATGAGACCTCTCTGTGTGGCCCAAACCTTCCTCCCAAACACGTGGGCTGGGCCTCTGGGGAGAGACAGTGGTAAGCGCTGTTTCTCTCTGTGACCTAGTGTGAGAGGGCACCCAGTGCCACTCCACCACGTCTGCCTGTGGCCAGCACAATCCCAGAGTCCCCTAGGGGAGCAGAAACAGCTGTGATAACAGCTGGCAGGGCTGTGGAAGAGCATGGGGACCAGGGCTGGCGCTGTGGCGTAACGGGTAAAGCTGCCGCCTGCAGTGCCGACATCCCATACGGAGGCCCGTTTGAACCCCATCTGCTCCACTTCCAATCCAGCTCCCTGCTGATGGCCTGGGAAAGCAGTGGAAGATGGCCCAAGTCCTTGGGCCCCTGCCACGCGTGTGGAAGACCCAGATGAAGTTCCTGGCTCCTGGCGTCAGCCTGGCCCAGCCCTGGGTAGTGCAGGCATTTAGGGAGTGAACCAGCAGAAGAAGGTCTTTCTCGGCCTCTGTCTCTCCCGTTCTGTAATTCTGCCTTTAAACAAAAGAATCAATCTTTCCTTTGGAAAAGGGGGGGGGGGGATGCTGCTTTGGCACGTATCTCTTTAGTGGTTTAAAATACAGAAGGGGAGACACACATGGCTTTGGTTTTTCTGCGTAGGAGAATTTTCTGGGTTGGTGGGGGCGTTGGAGTTTTCTGACAATTGGAAAACCATGTGAGCGTTCGGAGCTGAATTCTCTCCTGTCCAGTGCTCTGAAAATGAAGGCAATCACATACGGTTATCTTCTTCATGGGTAATTAAGGCATTTCATTCTGCAATTCCTTATTCTAATGAAGAAGAAGAAATTTCTCTTTTGCTGGAATATTTCTTATAAGGGTTTTATTTCTCCTCATTGCTCCAACTTTGGGAAAATGTTCTTTTGCCTCTGATTGTCTCCAGTGATGTCTTCTTGAATTGAGTCAGGAGGGAAAAAAGTAAAGGTTTTCCACAGATTGAAACTTTTTAAAAATATTTGTTTGAAAGGGTGGGGCGAGGGGGAGGGAAGAGACACAGAGAGAGGTCTTCCATCTGCTGGTTCACTCCCCAAGTGGCTGCAACAGCCGGAGCTGGGTGGTCTGAAGCCAGGAGCTCCCTCCGAGTCTCCCAGGTGGGTGCAGGGGCCCAGGCACCGGGGCCGTCCTCCGCTGCCCTCCCAGCAGGGAGCTGGGCTGGAAGTGAAGCAGCCAGGACGCAAGCCGGTGTCCACATGCAGTTCCCGGGGTCACAGGCATGCTTTACCCACTGTGCCACAATGCCGGCCTCTCCCCAGACTGAAACTTTATAAAATGCCAGACTCTGTCCACGACAGAGACGCAGCCAGCCCCGGAGATGTCCAGACTTCTGTAGCATCTCTCAGGTGCCTGTGAGGCTCTGCTCACGTGGTATGGGCACCTGGCACATGGACATGGCCAGTCCAGACTGACGGGCATCTGCGTGGACTGGGCTGTGATGGCAGCAGTGGTGTTGCCTGGCAGCCCCCGGGTGTTAAGAGCTGCTGGGGTTGGAAGTGCAGCTCCAGTCTTTCTGGAAGGTGCATTCACGGGACCGGGCGGTGCTCAGCAGCTGGGCCCTCCGTGGCACAGGGCAGGCCACTGATGCCTCTTGGGACTCCATTTGTACACACAGAGAGTGAAGTTTGGAGACTGTTGCACAGTCTGCCTCCCCCTGGGAGTTCTGGATAAGCAGTGCCAAGTCCAAGGCTCTGAGGCGCCCTCCGTTCACAGGACAAAAACAGGGACTCCCTGACCGTAACCCCGAGGGTGTCTTTCCTTCACCCCCACTTTGCTTCTGGCCCTGTGCGCACTGCCCTGTGCCTGGGAGAGCTGCCGTGTCCCGGAGCGGGCCTGGGCGCAGTGCTTGCTGTCGTTGCGCCCAACAGCATCCGCAGGGCTGGGCCGCCCCTCACCTCCACCTTGGGAAGAAGCCGGCGCACAGGGACGGCTCCACAATAAATCCCAGGCCCTTCCGAGGGGCCCTTAAGGCCTGGGTGCTTGTCAGCCCTGCAAAATGCCAGCGGCCCTGACAGCTGCCCCGTGGGACTGTTGTGGTCCCGGCAGCTGCCCCCCACCCCACCCCGGACTTGAGTGTGTGTCGCCCACCGTCGCACAGCGCGCCTTCCACATGTGTCCTAAACCCGGAAGCATGTGATTTCACATTCTCGTTCAGTACCTTGTGACCCAAGGGGTCTCCGTGCGTTGCTGTGTGAAGTCCGTGGCCCTGCGCCCATGCTCCGCGGCGTCCCTGAAAGCTGGCCACCCAGGGGCGCGCAGCCTCGTGCCGTCTCCCGGCTGATGAAGATGCTGTGGTCCGTAGGCTCCTCTTCACCCGCCGAACCTCCGTGCACGCGCTCACGTACCTCCCGGCTTTGCCTGGTTATAAGGGGCCGCGTGGTCATCTCCGCAGGCTGCGGCGTGGCTCACTGTCGCTGTTGTCCCACAGCGAATACTTGGTGGCAGGCTGTGTGTTTGCCACGTGCCAGGCACTGTCGCATCTTACTGTGGGACACAGGGACCTGGCACTGGCGGAGAGCCCAGAACACCAAGTTGCTTTGGTTTCCACGATCCATGAGCTGACCAGGGAAGGCACCTGACAAGTTTATTGATTTCTTTTTTTTTTTTTTTTTAACCAAAACTAGAATGAGAGGTGGCACACGATACCATAGAAGTAAATGTGTTATTTGGAATTTTTCTTGGGAATCAGTCTGTGGTTTGCCTTCATGACTCTCCAGCCTCCCATAGTCAACATAAGAGAAAGGCAGCTTTCCTGTTACTATATGTACACACAATATTTTTATATTATTTTCACATATTAGAATATGTTAGATGTATAACATACATAAATATATGTATAACTATTCATAATTTATAAAATAAGGGAAAAGCCACTTCCACCTGCTGGTGCCTGGCAGCCCTGCCCTGTGGGGGACAAGCAACCATCACAGGTCACTGTGGTGCCGCGGGTGTATCAGCGCCCATGGATGAGCTGTGCAGAGCCAGGAAGAACTCCTGCAGGCTTTGAACTGTCGGCACCTCTGTGTCCCGGGACCGTGCTCTCGATGTCACTGGCATCTCTTCTCTCCCTCACCCATCGCCAAAAGCATCCATTGTGCAAACTGATGCAGAGATGAGCGCTGATGGAGTGCCGGTCTTCGGCCCTCGCCATGGCGCACGGTGTCATTAGCGGCTGCTGCTGATGCGGCTGTGTGTGCGGCCGCCGCGGCTGCAGCAGGCTCAGAGGTGTGTGGAGATGAGCTGGGGCTCTGGGACCGTTTGTCACACAGATAGCAGTGCCGGTAAACTGAGACGCAATCCATCATTTTTCTCAAGATTGAAGCCTTTTATCAGTTGTGTCAGTTTCATTATTCAATAAGCGATTAGTAGCAGCTATTGTCATTTAGTCATCCGTAGTTAACGGCGTGCAGCTCCGGCCGGCAGAGCGGCCACTCGGCGTGCACCCCTGGTACAGAGCCCACCCGCGCCCACCCCTGTGGCAGTGGTCAGGCTGGGCCTGCCACCCACTGCCACATAGTCAGTCCTCTGCTAACATCATCTCGTCCGGCTGTGGGGCACAAGTTCCTTTCTTTTTTCAAAGGTTTATTTGTTTATTTGGAAGACAGAGTTACAGAGTGTGGTGCCGGGGGAGGGAGACGCAGAGAGCAATCGCTTTACCTTCCATCTGCTGGTTCACTCCCCAAACGGCTGCCATATCCTGGGTTGGGCCAGGCTGCAGCCAGGAGTCCGGAACTCCGTCCCATGGGGGTGGCAAGTTCCCAAGCACTCGGGCCATCTCCTGCTGCCTTCCCAGGCACGTTAGCAGGGAGCTGAATCGGAAGTGGAGCAGCCAGGAATTGAACTGGTGCTCCTGTGGGATGCAGGCGGCAGCTTCACCCGCTGTGCCGCAGCACTGGCCCCATTGGTGCAGTGCCTGTCCACTACAGTTGAGCCCTCTGCTCACCCCGCAGCCAGTGTCCCTGGGCAAGGAAAAGAGGCCTCGGCGGTCCTGCAGGGTTCAGTCCTCTGGAGGTGCTGGGGCCTTGAGCCCAGGGGCCTGTCTGTGCAGACACAGGAAGGTGTCGCAGGGTCCTGGCCATCAAAAGGCCGTTGCGTATTTTTGAAAAAGGAAACGCTGGTCAGTCTTTCCCCATTTTTACTTAGTTCCCTCAATTTGAGTTTGTCAGAAACAAATAATTCTACCACTAATTTAGAAGAGAAGAAAACTCACTGATTTATGTGTCCCTGAGAGCTTACTGGGTTACTGTAGCAAAGCTCTGACTTGGCCAGTAGTGGAGCGGGCTGGTTGTGTGTGTGTGTGTGTGCATGTGTGTGTACCTATATGTATAGTGGTCCCCCACTTCCCCAAGGTTTCACTTCTTAGTTTTAGTTGCCTGTGTTCAGATGTACTCTGCAAACAGCAAGTGGAAAATTCCAGAAATAAGCAATTTATGAATTTTAAATTGTGTGCTGTTCTGAGCAGCGTGGTGACTCTCACACCGACCCCCTGCATCACAGGGGTGGCTGTTGCTCACTGAGGCCTCTCTGGGTTGTCACCCTGGTCACCTCGATCTCGGTGCTTGTGTGCAAGTGACCCTTACTGTGCCTTAATCACCACCTTCAAGCAGGAGCGGTGGTGGTGGCAGGTTTACTGCAGAATTTTATGGTAATCGTTCTGTCTTAGTATTTGCTGTTGCTCTCTTACTGTGCCTCATTGATGAATTAGAGTGTATCAGGTGTACACAGAGCTTGGTAATACCCAAAATTTCAGGCCTCCACTGGGGGTCTTAGAACATCTCCCCGTGCATAAGGCTGATTACTGTACATCCCACTTCCTTTGGTGAAGACCTTTTAAAATCCCATAATTTTAGAAAGCATTCTGGATTATATTTCTCATACGAGAAACACACGTCGGGGTGAATGTGTGGCCTGGCAGGTGAGGCCCCTGTGCCTGAGCTCAGCCCTGGCCCCGCCTCCCGAGTGAGCTCAGCCCTGGCCCCGCCTCCCGAGTGAGCTCAGCCCTGGCCCCGCCTCCCGAGTGAGCTCAGCCCTGGCCCCGCCTCCCGAGTGAGCTCAGCCCTGGTCCCGCCTCCCGAGTGAGCTCAGCCCTGGTCCCGCCTCCCGAGTGAGCTCAGCCCTGGCCCCGCCTCCTGAGAGAGCTCAGCCCTGGCCCCGCCTCCCGAGTGAGCTCGGCCCTGGCCCCGCCTCCCGAGTGAGCTCAGCCCTGGCCCCACCTCCTGAGCTCAGCCCTGGCTCCAGCTCCCTGCTGATGCAGACCCTGGGAGGCAGCAGCGATGACTCAAGCGTCTGGCTCCTGCCACTCTGTGGGAGACCTGCACTGGGCTCCTCGCTGCTGCCTGGCTGTTGCGGGCGTTTGGGGCATGAACCAGTGGATGGGAGTTCTTGGTGTGTCTGTTTCTGTCTGCCTCACAAATAAATAAAGACATAAGTCAGTACATAAACACACACACGCGCGCACACTGAAGGTTACTCCTGTGTATTTTTTCAGCTTGGCAGTACATTTTCGGGGGGGCTGTTACCACGCCTGTCCCTTGTGTCCTGCACCATGCGTGCCGAGCGCGTGGGAGCTGTGCACAGTGTATGGAAACCGCGTGGTCTCCTGCTGACTCCCATCTGAGGGCCCCCAGGTCCCTCCAGCTCTGCAGTGCAGCCGGGCTGCAGGATGATGGATACAAACCTGCCTGCTTGCCGAGGGGAAGATGCAGGTCCGTCCAGATGGAAGGTCCTGATCTGCGGGTTTGCAGGGGCTCAGTCCCTTCTGTAGGGGTTGCTTTTAAGGGAACTCAGGTACGCTGGCATGGGGCCGCTGGTTTCGGTCAGGGACTGAGGTCAGCCCTGTACCTGATGAGCCAGCTCCGTGGATGTGATTAGCTCATCAGCACCTGCTATGTGCTCTAAGAGTAGACCCCAGTCATTAATTTCTAATTTCGAGGATTAACAAGGTAGATCATGTTAATAAAGTGGGGGCTACTGTGAGGTCCACCCCTCTTAGTTTTGCCAAGCAAAGAGTGTTTAAGGAGTGTCTAAAACAGGAACTCCATCCGCCACCACTGTCTTTTCATAAAAGAAACCCGCACAAAGAGCAGAGGAGAGAAAAGAAAGGCTGGCGAAGTGCAGCGAGCAGACGCGTCCGTGCCTGGGTGTGCGGGAACAGCGCCCCTACAGGTCTGCGTCGTGCCTGGGTGTGCGGGAACAGCGCCCCTACAGGTCTGCGTCGTGTCTGGGTGTGCGGGAACAGCGCCCCTCCGGGTCTGCGTCCCTGTCTGGGTGTGTGGGAACAGCGCCCCTACAGGTCTGCGTCGTGTCTGGGTGTGCGGGAACAGCGCCCCTACAGGTCTGCGTCCGTGCCTGGGTGTGCGGGAACAGCGCCCCTCCGGGTCTGCGTCCGTGTCTGGGTGTGCGGGAACAGCGCCCGTCCGGGTCTGCGTCCGTGTCTGGGTGTGTGAGAAGCTCTGCTCTGTGAGCTCCTCCTGGAGAAGCCGAGGGGGGCACTGAAGGTGACCTGAGACTTGAGCAGGTGTTTCCTAGACTCCAGGGACAGGAGTGGGAGGCAGGTGTGTAGGAGGGGAGCCAGCAGGACCTGGGGTCCCTCTGTCTGAGCGCCCACCCCACCCTCACACCAGGGAGCTCATCTCTAACATGGAGATACACCATGCTTCCCTAGCGGGGGTCGGAGGAGGGCTGTGACAGTCGGACGAGGTAAAGCTGAGGTCAGTTCTCAGCCTGGGGCCTGACTCGGCAGAAGTTAGGGAGGTGGGAGATGGAGATGGTGAGGGGTGAGGATGGTGTTGGCACCAGGTGATGGTGGTGAAGGTGATGATGATGGGCAGAGGTGGTGGTGGTGATAATGGTGCTAGGAGTTAGTTGGTGAGGGGATGATGGTGATGGGAGTTTATGATGGTGATGGTGATGATGGGAGACGTGGTGGTGATAACACTGCTGGGAGTTTATGAAGGTGATGATGGTGGTGATGACAACGGTGCTAGGAGTTGATGAGAGGGGTAATGGTGATGATGATGGTGATCAGAGTTTGTGATGGTGATGGAGAGGTGGTGGTGGTGGTGGTAACGGGTGCTAGGAGTTGATGAGAGGGGTAATGGTGATGATGATGGTGATCAGAGTTTGTGATGGTGATGGAGAGGTGGTGGTGGTGGTGGTAACGGGTGCTAGGAGTTGATGAAGGGGATGATGGTGATAAGAGTTTATGATGGTGAAGGGCCAGCGCCATGGCACAGTGAGTTAATCCTCTGCCTGCCTGTGGCGCCAGCATCCCATATGGGCACCAGTTCTAGTCCCAGCTGCTCCGCTTCTAGTCCAGCTCTCTGCTGTGGCCTGGGAAAGCAGTAGAAGATGGCCCAAGTCCTTGGACCCCTGCACCCATGTGGGAGACCAGGAAAAAGCACTTGGCTCCTGGCTTCGGATCGGCACAGCTCCGGCCATTGTGGCCATTTGGGGAGTGAACCAGAGGATGGAAGACCTTTCTCTCTGTCTCTCTCACTGTCTGTAACTCTAATTCTCAAATAAAATAAATAAAATTTTTAAAAAAGAGTTTATGATGGTGATGGAGAGGTGGTGATGGTGGTGGTGGTGATAATGGTGCTAAGAGTTGATGACGGGGATGGTGATGGTGATGGTGGGGAGAGGCGGAGGTCATGGTGATGGTACCGGTGGTGACTGGTGGTGACGGCAGTGACAGTGGCAATGGATGGTGCTCCTGATAGAGGGTGGTGTGGTGACGGCGCTGATCTTTCTGGTAGCTGGTGCCGCAGGGGATTCTGAGGTGGGGGGTGGGGCGTGGCGGCAGGGGGCAGTGCAACCCCACACCACTGTAATCCCCTGAGTGTTACAGTCACGTCTGAGCTGTGTCAAGTAGGAGAGTGCTGTTCATTTATTCAGATTTGTATGTAATGATTTTGAAACCATTTTGGGGTAGTGCATACCCAATGTAAACCTCGTACACCCGGAGTGGTCTTTTAGACGACTGGACCTGCTTCTGATTGCTGTCAGAAATAACACATCAGCCGACATCCTCCGGAAGTTTGTTCATTGTCGTGAAGTTTGTGGGGCCTGTCAGGAGGATGTACAACCCTCCAGGCCAGTTTTTGTCTCTGGATCATTGGAGAGCTACATATTCTGTTCCTATTTTTACCTTTCCAGTTACAAAACCAATACAGCCTACTCGTGACAGCTCAAACAACAAAGAGTTGTAGGAGCAAACAGTCCCGGTGCCTCCCTCCCCCGTTCCAAGCCGTCCGCTCTGCACACAGATGGCCTGCTGTAGTCCCCTGAGCTTCCTCGGGGAGCCCTGGAGGCCTGCTCTGTCTTGAGCAGCACAGGCGAAGTCCAGGCTCTCGGCGCTTACGCCCCCGGGGGAGATCTAGCGTGAGCACAAAAACCAGAGATGGGTGCAGAGAGTGAGGGCCCCAGGAACCCGAACCAGGCGGTGTGGTGGCGCGGAAGGGGGTGCACAGAGGGCCACGAGAGAGGTCACGTCTGTGTTGCAGCCTGAATGACAAGCAGGAGCCCAGCTGTGCAGGTCTGGGGGAGGGGGCTCTTCCAGCTCTGATGGCAACTTTCTGGCCTGCAGGAGTTGGGGCCAAGTGAGGGAGGGGGACTTACGGGGGTTTGCTTTCAAGCTGGAGTCCACTTTGACTTGTAGCATGTCAGGGCCTCTGAGGTCAGCCTTGGGATGAGCAGGAGGAGGAGGGTCCGTGTGAGGAAGGACAGCAGCTGTGTGTGATTTGGGTCGAACTGTGGCTCCTCCACCACCCCAGGTACTCTGAAGTCCGAACCCCTGGTACTGCAAGTCGGGGTCTTACTTGGAAGTGGGGTCCTGGCAGATAGAAGGCCTCCTTCTGTGGTGGGGGTGCCCCACGATGCTGCAGTGAACAATCTGGCTTATGTGTCCTCAGCCCCCATCAGAGAGGACGACATCTGTGCAGCAAGGCTTTGCCTGGTCCAGAGGCACAGTCGCATGTGTCAGTCATGCTTCCATGGCTGCCCCTGGACTGGGAGTGAGGTCTCCATGAGAAACCTCCAGTCCAGGGCCCCTGCACGGAGGGGAGATGCCAAGTTTCTCTCTGGCCACTTGCCAGGGAGAGTCAGCGCCCGCCGCACAAGCAGTGGCCATTCGCTCACACATCACACGTGGACAAGGTGTGTGCCGTGGGCTGTTGCTGGGTTCTGAGACCACCAGGCCCAGCCTGAGAACAGCAGGTGGGTGGCCCTGACCTGGGACACCCGCTACAGCCACTGAGCTGCGCCCGAGTTCAAAGTCATGAACAGCAGGCAAATCTGCGTGACCTCCTCCTCTCCCCACAACCCTGTGCCACCCTTACCTGGTCCTCATGCATGTGCACACGTGTGTGGGTGGGAGAGAAGGACTGGACGCGTTCGGAAGGGACGTGAAAAGAATACACTCATGTGTGGTGTCATGCCCTCTCCCAGGCATCGCTGGCTGTCGTCAGGGAGTTTCTAGGTGAGAAGTCTGTGTACTTCTCCTCGTCAGCAGGCCTTGCCTTGGCCCCTGTGCTTGCTCTCGACCTCCTCCGTGAAAACAAGGCTCCTGAACACTGCCATGGCCGTGGCCAGTGCTAGAGGCAGCCCCAAAAGCTCACGTTCATGAAACTGTTGAACTTGACCAAGAGTTACAGAAACCTGACTCACACCATCCTTTAATTCTGTTTGTGTCCTTTCTTGCCTGGAATTCAGTATTTCCTCAAACTAAGTGCGTTGTGAGAAGTGCCCGTGCTCCCCAGGAACCAGAGCTGCAGGTGCACACGGAGGAGGGGCTGGCGTGGCTGGGCTGGGGGCAGGGCCCGAGGCACCTGCTGTACCTCCAAGTGTTACTTCTCCTCACCGAAGGCAAGGAGCCTGGGGGTGCCCAGGACGGACAAAAGCCTGAATCAGAAAATGACTCACGTAGCAGCCGCGGTGCCTTGTGGTTTCCCAGGTGCTCGCTTTATTCTAGCAAAGCCCAGATCCTGCGCTGTCAAGGCGGGGTGCAGGCCGTGTGCTGGCTGGTTGAGTCCTCGAGGCAGCAGGGACAGAGGCTGGGTGACACGGTGCCTTGAGTCACCCCAGCCACCCGGCGGCCCTGTCAGGGCAGCCGCATCGGATCCTGAGCACCGGCTCCTCCCGCCCAGCACTCGCCTTTGCGTTTTCAGTTTTTTCTTGCTTGTTCTTTTTCTCACCTGGCACCTGGCCCCGCAGGGAGCAGGGCTTTGCAGCCACCCACTGCACAGATCAGGTTCCGTCATTAGCCGGGCTGAAATCCAACACGATGACACCCAGCTCCCGGGGGGTGGGGCCCGCTGCCGCCCTGCTCCTGGCTTCTTGGTGATGTGTGTGTCTGGCATTCTCTGCAAAGCAAAGTTGTTGTTTTTGTTTTTGTTTTTAAATCGGAAAGCCCCCAGTAATGCAGATGTGGTGCAGATACGTGCGTCAGCACTGTCAGAGCACGGACTCAGGGCTT
Source organism: Oryctolagus cuniculus (assembly GCF_051225735.1). Lineage (NCBI taxonomy): Eukaryota > Metazoa > Chordata > Mammalia > Lagomorpha > Leporidae > Oryctolagus > Oryctolagus cuniculus. The sequence goes on along the minus strand of NC_142869.1, from coordinate 4,042,376 downwards.
GTGTGGAACCTGGCCGCTTAGCGTTGCTGCTGCTAGCAGCTCCCGGGGGTGTGTGCAGAGCAGACGGCCTTCCGGGAAGCTGCTCACTAGGTACCTGGTCTCTTACGCCCGCGTGGAGCACTCCTGTGTTGGGCCGCGTTTTCTGGACGTCTAATGACCACAGACCGCGTGCACTTGCTGCCTAAGTCTATCGCGGGTCCTCTGTGAGTAAGGGAAGCTGCTCATTTTGCCCCCTGACTGTGCCCCGTGGAGTCCAGGGGCCTTTCCAAGCTCAGACCTTCCCGGCCAGGCTCAACTGCACAGGTGCCGTGTCAGCAAGTTCACAAGGCCAGCGCCACGTTTGTTGTCAAACCTTGTCACTGTCCTTGTACAGATGATGCTGTGGCGCTGACTGGCGGCTGGCCTGTCCACTCAGCAGAAGCAAAATCTGCATCCCCAGTGGGCCAAAGCTCATTCCCGATCACTAAAGCTCATTCCCGGTCACTAAGAACCGGTGCCGAGAGAGAGCTGGAACACTGCTCAGACCTGGAGCTGGTGGCCCAAGGACCAGACATGATTACAAGCACTTGCAGGTGAAATCCGGGAGACAGCACAGCGTGCAGAAGGCCCAGCGCTGGTCAACGATGGGTCCCAAAGACGGTTGATTAGCAAGCGCCTGTCGGCACGCGCCTAAGTCAAGAGCGCTTCTGCCAGTCCCCAGGGCCAGGTGAGGTAGGCGTTCCAGCTGTGCCCCAGGTAGCACATGGGACCTGCTCTGTGTCCACAGCCCTTCAGTTACTGTGACAGGATAGCCGTTCCCTCTGTGTGTATCCCAGGCCGGGAGTACTCCTGGCGTCCCGTTCTGTGGCAGCCACGTAAATGAGTGGGTTGGGGGCGGTGTGCTGTGTTTTCCCAGGATGCTCACTGTAGTAGATCTTATTTTCTGGGGAAGCTTTAGAAGGATCGAGAAGAATGTACAGATAACACACCCCCCCCACACACACACACACCAAGCACCCGGTTTCCCCCGTTGTTGATGTCTGTTGTTACGGTGCTACCCCCTTAGAAAGCGTGAACCACCATCCGCACCTCGTGGTGAAGGCCCCTGCTTTCCTCCCCTGGCCTCAGCTTTCAGCTGCCGCCCTCGCTGTGGTCCAGGATCCGCCTGGCTGAGCATTTCCTGAGCGCTGGCAGTCTGCAAGGTGCTGGTCGGGGTACTGGTTTACAGGTGTGCTGGTCGGGGTACTGGTTTGAAGGGTGCTGGTCGGGGTACTGGTTTGCAGGGTGCTGGTGAGGGTACTGGTTTGCAGGGGTGCTGGTCGGGGTACTGGTTTGAAGGGTGCTGGTCGGGGTACTGGTTTGAAGGGTGCTGGTCGGGGTACTGGTTTGCAGGCATGCTGGTCGGGGTACTGGTTTGCAGGGTGCTGGTCAGGGTTCTAGTCAGCTGTGTTGTTGGATTCCCTCTCTTGGAGTCTTTCTGCTGTTCTCAGGATCGGGCTTGAGCTCCGAGTTTGGGGCAGGGGCGCCATTCCCATCACGTCGAGCCTGCTGCCCGGGGTGCCGACACCAGGACTCCCCGCGGAGAAGTGACTCTGCCCTGTCCACTCCGCACAGGGCTCTTTGGAATGAAGTCACCGCGCACGGCCCACGCCTTTCCACACTGGCCCTGGAGTTCTGCCCAGGGGACCTGTCTCTTCCGCCTGGTTGTGGGTTCAGCCTGTCACTCATCCACGTCCGTGTGGATGTCAGTGGGCTGGACCGGCACTGCACTCCGGAGATCTGCCCCTGTTGCCCCAGCTCAGCCGTCTCGGGTGCCCCTCGGAGCCTCCTTCAGCCTGCCCGTCCTCCCTCTCTCCCTGATGCTCCGGGCTCCCTTGCATTTTTCCTGCCCCAGTCCTGGGTTCATCTTTCCTGCCCCAGTCCTGGGTTCAGCCGTTTCTTCCAGGGAGCCCTGATCCTCTCGCTTGGCAAATGGTCTGCAGGGGGGTGCGCATTACCACTGGCTGTCATCGCTCCTTGGCTGTGCCAGCAGACAACAAAGAAACGTATGTGTGTGTCCTGGCCTTGCTGTACACACGTATCTGTAAATATTTTGATACATAACCATCTGTGTCTACCACACGATATCCGACTGTAGCAGATTTGCTAGCTCTGATATTCCACCTCCACGGTGCAGCCTTTGAAAGGGACAGTTTGGGACACGGTTGCAACATAGTTTGCTCCATCACGCATTCCTCTTGGCGTAAACCGGTATGAGATGCACTTTGTTCCTGCCATCACGTGAAGGCATTGTTCCAGCATGTTCTTGCGTAAAGCTGAACCACGGTGTTGTGTCTGATTCTGAAGGAGGACACGAAACAAACGAGACGTGACTTGGCGTCAGCGCTGCGGCGCTTTGCAGGGCTCCCGGGGTAACCGCGGCCTCCCTCTGTTAATCGTTGCCAGTCACCCAGGACAGGCTGAGAAGTTGTGAAGTTACAGTTGCAGCAATTTTATAGCAAGAAATCTGTTAGTGTTTAAAGGGATGTGTTCCCCAGTGGCGAGCAGAGTGAGGCGCTGGGAATCCTTCTGCCTCCCCCCTCGGATCTCTACACCTGGTTAACTCTCGGTTAAGGACCCCGATCTCCTGGTTAACTAAGTCTCTCGGATGAGGACCCCGTTGGGAGTCTCCGGGGGAGGCCCTGAGTGGCAGAGGCACAGAGGCCTGCCTTCTCGGGTCCCCCTGGCCGCCTCTGAGGGGAGCGGGACCAGCTGGGTGACCCCAAGCGGGTGGCTCCGCCGCCGCCCACTGTTGAGGCTGGTGGTCCAGTGATCACAGCCCCTCAATTACGGCCCCGTGCGAGCCCCAGCAGCAGTCATGAGATAATTACGGCTTTGATGAGTCGCTCCAGCCAGTCGCCGCCTTTGAAACAGGATAGCACAATTTGGAGTTTTATTAAGAAACAATTTTTTTTTCTGGAACTGTTGGAAGATAGTTTGTATTTGGGGGAAAAAAGAGAAATCCGAGAAAGGGCTGCAGTGTGCCTGTGGAGGAGGCCGAGGAGAACAAGGACAGAGACTGCTTCCCATTACCTCACCCTCCTGTCTCGGGAGGGTGCAGGTGGCCCCAGCGGGCCGGCCCCTGCCCAACGACGCCCACCTCCCAGAGCCGGGAGCCAGTGCTGGACAAGATTGGCAAGAGATGGGGGTGGGGGGCAGAAAGAGAGAGCGAGAGAAGGGGTACAGGATTGGCGGCCACTCCTGCCCACTGCCCCGGCCAGCTGTGTGACCACCAGAGCTGCGTTCCCTCCACACCCTCGTCCATCCGTCCGTCCTGCTTGGAAAGACCGATCTGAACCTCACTCATCTCTTTGTGGAGAATTTGGTTTGCTCTGCGTGTGCGTTTTCGGTTTTGAATGACAAGCGTTGGGTCTCGTGATACGAAACGGTCAGAACGCACAGTGTGCTGGACCCCGGCGGGCCAGGTGCTCTTGGTGATGCCGAGGACCCAGCCAGACCCTTGTCACACACCCTGAAGGAGCAGTGCCAGGGGCCCGGGCACCCCAGGGTGAGTGTCCCGGGGCGCCATGTGCAGCCTCCCCGTGAGAAGGTGGAGACACGTATCCCCCACTCACTGCTTCTGAGAACCTGCCAGACCGGAAACCCACAGCGCAAACACGCTGGCAAGTGCTCTACTTCCTCTCACGACGCATTTTCACTCCTGTGAAAAGTGAACACTCAGGGTGTTGCACAGAAGTGACCCCATTAACCTCGGGTACTCCGAGCCCTGGATCTGCAGCCCAGCCTGCTTCGGCCCCACGGAGCGCCGGCTCTTCCCCTAATCTGGACGGCCGCGTCCATGCACATCCCAGAGTCTTTGCTTGGTTGTCTCTGCCGTTTTCCAGGTTTAATGGCATTTCCTGTGTGCATCTGCGTGGGCCTGACTCTCACAGAAGCCTTGGCCATGTTCAGATCTTAAGAGCTGTAACCAAGCCGCCAGTGCAGAAATTGCACTCACTATAAAGAAAGCCATTAGGAGTTACCAGGAATCAAGTTAAAAATTTCTAACGAAGGGCTGATTACACATCTCATGCGTTTTACTTAGTGTTTTCTGTGTTCTGACTTCAAATAATGGAGAGACGAGGAGTCTTCCAGAAACTGATGGTGACAAAACCCAGCGGCTGCCTTGACTCGGGTCCGCGTATTTGCTTGGCCTCAGCTTCTGCTGACTGCCAAGGCCCCTTCCCAGACGTGCCCACCTCTCCTCTCCTCCAGCTGTGTCCAGGACACAGCCACACCTCAGCCCCTTCGCAGCTGCTGGAGAAAATTCATGTCAAGTCAGAACCTTCCAGGCTGTTTCTTGGGGCCAGGGTGGGGGACCTTATAGAAGAACCACATTTCCTCTGACTTGTTGAGCAAATGAATATCAAGTGTCCAGCACAAAAGAAATCCCAGTCTCTGCCCTCACGGACAAAAGCTCATGGGATTCTGGGCATGGAAGCGACACTGAACTGCAGCAGAATCCGTTCACACCCGCAGAGCTTCCGAGGTCGGGAGGTGATTTTTATGGATGGAGTCCTGGTGCCAGGATCAGCCTGAAGCACCCATAGGAGTCAGGTGCTCCCCCTGCACATGTGGTATCAGTCCCACAGGAGTCAGGTGCCCCCCTGCACACGTGGCATCAGTCCCACAGGAGTCAGGTGCTCCCCCTGCACACGTGGCATCAGTCCCACAGGTGCTCCCCCTGCACACGTGGCATCAGTCCCACAGGTGTTCCCCCTGCACGCGTGGCATCAGTCCCACAGGAGTCAGGTGCTCCCCTGCACACGTGGCATCAGTCCCACAGGAGTCAGGTGCTCCCCTGCACGTGTGGCATCAGTCCAACAGGTGCTCCCCCTGCACACGTGGCATCAGTCCCACAGGTGCTCCCCCTGCACACGTGGCATCGGCCCCCTCAGGGCCGTGCTCCCTGCCACGGTCGTCACTCTGTTGTCCTCAGAGGTGCGAGTCTACATTCCCGTGTCTCCAGAAGCCGGTGGCACACCTCTGCACCCAGCCCTTCCTCGGTGCAGGTGGAAGGACCCTATTAGTCCTCATAATTGATTCTGAGCGCTGCAGCGTGCCTCATTTAGCCAGCCCCATTCCCTGCACGCCCGGGATGTAATTCATGCACACTTGAACATCCAACATGGCTGACGAGGCTTGGACGTAACCTCACGGCGGCATCATTTTTTAATCAGCTATCTGAGGAATATTTATCTAATCAACAAAGAACGCTGTCAGGAGGAGAGCAGAGGTGGCATTAATAAGGCTGTGGCTTCGCCGTACAGTGATGGAGGGAGAGTTGGGATGAACCCTGCTCGTGTGAGCGTGGTGGCAGACCCGGGCAGATTTTTGTTCGATTGTACAGAGCTCGTCAAAGGATGCCCTGGTTGGACGCTGCTGTCCGGGATCACTTTCCCGGCAGTCTCTGTAGTCAAATTTAAATTTTTTTAGTTGTCTAGAGAACCAAATGAGCCGAAATATCCCTTCAATTTTTTTATTTGCTTTTATTTTATTGGAAAGGCAGATACCCAAGGCAGTCGGAGCTGGGCCAGGCCAGAATGGGCAAGCAGGGCCCAAGTACTTAAGCCAGCACCCTGCGGAAGCAGAGGCGAGACTCCCACCAGTCACTCCAGTGTGGGAGCAGCCAACCCAAGTGAGGGCTTACGCCCGCTGCACCACAGCATCCGTCCCCTGAAATCTTCCTTTGAAATAAAAGTTAAGGTTGGAGGGGCTGGCGCTGTGCCACAGTGGGTTAAAGCCCCAGCCATATGGATGCCAGTTCAAGTCCTGGCTGCTCCTCTTCCCATCCAGCTCTCTGCTGTGGCCTGGGAGAGCAGTAGAAGATGGGCCAAGTGCTTGGGCCCCTGCACCCGTGTGGGAGGCCCGGAAGAAGCTCCTGGCTCCTGGCTTCAGATCAGCTCAGCTTTGGTCATTACAGTCATTTGGGGAAGTGAACCAGTAGAATGGAAGATATCTCTCTCTCTCTCTCTCTCTCTCTGGCTCAACCTCTCACTGTAACTCTTTCAAATAAATAAGAATATCTTGAAAAAGAAAAAAAAATAAGGTTGGCGTGTCTCGCACCATGGCTTTTCCAGTGGCTGCTGCTGGAAGGTGGGGAGGCCTCGGAGAGTGACTGTGGCTTATGCCCTCCGTGGGACTATTTCTCAGCTCTGTGGGAAGGAACAACAAAACATGAAGGATGTAATAATAAATTATTTACTGTGAGAAAAGAATGAGTGGGGTTAGTGTCATGGCATAGCCAGCGAAGGCGCTGCCTGCGATGCCTGCATCCCATCTGGGTGCCGGTTCGAATCCCGGCTGCTCCACTTCCAATCCAGCTCTCCGCTAATGCACCTGAGAAGGCAGCGGAAGATGGCCCAAGTCCTTGGGCCCCTGCACCTGCGTGGGAGACCTGGCAGAAGCACCTGGCTCCTGGCTTCAGCCTGGCCCAGCCCCAGCTCTTGCAGCCATCTGGGGAGAGAACTAGCAGACGGAAGTTGTTTTTCCCTCTCTCTCTCTCTCCCTCCCTCCTTTTCTCCCTCCCTCTGTGATTCTGCCTTTCAAATAAATAAATAAATCTTCTAAAAATAAAAAGAACCAAATAACAGCAGAAGTGCTTCTGAGGGCATGAACCCACCGCATAGCTGAGGCTCCCACAGATGCGGGGCTGTGCCGTCGCTGGCCGTCCTCACCTCTGAGTGATTCCAGCTACTCTGACCCAGCAGAAAGCTGTAGTCCATACATGTTCCCTTTCCGTCTCTCTCTGCGAGGTGCACGACTGTGAGTGGTCACAGGAGCCGAGTGTATTATGCCACACCTCATTCGGTCATCTGGATACCAGACCCGTGGTTTATAATTCTCGGACTCCCTAAAGCAATGATCTGTGAGTTAGAGTCGGGACCAGCCTTCAGATGCGTGGCTCGGGGTGTGCAGCAGCTCAGAGGCGCGTCAGCAGGTGGCCCACCCGCTGCTGCAGATGAGGCCAGGGCAGGATTTTGGCGTTGCAGTGGAGTTAACTGTTTGGTTGGGACACCCACACCCCACATCAGGGTGCCTGGGTCCAAGTCCCTAGGTTAGCACCCCAGCTCTTCTCCTGACTCCAGGTTCCTCCTGATGAACACCCAGGAGTCAGCGGGCAGTGACGGCGCAAGCACTTGGGTCCCTGCCACCCACGTAGGAGACATTGATTGAGTTCTGGGCTGCTGGCTTCAGCCGGGCCCAGCCTCAGCGGTCGCACTCATCTGGGGAGTGGAGCAGCTGTTAGAAGTTCCCTCTGTGCGTGCGTCGCTCTCTGTGCCTCTGCCTCTTGCATGGAGGAAAGGAAGAGAAGAGACAGCTGGGGGGGACGTCCACACACTTGTCCACGTTAGCATGTTGGTACCAGGTGGCGCCACACGGGCCTCTTTGTAAGTCAGGGATTGTACTGGAACGAACCTAAGCAGGAAGGCTCCTCGTTCACTTCAAGGGAAGTCTGCACCGGCACAGTCCCCTTACACGGCGTTCAGGCTTGTGTCGGGGGAGTGCGGGCATCTCCGCGCACTGTCTGACCCGAGCTGTTGAGAGCTGTAGTGCTTAGCATCCCGCACAGCGGCCAGAGTGGTGCAGGGCTTCCCCTCTCTGTCTGTGCTTCCCCTGCACCGCCTCTCGCTGTCAGGCCCACGTGGCAGCCTTGTGTTCGATCCAAGCTCCCCACTCAGGCTTTGGGGCCATTATGGGGACAGCGCTGTCCCGCTAACAGCTTCCTTTCCCCAGGCTCGCTGACTTGTCTGCCAGTCCAGAGCGGAGCTCGGAAGGTTCTACTTAACTTGCAGAACAAAGGGAGAAGAGAGCAGTGGCCATCCGCACCCAGGCTGACAGGTAGTCGGCACCTTGTGGGGCTCAGCATCTGATCGTGCGCACCGTGCAGGCGGTGCAGACGCCGTGCCACGCACGCAGCCCTGTGCAGTGCGGGCAAGCCTGCAGCGGGACAGCTGAGCTCAAGTCGCTGACGGGGGCTCGTACCCCCTGCCCTGTGGTCTGATCTCAGGTGATATTCCCATGTCAGAGTAATATAGTTCTGGGGAAAACGGCGTCCACGAGAAAAATCAAACTATCATCCTTGTTGTCAAAAGGAAGAAAATCTTTGCCTGAAAGTAGACTCGTCCGGTGTTTTTAGCTGAAATAAAGGGTGCCCACAAAATGTAGTCTGGTTGGCTTGTCTCCGCGAGGCCCTAGCGACCTCCCGAGGCCTGCAGGCAGGGGGCGCCGCCCGTGCAGGGTCTGGCAGGTGTCACACAGCGAGCTCCAGTTCCATCTGACACTGTCCCCGTTCCCCTGGCAGGGGATCAGGCAGCTGCATCAAACACAGCCCGAGATGTTATCGATGATAACGTGATTGTATTTTCTCGTCCAGAGGCTTCTAAACAAGGGGACTTGAGCAATCAATGCCCCAGGAGACAAATGCACGTATCAGGACCTTGGCTTCAGCCAGGAAAGAGCCATTTGTTCAGACGTGGGGAAAGGCATGACATTCCACACATTAACATTGATTATTTCATCAATAGGTTAATAGAAAACCAGGCCGCAAGTTCACTTCCTGCTTATCCATCCCCACGGTAATGGGGCCCAGAGAGTGCACAGTGCAGGGGAAAGAGGCTGCCTGCACTTGAGCCTGCCTCCTTCCCAGGGGCGCGGATTTGGATGTAAATGCTCTGGGAGGAGGTGAGTGCAGCTCCAGGCGGTGCAGCCCCTTCCTGGCTCCTTCGTCCTGAAACAGGTGGACAGGGCCGCAGACGCTGGGTCTCCTCTGCGGACAAAGGAAGTGCGTTCTCCTGACTCGGCATGGTCCAGTCTGCGGAACCTGCCGATGGTCGTTCTGCGTCTCTTTGGGTTTTTTTTTTTAAAGATGTGTTTATTTATTTGAAAGTCAGAGTTGCAGAGAGAGGGAAAAACAGAGAGACGGAGATCTTCCATCCACTGGTTCATTCCACGGATGGCCGCAACAGCCAGGACTGCGCCAGGCCAAAACCAAGAGCCAGGAGCCGGGAGCTCCTGTGGGGTCTCTCACGGGAGCGGCAGGGGCCCAAGTGCTGGGACCATCTTCCGCGTGGTCAGAAGTGAAGTAGTGGGGACTTGAACCTGCGCTCATACAGACTGCGGGCATCCAGCGGTGCAGCAACACCTTCAGCATGTCTCTTTCTTTCTTTGAAAGGCAGTCACACAGAGAAAGAAAGGCAGAGCGAGAGAGGGAGAGGTCTTCCGTCTACTGGTTCACTCCCCAAATGTCTGCAGTGGCCTGAGCTGGGCCGATCCGAAGCCAGGAGCTTCATCTGGGTCTCCCACATGGGTGCAGAGGCCCAGGCACTTGGGCCATCCTCTACTGCCTTCCCAGGCCCCTTAGCAGGGAGCTGGATTGGAAGTGGGGCAGCTGGGACTCGAACCAGTGCCCATATGGGATGCCGGCACCGCAGTCAGTTTCTCAACCCGATATGCCACAGTGCCGGCCCCATGATCAGCATCTCTAAAGCCATGCTGATCCTCCTTCCAGGTGTGGCCTTACCTGGGACAGGTGCTCAGGCCAGCCCTCATGGGAAACCCCAGAGAGACCCATGGACTATAGAAGGGCTCGGCTGCCAGGCCTGCGGGTGACGTTTCTTACTAAATTGTTGATTTTCAGACCACGGAGTAGTTCACAGGTGTTCAGTTAGGAGTCTTCCTCTGTTGAAATCAAGAGACAACTAAACCGCAGCTGGTCTCTCCCTCCGCCCTTCATGGCGAATGCAAAATTTGCATCCATATCGGAAAGTTCACAGCAGACTTTATCGCGACACAAAAAAAGGTTGGAACCCACCCGTAATTTCTCCACGCCGGGCACCCTCTGGCGTTTCGAAGACTCCCTGGGGAGGCTGTGCTTCAGAACCACATTCACCTCCTTAAAAGTCCAGGATTCCATCGGAGCACTACGAGCCCAGAACAGATTTGCTCAGTAGCGACACCCCGCACAGGGGCCGCGTGGTGACGCGGGGTCACTGGCCACCGAGGCCTGGTACCCACACAGCCTACAACCCACGTGCAGAAGGCGCTGCCCGGGGCTGAGTCTTCCGCTGTCACGCCGCAGGCAGGCCCGAGCAGCTGACCCGTCCTACGGTCCTGCGTCATTCGCACCTTGGGGTCAGCATCGGGGTTGCTGCTCGGCCGCCAGGGCGGCCTGGCCCAGGTGAGGCCTCACCTGTGCTGAACACACGGTGACCCAAGCGGAGCCGTGGGTGCTCTGACGCTCTCTCACCTGCTGTGTGGTGGCAGCACGTGTGACGGTGACATTGCCGGGCCGGGCGTGTGTGTGTGCCTGCGTGGCAGGCCCACCGTCCGGCCCCTGCGTCGGAGGCTCTGTCCAGCTGTGTCTGCGTGAAGACTGCTCCGCAGGAGCCACTGGGTCTAACTCTCCCGTTGTTACACGATGTCCCCTGGGAGGCCAGGAGGTCAGCCTCCTCCATGCGGGGTCGTGGGCAGCCCTGAGCTGACTGCCGGGAGGGTGAGGAGGTGTCCGTGAGGCAGTCTGGAGGCCGGGGGTCCCGTTTACCCACTTGGTCACGACACACAGGGGTCGCCTGTGCCCATGTCCGGTTGGTTCTGCGATCACCCTGACCCCAGCCCCGCTCTGTGGATGGCCGGCTGTCTGTGCTTTTTGGCTGAGGGCTTAATCCCCACTCGGAGCCTGCACCGTCCCTCAACGATACCAGGGCCTGCTGCCGTGAGGGACTGTCCAGACCAAAATCTGCCTGGATAAAACCGCCCCGTTCTGTGAAAGCTCAGGGCCTCAAGCACCTGCCCTCTGGTAACCCCCCGGGGTCTCGTGGGATTCGGCCTACTCCCAGAGCTCTGCCAGTCAGAGGCCTTGCGGCTGCTGGGGTCCAGCTCCTTGCAAAGGTGCCGTCAGCCGCCGAGGAGAGGGGCCAGTTGGTTGCCGTTTGGAGTGGCCACGGGCTTGCAGAGGTGGCGCATGGACCGCTTTGCCTGGGCACGTCTTTGTTTTCGCACAAACCCAGTGGCGCTGACGCCCGCCTGCCCGCCCGCCCTTGCTGAGTTCTCGTGCTAAAGGCCAGGGGAGTGGAGGTCCCTGGCCCGCGGTGCCCCTGGCTTCCCCGGGAACTGACGTCACCTGCTGCTGAGTCACCTGCTGCTTTGACATCTCTTTTCTCCCCTTTTCATTGGTTTTTTCTTTTCCTTTTTGTTCTCTCTCTTTCTCCCCCTCTCCCCTCTCTGCTCTCGGGATGCAGCCAAACGCAGAGCATGGAAACTAAACCGTGTTGGTAGCCTGCGAAATATATACAGCAGCAGCGCCAACACCGAAGGTAACGCCTCCTCCGCCCCCCCTCCCCGTGCCGACGCGGAAGCGCCACGGCCCCGCGGTGCATGTGCCCGGCTCGTGTGTGCACACTCAGTCCCGCCGTGCCTCCATCTCGCTCTGTGTGTGTGTTTTATTTTCCCATTCATGTCCCTCTCAGCTCACTTAAATTTTGACCTTTCCCTCCAGTCGCAGAGTTGTGATGTTTAAATTACTTCGGAAACCTATTTTCTCCTCTTTTTTTTTTCTCCTTTTCGTTTATACATGTGGGCACCCAATGTAATATTTCCCAAGTTATTACAGTTTTTAAAAGTGTTGGTATGAGGGGTAATGATCTGTAGCCAAATACAATGGTGTGCCGTGACATTTAAGTAACAGTCTTAATTTGTTTTGTGGAAGCACTCTCCATAATGCTCGCCGCGGCTCCACCGCGAGGCCGCCGGCCCGGGCCATTTGCATGGGCTGCTGTAGCTTGTAGATTCAGTGTATTGTTGTGTTTCTAAAGGTCGTGTGGTGCCAAAGTTCACAAATTGACTCGCCTTGCTGTTTTCACAGAAGACAGCCGTCATTGCTTTTGTATAATAGCAGATTGGATCCCCCCCCCACCTTCATTTGAACAACACAATTATAAATTGCCTTTTTTTTTATGATTACAAATGTCAGGGGTCAGAATTATTTTGATGCCAGGCGAGGGAAAACCACCCCTCCTCGGCCCCAGCCCGCGGAAGGGAGGCCGGCGTGTAATACATGCGATGCAAAACAGGTCACAATCCAGCGATCTCGGGATAATAGGGGGAGATTTTTTTCACTTAAATGCAAGGCAAATGGGTCAAGTAATGGCAAGCTTGTGCCCTAACACTAATTGACTTATTTGGGGATGATTATAACTGTAATATTTTTCTTAATGTCACTGTTTTCTGGGCTGTTGATTTTAGCGATTGCCAAGCAGTGGCATTAAATCTGTGGTAAATTTCAAATTGCACGCCATTTCTGTAAATAAGCCCCTCTCTCCCCATCCCGGTCATTAACCTTTGCTGATTTATATCACCGTCCTCTCTCCTTCCCTCCCGCAATTGCTCCCGTCTCACCGCTGAGAGCCTTGCTCCCCGCCAGAAAAAGAATGAACCCGCGAAACAAAAACCTCACCTTCCCAACAGCCTGCTAAAGAGCCATTTTTTAATCATAATTTCCTCTTCGCTCCTCAAGGGGAAATTGTTGTCTGTTAAGGTACCACGGAGCCTGGCGCGTTTGGTGTCTGCTCCAGGAGCAGAATGGAGGGTGGGGACAGGAGTGGGGTCTGAGGGACATTGAGTGGAGTCTGAGGGACAGGAGTGGGGTCCTAGGGACAGGAGTGGAGTCTGAGGGACATTGAGTGGAGTCCAAGGGACATTGAGTGGGGTCCGAGGGACATTGAGTGGGGTCCGAGGAACAGGAGTGGGGTCCTAGGGACATTGAGTGGGGTCCGAGGGACATTGAGTGGAGTCCGAGGGACAGGAGTGGGGTCCGAGGGACAGGAGTGGGGTCCGAGGGACATTGAGTGGGGTCCAAGGGACATTGAGTGGGGTCCGAGGGACAGGAGTGGGGTCCGAGGGACAGGAGTGGGAGTCCGAGGGACAGGAGTGGGGTCCGAGGGACAGGAGTGGGGTCCGAGGGACAGTCCCGTCAGCGTCAGTGCCTGCGCGTTGCAGAGGGCAGCCGTGCACCCCAGTGCTGTCGGGGTCCTGTCTGACGTCTGCAGGACGTGTGTCATTTCTCTTCCCGGTGCCACTATGGAAGACGCTTTCCTTTTGTTTAGATGTGGGTTTGTCACAGCAGATGTGTTGACCGACAACGTGTGTTGTCAAATGTGGTTGTGTACAGACTCAGGGGCTGGGGGGACCAGGGAGGGGCTCGCGTTTGGCGTCTCCCTCTCGAGGGCCCGCGAGTCCCCCGCAGCGTCGTGCCGGCCTGCCTGCCTTGCCAAAGACTCAGGATTCCAGGCGGCAGAGGTACAGGCTCCTCTGCCCTGGCCGCCAGGTAGTAACGCACGCACGGCGCTCTCGGGCTCCCGTCCGAAGTCTACAGATGCTGAAGAGCAGTGCAGATCTGGGGTCCCTGGGTCGGTGGTGGAAGCTGCGAAGGCGGTCCTGGAGTGAATGATGGCGGCACACCAGACCCCTCCCCCGCCCCGCCCCCCATCCTCCCATCCTCCCATCGTCCGGGACCTGCTCATTCACAGTGAGATTCCATTCGGTGCTGAATGAGATATGTGAATTTCCGATTAAGCAGCACGACCATTCTTCACTTACTTGGGGTTTCCTCTAAGATTAATATCTGAACGCACGCAATCTCATCTCATACGGCCTTTAATAGTGGATCGGAGAAGTCATTTAATGACGTGAACTAAACCGTCAAAAGGCCTTTCTGATTTCCAGCCGCTGAGCTGAATGATGCTGCCGCAGCCTCCCTGTTTGTGGAACGGCCCTGTGCGGGAACTTGGTTCCTGGATTCGCAACCTGAGGCCTTCCAGGGCTCAGGGGACTGAATTGGACAAGCTGTGCCCGCAGCCAAAGGGAGCAAGTGTTCCCCTGAGTCACGTGCTCGGAGGTACTCAAAACAGCACCAAACGGAACCGGCACCAGCATTCCCTGGGCAGAGTCACAGCCTGGGTCTCAGGAGGGCGGGGGCTCCTACCCTGGAGGAACCTGGGTGCAGCTCTCCTGGGAGCCAGGTCGTGAGAGCCAGGCAGGGCCAAGATCTGTGAGCCGTGGATCTCTCTCTGCCCTCTCCCTGCCCCTTGGCTGCTTCCCCACGTCCAGTCTTCAAAGCACCCCTGCCCGGTAGGTTACACACAGGGAGTGGGGCTTCTGTAAGCCGAGTGTGTCTGCAGTGTGAACTCGAATGCATTAACAGCGACATCTGTGGGGCCGGCGCCGTGGCACAGTGGGTTAAAGCCCCGGGGGCGCCCGTTTGAGTCCCGGCCACTCCACTTCCGATCCAGCTCCCTGCTGATGCACCTGGGAAGGCAGCAGAGTTTGGCGCAAGTCCTTGGGCCCCTGCACCCACGTGGGAGATGTGGAGGAAGCTCCCAGCTCCTGACTTTGGATCGGCTCAGCTCTGACTGTTGCAGCCATCTGGGGACTGAACCAGTGGATGGAAAATTCTCTCTCTCTCTCTCTCTACCACTCTCTACCACTCTGTAACTCTATCTTTCAAATAAATAAAGTAAATCTTAAAGAGCAAGATCTGTGCCCAGGCCCCTGTTTGCTCATGAGTCCACGTGGGAGACATGGGCAGGTGGCTGTCAGGCATGGACTAAACCAGGTGAAACACACCTACAACCCGAGACAACGAGCAAAAACTCTGCTCTCGTCGTCACTGGCCTGTCCGTCTGCCTCATTATGTCTGAAACCCAGAGAGAACCTGGCTTGGTATGTAGGATGTTGCAGTAATTTTTGAAGCCTTGTCGCCTGTCAGTGAACTCTTTAAGACTGGCAAAATTAAATGTCTTCCAACAAGAATGCGACTTGTGCGGTTGGATCTTGGAAACCTGTGAGGTGGGTTAGCGGTAGGCTTAGGCTTCACCAGCTAGCAGCTGCCTCCCAACTCCAGGGGCAGAAAGAGCCAAAAGTGTGCCGACTCGGGCTAGCCGTGGGAGTGTTCAACTCCCCGGTAACTTGGTTTCTGAGGAGGACCCACAGCACCGGTGGTAGTGGCAGAGTGGACACTGCAGAGAGGAAAACAGGGCAGGAGGTCTCGGGGCGTGGCCAGCAGCTTCTCCCCGGGCAGAACCACACAGCGCCTGGAGCGTGGCTGCATGCAGAAGCAGGTGCAGCTGTCGGCCGCTGCGCGTGCGTCCCCAGATGCACTGTTCCAAGGGAGTCTGAGCGCTCTCTCTTTGGACATCAGAAAGGTGTTTCCAGTACCTGTGGGAAAGGAGGGAGGTGTTGGGGAACAGAGGGCCATTTCTGGGGGTGCTAGGCACATGCACATTGTGTGGGCCGCACTGCCTGCTCCCAGACAGGAAATGGAAACTCAGAGCAGGCCACTGGCACCGCAGGTGATGCGTGCACCGAGTGTTGGCCACGGTCAGTACTGGCCTGAGGTCCCAATTGGACCTCATCATCCGGCTGTGTTTATGAAGGTCCCGAGACAGGACTATGAGACCCCTGCTTTGGTCCGTGGATGGAGCTGGGTCTCTCAGACACCATCGGTCCCAGCAGGCCCTGGCTGGGGAGCAGCAGGTCTGGAGAACGTGAGGCCGCAGGCATAGCTACGGGCCCCGGACCCAGGCCAGAGCTCTGCACTGTCTCCTGCACGGAGCAGCCCAGACCCGTGCTATTCCTGGGGCAGCTGGGAACAGGCCCAGTCGCTGGAGCCTGCGCCGGCCAGCATCATGCTTGGCCGGTCCTGGGCCTTCCAGTCGTTCTGAGGCAAGTGGAGCAAATATCAGGCACACGTTCCAGGGCACGCCTCCGAAGACGGAGCTTGCCGAGGGCGCGGGGACAGACAGCACGCCTTCTCCGCAGCTCTCACCCCTGCCCGGGTGCCCCCTTCCCTGTGCAGGTCAGAGGAGGAAGGAACGACATGCACCTGCCGCCCTCGGGGAGCTGTGCCAAAGATCCGGTCACAGGTTGGGGGAAGCCAAGTTCCACTTTGGGGGGACGAAGCAGTGTCTGACTTGGAGCTCAGGAAGGCGGCAGCGTCTGCAGAAGCTACAGCCGATGGCGGCGCCTGGCGTCCCATCAGGAACCTGCCCAGCAGCCTTTAAGGAGGGAGGGCTGTGTGCCTCCACATTTCTGTCTTCAGAGATTTATTTTATTGAAAGAGAGACAGAAAGAGAGGTCTTCCATCCACTGGTTCACTCTCCAAATGGCCACAATGGCCAGGGCTGGGCCAGGCCTAAGCCAGGAGCCAGGAGCTTCTTCCAGGTCTCCCACATGGGTGACAGGGGCTCGAGCACTTGGGCCATCTTCCGCTGCTTTCGCAGGCCATTAGCAGGGAGCTGGATCGGAAGTGGAGCAGCCGGGACTCTAGCTGGCACCGGTATGGGATGTCAGCATCGCGGGCAGCAGCTTTACCTGCTGTGCCACAGCGCCAGCCCAAGCCTCCACGTTTTATAAAAGAAGAACCCAAGCCTGATGAATGGCCGTCATTGGCCCTGGGGACTCACGTCAGTGCGGAGACAGTGCCGGCATTCCCGGTCAGTGCCGCGTGGAGCTGTGCACGGTAAACGGCAGGCAGCTGCTTGGGGCTGAAGGAGGAGGTGGCAGATGCCTGTCTGGGGCCGGGGACTGGACCAGACCCCTCTGCAAGAGAGCTGTCATCCCAGCAGAGGAAGGCTGCCCTGCCTTACATGTGTGCAGGGCTGGGCCTGCCCAGCGCGGTGAGGCGCCCATAGCCGGCACCCCTGGGAGGTGACTGTGTCGGCGTGTCTTTCCTGAGGGACTCCGTGCAGTGTCAGAAGCAAGTCCCCACCACGTGCCCTAGCAGTCTCCCAGGACCCGCACAGCTGTCAGGCCCCATAGAGGAGGGCCCCACCATCGGAGCTGCCTCCTGGAACCTGTGTCTCAGCCCTGACTGTTCTAGGTCCAGACAAGTGATTTCAGAAGCCTTGGGTCAGATTTGATGGGGAGTTTTGCAGACCCTGGGTGGTGTCGGGTGGGCTCTCGCATCACCGCCTCGACCGGAACCTTGAGTGAGAAGGTTGGCGTGCCCTCTGCACCTGTTTCCTCCCTGGTGCCCCTGCATGGCTGTGGAGAGAGCCGGCGAGGGAACACACCTGAGACACACAGGCCCACAGGCCCCGCTTGCCCCTGCTGGACTTGCCCAGTGTCAGGAGTACCGACACTCAGGTACCCACAGTTTCTCCCCATCATACAGAGAACAGCACATGCTGGGCCTTTTTTCAGAACGAGAGCACTGATTGGACCAGAAAGTGTAAGAGGGGATTCCAGATTCCAGCGCTTTCCCCCAGACTTGAAACCTGCCAGTCCCAGGTCCGTCTACCTCCAGAGAATTCCTGGTTGTAGGAATTTAGGTCAACACCAGACGTTGGAGCCTGCCGCGCCTGGCTGTGTGGGCCTGGGTGAGTCCTGGGTCTGTCCTTGCCTCTTGCTTTTCTTTCTCCAACACGGAGACAGGAAAACCCATCCTAAAGGTCAATGGATGAAGACAGGAAGTGAACCCTGGGACACCCCCCCACACCTAGGTACCTGGTGCGTGCTGATCTGATTGCTGATAAATCACAACACAGATGGATTTGCTGGGGTAACAACTCGAACCCCATGGACCCGCCTGGCCGTCGTGCTCAGCGAGTCAGCACAGGGCTGGGTCGCGGTGCAGCGAGGGCCTCGCGGAGTGAGTGGCTAATGGGAAATACTTGGCTGCTGCTTAGCAACCTGACAGGTTTCTCTTTCCAAGCCGATAGCCCGGGCCTGGAGCTCGCACGGGGTCCCTGCGACGTGAGCGAATGCGGGAGGCGTGGACGCGTTCCCTGGTTTGTGTTTCTGGAGCTTCGCCGTAGACTCTTTGCTGATTTGGGGAGGTGCTGGCCCTGCCCTGGCTCTGGCGGCCACAGCCTCTGTGCGTCTCTGTACCTGGCCCTGTATAAGGCGTCTGGGAAATGAAACCTTCCCTGTGTTTCCTGAGGACCCTCCTGCCCCGAGCGTCCCTCTGGGAACCGACTCTTCCCAGGGTTGGTGCTCTGTCCTGAACTGAGCCGCTGAACGCCAGCTCTGTTGGGCTCTACGGCTAAACCAAGATATTTACCAAATTCTGAGTTTCCTTGTGTTTCTGCGGACTGCTCTTTCTACTACTAATGGTTTCTCCATTAGTGTGTTTGGGGAGGGGTTGTAGGCCTTCCTCCTGCCCCGCCCCGGGACTTGGTTCTTCCCAACTCTGGACCGCATCCTGCAGGCTTGTTTTCCTTCCACACTGATCGACCCCCCTCCCCCAGTTGGAGGAACATTGAGATCAGAGTCGACTGTATCGTTACAGTGTGTTTGGGCTGACCTGTTATCCTGTGTGGATTAACACAAGATTCACCCTTGAGTAGAATTCTAAACCACTCAGCTCTTACGTGCTGGCTAAGACCAAGCACTGAAGTATCGATGAAACGGGTGCCTTGGGGAAGATGAGCAGAGAGCCTGGGACGGCATGTGGTGTCGCCCCCCATAACCTCAGACGGAGCCGGTGGTAGGGCCGGCGAGACCACCCAGCAGCTGACACCCCCTTCTCAGCTTGCGGTCCTGATCCAGTCTCGCCCAGCCCTTCAGAACTCAGGGAGGGGCAGATGGGCTGGGCCCCGTGATGCTTGCCACACCCACCCTTGGTGACAGCGCTGTCTGGTGTCCTAGTTGGGGACCAGGAGCTGGGTTCGCTTCCCTGCATCCCTGCAGAGCCCTGTCTCTCCTCCCCTCCCCCAGCCCCGTTGGGGTCTCCTGATGAAAACAGCTTCCAAATGTGAGACTCCCCCCCCCCCCCAACATTCGGCTGCTTTTAGCCCTTTTAACCCTTTGTCTGCTAGGATTCTACCAAAAGTAATTGATGACTGATTGGCCCATTAACCTTTAAGGGAGGAAAAAAGTTTGACAGTCCGGCCTTGCGTAATGAGGAGGGATTCCTTGCGAAATCGTCTGATGGCCAAGTTGCTGGCCCCCGAGGAGGCAAAATGAGTCCCACGGGGCCTCGTCTGCATGGAAACTGGACGCAATTAGTGTAATATCCGGTGTTATTAATGTCATTTGGGATAATTGGGCAGGTTGATTTCGACAGGTTCATGGCGCTAAAATACTATTATAGTGAACCTTTCCACAGCTAACCGTTAAACACGGAAACCCGTTTAAATCCCCGTGAGCCCAATCACCAAACTTTATTAAACGGCTCAGCCCTGGGACGCGGCACGGTGGGACAACAGTGTCCCTCGCTTCAGCCTTAGAGGCGTGGCCACGTCTTCATCTCTCAGGGTCGGGGTGGGGGGTCTCACACCCAGCGCGTACCTCTGTCTGCACCTGCTGTCAGAAGGAACGGGTCTGAACCGTGCGCTTGTCACGGCAGGGGGTCCGTGTCGGTGGTGTGACACTGCTCACGGGGTGACACAGGCACCGCGCGTCCTCGCCGCCCCAGCGCTCGTCCTGACGGAGATGAGCATCGCTCAGGCCTGGCCTCCTGACGGACGACCTCACACTGCCCGCCATGGCTTCGTCATTTGTCACTCGTTGCCGGTAACTGAAACATCACCGCAGTGTCACTCCGGGAGCTGGAGCCTGGGTGGGTCTGAGGAAGGCCGCGGCGTTGGCGGGAACTCAGAGGAGCGCATACTTGCTGGGTCCACCCGGAGGAAGGGGAAAATAATTGGGTGCAAAAGTCTGTCCCCCGTCTCCTGGCGAGTGTAAGTGTCACTGCAGCGCTACCCAGCTTTCAGCGGGGGTAAAACAGCGAGGTTTCCTGGGTGTGGGCCCCAGAAGCTGAGCAAGGCAGCACCCAGGGGCGCCTCCAGGATGGGCTTGTCGCCACTGGCTCAGGCAGTGGACAGAAACCCGGTTGAGAGGGGGCTGGGGGACAAGGAGGGATGAGTTACCTTGGGTACGCACCCGTGGGACCGGCAGGTAGAGCCGGCTCTGCTCGCTAATGAGCAGCTCACTTGCCTGTCCCCAGGGAGGGCCCTGACGGCACACAGTTCCCTCCCCAAGACGGGGCTAAAGCAGAGGTCCTGACAGACCCCGGGCAGGAGGAGACCAGGCTGTGTGGTCCCGACTCAGGTGGGAAAACCTGGAGGAGGACTCTTGGGTTGTGCGCCCCCTACCAGAACTGATGGAGGCCGGCAAGAGCCGGTGCACCCTGGCCCAGCGCCAATGGACCAGCCCACTCACAGGCTGACCAGTCAGAGGCCTGGAGTCTGATGCCCCCTCCCCAGAAAGAGAGCAGTAGAAAAGCCCCTGTTGCCCCTCCCTCCTCCCCATCTGCACCGAAACACCCAGAACCCACCTCCTTCCTCCCCGACTCCTGCAGGCAGCCAAGCTCCTGCATCACAGTTCAGCCCTCGGCCCCATCAGGGTAGCCCTCCTGGGAAAGGCGGCGTCAGGGACAGCAGCGCCACTGCCTCTCCACTGGGAGCGATGGCCAGGACCGAAGGGGTCGTCTTCTCTTGCCTCTCCCAGACCAGCCCCAGTGTTTTCAATTAAGACAGGCAAAGACCCCCAGAGAACAGTGGGTCCGTGTTTCGCTGTGTAGAGCCGCTGCTCAGGCCGAAAGACCTGGCCTTTCTCTGCATCACGCAGACCACACGCGATGGCCTCGTGATTACAACGCCGCCTGTTGCCCTTGGCGTGTCGCAGCGCTGTGGGTGCCGTGGACTGATTCCCATCCGCGTCTGGTTCTTCGTCATGGCTGTGATTTTGTGCCTTTCCAAATGGATGCACAGTCGTCACTCGAGACTCAGGGGCGGGGAACATCTGGCCCCTGGGCTTGCAAGGCCCACGGGATCATTTTGGTGTGGCCCTGCCGAGGCAGCCACCAGCGGGACTCGGCCCTCGATACGTCTCCAGCAGGCAGATCAGTAAGTTGACAGTTCTGTATGGCCCGCAAATGACATTACAAATATGCAAGCCAGCCCTTGACAGAGAAAGGGTTCCCCACCCTGCGCTAAGAGAAAGTGGTCTTGGCGCTCGCAGTTTACGCCATCAGGATTTGACGCCTTCCAGGGTCGTTCCGGCCTTTGCAGCCTGTACGTTGCTTCCGAAGCTGCTGACCTCCGCCTGGGTCGCGGGGCGTCCAGCCTCTGTCTGCTCTTTCTCCTCCCGGGCCTTACTGGTGTCTCGTCGTACAGCTTTGGCCATCCTGCCTGAAGTGCGTGGGACCAGAGGGGTTTCGGATTTCGGAATATTCTCGTAAACTCTACTGGTTGAGCATCCCTGTGAAATCTGAAATCCAAAACCTCTTGAGCACTGTGGGAGGTTTTAGAGCATCCTGGATGGGCCAGTGGAGCCGGGGTCTCGGCTCCTGAACCCTGCCCAGGCCACTCTCGGAGTCTGTCATCCATTGCCTGAGGACTGCAGGTGCCGAGGGATCCCCGCTGTTGTTATTTTTAGGGAGTCAGTTAGGAATTCATGGACTTTGGAGCCCTCCCTCCCTCCCAGATGGAGGAAAACAAGTATCATTTCAAAATTTTGCCACCAAAAGCAGCTTATCTGTCTTCGTAGGAAGCCCCAGATAACCTGTGCATAAGTCAGTGGAAACGGGAACAGCAGAGGAGGGGTTGGCGTAATCACTGACTTGCTGCTTGAACACCTGCAATCCCAAGAGCCTGGTTCAAGTCCCGGCTGCTCTGCCTCCGACCCAGCTTCCTGCCAGTGCTCACCCTGGTGGGCCGTAGACGTGGCTTCTTGGGAGACCTGATGGTGTTGTGGGCTCCTGGCTTCAGCTTGGCCCAACCCCAGCTCTTGCAGGCACTTGGGGGATGAAGCAGTAGATAGATTTCACTCTATATATATATATATATATATATATATATATATCTGCCTTTCAGATAACATGAAAATAAGTAAAGAAATATGACTTTAACAGAAATAATTATAGCAGTTAGTAAACAGACAAGGTGTAAGGTGAATGTAGAAATTTAATTGCATGCTTTATCCTGACTATTAAGGGTACTTCATAAGGTCCTGGAAAATGGAATAAAAGCTGGCTTTATTTTGGTGCAAAAAAAAATGTTGAAACCCATGCGCAGTTCTTTCGTAACACATGTTTCTATGAATTTTTCGAAGCCCCAATATGTGCATGGATTTCAGTCTTTTCTACACCAAAATAAACTCACCTTTTAATTGCATCTTCCGGGAACCTCTGACGCACCCTGGTGTCGCCCGTGAGGAGCGGTTTCACGGGATTTTCTTCCGCTCCGGTCCTTAGATCTTTCGTGCCTTTGCTTTGTGTCCCTGCGCCGGCCGGCATGGTTGAGTGAGAGCCGTTACAATGAGCGTCCTTGTCCCCAGCGTCCTGTCGCCGGGTGCTCAGAGGACCGCCTCTGCTCACTCTGCCCTGGCGTGGGGATCGCTTCACTGCGCCCAGAGTCGGGGCGTTCCCTGCAGAAGGTGGGCCAGGAAGGTGGAGTCGCCCTTCTTTCCCTCTCTCCTCTGCGGGTTGGGGAACTGCACACTCTGCTGCTTGTCTGGTTTCCCACACAGACCTGCTGCGCCAGAGTGTGGGGTCAGTTCTCACCTCGCAAGGCCCCTGTGTGCGCACCCCTCCCCCCGCCCCCGCTCTCTAGCACCTGTGCCTGCGCACTGAGTCGTCAGGGGGCCGTCTCCACCCCCGTGTGCGCACCCCCCCCCCCGCCCCGCTCTGTAGCACCTGTGCCTGCGCACTGCGTCGTCAGGGGGCCGTCTGCACTCCCGTGTGTGCACCCCCGCCCCACTCTCCAGCACCTCTGCCTGCCGCACTACGTCGTCAGTAGTGTTTGGCGTCAGTCTTAAGGAGACCCTCCGCGTATCTGTCACTTCATTTCTCGCCCCCACCTTCCTTCCAGAATCTTCCCGAGGTGCGCCTCAGTAACCGCCGTAGCAAACCTCAACTGGTACTGTGCTTTTCTGGGTTTTTTTTTGTTTTGTCCTACTCTTTTTCTCGAAAGGAGTTTTCCTGGGTCTCAGTTCTTGACTGACATTATTTTCTCTTGAGGCTATTTTTCCCCCTTGCCTTGTGGATTTGAACATCATTCATTCATGCATTCATTCAAGGAGCAGAGAGACACCAACACAAAGAGAAGTTCCATCGCCTGCTTCACTCCCCAGATGCCCTTAGCAGCCACGGCTGGGCCAGGCGGAAGTCAGGAGCCCAGAACGCCATCCAGGTCCCCACGCGGGTGGAGGACCCCAGTTACTTGAGCTGTTGCTGCTGCCTCCCAGGGTCCACACACGTGAGAAGCCGGAGTCAGGAGGCAAAGCGAGGGCTCAGGCACTCACTCCAGTGTGGGACACAGGCATCTTACCCAGCATCTGTAGGCTCAGCGCCTGCCCCTGGCTGGTGCCCTGAAGAAGTCTGTCAGCTGACGCTGTGACACAGGGGGTTAAGCTACTGCCTGCAATGCTGGCATCCCATATGGGTGCTGGTTCGAGTCCCAGCTGCTCCACTTCCAATTTAGCTTCCTGCTAATGCAAATGGAAAAGAATTGGAAGAGGTTCCAAGTCCGTGGGCCCTCTGCCACCCATGGGAGAGACCCAGAAGAAGCTCCTGGCTCCTGGCTTCAGCCAGACCCAGCCCCAGCCATTGTGGCCATTTAGGGAGTGAACCAGCAGATGGAATATCTCTCTCTCCCTCTCTCCCTCTCTTCCTCTCTCCCTCCCTGTAACTCTGCCTTTCAAATAAATAAATAATTTTCTTTAATAAAGAAGTCATCGTCACTGTTGTCATCTCTTGGGGCACAACAGGTTAAGCTGCCACTCGGCAATCCCCCCGTCCCATGTCAGACTGCCAGTTCAAGTCTCCTTGAGCTGTTTTCTGGTGTCTCTGGTTTCCTCTGGGTCTCACTCTCTGTCCTCTTCTCTGTGTCTGTGTCTGGTTTGGAAATCATGCATGTTTGATCGTTGTCCGTGGGAAGATCTAGGAGCCAACGGCACTGCAGACCCGGACAGCACCACCCACCCCTTTCCTTGGAGGACTGCTGGGCACACAGCTCTTAGAGTTGTCTTTCCCTTCTGATCCTGACTTAGCTGTCGGGTTCCCAAAGGTGTTTGGCCTAGAGGAGCCCCCACGCTCGCAGGTGTTTCGTACATGCCGTTCGCAGGTTGATCTTGGGAACAGTAGGGGCACACTTGCGGACTGCGCCGTTTTGTGGGCTGCCGTATTGCATGACAACTGGGCTGGAAGGGAGAGCTAAGCCCCAGAGGCAGAGGAGGAGTGCTGGAGGGGCTGATAGCGGACGTGTGCCCCGCAGGAGGCTCTGGGAAGGGTTGGGGCTGGGCCAGAGAGGGAAATCCAGGGTTAAGTGTGGATCCGGGGGCTGTTGCCAAGCAGAGCCGTGACCCATTAGGTGGCAGTGGGGAAGCAGCAGGCTGGATCCCAGCAGGTTTGAGAAGGCAAAAGCAGGAATAGGGTTGACCCGTGAACAGAAACAGAGAGGCCACAGAGGAGCACGTGAAAGTGAAAGGAAACCTCTTCCGTGCATATGAAATGTGGTGTGCAGATGGAACACTTGGCAATGTCCGTAGACAGTTAAAAATGCATGAATTGTTGGATTTTGAGACTGGAGATAAAGACTGAAGAATTGTCCACTTCTGTTGTCTAAACCTTGGAGGAGGGAGTGAGTCCCTAGAAAGGGTGAGGGAGTGGGCAGGTGCAGGAACTAGGAGCGAGTCTTCACTCAAGGCCACGTGAAGCGGAGCCACGGAGGAGAAGGAGGAGCCCTGACTGGCAGGGAGATGGCAGGCACGCCCCATGCACCCCGCCGTGCCCTCAGGCAGACATTGCTAATTGATGGCAGCATCCGTCTTTCAGAGCCCGGAGCCAGCCTTGGGACCCTCACCGTGGGATTTCCTGAGGCTGCTCCGAGCTGCCTGGGCGGATGAAGGAGTTGAGGACTGTCTTGCTCGCTCTCATAGCTCTCAGAGTGGAAGGGGCCCTGCCGACCATCCTGGAGATGCTGAGTTCCCTCCCACCAGGGATTGAAACCCCAGAGGAGCCGAGCCCAGCAGTGCCAGCAGCAGATGATTGAAGGGCTAGGATTGCCTGCCTCTCAGGTCTCCACCGCTTTTCCTGTCCTTGGGTTGACTCCCCAGGGCCCCCGGCACAGGTGTCACCCTCTCCTCCATCAGACAGAACTCAGGAGGCCCCAGGAGTGCCGCTTGGCATTGCACTCCCCTGGGGCTGCTTGGTGACCTCCACCAAGAGTAGGGAAGCACCGCAGAAGGGACCTTGCAGGAAGAGGAGGGCGGCGCACTCGCAGCTGCGCTGTCACCGACAGCCTCGTGCGCTGCGTTGGTTCACTTTGGGCCTGCCGTTCACTGCAGCCACTCAGCCTTTTCGTATTTGCAGCTGGTAAAGCAAACGTTCCCCCAGACCTGACTTCCCAGTCATATGTGACCTGTTTCTGTCACTGGGTTTGTCCATCCTGCTCTGAAGTCCTCCCTCTGGAGCAGCCAGGGACCGAGCGCTGCATCCGTGTCCAGCAGGAGCCAGCAACCGAGCTCTGCGTCCGTGTCCAGCAGGAGCAGCCCTTTGTCTGTAGTTGTCATGAACGCAGCGTGTTGTGTTGGGAATAGCACTCAAGCAAGATGCTTATTTAAAAAAAAAAATTATTTGTTTATTTGAAAGTGAGAGTTACAGCAAGAGAAGAAGAGACAGAGAGATCTTCCATCTGCTGACTCACTCCCCAGATGGCTGCAATAGCTGGGGCTGGGCTAGGCCCAAGCCAGGAGCCAGGAGCTTCTTCCAGGTCTCCCACATGAGCAGCAGGGGCTCAGGCACTTGGGCCATCTTCCACTGCTTTCCCAGCCCATTGGTGGGGAGCTGGATTGGAAATGGAGCAGCCAGGACTTGAGCCGGCGCCCATATGGGATGCCAGGGTTGCAGGTGGCAGCTTCACGCACTGTGCCATAATGCCAGCCCCCGTGTAAGATGTGTAGGCGCTGTTGTCTTCATGATCAATGGCGTCTGAGAGGTGGGAGGTCTTCAGATCCCTGGCGCTTGGCCTCAGAGAGGATTGATCGCTTGAGTTCAAGTTCTACAGCTCTCTCTCTCTGCCTCCTGGCTTTCCACGGGCTCCCTCCTCCCTCCCCACCGTGGCAAGCGTCCACCAGGCTCTGGGGCCACCCACTCCTCAGCCGTCACCTGCAGACTGCAAGCTGAAATAAGCTTTTCTTCCCCAAGAAGCTCCCCGCAGGTGTGGGTGAGTAGGGCTTGTGCGTGACTCTGGAGAAGGTGGAACAGGAGAGCAGGCTGGTTTGTGCAGAAATTTAACTGGAAAGCTGACGGTTGTGAATTTTAGAAGACCCAGCAGATCCTGGTCGGAGGGAACTGTTCTGTGTGTATTCGAAGTGCACAGATTTAAAAGATGGGGGAGCTCGCTCAGGGAATCTCCCAGCGACTGAGCGCCGGTCCCGTCCAGGAATCCCCTAGACTCCCCCGTGGTCTCCTTGTGAATGGCACGCTTCTTTCCCGCCTGACCACCAGGTCACTGGGACAGCTGTTGCACTGCCTTGCAAGAATCCTCAATGGAAGGGGTTGTGATTCCTGGAATTAAGACTTGAAAGCCCAGGGATCAAGGAGCCAGACCTTAAAAATCTGCAGGTGCAGTGGCCCGGCCCCTAATTGCCAGGTGTAATTGCAAGTCAGTCATGGGGAAACCTATTTAAAAGTCACGGGGATTGTGTTTTTCGATGAAAGGGCCCAACAAGCCCCGAGTGTCCAGGTCTTCCTGTGGGCACCCCTGGCCTCCCTCCCCCGTCTCCCGTCCCAGGCAGGCAGAGCGCGCTGCCTGTGCACACACACAGGGATTGTCTGTTCTCTGCGCTGAGGAGCTCTGTACACGGGAGGGAGACTCCTTGACGAATCTCTGGCTTTCTGGACTCTGGTTTGCAGCCCTTCAGCAGTCAGCAACTAACCGGGTTCAGAGAGGGGAGCGTTCTCGCTGCATTCGCCAGCTCTCCGTCACTGTAATGAAATACCCAAGGCAGACCCACTTTCTAGAGCAAAGGGGTCTGTCTTGGCTCCTGGTCCAAGTCTGGGGCCTCAGCTGGCAAAGGTCTCCTTGCTGGCCGAGTCCCATAGGGGTGCAGGGCGTGAGGCAGGGAACGTGTGTGTCTCTGTCTTTGCCTCTTTCTCTCTCTCTCTCTTCTCCTGTAGAGCCACAGGGTTTAAATCGTGGAGTCTGCATCAGCACAGATGCCCTTAGAGGGCTCATGGGCCAGAGCCGGGGGCTGCAGGGCCTAGGCCTGGCCCTCAGCACAGCCGCTGGTCACAGTCAGGGAGTCACAGGCCCCAGGGAGGCTGCTAGAGGCCACAGGCCCTCTGGGCAGGTGCACTGAGGCGGGGTGCTCTCAGGAGAAGCCCTGGGCTTGCGGTGCCTTCCTGCCCGCCCCACCCTAGGTGCTGCTCGGAGCAAGCCCCGCAGGTTGAGGGGTGATTCAGCCTGAAGCAGCTGATTGTGCACCCACGGGAGCCAGCTCGTTGTTTGCAAGACGTGGAAAGACTTCACAGGAAGTGGCACCGCCTGGCCGCTGCGGGGACCAGTGGTGCTCATTTACGGGAGCAGCGAGCATCTGGTTCCCGGGTGCTGTCCCTTGGCGTCAGCAGGAAGGGGTCTCGGCCGCCAGAGGGGGGCTGCGTGCCTCCTGAGACTGAGGGGAGGAGGAAAGCGTGGCTGGAGGCAGGCGGCCCGAGTGGCCAGCTCTCTCCTGCTTCGGGCAGCTGGTGAGGCAGGGCCTTGGGGAGCCGGCCCAGGCCCAGGCCCACCCAGAGCTGCAGCAGAGGAGCTCAGAGCGTGAGGGTCAGAGGATCGCACGTGAGGTGTGAGCCCGCCGAACCCAGCGTGTGGATGGCTGAGACAGCAAACGGGTGAAATGCTGGGCAGGCAGGTAGACCATCACCATTATCGTTAAAGATTGATTGATTGATTGATGTGACAGGCACAGTGACAGAGACAGGGAGGGAGAGAGAGATCTTTCACCTGCTGGTCACCGCCTAAATGCCCAGGGCCAGACGGAAGCCAAGAGCCAGGATCTTGATGCAGGTCTCCCACGTGGGTGGCAGGGACCCAAGCACTTGGGCCATCTTTGCTGCCTCCCCAGGCCGTCAGCAGGGAGCTGAGTCTGAATAGGGCAGCCAGGACTCAAGCCCACACTCGGGTCTGGGCTGCCCGCACCCCAGTGGCGGCCTATCCCAGGGGGCCACAGCACTAAACCCAGCTGCCTTTGTTAGGACTGCTCACCAGGTGATTGCAAGTCCGTGGGCCCCCGGGCCAGCGTGGGGGTGCTGTGTGTACCTAGTTCTGCTCTGTGTGAGCGGGAGCCTCCCTCCCCCTGGCTGAGGCTAGGAATAAGGGCCAAGGCTGGCGTGTTCATGGAGCCCTCGTGGACACGGCCCTGCGTCTGTTGGCATTGCCACAAGGGGACTTCAAGAAATGCTTGGGGAAAAAAAAAAAAAAACAGAATTAAAAGATGTTTGTTTGCATGCACAAAAATGCATATATTTTTGGAATGCACATATAGTTTCTTCACAACATGCATTTATTTCCATGACCCTGCGGAAGCCCCGGCACGCACTTGCTCGCTGGGCAGAGAAGGTGCTGGCCGAGTGCAGGGACTTAGGCTGAGTCACGTGTCCCGTGGTGTGGACGCTACCGCGTCCCTCACTTCCCGATCCAGACAGCCGCCCCGCCACAGCGTGCAAGGCACGGACGGCCCTTCCAGGGCCCCCGCGGTCCACGCGTGCATCACCCTGAACACGTGGCAGTGAAATCTTTTCCCGCTTGCTCTTAGAAGAACAGAACATCACACATTCCCTGGACATGGCGCGTGTGCGGCTGCGCGCACAGATGCGCATGAAGAACACAAGCTGCAGCCCCAGACCAGCAGTGCTAACTTGACTGTCACCCCCACAGACCTGAGGCCAGCAGCAAGTGACAGCACCATTTCCCTGAGTCTCTCTCTCTCTCTCTCTCAATATACCTATTTATTTATTTGAAAGGTAGAGTTACAGAGAGAGAGAGGGAGACACAGAGACAGAGAGAGCTTCCACCCACTGGCTCATTCCCCAAATGGGCGCAGTGGTCGGGGCTGGTGCAACCCAAAGGCAGAAGCCAGGAAGGAGCTCTGTCCAGGTCTTCTACGTGGGTGACAAAGGCCCGGCTACTTGGGCCATTTCCCAGGTGAATAAGCAGGGAGCCGGGTCAGAGGTAGAGCCGCCAAGACTCGAACTGGCACTCCCATATGGGGTCCGGTGCCTCGGTGGCTGTTTAACCCGCTTTTCCACAATGCCAGCCCCTTCCCTGAGTCTCTTGATCTGTGCCCAGCACAGAGACACCAGCATCACATCTGGCTGCCATGTCCCCGTGTCCCTGCCACGGCCAGCTGCAGCCACAGAGCACGGAGTATGCACAGGTGTGGATTCAGATGGCCGCGGCCCCGCTGTCCTGGGCTGCGTGTGCTGAAAAGCACTGCGGTGACGGGGGATGTGCAGGGGGGTGGCTGCCTCACGCGAGCTGAACTCTGGTCCCCCACCCTGTGTTTCAGAGCAAGAGGAGAACTTCGAGTTCATCATCGTGTCGCTCACGGGGCAGACGTGGCACTTTGAGGCCACCACGTACGAAGAGCGGGACGCGTGGGTCCAAGCCATCGAGAGCCAGATCCTAGCCAGCCTCCAGTCCTGCGAGAGCAGCAGGAATAAGGTAAGGCCCCAGCGGGACACAGGGCCAGGCCCCTGGAGGGCAGAGTGTCGGCAGAGTCTGTGGAAGGCTGAAGACCTTCTGTGGCCAAGCACCAGTCTCCAGGCCCGGCCGGGTCTGTGTGGCACGGTGGCCGGACTGCATCCTTAGCCTCCCAGCGAGTCGCAGAGGGACGGAACTGGCCTTGTGTCACAGGGGATGGACTCGTGGGGCTCCTGCATGCACCTGTATTTCGGTTTCGGGTGAAATGTACCCAGATAAAGAGATGCAGACCGGAAGAGCGACGTTCCGCCCCCACGCATGCCCCAGATGCAAATCCACCTCAAGCTGGGAGCTGCCTCTTGTTGGAGATGGGAAGGAAGAGAAAGATGGATTTCTGTTTTCTGAGCTGCTGGTAAAGGCCAGTGTGTGTTTGCTTCAATAATTACAGACAACCCTTCTGCAGTTGTTTAGCCACGGGGGAAAAAAAAAAAAAAGATTTTAAACTGCATTTGCTAGGCTACTGCCCAGCAGTATCCTTTATTCAAAATTCATTTTTCCCATCAAGGGTTCCTTGAGTTTCTTGATTCTAATGATGGGATTTTTTAAAGCCCTTTGCTGGGACATTTTTGACTCTAAGAGAGCATTTCGATTTTTCAGACTATGATCAGCTGGAAACAGAGAGAAAGGACCTTGCCTGCCAGCCTGCAGCCGCGTTTGTAACCATTTAAAGAAATGCCTGCCCATGATTTATGTTCAGCTTTGTCATTAAGAAGGGAGTCTGTCTCTCAGAAAGACAGAGTGTCTTATTTTATTACCCTTTTTAACCAGGGTAAACCAGACCACACTCATTATTATTATAATGTAATTTGCTTCCCTTTTTTAAGGATGTTTTATACCCAAGGTAGAGAGAGCCAGCCACTGCCTTCTTTCTGAGCGCCGGGGCTCACTGGGTCACGTCCACGTGCAGCCAGACGTGGTTCCTGAGATGCTGCCCCCCAGGGAGCCCTGGGTCCCCTTGTCCTTGGGCCTCAAGGCCGTGTGCCGTCCCCAGACCTGCAGATTTCCTTTCGGAACAGGAGGCCGGAGCCAGTGTCACTGGGCACACAAATGCGACCCTCAGTTCTACAGGGAAAAGGGTGTCCTCTCTCCTGGTGGATCTGGGTCTGTGACAATCATGGCCTCCTGTCTCCCACATTGGCCAGCCCGTCCCAGCAGTTCCCCCGTGAGAGTGGGTGGCGTACACCTGGGGCAGGTGCAAATTCCGGCCTTCCACTGAGCTCCCGGTGTGTTCTCCAGGAGGGCGCCCTGGGAGAAGGCAGACTCTTAGCCCTGCCTACTGTGCGCACCTGCTGACAGGCGTGAGAGTCTAAAGGCTCAGTTGAGAGTGATCTGTGCAGTGTCTCAGCTGCCTGGAGGTAGTTTGGAGTGGACGTGGACACATGAACCGACCGGTCAGCTGGCCAGCAAACCACAGAAATTACCCTGGTGCACTGGGGCAGAGACCAGCATGTCCCTCTGTGTGCACACGTATGCTCTCTGGATACCTGTATAGAAAGTTAAACATGTTTTGAATAGGTGAACAAAAATCCAAACGGATTAAAATCTCAGGAATGCCATGATGCTAATTAGGAAACCGTAATTAATAAGTTATAATCCATTATTATATAATTAAGTAATAAATTGTTGCACATCAGATAACTTGACATAAGATAGTTCAGCTTACAAAGAACTCTTACACAGAAATGAAGCTTATTATAACTGTCCTCTGATACCTGTTTTCACTTAGACCTTAATATTAGATGTCTATTTAATAAACAAAAGCCTGAAAACGATTCACACCCTTTTACGTCTGGTCTGCGTCCAGGAGCTCATCCTTGGTAAATGACCACGAATACATGTGTGGGTTTAGCACTGAGCACACTCTATAGCCCTGTCTGTGAAACAGAAAAGTCTGTCAGAGAACCTGGTAGAGGAGTCGTCGGTGGGTGGGGTACTCTGCCCCCATTTAAAACACTGACATCCGAGAGGTCCCAACACCGTGTCACATCAGCCTGTGGGAAGTGCCTGTGTGCCCACAGGAGAGAGGGCTGAGTGTCACTCACGCTGCACCACGATGGTCAGTCGATAGGTCATACGTCCCTAGGTTCACTTCACTCTCCGTGTTTCTAAAGCGGCTGCAATAAGCGTGCATGTCTTCTTTTTTTTCTTTTTTTAAGATTTATTTGTTTATTTGAAAGTCAGAGTTGCAGAGAGAAAGAAAGAGGTCTTCCATCTACTGGTTCACTCCCCAGTTGGCCTCAAGGGCCAGAGCTGAGCCAGTCCAAAGCCAGGAGCCAGGAGCTTCTTCTGGGTCTCCCGCGTGGGTGCAGGGGCCCAAGGACCTGGGCCATCTTCTGCTGCTTTCCCAGACCATAGCAGAGAGCTGGGTGGGAAATGGAGCAGCCAGGTCTCGAACCAGCACCCATATGGGATGCCGGCGCTGCTGACAGCGACTTTACCCGCTACGCCACCATGCCGGCCCCAGCGTAGTTTCTTGAATCTCTTCTAAAGAGGGTGTAATTTAAGAGAGACAGCCCCCAGCTCTCCTCCCCCTCCCCCGGCCCCTGCTCTGGCGCCGACTTTGTTGCTGAACCAGCCGAGGTCTGTTCAGATGTGAAATGGCGCCCCTGGCGCGGCGCGTCACCAGATCGCTTCCTCCCTGCTCTTCAGTCCTCGTCCCGGGCAGGGGTGTGGTGGTGACAGCGCTGTGACCAGAGCCCTCAGGTGCCTGCTGGTCTCCCGGTGCACCCACAGAGGACCCAGAGCTCCCCTCTGTGCCCGCTTCTGCCCGAGTCCCCTCAGCCGACAAGCCCGGGCGTGCACAGCGGGTCCTCGCTCAGTGAGGCTGCTTGCTGAAGACCTCAGTCGGAAAACGCCGTCACCCCGCGTGCGCGCGCCGCGCCGTGCCGTGACCCTCTCTGTCTGTTGATCCGGCCTCATCTCTTGCGCCTGTCTCTCTCTCTCCCTGTACCCAGTCCCGACTCACCAGCCAGAGTGAAGCCATGGCCCTGCAGTCGATCCGGAACATCCGCGGGAACTCCCACTGTGTGGACTGCGACACCCAGAGTAAGTGCGGCCTGGGGACCCGGGCCCGGTTGGGCCACGGCGATGGGGGCAGACACAGCTTCGTGGCTCTGAAGGACCTGAACCGTTTTGGATTTTTGTCTGCCGCAGCGCTCATCCCGCCAAGGCCTCGCTGACGGCGCTGGTGCCCTGAGTCCCACGGGGGCAGCAGCCGTCCCAGGGGGGCGCCCCGTGCACCCCGCGCCCCGTGCCTTATGTGGGCGTGACCTTTTGCTTAATCAACTGCCGTTTGTTTGTTTGCCTTTTCCATAAAATAGGGTGTAATTGATTCATTCCTGCCCAGTGACTTCTGGGTTTTGTTTTGCTTTGTTTTTTGATTTCAAAACCATGCGTGTGGGTTTTGCCTTCAACTGACATCTTTCTCCTTTCTGTTAATCTTCAGTTTGTGACACAGTGTAAAGCATTTGGGCCGACAGAATTAATTCATAGTGACTGCTCCCTGCCTTGGAGTAACACGGCTTTGTCTCCTGCTTTCTGTTGCGATAATATCTTCTTGAGAAAATTTCTTGCTCATATCCTCGAGGGTAGGGACTTCTCTGCATCTCTAATTCCAAGCCTGGAAAAGTTTGCCTTCAGTAGATCACTCCCCATCGGTTCTTCTTTGGTTTTATTTATTCTCATTGTACTTGCAAGGCAGGGAGAGAGAGACGGACAGCGATCAGCCATTTGCTGGGTCACTCCCCAGATACGTGCAACAGCTGGAACTGGGCCACTCCAAAGCCAAGAAGCCTGGAACTCGCTCCAGGGCGCCCAGGCGGTGGCAGAGCCCCCAGGGACTCGAGCCATTCTGTTGCCTCCCAGAATGTGCATTAATGGGAAGTGGGAATGGGAAGCTGAGAGGGGACTTGAACCCGGGCTCTGACACAGATGCAGGCATTGCAGGCAGTATCCTAGCTGCTGAGCTGAGCTGACCACCCACCCCCAGTCACGTGTTGTTAAGGCAGTGTTTGGAAGAGAAGGAAATCCAGTTCCAACAAGAGGCAAGGCACAGGTACCAGCCTGGGTGCTGCCTACGAGTCAGATGCGTGCCACGTGGTCGGTCACGGCCATCCTAGGGCCTGAAGCCCGGTGGCCGAGACACAAGCCCAGCGCCCGCACATCTGGGCACAGCGCAGGGGTGGGGGACCACGCCAAGCAGACTTCCTGTGGGAGCTGTAGCACTGGTGGCTCAGCCAGCCCTGGGGAAGGAGACTCGTGGACGCCTGGGGGACACGAGCAGGTGTTGGGCTGACTGAGGCTCCTCCGGTCCCCGCTCAGAGGCAGAGGGAGACTGTTAGCGGTCCCCGGCAGGGGAGACGTCGGTGCTGTCCTGGAAGTGCCGATTGGGCTGTTCCATTTCTGACAGATTGGAAGAGAGAGTGAGAAGGAGCTGGCCCGGTGGGTGTGAGGCCTCTCTCCAAGTGGGAAATGAGGCACCAGCCAGGGCTGTTCCAGATGGGAGGGAGGGGAGGGGCTGTCTCTGAGACAGAGCCAGGAAGGCTGTCCTCCGGGTGGGGCAGTGTTTATCCTTAAGTGTCCTCAGGTACCTTTTTTTTTTTTTTTTTAAGATTTATTTCTTTATTTGAAATGCAAAATGAGAGAGAGAGATTGATCCATCTTCCATCTGCTAGTACACTCCCCACATGGCCACAACGGCCAGGGCTGAGCTGGGCTGAGCCAGGAGCCAGGAGCTTCCTCCAGGTCTCCCACACGGGTGCAGGGCCCAAGGACTTGGGCCATCTTCTACTGCTTTCCCGGGCCTCAGCAGGGAGCTGGATGGGAAGCAGAGCAGCCGGGACCCACGCAAGCCGTGCTTAAGATGCTGTACCGCAGCGGCGGCCCCTAAAGACACGTCTTTAAAGGGCCTTCTTTTGTTTGACTTTTCAAATTTAGCTTTCAGAAATGCATGCTGAAATGCAGCTGGAGGGCGCGGCAGCCGTGTAAAGTGTGTTTTCATCCTAAACGCGCTCAAGGAAGGCCTTTCCTAAAAGCAAACTCTGAGACACGGTAGCGCACGCACCAGGGGATCAGCCACAGCCCTTCGCCGTTCTGCAGACGGCTGCGGGAGGCCCGTGGCTCCCGGGGGCCATGGCGTGCGCAGGGGAGGCCTCGGGTCTGCAAGTGCTGAGCAGGGAGAGGAGGGCGGGACCACCTGAGCAGTCTCACCGGCAAGGGGATTGAGGGGAGGCAGCATCTGACGGCCCGGGAGAAAGGGGACAGGCAGGCATCCATCTGTGAGGGGCATGGTCTCCCAAAGCCTCCTGGGTTGTCTTCCTGAAGTCCTGTGACTCTGGGAGCGGGTGCCGCGGGGGGCGCCCCCCCGTGGACAGGGGTGCAGATGCAGCAGCGCCAAGCCTCCAGGCGAGACTCAGACGTGATCTCTGACAGCTGCCGCGTGGCTCGCACGCCAGAGGCCCTGGGGAGCCGCAGGGCCTGAGGCCAAGGACACCTGCACAACCATTTGGGTTTTTTTTTTTTTTTCTATTTGAGGGACAGATCTTCTAGACACTGGTTCACTCCCCAAATGCCCACAAGGCCGAGGCCGAGGCAAGGCCCAAGCCAGGAGGCAGGAACTCCATGTGGGTCTCCCACAATGGTGGCAGGGATCCAAGGACTTGAACCCTCACCTCTTGCCTCCCAAGGTCTGCATCGGCAGGAAACTGGAATCAGGAATGGAGCCTGGACTCAAACCCAGGCACGCAGATACGTGGTCCCAGGTGGTGTCTCCCACACTGCTAAGTGCCCACTCCGCCCGCAGGGATGTTTTAAGTCCAAATGCCCAGTTTTGATGAAACTGCTGGAACAAGCATGGTCCCCACGCTGACGGAGAAGTGGAAACCCCTCTCCAGGGCAGCTGGCAGTGTATACAGAGGCCTTTTAAAGAGCGGCCCCAGCTGTATACTCTGGGAGCTAAACCAACAGGGATGAGTCGGGCAGGCCCAGGGACCTCGCCTGAACGGTGTTCAAAGCGCTGCTGGTTATGGGCTGAAAACCCAGAAGCACCTCCAATGCAGAATCTGAGGACAGTGAAGGGTGGTGTCCGGGGCTGGTGCAGGAGCCGCTCAGACTCTGGGTGAGAGCCCCGCCCCTCAGCAGCCGTCGCCGCCCACCAACACCGTCCACGGTTACCCCCACGTTGCCCCTTCACAGCGAGGCTCGGGGACGTTCTTGCGGCCTGGGGTTCAGATCTGCAGACACAGCCGCCCCACATGGTGCTCGCCAGGAGCCGCCTGCCTGCACAGCTGGCCGGTGCCGCCTCGCTGAAGTGCAGCCTTGGCACATGGAGGCTTCTGGGAGCCCGGTCACACAGGCGCCCGTTGCCCAGGGGCCCACCCAGTGTGTGGCAGACCCCGCTGCCTGCAGAGGTCTTTGTTTCGAGTGCCTGTGGCCACCCCTCGGCCAGGATCATGCCAAGGAAAGTCCACCCTTGGGGCCCGTGAGGACGCACGGGAGATGGGCAGTGGTATAGGGAGCAAAGAGAGCCCGGGGGGAGAGGGGAGCAATGGGACGTTCACCACTGAACTTGGGGAAGCAGGAAGAGCCAGGCGCCCCTGGGGGTGCACTTGCTGGTGCTTCTCATGCAATGCACGGGGCCTGCCCACACCCCAGCTCACACCACAGAGCCTCACCCTCTTTGAGGTCAGGTTCCCGGATTGGCACGTGGGGTCAGCTGATTTCACCGTAATGGCTGCTGCAGTCCCGCGGTCAGACTGAGGCCCTCGGTGGCTTCCCAGCCAGCCCTGGCCTGGCCTGGCCACCCTCGCTCCCACCAGCCCCTCCGGCGTGTCCTCTGCGTTAGGCCAGTCTTCACCCGCCTGAGAAGTACACATCGAGGTGGGCCAAGGAGCTGGAGGAGGTGGCACGCACTAAAGGCGCTGTCCCTGCTCCTGACCCCGCTACAGGCACCAGGGTCTCTGCGGGCCAAGCCCCAGCTCCTGCACCTGAGGCAGCGGTGGCCGAAGAAGTCTTTCCTAGGACAAGAGATTGCAGCTGAGGCCCAAGGATAAGTAGCAGGTGCACCAGGCAGGGGGCGGGGCCGGAACTTGCAGGTGCTCAGGTGAGACGGGTGAGACAGGGACGCTGCATTCTCATCCTGGTGGGAGGGATTAGACTTGATCCGAACGGCGAGCGGCACCCCTGGAGGGGATCTAAATGTTGGCACAACGCGATCAGTTCTGCCATGGTTGACAGGACGCTGGTCCCAGCGGACACAGGTCTCCAGGGAGGTAGAAGCTGAGGCCACAGACAGAAGCCTCTGGCCCCTGGCTTGCGATGGTGGTGAGGATGAGGGAGGGAGCAGTGTGGTGTTAGGGCACAGTGGGTGAAGCTGCCAGCATCCCATGTGGATGCCAGTTCATATCCCAGCCGCTCCACTTCTGATCCAGCTCCCTGCTACTGTGCCTGGGAAAGCAGCAGAGGATGGCCCAGGTGCTTGGTCCCCTGCACCCACGTGGGAGACCCAGATGTAGCTCCTGGCTTCCGCCTGGCCCAGCCCTGGCCATTGTGGCCATTTGGGGAGTGAACCAGCAAACTGACGGTCTTTCTCTCTGTCTCTTGACTCTGTCCCTCTCCCTCTCTCCCTCCAAACTCTGCCTTTCAAGTAGATAAATCATTAAAAAACTAAATAAAAAGGAAAGGATGGGATCTGAGAGTGAGTGAGAACTTGGTGATCAGCTGCGGGGGTGAGGGAGGAGCCAAACCTGATTGTGAGGATCCTGGGTTGAGGGACTGGGGGTGCTGGCGCCATGCAGTGAGGGAGGTAGCTTTGCAGAGGTGGTAGGCGAGTATCTGCAGGGTGTCCAGATGGAAGCGCCCCTCAGGAATGAGGAAGAGGCGGAGCTGAAGATGGGTGTCAGCACTTGGATTGTCACTGAGGCCAGGGCGTGGGTTGAAAGAACGGAATCGGAAGAGGAGATGCCTGTAGGCTAGGGGCGATCCAGGCAATCAAGACGGAGCAGCTAGGGAAGCAAGAGAAAAGGCTAGGGTGGTCGTCAGCCAAGATGGGGTCAGAGGTCAGCGCTGGGAGGAGAAAGGCAGGCCGTGTGCTGCCAGCAAGAGGGAAAGCAGAGAGGGGTCCTGCGGGTTCGGCCCATGGAGGCGGCCTCGGCTGCCCTGTCGCAGCGGGCAGGGTGGTGCAGGCTGGGGCGCTGAGCAGCAGGTGCTGCCGGAGTTGCTCTGTGAAGGGAAATGTAGACACGGGGTGAGGGCTGCAGGGGAGCAGAGTGGAGAGGCAGGATGCTCACCGCCCCCCCACGCCTCCTCCCCAAACACCCCAAGGCCGGGCAGGCCCTCCCGCTCGCCGTCCCCTCCTGTTCTGACTGTCCCCTTCAGCATCGAGCGTGTCCATGCTGTGACGATGGTGGGGGTGGGGGGTGATGCTGTAGGGGCTTAGGGGACCCTCTCAGAGGCCACAGCCCCCTGCGGGATGTACCAGGGTACTCTGCAGAGTTCATGGAAAACTTGGCTTCAAACACAAATTTATTTGTCTGCAAAAAGTTTTGAAATCTACAGATTTTTTTTTTCATCATACACCTTTTCCATGCACTTTAAATAAATGGCCGGCTGGTTTCTGAGCAGTTAGCCCGAGGCCATCCCTGGTCATTTGCCGTTCACAGAAGGAAGGGCAACTCCTCGGTGGTTAACTAGGACGCCTGGTTTCTCCTCCATTCAGTGTACCGGGGGTCAGTATGGAGTGTGCCTGGGTGAGTTCAGGCCTCCTCTGCTCCGGCATGCTGAGAGCCACTGACAGCAACGTCAGCCCGCCTGGGCCTCCTGAGTGGTGCCATTGCGGGCTGAACTGGCTCACCGTCCTTGGTACAGAATCACAGCCCAGAGAGGTGCATCCCTCCCGCAGCCCTGGTCCACGGAGCGAGGTGGTGTCAGAACCACGGGACCGAAGGGTGAGACCCCGGAGTGTGACCCGCGCAGAAGACCACTGAGCTCCGCGTGTGCCCCTCCCCCGCCCAGACATTCCCAGGCTGGCGCATCATGCGCTAAGGAAGATTCCTGGGGACGCTGGTGGCGCAGCCCCGGCTGTGAGGGCATCTGCTCGTGCCCTCTGCACCCCCCTCGTTCCGTCATCCCCAGCTGCCCCCCATGGATGCCAGGCCACCTGCAGGTTCTTCTCTGTGCTGCGAAAGTCGTGCAGAGTTCGCCTTTCTCTCCAGATCAGTCGTGTTGCCTGTTGGGTGGGAAATGCCAAGGCTTTGATTGAAGCGAAAGTTTTCAGTAGCTGAGCACGCACAGAGCCGTCTGAGATCCTGACAGCAGCCAGACTGGGCCAGGGAGCAGGCCGCCCGCTGCAGGCACGTGGCTGGTGGGGGCGGGGCTGCTGGGGGTGACGTCTCGCTGGCTGGCTGGTCGTTTTGTTGTAAGACTCTGGGGCGCGGGAAGCAGCGATGATGTTCTCACCGCCTGTGGCCCCCCGCCTCTCCCCTAGATCCCAACTGGGCCAGCTTGAACTTGGGAGCCCTCATGTGCATCGAGTGCTCGGGGATCCACCGGAATCTCGGCACCCACCTTTCTCGAGTCCGCTCCCTGGACCTGGACGACTGGCCGGTGGAGCTGATCAAGGTGATGTCGGCCATCGGCAACGAGCTGGCCAACAGCGTCTGGGAGGAGAGCTGCCAGGGGCGGGCAAAACCCTCGCTGGACTCCACCAGGTAGGAGCGTGGCGGGGGTCGGGGTGGCTGCCGCTGCGTTTGCCGGCAATGACCCCCACTGGAAATGACCTCAGCGAGGGCCACAGCTGGAATGCCACGGCAGCCAGCGTGGAGGTGTTGGCATGGCTAACTCCAGCTCCATAATTCTTTACGTGTGTTTTCAGGTCTTGGGGGACTTCTCTCCCCCTCTCAGAAGTATGAGTATTTGACTTGAATCCGTACATTTCTAATGTGCATAACTGTGCTGTGAACGCTCATTAGGAGTTTGGGTTCTTTAATTTCATTATTGTATCATTGATAAGCACCTGCTCTGTTGGCCCCGCCCCCCCACACTAGTGGTTTTGTGGTGACAGAATATATCTTCTAAAACACGCATCCAGCACGTTTAATCAGCCGAGTCCGGCATGGCGTGTGGTGTCCCCTTGTTGCGTGCGCACTACTTGGAGCCTGCATATTTTCTCGTGTTTCACTGATGGCTGTTACAAGCTGCTCCTGTGTACACATGCGTGTTTCATGCTCTCATGAAGTGAGAGGACGGTGTGCCCGCCGGGTGTGCCCGCCGGGTGTGCCAGGCCGACCCTGGGCTGGCTCGAGCGGGTGGCTTACGGGCTTGCTCAGAAGTTCCGCACACGTGTCGTCTCCCACTTCGGAGGTCGGGGTTCCAGGCTGGCCGTCCGCGTTGGCCTCGCAGCTGTGCCTCCCGACCTTGGCACTGGGGCAACTTCTCTGGTGATCCTGCCTGAGCCCACGCGTGATCGGCTTCTGCGATGGAGTGAGAGTAGCGTGAGGCGCCTGGGAGCCCCGACTCCGTTAACCCAGGGGAGAACTTGGGGTGCCACCCTTGGCGCGTGGCAGGGAACGGAGCCCGTGTGTTAGCCCTGCTCTGAGTTAGCTGTCTGGGGAGGGGGTGAGGAGGCAAGAAAGGTGTTCAGGTGACTTTGATCAGATTGCGTCGGTTTGGTACCCTGTGCAACAGCACCACGTGAGTGCGGGTGACTGAAGAGGGGGCACACTCTGAGAAACCACCCTGGTCTATTCACCACGAACCAGCCAGGCCATCCTCACGAGGA
This sequence comes from Oryctolagus cuniculus, assembly GCF_051225735.1. Taxonomy (NCBI): domain Eukaryota; kingdom Metazoa; phylum Chordata; class Mammalia; order Lagomorpha; family Leporidae; genus Oryctolagus; species Oryctolagus cuniculus. The sequence goes on along the minus strand of NC_142869.1, from coordinate 4,001,882 downwards.
TTCCTGAAAGATTAAGTCACGTTCCAAGGTCTGCATTTTAATAGGTGCACTGTCTGTGCAATGTGTGAAATCTGTTGTCTGTATTAGTAGGTTAAAAAGTAACAAAATAGGGTGGCATAGGAGGATACGCTCTGGCCTGAAAATGAATATATTTTGGAAAAGGCTGTTTAATGTAGAAATACAGGAAGCACTGAAACAAGTTGGAGAAAATTAACTTTGCACATCTCACTGTGCGTAAAGTGGCCCTTACGCTGCTTCAATGTGTTAGGGAAGTTTGTCTTGCCACCCGTTAAAATTAGAAACCGTTTACAATGCCAGGAAGCACGGCTCTGTGCTGCTTGTTGAGCTAACACCACCTTATGTCGACCGCATCTTGGTGCACGAGTGCAGAGACCTGAGCTGGTGATTCCCGTAGCACTCAAGCTCTCCCATAACCTGTTCTTCTTGTGTGGAGCGGTTCCAGGAGCCACGCCCACCTCGGGGCCACGCCCACCTCGGGGCCACGCCCACCTCGGACCACCTTCCTCGCCCAGGGAGGGGCTGCGGCCACGCCCACCTCAGAGGCCTCCTTCCTCACAGGGCGAGGCTGCTGCCACGCCCCCTCCCTTTGGTCCCGTGGCTCTGGTGAGCGCCCAGCAGTGTTGCGATTCCTGCGAAGGTAACTGTGGATGTCTACATTCTGCTTCCTTCCGATAACACGTGTGTGAGGTTGGCCGTGTCTGTGCCTGTAGTGTGCTCCCTTAGTATCCACAGAGCCCTTGTTAGAGCAGAAAGGATAACGATGTGCGGGTGCCTGCGGTGATGAGCGACTGGTCTGAGGGCCGGCTCAGATCCCCAGCTGGGAACGGGGCTGAGCTGGGTGCTGACCCGAGGCGGGGTGTCCAGGGCTGTGGAGTGGCCTGGGGTGGGAATGCGGGGGCAGTGAGCGGTTGGACTGGGCCCTCCGGGGCTGAGGGGTGGGGATGGCTGCCTGGGAGGGCCCCTGATGGCTGAGGGGTGAGGATGGCCAGAGGCCAGGTGCGTGCCGTGCCTGGTGCCACACTCGCGAAGCTGGCGGCTCGGCCTGATCGGACAGTCGCACCTCACAGGCCCTCTGCGCTGTCCAACGAAACACAGAATGTCAGCGTGACGGGAAAGTGGGCATCGGTCAGGACTCCCCTCCTCAGGGTGGCCCAAGGTCATACCAGACAGGCCCACTTCAGTAAGCAGATCTGTGTGCAGGGACAAGCCAGGGGCAGCACTTCGGTCTGTGCTTTGCAAAGGACCCCGATGTGTTCCCGAGGCGCTCTGGTCCGTTCCGTCCAGCTCAGAAGATCCATCCTGACGGTGAGATAGCATCAGACGTGTGCTGCCCCCACCTCACATGCACCTGCTCAGACACACACGCACACGGGTGCACACACTAGTACAACACGGATTCAGGACCACGGGAGCAACACAGGGTCGCTCTCCAAGGACACTACCCGTTCCCTGGGGACAGCCGCACGCTGGGGTCCCCAGAGCAGTGGGCGGCCTGGGAGCGCTGGCGCCTTTGAGCTGCAGGCCGGCTTTCCGCCTGCTGTCCGCGCACCCCTGATTAGGGCCACGCGGACGGCTGGTAATTGGTTCCAGGGGTTCTCAGCCGCCCCGAGAACTGCCCGTCAGACTGGAGCGGCATTGTGATCAATCGAAGCTGACGGCGGCTGAAGCGGTATTGACTTCCCACTCCTAAACAGGGGAATCATTAGTCAAGAAAAGCATCTTTTAATTACTCTCAGGAAGAGCAAAAAAAAATCTTTTTGGATGGATCCTGCAACAATTGACATTTTTTTCCCCAGTACATTCAATATTAAATTTATTGTCACGCGAGGGAGAGGGCGCCCTTGGTCCCCCTCTGTAATGGGGGTTTAATTTGGAGAAGGAATCACGTTAGAGGAGCGATCGATGCCATGACAATTAACTACATCTCGGGTGGAATCGCGGTCCCCGCTCTAATTGCTATCGATACCGTTTCAGCACACACTTAAAACACTGGCTGCAGGCGGGGCTCGGCGGTGGCGTTGGGCGGGCAGAATGCACCAGACTTGGGGGTCTCGGGAGGGAGCCACTTGCCGTGTGTGGGGCCAGGACCTGCCAGCCCTGTGCTCATGGGCCTGAGTGAGCGGGCTCTGGGCCCCAGCATCAGGACCTGTGGTGTCACCGTAGGCAAAGGCGTTAGGATAGTCAGGTGGATGAGGCAGCTGCTTGCTCGGCACCTGTCCCACCAGGGGCCCGGGCTTCCTTGTGTGTTCAGACCTGAACTCGGGGCTGCATCCTGGCGTGCTCAGTACCCCCGGCAGGGTGTCGGGGCTGCTCTGCGCTGCTGGGGCCATCTTGTTCCTCCTTGTTGCTATGCGCGGTTGACTTAGAAACTCCTTGGCTGGACTGCAGGGAAAATAATTTCCTGCGAGGATGGAGCAGAGTCCCCTGGCGCCTCATTCCCCTCGCCTCCCAGCTCCGCATCCGGGAGGTGGGCAGGACCGAGCGCTATTTGCCTGTTTACCTGGCGGTTTGGGAGCCTGCTGGTTTCAGCGAGGGAACCGGGAGGGGAAATGTGTTTGCAGTTCTGGGCAGGCGCTCTTGAGAGCAGCTCTCCACACTGTGAAATCGCCCGTTACCTCTCTGGTGCACTTGGGAGGGGGCACCGCGCTGGCTGGTTTCCATCTGCGCCCCCCCCTTTCTGGCTTCCTTTTTTTTCCCTCTCTTCCCCCCCCCCCATTATTTGTAAGTTCACTTTCCTGCCTCAACTCCCTTCTTGTCTTTAACCTACGAAAAGATGTCGCCTTGGCTAGGAGGACGTGGGGGTGGACATCAGAAATCCGCGTGGGAGAGACTGGCCGGGCACTTCCAGATGGAGCGAGTCTGCCCCGAGATGTGAGTTCCGCTTCCTTTTGATCCATCTTATTTATGCACATGGAGGTATTGATACGGGAGAAATGTATCCAAACTGAAAATAATTGGATCCCTACAGCTGACTCTGGGATATTAAAAGCAGCGCCACTTGGCCGCGTCTTTGTCTTGTTAGGTTTGATCATGAGATCACAATACAGTAATCTCGGGCTCAAATTTCGGGCATAAAGATGCCGTGTTCCAAATGTGGCCTCAGGGAACGCGCCGGCCCACGCAGCCCTGGGACTGTCTCATCTTATTATTTTTCAACAGTTCTTGGCCTGCTGAGGTCAGTGTTTTGTCTCTTTTTGAGTGTTCCTCTATGCTTGACACCTTTTCCTATTTTCTTTCTTTAAAAAAAAAAAATGGGGAGGGGTGGGGAAGGACTTCGCTGTGATGACCGGAGTCCATCTGCAGTTGGGTGGCATCTGCTCCCCACATGTCACTTCCCTCATTAACAAGCAATTGAATTAATTAAATGCTACTCAGAACACGCATAACAAGCTACCGGCAGTGTCCAAATTAGCAGTGATAATCAAGGCTGATTTCCTTTATTATCCCGCTAAGTGGTATGCACACTCTGGTCTCCCTGTCTGCCCTCATCTATTTACATACCCCCAGCGCCTGCCTCTGGAAGCCGAGGTTTTCTTACCTAGTTAATTTGCCACGATCACCGAGCATGGCGGATTGATGCCCTGCCCCCGCTGCCCCCGCCGCGCTCGGCCCCCTCCCCGCCTGCCCTCCCCACCCCCCTACCCCCCCTGGCCCCAGCCCCAGCCTTTGTATCTCAAGCTCCCTGATAAATTAAAGGCCACCCCTGTGGTCTCTCAAGTGAGTAATAGAGGCAGAAATTTCATTTTGCAACTGGCTGATTTAATGATCCAAAGGGTAATTAATGGCCTGATTATCTTAATGTTAAATATGTCCGGCAGCAATTACGGTGACCTCGCGCTTGTCAAGGTCCGGGCTGTGCTCTCCTTTCAATTAAGTTCTCTGGGGCTTAATGGTATGAATAAACTCCTCTGATTCTATCATCCCGGACGCAGAGGGCTCAGGGAGCCGGGGGCTGGCTGCGAGCTTTAATCAGCCTGCCTTCCACTGCCGCCACCGCGACCCAGAGGGAGCAGTTACAGCAAGGACAGGTTAACTTTTTCCTCCCCTCCCCCGCCACCCGCGCGTGGGGCAGGCGCGCACCCTTCTGGGTGGCTCCCTTTCGTTTATTTACTTGCCTGTGTTGGTAGCGGGAGAATCCTGCATGCGGAGGGAGCTGCGCTGGTGAGGCCAGTCTCTTCCGATATAAATTATCTTGTGAACGCTGTGGTTTTCTGTGTGACGGGCTTAATTAATTGGCAGGAGCCCCCGAAAATGACAGTGCCACACTAATTGCAACTCACAGTGAATTTCTGTCACCGTGGCGTGCCTCTCGGCGGCCGTGCCCCAGCCCCGGCCGCAGAGCCAGTCCACCCTCCCGGTGCCCCCCGTCCAGGCGGGCACTGTGTCCCGTGGAGCCGGCCGCCTGCCCGCAGGAGTGACATTGCCGCCAGGAAACTTTGTAGGTCTTCGGCTCTGCCAACCCAGCCGCCGCCCGGGGACCTCGGCTCCTGCTGGAGGTGCTTGAGCAACTTCTCCCAGCGAGCTGGGGTAGAATCAGACCCAGAGAGCCGACTGTGACTCGCTTTGTGACTGGGTAGTCCTGATTAGCACAGCGCATGCCAGCGCTCTGAGCCCAGATCAGAACCGTTCTCCGATAAACATTAAGCCGGTTAGGAAGACGTGCCGAAGGGAAGTACATTGACACTGCCATAAGAACAATACCTGGCCGGCGCCGCGGCTCACTAGGCTAATCCTCCGCCTTGCGGCGCCAGCACACCAGGTTCTAGTCCCAGTTGGGGTGCCGGATTCTGTCCCGGTTGCCCCTCTTCCAGGCCAGCTCTCTGCTATGGCCTGGGAGTGCCGTGAAGGATGGCCCAAGTGCTTGGGCCCTGCACCCCATGGGAGACCAGGAGAAGTACCTGGCTCCTGGCTTCAGATCAGCACGGTGCACTGGCCACAGCCCAACATCCACAGCGGCCACTGGAGGGTGAACCAACGGCAAAGGAAGACTTTTCTCTCTGTCTCTCTCTCACTGTCCACTCTGCCTGTCAAAAATAAAAAAATAAAAATAAAATAAAAATAAACTAGGTGTATATAAAAAAAAAAAGAACAAGACCTGGAGAGAACAGTGGCAGCAGGCGCTGCCATGCATCCAGCATCCAGCCCGAGAGCTCGGTGGAGGTCTGTGCGTCCCGTGAAGCTGCCGACTACGCACACACCGTGGCAGGAAGGCTGTCGGTCAGGCTGAGGATGACCGACTCCAGTTTTCAAGGACAGCGGAACCTTTGCGTTTCCCTTTGAACCGGGTGGACAGAAGGGCGCCGCCATTCGTTCTGACCGCCTGCTGCGCGTGCACCCGGGTACTGTTTCAGTCCTGCAGGAGTGCGGAGCACTCGGGAAGCCAGCCTTGCCTCCGGAGAGCTGCCTTTGGGTGAAAATCCGTGTCGTTTGCTCCCTGAAACGCGCTCACGGAGATGACGGAGGAGCGTCTGCTCCCCTGGGTGTTTAGCATCCCCAGCGGAGGAGGCGCCACAAGCAGCAGCCGTCTTCTCTCGATGCCTGGACCACGCAGAGCCTGCGTCCAGCTGGGAGAGCACCTGCAGGAAGCCGGCGGGACCTCTGTGCCTGCAGCCCCTCCCTGAAACTCCTGCCTCTGCCCGGCTGTGCGCAGCAGTGGAGCAGTCCCACGCTCTGCTGCTTCCGGTGACGTTGACCCTGCAGCAGGGACCCCGTCTCCTGAGGAACCGCTCCTCTTCACCTTCACAACAGAGGGGCAGGAGGAGCCCAGGCAGCGTGCCGGGACGGGGCCCGGGTTTGATGTCCAGGTGAGCGAGGCGCACGTGGAGGCTGCGGAACACCAAACACAGTAAGTCGACATCTGCAGCCTTGCCTGTAAGCTCATGTCTCGGCCCCGGGTCCTGGATGTCCTCTCTCGCCTCTCGAGGCCCAAGTCATGTGTTTCCACCCCTCCTGCCAGCGCCCAGCCTGGCCTGGGGCACGCAGCGTGGCGTCCCAGCAGGTGGTACAGCCAGAGAGCATCTGCGTTCGTAGACCCAGCACAGGAAAGAGGGTGACACGTGACACTCAAGTGACCTTTTCCCCAGGAATGCAAGGTCGGCTCAACACACAAAAGCCATCCAGTGCATCGTATCCCATGAATAGAGGAAAGAAAAACCCACCTGATCGCATTTAGAGATGCAGACAGTACAGAAATCCAGCCACCATGCACAGTGCAAAGACTTCACAAACTACAAGTGAAAGGACAGTGCCTAAGCCTGATGAATGACATCTAGCAAAAAAACAAAAAAAAAACAAAAAAAAACCACACAGCTAATGTCATACTTAATAGTAAAATATTGCATGCTTTCCCTCTGACATCAGTAATGAGACAAGAATGCTACCACTTCTATTTAACATTTTACTGGCAGGTTAAGCCAGAGAATTAGGCAAAGAAAGAAAAAAAAAAAAAACAAAGGCAGTCCAGAATAGAAAAATCGTGACGCGATCTCTGTTTGCAGTGACGTAATTTTATACGTAGAAAATCTTAAGGAAACCACAAGAAACAGCTAGAGTTAAAAATAAATTAGGAATTCGTGTGTACTTTTTCATAGTATGGTTCTTCCATGAACTTTCGGAAGATCGTTGGTATGCCTGGATTTCAAAATTACTTTACACCAAAACAAATTTATCTTTTCGTTCCTTTTCCCACGAAGTTTTTGACAAATCCTTGTTCTCAGGAGTAAATTTAAACTCTACACTGAAAACTGCGAAGCATCGTTGAAGGAACTTTTAAAAGGCCCGAGTGAGTGAGGAGACATCGTATTGCCGGTTGGAGCATTTAGGGCTGTCAAGATGGCTAATACTCCCCTAACTGAGTGTGGATTCAACACGGTCCCTTTCAGAATTGCGGCGCCCATTCTGGGTTTGTTTGTTTCTGTTTCTACAGAAATGGATGAGGTGTACTAAAATTCACATGGAAATGTGAGATACCACCGAACAGACGAAACAGTTTTAAAAAGAGTAAACTTTGGCCGGCGCCACGGCTCACTAGGCTAATCCTCCACCTTGCGGCGCCAGCACACCAGGTTCTAGTCCCAGTTGGGGTGCCAGATTCTGTCCCGGTTGCCCCTCTTCCAGGCCAGCTCTCTGCTGTGGCCCGGGAGTGCAGTGGAGGATGGCCCAAGTGCTTGGGCCCTGCACCCCATGGGAGATCAGGAGAAGCACCTGGCTCCTGCCATCGGATCAGCGCGGTGCACCAGCCACAGCGGCCATTGGAGGGTGAACCAACGGCAAAGGAAGACCCTTCTCTCTGTCTCTCTCTCTCACTGTCCACTCTGCCTGTCAAAAAAAAAAAAAAGAGTAAACTTCCTGGTTTCAAAGCTTAACTACCAGACAGTAAGCCCAAGGACAGTCACCTGAATGACCTTGGGATAAGAGTACAAGAAGTCTGCAGAGAGCTCGTGGAAAACGAGCATCGTGAAAACCCATGCGTGGGCTTCCCGTTTCCTTGCAGCGACACAGCTTATCCTTTGCTTCTGCTCTTCCGTGAACTTTCTGAAGGACCCTCATGCAGTGACACATGGATTAATGGGACGGAATCGAGAGCTCAGAAATACGCCCGACTCATCAACGGATTCCCAGTCGGGTGCCGAGACAGTTCAGAGAGAGAGGAGGCGGACGCAGTGTCCTGGGACAAGTGGGTATCCAGGGCCAGCTGAAAGAATGAAGCCACACACACACAAACACACACACCTCCCCACACACACACCTCCCCCCACACACACACACGCCCACACCCACACACACACACGCCCCTGCACACACATACCCCCACACACACCCACACACCTCCCCCCCACACACCTCCCCCCCCACACACACACACCCCACACACACACCCACACACACACACGCACACACACGCCCACACACACACACACCCCACACACACCCACACCCACACACACACACACGCACACACACACCTACACACACACACACCTACACACACACACACGCCCACACACACACACACACACCCCACACACACACACCCACACCCACACACACACGCCCACACACGCCCATGCCGTACACAGATATTACCTCCAAATGAACCAAAGACCCCGCTGTGGGAACTCTCGGAAGAAAGCCTAAGGGGGAGTCTGTGTGACTTGGGGTTCACAACGGTGTCTTAGCTCCGATACCTAAAGCACGAGCCACCAAGGTGAAAGTAGATAAATTTGACTTCAAATTTAAAATCTTAGTGACTCAAAGGACAGATTTAAGAAGAATGAAATAGGGCCCCAGTAGGGGCCGGCGCTGTGGCTCACTTGGTTAATCCTCCACCTGCAGCGCCAGCATCCCATCTGGGCACTGGGTTCTAGTCCTGGTTGTTCCTCTTCCAGGCCAGCTCTCTGCTGTGGCCAGGGAGTGCAGTGGAGGATGGCCCAAGTGCTTGGGCCCTGCACCCCATGGGAGACCAGGAGAAGCTCCTGGCTCCTGGCTTCGGATCAGCGCAGAACACCGGCTATAGCAGCCATTTGGGGGGTGAACCAACAGAAGAAAGACCTTTCTCTCTGTCTCTCTCACTGTTTATAACTCTACCTGTCAAATAATTTAAAAAAATTGTTTTAAAAAAGAAAGACAATAGACAGAATGCACAAAAATGTGTGAGGATTACTTATTTGTTAAGGACCTCGACAGTGACCGCTTAGTGGGCACAGTGAAATGGAAGTGATTGGAATCTGTGTCATGGTGATGACTGCAAAGACCAGCAAATGCACTAAAAGCCAGTGAATCGCATACTTTTAAAATGTGAATTTCCTGATATGAGTCACACCTATACGTGTGATTCCTGTGAGCAGGAATTCTGAAGGAGAGCAGAGCAGATGAGGCAGAGAAGTCCCCCAACAGCAGGTGGCCCGGGCAGAGGCACAGGTGCACCTGCTGTGCTGGCTGGCGGGGAGCTGACCACCTGGGACAGCGCACTGCCCCTCAGCATGGGCAGGCCATGCACAGAGAGGGGCGAGCCCGGGAAACACAGGAGCAGGGAGCGGGTGGCGCCCGTGTCCAGGTGAGCCAGCCAGCGGGTCTGCAGCACTGATCATCACCCCCCACCCTGGATGGGGAGGGCCTCGAGGGACCCTCCGGGAAGCCAGGCTGTGCCTCATGGAGTCCAAAGAGCAGCTGCTGTTGTCCTCGCGAACCCCCCGGGACAGTGGCCGGAGCACTGCCTGCAAGCACAGGTCTGCCCCAGGTCTGTCTGCTGCAGAGCCCTCCCCAGGAAGCCACGGCAGAGGGGCAGCCATGGCCTAGTGGGGGTGCTGGGGTGAACTTGGGACTCTTCACCTAAGTGAACGTGGGGCACGGGAAAAAGACTGCTCCATGCTGACGCTGAATTTTCTTTCCTGGGCCATTGGGCAGATCGCAAGGCCTCTAAGTGGCAAACGGAACCAACGGGCAGGGAATTCCAGTCCGCAAACTCTGCAAGTGTGTCCTTCACGCTCATGAAGGCAGATGTAGCAACGGCGGTGCCCGTGACCTTGGCGCTGGCCGTGTGTGTAGGCACCACCCCACACAGCACAGGCCCAGCTGGGTTGATCCAGTCCTGGCTTGAGAAGGCAGACCATCTGCAGCCCACGGGGCCAAGCAAGCCAGCTTCGGCTGCAGAGCCCTGACTGCTTTGAGAAACTGCTTGAGGCCCCCCGAGAGCGGGAACAGCAGGGTGGCGCCGTGACAGCTCTGAGCAGCTAGGTGTCCTCCTCCCAGGGTGCACATCCGCCGTCTCAGGGGTCCACTGGCACAAAAAGCATCTCTGATGGGCTCGATCTGGCACAAATGACCAGAGGACACAGACGAAATCATGACGACTCACGGAGGTTTCTTCCCAAGAACCTCCGGGGCTGCCGCGACGTTCCCACAGGTCCGTCCTTGCCCTCTGGCCAAAGTAAGGAGCTGTCAGTTCAGAATCGGAGAAGACGACACCCAGGCGGGGAGATCGGTTTGCTCACAGTGGAGCCCAGAGCCTGCACCAGGCTGAGGTTAGCTGGGCCTGCCGCCCACTGCTAGCCGTGTCACGTCTCTAGGGCATTCCAGCCAGGGGTGCCAGCAGCCAAGACGGTTCTACACAGTGCAGTTTGGCTTTGTCCAGAACGCCAGTAGTGTGGGGAGCAACTCGGACTAGACTAAGTTACTGGAATTAAGACTTATTCTATGCATCTGCTCTCCCACAATATGGCGCTGGGAGAGGAGTAAACAACTTCTACACAGCTGCTTCCAGTTCGACCAATAAACTGTAGGACCTGCTCCTGATTGGAGGAGAGCAGCATATTCGGCGTGTGGGCAGCCGAGTTGGGATTGGTGGAAGAGGACTGTAAAGGAGGAGAGAGACAACATGCACCAGGAACATCAGGATAACATCTGAGCAGCCCCCGAGAGAGCCGGCCGGCGGTGTGCCGCTCCCCCGCGGAAGTGGGGGAAGTGGCAGGGGGAGCCGCCCCTCCACGGAGGTGGAAGGATCGGCAGCCAACCCGGGAAGGACCAGCAGTAAACCCGGGAAGGGCTGAGCAGACAAAAGAACAGCGCAGATACCTGTGTCGTTCCTCCGCGAATGGGGGAGCGACACAGTAGCACCCGTGCTGAGGGCCATGGGAAGCCACCAAGCCCACAGCAGTGCACAGTGACCCGTGGTCGGCCGGCTCCGGTGCACGGTTGGCCTTCCTGGAAGCCGAAGAGAAGGGATGAGCTGGGAATGGTGAATATGTTTTATTCCACATTCCCCAGCTACGCTTCCTCAACGTACCCCGTGAAAACGGGAGTAATCACATCCCAGGGTCCGCCACAAAGCTCGTGGCCAAATGGAGTCCAGAAGGTGTTTATTTTGGTGCAAAAGTATTCCCGAGATCCTTGCACTTGAGTTTGTCTCCGAAGCATTCGTGGGAGATGCATGCTCTAAGAAGAGTACGCGCAGTTACGTTCTGTCACATCCCGGAGGATCCGTAGTAGACACTCGACAGATATTTGAGAAGTTAAGTTCCTTTTTAATTTTTTTTCCTTTTTCCAGAACTAAAGTTAGGGGTCAGGATACACAGTTGACAGAAAGCAGGCGGAAGCAGATGGGCAGCCAAAAGGTCCCTGGGATATCAGCACAGCCGGAAAGTAAGCAAACGGACTGGAGGCGCACGCTTCCCCCGCCGGTAAAAGCCAGAGCCCCGTTACGAGGTCCTGAGACAGTCCAGGGTCCGTGAGGCACGGGGGAGCCTGCGGCATTCATGGTCCGACGGGGGACTGTGTCCCAGGGGGCCGAGCGAGCCCCGCACGCTAGAATCACCCGAGACTGGCGAGGATGTTACGATGGCAGAACCGCAGGCGAAGTGCTCACGTGGCGTAGTTCTTGGTAAAAAGCAGGCTGCACCAGGAAAATACAAGCGGGACGCCGTGTGACGTTCTGTCCAGGCAGCCGTGTAATTGTGCGGCAGAAATCAGTGTCCGCGTTTTCAGTCGTGGTCCCTGCCCTCACGATCATGTCTACGGCGCGTTCTGCTTCGTCTTACCGTTTCACGATCATTCCTCCTCTTGGCAGTGTCTGTGTGCGATTTTTCTGATGCCCCAGAATCAGCTCTCTCTTCCAAGGCGGGGGGGTGGGGGTGGGGGGATAAAAAAGCAGTGTCTGTGCCGGGCAGTGAAACGAGCCGGGGCTTTTCTCACGGAGCGCTGGTTGAGACCGCGGTCGCACGTGTGTCCTCCGAGGCTGTGAGCTGTCAGGCGGAGCCAGAGGAGGTCTGGGTGTCGCGAGAGGCCACGGAGGGGAGGGGTTGCCGTCCTGCTTGTGGTTAGGAGACCTGGGAGAGGGCGGACACCGTGGGCGGGATGTGCGTGGACAGGGAGAACCGGGGTGCTGGTGAAGTCATGGCTGTCGTGCCGGTGGGAGAATGAATGCTGCAGAGAGGCCCTGGCGGCCACCGCTCCTGCCCTGGCACCAGGCTTACACCCGGCAGGGCCCTCGTCCGTGTCGGCGGGCTGGGGACGAGCTCATCCTCGGTGGCGGCGGCGGCGGCAGCTGTCCACTGCGCACAGCGCGGGGCAGGCTGGGTGTCCAAGATCCGGGTGGCTGCTTCCTTCCCAGTGAAGGCCTCTTCCTGGCCTCTCTGTGGCCTCGCGTGGCTGAGAGAGGGCTCCGGGGTCTCCCTTTCTCCTAAGGACACCAGCCCAGTTGGATCTGCCATCCCCCCACCCCGCCCTATGACCTCATTTGACCTTTATCCCTCCTTCTTTATTCCTGCCTCCAGGTGCAGCCACGCTGCCGTTTGGATTTGGAGTGGGGGGGGGGCTTAAGTAACGAGTTCACAGCACCCCTCCACCTTGACCTCTTTCACACCTCATCCCAAAGAGCGAGCAAAAACCTGGGCCTCGAGGTTATAAGCACTGCGTGGTGCCCAGGCCTGAGGCTGGGGTGCACTTGCTGGGGTCCCCAGCCAGCACCAGGGCGCTGACTCTGTCCCACCCACAGTCAGAGCAGCAGGGTCCCAGAGCCTGCGGGGCACAGCTAGACCACCTGGCACTTTGCATGGACCCTGTCGTCCCAGTCTCACGGGACCCCTCTGGAGAAGTGGTTACTGTTCCCGTGTCATAGCTGAGTGCACGGAGGTCATGGGCAGACAGGCGGTGCCACCAAGTTTGTCCCCAGGAGATCTGAGCTGCGCTGTGAGCATCGCTGCTTTGCTGCTGAGCTACTGAGGGGTCAGCGACGGGCGGACCACTGTGTGTGACACTGGATGACGGGGAGGCACTACGGAGGCTGTGGAGGTGGCCGGACCCAGGACAGCCACCGACCGGTCTCCAGGCCTGACCCCAGCCTCCTCCACACCCATCCGCAGCCTGGTGGCTTCTAGTAGTCCTGTCCTCCCTCCCCCCACATCCCTTACTGCAGGTCTGGCTTCTGCAGTTTTCATTGTCTGCAGTCAATCATGGCCCAAAAATATGACATGGAAAATCCCAGAAACCAACAGTTCCTACGTTGTAGACTACGCACTGTTCTGAGGAGCCTGGCAAACCCGCGTGCTACTACGCCCTGCGCTGCACAGGGAAGGGATCATGGCTCTGTCCAGTGTGTCCACGCCGCATTAGTCGCCAAGTGGCCGTCTGGTTGTCAGATCAGCTGCCACAGTGCCATGGTGCTCCGTGTTATGTGCCAGCAAGAGTCGGGGTGTAATTCAGACTTCGCAGCACGAAGCCGAAGGGTGCTTCCCTCAAGGGAGAAGGTGGGAAAAATGAGGCTACTTCATCAAGTTCATGGGAAATGGAATGAAAAGACGTTTATTTGGGCACAAAACATTTTTCCATTCATGAATACGAGGAGCGCTTCAAAAATGTCTGTACACAATGTGGACTATGAGACAGCTGTGTGCGCGTGTGTGTTTTTTTTTTTAATCTATAAATTCCATGAACATCGTGGTGTCCTCCAGTAGACTGTTTTGAGAGCCCACATTCCGTAGTGTGACAGCCACTTGTTACCTTTACTGTGCCTGGTCCATAAATTAACCTCGACCAAAGGTGTGTGGGACGGGAAAGATGTGAACCTGTGCTGTCTGGCCGTGCTCTCCGGCGTCCGCTGGGGCCTGGGACAGACCCCTCGCGCGGCACTTATGGAGGATGGCGCCGTTGTCTTTCAGGTGCACAGTGGCAGTCACGCCACCAGGGCACCGTGGGGAACCGATGGCCACAGACACGTTAGCGGAAGTCTCTGGTTCTGAGCTCACCACTCACACAGGGCGCTCTGCCAGCCTCTGGCGGGCTCCTGCTGATCACACCCTCCAAGGACGGCCTTAGGAGGCTCAGGCTGAGCGTGGTGCCGGGGCCTTCACGCCCGTGCTGCACGGTCCTCGGCTGGAGAGCTGACTTCACCCCGACCTGCTGTTCCCTGAGCTCCGTGCGTGATTCTCTTCCCGACAGAGCTGTCCTGATGAGGCCGGTCTCCTGGCAGGCGGGTCTAGTGCCTGGCCAGGTGAGGAGGTGAGCAGAGGGCAAGGGCGGCCTGGGCCCCAGATGCTGCCGGAACTGTCATTGCAATGACACCATTTTGTCACCAGGTCAGCTTGCGAGATTGGGAAAGGTGTTTCCTGAAGGCCGGCGCCGCGGCTCACTAGGCTAATCCTCCGCCTAGCGGCGCCGGCACACCGGGTTCTAGTCCCAGTTGGGGTGCTGGATTCTGTCCCGGTTGCCCCTCTTCCAGGCCAGCTCTCTGCTGTGGCCCGGGAGTGCAGTGGAGGATGGCCCAAGTGCTTGGGCCCTGCACCCCATGGGAGACCAGGAGAAGCACCTGGCTCCTGGCTTCGGATCAGGCTGTAGTGGCCATTTTGGGGGTGAACCAATGGAAAAGGAAGACCTTTCTCTCTGTCTCTCCCTCTCACTGTCCACTCTGCCTGTCCAAAAGAAAAAAGGTGTTTCCCGGAGCACGACCTCTTCCCACTCAGTTTGAGAACTCAGGAGCGGACAGAACTGGTAGCTCTGGAAGTCGGCAAAGCAGTCAGGAGCCCGCCCTCTGCTTAGATGACCCTGCCCAGCCTCGGTCTTGTCACCTGTGAAATGGGAACAGTGCCACCCACTTCCCACAGTGCCAGTGAGATGCTGACTTGTCTTTGGTCTTAGAGCAGCCCGGAGACACCAGGCTGTCTGGCCAGACGGTCCAGGGATTCTCTGCAGGGGGCAGCTCTGGCCATGTCTGTAGACACCTTGGTTGTCACCCGGCAGGGAGATAGGCTTCTGGGGTCCTGTGGGCAGAGGCCAGCGCTGCTGCTGGACATCCAGGCAGCCCCGCGACGTCAGCGGGGCCGAGGTGGAAAGTCAGGCGGGCCTTGAACGACTTTCTGCAAAAAGCGGGCGGTTCGCCTATCCTCGGCATCCCCGGGTGCATCTTCCCGGGAGGATGCAGGTGAGCAGCCACCCACCACGCCCGCCTTGGGGCACTGGAGCTGTGACGGGGCCGCCAGGGCCTCAGCGTCCCTTCCCCGCCTGCCCACCCGCCGAGTCTCTGCCCTGGGGCCCGGGCTCTCCCAGGGTGGAGGTGACTTTCTGCTTCATCCCCCCGCCCTGAGTGGGCTCCTCGGAATGCTTGAAGCTTACAGTCTGTGGGTGGGGTCTTGGGGGTGGCGGGCCCCTCCCTTCTTGCCACCCCGCAGGGTCGGAGGGGGCCACACAGGGGCCATGCGCAGGCTCCGGGCATTTGCTGCCCTCCTTCCAGAGCCCTGTTGGAGTTGCAGCTGCTGTGACATGGAGCCCGAGGTGCCTGTGTTCTCTGGCGCCCGAGAGGCAGCCCGCCCTGCACCAGCAGCTGGCCCTGCCAGAGACACAGGGCCCAGGCACAACGGGCACCTTCTGCTCAGGTGCTGGCGGGGCCTCCGCCCGCCCTCACTCCCAAGGCCATGGGGAGTGGCTCCTGGGGTGCAGTCATATCAGGGCACAGGCCCTAGCTGCTCTGTTGGCTTGAGGGGCCTCTGCTCTGGGCTCACTTGCCCCATCTGTAAGTCCCGAACCCCCAGCATCCTTTTAGACCCCGTGTTCTTTCCACCTGAGACCAGCCCAGCGGACTATCCCAGGAAGGAGCTTCCAGGGAAACCAGCTGCCTGTGGATCCCCAGTCTCCCAGGTGACCCGAGATCCCGACCTGGCGAGCAGTGGAGGCAGCAGGCGAAGCAAGGCCCCCAGGTCCTGCCACCATTCCCAACCCTTCTGTCCCACGATTTTCAACCCACTAGAAGCAGGGATAGGCCGGCGCCGCAGCTCACTTGGCTAATCCTCCACCTGCGGTGCCTGCACCCTGGGTTCTAGTCCCGGTTGGGGTGCCAGTTCTGTCCCGGTTGCTCCTCTTCCAGGCCAGCTCTCTGCTGTGGCCCGGGAGTGCAGTGGAGGATGGCCCAAGTGCTTGGGCCCTGCACCCCATGGGAGACCAGGAGGAAGCACCTGGTTCCTGGCTTTGGATCGGTGCAGCGCTCCAGCCGTAGCAGCCATTTGGGGCGTGAACCAATGGAAGGAAGAAGGAAGACCTTTCTCTCTGTCTCTTTCTCTCTCACTGTCTAACTCTGCCTGGCAAAAAAAAAAAAAAAAAGCAGCAGCAGGGGTAAGGTTCGGTGCAAAGCAACCTGACTTCATCACAGGCTCGGAAAAGCCGCCGGGTCGCGGCACAGCACCACAAACCCGCGTTCCCAGCGCTCCCGCTTGCAGTTCAGAAATGAGCCATCCAGGGCAAGCTGAACCACTCAGGCCCTGGGAGCACGGCCCTGGCTTTGAGTTAGCCGTGGCAGTGGCGGGCTCTGCGGTCCTCGGCCCCCCGTTGTTGCCATGGCACCGGGTGCGTTCTTCCCGAAGCACACTCACCCCAGCTGGTTTTCATCTGGCTGGGAAGCAGCCATCAAAGCAGGCGGCCGCAGACCTGTGCTGACACGGCGCGTGCACGGCGGAACGTGGGCGGCCGGGGCCTCTCGAAAGGGAGGCTGCTACCAGCAGAGGCTGGAGGGCGAGGCTCGTGCGCCAGCTCAGTATCGGCTTCTGGGCCCGTGTTGTGTCTTAGGGGTGCCGGTTCTAGTCCTGGGCTGCTCACTTCCTGGCTAGCTCCCTGCCTCCCAGCCTGGGCAACCAGTGGAAGGTGGCCCAAGAGCTTGGGACCCCGCACGCATGTGGGAGACCCAGATGGAGTTCCTGGCTCCTGCTTTGGCCTGGCCTAGCCCTAGCTGTTTCAGCCATTTGGGGAGCAAACCAGCAGTTGAAAGACCTCTGTCTCTCCCTCTCTCTTATGTAATTTATCTTTCAAATAAGTAACTCTTCTTTAAAAATTAAAGGAAAAAAAAAAAAGAGGGACGCTGGCGGGGCGTGGGAGCACAGGGTACAGGGTCCGAACTTTGTGCGTATTTACAGCAAATCCCATTTCCAAGGCCACAGAGTGGGGGGTGAGTCCTGCTGGAACCGCTCCCCTCCCCACCCTGTTAAAAATGGGCTCTTTAAGTGGCGCCTCCTGGTGTTGTTTCCAAGCCCTGCACTGCAGCTTACCACCTGTTAAATGAGTGCCGGAGTGCAGCTGGCTCTGTGGCATAGCTGGTTAAGCCGCCACCTGCGACACTGGCAAACCACACAGGCACCAGTGTAGGTCCCCAGTGCTCCACTTTCAACCTGGTACTCTGCTAATGCACCTGGGAAAGCAGCAGATGACCCAAGTGCTTGGGCCCTGTCACCCACATGGACCACTAGGATGGAGCTCCAGGCTCCTGGCCTCAGCCTGGCCCAGCCTGGCTGTTGCAGTCATTTGGGGAGTGAACAGCTGGTAGAAGATCATTCTCTCTCTCTCTCTCTCTCTCTCTCTCTCTCTCTCTCTCTCCCCCCCCCTCCCCTTTTCTCTCACTAACTTTCAAACAAATGCATCTTTTTGAGAAAATGAAAGCCGTGGGCCGGCTCCCAGCACTTGCTTTCTCGTGGCCTTCCGAAGCTGTAGATCCCTCATCTGCCAGGAAGCGCTTGTGCCGGTGGAGATGGTGTCCACGTCCCTGTGGCTGTCCAGGAACTCCTCTGCTGTGACCCCAGAGAAGCTCCCTGGTGGCCAGAGTGCCGCCGTGGCCTTGCGGATGTCAGAGCCACTGCCCGTGGGCCTGTGGGACGCAGTGCCTGGGCGTGGCGTGGCCAGGCGTCCTGAACAGCCCTCCTCATGCTGGGTTGGGGGGGGGGGGGACTGGCCTTGCAAATCCGTTTTCAGAAACGTGGGCCCTGGGTGACACGTAGGCTGAAGCTGATGGGCGAAGGCCGTTGCCGGAAACGTGACGCTTGGTGCAGAAGCCCAGATAGAGCGGCGTCCCGTTGAGGCTGATGAAGTAAATCACAGACCCTTAACAATCACGGAGTTACCGGGTCAGGAGCTGTTCTTTTCTTTTAGGGTTTTTAAGATGTATATTGAGGTGTGATTTGCATACTGCGTGGAACACATCTGGAGTGTGCAATCAGTCCCCGCAGTTTTGATGACTCCGTCACCCGTCGGTGATACTCGGCACCCGGGGAGCCCCCTTCCTCGTCATCCCCCTGTCCACAAGCAGCCCAGAGCTGACATCTACTAGGACAGCTTGGCTTTGCCTCCTGTAGAAATCCACACACATGGCGTCGTGTTGTTCGCACGATTTTGTGTCTGGATTCTAAGGATACAGTCTCGCCAACCGGGTGTGGAGGTTTTGTTTGTTCTGTTTTGTTTTGAGAGACACAGAGAAAGCGAGCCTTCGCGTCTACCAGTTCACCTCCCAAGTGCCCACAACAGCCGGGACTGGGAGCTGGAGCTCAATCCAGGTCTCCCATGCGGGTGGCAGGGACACGGCCGCCTCCCGGGGTCTTCCTTAGCAAGAGCTGGACTCAGGAGCCGGAGCTGGGCGTCCAACCCAGGCAGTGCGGTGTGGGACGCAGGCATCCTCGCCAGCATCAGACCCTCTCCCCTGCCAGTGAGACCTGGTGCTGGCGCTGGGGTCCAGGGCTCTCCCTGAGGTCAGCAGGAAGGGCCACGCCTAACCTCCAGTGACTGGCTGTGTGACCTGGGCCGGACACTTGGCCTCTCTGTGCTTGGTCCCCTAGTCCACAAGGTCGGGGATAGGACGGTACCCTCTGTAACCCCATGCTGAATCCTCTCCTCTTCCAAGGAGAGGATTAAATTCTCAGTGAACGTCATCTGTTAGCTTTCAAAGGGAAAGCAAAACTCACCAGGCTTTTAAAGGGGAAATTTTCCCGAGAATCAGACACTTTGGGCAACTTTAGGAATATCCTTAAAGAATTATTATTGAAAAAACACGATGCCGTGCGTACCTCGTGTCTTCCATGGCATGCTCGGTCGCGTGCTTGGCGCATTTGCTCGGCGTCTACGGCAACATTTAGTAGGAGGGGCGGGGCTTTGGGACAGACGGTGCCATTGTTTCTGTGTGACACACGCAGTCCTGCACAGGAGCTCAGGTGACCAAGCCCGAGAGCAGCCCAGCCCTGAGGAAGAGCTCGGCCCCCTCCTCCCCGATCCTGGGGAAGGGACTCCCGCCCACCCCTCCAGCCAACACAAGCTGTGCTGGTCAGAGGGGGCTGAGACCAGAGAACAGCCAGCATCTCCCTGTGTGATGAGGAGTGGCTGTCCCTGGGGCGCTTCCCACCGCGTCCCACACCCGGGGCCCGTGCCGGGTCAGCTGGCAAAGAGAAGGACACATAGAACAAGGGGCGCTTACTGGAATCGCGGGATGAGCTGCAAATCCGTGTGAGATGTGTGGTGGGTGGGAAAGGTAGTCTGTTTCCTAAAATGATGACCCTTAGGGTTGGCCACAGCCTCAGGGAAATGTACCTGTAGCCCCACCTCCTGCCCTGGCGCTGCTGGTGAGGCAAAAACCGGTGTGGGCCGTGTGCACCTGCAGCCCTCAAGATCGCAAGCCCCGGGGCCCACGCTGCTTCCTTCAGCTTCCTGCTCCTGGTGTGAGCAGGAAGAGCAGCTGGGGGAGCTGGCCAGCTTCACCCCTGTTGATAACAGTCACTATCTGAAACGAAGCAAAAATCCAAAATAGGGGGTGAGATAAAGTGTGTGCGCTTGTACACCGTAATGCAGACGCCTATATAGGATGCACATCTTAGCACACATCAACACACTCACGTCTGCATCTTAAGTGTATATCTTGTATCAGGTAATCATATATGTGCATCACTTATACAATCGTGATACTCCCACAGAGAGTGTATGCTCTGACGTCTGTGGCCATTAAACACTGCCCAGCTGGAAGTGGTGTAAGAGAGAGACGGCCACAGACTGTTGGCTCAGAGTACTTCCTGAATTAGAATTTATCCCCAAATTGTTAACTAGGACTGCCTCTAGGGAGGGGATGAGGCTCTGACTACTTTTTACTTACCGTATTTGAAAAGCAGAGAGACGGAGACAGAGATCTTCCACCCATTGGTTCACTCCCCCAAAGGCCCCCAACGTACAGGGTTGAGCCAGGCCAAAGCCAGGAACCCTGAACCCAGTCAAGGCCTCCCCCGTGGGTGTGGGTGGCAGAGTCCTGAGCACTTGAACCATCACCTGCTGCGCACCAGAGTGTGCGTTCGCAGGAAGCTGGGGTCAGGAGTGGAGCCAGGACTCACCCGGGTGCTCTGATAAGGGGTGCGGGCGTCCCTCCTGGCGTCTCAACCACTACACCAAGTGCCCGCCTGTGCCCAGCTGCTGCCGAAGAGCTGTGAGGCCTTGCACCTGCCCTCCTCGGGCCCCCGTGTCATTTACTGGGACCTGGGGGTTCTCCTTTGTGTAGTGGGAGAGGGCAGGTTGGCGTCTTCCCTGCCCTGGGACTGTGGAGAAGGAGGGCAAACTCTGAGGGTCTCTCGGCAGGCCAGGCACAGCTGCAAAGCCGTGGGCTCCTCACAAGGTGGAGCAGGACCGGGGCTCCCTGTGCCAGCCAGCAGCCCCGCTCCCAGGCTCAGGCATAGAGACACGAGCGTGTACGTGCACACAGGGACAGGGCCAAAAAGCAGAGAGAAACCAGCACATCCATGGATTGATGAATGGGTGAACAAAATGAAATAATACTATCTAGCGGTATAAAGGAGCAAGGGCCTGTTAGACGCTACAACATAAGTCAGCCTTCGGCGTGAAGCTAAGTGGTAACAGCAATCCCCAAAGACGTCAGGCTGTCCGGTTCCACTTACATAAAGTGTCCAGAGTAGGCGGACCCACGAAGGCAGAAGTGGACTGCGATTGCCATCGTTCCCATGTGGTGTTTCCCCCCAAAGCTGTGGGTGCCTGAAGTGTGGTCCCCGGCATGGTGGTGTTGAGAGGGGGTGGGGCCCCGTGGGAGGCGACCCAGTCGCTGGTGGGAGAGAAGTCTGCCGTCGCAGGAGAGGGCTGTTACAAAGCGAGGCCACTGGAGCCGCACCCACGTGATGCCGTCGCCATGTCGCGGTGGAGCCCTGGGGAGCCCTTCCCAGGATGGCGCTGATGGGGCTTGCCCCCAGATCTGCGAGCTCGGTGAACCGCTTTCTAAAGTGCCAGCCCCGGGCCTTTCATTACGGCCACAATGACATGGCTCACGGCTGTGGGATTTCTTCGGGGGATGATGAAAACGTCCGCAAATTGGTGATTGTGATCTGGGAAGCAGACCCAAGTTTTTGAGTTGTGCATGTGGAGCGAATCGCATTGTCCACGGATTACATCTCCCCGAAGTGCTTAGGAAAAAGAGAAAACAGGCACAGGCTCACATCTTAAGCAATGAGAAGAAGCAAAGCTGGCGTCGTCCTGAGGTTTCCGGTGACAGGAGCCGTGAAGAGCCACGGCTCTGCCACCGCAGGGAGGGTGGGAAACACCTGTCCCTGTCGGGCCTGGGAGCAGTCTGCCTCATGTCTGCCATCGGCGTCCCTACCCCTGCAGAACGCTTTCTAGAAAAGGAAAGCACCACTCGAGCCAGACGTGTGGGACCGGCGCCGCGTCCCAAAGATTCAGTCCGAGGCCGAGGAGGGGCTGCGATCCAGCTGGGACCCTCGCGCAGGTCAGATCCGGCTTGCACAGGGGCAGCTTCCAGCTGAGCGTTCTGTGGCCCTGCTGGCTCCAGCAGGGTCCTCGATGGGTCCCGGCATCGAGGGGGCTGGGTGGCAAGGCCTGGCCACCTGGACCTTTGCATTTCTGCATTCTGGAACTTCCTGAACAGTGAGCCCCAGAACCTCACCGGGCCGTGCTCTCTGCAGACATGGTCACCAGGTCGGCCACCACTGATCATCTGCCATGAGGGGAGGGGCAGGAAGTGCTACCTGACCTGCAGCTGATGGACACCCAAGAGCTGAGGGAAACCGTTGGGTGGTTGGGTGTTCTTGGGAGAGCCGAGTTGAAGGCAGGAGCTTTCTTTTTTTTTTTTTTTTTTTTTTTTTACTTATTTGAGAGACAGAAAGGTATTCCTTCCCTTGGTTCACCCCCCAAATGGCCGCTACGGCTGGCGCTGCGCCGATCTGAAGCCAGGAGCCAGGCACTTTCTCCTGGTCTCCCATGCGGGTGCAGGGCTCAAGCACTTGGGCCATCTTCCACTGCCCTCCTGGGTCACAGCAGAGAGCTGGACTGGAAGAGGAGCAACCGGGACTAGAACCCGGCGCCCATATGGGATTCCTGTGCCACAGGCGGAGGATTAGCCAAGTGAGCCACGGTGCCGGCCCAAAGGCAGGAGCTTTAATTACAGAAGGAACGAGAGAAAGAAGCGAGGATGGCCCTTGGAGGGGGATGTCGCCAGGGCTGCCTCTCCCACCCAGGCTGCGGGAGACCTTGGTAGACAGCCCTGCTGCAGCCCTGCCCCGAGCCCCCCTGCCCCCTGCTCCCCCTCCCCTGCGGCACTGCTACGTCAGTCCCAGGTCAAGAGCACTGCTCGGCATGCCAGGCTACTCCCTGGAGTGCTGACTCCCACCCCTGGCCAGTTCTGGCCCGGGAGGCACTTGGTGAGGTGGCCTTGTGAGCTGTGACAACCTGGTAGGGGAGGTGTCACCGCTCTCTGGTGGATGGGGGCCAGGTCAGCCTGAGATGTACAGGGAACCGCACCCCCCCCCCCGAATTATCTGATCCCGAGTGCCAGGCTGAGAAGTCCTCCCTAGGGTCACGGTCTCATCAGGACCTGGAGGTGTCTTCAGCACCCAGGTGGCTGCTTCCCTGCCCCAGGGCATCGGCCCGAGGAGGCCCGAGGAGGAAGAGAGCTGCCTCATGGAGCAGGTTCCCCCGGCAGGCTGAGGCTGCTGGTCCAGGGCCCCCACTGTGAGATTGGCCACATGGCCGCACGGTTGGGGTGTTGGCTCCTCGCTGGAGTCACCTAGGAGCTCGAAAACCGACAGGGGCCTGGCCCAGCCCAAGACTGCGGTTTGGCAGAGGCGAGGGCCAGGCCTGGGGGCTCAGGAGGTCCCTGTGTGAAGCCAATGTGGAGGCGAGGGGAGGAGCTGTGCCTCAGGCAGGCGGAGTTGAGGTTGGAGATGAGGCCATGAGCCAAGGCCAGGAGCAAGCTGCACAGGTGAGCCCCCAGCCCCACCAAACAAGGCAGGCTGCTCGCTAGGGAAATCATCTAGCCTTAGGAGCTCCCCGGGCAGGTGTCAAAGACGAGGAAGGGCAAACGGAGCTTCAAGGGGGCTGGGGCTTCCATGCTGTCCCCCCAGGCCCTGCCAGGCCCCCCACCCACAGACCCAGCCCAGCCAGAGCTGAGCAGTAAACCAAGCCCTCCTGCAGGGTTGGGAAGAGCCGGGGTGCACGCCACCACTGGCTTGCATTGCTGGTCGCAGTGCAGCGCCTCTACGGAGTGGCTAGGTTTGGCTTGGCCGGGTTCTGTGATTTTTTTTTTTTTTTGACAGGCAGAGTGGACAGTGAGAGAGAGAGAAAGATAGAGAGAAAGGTCTTCCTTTGCCGTTGGTTCACCCTCCAATGGCCACCGCGGCCAGCGCGCTGCGGCCTGTGCACCGCGCTGATCTGATGGCAGGAGCCAGGTACTTCACCTGGTCTCCCATGGGGTGCAGGGCCCAAGTACTTGGGCCATCCTCCACTGCACTCCCTGGCCACAGCAGAGAGCTGGCCTGGAAGAGGGGCAACCGGGACAGAATCCGGCGCCCCGACCGGGACTAGAACCCGGTGTGCTGGTGCTGCAGGCGGAGGATTAGCCTAGTGAGCCACGGCGCCGGCCCCGAGTTCTGTGATTTTTCAGGATGTCAGCGACCCTTCGCACCCTGGAGAGGGCAGTGTCCACCTCCCAGGGCTGTGCTGAGCTGTGGGAGTGGGCGTAGCCGCTTCTGTGATACCTGGGGCACTGGGTGGTGTGCGTCCGCACTGCGTCCCTGTTCTGTTCCTGTTCTAGTGAAGTGCTTTGACACCTTGCTTGCCTTTACAGGGCCTGCGGTCCTGCCTCACTCCCCAGTCCTGGGCTCGAACCCTGGACCCTGCCCACCTGTCTCCAGCTGAGGCTTGCCAGGCCCCTCACCTGTGTGGCCCCAGCGCCCCCTGGGCAAGCAGAGCCTTCCGGCCTTGGTCTGCCTCCCTCACGCCACCAGCCACCTGCGGCGCCCAGCTTCTAGGCAGCCTGGTCCCCAAACACAGCCCCGTAAGTCAGCCCTGGTACCTGCAGGCACCGTGAGGCCCATTGCTGACTCCTACAGGCATCAAGGCCAGTGAGCACGGCGGCCCTTGGGGGAGATGGGATGTGGAAAAGGTTGTCAGTGCCCCCAGAAACAGGGCGCCCAGGGTCCTGACTTCCAGACGGCCCTTTGGAGAAGCCTCTCTCCCTGTTAGAGGCCAGCGGCAGTCTTTGCCAGGGGGTTGTCCAAACATCCTGGAGAGCATGCCCTTCCCAGTCCATACACTGCATCCCGGGTGGCCGTGCAGGGAGCCCACCGGAAGCCCTGGATCCCCCGCCCGCTCGGGCCTCGGTCAGCCCAGGCCCTCTCCTCGACAGGGCGGCTGGGGAGTTCCCCTCCAGCTGGGAATATCTGTGGCTCCCTCTGCTGTCCCTGCCCCTGCACATGCATGTGCACACCTGTGCACATACGTGCACGAACACATACATACCCATGCACACGCACACACACACACAGTCACACACGCAGCTGCAGACATCCGTGGGACCCGTACATTGTCCTCCGATTCTGTTTTTCTGTGAATTTTGGAAGTCCCTTTGTCTGTAATCAACTGTAAATGGCGTAGACGTTTCTCTGATGTGAGTCAGCCTGAGTGTAGACTAAAGACACTGCGTAGAGAAGAGCCCCCCCCCCGCCCCAGTTCTCCGTGTAATCACCCTCCCGGTCTCCAGAATGGGACAGCATCGCCGGGCTGACAGCAGCTGCGGTGTTACTGCACATTACGCACTCCGGGAAATTAATGATGAGTTTCTATCCGGCACGGCACAGGCTGTTGTTAATTCTCGTTAAGTTTAAGCTCAGCAATTTCAAGTTCATTTAAAGCAGCCAAAGAACCCATTTGCTGTTGCTCAGTAGCGGTCTGAAGCCCGACACCTGAGTGCAGCAGGTACTTCCCCGGAGTAGATGTGTGCGGGCCAGGAGGCGCTCCAGGCATGAGTGACCTGCGGCCCACGCTGCCTTCGGGGTGGGGCGGGGTGGGGCACGCAGATCCGGTTCCTCCTTCCACTTGCCTGGCAGCCTGCAGGATACCCATGAAGGCTGAGTTCTCAGGAGAGGAGGCGAGACGCCGTACGCCGTGGGCCCTCGCAGCAGGCGTGGGGTGTTCAAAAGTTCAAGGAAAATGCCCGTTAAAGAAACCTGTGTACAGTCTGCACACTCCCGTGTCCATGAACTTCCTGAAGTTCCCTCGCGTGACCCTGTTGACGTGATGTGTTCAGGAAAGGGAAGTGCGCGTAAAAGAGCAGACAAGCGGGTGCATGGGCGTGGGGGCAGGAATGTTGGGGGCCAGAGTGTCCCCAAAGCAGACTCTGGAGATGGCCATGTAGCCCTGTGACTCACAAGAAATTGTTGAATTTTATCCTCAAACAAGTGAATCATACCCAGGTCATACCTCAGCAGAGCTCTTGGGGGTGGAGGAGAGACCTACTTCTGCCTACATCCATCCCGTGGAGCCCCCAGTTTGTTAAGAAAACTGAAGGGAGCAGGTGCCATGGCACAGTGAGCTGGGCCGCCACTTGGGACACTCACATCTCCTGTGGATGCTGATTCAGGTGCCAGACCCTCCGCCTCTGAGCCAGGGAGGCAGCAAGAGATGGCTCAAGTCCTCGGGCCACTGCCGTCCACCTGGGTACCCAGATGGAGTTCCCTGATTTGTCCTGGCCCAGCACTGGCTGTTAGCACATTTGGGGAGTGAACCAGCGGATGGATGGAAGATCTCTGTCTCTCTGTCACTCTGTCTTAGAGGTATATGAAAGTAAGCCCATACTTTTTTAACAAGAAGAGACAAAAAAGGCCACATAAGCAGGCTGAAGCCACAGGGACGCTGCCGCCCTCATTTAGACATCCTACCAATGAGCTCAGCTCCAGAATCTGACCAAGTTCTTTGCCTCAGTTTCCAAAACCTTCCAGGTACATAGGGGACCTGCTGGTGCCCCTCCCTGGGCCCCTGGTGGGGGGGGGGGGCGGTCAGCACTGTCTCCCCTGCTCTTGCCCAGCCTCACAGAGCTCCCCACCCCGAGGCACCTGTGGGAGTCACCAGTGTCACCAAGACACCGCTGTGAACCTGCGTCCCAGCGAGTGGCTCAGCACCTGCGGTAACTTGCGGGAGACATCTGGGGTCCCATCAGAGCAGACGTGCGCGGAAAAATTGGGCAGTGGTTGTGGGCAGAGGGCCTGGGTCCACGGGGCAGCTCTGCTCTCACCAGGCCCCTGCCTGCCTGGCCGTGGGCCCCCTGTAGGATCCTCACCAAAATCTAGCAGGAACATAAAAGATGGGCACCTAGCCAAGAGAAGATGGTGGACTTGGAGAGCATCTGTCTCCCGGCTCCAGAACGTGGGCCGTCGACACCGACCATCGGTGTGCTCCCCAGGGTGCCCCCACAAAGCCAAGCTTTCCACAACAGTCCTGTGCCTTGTTTTAAATGTTATTTCCATTTTAGTTGAATTACAGAGTTCAGAGATCTCCCATCTGCTGGTTCGCTCCCCACGTCCCCACAACAGCCAAGGCTGGGCAAGGCTGAAGCCAGGAACCCAGAATCCGATCCAGGTTTCCCACATGGGTAGCAGGGACCCAAGTCCTGAACCATTACGGGCTACTCGCAGGGTGCACACTGACAGGAAGCTGGAATCAGAGGCAGAGCCAGGGCTTGAACCCGGGCACTCTGATAGGGGATGCGGGAATCCCAAGCAGCTCCCTCCCAGGGAGTGAGACGCTGAAGGGTGAGGCCTCTGAACTCAGGGACCCCAAATCCTCTCCGTGGCCAGGGAGCACCTGTCCGGGCTGTTTGCTCCGCACCTTCTTGGAACAAAGGCAAGGAGAGCATTTTGCGGGCAGACCTGGCAGAGGGGAGAGCCCGCAGAGGGAGCAGGGCGGGGCTGCCTCTCCCACCAGCCTGCAGCCAGGGGACATCACCAGGGCCAGCCGCCAGCCAGGTCTCCGCGTGCTTCACCTGCCCCAGCCCTGAGTGTCCCGTCCCGCTCTGCCTGACGATGAGGGCCTGAGGTCCCCACTGGCACCATAACAAATGATCACAGAGTGTTTAAAGCACACAGACCTACTCTCTCGTAGTCCTGGAGGTCAGCAGCCCACAGGGGGCCAACAACACAGCCGGGTCCCTTCCACAGGCTCGGGGAGGGGGCGGGGGCACTCCCTTACAGGCTGCCACTGACCTCGGCTCCGGCCCTGTGCTGCTCTGGCCCCTGCCTTGGTCATCACGTCATGTCTGCCCTAACTCTCCTGCCCCTCTTAGGAACCCTGTGACTGCGTGGGACCCACTTGGGAAACCCAAGCCCCTCCCCGCCTCAGGACCCCTCATCACACCTGCACTTCCACAGCCCTGGGAGTAGGACGTGGGTGCCTTTGGGAGCCATCACCCTGCCCCATCCGTGCATCGGCCCCCAGGACAGTCAGAGCCCTGCGTGCCTGGCCCTTCCCATCCAGATGTGTGGTGGTGTCTAGGTACAGCAGGAGCCATCCGTAGGAAGGAGATCTGGGTACAGTCAGGAAGAGGAGGAGGGTCCTGGGCCCAGCCTGCGGTGAGGCTCCGTGGAGGTGGGCCTGGAATGCGGGTGTGTGCGTGAGCCGCATCCCATTCCAGTGGAGGACGTCCCCCACGTCGCAGGTGGACAGCCCGAGTGTGCTCCCCCCCATGAGGGCTTGCTTCTCCGTGTACCCAGAAGGGGGCAAGTTGTGACTGACCCATTGCACACAGAACCACACCTCCTGCTCCTAAGCCCCCAAGCCATGGCTCCCCAAACGCTGTGCGAGAGAGACGCCGGGCTTTGCCTCGAAGCGCCTTGCTGGCAGGAAACGTGTGGACGGCGAGCAAAGTCGCGTTTCCGTACGCGGGGCTTTTTTGGTAGGGCAATTACCTGCGTGAAATCCTTTCTCTTCTTCTTTTAAGTAGAATCCTATTGCTAATGAAACCATATTTTGAACATGAAATTGTCACAAAGAAGGAAAAAAATATCATTATCCAGAAAAGCAGCAATAGCGCGCGCATTGGATGGTCTAAATAGAACATTCCTCTTCCCGGGGAGATGAAAGCGGTCCCCTCCTATTAGCCTATGAAATTATTTTAGAATTGGGTTTTAATCCTTGGAACGAGAAAGGGGATGGAACCCCCAACATAGGTTCCCATGCATGGGAAGTCAAATCTGAAACGTGGAGACAGGATACATAAGATAGCACGCCTCGCCACTAATCCAAAAGAAATGGGAAAAAAGCTGTTTTAATGTTGGAATGCGGCGGCATGAAAGGTAAGGCTTCCTCCTGCAGCGTTATCTGGTGCCCTTTTCCCCGGATCCCATTTGCTGGATGTCCATCTCTGTAAGTTTTCCCTCTAGAACAAACCTATCATTTTTCACCCCAGGATATTTACAGCTTCAATCAGTGCCAAATTCAATTGGCTTCTGATCTCATCGCTGGAAGTTATAGATGCAGATATTATTTGCACTGCGGTTAATTATGGAGCAATCAAACTTTGGCTTTTCCACTGTAATATCCTCTGCCAGCTAATTTAATTAATCACCCCCAGCTCAGCTCTTCCAGCTGCGACCAGCAGGGTCATTAATTAGGCATGTGGCGGGAGCTCACCGACCAGGTCCTGCTCCGCGGCTGCTGCCCACTTGGTGTCTCGGGGAGGGAGAGCCCTTCCTGCACGTCCGTCCCCTGCAGAAGGGAACGTGATTCCCCCGAGGCCTGCCAAGGGCAAACTGCTGGCCTGCAGCGGCCCCGGTAGCCCACCTGGATAAAGGGGAGAGCCGCCGCCTGCCCGGCCGAGGGGCGACTGTCGGTGCCCCGGTGCGGGTTTCCGGGTCGGACCGTGGGTCCCCGAAGATGCGGATGCCGGGGTGGAGAGTCGGGCGTGTTGCAGGGAAGCGCTGTTTTCCTCACGGGCTCATTACGCCGCCGCGACTCTGGAGGCTGGCATGTCCTCCGCGGAGAGATGAAAGCGGAGTGTTCATCTTGCCACGAGGAGGTGGCTGTTTTTGATGGGAACCCATCAAACCCGGCGCCTCGGTGCTGCTCGGGACTCCCCCGCGGCGTTATTTTGAGGCGAGCCCATTGATTTTCAAGCGGTTCCCAGCCTAACTTTCCTGTTTGCAGAATGCCCACTGCTAAGACACGGTCCCTGACATTTCACAGAAGCGTGTGTGTGTGTGTGTGTGTGTGTGCGCGCGCCACGTATTTGGAAGACCTTCTCCTAATGAATCCCAAAGAGTCCCTTTTCGTATCAAAATCGGGGGTCCCGTTTCTCCCAGGAAGATTTTTCTTTTTCAATACTTTAAGGAAACTCGACGCTCAGTCTGTTTCCTACAAAAGGATAAATTGATGAACAGGTGTTTTTAAGAGCTGCAATAAATCATCCAAGAACAAGGAATGCCTCTTCCGAGATCCTATCCAGTGCCCTGCCCTCAATTAAGGGAATCAAAGAGATAAATGTGGACGCGCACACACAGGCACACAAAGCTCCTGGGTGGGACGGCGCGGAGCGCCCAGCGCGGTCATTAAGGGGGTAATAAGGACGCTTTGTGTGCGAGGCGGAGGAAAGCGTGCAGGGGTCGCCTGTGTGTGTGCAGCCGGCAGGAAGCGCCCGCCATAAAACCCCCACGGCCTGTAAACCCCCGCGTGCCCCCCGCCCCGGAATGCAGGCAGCCGGAGGCCTGTGCGGGGTCTCCGCGGCCCCCTTAGGCTCACGACCTGATGGCAAATGAAGATCTAAGTGCGGCGAGCACGCTTTCCCTTCACGCTGCAAGGATCATTCCGGGAGGAGTAAGTGGAGGTGTTGCACTGTTTCTCCTCCCCTGCGCTCCTGTTCTGCGCCAGGGAACGGGGAGGCTGCAGAGCGCCACCACGCAGAGGGCTTCTGCCCTTCCCACTCCCTAAAGAGGACGCCAAAAGCAGCGCGGGTTTTCAGCCTTCTTCCAGCGAGGCTCGGTTGGGATTTAAGTAACAAACCTGACGTTGTATTCGTGACTCAGGCATCAGTTGTAAGAATTTTCCATGTACCTGATCCTGTTACTCCCCGAACCAGCCTAAGTAAGAGGGGGTGGGAGCCAGGGTGGGCCGCTTCAGAACACTCAGCTCGCAGCTCCGGGTCCAGGGGCTGTCTGGGGGACACTCTGCCCGCGACTCGGGGGTCTTTGGGGGCTGTCTGGTGGGGGACACTCGGCCTGCAGCTCAGGGGTCTGGGGGGCTGTCTGGGGGACACTCTGCCCGCAACTCGGGGGTCCAGGGGCTGTCTGGTGAGGGACACTCAGCCTGCAGCTCAGGGGTCTGGGGGCGCTGTCTGGTGGGGGACACTCAGCCTGCAGCTCAGGGTCTGGGGGGGCTGTCTGGTGGGGGACACTCGGCCTGCAGCTCTGGGGTCTGGGGGGGCTGTCTGGTGGGGGACACTCAGCCTGCAGCTCAGGGTCTGGGGGGGCTGTCTGGTGGGGGACACTCTGCCTGCAGCTCTGGGGTCCAGGGGCCGTCTGGTGGGGGACACTCAGGGCCCAGGGGCTGTCTGGGAGACATTCAGCCCACAGCTCGGGGGCCCAGGGGCCGTCCGGGTGGTGCTCAGTGGGAGAGGCGCCTCTCCCAGGCCTTGGCTCTTGCTGCGATGGCTTCCACTTCACCTCAAGTGCTGACCTCACTCCTCAGGCCTCAGTTTCCCCACGCAGAGCGCAGCAGACACCACCCCAGGTGTCTCCTGTGCTGGGGGCGGGAACACTGCAGGCAGGTTCATGGTCATTTTCTGTCTCCAGACACCTGCAGGAGCAGGTGTTTTGCCTGGCATTGAAGACGCTGACTGGGACCCCCACATCCCACTTCAGGCTGCCCGGGCTCCGTCCAGCCTCGGCTCTGACTCCAGTGGCTGAGTGGATCGAGGTCCCAGCTTAGGCCCCTGCCCAGCCCTAACCTCTGCAGGCTTTTGGGGAGTCACCGTGAGTGGGAGCAATTTCACTCTCTTTCTCCTTCTCAAACACATTTTTTAATTTAAAAAAATTTCTTAACAAACGCAGACCCCAAGAGAGCTGGGGGCAGAAGGAAGGTAGGCCCCGGGTATGACCAGGGCCCCTGTGGTGGGCCCCAGGACACCCTGCATGCAGCTCTCCAGGGCTCCCAGGAGGCTCTCTGGGCTCCTGGCAGGGACAATGGCCGTCCATCAGGGGTAACACGTCTGCGCACAGGGCCTGTGATGGCAAAACCACTGATGAGCACCGTTCCCCTCTGCTGCTAACACAGCCGTGGAGCAGCAGTGGGGCACCCCATTTACTGCGTGCTTAAAGCAGCCCTAATCTCCACCCCCCCTTTTTTCCCCCTCCTCCTGCTTAGAAACAGGCTCTGACAGTCGAATGTTGGAAATAATTGGACTCTAAATTCTAATTCATCTGTAAAGTATTCGGTGATTAAATTAGCCTAATAGATATTATTTCTTACATGACTGCATAATTTTCCCCTGATTGGATCCCAGTGGCACTAACTCAGCGCCCCGGATTTACTGTTGACTTGGAATCCTCAGAAGGCGAGGCATAACTCTCTCCCTCCTCAGCCTGCTTTCCCAGGTTAAAAGTTAAACTGATTTATGCTCACAGGATATCGCCTTCCTCCGCCAGTGCTGTTGCACAGTGTATATTATTCTTTAAGAAGAGCAGTAGAAGAAAAAATATTATTTCATGTAATTTTGAATCCTCTCTCTCCATTCAGAAACCGAACGGTACACCAGCCTTTCAAGGCCATTGGTTAGCAGGTGGATTCTAACTGGAGGTTTTTTTTTTTTTTTTTAAAGACTTGATTTTATCAGAGCAAAACTGTAATCGTCGCTTACAGCAGATCACTTAAGTGTTGCAAATACGATAAATTAGTAACAACAACAACAACAACAAAGGAGTGTTGTTGGGATTCAAATTTTGACCTGGGCTTTTTGAGTCAGTATTCGTAAAGCCAGTTAAATTCAGGATTGGGAATGGACCAGAACAAGAACCTGAAGAGTGGGAAAGACTGGAACCCGGGTCGAGGAGCAGGAGGTGCCGCTGACACCGATGCCCCCCTCCACTTTTCTTTCCCCCTTTCTTTACATTAATTTCTTCAGGTATGTGCCTGTCCCCTCCCCCTGCCCTGCCTGCCTCCCTCCCTCCAGAAATCTGCAAATAAAACTCAGGGCTGCCCCCCTCCCCCGGCTCAGTAGCTGGAAACAGCTGGTGCGTTTTGTGTAGCCACGGAACAGTGGGGGAAAAGTTGTGGCCAACACTGGGGAGACCCAGGACAGAGGAGGTGGGTAAACTCAGGAAACTGTTTTCATGAGTAAATGAAGGAGACAAAGGCCGCCCGGCGGGGACAGAGGGACACACACTCCCTCTGAATAGCTCCCTAAAAACAGAGCTGAAAAGGAGGAAGGCCCATTTGCTTCTGGGAATCCAATAAATTGTTTCAGGAAGTGAAAGTCTGTGCAGGCTAATGGAGCTGTGATTGACAGCGCTTCTCATTATGGAGCCCATCAGGGGACAGGGCATTCCAGTGCTGTTTAGGGGGCGAGGTGGGAATGAGAGGAAGCCAGGGCCCAGGGTGGGGGTGGGGGACAGCCGGCCGTGTTCACTGAAAGAGAATCAGTCTCACGGCTCAGGGGCGTTTGCCTCTTGTATCCGGGCAGTCCCCTGATTGGGAGTCCACCACTCCGTCCTCCCACACGAGCCCCGTGGGCCCTGCCCAAGTAGCAGGTGCAGCACAGGCCCGCGGTGCACCCTCCCCCAGGAACGGCAGGTGCGGCCTGTTCCGTGTCCTCAACAGGGACCCCCTGGTAGCGTGGTAACGTGGCCGCCCAGCCTCTGAAAACTTCCTTCTGTTTCCACGTGGCGCCGTGGACCATCTGGTGAGGCCGTGTACGGTGGCAGGACCTGTGAGGGACAACCAAGAATGCTGTCTGCTTTCTCTGTCCATGAAGGACCAAATGAGGAGATTGGCTTCCCGGGAACTGGGATCACTTAATCATCGTTGCTGGGTCTAGAATGTGCTGCAGTGGGGAGTGGGCAGCCGGAGATCCGAGGGGAGGGGACGCTGTGGCTCACGTGCCTGAGCGGGTGTGGAGGCTCTGAGGGTGGCCTGTGCTGGCCCTGTCCTGGGAGGAGGTCGGGTTAAACACCAGCAGCCAGGGTGGGTGTTGGTCCCGCAGGGGAAGACGCTGGCCAGGAACCCATGAGACAGCCTAGGTCTGTTACCCAGCCCTGTCTCCCGACTCCAGCTTCCCGCTAGCGCAACCCTAGGGTGGGGGTGGCTCAAGGAACTGGGTTCCCTCCACCTGCCTGGTGGAGTTCCTGGCTCCCAGCTTTGACCCCAGGCATCTGGAGAGTGAACCAGTCTGTCTGTCTCTACCTATCCAATACAATGAGCACCCAGCGAAGCCAGGGGCAGAGAAGGGGATGTGGCACCCTCACTGTCCCAGGCCCCAGCCAGGTTATCCACTCTGCTGATAGGCAGGTCTGGCAAGACCCCCTCTGGGGCAGAAAGACCCTTATTCTCCTTGGTCGTTTCCAGAGAGGTGAGGACCCAGGTGGGCTCCAGGACCCCCAGCTATGCCTCTTCCCAGTCCCCAGCCTTCCTTGTCAGGCGACACTGGACAGTGGGATGCCCACTCAGCCTTACTGAGCAAGGCCAGAGGCCTGGTCTCGGGCAGTGCTTGGACGTGTCTGGCCTGCCTGGGTGACAGCCGGCCCACGGATTCTGGAGTGTCTGGAGTCGGGGCCCTGGGTTGCCTCTGAACCTCCCTCGTGGCCACTGAGGCTGTGCGAGCCAGGCCAGGTCCCTGCTGCCGGGTCGGTGGCTGGCGGGGTGCCGGTGGGGCTGAGCCGGCTGTGAACTGACATGTGTCTGATGACTGCTGGTGTGTGATGTGGTCATCGGCTGCAGGACGCAGTGGGAATTCTTTATCTTCAGCCTTTCCAAACGAAATCCCAGGTTGTCTGCGCCGTAAAAGCCGAGCGAACACAGATTCTCTCTGGTTCATTCCCGCGAATGGCCGCTTGTACCACACGTGTAGCTCTTTTCTCGTTGTCTCCAATTTCCTTATCCGTTGGCCTGTTTGCACCTGTTTCGCAGAACCTGGCGCTCCAGCGAGTGCTCGACTGATAATTTGTTGGAAGAACGGATGCCTACCGGGGCGGTCGGTGGAGACGTAGTCACTGTGGAAGACACACAGGGCTGGGATTAGAGAGCTCACTCCAGCCAGGAGAAGGGGACAGGAAAGACCTCGCTTGCGTGTTTGAAGGCACAGAAGGCGGAAGGGCCAACGCGGGCCATCGTGTGGGGATGGACAGAGG
Organism: Oryctolagus cuniculus; assembly: GCF_051225735.1. Taxonomy (NCBI): domain Eukaryota; kingdom Metazoa; phylum Chordata; class Mammalia; order Lagomorpha; family Leporidae; genus Oryctolagus; species Oryctolagus cuniculus. Next base: position 3,967,464 of record NC_142869.1, on the reverse strand, counting down.
AGGGGGAGGTCCCATACCGGGTAGCAAGTGTCCACCAGGCTGTGTTCCCCGGGCGGCTGCATCCACGGCCTCCACCTTGTCACTCCTGCAAGGAGGACTTTTCAAGGAGCAGGCACGTGTGTGTGTGTGTGTGTGTGTGTGTGTGTCTCCGAAAGGAAAAATGAAGTGAAAGTCGGTCCAGTCAATGGCTTCGGTGCAAACAGCAAGCGTCCACACTTACCCGGGCAGCTCTGCAGGTCCCCACGCTGGTCCAAGAAGAGTCTGCCCCTGTGGGTGTCCCCGTCTCCTAGGTGCCAGCCCTGCTCTGGGAGCTTGGCCTTCAGTGACCTTGTGATGGGGGCAGAGCGCCTGCTGGGCTCAGCTCCCAGCAGAAGCTGTGTGGTGTGGGAGGCTCCCCGATGGCCTGCGCCTATGGGTGACACCCAAAGTCTGGACGGAACCTTGGTCCGTACGGATTCCACGCTCACCCCCAAGTCCCGTTTACCTCTGGAGAACAAAGAGGGCTTAGCACAGGAGAAGAGGGAGGAGAGGAGGTTTAGCCAAGAGGGCCTTCTCCGCACATTTCAGATTCCTGTACAGTCAGCATTAATGTGCTGCTTTTCCAGCGTACGCGGAGGGGGAGGGGGTTGAGCAGAGCGAGTGCGGCGGCAGACCACGTCTGTGGCTGATCGCCTGCCTGCCCTGCCTGCCTGCTGAACGGCTGACCAGGCCTAATGGGCATATAACGCCCTATAAATTTATTAGCGAGCCTCACTTGGCATTGGCAGAGCTTCCACTGTTAACCACCAAGAAATTACCAATTTCCAGGGGTTAGTCACTCAAGTCACACTCTAACTAGGCTTTTGAAAAAAAGAAATGCAAGCTGCTCCCGTTATAAATCAGGCTTACGCCTGGCCAGCCGCTCTGCCGCTGCGGATGAGGCACTGGATGGAGAGTTAGGGGTGGGGGAGTCCCATCAGACAGGAGGCCCACCCGCCCCCTCCCAGCCCCAGCAGGGCTGGGGGACGCGCAGCTCTGTGGCCGGCCACGCACAGGAATTCCTCGTCCTTGCTGATACAGTCCACACGCGGGCACGCCACGCCGAGAGGACACAGCCACCCTCTCTCGTTTCAAGAACATAATAGAAATATTCATGGGCAGGCATAATTATTCCAATTATTCCTCTCTGGTTTTTGAGACGCACACTCAAGCCACAAATTAGAAAATAATATTCACATGTTTCATCTAATTGGTAACAGATTAGAGGCATTTTATCTTTTTAAATAACTTCCAAATGTGCCCCAAAGAGACTGCCAAGGGAGGGGAAGAGAGGCGTGGAAAAGCAGACCGCGCTTTGCCAAGCGCGAGGGGGCACGGGCGGAGCAGGTGTGCGAGGCCCCTCTGCCCCGGGCTGCAGACGTTCAGGTTTCTCTGGTGTTTTTCTTGCTTTTTTTTTTATCCGACAGCAGAGGTGGCACTTCACGGTTTTACCGCCTAGCCTGTAAGCAGAATCCTGCCTTGGAAACACGTTTATGAACACGAGCTTTTTCCCCTGTATACGGCCTCCTCAGCCACGTGTGTTACACACGCACACACACTTGCACACCTGTACTCACTCCTACATCACGTCTGCTTCATCCCTGCCTCTCTGTGTCCTGGAGCTTTGGAAGGGACGGAGACAGAGGTTGTCTGCGTGCACTGCGTTTCGCGTTCCCCCGTCAGCCCCTTTTCATAACGGATCAAACACTCTTGGCAAAAATTGGTGGCTTCTGTTCCAGAAAACAGTTAGTCTTCTCTTTAAAAAAATATTATTTTTTCATTCATTTAGAAGCGTGGCAGAGAGAGAGAGAGAGATAGATATCTTCCACGTACTGGTCCACTCCCCGAATGACCATAACAGCCAGTTCTGAGCTAGGCTGAGGTCAGGAGCCATGAGCTCCCTCCGGGTCTCCCACGTGGGTGGAGCGCTCAAGCACTCGAGCCATCATCTGCTGCCTTCCAGGTGCGTCAGCAGGAAGCCGAGACTCGCACCGGATGCCAGCATCACGGGTGGCGGCTTAACCCACTGTGCCGCAACGCCAGCCCCTTGCAGCTCTTATAAAGCTAAATATACAACTCCCACGTGGACCCAGGGACTGCACTCTTGGGTATTTATCCTAGAGAAGTGCAAACAAGTTGACACTGAAACCTGTATGCGCACATCGTAGCAGCTTTATTGGTAGTAGTCAAAGGGTGTGAGAAGCACGCAGATGTCCTTCGTGGGTGAATAGTTCAAGCCGCTGTTGCAATCCCCACCACAGCAAACCGCCAGGCGATGGAGAGGAGTGGTGACGCACGTAGCAGCAGGGCCGAATCTGCAGCTTCTACCCCCGAAAGGAGTACGCGCCGTGCGAGTCCAGTTGTTCAACATTCTTTTTTATTACTATCATTAGTATTATTCGAAAGGCAGGGTTAGAGAGGGAGAGACAGAGAGGTCTTCCATCTGCTGGTTCACTGCCCAAATAGCCACAAGGGCCAGCTGGCCAGACCAGAGCAGGAGCTTCCTCCAGGTCTCCCACGTGGGTGCAGGGGCCCAAGCGCTTGGGCCATCTGCTGCTGCTTTCCCAGGACACAGCAGAGAGCTGGATTGGAAGTGGAGCAGCCAGGACTCGAACCAGTGCCCACATAGGATGCGGCCCTGCAGGTGGTAGTGCTAAACCCCCTCAGCAACAGTGCCGGACCTTGTACATTATTCTTGAAGGAACAAAAGTAGAGAGAGAAACGACTGGTTAGAATTTGTCAGGGGCTGGGGGGGGGGGGAGGGTGGCAGGAAGGCGGTGAGTGATCTTTTAAAAAGGACAGCAAGGGGACCGCTGCGTTGGGAGTGTTCGGGGTCTTGACTGTGGTGTAGACACAGGAACTCACAGGTGTTGAAGTAGCACAGAATCAAATCCATGGGCACACAAGTGACCACAGGTAGACCCGGGGCCTCTGGGCGGGGTCGGTGGGCTGTGTCGACGTCCTGGTTGTGATGCTGCACTGTCGTTTCTCTGCTGGGCAAGACAAGGTGAGGGGCACCTGCGGTCTCCTGTAGACTCTCCGGGGACAGCTGTGAACCTGCAGTGGGTCTGCAGAAAGTTTGAGAATAATAGCAAATCAAAGCAAAAGGTGGCTCAGTAAAAAGAACCAGGTCGCTTTGGGGAAATGACCCCTTCCACTCCGGCCAGAGCGCGTACAGGATGGCCCTGGGGCATCGCTGTGCCAGGAGGAAGCAGGGAGCTGTCGGGGACTGTGGCACCATGCCAGGTGCAAAGAAGAACAGCTCCGAGGGGCTCCCGCTGCCACACCAGGGACACTGTCGGCACCAGAAAGCAGGACGCTGGCCGTGGTCATTGTGACATGTGTGTGCTCAAATGCTGGCCACGGTTAACATGACACAGGCCGTGTTCAAATGCCCATGTGTCCAGAGATGCTTGAGAAAGGTGAGGGGGAGAAGCTGTTGTGTTGGAAAACGCCAGCTGATAAACAGAGAATGGAGGAATTGCAGTCTCCATCTTGTCACCAAGACAGTGAGCACTGGTTCACTCAGCACTCCTCAGCTGATGCCGCAGGTTCTGGGGGTACGGAGCAAGGCATTCACAGTCTCAAGGTCACCAGCCCTCGGGTCCCTTGGCACTTATAAAGAGCACGAGGTGGGGCTGGCGCTGTGGCATGATAGGTTAAGCTGCAGCCTACAGTGCCAGCATCCCGTGTGGGCACCACTTCAAGTCCTGGCTGCTCCACTTCCGATCCAGCTCCCTGCCTGGGAGAGCAGTGGAGGATCGCCCACGACCTTGGGCCCCTGCACCCGTGTGGGAGACCTGGAGGAAGCTCCTAGCTCCTGGCTTCAGCCTGGCCCAGCCCTGGCCGTTGTGGCCATTTGAGGAGTGAACCAGCAGATGGAGATCTCTTCTCTATTTCTCTCTCTCTCTAACCCTGCCTTTCAAATAAATCTTTTTAAAAAGAACACAAGGTACCTGGATGGAGATCAGGTCTGGTGGCCCCTGCTGTAAGCTTGTGCACCTGCTGTGAAGTGGGGCAGACGACCCAGTGGGCAGGCCCTGGGGGCACACGTGGGAGGCCCGAGTGGAGTGAGACAGTCGGGGCACGTTGTACTGTACCTGTGGGAACAGCCCAGGCTCTGCAGAGTGTCCCTGCAGTGCGGGACCAAAAGGAGGGCGCGGTCTGGACAGGACTGTGGGATGAAAGGACAGAAGACAGTGGCCACGTGCAACATCTCCTCCCTGGCTGAACCCTAGAGTGGAATCATTGGAGGGCACCGCCCTTCTACTTCCTGTCTCCGTGAACCTGAGGGCTGCAGGTGCCTCCCTCGTATGAGTGGAATCATACAGGGTTTGTCCTTTGCTGTCTGTTTGAGGGGACAAGAGGACACTCAGACTCTGGATTTTTAAAAAATTGTTTATAGGAGCTGGTGTTGTGGTAGAAAGGGTAAAGCCACCACCTGCAATGCTGGTGTCCCGTTTGGGCACCAGTTCATGTCCTGGCTGCTCCACTTCGGTCCAGCTGCCTGCTGGGAGGCCTGGAGGAGACACCTGGCTCCTGGCTCCTGGCTTCAGCGTGCCCCCACACTGGCCACGGCAGCTATCTGGGGAGTGAGGGAAGCAGATAGAAGATCTCACTCTGTCTCTTCTCTCTGTGACTCTGACTTTCAAATAAATAAGTTTTTTTAAAAAAGGTTTATAGATATGTAGATCATAAAATCTGCCATCCCGGCCATTCTGAGGCACAGTATGCTGGCATTAGGTACACTTACCTGATTAGGCGCAGCCATCAGCATCCAGCTCTCATCCCAAACTGCTAAACACCGACTTCCCACTCTGCGTCCCATCTCCGGGGCTGACTGCCACGGTGGCCTCATCTGAGCGCACTCGTTGGAAACTGTCCTCCTCTACCCGGCTTATCACTCAGCACGCGCCCTCCAGCTTCTCCCAAGTGCGGACCTGAACTCCCTCCCTCTCCGATGAGGGCGAATGACATTCCGTTGTCTGTGCGCGCCACCTTTCGCTTACCCGGCACCTGGGTTGCTTCCGTGCCTTTCCTGTGGAGAATGGTGCCGCCGGAAGCGTGATGGCAGGGAGCAACCCCCAGACCCGGCCCACCCGCCCCACGCTCAGAGAGCCGATGGCTGACGCCAGGGTGTTGGAGAAAGGGGAGCGTTCATTGCAGAGCACAGAGCAAGAGGCTGGCGGCTCTCTCCCTGGGTTCCCAGGCTCTGCGGGAGGCGAGGGGGAGAAGGCTCTTACCGAAGTTGGGGCCGAGAGGTGCGTGCGCAGCTCATGTCCGGCTTCCTGGGGGTGGTGCCGGTGGCCTTGCTTTGGTTGGTCAGTGATATGGTGTTACGCTGGCCCAGTGGGCTGCCCTCATTCTGGGGCTACGTCCACGGTGGTTGCTTTTTGCTCAGGGCCTGGGGTTCCTGGAAAAGAGCCCCCTGGAGACAAGCATGAACCTCAAGAAGTTACCCAGTGGAGAAAGGAATGACCCCGTGGGTCCGGTGATCAGCACCTGTATGGAGACCCCATGGGTCCGGTGATCAGCACCTGTATGGAGACCCCGTGGGTCCGGTGATCAGCACCTGTACGGAGACCCCGTGAGTCCGGTGATCGGCACCTGTATGGAGACCCCGTGGGTCCGGTGATCAGCACCCTGTATGGAGACCCGTGGGTCCGGTGATCAGCACCTGTATGGAGACCCCGTGGGTCAGGTGATCGGCACCCTGTATGGAGACCCCGTGGGTCCGGTGATCGGCACCTGTATGGAGACCCCATGGGTCCGGTGATCGGCACCTGTATGGAGACCCGTGGGTCCGGTGATCAGCACCCTGTATGGAGGTCAGCTGCACCTCTCTCGGCTCAGTGACGGATTTGTTATCCAAAAGGAAGAGCAGAGGCTGGCAGCCTGGAGCCTGATGGTGTCTGGGGTCTGCGCTCGAGGCACCGTACTGGGGCTCAGTTCCAGTGGGTGCACACATACCTGTTGAGTCCCTGCCTTCAGCACTTCGGGGTGCGTACTTGGTCACGTGATAATTCCATGCTTAATTATCTGAAGAACGACCCTCAATGTTTTTCTGTATTCTGGGTTTTTGACACCTTTAGAATAGTGAATGTTGGGGGCCAGCACTGTGACATGGTGTGTAAAGTTGCCGCCTGCAGTGCCGGCATCCCATATGGGTGCCAGTTCGAGTCCTGGCTGCTCCACTTCCAATCCAGCTCTCTGCTGTGGCCTGGGAAAGCAGTGGAAGATGCACAGGTCCTTGGTACCCTGCACCCGCGTGGGAGACCTGGAGGAAGCTACAGGCTCCTGGCTTCGGATCAGCCCAGCTCCAGCTGTTGAAGTCACCTGGGGAGTGAACCAGTGGATGGAAGACTCTCTCTCTCTGCCTTTCAAATAAATAAATAAATCTTTATTAAAAAATAAAATAAATTTAGCAAGTGTTGACCATGTGGATGAAATACTTTTTTTAGACAACTTTTTTTGAAGATTTATTTATTTTAAAAGGGTTAGAGAGAGAGAGATTGATAGATCACTCTTCCACCCACTGGTTCACTCTCCAGATGGCCACATCGGCAGGCACTGAGGCAGGCTGAACCCAGGAGCCAAGAGCTTCATCCAGGTCTCCCACGTGGGTGGCAGGGGACCAAGCCATCCTCTGCTAGTTTCCCAGGCCATTAGCAGGGAGCTGGATCGGAAATGGAGCAGCTGGGACGTGAATGGCCCTGGTGTGTAAGGGCAGAGAGGAAAGCTCACGGGCTTAGCAACAAAGACCCCACCACCACGCGCACGCCAGCAGCCAGCAGTTGGCCAGTTTGGCGTGGGCCCCCTCTGCAGGCATGGGGTCAGGTGGTTGGGCTTCCTAGCCAAGCCAGGTTTGAAGATATTTTTGGAAGACAGACTTATGGTGGCTGGCTATTAGTTTTGCCACATTAAGGATACGGAATGCATCGCTTACCGGCACCGTCACTTCATCCAAGGATGTTCTAACAGACAGAGGGAGGGAGGACCTAACCCTCTGACGAACTGCCCGGAAACTCGCCAATGCAGCTTTACGCAGACCTCACTGCGACTTGTGTCGCTGTTTCTCAGGGGACTGGCAGTTGCTTTGCCGGCAGCTGATGCCTGAGAGCCACTGGGCTCTCCAGGGCCGGCCACAGAGTTTATGGGGTCCTTGTTCAGTGATCAGCAGGCATTTCAAGATGGCAGCCGCAAAGCCTAAGGCAAGCGTGGGCGTTCCCGAGCGCAGGGCCCCGTGTAGCCGCAGAGGCCGTGCGCACAGCCAGCCTCGGGCAGTAGAGCCTGGGGTCCCATCCCCCTCCCCGGAAAGCTCAGCGGACGGGGTTCTGGTGAGGTCCGTGGCATCCGGCAGCTGTGGGAGATCAGACGTGTGGCCGCCGTCTGCTGCCTCCTGAGCCGTGGCTTAGGAGGGGCTGACGTCAGGGAAAGAAATTTGCTCTGGCTTCGCAAACAGCCTTGCTGCCCTCACAGTAGAGAGTGAGGCTCTGTACCCGTGCTGATTCATTCTCCATGACTCAGCCCAGCTGGGACAAAACACCTAGTGGATGTGTGCGTTTGTGTATAGTGTTCCTAACATCTAAGATGAGCTCAGGGGGCCAGCGCTGTGGCGTAGCAGGTAAAGCCACCACCTGCGGTGCCGACACCCCATATGGGTGCCGGTTCAAGTCCCAGCTGCTCCATTTCCGATCCAGCTCCCTGCTGCTGGGCCTGGGAAAGCAGTGGAGGATGGCCCAAGTGCTCGAGCCCCTGTACCCTCGTGGGAGACCTGAAAGAAGCTCCTGGCTCCTGGCTTCAGATTGGGCCGGCTATGGCCATTTAGGGAGTGAACCAGCGAATGAAAGATTCTCTCTCTCCCTCCCTCTCTAACTCTGCCTTTCAAATAAATAATAAATAAATCTATAAAGGAAACAGAGGAGCTGGGCAAGACCAGCTGTTCATCGTGTGCTGGGGGCACGCGCTCTTCAGTCAGCCTGCCCCTGGCCGTGATGGAAGCCGCTCGGCCCTTCTGGGCTCTCCCTGCTGCCGAGGTCAGCAGCCGGGTCCACGGAGCCCCAGGAGCGTTTGTCAGCACATGTCTGTGACATTTCAAAAATCGTTACAATCTGCCTACCCCCCACAGTGCCATTCCTCTTTTAAAATAATTATTTGAGAGGCTCGGGACTGGGGGGCTGGGGGTCTTCCATCCGTTGGTTCACTCCCGAAATGCCCACAACAGCCCGGCTGCGCCAGGCTGAAGCCAGGAGTGGGTCTCCCACTTGGGTGGCAGGGACCCAGCCGCTTGAGCCATCACCTGCTGATTCCTGGAGGTTAGAATCGGAAGCCGAGGAGAGACCGGAACCCAGGCGCTGCAGTGTGAGATGTGGGCGTCCCGGCCGCTGGCTTCCCCGCTGCACCAAATGCTCTCCCGAGACTTCGCCCCCCGCAAATCTCTTGGGGTTATTTGTTTGACCTCTGGGACCTTTCTAATCCCCTCCGACTCCCAGATCAAAAGAAAAACTACACTGAAGACAACACGTTGTTCAGAATCCACAGTCGGATGTCTTCTGTCTTAAGACATCCGGGGACCGCCGTTCGGGACGCCGCTTGGCGGGTTTCCAGATGGGTTGCGGCTTTGCCCCTGCGCCCCCTCCCCTCACTGAACCACCACGTAGCTGGCAGGTTGTGCGGGGCTGTTCCTGGCTCGTCTGCGTAGACCGAGGCCATGGACGGTCCTCTCCCTGGTGTTTACAGGGCACTGGTACGTGAACAGCGAGAGCTTGCATCCGTTTTACAGGGTCCCGCGGGAGGAGAAGGGCCATTTCTCTTCCCTCCTCTGTTTATGATGCGATGTGTTCCACAGCCGATCCCACCAGCCACTGTTATGGTGAACTTGATTCGCGGTGATGGGGGCTCCGCCACCAGGGCGGCGGGGAGGTCGCCGAGGTGCGGCCACATTTCATGCCACGTTTCATGCCACATTAGCGCTTGTAGGACTGCCTCACCTCACTGGCCCGCGCTCTCTTTTGGCACAGGCCTGTTGGAATTTATGTTTTTGAAACTGCATGTGTTTCTAATGGGGGGAAACATCTCTGAATGTGGCAGGTGTCACCTAGCTGTGTGGCTGTGCACACACACACACACCCCTAGTGTCACCCAGCTGTGTGTGCGCACACACACACACACACCCCTAGTGTCACCCATCTGTGTGACTGTGCACACACACCTAGAGTCACCCAGCTGGGTGACTGCACACACACGCACCTAGTGTCACCCAGCTGTGTGACTGCACACACACCCCTAGTGTCACCCAGCTGTGAGACTGTGCACACACACACAGAGGCCAGTGTCTGAGCTGTTCACCCTCATGGAGCCACCCCACACCTATTCTTCCTCTGCGTCCTGGAAACAGGCCGTTTCTGAAGCCAGTTGGCTGGGAGGTCTGGGCTGGGAATTTGCTGAGCCGTTAGGATGCCCATGTCCCACACTGGGGAGCCTGGACTCTACCTGTCTCCAGCCTGCAGCTGCTGCACAACCTGGGAGGCAGCAGGCAGTGGCTTAAGTAGCTGGGTCCCTGCCGTCCGTGTGGCAGATCTGGATGGAGCTCCCAGCTCTCTGCTTTGCCCTCCGTCCAGGCCCAGCTGTCCTGAATGTTTGAGGAGCAAACCAGCAGGTGGGAGCACTCTCCCAATATCTCTCCCTCTCTGTCCCCCTCTCCCTCCTCCCCCGCCCCCTCCCTTCCTCTCTTACTCTCCCCTTCGAATATATATATTTTAGTTTGCAAGAGGAAAACTCAGTTTAAAAAGAAAGTGGCACTGAGGTCGCGGAGACCAGGGCGGCTGGGACAGGGACAGGGGTGTGGCATCACCCCTCCCCCCGTTGATCCCACTGGAGTTCAGTAAACCCCAGCCCGGTGGCTTAGTGTCGGAGAGACTGGCTCCCTGGGAGTGGCTGCGAAGAGGCGGCTGAGTTCCTTCCCTCCGTCCAGGTCAGGGGCAACGTGGCCGTCCCCAAGGAAGCAGACTCAGGGTGACTGTCCCAGCCCGTGGGCCAGCAGCAGTGTGTCTGCCACAGGCCATGGGAAAGCCGCTGGGGGTGTGCAGAGTGGCCAGTGGGTCCGAGTGGTGAGACGCGGCGTCCCACTCACATGCTTTTAAATGAAGGACAGCTTCAGTTTTACCATCATGGCCAGGTACGGGCGGAAGACAGATGGATCGGGGAGGAGGAGGAGGAGGGAGGAAGACTTTAATCAGCTCCCGAAGGCCCCAGCTCCTGGTGGCTTCCCAGATGTGCACCCAAGAGGTTTGGCAGGGACAGGCTCTGGGGACTGTTGTGCTGTGATTCCAGGCGAATTCTCCCCTTCTGGGGTGAACTTCCCGTGAATGGAATGGGAGAGAGTGCCTGGGGGCCCCTGGGAGGGCCAGTGGGCGGGGCCCCTGGAGCGCCCAGGCTGGGCGACAGTTCCCAGTGCTGGTGGCTGGAGGGGTCAGCAGGGCTTACGGCCTGGGCCCAGGATGGAGGACGCCAGCTGTCTCTGCCCTGGCCGTGAGTGTGCTGGACCCCATACAGGTGGGCTGCAAGCCAGGAGAGGCGGCTGCCTCACTCCAGGCCAGCGTGGGCCGCCGACCCCACCCCACGTCTCCTTTATGCTGGCCTCGGTGACACCAAGGGAGCCCCCACAGGGACCAGGCTGCGTCTGCCTTGTTCCTGGGGGTCGTCAGGGAGTTTCCTACTCAGCCCACTCAGTCTCAGCAGGCAGTTTGGGGGCAGGTCTCCAAGGGCCCCAGCTCAGCCACAACCTCAGACTAAGCTAAGAGGGAGAGTGGCCCTCTTCCTACGTGGATCTTCTGGGACATCGCCGCTGGGCCACTTGTGGGGGCACAGCAGGTGGTGTGCGAGTCCCTCCCTGGGCCAGGAGCACCTGGGCACACCACCCTCGCTCTCCCCGGGCAGCACCTGCCCGCACGCTGCCCGCTGGCCTCACCTGCGCACGGCACGTGTAACTCGGAGCAGTAATAAGCCCAATACGGCTGGCTTTACTTAATTAATACGGCTCCTGTTCTGCTCCCCCGTGCTCATAAAACACCCTGCAGGTTGGCAAAAACACTCATAATATTGATCCGCGGTCGAGCGGGATATTTATTTTGTCTTTGCCCCGCGAGCATAAATCCTTGTCTGCTGCCTCCTGCTCTCTGCATGCGGATTTACAGTGGCCAGTTTCTTAAAAGCTTTCAGTAATTAAGGAATAAATATCCATCGCTCTTTGTCGGGCCTCTGTCCCGTGTCCCGACCCCTAGCAACGCGGCCCGGGGAGAAGGCATGCGTGCAGGAGGGCCCGCGGCTCGCAGCGGCCCGCAGCGGCCGGGGCCTGCCCCTGCCGAGAGAGGAAGCCCCTCTGCCTGCCCTGCACATTGTTCCAGCCCCGTCTTCCGTGCCTCCCCTCCCCGCTCCTGTTTTGCTGGAGGCAGGAAGCACTTTGGAAATTCCTTACTGCTAGCCCTTTCTTCTCCCGGCTTCCTCTGGCCTTCCTCCCCTGCCCTGTCTCCTTTCTCCTCCCCACCCCGAGGCTGTCCTACCCACCCACCCACCCACCCACCCGGAACCCCGCGGGCGCGGCTGCGGAGCCTCCCGCGAAGCGAGTGTGGAAGGGTCCTCTCCCACCCCAGAGCGGGAAGAAGACATTTCCAGAGGAGCGAAGTGACAGGTGGCAGCACAAAAACAAACCCTCTGTGGCCTGTTCGCGTCCGGGGAGGAGGGGTGCTGATGCAATGAGACTTGACAGGGAGTGGACTTTCTGGAAAAGCTGTCGCCGCCGTGTGTCGCACAGAAGTGTCCAGAAAGCCGCTGTGTGGAGATCGGAAGGGCGAGGGGCGGGCCGCCGGGGACCGGCCCCTCGCAGCACCCCGGAGCGCCCCCGGCCCCGTGAGGACGAAGTCGCCGCTGACCGGCCGCACACACGGCCGCCACCAGACAGTGTCGAAAGCCGGTCAGAAGCTTCTCGGGTATTTGTTAAAAACTTCCTTTTCCGGGAATCCGGCCCATTAACCTTCTCAGCCGCGGGCAGCGTGCTGAGGCCTCCGAGCCAGACCCGGCAGGAAGCTGAGGCGGCTCTGCAGCTCCCGGACTTGTGGGGACAGAAAGCCGCACTGCCGGGGACCTTCCCTGGGGCGGGGCCCAGGCCCGGTGCGACCATTCCCTGCCCTGCAGGTCACCCAGGGTTAGAGATGACTGCACAGATGGAGGAGGTGCCCAAGCAGTGGTCATCGCCACACAGTGATCAAGGCTCCCCCTGGGACCTGCTGCCGGGACACCCTCCGACTGCTGCATGTCTGTCTCATTCCAGAATCCACGTTGTGGGCGTGTCCTGTGTCTAGCTGGGCGTGTCTTGTGTCTGTAGGTCAGTATGTCTGCAGGTGGGTGTGTCCTGTGCCTGTAGGTGGGCGTGTCCTGTGTGGGTGGGCATGTCCTGTGTAGGTGGGTGTGTCCTGTGCCTGTAGGTGGGTGTGTCCTGTGTAGGTGGGTGTGTCCTGTGTCTGTAGGTGGGTGTGTCCTTGTGGGTAGGTGTGTCCTGTGTCTGTGGGTGGGTGTGTCCTGTGTGGGTGGGCGTGTCCTGTGTCTGTAGGTGGGTGTGTCCTGTGTCTGCAGGTGGGCATGTCCTGTGCCTGTAGGTGGGCGTGTCCTGTGTGGGTGGGCATGTCCTGTGTAGGTGGGTGTGTCCTGCGCCTGTAGGTGGGCGTGTCCTGTGCCTGTAGGTGGGCGTGTCCTGTGTGGGTGGGCATGTCCTGTGTAGGTAGGTGTGTCCTGTGCCTGTAGGTGGGCGTATCCTGTGTGGGTGGGCATGTCCTGTGTCTGTAGGTGGGTGTGTCCTATCTCTGTAGGTGGGTGTGTCCTGTGCCTGTAGGTGGGCGTGTCCTGTGTGGTAGGTGTGTCCTGTGTGGGTGGGTGTGTCCTGTGTAGGTGGGTGTTCCTCTGTAGGTGGGCATGTCCTGTGTGGGTGGGTGTGTCCTGTGTCTGTAGGTGGGCGTGTCCTGTGTGGTGGGCGTGTCCTGTGCCTGCAGGGGGCTGTGTCCTGCAGTGCTCAGTGGTCTGGATCTGCAGTGCTGGGCGTGTTCTAGGTCTGCCATGGGCTCCGTGTCCTGGTGGCACAGCTCCAGAGTCTCTGATCCCTCGCACCTCCCCCTTTACCAGTCACAGCGGCTCGGCTCTGAGATGGCCAAAGGCAGAGGTGCGCAGAATCGTGCTGTGGACTGTGGGGTCCCACACATACCCCAGGTGTAGCTGTGAGAATGGGCGTGAGGCAGCAGGGCCGGGGAAGAGCCTGGCAGAACCACAGGCTGGCCGCTCACCGTCCCAGCTGGCCCCTGGCTGACTGCTCACCTCTGTGCGCCTCTCCTGCTCCACAGTGGGCGCCCGACCTCACCAGGCGCATCAGAACAGGACTCCCGTGCGCGAGTGTCAGCCCACTGAGCACTGGCTGTGAACTCGCAGACAGCGTTCCTGGTCTGCGCAGCAGAGTCCGGCTGTTTCAGTCGGACTTGAGTGCTCCTGCTGTCATGGAACACCTAGCCTGGGTAGTTTATATTCAGTAGAAATCCATAGCTCACAGGTCTGGAGGGGGCCAGGCCACGGTCCGAGCACCAGTGGATTCTGGGTCTGGGGGTGGGGGCGCTCTCTGGTTCCCAGCTGGTGCCTCGCCGTGCACCGTCACACACTGGAAGAAGGGACGGTCACACTTCTACTTTTTTTTAATGTTCATTTATTTTTGTCTACTTGAAAGGCAGTGCCAGGGGCAGAGAGAGAGAGAGCGAGAGCGAGAGAGAGCGCTTTCCCATCTGCTGACTCACCCCCCAAATGCCCACAACAGCCAGGGCTGAACCAGGCGGGAGCCGGGAGCCCAGACTCCATCTGGGCATCCCACCTGGGGGCGTGAGCCCACACGCTGAAGCCATCACCTGCCGCCTCCCAGGAGCCTTAGCAGGAAGCTGGATCAGAAGCGGAGTAGCCAGGACTCGATCCCGGGGATCCCGGGAATCCCATAGAGGACTCAGGAGTCACCTCCCAAAGGCTCCCGGCCCCCCTCGTAATACCATCCTCTTAGGGGGTTAACATTTCAACAGAGCCATCCCGGGGGGACCCACCCTCAGACCACCACAGTCATAACGCGGCAAGCCAGGGCTGGTGTTTGGCCCACCACTTGGATGCCTGCGCCCCGTCAGAATGCCAAGGTTCGGGCCCCAGCTCAGCTCCTGACTCCAACTCACAAGCTGGGAAGCACAGTGCTGGCCCGAGTGCTTGGTCCCTGCCACCCTCGTGGGAGACGGATTTAGTGGCCTGGGCCATCCCAGGCTGTTACAGGCATTTGAGAAGTGAACCAGTGGATGCAAGAGGTCTTTCTGTCTCTGCCTGCCTTGCATATAAAAAAAAAAAAAGTTTCACTTTCCTGATTACTCTCATTCTTAAAAAAAAAAAATTAGAAATGATAAAACTGCAGATTGTATTGAGAACAGGGACAGCATCCCCACTGCAATGTGTCTGCCCGCTGGGACAAGCAACGCTGGCTTCGGATTGGGCAGCATGGACTGCTGGGGACACAGGTCCCTGCGCAGCCACCTGCTACTGGCAGTGGCCCCCGTCGCGTGGTCATCCCCCATGCTGTCCGTTGCCAACCTTGCCCCGGTGTATTCTCGGAGCTCTGGAGCGAGTGCCCCCACCTAGGGTCTTCCAGCACTGCGTGAGGGGGACGTCTCCCCAGGGTCCTCCCCCACGGACGAAGAAAGCTCCCCCTGCCCACAGCTCTGACCCCGCAGGTTTTCTTTTGCAAACAGAAACACTTAGTTCCATCCCTGGGCCACCTCTCCCAGCCTCTTCTTGCCTCTGTCGTAGCTCCATTCGCTGCCTGGTCATCTCTGTGTCACAGGCCCTGGACGTTGTGGAGGTCACACTGGGCAGGGTGGGGACAGGGTCATTGCTGTCCATGCTCAGGTAGGCACCGGCCAGAGTATCCCCCTGCTCCCCCGGACCCTGACCCACACCCGTGCAGGCCAAAGGGGCCTCCACGTGGTCCAGTCCCAGAGAAGAGAGGGTGGCTCCCAGGCAGCCGCATCCCATCCCCAGGCGCAGCCAGACCGGGAGCCTTGCTGGCATGGCCAGCCTCCATGGTGCAGAATTTCCCGGGACTTCCTTCCCGGTCCTGCTGCTCAGTCTCAGAGAAAGAAAAGCCGTCCCTGGCAGCTGCAGGCTCCCCCTCCTCTTCCCCTCTTCGGAGACGTGGAGTAGAAGCGAGTCAGCTCTCTGAAGTCTTTGCATTTCGCCAGGATTTTGTGAATGACGGCCACAACCATGCCGCCGTGTGTGCACGTGGGTCCTCGTCTGATAGACAGCTCACCCGATAAAGCACGTTGATAGCAAGCCAGCATCCCTTGAAGAGCCTGGCACGGTTGGGAGCAGCCCCTCAGTGTCGCTGCAGGAGGGGCTCCCATATTTACAGCTCGCGCTGGCTCACTGGGTCATCTGCCGATTCCATCTGCGGGCACCGAGTCTGCGGGCTTCGGGTGGGACCTGTCCCAGGGCCTCGTCTTTGGGGTGGGAACCTGGAGCCGTAGCCATGCCAGCACCCCTCAACATCAGGTGCAGCCAAGTGTCCCCGGGCCTGGTGGACCCCAAAAGACACAGAGGGGGCCTGGCCCACCTGCCCCCAATCCCAAGTGTTGGTTTTTGTTAGTGATAAATTTTATTTTATTTGAAAGAGTTACATAAAGAGGGAGATACAGAGAAAGATCTTCCATCTGCTGGTTCACTCCCCAAATGGCCTCAACAGCCGGGGCTGGGCCAGGCCAAAGCCAGGAGCCTAGAGTTCCATCCGGGTCTCCCATGTGGGCACAGGGACCCAGGAACTTCGTCCGCCCTCTGCTGCTTTCCCAGGTGCACTATAGCAGGGAGCTGGATGGGAAGTGGAGCAGCCGGGACTCTAACCCGCACCCTTATGGGATGCCAGCATTGCAGACAGAGGCCTAACCTACTGTGCCACAGCGCCAGCCCCCTGACCCCTCGTCTTGTAGTCAGTCATTCCCTCACTGGCCGGGTCGCTGGGCCGGGGGGCCCACACACAAGCTGGTCCCCAGGGAGGCAGAAGGCCACCTACAAAAGAGGTTTTGTTTTAAGCAAGAAAATGTTTACCACGCGCCTCCGGAGGCGCCTTCCCTGGTCACTTTGGGGGACCGGTCAGTGCCTCCTCCGCCTGGTTGCTGCTCTCGTCCTCCCTCACTTGTGCACTTGATCTATTTAAAGGTATCTCAGCACAAGGACCAAATGAGCAGCAGCCCCTCCCCCCTGCCGACGGCTGGCCGCACCAATAACTCATTTCTTAGCTCATTAGCTAACAGAGGCCGCGAGCGGTGGCCCTCCGGGGGATCGGAGCGAGGCGAGGTGATCTACGGCCGCTCGGCTGCTCTTGAACTGGCCTTCCTGGGGGAGGGCGAAAGGCTCGGCCGAGACAGGCCAGGGACCCCAGAAGGGAAGCCGGGACGTGGCGGTGACTGTTGGCCCGCTTGCACCTTGGCCGCCTGGCTCCACAGGGCGGTGGTTTAGACAGACGCGTCCTTATGGGAAGGAAGCCGCCGTCAGGACCCCGTCCCTCGTGTGGTGTAGGATGGAGGACGTTCGGCACGGAGGAGAGCGCTCCTTGCCGTTCGTGCAGGGCTGCTGGCAGGGCTGGTTCCCGGGGAGGCCTCTCTCCGCTCACGCAGCCTTCCCGGGTGCACCTGCCCTGTGGACCCTCGTGACCTGGTTTACCCCGTGTCACCTCCTGACGATCCTGTGTCCAGCCAGAGTGTGACGTCAGAGGTTGGGACTTGGATACACAGAGCTGGGGTTAGGGAGGGTGCACAGTTCGGGCCATGCCTGCAGCCGGCTCAAGGCTGTGGGCAGCAGCCGACCGGCCAGGGCCCAGCAACCCGACAGGTGCTTGGTAATTCAGAGCAGGCCAGCGCCTCAGGGCCCCTGCACCCTCGGGTGCCTGGTCCCAGGGCCCCACCTCACCACCCTGGGCACACTGAGTCCCATGAAGAAGCCCTGGCACCCCATCCCAGCTGCCCCTGCCGCACACGCCGCCCTCGCTGGTGAGCCCTTGCTGCTCGCACCGGACTGTGAGAGACGTGCTCTCTGCAGGCCACGGCCTCCAGCCCCTGCTAGCCGAGCGTTCGATGCTCGTTCAATGGCCCAAGTGCTTGGGCCCCTGCACCCAGGTGGGAGACCAGGAAGAAGCTCCAGGCTCTTGGCTTCAGCCGCCTCCACCCTGGCCACTGTGGCTATTTAGGAGGTGAACCAGCTGATGGAAACTTGCTCTCGCTCTCTCTCTCTCTCTTCCCTTCTGTGTGTAACTCTTTCAAATAAATAAAGAAAACTGCGGCATAGCACTGAAGCCCAGAGTCCCTGTGCTGAGTCCCTTGGCGTATCCCTGGGTGATTGCAGTGACTGGTAACATCAGAAGCTGTGATGTTTGATGCCTTACAAAGCAGGAGAGGGAGCAAATGGAGCCGCTTGGCCACGGGCCCCTCGCACTCAGTTCACATTTCGCTTCCTTGTCTTGCGCGATTCCTGGAACGCACCCACAGATGCCAAACTGTATATTAAATATGGTTCTAAGAGAACATCGACATCACTAGGGATCGCCGGTCTTTGTCCTCAAACCCTGTTTCCCCGGGTGCTGTCAGCGCTTCTGCCCCAGCGGGGACGTGCGTGAGGGCGCCTCGCGCCATCTGGGGGTGCCCGCGGGCTCTCGGCCGCCACAAGTGTTTGTCCTGGAAACCTCCTGATGAAAGGAATCAGGGGTCACGCTGGGGTCGCCCGCATGTACCAGGAAGTGAAGCAAAACTAATCCAGATTTACCCCTGGAAGCATCTGTTTGCCTAAGTATTTAAGAACAGATTAGGGCTAACCCGACACTAGATCACCGTGCGCAGTGTAAACACGGGCCAGGGTGTCAACAAAGCCTTTCTCCTGTCCTGGGAAGCAGGCTGTCATGGGTAATGAGTTTTCTTTGCAGGCTGCGGCAGGAGCCCCGAGCCCCGAGCAGCCGCCCTGTGTGGCTGGAACTTTGTGCCCGGTTACTGGCCTGGTGGGGACCCTGGGCTCAGGAGAGGGCGACGGTGAATCCACGCGCGACGTGGCCAACCCGAGACCCTCCTCATCCTCATCCAAAGTGCACCGCCCGGCTGCACGCATGCCGTTCCGAGAGCCACCTGTCGGCTCGCACGTGGCGGCGTCAGAATCTCCTGTTTGATTGTCTGTCTCCCCTTTTTGTCCTCTCGGGCGGCGCTGCGCGGGCTGGAGGGTTTCCGGGCCTTGGAGCTCTCGTCCGTCGTTTCTGAGAAAACAAAACCCAGGTCTGCCCCGAGTTGCCTCGGATCTCGGGATCAGCCTGCCGGGTCCTGGCCTTGTGGCGTGACGGACGCACCGCTGGGGTCGCTTGCTTTGTCCCTGTCCCTGTCCCTGGAGCTTCTCCCGCTTCCTGTCCCCTCCTCTCTTCTCTCGGCATCCTTACAGGTGTGTCAGACACCTGAGACCGCAGGATCCCTCTGGAGCCTTCGGAGTGGGGGAGGGGGAGGGGCGACAACACGGCACCAGAGGGGAGGTGGCGGAACGTGGCGGGGGGAGGGGACCGGAGCCGCCATTGTCCACCTCCGGCCCCTCCCCGGCGGCACCCTGTCCTCTGAGCCCCTGGCTTGCCTTTGGCCTCTGCCACGTAAGGAGCTGGTGACATCGTCCACCTGCACCTGAGCCTGCCCCAGGCCCCGAGGACACTGCTGCGGAGCCCACCTCGAGCCCCCTCGTACAGCTCCCGCCGGAGCCGGAGACCCGCCCTGCAGGGCAGTGTTCTCAGCTGGAGGCGTTGGGAGACCCTGGGGAGTCACACTGTCCCTCAACCCCACAGGCGCGTTCTGAGTTAACAGCAGGTACCCCCCCCAGGTGGGGGCAGCACACCACTGCCTGCCCTTCCCCTCTGTGGCTCCCAGCTGCACCGGCCGATGCCCCGCCCCCGTGCCCGACTGTGACCGCACCTGTCTGGTGGCTCTTGCAGGGAGGAAAAGGAACGGTGGATCCGGGCCAAGTATGAGCAGAAGCTGTTCCTGGCCCCGCTGCCCTGCTCCGAGCTGTCCCTGGGCCAGCATCTGCTGCGGGCCACCGCCGACGAGGACCTGCGGACGGTCATCCTGCTGCTGGCGCACGGCTCCCGGGACGAGGTGAACGAGACCTGCGGGGAGGGAGACGGCCGCACGGCGCTGCACCTGGCCTGCCGCAAGGGGAGCGTGGTCCTGGCGCAGCTCCTGATCTGGGTAGGTCCGGCCCGCGCCCGGCAGGGCCACCGAGGGTGGGGGGTGGCTCCTAACAGGGAGTGGGGCTCGGAGGCCGCTGCCTCGTGGGCTCACCTGTGTGAGGGCTGAGAACCAGGGCCCCGAGCCCCGGGCTGCTGAAGGGAGAAGTGAAGCCACCAGGCTGGCCTGTCCTGACACAGGAACAGTGCCCACGCTGTACGGCGGTCGCAACTTGGTGAAAGTCCACCTTGTCGCCGGGTACGGTCAGCGTGGCTGACTTCTTCATCCGGGAACCAGCCAAATGGGTGCAGCTTCCCCATCGCCAAACCTTTGGTGTCTTCACTCACTCGTCACAACAGAACCAGCCCCCAAACCTGGAGATGTGGTGTTGGTGGAGTTTGTCCGAGGGACCCCCACCCACCCAGGGCGAATTCCCACCCAGACAGGGACCGTCCACACAGGAGCACCTGTCGGGAAGCTGGAGTGGGTGGAGGGGGAGGTGTGTGCTCAGCACCAGCGGGCACCGTGCCCGGAGTGGGCGCCCCGATGAAGACTGGCGCCAGGTACCCAGCCCAGCTGTCCCTCACTAGGGAGACACGGGAGTCTTTTTATTATTTTTTAAGGTTTATTTTATTTATTTGACAGGCAGAGTTAGAAAGGGAGAGAGAGCGAGCGAGAGAATCTTCCATCTGCTGGTTCACTTTCCAAAATGGCTGCGACAGCCAAGCCTGGGCCAGGTCAAAGCCAGGAGCCTGGAACTGCATCTGGGTCTCCCACCTGGGTGTCGGGTCCAAGTTCTCCGGGCCGTCTTCTGCTGCCTTCCCAGGCGCTTTAGCAGGGGGTTGGATCAGAAGTGGCCACGCGGGACCCAGCGTGACGGGCGGCGGCTTCACCCGCTGTGCCACGATGCTGGCCCTAGACAGCTGATTTACTGCCAAACCCGTAACACTTGTGCCTGCTTTGCTGCGGCTGCCGTGCCCAAACACCAGGGACCAGGGCTTCCTCGGCAGAGGGTCAGGAAGGTTCCGTCCCGAGTCCTGGTGGCTGGGAACGCCCGTGCCAGGTGCCAGCAGCACTGGGTTCTCCTGAGGCCCCTGTCCTGGGCTTGCAGGGGCACCTTCTCACTGCCTCTCCTGGCCTTCCCTCCAGACACCCGTCACCCTGGCCTGGGACCCTCCCCCACAGACACACCTGACCCCACCCCACAGATGCACCTGACCCCACCCCACAGACACAGCTCACTCCCCACAAACCCACCTGACCCCGCCCCCACACACACCCCCACAGACGCACCTCCCCCCACTCCCACAAACACCTGACCCCACCTCCACAAACCCACCTGACCCCACCCCCACAGACCCACCTGACCCCACCCCCACAGACGCACCTCCCCCCACCCCCACAAAAACACCCCACCCCACACCCACAGACATACCTGACCCCACCCCCACAAACCCACCTGACCCCACCCCCACAGATGCACCTCACCCCACCCCCACAAAAACACCCCACCCCACCCCCACATACACACCTGGCCCCACCCCCACAGACGCACCTGACCCCACCCCCCACAGACCCACCTGACCCCACCCCCACAGACCCACCTGACCCCACCCCCACAGACACACCTGACCCCACCCCCACAGATGCACCTCACCTCACCCCCACAGACATACCTGACTCCACCCCCACAGACGCACCTGACCCCACCCCACAAACACAGCTCACTCCCCACAAACACACCTGACCCCCCTCCACAAACACAGCTCACTCCACCACACAGACGCACCTCCCCCCACCCCCACAGACATGCCTGACCCCACCCCCACAAATCACCTGGCCCCACCCCCACACACACCTGACCCCACCCCCACAAAAACACCTTACCCCACCCCCACAGACACACCTGACCCCACCCCCAGACACACCTGACCCCACCCCCACAGACACACCTCCCCCCACCCCCACAGACGCACCTCACCCCGCCCCCACAGACACACCTCACCCCACCCCCACAGACACACCTCCCCCCACCCCCACAAACACACCTGACCCCACCCCCCAGACGCACCTCCCCCCACCCCCACAAACCCACCTGACCCCACCCCCACAGACGCACCTCCCCCCACCCCCACAAACACACCTGACCCCACCCCCACAGACGCACCTCCCCCACCCCCACAAACCCACCTGACCCCACCCCCCAGATGCACCTCCCCCCACCCCCACAGACGCACCTGACCCCACCCCCCAGACGCACCTCCCCCCACCCCCACAAACACTGCCTCTCGTCACCTCGCCAGCAGCCAGAGACCCTGGGTACCCCTGGGCAGCCTCGGAGCAGAGTGCGCAGCAGCCCAGGCCAGGAGCTGAATCGTGTCCGCGGGCGGCCCGCTCTGTGGCGACTGGGTGTCCCGCTTTGAGGGATCTTCTTGTATAAGATCACCAGTGCAGTGTTGGCAGGCACGAGATGCACACTTTATCTGTTACACGTTTGTGGACCAAACCCGTCTCCGGGGCCGGCACTGGGGCGCAGCGGGGTAAACCACGCCTGCAATGCCCGCATCCCACATATGGGTGCAGGTTCAAGTCCGGGCTGCTCCACTTCCCACCCAGCTCCCTGCTAATGCACCTGGGAAAGCAGCGGAGGGTGGCCCAGGTCCTTGGGCCCCTGCACCCACGTGGGAGACCTGGAAGAAGCTGCTGGCTTCAGCCTGGCCCAGCCCTGACTGTCATGGCCATTTGGGGAGTGAAGAGCAGGTGGAAGATCGTCTATCCGTGTCTCTCCCTCTCCGTGACTCTGCCTTTCAAATAAAGAAAATAAATCCTTAAAAGAAGACAGCCCTGTTGCTGAGGAGTGGGGTAGCGGGGTCTCATTAGGCGCAGGCTCCCTCTGCGGCTCTCCCGTGTTGCCCGGGTCTCTGCCACAAGGAGAACTGGTGCCACAGGAGCGATTTTGCCTTGAATGGCGGGGAAGCCACCCGCCCGCCACCTGCTCCTCCTTGCCTACAGGGCGAGGCTGGACGCAGCCCTGCTCCCCGCCCAGGGGTCCCGGCCAGCGGCCGCCCCAGGCCCGCCCCTCCTCCGGTCAGCTCCCCAGTTGCTTGGCTAACGTGGCCGTGTTGCCCCGCAGTACGGCGTGGACGTGATGGCCCGAGACGCGCACGGGAACACGGCGCTGGCCTACGCCCGGCAGGCCCCCAGCCAGGAGTGCGTGGACGTCCTGCTGCAGTACGGCTGCCCGGACGAGCGCTTCGTGCTCATGGCCACGCCCAACCTGTCCAGGAAGAGCAACCACCGCAGCAACAGTGGCGGGAGGGCGCCCGCCGTCATCTGAGCGGCGGCCTGAGTCCCGCCCGGCCCCGCCCTCCTCCCCGCTCCCGCAGTCTGCAGCCCGGACCCCTGCAGGGGCCCAGAGGGGACAGGAGGCTGCAGGAGCCGCTCCCTTCGTGGTCGACTCCCGCGAGCAGGCCGGAGCCACCGCCGGGCGTCCGGCGCCAGGGACGGGGGACGCAGGGGCGGGCAGGCGAGGAGCGAGAAGGGGCAGCTCCCCCTTCAATGGCAGTTAAGCACATCCGTACCTTTCACCTCGACCGCGCCAACACTTGGTTGGATCTCATCTCTTCTCCGAGCAGCTTGACGGCATAAATCAGTAGCAAGCACAGAGTTTGTCAGGTCTGAAGCCCCTATGATGGTATGTGTCAAATCAGTTGTAGCTAATCTGTCCAGGGAGAATACTGGCTTCATTACACTCGTAGAGTTGAGTTCTTCCAGCATTGCCGCTGTGTAATAGAACATGATTAGTCATCGCGGAGAAGAAAGCATATTAGCCGAGGCGGTAGCGGCGCGGCACGCTCCGGTGAGTGCCTCGATGTGATTGCAATACTCTTAGAAGCATCATATTATCCCAGACATGTGCTTCCCAGCCCTTGGAGCCCTCCTTTCTAAATCCACTGTCATAATTTAGTATCTGTTTAATTTTTCAGTCCAAAGAGAGGAAATCAGTCGCTGAGTGTATTTGACTACAGTCTCCTTGGTGCACAAGCAAAAATGGAAAGAAAAAAAAAAGATAAATAAATAAATAAATAAGCAAGCAACTCGGAAACCCACAAGGAAGTCCCGAATGCAGCTGCGAACAGCGGCTCCGGCGCATCTAGTAAACTCAGTAAATATAGAAAAGGCTATTTTTTTCCCCAAAAAGTAAGAGATATTTTCTGTCCTTTTACCAAGGTGGACGTGGTGGGCGTCGGTCCCCACGGGGCCGCGCTGCCCGAGCCCCACAGGTTTCTGTATTCTGTCTTTAGATGAGATGTGTCCAAATCGGTCTGAATAAAAACAGTTCATGAATATGCACCTCTGCTAATTTATAAACTGCAACTCGCTGAGCTGAGAGGGTCACAGATCATTGTTCACGGGGATGTTCCCAGCAGCCCACGCTGCCATTAACGCGGCCCCCGGCTTTTAAAAGCAGCCTATCTAAATACCGCTGTGGTGGTCCAGTTTGCTTATTAAAATCGAGGAGAGGGGGAAAAAAATCAAAGACATCGCAGTGTGGAAGCAGGGGGGCAGGAGAGGTTTGTGACTGACACCCAAGGCCGCTTTGCCAACTGAGCAGGGCAGGCCGGGGCGGCCGTGAGTGACAGATGAGGGTGCGTGCAGAGGCGGGGTGGCCCGGCCCTCGCCCGAGTTCTCGGCCGATTGACCATCCCCGTGGCGTCAGGCAGCCTCCGCACGGCCGTGCGATGGCACACATCCAGGAAAGCAAGGGGGCAGCTCTGCCTTAGACCCCCCCCCAGCTCGGGGGTGCGTGAGGGGCTTACATGCGGGGGACAAGGACGTGATGCGGCGCAGGACAGCGGGCCTCAGCCACCCAGCAGCCTCGGCACTGGGTTAAGTTCCTTGCGCTCATTTGGGAAACCTTATTTTCTGAGAGTTTTTTTTTCTCTTCTTTCACCACTGACAAATAAATAAATGGGAGGAGGGCTACAAAATAAAGCCCGGCAGACAACCCGCACTCGAGGGAGGAGGCCTTTCGTGGACGTTTCTGTGGCACACGCCCCGCGCCTGGGAGCCTGCGCCCGCCTCTCCGCCCCGCGCTGCGCCTGCGTGGTTAATTTCCCCGTGAACAGAGAGAAGACGGGCATTGCCCACGCCCAGGCCAGCTCTGACCCGCCTGCCCCGGCCCCGGCCCCGGCCCCGGCCTGAGCACAGAGAGCCGGGAAGTGGAATCCCTAAGTTATTTCGGTGGCCAGTAGCGGAATGCAGTGTCATAGTGGGCCTTCTTCCCCTGAGAGCAGACGAGGCCCTGGGAGGCTTGTCGTGGGCTGTACATGAGTGTGTACATATTGTATGTGTTTATAAGAGAATATTTTCCCTGAGGACTCCTGGTTTCCTGCGGCCCCGCCCCACCTGGTTGGCCTGCTGCAGGAGGCAGCCCCGCCCCGGGCACCCGACTGGGCAGCACAGAGAAAGGCGGTAGTGGGCGTCCAGGGCTCTCTGCTGCTCCGCGTGCGTCTCAGCATCAAACCGGAAACCGTGCTTTGCGGGCACTGCCCTCACTCCGCTCTCGGGCTCAGGAACACCGTGGCCGGGGAGGGGCCGGGACAGACAGCCAGCGCGGGGACGGGGCTGCAGTGGTGGGCTCACGGCCACGGTGAGGAAGACAGGAGAGGCCACCGCCCCCGCAGAATCCACAGCTCTGCTGAGCTGAGTCGCCTTGATGAGAAACACCTGCCGAGGAAGGCGGCCTGGATGCGCCCCCCCACACACACGCACCCACACGCACACGCACACATGGGCGTCCAGGCAGCACCACCGTGGCGCCTGCTGGTTCCTGGGCTGGATCCCTGCAAGGCCGAGAACACCCTGCAGGGGAAGGATACTGTCCCCGTGGTCCCGCACCCCGTCCTGGCCTCTGCCCCCTCCCCCTGCGCCGTGCCCGTCAGTCCAGGAGATGAGCATCTCAAGGGTGAGGTGATGACCAGGCCGCGAGTCTTTGGTCCCCAACGCAGGGGCGGAGTCACATCTCCCAGCCAGGTGAGGGCCGCCGGGCGCTCGCTGATCAGGGCGTAGCAAACACCGAAGGGAGAAGGCCCTCACTCAGCACTCCTGACGCTAATCCCCAAGCCCGCGTGTCCGGTGCCGGCCTCTCCTGGCAGGGCCGGGCACGGAGGGCCGCTCCTTCTGCCACGTTGCCTGGGAGGAGGAGCGGTGGGTCCATCCCCCGCCACCCAGGGTGGACACTGGTGTCCTGGTGCTCTGACACCGGCCCACGTGGGGGCGTTCCTGTGTGGGTGTGAGGGTGACCATCAGGGAGAGGGGTGACCCGAGGTCACCTGTAGGGTGCAGCCTGGGGCAGAAATCCAGCCTCTCAGACGTTTTGTCTTCGTCTGTGGATCTTGCAGGCTGCTGTGACATTCGGTGCTGGCCGCATGCCTGCATGGGGACCTGTGCCCCGCGAGCAGAAGCATTTACAAAGAGCAGAAATGGTGGTAGGCCGGCAGCCAGAGCACACACCTGGCTGCCTGCCCCAGCTGACAGGGCGCCCTCACGCCAGCAGCCCGGGGAGGCGGCGAGGAGGGTCATGTGAGCCAGCCCCTCCCGGGTGAGCCTGGGAGCAGTGACCGGGGAGCCCTCCACGTCTTCTGAGTTCGAGTTTGCTGTCCCAGGGGCACAGAAGGGGCTGCGTTTTGCCCTCTCTGTGCCATTTTTTGCTGGTCTGGCTCCAGGCCCGAGACAGCCAGCCTCCCTCTGGGCGCCTCCATCGGCACGGCGTTTGTTGGCTCGGCCTGGGACGCACGCGTGCCTTGGTCCTTTTCTCCCAGCCCTTCCTTTGCCTCCTTCCTTTGAAGATGGGCGCCTGCCGGAGGGCCCCCAGGGCCAGCCAGGTGTGGCCCTTTGCCGTCGCCGTCCCCACACCGAGCTTGGGCGAGTGGACAGCGGGCACCTGCCTTCCCTGTCAAGCCCCCCCACCCCAACGCCCACCCTGTCTGGTGTGTGAACTTGCTGAACTGCCTTTCCCCAGCCTGAGCACGAGGTGAGAATGAGGACTGCGTTCCTGGGGGGCAGGGGCAGGGGGGCAGGAGCCCCTGGGGACAGCGCAGAGCCTCCCAGGCTTCTCCGCGTTTGTCCGGCCGCTCTCGGTGGCCTGCAAGGTGGCAGGGACTTTTCCTAGAGCTCTCGTGGCCTGCGTTTATGGCTTTGGAGCGAACGGGTAGGAACGCGGCAGCAGGGGCTGCAGAGGAAGTGGGTGGAGACGGCGTCTTTCTCCCCGTGGCTGTGCAGGGGCTTTGGGATCCTGACTGCTTCCCCCCCACCCGGAAAGGCCCCTTCCTGGATCCTCAGGGGCTTCCTGCAGGACGCCCTGTGGTCCTGAGTCTTTCCAGGCTGGGCCGGGTGGGTGTGCACAGGTGCAGTGCCTGGGCCTGGCACGGGACCCCATCCTCCGGCCCTGCTGAGCTGTTCCCGGCTGTGCGTCTCGATGGGGACTTTCTCATCCGAGCAGCCGACTCAGGGTGTCCTTCACCACGAGGGAGGAGGAGAGCGACCCCCCCACACACACACACACATCGCCCACACTGCCAGGAAGTAGGCCAGCGGGCCTGAGAGAGGCGGAGCCCCCGTCCACAACCTCGTCTCCCTGGAACAACCTAGACATCCCTTTCCAAACAGATCTTGTCCCTCTTAGAGAAGCAGCACAAGTCTCAAACAGGCCAGAAGTTTCTAGAACGCCGCTGGATTCCCTGCGTGGCGCCCCTGCCTGCTGCTGCCTGAGTGCGGGCTCGCGTCCTGTGTCAGGGTTCAGAGGGCTTTATGTCGGGTGCAGGTTCCAGAGAGGGTGCTCTAACCCTGCCAGGTCTTTAAGATGCCCAAGTCTTAGAAGTGCGTCGTGAACCCGCGCCCCGAGGCGGCCACACGGCACGGGTAGGCAGTCGCGGAAGCCTTTCCCGACCCTCTCCCCCACCAAGGTGGCCCCAAGGCCTGGGGGTGGGCAGGAGCGGCCGGCAGAGGCCCACATGGTTCCATGGCACCCGGGCCAGCCACACCAGGACTCCCAGCATGTGCAGCCACGCGGCCTGCCCAGGACCGGACACCTTCCTGGGTGAGAGGGGTCAGCTCAGCGCCGGAGCTAAAGCCACAGACCAGAGCTTGCCTGTCCAGGTCCACTGAGGGCTGCTGTGGAATTCCGTGTGGGGGAAGGGCATGGTCTTTGCCTTGAGATGCAAGTGAAATACAGGGACCAGACAGGGACATCAGGGATCCTCCTGATGGGGCAAACCCCACAAGATACCAGCTCCTGGGAGGAGCTGCCCCCACCTCCGAGTGCACTTTGCCCCCTCCCCAGAGAGCTAATTTTATGGCTGGCTCGAGAATTCTTGGAAAGAAGGCATGGCACCCCACCCCCGCTGGGGACCCCCGTGGCCAGGGGCTAATGGGGCATCGGGAGCCTGTGGGGTCTGATGAAAGACATGCCAGGGAGAGATCTTGACCTGGGCGAGGATGCTGGCCCCCGCCCCCGGAGAGGCACAGCAAGGATGTCCTGCCCGGCTCCTCACAGTGTGCGGACAGAGACGGGACTGGGGGTGCCGGGGGGGGGGCCAGAACCGGTCCAGGGGCTGGGCTGTCGCTGCTCCCAGGGGCCCAGCAGGGGGCCCAGCAGGCTTCTCACCAGGACTCGGGTGGGGCTCGGCCCTTCCATGGTGGATTCACAAACCTTGCACTTAGAAACTGCTTCAGGGCACCAGGAGAAGGGAGAGGCCTGTAGCTTCCTGTTAGAAAGACTTGCGCCTACAGCACTGCTTTGCACGCGCCCACTGGGTGTGGGTGTGGGTGGGTGTGTGTGTGTGGGTGGGTGTGGGTGTGTGTGTGTGTGTGGGTGTGGGGGGGTGTGTGTGGGTGTGTGTGTGGGTGGGTGTGGGGGGGTGTGTGTGTGGGTGTGGGGGGGTGTGGGTGTGGGTGTGGTGGGTGTGTGGGTGGGTGTTTCTGGGGGTGTGGGGGGGGTGTGGGGGGGTGGGTGTGGGGGGGTGGGTGTGTGTGTGTGTGGGTGTGTGTGTGGGTGGGTGTGGGGGTGTGTGTGTGTGTGGGGGGGGGTGTGTGTGTGGGTGTGGTGGGGGTGTGGGTGTGGATGGGTGTGGGTGGGTGTGTGGGTGTGGGTGTGTGGGTGTGGGTGTGTGTGTGGGTGGGTGTGGGTGTGTGTGTGTGTGGGTGTGGGGGGGTGTGTGTGTGGGTGTGGTGGGGGTGTGGGTGGGTGTTTCTGGGGTGTGGGGGGGGTGTGGGGGTGTGGGTGTGGGGGGGTGGGTGTGTGTGGGGGTGTGTGGGTGTGTATGTGGGTGTGTGTGTGTGGGTGGGTGTGGGGGGTGTGGGTGTGTGGGTGGGTGTTTCTGGGGGTGTGGTGTGTTGGGGTGTGGATGTGTGTGTGTGGGTGTGTATGTGGGTATGTGGGTGTGTGTGTGTGGGTGGGTGTGGGTGTGGGGGTGTGTGTGGGTGTGGGTGTATGTGGGTGTGTGGGTGGGTGTGGGTGTGTGTGGGGGTGTGTGTGGGTGTGTGTGGGTGTGTGGGTGGGTGTGTGGGTGTCTAAAACAGATCACATTCCGAAGCTGAGTGCCAGGCAGGGGTGGGAGGTGGCCCCTCCCTCCCAGGGGGCTGGGCAGGAGAGAGGGCGGGGCTGGCATTGGCCACACCCACCCCGGGCCCCTGCCCACTCTCCTGCCCACTGGGTCCCCCTGTTGCCAAAGGGAGCCAGGCGGCGTGTCTGGGTGCGAGCGGGCCCTCGGCGCGTCTCCCTCTGTGCGTAGCCGTGTAGAGAAGGCGGAAGAGCGCCGTGGGCTCAATCCCGAGATGCTTGGGTTTTGTTTGGGGTTTTTTTTTTTTTTGGATATTTTTCGGTTGTTTTTATATTACCTCATTCAGCAGCTTTGTTCCGCAATGGCTCAGCCGTGCTTTATTTATGCTGTCTGTACTGTAATTAAAACCACTGACACATTTCGCCTTGCTTGTTCTCCCGGTTCCCGCCCGGATTCCACACGCCAGTCTGTATGTTCCTGCCTGGGGATTGTTTTGTGTCGGCTGTACAGAATTCTAAGGGAAAAAAGGAAAATGTGTAAAGTCACAGAGGCGGCTTGGAGTGGAGAGGCCTCTTTCTAATAAAGACATGGAAATATGTCCACACCGCTTCCGGGGACTGTGTGTGTGTGTGTGTGTGTGGTGTCGGTCATTTGTCACAACTAATTGGGTTTCTGCTCCCAGGCAAAGTAAATCAGAGAGAAAGGGGCCGGCTGCCTGAGGGAGGGATTAGCCTGGGCCCGGGCGCGAGGCCTGGGGAGTCGGCTGACCGAGGGGACAGGGGCATCTGTCCATCCCCATGTCCACCCTGACAGGGACACAAACTCCCAGGGGCCGCGGCATTGGCAGGACCCGCCTACTGGAAACTGCTGTTACCATGAACACTGGCGTGATTTTCCCGTGCACACACGTGTCCTTCACCCCCAAATCAGAAAAACACAGAGAAGGGACAACTCGGCCAACATGCGCACGCCGGCACACCGGCGACACTGTGGCCAGCCGATGCCCTTCCCTGCAGGTCACGTGTGCGGGCTCTGGGGTCACGTGTTCTGTTGAAATCTCCCCAAGTCACAGGGAGCCCACAGCAGCAGAGGTGCCCGCGGAGGGCGTGGCCACGCCCGGCAGCACTCACTGGCATTTGTCCTTGGTCACAGCCCAGGGGCCGAGCTGACTGTCTTCCACCAGGCAGTCCAGGGTCAGAGAAAGGAGCTTCCAGGAGGAACCGGTCCACTGCCACACGATGGTCACCTGTGTGTGTGGTCACACGTTTCCAAAACGGCAGCTCCCCTACACGGAGGGATGTTTCCTCCGGAGAGAAGCAGCTGTGGTTGGTTCCTGGGTGCTCGCTAACTCCAGGCTGTTCCCGCTCTCACACACAGACACACACACACAGGCGCGCGCACACGTGCACACACACACACACACACCGTCAGCTTTCCCTCCAGCTGCAGGGGAACAAGGCTGGCCTAGTGAGAAGTGAGAGTGAGCAGGTATCGGAGGCCAGCCCACAGTCTCGGCCTGTCCACCCTCTGGGTTTCCCGGGCATCCACGCGTGCCTGGGGCAACTCGGAGCACTCCCTCCCTGAGGTGCAGGAGGGGCCAGGCGGCCCCTGGCCTTTGGATGCCCAGCAGCTCACCCCACCCCAAGCGTGCCCAGCTTCTCTGGGCCGTACAGCGGGGGCTGAGTCAGCTTCCACGCCAAGGCACTTGGTCTTCTGCTCTGGGGAATGCTCAGGCCGGCCGCCCAAGGCTGACAGTGCTTGGATCCCACAGCCAAGACTGCACCTGCTCACACTCAGTGCCTCCTCCCTGCCCTCTGACCTGAGCTCCAGGCCGTCACAGGGTGGGGCTGCAGCGGGGGGTTCAGGGCCCCAGGATGTGGCCCTGGGAATAAGGTGAGCATGTCAAATTGGCCCACAGTGTTCATGAGTATGGTATTCCTAACAGCAGCGTTCTGGAAACAAACGGAAGGTCCCACAGGATAGCACAGCTGCACAGGGGAAGCTCGGGCCTTGGAACTGTTTTCCCAGGAGGAAACGGTACAGTGTGAGAAGACGGATCTCCGAACTTCCTATCCAGAGACAGAAAACGGCAACCACGCTTCCTACGTGGGGATTCTGGCCGGCCTGCTTGCCTCCTTTAGAGTTTGCCGTCCACATTTCTCTCCATGAGCGTGGATGTCAAGGTGGGCGTCCATGAGCGTGGATGTCAAGGTGGGCGTTTAGCCTGGGTTAAGGCACCCACGTCCCTCACTGGAGTCTGGCCCAGCTCTGGCCTCCATCTTCCCGCCAGTGTGCGCTCTGGGAGCCTCGAGTAGTTGGGCTTCTGCCGTCCACCTGGGAGCCCAGATGGAGTTCACAGCTCCCGGCATTGGCCCAGCCCTCTGTCGGCCTCGCAGGCTTTTGAGAGTGAACCAGCAGACAGCAGGCTCACTCGCTCGCTCACCCTCTCGCCTCTCAAACGTTTTCTAAAAGTTATGTTGAGGGGCTGACGCTGTGGCACTGCTGGTAAAGCTACCACCTGCGGTGCCGGCATCCCATATGGGTGCCGATTCAAGTCCCGGCTGCTCCACTTCTGATCCAGCTCTCTGCTGTGGCCTGGGAAAGCAGTAGAAGATGGCCCAAGTCCTTGGTCCCCTGTACCCACGTGGGAGACCTGGAAGAAGCGCCTGGCTCCTGGCTTCAGATCAGTCCAGCTCCAGCCGTTGTGGCCAATTGTGGAGTGAACCAGCAGATGGAAGACCTCTCTCTCTCTCTCTCTCTCTCTCTCTCTCTCTCTCTTCTCTCTCTCTCTCTCTCTGCCTCTGTAACTGCCTTTCACATAAATAAATACATCTTGGAAAAAAAGTGCTGTTGAAGCTTCATGGTATGCCCCTGACTTGGAAGAAAGTGGTTGGGTTCGTAGTAGTCACTGATACTGAAATTGGAGAAACAGTAATCGATTAATAAACAACATTGATACTGAAACAAATTGAGTAAAAACTAGGGGGCGTTCGGATGAGGACGAACGGAAGCCCTAGAATCTGAAGGGAACCAAGTGCAGCCCCTGTACCCACACCTGCAGCTGGGAACCCCTCCCCCCGGGCCCTCCTCTCCCGCCCAGGGCCTGTGGCCGGCTCCTCTGGGCCCCCGCCCCGGGCCCACACTTGTCCCCAACGGCCTCCTCTCCACTGTCAGCGTCCCGCCCAGGGTCTGGTCCTGCCACTTCCTGCCTGGAACCTTCCCAGCTCCCAGGGGTCTAACTGCACACCCTGCTCCTACCCCGTCCCCCGCTCGGCTCTGTCCTCGTGTGCCTCACTACCCTGCCCCACCGTCCTGGCCGCTGTCCCACTCAGGACTTCTGTCACCCGTCCGCCCCACCCCCCCACCTGTTCCTTCTCTCCGGGCTCTCAGGTGAGCGACCCTGCCTCAAGACGCCTCCCCGGCTCCAGCAGGGTTCTCTGCTCGTGCACCTGACACCTCTTGACTTTCATGGCGCTCCCCTGACAACCGGCCCCTCCCCCACACCTCCCTCGAGCTCCGAGGCCGGGATGCGCCCTGGGGAAGAGGTGGGTGAGCAAGGGGACAGCCCCCGGGGCCAGGGGCCAGGGGCCAGTTACAGCAGCAGTTCTTTGGCGGGATTCTGCTTTTCAGGAACGCAAGCCTCCTTGTAACTCAGGCTGGGGAGGGGGGTGAGGAGCGGGCCTGGACAGGATCCCCTCCCCCACCGTGGCGCCCATGGCGACAGGACTGTGCGCGTGGGGAAGAGCAACCCGCAGCCCCGCAGTCTCCGGCACGTTCGGAGCAGCGGCCACGCCACGATTTATCACCACCGAGGTCCGGGAAGGCGCCTAATTGGCCCATAAATGTGGCCCAATAACTGCACCTGACACCCAGAGCCGCTGCAGGCAATTAGCACTTATTTATTTGCATATGGTATTGACCAATCTTCGCTGCACTCAGTCGCAAGATCTGTTTATTTTTAAAGCTGGGAGGGGGCTCATTGACTGCAGTACAAGGGGAGGTACCACGCACACGCACACGCACACGCACACACGCACACGCAGGCACACACACAGGCACACGTGCACACACACACAGCAGCAGGGGTGAGGGGCACCCCGGGTGTGGGTTCCTCACTGTGTCTCACCAAATTCTCACTGGACACAGCCCAGCCAGGTGACTGTGCCAGTGCTGTGGCAGCGCCGGGGGGTGGCTGCCTCCCTACTGGCTGAGGCCACGGTGAGAGGAGAGAGAACCCCGGCACAGCGCCCACTGCTGTGGACTTTGCAGATGGACAGGGGTGTGGCC
The DNA here is from genome assembly GCF_051225735.1 of Oryctolagus cuniculus. NCBI lineage: Eukaryota > Metazoa > Chordata > Mammalia > Lagomorpha > Leporidae > Oryctolagus > Oryctolagus cuniculus. The sequence goes on along the minus strand of NC_142869.1, from coordinate 3,934,298 downwards.
TTGCCAAACCACACTCGGCAAAATGACCCCAGAGACGAGGCAACCAAGAGCACAGGCAGTGCTAAAATGTTCTTCCCTCCCTGTGTGAGCGAATGCCACGCTGTCCGTGAATCAGGCATTGGGCTACTGAAGGCGTGGACTGTGTCTCCTCACAGTTCTGGCCAACTCAGTCCTCTGCCAATGGCTGCTGCCCAGAGAACTCCGTGCACAGCACTCAGTATCACAGCAAAGTGGGCGGTGCAAGTCAGCATCACCAAACGCACGGGTAAAATCTCCCCAAATTTTTGATTGGTAAGTGATCTACTTTTTCTAAAAGATTGATTTACTTATTTGAAAGGCAGAATTACAGAGAGCGGGAGAGACAGAAAGGAAAATCTTCCATCCGCTGGTTCACTCCCCAAATGGCCACAACAGCCGGGGCTGCCCAGGCTGAAGCCAAGAGTCGGGGGCTCTATCCTGGTCTCCCGCGTGGGCGGCAGGAGCCCAAGCACCTGGGCCACCTTTCGAAGCTTTCCCAGCTGCGTGAGCAGGGAGCCGGGTCGGAAGTGGAGCAGCCAGGACTCGAACCTGGCCCATTTGGGATGCCAGCACCACAGGCGGGGACTTAACCCATGGCACCACAACGCCAACACGATGAGAATTGTCTTAGAAACATGGAAAGTTGTTTATAAAGCAGAATGTGCCAAAGGCGCGTTTCCCCCCACAGGTGCAGAGCAAGTCCTTTGAGGCAGGAGAGAAACCGGGGGCAGCGCGGCGAGGATCGGCCAGCAGACACTCACCGGCTGTTCTTCCGAGCTGGGTCTTCCATTCAGCTGTCCTTTCGCTTACTTGAGTTTTTCGACCACCCGGATGCTACAACTTCTATAGCTACACTTGAAATACACCGGAGAGGGAGCGAGAGCTCACATCCGCTGGGTCACTCCCCAGATGCCCACAACAGCCGGGGCTGGGCCGGTGCTGGAGCCAGGAGCCCAATTCAGGTCTCTCCAGTGGGGGAGGGGCAGGGACCCAGGGACTTGAGCCGGCACCTCTGCCTCCCAGGGGCTGCGTTAGCAGGAGGCTGCAATCCGGAGAGGAGCCGGATATGGACCCTCATGCGGACGCTCCCACGAGGGCGCACGTGTCTTAGCCAGCAGCTTGACTGCTTGGCTGAACAGGGGTAACCATTCTTAAAAGTAGGGGAAACTGACACCGACACTTACCAACCGCCCCAACAGCCCCCAAGATAGGAGATGTGTCCTCACAGCCTTTTAAATATATATATATGTGTGTGTGTATACATACGCACACACAGACACACACACACATACACACATATACACACTCACACACACAAGCCTTCTGAGCGGTCCCCGTCCTCTGCGGAACCTTCCCTTGGCCAGAACCCGCCCACAGGGCCTGTTTAGTCTCTGCTCTGCGGTGGGATGGAGCGAAAGGAGGCTGGAGCAGGTCCTGGGGCCACCAGGAAATGGGGCTTTTCTGCCTGGGGTTGTCTTAAGGGACATCCCCCAGAGAATGTCATCTTCAGTTATGTGTTACTCCCTCTCACTAAACCTCACTTTACCCTCTTGTGGGGCTGGGCCAAGAGCTGGGGAACCACCCTACACCTTCCCCCCACTCCCCCTCCCCCTCTCCACCCTCTCTCTCTCCCTCCCCCTCCATCCTCTCCCTCCCCCACTCCTTCCCCTCCCCCCTCCATCCTCTCTCCCCACTCCCTCCCCTCCCCCTCCATTCTCTCCCTCCCCTCCCCCTCTCCATCATCCTCTGCCCCCTGCCCTCCCCCTCCCCCACCCCCTACTACCAGCCTGCTCTGCCATCCCCAAAGATCCACCCCACGCTGTCCAGGTCTCCCCTCTTCAGTTCCAAGTCCCGGATGACTGCAGCAGCCCCAACATCTTCTGCGTCCCCTTTGTTGGATGTCCACTGCAGTGGGGCCAGCCGTCCCACCGAGCTGGCTCCTCGTGGCGCCTGTTGACCTCGTCTGGCTCGACTTGCAGTCCCAGCTCTACAAGCTCCCCCCCTCACTGACCCAGGCCAGCGAGCTGCAGGTCTCTGCACCGCCCTCACCCGGTCCAGCTCCTCTGCTCTGAGCTCACCACGGAGGCACCTCCATCCCTCCCCCCTCCTCAGCCTAGCTGGCCACTGAAGTCAGCGTGGCCCCTGGCGGTCACTGTGGAGGGCTCCCGGCATCGCCTCCAGCAGCAGGAGCCCTGGGGGCGCAGGACCCACACCTGTCTCCCCGACCCTCTCTCCCAGCTGCAGAGGCAGCACCTTGCATCTAGAAAGTTCTCAGTAAAAATATTGAAAGGCTACACTCTGACCTCCCCCCCTTGCTTAGGAGAGTCGCTGGCTCTGATTAGGCTGGTCAATCTCAGCGCTCACCACAGAGGGGCCGGATGAGAGGCAATGCTGTTGGCCATCCCGTCTGGGCTCCAGAGCGGCCGGTGGGCGGGGCTCCTGCTTCTGCTGTCTGCTTTCTCGGCTGGCACCGCCCTGGTGCGCTGGGGAGCGGGCAGCAGGGCCTCTCTGCCTGCTGGGCTGCCCGTCTGCCCAGCTCCTCGTGGTGCCCCAGGGAGCCACCACGAGCCCCCCAAATGTTCCTCCCAAATTCACTGGCAATGCGCCCGCCCCTTTGCTTCTATTTTGTTCTGTGCCGTATGTAGATCACTCACTCATTGCCAACTGTAGCTGCTCACTGGAATCCCCAGGGAAAGCGAACGCTGGTCCCATCCCATCACTGGTGTCTCCCACGGATCCCACCACGCAGCCAGGGACACAAAACCATGAAACAGCAGGGCTGAGTCCAACTCAGCCGAAGTGAGAGGCAAGTTCACTCCTTCTCCATCAAACTGCAGAGCCCTGCTCTCTGGGGCCAAGGCAGTGGGGGCCCAGGCTCCTTCCAGGCCAGCTCTCACCATCGCTGGGGTGTGACCCTCGTCCCCACGGCCCCAGGTGCACCTGCACACAGGCCACTGAGGAGACGAAGTGGACACAATCCTGTACTGGCCAGCGCCCCGCAGGTAGCCACACCCAACTGCAGAGGGTGCCTCCCCCCAGCAAGAGCGTTCCGTGACCAAAGGACAGGTCTCGGGACAGCTCGAAGTCTTGGGCGCTGAGGTCCCTGCCCCCAGAGTCGGGCAGGCAGCACACTGGGCACCTCAAGGCTCTGGGGGCGCCACGTCCAGCCCCTGGCACCGGGAGGTCACCAGTCCCTCCTTCACTCAACAAAGCAAGACAGAAGCAAAACCCAGCCCTAACTTTTTTTTTTGAGAGAGAGAGAGAGAAAGAGAGAGCATGTCCATCTATTGGTTCCCCCCTTCAAATGCTCACAACCCCAGGCTGAAGCCAGGAGCCAGAAACTCAATCCAGGTCGCCCACGTGAGTGGCTGGAGCTACAACTACTTGACCCACCACGGCTGCCTCCTGGGGTCTGCATAGACAGGATGAAACCGGCACTCACACGGGCGGCTGGACCTTGGCCACGGTGGGGCGGGTGTTTGCCGCAGCCATACAGGTGCCACCTGGGATACCCGAATCCCGTATCAGAGCACCCAGGGTCAAGTTCCAGCTCCCGATCCCAGCTTCCTGCTAGTGGGCACCCAGGGTGACAGTGGGTGATGGCTCGAGTGGACGGGTCCCTGCCCCCCACGGGGGAGACCTGGAGGGAGTTCCTGGCTCAGGCCTGGCCCAGCTCCAGCTGTTGCAGGCATTTATTTAAATTTTTTAAAAAGACTTTTTGTATTTATTTGAGAGGTAGAGTTATAGAGAGAGAGAGGGAGAGACAGAGAGAAAGGTCTTCCATGTGCTGGTTCACTCCCCAGATGGCGGCAACAACCAAAGCTGGGCCGATCCAAAGCCAGGAGATTTTCCCGGGTCTCCCACGTGGGTGCAGGGGCCCAAGCACCTGGGCCATCTTCTGCTTTCCCAGGCCATCAGGAGGCAGCTGGATGGGAAATGGAGCAGCCGGAACCCGAACCGGCGCCCATATGGGATGTCAGGGCCACAGGCGGAGGCCTAGCCTACTACTCCACAGGGCCGGTTCCATGATGCAGGCATTTTAAGGCTCTCTCTCTCTCTCTGTGCCTTTCAACTCTCTTTCCCTCCCTCTCCCCCCCCCTCCCCCCCCCCCCGAAATGAATAGTTTTTGGATAACTCAGGGGCTTTCCCGCCTGAGAGTAGAAGAAACAAGAAACTGTTTTACTCTCTGCACCTTCATCCCCAAAAGACGTTGTGGCCGCAAGCCTATGGCAATGCAGGACCCCGTGGAGCCTCCGTCTGCCCCTCAGCACGGAGGGGCTGAGCCAGCAGGCCCAGTTCAACCCAGGGCCTCGCATGTCGCGCCGCCTCTGGTGCCGGCGCTGTCCCGGGCCCACCAAGGGAGCACAGCTCCCCAGGGACCAGCGGCAGAGCTGGATCTGGCCCCACGCCTAGCGCGAACAGTGGCCAGGGCCCTGGTGGCTAGGGTGCTTGTCCAGGGCTCTTCTGGGCCCCAGAGTGAGAGCAAGGCCCCTGTGAGCCCTGGGGGTCCCAGGGGAGACGCAAGGGGATGCCCACACCCCATGTCCCAGCTTCCTTCTCCCTCCACCCCTCACTGCCTCGCAAATAAAAAACAAAATCTGGTTTGAAATAAATAAAGCATTAAGAAAGAATAATTTAAAATGGAAAACAAGGAAACCATACCAGATATTGAAATAACTGACGGGCCGGCACGTGGCGCAGTGGGCTAAGCCTCTGCCAGCAGTGCCGGCGTCCCGTATGGGCACTGGTTCTAGTCCCAGCTGTTCCTCTTCTGGTCCAGCTCTCTGCTATGGCCTGGGAAAGCAGTAGAAGATGGCCCAAGTTCTGGGTCCCTGCACCCCCCATGGGGGACCTGGAAGAAGCTCCTGGCTCCTGGCTTCAGATCAGCACAGCTCCAGCTGTTGGGGCCAATTGGGGAGTGAACCAGCAGATGGAAGACCTGTGTGTGTGTGTGTGTGTGTGTGTGTATCCCTCTGTCTGTCTGTCTCCCTCTCTCTCTCTACCTTTCAAATAAATAAATAAATACATCTTCAAAAAATAAAAAATCAGCCCACCCCCACGTCGGCGTACCTGGGTTCCATACCCGGCTCAGCTCCGGGGCCAGCTTCCTGCTAGTGCACACCCCGAGCACCACGTCCCTGCCGCCCTCCTGGGACACGCGGAGGGAGCACTGGGATCCTGGCTGCAGCCCGGCCCGGCCCAGCCGCTCTGGGCATTTGGGGGTGGAAGTCTGATTTCTGTCTCTCTTTTCCCCCACTTCTAAAATAAATTTAAAAATTTAAAAATAATAAATCAGCCAGCGCTGCAGCTCACTAGGCTAATCCTCCGCCTTGCGGCGCCGGCACACTGGGTTCTAGTCCAGGTCGGGGCGCCAGATTCTGTCCCAGTTGCCCCTCTTCCAGGCCAGCTCTCTGCTGTGGCCAGGGAGTGCAGTGAAGGATGGCCCAAGTGCTTGGGCCCTGCACCCCATGGGAGACCAGGATAAGTACCTGGCTCCTGCCATCGGATCAGCGCGGTGTGCTGGCCGCGGCGGCCATTGGAGGGTGAACCAACAGCAAAAGGAAGACCTTTCTCTCTGTCTCTCTCTCTCACTGTACACTCTGCCTGTCAAAAAATAAATAAAAATAATAATAATAATAATAATAAATCAGGGCCGGCGCCATGGCTCACTAGGCTAATCCTCTGCCTGCGGTGCCGGCATCCCATATGGGTGCTAGTTTTGTCCTGGTTGCCCCTCTTCCAGTCCAGCTCTCTGCTGTGGCCCGGGAGTGCAGTGGAGGATGGCCCAAGTGCTTGGGCCCTGCACCCCATGGGAGACCAGGAGAAGCACCTGGCTCCTGCCTTCAGATCGGCACAGCCAGCCATTTGGGGGGTAAATCAACGGAAGGAAGACCTTTCTCTCTGTCTCTCTCTCTCTCACGGTCTATCTCTATCTGTCAAAAAATAAATAAATCAAAGATGGAATCATATTCTTTTCCACTCAACAAATTTTCCGAGATGTGGGGTGTTCCGGAAGCTGGGTCATTTGCATTATTCCAGAATGTGCCACCACTTACTCAGTCCTCTTCTCTCAGTTTGAATGTCTGGTTCTTGCCTTCATTGACCAGGCTACCAGGAATATTCTCATTCACTCCAGCATGCAGGACTTTGTCCAGGTCTGTGGTCTTCCAACTTTCCCTTCGTGTGTTTTCTAAAAGGATGTGGGCAGCGGTGTGTCCTCTGGCAGGTGTTAAAGCTGAACTCTCAACCTGGGGACCTGGTGGTGTGGCCCAGCAGGTCAAGCCACTGCTTGTGACGCCAGCGTCTCGTCTCTCTCCTATCAGAGCCCCGGTTCAAGTCCCGCTACTCCACTTCCCATGCAGCTCTGCTAATGACCCGAGAGGGCAGCAGACGGTGGCTCCTGCACCCACATGGGCCACCGGGCTGGAGCGCCAGGCTCCTGGTGTCCGTCTGGCCCAGCCCTGGCCATTGTGTCCATTTGGGGAGTGAACCGGCAGTTGGAAGATTTCTCTCACTGTCTGTCTCTCTTTGTCTCTCTCACTCTTTCAAAATAAATAAATCTTTTGAATAAGAGAAATCTCAATTTTTTTATTGTAAGGTGAGAAGTTGAAAAGGTTGTGGTTCTTTTACTTGTTAGACTGCAGATTTGGTGACGTATTAAGCCTTTTGTTGTGATGTAAATTTGAAATATGTTCTCTCAAAAACTAAAAAAAGAGAGGGGGAAGGGGAGGGGGAGGAAACAGCATTACATTCTTAGCACTGTATCTACAGGGGCCTGCTCTGTGGTGCAGCCGGTTGGGCCTCCACTGTGATGCCGGCATCCCATACGGGCGCTGGTTCGAATTCTGGCTGCTCCACTTCCCTTCCAGCTCCCTGCTGTGGCCTGGGAAAGCAGCAGAAGATGGACCAAGTGCCTGGGTCCCTGCACCCACGTGGGAGACCCGGAAGAAGCTCCTGGCTCCTGGCTTTGACCTGGCCCAGCTCTGGGAATTATATCTACGAACTACACTGAATCTGTTAAAAACTAATTAAAAAGGTAAGACTTTTTTAAAAAAAAGAACATTTAAAACAACCACAACAAAGAAAAGGAAGTAAGTCTGGTGCATCGTAAATATTAACACTTGACGCTGAAATAGTTCGATCATCTTTTCAGGCAAAGCAACTCTGCTTCATTGTATTCCGAACTCAGGAATCCCATCGGCTGTGTGAAGCAGGGATAGGCCTGGCCTGATGGCGGCCTATTTGCCTGACTCCAGGTTACCTCCCGCAGTGCTCGGAGCTACCCCTTTCAGAAAACGAGCCCCTGGCGGCCTGGGAAAGCCACGGAGGGGGCCGATCAGACACTGGCTTAGCAGCACACACGGCGCTCGTTCCATGCTCCCTGTTGGTTTTCTTCCAGTCGTGTACTGGGGCGGGCATTGAGTCACAGTAGGTTATGCTTGGGATACGGGCATCCAGTGCCCAGGGCCCCTCTGAGTCCTGGCTGCTCCCCTTCCCGCCCAGCTCCCTGCTGTGGCCTGGGGAGCAGTGGATGAGGGGTCAAGTGCTTGGGCCCCTGCACCCGTGTGGGAGACCCGAATGGAGTTCCTGGCTCCTGGCCACAGCCTGGCCCAGCGTAGCTGTTGTGTCTCCCTCTCTCCCTCTCTCTCCCTCTCTCTCTCTCTCTCCCTCTCTCTCCCTCTCCCTCTCTCTCCCTCTCTCTCCCTCTCTCTCTCCCTCTCCCTCTCTCTCTCCCTCTCTCCCTCTCTCTCCCTCTCTCTCCCTCTCTCTCTCTCTCCCTCTCTCTCTCCCTCTCCCTTTCTCTCTCCCTCTCTCCCTCTCTCTCTCCCTCTCCCTCTCTCTCTCCCTCTCTCCCTCTCTCTCCCTCTCTCCCTCCCTCTCTCCCTCTCTTTCTCCCTCTCTCCCTCCCTCTCTCCCTCTCTTTCTCCCTCTCTCTCTCTCTCTCCCTCTCTCTCTCTCTCTATCCCTCCCACTCTCCCTTTCTGTGTTGCTCTGCCTTTCAAATAAATCTTTTTTTAAAAAGTCCTTCTCCCTAGAAAGTGTAGTTTATATAGAAAAGTAAACGTGTTCCCCCAGCAAAATGGTCTTCGTTATTCTCAGCTACGGGGTTTTACCTTGGGCCTTTGCCCTCGGCTGGCTAGTGTGAGGGCGATTCGGGAGTGTGGTTTCTTCCTGTTTTCCCATGGAGCGCTCGTCCACTGAGCCCTGCCACGAGTCTCCTCTCCGTGTGTGCATGGGGCACGTGCCCGGGCTCCCCCTCTGCTCAGCTGCCCACACTGCAGTCCCTCAGGCTCCGCCCCTTTCAGAGACACCCCGCCCCCCGCATTGTCCCTGACTCTCCCTAACTCTTCAGAGCTCCTGGTCTGAGCCTAGGAGAGGAGCACCCCAGTCTCGCAGTGGGACTGCGGGTGACTGACACGCGGGCTCTTCCCAGCCGTAGGCAGGGGCCTCTCCATCGGCCTCGTCCGTGACCCGGCTTCTTTTCTGTTTTTGTTGTTTTAAACGTACCTTCCACGAAGAGGCTCTCTCTCCCCGCCCTCGCCACCCCTTGCCCCTTGTATTTATTTTTCTTGTCGTACTGCTTTGGTTAGGCCCGGTAATTACCGTGCTGAATAAAAGCAGTAAAACTGGTTTTCCTCTTTCTGTTTTTTAACAAAGATTTTAATCATTTAAAAAAGAATGAAAGAGGGGGGAGGTAGGGAGAGAAAAAGAGAGGAGAGAGAGAGAGAGAGAGAGAGAGATTTCATACACTGGTTCACTCCCCAAGTGGCTGCAAAGCCAGGAGCCGGAAGCTCCATCCGGAGCCACCACCCACTGCTTTCCCAGGTGCAGCAGGAGGGAGGAGCAGCCTGGACTCCAACAGGAACCCCGATGCGGGATGCAGGATGCGGGATGCGGGATGCGGGATGCCGGTGATGCGGTGATGCGGGTGGCCTAACCTCACTGCGCCACAATGCCCCCCCCCCCCACGCTGAGGCTTACTGCTACCGCGTAAGAGAGCTTCTGCCCCGCCCCCCAGCATAGATCTCGGTCTCTCTTGGCCGTGCCGCCTGGCTCAGCCTGGTTGCTGCAGCAGGGCCTCCTCTGACCACGGTCATGGCCGGGGGCGGGGGAGCTGCACATTTCTGGTGCTTCACCTTGGTTTTAACTTACGGCTCCTTGAGTCTGAGCAATTTTACATGATTTTTAGCAAATAAAAAAAATACACACCTCTGCTTTAATGCTCCCCATGCCTTTCTATGTTGTTTGAAATAAAATCCAAAATTCTTCCCAGTGCCGCCCAGCCTCGCGTGGTCAGGGGCCAGCCGCCTCTGTCAGCCCACGGCCCCACGTCACCTGCCCCTGGCCAGCTACCTGTCCGTCACGCCGACTCAGTGCCCTGCCTGGGCCTGGGCGGCTCTTCTCCGAGGTCCTGTGTGCTCGCTCCCTTCTCTCTGCCAGGCGGGTGCCCAACAGCCACCTCCCACCCACAGCAGCCCCCGGCCCTGCCGCCCCGCTCTGCCTTGCTCCTTCCCCGGGACTTGTCTCCGAGCCAGCGAGCCAGTGGCACTTGTTGACACGCCGCGTGTCGTGTCGGTGTGCTCACCCCACGGTGTGCAGCTCCATCCCCAAGATGGCGAGTCGCCAGTGCCCCAGGCTGTCTGCAGCGCCAAGGGACAGGGGTTGTTGCCACCTCTTGGGACACCCACACCCCATATCAGAGAGCTGGATTCGAGTCTCGCCTTCGCTTCTGATCCAGCTTCCTACTAGCACGTCCCCGTGGGGGCAGCAGTGACGGCTCTGGTCCTTGGGAGGCCCAGATGGAGTTCTGGGTTCCCGGCTTTAGCATGGCTCAGCCCTGGTTATTGGGAGCCATTTGGGGAGTGAACCGGTAGATGGAAGATCCCCCACCCCCACCCCGGCTCTCGCTCTCTCTTGTTGCTGCACTTTTCAAATAAATAAACAAAAAAGCTTTAAACATTCGCTTGCCTTTCACATGCCTGGACTGCCCGTCCTTTCCCTCTCCTGGGCTTCTTCCCGTCTACTCCAGCTCTCCACGTGGACGCGCGGTGACGCCATCAGCACCCTGCTCCATGTGCGCAGTTCATAGCGCCCCCCCCCACCGGCGGATAATCGCCCGCTAATCCTCTTGTGCGGGTGCTGGAGGCTCCCTTTGATTCGCTGCGCTCTTTAATCCATCCGTAACCGATCCGAGCAGGGTGGGAGGTGAGCCTCTGTCCTGCCTGTCCCCCAATTAGCCGCTTTTCCCCAGTCCGCGGGATGCACAATCCCTCCTCTTCCCGCGCCTCTGGAGCTTTCTCGGGCACAGGTTGATGTTCGGACAGTCTAGGGTCTCCTGTGAGCGGTCTAGGGTCTCCTGTGAGCGAGGTGATCTGTCCATCACGTGAGGAAGGTCATCTTACAAGCACAGCCCTGCTGCCCGCCTGCGTGGGGCTCAACGCGAGGTCTGCCCGTGTCCAGCTGTGTGGCCTGCACCAGTGCTAATTCTTCTGTGCCTTGGCCAACCACCGGTGGCCATAATTCAACAGCCCCAAGCCACTGTGTCCCCGCAAGTTCCTACGTATCCACGCGGCACCCACCTCCGGGGTCGTGGGGGGGTCCCCTTACTTAGTTCCTCGTGAGTGCCAGCGGCTTGCAGGATGCCGTGTCCACCTGCTAGTGCCTTCCGGTGAGCTTCAGAACCATCTGGTCAGGTTTCAGAGCTAAGCCGGCTGGGCCTGCGCTGGGGACTGAGCTGGGGGGGGGGGTCGAGGAATGCAGGAGGGGTAGCCCCTCACAGCCCCCTCTCCCCCCAGGGCTCCAGGGCCTTCCACGGTCTCCACAGCACTGGGCAGGGACAGCAGGGCAGAGCCCAGCCTGCCAGGGTCTGACCCAGAGCTGTGTGGGGTTAGGGGTTCATCTCCCCCCGTCAGCCTGTCCAGACCCAGAGGGCCAGGCCTAGGAAAAACCACGCCAGTGCGCCAGTTTCCAGGGAGCATCGTCTCAGTCCTCCGGTGAAGCCGCCCAAGTGCCAGGATGCTGGCAGCACCGGCTGCACCTGCTGAATCCCTCGGAAGCTGTGGCTTCAGACCTCACCAAGGACGTGGCCAAATGACTCCCAATTAGCCCCGCGCCCCTCAGTCCCCACGGCTGTCAGGTGGCTGCGGCTGGGTGGCGTGGGGTGGAAGGAGTGTTATTATCTGCTAATTATTATTATGATCTACCCCCGCTGTCACTCCTGCATCCTGGAGAACATTCCAAAGCCCAGGTGGAGACAGGGCCGGCTCAGCCACCTCTAGGGCTCCAGAGCTTGGGGCTGCCAGGATGGACCACCAGGAAGGCCTTCGGGCCCCCTCGGCACTGGAGGGGCTGAGACCTTCAGCCAAATAACAACGTCCCCTCCTTGGCCAGCCCTGAGGAAGTGTCCTGCACCCCTCGTGCGGTGGCCAGAGAGCAGCTGCGTGGCCGCCACCCTCTTGGGAACCCCGGCACCACTGCGGCGCCCCGGCTCGGGCTGGCTGCCGAGCGGCCCTTGGCCAGGGTGGGAGGCACACGGGAACGCCTGCCTTTGCAAACATGGCCTTGCAGAGGGAGGCGGAAGAGTCAGCGGACTTAGCCATCGCTTGGCGAGAAAAGTCTGTAAACCCCCGATTAACAATTTCTCAGTTAAAGATGGGCAGCCATCCTTCTGGACAACGTATGGCTTTCAAAATGCTGAAATGGGAACATCACTGGGGAAAGACTTGCCACCACGGTCACGGAAGACGGAAATTCCCTTCCAAGTTACTGATGAACACATTTAAAATGACCCCTAGCCAAGGTCAGACGTGGCCGTCACGTGCCCAAAAGGGCCGCCTTGGTAACCCAAGTGCTCCAAATGATCGCTTTAAGGTCAGCATCCAGACCGGGTGGCACAGGGCCCCGTGTTCCCGGAAAAGCAGTTGAGTCGTCTGGCTGCTGTGCACACAGCTCAGAGATGTTTCCCCCAGGGAGGGCGACGACGCGGGGCTTAAATTCTTGTCTTCGTTTCTACAAGGCCTGGGTCCCCGCCAGCCGTCTGAACGGTCCCACCCGGCACCTCCTCCGCAGGCAGAGACAGGAGCCTGCGCAGAGGAGGCCCTGTGCCAATGGCAGGGACGGCCAGGCCAGCCGGCAAGACTTCTCTGGGCTGCTCAGGACTTGCACGACGAGGCCGCCCCAGCCAGGCATGGTGCTAAGGGCTTGCACAGTACAGAGCTCACTTCCTCCACAGCACCCCTGCCCCAAGGACCCCAACTCTAGGTCAGGATCTCGAAGCAGGTGCCATTTCGTTTAAGGAGGGCTGGGCTGAGGTGGTCTGCAGGGTCGAGGAGATGAGCGGGAGCATCCAACAGGGGCTCTGTCACCGGTCCACAGGGCCGTCCCTGCCCACCCCCTCCTCCCCGAACCTCAGGTCTCTGGGAAGGAACTGAAAGCTGTTTGCCAGCTGGATGCGGGGAGGTGGGGGTGCTGATTCGGACCACCTCCATGAGGAGAGCATTGAATGATGTGGCCAGACCTGGGCTGAGCAGGTGGCCGGGCTCCCTCTGCAGAACCGGAAGTCCACACACGGCAAACCCCAAGACCAAAGACCTGCACGGGAACTGCCGCTGAGCCCTGGCTTCTGTTCAGCCGTGGGACCCAAGACAGAAGGCAGTGGCCAGCGTGGACAGGCACTGGCTGTGTGCCCAGCTCTGCGGAGCACCAGCCCAACGTGTGCTGACGGGGAAACTGAGGCTCGGGCAGGCACTCATGGGGTCTGCGTTATCACACGCCCCGTCTCCAGCCTCCCCCGGAACCACCACGTCTTGGGGAGCCACCGTTCAGAGGCTGGTGGGGTCTGAGTGAGCTTAGCTAAGCGGGAGGACGCCGAGTGATGGGCGCCCTCGCCGCATTTGAAGGGAAGATGAAGGCTGTGCCAGGAAGAGAAGGAACAGACCATGCGAAACAAGGAGCAAGCATCTCAGTGTGCTCCTGCCCACCCCACCTGTGTCAGCCACCCAGGGTCTCGGGCTCTGGCTCCTGGCCCCTGACCCTGGGGTAGGACTAGGTGCCCGGGCCTTGGCCTAAGAGCCAAGGCCTGTGCAACCCCTGGGAGCCAGGCTTTGGAGGGGCCCAGGCCTGTCCAGCCACCAGGCGGACCCTGCCCAAAGCCCCGCCCCTTCTCACAGCCACAGGTGCAGCAGGGAAGCCTCAGGCTTGGCTCCCCTGCTGCTGTGAGACCCCCGTGGGCTGAAGTGCTGGGTACAGGGCCGCCCTTTTCCGTGTCTAGGGGCCATGATCACCCAGTTGCGGGGTGCACAGGTGCGTGGGAAGCTGTGGGCTGAACCAGCCTGCTGGGTTCCGACGACCCGGACGGCACCCACATCTGCTGGCGGGCAGCGGGATGGGGCTGCCCCTCCCCCTTCCCTTCCCGAGCCGGGCTTTTGTTATTCAGAGTTCCCTTCCTGGGGTCAAGCGGCCACTTGGAGACCCCCATGGCGCTCAGCTCAGCGCCGGTCCCTCTCTGGGCCAGGTGCCTCCGCGGAAGTGGGGTCGGGGGCAGGCAGAGAGGGGACAAGGAGGGGCCCGCAGCCCCGGGGGCCTGCCTGCCGGCGGGCGGGCTTAATAGGATCAGGTCGGTGTAATCCCATCTCAGCCATTGTCACTCGGGCGGCCGGGCTCTTTAAGAGGACGCGCGGCCACACCAGAGCAAGCGGCACCACAAAGGCCGCGGGGGCTCCAGTGGCGGGAAGGGCAGAAGTGAAGGCCTTGGGGGTGGGCGCTCGGCGCAACCCCGCGTCCCGGGCCTGCCCCGGGCGCCCTCGGGCCTGGGCGCGCCCTCGCGGCGGGGCCCTCAGTTTGGGGCTCAGGCCCGGAGCGAGGTCGGGCGGGCTGGGCCGCCGCGCCCCTGACGGCCTCCACCTCTGTCCCGCTTGGCCCGCGGGGCGCACGACGGCTCGGGCAGCGCCTGTGGCTCCTGGCGGTGGCGCGGCCGGGTCGGGGTTTCCAGCGAGCCCCGCAGCTTCGTGCGCCGGTTCCAGGCAGGGGATGGAGGGACCGGGAGCACCCCAGAGGCCATTCCCATCCAGGGAGAGCTCAAAGACCCCCCCCCCACCGCGGGGAGAGGGACGACCTGCACAGCCCAGGTCACCCCGAGACCGGAAAGGGAGGGGTCCGCGCCGTGGAAGGTGGACCGAGTGCGGAGCCGGGCCCCGTGCGCAATGGGGACTGAATGAGGGCAGCTCGCAGGGGCGGGACCCGGGAAGAGAAGGACTTCCGTCGGGGATGGGGTCGCCCTGCCAGGAGGTCCAGAGAGCCGACTGGAGAGCAGGGGCCGCTCGGTTACGCTGGGCGCCTCCAGACCGCATTTCGGGCTCCCCCCACGGGGTGGGACCCATGGCTCTCCAGGGACGCGGAGAAACCCCGCAAAGCGGGGTTGGCGGGAGAGGGGAACCCAGGGCCACACGCGCTGGGACGCGCGCAAGGACTGCGCGCTCGCTCCCACCACTGCTCGCCGGGCCTTGGGTCCGAGCTGGAGTACGCTGGCGGTGTCCACGCTGCGGGCCTGCCCCCACCGCCCTCAGCCCCGCCTGCTCGCGTGCGGGGCCCGTCGTGTCCGCTGAGCCTCCCAGGCCCGGCGCCGACGGGGCGGCTCCGCTGCGCTGCCCTAGACCCGGGCCCAGGTCCTGGTTGAGAAGGCGCTGCTGGACCAGTCCCCGAACCCGGGAGGGCAGCAGCCGGTTCAGGTCTGCCACTTCTCAGCGGTGCAAATAGACAATCAATTTTTATGATGTAATTCATAATTTATGCAGGTTGTCTTCATACATATGGTGTTGCTTTTGTGTGCCGGGGTTTCGGGTGCTTTATTACTCCGACGGTGCGATTTGCATTCATGTTCGCTTACCAGGATCATATTTCTCCTGTTTATACCATAAGGGCCCAAAATGAAGATTGATGCTGCTTCCTTTAGTCCAGGCCATCCCTATAGACCCTGGGCTGAGGCTACCCCCCCATACCAGAGCTCCGCTACCCCCGAACCTGTGCCCCAGCTTGGGGGGGTGGAGGTGGGAGCAGGCCACCTGCTCTGGCTGTGCCCTCGAGCAGGTCTCCAGGGACAGGAATAGGCAGTGGTGCACCGGATGGTGGAAGCCCCAGGCAGGCAGGCAGGCAGGCAGGAGGACAGGGCGGCCATGGAGGCCAATGCTGCTGCCAGCGCTGCCCATTGGACCACCCTACCCAGTGGTGACAGCCCAGCAACAAAACTGGGATAGTCACCCTCCTGGAAGTGGCGAAGCCAGCATCTCTCTCCTGCTTTCTGGGCAGCCAGGGCTGAGCCCTGCTGGGGACAGGCCCGGGCTGGAGGAACAGCCTTGGGGGAGGCTCTGTGAAGGGTTCACCAGACCGGGCTGAAATGATTAAGCCAATTAAGCCCAAGCAAACAGAGAGGAGCCAGTGGGGCGCTGACCCCCTGAGAGGGGCATTCTGCCATGCGGACACTTGTGCCAGGATCCGAGGGCTGGAGGCCCAGTGGGCAGGCACCCTCGCAGTCAGGATGGCTCTGTGGGGGCAAATGCAGGCCCCGTAGGGTCTGGAAGGGCCTCACCTTCCACCCGTGCAGCTGAAGGGAACCCTGTAAACAAGCACCCGCCCAGGGATGGTGGAGCGGACGCTGGCGGCAGGGCCGGCACCGCCCCGGAGTCCCACGGAGGCTAGGGTTGGGGAAGGCCCCAGCACAGGCGGCCCAGGCCACTCTGGGGGTCCTCTCGCCCCCCGTCAGGAGCTGGAAGAGGAGGCTGCTCCGACCGGGGACCAACTCAGACTCCCTGCCCGGAGACGGCGGAGTCACGGCTTCGGGTTTTCCAAGTTCCCTCCGTCTCCAAAGGGGTGGGGGGCACCCGGCTCCCGGGGGGGGGGAGCCACGGCAGGGGGGGTCGCGGGGTCTGGCGACTGCCCCGAGCCCCCGACCTTGTTCCTCCGCCTGGGCAGCCGAGGCAGGGCTCTGGCAGCCCCCAAGCGTCCCGGTGGCACCGCCAGGGGCACAGGTCCATGGTGCTCTTGAGCCGTAATTATTTGATCTGCAGATGTAAGTGGGATTTATTGTTACAACAAATATAGTGATGTCAAAACCCAGCCTTGGATTAAAGCCGGCAGCCAGAGGGGAAGTGTATTAATTTCCAGCAGCATCTCGGGCCACAGCCTATTAGAACAAGCTATTCCTCAGGACCCCCCCATCAGAATTAATCATTGGGAGTTAATTTGAAGCTCAGACAAGTTGCTGTTAATTTAGTGCAGGGAGGACGGGATGGGATAAAAAGCTGAGGTGCTGGCCGAGCCTCGTGGGTCTCATTAATCAGCCAGCTGAGACGGCCTGGCTTGATTACAATTTGCAAAAAAATTCATTAGGGCCCGGGCGATTGACAATTTTTCTCTCTGCCTGTGATGTGACTCATTAGGCAGCCAAATGAAAGCGGTGATGATGGCCATGATGACAGCGGCCATCAAACGCCGCTTGTTTATCTTCCTCCCCTGCCTGTCTCCTGGGCCTCGGCCTTCGCCACGGGGCGCCCGGGCGCCCAGGGACTGCGAGGGCCGGCGGGGCCGCAGTGTCTGCGGGGCTCTGGGCGCTCCCTGGGGGCGAGGGCCAGGCGGCTGGGGAGGGCCGGGGAGCCCGGGCCTGGGGCTGCCCGCGCAAGCCGCCTCTCCTTCCCCGGGGAGCTCGGCTTTCCCTCGGGTGTGCCCCCCATCCTTGCCGGGGGCTCCGGAGAAGGCGGAGGAATGCTGCTCCTGTTGTGGCGGAGGGGCGTTTGGGACCCCCGTTGCGCAGGGTCCCTCCCCGAGACGCGGAGCGCGTAGGGAGGCCGCAGCTCCCCTGGCCCCACCGCCGGACTCTGGGCCACCAACCACAGGTCCGCCCGAGGGCACAGCGGCCCCGTGTGAGTGTTGAGGGCGGGCGATCGGCGTCCCCCGCGGCCCTCGAATGCCGCGGCCACCGCGTGTGGCCAGTGGGGACGTGCCCCGGGCAGGCGGCGTGTGCCCATCCTGGCGCGCGCCGGGGGTCGGTATCCAAGGGGCTCGGGGCCCGGCGCGACCTGCGTGCAGCCACTTCCCCCACCCCTCCCGGCCGCGGAAGCCGCCGCGGACGTCCCCAGAGCAGCCGCCGCCTCCGGTTTGTTGCGCTCAAAACCCAGCCTGGCCGTTTCCCGCCCCTGGCCACGGTCACTCCCGGCCTTCGCGCTGCCCCTGAAGTTCGGGCCGCGGCCTCGGGACCCAGGTCCGCCGGCCGCGAGGAGGGGACAAGTTATGTCACTGCTAGCCCTGGCCCACGGCCATCGTTTCCCCTTCCGGGGCCGAGCCCTGCGCGTAAGGGCCACGCGCGGGGCCTTCGTCGCGGCCCCCCACCTCCCCTGCCTCCATTCGGGAGGCTGAGCAGGCGAAGCCCCCGGCTCCTCGCGGGGCTGGCTTTGGTGGGTGCAAGCGATCCGGCCCCGCGCTCACCCGCTCCACGCCCCGGGGACACCCGGGGCCTGGCCGCTCGCATCTGGGAAAGCAGCGGGCGGGGCCAGGGGTCCCGGAGGCGTGGGCTTGGGGCCCCAGCACGTCCCTCCCGCGCCCCGTCGGCCGCCTCACTAGGGCAGGGAGGAGCCCGGCGCGCAGGGCCCTGCGCCGCGACACCCAGTCGCCCGCACGCCTCTCGCCTTGCGTCTTTGTGGCGCTGACCACCCCGGCGCCCTTGGGGTGGGGCGGTGGTCGAGGCCCGCCCCCTCCGCCCCCGCCCGCGCTCACCGCCCACCGCCCACCTCCATCGCCGGGAAAGCCCAGCTCTGCTGGCCGGGTTTCTGCGGCGGTGCTGCCGGAAGACGAGGCCGGGACCCTGATGGACGCAGCCCGTGCCCTGCGGGCGAAGCCACGCCGCGGCTTTTCGGGTCTGGGCTGTGGGCGCAGAGGTGCGCTTCCTGCCTGGCTGCGGTCGATCTAGGGCCCCAGGAGTTTGTGCGGAGCTCCCCGGGTGCCCGCACTGGCCACCGCTCCTCCGGCTGAGGCCGGGCAGCCTTCTGGCCTTGGATGGGGGCGCCGGAGGGGGGCGGGTTGCATCTCTGAGAATTCAGTTTTCTTAAATTCCTAACCCCACCGGGACTCTTGCCCATCCAACTTAACCCCAGGCGAGGTGCTTTTCGGCCCAAGACCAGCCAGCCTGGGGTCACCCTGGCAGTGCCCCCCCCCCCACTGGACACACTCCGGAGGCCCAGGGGTTGGTCTGATTGTTTTGTTTTTGTTTTTTGTTTTTGTTTTTTGCTTTCCTCTCTCCTTTTTATTATTCACAAGATCGAGATTGCTTAAATGTCATAACTTAAAGGAAAATAAGCTACATTGAAATAAATTAAACACAGGAGACGGCTGGAGATGGGAAAGGAAGCCAGGCCAAAGCAAAGCAAACTTGCAGGCTGCCACAGCGTCTGCTTCCGTCAACTAAAACTCCAGAACAGAAACAAAAATAAGTGTGACCCGGTGTTCGTTGCGTTCGTGTTTACCTTTGGAAAAGCGGCTGCCATGGCTGCCGACTCGCGGGCTGTTTGCTTTCTCCGGGAGCGAGAGCGGAGCCCATTCCTGGTCATTTGGTCCCGTGTGACTTTCCAAAATACTGCAGCCGAGATCCGGTCTCTCTAGAGAGCTATGTACAAAGTAGGCTCCTACAATAAATACTGAATGCATCTGCAGGCGTGGCTGGCTTCAGCCCCCCAAAAGCGGTCTGTTTTGTGGGTATATTCTCAATGTGCTGGGCTGTGACACCCAGTGTTGTTTCAAACGCAGCGGAGTCCACCAAGGAGCTGCGGGCGCTGGGCCTCTCCGCGGCTGGCGGCGGGGAGGGCGCTCAGGGCCGGGCCTGCTCCAGCTGCTGGTGCTGGCTCCGAATGGCGAACCTGCTGACGTGGACGGGGATGGGCACGACGATCTTGGGGTTCCGCGAGGGCTCCCCGGTCTTGGAGTTGGCATTGCCCGCCTTCACGCGTTTCCACTTGGCGCGGCGGTTCTGGAACCAGATCTTCACCTGCACCTCGCTGAGTTTGAGGGCGTGGGCGATCTGCGAGCGCTCCGTCAGCGACAGGTACTTCTTGCAGTGAAACTCCTTCTCCAGCTCCAGCAGCTGCTCGCTGGTGAAGGCAGTCCGCCGCCGCCGGTTCTTGCCGGTGGACGTGGTGCCGCCCGCCGCGCCGCCGCTCGCCGGGGGCTCCTCCAGCGCGTGGCCCGCGTCCTCCTCCTTGTGGGCCGCCTGGCCGGTCAGATTGTCATCCGAGCTGTAGTCCACATCGCTCTCCAGTGAGAAGCTCTCCTCCTTGCCCTTCGGGTCGTCTTCCACCTTTGGCTCGTCTTTCCCTTGTCCTCGGACAGCCCCGACTGAAAGCAAAACCAAACGGCCTTTTATGACCGCCCGCACTCCGGCCTTCCTCTCCCCTGCGCGCCTCCGGCCGCGGGTCGCCAGTCCTGGACGTTATCCCGCGGGGATTCCTCGGCCTTGGGTGGGGGTGGGGGTGGGGGTGGGCAGGAGAGCCTGAGAAAGCCCACAGGAGCGCAGGGGACCGCACAGGCCGCGGGGCCATTGCTCAAGGGCCCGCCATGCCATCCGCGCACCCTGCTTGCGCTGGCCACCGAGGGAGCAGTGGGAGGCGGGAGGCCCAAGGGCGCGCGTCCCCTTTGTCCCCCGGCGGCGGCGGGCTGGGGACAGAGGGGAAGTTCCTGACCCAGCCGGCGGCTCTTCCCCGGGCCCACGAAGGAAAAATTCCCCGAAGGTGAATTCCATCGCAGCCACGGCGGGGACGCGGGGACGTGCAGGTGCCAGACCGCGAGACAGGTGGTGCTGGCCGAAGAGGTGTTCCCGCAGCCTTGGGGGAAGTTCCCACCGGGCACCCCCGGCACACACGCCCAGGGAAGGGTTCAGCGAGGCCGGGCGCTCCTGGGCACCCGCACCACTGTGAAGAGCAGCTGCCCAGACTCCCCTGAAGGCTGCGTCCGGTGGAGCCGGGCGGCGGGTTCCTCCGCACGCGCCCCTGCAGACATGTGGCGCCCCGCGCAGCCGCTGGCTGGGGGCGCCGAACGCCCCTCAAGAGACCCCCCTTTCGGTGTGTTTCTAGATGCCCGCCGGAGGCCGTGCGGCGCAGCGCGACCCAGCGGGCTCCTCCCGCTCCTCCGGCAGGGGGGCGCGGCCTCGCCCCCCGGACCCCCGCGGGAACCTCGCGCCCGCCCGCCCCCGCCCCGGCTGCGCGCGCCGCCGACTCACCGAGCGACGCCTGCACCGCCTCGGCGGCGGAGAAGGCGAGCAGCGACCCCTCCTTGGACAGGAAGCCTTTGCCGTCCTCGGCGTCGGCTTGCAGCGCCTCCGCTTTGTCGAAGTTGCCGCCGCCCGGCAGCGGCTGCGGCGCGAACTTGCGGGCGGCCGCCGCCTCCTGGTGCTGCGGGGCCGCGGAGAAGCCGCCGGGCAGCGTGGCCATGAGCGTGGAGGTGAGCGCCATGCCCTGCGCCAGGCTGGAGCAGAAGCCGGTGGGCAGGCTGGGGATCTGGTGGTGGGGGTGCGCGGGCGGCAGCGCGGCCTGGGGCAGCGCGGGCGGCGGCGGCGGCGGCGGTAGCACCACCGGCCGGTAAGGCATGAACATGGGGTAGCCGGTGTAGACGAAATGGCCGGGGCTGGGCTGCGGCGGGCTGCCGATCAGCGAGTCTATGCTGAAGGCCGTGCTACTCCCCAGCGGGCGCTGCATCATCATCAGAGACGGCGACGGGAACGCTGCGCTCATAGACGCGCTCGGGAGAGGCCGGCGAGAGGTGCCAAGTGCCCGCGCCGCGCCGCCGCCGCCGGGAAGCCCGCCGGACGCCGGGAGCGCCGGGCCGGGGCCGAGCGGGGCCCGCAGAGCAGACGCGGCCGCGCCCTCAGTCCTGGGCCCGCGGCATGCCCGGCGGGCGCGGGCGGTGCGCCGGGAGAGGCCGTGCGCCCCGGGGTGGAGAGGGCGCGCGGGCCTCGCGCGCTCGCCGGAACCGCCGCCGGCTGCTGGCTCGTCCAAGCCCGCGCGCGTCGCGTCCGCGACCCTCGGCCCCGACTCGCTGCCGGCCGTGCGTCCGTCCCGCCGTCCACCGCCGCCCGCGGGCCGCTGGGGAGCGCGCGAAGCCGGCGCACTCGTCTCGGGCGGGCGCCGCCAGCGCCTTTAAATCGCGCTCCTCTTTCTCATTCACGTTTTGCCTCCTGCCCCGCCGGGCTCGCTGCACGTGGGGCCGTGCGCCGCCGCTGATTGGCTGCGCCGGGAGGAGGCGGGACTCCGCCCGGAGGCTCCGCCCCCTCCACCCGGCCCGCCGCGAGCGGGATGCGGGCGCCACCGTCGGAGAGCGGGGGCTCGGGCTCCCGGGCCGCGCCGAGCAAACTTGGCGGGGGCCGCTGGTACCTCCAAGGCTGCAGCCCTGGGGCCCTACAGCCTCGCCTAGCCTCCTCGAAAGTCGCCGCGGGCGGCCCGGGGGCCGTGGCCACCTCATGCCTGAGGCCAGCCCTGGCGCTGGGCTCTGCCGCTGCGCTGGGGGTCCCGGCGCGGGGTGGGGAAGGTCCTGGAGTTGGGGGCAGGGTCGTGACCCGCCAGGTCCGCCCCCAGCCCCTTGCCGGCCCGGATCCGGCAGATCCTGTTGGCGGCGGGGAGCCTGGCGGGCGCTCCGGGCGGGGAGCGGTGGCCGCTGGCTCCCGCGTCCCGAGCTGGGCCCTCGCGTGAGCGGTCCCTCCTCTCATTTTTCACATTCTTAATCATCGCACCTATTTGCACACTTTGCCAGCGCGCACCGAAATAACAGCCACGACAATTATGATAATAAAGCGAGTCCTTTATCCGCTCCCTTCCCGGGCAGGAAGGGGGAGTCGCTGCGCCTCCAGCCTGTATAACGTGAGATTATCCTGATGAAAGCTTTATGATGTTTGCTCAAATAAAAGCTGCGTTTTGTAAATAGGCGCTAATTAAGCACGTTGGGCGCGGAGGGAGCGCTCGCCCTGGCGCCGCCGCCGCTCGGGCTCCAGCGCCGGGACGCGAGGGCGCGCGGCTTCCTTGGCCGGCTGCGGGACGGACGCCTCCTTCGGGATACCTCCCCCGCGCTCGACCCCGGTAAAGATGCCGGCCTAGGGGAGAAGGGGTGGGGGGGAGGGGGGAAAGCCCTGCTCCCGCCCCCCACCCCCCCACCACGGTAAAACAAAAACTTCCAGCCCTCGGGTCCCTTTGGAAACAGAGCCGTTTCGTGGCAAGGACAGACCGTGCCAAGCGCGCCGGCGCGCGCGGGGCTTCCAAGAGCTGCCAGGGCCTCCGCCTCCAGGTCCCGGGTCTCCGTGTCCTTGCCGAACCGCGTCACGGCGAAGACGAGAGGGGGCATTGCTCCGTGGGCCGTGGAAAGTCATCTCGGGCCAAGGAGCCAGCGGCGGGGGAGCTGGGCCATGCCGGGCGTGCGGATCACCTACAAGCACGTTTAATTGGGAGATAAAGACAAATCGATGTTTATGAATTTATCGATCTGATTCTTCGAAGCTCTGTCTCCTGCTTTCTCTATCTCTCCCTGTAACCCCGAGACCCCCCCTCCACGGGGGGGGGACGTCTTAATCGCCGGTCGCCTCCTCCGCCTGGGGTCTGCCCAGAGACCCCCTACCCCTCCAGCGGGCCCTGGTGGGGAGGGGCGGGGGGCTCCGAGCGAGCTCGCCGGCCTCGCCGCCAGCCGCCCTCCTCCTCCTCGCCGTCGCCCCCTCCCCACCCCACCGTCCCCGGGACAAAGACGTGTGGAGCGCGTTTCCCCACTCCCGGCCGCAGTAATAGATGGCTCGGCAGCAGGCGGCTTGAAAGGAATTCATTAGGACGCGGCCTGCGCTGCCTGCACCGACTTCACGCCCAGACCCCGGGGTGGCTCAGGTGGTGCGGGGGGCCCTGAATCTCCGCCGGCATCCCCGCGGCGGGAGGCGTCCGCGGGGCCTCGGAGCTCCAAGCCCTCGTTCTCCGCTCACACAAGAAGGGGAAAAGAGAAAGAAAGAGAGAAAAAATATAGTATATATATGTGTGTGTGTATACCGAAGCCCAGGGCAAAAAAGGCTGGGTTCCTGGCGCAAGCAACACTCGCTCTGCTTATGGGATGCGCGCATAAGCAGTCTCCGGGCCTTTCCCTGTGTTTCCAATGCTGGGAGACAGCGCTCGGCCCTCCTCCCTGGGGGTCCCGGCTCCCCTGCCTGCCTCCCCCCCCCCCCCCCCCGCCCTGCTGGTTCACCGGCAGAATCCCGGTTCAGGGATTCACTGGATGCCTTTGGTGGTAACTCCAGGTTTCAAGTTCAGCAGCAGGAAGGTGTGGGTCCCGGAATTGCTGCCACACTTGAGATAATTTGAAGACGCGTAAATTGCGGCGGACAAGTATTGACTGCGGGGGTTATGGCGCTCATCTTTTATTAGTGAGCTCAGATAATTCTCATCAGTGCGAATCTTATTTACTAGTGTGCTTTTTCCTCCTCCCCTCCCCGAATGCAATGCTGTCATATTTTCTCACCCAACGCCTAAGTGCTTAGGAAACCACTGCCCGCGTCCTCAAAGGATCCTCAGGTTTCCGCGTGGGTCTCCAGACCCGCAAGGCGTGGGCGCCGCCGAGAACCAGAGTCTACGGTTTTTCCTCGGCCCTCCAAGGAGACTGATGGGTAGCGAGCGACAGGTGCACCGCTCAGGCATTCCTGAATTCACACCTGCTCTGCGGCCAGCTGACTCCGGATGCAGGGTCCTGCGCGGGAAAACCCACGGGCCGGATCCCCGCAAGTTCCCTTTCAGAGCCCCGCCCCTCTCCAGCCGCGGAAGGGGAAGGGCGCACGGAACGAGACCCGGCCCCCGGTTCCAGCCAACTCTCCTTTCCCGGGAAGCGTCCCTTCAGGAGGGCGACAGTCAGCCCCTAGGCGCTGGACTCCGGGGGTGACCAGTAAGTGACCGGATGGCGCCAAGCCACGGGAATCGTAGCTTAGACGTTCAGCCACAGGGACGGCGATTCCGCGGGCCCCACGCATCGGCGTTCATGTGCGGGTGTGTGGAGGCCGAGCGTGCACAACAGAACGCACACGAGTGAGTGAATATTCACACAGCGAACTCGCGTGGGCCTGCTGAGCCGGGACCTCGCGAGCAGGCGCAGAGGACCGTGCGCACTTGGATGTGGCCCGCCAGGGTGGAGGCGGCTGGTGGTCGTGGCGAGGGGGCGGCCTGGGTGCCCCAATCTCGGTGGACGCGGGGAAACCGCTGGCTTCGCGGGCCGGGGCGCAGGCGGCTGGTTGGTTTCTCCGGCAACCGGGTTGTTTTATTTATAGGGATTTGGAGGGCCTGACCACTGGGTCACTGTGGCGGCTCTCGCCCCTGGCAGGAGTTGGGAGATAACTCGGGATGGGTTTATTTATGGACGGGCAATTGGGATTCACACCCAGCTAACCCGGAGCAGTCCCTCCCTGGCCCAAGACGCACTCACAAAGGGGTGCTTGTGTAAAATTCCCCATCAGACACACCAATTTGCAAGTAGCAGAAAGCATTGAAGCCTCATCTTTTTAAACTGTTTTATTCAGTTTTTTTTTTTTTTTTTTTAAATCTGAAAGCTCAAAATAGACTCCATGTGGCTCTAAGTGAAGCCAGCCCTTGGCCGGCTTTGAAATAGCTCCTGCAATTATGTAAAAGAGCCATTCACCAACAGGACGGAATTAAAAGGGATCTCGGCCGCTTCCCTTTCATTCCCAGCCTCTCATGTTTGGCCTGTCAAAGCACCTCCAACACGATGTCTTTCTCCAGGACAAAAGGCAGAACAAAAAAAGTCCCCAAACTTGTAAATTGAACGTCAAGGGAACTTTAAACAATTTAAAGCCCATAAATAATGATAAAGGGGCCGGGCGAAAAAGGCAAACCCATTCAATTAATAGAGTTTCCCAAGCAAAGATCAAGTGGTGGATAAAATAAAAGTCCTTGGTCTCATTATTCTGCTCCTTGGCCATGCAGAAAGCGGCACAGGGGGTTATTCTAAAGCGCCCGAAGACGCCGCACTTGGCAGGGCTGCCGGCACAGCCACATTCTTATGGAGAAAGTTTGCTTTTTTGTCCCCACCCTCCAAGTGGTAGAAACAAAACCTCAAACTCGAAACGTGAAGGGGAGGGGCCTTTTCCTTTCTCTTTTTCTTTTTCTTTTGCATTTCCTCCGGGGAGTTGGAACGTGTTTGCCGCCGGCCTGAGGCCAGGAAACGCGACCCCTCACACCTGCGTCGCCTTCCCCACGCCAGCTCGGAGGCGCCCTGGAGCCATAGCCGCGTGGCCCTCGAGACAGACCCTCGTGGGACACGGGGACAGCGCGTGGCGTGGGCTCCTGCGCACCCCGGGAGCCGCCGAGATGGCGGGCGCGGACGGCGCGCCCCAAGAGCGCGCTCGGAGCCGGGGTTCTCCCCACGCGCTGGGCGCCGGGCCGGGCTCTCCCGTGGGGCACAGATGGGCGTCCTAGCTCCTTTTCGGAGCAGCGTCTACGGTCGGACTGGGAGTTCATGACCACCGCGGGTAACATATTGTCCAGCGCCTTCCCCCTGGAAGCCGCGCGCCGGCGCTCACCGCGCGTCTCCCCAACAGTGCCCAGCCGAGCAAGGGGGCCTGTCCGCGGGGTCCGGGGCGCAGGACCGCCCACCCTGCACGCCCAGTGGGAGCACTCTACAGAGGCTGGGCTAGGAGTCCCGCCTCAAGGCGATCAGGGCGGAGGCTCGGACTGGAGCGACGAAGGACACCGAAGGCACCGGCCGGGGGTGGCGCGGGGTCCGCGCGACTGACGTCCACTTCCTTCACGCACGGGGGTCCCGCAGGCCGTGTAGTCCGGAAACCCCAGGCCCCGGGGCACTGCGGAGGGAGGCTCAGGCCGCAGGGAGAGCGCCTCTCGCCTGGCTCAGTTTGCTCCCTCGGATTCCCGCGGCCTCACCTTTCGGGGACTTCAAATGCACCCCACCACCCGGCGCCCGGCTTTCATCCCCCACCCCGCACAGCAGGCATTGTTTGCGGGACTTAACAGAGATGCTAATCCCGGGGCCACGCCAACGAGGCCTGCGAGGCCCGCAGAGGGCACGGAGGGGTGAGGGAGATGCACATGCCTGGGCTAGGGGCCTTGGGGACCCCCGCACGGGCAGCCCCCTTGGGGAACACGGGTCTGCCCCTGCGCGGGCGCATCCTCCTGCCCACCTTTCCTGGAAGGCTGCCGGCACCTAGTGATGGGGGCTGTGGATACAGCCAATGCCCTATGCTTGCAGCAGGCGGGGGACGCGCCAGGCCAACGGCCGGCCTCCAGGGCGCAGCTGTGCGCCCGAGGAATTCCCAACCCTCCTCGCGAGATCCCTGGTATTGGGGGAGAGGCTGGCCAGGGACCCAGGCGCGGCTGCTCGGGTGGCTGGAGCCTCTGGGGACCCTGGACGCCACCCCCTCCAACCAGTTCCCCAGCTGCCCCAACCCCGCCCTCTGCCCCCACCTCCTACTGGGGAGTTTCAGTGGTGCCGACATGCTGGACCTGGAGCACATCGTTTAACCCCTTGGAAACCTCGCTGGAAGAAACAAGTCAGCAGCCACCCCCATGCAGCCCGCCACCCTGCTTTCTGCTTACTGGTCCCTCTCCTCATGAGCTAAAGTAACCCAGGTAGGAGTTTACAAGACAGGGGCAGGACACCGGGTGTGAGTAGGGGAGAGGTGGTGGCTGAATGACCGGATTGGGAGAGCACCAGCTGGGACTCCCAGGGAAAACAGCATAGAGAAATTAACTCAGGAGCAGTCTCTGGGAAATCAAGGGTGGGTCTACCCGGTCCGGCTGTCCAGGCTGTCCGGATGGGCAGCTCTGTCCGCTGCTGGGTGTGTGCGTCCATTCTCTTCATCAGCAATAACAGAAGCCAAGCCCCACTCCTCCAAGTAAACAGGACAGGGCCCTTTCAAAAAAGAAGAGCCAGCTTAGGGGAGCAGAAAGGGAGGGGGCTTCTCTGGACCCCAGCGGGCAGAGCCCACCCTGGGCCTTGTTGAACCAAAGGCAAGCAGGAGGGCAGTGGGCAGCTCTGGCCATGGAAGTCAGCTCCACCTGCCCCGGGATTGCAGGGTGGGCCGGAGGTCACGGCCTCACAGGGGGCTGAGCCCGCCCCCCCCCCCCGCCGTGGAGGGGCTTGAGGGGTGCAGCACAGGCCAGGACCTCCTCCCTCTCCCTCCCACAGGCGAGTCCTCATCCCCGCCTGCTGCCCTGCCGCCGGGCAGGGTGGAGAGGAGCATGCAAGGCTGGGCCGCCTTGGTGCCAACCTGGAAGTGCTCCGTGGTGGCCGCAGAAGTGACAGGGATGCTGACCTCCTGGGCCTTGCAAGCAGAAGGTGTCTCCTGCATTTGTCCTCTGAACACATGGAGGACTCAGCTGGCATGGCACTGCCGTGGTGGCTGCCCTGTGGGTGTGCCCCGGGGGCCCCCCAGACTTAGGAAAAGAAGGAGCCAGAATCAGGGGTTGGTCAGACAACAAGCCCAGAGCCCCCAGTGCCTTCAGCTAGTGCCCCGTGTGCTGGAGCGGAAGCAGAGCCCACAGGACCTGGGGAGGAGGAGAGACGGGCAAGGACCTGGGGGCCTCAGAACCCTTTTGGGCTCTGCCGGAAGCCCACACTTTCTGCGTGGAGCAGGTGTTCCACGGGGGTGCACCGTGCACCTGTGTGGAGAGTGGCTTTTTTTGTCTTCTCTTCACGGTGAACACAGAACTAAAGAAAAGGTCTTCATCATTTGCTGTCCAGTATTGGTTCTGCACACTGAATCTGAAACCCCTCCCCCCGGGAGGAAGTCCTTTACAAGGACCCGGTGCCACTCCAGGTCCTACAGTGTGCAAGCAATTGCTAATGCAGGGCCCAGAGCCACTGATCCCCCAGAAGGCCGGGGGCTGAGGCTGGCTCTGGGGCTCCTGTGGGTGTCACATGGCTGCCCCATGGATGGCAGTGACATCGGTAGCAAGGCAGCGGTGAGGCTGGAGGAAAACTGATGCCTTCTGGGAAATGAGCCCAGAGCAGCAGCAGTGGCTTGTCCTCACCTGGGCAAACCCCCTGCGCTGGGCCCTGATGTGCAGGGGCACAGCGGAAGTTGGCCAGGTGGCTCAGAAAGAGAGGGCAACTGGCAATCATGTGCCTGAACAGGATTCACTCCCTGAATCAAGGGACTTTCCCCTCCCCTAGGGGCCCCACCAGGGCCTCCCCCTCCCCTTGTTTTTGGAAGCTGAGTTTCAAAAATCTGCTTGCTCCTGGCATGTCCCTAAGTCTGTCTATCTCGTGGTTACCATGGTGCCCCCTACCCTGCCTCTGTCTTCAGTTGCTTGCAAAGCCACTTAAACCACAAGCAGAGAAAGAACACCCCAGAGACCATATGAGAGGAGACATTTCTCAAAGTTCAGCTTCGTCCTAACGGGAAAAAAACACCACCAACCAAAACCCACCCCACTTCAGTTCATCCACTATTTTGTACCTTATTCTCTATACAGCAATGAGAAGAGTAATGGGTTGCACAAAATTGTGCACCGCGTATCTTTATTTTAACCATCCACCAAAGGGTAGCTCTGATCTGTACCCAGAATTCAAAAGTGTATTGCAGACTGTCGCGAGTGGATGCAAGGCTGTGCCACGGGTGAACCCTGGAGCCAGAGAAGCACGGCCGGGTGTGCAGAGCGCCCCCTGTGGGCCACATTGGAGATGGCATCGGTCTTGGGGCCGGGTTGGGTTCGGCGGTTCCCGAGCTCCGGGGGTCGCGGGCCTTCCCAGGATCCGAGGGGCTGAGGCGCCTCTCTCGGTCTCGCCTCCAAGCGCACGGCGTCTCGTCGTTCTAAACTTTCTAGGGCGCTAGAGACGCCTCTGTCACTAGGGTGGGGAGAGCCAGGCACCACAACTGCACCCGGATCCGACTCACCCCGAGGGGTCCCGGCGGGGGACAGCCCGGAGGCCTTCTCGCTCTCGGCCGAGCGCATGCGGCCTCTGCTTATCTGCCCGCGTCACGGGCGGGGGTCCCAGAGCTCCCACCAGCGGCCCGAGTCCCTAAGACCGGGATGATGAGCGCAGCGCGCCCGACTAGAGAGAGGGTGCGTGCCTGGCCCGCAGCCGGCGCCCGGGAGCACGCTCGGTGGGCGCGGGCGAACGTGGTCGCCAGCAGGTGCGCTCCGCGCGAGAGCACCGGGCGGCTCTGAGCTCCGCTCGTCCCCGTTGGAAAGCAGATGCCCTGCCATGTCAGCCACCCACGACGCCTCCGCGGGGAGGGAGCGGCCCCCGGGCGCCGCCGCCGGGCAGGCTCAGGGTCGCCGCGCGGCACGAAGCGAGAGCGAGGCGCACAGGCGGCCCCGGCTCGGGAGCGGCCCCCGCGGCGTGCGCGCCTCGCCGGGGACGGCCCGGAACGGGCGCGGGGCGCTGGCTTCCCGGGAGGCGGAGGACCTGAGTTCGGTTCTAGCCTCTTGGCAAACCGCCCGTCTGGCCTCGGGCCGCCCCCGCATTGGGTCGGACCTCCGGGGGTTTCAACGCCTCGGAAGGCGGCGGTGCGCGAGGCCAGGGGCGGGTCCTGAGCGCCGGCCGGGGCGCCAGAGCTGACCCGACGCCTTCCTTCCCCGTGCTCGGCTGTCGCCTCCCGGAGCCTGGCCGCAGCGCGCCCCCGTGGGCCGGGCCGCCCCGTCGAGGTCCTCCGGGGGGGGGGGGTCCCCGCCGGCGCACCCCTGGAATTCGCGTCTCTGAGCAGCCGGGGCTTGGTTTCCACGCGCGCTTTACCGCGCTCCTCTCCTCGGCCATTTTTTTCTTTTTGAAAGGGAGCAAACACCCCAGTTTTAACGCGGCCCAAAAATCTCGTTTGCTTGACTCAAAATGTTTCCACCAGCAGCTACGCGTCAGCCCAGAGCTCATTTCTCAGGGTGGCTTCGCCTCCGTTTTGCACCGGAAGCCCGCCAGGGGCGTGCGGGGGCGCCTCCTCCAGGCAGGGCGCTTGGGTTTGGCGGGAGGCGGCCCCCGGGGCAGCGCCTTTGGGCGGGTCCCCGGGGGGGGGGCGCGCGCGGCCGTTACTGGGTGTCCGGAGCCGGACGGACGTGCGCACGGCGAGGGGACCGGGGTAGGGGAGGGGCTCTGCCGAGCCGTCTTCTGGCGTTAAATTCCGAATAAAAGTCTGGAATATTCCCGGGTCAGAGGGGCAGCGTCTCATTAAAGCCACCACGGTCCTGAGACGGCGATGCAGACATTAAAGCGCAGTATTTTTCAATTAGAGCTGACGAATTCAATCAAAATTCCATAGATTAGGATGAAATGAGGCATGGGTCATTTACAGGGGAGTTTAATTGCCGAGCCATTAGACAAATAGTATATTTGCCATCCCCGCGCGATCCATCATTCTCGACACCAACGCCGGGCCGCGTCGCCCCGTCCCGCGCCCGCGCGTCCCCGCATCTTCTGATTGTATCTGATTTCATTTAGGGCCCCGGGGGATTATAAATGTTCGCGCAATCAAGTTCATTAAGGACTCGGGTGCGCGTTTCTGATTGGGATCGCTCCGCCGCCGCCCCCGCCCCAAACGCCCCCCGGAGCTTCGCGCTGCCGGGCCTTTGTCTCCCCGCGGCCCCGACGGACCCCGGAGAACCCAGCCCGGCGGGGCGGTCGGGGTGGGGGCGGGGGGCTCCTTAGCCTCACAGCGATCGCCGTGGGGGGCCAGCTCCGCGTTCGCCGCCCCCTCCCGACCCCCGCGTCCGCGCATCTCGAGTGGGTGGGCGCCAGCTCCGCGTTCGCCGCTCCCGGCCCGGCCCCGCGGGGAGGGGGCGCGGCACGCGGGACCCCTCCCAGGACGCGGGTGGGCGCGGTGCCCAGCGCCAGCAGACCCAGGAAACAAAGGGGGCGGCGGTCGTGGGGGGCGCGCGTGGGGAAGGGCTGAGACAGCCTTGCAGCCGTTGAAGATAATAGCTTAATATTAACTGCTCCTCATAAAAATACACTTTCGCAGAGACACAGTTCCAAGAAAACCCTCATTTTATCCCCGTCCCGGCGCTCGCCGCTGCTAGCTGCCTCAGTAATTTAATTGGAATGGAACGTGAGCAATGTGTCATTTTTGAAGAATTTCTGCATCACTTCCTGGAAATTTGATTGTGTTAACTAGGGGCCTACTGCGTTCTGTTTGGAACCCATAATCGCATTTTTATGTGTCTGTATTACGAGTTCATGTGACCTCCTGTCTTTAGCAGATAAAAAAAAATGTTCTCTTCGCATCCCGCCGGCATCAGAGGCCGGCTCCCGCCCGGCGCGCGCAGGCAGCCCTGGCTCCCAGCGCCTGCCGGCCTCCGGGTCCGTCCGAGCAGGGGAGCCGAGCGGGGACGCGGGGTGCCCCCGCCCCGAGCCGTCACCGACCAGGGCCGGCCTGCGCCCAGCGTCCTCGGTGGCGCGCCCCGCGCGCGGACGGCGCTGGCCGGAGACGCGCTCCTGGGGTCGCAGGGGCGAAGCCGCGCGTGCTGGCGTCTCGGAGGCGCGGTTGTGCGGGACGCCGGGGGCGCGGGCACCGCCGCGGCGAATGCGTGCGTCGGTGGAGGAAGGCGCTCGGCTTGCGGCTGTGGCGTCGCTCCACACTCTGCTGGGAATTGCCTTGATTGGCGCGCACACCGCCTCTACTACGCGCACCTGCCGTGTGCCGAGGAAGGAGGCGACTCCATAATCGATATTTTAATTACCGAATCTCTCATTACGGCTGCACAGTTCTACACTTCCCCTACCCCTGGAGGGTGCGGAAGGCAGCCTGTCTCACCGGTCTCCTCTCCTAATTCTGGGGAGCAGGTGGCTGGGCGAGGCCGGGACCGCTTGCTTATGGCGCCACCTGGAGGTGACAACGCGTTTCAAATTCTCCCCAGTTGTTCTGCAGGGCCCCAGAGACTTATTTCAGCAGTGGACTGAGATTAATCTTTTAACAGAGAAAGATGTTAACGACTTCGAGACGAATTCTGGATTTTAAATCTCAGAAATCGGCTGCAGTATTGGGCGCGGCCGAGGTTTGGGGCTTCCCCTTGTTACACATTCCCAGCTAGCTCTGCACAGAAAATTAGACCACGGAATAAATGCATCCTTGAAGTGATGGAGTAAGAGGTTCCTGGCTCATCACGGGGTCCTGGGGCGCCCTTAAGAGCGGAAAGGCACCCGACCTGCCGATGGCGCCCCGCCGAGGCTCAGCCCGGAGGGAGGGGCCGGTCGCACAGCAGACTGTTTATTCTGCAGACCTGTATTTCACACCGCTTCTGTACAAGGTCAAGTGTGCTTTGCAAGGGTTCAACAGCCTGTCCCATCAGCGCTGTGTCTAAAGGGCTGTTTCCGAGATTGGAAATTTGACAGTCACAGCGGTGCTGGGATTGGCCCGTGCGCCTCACAGGGTCGGTGGCTTTGCTGTTCAGAGCGCGCTACGTTGGTGATTACCAAGTCACTTTAAATAAAACCGACACAAACACGGGAAGGGAGACAGGCCCACGGCTCCGTGCAGAATTTTAAACCTAGCACGTCACACGGTGCCTGATTGCTCAAGGACTGTGGATCGCATCTGGGAGTCGGGAGGGGGATTTCTCAGCCTGTGTGGGGGATGCTTGGTGCCGAGAGAGGCCAGCCCCACCCCCAGCACCGGGCTTGGTGCAGTTTTAATTCTCTGTGATCAAATAATGAGTAATAATCAAAGATAACAGGTGGGAATAGAGGGAATATTTCCCTGCTGTCTTTTGCGAAAATAGGTAAAGGCACCATTTGCTCTTTATATTTTAATATTTATTTATTTGAAAATCAGAGTTACACAAAGAGAGGAGAGGCAGAGAGATCTTCCATCTGCCGGTTCACTCCCGTTGGCTGCAACAGCCAGAGCTATGCTGATCTGAAGCCAGGAGCTTCTTCCAGGTCCCCCATGGAGGGTACAGGGACCCAGAACTTGGACCATCTTCTACTGCTTTCTCCAAGGCCATAGCAGAGAGCTGCATTGGAAATGGAGAAGCCGGGACTCAAACCGGCACCCATATGGGATGCCGGCACTACAGGCGGCGGCTTTACCCGCTACGCCACAGCACAGGCCCCAACTATTTGCTCGTTATATTATGAGTGCATGATTTAAAACTGAACTTGGAATTAAAGAAGATAAGTTAAGGGACTGGCGCTGTGGTGCAGCAGGCTAAGCTGCCACCTGCTGTGCCAGCATCGCATATGGGCACTGGTTCCAGTCCCAGCTGCTCCACTTCTGATCCAGCTCCCTGCTCATGAGCCTGGGAAAGCAGTGGAAGATGGCCCAGGTGCCTGGGAGACCCAGATGAAGCGCCTGTCTCCTTGATTTGGCCTGCCCTGCCCTGCCCTGCCCTGCCCTGGCTGTTGTGGTCATTTGGAGCGTGAACCAGTGGATGGAAGATATTTCTCTTTCTCTCCCCCCTCCCCCACCTCCACCGTGTAATTCTGCCTTTCAAATAAGCAAATAAATCTTAAAAAAAAAAAAAAACCTGCTTACCATGCCCCCCACCAAAAAAAACAAGGTAAGTTGAGCTCATATAATACTCTCAACGAGAAAAATAATGATCACCAGTGTGGGCTGCGTTTAAGAAGGAAAACGTTGTTAGATTCTTTAATAATAATAATAAAAAGCTACCAGGGTGTGTTTAGTTCACTGTAAAGAAGTGAGGATGATTCTAGTGTCATCTTTGTGGATGCCTCTCTCAACTAATTCCCGCCCTCCCTCTCCCTCCCTCCCTGTATCCTCCCTTCCTTCGTTCTTGTCCGTGTGGAATCACGCGGTCCTCGCATTTCACATGTCTCACACAGAGCAGAGAGCACGGCTGCACACAGTCATCGACGCAGCACTTTTCACGTGGTTTTAACAAAGCAGGTTGTGAGCAGTGAACAGTTCTGCAGAATTGAGAATGAATTCCGCCTCGTGGCATGTGAACGCAGCCGGACAACTGCACGAGCCATCTGGGCCCTCAGCCAGCCGCCGAAGACCCAGCCCGCGTGGTGCCACGCGCACGAGGTGTTCAGAGGAGTCCAAGCCATGGGCACAGCACCTGGGGTGACGGAGGAGTCAGCAGGGAGCCTGGCCACCGTCCCTGTGGCTCTGACCCCGTCTCCGGCCGGGCAGCGTGCTGCAGCCCCTCCCAGGCCAAAGCCGGCCCTCAGAGTCCCACCACGGCCTCCGCTGCTCACCTGCTGTGACTCAGAGAAGTTCCGAGTCCGTGGTCTGGGAGCCCAGGCCCTCTGGCTCCGCCCCCCCACCCTCCCAGCCCAAGTGTGGGCGCCCTGCCCTCCGGGGGGAGCTGAGGCCCTCTGGCTCCGCCCCCCACCCTCCCAGCCCAAGTGTGGGCACCCTGCCCCCTGGGGGGAGCCGAGGCCCTCTGGCTCCGCCCCCCACCCTCCCAGCCCAAGTGTGGGCACCCTGCCCTCCGGGGGGTTGCATCACCGACCCTGCCTTTGTCGATGTTTTCCTCTGGATATGGTGGGGGCTGGGGACAGGCTGCCTGGGATGCAGCATGTTCTTGGAGCCCCTGGAGAGGTCAACTGTCCACGCACAGTTGCTGCCACACGGGAGGATGTGATGTGTAGCTTGGCTGCAGCCAGAGAGCCCAGGAGCCACAGCACGCTCATCAGAGGACCCACAGAGGCTGCGAGCTTAAGGCCTGCAGGTGGGGCACAGCGACTGCCCTTGAAAAGCCCCAGCGTTGGCCCCCTCCCCCCCCCCCCCGGGCAGGGGCCACCTGTGAGCCCCAGCATCACTCAGGAGCATGGGGGGAGGGACGCAGCGCAGGGGGAGCCCCTCCCCCCTGCCAGGTGTCCCCCGGGCGAGCTCTGGATGCGTCCTGTCTAGCGTGCAGGTCCCTGAGGTCCTGGCCAGCCCGGAGCCTCCCCAGGGCCGCGGGAAGCCTTTCCAGGGAGGAAAGGGGGCAGACAGAGCTTGGAAGAGCGCGGGCCAGGGAACTGCACCCAGGTCCCGGGGGTGGAGTCGAAAGAGAGGCTCGTTTTGGTGCCAGAGATCCCGGAGGGCCAGCATAGCCCCCCATGGGCCGCTGTCTCCGAGAGCTCTCTGAAGAGTCCGCGTGTACCTCCCAGTCCTTTCTTTGAGGGACACTTTTCCCACGGTTTCATGGGATTGTCACCGGCAATTCTGGGAGGCGGAGAGCGCTTTTGTTTTTGTTTTTTGAAGATTTTATTTATTTGAAAGGCAGAGTGACGTGGGGAGAGGAAAGGGCGAGGGGGAGGGAGAGGGGAGGAGAGGAGAGAGGAGAGATCTACCCCACGGCTCATTCCCCAAATGGTTGAAACGGCTGCGGCTGGGCCAGGCTGAGGCCAGGAGCCATTCTGGGTCTCCCACGTGGGTGTCAGGCGCCCAAGCACTCGGGCCACCTTCTGCTGCTCTCCCAGGTGCCTTAGCAGGGGGCTGGAATGGAAGTGGAGCAGCCGGGACTGGAACTGGCGCAGACACAGGGGCGTTGCAGGCGGCGGCTAACCACAAGGCCAGACTCCGGACAAGGCTTGTAGAAAAGCAATCCCATTTCGAGGGCCTGCAGTTCAGCGAGGTCCGAGCTTTCCTGGCCCCGTGGCAGAGCGAGGTGGCAACGGCTCACCCCTCCCTCCTCTTCCAGGTCCTCCGCACGAGGCCTCCTCGGAGGGGTGGCCATGAGGACAGGAGCCGGGTTCCCGTGCTGGGGTCTTCAGTGCAGGACGCCCTCTGGTTCCAGAAGCAAGTAACTCTGCAGGGCCGCGGGCAAGGGCAGCTGCGGGATGACGTAGCAGCACTTCCTGCCGCACAACCTGCGGATGGCACAGCGGCACAGGTGCTGCAGGCAGCGCGGGGCGTGGCCCAGGGCAAAGAAGGACTGGTAGAAGGCCTTGTGCGTCTAGAAGGCAAGGGGTGCAGCGTCAGGGGCGGCCACGGCACCACTGGTGGGCTCCTCCCAGCCACAGCCCCGAGGGAGCAAGCATCGCCTCCCAGGGTGCCGCCCCCAGCATGTAGGGCCCGGCCCTCCACCCGCAGGGGATGGATGACTCCGGCAGCCTCCTCCCACTCTGCCCTGCCCTGCCCTGCCCTGCCCCTGTGCACAGTAGCCCTGCAGCCTCGGGACAGCTCTCAACCTCACCGGTCCAGACGAGCCCTTCCCTGGGGCCAGTGCTGGGTTCAGGGCCCCAGGCCCGGGCCAGCAGCCCGCCCATGGGGGCTGCTCTGAGGTCTATCGATGGATGCAGACTCTGAATTGTACCTCTGATGCCTGTGGCTGCATCAGTCCAATCCTGAACCATTAGAAGACTGGACTGACCCACAGGGCCACACGGGCCCTTCAAAGTGCAGCCAGAACCTCGCCACAAGCCTTGGCCCACAGCGTGCGCCCCAGCTACAGTGTCCTGGCTGCCCACAGGACATTGGCTTCAAGGCCCCGCCCTGTGACAGGGCACTGGACTGGCCAGGATGGCTCAACTCCTGTATATAAAGGGCACAGCATTTGTACAGAACCTTGCACATCTCCCTGCACACTTCAGCTCATCTGTAGGGGCCGATGCTGTGGCGCAGTGGGTTAAAGGCTCTGCCTGCAGTGCTGCCATCCCATGTGGGCGCCGGTTCGAGTCCCGGCTGCTCCACTTCTGATCCAGCTCTCTGCTGTGGCCTGGGAAAGCAGTGGAAGGTGACCCAAATGCTTGGGCCCCTGCACCCACATGGGAGACCAGGAAGAAGCTCCTGGCTCCTGGCTTCGGATCGGCACAGCTCCAGCTGTTGCGGCCATCTGGGGAGTGAACCAGCAGACAGAAGACCTCTCTCTCTGTCTCTACCTCTCTCTATAACTCTTTCAAATAAATAAAACAAATCTTTAAAATAAATCAGTCATGCGCAGATGGCTTAGGATACCTGCTGGAGCGTAAATGCTATGTAAATAGCTTTATACCACGTTGCTTAGGGAATAACAAGAAAAAACATCTGTGCTTGTTCACTACAGGTGCAGTGTTTTCCCCAATATTTCTGCCCCGAGGCTGCCGAGTCCCCGGAAGCAGCAACGCGGACGCCGAGGGCCGAAGGCTCGGCAGCTTCTCCTGGCTGTGCGAGCGCCGAGCTCCAGAGGAGAGGCAGAAACACACCCGCCCCCCGTCCTGTTCTCCTCCCCGCCCCCCGCCTGTTCTCCCCCCTGCACGTCAGTGCAAAACGCCACACAGAGTGAGCAGAGGAGGAAGGCGGCCCCTCACCTGCAGCGCGTCCTCCGGGATCACCTCCTTCCAGGACTCAGACACGCGGAGCTGCGAGTAGGAGTTGGAAAGCAGCTCGATGACGGCGGGGGCCGGCGCGCAGATCCTCAGCACCTGTGGTCCGGGTGGGGACAGGCGGGCGCGTGGGTTCCAGGTCCCTGGGTGACCTCACCACGTCCACGTCACACGGGGGTGGCCGCAGGGGTCGGGAGGGCTCCGTGCAGAGCAGCAGGGGCAGTGGCTCTGCAGGGAGCTGGCCGGGGGGCATCGGCTGGGGCAAGCGTTTAGCCTGGGGGCTGAGATGCCGGATGCATCTCTTAGCAGAGGCCCCGCGCCCTGCTGACCCGCACCCTGGGCGGCAGCAGTGAGGATGCAGGGAGCTCGGTCCCACGTGGGACGTGGGAGACCTGGGCTGACTTCCTGGCTTCGGCCCCCGCTGCTGGCGGGCGTTAGGGGAGTGAACCAGTGGGTGGAAGATGTCCCTGTCTGTTTGGCTCTTTGGCTGCCTTTCAAATAAAATTTTTTAAAAATCCTAAAACTTAAGAAGAATTGTTTAAAAGGCAAACTTTTTATGCTGCAGAAATTTGAACATACGTCAGTGTAGACCAAATAGTACAATAAATCCCAGGTCTCTTTCCCCAACCTTTGGCCAGTCCTGGCCATCCGGTCCCCCAGTAGTATTTGGAAGCAAATTGCGTGTGTGCCCTCTCTCTTCTGTGAGTAAAGGGTTACCGTGTGACCCCCGGGAAACCAACAGCCGTCTCCTGCCATCATCTGCGGTGCAGCCGGGGCGCAGGCTCACCGTGTTCTCTTCAATGCTGTCACATTAACAGAACAACTCCTGTGTCTGCGGAAGAACCCAGAGACGGCCGACACAGTAGAATCGGCAGATGGGATGTGTGTTTAAATTGCTCTCTTTTGTTTCATGGGATTTGTCTGTTGTAGAAACTGGGTTGCTTTGTCCCGCGAGCTCCTCACGGCGGCGGTCCTGCCGGCTGCGTCCCGGTGGGCCGCCCTGCTCTGCCTGTTTCTGTCCATTTGTGGTTGGCGTTAGAAGTCGGACCAGACGCAGACGGCAGGGAAGGGCTCTCTGTTGGCCAGGACTGTTCCTCACCGAAGACGCTGGTTACGGTGCTCCTGCCCCAGCCCCACCCCCCACGCCAGGGAGCCTGGATCTGATCCCCGGCTCCAGCTCCCTGCTAGTGCACACCCTGGGGGGCAGCAGGTGACGGCCCAGGTACCTGAGTCCCTGCACCCACCTGGGAGACCTGGATTGAGTTCCTGGCTCTGGGCTTCAGCCTGGCTGATGTGGGCATCTGGGACGTGGACCAGCAGATGGGAGTCTGTCGGTCTGTCTGTCTGTCTGTCTGACTCCCAAATAAACATGTAACAGAGACAGTTCTTCCTGTTTCTTGGCTCGGAAGGCTGAGATGACACAGCTTTGCTAGGACCAGGCACCGTGTCTCTGCAGCTGAGGATCACAGCCAATGGCCAATCCCAGCCTGCATCGTACTCTCTGAACACAGGGTCAAACAGAAGGAAGCATACACACACACACGTATGAACATACACACATGCACACATATGTGTATATTCATGCATATGACATGCATATACACACATGCATGCATGCATACATACACATATGTGTGTATATATAAAGTTTATTTGAAAGAGAGAGTGAGAGCTAGAGCAAGAACAAGACGGAGACGGAGTTTCCACTGCCTCGACGTCCCCAACCAGCAGAGGTAGGAGAGGCGGACGCCAGGAGCCAGGATCTCCATCCGAGTTGCCCACATGAGTGGTGAGAATGCAAGTATTTGGCCATCATCTGCTACCTCCCACGCCATTGGCAGGAAGCTGGATCGGAGGCACAGACAGAGTAGCCGGGTCTTGGACTAGGTGGTCCAGTGTGGGATGTGGGTGTCCACGTGGAGGCTGACCCCACCACCCCACAACACCTGCCCCCCAAGGGAGCACTTGCATCACTCAGCGTGACTGCTGCAGTTATCTCTCACTCACCCCTACGGTTTCAGACCTAAAACCCCTTTAAAACAGACAGACACGGCGCCCGTGCTGTGGTGCTGAGGGTAAAGCCACTGCCTGGGACACCAGCATCCCACACAGGCGCTGGTTCAAGTCCCGGCTGCTCTGCTTCTGATCCAGCTCTCTGCTAATGGCCTAGGGAAGCAGTGGAAGATGCCCAAGTGCTTGGGCCCCTGCACCTGCGTGGGAGACCTGGAGGAAGCTCCTGGCTCCTGGCTTTGACCTGGCCCAGCCCTGGCTGTTGCAGCCATCTGGGGAGTGAACCAGCGGATGGAAGACCTCTGTCTATCCCTCTCTCTCCGTAACTCTGACTTTCAAATAATAAGTAAGTAATTCTTAAATGAACTAACTACAGGAGAATTTCACAATATCAAACAAGAAAGATAAAATTTTCTAAGGTAATTTTCTAAGTTAATTTTCTTTCTTTAGAGATGATCATGGCTAACATTTTGTTAATTTTGTTTCGCTGACGTTTTATGCATTTAAACAAAAAAATTAGTGCTTCTACAGATGGTCCTCAACTTGACTACAGTTCAACTTAGGATTTTTGGACCATGATAGGGCAAAAGCAGCATACATTTGATGGACACCAAACTTGGAACAGGGCATTTGGGTCTCCGTGGGCCAGTGCCGTGTGCGGCCTCTCTCTATGGTGGCACTGGGCAGCTCCATTGGGTCCACGCTCACAGGACAAGCCAGAGGTCACGGCTGGGCTGCTGAG
The DNA here is from genome assembly GCF_051225735.1 of Oryctolagus cuniculus. Lineage (NCBI taxonomy): Eukaryota > Metazoa > Chordata > Mammalia > Lagomorpha > Leporidae > Oryctolagus > Oryctolagus cuniculus. The sequence goes on along the minus strand of NC_142869.1, from coordinate 3,894,325 downwards.
CTGTGCTGCCCGGGGGCAGGGTGGTGTGCGTGCATTTCCCACTTATGACCCATTTATCGTGGGGTTAGCAGGACGGTACCCACTGCACGTCAAGGAGCATCGTAGGTCAAAAACGGAAGACTGCCCTGCATATTATTCTGAAACTTCATCATTTTCCTACTCAAAATAAATTCTCAAAATTCAAAACTTATAAACAAGAATTTCAAGATTATTGTAATGGCCATTTACTATTCCATGAATGTCTCCATAATGTGTTCAATGAATTAACTTGTAAATTGCCTTAATTTTTTTAAAAAAGATGTATTTATTTATTTGAAAGTCAGAGTGACCGAGAGAGGAGAGGGAGAGAGAGAGAGAGAAAGAGAGAGAGAGAGAGAGGAGGAGAGAGAGAAGGAGAGAGAGAGAGGGAGAGAGAGAGAAAGAGAGAGAGAGAGGGAGAGAGATCTCTGCGGCTCACTTCTCAAATGCCTGCAATACCTGGGGCTGGGCCGGGACAAAGTTAGGATACAGAAATTCCATCTGGGTCTCCCTCACCGGTGGCAGGAGCCCAGGACTTTGCCCTCACTGGCTGCCTCCCAGGTGCATGGCAGGAAGCTGGACTGGAGCCAGGCACTTCCCAGGGGACACAGATGTGCCAAGTGGTGGCTTAGCCCACTGTGCCACATGCTCAGCCTTCTTCGATTTGATGGCGATGAATGTTTTAGAACATAAATCTATTCCTTTTTGCACCCAACTATTCTACTTTCATTGCTTACATTGAATTCCTGGGAGCAGAGTTGCAAGGTCCATTTTAAAGCTTTGAAAACCAACGGCCGACGTCCTTGGTGCCTTTGAAGGCCTGTGTGTGACAGGCCTCTGCCCTCTGCCCAAGGCGTCTCATCGGTTATTTGGGTTCGAGAGGCGCAGCAGGGAACATTCACTTTTCCTTCCGATGGACCAGTTGTCTCTCTTCTTTGGTGACTTGATAATTCTCTTTTCCTCACCTTCCTGTTGCTATATTCATTTTTAAACTGATTTGTAAGTTCATTTACTAAGATTATTTTTCAGGCAGACAAGCATTTTTGCAAGTGATGATTTTTTCTTACTAAATATTAATATTTTTTGTTTATTTTTCTTGTCTTATTATATTGGCTAGAGTTTTTAAGTTCAATGTTAAATAACAATGATGGTAGGCATAATCATCTTATTCCTGGATTCCTGGTTTTGATAGAATTATATTTTTTTTAAGATTTATCCATTTATTTGAAAGGCAGAATTACAGAGACACAGAGGCAGAGAGAGAGAGAGAGAGAGAGAGAGAGAGAGGTCTTCCATCCGCTGGTTCACTCCCCAGGTGGCCACAATGGCTGGAGCTGAGCTGATCTGAAGCCAGGAGCCAGGAGCTTCTTCCAGGTCTCCCACGTGGGTGCAGGGGCCCAAGGACTTGGGCCATCTTCTACTGCTTTCCCAGGCCACAGCAGAGAGCTGGATCAGAAGTGGAGCAGCCGGGACTCGAACCGGCGCCCATATGGGATGCTGGTGCTTCAGGCAGAGGATTAACCTCCTGCGCCACAGCGCTGGTCCCATTGCCTACTTTTGAATAACTGAATTTGGCTTGTAGCTTTATTTTTAGGGCTATTTTGGCCAGGTTTTAACATCAATTTATGTTAAATAACTTAGTGAAGCTACCCAAGAAATGTGTGTCGTTTCGGTCGGGAAGGTTGAAGAAGGCTTGGTAGAGCCTGCGTCTCACATTGCCTATGTCTGGCCGGAAACACTTGGCTAATTTCAATTTCCCCCACGGATATTAACATATTTGACTTTGATTTTGCTAATCTATGTTTTCCTGGAAAACGACCTCCCGTTTAGAGGCGCTCAGTGTGGGTGCAGCAGGGAGGAGGTGGCATGGGTGACGGAAGATTATTCCGGAAGTGCTGTTGACTCGGGGCTCCAGGGGCAGGTGCGGGAGCTGGGGAGTGACAGGAAAGGCGCGGTGTCCTGGATGTGGGGGCAGAGCTCTCAGCACCCGGCGGTGTGGGGCTGGCTCTTCAGAGGCGCCGGTCTCTGGTGCGGGATCCCAGCGAGCCTGGCGCAGAAGTGCCCTGACACCCACTGGCTACACCCGGCTGGGAGACCCCGGGGCAGCCTTGGGGTTGTCGTGCACAGCAAGTCCGCAAGGCGGGCGCTCCACTCCGGGAATAAGCACCCTTTTCTCACTGAAGTTCACTGCAATTGTATTTCCAGTGTTCCTGTTTTTCCTGGTTCAGTCTTGCTGTAGACTTCTCTTTTAATTTCTCTTTCAAGGAATCAGTTATCGTATTTTGTCAACTGGTTCTCTTACAAAATACTCTACCCTGTTAATTTTTGTTGTATTGTTCATTCCCGCAGGGGTGTGCTGTTCCCTTTCCGGCTTCTGAAGTGGTATGAATTTGCCTCTGAACCTGGCTGTGGTGGTGTCCGTAGGTTGTGAGGCACAGCGCTCTGGCTGCCTGCGAGTCTGAAACCACAGGTGTGGCGGTGATCTGGGAGTGCGGGACACCATGTGCAGAGGGGTACCTTAGAAACGTCACAGCTTGGGGCTGGCGCTGTGGCGAAGTGGTTAATCCTCCGCCTGCAGTGCCGGCATCCCATATGGGCGCTGGTGCGAGACCCGGCTGCTCTACTTCCAATCCAGCTCCCTGCTATGGCCTGGGAAAGCAGTAGAAGATGGCCCAAGTCCTTGGGCCCCTGCACCCACATGGGAGACCCGGAAGAAGCTCCTGGCTCCTGGCTTCAGATCGGCGCAGCTGCAGCTGTTGTGGCCAACTAGGGAGTGAACCAGCGGATGGAAGACCTCCCCCCCCCCCCTTCTCTCCTTCTCTCTCTGTGTAACTCTGACTCTCAAATAAATAAATAAATCTTTAAAAAAAGGAGCAGTTTTTACTTTAACATCGCACAGACTCTGGCTGGGACACGAGGAGCGGTCCTATTTTGCTGGATTCCAGTTCCATTTGTATTTGTCGCGTTCATGACTTGGAGCTCCCACGCTCTTCTTCCCCAGCTGGGCCGTGAGAGATGAACTAGGAAACCGCCTGGCCTTACTCTCCGCCGTTTCTCCACGTTAGCGGCATCTTTTTCGGCACCTGGAGGTGAAGAGCCTCATCTCTTCCCTGCTGACGGCTTCGCCAACACCAGGCGAGTCCTTCCCTCCTCACTTCCCGATTCTTCCATGTGGCATATTGATAAAAGATACATTTTCTACTTTGGTTTCTCCAGTGTTACTTCTGCATATCCCTTAATTTTAATCTTTAATTCAGGGGCCAGCGCTGTGGTGTAGTGTGTTAATGTAGTGTGTTAAACCTCCACCTGCAGCACCAGCATCCCATATGGGTGCCGGTTTGAGTCCCGGCTGCTCCACTTCCAATCCAGCTCCCTGCTGATGGCCTGGGAAAGCAGTGGAAGATGGCCCCAGTGCTTGGGCCCCTGACACCTGTGTGGGAGACCTGCATGAAGCTCTTGGCTTTGGCCTGGCCCAGCTCTGGCCTTTGGGGAGTGAACCAGCAGATGGAAGATCTCTCGATCTCTCTCTCTCTCTCTCTCTCTGTATGCCCCTTGCTCTGTAACTCTGGTTTTAAAAAAAAAATACTTTTTTATTTTTAATAAAGAAACGGCAGCAAAGGCAGATTGTTGGCAGGTGGTGAGTGGGCTGCGAGAAGATTTCTGGAGGAAGTGCCAGCCCCACCGAGACCCGGCTATGGTGCCGCAGGCTGCAGCCAGACAGGGAGCGGGGTGGTGCAGGCGGGGCAGGCTCACCGTGCTGTGTCTGGGAGGCGAGAAGGAGCAGACAGCGCTGGCTGGGGCATGGGGTTTGACCAGGGCAGTGGTGGCACGTGACGGGGAAGGAGGGAGTCCGGGGCAGGGTCAGCCAGGAGCCGCAGACACGAGGGAGCCCCGAGGGTTGGGAGTGGACAAGGGACAGGGCTCCGTTTCCATCTTGGCAATCTTACCACGGGCAAGAGGTTAGAGAGCCTGGCCAAGGTTCCCGCCATCCAGAGGGGCGATGGTGGCGGCAGTCAGGATGGAAGGAGAGGGAAGATTCCGGGGCACAGTGGCCGTGACTCCTCCGGCTGAGCTCTCGCTGAGCGCCGTCCCCTTGGTGGCTGGACTGTCTCCACACCAGCTGCCCTCGGCCCCACTGCTCCCTTGCCACGAGCACTGTGAGCTGGCCACAGCCCACGGTCCACGCTCCGCCTCTCTGGCTGTTTCAGCCACGTCCAGCCAGTCACAAGGTCACCCTCTCCCTTCTTCACTGGCTGCACTGGCCACTCCTCCCCGCTGCTGTCTCCTCTGTCCGCCCGCTGGAACGCCCTGCTGCCCCACTCCCCGGTGAGCTCGCCAGGAGTCCGCACGCCGCTGGCTGTGCAGGGTCTGCCCCGGCTTGCTCAGTCTCTCTGACTCCAGGATTGACACGTAGCGCTGTCGTCTGCTCTTGGCCACAGCACAGCACAAGCCCAACTCCTGTGCCCCCCGCCCTGAGCTCGCCGCCTGTTGGTCTCGGACGACAGTCCTGACTTCTCTGTCCCTGGCATCCTGCATCCAACCTGAAACCCTGGGGGCTCCACGTTCAAGACCCATCCCGATCCGGTCACCTCCCCGTGCACGCCAGCGTCGTTCTGCGTAGGATCTTAGCCACAGCCTCCCAACTCGCCTCTCTGCTCCTGTCCCCTCCTAAAGGATTTTCTTGACACAGCGGCCAGGAGGATCCTCACAAAACACTAGTCAGGGGTGTCAAACCTCTGCTCAGACCTCCAGTGGCCGAAGTCACCACGGGGACCCTCAGGAGCCCGGCCAGCCTCTGCTCCCTCCCCCTGCCCGCTCCTCCACTGAGCTGGGGGCTCTTTCCACGGGCAGCCACGGGGTGGGGGTGGGGGGCTGTTGTTCTGCACGCACGCCAGGCCCCCTGCAGCCCCCTGCTGCACAGCTCACCCCACGCCCGGCTGATGCAAGCCTTTTGGTCGAAAGTCACCCACCCTGTCTACCCTCCGTAAGCCTGCAACAGCCCCCTCCCGCTCCTGCTCTCGAGGGCCCTGTCACTCCAACGGTCCATTGCGTGTGCCTGCGGTCTACGGCACCCATCTTCCTCGGTCTACGGCACCCGTCTTCCTCGGTCTACGGCACCCGTCTTCCTCGGTCAAATGTGAGGCAGAGGGACTTCTTCACGTTGCTCTGCTCACCCAGTTCTCCTAAGCGGCTACGTAACTAACGGGTGCTCCGTGAAGACTGTTGAACAAACCACTGGGTAGAAGTTTATTTTCAAAAAGTGCACTAGGAGGGCATGTTTTTGAGACCCTGATATCTAAAAGTGCCTTCTTTTGCTATCAGGATGAAACCTATTTTGGTTGAGTCTACAATTATTCAGACTTTCCCTTTAAAAATCTGCTGATGGGGCTTGTGCTGTGGCTAGTAGGTTAAGCCTCTGCCTGTGGCACTGGCTTGAGTCCCGGCTGCTCCTCTTCTGATCCAGCTCCCTGCTATGAGCTGGGAAAGCAGTAGAAGATGGCCCAAGTCCTTGGGCCCCTGCACCCATGTGGGAGACCCGGAAGAAGCTCCTGGCTCCTGGCTTCAGCCTGGCCCAGCTCTGGCTGTTGCGGCCATCTGGGGAGTGAGTCAGTGGATGGAAGACCACCCCCCCCCCCCATCTGTAACTCTGCCTCTCAAATACATAAGCAAATCTTCAAACAATAAAAATCTGCGGGTGATATTTCATCGTCTTGCGCTCTGTTGCGGCAGGGAAATACGGGTCCAGACTGACTGTTATTCCTCGAGGAACAGCCTGCTTCCTCCTGGAAGACGTTGCGGATTTTTCCAGGTCTTTGTGGGAGATTCCTGCTGGAGTGCGTTCAGGTGTGTGTCTCCACCACTGACTGCAGAGAACAGCTATCCAGCTTCTGACTGAAGCGCAGGCTTGCCAGGCAGCGAAGTCGTCTTCTGCTACGTCCGTGTGATTATTTCTGAGCTGCCTGCTCCAACTTGCTCGTGACTTATCCAGAGGTTGGCTCTCTGCTTTCTGCCTTCGTATTGCTATTTTATTTTATAATTTCTTGGCTCTGTTCTTTTTTGTGTGTCCTTAACAGAAATTTTTATTGCATTTATTTGAAAGGCAGGAGAGAGAGAGAGAGAGAGAGAGAGAGAGAGAGAGATTATTCCACTGTTTCCCTCCCAAACGCCCACAAGGCCAGGATGAAGCCAGGACCTGGGAACTCAACTCCACGTCTGTGGCAGGAACCCGAGAACTTCACCCACCACCTGCTGCCCCCCAGGCTGTGCGTTAGGAGGAGGCTGGAGTTGGGACAGAGCCGCAACTCGAACCCAGGTTCCCAGCATCTTAACCACTGCCCCAAATGCCAGACCCCAGGGCCCAGGAAGAACCTGGACCTCAGTCCTCTTAGCAGCACTGCGGTTGCCTTCCCAACAATGCACAGAGGTTGTTTGACAGTCATGGCCACTCCCCCTCCCCCCACCCCCAGTAAGCCAAGTCATGGCCACCCCCCCACCCCCACCCCCAGTAAGCCAAGTCATGGCCACTCCCCCTCCCCCCACCCCCAGTAAACCAAGTCATGGCCACTCCCCCTCCCCCCACCCCTAGTAAGCCAAGTCATGGCCACTCCCCCTCCCCCCACCCCTAGTAAGCCAAGTCATGGCCACTCCCCCTCCCCCCACCCCTAGTAAGCCAAGTCATGGCCACTCCCCCTCCCCCCACCCCTAGTAAGCCAAGTCATGGCCAGCCCCCCACCCCCACCCCTAGTAAGCCAAGTCATGGCCACTCCCCCCTCCCCCCACCCCCAGTAAGCCAAGTCATGGCCATTCTCCCCCCATCCCCTAGTAAGCCAAGTCATGGCCACTCCCCCTACCCCCACCCCAGTAAGCCAAGTCATGGCCACTCCCCCTCCCCCCACCCCCAGTAAGCCAAGTCATGGCCACTCCCCCTCCCCCCACCCCAGTAAGCCAATCCAGGAGGTTTCCTTGGGGCTGGACATGAACAAGGCAGCTGGACAGTCCAGCAGTCGGGGGAAGGCAGAGAGAGGAGCCATTCTGAGGACGGAGCTGACTCCCCGAGCAGACCCCGGCTGGCCCCTCGATGACATCATCAGGGCGCTGACAGCCCCTCCTCAGGTGCATACGTCTGTCCATCTTGCCCTGTGACAAAACAAGATGCGTTTCCCCATTCAAACCTCTCTGAGCTGGGTTTTCTGCTACTTGTGTCCAAAACCGTCTGTATCAGCCAGAGTCCAATCAGACAAGAGAGAACATTCTAGATCTTTCAACCTGAGAGAATTTCACACCTGGCACCGAAGACACCAGCAATAGCGCCACCGAGAGGCCAACAAGGGCAAAGTGAGGCAGCCCAGAAACCAGAACCCAGACAGCTGCTGTTACCTTATGCCTGGTGGGTCCTCGGAGTGCACGGTGCAGGCCTGCCCACGGGCGGCTGGATCCCAGTCTGGAGCTGCCCGGTGTGGCTGGTGCCTTGCGGGGAGGAGCTGCCTGGTGGCTGCACGAGGTACTTGGGTGGAGGAGAAACACTGTGGCTCCCTTCCCTCCTCACTCGTTTCCCGCGGCGTCTCCCGTGGAGCCAGGAGACTGTGTTCAGCTTGAAGGCGTCCAGCGGAGAACTCAGGACAGCAGGGAGGGGCGGGCGGCCACGCAGGCAGCCAGCCCAGCACCGGGAGCTGCGCCATCGACGTGGCTGGCTTTGAGTGAGTGAGTCCTGTCTCTGAGTTGTAACATAAAGATTTAACCTGGGATTGGACCCTTGTCGTCCAGGGCCAGTTCTCTCCTCCGTCCTCCTGGTCACGGCCTCCTGCTGGCTTTGCGGCCTCCTGTTCTGTCTTCTTCCTGGGATTTTCTTCTGGGCCTTGGGATGGGAGACGCGGATTTCCTCTCTCCTTTCTGGATTCCTTTTTTGTCCGTTTCTTCCGTGAATCTGGTGACTTTTCTCTTTGCCCAACTTTGGTTAAGGTGCGATCCAGTCATGGTCGGCGGGGAGGGGTGGGCTGGGTGCAGGCGGAGTCGGGGTGGCCTGAGCGGCGGCCGAGGCAGAGCCCCCGCGGCAGGCACTTCACTCCAGCTCCCCAAATACGCTGCATCTCCCCAAGCTTCCCCACTCCCAACTACTCCGCTGGGTGACGCCTGCTGGGGGTGACGCCTGCTGGGGGTAACGCCTGCTGGGGGGGGTGACGCCTGCTCGGGGGGGGGTGACGCCTGCTGGGGGTGATGCCTGTTTGGGGGTGACGCCTGCTTGGGGGGGGTGACGCCTGCTCGGGGGTGACGCCTGTTTGGGGGTGACGCCTGCTTGGGGGGGGTGACGCCTGCTCGGGGGGGGGGGTGACGCCTGCTCGGGGGGGGGGGTGACGCCTGCTGGGGGTGATGCCTGCTGGGGGGGGTGACGCCTGCTGGGGGTGACGCCTGCTGGAGGGTGACGCCTGCTGGGGGTGACGCCTGCTCGGGGTGACGCCTGCTCGGGGTGATGCCTGCTCGGGGGGGGGTGACGCCTGCTTGGGGGTGATGCCTGCTGGGGGGTGACGCCTGCTGGGGGGTGACGCCTGCTCGGGGGGGGGTGACGCCTGCCTGGGGGGTGACGCCTGCTCGGGGGGGGTGACGCCTGCCTGGGGGTGACGCCTGCTCGGGGGTGACACCTGTTTGGGGGTGACACCTGCTGGGGGGTGACGCCTGCTCGGGGGGGGGTGACACCTGCTCGGGGTGACGCCTGCTGGGGGGTGACGCCTGCTGGGGGGGGGTGACGCCTGCTGGGGGTGACGCCTGCTGGGGGGGGTGACACCTGCTCGGGGGGGGTGACGCCTGCTGGGGGGGGGTGACACCTGCTCGGGGGGGGTGACGCCTGCTGGGGGGTGACGCCTGTTTGGGGGGTGACGCCTGCCCAGAGCTTGCCTTGAGGGCGCTGAGCATTTCTGCCCTCCCCCTCCTCCCCACTCCCTTCCTCTTGCCTCTGAGTTCAGAGATGTTTTTATTTTAAAGATTCATTTATTTGAAAGTCAGAGGTACAGAGAGAGAGGGAGAGAGACAGAGAGAGGTCTTCCATCCGCCGGTTCACTCCCTAGATGACTGCCATAGCCAGGGCTGGACCAGGCTGAAGCCAGGAGCCAGGAGCTCCACAGGTGTCAGGGGCCCAAGTACTTGGTCCGTCCTCTGCTGCTTTCCCAGGATATCAGCAGGGAGCTGGATGGGAAGTGGAGCAGCCGGGACTTGAACCTGCGCACCAGTGTCGGTGTCGCAGGCAGCGGCTTTACCTGCTGGCCACAACGCCGGCCCCCAGAGACATTTTTAAGAAGACAGAGGTGGCTGCTTTTTGAACCTGGTCATCACACTGACACTGGAAGAATTATGACCTCGGCTCTCCTCCCTCCCCCGATTTGTTTTCTTCCTAACCCAGTGCTGTCCGCACAGGCCTTAGAGAAGGGAGCGATAGAGCATGGCACAGATTTGCTGCAGAGGGAGCGCCGGGCAGGCCCGGCCACACAGGCCGCCCGCACCAGCCAGGCCCGGCGCCCACCACACATTCTTGCTCAGCTGCCACTTCCCGCCACCAACATGCCATTTCTGCAAGCCAGCCTGGCCCCGGTTCCACCTTCCCCTCTTCGTCCTCGGGAGGAAACCAGGCCATGCAGAGTGGTCCACACCGGACACGACGCCCCCTCCACGGTGCTATCCCTGTTGCCCGGGTCTCCCCAGCCACCCCTGACAGGCCCTGCCACTTCCCTGCAGGATGCTAAATGGCTCCCAGGCCCGGTGCACCCACCCCCAGGACGAGCTGCCCTCCCTGCCTCCCCGCCCCCGCCCGCGGGGCACAGACTGTAACAAAGTCTTATTGCCTGTCTCGGGAAATCATTTCCTGTCTGTCCCCGGTTCCACCTCTCTGGGGCTCCCCGGCACCGGGCCGCACGTGTGCCAGGCAGCTGGCTGGCTTCATTATTTTTACGCCAACACGGTTTAAACATCGCCGCCGCCTCCTCGTGTCTGCCGAGGGGCGCCTGCCACATTACCCTGACATGCTGATGTCATTAGTGTCGGCGCACACTCGCTCCGGCTAATGAGGCGGCAGAAAGAAAATTAAGGGGCGACACACAGAGGCGCATTGCTTTGTATGTAGATGGAGAGATACAGCAAAAGCAAGGAGGACGGGCGCGCTCTTGATGGCGCCTGGCCTCGCGCCCCACGCCCTCCGGGGACACGGAGACGCACAGCTCCGTGAAGCCTGCTCCGCCCAGGGCTCTCTCACTGAGGCCTCCGTGCACTGGGGCGCATTTGTGAGGTCGCTTAACCTAATTCTGGAATTCGGTAAAAAGAACACGCAGAACTCGAGGTTCTTATTTCCAGAATTGCAGGTGCCCACCAGGCGAGGCAAGACCCAGGCTGTGTAGGTACTTCTAGAATCTGCCACTTTATGTATTTATTTATTTATTTGAGAGGCAGAGTTACAGGCAGAGAGGGAGACACACACACACACACACACACACAGAGAGAGAAAGAGAGAGAGAGAGAGAGGTCTTCCATCCACCGGTTCACTCTCCAGATGGCCGCAATGGCCGGAGCTGTGCCAATCTGAAGCCAGGAGCCAGGAGCTTCTTCCTGGTCTCCCATGCAGGTGCAGGGGCCCAAGCACTTGGGCCATCCTCCACTGCCTTCCCAGGACATAGCAGAGAGCTGGATAGGAAGAGGAGCATCCGGGACTCGAACCGGCACCCATATGGGATGCTCGTGCCGCAGGCGGAGGCCTAGCCCAGAACGCCTCAAGAATCTGTCACTCTCGCCATCAGCCTCCGCCCTGCCCTGTGCAAGCTCTCCGTGTCTCTCACTGATGGCCGGTGCTTGTCCATCTGCACCTGCCCAGGGCGTTGCCTTCACTCCAAACGCCACTGTGCCTGGGTCGCCTCTGCTGCACACAATGTCACGAGTCTCACTGTTCTCAGGCCAAGGCCCAGCCCCGAGCAGGGCCCACACCTGCACAGTCTCAGGTCTCCCTCGTCTCCTTCCTCTCCAGCTCCCGGGTCACCTCGCTGCGGGCGCACAGAGCGGCTTCTGCCCTGCCCCAGGACGGGGGCTCGAGCTCTGCTTCCGTTTGGGATGTTTGTCCCCTCTTCCTAGGTGAGTCCTCTGCCTTCAGATCTGGGCTTGCCGACCCCGTTTTGCCTGGGGGGTGCTCAGGCCTGATCAGCACTTGTCAGGTGAGATGGGCCTTGGATTGGCAGCACTTGTCACCATGGCAACATCACACAGGATGACGGAACCTCGTCATAAGGCCAGTGCCCAGCACAGAGGGTCCCACGAGACAGCTGGGGCCATGGCTGATCCAGGGGAAGTGTGGTGCTGACGTCCGGTCCACGGGTAACAGAAGCGTCTTTGGGAACACAGTAGGGTGGGGGCAGGGAGCTGGAGCTCGCTGGCCACGTGTGTTGGATGCAAACGAGCAGTGCTCGTGGGAGGGCTCAGGTGGCACTGAGGGACGGGTCAGCGGCTCCCATGCAGGAGGGCAGTGGTTTGAGTCTGGGACGCGAGGGCCAGTCCTGGCACCACCTACTTCTGCCCCGTCCCAGCCTGGAGAGGCGCTGGACTGCATGCCTTTTCCAGGCTCTTTGGGGCTCCAGCAGTCTCTTCGGTGGTCGAACCAGAAGTGACTTCAAGTTCGGCCCATCTTCCCGTGTTCCTCTGCACGCTGGCCCCAGGCCCGCCTGCCACCTTCCAGAGTGCAGGCCTGGCTGCAGCCGGCCCCTGCTCTCGCGTCCCTGTCTCTGCCTTGGGTGCTGGCCAGCAGCCAGCGGGGCAGGACAGCCTGGCCTGGTGGACGTGCTGGCTCCCCAGGCTGTGGCACCAACGCTGATTGTCAGGGCCGAGCACCACACGGGGCTCCCATGGCTGCTCGGGGCATCCACGTGCCACGCCACTGGCACCTTTGTCCCAGCCTGGGAATTTTGTGATTTATATGTCACAAGCTCACCCGGAAACCTCTGTGTGATTCGTAGCTCCACAGGTGTCTCTCTGCAGCCATCTGGAAGGTGGTTGCCGCCCACATCAGGTGGGCTCGGTGACTTTCCTGGCGGCTCTGTGCTGGGCATCCTTGTGGGCTGACTGAGGGTCTGCTGCGGGCTCCGCTGGGCTGCTGAGCCCAGGTGGGTCTCCCCTTCCCTGGGGGACCTCGCAGGGGCCCGGGTGGAGGGAGACTCCGATTCCGGATTTGCAGGGTTTGCTCTGGTCGTCCTAGGACCAACTAGAACGTCACAGGCACTTGTGTCGGCTTAAAGGATTCTCAGCGTGGTGGACGCAGCCTGGTGGCTGCACCTGCTCCTGGCCAGGTACTGAAGTGCCCCCTAGAGGTGCAGGGATCTCAGGGCCGAGAGGTCAGCGCCTTCTGCCCAGAGTTCAAGGCAGGCCTGGTGCCCGGAGTTGTGGCCATTGCTTTCACTGGCTCTGCACCTGCTAACGGAAGGCTGAGAGGCCGGCGCGTGCTGTGTCCAGGGGAGGCAATGGTGAGCAATGCTTTCTGGGGGAGAGCCTCAAGGTGCTGCTTGTCTCAAGGCCACTGCAATTCTTCCCACAACAGCACAGGATTGCTGGAGAGCCACCGTCACTCACAGGAAAGCACTTTCCATGGTTTCTTGCCCTGCTCGACACACTGCCCACCGCTAAGCTGAACAGGGGATGAGCCACCCTGCCAACTGCACCCTATTTCTGTGGGGCTGACACAGGATGGGGGGCTTCAGGAGAGGGCCCTGGAGGACCACAGAGGAAGCACTGTGCCTTGTCCTGTGACGCCAGGCCGAGGGAGGGTGACACCTGCAGCCCCGATGACACGGCAGGTGTTGGGGGTCTTGTCCCCAACATCCCTCACACGGAAATGATTTCAAGGCAAACAAAGCCTACTTCTGATCACTCTCGAACTATATCGACTCCTTTTCTTCTTCAAAAGAAATGGCCCCAAGTATTTCCCACTGATGACCTATCAGGTAAAGCCCGATTCTCTCTCTCTCTCTCCCTCTCTCTCTCTCTCTTTCTCCCTCAAGATGTATATATTTATTTGAAAGGCAGAGTTACAGAGAGAGACAGAGAGAGAGAAAGAGATCTGCTGGTTCACTCTCCAAATGGCCGCAATGGCCAGGGCTAGGCCAGGCTGAAGCCAGGAGCCAGGAGTGTCTTCCGGGTCTCCCATGTGGGTGGCAGGGGCCTGAGCACTTGGCTGTCTTCTGCTGCCATCCCACGCACCTTGGCAGGGAGCTGCATTGGAAGCAGAGCGGCTGGGACCCGATGCTGGTGTTGGCATTGCAGGTGGCGGCTTTACCCGCTGTGCCACGTGCTCGCCCCGAGGGAGCGTCTTCATTCTTTATGGAGTCCCACAGGACGAGGGAATTAGTGCAGACTCGGCAGGCAGAGCCGGAAGGGCACTGGGCGGTCCTGGTCTCCACGTCACAGGTGGATGAGCTAAGCCCGCTGACGGTGGGAAAGGGGAAACCCTCAGTGGGGAGTGTAGAAGGTGGGTGGCACAGGTGTTCCAACACCTGCACTGCCGTCTCCGGAGTCCGCCGTGCTGAGACCACAGCGATCTGAGACGGGGCGTGGTCGTCGTGTTTGGCGGGGGGGGGGGGGCTCTGGGCCGCTGTCTCGGCGGGCTTCCGACCCCCTCCTCGCCTTTCGTGGACACAGTGTCTTACTCCGGACACATCTCTAATGCCAAGTGCAGGTGACAGCGAGGTGTGGCGCTCACCACTTCACTCCCTGGGAGGCTGTCCTTGGACAACAGCTTCTCAGCTCCCTGTTCCAAACTTACCTGCCCAACTCTGTGTCTTGCACGTGGCTGGAGAGTCGCAAGCGATGGGGCCAAGCTTTGCTTAGACCCAGAGTTTCAGCGAAGTCTTTCTGGGAAGCGCAAGCCGGTGTTCCCATCGCTAGTGGGGGAGCTGTTCGTTCCCGTTCAGCCTTTGAGGAGCATCTTTATTCTACACGATTATCTCTGCAGGTAGAACTGACGGGTGTGCACACGGACGGGCTGCTCAGAACCAGGTCTGCACACCGGGACCCCGCGCGCGCTGTCACCTGGCTGAAACCCGGGTAGAAGGAGACCCCGCTTGCCTGGCGCATTTCACAGCGGCGCACTGAGGGCTGCGGAGAGCAATCTGTCGACGCGCACGGGGCTGTCATTAATAAGGTGGATGCTCAGATTGGGTAATTTCATTTTAGATCAACTGCCAGATGCGACAAGAGACTGATTTCTCTCGCTCTGAAAATTACACCAAGAGATATGCTGCCAAGACTCTGAGCCGCGCCAGGCGTCCTGTCCGGGAGTCCTAGCTCGCTGGCGCGCACCCCTACCTAATCCCTCGTGCCTCTGGCCAGGGAGCCTCGAAGCCCTTGACCTTCAGAGCGGGGAGGGAAGGGGACTACGGCCCAGAACCGACCTGGGATCCTGTTAGAAGCACAGGTTCTTTCACCCCAGAGTCTGCATTTGAACCAGTCCCACTACAGCGCCAGGGCGCATGCCAGCCTGGCGGGGCGCGCCTTACCTTGGGGAAGGCGTCGGGCCACACGGTCGGCGAGCCGTGGTTGAGTAGCGCCTGCACTGTGCGCTGCGCCGCGGCCTGGGGCGCGCAGGCGGCCGTCTGCAGCGCGCGCGCCAGCGGCGAGGCCCCGCCGTAGTCGAGCGCGCCCGCGTCGGCGCCGTGCTGCAGCAGGAGGCTCGCCAGGTCGGGGCGCGCGTGGCCGCAGGCCTTGTGCAGCGGGCTGCGCTCGTCCTCGTCGCGCGCGTCCGCCGCCGCGCCGCGCCCCAGCAGCAGCGCGCATAGGCGCAGGCCGCGTGCCTGCTCCTCGGGCCGCCACGCCGCGCCGCAAGCCGCGCTCAGCGCCGTCTCGCCGCGGCCGTTCCTCGCGTCCACGCGCGCCCCGCGGCCCAGGTAGAGGCGCGCGTGCTCGTCCAGGCCGCGCTGCGCCGCCACGTGCAGCGGCGTGTCCCGGGCCGCGCCACCCGCGCGCTGCACCGAGGCTCCGTGCTCCAGCAGCAACCGCGCGCACCTGCGGGGAGGCCAGGGCGGGTCACCGGGGCGGCAGGGGCGCGGCGTCCACACTCTGCCGCCCCCCCCCCGCCCCTCCAGGGTCCGGGTTTACGAGGGTGAGCTGGTGCAGCAGAATACGAAGGGTGGCCCCGAGAAAGAGGGGGAGAGTTGGGGTCCCCCGTGCCACGACCGGTCTCGGGGGACGGAAGGAGCAGTGATGGCGAGCACTGAGGGTCCCAGCCCACATGGGTCACGATTGGAACTGCCTAGTGCGCTTGGGGAGGTAACCAGCGAGGTTCTGGTGACTGCCCCGTGTGGTGCTTCCATGGAGCTGATGGCCAGTCCAGACCTCGGGGGCCTGGACAGGCGCTAATCTGGCCCCCGAGGAGCAGGCCCTGGCGGGGATGTGAGGCCAGCCTGGACTGGAGGGCAGCGACTCCTTGCACAACAGGGTCCCCAGACAGGTGCTGGCAGCATGTGGTGGGACCTCGCCCAAGCGCCCGCCTCCTTTCCTTCCTACTAGACTCCCCTTCAACCGATGTGGGGTCCCCAGGTGGTCCCCAGGTGGTCCCCAGGGGCTTCTTGACCCCCCCGGAAGACTGCTCACTCCTCCGGATGTGGGTGTCCCATGCAGCATCCAGGTTGACCAGCTGTCCCAGAGTGCTCTGCCCCAGGCACTGAGACCTCTGCCTCCCTTGGGAGCACACCCCTCCCCCCCAGCTCTGATGGTGGTGGCTGCTGGCTGGCAGTCCCACAAGGCCTTGATGGGACCCTCAGTCTGTGCCCCTTAAAGTGGGGGCAGGGGACAGAGACACAGACCCTCATCCATTCTGAAGACTCCCTTGTCGTCACACACTCTGAAAAACACCTGCTGTTGTCATCTCCCGGACACTGCCATCCGCAGGGTGGCTCCAGCCTTGGGGTCTGTGGCTCCAGCACACGGACTTCAGAGCCCAGCCCCAGCCCCTCAGGCACACGCCTGTGAGTGCCGCCTGTCCTCTGTGCTCCCCTGGGACGCCGCCCTCCACCCTGGCTCAGCTCCGACTGGTTTCCCTCCCTGTCCCCACAGCACTGCGCTCACTCTCTCGCCCTCTGCTCCCTTGAACCCAGGGCGAGATGGCCACTGCCTGCTCCCAGTGGCCGGACCTCCCAGCCTGGGATGCTGGGCCCTGCTGCAGGTTGGCCTCGCTCCCAGCTGGGCGTGGACGATGGAGGCCAGCTTCTCACCCCCTGCTCTTCTGTGGCTCCAAATGCTGACCGCCGTCCTCCGGCTCTCCCTCTTCCTCGTGCACAGTAATGGCTGTCCAGGAATCCCGGCCTCGAGCACAACTCGGTTTCAGCAGCCGCGGACCTGTGCCGCTGCTCGGCTGCCCCGCCTGCTCTGCGCTAAGAACGCCGTCCTGGCCCCTGCCCCATCGGTCTCCCCCACCCCCGGCGCCCAGGAGGGGCCTCGCTCTGTGGTCACATGTTCTCCCCACCCTCGGCCACTTGTCACTCAGCCCTGTGGGAGCCGTCTCTTAATAAGCACTCGAACGACGTCCTTCCTCCACTGCCACTGTCACGGTCTTTTGTGGAGACCAACTCGCTGCTTGCAGGAATGTTCCCAAGTCTGCTCGTTTGTCCCTGGCCCGACCCAGCAGGCTGCGCAGCCCAGAGCAAACCTCTCCCGTGATGCTGCGTGGTCCAGCAGCTCTCGGCATCTTGCTCTCGGCCATCACAGGCTGATAATCTCCCCTCATCTCTTGTTTTGTTTTATTTATTTTTAAAGATTTATTTATTTGAAAGGCAGAGTTACAGAGAGGCAGAGAGAGAGAGAGAGAGAGGTCTTCTATCCACTGGTTCACTCCCCAAATGGCTGCAATGGCTGGAGCTGTGCCCATCTGAAGCCAGGAGCCAGGAGCTGCTTCCTGGTCTCCCACGTGGGTGCAGGGGTCCAAGCAGTTAGGCCATCATCTGCTGCTTTTCCAGGCCATAGCAGAGGGCTGGATCGGAAGTGGAGCAGCCAGGACTCAAACGAATGCCCCTATGGGATGCCCCGCTGGGCTCTACCCTCTGAGCCTCCATCCTGCTTGGTTCTCACCGCATGCCCCCTGCTGCGTGCCCCCCTCCCCCGCCCCATGTCTGCATGTGGGCTCCTTCTGCCCCCGTGACGGCCCCACACTCCTGCCCTCCTGTCTCGTGGCCGCCTTCCCAGCACTACCTGGCGGAGGGCGGAGCTCTGTACTGCCACCAGCCTCCAGCGTTTGTCACCCTGCATTTCAAGCCTGGGCTGGCACCTTGACTCCTGTTTCAGATCTGGGCTCCTTGCCAGGAGAAACGGGGCTTTGTTGCTGTCCAATCTGGTGCCTGGGGCAGTGCCCGGCCCGCTGCTGGGATCCCCTCGCGGCGTGTTAACGTGAGCTTTTCCTTGCTCTACGTCTCTCAGCGTTTCCCCCCACGCCACTGTCGGGGTCCTGTTATTTGCTTACCCGGGGCTCGGCACCGGATCATCCACTGCCAGCTGTGGGCTCTCGGCATCTTACATTCCCCTTTTGTGCTTCTAATGGGCTAAGCCTTGGCGGTTTCTTAGAGTGGGCAGTGGCTGAAGCTACAGAACCGCAGGAATGGGAAGGAAACGCACACCTGCCGGCGGGGGCAGGCGTGTGCTGGCACACACAGGCCGCGGTTACAAGGTCAGGAGTGGCGGCCTGGCCAATGTCTCGGAAGGACCTCTGCAGTGGGTATGTGAGGGTGCATAACGGGTACAGGCCTGTCTTTCAAAATACAGGGGCTGGCGCTGTGGCACAGTAGGTAAAGTTGCCATCTGTGGCACTGGCATCCCACATGGGCGCTGGTTTGTGTCCCCACTGCCTCTCTTCTGATCCAGCTCCCTGCTAATGGCCTGGGAAAGCAGTGGAGGATGACCCAAGTGCTTGGGCCCCTGCACCCATGTGGGAGACCTGGAAGAAGCTCCTGGCTCCCGGCTTCAGCCTGGCCCAGCCCTGGCCCTTGCAGCCACCTGAGGAGTGAATCAGTGGGTGGAAGATAACGCTCTTTCTTTCAAATAAATAAATCTTATTTTTTAAAATAAAAACACCAATACATATGCAGGATCTTCACAAAATTCCTGGAAAATGAGTATCATGAAAAAGAAAAACAAAACTATGCCTGGATTTCAAAATGTTTTTTCCCCAAAATCAACCGATCTCTGAATTTCGTTTTGCACCGACTTGTGCGTCCCCTGGCGTCCGGGCGGCCGAGGGAAGGGCAGTGAGTTTGTCTCAGGGTCAGAGTGCCGTGATTTCCTTTTCATCGGCCTGCATTTCCAAATTTTCCAACATACTTTGGAGGAAGAGTTTGACGAGAGAACAACAGAAGTGAATAACCACAACGCCATGCCCCACCCACGGCAGCAGCCGCCCGCGGATTCCAAGAACATTAGCGTGGGGAAGGCGTCCAGCCTGGAGGTGGAGCGGCCTGGGTCCCCGCCCGGACCACCAGGGCTGGCTCCTGGCTCCGCTGCTGACTCCAGCTTCCTGCGGTGCGGACCCTGAGCGGCCGTGGTGACACCAGGAGCTGGGCTCCTGCTGCCCTCTTGGACCTGGACAGAGTCTCCGGCCCCTGCTCTGGTCTGGGTTTGCAGGCACCTCCCTGGGGAGTGAACCAGCGGGTGGGATCTCCCCCTCTCTCTCCGTGTTTTTTTTTTTTTTGAAAAAAAAGGAAAGAACGTTAGCTCAGCTTTTCCACTGCTCTGTTCAGGGGTAAGTGGCAATCTCAGGCTGTGTGGGGGCCGAGACCAAGGGGAGCGAGGAGAACAGAGCCCAGGGGCTGTGGGGTATTCAGAGGAAAGCAGAGTGAATGGTATCCTTGGGGACTCCCCAGGCCTGCCCCCAGGGCCTGGCCCATCCTTTGAGCAGTGTCCACCATATCATTGTCGTGTGTGTATGTGTGTGTGTGTGTGTGTGTGTGTGTGTGTGTATGTGTCCCATCCCCCGCAGGAGAAAGGGCCCAGTGGGGATAGCATCACCCCCCTCCCTGGAGGGCCCAGCTGGGTCCACGCCTCTTCTCAGATGTGGGGCTTTGTGAGCGAGTTTCCTGCTCGTCTGATGGACAGGTGGGCAGGAGTTGGGGGGACAGCGCTGTCGGGAACCAGGGGTAGCGTCTTGCCATCAGCATGTCAGAACCACTTTGTCTCTG
The DNA here is from genome assembly GCF_051225735.1 of Oryctolagus cuniculus. Classification (NCBI taxonomy): domain Eukaryota; kingdom Metazoa; phylum Chordata; class Mammalia; order Lagomorpha; family Leporidae; genus Oryctolagus; species Oryctolagus cuniculus. Next base: position 3,875,135 of record NC_142869.1, on the reverse strand, counting down.
TCTTCCTGGACTGCGAGGACACCCTGCTGTCTCCACAGCCTCTGATGAGAAGCAACTTGGACAAACACACTTGGCCCCTGATCCGTCCTCCGGGTCTTCAGTGCTGAGCGCAGCGACAGCTGTTGCGGGGCCCAGGCTGACAGCGAGAGCCGAAGCCCACCGGAGGCTGTGGGGTCAGTGTCACTCCAGTTCCTTTCTGAAGGGGAGCCCGCCGCCGCACCTGCTCCCACCCGCCCGCCGGCATCTAACCAAGGCCACCCTTTTCCTGGTCGCCCCCTGGGGCAGAAGGTGCGATGCCTCTGCCTGGCGGCCCCGCTGGCTGCTCACTGCATCCTGCTTCCTTCACCACCTTTGACGCACCTGTCTGCCCAGCCACTCACGCTGCCGCGCTCCGGGCTGCCCGTCACCATTTATGCAAATTCCTCCAGGTGGCGCCTTGCTGCCTCCTGCTGACTGACTGGGATGTCTTTTGGATTCCTTAGGAATTGGTCTTTTGTGTTTTTTCTTCAAACAAATGTTATCTTCAGACCTCACAACAGCTCTGCCTTGGAGGTGGAATCCACGGCTGGCACGAGGGCAGGCAGCAGGAAGCGGCAAAGCAGAGGCCCAGACTTCCGGCTTCCTAGTTCTCACGCACGCCCGTCACCCGCTCTGCTACCTCTCGCCACCGCCCCTGCACCACCTGGACCACGGTCGTCCCATACAACAGAGCTGGAGAGTCCCCAGGGTTTTTCTGTGCCGTTCCCACGTGCAGATGCACGGGTGCCGTACAGCACCACGCCGCACAGGATGGTAGCCTGGGTGCACTAGGTGGCATCCCACAGCCCAGGGGGGCAGGAGGGTATACCGTCTGGGTTTGGAAAGTGCCATCTACGACTCTCCCCAGGATGCATTTCCCAGGAGGGATCCCTGCACGGGCTGTGATTCGCTAAGCAGTTCCGTGAGCCAGGCTCTAGGCATTTTCCATAGGTTATCAACAGCCTTTTCTTTCATTCACCCATGCATTCGGCAAGTACAGAGCACGCGCCCATGTGTTTCTTCTCTTGGCCACAGGAACTCCTGGACGGGACGCTGGAGGCTGGACCCCTGCGGTGGGGCAGGCACAGGATAGATTTCATTCTCCCTGGCTTTGGGTGCAGATTCGGGTGTTGAGGTTTGAGTAGTGGTCTGCAGGGTGGGGACCCGGGAGATGAGGATGGGGGCCTCAAAGGCAGCACACCTGGCTTGGGAAGGGGGCGCCAGCTTCTCGGGATGATGGAAGGTTCCATGAGCAGCAAGAAAAGACACTGAGCGAGCAATGGAATGGTCACAAAGAACGACCGGAAATGCGGCTGTGAGATCCAGACCCACCCACTTCTGCAGGGGAGAGACAGACGCGGGAGGCGCTTAGCTACCAATGGGCAGGAAGCTACCAGTGGCCCTGTCTGTGCGGGGCCCCTTGCCGCAAGTGGCTGAGTCTGCGGGGACCCCGTGTGCCCTTTACTGTCTCCCTCGCCTGCTGCCTGATCCCTTCTGATAGACGGGGCGGGGGGGGGGGGGCGCGATCACTCAGCAGGATGCTCGGCGCAGGCGACGTCTCGCCGAATCATCGTTCCTGCTCCTTTCCTCCTGGGAGCTGTCAGGGAGGCGGACGGGCTGGAGACACGTCCCTGGGCAAGGGCAGCTGGAGCCGCAGGGCTGGATGTAGGGTGTGGGTGGGAGCGGCTGTCAGGGTGCCGGGCACGGGTCAGCCTGCCGGAGGGGCAGGGAAACAGGCAGGGACGTGGGAGGAAAACGCAGCCGAGTCTTCTGCCGAAGCCGTGCAGGATAGCTCCCTCTGTGTGATGGCTCCGCGGCTGGCTGCAGGGGGACAGCACCTGGCGCAGGTGAACAATGGCTGGCTGCAGAGGGATAGCACCTGGCACAGGTAGACAATGGCTGGCTGCAGGGGACAGCGGCTGGCGCAGGTGGACAATGGCTGGCTGCAAGGGGACAGCACTTGGCGTAGGTGGACAAAGGCTGGCTGCAGGGGACAGCGGCTGGCTGCAGGGGACAGCGGCTGGCTGCAGGGGGACGTGACGGCCATGGCCTGAGACGCTGATGGCAGAGCAGTCCCATTTTGCTTCTCTGCACCATCTGGGCACCTGCCCGCTGCCTGCTTCCCGTGCTCTGTTGTCTTCCTTCTCCCTTCTCCTGGGATGCTGGCCACGGGACTGCCAGGCACACACGTTTGCAATCAGAATGGACAAATCCCAGGCGAGGGATGGCTGGGAGCCATGGCCGTTGGCCATGTCTGGCATCGTGGTTCCCTGGGAGCACCGGCTGCTGTTTGATGCTTTTCTGAGTGTCGGATGGCTGGGGTGAATAATGATATGGTGGGAAAATTCTCTCCAGATGGAGAAGTCGGCGTCACCGCGCTCCCCACAAGCAGCAGCCGCCCTTCCGGAAGCTTCACTGATGCCCCTTCCTCAACACGAGACGGGAGCCTTTCTTTCCTCCCCTGGCCCCGAGACTGGATGAGGAAGGAGACCCGGAGGCCTGAGGGTGGGGGTGGAGAAGGGAGGGAAGACCCTTTGCCTCCTTCTAGAACTGGGTGAGAGAGAAGTCGGATTCAAATGTGTGTATCTGCAGAGTAAGGTACAATGCGTACGCAGAGTAACACAGCGGCAAAAGCGTACAACTGAATGAGGCTCAGCAAAGGGACAGACCCGGTGACCAAGACCCCGACCACGGTGTGGGACAGGCCCACCTCCACAAGAGAGTCTCTGCTGTTCACTACACTCAGCACCACCCCACTCTGATTTCTCTCGCTATTATTTAAACTTTGTTCTAGAATTTTCTACCTTCCTTTGCTCAGCACAATGTTTTTGATACTTGTATGCATGCGCAGAGTAAGTCTTTGGTCTGTCAATCTTCAATGGGCAGGCTACACCACCACATTTAATCTACTCTGCTATTGACCTTGACGGGCATTGGGATATTTCCATTTTTTTTAAGATTTATTTGAAAGTCAGAGTTACATAGAGAGAGGAGAAGCAGAGAGTCTTCTGTCCGCTGGTTCACTCCCTAATTGGCCACAATGGCCGGAGTTGAGCCAATTTGAAGCCAGGAGCCAGGAGCTTCTTCTGGGTCTCCCACGTGGGTGCAGAGGCCCAAGGGCTTGGCCCATCTTCAACTGCTTTCCCAGGCCACAGCAGAGAGCTGGATCGGAAGTGGAGCAGCCGGGACTTGAACCGGTGCCCATATGGGATGCTGGTGCTTTAGGCCAGGGCGTTAATCCGCTGTGCCACAGCGCTGGCCCCAAGGGATATTTCCATTTGATTATGAATAAAGCTGCTAGGTACCTTTTTGTACACAGGTGAATGCCTAGAACTGGACTTGACCTTCCCAGGAGACGCTAAGCCGTCTCCCGAGATCACGTCACTTTACGCACTCAGCTCCGACGCGCGCGTTCCTGTTGCTGCATTCTTGCCAGCGTTTGCTGTTGTCGGGCTTCTTCCCTTTCCGTTTTCTTGTTCCATTCTGATGAGTGTGCAGTGGCGACTATTTCAGATTTCCTTTTTGAGAGGGAGGGAGAGAGTGTGCTCCGTCAGCTGGTTCACACCTCGAATGCCTGCTCTGGCCAGGGCTGCATCACGGTCAAAGCCAGGAACCAAGAGCTCCATCCAGGTTTCCCACGTGGGTGGAGGAACGCGGTCGGCTGAGCCAGGGTCTGCATCAGTAGAATCTGGAGCCAGGAGCAGGGGCTGGGAATCAAACCAGGCACCCTGTGCGTCTTAGCCGGAGGCTGACTGCCGACTGCTTTCACTGTGGCTTTAAGAAATTTTTTTTTAATTTATTTATTTGACAGATAGAGTTAGACAGTGAGAAAGAGAAAGGTCTTCCTTCTGTTGGTTCACCCCCCAAATGGCTGCCATGGCCGGCACACTGCACTGATCCGAAGCCAGGAGCCAGGTGCTTCCTCCTGGTCTCCCATGCGGGTACAGGAGCCCAACACTTGGGCCATCCTCCACTGCCCTCCTGGGCCACAGCAGAGAGCTGGCCTGGAAGAGGAGCAGCTGGGACTAGAACCCGGTGCCCATATGGGATGCCAGCGCCGCAGGTGGAGGATTAACCAAGTGAGCCGCGGCGCCGGCCCCTCGCTGTGGTTTTAATCCACACTCCCCTGTGACTAATGATGTTGAGCATGTTTTCAATTGTTTATTAACTGTCTTCTGTGAAGTATTTGACCAAGACTCGTGGCCAAAGGGCAAAGTTTTGAATTGGCCTGGACTGTGTTTTAGGCAATAAAATGGGACTTAGCAAGTGACCAGAATGTAGAGGCGTCTGTCCGGGATGCCACCAGGGGACAGGGAAGGGTCTAAGCCTGAGATAGAACGTGCTCGCAAGGTAGTGGTGAGAGAGGATGTAGCTAGTTCCTGGTTATGGATGGCTTTCCAAAATTAAATAAATTAGAATTAGGCCGGGCAGGAAGAGGTGACCTTATGCATTGCCCACGTAATGCTTGGCTCTGGGCCCTGTCTCTGCCTTGCTGGCCAAGCTTCGTCCACCCTGGACCTCAGTTTTCGGATCCGTGGCCTGGCGATGGCCGTGTCTCGGGGGCCTACCAGGACCCCAGCCCGTGCTCACGGCACACGGCACGAGCCGTGCGACCGATACTGAGTCACTCGCTGGGAGCTGCCCCCTCTGCCTCCTTGCTATTTGACGATCCCTAAGTCCCGGTGAGCTCCTGTGGCACCAGACCCCGTCTTCCTCCTCTCTGCTTGAGTCTGCCACTCATCTGGGACGTGGATGGAGTGGACTGTTTTCTGGGAGATGCAGCAAAGGCCCGAGAGCCTGGTGCCCCCACAGGTGACCTCTCACGTGGATGCTGCGGGCTGGGGAAGGGAATCTGGGCAGTTGTCCCTGCTCGGATCCCATCCGAGAGCCCTCGGAAATCAGTCCGCCATGTCCGTGGGTTCCACACTCATGGATTCAACCAATCGTAGAATGAAAACTTAAAAAAAAACAAAACACTCATGCATCTCTGCTAGACATGCAGGCTTTTTTCTTGTCATTATTCCCTAGCCTAGACGGACTCACAACTGTTTCTGTGGCATTGGCATTGCAGTCGGCATTAGATGATTGAAAGTGCATGGAGCTGGTGCCGCGGCTCACTAGGCTAATCCTCTGCCTTGCGGCGCCGGCACCCTGGGTTTTAGTCCTGGTCGGGGCGCCGGATTCTGTCGTGGTTGCCCCTCTTCCAGGCCAGCTCTCGGCTGTGGCCCGGGAGTGCAGTGGAGGATGGTCCAAGTGCTTGGGCCCTGCACCCCATGGGCGACCAGGAGAAGCACCTGGCTCTTCCCATCGGATCAGCGCGGTGCACCGGCCGTGGCGGCCATTGGAGGGTGAACCAACAGAAAGGAAGACCTTTCTCTCTGTCTCTCTCTCTCTCACTGTCCACTCTGCCTGTCAAAAAAAAAAAAAAAAAAAGTGCATGGGACACAGGCATGGGTGCCAAGCAAACGTCACACCATCTCCCACAGGGACTGAACACCCACAGACTCTGGGACCCACGGGGGGCCCTGGAACCCACCCTCCTGCAGACTGCCCGCTACTGCTTTCTGCCCAGACTCAGCCTGCTGGGCCCGGGCGAGAAAGCCTCATGGTTTTCTCCGACGATTTGCTCCTTCACATAGAATAAGTAGCTGCTTCCTCAGGTCCGGCTCCAGCTTCTGAGTTATTATTATTATTATTATTTGGTTGACTTGACACAACAGATACAAAAAAGTAAGCGTGCACACTCTGTATTAATGTGTGCCATAAAGGTAGCAAGTGTCTTTAATTTCGGCAGCTCTGGTGTGTTCCTTCTTCATTTCAATGACGTCAGCACAGAAGGCCCAGGGAGAGGAGTCCGGTAATAAATAGGGCGTGGCTGGCGCGCAGGCTGTGACCGCCACAGACCAGCCCTACTGGCACGTGGCTTTTTGGGAAAACCACTTCAAAAAGCTCCCAGATTAAAGTTCCGATAGGGATACTTTCTGTGTGCCGGGTTCTGAATTCTGCAGCATGTCGGCGCGGGAGGAAGCAGGGGAACTCAGGGACTCCAGGGTTTGAAAGTCCTGCGTCCACGGAGCGTTGCTGGGCCCTGGGCGTGCAGACCATCGTCAAGAGCGGGAGAAAGAAATGGCACCGTGCAAAGGTCAATGACCCCCTCTCCACAATGGGCACAGAAATTAAGGATGGCCCCGAATCTCCCACGTAGACGCAGCTTGCAGGGAAGGTAGCCCCTTCTTGTCAAACTGGCAGTTTATGCAACCAGCCCGCCTTGGGGTCCGACTCCCGGAGTCTCTTTGGAGCTGCGAAGCCCTGGCCACACCACCAGTGCTTTCTGGCGTCCGTTCACTTGGTCTCCTTCAGGGGAGCCGGCTGTGTGATTGCGGAGGTGTTCAGGGGCTCTTTCCCGTTACAATCACCGGTATGGAAGGTCTTACCCAGGTCTGCTTGAACCTCTGCTGGGTCCATCGCTTCTCTGAAACGTTCCCCAATAACCAAGATGAATCCAGATGGCAAATTAAATAGGAAAAAGACAGACTCGCAGCCAGAGCCACGCAGAGAAGATAATGAGACAAAAAAGAAGAAAGAGGAGGAACGGAAGAAGACAGAGGAAAGAGATTTTTCCCTTTTAAATGCCCCCTCTAACACAAAGGCATTTGAAAAGTCCTTCTCAGGCTAGGTCCTGGAGCCAAATGATTCTGGAAAGACCCAGTGAGACCAGGAGATTAGCTGCCGTTGCAGAGTGCGAGCCGAGCGGCTCTAACGACCTGCACACGGCCTCTGGGCCTCGTGACGGCCACATGTGAGCTCCTTGGCTCACCTAAGGGCTCTTGTCAGGAGTCCCAGGACCCTGTACCACTCTCATCTCTGCATAAAGACAACTTCATCTCTCCAGTAAAAATAAAAACTGAACTGATTTGGTATCCCAAAGTTATTTTAGATTTCCAGAAGCGTTGCAAGGGTAGTATGGCGGATTCGCTCTTCACTTACCTTCCCCTAATAGAACTCGACGTCATGTTATTACGCCACCTTTGTTAAAATGAAGAAATTAACATGGGCTCCACACAGTGAACCCAACTGCAGACTCTGGCATTTGGATTTCGTGACTTTTCCCACTGATGTCCGTGTTCTATTCCAGGATACAATCCAGGAGATTATGTCGCACTTAGGAAACTTAATTTTGAATAAAAGAACTCAAGGCCTGCTTTTCTGGGGGCTGGGGAGCAGTGTTGGTGCTTAGACATGGAGGATGAGCACAGGAGCTCTCCGACTGGGGACGTGGAGCCGGAAGTCCTGGGAGGCCCACACAGCTGTGGCTCGGAGGGCTGAGGACCAGAGGGGAGAGAGCTTCCCAGACAGGGGACTTTGCAGGAGGCCCCTTGAGGACTGATGAGTATGTGGATGGAGGAACCACCTAGCACCCCAGGACGGGCCAGTGCTCATGTATGCGTGGGCCCAGGAATCCTATCTGTTCTCAGCAAGCAAAGCACGAAACCCCAGGGAATAACCAATGTCCTCTTAGTGGAGAAAACAAACCGACCTTGCACAGTTTCTGCTCTAATTCCACCTAACGAAGCTCACAAGACCCAAAGGGTGAACCCGCTTTGCAGCAACTTTACATCCCAGAGCGGAGATCAAGAACGCTGATAAGAACACAAAAATATTCAGCACCCAATGAAACAAAGAGAAAAAAGTCATCCAGAACTGGCCCAGAAATGACACAGATGACGGAATCGGTACACAGGGCCACTAAAATCGTTGTTGAAACTGTACATGTGCGAGAGGCTAGAGCGAAGGCTGAGCCTATTAAGATATGCAAGAGGTGACCGACTTTTTTGTTTTTTTTTTGACCGGCAGAGTGGACAGTGAGAGAGAGAGAGACAGAAAGAAAGGTCTTCCTTTGCCGTTGGTTCACCCTCCAATGGCTGCCGTGGCCGGCACGCTGCAGCTGGTGCACCACACCGATCCGAAGGCAGGAGACAGATGCTTCTCCTGGTCTCCCATGGGGTGCAGGGCCCAAGGACCTGGGCCATCCTCCACTGCACTCCCTCACCACAGCAGAGAGCTGGCCTGGAAGAGGAGCAACCGGGACGGAATCCAGCACCCCGACCAGGACTAGAACCCGGGGTGCCAGTGCCAAGAAAGCTCTGTTAACACCAGACTAGATTTTAGGTCACAGAGCAAGACTAGACATAAAGCATATTATTTCATAATAGCAGAGTCACAAAACAGCTGTGTATAGATTTAAAAGCAGCAAAGTCATACAGAGGAAGGTTTCTAACTACAAAGGGATCAAACTAGAAATCAGTAATAGAAAGATACCCAGAAAGTCTCTGAAAATTGGAGACTGAAGCACAGGTGTCTGTTCACCCATGATTCAACTTAAAATGCAAAGGGAAATTAAACTGGTTGAAAGCACAACACACCAAAGTTTGAGAGACTGAGCTGACATGACGTGCAGCGGGGCAGGTATAACATCAGAAAGTCTACTGAGAAAATGGGAAAATCCTCAAATTAATTAGTAACATTGGCTTCCACGTTCAGAAACTAGAAAAAGAACATTAATGAAACCCAATAAAAGCAAAGAAAGGAGATTAATTGATATCACAGTGGAAATTAATGAAATAAAAAAACAGAAAAGCAGTAGAGAAACTCAACGAAACCAAAAGAAAGACAGATGGGGGGACAAATTCCAATCTCATAGTGAGAGAGCTGATATCGCTGCAGATCCTACAGTCACCACAAACTAGATGATGAATTTCCTAAAAGATACAAGCTACTAAACTCACTCAAAAAGAAGGAAACAGACCAAGTACGAGTAGCTCCATGTAAAACAAGGAAATAGATTTCCAGGTTATAAATCTTCTCACAAAGAAAGCTCATAGGTTCAGTGACAAATTCTACAGGACATTTAAGGAATGAATGATAGCAATTTTACACGGGGCCTTCCAGAAAACAGGTGAGGAGGGAATTCGTCCCAAACCACTTTTGTGGCCAGCATTACTCTGATAGTGAAACCAGCAAAGATGTTACAAGAAAGTAAGACTGCAGATCCGTATCTTTCATGAACACAGATGCAGATATTCAACACTGTTTCAGGATAAACCCAACAATACATGCGAAGGATATTCCCTCGTGTGCAAGTGTGGCTTCGCCCAGGAATGCAAGGTTGGTTTGATATTTGGAAGTCGACCAACGCAAATCATGTATCAACAGATTAAAGATATAGACCACATGATTGTCTCCATAGACGTAGGAAAAGTAAGAAAAATCAGTATCTATTCATACTACAAACTGTCAGTACACAAGGAAGAGAATCTCTTCATTTCTGAAAAAATATCCACAAATCAGTTAATAGTGGAAGATGTCATGCTTCCCTATAAGATCAGGAACAAAGAAAACTTCTGCTCATGCTACTTCTTATTTTATTTTACTTTATTTTTTATTTTGAGGAGGGAGAGAGAGAGAGAGAGAGAGAGAGCGAGCAAGTGAGTACTTCCATTGTTGGTTCATTTCCCCAGTGCCTGCAACAACCAGGACTGCTTAGGGCTGAAGCCCATCGCTGGGAGCTGATCCAAGGCTCCCACAGGGTGGCAGGAGCCCAAGCCATGAGCCGTCACTGCTGCCTCCAGGGTCTGCAGCAGCAGGAAGCTGGAGCTGGGTCCCGAACCCAGGCGCTCCGATGCGAAACCCTGTCGCTCAGCTGGGTGGCTGCTCTAGTGTTTCCGCTCATCACTGCACTGCAGGCTCCAGGCAGTGCAATAGGCAAGAGGAAGCAGTAAAAGGCATCCAGGTGGCAAAAGAAGTAAAACTGTGTTTATTTTCAGAGATGTGTTTGCCCACATAGATATCCTATGGAATTTACAAAAAAGCTATTAGAACAATTAATGAGTTAGCAAGATTCCAGGATACAAGATTGATATACAAAATAAATGATTATCAATTTTATAGTAGCAACACACAATCAGAAGTTGAAATTTAAAAAACTACCATCAGAGGCCGGCGCTGTGGTATGGTGGGCGGGGCTGCCACCTGCAGTGCCGGTATCTCATGTGGGCACTGGTTCGAGTCCTGGCTGCTTCACTTCTGATCCAGCTCTCTGCTGTGGCCTGGGAAAGCAGTGGAGGATGGCCCAAGTCCTTGGGCCCCTGCACCCACATGGGAGACCAGGAATAAGTGCCTGGCTCCTGGCTTCGGATCAGTGCAGTTCTGACTGTTGCGGCCAACTGGGGAGTGAACCAGTGGTTGGAAGACCTCTCTCTCTCTCTCTCTCTGTGTGTGTGTGTGTAACTCTGCCTTTCAAATAAATAAATAAATCTTTTAAAAACCTACCATTTGCAATAGCAACAACAATGTGAAGTACTTAGGAAATCCTACATAGCGCACGCACGTTCTGTGTAATGAAAACCAACGCCCAGCGGGGGGAGCTCAGGGAAGGCCCGAGTGACCGGAGGCCGCTTCGTGCTCACGGGTCGCGAGCCTCTGCATTGCTACGATATCGGTGCTGCCCGTGATCTGGAGCACGCCGACGCAGAATGCAGCAGCCTGGCCAAAACGGGTGCCTCGCCTCAGTGGCAACAGCACCACAGCGGACGCACGCTGGCGATCCCCGGGCCTGCAGTTCTGACACACTAGCCGACAGCAGGCCGTGCAAAACTTTTCTTTAATAAAACTTGCCAGAGTTTGTTTAAAAAACTTCATATGGAAATACAAACGAGCTAGAATAGCCCAAATAACTGACAGAGAAGAGCAAGGCCTGAGAATTCACAGGACCTGGCTTGAAGACTTAGTATGACATCACAGTGTACAAGACAGTGCGGCGTCCAAATAGACCAGCGGATCAGAGCGATGCAGGGATCCAGGGGAGGGGCTCTGCCATGCTCCGCGGTGACCTCGCAGGTGCCCACGCAGGCCAGCGAAAGCTGGAGCCACCGCTGGACCCGAATCTTGGCAGCACCGCTCTTACTCTCTACGGGGAACTGCTCCGAGGCCACTGCTGCTCCTTCCCAGTGTGCCCCGCGAGGCTGCCAACAGACAGTTTCTTGTCCACTGCTGGGTTCTGGTGGCTTCCGGGCTCCCCCCTTCAGAACAGAGCTGAAACGCTCGGCTGACGCTGATCTGGCCCGTGAGGGGCCTCCAGCAGCTCCTGCTGCTGTTGCAGCCCCTTTTTCTTCTTCTTCTTTTTAAAGATTTTATTTATTTATTTGAGAGGTAGAGTTGCAGACAGTGAGAAAGAGAGAGAGAGACAGAGAGAACAGTCTTCCCTCCATTGGTTCACTCCCCAAATGGCCACAATGGCTGGAGCTGTGCCGATCAGAAGCCAGGAGCCAGGAGCTTCTTCCAGGGCTCCTATGCAGGTGCCCAAGCACCTGGGCCATCCTCCACTGCCCTCCCGGGCCACAGCAGAGAGCTGGACTAGAACCAGTGCCCACAGGGAATGCCGGTACCACAGCGGAGGATTAACCTAGTGTGTTATGGTGCTGGCCTCAGCCCCTTCGGTTTTCATCTCATCCTGCCTGGCGTGGGAGGCCAGGACCATCAGGAGCTGGTGGCTTGGGCTTGTCCTCCAAGTGGGTCCCTGTGTCTTTTGCAGGCTAACCAGTTAGATGTTTCCCTGCCTTGCGTGTTCTGGACAAGAGTCTGGAAATAAGCCTATGTGTATTTTACTGATGGGTTTCTTGAAAAAAACAGCTTTTGGACAAAGTTGCAAAGGCAGCCTACTGGAGGAAGCAAAAGCATTCCACAAAACCATGCTTAGAGATCAACATTCAAATGAGAAAGTGCTTCAATCCATACCCACACCACACCCAGAAATTAACTCAATGTGGGTCATAAACTCAAATATAAAATTACAGAATTGAAGATAACAAAAGAAAATCTTTGCAATCTTGGGTTGGGTTAGGCAAAGATTTCTTTAGATGCTATAATCCAAAACAAGTCCTAAGAGAAAAAAATTCGATATATTGGATTCCATCCAAAGTAAGAACTTTTTGGCCTGGCATTGGGACTCTGGTTGGCTTTGGTCTCCAGCTGCAGCTCCTGATCCTGGAGGACCTGGGTTTGATTCCAGGCTCCGGCTCCTGACTCCAACTTCCAGTCAGTGCAGACCCTGGGGGCTGAGTTCCTGCTACTTAGCTTGGACAACCGGATTAGGTCCCCAACTCTCTGCTTCAGTCTAGCACAGCGCTGGCCCAGCCCTGGCCCAGCCCTGGTCACTGAGGGCATTTGAGGAATAGGCCAGTGACTGAGAACTCTCTTTTTCTCTCCCTAATAAATTCACTAATTCAACAAAATAAAAAAAAATTAAAGAATTCTGTTCTTCAAAAGATACTGCTAAGAGAAGAAGATATAAGGCAGAGCCTGGGAGATAATACTTAGAAATCACATATCTGACAAGGGACTTGTATCTAGAACATATAAAGAAAGCTCACAAATGTATAAGAAAACAATTGACCCAATTTTTAAAATTAGAGAAAGATCTGAACAGACATTTCACCAAAGACAAAGTGGGTGGCAAAGAAGCACACCGACAGAGGACCAGCGTCTCATCACGGGAAAGCAGGTCCAGACTCTGCACACCTGTGAGGTGGCCTGTGATTAAGGACCGAGCATACTAACACACCAAGTCCTGGTGCAGGCGTGAGGCAGCGAGAGGGTTCCACATCCACGCTGGGATGTAAGACGGGCAGGTGCACAGCAGGTGCATCCCCAGTGGAGGCGCCAGTCAGAGTCCCAGCTGCTCAGTGTCTGACCCACTCCCTGCTGATGCCCCTGGGAAGGCAGTGGAGAAGGCCCCCACCACCCACGTGGGAAACCAGGACAGAGTTCCTGGCTCCTGGCCTGACCCAGACCTGCCTGGCTGTTGCAGCCATCTGGGGAGGGAACCAGAGAATGGAAGTTGTCTGTTTTTCCTTCTCTTCCTTTCTCCCTCTACCCTCCCTCTCTCTTCTTCTTCTCATTCTAAAGATGTATTTATTTATTTGAAAATGCTACAGGGAGAGAGAGGGAGAGACTAAGAGAGGGGCCATCCGCAGGTTCACTCCCCAGATGGCTGGGAATCGGCTGGGCCAGGCAGAGACCAGAGGCGGGAACTTCATCCCACGGGCTCTCCTACCTGGGTGGCAGGGGCCCCACTGCCGGGCTGTCCTCTGCTTGATCAGATCGCGCAGCTCAGCCCTTGGAATCCCAGGTGTTCATCTAACAGAAGCCAAAGTGATGCCCCTGCAGAGCTGGAACCCCGGTCCCCTGCACGGCCGTGTCTGTAACATCCCCAGGTGGGAAGCGGCCTGGTGGCTCTCAGAGCGCGAATGGGTGCATACGGGACCACCCACACCGTGGGTCACGACTCAGCTTCCAAGAGGAGTGGGTCACGGACGACGGCACAGGAAGCCGGACCGAGCGAGCACCTGCCACCCACCGGAACCCCCCCCCCCCCCAAAAAAAAAGTCTGGGGAGGCAGGGACGCACGGGGAGAGCGCGAGGCCAGGGGCGGAGGCCATGGCGGGTGGGAGGCGCCTGCGGGAAGACCCGCAGCTTCTGTGGCTCTCTGGCGGGGTCGGCGTCCGGTCACGCCGTGCCTGGTTAAAGCCAGGCGCACCTGACTTACGTCGGTTACACCCGGGAAAAGCCGCTCTGGGAAGAATGCGGTCACGGCGAGGCTGCGGTTCGCGGGAGCCCCGCACTCCGCCTGTGGCCTTCTGGCTTCGTCACCGCGGACGTAGAGGCCAGCGACGGCGAATCCGGCTCGGGTCCGTGCGCGGAATCTGCTACCCCGGTCCCGCATCGCCCCCAATGCGCGCGCGCGCGTGCTCCCCGGCACCTCCCCCCACCCGCCCGAGGAGCCGACCGTGGACGTCCCACTGTGACAATTACTCTGCATAAAGTTGTCATTAAAACCCTGATTCTCCAGCCCCCGATCCAACAGTGGCCTTCCAGAGTCCTCGGGCGCGCGTCCTCGGGCGCGCGTCCTCGGGCCTCCACCGCGCTCATTACCGCCGCGTGGCGCCGCCCACTCTCTATCAGGGGCTGATGGCCCTCAGGGCCGGGCTGGGTCCGGGGAGCCGCAGGCAGGGGCCAGGGGCTGGGGAGTGGCGGCCGGGGGCAGGCCTGAGGCCTAGAGTCTGCGATCGCTGATGTGGGCTCTGAGGCTCCGCCAAGTGTCCAGGCGGGGCTGGCGGCGGGAAGCGCCCGGGTTCGGGGCGGGAGTACTCACCCCAGCGAGGCTGCAGTGCGGCACAGGTGCAAGGGCGCCAGGCCCTCGGCGCTGCGCAGGTCCGGGTGTGCGCCGTGTTGCAGCAGCAGCCGGGCGCAGGCCGTGTGCGCCCCCAGGCAGGCCTCGTGCAGCGCGCCGCGGCCGCCGGGGGAGGCGTCGGGGTGGGCGCCGCGGCTGAGCAGGTGCCGCACGGAGGCCGTGTGGCCGTGGGCCGCGGCGATGCACAGGGGCGTGGTGAGCTCGCGCTTGTACTCGAGGGTCCAAAGGCCTGGGGGGAGAGGAAGGTCCGGTGTGAGGTGAGCTGGGGGCTGGGGGAGCTGACCACGGTGCCTGTTGGGCCTCAAGGGGGTGAAATTCTGTTCCAGAAATAGGCAGCAGGTGGGCACAGGGAGGTGACACAAGGGGCAGAGACCCGAGAGACATAGCAGGGGGCAAGAAAGACAAAGCCGAGTCAGGGTCCTGGAGGTGTCCAGAGCGGAGACGCAAGAGGGTTTTGCAGAATACGGGGGTGACTGGGGGATCCGGCAGAGCCCAGGAGTGGAAAGCAGACCATGCAGGGCGGACAGCGGGAGAACCCAAGTGCAGAACTCAATTTTCCAGGCTGGGAGGGCGGGCGGCTGCGGGGAGGGGAGACGGCTGCGACATCTCCCAGAATCCAGCCCTGGTGGGGGTGAGCCCCTGACCTCCCCCGTATCATTAAGGAGCAACAGCAGACGAAACAAACTGGCCCACATGCCCAAGACGGCTGCGGAGGAGGGCGCGGCGCGGCCGCCTGGAAGGAGCTGAGCTCTGGCAGCTCTTTGATGCGGCGTCCGCATTCAGTGCAGCTCTGGTTTGTTTCTTTGCGCTTTTTAGGGTGTGTGTGTGTGCGCGTGTGTAGGGTCGCTCTTTCTTGAGGGCTGAATGAGGCAGGTGCTATACATTTTACTTCTCTGAAAACTTTGGTGCTTTCAAAAAGCCCGGGGCAGGTTATTAGCGGCCAGGAGCGCTGGTGGAAGCGAGGCAGCCGTCCCCGGAGGACCCACTTCAAGGGACAGGATTTCACACGGCAGGAAGGCCTTCTGGTAACGACGGCAGAATCGATCGCTGGCTGTAATGAGCGGCACAGGACACCTTTTCACAGGCCACCTCCTTCCCCGGACCCATGCTGAGCGCTTCTGAAAGACCACTCATTAATTACCTCCCGGCATGTGGTGCCGAGTGCCCCCTGGCCCGCGTCCCAAAGGCCCAGCCTGCAGCTTGCTGCCCTCTCCGTGGGGGGCGTGGCGGTCTCTGGACCCTGGTGTGGACTGGGGGTGGCCCCAGGCTCTGGGGCCGGGGGCCTGCGGGGACCTGGGCTGCCCTCCCCAGCAAAGACCACGTCCCATGTGGAGGCGAAGGGTGGCTGTGGTCCCTATGACGATGCCTCTGTACCTGCAAGGGCCAACTCTGGGCTCCCTCCTTCTGTGTGCTCCCTGGGCTGTCAAGTGTACATTATGGCCTCCTCTAGGGGACGCCAAGTCCCCAGCCCAATCCCAGCTGCCCCCACCCTGGGTTCCTGAGTCTCTCCAAGGGTAGGCATTGGTTCAGCCACAGCACAGGGCCAGCACGCTTCTCCAGGTCCTGGAAGATGCTGGTGGGCGGCCCCCAGGCCTTCCTGAGAACTGGGCTTCTGCGACAGCTGTCTCCATCAGAGAGCCTGAATCTGCAGCCCAAACCCCCACCTGCTGGTCCCATTCAGCCACCAGGAAGAGCATGGATCAAGGTCTCTCTCCACGTGGTCCGTCCCCCTAAGCACCACTGCCAACATTCTCCTGGGACCCTGAGCTGGGTGGGCCAGCCTGCCACCTTGGAGGTGACCCAGGGCTGGCTGCACTCAGAGCAGCTCCTCCCCCAACACCTCCTCGCCAGGGGAGCTGGTGTTGACCTCCAGGGAGCCAGAGGGGTTGAGCACCTGGGTCCCTGCTCTCTGGTAGTCTGCACCTTGCTGCTACTGGCCCCATGGCGGAAGCCACGAAGCTGAGCCAAGGGCAAGGAACCAGGGCAGCCCTGAGCATTGCCTCCCCTCCCCCAGTCTGTGCCAGCCCAGCCTGGCACCAACTCTCTGGGCTTGTGTTTCCTCAGCAACAGCCCATGTCCCTTCTCTGTTGCTTGCTGTCGCTTCCTGTCCCTTCTCTGTTGCGGGCTGTCGCTTCCTGTCCTCTGGGTGGGCTGCAGAGGGGCAGCCGAGCTGATGGGGAGAAAGGTGTGGGAGGAAGGAAGGGCTAGACAGGGACTCAGCGTGTGAGAGGGCTCTGCCTTCGTAGCGACATGAAATGCGACATCTGAGCGTGTGCGTGTGGGTGTGTCCGGGACAGCCAGCTCTGCGTTGAGCAGAGGCGTCCTTGGGCTGGGACAGATGAAAGACAGGAGGCCAGAGGGACTCGGAGGGAGGTGGACGACCCGGCTAGGAGCCGCTGCTGCTGCTGCGTGGGCTGCTGGAACCGCTCAGCCCTTGGACAGCGTGTGCGGCGTCATCAGAACTGTGCCGTGTCGCCAGAAGCCCACCCTCCCGCATTCTTCGCCTGCCAGAACTCACGAGTCAGGGACACGGGACACTGGCCACTGGCCCACTGACCACAGCCTCTCAAATCCTTCTGCCGTGGCAGAGCTGTGTGGATTCCAGCACCCAAGCCGGCCTGGAGCCGTGTCAGATAGGGTACCCAGGGCAGACTGCCAGCCAAGAAGCCCCGCGGGCAGCCGTGTGGTCGGCAGGTGCCTGCTCGCCCCAGGTGGGGTGGGGGCTGTCTCTCCATTTGGGATCCTTGCTTGCTGCCTACTGCATGCAGGTAGCCAGTGGACCCTGAGACAGATGACCTCAGGATCCGGCTTTCCGCCCCTTTCCTCCCTCTGTCCCAGGCTCCCCAGGGAGGACCTGCCGCTGGCCCTGTGGTCGTCCTCCTGTGCGTGCCGGCTGGGCACCAGCTGCTGTGGCTGTCACCGAGTCACAGACGGGCCTTGTACAGAGCTGTGTGCCAGGGGCCTTCCCAGGGTGCAGCCAGAGGAGGGACTTCCCCCTTCCAGGTCCTGCCCTGCTGGTTGCCAAGACAAGAGTCGTCCAGCTCCTTCCTCAAGACGAGAACCGCGCCTGGCGTCAGCAGACCGGCATTTCTCACCCCTGCTTTGCCTTTCCCATTGGACGTCTCCCACGCCAGCAGCCAGGTGTAGACCCCACGGCTGTGCAGGCTCAGTTCCGCTAATTGACAGACCCCTCTCCTGGGGCTTGCTCAGCCCCGTGCTTTTTTTGGTTTTGTTTTGTTTTTCATTTTTTTGACAGGCAGAGTGGACAGTGAAAGAGAGAGACAGGGAGTAAGGTCTTCTTTTGCCGTTGGTTCACCCTCCAATGGCCGCTGTGGCCGGCGCGCTGCGGCCGGTGCACCGTGCTGATCTGAAGGCAGGAGCCAGGTGCTTCTCCTGGTCTCCCATGGGGTGCAGGGCCCAAGCACCTGGGCCATCCTCCACTGCACTCCCTGGCCACAGCAGAGAGCTGGCCTGGAAGGGGGGCAACCGGGACAGAATCCGGCGCCCCGACCGGGACTAGAACCAGGTGTGCCGGTGCCGCAGGTGGAGGATTAGCCTAGTGAGCCATAGCGCCGGCCCTAGCCCCGTGCTTTATGTGTGCTGTCTGCACACTGGCTGGGGTCAGCACCTCTGTAAAAATCAAGACAGGCACGGGTACCTGAGACTCCGAACGTGGCAGGGGATGCCACCTGCCACTCCATCTCGTCCGTGTGGATCTCAAACACCACGTCGGCGTCCTGGAAGTACTCGTCCATGAGGGCCCGGACGTGGTGCAGGTCTCCTGCGACCAGCGCGGCGTGGAACTCGAGCCCCGGGGACCCTGCTGTCGGCTCCCTGTCCATCTTCCCAAAGATTCGAAGTCTTCCTCTGGCTGGCTCTGGCCGTCTATCCATTTTGCAAGACGGCCGATTTCAGAAAAGCTTTTCAGGAAGGGAAAGGTGGAGGTGGGGCGTGTGAGCTATTTCCATTGTCATTACTCAATTGTCCCCCCGTTGGGACTCGATGTCGGTGTATTTATAGCTCCCGTGGACGCCGATGTGATGGTGGTTACTTGATATGGGCAGGGTCACGTGACCGGGGAGAGGCCACGCCTGTGATTGTACGGACGAGGTCAGGGACAGAGGCTGGCTCTCTGCCTGTCCAGGGCCGAGGCCCCCACGCACACTCGGTTGGGAGGGCTCCCGTCTTCATCCGGTGCATGACTGCCCAGCGCAAGTAGCACCGACTCCCATTGCCCGTGCAGACTGCATGAGCAACCTGTGAATGTGACGTCAGCGACCAAAACACCCAGCGAGTGAGTCAGTCCCCTCAGCGTGGAAAAGTGGGTGCTCTGTGGAGGGTTTGGAAGGGCAGCTGAAGCTCCGAGGGGAAGGAACACGCATCCGCGAAGCGCCAGGGGTGCACCGGACACCTTCAGTGGATTTGCGCCCTTACTGCGGTGACAACCGCGGGAGAGAAGCAGCCTGGCCGAGGCTGTGTGGTTCATCGGAGGTCTCAGACTCTGCCTTCCACCCCCAGCCCTGCTGCCCAGTTTCTGGGGTTTCTGCTTGCGTCAGTTCCCTTCTACGCAGGTGCAGATATGGACAACTCTTGCTCGCCACCGGAAGTCGGAACGGCTGACGAGGTTGTGCTAAGGCTGCTGTGCCGCGACGCCTCCTCGTCTCTCTGAGCTCCCCGGAAGGCCGAGTGGGCATTTGTGTCGGCTCCCGAGGCTGGACGACCTGGCCTCTTCCGCAGGGCTTTGCAGAGCCAAGGGAGCCCAGGAAAGAAGTCTTCCATCTTCCTTACACGGCATGGAAAACACACACCGTCGTCGGTTAGTACAGAGGTGCCTTGACTCCAGTTGGAAACTGAGCTACAGGCGTCAGTGTGCCTCACAGACTGGCCAAGGCCTGGAGGTTCCTCCCAAAAGGTGTCTCAGGCCACCTTGTGGAGCAGAGGTGCAGGGGTGAGGCCGGCTGGCTGGGGGGTGATGCCCTCTCACAGGCAGACAAGGGGCACTGGCCAGGCCTTGGAAGCAGGAGGGCGGGGGGACAGCTCTGGCGGGGGGAGCGGGTGGCTGTGCTGTGACACCTGGCCGAGACTCAAGGGCACACTGGGCTTAGCCCCCGGAGGCCTGGGAGAGCTGCAGGCAGGGAGCGGCCGCTCCCGAAGCCTTCACTGCCCGCCGTCTTACGGCCGGGCATCCCCCCACGGGGCTGCCCCTGGTGCCGTTGGCAGGCGAGGAAACCAGGACTTGCTCAGGGTTCCTGATTGGAGACAGCCAACCACACGCACCTCACTGGGAGGCCAGGGTTTCCTACCTTGTCCTCTGCACTGTCCCCTGTGCATCGCACCTCAGCGTGCGGCTCGGGGGTCCTGTGCTTGCCCTGCCCGAGCGGTTGCCTCTGCCTAGAATTCTGTCTTCCCCTCCTCTACTGGCTGGCCTGGTCCTCCCTCAGCACTCCGCTTAGCATACTGGGAGCCTGGGGTCCTGGCCATGCCCTGGACCACCCAGGCCCCGCCCGGCTTCCTGGGGCAGGCAGGGGTGGCTTCCTCACCACGTGGGGTTCTCCCTGCCTTGCCCTGTGAGTCCCGCCCAGAAGGTCCTTCCCGCGCATGTGTGGAGGAGTGAGTGCAAGGCTCTCTTAGCCGTTGCTTCTCCTAGCCTTGGCCCTCTGCTACTTTCCCTCTTAGGGAAGAACGCTGCCGTGGCCTGGATTCTCGGCCGGCTCAGGTGCACCTCGGACGCTCAGGGGAGGGCTCTGCCTTCTCGGCTCCACGAGGGCTCTTTAAGATGCTGCTTCTTTTTTTTAAAGATGTCATTTCTCATTTATTTTACAGGCAGAGAGGGAGAGAGGGAGAGAGGGAGATAGGGAGAGAGGGAGAGAGGGAGATCTCCCATCTACTGGCTCACTTCCCAATCCCCAGTCAGAAGCAGCAGGAAGCTGGGCGTTCACTCTGGGTCTCCCCCGTGAGTGGCAGGTGCCTGATCACGTGAGCCATCACCACTCCTCTGGTCAGCAGGAAGCTGGAGTCAGGAGCCAGAGCTGGACACGGAGCCCGAGTGCCCCCATAGGGATGTGGGTGTTTTAGCTGCTAGGCCAGACGAGTTCCTCTCCCCCGTCCGCTGAGCCCATGCCGGCGGTGGGGACAGCACAGGTTGTTTCAAGGGTCCGTCACGTGTCCCGGACGCTGCTGGGTGCCACGGACGGTGCGTGGGTGAAGAGGGTGCTACTGGGAACTCACGGCCGTCTCGGGGAGAAGAGGCCTTTGCAGGCACAGCCGCACCCTGGAGACTGTGCCTCCCCCTGCACACAGGAGGACGTTCCGGGCCGCAGTCGCCTGCTGGTCCCCTGCGCCCTGAAACACCGCCCGGCGGCTCTGCCCACCCAGTCCTCCGGAGCTCCTTTCTCGAAGCGCCGCTCTTCTGCCGGCTTCTTTTTCTCAGGCCGGTTGTTTGGGGTTCTAGGGGCCTTGACCGAGCGGGACGGTGATCCGACGAGCCCGTGGTGCTCCTCCCGAGGGAGGAGTTCTGGTACCTGAGTAATTTGTCACCGGTTATCTTCCAAAGGGGTGGGGCCCTGGAGGTCTGTCCAGGGATGAGAGCCGTTCAGACGGTCTCCTCCTCTAAATTTAGCTGCCCGAGTATTTGTCAGCAGCTCCCTAAATATCTGAGCTTGGTTTCCGTGGACAGAGGAGGAGTGCCGAGACAGACCTGGTTCTTCGTAGAGCTTTAAAAATAGCTCACGGTGGCCAGGCTTGGTTGCCTAAGTGGGGCCTGAACTTTGCTTCATGAGTGTGGCCAAGAGCTGGGGCAATTTTTTTTTTTAAGGACAAGAATAGCCACATTGTTGACCAGTGCCGCAAAGAAACAAACCAATCTGAAATACAATGCACTTATTCACCACTTATTTAATAAATACTTCGGGGACTTTTACTATGTTTTCAGTATGTCGTGAGGCGTTGGGGATTCAGACACACACACACACACACACACACACACACCCTGGCCTGCCAGGATCATGCTGGGAAAAAAACGACACTTAGAGGGCCCCGACAGACGGAAGTAGCTCTGACCTTCCTGCCAGCCCGCCGGGCTCGGCAGCCCTGGCAACAGCGCCCCTGCCCGACCCCGTGCCCTTGCTGCCTCCTCCTTGCTGCTGCCCCACAGCTCTGCCCCTCGTGCCTGCTTCAATCTCATCTCCTGCTGTCTTCCGGGCAGGGAGCTGGGTAGGAAGTGGAGCTGCTAGGACTTGAACTGGTGCTTGGATACGGATGCCGGCGTCGCAGGCAGCGGCTTCACCTGCTGCACCACGCACCAGCCCCCTTTTGCTTTTAGGCTCAGAGGTTGTTCGCGCTATGGATGTGTTGGTGTTCACACCCGAATTTGGGAGGCACAAATGGAGTTGTTTGAAGCTATCTTGGGACACGGGAGCAGGTCTGCCCTGGAGGAGTGGCTCCTTCCGGGGGGTGCCGCTCCCCGCTCGGGCACTCCCGGCAGCTTCTGTGTTTGCCTGGGGTGTTTCCCGTGACCTCTGTAGATGAGGTGTTTCCTTGGACTGTATGTGAGGGTGTCCAACATGGAACTGAAAGGACGGGTCTATTTTGGTGTAAACTTCTTTCATAACGTGCAAAGTACCTATTATGAAAAGACTAGGTGTGGGTTAAAATTTGCACCAAAATAAACTAATACTTTTAATTTAATTTGTCCATGAATATTTTTAAAGATTTATTTATTTATTTATTTGAAAGTCAGAGTTACACAGAGAGAGAGAGGGAGAGAGGTCTTCCATTCACTGGTTCACTCCTCAACTGGCCGCAACAGCCAGAGCTGCATTGATCCAAAGCCAGGAGCCAGGAGCTTCCTCTAAGTCTCCCATGCGGGTGCAGGGCCCAAGCACTTGGGCCATCCTCCACTGCCCTCCCGGGCCACAGCAGAGAGCTGGATCAGAAGTGGAGCAGCCAGGACTCGAACCAGCGCCCATATGGGATGCTGCCATTGCAGGCAGTGGCTTTACCCCCTACGCCACAGTGCAGCCTCCCTCTGTGAACGTTTTCAAGTATTCCCATATGTGCTGTCCTACACCTCGGCACACAATTGGCTCCTTCATTAAAAGCTGAATTTTAAAAAAATTTGCTATTGAACTTTTTGAAAAAGATTTATTTGTGCATTTGAAAGGCGCAGTGACAGACACACACAGAGCCCTTCCGTCCGCTGGTTCCCTCCCCAGACAGTCACGGCAGCCAGGGCTGGGCTAGGCCAAGGCTCCACGTGGGTGTCTCCCGTGGGAGCCAGGAACTGCAGCACTCGAGCCCGCAGCATGCGCCACCTCCCGGGTGCACTAGCAGGCAGCTGGATGGGGAGTGGGGCAGCCGGGGCCCGAGCTGGCGCCTCCTGACGGAGCGTGGGAGTCCCAGGTGCTCCCCCCGATCAGCTCGGGTGGCTTTGCTGGCTGGCTGGCTGGTTTTCCAGCAAGCCCTCTGACAGCACCACCCGGCAGGCTTGGCCGCCGCACGGACAGCCGCGTCTCCTTCATCTCACTGCCTCCTTCTCTGGTACGGCCATTACAATCCTCCCTTGCGCCCTGAAGCCTGGTTCCCCGCGTCCACAGGCCTGCTCGGTGTCAGCTTCTAGTCCCTGGGAGCTGGAGGAAATGCCTCTACACAACCGGCGTGTCTTTCTGGAGAGTGAGGGGTTCTGACGGGCACACTGTCCCCCAGATCGGCGCGTTTAATATCTCTAGTTCCTGAAACTATCCTATGGCACCTATCGCGGGGGGACTTCTCCTCGTGGACACTGGCACGCTTCCTTAACTGTGCCACGGCAGTGTCGGCCTGGGTGGGCAGGTCTGCGCTCCCTAGCCGCACGGTCTGTAAGCGACCACGTACTAAACTAAACGCAGCTGGCTGCGAGGCCAGCCTTCCCTGGCTCCGGTCCCCGAGTGCCTTTTCCTTTGGAGAGGTTTTTACAAGCAAGAGCCGGTGCAGGTGTGTCGGGTTCTGCTTTCCCGGCTTCTTAGGGCGCAAGCAATCCACCCTGTGGAGTAGACGCACAGACATTAGCCTGGAAAACACTAACCTCCTATCTGAATAACAATGTTAGCACATCACACCTCATTTAACAAAACATTAAAACATTGTACTTCCTCAGATCAAGTGCGTCTATTAATAATGACCCAAATTGTCTGCGCTAACTTCTCCGAGATGCAGAAATCTCATTCCCATCTCGTGGAGGAGCGGAGCACGGCGGGGTGGGGGTGGGGACACCCACCTCTGTCGCGGAGCCCAGAGCAGCACGGAA
The DNA here is from genome assembly GCF_051225735.1 of Oryctolagus cuniculus. Taxonomy (NCBI): domain Eukaryota; kingdom Metazoa; phylum Chordata; class Mammalia; order Lagomorpha; family Leporidae; genus Oryctolagus; species Oryctolagus cuniculus. The sequence continues at coordinate 3,851,586 of NC_142869.1, read as the reverse complement.
CCGCAGTCGCCTCTCGGAAGTGACCGGGTTTCATCCGAGGTCCAGTGCTGTTTTCCTGGGTGGCCCAGGAGGGCTTTTGTGGAAGCTCAGATTTAAAGGTGACCTTGGACGCTGCGTCTCGGCCGTGGCCGAGCCTGGACCCCGGCGGCCAGGTCCCCGGCGGGTCCGACTGTGAGCACACAGCCCGGGGAGGCCATTTGTAGACTGGGGACATTGCTGGAACACGTGTCACCCAAGTGCTCCCTGATAAAAGTGACAAACTTGAACTGTCGTGGGGATTTAATTACATGATAAAATTGCAGCTCCTGCCTCTTGAGACAAATTGCACGTTCAGACTGATTGTTTTTTATGAATCTCACACAGCGCGCCCCAGCCTTCCCTCGCGAAGCTGGCTGGGTCTGATTGTTATGCCTCATCTTCCCTCACACCCCTCGCAGGAATGAGGAGCTGACGGACCCCGCGGTGTCTCCCAGCAGCCTCTGGGTCGCTCTGGGGCTCCGCATGGAAAGAGAGACAAGTTTCCTTTGATGGATTTAAAGTTCATTGTGCCCCCCACCCATTGGCAAACGATTGGAACTTTCAACATCCAACAGAAACATATGAAAAAATCATTATAGGAAATAAAAATGAATATGAAAAATGCCCCATTTTACTAATTTTAAAATGCAAGTTGAATTTTCTTCTCCATCAAATTGTGGAAGATTTTTTTAAAAATCGAGGTTTGGAAGAGGTTGGTGGTGCCGATGCTCTCACCGTCTGTGCGGGGGGCTCAGTTCCTGTTCAGAGGGAGGCGCCCAGGATGTGCCAAGTGCATCTTCCAGGTCCTAGGAGCGGAGGGAGGTGGAGAGCAGGGATCCTGGCCACCCCAAGGGGGAGGTCGAGGCAGCAGCCGCTAGCCACAGGTGGAAGGAAACCATCCCCCGTGCAGAGGTGCGGGCAGAGGATGAGGGTGCAGCAGGCAAGGTCTCTGGGTGGGGGTGGGCGGGTGGCAAGGACAAGGAGGGTTCCCTGCTCCGGGCGTGTCTGCTTCCTCCTCTTGCCTCAGTGCCGTGGCGCGGGCAGACAAGGCTCTTACAGGGCGGATGCTCAGGGAGCCAGCCTGCGGCGATTTCATGGTGCAGGGGGCTGGGCAGGGGGGTCTGATGGGAAATAAACTCCCTGCAGACGGCAGGCCCCACGTCCAGAGCCGGGGCGAGGGGCAGAGCCTAGAGCCTAGGCTGGGCGCAGGGCTGGGCTGACCCCACCTCTGGGGGAGGACTTGTCACCCCTGCCGTCAGCTCCTTGGCCTCAGCCGCAGAGAGCTGCCCACCCTTCCAGATCTGGTGACCGGTCCAGGTGTGGGTGCAGAGGTCCCGCCCTTTAGACCTGATGTGGGAAAGCCGTGAAGGGCACGTCAACTCCAAGGCCACCGTGGGACTAGCCATGGCACGGCCAGGCGGTGTCACAGAGTGCCAGCTCCTCTGCCCATCTGGCTTGCTAGGTGTTGATTCCAGGACACGCCCTGCTGGGCAAACTCACCACCAACTCTGCGAAGCCTTGGGAGTGGTTTCTCGAATCTCATTCTGCTGTGACCTTCTTCGTCTCTTGTTTGAACTCTGAATGAGAACTTCTCTTTATCCTGCGGCCGCTGGGCACTTTGTCTTCAATCCCTTCTCTCTGTCCTGCAGACCGGATACGGTCTCTGGGCCGCTTTCCACTCTGCTGGTTCTTGTTTTCCATCACTGGGGACCTGCTGCTGAGCTGGCTGGCGGTAGAACGAGGCCAGCGTCCGTCAAGGACAGCGGGCTCGCCCACTCCCTCTCGGCTCCATCAGTAGGCAAGGGGCAGACAGCGGGGGTCTCCTCCCTCGGGTCTCTCCTGCTCGGTCCTTCCCAGACGTGGGTGAGTTTTGTGACCCTTTCTGAATCACAAGATGCCGCTCCTCTGTGGAATGGCTGCTCACTGTCTTTCCACGGCAGCACGGAGCGCCGGGTCTGGAGTTCCTGGCCTCAGCGACACCGCCCACTTCTCTGCCTGGGGTTTCCTCCCCCCTCTGACCCGAATACCCCAGGGTCCGATGGCTGCCCTGCCCTGCCCGCTCTCCATTCACTGTTCTGCTCTGCGCACCGGGGTCCCCTTCCTTCCCATCACAGCCTCTCACACACACCTTCATCATTCCAGGCCCCACCCCAGGAGACCCCCACGGTTTGGTCCATAAAGACGATTTTCTCTCTACCGAGTGATATGGCAAATAACAGAAACCCAGACCAACCCCATGCAGGTGCTGGGGTTGGTGTTGGAGAGAGTGAGGTCGGCATTTCCGACTTCCGCCGCCGAGCACTCCGGGGCGGTCGCCAGCCTGGACGTGGGGAGGGAGGGCAGCCTCCCGCTATCGTCCTCACTCCTTTTTGTTCTCCCGGATCTCGGCAGTGTGCTTGGGAGTGACGCTAATAGGAGTGTGTCATCAGCATACATTATGTCTTTATTAGCCTGTTTCTCAATTTTGATTCTGGAAATAGTCTGATTTGGTCTAATTGCAATTGCGCCGCGTTCCACTGGCAGGGGCGGCTCAGCCTGGGGGGAGCTCCGGCAGGACCCTGTAGGGTTTTCTTCCTGCCCCTCTGCCTCTGACGCTGGACCATTAGCTCTGAGGCACGCATCTCATCTCATCCACAGTGCGACTCAACCTGATTGTGGGGAGAAGAGAAGCCCGGGCCGTGTGCCTTGTAGGAAGCAAAGACACATTTTAATTCTGGGTGCTGAGAGAGATTTCTCTGTATCTCAAGCAAGAGCTGCTGCTGCAGCCATTTTATTCCTAAATAATTTAACTATATTCAAAGATAATCTGATGTTATTGTAGGAAAGTGTATTTCTAATAAATTCCACTTGATCTGGGTGCATCAATTCAGGCAGCGCATAATTGAGTCTGTTAGCAAGGACTTTAGCAAGAATTTTGCAATCAGCGTTAATTAAGAAGATGGGACAATAATTTGTGCATAATTCCGGATCTTTTCCTGGCTTGTGAATCAAAGTAATAAGAGCGATGCTCGGGCTGGTGGTGGGATAGTGTCATTAGGTGCTGATTTATAAGTACTTAGAAAGGTTTAATTTCATTTTGCTTCGAGCAGGGTCTCCCTGCCCCCACGCTCGCTAGCAGGGAGAGCGGCCGCCATGGAGAGCGCTCGTCTCCTCCCCTCCCTGCCACGGTGACCTCCGCCTCTCCTGTCTGCGTGCGTTCTCCAGACCGGCCCCCCCCCCCCCCCCCGATTTGTCTGCATTGTTTTTTTCTGATTTCTTTGAAACTGGGGTCTCTGGACTAGTGATGCTGTGTGTGTGTACACATGCATGCATGTGCATTGTGTCAAGTCAAATGTTGCCCACAACACCAGTGGGGAGCTGTTTTCGTAGCTCTCCCTAGGAGACGGCCCTGGCAGAGCCGGCGGCATGAGCTCCTGACCGGGAGTCTGGAGCCACGCCTGGTCGACCCTCTGCTTCTACCTGACCGCTGATCACCGAGCAAACCCGTGTCGCTGTCCGCAGAACCAGATGTCTGTCCGTAGAGCCAGATGACTGTCCGTAGAGCCAGATGTCTGTCCGTAGAAGCAGATGTCTGTCCGTAGAAGCAGATGTCTGTCCGTAGAGCCAGATGTCTGTCCGTAGAAGCAGATGTCTGTCCGTAGAAGCAGATGTCTGTCCGTAGAGCCAGATGTCTGTCCGTAGAAGCAGATGACTGTCCGTAGATCCAGATGACTGTCCGTAAAGCCAGATGTCTCTCCGTAGAAGCAGATGTCTGTCCGTAGAGTCAGATGTCTGTCCGTAGAGCCAGATGACTGTCCATAGAGCCAGATGACTGTCCGTAAAGCCAGATGTCTCTCCGTAGAAGCAGATGTCTGTCCGTAGAGTCAGATGTCTGTCCGTAGAGCCAGATGTCTGTCCGTAGAGCCAGATGACTGTCCATAGAGCCAGATGTCTGTCCGTAGAGCCAGCCACAGGTGCCTGCAGGGTGGGGAGGTGCTGGGCTCCTGTGGCCTCTCGGCTGTGAAGCCTCAGCAGTGGGACTCAACCTCCCCGAGCCTGGCCTTCCCACGTGCCGTGGCCCAGCCGTGGAGTAGCCCTCGGGCGATCATGGGGGAGAGCGGCTCTCGGCTGTGCTGTGGCTTCCTCCCCTCCTGCTCTCTGCAAGGCTGCACCCAGGGCTCACAGCTGTGGCTCGAGAGCCTGTTCTCCTCCCTGAGGCCTCAGCCCACCGCTCGCGAGCTCAGAATCCAGTTTCCCGCCAGTCTACACCTTCGACATCCACTCGTGGTCTACACCTTCGACGTCCACTCGCCTCAGCCCAGCTATTGGAGGCCTTCACGGAAGACAGGGTTGGGGGAGGTCGACACTGGCCCTGTCGGGAGGCCCCACTCCTGTGAGGGTCACGGAGGGGGGGCTGCCACCCGCCTCCTTCACACACCCGAGTCTCGGCCTTGGAACTCCAGTGGTCCCATCTGCAAAGGCCCCACAGGTGGCTCAGAGGCATCCCGATTTCAGGACGAGGAAACGAAGGTTTGAGAGGAGACCGCCAGCTTCAGGCCACCCAGTAGTGGCAGAGCCCAGGTGGGAGGCCGCTGGCCTTTTCTGTTAGACTTCTCTCCTTCCTGCTACCCCGCCCGTCTCAGAGGCCACTGTCCAGGTATCGGAAGATGAGCCTTCTGTGGTGGGAGCCGGGCTCAGTTAACTTCTGTGGTGGGAGCCGGGCTCAGTTAACTTCTGTGGTGGGAGCCGGGCTCAGTTAACTTGTATCTGGTGTTTGATTCCTCCTGGAGGAGACCCCTCTCCAGGTAGAGGGATGACTGACATAGGGGAGCAGTGAACTGAACCCATGTGCCACAGCATGTGTGGTGTGGCCTGGGAAGCAATGGACACAGCCCACATGCCACAGCATGCCTGGTGTGACCTGGAAAGCAGTGGACACAGCTCACATGCCATGGCATGCCTGGTGTGCCTGGGGAGTGGTGGACACAACCCACGTGCCACAGCGTGGTCTGGGGAGCAGTGGACACAGCCCACATACCACAGTGTGCCTGCTGTGACATGGGAAGCAGTTGACACAGCCCACGTGCCACGGTGTGGACTGGGTAGCAGTGGACATAGCCCCCGTGCCACAGCGTGGTCTGGGGAGCAGTGGACACAGCCCACATACCACAGTGTGCCTGCTGTGACATGGGAAGCAGTTGGCACAGCCCACATGCCACGGCGTGGCCTGGGCAGCAGTGGACACAGCCCACGTGCCACGGTGTATCCAGCACCAAGACGTGTGTGGGAAGTCTGACATCCGCCAGGGGACCCCATTTGCCGCGCTGCACAGGCCATCGTGTGCCTCCCCTCTGCTTCCCCACCTCTCCGTGCTGTGGGATCTCTTAATAAAAACCCAATTAGTCTTTCTTTAACTTTCCTTCAGATGCTTAAATACCATTACCCCAAACACAACATCATGCCTCTATTTTTCTATTTCAATCAGGAATTCAAGTAGCATCTTGACTTGTATATAATATATCAGCCGCAAAATCACAGGATGCTGGCATCCTTAATAATAGCAATTAGTAATCAGTTGTTTCTTAAGTAGTTTGATTGCGCCAGTTACCCAATTGTACCATGGATGCATTTGGGGGGCACAATGGATCCCAGCACCCCTCTCCCAGCCACTCTCCCCCCACCTCCGTGTTCTCAGTGGCGTGTACACCAATTAGTATTGAAGGAGGCAAGGACAAACAATGCCATTGTCGCGAATATGAAGCAGGAGAGGCCTGGCTTGAGCAGGAGGTAGAATTTAAATCTCTCTCTGCAGACGAGCGCATCCCAGAAGCACCCATAGTGTACCCACCCAGCAGAGGGGCACTGCCAACCCGTGCCAAGCCGCGCACCCAGAGTTCCGGCTTCTCCTTGGGGCCACGGCCCTCGCCGGGCACAAGCAGGTGCTGGTCAGGGTTCTTGCCCTGAGCAGGTTCTACATGAGTTTGAAATAACCAGTGGGGACGTGAAGGCCAGCCCAGGAAGGCCACTGCTGGGCCCTGGGTGTGGCTGGGGTCACGTGCTGGGAGATGGGGGGCCCTGCATGAGGTCATTGAGGGTGCTGCTCTCGGCTCCAGGGACAGCAAGTTGCTATAAAGAGAGCACAGCTGGCCTCTACCCCCTCGGGCTTCCTGGCTCTCCCTCCCTCGTGCACTCCCACCATGATGCGTCCCTCGTGGCACAGCCGACAGGCCCTCACCAGGGCCACCCGACCTTGGGGTGTCTCTCTCCTGGTGCACCTCTGCTCATCAGTGTCCAGCGTTAGGTGTTCGCTAGAGCAGCAGTAAGGGGCTGAGACCGCCATGCGTGCCGGTGGCCACAGAGCCTTCTCCAGCCAGCAGGACCTCTGGCCCAGGGAGGAGAGGCGGCTTCGCTGAGGTCACATGGCCCACTGGTGGCAGGGCCGAGCTTGGCTCCATCTCCCGCTGAGTGGCCCCTGCTTCTCTGTGGTGCGAGTCCCGGGGAGGGAGCTGTGTGTTGTCCCTTGCAGAGGCTGGGTCATGGGCATCGTCATGGGCACAGTCCTCTATCCGCTGTCCTGGCTGGGGACACGGCCCTCCACTCCTCGCCAGAGCCCCCCAGACCCCTTGCGGACCCCACAGCCGGGCTTACCCCCTTCCTGTCTCCCACCCAGGAAATGCCTTCCAGCCCCTCCTACCTGGGTCTCATAGCTCCCCCTCCTCCAGACCCCAAACATCAGTTTCACCGCAGGGTTCCCACCTCCCTGGGGACAAGGTCACTGGGAACAGGCTGTATACGTTCATGTAGTGACGGCCGGGGTCCCCGAGCAGACCCCAGCCCCTCAAACCCCGCCACTGGGTGGGGAAAGGTACAGTAGACTGCCCGGGGAAGGCATGGCAGAAACTGCCCGGACACAAGCAGTTTTGCTTTCAAGCAACGTGAGAACAGCCGGGGCGTTTCAGGGCCACTTGAACTCCAAGATCCCAAACACACAGCTCCTTAGGGGCCTGGGACAGGTTTGCGCAAGGGGAGGGAAGTCGGCTGCTCCAACCCCAATCTCAGCGGAGAGCGGACGGAAGAGAGGTTGGGAGGCCAGGAGAGCCAGCTGCCGGTGGCAGTGGCCGCGGCCGTGGCGGCAGGTGAAGGGGCCAGCGAGGGGACCAGAGCTGCCGGTTAGGACCTGAGCTGCCCCTCAAGGTGGGGAGGCTTCCCAGGGAGCAATCACCCTGCCTTCCCTTCTCCTTCCAGCACCTTCTGCTTGTGGGACCCTCGAGGGTGGGGGCGGATTGGTGCCACTTGTAAGGCTCAGCCCCGTGGGACAGGCACGGGGCATGTGCCCAGCTGGGCTGGACAATGCCGATCAAACTGCCCTTTGTGATTCTAAACTCCGCCCCTCCCACCCCCCAGAGCAACCTCCTGGAGAGATAGGGTGCTGCCATCCTGGATGGCAGCTCCTGCACTTTGAGCTGTGATTTTAGGAAAGCAAGACCAAGAAGAAAGAGGGGATGGGGCTGGCATTGTGGCGTGCTGGGTTAGCACGCTGCCTGCAACACCGGCATCCCATTTCGGAGCGCCCGCTCCCTGCTAATGCGTCTGGGAAAGCAGCGAAAATACTTGGCCCCTGCACCCACCCGGGAGACCTGGAAGAAGCTCCTGGCTCCTTGCTTCAGCCTGGCTCAGTCCTAGACGCTGTGGCCATTTGGTGAGTGAACCAGAGTTTGGAGATCTCTCTCTCTCTCTTTGTTTCTCTCTCTGTCACTCTGCCTTTCAAATACATATGCTGAATCTTTTTAAGAGAAACAGCAGCAGGGACATTTCTCCTCAAAGCAGTTTTGCTGAAGTCCCCACTGGGGCTGGGCTGCAGGGGCAGAGCCGCCCCCCGCCCCCCAAGCTCCTGTCTTGGTCTGCCCTGTTCATCACCTGGAAAGTTCCACGCCCACACACTGATGTCCCATTCGTGTCTCAGATCTGTGCTCCCCCGCACGTGTGTGTACATGCATACATGTACATGTGTTATACACGCGAGCATGCCCGTGTGTGCCTGTGTGTGTATGCATCGCAGGTGTGGGGAGGGCGTCCCCCTGGTGGGTGCCGGGGAGCCCTCTGTCGCTCGGGCACCCAGGCTGACGTTGTGGGGTGCACATCCGACCAGCTTGAAGCAGCACACGGTGATGCAAAGCAAACCACACGTCTGGAAAACGTCTGGTGAGGATGTTATGAGAAGACATCTTGCGCAACGACAAACAAGACTCGAAGAGTAGGGCAGACTGCCTGCCGACCCAGATGGAGGCGCCCCAGGCGAAGAGGCCAATGGAGAGAAGCCAAACCCCGCGGGCAGCCCCTGGCCCTGACCAGGAAAGAAGGGGTGGTGAGGAATCCCCAGTGTGAACGCGAGCGCCTGCTGCTGGTGGGGTCTGGTACTGCACAGTCCCTCGCAGTGGGGATGGGCTGCTGTGGGAAACCCACTTGGCAATGAACCTCAGACAGCTTTGTCTCCTTGTTCCAGTAGCGCTGCTCCCAGGGGTTTTCCCGAAGGATGGAATCGCCCGTGAGGCAGAGCCATGGCGAATGCCGAGAGAGACGTTCGCTGCGGTGCTGCCGACAGCGACAAGCACGCGCACAGGCAGCTCCGGAAGTCATGGGGGGGGGGGGCGAGATCCTTTCCAGACTTTTTTTCAGAGGTCAAGAGAGCAGAATGCCAATTATGGCTCTGATGTGACTCTAATGGGAGAAATTTTCCCACGCCAAAGGACAAGCCTGGAGACCCACAGACGCTGTGATGGTGGTACAAGGATTACTTTTTGTCTTTAAAACCGTTTTGTGTTGTGCTACACCTGCTGCTTACGTAGTGCACACACGCACACACATGTGCACACGCACACACAGGCGCACACGCACACAGTACATGGGAAAGTTGTCAGACTCAAAGTGGAATTGACGTGTCAAGCACTAACAAAATAAACAAGTAAAGAAAGCCAGCAGGTGCCGAGGGAGGTGGCCTGACACCAGAACTGGCACCGGAGGCTCTGCGCGGAAAATGCTCCAGCAAGGCCCATGGCCAGCCACCTGCTGTCCAACCTGCAGTCGGCGCCAGCCTTGTTCCCGACCCCTGGGGCACGGATTAGTGTTCAACTCCATTTTATCTTTAACTTTCTCCCTGCCGCAACCTCCTGCGATACCCACCCAGGTCACCACGCGGGGGTATTCCCATTGCAACGTGCTTTCCCAAGGGAGTCCATTCTTGGCAGACTCTCTCCAGTGCTGATTAGGTGGCGTAGATGATAGACTGATAGATGATTGACAGATAGATGATGGATTATATATAAATGATAGATGGCAGATATAGATCATGATAGATAGGTGATAGATGTTAGATAGTAGATGCTATAGAAAGATGATAGCTATTTGATAGATCATTAAAGATAGATGATAGCTATGATAGGTGATGATGATAGATGATATGGGCAGATAGAAGACAGATGATGGATGATTGACAGGTGACAGATGATGGACAGGTAGAATCAGCTATCTGAGTGCACCCCATCTGCCTTTCCTACCCTTCCACCGCCGTCTGCGGCAATGCCCCTCCCCCCACGTGGCTTCCTCCCGGAAGCCAGCGCCCGCCCCGAGTACCTAGCAGCGCGCCGGGGGGCAGCTGAGCGTCGGGTTCCTTCATCCAGTCGTCGTTGGCCAGCTCCAGCACGGCGTCCACGGGCTCCACCTCCGCGCAGATCAGCTCCCGGACTCGCTGCTCATCCTGGGCCTCCAGCGCCGCCTTTAATCTCTGCACCAAGTCGCAGCCGAGCGGGAAGTCAGGGAGGGACTCAGAGCCGGACATGGTGGCTGTGTCTGCCCGGGAGCAGCCTGTCTGCTCCCCCACACCAGGTCCAAGGTTAGCAGCTGTCCCCAGGGCGCTGTGTGCATGGCCATAAATAGCAGAAAGACAGTGATAGGTCACGGGGCGGGCCTGCCCTCCTACGAACCGGACGCGCCCAGACCTCAGCGGGACGGAGCTGGGCAGCCGGTCTCAGCAGACAGAAGCATGGCATAGCTGAGGCCTCCGCACCCCCAGCAGGCGGCCTTGGGCTCAGAGCACACAGGTCCCTGAGCCGTGCAGGGCAGAGTCCCTGGGGACGGCGTCTGTGTCGTCCTGGGGCTGGGCTGGGCTCTTTTTTTTTTTTTTTTAAGATTTATTTATTAAGTCAGAGTAACTCAGAAAGAGAAGGAGAGGCAGAGAGAGAGAGAGAGAGAGAGAGAGAGAGAGGTCTTCCCTCCACTGGTGGTTCACTCCCCAGTTGGCCGCAACGGTTGGAGCTGAGCTAATCCAAAGCCAGGAGTTGGGAGCCAGGCGCCTCCTCTGGGTCGCCCACATGGGTGCAGGGGCCCAAGTACTTGGGTCATCCTCCACTGCTTTCCCAGGCCACAGCAGAGAGCTGGATCGGAAGTGGAGCAGCTGGGACCTGAACCGGCACCCATAGGGATGCCAACATGGCAGGTGGCGGCTTAACCTGTGACGCTACAGCGCTGGCCCCCGGGATGGGCTTTCACAGTGATGTCTGTCTCCAGGGTTCCCGCACCGTGGTTCCAGAAGTTTCCGTGCGTGTGCTGCAGAGTTTCACAGGCCTCCTGCTCTGCACCCTGGTCGGGCCCCTTGTCCCCCTCCTCCCCCCTCCCCTCTCCCCGCCTCACCGGCCCCCGCCCCCCATGTCTCTGAGAGCTGCTGTCTGCAGGACGCCGACCTTGGGAGAAGCTGGGGAAAGGGCGGGGGGGGGGGGCGTGTCCGGTCAGCTGCAGGCGAGGCTGGAACAGAGAGGGAGGAATCCTGCCGGCCCGTTCTGTGGATCCTGGACTTAACGAGTGTCCACAGCCAGGCGAGCCCGCTCCGTGCGACCCATCTCTCTGTTTCCCTGGAGGACTGACCTGTGCGCCCTGTTCCCCCGCGCTCCTGGCTATGGCTTTGCAGGCTCCGCCCCACCCACGCTGGAGGTGCCGGACGCTGCCCCTCCTGCCCCTCCAGCCCAACAGAGCCCCAGCCCCTGGGAAGGAGTCACCTGACTCAGGTCGGAACATCAGCCCTGGGCTCCTTTGCTGGCTACTTGACATCCCAGCCTCCCTTGCTACTGGGTTCTGGCCAGTGAGAGCAGGTGTGGTCTGGGAGGTCGTTTACTTTCCTAATCAAAGAGGACAGAAAGGGCTAGTACCTCCTTTTCCCTTCTTCCTTCCTTGGACATGGACATGATGTCTGGAGCTGTGGCAGCTGTGTCAGCCACGAGGCAGCAGACATGACACACAGGATCAGTAACTAAGAGTGGGAACAGAAGGAGGCGAGGGGCCGGGAGAGGGCGTTCCTGAACCTCAGCGGCAGCTCAGGGCTGCCAGGCGCCAGACTCTCGCTCTCATTCCTTTAGGGGGTTCTCAGAAGCTGGTAGCTGAAGGCACTCGTGGTTGATGCAGGCCGTGTGCTCACTCTGTCCTGAGTCGAGGAGGGGTCCTGGCTCTGTCCGAAGAGCAGCAGCAGGGGCGTCTCAGGCCGTGATGAGGAGCAGGCGTTAAGCCCCTCACGCCTCCCTGCTTTTGACAACGTCGCCTCTCTGCTACGAAACTTCAGACAGAAAGGGCGGCGATGGGCTCTCGCTCGCTCGTCCTAATTGCCGAGTTATCTGCTGGGTGTGTAATCAGTGGCACATGCACTATGCTAATTATGCCGGCTAATTTTGTTACAATGTAATTCTTCATCAACCCTGCGATGTATAAATTAGGAACTGAAATGTAACTAACACAAATTATATTTAAGGCAACATGAATTTCTGTATTTTGGCACAGAACCGTCTCTTCTCTGTTTCTTTACCTCTCTTTGCGATTAGCTGGGGTGGCCCCAGCCTGCCCCCCGTCTCCACCCGGCGCCTCCCTGAAGGAGGCGGGAACCCGGGACAGACAACACCTGCTCTCAGGACTCCGATGGAGGACTTTGGCCTTGCGTTTAAGCCATTGCACGAAGGCAGGCAGAGCCGGGCTGTCTCTGACTTGGAGAAAGGTCGCTTCTGGGGCTGGCCTCGTGGTGCAGTGGCTCAGCGGCCGCCCACCCGGGACGCCGGCAGCCGGTATCCGAGCGCCGGGCAGAACCCGCGGGGAGCCCCCAGCCTGCTAAGTCCTGGTGCTGCACTTCCCATCCAGCTCCCTGCTGCTTTGCCTGGGAAAGCAGCGGAGCCGGCCTGGGTTCCTGCGGCAGCTCCAGCCGTGGCGGTCATTTGGGGCCTGAAGCAGTGGTGGAAGACCTTCCTCCTCCTCCCCCTCCTCTTCCTCTTCCTCCTCTTCCTCCTCCTCCCCCTCCTCCTCCTCTTCCTCCTCCTCCTCCTCCTCTTCCTCTTCTTTCTTCTTCTCTTTCTCCTCCTCCCCCCTCCTCTCTCTTTCCTCAAAGAAATAAAACAACCTTTTTAACAGCTTGCTTCATCATCCCATGTCACTCTGAGGTCCTCCTTGGAGGGTGCGGTCACTCCCGTGTTTCCGGTGGTGCCCTGGACGCGACTCACATCAGCTGTGTGTCCAGATGTGTCTGGACAAGGTCTAAAGACACAGAGGACCCACGTCTCAGCTGGAACTTTCTCTCTCACACGAGTCTGCATCCCGCGAGGCCAGGCTGGTGCAGGGGCTTGGAGGCCTGCCTGGAGGCAGTGCCAGCCCTGGGACTTTGCCCTGGCAAGACTTGCAGTTTTGAACATTTTTGCAGCAAAATAAAAATGCTGATGAGTAAGTGGCTGCGGCTCGGGTCTCATTTCTCAGGGCGCAGCAACCTGAGTCAGCGGCCGGGGGAGGGCGGGTCCCGGGGCACTGGGGCCCCCGTGAGCTCAGGTGCGGGACCTGGGCAGACGGCCGCCAGGTGGTTCACTTCCCCAGTAGATGCAGTGGCCAGGGCAGGGCCAGGCTGAAGCCAGGAGCCAGGAGCTTCTTCCAAGTCCCCCACGTGGGTGTGGGGATCCAAGCACGTGGGCCGTCTTCCACTGCTTTCCCAGGTGCATTAGCAGGGAGCTGGATCTGAAGTGGAGCAGCCAGTACCAGACCCAGTGCCCATGTGGGATGCCAGGCAGTGAGTCACCTGCTGTGCCACAGCTCCAACCCCAGACTCACTTCTGAGCCTGTAATGTCTCTGCCGTCCCACAGGCCTGGAGAGCTGCCCTGGTCCGCGCTCTCGGGTCAGCGCCACGCCCAGGCCGCTGCTGCTGTCCCTGCTCAGGGCTGTGTGGGCTCCCGTCTGGTCCTCACTGGTCCCTCTTCTCTCTCTGGTTTTTGTTCAGGTGGGCTGCAGTGGGAAGAAAGGAAGAAATATAGGAGTCTGGGTATTAAAAAAACCCTGCTGGAAAGAGAGCTCCCAAAACCGGATGGCGAGAGGGAGGCAGTGCAGCAGGAAACGGGCGGGAGGCTCGTGGGGGGAGAGCTCACTGAGGGGGCCGGGCAGAACCCGCGGGGAGCCCCCAGCCTGCTAAGCCGCGGCAGCCGCATCACCCACCGTCGTACGAGAACGCGCAGCCACAGTCTTCTCAAACACGCACCAGAGAAACGCACTTCTGTTTCGTGGTCACAAGTAGCCAGGGTGCAAACATAGCAGAGCCCTTAGGAAAGGCAGAAACCATCGTCCATCTGGCATATTAAAGCAAAAAGGGGAGAATAGCGCTGTGGTGTAGTAGGTTAAGGCCCCAGCCTGCACTGCCGGCATCCCATGTGGGCACCGGTTCAAGTCCTGGCTGCTCCACTTCCCATCCAACTCTCTGTTATGGCCTGGGGAAGCAGTGGCAGATGGCCCGAGCCCTTGGGCCCCTGCACCCATGTGGGAGGCCCAGAGGAAGCTCCTGGCTCCTGGCTTCAGATTGGCCCGGGTCTGGACGTTGTGAGCATTCGGGGAGTGAACCAGCAGAGGGAAGACCTCTCTCTCTCTCGGGCTCTGCTTCGCTCTGTAACGCTGTCTGTCAAATAAATAAAGTGATTCTTTTTTTTTTAAAGAATTCTTTTTTTTTTTTTTTAAAAAAGGGTTTTTATCAGTAACTCATAGGTAATAGGAAAAACCCAACCAATGGTCAGATTTTTAATTTCAGAGAAAGGACAGGTAAAATGCTACATCAGAAGTTGTGAGAGGCAGCCAAGGTTGTCTTCAGAAGAAAATTCACAGCCTTAACTGTGTTCAGTTTGAAGCAAGAAGGATGGGAAATGAAAGAACCGAGCGTCCACCTCAGTGACAGAAAAGAACAGCGAATACGAGCCTGGGAGAGCAAGGATGTGCAAGCCTGGGAGAGCGAGGTCCTGCAAGCCTGGGAGAGCGAGGTCGTGCAGCGAACGCGCTTGGGGGACTGAGATGGACTGGAAAGCGGTCTGCGTGATTGAGAAGTCAGCATCGCTTTGACAAGCAAATGGGAGCAAAATCTAAGGCGATAAAAACCATTGGAGGGTGAACCAACGGCAAAGGAAGACCTTTCTCTCTGTCTCTCTCTCTCACTGTCCACTCTGCCTGTCAAAAAAATAAAAAAAAAAAATAAAATAAAAAAAATAAAAAAAAACCAGAATAACAAAAAACAGGGAAAAGAGGCTGTAACTAGACAAAGAGTAGCATTTTAAGTCTTTAAGAAAACAGCAACAGTAACACACAGACGACTGCTCGTGGCAGGCGGAACCCCACGTGGCTTCCCACAACCCAGGGCTCCATTTCATCTCCCCGGACGAGGGGTGCAGAGAAGGAAGCACCAGGGTCACCCGACAGATGCCAGTTACTGGCAAAAGGTAATGTCCACTTCTTCTTCTTCTTTGTTTTTTTAAGATTTATCTATTTATTTGAAAGGCAGAGCTATAGAGGGAGAGAGGAGAGAGGAGAGAGGAGAGAGAGAGAGAGAGAGAGTCTTCCATCTGCTGGTTCACTCCCCAGGTCCACAAGGGCTGGAGCTGCGCTGATCTGAAGCCAGGAGCCAGGAGCTTCTTCTGGGTCTCCCATGCAGGTGCAGGGGCCCAAGGACTTGGGCCATCTTCACTGCTTTCCCAGGCCACAGCAGAGAGATGGATCAGAAGAGGGGCAGCTGGGACTTGAACTGGCACCCATATGGGATGCCGGCACGGCAGACCAGGGCTTTAACCTGCTGCGCCACAGCGCCGGCCCCTATCTCCACTTCTTCTTACAATCTCTAGTAGGCCGGAATAAAAGCATGCTTTTTTATATAATAGAGATTATCTTTCTAAAAGTAACAACCCACATCACGATGGACGCCAAAGCCAAGATATTTTTACCACCATCAAGAACAAAGCAGCAAGCTCGTGGTCACCACTTCCTCCCCGGGTCAGGCTGGCGTCGGCCGACAGGTGCCAGACATGCGATCAGGCGGTCAGCTCCGCTTAGCACCGCCTTAGATCTGAAGCTAGAGGCATTTACTGCCCATCCCTGTGGGAGGCACCGCCGGCACAGCCGCTGCTGGCCATGAGCCACCCGCCCTGGCCACAGCCAGCTGGGACTGGCCTTCCCTGGAGGCAGGGAGTGGGGATCTGCCTCTCCAGAGAAAATGCAGAGGGCTGAGCCAGGCCCGCAGGTGCTGTCAGGGAGCCCCAAGGCGGGGTCTGTGAGAGTGGGGGGTCAGAGTGCCACAGAGGCACAAGGCCAAGGGCCTGGGCAGAGGTT
The DNA here is from genome assembly GCF_051225735.1 of Oryctolagus cuniculus. Taxonomy (NCBI): domain Eukaryota; kingdom Metazoa; phylum Chordata; class Mammalia; order Lagomorpha; family Leporidae; genus Oryctolagus; species Oryctolagus cuniculus. The sequence continues at coordinate 3,835,943 of NC_142869.1, read as the reverse complement.
TATGTCCCTTGAGACATTTCAGCTACTGTGGTGAGGTTGGTGAGGCGGGAGAAGGAACAGGAACAGTGCAGTTTAAAGAAAAGCCAGAAGTGATCGAACATGGGCTGTGGATGATTCAGCAGCTTAGAAAATCGACCTAAAACTATTGATTAGAACGGACAAAAGCATTCGGTAAAGGGTGGGTGTGTCGCTGGCCAGTTGGGATGCCTGCATCCCACACCAGAGAGCCTGGTTTGATGCCCGGCCCCGGCTCCTGTGACTGGGTTCCTGTCGCCCGGTGCGAGACCTGGATTCTATTCCTGGTTCCTGGATTTGGCCACCCTGAACTGCTGCAGGCATCTGGGGGGTGAACCAGCAGCTACAATATTTTCTCTCTCTCTCTCTCTCTCTGTCTCTCAATAAATTTCAGTAAACTAACCTATCACCCTCTGAAGATGGCAAAGCGAACTAGCCTTTCCATAAAGCATCCAAGTTAGACAATCGGGCAAGCTATGGAACAAAAAAAACAAAATAGATTCAGGCCAGCGTTCAGGAAATTCAGCCAAGGAAGAACGAGGGGACAAAACGCGTGTGGGGCCACGACGCCTCTGCAGGCGGCAGGAGCGGCAGGCTCTCCGCAGGGCCGGGGAGAAGACAGCAGGCGACCTGGAACGCGATGCGGGAGGCGCTCAGCGAACGAGGTCGGCGTGACCGGAAAGGCAGACGCTGACTCCGCCGCTCCGTGAACCAAAGACGTCCCCGAGGAACTCGGAAGTTAAACAGTGAGACGAGTCCTCTGATCCCTGAGACCCAGACACGCACGGGGGTCATCCTGGGGGTGAGGAAGGCTCCTGCAATGTTCCAACAGAGGCACAATCCAGCAGCAGGTCGCTGTTAAACTTCCCCTGCCAAACGCCCTGAAAGCAAACGGAGGAACGCCTGGGACACGGGGTCGCACCTGCCTGGGTCAGGGTCACGGCTTCTTCACGCCAGGCAGGCACAGCTCCCAGTCTCCAAGGCAAAAAACCAAGGCATTTGCAGCCGGGTCAGAGAACAAAGACGTTAAAGTGTCGGCAGCTGCTGTAACGTCGCAGCTCACCAATATCAAGTAAAAGCAAATTAAAGGAAGAAACTAAGTTGGCAAAGCTTGTGAAATGTGGGTTTTGACACACAATCTAGACACCACTCGGGACACTCGTACCCCTTATTGGAGTGCTGGGTTCAAGTCCTGCCTCCCCTTCTGATCCAGCTTCCTGCTGCGGCGCACCTTGGAGGAAGCAGGTGATGGCTCAAGTGCTTGGGTCCCTGCCACCCACGTGGGAGCCCTGGAGGGAGTTCAGGGCTCCTGGGTTTGGCCTGGCCCAGCCCTGGCTCTTGATGCATTTGGGGAGTGAACTAGCAGATGGAGGAGCTGTCTCTGTGTCTGTCTTTGTCTGCTTTTCACGTACAGTGAAAACTAAGAAGAAGTGATAACACGTGTGTGTGCTCTAGACGTGTACAGACGTCCCGGTAGGTGTCGGATTTCTTGCCAGAAGAATGTCGAGCAGGATTTACCTTGGGGGTAAAGGATTCAAGATTACACTTTGAGAAGGGTGGGAAGCAGACTCCAGACACCCACAGCGATTACCTCTCCATGAATAGTTTACTTTTTGTCTGCATTTTCTCCAAGAAAGCGGTGTTACTTTTGCGATTATGCTGTCTTTTATCTTTGTAAAAGAAGACATTTGTGAGAGAGGTTTAGGAAAGCTTGATGGATGAAGAAAGACAGGGCTCCCCAGCAGGTGCAAAGCAACAGTGACTGGGGCGTGGTTTGGTTGAGGGAATGGACAGGCGACGGGCAGGGGGGATGGCCCCACACCGTCCTCAGCAAAGGTCCACTCTTGAAACTGCCATTCAGAGGGTGGCAGCCACTTCTGGGAGCGGCCACTGGTCGGAGGCCGGCATCGGAATCAGCGCAGACATCCGGGTCCGAGAGGGAGCTGTTTAGTGAGCCTGGGACATGGACTTGGGGAAGCAGCTGACAGCTTGGCAACTTACTCATGGCCAAGTGACTGTTGTGTGTGACCACGATTTGTAAAAGAGACTGTTTATTTAGGGGGAAGACTTGAAGGGCATGATTTATCCTATTGACTTCCCTGCACTATATATACATATTATATATACACACAGTATTATATATATACGCCCCCCACACCCCCACACCCACTTTTTGTATACATACTTTTCGGTCATCTATTTCCTTTGTTGGAGAACACACCACAGGCATAGTTTATGCACCGTTTGTATGCAGTTTATATGCAAATGGGGAGAGGACGTCTTTCAGGCCAGTAAGACTCGAATCTAAATGACCAAATGAGGGGCAGGTGCTTAGCCTAGTGGCTAAGACACGGGTAAGGACAGCCACGCCCCACAGCAGGTACGTAAGCTCCAGCCCCTCCTCTGGCTCCCGACTCCAGCTTCCTGCTAATGCTGCCCCTGGAAGGCGGCAGTGAGGGCCCAAAGCACTGGGTCCCGGCCACGCAGGTGGGAGGCCTGGGCTGAGTTCCTGGCTTCAGCCTGGTGCAGCCCAGCCTTTTGTGGGCCTATGGGGGAGTGAACCGGCATGTAAGAGCTCGCTCTGTCTCTGCGTTTCTCTGCCTCTCAAATAAATAAAAACAAACAATTGAATGTATCAGTCTATCCAAGAAAAAGGGCATTCAGAAGGGGTTCATCAATAAAAGACGGGAGAGGCACACACCGGGGGGTGTCCTACGCCCAGCCCATGGAGAAGACCTCGGGCCTCTGGGTCGCGGAGAGAGACCCACAGGCAAAGCCGTCTACTTTGTGAGCGGGACGCCTGCGGCCCCCCCAGCCAGGGCCGCTGGACATCCGCGCCGCTGCGCAGGCTCTCTGCTGCCGACCCGGTGTGGTGGCCACTGCCAGGGGCGTCCACTTCCCTCTGGTTGCGGGTGGATTAAAGCGAGGCCGGTGAGCCGTGCTCCTCTGGACAAAGATGAGCTGTGATGGAAGAAGCCGTGCCGGTGACAGGGAGGGGTCGGCGGTGCCGTGGGGGGAGGGGCTGCAGGAGCACCTGGAAGAGAGCAGTTCTGGACGGGACGCACAGCGTGGCTGCGCTGGGCGCGGTCAGACGGCCAGTCCGGGGCTGGCAAGAGCGAGGAGGACCAGCCACAGACGGCGGCCTCTGGAGGGGGCCTGCAGGAGCAGGAGGCGGTGCGTGACCGGGGTCAGCAGGCGGGTCCCCAGGTCAGGCAGGCCGCCTGTGGGCAGCCCCGGGGATTGGGCTGCGCTCTCGGAAGGTTAGCCTGGCCCCATTACAGGCAGGAGGGCAGGGGAGGCGCGCCCTCCATGCGGCAGGCTGCTAAGAAGGCTAATGAGTGGCAAAACAATGAGATTCAACAATCCATGTGATCACGCATTCACACTTCTAATTTTAAATCCAGCACTCTAATTAAGCATAAATTACTTTGCCATTCAAATGTATTCTGGCTTGAAGCTGCCGCTCTGTTGGTGGCGAGCGGGAGGAGGGTAAAGGGGAAGGAGCCAGGGCTGTGGGTGGAGCTGTGGTCCCAAGACCCCAGGCCCCGGCCGTCCCTCGCGCTGCCTCCCCCGGAGGTTGCTGTGTGCAGACCGCACACGGTTAGTTCTGACTGCGCTCCCCTGCCCGCCCCACGTGCCTAGCCGGGTCCAGAGTCGGAGAGGAGCCCAGTTCTCACTGAGAAGAACCTCCAGGCCCGGAGCGCAGGGAGACGGGGCGAACGGGGAGAAGTCGTGGAGGAGCTCCTAGGAGACCTGGGGCACTGGGGGGTCTCAGGGTGGGCCGCAGGAGGCAAGACGTGGCGAGGGAGACCCTTAGGAGCTACTGCGACAGCCCGGGCGGAGTCGGTGGCTGAGACCAGGGCAGGGGCAGTGACGGCGTGGAAGGCTTGGGTCCGGGGTCACGCTGGAGGCTGGAGGAGCCCGGCCGTCCTGCTGAACCAGGGCAGTCCAGGGAGACACCCAGGTGGGGAGCAGCGGAGGGAGTGCGGGGTGGCCGTGGGGGGGATCCGGGCTCAGAGGCTAAACCCAGGGTGACTCTGGACTTCCTGAGTTGCCCGTTCGCTGAGTGCAAAATGCGTGTTATGAAAGCACTACAGGTGGGTTTCCAGACCCTCTGTGCCAGCGTGAACTTGCCTCTGCATTCAAGGTCCCTAAACCTTTGGGAGGGGCTCTCCGCGTCTGGGGCGGGGTCGGGGGCGAGCTGCCAGCAGGAAATGTGGGTGAGGGAGGGGCATGGGAGTCGTCAGCACCCAGATGAGGCCTTCAGGGGTCGCTGTCACCCAGGCTGTGGAGGGGGGCAGAGAACCAGGGAGGGGCCCGAGCACTGGCGACAGAAGAGGAGGGGTGGTGTTGGGAGAAAACTGGGGCAGCCACCTTGGGGAGCCCTGAGAGAGAAGGGAGCCGGGGCTCAGCAGGCTGGGGTCCCGGGGGCGCGGCCCTTGCAGTCCATGAAGGCCACCGTGCACACGGCAGCCTCGGTTAGCTCCAGCGTCCACAGAGGCTTTGCACCGAGCCCGAGACGCCGAGCCGGTGACCCTCCACGGAGGGGGTTTCCGGGCTGCAGACTTCACAATGGTGACTTTTTGAGATGTAGTGGACACACGACATTTTCAGTCTTGGTAAACGCGTCCATCAAGTCCCCGTCACCACGGATGGACAAGGATGTTTTCCGTGTCCCGACTCCTGGGGAAACGAAGCTGGGGCTCTGCAGGTTTTCCGTGGGACGTGTTTGCAGCGTGCTTGGCAGAGGGCGGCAGACCGTGGAGCTTGGCCGGCAGCGCCGACAAAACCCTGACCTCAGACACGCAGAGACAGGGGACTTGTTCTGTCTTCTGAATCCTGTGGATAAACCGGCCTCCCACGCAGGCGTCTGCCCCAGGAACCTTTCTGATCGTAAACACTAAGAGGCAGATAATTTTTATGCGAAGTCAAGTTTATTCCCTTTGCACTAAGTGCTTTTTCTTTTTTTTAAGATTTACTTATTTATTTGAAAGGCAGAGTTACTGAGAGAGAGACAGAGAGAGAGAGAGCGAGCAAGAATGGTCTTCCATCTGTGGGTTCACTCCCCAGATGGCTGCAACAGCTGGAGCTGTGCCGATCCGAAGCCAGGAGCCAGGAGCTTCTTCCAGGTCTCTCACATGGATGCAGGGGCCCAAGCACTTGGACCACCTTCCTCTGCTCTCCCAGGTGTATCAGGAGGGAGCTGGTTGGGAAGTGGAGCAGCCAGGACACGAAGCCCACCTGGGATGGAAGCACTCCAGGTGGTGGCCTAACCCGTGTACCACAGCACCGGCCCCTGTGCTAAGTTCACTTCTGCACCAGCACTCAAGGCCAAGGGGGTGGAGACTGTGAGTTGCTGGGGCCCTTGGCTCTGTTTTTGATGGACCTTAGCTCTCTCCTTAGGAGACAGGAGATGAAAATCATTGCCCAGGACAAAGGAGAGAATTCACACCCAGGCCTCCTGACCCGGCAGGCCACTCGGGGGAAGCTGGGAGCCCGAGATCCACTCACAGCTCCTCCGCACACTCCCACAGTGGGGAGAGGAGCTATTCTGGTGGAAGCGGTATCCTGGCTCCAGTGGTCACCTCCCTGGTCCTCCAGGGGCCAGGATGGGGTGAGCCTGGGGCCTATGCACAGGCTGACCAGCAGGGGGCAGCAGCACCCAGTTGTTGGCCCCGCAGACCAGTGAGCAGGTGGCTCACCGCAGGCTGGGAACTCCCTGGGCTGTCTTGAGGCTGGTGCAGGTGGTGACGTCAGAAAGCCATGGGCCCCGCAGGAGGTGGGGCCCCCAGGGGGTTAGGGTTAGGGTTAGGGTTAGGGCCCCCAGGGGGTGGGGTGGGGGTGGGGCACAGCATCTGGAAACTGAATCCCATCCACTTGCATGTGGGCAGACCTCTTGCGCCTGCCACGTGCCTAGGTTGTCTTGTGCATGAATGGCGGGAACATAACACCCCTGTGGGCACTGGTGCTGGCCCTGTGCCGTGCTGACCCCAGCAAGGACCCCATAACTGCTCCTGTAGCAGGGTGTGGACGGTACTCGGTGAGGCCTGCACAGGGCACCCTGTGGGCCCTGCTATAGTCGGCCAGGACCCGGGGCCGTGCATGTGGCCTCATGAGGACAGGCGTCCCTGTGCCTGTGTCCATTTAGCCAATGGCTGCAGGTGCCTGGCGATGCCCAGGAGTGCCCTGCAGGGCCACAGCTCAGAGGCTCCTGGACATTTACCTGTGGCGATGACCTCACTGCGGCCCCGACGCCATCATGACTGAAGCCCAGAAGCCAGGGCTGCTTGTGGGGCGGGGCTGGAGCCTGGACCTGCCCCTTCCTGCCCACGTGGGTGGTCTCAGTTCCCCAGCACGGACAGCGATGGATCACATGGTCCCTGGGCTCCATCCCAGCTCCGAAGCCTTTGGTCGGCGTGCCCTCCCTCCGCAGGGCCTGACTTTCCCTTCAGGCTCACTGCAGAACCTATTTTGCTGCAGCTCTGGGGGCGGCCGGGGTCCTCCGCGGCCCCTGGCACAGCCGCTGCTTCCCGGGGATGGGCGGCGGCGCCGACTTGGTCAGCTTTGCTGTTTCCTGGAGGTCTGGGGAACCCAACAGGGCTGGGGAGTCTCCGGGAAAGCTGGTGTCTGAGAGGACAGAGTCGATGGCTTTATAAGCTGTGGCAGGTGCACCTGACAAAATGGCCGCGTTAGCCGTATTTAAGGGGGTCGCGTGGTGGCTGTGGTGCAGCCGTCACCACCATCTTGGGAGCCCCATCTTGCAGAGCCAGCGGGACGCTGCCTCCACGCCCCGCTCCCCAGCCCCTGGCAGCGGCCGTCCCCTTTCTGCCCCGTGCAGCTGACTTGCCCAGGGTTTGTCCTGCGGTCCCTGGCGGATCCCGCCTCGGTGTCGTGGCCTGGGTCGGGGCCCCTCCTTTCAAGGCCACCAGATGCTCCGCTGCAGGTACGCGGATGTACACGGCAGAGCTTGCTTATCCGTCTGCCCATCTCCCGACACCGCGGCTGCTTCCGCCTTGGCCTGGGGGGTCCTGCCGCGGGGAGGGAGGGTGGCATCGGAGGGGGAGAGCGCTTCTGAGCTCTGCGTCCTCCTGTCCCCCCGCCCCGCCCACAGGGGCTGCTGAGGTTGCCCCCCACCGGGGCTGGGACGCCACTCCAGTCTGTTTCTCTTCTCCAAGAGCCGAGTGTCTTCCAGAATGCCACAGTGGAGAGCAGAGAAAAAAAATGTCTGTGGCCTGGGAAAGCATAAGCCGGGAGTGTTCCTTAATGTTCGTTTCTTCCCAGATGGAATCTTTTTTTTTATTTTTATTTTTTTGACAGGCAGAGTGGACAGTGAGAGAGAGAGAGAGACAGAGAGAAAGGTCTTCCTTTGCTGTTGGTTCACCCTCCAATGGCCGCCGCGGCTGGCGCACCACACTGATCCGATGGCAGGAGCCAGGTGCTTCTCCTGGTCTCCCATGGGGTGCAGGGCCCAAGCACCTGGGCCATCCTCCACTGCACTCCCGGGCCACAGCAGAGAGCTGGCCTGGAAGAGGAGCAGCCGGGACTAGAACCCGGCGCCCCGACCGGGACTAGAACCCGGTGTGCCAGTGCCACAAGGTGGAGGATTAGCCTATTGAGCCACGGCGCCGGCCTCCAGATGGAATCTTAACAGAAGCACAGGGCTTCCAGACCTGGCCGGCAGCCTAATGGAGCCGCCTTGACACAGCAGCCACTGTTCTGAACACACCTCTCCTCCTTCCAATAGTCCCGGCATTAACCTGCTGGAGAGCCGGGCGTGGAAACCACCCGTGGCCGTTGGAGAGCCTGGCAGGAGTGGGAGGCTTCGGCTTAAGTCTGTGGATGCCCCCGTTGACAATAATTGCTCATTAAATTCCGCCGCTTTAGGCTGGTCGGCCCGCACAGCTTCCCACGCTTGCTGCGCCGTGCCTCCTCTTCCTCTGAGGGTAGCATTGGGTTTTTGAGTTAATTAAATGAGGATAAAAGGAGAGAAGTGGGCAAAGGCCCCGAGCAGACGTGTCACTGCAGGCAGCTGGCGAACACACGTGTGCAACATCATCAGCCATGGAAAGCTCAAGTTGAGATGACGGTGAGCTTGGGAACTCCAGTGCCGGGAGGCTGTGGGCAAGCAGAGTCCCCACCTCTGCCGGGGGGCCCGGGAGGGGCAGCGCGACACTTACAAAGCCAAACCTGTGATTTCCACCGTCCAGAACCTTCTATCCTGGACTTTCGCCCCAGAGCAGGGGAAACTGCGTTCGCACCGGACCTGTGTGTGGATATCCACGGCAGCTCTACTGGTAGTAACCCCAAGCCAAAAACAGCTCCAGTGCCCCGCACAGGGCGAACGGCTGGACAGCCACGCTGTGGCCACGCCAGGGCACGGCTCAGCGGTCATGGAGAACTGTCTCTGCATGCGGTAGCCTGGGTGGATCTCAAGAGCAAGAAGCCTGGGGAGGGAGTCCGTCCCCCAGGGTAAGAAGCCTTTTAGGTAACGTTCCTGAAATAAGGGAATCATGGAGCTGGCGGGTGGATGCCCCGGGGCGGCGTGGAGGAGGCAGGTACGCAGGTGAGGCCGCCGGGCACCCCGCTGGTGCAGATGTGGAGCGTGCCTGGGCGGTGGAAACGGAAGCCTCCTCCAGACCACAGAATGCAGTACAGTCGGCTACGTATCTTCTGGCTCCACGTTTGCAGATTCAACTAAGGGTGAAAGTGTGCCCAGAACTTCCAGAAAGTTCTAGCAAACAGAGCTTGGATTTGCATTGCCCCAGCATGATGGGGCACCCATGGGGAAGAAGTGACGTGTGGGCTCACCCGCCAGTGGCCTCCGCCTGTCACAGATCCGAGGTCTCCACCTCCTGTCTCCCTCTACTCAGGCCTGCCATCGTTGTGCCGGTACTGGATATGGGCAGACTTTCTCCTCTTCGTTCTTCCCCAGACAATGCACATGGCACCACGTGCACAGCCGTGTACACAGGGTCCTAGGTATCCTGGGTGACAGAGCCAGGATGCCCAGCACACGGGAGGGCGTGTGCGGATTGTATGCACACACTATGCCACTGCGCATGACGGACTGTGCAGCCATGGATGTTGGTAGCCACTGGAGGAGGTCTCCATGGAAACCGAGGGATGACTGCACGCACACACACACACGCACATGGATACAGTGATTGTGGGTCTGCAGCAGCTGGGGGCACTGCACCTCTGTCAGCATTCTTGTGAGGTGCACCGTGGTTCCCAGAGCTGTTTCCACTGGATCTCCTCCCTCATATCTTTTATGGCAAGTGTGTGTGAACCTACAATCATCTAAAGTAGAAAAGGGGGGGGGGAGACGTCCAAATCCTCTTGCCCCACCTGAGACCCTCGCCCACCCATCCTGTTCTCAAGGGGCCATAACACCCGAAGGAACGGGACACGCGTGTCTGGGTCAGCATGTGACTCCTGGGCCGGTGACCCAGGACGGGTAAGCCATCCACGAGCAAAGTCCTTCTCTGACTCCCGCGCTGCTGGGGGAGGGGCTCCTTGGGGGTGCAGCTGCTCACCCCACTGTGCCAACTGGGATATTTCAGAAAGAAGAATAAGGCAAGCAGGGGGCTACCCGAATGGCTAACCTCCTCCACTGCCCCCCCAGACCACAGTGACAACCCCTAGAGTGGGCGAGCTTGGGGCCGCCTGGAGCTCCCCCGCCTTGCTGGTCACAAACGAGCTGGAACATGCGCTAGGGAAAACTGAATGCCTGCTACACAGAAAACGCGGCGTGGTGTGTTCACACAAGGGGAAGGAACAGCTACCATCGCGTGCAAGAAATGGCTCCACCTTGCACAAACGACTCAGGAAGGAGAAGCCAGATACACAAGTCCACAGTGTGACGATTTTTACATGAAGTTCAAGTCTAAGCAGAAACAAGTGATGGATTAGAATTCACATTGGGAGCCAGCACTGTGGTCTAGCCGGTAAAGCTGCTGCCTGCAGTGCCGGCATCCCATATGGGCACTGGTTCGAGTCCCGGCTGCTCCACTTCCTGTCCAGCTCTGCTATGGCCTGGGAAAGTGGTAGAAGATGGTCCAAGTCCTTGGGCCCCTGCACCCACGTGGGAGACTGAGAAGAAGCTCCTGGCTCCTGGCTTCAGATTGGCACAGCTCTGGCTGTTGCGGCCAACTGAGGAGTGAACCCGCAGATGGAAGACCCTCTCTCTCTCTCTCTCTCTCTCTCTCTCTCTCTCTCTCGGTAACTCTGCCTTTCAAATAAATAAATAAAGTAAAGAAGAAAGAATTCACATTGGCATTCAACAGCTGAGCTGGTGCCACTGCAGGGGCCCATGGCCCTCTGGGTGCTGCTTCTGGCCCCGGGCTGTCTGAGTTGTGAGAACTCACTGGGCTGCGTGCTTACTGTGCGCGCGCTTCTCTTTGATGTTTTTCCTGCTAATTCCAAACCTAGAGACAGCGCGAGGGCTCCGTGGCACTCTGATTTATGGACAACTTGATGAGACGCCGTTCAGGCACTGGACAAGCCACTCGTTTATAAAGTGTAAGACTCAATGCTGTTCCAGCTCCCACCTCTACGGGCTGTGCGGCCATTGCCGAAGCTTAGCTTTAGGACATTTTCTACCAGCCTAGAGGAAAGCCCACGGTTCGCGGGCCCTCGGCCCTAATCGTTGGCTGCCGCAGCTCCTCTCTGGGCCTGAATGTGCCTCTCCTAGACGTTTCACGTGAATGGAGCCACACAGTACACGGCCTTCTGTGTGCGCCTCCTCTCACCCAGCGTCCTGTTTGCGAGGCCCATGTACGCTGGGACTTGAGTCATCCGATGGTTGAGGAATCTCCACCGTGTGGCTCGGTCACCTTTTGTGTAAGGACCTTTGTGTGGGTTTGTCCATCTTTTGTTATGATAGAAGCCCCGAGAGAAACTCCCAGCAGAGGAAGGCGGTGTAGCGTTTGGAGGTTCCCAGTCCAGGATGGGGAGGCCCCACAGGCTGGTGTCCGGCAGGTGGAAGCTGGCAGTGGTGGGGCTGTGTGGGAGGGGGCAGGTGCTGAGCCAGGAAGTGGAGCCAGAGGGGCGGGGCCAAGCTCAGCCACATGGCCAGTCCTCTGCTGAGACCACCTTCTCCAGGACCCCCACGAGGCCCACCTTCTAAACTCCTAACTCATCGGCTCTCCATCTGTAATCCATCAACCACTCACAAGACTGCGGACCAAGCCTTCCATACAGGGACCTTAGGGGGACACCCAAACTAATATCTAAAGCATAATTGTTCTGTTTCGACTCTAACAGTATACTACGGGGGCCAGTGCTGTGGTGTAGTGGGCTAAGTCTCTCTGTGGCACCAGCATCCCATTCATGTCCCAGCTGCTCCACTTCCAATCCAGCTCTCTGCTGTGGCCTGGGAAAGCAGTGGAAGATGGCCCAGGTGCTTGGGCCCCTGCACCCACGTGGGAGACCTGGAAGAAGCTCCTGGCTTCGGATTGGCCCAGCTCTTGCTGTTGCAGCTGTTTGGGGAGTGAAGGTGGAAGACCTCTTTCTCTCTCTCTGTCTCTCCCTCTCTCTCTCTGTAACTCTGCCTCTCAAAAATAAATAAATATTAAAAATAGTATAATCAATATGTAATACGTGATAAATCTGCTATGGCGTCACGTGCGCAGGGTTTTGTGTGGACGTGTTTTCGTTCCTCTTGGATGTGCATGGGGAGGAACCGCTGGGTCCCGCAGCGGCCGTCTGTTCAACACCGAGGAGCTGCCGGCGGCTCCAAAGCGACTGTCTGTTCTAAGTCCTGCCAGAGCCGCAGGAGGGTTCCACGTCCATGTCCACACCCACGTCCACGCCAGCACTCATGAGTGTGTGTTTCCCTGACAGCCATCCTGGTGGGCGTGGCGTGGCCTCTCACTGCGGGTTTGATCTGAATTTCCATGTGTCTTTAAATGTGTTTATTGGTCGTTGATGTCTCTGCTTTGGAGAAAGGGCCGCTTAAATCCACCGCCCATTTAAACATGGGGTCGACTTTTCATTACTGAATTTCGAGTGTTCTTTATTCTTTTAAGTATTTTGAATATGTCATTATCAGATGTATGACTTACAAATACTTTCTTTTGTCCCGTGAGCTGTCTTTTCACTATATATTTTTTAAAATGATACTCTCAGCGAGCACTCAGCCTAGCAGTGAAGATGCCCGAGTCCATATTGGGGCGCCTGGGTCTGACGCCCCACTCTGACTCCTGACTTCAGCTTCCTGCTAAAGTAGACCCTGAAAGGAGGTATCGATAGCCCAAGGGTTGAGGTGGATTTGTTCTGGGAGCAAGAGGCGTGGAGTCACCACACAGACCCCAGGAGTTGGGTGAAAGCGGGCCAGAGCCGAGCAGCTGGCAGACTCGTTTATTTCAGTTGGTACAGCAGCTTATGTAGCCAAGGCAGCCAATCTGGTCAAGGGGCGGTTTGAGCCCTAACCAATCACAGCCTGTTGCCAGGCAGGCTCTGTTGCCAGGTGGGTTTCAAAGCCATTCCTGAGTAACTGACGCTGGCTTGCCAGCGGCCATCTTGGCATGGCCTTCTCATTCCGCCACACCCAAGCGGTTGGTCCCTGCCACCCATGGTAGGAGACCTGCGTTAAGGTCCTGGATCCTGGCTTTGGCCTTGGCCCATCTCTACTGTCACAGGTATTTGGGAGGTGAGCAGTGGATGGGACCTCTCAGTCTTTCAGTCTCCCTGCTTCTCAAATAAATAAAATAAAATAATAAAAAATTCTAAGTATGCTTACATCTACCTTGAAAGAACAGAAAAGGGCCAAAATATAAAATGTAACTTCACCAAGTTTGACCTTTTGGTTTTTAGCGTCCTCCTCGAGTCTTCCCCAGGTGCAGGTGGATCCTACTTGGGAGAACTGATTTCCAGGCCTGTCTGCCGCCACGCTTGGGTCTATCCTGCATTTGATGAAAGACCACATGGCCTCTTGCCTTCTTGTCTCCATGCCTCTCTTTTATTTGTAATTTTCTTGTGCAGCCGAGAGGGGTGGGAGAATCTCTCCGTCTCTGATGCTGGCTTGGGTGGCTTCTGGGGAACCACGCGTCATGGCACAGCCAGGAAGGAGCCTGGCCATGTGCTCTGTCGGCTCCCACCATGTCCGGCTGGCCTCGTCCGTGGAGATGAGTGAGGGAGCATCCACCTGCGGGACTGGACACTGCCGGCTCCGCCCCCATCCGTGACCCACACACGGTGCGCACTCTTACCACAGATACTCCCAGCAGCCTGCGCAACCACAGGTCAGTGCCGATGGAAGCAGAGCTATGCTGCAGGCGTCTGTGGTTCTTAAAATCTGTTTCCCTCTGCTGGGTTTGGGTCTCACGTTCACGAAAACGGAGGAGCACGGACCAGGCAGGGGTGGGAAGGAGAAGAGGTTTATTTAGCGGGGACAAAGAAAACAAAAATGAAGAAGGAAAGAAAAAACCTCAACGCACCAAGAGAGACCCCTGGAGAAAGCAAAAAATGAGAGAGAAAGCTGCCGGCAGCCCGGAGAGGGGCTGGAGGCTGACCGTCCTGGGCGCTGTGGCTGGAAGAGGCGGCGTTCCCGTCGTCGGGGCGGGAAAGGCGCGGTTTTCACTGCTGGCTTGGGCGACAGGTGCCGATCACGACTCAACAGAAGGCACACGAAATCACCCCAAAGACGCCCAGCATTCTCGTTACCCAGCCAGGCACGGCAGCACGGATGACGAGAGGCAGCCGTGGCACCGAGGCCCCTGGCAGACCTGGGTGTTTGAGCTTTGGTGCCTCCAGGGGCTGGGGAGGGGCTGGGTCCCGTCTCCCTCTCTGTCCCAGCTGTGACATAGGAAGTAACAGGAGGGGCAGGCCCCCACGGCTCAGCCAGGGCACCTGGACTCGGCCCACAGCGACGGAGGCCGTGGAAGCTGAGAGAGCTGTTGTAACTGAAGCCCAGGTGGGCTTGGAAGGGCGGAGCCATCTCTTGTCTGGAGCCACGCGGTCAGTTGCCACGCAGGCCAGTGCCTCTGCCCAATTCTGCAAACAGAATCCGTGCCCCACGCTCCTTGGGTTACCCTGCCTGGATTCTGCCTGCACAGAGGGACCGTCACGGGGAGGCCCAGGGCAGAGCTCTGAAAACCGCATCCCAGCCCCGGCACATCCCTGCGACCACGGGCGGTGCTGGGTAGACGTGTGGACAAAGAACACACAGGTGCACGTGCACACACCTACTGTACACAAGCACACACACACACATACACACATGCAAGTGCACACACGTATGCTGCACCCACACACCCATTCACACCCACACCTCCCTAACATTAAACCTAACACACAAATAAAGACTTACACATATTATCACATATTCATGCTAGAGAATCAGAGAACACTTATGAAGCCATCAGCAACCCGACAAAGCCGTAACTACCAGGTGGTCTATTCCCAGGAGGCTCTGTTCAGAGACGGCATTGTAGTCGGCACGCTTGGTGACGCCCGTTTTCAGAGCAGCGAGCAGTGTGGGGGTGACGGCCGCTCCCTGGAAGGCAGTCGAGCTGACTGTTCGTCAACAGCTCCGCACTCCCCTCCTCCGCCTCCCCGGGTCCTGCACCAGTAGCACAGGTGGAGACAGGAGGGGCTTTCACAAAGTCCATGGAATTCAAAGGTGTTTATTTTGGAGCCGAATGTTTTGCAATCTGTGCTTAGTGTTTCTTGTAATACACATTGCTCATGCATTCTCTGCAGATCCCTCGTGCATTCCAGATATATTAACTAGATTTCAAAGAAAACTGTATAAAGATAATAAAGTAAAATAGAGGACTTTTCTAAGCCTTGGAGTAGGGAGGCCCTTCGAGAACTCCTGGGGAACACGAGCAGGCTCAACAAGGTGAGCACTGACACCGTTTGTGCGGGAACGGCCGTGTGTGGGGTCGGGGAAACGTCTCTGTATGGCACACAGAGCCAGAAAGGACAGGCTGCTGGGGAGGGGCACCGTGACCCAGCACGCACAGGAAGAAGCAGCCAGCGGACAGTGACAATCACAGCACGTCCCTGCACCCAGGAGAGCTGCTCAGCCGCAGTGGGGCTGGACAAGAGGCCCACGACCAGCTCCGGCCAGGGCGCGTGGGGACGTGTGCTCGAGTGTCACGTACCAGAGATTCGAGCAGTAATCATCTCAGCTTAAAAATGTTTAAGGGGCTAGCGCCTCGGCTCACTAGGCTAATCCTCCGCCTGCGGCGCCAGCACACCGGGTTCTAGTCCCGGTCAGGGGACCGGATTCTGTCCCAGTTGCCCCTCTTCCAGGCCAGCTCTCTGCTGTGGCCAGGGAGTGCAGTGGAGGATGGCCCAAGTGCTTGGGCCCTGTATCCCATGGGAGACCAGGAGAAGCACCTGGCTCCTGCCATCAGATCACCGAGGTGTGCTGGCCGTAGTGGCCGTTGGAGGGTGAACCAATGGTAAAAAGAAGACCTTTCTCTCTGTCTCTCTCTCTCACTGTCCACTCTGCCTGTCAAAAAAATGTTTAAGGAATTGGAAGTGCTAGCTTAATATGATTTCATATTTACTCCACAAACACGTGCAATTAGAATAAAAATAAAACAAATTAAGTTTAATGCCTTTTTTTAAAAAAAGATTGATTTTTTTTTAAAGTCAGAGTTACAGTGAGGGAGGGAGAGAGAGAGAGAAGGGGAGAGAGAGAGAGAGAGAGAAAGAGAGAGGGAGAGAAAGAGATCTTCTACCCACTGGTTTACTCCCCAATGACTACAACGACCTGGGCTGGCCCAGGCTGAAGCCAGGAGCCAAGAGCTTCATCAGGTCTCCCACATGGGTGCAGGGCTCCAAGCACTCAGGCCGTCTTCCACTGCGTTCCCCGGTACATTAGTAGGGAGCTGCATCAGAAGTGGAGCAGCTGGGACCCAAATCCCCGCCCATATGGGATTCCGATGCTGCAGACAGTGGCTTAACGCACTGTGCCACAGCACCAGCCCCAAGTTCAATGCCTTTTCGATAATGAAATCCACTGAAGAGGTGGTGATAAACAGGTTGATCCAAAGATTAAACAGCCCTGCTGTAAGGACCAGAGATTCCCAGTATTGCACTTTATATTTATTTTTTTAAAGTTAGTTTTAAAATATTTATTTACTTCAGAATGAGGGGGGAGAGAGAGAAAGAGAGAGAGGGAGAGAGAAATCTTCCATCCACTGATTCTCCCCAAATGCCTACAATGACGGGCTGGGCCAGTCGGAAGCCAGGAGCCAGGAACTCGATCTGGGTCTCCCCCGTAGGTGGCCGGGGCCCAAGGACTTGAGCCACCACTGCTGTCCCCAGGGTGTCCGTTCATAAGCAGCTGGGGGTTCCAGCGGTTAGCAAACAGCGCTGCTGCAGCTCCTGTCGGACAGTCAGAGCCGCACCGGGACAACGTGGCTCGCGCACACGGGCCGTGGCCTCCCACCACACTGCTGTCCCTGGCCAGAGTGCAGGCAGCTCCCATCTGCGCGTGTCTCAGAGCCCGCGGGGGCCCGGGCCCTGCACGGAGGGGACTGAAGCAGCTGCTTATGAGCTGAGTGCTTCTTCCCGTGCTGGCCGGCCCTCCTCCCGCCCTGGCCCACGCCCAGTGCTCCCCCAACCTGAGGAATTCCCGTCCTAACCCTTGTTTCTTCTCAGGGGTGGCCTGGTCTCTGAGCAGGTGCAGGAGGGGCCACAAAGGAGACCCGGGGGAGGTGGCCAGGTGGCGCCCTTCCATCCACAGGCTGAATGCTGACTATTTAAAAATATTTGTCCAACGGATACTTTCTGAAGATGGCAAATAGCTTCTTTGCTACCAACACATGAAAAATGGCGTCCATACAGCCCGCTGCCGGCCACCGGCCAAAGAGCAGTGCTTGCGAGTCTCCACTGGAGGGCACTGTCTCCCCAGGGCTGGGTTGGTGTCCTCTTCAGTGGGACCCCGGGGCAGGTGCCCGACCGTCCACCTCTTCTCCAAGCTCTCCGGGGCTCCACAGGGAACCATGGATGTGGCCATCCTGACCAAGGACAGAGGCCTAGAGCCAAGCGACCGGCCGTCTGCTCACTGTGTGCAGAGAGCGTGTTGGGCCACGGCCTCAGCTACTGCTGGAGGCGGTTGGTGGCTAGCTCTCTCTCGGGCTGCCCGTGCGCAGGCGCCTGTCCCCCAGCTGGCTCAGCTGTTGGTGGGAGAGGCAAGCGACATGGCCCTCCAGCCGGGGAAGCCACGGTGGAGACCCTCTGCTGCCGCATTGCGGTCCCAGCCCCGGTTGACCTTGGAAAATTCTACCGCTGCTCCTCTGCCTGGGGCCAGGAGGGAAGGCAGGACTTGGATTCCCCGAGGCCAACGGCAGCCGGAATCCAGGTCCTGGGCCAGTCTCTGTCGGGGCAAGCCGAGCCCGGCGGGCCTGAGGTTCCTCCCAGCCCGGACGTGGCTCCCTCGTGCTCCAGGGACAAACACGAAGCCGTGATGATCCCATTTGCCGCCTGCTCATTACTGCCAGCATTATTTCATCCCGGCCGCGTAATCACCTTTCTTCTCTGATTGAGTGAGTTTGTATTATGCAAGATTCAAAGTCCCTTGGCGTCCTGAGGGAAGAAAGGGACTCTGCATAGGGCAGAAATAATTTGCAAGACCAACTTGGGGTGCAGCGTTCTCCGCTGAACCCCGGTGGGCCCACAGCTTTCACAGGGCCAGGCAGGCAGCGCGGCTGCAGGGCTGCGTAACAAAAGGGCCTGGCTGGGGGCATTATAATTTGCTCCGAGCACTTGCAAAGCGCTCGTGTTTGTAATGATGCGCGGGGACATCTGATGTCACGGGATGCAGGCATTGTGCTTCCTATCAATACTCGCACAAAAGCGTGGCCACGCTGTTTGTGCTGTCTGGTTGGGGAGAATGTCATTAAATGTACCTTAGAGAAGCCTTTGAAGGCTGGGGCTGGCTGTCTCACAGAGAGGTAGCAGCCCCTTCCGCAGCTGTACCCGTTGTCGAAGTCCAGTAAACGGGGCAAGTGGCTGAGGCACGAACAATCAGCTTCCGTCCCGACTCGGCTCGGTCTTTCCGGAGCCAGGCTGGTCGTCCCTGCTCTGGAGGCTTCAGCCCCGGGCCAGTCACAGCCACGGGGGCGGCGTCCTGTGCTCCCGGAGCTCAGGAGTCCCCGGCCCCCAGCCCGGCCCCCAGGCTGCGCCCTGGGGAGTGTCAGCTTCCGCCCGAGCCCAGACCTGCCTCGTGCCACTCTCCACCCAGGAAACCTTGGCACTCGGCTGCCCGCAGAAAGCGTCACACCGCCCTGGGTGGACAGCACTGGGAGGGACCGACGCAGCTCCGTGTACAGGCTAGGAAGCAAGTGTCGGGGTGACGGGCGGCCCCGTAAAAGCACTGTGAGGGTAGATGTGGGCTGGGGGCCCTTAGTCCCCCAGCTGCTTCCTGCCGGGTGGGAAGCCCCAGAGGGGGTCTCTGCTCTGCACTTCAGGTCCAGGGTGAGCCTTGTCCTGCCTTGGACCTGAAGTGGCCCGGCCCTGCTTGCAACGCTGCCACTCTCCCGGGTCCCAGGGGCTGAAGGCTGGTTGGACGGACAGAGTGCTTATGGTGAGGTCCTGGGCTCAGAGGCAGCAGTGAGCACACAGGCACAGGCGGGCTGGGCTGCGGAGCTGGGAGCCCAGCGGGGCGGTGGGGGGATTCCCGGGTTTGGTCTTGGAGACAAGCTGATGCCTGGATGCCCACGCCCAGGGTGTGAGAGCAGCGGTTGTTCTGGGGGGGGGAGGCAGATGGGGTTCCCTGGGGGCTCACCTGTGCAGCTCCGCTGGCCTCCTCTTTCGCCCCTCTCCTGCCTGGGCGATTGGTAGCCAGGTAGTGCATCCGTGTGTCTTATTGTACTTTTTTATCATCAGCTCATTCCTTCACAATCCCTATCTCCATGGTTCAATAGGACCTCCATTTAAAAAAACAAACCTTAAATTTCCAGCTGTGCCCCCTAAAGAGACAAAGAGACAAGATCTTTGTGCAAAAATTAAAATTATAATTTGACAGCCGTGTGCAGATGCTGCTGCGCCTTCTCTCGGACAGCCGCTGAGTGCGTGGGACTGTGACAGCCGTTTGTCACTCGGCTAGACCTCCCCCGTTCTGGAGTATGGTCTTATTTCTCGTGTTGACACCGGTGCATCATAGTTTTAATGCACATGTATTTTGTGCTCATTGCAAACGCGGTCAGTACTAGCTGGGAGGAGGCCGGCAAAGCTCAGGACGCATAAAGCAGACAAGCACCCCCACAACTGCGTTGTCCAGAGAGGCCTGCGAGTTTTGACGTCTGCCCTTCTAATTCTGCATGCACAGCGTGCAGTGCGTCCTAAAATGCATCGTGTGGATCGTATCCCGAAGCTGTTTCTTTCGACTGGGAAATTATCAAGAAGTAGTTAAACAAGAAAGTTAAGAGCAGATATTAATAAAATAAAAAATCACAATAGAGATGGCTAACAAATCCAAAAGCTGGCCTTTTGAAATTCTCTTTCTTAAAAAGATAAAGCCCTGATGATACTGATCAAGAAAAATGAAAAAAAAAATGCACAATTAACTAGCATCAAAAAGTTAAAATACGACACCATTTCAGGTCTTCAGATACTAAAGGTAGTAAGAGGATATTGCAAACAGTTTTATGCTAATATATTTGAAAATCTCAATGAAATAGGCACACTCCTCAAAACACACAACTTACCAAAGCTGACACTGGAAGAAATAGAAAATCTGAATAGCCTTATAATGCATTAAAAATTTAACTTTTCTTCTAAAAAGAAAATTACAGATGAACTCACCTTTGAATGCCATCAAACCTTTACAGAAGATATAGTGCTGATTTTACACAAATCCTTGCATAGAACAGAAAAAGAAAATTTTGCTACTGATTTTATGAGGTGTCAATAGGAAACCTAGCCAAAAAAAAAAAAGCTATAGATGAAGACACTGAAGAGCCCAGACACGGATATCCTAAGCAAAATTAACACAATTAAACAAAAATAAACAAAATTAAACGCAGGGCTTGTTTAACTGAAAAGTCACCGGAGCCGGCACTGCCTGCGGTGCCAGCACACCGGTTCTAGTCCCGGTCAGGGCACCAGATTCTGTCCCGGTTGCCCCTCTTCCAGGCCAGCTCTCTGCTGTGGCCCGGGAGTGCAGTGGAGGATGGCCCAAGTGCTTGGGCCCTGCACCCCATGGGAGACCAGGAGAAGCACCTGGCTCCTGCCATCAGATCAGCGTGGTGCGCCAGCCGCAGTGTGCCGGCCGCGGCGGCCATTGGAGGGTGAACCAACGGCAAAGGAAGACCTTTCTCTCTGTCTCTCTCTCTCTCACTGTCCACTCTGCCTGTCCAAAAAAAAAAAAAAAAAGTCAACGGGTCACTGCGAACCCATCAGAAAGCCTGGGATAAACAACGATGACAACACCAAACGCTGAAGAAGCTGTGAGGAAGGCGGATCACTACGCACTGCTGTCCGGCCGTGCACAGGCACAGGCAACCCGGGAACAGGCTGGCCGCCATGACGGCTTCCTGCAAAGCCAACCACGCACAGACCCTTGGGCACCTGTCCCAGTTTTTCAAGGGAAACCTCTGTGCTCAAAAACCTATCCCTGCGTGCTTATAGCAGCTTTATAATAGCCAGGAATGGAAATCGGCCAGACGGCCTTTGACAGGTGGACGTTGAGACCAGCCGTGGGGCCTCCACATCACGTGAGCAGAAAGAACCTGAACTACCGATTTACCGACACCTGGAGCTGTTCCCGTGGATTTATGCTGGGTGAAGAAGGCCCTCCCAGGGTATCACGCTGTGTCACTCCATTTACAAAACACTCTTGCGATGACGAACTTGAGGACTGGGGACAGGGTAGTGGTTGTCAGACGGACGGGTCTCAGGAGGTGGCAGCCTGAGGGACCCTGGTGGTCCTGGACTCTTCCTGTATCATGGCTGAGGTCGTGGATACGAAAACCCGCACAGGTGATGACACTGCACAACACTTGGTGCACACACAGAGATGAGAACAGAATGAAGTTGGTGTATTTTATCAATGTGCTATGCCATGGTTGCACAGATGCTACTGTTGAGGGAGGACAGGCCAATGGTGCAAGGGCTTGCCCTGCGTCTGTTTGTACTACTGTGTGGATCAATACTGCTCTCAATGGCAATTCAATTAAAATCACTCAATTAAAGAAACACGGTAACAAAAAGGAGAAACCAGGTAATCACTTCAATAGATGCAGAAAAAATATCTGGTACACATGCACGTGTGTGGTAACAATTCTTGGCGCACGGCACCTGACAGTGTGTGTTTTACTTGGATACAATGTATTTTCAGGAAATCTGCATCCAGCTTTGTACTCGAGGTCACATGCTGAGTGCCCTCCCTGGTGAGCGCTGGAAGAAGCAGGCTGGGACTGCCTGCATGGCTGCTACACGCCATGGTAACCCAAGGGTCCAGACAGGGCCGTGAAGCCAGAGAGAGACACAAAAACTGGGGCATGCTAATAGATGAGCAAAGTTGTCATTTTTTAAAGATTTATTTATTTGAAAGTCAGAGTTACACAGAGAGAGGAGAGGGAGAGAGAGAGAGAGAGAGTGAGAGAGGTCGTCCACCTGCTGGTTCACTCCCCAAATGGCCA
The DNA here is from genome assembly GCF_051225735.1 of Oryctolagus cuniculus. Taxonomy (NCBI): domain Eukaryota; kingdom Metazoa; phylum Chordata; class Mammalia; order Lagomorpha; family Leporidae; genus Oryctolagus; species Oryctolagus cuniculus. The sequence goes on along the minus strand of NC_142869.1, from coordinate 3,814,323 downwards.
CAACAGCTGGAGCTGCACCGCTCCAAAGCCAGGAGCCAGGAGCTTCTTCTGAGTCTCCACATGGGTGCAGGGGCCCAAGGACTTGGGCATCTTCCACTGCTTTCCCAGGCCACAGCAGAGAGCTGGATCAGAAGTGGAGCAGCTGGGTCTTGAACCGGTGCCCATATGGGATGCCGGCGCTTCAGGCAAGGGCGTTAATCTGTGGCACCACAGTGCTGGCCCCACAAAGTTGTCATTTTTTAATGACAATATAACAGTGGGTATAAGAATCTGTACATAAATAAAATTAGGTAGTAAGTTTAGCATGCTGGATATCAAAGTCAATATAAAAGGTCAATATATTTAGATATACCAGCATCAAATAAGCATAAGACAGCTTCAAAAAATAAATACATAATATTTTCTAAAAATGCTGGCCGCCTTTTATGTATTTTTAAAAGAATATTTATTTATTTTCATTTATTTGAAAGGCAGAGTTAGAGAGAGAGGAGGAGAGACAGAGAGAGAGGTCTTCCATCTGCTGGTTCACTCCCTACGTGGCCGCATGGGCTGGGGCTGGGCCAGGCTGAAGCCAGGAGCTGGGGGCTCCCTCTGGGTGTCACACGCGGGTGCAGGGGCCCAAAGACTTGGGCATCTTCCACTGCTCTCCCAGGCCACAGCAGAGAGCTGGATGGGAAGTGGAGCATCTGGGACTCGAACCAGTGTCCATCTGAGATGCTGGCTGTGCAGGTGGAGGCTTAACTCACTACTCCACAACGCCGGCCCCAAGATAACAGAGCTTAAAAGGCAACACTGCCCACCACCCGGAGGTGGGCCTCAGGAAAGGTGTGCGAGGGCTCCAGAGAGAGCGCACTGCAGGGACTGCTGCGGACGGCGCGAGACGCCGCTTGCACGACTGGAAGCCGGCGTGGCGCAGGGTGAGGCCCAGCACCACGTCGCCACCTCCGGGTGGACAAGGACGCTCCAGTGCTGGGAAGACACTGGCGGAAAAACAAGGCAGGGTGGCTCCCTTTGCCCACACGGAGTCGCGTGCAGCTGGCCAAGACCGCGTGGAACCGGCAGAGGCACAGACAGACGCGGAGCTCGGGGGAGAGGACTCGCTAACCCGTCGGCTGCACTCATGCATACCGCGTGTTGTCTTTTTTTATTTTTATTATTATTTTTTATTTGAGAGGTGGAGTTATAGACAGTGAAAGAGAGAGACAGAGAGAAAGGTCTTCCTTCCGTTGGTTCACCCCCCAAATGGCCGCTACGGCCAGCACTGCACCGATCTAAGCCAGGAGCCAGGTGCTTCCTCCCGGTCTCCCACGCGGGTGCAGGGGCCCAAGCACTTGGGCCATCCTCCACTGCTTTCCAGGGCCACAGCAGAGAGCTGGACTGGCAGAGGAGCAGCCGGGACTAGAACCCAGCACCCCAACGAGGACTAGAACCCGGCACCCATATGGGATGCCAGCGCCACAGGTGGAGAATTAACCAAGTGAGCCATGGCGCCAGCCCTGCGTGTTGTCTTCTTATTGCTGGTTTGCTGGGCCCTGGCTGCCCCCGACACGGGGGCCACCACCAAGAGGCCGGGACAGGACAGTGTTTTCCGTAACTGGTGCATGTTCATGTGAATACGTAATGAAACTCAGGGGCTGGCATCGTGGTGTAGCAGATAAAGCCGCCGCCTGTGACACTGGCATCCCACATGGACGCCTGTTTGTATCCTGGCTGCTCCACTTCCAATCCAGCTCCCTGCCAATGGCCTGGGAAAGCAGTGGAAGACGGCCCAAGTGTTAAGGCCCCTGCCCCCATGTGGGAGATCTGGATGCAGTTCCTGGCTCCTGGGGGAGTGAATTGGCAGATAGAAGATTCTCTCTCTCTCTGTCTCTCTGTCTCTTCCCCTCTCTCTTTAACTCTGACTTCTAAAATACATACATAAAATTTTTTTTTAAAGAAATGGAACTCAGGGGCCAGCAATTAAGCTGCTGCCTGAGCCGCCGCTGGCATCACACACGCAGTGATGCTGCTCTGTTTTCTGTGCAGCTCCCAGCTGTCGCGCCTGGGAAAGCAATGGGAGACGGCACCAGCACCCGGGCTCTGCAGCCCGTGTGGGAGACCCGGATGGAGCTCCTGGCCCCTGGCTTTGGCCTGGACCAGCCCCAGCTGTGTCAGCCATTTGGGGAGTGAACCAGCAGATGGAAGATTTCTTTTTCTCTCTCTGCCTCTCCCTCTCTGTCACTCTGCCTTTAGAATAAATAAAATAAATGAAACTCAATTCAAAACCAAAAATCACCTCAGGTGCGCTGACAGACATAAATGTGGCAAATAAAGAAAACACAACTTCTAAAGATATTAGCAACAAGAGCTGCAATATCTTGCGTCACGCAGAGTTCTTAGAGTGCACAAAGGATGATAATCACAAAGGAAAACTGAGAAGCTAAGTTATATTAGTCTTAAGAAATAACGTATTGGGATCAGTGCTGTGGTGTAGTAGGTAAAGCTGCCACCTGCGGCGCTGGCATCCCATGTGCGTGCCGGTTCGAGTCCCGGCTGCTCCACTTTCAACCCAGCTCCCTGCTAACGCACCTGGAAAAGCAGCAGCAGGTGGCCCAAGTCCTTGGGCCCCTGCACCCATCTGAGACCTGGAAGAAGCGCCTGGCTCCCGGCTTCAGATCAGCCCAGCTCCAGCTGTTGTGGGTATCTGGGGAGTGAGCCTGCAGATGGAAGACCTCTCTCTCCGCCTCTTCTCTCTGTCTGTGACTCTGCCTCTCAAATAATTTTTTTTTAAAGAAATACCATGTAAATACGATTAAATCGAACTCTCTTGAAGCAATGCATTTGAGTTCCATGATCCAAGAACCGCAGAGAATTTTCCATGTGTCTGTGGTGGAGGCTGGACATGCAGCCCACCTGTGTCTCCTCCCTCACAGCCGAGAGTGGCCCTGGGCGAGGACAGGTGGACATCATCCGTGCCCCGCTGCAGGCCTGGGCTGTACAAGCTCTCCTGATCTTCCGTGCTTCCTCCTCTCTCGTCTGTGGATTTTGATGTCCAAGATGAACTTGGAAAACGGCAGAGCCTGGGGCCTGGGTGAAGCCACGGAGCAGGAGGAGGTCCCCTTAGCTGGGTCAAGGGGCTTCCCTTGTGCTCAGCCCCCGAGTTTGCTGAGACAGTAGCTGGAGCCGCAGCTGCCTTTTCTTGTGTGTTATCCGTCCAGTGGTTAACACCTGCTCCAGGCTCTGGGGACACAAAGGCAGCGGCAGGGGGCAGTGCTGTGCTCTGCGGTGGGGCTCACGTTCAGGCACAGCTTGGTGGCAGGGGACGGAGAGCAGGTGGCCACACCCCAGGTCGGGAGGCGGTAAAGGCTCAGACAACCTAACGCAGGCTGGCGGGACTGCAGTGGAGACAGCTTAGACCACACAAGCAGCCAACAGCAGGGAGCAGGAGCAGTGCCTCTCCTGGGGGCCAGAGCGGCCTCCAGACGGCTCGTGGGCAGCCGGCAAAGATCAGGGCAAGCGTGGTCCCTGCTCTCGGAGACGAAGGCGGTGTGGCCAGAGAACACTCCGGCTCAAACACTGCGACGCTGGGGCTTAGTCCAAGCCGGGGCGTTCAGTCTCCCGGCGTAGCGGGCACCTGAGCTCTGCCCTCCTGCTGTCCATGTTTCTCGGAAGTGCTTCGCCGTGCACCTGTCAGGATAGAGACCTCAGCACTCTCCTGCCCTTGCTTGTCTGTGCTGGGTGTTCCGTGGCCTGCAGTGGACTGCACGTGGCACTTGGGGTACCTGCTCAAGGGTGTGTCTGAAGCCCTGCTGTCTGGGGGAGGGGTGGCCTGGTCACGCCCCGGGGACCAGCACAGGTTAAGAGTTTACTGACCCCTGTGCTGGGGATGCTTCAGTCCTCGGGACAACGGGAACTCAGAGCCAGAGGGACACATACGAAGCTCACCCCAGGTCGTTCACGGTGAGAAAGCGAACACGGCTCCCTGGGGTCCCCCAGGACGGCTCCAGCCCACCGGGTGTTCAGCCGCAAGCCTGCTGCCCTGAGTTGAGTTCATGGTCTCGAGATCTCTCAGGGCAGAGGCACCCTGGCTTGGAAGTTCCATAAAGCAGGCTGCATGGCGGCACGGTGGCTCTCCTGTGGTGCCCTCCTGCGCTGCAGCCATGGCCCCTCCTGCCCATCTGTGCTGTGAGCCACTGCGCCTGCCTCGGCTTCTCCCGCTGCAGCCCACAGGAGCAGGAAGTGGGATCTGGCGCGTGGCTCTCGGTGTTCAGGCCCCTCCCACAGCGCCTGCCTGGGCATTTCCTGGACTTGCAGCCAGGCTCCCCGCAGTGGGAGGCCTGGGGCTCAGGGATGCACGGGCCACAGGCACCCACCGTGGGCTCAGTGGGACTGTGGGTGTGTGCATGCGTTTCTGTGTGTATGCGAGTGAACACGTACATGGGGGTGAGGGTGTGTTTGCATGTGCACACATGTACGTGCACACACGTGTCAATGTGTACACGTATATGCACACTGGGTGAACATGCGCATGTGTAACTACACACATGGTAATGTGTGCATGTGAGTGAACATGTACACGTGGGATGTATATGTGTTTGTAGGTGTAGGATGTGTGTACGCAGTGTGTATCTGCGTTTTCGGCCTATGTGTGTGCTATGTGGCCTGGGACAGGCGGGCGCTGTCTCCCTCTGCCCGCCCGTGGGCTGTTAGTGCTGCGTTTGCACTTCACGAAGGCAGAGACTTCCTCAAAGCTCCAGCTCTGCTGGCCAGGGCCGACCTCGGGCGCTCAGAAATAAGTGGCCAGCAGGTGGCCAGCTCGAGGCACTCACCTGGTGCCTGGCGTGGCGCTAAGCACACTGGAAGCCATCCACACCTCCCAGAAGCCCCGTGAGGCAGAGGCCAAGGGTGTGCCCACTCGTGTGCTGCGTGTGCAGAGCCAACAGGGTGAGGGCTGGGCTGGGCTGGGCTGCAGTGTGGGTCACTCATAGCCCTTGCTCTGCGTTAGAGCTGATGGCAGACCGCTTCTGGGGGCTTAATCCCTTGGCCAGAGGCAAGACAGAGGTACTGCGTGCGCCGTGCTGAGGGACTGGGCTAAACACCTTGGGCAATGAGGCTGTTCTCTGATGACAAGGCCAGCGGGAGGTGGAGGGGCCATTCCCTCCCCCCCGGCTCTGGGGGTCCCACTGACCTCTCCCAGGCCCACTCGCTGACAGCTCTGAGGCAGCAAGCGCCTGCTGATGGCAGAGGGATTCATTTATTTCTCTGAAAGACACAGCGGATCTTCCGTCTGTTGGTTCACTGGCAAATGGCCACGACAGCCAGAGCGTGGCCAGGCCGAAGTCAGGAGCGAAGAACTGCATCCGGTCTCCCCCATGGGTGCAGGGGACACCCTGTGACAGCTGGGCCGTGTCCTGCTGCCTCCCTCAGTGCATTCTCAGGAAGTCGGGCTGGACGTGGAGAAGCCAGGACTCGGCCGGCACACCCATACGGGATTCTGGCGTTGTCGCTGGAGTTGGCGGTTCTAATTGCTGGGGGTCGTGTCTTGTGACCATGAAGAATTAGGGGCATGGACAAGGAAGAGTGGGCAAAGGAAATTTACTGAAAAAAAAAATAGAAGAAAGAAGAGAGGAGAGAAGGAGGAGGGAGAGGGAGGAGGGAGAGGGAGGAGGGAGGCACCTGTCCCCATGAAACAGCAATCCTTGGCCCCAGGGGTGCGCGGCCAGCGGGATGCTAGCGTGAGGTTGAGCAGCTGGTGGGGGGGTGGTGGCCTTGACTCGGTCACTTCCTCCATGGCCGCAGTGGCCTCGGCGAGGCTGGGGCTCTGGTGGACTTCTGTGACGACGCCTGGCAGGCAGTCACATGCAGGATTCCTCCCGTCCCAGCCCCCAGCTTCACCTGTTAGGGCAGGTGCAGGCGGCTCCAGCCTCATTTTGACACCGCTCCTTCCCCGAGTCTCGCTGCAAGGCTTGGCGGACAAGCTCTCCAGCCTCGCTGGCTGCCCCTGTGAGTTCCGATGGATCGCGAAGGCCACCCTGCGACCCTGGGGGTGGAGATTCTGGGAGGTCTGAGGCACAGACACTGGGCCAGAGTCCTTTTCATTTTGTAATCGTGTTGTCCAGGGAGCTGCCGGTTTTGTTTCCAACCCGGAATCTTTTGTTACTTTCTCTGCTTTGGTTAGATCCTCCCATGCCTCCCTCCCAGCAAAATCTTAGAGCTTTCATCACTAGCCCGCCTCAGTGGCTTGGCTTCCGTGGGTTCCACAGTTAGTGGCTACGAATAGCATCACTCTCGTGAAATGGCCCAGTGTCTCCACCACAACCACTGCCTTGAAGGAAGGGCAGCTGCGTGTGGGGGACGATCCCACACCTGCTGTTTGGGAGCAGGGGTGTTTGCCGAGGCCCTGCACTCTCAGAAGTGGTCTTCGGGGAGACCCTGGGGAGCAGGGCCGTACTTATCGTTAAGTGCCAGCTCCGAGCACTACACCCGAGAGCTTCGATTCCACTTCAATCAGATTCCGTTGCGTGCACTGCTCCCTTAATGAGGGTTAATGATGTTAATTACTGTCCCCTTCACTTAAGAACAAGCCCAAGAGCGGCTAGTCGCCACAGAACGGCCCAGGAACAGCTGGGGCCCGGCCGAGCCCTGAAGAACCTGCAGTCCCCTCTCTCACCCATCCAGCCACCTCTTCACCCAGGACACAGAGGCCTGCTCCGTCTCCTGTCTCCACGATGGCCACACACGGGAGGCGCAGGTGTGGCGGCAGCCCCGGCACTGCCGGGGGACCTGGGGCTTTCATCCCCTGGGCTGCTGTCGGGCTCCCGAGGTTGGGGACTGCTGCTCTGTGGACCAGAGCAGGAGAGACGGGCACACGGTGCAGGACCAAGCAGGGCATCCCTTGCGTGGCTGGGGGGGGGGGGCGCGTGCCTCTAGGGAGCATGGCTGGGGGGGGCGCCACTAGGGAGCGCAGTCTGGAAATGGCCACCTGGAGGAAAAATGCACAGGTGGCATGGCCCACTGATTCTCTTCTAGAACTTTCTCTTGCAGGTCTTTCTTGGACACGCCTGAGACAAGTATCTGCAGGCATTGACTACAGCATGCATGGAACAGCGAAAGGATAGAAACGGCTTAAACAGGTTCCCCAGAGTGGGACGGCTCGATAACTTGTTACACCCCCAAGGGGGTGCTGGTAGGGGATGAACTACACGGCTGATCTGTATACGTTGGTAAGACACAGTATCTGAGATACAGTATCGGCGAAGAGCAAAGAAGTCAAACTGTGTGGATGGCACGTGACCACGCGTGTGAAAGCGGGGCGTACCTGTGCATGAACGGATGTCCACGTCTACACCCCTGCTCCCTAGACGCCTCACACAAAGACCAGGAGGCTGTGCTGCAGGCATCAGCGTGTACCAGCCTGGGCTGCGTGCAGGACACACACGGGGCCCATCGGTGTGCACCTGGGAAAAGAGGCGGAGCCCCACAGGGGGGAGGCGGAGCTGTGGTGCTGGGATCTGAAGAGGAGGGGCTGGCGGATGCTGGCCCAGGTTTCAAAGGCTCCAGGTTCCCGGGCCCCAGAGTGTAGATGCAGAGTTAGGAAGGGTAGGGAGTTGGCGTCTGGGAGAATGCAGCGGCCACGGGAATCCCGTGTCCACGCGTGTGTGCCGGGAGAGAGCAGCGGGCACGCTGCAGGGTATTTAGGCTGTTTGCTACCTGTTTTTAATACTCACATTGCTCTAACGCTTTGCTGCCCAGTAGACGCGCCTCATCGGCCCCACGTGGCTATTTAAATTTAAATTACGTGAGGCACAACTGGAAACTCACTCAGCGGCACCTCCCACCGTGTGAGGTCTACCAGGTTCAGCAGTGGGATTCATCTGCCTTCTACCAAGTCACTGCTCGTGTCCTCACAGAATTAAAAATTCTCTTTCAACCTTTACTTTTCTATTCCTTATGTCTTTCTGGTCTTGCTTTTTCTTTCTCCACATTTGCCCTTGGTCTTTCTGTCTCGGTTTTCGTCACTGCCAACGTGTGACGCTTCTAACGAGCTCTGCCCTGGCGCCGCCGCTCCAGTCCCAGCTCCAACTATTAGCGACTATTAGTGGTGCGACCTCACCTTCGAAATCAGGAGGCAGAAACAGGGCCCTGCTAAGACCTGGTCGTCAAATTACAGAGTCACTTCAAAGCAATGGCTTTATTCTGCTACATGAATGACGTTTCTAGAATAAAGGGTTAATTTGTTAAAATACGAAGGTGCAAGGGGATACACAGCGCCCGTGCACGAGTGAAGACGGGTGCACGGGTGCCGTTGGCGCGGCTTCCCGGCGGCCACACTGGAAGGCTCCCGACTACCACGCTGGAAATCGGACAGCAGAGCGGGGAAGGTGCAGCGACCGGGTCGGCAAGGCGTGGAGCTCAGGCAGGGGAATTCGCTCCTATGCGAACTGTCTGATCATCGAGGGACCACTGCTGTTGTCACAGAAGACAGTGTCCTGCAGACCTAACGCGGGGGCCAGCCTACTCCAGGCAGAGCCGAGCACCGTGGCTGGAGAGCGCGGGCCCCTGTGGTCACTGCGCAGTCCCGGGGCCATCTTCCGACGGGCAGGGGTGGGAACTTCTCCTGGGACGGCTGGGGCCCTCTCCGTTTCTGAGAGAGACTCGAGGGCTGCTTCTCAGACAGGCGCTACTTCTTCTTTTTCTGCTTTTTCTCCTTTTCTTTTTCCTTTTCCGTTTCCTTTTCTGTGCCTCCCATTAATGCCAGGGCTCGCCTCTTGCCTAGAGGGGTCCTTGCATACCAGTCCTGAAACAGAAGAGAGGGGAAGGTGAGAGGCACTTGAATTCACCGCAGCTTCCGTAAGAACGAGAAAAGCCCGCTAGGATGGAGGGGCGAGCAGCCCTTACGCTTGGCCATCTCAGGCGTGTTGAACGCCGTCCGTGCCGACCTCAGGACGAGCACGTCAGCAAGGCTGAGCGGTTGTGAAGGGAGGGTCCTCACAGATGACGTCCTAACAACAGGAACTACCGCAGGAGACGGCCGGCACCACACCTTCACCACAGCCACCGCCACCACATGCAGGGACGTCTGCCCACACCTGTGCCACCCTGGACCGGCGCCACACTTGTTCCTGATCCTGGGGGCCAAGGGTGATCATCTCGGGTCGCTGACGTCGCCTTCCCCAGTTTTGCCTTTAAAAGTCTCCCCCTCGGCTCAGCCTCCCAGAACACACACCCCGTTTGCTCAGTGGCAGCAGGAGCAGCCCCTACTGCGTCATGTAGGAACCACAGGGTCATTCAGATCTCTGAGGGAGACTGGGTGGAACACAGCCACAACGCCAACAGAGGACTCATGACGGGAACTGGCTCGGTGATGCATTCCCCCTCAGTGTTTGCCTTGTATTTAAAAGCTGAGACACACTTTGGTTTAAAAGCCTTACAGCTGTACTGTTCCACTGAATGATTCCACTACAGATCATGTATCAGTTCTCCTACTCATGGGCACACAGGTCGTCTTCAGGGTTTGGTTGTTATGAACAAGGCTGCAGCTCCTGAGTTTACACGTGCACTTGTGGACGTGCGAGAGAACCTCCCTAGTGTACAAATGAGAGTGCTTTCAAAAGTGTGGAAAACGGGACTAACAGATACATTTTGGTGAAAAACTGTTTTGAATCCCTGCAGTTTCACATTTTCCATGAACTTTTTGAAGTGCCCTCATGTGTCTTAAATACCTGTATTTCCCTTTGTCTCCTGGATGCTACTTTAGCTGGCTATAAAATCCCAGGCAGATAGTCATTCCCCCCACACACTGTGGGCATAATCTCAGAGAGATCCGATTCGCTGCTTATCAGTTCTTTACAAGTGATCCAGTGGTTTTTACATCTGGATTTTTATCTTAATTTTAGGTCCCCAATAATGTAGTTAGGCATGGACTTATTTTTACGTTATGCTGAGTATTCAGGGTTTGTTTTTAATCTGAGAACTCGTGTCTTCGGTTCAGAAGTTTGGGCAAGTATTTTTTCAGGTAATTCTCTCAGACTTCTTGTTATTTGTTTCTTTCAGAACTTCCATTAGTTGCATGTCAGTGTCTTTCAACCTGTCCACAGGTTTCTTAACCTCACTTTCATGGATTTTACCTTTTTGTTTTCTGGGCTACCTTCTGGGAGAACTCTTGAGGCTCATCCTCCAGTTCACTAATCTGCTCTCTGACCATGTCTAGCCTAGAGTTTATGTCCCTTTTATTTTTTTGCATTTAATGGCAATTACTATATTTTTATTTCCAAGCTTTATTTTGTGGGTTTTTCATAATTATCGCTCCTTATTCGATTTCTGTCTTTTGAAACTTTGTGTACTTCTTAAATGGAAGTCATTTTTCATTTTTTAAAGATTCATTTATTTATTTGACAGACAAAATTACAGAGAGAGATGGAGAGAGAGAGAATGAGAATTTTTACTCTCTGAATGAACCCAACAGCCAGGAACTCCATCCAGGTCTCCCATGTGGGTGGCAGGGATCCACATGGGCATCTTCCACTCTTCCTAGCTGCATTAGCAGGATGCTGGATGGGAAGTGGAGGAGCTGGGACTTGCACCAGCCCTCTGATAGGGGACGCCTGTGTCGAAAGTGGCAGCTCAACCGTTGCACCACAAAGCCAGCTCCTCACTCCTTTCCTTAAACGTTTTGTCAGGTTGCACCTGGCACGCAACTTTCTGAACTGTTTGGAATCCTGGTTTCCAGATTTATTTTGAGTGGGAACTCCTGGTCTCCGTGCCGCTTGTCATCTCTCTCTCCTGAGCAGCTCTGCACTTGGTTCTGTGAGGTTCTCTGACCCCACACAGAGCCAGGCCGTGCGGGGATGCTTTGCCGTCAGTGCCCCGTGGTTTTACCGTGGATGTCAGAGGCCCAGGCAGCAGGAGCGGTCGTCTTCTCTTCCCTGATGTGTTTCTTTCTACGCTGCATTCGCGACAGTTTTTTGTGCTCCCTTCCTAGTTCTTTTATTATTCAGTTGTGTCTGATTCACAGAGAACCCATTCACCAAGATTTACTTTACTTACAAGGCACAGATAGAGAGGGATTTTTCATCCGTAGGTTCACTTCCCAAACAGCCAGTCACAATGCGCAGGGCTGGGCCAGGCTGAAGCCAGGAGCCTGGAACTTCATCTGCGTCTCCCACGTGGACGGAAGGGGCTCAGACACTTGGGCCATCCTTCACTGCCTTCCCAGGCCCGTTCGCGGGGGGCCGAGCAGCCAGGACTCCAATCGGTGCTCACATGGGATGCTGGCGTCACAGGTGGTGGCTTCGCCCGCTGTGCCACAATGCTGGCTCCCATTCATTGCATTTTGACTTCAATGACTACACTACAAGAAGTTGTATTTGGTTCCTCTCTGGGTCTGCCTGCCTTCCCACCATAACACTTTGGTGCCCAATAACCGAAAGTCCTTTCAGTTATGAGGTCCCTCCCTGAAAGTCCTTGGTGGTGCTAGTTCTGCCGTGTGTGCCTTCTGCCTCTCCACACGGAAGACGGCTTCCCCGCGGCCCAAGCTCTGTTCCAAGGCCCATCTCGAGCAAGGGTAACACTTCCCGCGGGAGTCCCTTGTTCACTGACGTGGATAAATTTCCATGTAGATAGTTGTTAGATTTGCTTTTGATGTGACTTCAGGGGCTCTAAAGAGACCACGCCATTTTTTGGAAATGTATGAATACTGCAGATTCCGGCACCGTGGAGGCCCGTGTGCAAGGCTAGGATTCGGAGCTCTGGAATGCCTCTGCTCCCCGTCTGGGGTCCTGACAACCTCTCGAGGCTTCCCCGGGGCGGCCTGGGGGATGCCCTGGCTTCGGGCAGCCGGACGTTGGGCTCCTAAGCCAGGACTGCTCGTCCCGATGTTCGGATCTTACGCTCCCTGCGTCACCCACGCATTCACTCCCGTCTCTCAGACTTCTCTGTGTTTCTGGCATTTGTGGATTTCTTCTTCCTTCTTTTATCCTTGGCTCTGTTTTGAATGTAAAGTGAGATGACCAAGTACTTAAGGTGATGAACTCTTAACTTGCCGGGACGCAGTAGGGAATGTGGTTAAGACACCCGGCCACAGTAAATGTGGCTTCAGTCCTGCGGCTCCGTGGCTGCTGAGCCGCGGCGCTGGACTTCGCCTCCTGGGTTGTCTCTCTGAACTACTGTTGAGGTGACTCCTGCAGACTCAGTGGCTCAGGCTGACGCGTGTGCCTTCCCCACGGCTCCCTGGGCTCGCAGCTCTGAATGTGCCCCACGGGCAAAACCAGCGCATGGAGGCTGTGGGGTAAATCCACTCCGTCGCCGTCGCAGCTTCCAGAGGTCACCTGTCCCTCTGGCCTGCGGGCCCTCCTCCGGGTGCAGCCTGGCAACGCCGGGCCACCTGGAGCACCGAGTCCCTCTCCAGTTGCTCTCTCTTCTATTCCCTCTTCCACTTATTCGGGGCTACGTTGGACTGGCCGGGGTCATGCAGGATAATTAATACGCGAATCTCACGTTCTGCTGATCCGCACCCCCACACTCCCTGTGCTGTGTGAACTGAACACACTCACAGCTGCTGCGCGTTAGGATGTGGACTTCTTTGAGGGGCGATTATTCTGAACTCAGCGCCCTCATTTGCAAAACAGGGGGGCTGTGATATCTGCATGAGTGAGTGTAGCGCCCACCAGCTGGGGGCAGTCAGTGTCAGCGCACCCATAGGATCACAGCTCCTGTGAGCATTTTCACTCCCTACTTACTCCACCACGCCCACGGAGCAGGCTGTGATGTGTCTGGGGACTCTGCCTGCTCTCACCCTGACACGGTGTCGGAAGCACCGTGGGGACCAGTTTCTCAGGGCAAACACGAGAGGCCTGACTCAGAGGCCCCGCAGCAGTGGTGCCCCCTCGCACCTGTCCAGCCACTCCACTTGTGTTGCACTGTTGAGTGCAACAGACTCACTCAGCACCTCCGTGGGGCCAGCACTGCGTGTGGGGGCAGCTCCCTTACAGGACACGTAAGGTGGTGGGCACTACACGGATGGCTGTCTCTGCAGGCACAGTCTCACTCCAGCTCACACAGTGAGCTTCCGCAACAGCACGGCCAGAGCTCACACTTTTAACAAGAAACTTCTCGAGGTCCCTTGAGGAAGTCAAAAACCCAGCCAGGAGCACACACAGCTTTTTTTTTTTTTTCTTTTGACAGGCAGAGTGGACAGCGAGAGAGAGAGAGACAGAGAGAAAGGTCTTCCTTTGCCTTTGGTTCACCCTCCAATGGCCGCTGCGGCTGGCACACCACGCTGATCCGAAGCCAGGAGCCAGGTGCTTCTCCTGGTCTCCCATGGGGTGCAGGGCCCAAGCACTTGGGCCATCCTCCACTGCACTCCTGGGCCACAGCAGAGAGCTGGACTGGAAGAGGGGCAACTGGGACAGAATCTGGTGCCCCCACGGGGACTAGAACCCGGTGTGCTGGCGCCACAGGCGGAGGATTAGCCTATTGAGCCACGGCGCTGGCCACACACAGCTTTTAATACCCTCAGCTGGGGCCATCGCCATGGCGCACTAGGTTAATCCTCTGCCTGTGGCACCGGCATCCCATATGGGCGCCGGGTTCTCGTCCCTGTTGCTCCTCTTCCAGCCCAGTTCTCTGCTGTGGCCCGGGAGGGCAGTGGAGGATAGCCCAGGTCCTTGGGCCCCTGTACCCACATGGGAGACCAGGAGAAAGTGCCTGGCTCCTGATCGGTGCAGCTCACCGGACATAGCGGCCATTTGGGGACTGAACCAACAGAAGGAAGACTCTCTCTCTCTCTCTCTCACTGTCTAACTCTGTCAAATAAAAAAAAATACCCTTGGCCTAGCTCTTCAAAATAAGGGGGAGAATTAGCCATTTAGGAGGAGAAAAAGTGCTTGGGAATCTCAGCAGAGAACAGAGTACACTGGAAGAGGAAAAATAGTCATTAACACAAACAGGATTTAAACACCACACAAGAATATGAATTCAAATGTTTGGCAAAATCTCAGCTGGGATTGGCAGGAGCCATGCACATATGGCGTAGGGCCAAATGTGACCTGGTGACCGCTTGCCTGTGTCTACAAACCAAGCTTTGCAGGCCGCTGGCTGTGCCCAGGCGCTGGCACCTCGCGTGCGGGTGACTCTGTGCGAGGACACGGGGTAGACACTCGGGACGGACGCTGCTCGGCTCTCAGTGCCTGAACTCCCCGCCGTCAGATCTTTATGTACGAAGCTCGGAGTGTCAGAGAATATTTGCAAATGGGAAAACTAATTGTAGGGAAATCTTAGTGCTGTTTCCTTTTGCGTACCCTGCGAATGCGGGACAGAAGCAGCATCCGCATGAAATGTATTATTTTAGGGAATAGTTTTCTCCATGTAAAACCCTGAGCTTTAACACACAATATGGAGTGAAAACCTGAATAAGGCTGGTGTGTGCATGTGTGCACGCGTGTGCGTGTGGGAATTCGATGGTTTTGAGGCTCACTTCTGCAGTTTGACTGCTAATGTCTCAGGGCTTGGGCCATGATCTGCCTGAAATCTGGAAGACGCTTTACTGCTAAGGCTCAAAGGATCTGTGATGCCAGTAACTTCACTGTATGTGACAGCTCGAATCCAGGAAACCAGGGGAAGGGGGAGTAACGCGACAGGCGTCTGGGTGCAGGTTCGGCCACCGACATGTCCCCTTTACCTTAAAGCTCTCCTCTTCCTCTTTGTACACGGGGTTCATGCTGGTTATCGCCGCGATGAACTCGCCCGCGGTGAGCGGCCGGCGGCCCTGCTGCCGGATCCTCTGCTCCGAGAGCACGCTTTGAACCACCTCCACCACGTGTCCCTGGGTGAAGCCGTCGGTGACCTTGGCCAGGCAGCTGATGTTCAAGGCATTGGTGAGGACCCCTCCAAGGCGCTGAATCACTTGCTTCCACAGAACTGTTGTATCCAAGGCAGTAGAAAAGACACAGAGAACAAGGGTTACCACCAAGGAGGCATCAGGCTGCCTGTCGCGGCCAAGTCGCATCTCGCTGAGAGAGGGACCCGCGAGGAGGGCACGCCCATTTATTTGTGGTTCTCATGGGCAGAGAGTCAAATAACTGACACCTCACCTCTGGGGAACCTTCATCCACAAGACCCACCCATCAACCACCCGACTCTACAGATCCAGAGTCCCTGGCAAGTTGACCCGGAAATCCAGACGCGGTCAGACGGCTTTCTCGTGGTTCCTGTCCAGTAGCGTCTCTACTCGACAGAATGCGATTATTTCCCGAATAGGCTGAACAGGTAAGTGTTCTTTACTTCCAGTCACAAGGTTAATTTCTTCTTACATCACTGTTAGACTGGGCCGGCTCGTTCTCTTGGGTCTAAGACCCTGAAGTATACATCGTATTGAATAGCGCAATTTGGGGTTGGCGTTGCGGCAGAGTGGGTAGCGCTGCCACCTCTGACACCAGCATCCCACGCGGGTGCCAGCTCAAGACTCGGCTGCTGCACTTCCAACCCAGCTCCCTGCTAACGTGCCTGGAAAAGCAGAGGAGGGTGGCCCAAGTCCCTGGGCCCCTGCACCCACCGTGGGAGGCCTGCCAGAAGCTCCTGGCTCCTGGCTTCAGCCTGGCCCGGCCCTGGCTGTTGCGGCCATTTGGAAAGTGAACCAGTGAATGGAGGATCGATCCGTTTCTCTCTCTCTCTCTCCAACTCTGCGTTTTGAATAAATGAATAGACCTTTTTTTTTTTTTTATTTGACAGAGTTAGGCAGTGAGAGAGACAGAGAAAGGTCTTCCTTCCCTTGGTTCACCCCCCAAAATGGCCACTATGGTTGGAGCTACGCCAATCTGAAGCCAGGAGCCAGGTGCTTCTTCCTGGTCTCCCAGGTGGGTGCAGGGCCCAAGGACTTGGCCATCCTCCACTGACTGCCTTCCCAGGCCACAGCAGAGAGCTGGACTGGAAGAGGGGCAACTGGGACTAGAACCCGGCGCCCATATGGGATGCTGGTGCCGTAGGTGGAGGATTAACCAAGTGAGGCACGGTGCCGGCCCCATGAATAGATCTTAAAAAAGAATGAAGAGAGCAAGAGAGCAATTGGGCTCTGATTCTCCCCTCACCCTCCACCCCTAGCAACTGTGCACATGCACCCACTGGTTGAGACCATGGCAGGTGCAGGGCTGTTCTCCGGCTTGGGAGACCCAGGGGACCGAGAGATTTCAGCCAGAACAGGGGATGTTGTGAAAGGGAACTAGGAAATGGGTGCTCGGTGCCTGACTTCCGAGAGCGAACGCGCTTCCCTTGCACATTTACAGCGGCGTTTGGCTTGCAGAACCGCATCCGTCACGTGCGGGGAGCTTCGAGGGGAGCAACCAGACTTTCTGCCACGGATGGAGCTGTGCCCGGGGCAGGGGGAAGGCGAGGGGTCTCGGCACCAGGGGTCGCTCTCAGCCCTGGGACGGGCTCGCCCAGTCTTTGTCTAAAAAAAAAAAAACGACCATGATCTGAGCATTGCCAGGTCTCACAAAGGGCTGGTTCTGCCTCTGTTCGGTGACTCCGTCATCCAGACACGTGCAGCCAAGGACGGCTGAAGTGAAGTGAATAGGGCCACTCACTGCAAAGGGGTAAAATGGCTAACGTCACTGTGCACCGCATCAGCGGGTCTCGCGTTGCCGTCCTGAGGAGCAGGGTGGCCGGCAGGTGTCGATCTTACCAAGGCGCCTGCCCGTTTCTCTGAGCTGGGGAAGGGGGGGCATCAAGGGCGTGTGGACCTGCGGTGACACCAGTGGGGCCCCGGAGACCCCAAAGTGGCCCAGAGTTTCATTAACCCTGGACCTACTCCGCTGCTTCCGCAGGGAGTTTACCTGAGCTCGCACCCAAATGCATCTTAGCCATACCCCGGGAGTGGAGAGCCAGACTTCTCGGTGCCGCCGTGAGGAAGGGCCGGCGACGCCCACACAGCACTGCGCGGGGCCCCTGCAGGCGCCGGCTGCTCCGTCCTCCCCAGCTGTGTCGCTGTATTTGCCATTGCATCCACACCTAAGCTTCCTAACTGCCATTAAAACAGCTGCGACACGAGATCAGGCTAAGCGAATGGGGACATTTCAGAACACGCGTGTGTGAAGGCAGCTCAGAGCAGGAGAGGCTGAACCGAAGCCCAACTGCCGCAGAGTCAGAAATCAGAACGCGCAAGCCCTGGTGAGACCCTCGAAGACCGCCGCCGCCGGTGCAGTTGCAGCCCTGGGCCTCGGCACGCCTCCTGCCCACCCCCGTGACACCCACGCCAAGGGCCGCCGGTCTGAGGGGACCTGAAAGTGGAGAAGACGACCTGCTGTGTGGCTGTCACAGGAGAGAGCCCAGCGGTCCCCAGGCGGGGGCTCAGCGCGGCTTCAGTCTTGGTGAGCACAGGCAGCTCGCCCACCTGGGCTGCGGCGTGGAGCCGGCCTGGGCCAGCAGTGGGGCCGTGTGATCCCACTGACATTCCACTCTGCTGCCCTGCGACGCTACAACACTCAGGGCCTTGGGAGCTCCCGGCCTGAGCAGTCGCCCTGCTTCCACCGAGCCACTGCGCCCAGGATTCGCCAGAGGCAGCCCGAATGCGCTCGCCCTGGCAGAGCGGACGTGGGACTGTGCCACCGCCCCTTCAGGGTGTGCAATGGCGTCACCCCCGCTCACAGGGCTCCCCATCTGCTGAGCGGTAGCGACCCCGGAGGAGAGCCGTGCGGGGCAGCCCAACTTCCCACATGCGTCGCCGGCATCCCCTCACCATCCAGGTTTGACTTCCTTCTCCTGCTTGGTGAGCCTGATTGACAGGCTTGATTGACAGGCTTGATTGACAGGCCTGATTGACGGCCTTTCAAAGAGCCGCTTCTCCAGCTGCCACCAAGCCACCGCCTCATGGTTCCTGACACTCCCGCAGACGGAGGCAGAGGGCGTCTCCATGCGAGTGGGGGACCAGCAAGCCACCGGTGCTGGCACAAAACCACGGCCACCCTGGGACCCGCACGGGTGGGTGAGCACTGCGGCCGGCCTGCAGGGTGCCCGCGGCAGGGAGGGACCCTGGGCCGCGCGCTCTCGGTCATGCTCCCCTCTTGGATGCGAAAGGGTCCACACTCCCGCGGCCTCCTCCGTGCTCACCTCCCCTCTGCGGCTTCCTGTGCTCTCTGCCAAGGAACAGGCCTGGTCCTCGGCTCCCGCTGGACTGCACCCAGGCTGGGAGCTTGCGAGGTCGCGGTGTGTTAATGTTCAGTTTTCACGAAGCGGGAGAGGATAAGGAGTTGGTGCAGATCCTGCCCCTCTGAGGTCTAGCATTCCGGAAAGCTCTGCAGACGGAGGCCGCGTGCGTGTGGGTGTGAGCAGAGCCCGGGGCCGGGCGGGGCCGGGATGAATGGGGCTCTTAGCAGAGCGGACTCCATGGCGGAGAGGCAGGGAAGGGAGGCGTGAGGAATGTGGCGAGGAGGCACCCAGATTCCTGGGGACGGACAAGGCGTCCATCGACCCGGGGGTGGGCTTCCTCTGCAGGGGAGCTCGACGTGGGGCGCGAGGCAGTGGATGCTGGACTCTGTTTGGTGAACCTGAGGGACGCCGCCTCCTTGACCCTCTGACACCCACAGCCAGCGCCTTGTCACTGTCACTTTCCCGCGAGGCTTGGAGCAACGTGACACATGGGACCAGGAAGGCCCCCGCAGCCGTGGCGCTCTGCTGCGGGCAGATGGCTGGCTGGCCAACGGCCCAAGTGATGGACTTGCAGCCCGAGCTCGATGGGCCAGAAGGGGCCCCCTGGGATCACCGTAAAGACAAGAACCCTTTCCTTTCGGACAGATGCCCCGGCCACTGCGGCTGTGAGAAGTCTGGGGTCCCCAGAGGAAGCCCTCCCCGGGCAGTGCGTAGAGTGTCAGCAAGAGCGGCAGCCTGGACCAATCACCCACGGAGAACGACAGATGCGAGTGGCGCCTGGCGTAGTGGACGGGCCCTGGTCCCATGGGGGCACGTAGGGAGTCAGCACCTGCCTGGGGCAGCGTGCCCCCTCCTTGGGCCCCAGGCGAGGCGGAGGGGAATGCGCACTGTGACCGGAGCCCTTGGGGTGCCTGACACCCGACCACAAGGACAAGGGGCCGTGGTGTGTGTCAGTAGAAACCATTCAGTCCAAAGTCGAGAGTAACACCTTAGCCGTTCCCTACCTTCTCTCACTAAGAGGCTTGAAAACGCACACAATGAAAAGGGAAGAAATCATGAGAGAGCAGCTGGGAAAGCTCTGGGAAAGTTGGGAGCACGAGTCCTGGACGTGGACGGCGGCGGGCTGCAGCCAAGGCTGCCCCCTGTCTCCATGCTGTCTCCTCTCCTGGCTGGACGGCCCTGCTCCCCGGAAGCTGGCTGGGGCCGTGCGACTCACTCTGGTCAAGCGATACGGGTTAGGGGACGTGGTCCCTAACGTCTCCAGTGTGTTCTCTACGCTGTCTTCCCCTTTCCTTTGGCTGCTGGCTCCATGCAGAGGGTGCAGGGGAAGCTGCTGAGGCCGAGAAAGGAGGGGAAGCCACCGGAAGCACGGAGAATTTACTGGAGCCCAAGGCTTCCTGTGCTTGGTGTATAACCCCGCGGATGAAGCCAGGATCACAGTTTACGGAGGCAGAAGTAAGCACACGCTGCAAACACAGTGGCCAATCAGCCGGCAGTTCATGCTACATGCAGATTAGAGAGTACATGTGACACACTCAGTGGCCAATCAGCTGGCAGTTCTTGCTATATGCAGATTAGAGAGCACCCTGCAATGACCAATTGGCTGACAGTTTATACTGCATAGCAGAGTTTTTTGTTTAGTTTAGTTTTTTTTTTTTTCAAATATACTGACCAGGAACTAAGAGCAACCAGGGAGGGCCACACCCCTCTTTGTTTGGTGGTGCTAATGTGACTGGAGAAGCAGTCAAGGAAACGGATTCTGGCCCAGTCGTCTGTTACCACCATCTGTGCTAACCACCACTACCCCACGGCTGCTACCGCTGTCACATCTACCACTGTGCACGCCACTGTCCCCTTGACCACCAAGCCACCTCCCCAGCATCACACACTGCCTCCATTGCCACCACGTGTTCCCTCTTTGTGTGCGCAAAACTGCACGGAGAGGTGAGGTCATGTGTGGGCTGCCTGGTGCACATGTGATCTCAGTCCCCAACTGATGGCCAGCGTCAACTCCAGTCGCCTCAGCCGGTTTCCTTGAAGTCCAGCCCTGTCCCATCTTCAGATAAGCAGAGCCCCGGCTGACATCTGCACCTAACATCATGAGATACCCAAAGAGAAGGCCCCAGCGGAACCCTCCAACCCTCCAAAACATGAGAGGGAATAATGTGTTGTCTTAAGCTACTGGGGAGGGTTTTATTTATTATTTATTTGAGAAGTGGAGGTGGGGAGAGAGCGAGAGAGAGCGAGAGTGAGAGCGAAAGAGAGAGCTCTCCCAGCCAATGGATCCCTCTCCTAATGCTTGCAATGGCAAAGAGACTGAGCTCAAGCTGAGAACTCAATCCAGCTCGCCCAAGTGGAGGCAGGAACCTGATTACTTGAGCGATCATTGCAACGTCCCACGGTCTGCAATGCAGGGTGCTGGGATCAGCATGGTGCTAAACCCAAGTGACGTGGGGTACGTGGGCAGGAGGTTAGTTTCGGTGAGCTAGAACTCCTGTCTCCTGGCCCAATGATGCTGTCTCTGTAACTGTTGGTCCACTATGCCCACCTTCCTAGGATGCACACGTCCCATCTGGGACCAGGGTGCGTGCTCAGACCCCACCCCATTTGCATATCCAACTGGGGCACCACCTCCTTCCTTATAAAAAGAGGTGGGAGAGGCAGGGGCTCTTTTTCCACCACCGACCCTGCTTGGAGGTACTGTGCCCATGTCTGCTCTGCCCACGGCGGAATGTTCTTGGAATACCCTTGTGCCACGGAGCTCTGACGGACCTCCCAAGTGGGGGCACCGTTTTCGGTTCTCCTTTTCTCTCTAGTCTACAGGCAGCTCTGTGGCCCGCTCATTGGGGTATCTCAGTGTGGGGCAGCCCACCCCTGCATGTGAATGTACATTTAGTTCCTCACTGCCAAATAAACTCTTCCTGTTTCACACAACACCAGTCTCTGGTTAGTATTTCTATCTCTGTAGGAGCGGGAACCTGGATTTAAAAGAATGACATGTTGATTGCCCATGTCACAGGTTGTCACAGGCTGTGAGACCCTTAACTGGCCTCTTCCCTGCTGGGCTAACCGCCCACCCCAGGGAGGTTTCTGTACAGCCATGGGTAACGGGAACCACCCCGGCACCGGCACCGGCACCACTTACCACCCGCCATCGGCTCCTCCTCCACCGCCAGCACCCAGGCTCCCCGGGGATGTGGTGCCAGGATTCCGCTTACTACCTCGTGATGGCCACGACAGTTCCCTGCAGCCAGTTCCTCTCCCACTTCACGGATGTGAAGCTGGGGGCCCCCAAGCGGCAGAGCCGGGTCTCTCGGGCTTGAGGTCCAAAATCCCACGGCTTTTCCCACTTTCACTTCGCTGCCTCTGGGGGGCGGGGTGGGGTGGGGTACCTTTTGTCCTGTCTTTGATTAAAAACATGTCTCAAAAGAAGTGGCTTTTGAAACTGCCAATTCAAGAAGAAAGCGTGGGGGCAGTAACCTATTGCATTTAAAAGGCAACATGGGCCTAGACTTTGCGAGTGACAACAAGTCCAGTACAAAGAAACGGGGCTCGAGGAGACAGTCACTGTCACCTGGGGGACGAGATGAGTGACCCCTAACCCACTTGCGGAAAGAGAAGCCAGCACCAGCAAGGCCCCAAATAAGTGTCCCCATCCCACTTGCTTTTGTCTTGGGTAACACGGACCTGCTAACGGAACAGACACTCGGGGCCCGGCTCGCTCCACTCTCAGTCCAGGTCCACAGGCCTCCTAGGCGCCCGGTGCCCCCCGTGTGAGGAAGACCACCCTCTGGCCTCACGACCCTTAAGCGAATGACGCACGGCCCAGCCCAGGGCCGCACGGGAAGGGCGCGGGGTACTTGCCGTATCTGGAGGCGTAGTCCGGCCTGGGAACCAGAATGATTTTCTGGTAAACTTTGCAGAATGACTGAAGTTCAGCATCAAAAGGACGCTGTGTTGTCCCCACGATCAGGATCCGGTCGTCTGGTTTCAGGAGCTTCAGGATTTTTGGAAGCTGCTTTTTCAGGCGTTTGGGTTCACTCTGGGTGAGAGAGGGGAAGAAAATAAGACCCCATCAGAACTAAAAACTAAAGAAAAGGTTCTCCAGAACGGGGCGCACTGTGCCACGCGATGGTTAAAGGGGTGGCCAAGCGCTGAGGTTCGTTTCCTAAAGTTTATCCCAGGACACGTCCCGGGACGCCGGGAGCTGGTGATCGGGATTGTCTGCGTTTCCTTTCCCCAGTCCCTGCCGTTCACATCTGGAAGGCGGGCAGGAAGGAAGCACCTGCCTGAACCTTCGGAGCACCTTGGCGCTCAGAATGGGAAACCGAGCGGAAGGAATCTCGCTCAAGTGCACGGTTGGTTCCCGGCGCTCCGGTTTTCCCCTGACTTGTTCGGGAGGTGGACTAGAGATTTTCCTTGCTGACTGCTGGAGGCGGGGTCTCGTGTCTGAAAACCACCGAGTCACAGAGGGCTGTGGGACATCCTCTGTGGCAGCGTGCAGTGTCTGCCCCAAGAGGGAGGAGCGGGTCAGGGTGGCTTCCGGCCCGGGAGTCAGGTCTTGGCTGTCAGGGAACTCGCTTGGCTTAGAGACGCAGAGAGGAGGTGTGGAAGAACGCGGGGGGCGGTGGAGACAGGCACTTCAGGGAAGTCCCAAGCCCAGTCTTGGCCACCTGAACTCGCCCCGGGCTTGGGGCTAACGGTGCCTGACATCTTTCCATGGGCTGAACTGTCATTTGGATTTGTTCTTTGGAAAAATGGGTGTTGAGTTCCTTGGCTCATTTTTAAAGCCGGGTGATGTGTCTTTTCATTGCAGACTTGTAACAGGTCTTTATATATTTTGGATCCAAGTTTCCTATCAGTGTGAGGTTGGCGAATGCTTTCTCCCCTTCTTTCCACTCTCTGTGGTGCCTTTGCACCAAAATGTTTTAGATTTTGCTGACGTGCAATTTGATTTTTCTTTTGTCGCTCGTGCTTCTGGTGTGGAAACCACCGTCTAATCCCAGGCCACGGAAACGCACACCAATGCCTCTCAAGAAAGGTTGCAGCTCTAGCCTTCAGGCCTCTGATTTTCATTTATGGTGTGAGGTAGGGGTCCAACTTCACTCCGTTGGCCCACAGCCCACTAGCTGAAGACTACTTTCCGCACTGGACTGTCCTTTGTCGAATGTGGGTGCTTGTTCCTGGGTAACTCAGTTCTGTGCCACTGCTCTGTTGTTTCTCATTATGCCAGCACCACATGGTCTTGATGGGTGCAGCTTTGTGGCGTATTCAGAAGTGAAACTGGGAAATTTGAGCATTTTGATTTTGTATGATTTTTGAAGAATGTTTTGACTGAGTCCCTTGAATTTCTGTGTGAATTTTACTTACGAATTTCTGCAAATCAACTGGCTGAGATTTTGAGTGGAATTGCATCCAATCTGTAGATCAACTTGGGAGTCACTGCCGCCGTAACATCGCCTCACACAACGTCTTTCACTTTGTTTCCATCTTCACGTTTTTTCAACAACATTCTTGTAGTTTTCAAAGAAGCTCTGCACTTCTTTGGTGTCAAAGAATCTCATGAGAACCATTTCTGTGGAGTGGTGAGGGCGGCAAGCTGATGGTGGTGGGCTGAGTGACCGGGGACTTTGGGAACTGTCTGCTGAGAAGTTTGATGGAGAACAAAGCAAGGGGCGAAGGCCACTGGGCCACACAGGGTGTCCATGTCAGCCGCCCAAAGGCCAGTGGAAGAACGACTCAGCTGGGGGTCCTGGTGTGCATGGGGATGGGTCCCGGGGTGGGGGTGGGATACACCTGTGTGGTCTGAGCCCATCCTCAGCTGCCCGGTTGCCATGGCGATGGCAGCGTGGTCCCTGCCCGTTCTGAGGCTGCTTGTGCATCCTGAAATGGCAGGGACATCTGAAACTAACAAGCCCCTGCGGCTAACAAGTGCTGACCCCGGGCCGCGTCCAGACGGAAGCAGGTGCTGACGGTGAGGCGCGGCACCTTCGGCAGGCGGCAGAAGGAAGAGGCGTGTTCATTCCCTCCTGCACTTGGGCCTCTCCTGGTGCAGTTCGGAGCTGTCCAGTCCCTGCGAGACCCCTGCACTCAGCCGGCACGCCAGCAGCCAGCCCCCATCACCTGGCAACCTGCCTCACGCCCCACCCCATGCTGCCGGGCCTGCCAACCCTCACAGCTGTGCACCTGTGGGCAGTTTCAAATTAGCGGCTAGCATCCACACGGCCATCTCAATTTGCTTTTCTGCAGGTAGCGCCACGAAACCACCACGGCCGCCAGCCCCAACAAAGCGAGCGGCCCCCTCGTGGAGGCTGGCGGTGATGTCAGCAAGGCGCTCGTCTTACGGAGTCGCGAAGGGTGATGGCGCAGAAAGCACAGGAACGGGCGGCCCTGCCGCGTCCTTCTGTGCCTGCACCCGTGCACACTCACCCAGCACACCCCAGCCTCGCGCAGGGCGAGGGGACCCGTGTGCTCCTCCTCCCAGGAGGCAGGGAGGGGGCACCGCGCAGGCACCTGCCAGGTGTGGTCACTCAGGGTTCGGACCTTCCAGAAATCCCTGCGTGTGAAAGCATTGTGAGGGCTGTTGCGGATGATACGAGGGGCCTGGAGAAGGGAGAACCCGGAGCAGTGCACCTTTCAAAAGCCAAGGCTGCTTTCAGGGCGAGGGTTAGAGCTCACATGGGGGTCAAGGAGGGCCCGGGCCTGGGGACACAGGTGCACACGAGGGGGCCAGCCTTGTGGGCATGAGGGGAAGAGCCAGTGGCTTGCACTCTGGGTCTTCCTGCCTGTGAGTGGCAGAAGCGGGCAAGGGAGCTGGACTGTGCACTTGGCCGTGTGCTCCCAACCCGCACAAGGGAGCTGGACCGTGCACTCGGCCGTGTGCTCCCAACCCGCACAAGGGGGCTGGACTGTGCACTTGGCCGTGTGCTCCCATCCCGCACTCTCTAAGCAGAGGGCGCCCTCTCAGAGGCCCTGTCCTCCTCTGTCCCAGAGGCGGGGCCGCCTCCTGCTCAGGCTGGAGTCAGTGTCTGTAGCGCCTGGGAAGGAGAAAGTATCAGTCACCATCCCCATGGCCTCCTCCGGCATCCTGTGACGCAGGCTCCACGCTGCCTGACTGTGTGGGCTCTGTGCATTTCGCCACGGGAGAGGCCTCGGCCCACAGGCGGAGGTCCTGGATTTGGAAGCTGGATGTTGGGGCCGGTGTTGTGGCGCAGTGGGTTAAGCTGCTGCCGGCATCCCACACAGGCACTGGTTCGAGTCCCTGCTGCTCCACATCTGATCCAGCTCCCTGCTAATGGCCTGGGAAAGGAGTGGAAGACAACCTAAGTTCTTGGGCACTGGCATTCACTCAGGAGACCTGGATGAAGCTTCTAGCTCTTGGCTTTGTCCTGGCCTGGCCCTGGCCGTTGTAGCCATCTGAGCAGTGAACCAGTGGATAGAAGATTTCTCTCTCTCTCTGCTTCTGGCTCTCTGTAACTCTGACTTTCAAAATAAATCTTAAAACAAGAAGCTGAGTGTTCAGGGGGTGTTCCTGGATCCCACACAGCTAGCAGGCAGTGCCCAGGGCAAGGTCGGGCCCCGCTCTCTGCAGTGTGGCCGTGGCGGGCAGGACACCTGCATCCTGGCCTCTTTGCAGGCAAACACTCTTCTTGCACCCTCGCCCCTTGGGGATCAGGTGGGCCTCTCGCACAGAGGCCCGGGCAGGTGAGCAGGACACTGGGTGAGGGATCCAAGGAGGTGGCGGTGACGATGCCTCCCGGCTTCCGCCTGCCTGCTGCCCTTGGCTCCTGCTCATCACCTCAGAATGGAGACCCCCAGTGTGACTGCCCAGGGCCCTGGGGCTGAGGAAGTCCACAGAGACACAGGATCTCAGAGGGCAGCGCTGGCCCAGGCCCAGCCCCAGGGTCCCAGGGTCCCGGGGGTGTGGCAGCGCTGGATGGAGATCTGTCTTCCCATGGGCAGCATTCCCTCCCTCTCTCTCCTCCTGCTGGGGCGCTGGGGCCGGGCCAGGCTGGGGGTGGACCACAGCCTCCAGCGGCTCTGTGCCCAGTGTGGCTCAGACCCCTGGCCGGACTGTGGATCTCCCGTGTGGACTCGCATTCACAGGTTGGTCTTCAACATGCGTGGCTCCTGCGACGTAACAGAGGCTTCCAGTGCACAAGTGAGCAGGAAGCGTCTGGCCGTCCACAACGCAGCCTGGGCCACCGAGGGCCTTCGTTGCTGACTGGGGCAAACGTGGAGACCGGGATCGGGGCAGCGATGATGGCGGCGTCAGGGCCGTGGGGCTGTCTGCACTGCCGCGGCTCCCTCCTGGGGCGGCCTCTTGCTTCGCCGCGAGTCCCTGTGCAGTGGCCCCTGGCCCCTGGCTGCTGCTCCATTTCCTGCTGGCTTGGTCTGCTCTGCTTGCCTCTCACTTCTCTCGGACTCTCCAGGCCCTCAGGTGTGCATGTGTGACAAACTGAAGGTGGCAGGACGCTGGCACTGTCACCCAGTGGGTTAAGCAGCTGCCTGCAACACCCGTATCCCATTTGCCGGCTGGTTCCAGTCCCGGCTGCTCCACCTCCCATCCAGCTCCCTGCTAATGCACCTGGGAATGCAATGGAAGATGGTCCAAGTGCTTGGGCCTCTGTCAGCTGCATGGCAGACCCGGCTCTGGCCTGACCCAGCCCCCACTGCTGTGGCCATTTGAGGGGTGAACCAGCAGATGGACAATCTCTCTCTCTCTCCCTCTCTCTCTCTCTTTCTCCATAACTGCATTTCAAATGAACTAATCTCAAAAACAAAGTGGGGCTGGCGCTGTGGTTTAGCAGGTAAGGCCACAGCCTGCAGTGCCAGCATCCCATATGGGCGTAAGTTCTAGTCCTGGTTGCTCCTCTTCCTATCCAGCTCTCTGCTGTGGCCTGGGAAAGCAGTAGAAGATGGCCCAAGTCCTTGGGCCCCTGCACCCACGTGGGAGACCACGAAGAAGCTCCAGGCTCCTGGCTTTGGATCAGTTCAGCTCTGGCCGTTGCAGCCATCTGGGGAGTGAACCAGTGGATGGAAGACCTCCCAGTCTCTCTGTGCCTCTGCCTCTCAGTAACTCTGCCTTTCAAATAAATAAATAAATCTTGAAAAAAAAAAAAACACAAAAGGTAAGGTTGTGGAGGCTCAAAGCAGTTAACTCACGCTTCAGGACACACAGCCAGGGCACGCCTGCAGCCCACATCTCCCGAGTTGCAGGCCTGGGCGTTGCCGCTGCCCAGCTGACATCTGGAGGAGAGCGAGTCGCCCCCGTCCGTCCCTGCACCACACTGGTGATGACTTCAGGGTGTGGCGCTGTGCGGTCCTCTTGGCTTGGGAGCCTGTTCGGGGCACCGCCGGCCGTGGAGTTGGAGTTGGCACACGCTGTGTCTGTGGGGTTTCCTCCTCAGTGTGGCAAGCCGGCCAGCAGAGGGAGCGGACTGGCTGACTCCGGGTGATTAGGAACGCGCCCTCTGACAGCTGGGAGCTGACGGCCCTCGGCTCACTTGGGGACCGGAGATGGCACTTTCCTCTGTTATCCCAGTCGCCTCTGCCTGCTCAGAGTGAGGTCCACACACGCACATCAGCGGGGATCACTCCCTCACAGGGTCAATCAGGGGTTCCCAGCCAGACGCTGCTGGCCCTGGTGCAAGACAAAGTGGATAACCATCCTGTGTGTCTGCACTTTTTTTTTTTAACTTGTGGGAAATTTGCTGGTGATTTGCGGGGGGAAGTCCTGGGGAGGGGGGCCATTGAGAGCGGATAAAAGGAGGAAGGAAGCAATTGGAGCCGGGCTCCCCGGAGGCCCGAACGCGGTGCACTTAGCGGTTCTGTTGACGGCCTTTGTTCATAAATTTCAGGCTCTTTGCTATTTATTATGATGAACAATAGGAAATCCTAATAATAACTCCTGTGTGTGCCATTTGCTGTCACTGAGCCGAGTTCTCTAAGTTGTTTCTTTCCTGTGAATCATATGTTTGGGCTGAAAACCCTCCTTCTCCCAGCTTTCCCACTTTCTTTGATTTTCTTTTAAATTATGTCTCCTAAGAGCAGACCACTGGGTCCCTGCAAATGCAGACGAGCGCTGGGGGCAGACAGAGACCAGCGCAGCAGGTGCGAAAGCCCAGTGCCTTCCTCCTCCCCGGGCAAGGCAAGGCCCGCTCCAGAAGTGGTCCCCCGGGAAGGGGTCCCCTTGGGGCAAGGAAACGAGCATTGTGAGAAGTGGGCACAAGCCCCTCACCTGCTTCTCTGTATTGGGCACTTTTTTGTAGAAGGTTTTCTCGGTGTCTTGGATCCACACCACGGAGGGCTGGAGCTGCCGAGCCACCTGCAGGGGAGAAAGAAGTGGCCGCCTGCAGCTGCGAGTCC
Organism: Oryctolagus cuniculus; assembly: GCF_051225735.1. Lineage (NCBI taxonomy): Eukaryota > Metazoa > Chordata > Mammalia > Lagomorpha > Leporidae > Oryctolagus > Oryctolagus cuniculus. The sequence goes on along the minus strand of NC_142869.1, from coordinate 3,785,838 downwards.
CGCTCGGCTGTGCACAGCACTTGGCCAGTGCTGCCCGTCCTCCGGCCCCGGCAATGGTGCACCCCTGCACCTGTGGCTCCGGACCTGCCCTGCTGCGTGGGACACAGGGCCTCGGCCTCCCCTCCACCCTGCAGGCCTGTCCTGACCGGCGGGACGTGTGTTCTGCCTCCGCTCAATTTGGCTGCTGTCTGCTGAAAATGCGTGGGGCCCGGGCCACAGGTTTTCCTCAGCCTGCCCGTGGCTGTCGGGTGCATCGGGACTGCTCCCCACGGGGAGGGCCCTTCCCGCCCGAGGCCCCCAGGCTGCACTTTGTGGCCGAGGCTCCCCCTAGGCAGCGGCTCTGAAGCCCCTCCTGCAGGGCTCCGTGGCAGAGCTGGGCCGGGACTTGCTGCAGCTCGCGAGTCATTGTCACACACCCAACAATCCCTTCAAAGCGCTGCCACCACAGCTAAGTTCAGGCATTTCTGCAGCCGTCTGTGCTTTGTGTGAACTGGGACGGATGAAAGCTGTGTCAGCCTCATCGGGCCGCGTAATGTCCTCTCCTATTTTTGTATGTCTGACAACATCGCGGTGGCAGAGGCTCAACGTGCAACAAAGACGGGCACCCACCCCGGGACGGGAGAAGCTCTGGGGCCGCTGTGCCACATCTCGGCTGTTGGGGACCAAGTGGCTGGCCGCCTAGACAGCACCTTCATGGACAGCAGTGGACACTGATGAACTTGACCCTTCAACACCTGGGCTGGCTGTGTGCACGGCTCCCACAGGCAGGAGCCCGGGGGAGACAGCACCAGCCACGCTCTGCTGGGCCTGTGTCACTGTATAGACTCAGAGCCAGAGTTTAAGGATGAGGAAGCCCCCCTGGGAATCCCAGTCCCTGAGGCCGTGTGGCCTGACAACAAGAGGGAGCCCTGGACGCTGGTGAGTGAGCAGGCATGTGCCAGGCGGTGGCGACACACGTCACTCACAGCATCTCATGGGGTCAGAGCCACCATGTGCCCAGTCCTGTGATAATTCCTGTGTCCTCATGTTGTCACCAGCCCTGCTTACAGATGGGGAAACTGAGGCTGGAAGACGTAGTGACAGCAGTGCTGCCAAGTGGCAGAAGCAGGACTCAAAGACAGGGTGATGCTGGGCAGCAGGGCACACACGTGGTCCCCCCACCCACGTGGCCCCCCCCACCCATGTGGTCCCCCCCACTCGTGCTTCACAGACAAGACACAGAGGGAGCAAGTGGCCGGGTTACAGCCCAAATCCTGATCTTCTGAACCCTAAGGCCTTGTTCTCTTCCTTCCTGGTGTCCCCTAGGTCACACTGGGCACCGCCCACCTGCCTGGTCCCCCTGCGTTTGGCCTGGCCTCTGAGTTTTTTCCCCTGTACCAGAGTCTGGGTAGATACTGCCTCCTCCCTGGATTCAGATCATTAGAGAAAAAGACGAAGCTCAGAGAGGTGCGGCGGAAATAGATGCACCTGCGCCTGCCAGGCACGCAGTGGGTCCTGCCCTCCTCGTGGCAACCGCGCCTTCTCTCTGTGCTGCCCGGTGCCACGGCCCTCTGACCGGGCTGCCACTTCACAGGGGTCCTGGCTGGGGCTGATGCTGCCCGGTGGTGGATTCAAATCTCCAGTCACCCAGGTGAGAGGGGAACCGCAAGCCAGGTGAGTGGTCCCTTCTCCATGGAGGAGGGACCGATGCCACCAGACAGAGGGGCTACCACCCGCCCGCTCTCTTGCGCCCCTCTGATTTTTTTGTTGAATACAAGCAGCTCTCTGTGTGGCAAGCAACGTGGTGCTGGTTTTCCCGCGTCCCCGAGCAAGGTCACGTATGACGCACGGACTGAGGTCACCGTCCGGCAGAAAGATGGGCACGACAGGGACGCGGGGGGAAGTGTGGGAGGGGTTGTGGGGAGGGCTCCGTGCTGTGCCCTGGGCCCATCTGCCTGCTGCCGGGGCACTGAAGACACCGACAGGCACGGGGTGTGAGTCCTGCCAGAAACCACGGCCAACGGCATCCCCGCCTAAGGGCGCTGGTGCCGGGCGGTGCCGGCAACACCGCACGCTTGCACTGCGCAGAAAGGAGACCGAGGCAGGCAGGGCAGCCTCTTTCACTCCTGACAGCTCAGCGGTTCTCATGGACTCGCCAGGGAGCTCTGAAAGGCGGCGCTGCCCCGGCCCTGAGGTTCCCACGTAACTGGGGTGCTGTGCAGACGCCAGTGGTTTCCAGAGCTCCCCGGGGAAGCTGAGGCACAGCCAAGGTCGACACCCAAGGTCAGACACCCCCCGCCCCAAGGTCAGACACCACCACCCCAAGGTCACACACTCCCACCCCCAAGGTCAGATACCAGCACCCCAAGGTCAGACACCACCACCCAAGGTCAGACACCCCCGCCCCAAGGTCAGACACCACCACCCCAAGGTCAGACACCCCTGCCCCAAGGTCAGACACCCCTGCCCCAAGGTCAGACGCCACCACCCCAAGGTCAGACACAGCCACCCCAAGGTCAGACACCCCCCCCTGCCCCAAGGTTGACACTGCCACCCCAAGGTCAGACACCCCCACCCCAAGGTCAGACACCCCCACCCCAAGGTCAGACACCCCCCCCCCGCCCCAAGGTTGACACTGCCACCCCAAGGTCAGACACCCCTGCCCCAAGGTCAGACGCCCCCACCCCAAGGTCGGACACCATCGCCCCAAGATCAGACACCATCGCCCCAAGATCAGACACCATCGCCCCAAGGTCAGACACCACCACCCCAAGGTCAGACACGGCTGCCCCACCGCGTGGCTCTCCATGGCGTCCTCCCTTAGCTACGCACAGCCGAGTCTCGACAGTGACCTCATTCCTGCTTCTCTGCGCACCCCCACCGCAGCCTGGGGGCTCCAGGCGGCTTCTGGTGCTGACGATGCCCAGCACCACATCTTCTGCAGTGCCACAGCCTCACGGCGTGGTGCCTGCCTTCTAGAAGCTTCTGAATCCCACACAGGCCTCTCCCCTGCATGCTGCACCCCTGCCCCCTGCCAGCTCCAGTGTGACCCGTCTCACCCCCCACAGACGCGGGTGTCCCCGTGCCTCAGCCCCACGCTGATGCCTGCGCACTGGGCCTCCTGGGCTCCTCCCACCGCGTGGCTCCTCCCCCGTCTCAGCCCTGTGGCGTGAGCTCCACCGTCTGTGGCTCCGACCAGCCACCGCTCCCTGAAAGCTCTTTTACATCAAAGCCTTCCTCTTCCCAGCCCCAAGAGCAAACATGAAAATGAGAAGCTGCTTGAAACAGGCTTCCAGTTTCTTACGGAAAAGGCCGTTTATAGTAACAGAGGCAAAACCTTCCTCTTTCCAGTCTCTCGTAGGTTCAACCGCCACCCGTGGAAGAACCACGTTCTCGTGAACAGCCGCTTCTTGTCTCAGTGCGAACGGTGTCCCCGCCGCAGAGCAGACCGTCCCTGCCCTGAGTCCACTCGGCCAGCAAGGGACTTTCCGCGGCTCCCATCCGGGCGCTGCGAGCCTCTCCAGCAGCTCCTCCCGACGGGAGCCGTGGGCGGGAGTGCCCACCGCCGCGCGCTTGCTCTGTCGGCTTCTATCAAAGCTGCACAGACTGCCTTGAAACGCAGGAGTCCTCCGAACTTGGCGTCACCTGGAGACCAAAAGTCTTACTTCTGGCGCCTCGCTGAGAGCTACTTTGAAACTCGGCCACACCGCTCCACTGGCTGTGCACGTGAAGTTCCTTTAACTCCGTGCTCCTTTGGACCCAGTGGGGGGATGCCACACTTCCCGCGTTTTCCAACCCACATACCTGTGACGCACTCTTTTCCCGGGATGCTCACCTGCTCTGGGGCTCACGGGCACTGGGTGGGGGGACTCTGGGGTGACGTGGTTTGGAATTCTTATCAGAAAGACACAAAGGGCCATCTGATGGGGATGACAATAAATCCGACGGCCGCCAGTAAAGTGCATTAACACCCACGACGCCCCTGTGTCTTCACTGGCCACATGTCCAACGGGGTGCCCAGCACCTCCACGGCGTCCTCCCCTTTCCTGGATGAGTCACTGAGGCACAGGAGTGCTGGAGCCGGGGCTGAGCCTGGGGCTGCCCGCCTGCCTGCACCTGATGTGTGGCCCCAGGAGACCAGATGCCTCTTCCCACGCATCCCACCCTTGCCCGCGTCCTCCTCTCTCTGTCATACGTCACCTCTGCAGGGAGAACGCAGAGACACTGTCGTGCCCTCCAGGGCCCAGGGTGGCAGGCGCTGGGGTCACAGAGATCGACGGAGCAGGCCCCAACCTCGGGAGCCCTCTCTGACGGCGGAGGGCAGAGGTGGGAGTGGCCCAAGGGCACCGACATCGGCAGAGGCAGGAGGCGGGGTGAGGGATGCAAACCGCAGACAGGGTCACAACCTCAGGGGGCTCCTGACGCCGCACGGCCTGGGGGCAGGGAGGAGCCGCCACACGTGGAATGGGGGCTCTTGGGGTCTTCTGGAAGGGGTCACAGAAGGCCTTACCCATGCAGGGGAGAGCTGGGGGACTTAGCGTTGCGGACAAACCCAATGGAGAGTGAGAGCATGAAGCACCGGCAGGGGTGGCTGGGGTGGGCACTGTGGGCAGCGGGCTTGGTGAGTGGAGGCTGAAGGCAGGGGTGGCCGGGGTGGGCACTGCGGGCAGCGGGCTTGGTGAGCGGCGAGGTTGAAGGCAGGGGTGGCTGGGGTGGGCGCTGTAGGCATGGAATGATGAGGCCGGTCTGGGCCACGGGGAGCTCAGGGCAGCCGGGCAGGCAGAGGACAGCGGGTCCAGGGAGTGGCCAGAGGGGCAGTGGAAGCCAGCAGAATGGGTAGAAGGGATCCTAGGGGAGCGGAGGCGGGATGAGGGTTGCAGAGACGAAGCGGGGACTCCACAGGGAAGACACTGGAGGAGGTCGCAGCTCCAGGCTGTGGGGAACAGGGGCCATGGAAGGGCGAGCTGGCCTCAGAGCCAGGAGACAGAGGGGGCAGGGCAGGAGCGGCCGGGGCTGGCCGGAGGGCTTGGTCATGAGGCAGTCATGGTGGCCTTGGCACGAGGTGAGGGGACAGGAGCTGGGGGACAGGCAGCTAAGGTGTGGACAGGTCAGAGACAGGGCAGACAGGACAGTGCCCACAGAAAGGTGGGCCGGCGGCAAGCCTGGGGGAGGGCACTGTGGGCGAGGCGAGGTGTGTTCCGGGCAGGAGGGCTGCGCAGAGGAAGAGGAAGGGGGGGGAGGGTGACCCTGGGGCAAGAAGGGCTCCGCTTCCTTGTAGCACACATGTCTGGGGGAGCCGACAGGGAGGCTGCTACCGCAGGTCCCCGAGCAGGCGAGACAGGAGCTGTGCACCTGCAGGGGCTTCTCCAGAGGCCACGGCAAAGGTCCTGCTCATCACTGGGAGTCTCAGAACGGACAGGCTGCCACAGACAGCCCCTTCCTCCCTCGACGCACCCAGAATCCATGGGTGAACACTCCCTGTTCCCCCACAGGCCCTCCGGACCGCCGCGTGTGCGCTAAAGGGCCGGCTGCTCCCGCCCATGGTTCCTGCACGGTCCTTTCTCCACCCCGACTTTAACACTTGCTTTTGAACGTCTGCACAGTTTCCCTCTGTCTACTTAACCAGACACCTCGGGGCCCATCGTCCTCTGTGGGCTGAGGACCTGTACACGCCTCCCGTCTTCACGCGTGCAGGTGCGCTGACCTGCAGGCTGTCTGTGCACACGCTGCAGCGACACACGTGCCCCACGCCTCTCCTCTGCAAGTGTCAGCAATAAAAAATCTCTGCCAATTTGCTAATGACAAATGGTATCCTTTGCTCTCTTAATTTTCATCTAGTGATGAGAAGGCTTCGCTTAAATTACCCACAGATAGTTTGAGGTCATGGACAATTAAATGTAATTAATTCATAATTGAACTTTTCGGAAGTTATATGCGATAGTTTACCTCAATGGCCAGCAGAGGGCTCTTCAGTCCTACCGAATATCTCTATGGGGTTAGTTTCCGTGTCACTCATGGCATAAAGATGAATTTTCACCAGTGAGCGCATTTTACATCCTGGGAGACTCTAGCAAACAAAGATTTCTCCACCCCGGAGGGTTCTGCGGATTTTCACCTTTCCTATTCTCCAAAAGGAATACCGCCAAACGGTCCCCATCAGAATTAGAGTCGTGGGGTGGGTGTTGCGGTGCAGTGGGTTCAGCACTGCTGGGAACGCTGCCTCTCATATCAGAGTGCCCACCTGAGACCCAGCTGCTCTGCTCCCGGTCCGGCTTCCTGCTAATGCACACCCTGGAAGGAGGCAGGTGATGGCTCAAGTGCTTGGGCTCAGGCTCCAAGTGGGAGGCGTGGGTGGAGTTCTGGGCTCCTGGCTTCAACCTGGACCAGCGCTGGGAAATTGTGAGCATTTGGGGAATGAACTAGTGGGTGGAAAATTTCTTTTCTTTTTTTTCTCTGCTTTCAAGTAGATGAAAATACATGAATGAATACGTAAAAATGAGTCTTAGGATACGGTGGCTCAGCAATGAAGACCCGTCTGTGTTTTGGCGGCTGAGTTACCGACAGGAGACGTCAAATCTCCGGGGAGGGGCTGGGGGGCAGTTCCTGCTGCGAGGGGCCCATCTTGCTTGCCGTAGACAACCACAGGCGAAAACCAATGTCACTCTTGCCCGGTCTCTGTTTTCCAAGCTGGAAAGGCCCCCTCGTCACTCACTCACCGCACACCGTGAGGCCTCGGGCAGGGGGAGCTCAGGCTGGTGGGAGCCGCGTGCCTGCCTGTGTGCTGTGGCCCCGACTGGGGGCTGGGAGTCCCCAGGCAGTCAGCAGCTGCCAGCGAGGGGCCGGCCGCCTAGCAGGGGATTAGTGGAGTGCGGGTTACAGGGTGGGGGCTCACTTTCCCATACGCTAGTCCCTGGGTTCTTTTTAAACACTTAGTAAGTGCAGACATTTTGGTCTGCGTTCCCACAGTTTTAAAATTATGTTGCAAATGTCCATCTCCTGAAGCCCTCAGAGGGAGCGAGCTGGGTGCAAACCCTGAATGGTAACTGAGAGAGCAGGGGCAGGCTGGGCTGACCCTGGGTGGGGCGGTGGGGCGGTGGGGCACTCCGGCGGGACGCAGCCCAGATCCATCCGCCTGTCCCGTTCCAACAGCTTGACCCCAGCACTCTGTGGTCCGCACAACGTCAGTTTGCAGTCACTCTGATACAGGCGGAGAGAGCTTTTCTAGTATCCCGAGAGAGTCTCCCAGCAGAACAGGAACACGGAAGTCCCCGGAGTGAGAACAGGTCCAGGAGTCACCGCGGGAGCTACCAGGCCACTTGGCAGGTGGGAGGGGACAGCCTTGTGGGAGCCCCACCTCAGGTAGGGGGTGCGGTGCGGGACCCTGGGACGGTCTTGCTTCAGCCCCACCTCACGTAGGGGGGTGCAGGACGCCGGGACAGCCTTGTGTCGGCCCCACTTTGGGAGTGGGGTGCCGGACGCCGGGACAGCCTTGTGTCGGCCCCACTTTGGGAGTGGGGTGCGGGATGCTGGGCGGCCCTACGTGAGCCCCACCTCGGGCAGGGGGGTGCGGTGCGGGACCCTGAGGCTGAAGACCCTGGAGGCTCTGCACACAGGCTGGGGTCAGACCGCAGCACTACCACCCCAGAACGTGGCTTCCGTGCTCTGTGCCTCAGCTTTGCAGGCAGTGAAATGGGGGTACTGATGAAGGCCTTTGTGAGGATCCCCGAATTACCACAGTGCACTGCAGAAGCCTTTCAAATACTATGCTACAACGCACGTGTGTCCGTTCCTGACGGTGCCAAGTGTCAGCAGGACTTGGTGCTGAGAATGAACGCACGCAGGGCGGCCTGGCTGCAAAGTCTGGCGAACCTCAGTGTGCGTGCACGGGGAGGCACCCGAGAATCTCAGCAGAAACTGCAAAACGGAAGAGCCGAGCACCCAGCGTGGCCACTGCCATGTTCGAGGAGCTTGGTAAACAGGGTTTCATCAACCCCTACCTCACACCCCTCACTCTCACCTCACACGCTTTATAAAAATCAACTGCACACAGCTCAAAGATCTAAAGTCGGATCTTTAACTACACGAGGAAGATGCTCTAATGTACCGGAAAACGTGAAGTAACACCCTGACGGTAGGGACTCCATTTTGGAGAACCTGAGACTCTATTCTGGGAAAGCGGCCCCCTGCCCCGTGAGGCTCTGGTCTGACACTGTGATCTAAAATTCTCGGACAATAGCAGTCCACTACATCACATTTGACAGAGCATAGCAACCCCCTAGCACGATCGCTCAAGCTTGGAAGTGGATAGGCTGCACCTGGGTTAATGATAAAAGTGTAATTTGTCTATGTCCTACATGTGATTTAAGCCAATAGCTGGATTAATGTCAAGATTATCATTGAAATTGCTAAGATTGGAACTGGTATTGCCAAGATTATAATTGCTATTAGTTTCACATAGGTTTTAGGTCAGCTTGACCCCAGTAGCCATGTATTCCCCCTGTTCCTAGCAACCATGTATTCCCCTTCCAATTTTGTGGTTTTTGCCTTTATAAACCCTGTTGCTTTGGGCTTCAGGGTCGAGAGTTCTTTAGGGCACGAGCCCACTCTCCATCGCCGGCAATAAAGGACCATCGGATTGTATCAGTGTGAGGTGCTCCTTTGTTTGCACTTGCTCAGGTACAACAAAGGCAGTGACTTTTTGGCTACCTTCCCGAAAGCATAGACAACAAAACCAAAACTAAACAAATGGGCTAACATCAAACCAAGAAGCTTCTGCACAGCACAGGGAACAACCAAGAATGAGGAGGCAACCGACAGAACAGGAGAAAATATTTGCAAACTATGCATATGACAAGAGACTAAAGTCCAGAACATATACAGAGCTTGAGAAATTCAACAGCAGTAAAACAAGCAATCCAGTTAAGAAATCTGAATAGCAAGTTTTCAGAAGTGCAAGGTGGCAGCACTGTGGCACAGCAGGTTAAGCTGCTGGTGGTGACACCCGTGGCATCCACACTAGAGCGCTGGCTTCTGTCTCGGCTGCTCCAGTTCTGATCCAGCTCCCTGCAACTGTGCCTGGGAAAGCAGTGGAAGATGGTCCAAGTCCTTGGACACCTGCAACCCACATGGGAGACCCAGATAAAGTTTCTGGTTCCTGGCATTGGCCTAGCCCAGGCCCAAGCACTATGGCAAGTTGGGATATCTCTCTGTGACTGTGCCTTTCAAGTAAACAAAATAAATACATATTTTAAAACATACAAGAAATACAAACAAATACACGAAAAAAATGCTCAGTATATCACCAGCCATCAGGGAAATGCAAATACAAAGCACAGTGAGGTATCATGTCATTTCAGTTAGAACGGCTATCACCCAAAAGCCAAAATTATCAAGTGCTGGTGAGGAAGTGGAGAAAATGGAACCACAACACACTGTTGGTGAGAAAGCCAATTAGCACAGTGCTTGTGGAAAACAGGGCCATTCCTCAAAGAAAAACGGACCTGCCATATGACCCAGCTATCCCACTTCTGGGATGTAGAAAATGCCATCAGCTTATCAAAGAGATACCTGCACTCCCACACATACTGCAGCCCAACTCAGAACAGCAAAGATATGGAATCCATGTAGATGTCCATTAGTGCATGAGTGGATAAAGAAAACGGGACACACACACACATGCACACACACACACACACAGGAACAGCACTCAGCCATAAAAAGAACAGAATCCTGACACCTGCAACAAAATGAATGGAACTGGAGATCACCATGCAAAATGCAATAAACCAGACACAGAAAGGCAAACTCCACGCTTTCTCTCGTATGCGAAGTTAATATATTCGGCATAAAACATGTGGGTGCCATACTATTTGGTATATAGATATTTATAAATGTAGTCTTCCCTGAATTATACCCCTTGTGTAAAAATATACCCTTTTGGCTGGCTCCACGGCTCACTAGGCTAATCCTCTGCCTGAGGCGCTGGCATCCCGGGTTCTAGTCCTGGCTGCTCCTCTTCCAATCCAGCTCTCTGCTGTGGCCCGAGAAGGCAGTGGAGGATGGCTCAAACCTGCACCCACATGGGAGACCAGGAGGAAGCACCTGGCTCCTGGCTTTGGATCGGCGCAGTGCTGGCCATAGCGGTCATTTGGGGGGTGAACCAATGGAAGGAAGACCTTTCTCTCTGTCTCTCTCTCTCACTGACTAACTCTGCCTGTCAAAAAAAAAATATATATATATATGTAAACCCTTCTTCCTCACTGTATGATCTTTGTCATGAGTCTCACATTACATGACATTAATATATCCATCTCTGCTTTCAAGAAAAATGGTATGCGTGTGTAAGATGTTTACATATTAAATGTCTACAAAAAATATTAAACATTGCTAAATCTTTGTCTTCCTTGAACTCTGCTTTATACTTTTCAATATTACTAGAAATGTGTTAAAACAAAAATCAGAAATAAAAAAAAAATCCCCAAACAAAAAATAACTGAGCACAGGCCTCAGCTACTGTTGGGTTGGAGGGGCTTGGAAGACAGAGTTTCCATGGAACCCTGCAGCAGACGATATGTCCTGAGACCAACAGATTTTCTTTGGACAAAGTCCAAACAGACCCACATTAACCACACAGAAAACAAAACGCTGAGCATTCAAGCTGAACAACCAGCAATCTGCCTGCCTCAGGGCCTCTTCATCATATCACCCACATGTTCACATACAATAAAAACTGATCAAACTAACAAAACAGGAAGGTGTGGCACACAGTGAAGCACAGAGGCGTCCTCGTGCCCATGATGACCCAGTGCTGGAATGAACAGGTAAGGACTGTAGGCACCTACTAAGGTCAAGGACATAGAGGAGAAGATGCTCATTGTGAGTGAACAGGTGGAAAACTGTAGCAGAGAAATGAGAACCAGTAATATTCACCAGTAAACGTAAGTTCTAGCACTGAAGAGCAAGATGCCAGAAATAAAGGAAAAAGCCACAAGACGGGTTTGCTGGTAGACTGGAGACCACAGAAGAGTAAGAAAACCTGAGTCCGGATTAATCAAAACGACCCAACATGAAATCAGAGCAGGACCTCACTGACTCAGTCAACAGCAAGAAGTCAAATACACATGTAATTGCAGCCTCAGAAGGAGAGGAAAGAGAATGTGCTAGAAAAAAATGAAGAAATAATGGCCAGAATCTCCCAAATTTGGTTTTGAACACATGCAGATTCAATGAGCACAGTGAGACACAACAGATTAGATAGAAAAAAATATTAACCAAACAAGGAAACTGTTCTGCATTACAGTCAACCAACGACAACCAAAACCCAGAAAATCTCACAACCCTCGGAGGACCCCGGTGTTCGGTAACTTCTCATCAGGAACAATGGCAGCCACAAGACGATGGAAGCAGAAAGCAGTCAACTTGTGCTTCTACATCCAGTAAAAAAATCCTTCAAAAATGGACGTGATGAAGACGTTCTAGGACAAATGAAACAGAAGCCAGGAAAACGTGTGCCGGCAGACCTGCACCAACACGAACGCCCCAGGAAGTTCAGACGGAAGTACACGACACCGGGTGGAGACCTGGACTGACAGAAAGTGATGAACATTAAAAACAGTGAACTTGTGGGTGCACAGAAAGCATTACACTGTTACAAAAGCATTCTGCTGAGGCACTGGTAGCATTCATATGTGAGATGTATGACACTAAACACACAGAAGATGGGGACAATAAATGGATTACATTGTTGCAAGGGTTTCACATTTTATGCAAAAGGGTACAACACCAACACTGCACGGTTGATAAACTAAGAGTTTACTGGGGCTGGTGCTGTGGCATGGCCTGCAGCACCAGCATCCCACACGGGCACTGGTTCAAAACCCGGCTGCTCCTCTTCCAATCCAGCTCTCTGCTGTGGCCTGGGAAAGCAGCAGAAGATGGACCAAGTCCTTGGGTCCCTGCACCTGCATGGGAGACCTGGCAGAAGCTCCTGGCTCCTGGCTTTGGATTGGCGAAGCTCTGGCCATTGCAGCGATTTGGGGAGTGGATCAGCGAATGAAAGAGCTCACTCGCTCTCTCTCTCTCTCTCTCCCTCCACCACTCTGTAGCTCTTTCAAATAAATAAATAAATCTTTAAAAAGAGTTCATCTTGGTTTATAAATTAAGACTGTCTAGTGTCATCAACAGAGCAACTACTAAAAAGTTAAAAAAAAAAAAAAAGTGTGGCTGAAAGGACAGCCAAGGAAGGTAAATGAAATACAGTAACACATGAACTGACCCAGAGGAAGTCAGGAAAAGAGAAACAGAATAGAAAAGAATGGAGGAAAACTAAGAATGCACACCAAAATGGTAGCCCTAAGTCACCTATGAATAATTGTGAAGTTCCCACTACATGGCATATATTCTCAGAGTGAATAAGGAAGCAAAACCCAACCATGGGCTGTTCACAAGAACTGCTCTTTTTTTTTTTTTTTTTTTTTGACAGGCAGAGTTAGAGAGAGAGACAGCAAGAAAGATCTTCCTTCCATTGGTTCACCCCCCAAATGGCTGCTACAGCCAGCGCGCTGCACCGATTTGAAGCCAGGAGCCAGGTGCTTCTCCTGGTCTCCCATGGGGTGCAGGGCCCAAGCACTTGGGCCATCCTCCACTGCCTTCTCGGGCCACAGCAGAGAGCTGGCCTGGAAGAGGAGCAACTGGGACAGAATCCGGTGCCCCAATCAAGACTAGAACCTGGTGTGCCGGCGCCGCAGGTGGAAGATTAGCTAAGTGAGCCACAGCACCGGCCAAGAACTGCTCTTAAACTACCAAGACACGGAGGCACTGAACACAAGATGTAAAAATGCACCCATGCAGGAAGCAGACGCAAGCACGTGTGGCTTTAACATGAGGCCAGATCAGCTTTGAGACCTGGTGTGCTAACAAAACCAGCATTTCATCCCTGACAAAGCAATCAGCAAGACATTACCCTGAACGAAGGGGCCGCTCATAACAGCACTCCGACACAGATGAGGCCAGAGCTGATGGAAGAAGAGAAACCGAGAAATCCACCCAGAGGGAGGCCTTAAGACCCTCTTTTGGTAACTGACAGAGCAATTAAATAACAAAAAACAGTAAGAAAATGAGAAGGTGAGCACGGCTGAGGGAAGCCGTCTGCAGCAGGTGCATCTGACACAGACTTCCATCCCGTGTCTACCAAGAGCCCGAACAAACCACAAATCCAACAGTTCCATGACAGCTGGAATAGACGTTCTGAAAAAAGCAGTTAGACCAGGACACAAGGCAGGAGAAAGGGCGGCCACACAGCTGTGCACTCCATGGGTTCCTCCCCTCGCTTACAGCCCCTTAGAAAGCGCCTGTGGGTGACATCCAGCCCCAAGCGTGGGACGGCGTCTGCACGTGTGTCGGTTCTGACGCTGACCTCCAGTAGCCAGTGGGGAAGAGAGCAACCCTGATGTCCCTAAACTGGTCTGTACCCAAGCTCTTTAGAACTCACTCATTTTGGTGACGACAAAAGGGGCACGTGGGGCGGTTCTGTGGCTAGGTCGGAGCACATGCCGGGAGGCGGGTTTGATTGTCTGGAACTCCCCGTCTCTGGCCCTGCGATCCCTTTGTCTATTGACACTTTCCTGTGGTCAGCGTGGCCTCCTGCGTGGCCCATGGAGCCCATGTGAGGAGCTGACGCACAGGGGGCCACGTGAGAGAGCAATGCCCCAAACGCAAACGCCGGAGGACGCCAGCTCTTAGAGTGAGCAGTGGGTTACCCTTTGCAGCGATGCACGCGTGGGCTCCGGCCACAGAGGCGGCTCTGGGTGGCACGCGGGCTGCTCAGGCCAGGGACAGAGCCGTCTCTTACAGCTACAGGCGGGGCCGGGTGCAATCATGAAGCAATTCACGCGGGATGTGATGGGAAGTTTGAGGGACTCGTGCTCGCGGCCTGGGGCCGTCTTGTGTGGCCGTGGCCGGGTCACGGAGGGCGGGGCGCTGTACCTTGATGACGACGTGCAGCATCATGTGCAGGCCGTTCTTGCCGGGGTACTTCCCGGCGATGTTGGACGGTGACAGGTTGAAGAGGTTGGCTCCCGTTTCCGTGCAGATGGCGTGCACCAGCATTTTCTTGCCTACCCCGGACGGCCCAGCCAGCAGCAGCGACTTGACCAGGGGAGCTTTCTCGTGCACGGAGGCGGAGCCTGAAACACGCAGAGGCACAGGCGCTGAGACCCTGCCCCTCTCGGGCGAGGCCACAGCAAGGCCCTCCGCGCACCCCGCGACCCCGGCTTCCTTCCACGACCGTGATCCACGTGCCCTGGGCATCGCGCACCAGGGGCCCGCCGGCCGTCCCAGCTGGCTCCGTGACACCTTAATTTGTACGCCAGGGCGTGTGCTGGAGCCACAGGGTCTCTGGTCCCCAACACCCTCTTCTCTCCCACTCTCCCCAGCGTTTCCGCGGCACTCGTAATTCTAAGGAGCATTCCTGCGATCGCTTGCCTCGGGCTTTGTGGGTTTTTGAGGGGGTTTCTCTGCTTGTCGGCAGCAGCAGTAAATCCTCGCACAGCCTGGGAAAGGAAGTGAGACGCGGCGTGCTCACTCCTGCAGCCTCCTTCCTAGCCCTTCTCGCGAGGGGAAGGGGAAGAGAGCAACCTCGCGAGGGGAAGGGGAAGGAAGGCCAAGGTCCAGGCAGCTGGGGCCTGGACCTGTTGCCCCCGCCCCGGCTGCTGGCCAGTCAGGAGCGGCCGGGTGAACCAGCACTGGGTGAGAAAGCGACTGGAGCTCCCAGGTCACAGGGACCTTGTGCCTGGGTGTTGCGGGCTGCAGCGCAGGTAGGCGGAGCCCAGACTGGCCCCGAGGCCCCTCTAAGGGCACAGCACCAAGCCCTGGACCCACCACCGCCAGGCGAGCTCGCTTCTGGGGAACGTCTAGGCCTTTCTGATCAGCTGAGATCATGTCGAGTTCATCACCGCTCGTAATGGACGAGACAGAGGAAATTCACGGGACGAGAATATGACTTTTAGGGCCACCTCCCATTTTCCGATCAACCTGGAAAACAATTTGGAGCAATTCCTTTTTCCCTAAAGGTCTCTGGGGAGCTCCAGAGGTTCGTGGAGTTTCTCTCCCGAGTGCGTGTGCTGGCTGATGTTCATTGAAGCGCGATTTTGATGGAAAGTGGAGTTGTTTTTCCCGCAGTTACAGGTGTCTCTGACACAGAGCCTCTCTTCCCACTGTGCTCGGGGAGCTCCCGCGCCGCGTGAATCCTGGGCTGCTGAGTTCTGCCCGGCCCCGCGGCGAGAGCCCAGAGCACCAGGGCCACCATGTCTCTCTGCAGCTGGCCTCTTGTCAGGCTGCCTAAGGAGAATCAGATCTCAACTTTGTTTCTTGACTTTCCCACTTGGTTCCAAGCAGCTCATCCTTTCTGCGGGCCGCTTACAGGCTCTGGTTTCGGGGTTTTGCCACCGTCCCGGGCTCTGCTCCTCGCTGCGATTTGGAGACCACATCAGGCTTGGGAATGCAGTGCCCCAGGGACGGCAGGCTTGGCTCCAGCACCACACCCTGCACCTCTGAGCGTCACCTGGTCCTGGCGCTCCGCCTGGGTGAAGCCCACAGCCAGGTCTTCGAATGACACCACGGGCTTCATGGAAGGGGAAGGAGATGAGCAGGTTTCCCGCGGGGTCACGGAGGGGGAGGGTCCCAGACGCTGCTTTCCACGGAGGAGAGGAGTGCCGCCTGCCCACTGTCCACTCGGCGCGGGGGCATCAGAGGCTGCTCTGCGCGTGGCCCTGGCTCGGGGCCTCGGTGGGTGGTGAGAAGGGAGGTGGAGTCAACGTGGAAAACACTCAGGAGTTGCTGCCAAGAGGGGAGCTGAGGCCTGCGTTGATCTGACCTGAGTGGGAGGCAAATGGTGCCACGACCCAGGAGAGCCTCAGAGCGCTCAGAGAAGAACTGACTCCAGCGAGGGGGCGGGGCCGTCGGGCTGCACTGTGGGGGCAGCTTGTAGTGGAGGGGGTGTGAGGGGGACCCGAGCACGGGCCATGGCGGGGATCCGGCTGGGGTGGAGGAGGGGCAGGCAACTGACTGGCAGTGGCGGGTGATGGACCGCAAGCAGGGTGCAGCTGCTGGGGTTCCTGAAATGTGGGGGGCCGGGACCCAGCCTTGCCAAGGGCCCTGGCTGACCTGGGCTGGGAGGAGGCCCTGGGGCTAGGGCCACAACCTCGGGAGGGGCGGGAGCCCCAGGAGAGGGCTGGCCGCCAGGGCCGCTCAGCTGGGAAGAGCGTGGTCCGGGGAGGCCTCTGAGCTGGGGCCTGGCTGACCTCAGGCAGGCAGAGGTGGCGGGAGGGACACAGGACACAGCTGCCTGCACCCTCGGCTCTGCCTGCTCCTCGTTGGAGCTCCCCAGAGACCTGCGGCATTTCCAGCTTTTGTTCAGAGCCCTGCCCAGCCTCGGGAGGACCGCAGGGTAACCAGCAGGCCGGCATTGGACGTCCCCGGCCCAGCTCTGTCTCTTGCTGGCCCTGGGCCTTGGAGATGCTTAGCGCTGTGGTTTGCAGACGGTGTGTCCCCTTCCGAGCTCGCGCTGACGTTTCTTGGTCTGGATGGTGGTGCTGGAGGTGGGGCTCTGAGGGGCAGCTGGACTTCACCAGGGACTGGGCTGCTTCCTGCGGGCGCAGGCTGTCCTAAGTCAAGCCCGCCGCTGGGTTTTGCGTGTCTTGCACGCGCCTTGCTTCTCTGTTTTCCGCCATTTGATGCGGCAGCACCGGGCAGCTGCCTCTGGAACTGTGGCCAGAGTGGACGTCTGTTCTTCCTGACTCGGCAGCGCCCAGCATTCTACTAGAGCCACCGAAAAGGGACGGAGACGCCTGCTGATCCGCACAAGCAGGGGCAATGTCGGGCTGGACGCGGCCGGGACCCCGAGGAGGCCGTTTCTGCTGAGGAAGTGACCCCCACTCCGCTCCCAGACCTCTGGGGGACGGTGACGCCGGCCAGCCACTTTCCGGGCTCTCTTGTCTACCAAGGGGGCCCAGCACCCTCAGCCTTCGTCCCGGGTGCCCCGGATGGGGCTGCTGCTCCCTGGCCAGGTGTGGGACATGGCCCGTGGAGCTGTCCGCAGTGTCCACACGCTGGCCACCACCAAGCCGACCTGAACAGCTGCAGCCAACAAACACCTGCCTTCAGAACAGGATCCCACGTCAGCCTGGCCAGGTTCGGTGCAGCACGTGCAGGGCTGTCTGTGCCCCTCCTGCGCCCACTCACCCCGCGGACGCGGTCTGGTCACAGGGCGCAGAAGCCCCACCAGGAGACAAACGCCTCGGCCAGCGCAGGGGCCTGAGGACTCGGCCGCGGTCGTGGACGGAAGGTTCCTCGGTGACAGCGGGAGGGCCCGGCGGGGCTGCCTGAGCACCGGACCCGCACCCACCGCCCCGCGTCTGCGCCGCGAGGGGCCCAGCGGGAGAGCCCGCAGGGTGCTGCCTCCCGGCTCTGCGATGGGCTCCGGGGCTCATCTGTGTATGCAGCCCCCAGGGCCCCACCAGCAGTTTATCTTCTTGCCCCCAGCACAATGCGTGCATCCCGCGCGGGGCTCTGCTCCGATGCCCGTGTCTAATCCCATTCACGGCTCAGAGGTCCCAGCAAGGACTAAGTTCCCACTCTCGCCAGACCTGGCGGTGAGGGTAAATGGGGACCCAGGAAGCCTGGGCACCACACAAGCCATGTGCAAGCCACAGCACACGGAGACGGGGAGGGGGACGGCACCTGCTGGTGCCGCTCGGGGGGCCCAGGGACGCACTGCTGGGATGAACCCGGGCTCACTCAGGGGCTCAAGACACGGAGCTGCAGCGACCACCAGGAGCCCAGGGTCAGAGCCAGCGAGCGGCGCCCCCTGCTGGCAGAAGAGGCCCACTGGGGCCTGGGGGGTCTCACCTAAGGGCAGGATCCCGTACAGCGTGATGAGCTGTCTCACGTCCATGGGGGACGGCATGGGTTCTATGGACACGTGGCGGAGGGTGGTCCCCAGGTAGCTGTACTCACCTGGGGAGAAAAGACGGGAGACATGAGTGGGTGACAGCTGGTGCCTGAGGACGATACAG
This sequence comes from Oryctolagus cuniculus, assembly GCF_051225735.1. Classification (NCBI taxonomy): domain Eukaryota; kingdom Metazoa; phylum Chordata; class Mammalia; order Lagomorpha; family Leporidae; genus Oryctolagus; species Oryctolagus cuniculus. Next base: position 3,767,788 of record NC_142869.1, on the reverse strand, counting down.
GACACAACCCACCTTCCAGGCAGAATCAGACACGCAGTGTCACACAGAGAACACGTCAGGAGTGTCACACAGAGAACACGTCAGGAGTGTCACACACAGAGAACACGTCAGGAGTGTCACACAGAGAACACGTCAGGAGTCACACAGAGAACACGTCAGGAGTGTGAACACGTCAGGAGTCGCACAGAGAACACGTCAGGAGTGTCACACAGAGAACACGTCAGGAGTGTCACAGAGAACACGTCAGGAGTGTCACACAGAGAACACGTCAGGAGTCGCACAGAGAACACGTCAGGAGTGTCACACAGAGAACACGTCAGGAGTGTCACACAGAGAACACGTCAGGAGTCACACAGAGAACACGTCAGGAGTGTCACACAGAGAACACGTCAGGAGTGTCACAGAGAACACGTCAGGAGTGTCACACAGAGAACACGTCAGGAGTGTCACAGAGAACACATCAGGAGTCGCACAGAGAACACGTCAGGAGTGTCACACAGAGAACACGTCAGGAGTGTCACACAGAGAACACGTCAGGAGTCAGAGAACATGTCAGGAGTGTGAACCCGTCAGGAGTGTCACACAGAGAACACGTCAGGAGTGTCACACAGAGAACACGTCAGGAGTGTCACACAGAGAACACGTCAGGAGTGTGAACACGTCAGGAGTGTCACAGAGAACACGTCAGGAGTCGCACAGAGAACACGTCAGGAGTGTCACACAGAGAACACGTCAGGAGTCAGAGAACATGTCAGGAGTGTGAACACGTCAGGAGTGTCACACAGAGAACACGTCAGGAGTGTCACACAGAGAACACGTCAGGAGTGTCACACAGAGAACACGTCAGGAGTGTGAACACGTCAGGAGTGTCACACAGAGAACACGTCAGGAGTGTCACACAGAGAACACGTCAGGAGTGTCACACAGAGAACACGTCAGGAGTCACACAGAGAACATGTCAGGAGTGTGAACACGTCAGGAGTGTCACAGAGAACACGTCAGGAGTGTGAACACGTCAGGAGTGTCACACACAGAGAACACGTCAGGAGTCACAGAGAACACGTCAGGAGTGTCACACAGAGAACACGTCAGGAGTGTCACACAGAGAACACGTCAGGAGTCACACAGAGAACATGTCAGGAGTGTGAACACGTCAGGAGTGTCACAGAGAACACGTCAGGAGTGTGAACACGTCAGGAGTGTCACACACAGAGAACACGTCAGGAGTGTCACACAGAGAACACGTCAGGAGTCACACAGAGAACACGTCAGGAGTCACACACAGAGAACACGTCAGGAGTGTGAACACGTCAGGAGTGTCACACAGAGAACACGTCAGGAGTGTCACACAGAGAACACGTCAGGAGTCACACAGAGAACATGTCAGGAGTGTGAACACGTCAGGAGTGTCACGGAGAACACGTCAGGAGTGTGAACACGTCAGGAGTCACACACAGAGAACACGTCAGGAGTGTCACACAGAGAACACGTCAGGAGTCACACAGAGAACATGTCAGGAGTCACACAGAGAACACGTCAGGAGTGTGAACACGTCAGGAGTCACACAGAGAACACGTCAGGAGTGTCACAGAGAACACGTCAGGAGTGTGAACACGTCAGGAGTGTCACACACAGAGAACACGTCAGGAGTGTGAACACGTCAGGAGTCACACAGAGAACACGTCAGGAGTCACACAGAGAACACGTCAGGAGTGTCACACAGAGAACATGTCAGGAGTGTCACAGAGAACATGTCAGGAGTCACACAGAGAACACGTCAGGAGTGTCACACAGAGAACACGTCAGGAGTCACACACAGAGAACACGTCAGGAGTCACACAGAGAACATGTCAGGAGTCACACAGAGAACACGTCGCAGAGAGAGAGTTGAAGGGAAGGCTTGCAAGGCGGGAAGCCCGGTGCACCGGCCGGCGTAGACCGGGAGTTACGCTGGCTGGATGCCGGCCTCCGGGGCGTTTCCGTCCTGGCTGTGGGCGAGGGGAGAGCCCCACCCTGAGGGCTCACCAGGAAGGCGGCCAGGGCTGAGCTTTAACCACGCGCGATTACCCAGGGCACCGAAAGGTCGTGGAAAAGGGAATTAAAGGGGATTTTAATTTGGTGCAAAATTTTTTGAAATCCACACACACATTTTTCACAATATGCCTTTTTCATGACGTCTTCAAAGATTTGGGTGCATGAATTTTCAAGGTATTTTTACACTGAAATAATTTGCTTTTTTTTTTTTTTTGACAGGCAGAGTGGACAGGGAGAGAGAGAGAGAGAGAGAGAGAGAGAGAGAGAGAAAGGGTCTTCCTTTACCGTTGGTTCACCCTCCAATGGCCGGCGCACTGCACCTATCTGAAGGCAGGAGCCAGGTGCTTCTCCTGGTCTCCCATGGGGTGCAGGACCCAAGGACCTGGGCCATCCTCCACTGCACTCCCGGGCCACAGCAGAGAGCTGGCCTGGAAGAGGGGCAACCGGGACAGAATCCGGCACCCCGACCAGGACTAGAACCCGGTGTGCCGGCGCCGCAGGCAGAGGATTAGCCTGTTGAGCCGCGGCGCCGGCCCACTGAAATAATTTTTTTAAAAGACTTATTTGTTTATTTGAAAGGCAGAGCTGGAGAGAGGAACAGAAAGATCTCCCACCCACCCATCACTCTCCAAGTGGCTGCACCAGACCGGGCTGGGCCAGGGGGAAGCCAGGAGCTTCATCTGGGTCTCCCATGTGGGTGGCAGGCCCCAGGCGCTCGGGCCGCCATCTGCTTCCTTTCCAAGCGCATACACAGGGAGCTGGGTTGAAGAGGGGCAGCTGGGACTGGCACTGGTGCTCATACGGGATGCCAGCGGCACAGGCAGCTGCTGAACTCGCTGTGCCACGACGCCGGCCCCCAAACCAAACTTTCAGTTCCATTTCCTCGAACGTGCGGGAGTGCTCTCCTATACTCATTTACCGTTTGCACAGACTTTAAAAATAAACGACGTAAGGGCGCTGTGGAATTTGTACTGGAGAGGTATAAATCTGAATCGGAGAGGCGGCCATTTGAAAGGAAGGGTATGAGTCTAATTTAGGATAAATAGAAGCTTCTCCTCTGGAAGGTGAGGTCCATTTAGTTTTTATCATTTTTAAAGGATTACCCAAGGAATCATGCAGAAATAAATCTTTACGGGTTTAATTAGAAGATATGAAAGGTCTTAATTGTAACTCGCCATAAATCGCAAGTGTTATTTTCTAACTAACTTGGATAAGGTCACCAGGAAAATTAGTTTGGCTGTCTCCATTCGTCAGGAGCAGGGGTCTGCTGTGCCCGTGTGCGTCTCCCTTGATTTGTGTCTGAATCTGGAATAAAAGCAGTTGATGAACCACAGTGTCCTGGATTTTGCTCCTTGGTGCTTCCTTTTTACAACAGGTTCTGGCCGTGTGGCGCCTTCCGTGCCCTGCACATCCTGACGACTGCGGCTCGCACATGGATGTGTGTACAAAGCACTGAAGACATCAAAGCCCATTAGGTGTTTTCAAACGCTATGCAAATTAAGGTTCCAACGCACAGGATGCGCGCAGGGCTGCCGGGGAGGGCAGCCTCTCCCGGTGACAGCAGAAAGTCCCCGGCAAGGACAATGGCGTCGGCGTCGGCTGGGGGAACGAGCTCTAATGAAAGCGTCCATTACGGCTCCAGTTACCCGCGCTGCTTAATGAGCAGGTAATAACTACAGGAGTGGTTAATTTAGCCTCCACTAGACAGAGAGACTGCCGCCGCCATTAATTCCAGCGCTTATTGCTAGTAAACGTGACACCAGCGGTGGCATGAAAGTGACCCCAATTTCCCTGCCCCTGTAAACCCATATTAACATCCTGATGCACCATATCTTCTGGATCCTAACTGATTTCCTTTAAACAAATGATGTGAAGTTGAACTGGTGGGTGTCGGTCCCAATCAAGTGATGTGCACGGCCAGCCCGGGGTGTTTGCCAGCTCTGAGGCCGGCTCTGCCAGCGGATTACTGCCCAGCACAAAGGCCACGCCCCTTCCTGCCCTCCACCTCCTGTTCAGAGCTCAGAAGGTCGGGATTCCCGCAGAGACCCTGCACAGAGTGGCCAGGAGGGAGGGGAGCAGCACACAGCAGGTGGAGGGGTGTCCTAGACAGAGGCAGGGCAGGGCCAGGGAAGCAGGACCTGTGCCCAGTGTCGGGCTGTGTCCCCCGTGCTTCTATGCCGAAGCGTGCATTCCCGGGGGCTCGGAATGCGACCTTACTCAGAAATAGGGTCGCTGTGGATGCCCGCGTTTGGGCTGAGACCCTCAGGGTGAGCCCCGAACCCAGTGGGAGTGGTGTCCCCATGAACAGGGAGAGCACCCTGGGCAGGCAGAGGTGGAGATGGGGCCCTGTGTCTGCACCCCAGCCAATGCCAGGGGCCAGCAGCCACCTGCCCTCGCGGCTCGACCGATGCCTCAGCTCTGCACTTCAGGCCTCCAGGACCTGAGACGGTCAGTTTCTATCACCCATGCCGTCCAGCAGGGGCGCACGTTACGGTCGCCCTGACACACGGACACGGAATGAGTGACGTACCGGAAGAGAAGAAGAATGTCAGTGCGCAGTCAGGAAGGAACGAGAAACAAAACGAAATTCGAGAAACAGAAAGGAATTGGCCTTTCCTTTTTTTTTTTTTTTTTTAATTTTTGACAGGCAGAGTGGACAGTGAGAGAGAGGGAGACAGAGAGAAAAGTCTTCCTTTGCCGTTGGTTCACCCTCCAATGGCCCCTGCGGCCGGCACACCACGCCTATCCGAAGCCAGGAGCCAGGTGCTTTTCCTGGTCTCCCATGGGGTGCAGGGCCCAAGCACTTGGGCCATCCTCCACTGCACTCCCTGGCCACAGCAGAGAGCTGGCCTGGAAGAGGGGCAACCGGGACAGAATCCGGCGCCCCGACCGGGACTAGAACTCCGTGTGCCGGCGCCGCAAGGCGGAGAATTAGCCTAGTGAGCCGCGGTGCCGGCCGGAATTGGCCTTTCCATTTCCACACTGGCTTCTTAGAGAAGCTACTCCAGGCGGGCGGGGGCAGGACACGGACTGTTCTCACTGGTGGCCGGGCCTCTGAGGGCACGGCCAGGACACAGTCATCCCCTCCCCGCCACCCACCCCGCCCCACGACGGCCAGCACGGCCAGGGGCTTTATCCCCTTAGGGCAGGGCGACGACGCGAGGCCAGCGAGCCGGGATCCAGGCTGACTGACGGCTGCTAGAGTCTTCCGGAGCTGCCGAAAGACACAGCTCTGCTTGGTGCGGGAGGCCCGGCTTCCCGCAGGGGCTGGAATCGGCCTCAGCACCCGGCAGAGACCCCTGCGGCTCCACCTCTTGTTGCAGGAGCCCTGCCAAGATGGTGCACGTGTCCTGAGCCTCGAGCAGCGCTCACGGGCTTGGGTGCTAATCACAGCTTCTGGTGTTGGATGCTGAGTCTGCCAGCCACCAGGCCAGGTGACCAATGCCAAGGGCAACGTGAGAAACACCAGGCCAGCACGGGTGTCAGTACCGGCAGGCAGGCAGAAACGACTGTAGCTTCAGGGTGGTTCATTCCAGACTCAGACATGGGTCCAGGGAAGCCAGCGATGGGTAACCAAACACCTGCCCAGACACCAGAGCTCTCTTCCAGCTGGCTGGCCCTCCTCCCCCACTGTGAGGACTACAGCACAGCCTTTCCCATGGCCCCAACCCACTGAGATGACCAGGCTGGACGAAGGAAGCAAGAGAGGCTGCGGTTAAAGAGTCGACCTGGACCTGCCACCCGAGGTCGCCGAGGCTTCGCCGGAGAACTCGAGTCTTGCGCAGACGCTGTGCGCTCTGTCGCGATGTCTGGGTGAGCGCTGCTCTATTTGAGTGATTCAGAAGGACACTGCAGGTCTGCACCAAGTGTGACCTCATGAGCTCACCGCAGGGCCCGCAACAGCCTCAGTGAGAACGGGGAGAGTGACGCTGTGGCCTGCCAGGCGGGAAGCAGCAGGCACTGTGGGCAGGGTCGGGGGCACCCCCACATAGGACCCCCTTCACGTGGGGTCCCTGGGCAATGCTGAGCCGGTCTGCGGTCCCTGGGAGAGAGACAGCAGGCAGCCTGGGAGCTGGCGAGTGCGCTGTGGTTTGGAACTGCAGGCTGAGTATTTTCAAAAAAATACCCTTGAGGGAGGGCATTTGGTGCAGCGGCGAAGACCCCATGACCACCTCAGAGTGCCGGGCTTCAGTTCCCAGGCCGGCACCTGATCCGGCTTCCTGCTAATGCAGTCCCGGGGGGCAGCAGTGCTGGGCCACGTGACGGGCTCCGCCGTCCATGCGGGAGTACTGGGCTGAGTTCCTGGTTCCCGAGTCTGTATGAGGGTGCTGGGAGGAGTTCACGGAAAAATGGAATTAAAAGATGAATGACTGGGGCTGGCACTGTGGCACCGTGGGAGAGCCACGGCCTGTGACATCAGCATCCCACGTGGGCATCAGCTCCAGTCTCAGCTGTTGTACTTCTGCTTCCTGCTAATGAGCCTGGGAATGCAGCAGGGTGGTCCAAATACTTGGGCCCCTGCACCCACGTGGGAGACTGGATGGGGTTCCTGTCTCCTGGCTTCAGCTTGGCCCAGCCCTGGGCCATTGCTGCCATTTGGGGAGATTTCAGCAGATGGACGATTCATTCATTCACTCTCATTCTCTCTGTCTCTCTGTCTCTCCTTTTCTCTCTGCCTTTCAAATCAATCAATCACTATTTTTTAAAAGGTTAAGTTATTTTGCTGCAAAAGTTTTTGAAATCCACGTATTAGTTTTTTCATAGCTCATTTTCCTGAAGTTTTCAGATTCCCCCTCGTGCTGCAGCCACAGCACAGGGCCCCACATGGCTCGTGCTCCCTCCCTTGCAGGCCCTGGTTAGGCACAGTTTGTATTTTTATTTTTTGCTTTGTTTTTAGGATTTACTTGTTTATTTGAAAGGCAGAATGGTTGGAGAGAGAAGAAGACAGAGAGAGAGAGAGAGAGAGAGAGGGAGAGAGAGGGCGAATCTTCCATCCACTGGTTCATTCTCCAAATGGCTACAACAGCTGGGACTAGACCACGTGGACACCAGGAGCCAGGAACCCTATTCAGGAATCCCCACATGAGTGGCAGGGGCTCAGCCACCTGGGCCCTCTTCTGTTGCCTTCCCAGGCACGTCAGCAGGGAGCTGGATCAGAAGCTGAGCAGCTGGACTTGAGCCCATGCTCTGATACGGGATGCTGGTGCTGCAAGTGGCGGCCTAACCTGCTGTGCCACACACTGGCCCCAGAGGCTCGGTTCATAGTGGAGTAGACACTGAATGTTCTCTGTCCACCCTCCGTCAAGGCTCCCCACCATTCTGGTGGCCTGTAGCTCATTCCTAGAACATTCTTCAGGAATGCTCTTGGGGAAGGCATTCTAAGTCTATAAGTTTGTGTCCTGAATACTTAAATTTGGCTGGGCACAAAATCCTTGGATCTTTTTTACTTTGTTTTCTTGAGCATCTAAAATGATTGCTCCATTTACTTTTTTTTTTTTTTAAGATTTATTTATTTGAAAGGCAGAGTTTGGCCGGCGCTGTGGCTCACTTGGCTAATCCTCCACCTGTGGTGCCGGTACTCTGGATTCTGTCCCGGTTGCCCCTCTTCCAGTCCAGCTCTCTGCTATGGCCTGGGAGTGCAGTGGAGGATGGCCCAAGTGCTTGGGCCCTGCACCCCATGGGAGACCAGGAGAAGCACCTGGCTCCTGGCTTCGGATCGGCGCAGCGCTGGTGTAGCGGCCATTAGGGGGGTGAACCAACGGAAGAAAGACCTTTCTCTCTGTCTCACTATCTAACTCTGCCTGTCAAAAAAAAAAAAAAAAGGCAGAGTTACAGAGAGGCAGAGGCAGAGAGAGAGAGAGAGAGAGAGAGAGAGGGAGAGGGAGAGAGAGAGAGAGGTCTTCCATTCACTAGTTCACTCCCTTAAATGGCTGCAATGGCTGGAGCTGACCCAATATGAAGCCAGAAGCTTCTTCCAGGTCTCACTTGCAGATTCAGGGGCCCAAGCACGTGGACCATCCTCCACTGCTTTCCCAGGCCACAGCAGAGAGCTGGATGGGAAGTGGAGCAGCCGGGACTCGAGCTGGTGCGTACATGGGATGCCGGCATGGCACGTGGCAGCTTTACCTGCTGTGTCACAGCGCCGGCCCCTCCATTTACTTCTGCCATAAAGCATTCCTGTTGAAAAGCCTGAGAATATTCTAGTTTCCTTCCCTGTGCAAGCTGTGTGCTCTGTTTCACAGTGATGCCCCAAAGTACTTTTATTAGCAGAGCACCCTGGTGCTGTCAGCCTGAGCTGCATCCCTGGGTACACAGTGAGCCTCCCATGGGGCGCTGTCAGTGTCTCTGTAAAGACAGTGTGCATGAACTGCAGTTATCAGCATTCGTTCTGTTTCTCTGCTTGGCTTTCTTCTTCTGAACGAGAAGTGCGTTATCCGTGTGTTGGATCTTCTTTGTCTTACAGCCATCGTAATTCATTTTTTCTCAAGTATTTTCCCTTTATCTATAATACTTAGTTCTGTTACCTCACTTCCGAGTTCTCACAGATTCCAGTTTGTTCCTGCTGTTCTGAGGTGTCTTCTGTGCATATTAATGCATATTAGTCTGTTTGGAAGTAGGAAGTTCCGGTACAGATTTGCTTATGGGACTGTCTCCTCGGATGCTGATTTTCCCTTAGTCTTTTTTTCTCACATTAATGTTATGTGGGCTTTGACCTTGAATTTTCCACTGCTGAAATTTATGTAGCTGATTTCCCCACATGTTTAGGGGCGGCCATGGTCAGGACAGCTGACACTTTCGTACGTACTACAGCCACGGCGACTTTTTCAGGAGTTCCGGCTCTGCTTCCTGTCCTCGGTTGTTTCTGGGCCTTTTTCCTGTTTTGTGTTATTTTCCCCCATCCTGTTGACCTTTGAGTCCAGGTTTCTTCTTGCCACGGGGCCCTGCTGGGGAAGGAACCACGCACTCACTCCCAAGAGTCTGACAGCTGCAGCTCCTCCATGCTCCCCCATTCCTCCCCAGGGAACTCATGTGCTGAAAGTGGGCACAGCCCCTCCTGTCCGGGTCAGCTCTGTCCCACCGTGGCCACGGCCCTTTCCAGTGAGTGCAGGCTGTGCTGGGGTCTCGTGTTCTGAGGCCCCTCAGTGCCAACTCTCTATTAACTTCTTCCCTGTTCTGGGCTTTTCCAAAAATCTGTTAGTTCCCAGGTTGCAGCTAAACTTTTGGCCTATGAACTTGTGTTTTTGCTACCTAGTTGCTCTGTTTATTTTTTATGTGGGGACTTCAGAACGCCCATTGCTGCTGTTGAAGCTAAAGATCTGATTGGGGAAAAATAAGTCAAATACGGACAAGGTTAAAGCATGCCAGCCCTTGGGGAAAATTTGAATTTTTTTTTTTAAGAAATGGTTCATTTTCTCAGGGGCTGATGCTACCCACTATGACCTTGGGTACCGCAGAGGTTAGAAACTGGAAGATCACAGGAAAAGTCCAGAATGGTTAAATTCATAAGGAGTTGAGAAATCAGTCCACAAATATTTACTGGGAATGCACCATGTGCCAGCACCGTAAAAGCACCAGGAGCTGTACGAAGCAGTGGGATCTTTAGCTACAAGACTGGAGCCACACATAAGAGCCCGTTCTGTCAGAAGCTGTCATTTTCATTACTAACATAACTAACAGAACACAATCAAGGGAATACAGGAGGAAACTGTCCAGGACTTGAACAAGAAACACATGAAGTAAGCAGGAACTCAATACACACGCCAATTCATGTTCTGGTCAAATTGTTACACTTGCTGGAAATGAGTCTCCGAGAAGGAAACAAGGCTGCCTTTCACAGGAGTCAAATAAACACTTGGTCAAAGGAAAATGCTGGCCTTCTCGCTCTCTCGGGCCGAAACGGGGCCCACACAGACAGACGGAGTAAGGATGGGGTGCATTACAGCACAGTTAACCAGAGAGCGGCCACCAGTCGACACCGATGCTGCAACATTTCGACAAGATTCCGTATTTCCACACAAGGAACAGAACCTGCTGGAGGAAGAAGGACCCATCACAGTGATCACTGACGCAGGCAAAAGCCACCGTGGAGGCTGAGACACCAGTGCAGACAGCATCCCCACAGCCTCAGAGGACGGCCCCCAGACCACTCATTAAGTACAAAGGAAAAGACGAGACTTTGAGGTGGAGAAATCGGCAAACAGCACCTCCTGCTTGTGATCAGCCCTAGCACTGCCCGTGGGGGACTGGGGAGCACCACGGACCCTCAGCTGGAAGCCCGGCCATCTGCGGTTTCCTGCTGAACATGTAGAACCCGAATCAGCTCACAAGGAGACCATCAACAAAGTCAGTCCTGAGGCGGCCTCGAACACATCTCAGAGTCTTCAAAGATAGTCAGTGTCCTGGAGGATCAGAGCAGTCCAGGGCAGTGTTCCAGAATGAAGGCAATTCAAGAAGACTGAAGGCAGCTGACAGCCCCCTGGAAGACTCCGGACTGGACTGTGGGTTGAGGACAAACACGATCGGACTACGGGGAAACTGTTAGCCACACGTCACTGGGGTCTCAGCATCTGGACTGACGCTAAGTTTCCTGAGTGTGACGATCCTTTGTGCTTATGTAAGAGAGACGGTCCCTGCTTACCAGACATACACTCTTCATGAAAGCAAAGAGAGTAACTCCACTAGGGTGCAAGAATTTCAAACTTCCAGTATGTCCTGGGCTCATCGTATTGTTTTATAAAAATCAAGATAAAAACATCAGTTGAGGAATTGGTACCCTCTCCCCTCCCCTCTTCCCTTTCTCTCTGCTGGAGGCCTCGTTTGGAAAGAATGTGTCCTGGAAGGATGTGTGTTCAGCCATGAGCACATGAACGATTCATCTTCTGAGGTCTGAGTACGTCAGAATGAGCTGAGGAACCTGTTAGCAGGTTAAAAAGAATCTGCTGCTACCATGTTAGGGCAGAGGAGCTGGGCCAATTTGATCAAGAGAACCTGTTAGTCTACAGTGTTCTCTTAGGTTATTCAAATCGGTTCAGTCTGGCAAATATGTAGCAGAAGCCACCGTGGGCTAGGTTCTGGTTTGGCTAAAAACACAAACGAAGTATATTCCCAAGCTCTGGGGTCTCACAAGCCCAGGGGAGTCACGTGACCCAGGTAGCATCGTGCGGGTGTCCCTTACCAATGTAATCAGAGAGGTTGACTTTCCGAGCTGGGATCAGCAGCCCTTCTTCCACCAGCTCCTTGTACAGGGACTCGATGGTCCTGGGGAGAGAGCAGCGCGTCTGCGTCATGAACACACAAGACATCAAAACCACAGACGCCAAGAACTTGAACCACACCTACTGCAAAGCATGTTTGTGCATGTGCAAATCGATGGACTCTGGGACTACGTTAGGTTTCTAAAAACAACACCTTCACTCATCCACATGCATACTGGAAGTCTCCCAGCAAGAGAAGTTTTATCTCTGAGTGTCTGAGACCAGCTATAGCTCCTGCAAACCGCCCTCCCATCACTCCTATGATGGCGCAAACATAAATCAGAAGTTACCCAACAATAGTGATGCAACGAGCCCAGAACTGCATATGCAGTTGGCGTCTGCAAGCTATGGCAGGTCATTAATTCTTTGTGATACATGTTTCCTTTTAACCCGATACTATAACAGTTTAAAAGAAATACCTGCAGAGAACAAAGCTTATACCGGAGGCCATTTTTACACGGAACATAGAATGTCTAAAGCTGTGAGTGTGATGATTTTTTAGGAGGGCGCTATATTTTTCTGCAGTGTCTACAGATGTCTGAACCACTTCTCTAAGAAGGCGTGGGCATGGCGCCAGCACACTGGTCATTTATATTAACTGAGAAGAAACGGATGTGGTATCCCACTGAACGAGGCTCCCGCAGTTCTCACTGGGGTTTGCTCAGGGAACTCAGCGCGGTGCTGGCGAAACACCACTCAGTAGGGTCCCTTATGATGTTAGGTCTTTCCCTTCCTTTATTCTTCTGTTTTATCCTAGTCTTTCCTTAGGCTGATAATTGTAAACATAAGTGTTTTTAAATAGACCCACTGTTCTGTGATCTGAGTTAGTGCGATTAGAAGACCCGAGAGTATCAGACTCAAGCCAAATACTATTAGGATAAATTTCAATCTAATGATCGCCATCTTTGGTTGATTGGAACCGTGTTCCATCAAATATATGTAAAAGACTATGCCTCCTGCTGAAAATTAAGAATGGTTTAATTGCAATGGAATTTAGGAGAACAGAATCTGACCTATCAAGGAAGCATCAACTACTTCATCTGACACTTATTTAACATAAACATAACACATAGGTGAAAACACCAACACAAAACTGAAGAAAGTCTACATTCATCAAAACAGAATATATGAAGACACTCCTGCCGGTGCCGCAGCTCACTAGGCTAATCCTCCACCTTGCAGCGCCAGCACACCGGGATCTAGTCCTGGTCGGGGCACCGGATTCTGTCCCGGTTACCCCTCTTCCAGGCCTGCTCTCTGCTGTGGCCCGGGAGTGCAGTGGAGGATGGCCCAAGTGCTTGGGCCCTGCACCCCATGGGAGACCAGGAGCAGCACCTGGTTCCTGCCTTTGGATCAGTGCGGTGCACTGGCCGCGGCAGCCATTGGAGGGTGAACCAACAGCAAAGGAAGACCTTTCTCTCTGTCTCTCTTTCTCACTGTCCACTCTGCCTGTCAAAAAAATTAAAAAACAAAACAAAACAAACAAACAAACAAACAAACAAAAAACAGACACTCCTGGGGCCAGTGCTGTGGTGTAGTAGGTCAAGCCTCTGCGTGAGGGGCAGGCATCCCACATGGGTGCTGGCTGCTCCACTTCAGATCCAGCTCCCTGCTATGGCCTGGGAAAGCACTGGAAGACGGCCCCAGTGTTTGGGCCCCTGCACCTGAGTGGGAGACCTGGAAGAAGCTCCTGGCTCCCGGTTGCAGATGGGCCCAGCTCCAGCCACTGCTGCCATCTGGGGAGTGAACTAGTGGATGGAAGACCTCTCTCTTCTCTAACTCTGCAGTCCCAATCAGAAAACCGTATTTGGATTTTTCCAGTGAGATCGACTTTTGCTATGGGATAACACATTTTCAACTTTAAAACTACCTAATCCATACTGAAAATGCTGGTTGTAATGGTGATGTCAGTTTGATGAGGGAAACAGGAGTGGTCTTACAGTATCGTGGGAGAATGAACCCGAGCCAGTGACACAGGGATATTTAAAAGTTCCTGAAAGGGCCGGCGCCACGGCTCACTAGGCTAATCCTCTGCCTTGCGGCGCCGGCACACCGGGTTCTAGTCCCGGTCGGGGTGCCGGATTCTGTCCCGGTTGCCCCTCTTCCAGGCCAGCTCTCTGCTGTGCCCCGGGAGTGCAGTGGAGGATGGCCCAAGTGCTTGGGCCCTGCACCCCATGGGAGACCAGGAGAAGCACCTGGCTCCTGCCATCGGATCAGCACGGCACACCTGTGACAGTGCGCCGGCCGCAGCGGCCATTGGAGGGTGAACCAACGGCAAAGGAAGACCTTTCTCTGTCTCTCTCTCACTGTCCACTCTGCCTGTCAGAAAAAAAAAAAAAGGTTCCTGAAAGGGAGCAGGCGCTTGGCCTAGGGATTAAAACGCCCAGGTTCCACACTGGGGGGCCGGGTCCCTCCCGGGTCCCTCCCGCCTCTCGCTCCTGCCTGTGCAGACCCGGACACGGCCCTGGTGGCATCAGCACTCGGGCCGCTGCCACCCACGTGCAAGACCCCGATGGAGCTCCTGGCTCCCGACTCTGGCCTGGCCCAGCCCTGGCTATCCTAAATACTGGGGGAGTGGGCCGGAGGATGGGGGCTCCTCCTGCCTCTGCGGGCCAGGCCTCCTCGAGGGATGCGCCTGGCTGGACGCACCACAGCGGTGCAGGTGCCCAGAGGCACACGGCTCTCCCCAGGCACCAGGGCACCCCAATCTCAAACGCGGCCCAGGCCCGCTGTGCAGGCAGCCAGCCAGCGCCCGGATGCTGAGCTGCTCCCCAGACAACCGAGCCCCGCCTGGGGAACCGCGCGGGCCGCTCTCGGCAGCCTCCCGCACCCCCGCACGGCTCTTCCACGGGCCAAAGGCCGGGCGCCCCCGCACACGCTGTGTCTCCTCCTGGGAGGAGCAACACGTGACCCGAACAAATGACCGGGGGGGGGGGGGGGCACGTGACCAAGCGCCGGGAAGCACGTGGCCCAGTGAGGGCTCCGGAGACCCCACCCGCGCGGACCGGTTCCCCCGGGCCAGGGGACGAAAGGCCTCTTCAGGATTTAGCAAACTCCTCTACAATCCCTGGCCCTGGAACCCACGCGCTGTTTTCCATGTGGGAGCCATTACGGACAGTTCACACCGAGGCCCGCGGAGCGGCGGGTGCGGGGCTGTTCCCCGGGGGAGGCGCGGGTGCGGGGCCGTGCCCGGGGGTGGGGGGGGAGGCGCGGGTGCGGGGCGGGGCCGGGCCGTGCCCGGAGTGGGGGTGGTGCGCGGGTGCAGGGCTGTGCCCGGGGGAGGCGCGGGTGCGGGGCGGCCCTGGCCTCCCAGGTGTGCGGGGCCGCAGAGGGGGCTCAGGCCGCGCTGGGGCCGCGGTGGGGTCTCCCCGCCACCGCACCACGCACCTGTCGGCCGTCAGGTCTTTCTCCTTCTTCTCCCGCTTCCCCCGCCTGCCTCTCTTCTCTTTCTTTTTCTGAAAGTGGAAAAGACCAGGAGTTTAGTAAAACCACGCAGCCAGGGGGCCCTCGCCGGGGGCTAGGCGGGCTGCGCTGCGGGGTGGCCCAGGCCGTGGGGGCCGCGCTGGGAGCAGGTGAGGCTGCAGGCCAGGGCCCGACCTGGGCTCCATCCGGGCTCTGCTCCTGGGCTGCCCCCCAAGGGTGCTAGGCCTGGGCCGGGGGCTAGGCGGGCTGCGCTGCGGGGTGGCCCAGGCCGTGGGGGCAGCACTGGGCGCACAGGTGAGCCTGCAGGCCAGGGCCCGACCTGGGCAGGCCCCCTTCCAGGCTCTGCTCCTGGGCTGCCCCCCAAGGGTGCTAGGCCTGGGCCGGGGTCTAGGCGGGCTGCGGCTGTGGGGTGGCCCGGGCCGTGGGGGACGCGCTGGGAGCAGGTGAGGCTGCAGGCCAGGGCCCCACCTGGCCCCCATCCGGGCTCTGCTCCTGGGCTGCCCCCAAGGGTGCCAGGCTTGAGCCGCACTGGCTGAACGTCTGCGGCCCCCAGTTCCTGCGGGAAAGCCAGGCCCCAGGTGCCGGCGTGTAGGCAGGGCCGTCACTCGCGAGGCCCTAATGAGACAGGTCGCAGGGAGCAGGCTCAGCCCGCTTTGCGCCCCTGGCGGATCCCGCACCTGCAGGAGCTTCGATTGCCTGTGCTTCTGAGGTCTTTTCCAAGAAGTCTTGCCGAGTTTCCCCAGTGTTCTCTAATGATTTGATGGTATCAGGCCATAGGTTTAGGTCTCTGATCCATGTGGAGTGGATTTTTCTGTAAGGTGTCAGGTAGGGGTCTAGTTTCATACTTCCGCATGTGGAGATCCAGTTTCCCCAGCACCACTTGTTAAAGACTGTCCTTGCTCTGTGGATTTTGTTGTAATTCTAAGAAGTCTTTGCCTAGTTTTAGATCCTAAGTCTGCATTTTTCTTCTAAAAGTTTTATGGTTTTACCTTACATTAGGATCTCAATTTGAACTAGGTTTTGTATAAAATATGACACTGGGGTCAAGGTTCATATTTTTTGGTTAATAAATGCCCAGTTGGCCCAGTACCATGTATTCAAAGGGTATCTTTTCTACCTCGAATTGCTTTTGCACTTTTGTCTAAAAGTCTCCTTGGTATATTTGTGTGGGCCTGTTTCTGTGGCTCTCTGTGCAACTATCTACCAGTTGCACACAGTTTGTATCATGACAAGCCTTGACTTTGCATAAGTTGATCCATCTCATTTTATTCCTCTTTTTCCAAATTCCATTAGTTTTTCTAGTTCCATTGCCTTTACATAAATTTTAGAATAATCTTTTCAATGTGCACACATTATATTACTGGGAGTTTGATAAGAACTGCATTAAACCTTTGTATAAATGTGGAATTGTCATTTTTACTATGTTGACTCTTTCAATCCATGAACATGGTATGCCTTTCTATTCAGCACTTCTCTGATTTCTTCCATAGGTGTCATGCAGTGTTAGCATACGAGACCTGCATATGTCTTGCTAGATTCATAACTCAATATTTCATTTTCTTGAGTGATTTAAAATTATATTGTATTTTAATTTTGGTGTCCCTGTGTTCATTGCTGGCATACAGATATATAATGGATCTTTGCATGTTTATCTTGTATGCTGGGATCTTGCTGCACTTATTATTTCTAGGCATTTATCTGTAGATTCCTTAGGATTTTCTATAAAGACAATATTCCATCTGCACATAAGTCTTTTTCATTTAATGGTAGAGTTCTGGATTTATAGAAATGTTGCAAAAATAGTACAGAGATGTCCCATATATTTTTCACATAGTTTTTCCTAGTATCATCTTACCTTACTATGAGCCAACACATATATTTTTTTAAAGATTTATTTATTTATTTGAAAGTCAGAGTTACACAGAGAGAGGAGAGGCAGAGAGAGAGAGAGAGAGAGAGAGAGACAGAGAGGTCTTCCATCCGCTGGTTCACTCCCCAATCAGCTGGAGCCGATCCAAAGCCAGGAACCAGGAGCTTCCTCCGGGTCTCCCACGTAGGTGCAGGGGCTCAAGGACCTGGGCCATCTTCTACTGCTTTCCCAGGCCATAGCAGAGAGCTGGATCAGAAATGGAGCAACTGGGACTAGAACCGGTGCCCATATGGGATGCTGGCGCTTCAGGCCAGGGTGTTAACCTGCTGTGCCACAGCGCAGGCCCCTACCAACACATATGTTTAATAAAAGTTCAGCTTACTAGGTTTCCACTAATTCTTCCCAATGTCCTTTTGTGCACTGCCCCCGCCCAGGGACCCCACATGAGGTTTAGTTGTCCTGCTCCTCAGTCTCCTCAGGTCTGTGGCTGCTTTTATACTTTTCTTATTTGGGGAGACCTTGGCAGTTGTGAGGAGTGCTGATTGTGTATCTTGTAGAGTCACTAAATTATGTTTTTCTAATGTGTCTTGCATGATTCGTCTTGGATTATGGTTGTTTGGGGAGGGCGAACAGAGGGTGAACCGCCACCTTCATAATGTGACATCGAGGGTGCTTGTTGCCCATGAATCATCACAGATGAGGTCAACCCAGTCACTAGGGTGAGGTAGCACTTGTCAGGCTTCTCTAGAGGTGGTCTCATCTCTTCCACACTCCAGCCTTTGGGAGCAAGTCACTAAGCAGTTTGCACTTGGGGGAGTTAAGCTGCACCTCGTTGGCGGGAAGACTGTGCACTCACTACTTGGAATTCTTCTGCATGAGCCATCTGTCTTATTCCCTTGTTCACTCAGGTACTCATCAGAATGCTCACAGCTCTTCATTTTATACTTTGGATTATAACTCAGTATCTCATCGTCTGCCTTCTTGCTCCGGGTGTGCCAGTCTTGCTCTGTGGGAAGTCTTTGGGCCTTGGTGTGCATTCAGGGTGTTCTCACTGTTAAAAGATGCTCTGGGCTCTGGGGCACCTGCTAGCCCTAGAGTCAGCCCTGCTTCCTTTTATTGTGGGATGGGACTGGAAGCCAAGGTCTAGGGGTTGGACATGCTCATTCCACTGGGCTGTCATTGCTCCAAGGCCCTATCAGTAGACCAAGATAAAAAAAAAAAAAAGATTTTTTTTAATATATTAATTCTGTGCAAAAAATTTGCCAAGTTCAATGATTAATTCTAATAGCTTGTTAAGTTCTTTTGGATTGTTTACATAGATAATCATTTCATCTCTGATAAGGGACAGTTTTCTATTTTCCTTTTAATCAGTACATTTTTGTTTGTTTTTCTTGACTCATTGCACTCATCAAGCATTCCACTGCAACGCTGAATAGATATGGTAAGAATGAATATCCTTGTTTTAGTCTCCAGACCAGGGAGAGTGTTTAATGTTTTACTGTTTAGCGTGGCGTGGCCTGCAGGGTCAGATTGAGACGATTCGCTTTATCGCTAGTTTGCTGAGAGTTCCCCTTCCTGGAAAGTGCTGGATTTTACTAAATGCTCATTCTTTGTGTCTAGATGACCATATGGTTCTTCTATTTTGTTAATGTGGTTAATTATGCTGATTGATTTCCCACTTTGCATTCCTAGAATAATTTTCATTTTTATGATTTTTTTAAAAAAACACTCAATGCTATCATTAAAAACTTGCTTAAGATTTTTGTGTGTAAATTCAAAGGAGATTCCAAATTATCATTTTCATATTTATAATGTCCTTGTCATTTTATCTTATCAGGGTTATATCAGTCTTATAAGTTTGGAAGTGCCCACTCTCTTTTCTATTTTCTGAGTTTGTATAAGACTATGATCTTTTTTTCCTGTGAATGTTTTGAAGAATTCATCGATGAAGCTACTGAGGTCTACATTATTTTGGGGGAAGGTTTTAAATTATGGATTAATTTCTTTAATAAACA
Source organism: Oryctolagus cuniculus (assembly GCF_051225735.1). Classification (NCBI taxonomy): domain Eukaryota; kingdom Metazoa; phylum Chordata; class Mammalia; order Lagomorpha; family Leporidae; genus Oryctolagus; species Oryctolagus cuniculus. The sequence continues at coordinate 3,749,192 of NC_142869.1, read as the reverse complement.
TAGTCTAATTTAGATTTTATAAATATCTTAGTTTTGTTTAATTGTAGTTTCAAAAAATTTGATTTTATGTACATTTCAAATTTATTGACATGGGTCATTTGCAATAATGTCTATAGGATATATAGTAATGTCCTATTTTCCAATCTTGATATGTTATTTTGGTCATTTTTGTTTCTTAGTCATACAATGCTAGATGCTACTACGTCTTATTAGTAGTTTTAAATAATTTACTTTAGTTTTGTTAATGTTTTGTGCTGCATCTAAGTTTTCTAATTCAAAGATACCCACTCTGTTTTTAAAAAAAAACTATAATTGTTTCATCCTTTGTATTTAATTTGCTGCTCACTTCTTAGCTTCTTCAGTGAAAAGCTTATTTATTTTCAATCTTTGCTCTCTTCTAATACATGAAGATTAGCGTGTACTTTCTCTCCATTCATGATTTCTACTTTGAAGTTATTTAGAAGTTTGTTGCTCAATTTTCAAGCATTTTTAGATGCTTTTCTTGTAATCTGTTTTGCAATCTTAACTGAATTCCACAGTTGTCCAAGACCAGTCGTGGCATGATCTCACCACCTGAAGTTGCTGGAACTTGTTTTATGCTCCAAAATAGGATCTGTTTTGGTGAATGGGTACAAACACTGGAGATACTGCACATTCTCTAGGGTTTTGTTTTTAAGTTATCTTTATGAGTCATTTAGATCAAATTGTTTATTATACATATCTTTTGTGTTGTACTCATTTTGTTTGTTCTATCAGTTACTGAGAGAGACTGGTTAACATCTCTAACAATGATTTTTAAAAATATTTATTAATTTATTTGAAAGGCAGAGTTACAGAGAGGCAGAGAGAGAGAGAGAGAGAGAGAGAGAGAGAGAGGTTTTCCATTTGTACGTTCACTCCCCAGATGGCCGCAATAGCCAGAGCTGTGCCGATACAAAGCCAGGAGCCAGGAGCTTCTTCCGGGTCTCTCATGCAGGTACAGGGGCTCAAGGACTTGGGCCATCCTCCACTGCTTTCCCAGGTCATGGCAGAGAGCTGGATAGAAGTGGAGCAGCCGGGTCTTGAACCGGCACCCATATGGGATGTCGACACTGCAGGTTGTGGTTTTGCCTGCTATGTCACAGCACCGGCCCCTCACAATGATTTTGAATTTGCCTATCTTTTTCATTAATTTTGCTAGCATTTGCTTTGTAAATTTGGAAGCTATATTATTAGATGTAAACAAATTTAGGAGTATTACTTCTTCTTTAATTGAAAATTTTATGAAATACTAAGAAAAATGTAAAGCCTACTTTTTCAGCATCTGTTGAGGTATGGCGATGATCTTCTGCTTAATGTATTCATGGTGCATATTTTGACCATATTGTGTAACATTCAGCCTATCTAGTCTCTGTGTTTAAAGTGCATTGCTTATACACAGCATAAATTTTGCTTTTTATGTAGTCTGACAGTCATTATCTTTTCATTAGAACAGTCTGCTTATATTTGATATATTTGTGGATTTGGTTGGGTTTAATTTTACCATTTTTAATTTATTTGCTTTTTTATCTTAGTTTTCATTTCCTGTATTCTTTCCAATTATTATTTTTATTTTTCGGCATTTTCTCACTATTACTTTTTATGATACATTTGATATCATTCAAAAACTACATTCAAGGTTAACACTGACAAATAAGAACTGATGTCATTCTGTTGGTTGCTTACAGCACGTGTCGTTAACGAATCCGAAGCTACTTCAGTAGTTCAGTACAGTGCCTTGCACCACAAAACAGCCTTCCAGGAACACTTACGCCTGCCCCCTTCTGCTGCTGTTTTTAGGTATGTGCTTTTTCCTTCACTGAGCGTGAAATCTTCCAGGCCCATTACTTTGACGAGGCATGGTAGGACGTCCGTGTCTTTCTGTGCATATACTGCATCTTCTCTGTCCAGTCACCCACGGAGGGGCAGGTAGGTTGCTCCCATGTCTTGGCTCTTGTGAATACAAGAGTGCAGCTCTCTCTGGGACCAGTTTCACTTCCTTCGGCTTTACAGCCGGGGGTAGAGTTGCTGCACCATCTGGTAGTTCTAGTTTTAAATTTGGGGGGAAGTTCCAACTGTTTTCCCACAGTTGCACCAATTTACACTCTCACCAACAATGTGAAAAGGTTCCCGTCTCCTCCACGTCCTTACTAAAGCTTGTTGATAATCACCATCCCAGCGGATATGAGACGACACACCCCATGACTTTGATCTGCATTTCTCGGGTGCCTCGCGATGCTGAACTTTTTTCCCATATGCCCATTTGCTGCTGGTACGTCTCTGAGAAAGGTCCACTCAAGTTCTCTGCCTGTGTTTTACTTATGTATCGCGTTGTGGTTGCTTATGCATTTTGTATGTTAACTCCTTATGACTTGCAAGTATTCTTTCCCATTCTGTAGGCTGTCTTTTTTTTTTTTTTTTTTTATTTTTTTTTTGACAGGCAGAGTGGACAGTGAGAGAGAGAGACAGAGAGAAAGGTCTTCCTTTGCCGTTGGTTCACCCTCCAATGGCCGCCGCGGCTGGCGCACTGCGGCCGGCGCACCGCGCTGATCCGATGGCAGGAGCCAGGAGCCAGGTGCTTTTCCTGGTCTCCCATGGGGTGCAGGGCCCAAGCACCTGGGCCATCCTCCACTGCACTCCCTGGCCACAGCAGAGGGCTGGCCTGGAAGAGGGGCAACCGGGACAGAATCCGGCGCCCCGACCGGGACTAGAACCCGGTGTGCCGGCGCCGCTAGGCGGAGGATTAGCCTAGTGAGCCGCGGCGCCGGCTGTAGGCTGTCTTTTAATTTTTGGATTGTCTGCTTTGCTGTGCACAAGACTTTTGGTTTGATTCAATTCCACTTTTCTATTTTTTTGCTTTTGTTGCTTATAGTTTTGATGTCATATCCAAGAAATCATTATCAAGGCCAATGTCAAGAAGTTTTTCCCTAGAGTTTCATTTATTTATTAAATAGTTATTTATTTGAAAGGCAGAGTTACAGAGAGAAGGCGGGAGAAATCTAGAGATTTTCCATCTGTGGGCTCATACCCCAAATGGCCACAATGGCCAGGGCAAGGCCAGGCCAAAGCCAGGAGCCAGGAGCTTCTTCGGGTCTCCCAGGTGGGTGCAGGGCCCAAGTCCTTGGGCCATTCTCCGCTGCTTTCCCAGGTGCATTAGCAGGGAGCTGGATCAGACGTGGAGCAGCTGCGACTCCAACTGGCGGCTGTATGAGATGCTGGCATCACAGTGCATCACAGAGCTGGCCCCTCCTAGGAGTTTTAGAGTTTCAGGTTTTACACTTAAATCTTTTGAGTTGATTTTTGTGAATGGTACATAGTATGGATTCAAGTCCATGCTTTTATATGTAAATAGCAGGTATTCTCCAAACGACTGATTGAAGAGACAATCATCTCCCTATTCTGCGATCTTGCTACCAAAGAGAAAATCTGATGACTGGAGTCTACTGTGGTCCACTGTCCTCTATTCTGTCCCGTTTGTCTGTTATTACGCACGTATCACACTCATTTGATTATGCTGTAATATATTTTTAAATTAGGAAGTGTGATGGCTTCCTTGTTCTTTTTGCTAAAAATTGTTTTGGCTACTTTGGGTCTTCTATGGTTCCTTAAAAATGCTAGGTTATTTCCCCCTATTTTCTATTTCCTATTAACCTATTTAAGTTATTTTTTCCTATCCCTGTGTCATTGGGATATTGCTAGGGATTGCGCTGAATCAGCAGTTCACTTGGGTTAGTATGAATATTCCAGCAATATTCACTCTTCCAATCCATGAACACAAGGTGACTTTCCACTTCTGTTTCTTTTAATTTCTTCATTAATGCTTTATAGATTTTAGCAGACTATGTTATATTTTCTTGGTTCAGTTTGTTTCTATTTTTTTAATATTTAATTTTATTTATTTGAAAGAGACAGAGAGAGAGACAGAGAGACTGAATGACTCCATATACTAGTTCACTCCCCAATGGCCACAAGAGTCTGGGCTAGGCAGGCCAAAGCCAGGAGCCAGGAGCCTCCTCTGGGTCTCCCACGTGGGTGCAGGGGCCCGAGCACATGGGCCATCTTCCACAGCTTTCCTTGGTGCATAAGCAGGGAGGTGGGTGGGGAGTGGAACAGCTGGGACTCGAACCAGTGCCCCTGTGGGATGCCAGAGCTGCAGGTGGTGGCCTTTCCTGCTATGCACAGCACTGGGCCCAAGTTTGTTTCTAAATACTTTGTTCTTGGTGCTACTGTGAGACTATTTTCTTATTTCCTCTTGTATAATTCATTGTTAATATATCTAGGAATCCAACTAAATCTGATATGTAGACTCTTAAATCTGTGTATTAGATCTGAAAGTTTTAATGCGTGTGCTTTTTAGGATTTTCTCCGTACATGATCTTGTCATCTGCAAGTGGAGATCCGCTGACTTCTTCCTTGTTGAGCCGAGTGACTCCCTTTTCCTCCCTGGTTGCTGTAGCGGGACTCCCAGTACTGTCTGGAATGGAAGTGGACAGCGCTGGCCCCTTGTCTGGTTCCCGTCTTTCAGTTTCTCACCATCCAGCGTGCCGTGGCTGTGGGTGTTTCATTCGTGGCCCCCAGTGCGCTGAGCTGTCCCTAGTGGTCCTCGCCGTACATAACTGGAGAGGCTTCATGCAGACGTACAAAGGTGGCCTTGTCATCATCTGCTGAGGTGATCCTGTGACTTCATCCTTCATCCTGCTAATGGGGTGTGCACCACTGACTGCCCTGCATGTGCGGAAGCACTTGTGTCCAGGGAGAATCCCGGTTGGCCATGGGGATGACCCTTTTCTGTGCCGCTGAATTTGGCTTGCTGACATTTTGCTGGGGATTTTTGTATCCATGCTCGTCAGGGATACTGACTTGGGTTCTCCTTTGTGGTGGCTGTCATTGTCTGGGTTTGGTTTTAGGGCCATGCTGACCTCGTAAGAAGGGTTTGGAAATGTTCCCTCTTCTTCCATTTTTGGAAACATTTAACAGAGAGAGATGCTAATTCTCCTTTTATTGGAGAAGCTGTATGGTCCTGGGCATGTCTTTGTTGGAGAGTTTTTAATTACTGATTCAGTTTCCTTATTTACAATTGATTTGTTCTGGTTTTCTGTTCTTGACTCAGTCTTGGTAGGTTGAATGTTTCCTTCTTTTTTTTTTTTTGTCTTTTTTCTTAAAGATTTTATTTATTTATTTGAGAGGTAGAGTGAGTGAGAGAGAGAGAGAGAGAGAGAGAGGTCTTCCATCTGCTGGTTCACTCCCCAGATGGCCACAACAGCTGAGTTGAGCTGATCCAAAGCCAGGAGCCAGGAGCTTCTTCCAGGTCTCCCATGCGGGCACAGGGGCCCAAGGACTTGGGCATCGTCCACTGCTCTCCCAGGCCACAGCAGGAGCTGGATCGGAAGACGCACAGCCAGGTCATGAACTAGTGTCCACGTGGGACTCCGGCACTGCAGGTGGAGGTTTAGCCCACTGTGCCACCGTGTGGGCCCGCCAGTTGTGTGTTTCTAAGAATTTATCCATTACATTTTTTTTGAAAATAATTGTTCATAATAGTCTCTTACAGTTCTTTTTATTTCCATGTCATTAGTTGTAATGTCTCCTCTTTTTTTTTTTTTGTACTTATTTGGGCATTTTCTCATTTAGCATAAAGTTTGTTAATTTTAAAAATGTATTTTTTTGCATATTTGGAAGGAAACAGTGTGAAGGGGAGGGAGGGGGGAAGGAAGAGGGACAGGGAGAAAAGGGGGTGCGGGGAGGGAGGCAGAGATCACACTCTGTCTGCTGGTCCAGCCCCAGTGCCCACAACAGCTTGGAGCTGTCTGTCTCCCACGTGACTGGCAAGGACGCAGGTCCCTACCCCACCACAGCAGCTTCAGTGTGGGATGCAGACTTCCCAGCAAGGCCTTAAGTGCCGCACCACGTGCCTGCCTGCATGCCAATTTTATCTTTTCAAAAAACTCTTAGCTTTCATTTATTTCTGCTCCAGCGTTTATGATTCCTTTCCCTGTGCCAGCTTTGGGTTCAGTTTAGCTTGTTCTTTTTCTGGTTCCTTGAGGTGTAGTGTCAGGTCGTTGGGATCTTTTTTAAATGCAGGCATCTCTTTCTATAAACCTCTCAGTACCACCTTCCACTGTATCCTATAAGCTTGGTATGCTGTGCTTTCATTGTTGTCTTGAGACATTTTCTGATTTTTTAATTTTTTTTTACTCAATGGCTGTTCAAATTTTTGCTGTTTAATTTCCACCTATTTGGGCATTTTCCAATCTCCCTGATTTCTGGTTTGATTTCACTGTGATTCAAGAAGCTGTTACATGGCATGTTTTCCATCTTCTTGAATTTTTTTTTTATTTTATTTTTTTGACAGGCAGAGTGGACAGTGAGAGAGAGAGAGAGAGAGAGAGAGAGAGAGAAAGGTCTTCCTTTGCCGTTGGTTCACCCTCCAATGGCCGCGCAGCCGGCGCGCTGCGGCCGGCGCACCGTGCTGATCTGATGGCAGGAGCCAGGTGCTTCTCCTGGTCTCCCATGGGGTGCAGGGCCCAAGCACCTGGGCCATCCTCCACTGCACTCCCGGGCCACAGCAGAGAGCTGGCCTGGAAGAGGGGCAACCGGGACAGAATCCAGCGCCCCGACTGGGACTGGAACCCGGTGTGCCGGCGCCGCAAGGCGGAGGATTAGCCTAGTGAGCTGCGGTGCCGGCACCTTCTTGAATTTTTAAAACTTGTGTCGTGACCCAGCACGTCCTACATCCTAGAGAATGGTCCATGTGTGCTTAAGAGGAATGTGCAACCTGGCTCCTGCCTTCGGATCAGCGCGGTGTACCGGCCGCGGCGGCCATTGGAGGGTGAACCAACGGCAAAGGAAGACCTTTCTCTCTGTCTCTCTCACTGTCCACTCTGCCTGTCAAAAAAAAAAAAAAAAAAAGAAAAAGAAAAAAAAAGAATGCGCGAGCTTGTGCTGTTGGACAGAATGTCCTGGATACGACCGCTAGCTCGTCTGGCCCAAAGTGGGTTCAGGTCTGCTGTGGGGAGAATGCCATGTTCAAAAGTGGCCTGTGGAAGTCTTCCTGTTGCTGCGCTGCTGTCTCTTCTCCTCTTCAGATGTTGGCCTTCCCGGCTTTGCCTTCTCGGGGCTTGAGCGGAAGGTGCATATTGGTGACTGACTGATTTCTTCCCCCACGACCCCGTGGGCCTGGCTCACCTCCCCCGGTGCCGCCGTTGTGAGCGCTGGAGGGAGGAGAGGCTCTGAGAGGAGACGAGGGCGAGGTGGGGCTCCTCCTCCTCCCTTCCCCTTGTCCCCCTTGGGGGCCGCACCCTCTCACACGGGGTCCACAGATGGCTGCCGAGCTGCTGCTTCTGTGTGGACAAGGGGACGGACACTTCTACTCTGCCACCTCGCCAGTCCCAGGTTTGTGCAGACGTGGCTCTGCTCCTCTGTGCCGGCACCGGGGGAAGAGCTGGCCAGGCCCCCACTTGGTCCCGTCCGCAGCTGCAGAGGAGGGGACGCAGAGCAGGACAGGAGCCAGCGGACAGCATTCGGCGGCGTTAGCCAGCATTTTCCAGAGACGGCGGCCTCGTGGAACTCATCTTCACAGGGCTTCCGTGCGGGCCTTTCCAACACAGATCTGATTGTGCCGCTCCCTGCTGAAGCTGTCGGTGGCACCCCAGCCCCCAGCCCCCAGGAATAAAGGCAGCACTCGCCAGCCCCACCTTCCTGCTGCTTTCTCCTCCCCTGGATGGACTTCTCCTCCCCACCCCCACGGTCCTCGCTCAAGCACACTGGGCCTCCCAGCACTGGGCGCTGGCCCGGGTGTCCCCTCTGTGGATCCAGCTGCAGGGAGCCCCGGGCGGGCCCCTGGGCGTGTTGTGCTTGGCTGCTCACTCAGTTCCCAGCCTCCCCTGGGGCAGGGTGGCTGCAGCTGTGAGTGCTGGGAGGAGGGGGTGTGGTTCACCCACCACACTGGGGGCTGAGGGCCAATTCAGTTTACCAAAGCAAGGGCTGTTTGTTTCACTGCACGGGGCCTTGGCAACACCTGGGTCTAGCCAGGCACCCTCCTGGACGGGCCAGGGCCGGGGCCTGGGCAGGGGCTCCTGCCGCCCGCCTCACTCCCCGCACCCTCATCCTATCACTCACCTTTTCTGCTTTCTTCTTCCCCGCCATGACTGGCAGTTCCTTCTCTCTGTTCACAGCGAGCTGCAGGTTCTTTAGTTCCTGTCTCATCAACTCATCCACCTGGGTGAGTACAGAACACGCCGTTTAAGCCCCTCTGTGCGCCTCGTGGTGTATTTTTTTTCCCCAAAATGTACAAATCACTTAAGTTCTGGGGCAAGTCACTCATAGGAGACTGAGAAGACACACGAGCCGCGGTGCGGGATGTGTCACCACTGTACCCCGAACGTGGCTGCACCTGCACTCGGATCTCCGACTCCAGCTCCTTCCGTTTCTCCTCTTTGAGCAGTTCTGGGTCGTAGTCCTGAGGGAAGTTGCAAGACTCGTCTCTGTTCATCCACATGTCTGTACTCCACAAGGGATAAGGAAAAGAAATGGAGAACTTCAACACGCCGGCTAAAGAAAGCAGCTGCTGCATACAGAGCCAAGACTAACCTAGCCACGTGCACAGAGTACAAGTGTGAGTGAAACAGGCGAGAAAATGGTAGGTCTCCCATCCAGATGTGAAGGGCTTGCTCCCGGGGAACCAGGCGGAGACAAGGTAGGGAACAAACAGGAGCTGTGCCGCAGCTGATCATACAATGCAGGTCAATATTTCCACCATACGTTTTCCCGACACTTGAATTATTCAAACGGCTCGCTACAACAGGAGCAGTTGTGTTACCCAGTGCAATCACTAGTAATTCTACCCTCGTTCCAGACAACGTGAGACACCAAGTACCCATGATTTTCTCCTAATTCAGTAGCTTTATTTGTGAATTGCTTTTTGGATGTTTCTGAAGTCCCACCCATTTGAAATTTTCCTTTTCCTGGTATTTAGGAAGACCTAGAGAACTGTGACCCTAGAGAAAGTGAGGATAATTCTGCATGAGATACATTGACATGGAGGTCATCTCTCAGAAAGGAATTCTCGGAGGTGCGGGGTCCCTGGGCCCTGGAGGCGGGGCCTGGGGGGCGTCTCCCCGGGGAAGGCCTGCCAGTTTGTGAAACAAGACCTCTTCCTGAGCCTGGGCTCAGCACCGGGGGAAACTCGCTGGGGCCTACCGTCCAGCAGCTGCGCCTGGCCTGGCTGAATCCCTGGGAACTGAGCTTAGGGCTGCAGTGCCCTTCAACTGGGGGCAGCAGTGGGGAGGGCCGCGGGAGCACTAGGACTCATCTCTGGGGGACAGGGGCTACAACTGGGAGGAAGGGAGGGTCGCAGAGGGCTCTCCACCTTGGCCCCCCCCCCCCCAGAGCTCGGGTCCCGAGGCTGAGCCTCCACTGGCCCTGACGCAGCTCCTGGAAGGGGGAAGGGCGGCCCCGCAGCTCCGCGTTAGACACAAACCCACATCTGGTTGCTCCAGAGAACCGGAGTTCTCAGATACGGGTGGAGAGACGAGAAAGCCCCTGGAGACTGGTGTCGGCACACAAGGGGAGGTCAGCATCCAGAGAAGTCACGGAGGACCAGGGATCGGCAGAGGGGAGGGATGACCGAGAACGGACAAGGAGTCCAGGCAGGGCCAGATCCCTGGAGAGACGGCGACGCACGGCGAGCAGACGCGCGTGGCAGCACTGCCGAGGGGGCAGGAAGGGCATCCCGGGGCTGGGGCCCCGGCGCCCGCCTGGCAGCACCGCTGGCAGGCCCATGCTTGGCGTCAGGTGGAACCCTTGTCCCTCCTCTCACCAGCTGTGACCTTAGGTGACCGTAGCCCTGCTGAGCCTGTTTCTTCCTCTGAGGCATGGAAATCCTTACTCCCTCCTAGCCCTGGGGCGAGGCTGAAGTGGAATAAGCCTCCTGAAGTCCCCAGGTTAGTTCTCAACTGTGGCCTCTCACAAAGGCCTTCTCTTGCTCTGAGACCGCGCCCTGCAGGACAGCTGCCCACGAGAAGCATTTGTGCCCAAGAGCAGACACCTGTCAGACAGAGGAGGAGGTGGGCTCCGAGGGCCCGAGCCTGTGCTGTCTGTAGTGGCCTGAGCCAGGGCCCTGCAGGATGGACAGCTGTCAGCGGAGGGGAGGTGGAGACACAGCTCCTTTCCAAAAAGTGCAGGTCTGCAAGCATAACTCACCCTGCACAGGTGAGGGAGGCCACCCGCTTCCTGGACAGGTGCTGGCACAGCTGGCTCAGCAGGTGGCGGCCAGAGCGGAGCTGCCTGGGCCCAGTGGGCTGAAGGGCAGGGCTGTGAGAGCCGCGGCTCAGCCTGGCCTCGTCACCAGGCATGCAGGGCAGGTGTGTGGGGGATGCAGGGCTGCAGGGGCAGGCTTTGGAGACAGCGAGGTGGAAAGGATCTGAATTTCCTCCAGAATGGTTAAACATGGATAAGCAATGAGATAGAAATAAATCACACTTTTTCACTGACCAGACAGGGCAACCACAGGGGAGATGGCCTGGGGAGTGGAGGCGGGAGAGGGTGTAGGTCTTGCCCATTGGAAGTGCACAGGAGGGCCCTTACCCTCCAGTACTGAGGTAGGAGAAAAAGGGAGAGGGACCCGTAGAGGTGGGCAGGCAGGAGACAGCTGGAGAGCCCGGGCTGATCTCTCTTTTTAAGTAATCGTTCCTGGGTGGGGGGGGTGACACCAGAAAGGGCACAGATGCACTGTCCAGCTCATGGCATTGATGCAAGGACAATTTTATGTCATTAATATTGGGAGATTTATTCTTCGTCTTGAATCCCTACAGAGAGTAGACTTGTGGTTAGCTTGGGTGTGGATACCAAGGTCTCAGCTAGTTTATGGCCTCCTCGTTTGAAGGTGGTTGCTCTTTTTTCAGTACATTTTCTGAAATGTAAATAAGCTTAAACTGTGGGAAACTTTAAATTGTAGGAATAACAATTGCTTTTGTTTTTTGGTTTTAAAATTGTAAGCTCTCAGTTTTCATCATGATGAAAACCTTCAGCCAATTGGATAGAGAAGGAACGTTCTTCAATACCATCAAGGCAATTTCTGACAAACCCATAGCCAGCATCTTACTGAACTGGGAAGAGTTGGAAACATTTCCACCAAGATCTGGAACCAGACAAGGATGCCTACTCTCACCATTGCTATTCAATATAGTCCTGAAAGTTTGAGCCAGAGCCATTAGGCAGGAAAAAGAAATCAAAGGGACACAAATTGGAAAGGAGGAAGTCAAATTATCCATCTTCAGATGACATGATTCCACATATGTGGGGACCAAAGACCGCACTGAGAGACTGTTGGGACTCATGAAAGAGTTTGGTAAAGTGGCAGGATGTAAAATTAACACACAAAAACCCAAAGGCTTGTACACACAGACAGTGTCATGGCTGAGAAAGAACTTCTATCAATCCAATTCATAATAGCTACAGAAAAAATTAAATATCTTGGAATGTATTTAACCAAGGAGGCGAAAGAGCTCTAAAATGAAAATCATAAAACATTAAAGAAAGAAATGGAAGAAACAAAAAATGGAAACATCTTCCATGTTCATGGATTGGAAGAATTAATATCATCAAAATGTCCATACTACCGGAAGCAGTTTACAGATTCATGCAATCCCAATCAAAATACAAGGACATTCTTCTCATATCTAGGAAAAATGATGCTAAAATTCATATGGAAACACAAGAGACCCTGAATAGCTAAAGCAATCTTATACAAAAAAACAAAGCTGGAGGCATCACAATACCAGATTTCAGGACATACTACAGGGAAGTTATAATCAAAACAGCCTGGTACTGTCACAAAGAGAGACATGTAGACCACTAGAACAGAGACTCCGGAGATAAATCCATGCATCTACAATCAAGTAATCTCTGACGAAGGAGCTAAAATCAAGCCCTGGAGAAAGGGCGGTCTCTTTAACAAACGGTGCTGGGGAAACTGGATCTCCACACGCAGAAGTAAGAAACAAGACCCTGCCTTACACCTGAGACAAAAACCAACTCAGAATGGATCAAGGATCTAACCCTATGACTTGATTCCATTAAACTACTAGAGGAGAACGTTGGGAAAACTCTGCAAGACATTGGCATAGCCAAAGACTTCTCAGAAAAGACCCAGGAGCACAGGCAATTGAAGCCACAATCGACAAATGGGATCCATTAAGTTCAGAAGCTTCTGCACTGTAACGCAAACATTCAGCAAAGACGAAGCAACTGACAAAGTGGGAGACGTAGCTGCAAACTACACGACTGAGAGAGGATGGATACCTATAACCTACAGAGAACTCAGGAAGCTCAACAGTAACAAAACAATCTGGTTAAGAAATGGGCAAAAGGACTTGAACAGGCATTTTTCAAAAGGGGAAATTCAAATGGCCAATAGATACACACACTCAAAAATGCTCAGGGTCACTAGCCATCAGGAAAATGTAAATTAAAACCCACAACGAAGGTGCACCTCACCTTGGTTACAAAGGCTGTCATACAGAAATCAACAAACAATAAATGCTGGTGAGGATGTGGGGAAAAGACTCCCCAATTTACTGTTGGCAGAAATGTAAACTGGTGCAGCCACTGTGGAAGACAATATAGAGATACTTCCCAAGTCTGAAAATAAATGTGCCATATATGACCTAGAAATACCACTCCTGAGAAGTCGCCCGAGGGAAGTGAAGTCAGCATATAAGAGAGTTATCTCTACCCCCACGTTCACTGCAACAGAATTCACAACAGCTAAGGTGTGGGGTCAACCCAGATGTCCATCAGCTGGTGACTGAATAAGGAAATTATGGTATAGACACACCATGGAATACTACTCAGCTGTGAAAAATAATGAAATCTGTTTTGCAACAAAATGGATGCAACTGGAAACCATTATACTTAATGAAATAAGTCAAAGACAAAGACCATCTGTTTTCCCTGACCTGTGGTAACTAAGAGAGCACCAAAATGTAATGCTTAGGAGGGAAATTTACATTTTGAGATTCGAATGATTATTTACAGCCTTTGTCTCTAATGTTGAGGAAGTTTTTTTCTTACTGCTTGTTGAATTCTTTACTTGGCATGGGGTTAATTTTGTGAGTATCAAGTAAACTGAAAACAGATTATTGTGAAAATTAAGAGAGGGAATAAGAGAGGAGGGAGGAGGAAGGGTAAGAGTGTGGATGGGAGGGGGGAGGGTGGGGAGTATCACTATGTACCCAAATCTGTGTGTATCAAATACGGGCAATTTGTATGCCTTAAATAAAATTTAAAAAACAGTAAAGTAGAAATTGTAAGCTCTCCCTCTTGACAACAGTAGGAAAGGTTTCAGTGTGTCCTGTACGCTGGGGTCAAACAGGTTTCCCGTGACAGGATCACAATGCGAAACCTGCCTGTTGTGTCTAGGAGGTCTCTAAAGCAAGATAGCTTTGCTGTTCACAACTCAGCCTTTTTTTTTTTTTTTTTTTTTTTCAATAGACAGGTTCGGGAAGATGGCGGGATAACACAGACAGTAATAAAAGGGATGCGGAACACTGAACAGGAAGGCGACAGTGGTGCGGGGTTGGTGGCAGGCCAGCTGGCGTTGGCCACCGGCATTCTCCTCCCGGGGGCACCACACAGCAGCTGCTGCCCACTCCCCCCGGATCACTCGGCCGGCCGGGCTCTCCACCAGCACTCTGCTTTTCTCACGACACTGCTGCACAGGGCACTGCCCAGTCCCTGCAAGAATCTCATGGACATTCAGAAAACGCAGGGAGCTATTCAGGGTCCTCAAAGACAACCACTGCCCCACTTTCTCCTCCAGCACAGAATGGGCTTTTATCTGAGAATGCGAAAGGGGGCCAGGGCAGCTTCACACATCGCGGGAGGGTGACACAGGAGGGGAGGGTTTAATCTCAGAGATTAAAATGCTGATGTTTTACTTGAAAAGGGAAACTTTGGTTTCTAAGAAAATAATTCCAAGACACAACATTTAATGGAAGTCACCAAAGACCTGGCAGAGAGCACACCCAAAGCCATAGCACCCAACTCAACTGGGAGAAGAGGCTACAGGCTTCCTTCCCGGGAAGGGCACTGCCTGGCTCTGAGCCCCAGTGCACCCAGCTGTCACACGGACGGTGTGCAGTCCATGGACACAGCTGTCACATGGATGGTGTGCAGTCCATGGACACAGCTGTCACACGGACGGTGTGCAGACCAGTGGACACAGCTGTCACATGGACAGTGTGCAGTCCATGGACACAGCTGTACACGGACGGTGTGCAGTCCATGGACACAGCTGTACACAGACGGTGTGCAGTCCATGGACACAGCTGTACACGGATGGTGTGCAGTCCAGTGGACACAGCTGTCACACGGACGGTGTGCAGTCCAGTGGACACAGCTGTCACATGGACGGTGCACAGTCCAGTGGACACAGCTGTCACACGGACAGTGTGCAGTCCATGGACACAGCTGTACACGGATGGTGTGCAGTCCATGGACACAGCTGTACACGGATGGTGTGCAGTCCAGTGGACACAGCTGTCACATAGACGGTGTGCAGTCGTGGACATAGCTGTCACATGGACGGTGCGCAGTCCAGTGGACATAGCTGTCACACGGATGGTGTGCAGTCCATGGACACAGCTGTCACATGGATGGTGTGCAGTCCATGGACACAGCTATACATGGATGGTGTGCAGTCCATGGACACAGCTGTACACAGATGGTGTGCAGTCCATGGACACAGCTGTCACACGGACGGTGTGCAGTCCATGGATACAGCTGTCACACGGACGGTGTGCAGTCCATGGACACAGCTGTCACATGGACGGTGTGCAGTCCATGGACACAGCTGTACACAGATGGTGTGCAGTCCATGGACACAGCTGTACACGGATGGTGTGCAGTCCAGTGGACACAGCTGTCACACGGACGGTGTGCAGTCCATGGACACAGCTGTACAAGGATGGTGTGCAGTCCATGGACACAGCTGTACACGGATGGTGTGCAGTCCATGGACACAGCTGTCACACAGTGCGCATTCCAGTGGACACCGCTGTACACAGTGTGCAGTCCAGTGGACACAGCTGTCACACGGACAGTGTGCAGTCCATGGACACAGCTGTACACAGATGGTGTGCAGTCCAGTGGACACAGCTGTCACACGGATGGTGTGCAGTCCATGGACACAGCTATACACGGATGGTGTGCAGTCCATGGACACAGCTGTACACGGACGGTGTGCAGTCTATGGACACAGCTGTCACATGGATGGTGTGCAGTCCATGGACACAGCTGTACACGGATGGTGTGCAGTCCATGGACACAGCTGTCACACAGTGCGCATTCCAGTGGAGACTGCTGTACACAGTGTGCAGTCCAGTGGACACAGCTGTCACATGGATGGTGTGCAGTCCATGGACACAGCTGTCACATGGACAGTGTGTAGTCCATGGACACAGCTGTACACGGATGGTGTGCAGTCCATGGACACAGCTGTACACGGATGGTGTGCAGTCCAGTGGACATAGCTGTCACATGGACGGTGCACAGTCCAGTGGACACAGCTGTCACATGGATGGTATTCAGTCCAGTGGACACAGCTGTACACGGACAGTGTTCAGTCCTGTGGACACAGCTGTACACGGACGGTGTTCAGTCCAGTGGACACAGCTGTCACATAGACAGTGTGCAGTCCATGGACACAGCTGTACATGGACGGTGTGCAGTCCATGGACACAGCTGTCACATAGACGGTGTGCAGTCCAGTGCACCCAGCTGTCACACGGATGGTGTGCAGTCCATGGACACAGCTGTCACACGGATGGTGTGCAGTCCAGTGCACCCAGCCGTCACACGGATGGTGTGCAGTCCATGGACACAGCTGTCACACGGATGGTGTGCAGTCCATGGACACAGCTGTCACACGGACGGTGTGCAGTCCATGGACACAGCTGTCACACGGACGGTGTGCAGTCCATAGACACAGCTGTCACATGGACGGTGTGCAGTCCATGGACACAGCTGTACACGGATGGTGTGCAGTCCATGAACACAGCTGTTACACGGACAGTGGCAAAGTCCAGCAGAGCACAGCTGTCACACGGACGGCACAGGCGGTCTGAAGAGCTTTCCTGAATGGGTTACCAGGCTGCGAGCCCTGGCTTCCCATGGCAATGTCTGACTTTCCCCTAGCTAAGTTTTGCTTTTATTAGGAAGTAATACATGCACATTATTTTAAACAAGGAATATTAAAAGGATAATAGAAAAAGCCTCACCCTGCCTGCCTTCCTGCCCAACGGCATTTATCCCTGGGCTCACCCATCCTAGTAACGCCCCCCAGTGGGCACGTTCATGCAGGAATCTTCTAGGCTAGCATAGCCCCGGCCCTGGAGACGCTCAATGCGCAGAGTGTGCGGGTGAGCGCACAGTGGGGGTGGCTGCTCCGTGCCCCGTGTGGTGAGGAGTTGGCCACCTTTCCCACCTGGGTGACATTCTCAGAACCCGCTGAGACGGAGACCACGGGTCTCTCTCCCTGTTACGAGGATTCCATGCGACTGGCAGGGGAAGACCGAGCCCCACATGTTGGAATGTTAGTTCCCCGCTGCGGCCTCCTCCCTCCCCAGTGACAGCAGGGGCAGAGCCCCCGTGTCATGGCTTGGTGAGTTGCGGCGCCCTCCCACTGCGGGGTGGAGAACTGTGGGTGCCCAGGCCTTCTTATCCCCTGTATGCAGCACATCGGACCTCAGGTGAGACTCCACGTACTGGGGCAAGAACCTTGAGAACCGGCAGAGTCCAGGACCCTACCCGTGCCGTCCAGAGAAGAGCGGAGCGGGGAGGAGGCACGTGAAGGCTGCCATTTGGAATGACTCCCCGCCACATCCTGACTGGCGTGTTCAGGAATTCCAACAACAGCACTGCCGGCCAGGGTCGCGCTCGGGTCACTGTGTCAGGATTCGTCCTGAGTGTGCAGGAGAAGCCCTGGTGTAAGGGAACCGTCTGAAAGACCAGTCCAGACACTTGCTGAGTGCAGCTATGCTAGTTACGCTGAATTATGTCAGAACTCGGACACACGTCTAATAGGATTAAGAAACGTCGCTGTTCAGTGTCTCGACTGTCTTCATTTAAACGACCTGGGAAGCAGCTTTCTTCCCCAGCACCACGTGGCAGGACGACCTGCTGAAGTCGTGGGCTCCAAAGGCGCAAAAACAGAATAGAAGGGAAGCTTTGATGACTCCAGGGTGCCGTGACGCCACCAAACGCAGGACAGAATGTCGTGGCCGTGAGCTGCGGCCGGCAGCCTCTGGTGACCGCGCCCGGAGCTGGACAGAGGGACCCCTTGGTTACCAGAGTCACCATCGAATCCTCCCAGACTGACCTCTGTATGAGTTATTTTCTTCCTCCAAGGTATGAAGGAAAACGCTGGGGGACATTTTCCACCCCTCCTCTTCCTCCTGTTCAAAGCAGAGTAACACGTTTGTTAATACAGGCCCAGTCCAGGTGTCAAGGCCAGACAGCCGCGGATGGGGGCGCTGCACCTGCCGTGACTGCGACGTAGGTCAGGAAGGCGTGACCTTGTCCTCCTGGCCGGTGCCCTGCCGGCCCATCTGAGCAGGGCACGCTGCACCCGCCAGCCAGGGCGGGGCGGCCCCCGCGGCCCCCGGCTCTCCCTTCTCGGCGGCCGCCCCGCCTGGGGCTGCTCTGCTAATGCTCTGCCTGCTCCTGCCCTGCCTGCTCCTGCCCTGCCCGCTCCTGCCCTGCCTGCTCCTGCCCTGCCTGCTCCTGCCCTGCCTGCCCCTGCCCTGCCTGCTCCCTGCCCGCTCCTGCCCTGCCTGCCCCTGCCCTGCCTGCTCCTGCCCTGCCTGCTCCTGCCTGCTCCCTGCCTGCTCCCTGCCCTGCCCGCTCCTGCCCTGCCTGCTCCCTGCCCGCTCCTGCCCTGCCCTGCCCGCTCCTGCCCTGCCTGCTCCTGCTCTCCCTCCTCCTGCCCTGCCTGCTCCTGCCCTGCCTGCCCCTGCCCTGCCTGCTCCTGCCCTGCCTGCTCCTGCCCTGCCCGCTCCTGCCCTGCCTGCTCCCTGCTCTGCCTGCTCCTGCCCTGCCCGCTCCTGCCCTGCCTGCTCCCTGCTCTGCCTGCCTCCTTGCCGGGTTCCCTGCCTGCTCCTGCCTGGTGCCCTTCCCCACATTCCTGTATCTGGGCGTTGGCTCTGTGTCCCGTCCTCTGCCACGTCACCCTCCAGGACTTGGCTTCTACAGGACCAGGTGGCTCCCTCTTCTGGCTCACCTGTCCCCTCCCTGGCCTGGAAGCCACCCTGAGCCGAGCCAGGAGCTGCAGCCCCTGCTTCCTTCCTGGAGCCGGGCCTTGGGGTCCCTGTCCCCTGCAGGGACAGCCCTGCCGTGTCTTCTCTGGCTCGCTGCCCATTCGGCGGCTCTGACATGGGAGACAGCAGCAACATCTACCACCCGCCCAGGACACGCCTCTTCTCTGAGCCCCGGCAAGACAAGGCCTCAGGCCCGAAGCCTCCAGGTCCACCTGCTCCTGACCCCAGGATCCAGGCCTTGCCGATCCCTGTCTGACCTCTCCGTGCGTCAGGTTTCCAGTGACCGGCTTCCTGGCTGTTACCACCCCAGGCAGAAGGAGCGCTGCTGGCCTGTGCTGTGCCCACGTGAGGTTTCCAGAGCGCTCTCAGGACCTTCCACGAGCTAGGGCGGGAGTGGACAGTCTGCCAGCCACAGCCCACTCCTCTCCACGCGCTGCTCCCAGAGCCGCAGCCCTGGGCGCCTGACGTGCCCTTCCTTTCCCAGACTCATGCCCTGGTGGCCGAGTCGTGTCTGCCTCAGGTCCCCACGATTACTCCCCCTGCCCCGAGGCTGAGCAAGCTGCGAGCCGGCTTCTTTTGTCTCTGCAGCTTTCCTAGGGCCTCTCCCTCCCCCTGGCCCAGTCCTGCCGCTCTGGCCGAGGACACGAGGCCGAGGGACGGGACCCTGGGAGGACTGTGCAGCTCCTGGAGATCAGGGCACCGCCGCAGGAGCCTGGTGCGAAGGCACCGGCCCAGGGACAAGGCTCCGGCTGGAACGGGGCTCAGGGAGCCCCGGGGGAGGCACAGGTGCCCTCTGAGCACGGCTGCCTCCCCTGTCTTCATTGGTGGAAACACCACTTGTGCCCTCCTCTGTGAAGCCATTCTGGGTTCTCCCAGGTCACAGACCTCGCCCCTGCTCCGAGCCTGTGTGTGTACTTCCCGGCCCCTGCTTCTCACACTCATCGTTGGCCTTCTGCATGCGTGCGACCGCTCGCTGGGGCTGGAGGACCCCTCACGCAGGGCTCTGGCTGCTGTTTCTACTCCGCCCAGCGCTGCACAGTGCCTTGCACGGGTCAGGCGTGGATGGCACGCGAGGGGAAATGACATTTACAGAGAGACCCCAAGAGGGCAGGTTAGGAAGGCGCTTGCTGCTCCAGCCCAGGGAAGATAGTTCTAAAAAACGTGGAGAGTGCAATCTCAGGGAAGAGTGGGGGAAACGGCAGAGGGAACTCCACGCAGATTAGAGGGACCCTGTGGACCTACGCGGAGGGCGTGGACGCCCACAACTCAGGACCCGGCAGACAGGGGCTCGGCCCCAGCTCTGGAGTGAGGTGAGACCAGGCAGCTGCAGCCCACGCTGCAGGAAGAGCCTGGCTTAAGTCTGGCCTGGAGCCCTGCGGGGACACTGTACCTGCCAACCTAGAGGGACAAAAGGGGGAACGTTTCTCTCTCCCCACCACCTGGCACCTGTGTCCCGTAACCAGCCGAGAGCAGGCAGGCGCCATTTTGGACATACATAACAGCTGCACCAGCTGGTGTCCGTGTGCCCAGCAACCAGCTGAGAGGAGACGCCCGAGTCTGGCTGGGAGAACCGACAGGCGGCTGCGTCTCGTGACTGTGGCAGGCCTGTGTGCCAGGACTGTGAGAACACTGTGGCTGCATGGGAGGGTGCAGGGCGTGGCTGGGACGTTGGGCAGTCACTGTGGCTGCTCCACACGCTCCGGGCTCCCTGATTCCCTGGTGAGGGTCATTGCTGTGGGGTCTCTGCTCCCACTGAGGACGGCATGGATCCTGTGTGTGGTTCTTGTGGCAGGTGGATGAATACTGCACCCACTGGGGCTGGCACCCAGGCACTGGTCTCCTTCGAGGAGGGGAGTGAGTGTGAGACTAAGTCAACAGAGCTGAACAAACCTCTCTGATTAAAAAAAGAAAAATAAAGCTTTACCACGCCCAGTTTGAGAGTCACTTTGGACTTTCCCCTCACCCTGGACACGGAACAGAGTTCCCTGGCCACACCCAGGACACGCCTCAGGGTCGCTGCTGAAAGGGAAGACACTGTCCTAATGCACAGAGGCACAGTCCAAAGATAAAAGCCGCCACAGGGGAAAAATAACCAACAAATATCTCCACAAATGCCTGAAGGAAGCGCAGCAGTTCAAGACAAGAGTAAGGAAGACAACATGACGCCCCCAAAGGAACAGAACACTTCAGCGGTGGATCGTGAAAACAGACTAAAGAAATGCCAGAAACAGATCAGAAACTGATGGCAGGATTACTCAGGAGCAAACCCACAAACTAAAGAAATCCGTATCTGACAGGAAAGAAAATTTTTCCCAAGAAATTGAGATTTTAAAGAGAAATCACAACAAAATATTGAAAATGAAGAATTCAATAGAACAAATAAAAATGTGGTAGAAAATCTTAACAACAGAACTGGTGAGGCAGAAGAAAGAATCTGACTTAGAAGACGAATCTGTGGAAATTTTGCAGTCAGAAATTAAAACAGTGTTGGAGATACCATCAAATACCCCAACATATGGGTCTTAGTTCCTGAGGGTGTAGAAAGCCAGAACGGATTAGAAGGCCTTTTTAGTGAAATAATTAGAGAAAACTTCCCTAATTTGGAGAAAGAAAGGAACATCCGAGTACAGGAAACACACAGAACTCCTAACAGACGAGAAAAGATCTTCACCACAACACAGTGTAGTCAAACTCTCCACAGTAAAACATAAACAGATTCTAAAATATACAGGAGAGAAACGTCAGATTACTTTCAGAGGCTCTCCAGTTAGACTCACAGCAGACTTCTCATCAGAAACCCACAGGCTGGGGCCAGCGCTGTGGCACCGCAGGTTAACACCCTGACCTGAGTGCCAGCATCCCATGTGGGCGCCAGTTCAAGTCCCGGCTGCTCCTTTTCTGATCCAGCTCTCTGCTGTGGCCTGGGAAAGCAGTAGAAGTGGCCCACCCTGCACCCACGTGGGAGACCCAGAAGAAGCTCCTGGCTCCTGGCTACAAATTGGCGCAGTTCCAGCCATTGTGGCCAACTGGGGAGTGAACCAGCGGATGGAAGACTTCTCTCTCTCCCTCTCTCTCCCTCTCTCTCTCTCTCTCTCTCTCTCTCTCTCTCCCTGTCTCTCTCTCTCTCTGCCTCTCCTCTCTCTATGTAACTCTGATTTTCAAATAAATAAATAAATAAATCTTAAAAAAAAAAAAAGAAACCCACAGGCTAACAGAGAACGGCGAGATATATTCCAAGTCTTAAGAGAAAAAAAACTGTCAACCCAGAATACTGTACCCTTCAAAGCTCTCATTTATGAATGAAGGTGAAATAAAGACCTTCCATAACAGAAACTGAAAGAATTTGTCACCATTCGTCCAGCCTTACAAAAGATGCTTAAGGATGTGCTACACAGAAACATGGTCATAACTATCAAAGAGGGTGAAGGCAGAAAATCTCCCAGTAAAAGTACAAAGGAAATCCAAAGTGAACAAAAGGGATATTTATGGGAAAATGGCAGGACCAAGTCACTACTTATCAACAGTCAGCTTGAATGTAAATGGCCTCAACTCTCCAGTTAAAAGACACAGACCGGCTGAATGGATTCAAAAACAAAACCCATCTATTTGCTGCCTACAAGAAACACATCTCACCAACAAAAATGCAGGCTGACTGAAAGTGAAAGGTTGGAAAAAGATATTCCATGCCAACAGAAACCAAAAAAGAGCTGACACAGTCATCCTGATATCAGACAAAATAGACTTTAACACAGAAACTGTTAAGAGAGACAAAGAAGGGCACTATGCAATGATTAAGGGATCAATTCAACAGGAAGCTGTAACTATTATAAACGTAATTACAGGGCACCGGGCTATTTAAAAGAATGTGAAGAGATCTAAACGGAGACATAGACTCCCACACAACAGTGATGGGGACCTCAATACCTCACTTTCAGCAATGGACAGATTAGCCAGCAGAAAATCAGCAAGAAAACAACATTTAATTGACACCCCAGACCAAATGGACCCAACAGATTCTACAGAACTTTTCACCCCACAGTTGCAGAATACACCTGCTTCTCACCAGTGCATGGAACCTCCTCTAGGACTGACCACAGGAGGCCATAAAGCAAGTCTCAGCAAATTCAAAAAAATTGGAATGACCCCATGCAACTTCTCGACCACATGGAATGAAGCCTTTGTTCTATGCCCAGCCTGTGAGGGGGTCAGGGTTGTGCCGGGCCCCTCAGCTCGGTGCTGAAGGAAACCCTTCCACCACTGTCCCTGCCATCCCCAGCAAGCTTTGTCCTGAGCAGCTGGCCACACGCAGTGACCAGTCGCCGTGGCGCTCTCTAGACAGGCAAGCACAGGTGCACAGCAGGCCACAGCCAGCTGGGAACACAGACCCAGCCACCTACAGAGGTCTGCAGAGAGGGGCATGACGGGAGCTGGCCCTGGGGACCTCAGTCCTGACTACTCCCTGCCCCTCCCAGGACAGCCAGGCTTGGGCCGGAACCTTCTACGCTCCCTGCCTGAGCTTATCTCTGCTGACCTAAGCAAGCCTGTTCCCACACCCAACCATTCCAAGGAGACCCATTAAGCAACCTGGGCCTAGCCAGGCTCTGGGCTTGCTTGCAAATATGACAGAGGGTCTGCTCTACAGAGGCAGTGGCCTGGGATACACAGACAGGGGCGCTGGCTGCCAGTGGCTCTTCCAAGAGACCCCTCTGGACTCTCCTGCTGGCCAGGGCAGAGCCATCATCATCAACTGCACAAGACACCATGATCACAATGCCATAAAAATGTTAAAAGGCAAAGGAAAACCATCAGCCACGTCACCCCCACTTTATCCAAAGCACTCTGGCTTTCTCTTCCTTGTCTGTGTGCACTGGCATGTCTGAGAGACGTGCATTTCCTCTTCCCTGTCTGTGTGCATGTCCAAGGCACTCTGGCTTTCTCTTCCCTGTCTGTGTGCACTGGGTGTCTGAGACCACAGCATAACCAGAGACACGAATGCTTCCCCGTAGCACAGGCAAGACACCGCACTCAGCTGAATGAACATTGCTGAAGCTGGTTAGCGCAGCTTTGTCTTCTTCATTTCCTGATTTCTGCTGGCTCCTCACTGGATGACCCTGTCCCGGGCCTGAGCTCTCTGCACTGCAGGACCTGGCCAGCCGCAGGCTCAGCCGGGCGGCTGCCGCATCGCCCAGGGCTGGACCAGCCAGTCGTCCTCAGGAGCGCTGCGCCTTGGCCCTGACTCAGAACCTGTCACAGGCTGCCCCGGCGACCGGCTTGCAGGGAGTGCTCCCAGAAAAAATCGTATGTACTTATGAAGGACTTCAAGACGTTTGTGGGATCAAAACGTCTGTAGGGGCGAGTACTTGGCCCAGCGGGCGAGAAGCTGCTCAGGGTGCTTGTGCCCTGTGTTGGAGTCCCTGGGTTTGAGCTCCAGCTCCGCTTCTGATTCCAGCGTCCTGCCCACGAGCACCACGGGAGACAGCAGGTGCCCAGCCACCGGCATGGGAGACGTGGATGAGCCCCTGGCTCTTGGCTTTGGCCTTGTCCACTCCTGGGTTTTTCACATATTTGGAGAGTGAGCCCACAGATGGGAGCTCTCTGTCTTTCAAATAAAACACACATTTTTAAAAGAGTCTGTTGAAAATGGAATTAAAAGATAACTTTCTTTGGTGTAAATGCGTTTTGAAATCCACGCATACTAGTGTGTTCAAAAAGCTCATGGAAAGTATTATGAAACAACCATGCATGGATTCAAAAATTCTTGCCCCAAAACAAGACCTTTCGGTTTCCCAGGCATGGGCTTCCTGATATATGAACATAGCTATATGTAAACACACATATATACACACATACCTATACACATATCTATCTCCTGTCGGCTCTGTGGCCCTGGAGAGCCGCCACGCACAGTGGCTGATTTTCCCCTCTGTATCCACCGCGCATTGCCTGAGTGCCACACGCGCCCAGGCACCTGGGGCCCCGTCTGCCCCGTTGCTTGGTTCTCACGGAGGCACATCACTGTCCTCTTTCCACATGGCCACCTGCTGGCCTCGGGGCCAGGGAGCTCAGGCAACCCAGTGGAGGCTGGTTCTGGTGCTGGTGGCGTTGACCTGTGGGGCATGGTAGCTGTCAGGAGGGAGACCTGCCGGGGACCATGCCGTGGGTCTCTCCCAGGCCCGGCTGAGCGGTGCCAAGCTGCTATGATACTCTCCCTTCCTCACTCTCTCTCCCGGCTTTGCCTCCAGCCGTCTGGGTAAGCCTCCCCCAGCCCCCTTCCTGGCCTCTCGGACCCCTCCGCTTCCCCTGCCCTGCTCTGCGGCGGAGAAAGCTCCTCCCCCTCCAAGCCGCGTCCTCCCTGCCTGCCTGCCCGACCTCCCTCCAGCCCTGACACCCCTACGCTCTGCCCCCACTGACAGGGAGTCTGGACGTGGGGTCCCTCGTCCCAGGAAGGACCTCTGGTTCTCTCCGCGGCTGAGCCGCTCCCTGCTCCGCGTCTCCTCTGTGCTTCGGTTCCACAGAGGCCGTAGGTTTCCACGCGGGTGTCTCCACTCCTGACAACGCCCTTTGGGAAGGCACAGCACCCACTTTCCCATCCTCGTGGAGTGGTGGGAAGTCTGGTCTGAGATGCTCTGAATAAATGCTGATACTAACAAAAGTGGCTTTCTCAGGGGTTCAGTTCAGAGCACCAGCTTGGACCCAAGGATCCGAGAGGAGGTGACGCGCTATGGTCGGATAAGGCCTGTGGCGCTGCCGATGCAGACGGACAAGGGCTTCTGGTTTTCTAACTTTATTTACCAGAGAGGCAGTGAGAGGGGAGTGAGGGAGCAAGGGGTGGGGGGGAGAGAGAACGAGAGAGAGGGGGAATTGCCATCCACTGGGCTGGGCCAACGCTAGGAGCTGGGAACTTACCCCAGGCCTCCCGAGTGTGGCAGGGACGCACTTACTTGGGCCATCACCTGCACTCAGAACCCGGATCTGGGCACGGAGCTCAGGCACCTGATGGGCCCAAGTCTGGGCTAAATGCCGCCCAGACGAGGGCCTGTGAAGTGAATCATGCTGCACGCAGGGCCCAGGGGCTGCCCAGAACTCAGCCCCGTGAGAAGTCATTTCACGGCTGGAGTGAATTTAGGGCAGACTTGTTAGTATTTAAGTGATTATGTGTAAGGGATGGGTCAAAATCGTTCTAAATAATTCCAAATGAGCTCTCATATGGTTTGAAACATAACAAAGAGGAAACAGTTGTAAGGATGGACTGCACCCTTTCTGTTGCTTTTTCTTTTTCCTTCCATCCTTCCCTCCCTCCTTCCCTCCCTCCCTCCCTCCCTCCTTCCTTCCTTCCTTCCTTCCTTCCTTCCTTCCTTCCTTCCTTCCTTCCTTCTTTCTTTTAGCCAATGTGAGGTTCACACAACAGGCCGAGGAGGTGAGGTCACTCTGGCACTGGGAGTATGGGAGGCACTACTACGGTTTGTGGAAAGTGCCCGAGGCACCAACATTCTCCTCTCTGGCAGCATTCTTTCTTTATTTTATTAAGATTTACTTATTTATTTGAAAGGCTGAGTTACAGAGAAAGAGAGGGAGAGACAGAGAGAGATCTTCCATCCACTCCCCAAATGGCCCCAATGGCCAAGGCTGGGTCAGACCAAAACTAAGAGCCAGGAGCTTCTTCCAGGTCTCCCACGTGGGTGCAGGGGCCTGAGCTCTGGGGCCATCTTCCGTTGTATTCCCAAGCACACTATCAGGGAGCTGGATGGGAAGTGGAGCAGCTGGGACTTGAACTGGCGCCTGTGTGGGATGCTGGTGCTGCAGGCAGCAGCTGTCCCCATTACCACACAATGCCAGTCCCTGAAGCACTCTTGACAGAGGTGCTCCTTATGGGCAGAGAGCAATGGTGGGTTTAAAAACAAGGTGTCCGAAGATTTTCGCTACTGTTTCATCCCGAGAGTGATTGATACAGCCCAGCCTGTCCGATGAGTGCTTGGCCAACACTTCCTTCCAGTCCACAGCTTGTCTCCTCCTCCTCCTCCTCACTGGGCTGTTCATACGGCAAACTTTTTTTTTTTAATTTGATGAGGTCCACTTTTTTTTTTTAAATTTTTTGACAGGCAGAGTGGACAGTGAGAGAGAGAGAGACAGAGAGAAAGGTCTTCCTTTGCCGTTGGTTCACCCTCCAATGGCCGCTGCGACTGGCGCGCTGCCGCAGGTGCGCTGCACTGATCCGAAGGCAGGAGCCAGGTGCTTCTCCTGGTCTCCCATGGGGTGCAGGGCCCAAGCACTTGGGCCATCCTCCACTGCACTCCCGGGCCACAGCAGAGAGCTGGCCTGGAAGAGGGGCAACCAGGACAGAATCCGGCGCCCCGACCGGGACTAGAACCCCGTGTGCTGGCGCCGCAGGCGGAGGATTAGCCTACTGAGCCGCGGCGCCAGCCAGAGGTCCACTTCTTTTTATGGGACCTGCTTTTGGTGTTGAGCCTAAGAACTGTTCACCTAATCCCAAGGTTTCGTATTTTTTTGTTCAAGTTCATGTTCATTTTGAGTAAATACTTGTGACGTTTAAGGAGAGACTCGTTCTCTTCGCTCATGGATAAAAAACTACTTTTCAGAAGTTCACCTTTGATTGTGCTGAGTGTAAAAGGCTTCACCAACAAGAAAATGTTAATGTGCAAGAGTAAAACTCCCTCATGTGTATTTAAGGGAAAATAAGCTTAGAATAATATTGAAATTACTCCGATCCTCCTCATGCATGGGCGCTTCAAAACTATCCTGCAAAGTGCGAGCAGGACTATAAAAGCTCGCTGTACGGAGCGAGGGTGAGCTTCCTGCTTCTGGGACAAGGTAGGACTTTTGGGGGCGCAGGCAGACAGGACAGTCTCACGGGCTGCTTTCCTGGACATGGGCAGGGCCTGGGAAGACCGGGCCTGCTGCTCACAGGGGAAGGAGAGAGAGGCTGAGCCTCAGGCAGCTGAGTTGTTAGCTGGCCCCGGAGGAGGCCCAGGGGCTGGGAGAACCGAGTTGCCGGTTGTGGTGGAATGAGAAGGCCATGCCAAGATGGCCACTGGCAAGCCAGCATCAGTTACTCAGGAACGGCTTCAAAGCCCACCTGGCAACAGAGCCTGCCTGGCAACAGAGCCTGCCTGGTAACAGGCTGTGATTGGTTAGGGCATAGACTGCCCCCTGACCGGATTGGCTGCCTTGGCTATATAAGCTGCTGTACCAACTGAAATAAACGAGTCTGCGGGCTGCTCGCCTCTGGCCTGCTTTCACCCAACTCCCGGGGTCTGTGTGGTGACTCCGTGCCTCTTGCCCCCACCACATTCCTCCTCTCACAACAAATCCACCTCAACACCAGGTGGCAGGCAGGAGACTGGGCTTGGTTCCATCGCAGGACTGTCCCTGGGGTGGCTTCCCCAGGAGGCACGTGACTCAGGGAGACACTGCTCACACTGGATTAACTCCTGGGTGGGGGGACTTGGCTGTGAGCTGCGGCACTGACACCCTGGGTCGCTGAGGGTGAATGCCTCGGTCCTGCAGGAGACATGGGGTGGGGGCTCAGGTGGACAGCTACACAGGGGTTTGGGGCTGTGGCCTGGGAGCTCTCTCCTTTGGTTCACATAGCGAGTGACAAGGCACACGGTTAGAGAAAGGGGTGGGGGAAGACGAGAGATCTGTGGCTTGTCCCAGGGTAGGGGACGAGTTGTCCCCAGCCGTGCAGCTGCCACCATGCCAGGGGCCGTTGTCCACAAGGAGCTTGAGTCTGCGTCGTGTCCCTGTGGGATGCAGGTGGCCGTTAGGCATTGCCACTGCACATTCTCCTTCTTTGCTTACAACGTCTGAGTCCTCAGCCTGGTCCTGTCCTGAGTGGTCGCAGAAGCCCGCTGTGACAGGGCGCTGGGGTTCAGGCTGCCATTCCCTGAGAAAGTCACGGGATCCACATTCTGCGTCCTGCTGAGTGGGCAGCGCGGCCTTGCTCCCTGTGCCACAGCTGGGTCGGCCTCCAGCAGCCACTCTGGGTCCTATCCTTAGGGACCACTCCCGAGGGCCGACTGGGATGAGGCGCAGAGGGCCACAACCTGGGGGGACCCACCCTCGAGGGGTGACACACGCCGGGGTCAGAGCAGGACGGGGATCTTCAGAGGGTGGTCAGCTGTGCAGGACGTCTGACCGTCGTGCCTGGGACGATGCCACTGCTAAACCCGGGCCCTGGTGCCCAGGGAAGGAGTTCACACAGGGAGCTCACTGCAGCCCGGGACGCACCTCTCACATGCGTACAGATGAAGGCCCTGCAGGTACCAGCCCAGGGTAGGAGCCCCTGACTCACCACGGACGCCACCAGGGGAGGCCCGGCCCATGTGACACCAGGTGGGCTCTGGTGTCCTCGGGTAGGAAGCAGCAAACACTGCTCACATGGACCCGAGATGGCAATGCTTTAGTTACCTTCACTTTCCTGTGTTACTTGTCTGTCAAGTATTTCTCTCCCTCTCTCTACACTTGTGGGAAAACACGTGGGACAGTTTATCTTGAAGAATGAAAACTCAAACTTTTCACAGGTAGGGATCTTCCAAAATTCATGAAAAAGCAACATTAAAAGATAAGCTTGTTTTGGTGTAAGGTTTTTGCTATCCGCGCATAGTTTTTCACAATACTCATTTTCCGTGAACTCTCGGAAGCCCCTCTGTGTGTGCACAGACACAGGGTCTCCGAGCCGCTGGGCTGCTCCTTATCCTCGTAGATATTAAGTCCTAGAAATGATGGCAACTTGCTCATCGATTATATAAACACAAAACTGTGGTTAGACAGGAGGAACAGCTGCCTGTGACG
This sequence comes from Oryctolagus cuniculus, assembly GCF_051225735.1. Classification (NCBI taxonomy): domain Eukaryota; kingdom Metazoa; phylum Chordata; class Mammalia; order Lagomorpha; family Leporidae; genus Oryctolagus; species Oryctolagus cuniculus. The sequence goes on along the minus strand of NC_142869.1, from coordinate 3,720,048 downwards.
TCAGTGTCAGGAGATCTGAGGGTATCCCATCAAATCAAGCCAGAAAAGTCGCTAATAATCAAATACAATTTCTAAAATCCCATATGCAAACTCTTTACCTTTATTTTGTCCTTTGCTGCCTTCTTTTCCATCTCCTTTTTTGGTTTCTTGGGTTTCTTTTCCTTTTCTTTTTCCTTTTCTTTTTTCTTCTTTTTGTTTTTTTCTTCTTCTTCTTGGCTTGCAATGATATCATCAATAACCTGGGGAAAAAAAAAAAACAAAACAGTGGTAGCATTTGAGCCGACCCCTTTCAAGAGGAGGGCTGATCTTCCCATCTGGGAGGACGATTTTACCGGTCAGCAGCCCTCTGCTGCCCTGCTCTGCACCCCGGAGGCCGACCCTACAGGGGCACCACACGGTCTGCCGGATGTCAGAGGGCCGACATTTCTGAGGGCTCTGGAGCTTCCCTGGCTCTCAGGGGTCCCACGGAGGTCAGCAGAGGCCACAGCCTCCTGAGCATGCCAGCCCTGCCCACAACCCTCCGAAGTCCAGCTCAGGACACCTTCTGTGTCCTGCCTGCGCCCAGCCGGCAACAGGTGCTCCCGAGATAACTCCCTTTGTATGAATGACCACACGCCTGGTCTCACAGTCGGCCTCACTCACTCATAATGTGTATTTCCTACAGCCCCACAGACCACTCATTCTAAAATTTACAGCCTATGTTAAAGCGCCTTGTTCACACAGGATTAATGCTACTGGAGAATCGGCAGATTTGTAACAACAACAAAACCCGCATACACCACATTCCAGTACAGCAGGGGTTTACTGAGGACATGCTCACTGCCACAGAGCTGTGAATTCTGGGAGACACCACGGGGGAGCTGCTGGACCCCCTCCTGGTGGGCCCTGGGCTCTGCTCTTCCCTGGTCACGTGACGGAAAAAGCTCCCATTTCTTCCGCTGCAGAACGAGGCTGGGGCTTCCACCCAGAGCTCTGATGCTACGCCAGGCCCTGCTCCGAGAGCCTCAGAAACACCACCTCACTTGCTGTCAAACACACAGTCTCTCTCTTCACACACACGCGCGCGCACACACACACACGCGTGCTCTATTACAGATGACGGAACTGGAACACGAAGTTCAGGAACTTGGCCGAGTACACACCGCCACGCAGCGGAGCTGGGTTCTGCTAACTGGGATGAATTTCTCAATGGTGAAAGAAAGAGGCAAGGTGCAGAAGAACGCGCGTGGATGTAGTCGACGGCACGAAACGCACACGGGGAAACTAAACGCGCACGCTCCGCGTGTCAGGGTCGCGCACGCCCCGCGAGTCAGGGTCGCACACGCTCCGCGTGTCAGGGTCGCACACGCTCCGCGGTGTCAGGGTCACGCACGCTCCGCGTGTCAGGGTCGCGCACAGGGAGTCCGCACAGGAAACGCATCCCGCGGCGTGATGTCCTCCCGGCTCACCCGTGTGGTCACCAATGACGGTGTCCCTCCTAAACGGCAGGACGGACTCCCACTGTGCACAGGAGCTGTCTTCATCCACTCGCTCTGGCACGCGCCCAGGTCGTCTGCGTGTCTGCCTGTCTCACATCACTCCTGCGGTGCGAGTCACGCGCCAGGGGCCACATTTCCAGTGCTCATTTCCGTTCCTCTGGAAAGCCCCCTGTAGTGTCGCTGGTCACGCAGCGGCTCCGTTTTCAGTGTGCAGAGGAGCCCATGCCCTCGCCCATCGTGGCTGCATCCCTGCCAAGTGAGCTCCCGCCGCTCCGCGTCCTGGCCCACGCCTGCGTAACTTTTTGATACACGTCCATTTCTTCTACAGTATGAAATACACATAAATAAAAAACGCAAACAGCCAAACAGGCGTGAGGCGGCACCTCGCTGTGCCTGGACCTTGCACGGTCCTGTGATGCCAGGGCTCTGTTCAGCCGGCTGTTGGCCATTTGGAAGTCTTCCTTGGAGAAAAGTCAACCAGGTCCTTCGCCAATCCCTCCCTCCGTCGGTTACGTGTCTTGAGCTCCGCGCATATTCTGACACAGGACGCTTACCAGGCTGTGGCTTGCAGACGGGGTCTCTCCAGCCTGCGGATTCCTTTGCTATGTAGCAGTTTTAGCTGGAGTCGATCCTTCTGCCTCCTTACCCCTGTGTTGCCCGGGCTTTCAGGCCCATAGTTAGAAAGTCTTTGCCCGGACCACGTCGTGAGCGCATCTCTGTTTTCTTCTAGAGTTCACCTGTCAGGTCTTACGTTCACGTATTCAATGCACTCTGGGTTGACTGCTGTGTGTGGTGTGAGACAAGGGCCTGACCGACGCTCTGCCTGAGGGCATGCAGTGTCCCCAGCACCACCTGTCAGAGACTGACCTGTCACTGCGTATCTCCAGCATCGCTGCTGACCGCCAGTGGACTGCAGCGCGTGGGGTATTTCTGGACTCTCCACTTGGTTCTGCTGGTCTGCTTTTACGACAGCATCATACTGTTTGATTGTGGTAGCTTCGTGATGTACTGCAAAGTCAGCCGGTGCGATGTCTAGCACTTTCCTCTTTTTGCCAAGACTGCTTTGGCTGTTTGAAGTCTTTTGTGGTTTCCCATAAATTTCAGGTTTCTTTCTATCTCTGTGAACAATGTCCTTAGAATTTTGACAGGGATCGCATTGAATCTGCAAATCACCTGGGTACTATGAACATTTTAACAATATTATTTCTTCCAACCTAAGATCATGAACTATCTTTCCACTTCCTGTGACTTTTTCAAATTAATTTATCAATGTTTTATAGTTTATATTGTAGAGATCATCCTTGCTTAGGGTTGTTTCTAAGTTCTCTTTTTAAAAGCTACTTATTTATTTATTTGGTGGGGGGGGGAAGGAAAGAGAGAGAGAGAGAGAATCCTCCACCTGCTGGTTCACTCCGCCAGGTGCTCACAACAGCCAGGGCTGGGCCAGGCTGAAGCCCAGAGCCAGGAACTTCCCCTGGCCTCCCACGTGGCGGCAGGACCCTACGTACTTGGGCCCTGTCTGCTGTCTCTCAGGCTGACCAGCAGGAGCTGGAATGGAAATGGGGGTGGGACTCGGTCCCAGGCGCTCCGAGATGGGATGTGGGTGTCCCGAGTGGCAGCTTAGCTCACTCCGCTACAACTCCTGCCCCAAATTTTATGGTTCATATTGTAAATGAGATTGTTTTTCATTTCTTTTTTTGGATGTAGAATTAATTTCTTTTTCGGTATACAGAATCTCTACCTATTTCTGTATGCTGCTTTTCCCAGCTGCTTCTTTTACTGAGTTCCAGTCTCCTACTTCTGTGCTCTGCAAAGATCCTGATGGGGATTTTGATCCTTTTAATACTGCCAGGCGTGTTCTGTGGCCCAACACGCGGCTCATCCTGGAGAAGTTCTGTGTGTACTTGCCAAGTGGGTATTTTGTTGCATCAAACACCCTGCCGACGGCTGCTGGGTCCCTTGGGTCTGAAGCAGAGTTCGAATCCAACGTTTCCTCACTGATCTTGTTTGGGTGACCTGGACGTTGGTGAACCGGTGCTGTTATAATCTCGCTCTCCCTTCAGAGGCAGCCACACACGCTCCGTATATTTAGGTGTCCTGATGCTGGGGCCTGCTTGCTTGCCACTGCTACGTCCTCCTGACGCGCTGGCCCTCCCATCATTCCATAGGGATGGATGCCAAGTCGCAGGTGACAATGCATCACGCCGAGCTGCCCTTCCTGTAGTTTCTGACTTGGAGCCTATTTTGTCTGAAGCAACTGCAGCCGCTTCTGCTCCTTTTGGTTCCCATTTACATGAGCCATCTGCCCCATCCGTTCACTCTCAGTCCACGCGTGTCCTTGCAGGTAAAGGAAACTTCTTGCAGGCAGCACATACACTGTTTTTTTAAAAGATTTATTTTTTATTTATTTGAAAGACAGAGTTACAGAGAGAGGTAGAGACAGACAGAGAGAGGTCCACAATGGCTGGAGCTGCACTGATCCAAAGCCAGGAGCTTCTTCCGGGTCTCTCTTTCCCCAGGGTGCAGGGGCCCAAGGACTTGGGCATCTTCTACTGCTTTCCCAGGCCGCAGCAGAGAACTGGATGGGAAGAGGAGCAGCCGGGACCAGAACTTACACCCACATGGGATGCTGGCACCACAGGCAGAGGATTAACCTACTGCACCACAGTGCCGGCCCCACATTTGCTTATTTTTTCTTTTGCTTGATCAGGCCAGTGCTCAAAACTCTCTATTGCATTTTTTCCTTCTACTCTTGTATTCTTCAGTTCCAAGGTTTCTGCTAGGTTCATGTTTGTTTCTAGGTTCACCTTTTCAGTTTGTTCTTGTGTTGTTTTCCTGAATTAATTTACTTGTGTTCTGTGATGTTCTTCTGGCCACTGGTGATGGCCTCCTTGCTGGCAGAGCGCAAGGCACCACACAGCATCACATGGCAAGAGATGGTGAGCAAGGCCACGATTGTGGCAAAGCAGGTAAAGCTGCCGACTGCAATTCGGGCATCCCACGTGGGCGCTGGTTCTACTCCTGGCTGCTCCACTTCTGATTCAGCTCCCTGCTAATGGCCTGGGAAAAGCAGCAGAAGATGGCCCCAGTGTTTGGGCCCTGCACCCACATGGGAGACCTGGAGGAAGCTTCTGGCTCCCAGCTTTGGCCTGACCTAGACCTGGCCGTTGCAGCTACCTGCAGAGTGAACCAGCAGATGGAAGCTCGCTCTCTCCCCCTCTCTCTGTAACTCCTAAAAATAAATAAATATATCTTTAAAGAAATAAAAATAAAAGGATAGCATTCCTGTCTGTCTGGTCTCTCCCCCTTTTTGCAAAACCACCAGGATTCCTCCATAATGCCTCATCTAAACCTGACTTCCTCCCCAAACATTTGCAGTTTTAATATCTCACAATGATTAAATGTCAATACACAAAGCCCTGGGGTGACATGCAAATCTCCCCAAACCACAGATGGTGCCGGATTTTCTGATTCTTCATGATCCTTGCAGACTTGGTGAAGGAGCCTACAAACTTGATGAAGTCATCTCTTCTGCACCTTAGGGTGGCTTCTAAGGAAAGCTATTCACCTGAAGGGGTAGGGGGATAGCGACCTGCTGGGGGGCACTGTGAGAATTCGAGTCTCGGACTCAGGGAGCTGGTGTCTGTGATGTTGGCACCTATGTGATTCTTGGGGTCAAAAGCTGGGGGGGTGGTCTTCGTGGCTATGAGGGCTGCTGGAGTCCCCAGCTGTGTCTCTGGGTCCAGCAGCCAGGGGGTGGAGTCAGCAGGGGTGAGGGGCAGGCCAGGGTGTGCACACTCTCTTCGGGGCAGGACTGCAGGCACACGAGTGCTATCAGAGGCCGGGTATGGGCTTGAGCATGGTGGTAGAGGTAGCGGGCTGGGACCGACCCAGTGCACCACGTGGAGGGGCGACAGAAGCGTGTACATTCCTGACTGCAGGGCCAAGCTGCAGGCCAGTTAGAAGGGTCAGGCTATTTGTGCATGTGGGTGGTTGTGGGCCAAACCAGCAGTGCATGTGCGGTGCTCCTGCAGGGGCAGCTCTGGGTGCAAGCATGGCAGAGGGCAGGGCCAGGCTGGCAGGGTCCAACAGCCTGGCTGCAGGGCTCAGCCCTGGGTGCTCGCAGGGCTGGGGCAGGGTTCTGCGCTGGGCAGGCAGGTGCAGTCGCTGGTCTGGGTCCTCGGGCCAGAGTGGCCCACGGAGGCAGCAGCTGGGGTGGCTCTGGCAGCATGGGTGGTGGTTTAGACACCTGAAGGGTGGGTCCCTGGGATGGGGAGACCCCAAGAGGGGCTCAGCCACATGACACGGGTGGCTCCAGAGAGGGGTGACGGAGGCAGAAGGTGCAGGAAGACTGTGACTGTGGAAGAAACGCAGGGCCCTCGTGGTTAGCGCGGCCGGCGTTTCTGAATCCAGGCTGGCGCTCAGTGCTGCGGTGAACTAATGTGGGCAAACGCACTTCTGCAGGTGGCGTGCGTGCATCAGCAGACATACGCTGGAGTGCTGGCCCAAGCGTGCACGCGTGTGACACGGTCCAGTTCCCTTGCATGCTGGTGCCAACGTACAGTCCCTCCAGCAATGCAGGAGGGAGTTGTCTCCGCACGTGTGCCATGGCTGAAACTGGTATGCTCTGCAGTTGTTGTTGTTCAAGAAGCCAACAGTGAATTTGTTTTGCCATTGTCTTCAACCACAGCAAAACCTTCCAAAGCTAGAAATGCGCTGTGCCACCCGTTCGGTCAGACACCACTTTTTTTTTTTTTTTAGCCTGCTGCCTGTTTTTTACAACTATACCCTTCCTGAGGCATATATCCACATCACAATTCACCCACTCCTTTTTGTAGCCACGTTGCAACCATCCCAATAGATCAGTGTCATCGTCCCAACCAGGGCCCCTCCCGCTCGTCAACTTTAACCCTTTCCTTTCTCCTCAGGCAACCGATAATCCACTGCCTGCAGAGATTTGCTTCTTGTGGACATTCAACAGAAGCGGAACGATGCACGGCCTACTGAGTCTGGCTTCTTCTACTTGGCACAGTCTTCTTTAGGTTTGTCTATGCTGTAGCATGTGTCGGTTGTTCAGCTTTTACTCCCAAAGAGTATTCCATTGCACAAATACACTGTATTTCAATGATCCATTCACCAGCATATGGATCTTGGACTGTTTTATATTTTTGGCTGAGTAATGCTACTATGACTATTCATGTACAATGTATTTTTAAATATTTTATTTATTTGAAAGGCAGAATTACAGTGAGAGGGAGAGAGAATCTTCCATCTGCTGGTTCACTTCCCAGATGCGAGAACTCCTAGAACTCCACCCAGGTCTCCCACGTGGGTCAGCGACCCAAGCACTTGGGCATCTTCTGTTTTTTTCCCAGGTGCTTAGCAAGAGCGGGACTGAAGTGGAGCAGCCAGGACTTGAACCAGCACCCACATGGGACACCAGCATCGTAGGCAGCAGTTCAACCTGCTGTGCCACAATGCTGGCTGGCCCCACATGCAATATTTTTGTATGGACATATATTTTCATTTCTCCTGGACAGAGTTCTAAGAGTGGAACTGAGTGGTGAATTTATGATTAACTTTTTTTGACAGGCAGAGTTAGAAAGAGAGAGAGGGAGAGAGAGAGAGACAGAGAGAAAGGGCTTCCTTCCATTGGTTCACCCCCTAAATGGCTGCTACAGCCAGTGCTGCACTGATCTGAAGGCAGGAGCCAGGTGCTTCTCCTGGTCTCCCATGGGGTGCGGGCCCAAGCACCTGGGCCATCCTCCACTGCACTCCCGGGCCACAGAAGAGAGCTGGCCTGGAAGAGGAGCAACCGGGACAGAATCCGGCGCCCCGACCGGGACTAGAACCCAGTGTGCTGGCGCCGCAGGCGGAGGATGAGCCTAGTGAGCCGTGGTGCCGGCCATGATTAACTTTTAAGAAACTGACAAACTGTCTTTCAAAGAGGCTCCACCATTCTACACTGCCCATGTGAGGCTCATTTTTCTCTAAGACCTCAACATTTGTAACTATTTGTCTTTTTGACCACGGACATCCCCGTGGGTGGGAAATGCAGGAACTCTTCCACTGTGGTGTTCATTTTCACTCCTTTAGTGGTAAGTGGTGTGGATCCTCTTCTCACGGTCTTCTTAGCTCATCATCTTCCTTTGTGGGTGTCTTTCAGGGCTTCTGCCCATTTTTTGATTGGATTGCCTTCCTTCTTCCCCAAAATATTTATTTATTTCAATTTTATTTGAGAGAGAGAGAGAGAGAGAGAGAGAGACGGAGACATAACTCCCATCTGCTGGCTCACTCTCCAAGCAACAGCCAAGGCCTGGCCAGGAGGAAGCTGGGAGCCTGGACTTCCACCTGCTGTGCCATGTGTGCAGGAGCTGGGGCTCCAGTGCTCCGGACATCACGTGCGCCTCCCAGGGTGTGCATTGGCAGGAAGCTGGATTGCAAGTGGAGCAGCCAGACCTGGAATCAGCCCTCCCGTACGGGACACAGGCATCCCCTGCACCACGCACTCACCCGTCTGTCTTCTGGAGATGTACTCTGTACAGTAGGTAAGAACTCTGTAGCAGGCACACATTTTGCAAATATCTTATTCCAGTCTGTTGCCTGCCTTCCTGATTTCTTAACGATGCCTTTTGCAGTGGAAAGTTTTGAATTTTGGTGAGGTTCAATTCAGCAATTTAGTCTGTCCAGGTAGTTTGCAGTCCTTTTTTTAAAAAAAGATGATTTATTTATTTATTTATTTGAGAGGTACAGTTACAGACAGTGAGAAAGAGACAGAGAGAAAGGTCTTCCAGGGGCCCAAGGACTTGGGCCATCTTCCACTGCTTTCCCAGGCCACAGCAGAGAGCTGCATGGGACACGGGAAGAACAGCTGGGACTAGAACCGGCGCCCATAGGGGATGCTGGCTCTGCAGGCGGAGGATTAACCCACTGCGCCACAGCCCTGGCCCCTGCGTTCCTTGTATGTGCGGGGCTGGTCCTTTCCCGTGTTGAACATCTTTTACGATGTTCCACATCCACCATGACTTTTACGAGATCTGTTCACATCCCTCTGCTATGTTTTATATTGGATTATTGACCTTCTTACAGAAAAATGCCTTCTCGTCTGGTACCGAGTGTAACCTCCCTTCCCGGGTGCCGTCCGGTACCGAGTGTAACCACCCTTCCCGGGTGCCGTCCGGTACCGAGTGTAACCACCCTTCCCGGGTGCCGTCCGGTACCGAGTGTAACCTCCCTTCCCGGGTGCCGTCCGGTACCGAGTGTAACCACCCTTCCCGGGTGCCGTCCGGTACCGAGTGTAACCTCCCTTCCCGGGTGCCGTCCGGTACCGAGTGTAACCTCCCTTCCCGGGTGCCGTCCGGTACCGAGTGTAACCTCCCTTCCCGGGTGCCGTCCGGTACCGAGTGTAACCACCCTTCCCGGGTGCCGTCCGGTACCGAGTGTAACCTCCCTTCCCGGGTGCCGTCCGGTACCGAGTGTAACCTCCCTTCCCGGGTGTCGTCTGGTACCGAGTGTAACCTCCCTTCCCGGGTGTAGGATGTAGGAAGGACTCTGTGTAGCTGAATTGGTCAATTTTCCCTTCTCTGACTCCTGGGTTTGCATCGTATTTAGGAGGCTGCTCCCCCCGGAGGTGATGGCGTATTTCCTTCACGTTTTTGTTTTACGTCTCTGGTCTGCTTGGAGTCGTCTGGGCTACCGCGTGAGGAGACGGACACGCACTGTCTCCTTTGCCAGGGGCTTGGGGGTTGCTCTCACACATTTACTTTCCTTTTTCTCACATGTCAGGAAGCCACCTTAATTACAGGGTGCACGTCTATATGTGTCTGGGTGTTCTTCCCAGCCTGCTCTTCGTGTCCACTGCGGTCTTTCCAGTCCTCTGTCTGACCGCCAGGGCTCTTAATAACACGTCTGAACACCTGGCAGGATTCCGTCCTCCTCCTCACATTCCATTTTCAGAATTTTAATGGCCACTCTCAGTTACTTGTTTTCCACCCAAAGTTTAGGGTGGTCACTCCCACACCCCAAGTGCCCCAGCGTAATCCTACTGGTATTTGTATCTGGATTCTATTTTAGTTGTAGATGATGTCTGAACGAGTTATTTATGATGCTGAGTATTCCCACCTAAGAACACGGCTACTTTTCCATTTCTCTGTATCTGATGCATCTCACAGTCTGTCCACGGCATGGCCATTTATTACGCGCGGTTCTGTCACTGCTGTTGTACACAGACTGCTGTCTAACTGCTGTTCCCATATACAAAGCTACAGCTTTCCGCAGGCTAACTTCCTAGCTCCCCATCTTACTTCTGTTACTTGAAGTGTATTCCCATTGAAGTCGCTTTGCTTTTCTCTGTGTAGGAACCATTTGCCCGCAGTGATCCCTTACCCTTCCACCCCACTCCCCACTCCCCGTGCGTCCCCCTAAGCCCTCAGCAGTTCCTGGCAGACACTGCCAAGCAGCAGCGCTGCAAGTGGCCCTTGTGTTTTCGCTGCCATTTGTTGAAATGTTTTCAGCAAATTTAATTAAATATGACACTGGGTTATGAATGAAGATAGAAATATTTTGTTATGTTAAAAAAGTACTCACATATTCCAATTTTGTTGAGTGTTACCATTTTTTAAATTATTTATTCATTTGAAAGTCAGAGTTACACAGAGAAGAGAGGCAGAGAGAGAGAGAGAGAGAGAGAGAGAGACAGAGAGAGGTCTTCCATCTGCTGGTTCACTCCCCAATTGGCTGCAACAGCTGGAGCTGAGCTGGTCCAAAGCCAGGAGCCAGGAGCTTCTTCTGGGTCTCCCACGTGGGTGCAGGGGCCCCAGGGCTCGGGCCATCTTCTATTGCTTTCCCAGGCCACAGCAGAGAGCTGGATCGGAAGTGGAGCAGCCGGAACTCAAACCAGCGCCCATATGGGATGCCGGCACTGCAGGCAGCAGCTTTACCCACTACACCACAGCGCTAGCCCCAAGTGTTACCATTTGTAAAGAATTATTTATTGGGTCAATGCTGTGGTGTGGCAGGTAAAGCTGCCACCTGCGGCACTGGCATCCCATCTAGGCACTGGTTCAAATCCTGGCTGCTCCTCTTCCAATTCAGCTCTCTGCTATGGCCTGGGAAGGCAGTGGAAGATGGCCCAAGTGCTTGGGCTCCTGCACTCACGTGGGAGACCCAGAAGAAGCTCCTGGCTCCTGGCTTCAGATCAGCACAGCTCCAGCCATGGTGGCCATCTTGGGAGTGAACCAGCGGACGGATGACCTTTCTTTCTGTCTCTCCCTGTCTGTAACTCTACCTCTCAAATAAATAAATAAATCTTTAAACAACAAGATCTATTTATTTATTTGAAAGTCAGAGTTACAGAGAGAGACAGAGATCTTCAGTCCACTGGTTCACTCCCTAGATGGCTGCAACAGGAGCCGGGGGCCAGGAGCTTCATCCAGGTCTCCCACGTGGCAGGGGACTGAACACCCGGGCCATCCTCTGCTGCTTTCCCAGGTGCATGAGCAGGGAGCTGGATGGGAAGTGGAGCAGCCGGGACTTGAACCGGCAACCATGTGGGTGCAGGCGTTACAGACGGCTTTACCAGTGATGCCTCAGCACTGGCCCTCTGAGTGTTACCTTTCAGTATCAGGAACGGCCACTGAGGTAGTAAGTTGTCCTTTCATCACCCTTTGGGCTCTCTGTGGAAGACGTCTCTTTAGACATCCCGGACTTGAGTTGCTCTTGCACTCGGGAATAACCACCACTCAGTTCCGTGTTTTACTGATTTAACGTGCGGCTGGCTTTAGCGTGAGAATATGTTAGTTTGCATTATGCATTGATACCCCAAAGCAAAACAGAGCCGTGGTTTTATCTGCACTCACTCGGGCTTAGCATCAGTGCTACGCTTATGTCACAGAACATCCTCGCGTCATCTTTGTGTTTTACAAATATAGATTTCACCATGTAGGTACGTTGTCACGGTGATCACGCCTGGTTCAGCCTGTCTTCATGCGGCTTCCACAATGGGTACAACCACAACCACAACCACAACCACAACCCGTGACCACTGCCACGGCTTTGGCAGGTGTCAGTGTGCCGGCTCTGTTTAAGTACGGAACTGTGCCATCTCATCTGATTACCCCCTCTGACCAGGGGGCAGGTGTTGCCGGTATCTCCATTTACAGAGGAGAAGCCCACGACAGAGGAGGAATCGCAGACTTCTGTGTGGTGCCGCGTGATATTTAATCAACATGCCACCTGACTTGTCAGTCGCCTGAGGGTGGATGTTTGGACTGGCAGGGACACCTACGTCCCCATCAGGTGCCCGAGTGTGGTAACCTGCTCTGGCTCCGGCTCCAGCTTCCTGTTACTGTGCACCCTGGGAGGCAGAGGAGAGGGTTTGGGCAGCTGGCTCTGTGCCAGCCACATGGGACACCCGGATCGAGTCCCTGGCTACTGGCTTCAGCCCACGGCCAGTACACGGGAGCTCTGTCTGTCTCAACAACACAACCACTCTCCTCTGTGTCCCCTGATTTAGTTGAAGGAGGTAACACCATTGCTCTGAGTTCTCTTTGGTTTTGGGTTTGACTGGCGGTGAACTCCACTTCTGAATGCCGCTCGCTGGCCACTCAGACCTTCCACTCACACCTGATCCTGTGCTGGCCACTGGCCGCTCAGGACTCTACCTGTGCCCGGCACGTCAGCTGGGGGACAAGAACTAAATGCCAGGCAGGGCTTGATGAGCTGCCCAACAGCAGGGTCCGTACGTAGTTTCCGTGGAGCTCCGGGGAGCAGGCTGGGGCGCTCTGGGGAAGAGGGAAGGCTGGGAGTGACGGGATGGGAGGGGCGTGGCACTTCCTGTTGAAGGGGAGCCCCATGTGCACGGCCTGCGGGGTCACACGGGTGAAGGGACACAGGAGGCTGACGGGGGGGGGGGGGCGTGCTGCTGTCCCCCACCAGCTCCCTGCTGGAGGCTGCTCTGGGTTTTCTTCTTTGTCCACACTACAAACAAGGCAGACACAAACAGCTTTCGAAATCCTCCATGGAAGACATCCGCAAATCACGCCGCGTGGGCCGGAGCAGGCCTGCCGTCGGGGTCCGGGATGACGACTGAGGGGCCCGCAGCCCGCCATCCGTTCACAGGGGGCTTCTGGTGGCTTTCAGAGCTGAGCCGTGTGGCAGACGACCTGAGTTCCACAACCTAAAATATTGACTCTTCAGCCCTTTAGGGCAAACACTCACTGATTTCTCTTCTATGGCGACTTGTCTTATTATTTTTTAGTATAAATTCTTCAAATAGTGCGTACGAGTAAAAGGGCATACACATTAAAATTCCTGGTATGTCCTTGATCCACGCTCACTTTTTAAAGATTTGTCTATTTGAAAGGCAGGGAGAGAGAGAGAAGGGGGGGGTGGAGAGGGAGGGAGCGAGAGAGAGGGGAGAGGGAGAGAGAGAGAGAGAGAGACAGAGAGAGAGCAAATGAATGAGAATGAATCTTCCATCCGCCGTTTCACTGCAATGCTGGGGCTGGGCCAGGCGGAAGGCAGGAGCTTGGAACTACAGCCATCAGGTCTCTCACGTGGGCCAGGTCCCCAGCACGTGGGCCGTCTTCTGCCGCTTTCCCTGGCTCATTAGCAGGGAGCTGGGTCAGACCTGGAGCAGGTGGGACTCGAACCGCCGCTCGTATGGGATGCTGGCCTTGCTGACTGAGCCCCGATGCCAGCCTGGATCCACGCTCCTCTGAAAACGTCGTGCTGGGGCTGTGCTGTGCTGCAGCAGGTAAAGCCGCGGCCTGGGACGCCGCATCCCCTGCGGGCTCCGGCTCACGCTGCTCTGCTCCACTGCCAGTCCAGCTGCACCCACGGGGGAGACCCGGATGGAGCTCCTGTCTGCTGGCTTCAGCCTGGCTCAGCCCTGGCTGTTGTGGTCATTTGGGGAGTGAAGCAGTGGAGGGATGATCTCCCTGTGTGTGTGTGTGCATGTGTGTGTGATCTCCCTCTCTCTGTAACTCTTTCAAATAAATAAATAAATCCTTGAAAAATATCTATGCATATAAATTTCATGCTAACACATGTATCCAGCAACAATGGATGGGAATGACTTTTCCCACACGCACCCCAACTCACTATCATGATTTCAAACTTTCACCAACCACACAGGTGAGGAGATGGAGGAAGATCATCCTGCATTTAAATTTCTCTGCCAGTGTGTTCCAAACATCTATTTTATTACATTTCGGTTCTTCTTTGCCTTCTTTTTCATGGTGCTGGTTCAGAATTTTCCTACTGTTTTCTATGACCTCTACAGATGAAAGATTCTCTGCGTCACAGTTGCAAATATTTTCCTTAGTTTATAATACGACTTTAACATCGCTTGTGCAATCTGCCGTTTGAATTTTGTGTTGTTCAATACATCAGCCTCCTCTTGATTTCCGAAGGCTGGGTGACGAAGTGAGTTAATTTACATAAAGCACTTTGCATACTATCTGGCACAGAATATTTGTCCCATAAATGCTCTTTTTGTTGTCCCTGCGGTCTGCTCTTCTTCCAGTACTGCTGTGTTTAATTTGCTTTGTATCTTTCAATCTCAACTCAAGTCACCAGGACAGGCCCCTGCATTCTTCCTGTTTTGGGACTTTCTGGACATCTCCTGAGCCCACTTCTCTATGAACCTCAGAGTGAGCTTTTCACTCAAACTGCTGATTCTGATTGGAATTGGATTCACAGCACAGAGTAGTGGAAAAGTAATGTGCTTTTGCACTCGGAGTTTTTAGTGATTTCAAGTAATTCCTCAATCTACTTGTTCAAATCTTTCATTTTCTTCAGTAAATTTTTATCAATATAATTCTGTACAATTCTGTAAAATTTATCAATATAGGGGCCGGCACTGTTGGGCAGCAGGTAAAGCTACCACCTGTGGTGCCGGCATCCCATATGGGCGCCAGTAAGAGACCCGGCTGCTCCACTTCCGATCCGGCTCCCTGCTGTGGCCTGGGACAGCAGTAGATGATGGCCCAAGTCCTTGGGCCCCTGCACCCACGTGGGAGACCTGGAGGAAGCTCCTGACTCCTGGCTTTGGATCGGTGCAGCTCCGGGCCATTGTGGCCATCTGGGGAGTGAACCAGCGGATGGAAGCCTCTCTCTCTCTCTCTCTCTCTCTCTCTGCCTCTCCTTCTCTCTCTGTGTGACTTTCAAGTAAAATAAATAAATCTTTAAAAATATTTATCAATATAATTTCTTATTAAACTCATTGAGTTTTCTGTAAATAGAATCATGTAATTGTAAAAAATAATATCCTCATTTATTAAATATTTACAGCTCCTTTTTATCTTATTACATTTGTTAAACTTCCGAGGAAACATTAACTCGCAGTTCTGATAGGAACCTCTAACAAGTTTTCCCTTTTAGTAGGAATGCCTCTGACACATCAAGGTCACGCATAAACTGTGTGTGCCCTTGGCTTTCATGGTACACGTGAGCTGGAGAAGAGTTTCCTCCTTGGAGATAACAAAGATATTTTGAAAGCAGCTTTCAGTGTCGACCGCATCAGCCGCGGAGTGGAGTCCTGCAGACGTGAATCCTGCAGGTGCACAGGGAGTAGGCCGGGAAGAGGGCAGGAGGGCTCTGGAGGGAGGTGAGGGCGGGCCAGGCCCCCAGGCAGCACAGGGGCAGGTGCCAAGGCCTGGGGAGCGTGGGTGAGTGGACGCTGACGGTGCTGGGGACAGGGGCTGCACTGGGAGGGGCCGGGAGACCAGCACAGAAAGGGCTCCGGAAATCCAGCTCTGAGCATTTACCGAGAAAATGAGCCTCCCGCGTCAGCACCCCTCTCCAAGGTGACCCAGGACCAAGGGTGGACACACCTGAAACCCAGGGCAGAAAATGGGCCTTACGCGTCTTCATAAGGTTCCTGGGAGTGACCAGAGCTGTGGCGCTGCGGGTAAAGGCGCTGCCTGAGAAGCCAGCCTCCCACACGGGTGCCTGTTGAAATTCCAAATGCTCCACTTCCGATCCAGCTCCCTGCTTGGCCCTCCCAAGTGCCTGGGCCCCGGCACCATCATGGGAGACCTGGAAGAAGCTCCTGGCTCCTGTTCCCACACCTGTCCAGCTCCAGCTGCTGTGGACATTTGGGTAGTGAATCAGTGGAGAGGAGATCTCTCCCTGTGTGTGTGTGTGTGTCTGTAAACTGTGCCTTTCAAATAAATCTTTAAAAACAAAAACAAAAAGTTCATGGAAAATGAGTTATGGAAAACCATACATGGATTTCAAACTTTTTTGCACCAAAAGAAAGGCCGTGTAATTCCGTTTTTCTGGCCTTTTTGAAGCCTCCTGGTGCCTGCTGACGAGCACCCGACAGAACCTCACGGGAACGTCCGTGGGAAGGTCACCAAGAGCCCACACGGCGGCTCATTGCTCAGGAACCGTACCTGCTGTGGGGTCTTGTTGGAGAAGATGACGGCAGAGCCTCCCTCTTCTTCGGTGGGGTAGTTGGGAAACGTGCCGGTCAGGTTCCTGCGGAGAGCAGAGGCAGCGTGAGGCCCAGCCACCGGCACTCAGGGATCTGCGCACGGCCGGGCAACGGGCAGGTGGTCACACGCTGGGCCCCTGTAGCAGGAGCAGCGCACAGGAACTGGGGGTACTGAGGGCATGGCCCTTCCCCCAGGGACCCGCTACAACGGGACAAACGTTTCTCTTTGCAACAGATCTTTTCCCCTTAAATACTGAGAAGCTCAGTGCCTGTGAGCTGAGGATGAAGACAGAAGCACAAATCATTGCTTCCTGTTTAACCTTCGGGGTAAACACAGGATTCCGAAACTCAACAGGAGGACGGAGCTGCGCACATCACAAGGTCGGGACAGCGTGCGAGCCGCACTCTCACGTCCGGATTCCCCGTGAGCCTGGGCCCCGTATTTGTGTGTCACAAACAGCTTTCTCCTTGGCCCTGCGAGCTCTGCACTTTCTAAAGCAGACGCGGGACCTACTGCTGACAACTCCCGCTGGAACAGGGTCATTGACTATCTCCAAAGGAAACTCGCGTTGCCACAGGAGTTGGGTTTACTCTACACAGAGAAGGACCCCGTTACTGGCAAGCTGGTTCCACTAGTTCACAAACGTGTGCGATCTAAGGGATCGACAGCGTAACGTTGAAAATGACTTTGCATCTCCAGGAACCCTTCACACTCAGTAATTTCTGAGGGCCCCAGAAAGCTTTCGTTACGCGAGTTACACTCCTTGAGATTCACTGGATTACACGGTAAAGCCCAGGACTTCAAAATACAGACATTCAATCCATGGAAATGCAAACCCATTAAATGCTAACATGCAAAGCACACATTTTTATCAATATCAAATATATTTTCTGAAAAAAAATTACTGAGTTGCGCTTCAGTTTTGCATCTTTCCAGGTCCCTTTACTGCCTTCCTTCACGGAGTGAGGAGCACGCTTGTGTCTGCTTCTGGATTCCAAACTGTCTGTCTCGAGGCAGACGAAGGCAACCCGGCCTCGCGCGGCTGTGCCGTGGACCAGAGAGGGAGCCTCCGAGCCTTTCCCGGCCTCACGCGGCTGCGCTGTGGGCCAGGGAGGGAGCCTCCGAGCCTCTCCCGGCCTCGCGCAGCTGTGCCGTGGGCAGGGGAGGGAGCCTCCGAGCCTCTCCCGGCCTCGCGCAGCTGTGCCGTGGGCAGGGGAGGGAGCCTCCGAGCCTCTCCCGGCCTCGCGCAGCTGTGCCGTGGGCAGGGGAGGGAGACTCCGAGCCTTTCCCGGCCTCATGCAGCTGTGCCGTGGACCAGGGAGGGAGACTCCGAGCCTTTCCCGGCCTCATGCAGCTGTGCCGTGGACCAGGGAGGGAGACTCCGAGCCCCTCCCGGCCTCACGCGGCTGTGCCGTGGGCAGGGGAGGGAGCCTCCGAGCCTCTCCTAGCTTGGATGCTCTGCTCTGATTCCACTCACACCAGGTCCAGGGCGGTGCCCTAGTGCCTGGGACGTGGTCTGCGTGAGGTCCCACACCTTCCGGGCCTCGGAGCACGCTGGCAGGGTGGTGGTGGAGCCGGTCAGTGGAAGGCCATGAGGTCCAGGGGGCACTCACCACCCACCTGTCCATTCGCCCATCCGGCCTTTCACGCGAGCCAGGGCTGGGAACCTTTCTTCCGCGAAGGCTGGTGGGATAGTGGCCGCACACAACCATCACCTCCAAAGTGCACCTGCTGTGCTTGCACTGAACTTCAAGCCCTGCCCGCGCCTCCCTTGGCAGCGCCGGACCCAGTGGTTTCGAGGACCTCACAGGGCCTGCAGGCTGGACGTTCCAGACGCCCGAATCAACAAAAGTCTGTGTAGTCCCAAGTAGATTCTGCACGCAGTGGTGACAGGGATCGGAGAAGCCAAGGGGCAGGTGTGGCGCCTCACCGTCCACAATCACGGGGCTGATGCCCCGGCGTTCTCCGACACACCGCCTGTCCACGAGCCTCATACCTCCACCCTGCACACTGCTGACCACCTTCTGCCCAGCCCGACCAGGATAAAATCTACCAAAGTCTCTGCACCGAGAATCCCAGCGCTGTCTCTTCACACCCACCCACTTCATTCCTGCAACAGCCCCTGCCCGAGCAACCCCGAAAACAACTCCATTTCCTCATCCTGAAGCCTGCGCGGGAAGTTGTTAGAACCAGAGTGGAATCATTTTCCTCAAGCCGAGGAATGACGAAGGCTGGAGGATCTCACGCGTGCGCCTGATGACAGAGGAGTGGCAAGGCCTCTGCAGGAACCCGCCTCGCACCAAGAGCCCCCCAACGGCAGAGAGGGAGCTCCTGCGAGGGCGCCGCCTGGCAGTGGACTGCCAGCACCTGCCGCCGGCCCTGAACCAAGGCTACGCTACGTGGACTGCCAGCACCTGCCGCCAGCCCTGAACCAAGGCTACGTGGACTGCCAGCACCTGCCGCCGGCCCTGAACCAAGGCTACGCTACGTGGACTGCCAGCACCTGCCGCCGGCCCTGAACCAAGGCTATGCTACGTGGACTGCCAGCACCGGCTGCCGGCCCTGAACCAAGGCTACGCTATGTGGACTGCCAGCACCGGCCGCCGGCCCTGAACCAAGGCTACGTTACGTGGACTGCCAGCACCGGCCGCCGGCCCTGAAACCAAGGCTACGCTACGTGGACTGCCAGCACCTGCCGCCAGCCCTGAACCAAGGCTACGCTACGTGGACTGCCAGCACCGGCCGCCGGCCCTGAACCAAGGCTATGCTACGTGGACTGCCAGCACCGGCCGCCGGCCCTGAACCAAGGCTACGCTATGTGGACTGCCAGCACCGGCCGCCGGCCCTGAACCAAGGCTACGCTACGTGGACTGCCAGCACCGGCCGCCGGCCCTGAAACCAAGGCTACGCTATGTGGACTGCCAGCACCGGCCGCCGGCCCTGAACCAAGGCTACGTTACGTGGACTGCCAGCACCGGCCGCCGGCCCTGAAACCAAGGCTACGCTACGTGGACTGCCAGCACCTGCCGCCAGCCCTGAACCAAGGCTACGCTACGTGGACTGCCAGCACCGGCTGCCGGCCCTGAACCAAGGCTACGTGGACTGCCAGCACCGGCCGCCGGCCCTGAACCAAGGCTATGGAAACGGCTCACCGGTCCTCCTCGTTTCGCCTTTAAGAACCTCCCTGTACTCCCAAGGACACTCAGACTTCACGGCGGGACACGAATTTCCAATGCACTCGATGCTTGAACTTCCCAAATAATGACCGTTAGAGGCTTTTTCTATTATGCAATGCGACAAAAGTCTTTTTTAAATTATTATTATTAATTTGAAAGTCCGAGGAACAGGGAGAGAGAGGAAGACACAGAGAGAGAATCTTGCCTCTGCTGGTTCACTGCCCACATGGTTCCAATGGCCAGAGCTGAGCCAGGCTGAAGCCAGGAGCCAGAAGATTCTTCTGGGTCTCCCATGTGGGTGCAGGGGCCCAACCGCTTGGACCACCATCCACTGCTTTCCCAGACCATAAGCAGAGAGCTGGACTGGAAGTGGAGCAGCGGGGACTTGAACCGGTGCCCACAGTGGATTCTGGCCTCACAGGCAGCAGCTTTACCTGCTACACAACGCTGGATCCATGACAAGAGTTTTCAAGGACATAAACCAAACCAACCTGTGTGTATGTGTGTATAATTATATACACATATTCAAGACAAAAAGGATTTTCGCCAATTGTTGTATCATGATTTAATACCACATTTTCACAGTGCCTCTGTAAACAACAGCATCAACCACTCTTATTTTTAAGAGCGATGAAATATTTGGTTATCCTTGGTCACGTTTGTTTATGTAATCAATCATAATCTGAAACCGAATTAATCTTATCCTGAAAGAATGAAAACCCCGTTGTAGGGTGCACATTGAAGCCGTGTCCTGGGGTGGGTGTTGTGGCTGGGTGGGCAGTAGGTGAAGCCGCGCTCAGGACGCCCGCGTTCCACACTGTAGCGTCGCTCTGAATCCTGGCTTCTGCGCCTCCGATGCAGCTTCCGGCTAACGTGCGCCCTGGGAGGCGGCAGGGGACGGCTGCAAGTGCTGGGAGCCCTGCCCCCCACACCGGAGACTGCAGGGAATTCCGGGCGTCTGGCTTGGGCCTGGCGCAGCCCAGGCTGTTGTGGGCATTTGGGGAGTGAACCAGCAGAGTGGAAGACAGTCTCTCTCTCTCTCTCTCTCTCTCTCTCTCCTTCTCTCTCTCTCTGCTGCTCTTTCAAATAGATGAAAACAAATGTTAAAAAAAAAAAAATTAAACCTGGAAAGAGAATACCCAAGACCATTTAAATAAGCTAAAACATGTTTTAAAGTTTGTATCTAGAAAAGGACAGTGCACAGACAGCTCACACACACACACTCGTGTGCAACGTGTGCACTACCTCCTCATGCTTCCCTTGCTCCAGCTGTCTCCTTGGGGGGTGGGGGTGGAGGTAGTGACCACACCCCCAGGGTGCCCTGGCTCACACTGATTGGGACTTTGTCCCAAGCCCCTCCCTGGGCCTTGGTCCCAGAAGAGACAGGTCTTGAGTCTGTAGTTCTGAGATGCCCCTGCCTGCTCCCTACACCTTCAGCTGAGTACTGTGGCACCAGCGGTGGGGGGACCAACAGCTCACCGCCCCACTGATCCCCCTGTGAGCCTCTTACTGTGGGCCAGCCACACGGCCACCATGTTCTGCTCCTGGCTCTGTGCTCCACAGCACGGCAGGGGCCCCGAGGAGAGACCCTCACGACACAAGATGAGTGAAAGGGAAACATTATTTTAGCTCCCACCATGTTTCCGGGGCAAAGGGATCTGACAGCCTTGGCTGCAGGTGTCGGCCACCTGGGACGTCCCCAGGAGTAACCGCGGACCCCAAGTGACAGGCTGTCAGGAACAGGCACCGTTGATTAGCAGCGGAAACCAAGCTCTCTCCCGCGTGTGGAACCTGATCCCCCGTAGGGCGTGCACTCCTGCCTCCCTGTGTCTGCGGTCCCAGATCCGGAACCTGCAGGCCCAGAGCCTGGGAAACCCGCAGCGGTGTGGGCGGCCATGCTGTCACCCCCGGTGACCACACACACCGGAGCTCACCACATCCGCCTGAAGCCCCGCCTGGGCAGGGGCCAGGTGCTGCCACCTGCAGAGAGGACTGGGCCCTCAGACGCACCTCCTCCCTGTGTGGCCTGGCTCCAGCCTTGGCCTCCAGCCTTGTCACAGCCACAGTCCCCAGGGTCTCCCTCTCCTCCGCGCTCCCCCCTCCAAGGCGTGTCACAAACACAGGTTTTCCTGGAGCTGCCTGGTCGGCTCTGCGCCCCTCCCAGCACAGGCCCCACGGAGGGGGCTCACTCGGCCTTTGGGCTACGTCGGGTCCTAGCCCCAGCGCCTCGGGAGGTGGTCTTGTTGGACAGAGGGGCCTTGCAGACGCCAATCACTCCGACAAAGGTCCTGATCCAAGGACACAGATGGACATGGGGGCAAGAGGATACAAGGAGACCTGGGGAGGGGGCACCATCGACGCTGCTCGGGACAGCCCCCAGAAGACCAATACCCAAGCTTAGCAACACCCCGAGGTTGCTGCCGGAGGGGCTGTCTCCCTCCCTGCTCCAAGTTCTCTCCCCCAGCTCCCGTGGAAGCCCCCCAGGTCTCCTCCAGCCCGTGTGACCCAGCTTCCCCGTCTCACTCTGGAAGGACATGAAGTGACCCAGGGCAGGGTGTGCCCTCTCCATCTCCTTCCTGGTGGCTCCCCCCCTGCACCACCCTGGCTCTCTCTGCTCTGCCGGGTGCTTCTTGCCTCCCCACCTGAACACGGGGGCCCAGGGCTGGGTCTCTGGACTGTCCTCCACCCTCCCTGCCCCGTGCTGTGTCACAAACACCCTGGAGGCGACACAGCCTGAGGCTTCGCCCCTGCCTCTCCTCTCCCTGAGCTGCACACCCACGGTCCCCTGGGAAACGCAGCGACAGCCCCTCCAACCTCAGAGTCTCAGATTCAGCTCTGGTTCTCCCCACCACACGCTCCAAGTCCCAAACCTCCTGCTGCTCTCGCATCCTTCCCATTTCAGAAAACGGAACCTCCTCTTCCAAGGACCCAGCCCTGGAGTCGATCCTGGCCCTCCTTCCTCCATACCCAGGCTCAGCCCACCACGGCACATCCCGCTGGCTCCGCCCCCAAGCACGCCTGGGTGTGACCAGGCCACCCATGTCACCGTGATGCACTACACCGAAGCCGCCCTGTGCCACTCCTTGCTTAACATTCCTTGATTCCCCCACTCAGGACACCAACACCCACCAAATCAGGTCCCAGCATACCCAGGACAGGGCTGGCTGGTGTGCAATGAATGATACATCCTTCCTGCTTCCCTGTGTGCGTCCCATCAGTGTGCTCCTGACCCAGGGGCACCTCCTCCACGCTGCACTGTCTGGGCCCGGCCCCAGCTCTAGACTGGGCTGCTCCCCCTGAATGCTGGGGTTCAGATGTTGAGACGGCTTTGAACCCCAGCCACGCCACCACCCCTGGTCGGAGCCCAACCTCCAGCTCCCCTGGTCCCCTCCGACCGCCACGCTTCCGCCTGTCTGTGGCTCTGGCTGTCAGTCTCTGCCTCTGGTCCCACAGATACAGCACCTGAGCTGGGCCTGCCTTGGCTTCAGAGGACAGCCCCGCCCTCAGCCCCCAGGCCCACCTGCAGCCCCCAGCCTTGCTCGCAGCCCCCAGCCCAGCCTGCAGCCCCCAGACCTGCCTGCAGCCCCAGACCTGCCCGCAGCCCCCAGACCAGCCCGCAGCCCCAGCCCCGCCCGCAGCCCCCAGCCCTGCCTGCAGCCCTGCCTGCAGCCCCCAGCCCCACCCTCAGCCCTCAGCCCCCAGCCCTGCCCAGTAGCCCCTAGCCCTGCCCTCAGCCCTCAGCCCTGCCCTCAGGCCCCAGCCTGGCCTGCAGCCCCCAGCCCGGCCTGCAGCCCCCAGCCCTGCCTGCAGCCCCCAGCCCTGCCCGCAGCCCCCAGCCCCGCCCTCAGCCCCCAGCCCTGCCCGCAGCCCCCAGCCCTGCCCTCAGCCCCCAGCCCTGCCCGCAGCCCTGCCTGCAGCCTCCAGCCCTGCCTGCAGCCCTGCCCTCAGCCCTCAGCTCTGAGGTCTCAGGAGGTGGCGTCACCGAGTTCCTGGGAAAGCGGAGTTACAGGTGAGTTCCACGGTTTAATTCCTCTGGTGCACCACGCCCAGTGAGAGCTTGCCGGCTCGCCTCACAGACCTGCTCTGCCCTTCTGAGCAAGCCCCACGCTCTCCCACAGTGGCTGTACCATAATTTACATCCCACCGACACCATGTGGCGCGAGAGCTCCCCTCCTCCCCTCCTCTGGATCCTGGCCAGGCCTTTTTTTTTTTTTTTATTTTATTTTGATAATAGCTATTCTAACTGGAGGCCATAAATACGTACAATTAAAATAATAACAGAGCAATTAAAAAGAGAGTAAGCTTATTTTGCTGCAAAACAATTTTTGAAACCCATGCAGAGTCTTCTTCCGCAATATGCCTTTTCCATGAACCTCCGGAAGGCACCTGGTATTGCGCACAAACACCCAGAGGTTGCCTGGGATCTGGGGGAATTCCTGTGCCTGGCACGTCCCCACAGGGCTCGGCAGTGAGGAGGCTCTCTGCACAGCCAGGCCCAGCCTGTCTACACCTGCCCCACCGCCTCGAAATTCAGGTCCGGTCACCTCGGAGGCTTCTTTGCCGATGGCAGCAGCTGGGAGGGATTCGCACGCACACACGGGATGTTAACCAGTCCCACCAGTGCTGTAGGGTGAGTGCCTGAAAAAGCCCCGTCTCCCCCAAGACGAAGGCACTGCACGAGGGGAGGGAGTGGAAGTGGAGGGGCCGAGGGGCGCAGAGGAGAAGCCCCCGGCGCCCGCGTCGGCAGGTGCCCGCGTCGGCCGTCGAAACGCCACCTGGGGTTGTTGCAGCGACTTCTTTTCTTCTGTGTTTTCATACATTTCAGTATTGTTTTCCTCGCTACAGCAGACAGGAACTGGGTTTGTAATTAAATAAAATACAGTAAAATAATTTTTAACAAAAATAAATTTCATATTTTACGGTTGGTTTCCTTCTGTGTCGTACGAGTTTGACTGTGACACAGAGCGTGTCATTTTTACGGCACCATTAGTTCCATCTTCTTTCAAACTCTTCTTACTCTACACTTAGAACTCGGGGACCCGTTTCTGGGGGAGTCGGAGTCCCGAATGTGGCTCCTGTGGCCGGCGGCTTCCTGTGTGAGCCACCTCGTGTCTGGAGCTCCACGCTTCTCATCCTGATCGCGCCTGGAACTTCATCTATCAGATTCCGAGTTCCATCTATTTCCGCCAGCTCCTGGGCTATCCACGCTGTCTCACTGATCTATGCGTATGTCTCCTTATTAGTATAATGCATTTACCTTATTTTTCTTTATGATATACTTGAAAATAAAGTGCCATTTGTCCTTCCTTACTGTTCTTAGTCTCTTATTTTAACCCTAATGACTTTAATAATTACGTTTGCAAGTTCAATAAATAATCCTGTTGGGATTTTAATTGAAATCGCGTCAGCCCCATAAATTACCCACAGCAGATCCGTCATCTTCCTACCGAGCAGGAGCGGGTGCACTTCCCCATCTACTCAAGTGCCCGTCCCGCCCTTCACTGTTCACGACTCCTGCAGGTCTCCTGCGGCTCCCACGGTTCCCTCCCACAGCGGGCTCATCACGGCTTTTCCAGACAGCGCCCTTTCCACTCTATTTACAAACACTTAGTCCTCTTATTTCCTGGCCCTGCGGTCCTCTGTCACCCGGCGCTCACCCTCAGTCATTTCCGGGGAAGGCGCCGGGCACGTCTCCCGATCGCGCGGCGGCACTTCCCGCTTCCCTCGGGATGATGGTTCCTCACTCAGAACTTATCGACAGCGTCTCCGACGCACCAGACGCTGTGTGCAGCCCTGGGAAAAGCAGCGACCAGAAGACGCGAACAGCCCTGTCTTCACGGGGCTTACGTTTTACGCGCCCAGGCTTCGCGACATCCTACTTCCCTTTCTGGTTTTAAACAGCTGGGGGGGGGGGGGGACTTCATTGTATCAAATGCCTCTTCTGCACGAGGTGATGCGACCACCCAGCTTCCACTGGCGCACGCGATGCCGCTCTGCCCGGCCCTTTCACTGGTATGCTCTTGGGGACCAACGGTCACTACATACCCTCTTGGGGACCGACAGTCACGTCTAATCCTGAGCCACCAAGAAACCTCCAAGCGCTTCCTGAAACAGCTGCTGAGAAAAAAATGGGAGTGTGCCAAGCTAGAAACAACGCGCAGAGAACAAACGATGTACAGAAACGCGGGTGCCCCTTGCCGGGAACGGGGAGCTGTCCAGGGCGCTCTGTGGGCGGGAAACCCCGGGCCAGGGCCGGGAGGTGGCATCTCCCAGGTGCTGGAATCCAGGAGGCGGCCCTGCGGGAGGTGCAGCCACCCGCAGGAGGCTGACCTACACACTCCTGTGTCTGCTGCCCGCCAGGAGGTGAGGAACAGAGCCCCGGCGCTGACAGCCCACAGGGAATACGATGCTGCCACCAACCATGGCGGCTCAGGAGCAGATGAGACCTTGGCCTCAGCAGACACCTCGTGCAGCCCAGCAGAGCCCCGACTCTGACCTCAGACGCTGGGGGAGGACACGTGTGTGCCACCGTGCGGGGGTAGGTGGCGAGGAGGCTGTGGCGGGAAGCAGAGTTGAGAGAGCAGGGATGGGCGGGAGGTCCCTGAGTGGCGGCTCTGGGGCAGGGGCAGGAGGAGGGAGGGTTGAGGAGAGGGTGCGCGGGGCTGATTGTGAAGTCAAGAGGATGGGTGCTGGCTGGGGGAGGGAGAGGAGTCAAGGGTGAAGCTGGACTAGAGCCCGAGATGCCCGCAAGGAGGGGCACCACCTCCAGGGCTGGCAGGGGCTGCGGCGGAGCAGGTGGGGGAGGACCCAGCTCACTTTGGCACGGTGGAGCCGTGGCTGTCTGCCACGTGTCTCAGTGGTGAGCAGAGCGGGCACCTGGAGCCACACGGACAGAGTTCAAGAGACAGTGCCGGGGTGGAGCCTAATGCTTGGGAGTGACTGAAGGCACGTGCCTGGGTGAGGTGACCGCGGGAGGCCAGAGGGGGCAGCCCGCAGTGGACCTGGGAGCTTCTGCCGTGCACAGATGACCCTTTGTTTACGAGGGGCATGGCCCCGTCAGCCCATCCCAAGTTTAAAATATCCCAAGTGGAAAATGCCTGACCTGGCCCAGCTAATGCACCTGGCTCGGGGCACAGGCGGCTCCCCTGGGGCACGCCTGCGGGATGAGGCTGCCGATGCCATAGAAACCGGACTCCGCTCCCAGTCCAGTGGCCCCCTAGCTGCACAGGCACGCCCTGAGCGCCGAGGCGGGCACCGTCTCAAAGTCCACTGCTGGCTCTATGGGGAGCCAGTAGCCCGAGTAAACCGGATGACCTCTGATCATGTGAAATCTCATTTTACTTTTAGAGAACTTGGCTCAGTGTATTTGTTTGAATAATTTGCCAAAAAAAATCCCTCTTTAATAACACATTCACTTAGAGAAACTCACAGGCTCAGCACGTGGCATCCCCGCCTCACTCAACACCCCCCTCTCCCCCCAGCCGTGCTGTTACGTCGCTGGGGTTTTTCAGACGAGGAAACTGAGCCTTAGCAGCCCTGCGGGGGCAGAGCACGGCCCCCAGTGCCTGAGCCCGGCCACACGGGGCTCCTGGGCCGTGCCGAGCTGCCCGGCAGGGGCGGCAGCCTGTCAGAGCAGGCGCCAACAATGCACCCTCCCCACGCGACGCCCACGCAGCCGCAGGGGAGCTGCACCACGCAAGCAGCCTCTTGCTGGGAACGCAGAGCTGTTATGCCGGCAATCACCGCACCGCACCCCCGGGGACCCGGCGCTGCCCCTCTGCGGTGCAGCACTTAGTACCCGGTGCAGGCTGAGCTTCCCTAATCCAGGAGCCCCAGACCTGGACTGTCCCAGAGCTGTGGGTGCTGACGAGACACAAGAGGAAGCTTTCCCAGCGTGCAGCTTCGACGCGTCGATCATTACAGACACCGTGTAAGTCACCTTCAGGGTACGTGGCTAATGTATGTGTGAAGCACAGGTGGATCTGGGGTTTAGACTTGGATCTCACCTCCAAGGTATATGGGCGTGCAAATACTTCAAAATGTGGGAAAAAAATCCCCAGTCTTAAATTACTACTTACTGGCCCCAAGCATTTCAGACTAGGGAGCCTCGGCCGACAGTGCTGGCCAGCGGTCAGTTCCCAAAGCTCCGTTCAGCTCTCCCAACTCTGTGATTTGCACGTGACCGGTGCCCGGGCGGGGGAGGGGCAGTGCTACCTTCTTAAAAATTGTACTCAAGGGTTAATGCTGCTTTTTAAATAAAAGCCCCTCAGCTGCCTCTCTCCTATTTTATTTGGGGAGGCTGGGGGAGTAAGGGGCCCACGCCCAAGTACTTCTGGCTAGCAACCTCGAGGTACAGTAGGTTGGTAAAGCGGGGGCCTATTGAAAATTCAAGCATATGGCCAGAAACCCTCGCACAAACGCAAACGTGACCAGCGCTGGAGCCTGCAGCGATTCAGAGAGCAGAACGAGGGGAATGATCCATCTCCCTCCGGGGGCCGACGTGAGCGTCCACGGGCCTCACCATTCCAGACTCACGGGGCAGATTTATCTGTGTTTCATCAAGTACGAAAAATATATGGACGGAAGGGTTTCCGGCCGACCCCACCCCCCGCCCCGTCATCCAGCCACCTCCATTAATGTCAGCAGACTCATAAATTGGTCCCGCGCTGGACGGAGAGCGGCTCGTGCGCTGCACGGAAGCCTCCGGACGTGTCACTCGCTGCCTATAAATTCGCTTGCACGAAGTCAAGGCAACGGACTGCACATGGACTACATTAGCACGACCCTCCCTGGAAAACGGAGGGGGCCACCTCCCCCCAAAGGACAGGCGGAGACCCTCGTGTGCCAAGCAGGAGGGGCCACCTCCCCCCAAAGGACAGGCGGAGACCCTCGTGTGCCGAGCCAGGAGGGGCCACCTCCCCCCAAAGGACAAGCGGAGACCCTCGTGTGCCGAGCCAGGAGGGGGCCGCCTCCCCCCAAAGGACAGGCGGAGACTCTCGTGTGCCGAGCCAGGAGGGGCCACCTCCCCCCAAAGGACAAGCGGAGACCCTCGTGTGCCGAGCCAGGAGGGGGCCGCCTCCCCCCAAAGGACAGGCGGAGACTCTCGTGTGCCGAGCCAGGAGGGGCCACCTCCCCCCAAAGGACAGGCGGAGACCCTCGTGTGCCGAGCCAGGAGGGGGCCACCTCCCCCCAAAGGACAGGCGGAGACCCTCGTGTGCCGAGCCAGGAGGGGGCCACCTCCCCCAAAAGGACAGGCGGAGACCCTCGTGTGCCGAGCCAGGAGGGGCCACCTCCCCCCAAAGGACAGGCGGAGACCCTCGTGTGCCGAGCCAGGCGCTTTCACCGACGGGGCTGTGCGGGAGTGAGACGTGGTTCGCCGGTATCACCCGAGGCCCAGGCTCCCTTCCCGACTGGGAAGCAGACCTTGAATTCTAGGTCTGAATCCTACGGGAGCCTCTACTCAAACCGCCTTCTAAATTTTATTAGGAAGAACAATATATTACGTGTGACACGACTGCCTGGTGGTGAGCAGGTTTTTATTTTCAGTTTTCTGTATTTATACAGGAGAATGGATGCCCAGGCAAGGGCAGAGTCTCTGGGCAGGAAGGGAGATCCCCCCGAAGTCAGCTGTCTCTCCAGCCCCGTTCAGACCCCAGCCGTCACTCGCCCTTCCTCCTGTATAGGAGCGAGTCATTGGCTCTTCTAGTTCACGAATCCAAAAAGCCCAAGAAAACGCAGGAGGTCTTTAAAAAGTTTGTGGAAAACAGAAACTGTGAAAGACCTATGCATGCACTTCACTCTTTTTTTTTTTTTTTGCATCAAAATTAACTTAGCTTTTATACCCTCGAGTCCCAGCGCAACGCTGGGAAACGCTCCGTCCTCGACGCCTTCACCCCCTTCCTTCACGACACTGTGGAAGCTAGGCAGCACGAGGGAGAACTGCGGCAGGCAGCCTTGGGCTGGGGCTCATTCACAGACACCCTGGCCTCATCCGACCAAGTGGCAACGCTTATTCCTCGAATTCACTGCTCTCACGGGCGTCCCCTCACGACACGGAACTTGAGGGCTCCTGGGCAAGCCTGGAGTCCCTGTCCAGTGTGGACCTGTCTCACCCACGCACCCAGCTGGTCTGGGGTCCCCCACACTGCAGGACGACCCGGCTGTACTGGGTAGGGGTGGCCTCTCTGCAGGGCGCTCCCCGCAGATGGCAGCACCCGGAGCTGGCTCATCTCCCGCACTCTGGAGGACCACACAGGGCCCCACAGAGGCCATGCCTGTCCCAGGGCTCACCTCCCGCACTCTGGAGGACCACACGGGGCCCCACAGAGGCTGTGCCAGGTCCCAGGGCTCTCACCTCCTGCACTCTGGAGGACCACACGGGGCCCCACAGAGGCCGTGCCTGTCCCAGGGCTCACCTCCCGCACTCTGGGGGGCCACAAGGGGCCCTGCAGAGGCCGTGCCTGTCCCAGGGCTCACCTCCCGCACTCTGGAGGACCACACGGGGCCCCGCAGAGGCCGTGCCTGTCC
This sequence comes from Oryctolagus cuniculus, assembly GCF_051225735.1. Classification (NCBI taxonomy): domain Eukaryota; kingdom Metazoa; phylum Chordata; class Mammalia; order Lagomorpha; family Leporidae; genus Oryctolagus; species Oryctolagus cuniculus. Next base: position 3,690,426 of record NC_142869.1, on the reverse strand, counting down.
CAGGGCTCACCTCCCGCACTCTGGGGGACCACACGGGGCCCTGCAGAGGCTGTGCCGGGTCCCAGGGCTCTCACCTCCCGCACTCTGGGGGGCCACACGGGGCCCGCAGAGGCCGTGCCTGTCCCAGGGCTCACCTCCTGCACTCTGGGGGACCACACGGGGCCCGCAGAGGCCGTGCCTGTCCCAGGGCTCACCTCCCGCACTCTGGAGGACCACACGGGGCCCCACAGAGGCTGTGCCTGTCCCAGGGCTCACCTCCCGCACTCTGGGGGGCCACACGGGGCCCCGCAGAGGCCGTGCCTGTCCCAGGGCTCACCTCCCGCACTCCGGGGGACCACATGGGGCCCCGCAGAGGCCGTGCCGGGTCCCAGGGCTCACCTCCTGCACTCTGGGAGACCACACGGGGCCCCGCAGAGGCCGTGCCTGTCCCAGGGCTCACCTCCCGCACTCTGGGAGACCACACGGGGCCCCGCAGAGGCCGTGCCTGTCCCAGGGCTCACCTCCCGCACTCTGGAGGACCACACGGGGCCCGCAGAGGCCGTGCCTGTCCCAGGGCTCACCTCCCGCACTCTGGGGGACCACACGGGGCCCGCAGAGGCCGTGCCTGTCCCAGGGCTCACCTCCTGCACTCTGGGAGACCACACAGGGCCCCGCAGAGGCCGTGCCTGTCCCAGGGCTCACCTCCCGCACTCTGGGGGGCCACACGGGGCCCCGCAGAGGCCGTGCCTGTCCCAGGGCTCACCTCCCGCACTCTGGGGGGCCACACGGGGCCCCGCAGAGGCCGTGCCTGTCCCAGGGCTCTCACCTGCAGCAGCCCGTGACCCCTATCAGGGAAGTCACTCTCGGTATCTGCTGAAGAGCCCCAGGGTCTGTCTGCCATCAGGACTTGGCGCCCACACAGCCCTGAGCGCCTGGAGCTGCTGGGTGTTCTGAATTTGATTTACTGTGACGCCTGACATCAAAACACCCGATTTCACGGGGCCGTGCACCTGTCCCTGCGGCCTCGGCAGATCCTGCTCGCCTTCTCCCACGGCCCCCACTCAGCCCCACGCATTTCTTCCCACTGAAGCAAGAGGAGAGAAACGGGTAATGCACACACTCGTGCAGTCTCCCGGCGGCCCAGAGCCGCCTTTGAGGATTCCTGGAACATGTAATTACACGAGGAATTCAGAATAACGAGCCCCAGCTCACCTCCCTGACTGCCCGGCCCTCTCTCTCCCTGTGTCTCTCGGAAACTTTTTCATTCTGAAAGTAATTCATGCTCTCCGTGGAAAACTCGGGCTACACAGCACAGAACAAACGCGGGCACGCGCCCTCCACTCTGAAGACGGCCACTGTGAACATTCTGGGCGCTGCTTTCTGATGTCCTTCAAAGTCCTCGCGGAGAACAATGGGAGCCGTCCCTCGAGAACCAATTCTGGTTTCACACGATGCCGCTGTTTCAGAAGTCTTCACTCGCCCGTGTCAGCTCTCGGGCGCCAGGAACTATGCCGGATTTTCAGCCAACTTACCCAACTTCTCTGAGTCCGCTTTCTCATCTATAAAATAATTGGGGCAAACCACAAGCTGGCGTCCCCAAATCCCAGGATTCTTCTAGCTCTCGCCCTCTCGTCTCCCCTCCTCTCTCCTTTTCTCCCTGCGTCTCTCTTTTCCTCCAGGAGCACACAACCAGCCCCAGCTCTGCATGACACAGAGGGAAAGCCGAGGGCCCCAGGTGGACTCGGGTATCTGCCGTCTCTTCCGTAAAGCGACCCTGAGCCCTCACGGAGCACAGGGCCCCAGGCAGGGACACACTCAGTGCTGGGGGAATCAGGACACAGCGTATGAATTCCAGCCCTGCCGCTCACAAGCCAGGATCCCCAAGACAGCCACTGAGCGCGTCTGAGCTGTGGGTTCCCAGAGCACCTGGGGCTGCACCTGCTGTGGCACGTGGGCTAGCAGGGCAGGTAAGCGGGACACAGGTGCACCTGAGGGACAAGAGCCACAGGGACAGCGTGACCAGGCTGAGGCAGGAGAGCGGCCGGTGAGGGCAGAGGGACCTGGCGCCCCAGGCAATACACCGTCACACACGTGCTCACTGCCCCGGCGCCAGGGGCCGGCACAGCTGTCTTCCCAGGGGTCCAGGTCCTAGTAAGGAGTAGCCCTAGAATGGCACAGCCGAGCCCCAGGACTGTCCATGGGAAGGGTGAATGTGGCTGCATTAAAATTATACCTTAATTTTTAAAATTTAAAAAAAAAACAACCTGCCGCTGACACCCATTCCTCAAGCTCTGGCAGAACAGAAACCGCGTGGAAAACACATTGCGGAGGTGACCGTGACTGAACCAAGGGCCTGGGCGTGATGTCAATCACGGGTCCTTATGAGAGGGGCAGGGGGGCCCGGACACACGGGTGGGGGGAGGGCGGGTGAGGCGACCCCAGAGGAGGCGGAGTGACGCGGATGGGAGCCTAGGCAGGCTGGCGGCCACCAGCAGCAGGAAGAGGCGGGACAGAGTCTCCCCTAGACACCCCGACTTCACATCTCTGACTCCCAGCACGTGGGTTCCCAAGGTTTCAGGCCACCGAGTTCTGTGGTCACGTGCCACGGCGGTGATGGCTAACTCATACAAACCTCGAGTTCACGTAGCTGCTTCTTCGCGGAAGCCCGGGGACTCCGGGTGCAGACCGAGTGACTGGTGTGACCACTGCTCTTCCTAACAGACACCTGATGGAGCCAATCACCAAACGCTTCCGAGCAGGGGGCGGGACAGGGAGGGGCCCTGCACCCAGGAGCGCTCCGGTGGGTGGGAGGAGGAGGAGGGGCCGGGGTGAGTGGCGCACTCTGGGGCCGGCTTGATGAATGGCTGAAGGACCCCTCCACCAGCCAGTTTCCCAGACTGAAGCTTGATAGAACGGCCGGCCCGAGCAGTCCTCGCTGTGCAAAGCGGAACCAACGCGGTCGGTGCACTGTCCTTCTGGAAGACTCCAGCCCCCAGCGAGCGGGCGTGAAGCCGAGGAGCACACGCGGCAGAGGGGCCCGGCTGCCCCGGGCAGGAGCGCGGGCTGCGGCGCGGCTGGGCAGCAGTCCCAGCGTCCCCAAGAAGGCCCCGTGTTGAGGTCTTGGGCTCCAGCCTTAAGGGTTGCAGCGAGGAGACCTGGTCCGAGGGTGGGGAGTAGGAGGTGGCTCAGTCTCGAGGTCCCTGGGGGTGCGCCCTGGCAGGGGCTCTGGAGGGGGGGTTTAGGCCGAGTCTGCTTCCTGACTCCCCGGGGATCCCCTGCACAGCCGTCCACCGTCCAGACGGACGGGGTCACGTGACCGCCGACGGCAACCCTCCCAACCGTAAGCGGAGACGACCCTCCCTTCCCCAGTGGCTCCTCTCCTGTCGGGCGGCAGCAGGACGGGGAGGGCGCGTGCCCCCCAGCCCTGGGGCCCCGTCTGTCTAAGGTGGCTGCGGGGCAGCCTGCGGGACGGGACCTCGCCTGAGCGCTCAGCGCGCGGTGGGCAGCGCGCGCCCACCAACCTGCACCCGGTGCACGAACTGCGCAGACGCAGAAGGCCAGTAGCAGCAACACACAGGAGTGGGAGACGCGCTCCCTCCGAACAGGACACGTCCGCGGAGACGGGCAGACCCAGAGAGCGTGGGACGCCCGCGTGTCTCGTGCGTGGGCTCACTGAGCCCCAGAACCGGCCGGGAGGCGGGGCCGCGGCCTCTGCCGCCTCTGCCTCCCACAGAAGCCACGCCCTTCGGAGACCAGCCAGGGCTCGGGAGGGCCGAGCCGTCCCCCAGCTGGTTCCGCTCCTCCCCGTCTCCCCAGCTGCCCGCGGACCAGTCAGAGGACGCCGATACGGCGCTCAGCCCCAGCCCCAGCAGGGCGTCACCTTGCAAGATGGTACTGCCCATGCGCGGCTGCAGGATCGTACTGCGCATGCGCATCACCTTGCAGGATCGTACCACTCATGCGTGGCTGCAGGCTCGTACTGCGCATGCGCGGTTGCAGGCTCGTACTGCCCATGCGCATCCTCTTGCAGGCTCGTACTGCCCATTTCTCACGTGGTCTCCTCTGCTCTGTGTTCGCGAGTTAGTGTCGATGCGAGATAACCACGCCCACAGAGGCTAAACGTTTATGAAAACACTTTTGCAGAAATAAGAGGGAAAGTGAGTGCTACAAACCTGTTACATTACATTTTCTGAATGAAGTTAAGTAAAATGTCAGAAAGTTCTAGTATCTTTCATACATTTAGATACATTGTAGAGCTCACACACACACCCACACATGCTCACACACACCTACACACGCACACACATGTTCACACATGCACACACATGCACACATACCTACACATGCACACACATGCACACACACACCCACACATGCTCACACATGCTCACACACCCACACATGCTCACACATATATCCCACACATGCACACACACCTACACATGCACACACACCTGCACATGCACACATACACATGTACACACATGCACACACACGTGCTCACACACACCCACACACATGCACGCACAACCTACACATGCATACACCCACACATGCTCACACACCTACACATGCACACACACGCTCACACATGCACACACATGCTCACACACGCACACACATGCACACACATATACACACATACATACCCCACATGCACACACATGCACACACATGCTCACACACCTACACATGCACACACATGTAAACACATGCACACCCACACGTGCACACACATGCACACACATGCACACACATGTACACACATATATACCCCACACATGCACACACACCTACACATGCACACACACATACACATGCACACACATGCACACACAATGCTCACATATACCTACACATGCACACACATGCACACACACCCACACACATGCTCATACACACCTACACATGCACACACACATGTACACACATATATACCCCCCACATGCACACACACCTACACATGCACACAGACATGCTCACACACATGCACACACATGCTCACACACACACACATGCACAAACGTGCCACAAGGGGAACGACCTAAACGACAGGGCAGTTCACAGAGGAAGAAAAAAGAGAATTCTTCAGCGTCTCTGCGAACATAGTAAATGCAAATTAAGAGGTGACTGACCTAGCGGTCTTATCGAGTTGGCAAATACGTAAAAGATCAGAATCAACCTTAACGACTGCCCGGGCAGTCTCGCGCTAACCAGTCACTGAAGTCGTGCTTTGGAACGCATTTAAAGGACGCGGGAAAGCCCAACGTTGAAGTTCTAAAAGTTGGGAAAAGGATTCTTAAGACTGTAGTTAGAGATCGGCGTGAGGGACGGGGGCGGAAGGAAGCTGAGCCAACGCTGGCCCTGTCGTCGTCGGGGCGGCGCTGACCGACGGGCCTCACCGTCTTCCTCAAACTCCCTTCAGTGAGCCCGTGCTACGTTTAACACCAGAGGAAGTACTTCATTTAAAAACCGACTTGAAGACCAAACAATCGGGTTGGCACTGCAGCGCACGTGTTGATCGGCTGTCTCAGTGCCGGCATCCAGTAGGGGCGCAGCGTCAAGTCCCGGCTACTCCAGCTCCCGCTAATGAGGCTTGGAAAAGCAGCAGAGGACGGCCCAAGTGATTGGCCCAGACGCCTGGGCCCGTGCACCATGTGGAAGGCCCGGATGGAATTCCAGGCTCCTGGATGTGGCCTGGCCCAGCCCCAGCTGTCGCAGCCATTTGGGGAGTGAACAAGCAGATGGAAGATGCTGTGTCTTGGGGCCAGCATTGTGGCGGAGTCGGCTAAGCCTCTGCCTGTGGCACCAGCACCCCATGTGGGCGCTGGTTCGTGCACCAGCTCTTCCGATCCAGCTCTCTGCTTATGGTCTGGGAGAGCCGTGGATGATGGCCCAAGAAGAAGTTCCTGGCTCCTGGCTTCGGATCAGCCCACCTCTGGCCGTGTGGCCATCTGAGGAGTGAACCAGAGGATGGAAGACCTCTCTCTCTCTGTCTCTCTCTCTGTCTTTCTCTCTGTCTGTCTGTCTGTCTCTCCCTCTAACTCTACCTCTCAAATAAACAACAACAACCACCCAAACAATCCACCGTGGGAGTGACAGGGATTGGCTGAGTAAGTGCAGGTACTCTGAGCGGTGGCGCATCTGTGAACTGTGACTTCTAATAACTCATCGGGCTGTCCTGCGTGTCGTGTTGGAATTCATCCTGGGGACTGATCGCGTTTCATGTTTCAAAAGACAATATTTGCTTTACAGCTGCTTTTGGTTTAAAAACAGCAAAGAGAAGGACTTTATCAAAGTCAACCCGAGAAATGTAATCCAATTGTGGAAATAAATGTGCTTTGACCTTACGTTACTTCCAAAGAGGATTTTTCTCTCCCTGTGAAGCCTACGCAGCGGACCCGAGAGGCCAGCCCCAGCAGGCCGCAGACCGGCGGGTCAGGAACGCGGGACGGGGTGGTCTCCGGGGACTGGCCTGGCCTGCTGGTCTTCAAAGCAGCCCACAGACCGGGGGACGACCACGGGCACCCGCAGGGCGCTCCCAGGGCCTCCCCCCAGCCTCACACGCCCGGGGGGCTTCCAGGAGCCTCAGGATGCTGGAACGCTAACCCACGTCTCTAGAATCAGGGGCTTCTGCATTCCAAATCCACCCGGATCGATGCCCTGCCTTTCTGGTTTTTCCTCTCACATATTTTTAAACTGGGGTTTTAACCGAAAGCAATGCTTAATAAGAAAAGACCTCCAAGAGCACAAACATAAGAGAAGTGATCCCACCACTCGGGTCCCGAGAGGCCGCCCCGCCAGCAGCTCCTAGCGGCTCCTTCCCGGTAATTTTCCACGCACGCACCAACACGTACTTAATAAGTTAAACGTGTGTGCGAACACAGACCTGCTCCTTATCGCCGGCCTCGCTCTCCATGGTTTCAATTACCTGCGGTCGCCCATGGTTGGAAAACATCGAGTGAAAAATTCCAGAAATAAATAATTCATAAGTTTTAACTTACGCACCATTCTGAGCGGGGTGGTGAAACAGGGCGTCGCCCCGCTGCGTCCCGCCTGGGAGGAGTCGCACCCCTCTGTCAGACACGTCCCGGCCGTGCAGTCTCCCCGCCCGCCAATCACGCCGTCGCCTCTCAGCTGTCAGAGTGACTGCTGGGGCAGCACAGGGCTGGCCACTCTCGCTCTACTCAGCGGAGCCCCCATGCACACAGCAGCGGTGCTGGCAATGTCGCGACACGGTATTTATCCTCTCTCTGTCCTCCTTTATTATTAGGCATTTTTTCTGTGCCTGATTCTAAGTTGAACTTTGTCACAGGCATTGTATACAGAGCTCAGGACAAGCCACGGCTTCAGATACTCACCAGTGGTCTTGGAAGAGACCCCCTCCCCCCATGGATAAGGGAGACTGTTGTGTTCACAGTACGTATACATGCATGTTTTAACTCAATGTGGGGTTGCATTTCTACGCAGTGATTTGCACTTGGTTTTGCCCCTAACAATTAGCTGGATTTTCAAGTGTTCATATAAAACCATCTCACGTACAGACGACACAGTGTCGAGTGCCTGCTCCACAACACAGAAAGGAGGGGAGCTCCTGGTAGTTCCTGGTGACGCACCTTCGTGAACTCGGGGCACGCGACTCCCAGTAACCGTGACAATGCAGGGTTTAGTTACACCCCCAAGTGACTCACAACCACTTATATTTGCCTTGAAAGGCAGACAGGCACAGAGAGAGAAATCTGCCATCTGCTGGCTCAGTGCCCAAAGCCAGGAGACAGCGACCCCATCCAGGTCTGTGTGGGCGGCAGGGAACCAGGAAGTCGAGCTGCCCCCTGCCATGCGGCCCCAGGGCATGCCGACTTGGCACGAAGCCTGTGGCAGAAGCCAAGCCAGGACTCGACCCAAGCGCCCGATAGGATGTGTGCTTCCCGAGGGCCCCCCAACGGCTGCAGCGGGACTCCCACCCCTGTCACGGCGCATTCACTAGAAGGTGCCCTCCCTGCTAACTCTCCCCGAGTGCAGGTGCACAAACTCCTCCCGACAGCCACAGGACATAGCGGGCTACGCCGGGAACGTCACCGCTCAGCTGCTGGCACCGCCCGGCGCTCACTCGGGAACTGGCTGTGGTTTCCCTGGGGGAGGGCACAGCACAGGGAGCCCTTTATCCCGCGGCAGAGGCAGCAGCAGCCGCACCCAGCGGTCCAGGCCCTCGCCGTCTAGTGAGAACCCCACCAAAGGCCAGCACTCCTGCCCTCGGGCCACAGGGATAGAGCAGCGACTCAGAGAGCGAAGGACCGGCCAGGGCGGCGCGGGGACTTCCCGCGGCAGGACCCCACTTGTACCACCAGCTCACTTTGAAAAGGGAAGCCTGGGGTCTCAGGTGCCTTCCTTCAGGAACCCACTCTGCTCCTGGCCCAGCTTCCTGCCGACGTGCACCTGGGGAGGCGGCAGCGGGGGCTCAACTAGCTGGGTCCCTGCCACCCACGTGGGTCCTGGCCCCTGGCTTCACCCTGGCTCAGCCCCAGCTGTTGTGGGCATTTGGGGAGTGAGCCAGTGGTTGGAAGAGCGCGCTCTCGCTCTCTCTTTGCCCTTAAGTAATAAAGAATCAATAAATAAATCTTAACGAAAAGCAAAGCCAAGAAGCCTCAGGACTGAACCAGCAGCTCTGTGCCAACACAGCCCGGGGCTCTGCCGCGGCGCTCACCTGCACTCGATGAACCAGTGCCGGATCTGGTCCTGCAGGCTCTCCTTCATGTCGGGGCCTTCGATGGCCTTCAGGTCGTTCTTGATGGTGACCATGGCCTCCCTGTATTCCTCCTCATGCTGCCTCTGCACCTCGCTGCGCAGCCGGTTCACCTTCTCGGCCTGGGCTACTGTGGCGCTGACTTCATGGAAGAGGGGAGGGGGGCTCTGGAACGAGAAGCCAAAGGGTTGCCGTCAGGTCACAGAGCTGGCAAAACATAACAGACGCTCCAAAAGCCTGAGAGAAGCTTCCAGAACGCTGGGTCCACTCTGGCAGGACACCGAGGGCCCCTTCGTCACCATGGGGGGAGGCGGGGCTCCTGTCCCACCAGTTCCCAGGCTGGGGGCTGGCGCCGCAGACTACAGAGAGCTAAGCTCTGCCAAATCCAGACACATAAGAACAAAGTACTTGACGGAAGAGCTGAGGACAAGCACTGGCCTGCTCTGGACTGGAGGAGAGAACCGTGAAGTCAACTCAGGAGACCCCCCTCCCCTGCACCCCTGTAGCCCTCAGAAGGAGGGGCTCCCAGCGCTGGCTCCGGGCACCCGGCACTGCGTCAGACCCTCGCCATCCACCAGCCGGCAAGGCAACAAGCGTTCGGCCCGGAAGCGCTCTCTCGACGCCCAGTACGGGCGCCAGGTCTTGCTAACAGACGCACAACGCGGCGTGGGAATTTACAGACCATGGACACCAGCAAAGGCTGCAAGTCAGCGCCTGGTTTTACTGCTTCATTTAAGAAATGGCAGATAAAACGTGAGTAAATGCAGATTAACGTAAGAGTAGACCATGTCTGTATCAGTTATGCTGTGAACTGCAAAAAAAAAAAAAAAAATCCAAGAAATATCCCCAGCTGAGCAAAGACGGGCCAGCTTGGAGAACAGCGGTAACTGGCATCCGCACGCACCGCGTCACTCCCTCCCATCTGCTTGCTGACGCCGGTGAGAACCTACGTCCCAGCGGAACTCGCTTGCCAAGCGCGCACAGGCCAACGCCACACCCCCACCCTCAGAGCGGCCCTGTGGGCGTCACCACGAAGAACGGTGGTGTTCCATTATTTGCAAATTGTGTGCACATGTCCTCAGACCAAGAAAACTGCGACACACTTAGGTGCGAATATGCCTGCACGCAGGATAGACACGCACGCACGCACCTTACCCAGGGAGCCCCGCTGGCCGATTCCCAGCACACCCTGGGCAAACCCAGCTCCGCTGACGGAGCCTCCCCGCCCGCCGCACACTGGCTGCCGCCTTCCGCCCACTGCTGCCCGTCTTCCTTCCCAGGGGCAAGGAGTGGGGAACGCGTGGGTTAGGGGTAAAGGGACACAGCTGGGCAGGGGCAGGACGCACAGACCTCCCGACCCCAACAGAGAGCCGCGCTCCCATCCTTCCCTGTGCCATGGAGTCTAAGATCTCGTCTCAGAATTGTGTCTTTAATTGCATAAGACACCCAGGTTTGCAAAGCAATCGGGTGATGCTTGAGCTGGGCCTTCACAAGTGGGCAGGCAGCTCTGGCTCACGTTTGCCAAGAGCTCTGCAGGGAGTGTTTGACGGGCTCCTTGGCAGCTCCACCTCCTGCGGGCCAGACGCCGGCCTCGCAGCGCGCCACAGCCCCGCACATCCCCTCACCACGCCACCTTGTTTCATTCATGTCTGGCTTTCAAGGTAGAAGCGCGATGTGACCGTCCCATTGAACAGATGAGAAAACGGAGGCGCAGGGCTTGGTGCCTCCGCCAGCCAGGCCCGAGCACAGGGGGCTCCGGGGCCCTTTGTGCGCCATGGGGGTCTCCCGTCGCCCCGCGCCAAGCTGTTAATATCCGCGCACTGTGCGTGGGTCCCGACACAGACCTTCCAGGTTCATGAGCCGCGTTTCCTCCTCGGGCTGCCGCATCTCCCTCTGTAGCAACTTCGGTCACATGGAACTCAAATTTGTTAACTCACCGCGCAAACAGCAACTCATTTAAAAATAAATTACGAATATTAAAGGCAGAGAACAGAGCACGATAATATACCATATATATTGAAACACATCAGCTGGAGAATAATGCATCTTAATGAAGGCTTCCCACGTGAATACACCATTATATTTACAAGCTTTCCAGAGTTAATGACCCAGAACGGGATAACGAAACCTACATTTATAGCAAGGTCCTCTGTCAGCAAAAATATACATATTAATAATTGATGCGGCTGCACACAGAGGAGAGACCGCGGTGCTGCCCGAGTTCGTGGGGAAATGGGACACCACGGCCCATTAACTTCCAATGCTTAGCTAATGTTTGATGGGTTTTGTCTTTAAAGATCCGCGTTCAAATTAGTGAGAGAAAATGGACATCGTCCCAGTGAAAACCTGTCCCATTTATCAGTTGCAAATAAACTTGCAAACAAGTGATTTAGTGCTGGCGACCGGCGGAGGGTCTCCGCGCCTGGCGGGGCTGGGGGCTGCTCCTGGCCTTGGCTCTGCTGTCACGGGAGGTGCGGGCGGTGCAGGCGGGAGGGCAGACACGGCGCCCTGCAGTCTCCCAGGAGGCCCGCATGCCAGGCTGCGCTCCTCAGAGGCTGCGGAGGCGCCACAGCCGCCTCCCTGCACGCCTGGCGCCTGCCGTGCACCCCACGGGCCTCCTCCGTCCGTCCATTTCAGGATCCTTCTGTCGTCGACCAGAGTCGGCCATTTTGCATCCTTCTCTTTCCGGGGAGAGCTCCCATTTATGGATCTGTGTTCCTGCACACAGGGTCCCTCCTCCTAAGGAGGAGCCCGGCTGGAGGGGTGGGCAAACATGGCGGCCTGGGACCTCGGCCCTCTGCTCAGAGGTAGGCTACAGCCTTATCTTAGATGCCATCATGTAGTGGGGACAAAACCATTACAGTGAAAAACCAGGGCTGGAGTGGAGCCTAGCCCGGCTAAGACCCCGGTTAAGGTGCCCACGTCCGACCCTGCAGAGCCTGGATCTGATCCCGGCTCTGACTCCCAACTCCGGCTTCCTGCGGTGCACACTGGCCGGCAGCCAGGGACGGCTCGGGTGGCTGGGTTTCTGCCCCCTCCATGGGAGACCCACACTGAGTTTCCAGCCTCACCCCGGCCATCGCAAACATCCCGGGAGCAAGCCAGCACTAGGGGGCTCGCTCTCTTCCCTCTGCTTCCAAATAAATAAATAATTTCTAAAAAGAGTAAAAAAAAATCTCCCTTGTTAAGCCTAATTTAACACCTTCACTCTAAAAAAGGTGCTCGTGAGAAGTGGCTGGGACAGGGTCTGGTGAGGCCTGGGACTGAGGAGTGCTGGGGGCTTCGTCCTGCTTGCCGCAGGCTCGAGATGCGGGTGCTGTTCTGAGGGGTCCGTTTATTCCTCCAGGGGGCTCTCTGCAGTGGGGGGGGGCACCCACCACTGTTTTCATTTTCCAGAAGAGGAAGCTGGGGCACACAGGGCCGAGGCGCGGGCACAGGGCGCATCGCCAGGGAGCGGCAGACGGGGGTTTGGGCCAGAAACTGTTCTCCCTCTCTGTGCGCTGCGGTCTGCGCTGACCGGTCTCCTCTGGCTCAAAGCAGGTGGTCTGAAAATGATTTCTAGGGAACCATATGGGACCACAGGATGCATATTGGTAACTTAAAGATTGTGTTTACTCGTTTACTGAAGGTGTGGAGGAGAGAAAGTTAAATCTCCGGTTTGCCTGTTCCCTCTCCTAATGCCCGCAGCAGCCAAGGCGGCTGATGTCACCGGCTGCCACCTCCATCCGCGTCTCCCGAGTGAGTGGCGGGGACCATGCCTGAGCCTGCTGTCTCCCAGGGTGTGCAACCCCAGGAGCCCGGACAGGGAAGAGGAACAGGGACTGGAACCCCGGCACTGATGGGGATACGGGCGGCCCGACCCGAAGTCTTAACCTCTAAGCCAAACACCAGCCCCCTTTCATAAAAAATATTCATCTGAGAGGCAGAGGGACAGAGAGAGAGAGAGAGAGAGAGAGAGAGAATCGCAGGTTTAACAGTAACTGCTGTACTGCCTGAGCGATGTGATGCCTTCTCCCTGATGACGCTTCTCAATGACCTTTCACCTCTGCTAATTTAAATATTACAATGGCAATTCAACAAGGTGCTTTTGGGTTATGAATGACATGAGCACCTAGACCCCTGATAATAAGCATTTGCCAAAACGCAGCTGACACTTAGCTGGTGTGTGCTGTGTGCGATGTACCACGCGTGATTTTAAAAGCAGCTGACACTTAGCTGCTGTGTGCTGTGTGCGATGTACCACGCGTGATTGTAAATGCTCTACAGATGTCAGTTTCCTGAAAACTGAACACTCCCAGGAGCCGGCTGCTGTGCCGTCTCCACTGCACACACACGGAACCCGCGACACAGAGGTGGAGGGGCCGGACCAAGTTCACGGGGCTGGGACAGCAGACCTGGAGCGTGTCCTGGCGCTGGCCGGCTGAGGAGTTCTGGCCACCAGCACTGTCTGTGCTTAGGGCGGATGTCAGGCCCTGGAGGGCACACGAAGGACTCCTGGGAGCCGGAGCAAAGAGAAAGGGCAAGGAAGAGAACGCTTTTTGTCCTTTACAGACCTGGAACATGAATAAAGTAGAATAATGGGAATAGCCGGAATGAAGACATATTAATAACAGAAATCGAAGGTTCCCAAGGGACCAGACCGTAAAATCCCATTTAATGGAAAAGAATTCTTTTTACATTGAAGCCTCCTGGGTAGACTTTTCAAATCACAAAGATCGGGCCAGTGTTGGGGTGCAGCAGGTCAAGCCTCTTCCCGCGACCCCAGCAACCCCTGGTATAGTCCCGGCTGCGCCACTTCTGACCCGGCTCCCTGTTAATGCGCCTGGGAAGGCAGCAAAGGATGGGCCAAGTGCTTGGTTCCTGCACCCACGTGGGAGACCCTGAGGGAGCTCTTGGCTCTGGGCCTTGGCCTGGCCTAGCTCCGGCTGTTGCAGGCATTTGGGGAGTGACCAGTGCGTCGAAGATCTCTTTCTCTCTGTCACTTCACCTTTCAAATAAATAAAATGAATCTTAAAAAAAAAAAAAGAAAAATTGTTTGCAACTAATCACCTGTGATAAAAATAACAAACGACCAGATAGAAATATGAAAAAAAAAGTTAAAAAAAAAGCAATCACAGAGATTCTTCAGAGAGTCCTCCCCGAATTCTGACCGCGGTGCCCCGTCGCGGGACAGCTCGCGTGCTCGGCCGTCCCTCAAGGGCTGCTCCTGCCCGTGGACCTCAGCGCAGCCGCCGTGTGGGGCCGCACCTGTGCCTCGGGCATCCCCGGGATCTCTGGGCAGCTGGGTGAGGAGGCCGCAGCCCGGCTGCTTGTGACGCTCTGCCTTCTAACAGCCTGCTTCCGGGTCAGGGCCTGGACGTGGTGTACGGTAACAAAGGCTGAGACACCTGCGATTTGAAATCCACGCACGGGGATTATGCAGCCTCTGTTTCATTACACCACAATGTTCCTGCACTTTCTGGGAGTTCTCCAGGGTGGGAAGTCATTCGGTCACTGGGAGCACGGCTCATAATTTTCTGGGATCATGAACGCCACCCAGTATTTCCTGCGGGTGCGGCTAGGCCCTGGAGCCACCCCTCGTCCCTCAGGAAGTCGTCCCAGCAGCTCCGTGCACCAGGCCCTGCTGTCCTGCACCGGCAGAGGGAAACGCGTGGCTGCCAGCCCTGCCATGGGCGCAGACGGAGCTGAGCCGCGCCCCAGGCCTGGCTGCCTCTCCAGTACTGGCTCCCCTCCGGCCAGCCCCATCCACACGCTCACTTCCAGGCGCTGCCTCTCCCCAGGAGGGAGACCAAGCTCCGAGAATCACAGCAAACCCGGTTTCTGGAAACAATCACAGCGACTACGAACAGCACGCTGGACCACGTGGGAGCACGCGGGACCACACAGGAACACACGGACCACGCGGGACCACACCGGACCACACAGGACCACACAGGAACACACAGGACCACACCGGACCACACAGGAACACGCAGGACCACACAGGAACACACAAGACCACGCTGGACCACACAGGACCACGCCGGACCACGCAGGACCACACAGGAACACGCAGGACCACACAGGAACACGCAGGACCACGCCGGACCATGCAGGACCATGCGGGACCACACAGGAACACACAGGACCACACCGGACCACACAGGAACATGCAGGACCACACAGGAACACACAAGACCAAGCAGGACCACGCCGGACCATGCAGGACCATGCGGGACCACACAGGAACACACAGGACCACACTGGACCACACAGGAATACACAAGACCACGCAGGACCACACAGGACCACACAAGACCACGCTAGACCACACAGGACCACAGAGGACCACGCAGGACCATGCCGGACCACGCAGGAACACGCAGGACCATGCCGGACCACACAGGACCACGCAGGACCACGCCGGACCACACAGGACCACACGGGACCACACAGGACCACGCAGGACCACGCCGGACCACACAGGACCACGCAGGACCATGCCGGACCACACAGGACCACGCCAGACCACACAGGACCACGCAGGACCATGCTGGACCACGCAGGACCACGCTAGGGGGTACGTCACAACAGGCCTTGATTTGCATGCTCTCGTGGCAGTGCCACAGTCCCCCTAGGGCCCAGGCTCTGAAGGCAACAGAGGCGCAGCGGGACAAGCACTGAGCTCTCCCAAGGGACCCTGGGAAAGGAGCCCGGTGCACGGGGCGCCCACGCTCCCATTTAGTGCTGTTGTTAATGGGACGGAAATACAATGTATCGCCCTGCTCCCCAAACAGCATGGCACACAGCTTGTTCCATGTTGGAATCTGAAAGCGCGCAGGGCAGGACGATGCGGTGCTAGGCACAGGTCTCCTGCTTGGTGTTCCTCATTACAGTGCGAAGGCTGATAGCTTCGGGGGCACATAGAAAGCGTGATGGTCATGTCGGGAGCACAGAGTGAAATGCATCACATTCATTAAGTTCCCTCTACTGGATCCACTCCATTGGCTGTGCCAATTAAAGTAACTGCTCGTGAATTCCCAGACAGCTATCCATTTTCCTGTGTAGATTTTAGAATATAAATATTTAAAGCGACAGTATCCACAATAGTCCCTTACAGGACCACCGTAAGAGACCGTGTGGCCAGGGCGGAGGCGTGAGGAGGGTCCTTGCTCTAGTTCTGCTTTGGGGACGCCACAGTCACTCCTGGAAGCACGCCAAGCTTCTCATCAAGATACAGATCAGATAAATAAATGGTTTATACATCGGCACGGTGAGCAAAATGAAATAATGGAAAAATGAAACTTTAAAATGAGTCGGCAATATCTCAATCAGTGATACAGTGGAAAATCTATTCAACTGAAAACACTGCTTGGATTTGGGGTAATGGATTTTTTATGGTTATCAGCCAGTGAACAGAAGATAACATTCTTTAAAAAATTGAACCCATATATTGCTCAGTGGTGTAAGATTTCAACAGAACGTGGAATTACCAAGAAAAAAACACACTTGGGAAAAAAGCAAACTGCGGAAAGTCCCACTGAGTACAAAACCGACGAGTGGCTGTGTGCGGCTGAGAGACCCACGCAGACCCCCTTCATGGGGCGAGCCCACAGAAACTACTGGGAAAATAAACAAAGGCACGGGTTGTGTCTTCGTGCGGTATTGACGTTAGCTGTTCAGGCTTCAGGAAGAGCTTCCGGAAGGTGGCACGGAGCAGCTGTCCAGGACAAGCGGGCTGAATCAAGTCCGATGGAAATGTAATTAAATGGGAGTTGTTACATCAACATGGCTGCTACTGCAAGACCTCACGTAAACTCAGTTTACCCTGGACTGAAACTTTTGAAGGGTAATTTAATTTTTGCCGTAGAAAACTGCTACATAAATTGGCACCAAGCTCTGTCAACTTTACAGTAAACAGAGTGGGCGTTTAGCCTAGTGGTTAAGACACACTCGGGACGCCCGTATCCCACAGGCGAGTGGCACTGTTGGAGTCTCAGCTCCGTTCCTGACTCCAGTTTCCTGCCGGTACACGGCCTGGGCGGCAGCAGTGACAGTCCTAGGACGTGGGTTCCTGTCCATCACGCAGAGACCCAGACTGAGATCCTGGCTCCTACCTGGACCTGGCCCAGCCCTGTCCATTGCGGGCGTTTGTGGACTGAATCTGCAGATGGGAGCTCTCTGTCTCTCCGCCCATCTGCCTCCCTCTGCTTCTCAAATAAATGGACAAAAACTCAGTCAATAAAACATAAAAATTGAAAAAGACAACCATTCTAGTCAAACTTGGATATTTTCTTTTCAATGTTCATGGACGTCTATGTTTGTGTATGTTCTAAATCATGAATTTTCATGTATGAGCATTTTATGTCCTTAAAAATCATCACTGTGCACACAGGTCTCTGATGGCTTCCTTAGGACAGAACTAGGAATCAGGATGAAGGACCTAAATATTTTCAGGCTCCTGCTCTGTCTTAGCCTCTTGCTAACTCACTTTCAGAAATGCTGAATCCATTTAACCCATCGCATATGAGACCAAGAGCTCACGACACCCTCACAAGAACAATTTTCTTCTCTTCTTGTAAAGATTTATAGAGGGAGGCCGGTGCCCCGGCTCACTAGGCTAATCCTCCGCGTTGCGGCGCCAGCACACCGGGTTCTAGTCCCGGTCGGGGCGCCGGATTCTGTCCCGGTTGCCCCTCTTCCAGGCCAGCTCTCTGCTGTGGCCAGGGAGTGCAGTGGAGGATGGCCCAAGTGCTTGGGCCCTGCACCCCATGGGAGACCAGGAGAAGCACCTGGCTCCTGGCTTCAGATCAGTGTGGTGCGCCGGCCGTAGCGGCCATTGGAGGGTGAACCAACGGCAAAGGAAGACCTTTCTCTCCGTCTCTCTCTCTCACTGTCCACTCTGCCTGTCAAAAAAAAAAAAAAATTATAGAGGGAGACAGAGAGAATGATATTCTGTCTACTGGTTCACTCCCCAATGGCCACTATGGCTGGGGCTGGGCCAGGCCAAGGCCACGGAGTCTGGACCTGAGTCTCCCGTTGGGGTGGCAAAGGCCCAAGTCCTCGGGCCATCTTCTGCTGCTTTTCCGGGTCCCTTAGCTGGGAGCCAGACGGGAAGTGGAGACGCTGGGACTTGACCTGGTGCTCTGAAACGGGACGTCATCACTGCAAGCAGTGGCTTCACGCACTGTGCCCCAACACCGTCCCCAACCGCTACCGTTTCTTTGTCAACAGGCAGACCCAACTTCCCCTGTTCACAGTTCTACAATGCAGGCTTCCCAGTTCAACATCTGGAATCAGGAATGGACGTGTCTGCTCTGTCTTAGTCGGTAGCACTTCTTTTCCTTAATGACCCCTGAAAATAATGAGGCGTCTAAAGTCGGCGGAACACAGCAGTGTTCCGGTTAATGGCGAATCTGTACTTTCGACACCAGTCAACAGCCATGGTTTATAAAGAATCATCGGGGCCGGCGCCACGGCTTACTAGGCTAATCCTCCGCGTTGCGGCGCCAGCACACCGGGTTCTAGTCCCGGTCGGGGCGCCGGATTCTGTCCCGGTTGCCCCTCTTCCAGGCCAGCTCTCTGCTGTGGCCAGGGAGTGCAGTGGAGGATGGCCCAGGTGCTTGGGCCCTGCACCCCATGGGAGACCAGGAGAAGCACCTGGCTCCTGGCTTCAGATCATCGCGGTGCGCCGGCCGCGGCGGCCATTGGAGGGTGAACCAACGGCAAAGGAAGACCTTTCTCTCTGTGTCTCTCTCTCTCTCACTGTCCACTCTGCCTGTCAAAAAGAAAGAGAGAAAGAGAGAACCATCGGAAAGCACAGGTTTCTCCGTCCCAGTGCATTTTTTCGGAGTCGGGTGGAAAGCACGGCCTGCTCGCCACCCTGCGCTGCTCAGCGGTGCTGTGTTCACGCGGCTGCACGACAGACCTCGGGCTGCTCCTCGTCACCATCTGAAACTCCGCACGCGTCAACCCCACCCCACACCCCCACCGGAACCGCCATCCACTTCCTGTCCCCACACTGTCGCCCGAGTGGAAGCGTGGATTCTCTGTGCACCTGTCGCTGGCTTGTCTCACTCAGCCCAGCGTCCTCAAGGGTGATCTGAGTTCCAGCGTTTGTCAGAATTTTCTTTCTGTGGCCGAGTAATATTCCACCCCAGTGAACTTCTACACCGATCACAGCGGTCCTGATTCCGACAGCGCACCTACACCACTAGAAAATACAGGTGGGCTGGGTCCCAGGGTGTCAATTTAAAAACCTGAGTGTTAACTTAATTTTTGAAACTCAAAGACCAAAGGGAAATCAAGAATGCGGGTAGGCTGGCGCCGCGGCTCACTAGGCTAATCCTCCGCCTGCGGTGCCAGCACCCCGGGTTCTAGTCCTAGTTGGGGCACTGGTTCTGTCTCAGTTGCTTCTCTTCCAGTCCAGTTCTCTGCTGTGGCCCAGGAGTGCAGTGGAGGATGGGCCAAGTGCTTGGGCCCTGCACCCACGTGGGAGACCAGGAGGAAGCACCTGGCTCCTGGCTTTGGATTGGCGCAGTGCCGGCTGTAGTGGCCATTTGGGGAGTGAACCAATGGAACGAAGACCTTTCTCTCTGTCTCTCTCTCTCTGTCTAACTCTGCCTGTCAAAAAAAAAAAAAAGTGATAAAATCAAGACATCTCTTATATTCTCTGAGCTATTCTGGTCTGCCTCCTCCTGTCTGGGAAGGCGGTAAAGCCTGGACACTTGATAAACACGGATGTGGGGATGCTAAGTCCTTCCCACCAGGAAACCAGGCACTTCCATGTCTCCGGAACAGGGACCTGAGTTCCTTCCTCTAGCAGGGTAATTCTGTGCTGACCACAAGGGTAAAGCACCACGGCCACACGCACAGGTGCAGCCATCCGGGATGGGAGGGGGCGGGGCCCTGAGACTGTCATTTACAAAGTGCCAGTCTAAATCGGGAAAATTACATGGCAACGCCCTGAAAAAGGGACTAAATTCTACTTTTTCTATATTTCACATCACTGGCAGGATCTCCCAATTTATTTTAAATCCTCAAATCCCAGAGGACCTAACTGCCTTGAAGAGCCACGTCTGCGACCCACCTCAGAGCAGAGGGGTTCGGCTGATCAACCTCACTGGTGGGGCCCCGGACTCACTTCTCTAAGAGCGAGACGCGGGAATGCAGCATTGGAAAATGGCGCCTCACAGGGAAAGAAGGCGGGTGTCGGGGTGCAGTGGGTGAAGCCGCTGCCTGGGGGCCTGCATCCCCTATCAGAGTCCTGGGTGCTCTGCTCCCCACCCACCCAGCTCCCTGCTAACGTGCCTGCAGAGCAGCAGGTGACGGCTCGAGGACTCGAACCCCGCCACCCTGCGGGAGAACCGGATGGAGTTCTTGGCTCCTGGCTTCAGCCTGGCCCAGTTCTGACTGCAGTGGGCATGTGGGGAATGAACCGGCAGATGGAAGATCTCTCTCCCTCTCTGTCACTCTGCCTTTCAAGTAAATAAATCTTAATATATATATATATATATATATATATAACACACACACATATATAAACCATATCCCCCATTGGTTAAAAACTATAAATTATATTTGTTTTTTTCATTTCTTATTTTCTGAGCATGTCTAGGAAAAATCTTTAAGTCCCAATTCTTGTCTTCCTGAGCTGCACATTTGATAAGCACAGAGAACTGGGAAAACACATTGCAAACTATTATTGAAATACGTCTCAATTGAAACAGTCACACACTGCTGGAGTCAAAATCCGTCCTTCCCCCGATGTAATTTCGAATGTGCATTTGATCTGTAATTTTTAAAGATATCAAATGCACGTCTGCCGCCGGCAGAGCTAAGAGCCAGCACAGAGAACACAGAATCCTGGCTGAGTTCTGCAGGTGCAGGCAGACCCCAGGGCAGCCCCGCGCCAGGCCCCGGCTGCTCCGATGCCATCCGCTGTTCCTGGTGCCCCGGCTTACAACCACAAATCCACTCCGACGGGACTGTCCATCTGCCACAAACCTGCCGCCATTCTTTCTCGCAGTTCTCAGTGAAGAAATCCCAGGGCGTGGCCTGACTGGGCGGGAAGGGCAGAGCCGTGTGTGCCCAGGGGTCACCGGCAGTCCTCCAGGCGGAACCCGGGGCGGCTCCCTGCCCCAGCGGCCACCGTTACGAGTGCTTCTCTTCCTTTCTTGAGAACGGGAGTTTAAAAGGGGCCCCGTCGCTTTACCGGGACTGTGCTGCCATCTGAGACTCCCTCCTGCCCCCTCCGCGTCACACCTGCACCCTGGCTCGAGGGTCTCCTTTGTCCCCTCCCTTTATCCTCACAGACCTCCTAAAAACTCTCTTGCATGTCCAGTTCCATCTCGGCACCTGCTTCTCACGGCGTCCAAACCAACACCGGGATGCAAACCTCTTCTGTGTTGGTGCTGGCGACGGTGAGTGGGCTCCTTGCTGCCCCAGGGGATTCTGGGTGCCTGCACCTGCCCAGGCCAACTTCTCTGATCTGTGCCTGGGGCTGCTCACCGGCCTCTCCCACAGCAGCTGGACTTGCTCATTCCTGGGGCTAGTTCGTGTTTTCACGTGTTCTTGATGAGCCAGCCAGGGCTCTGCATACTGTTAGCATTTCCAAAGACCTGGTGTGTGGGGGCGTGGCTGGGTCTCTGAAGGCCAGCAGGTGCGCAAACAAGGGCCCTCCACAGGCAGTGGGCTTTGTAAAGAGTCAGCTTAGGGGGCTCCAGGGGGCACTTGAGGGGGTATCATGGGAAGAAGAACCAAGACAGTCTGAACCAGGGCAGGGGGCGGAACCCCAGGCGGTGGGCGGGTCCAGGGAGAGGCAGCAGCTTTCAGAGGGAGGGGGCCGTGGGAGCTAGGGGTCTCTGTTCGGGAGGGGCTCAGGCTGGAGACAAGACCATCCTCCTGGGAGACTGGCACCTGGTGATGTGGGCGAGGCAGGAGGTCCTGCGGTCAGAGGCTCCGGGGTGTCGCCAAGGCCCCCACTCCTGCTCCTCACACCCCCACGGCCCCCCCCCTCCCAGTGATGGTGGCCCCTCAACTGGCTCCTGAGCCTTGCCACAGGGCGGAAGTGAAGGGACAGGCCAGGCCCCTTCCTCCCGTGATGGCACGGGACTCCCTGGCATTGAAGAAGAGGCGGCTGTAGGCCAAGGGGCTGGTTCTGCCTCCTGCTGCCGTCAGCCCGTGGGGAACGGAGGCTCTGGCCTGCCAGCCGCGAGGAGCTGCCCCGGGAGAACCTCAGCACGAGGAAGCAGGTCATTCCCCGGCCGGGCTTCGGCGAGACCTCGCCGGGGACCACACTTTGACGGCAGCCTCGGGAGCTGCGAGCGGTGCCCGACTCCTGACACAGGAGCTGACCCCCAAGTGGGTGCTGTTTCAGCCACAGCTGGGGGGACGCTGGTACATGGCGTCAGAGGATGAACACGGCCCCCACATCTCTGATTTCACCACCAGCACGAAGATTTCCGCGGAAACCCCGAGCATCACTGCACAGCCGGCTCAGGGCCACAAACACCAGCAAGGCGAGGGCTCTGTGGGCGGTGGACAGCAGCCACACAGCCTGACGGACCACGCGGGAGCTGCCACGGCGGCATGCACACAACCCCACCGCTTCAGGTCTCCCCAGCCCGGGACTCTGGACAAGGAGGGCGACCCCATTCTCAAAGGTCATTTTTTCTGGTTTCCTTTCTTTCTCAAAAGGACCGAAGACTTACAGAATCCACCATCTTTAAGAAAACCAAACTTGGGGCCAGCACTGTGGCATAGCGGGTAAAGCCCCACCTGCAACGCCAGCATCCCATATGAGCACTGGCTCGAGTCCCGGCTGCTCCACACCCAATCCACCTCTCTCTAATGCATCTGGGGAAGCAGCGGAAGATGGGCCCAGTGCCTGGGCCCTGCACCCATGAGGGAGCCCCGGATGAAGCTCCTGGCTCTGGCTTCAGCCAGGCTCAGCCCTGCCATTGTGGCTACTTGGGGAGTGAACCAGCAGATGGAAGACACATCTCTCTCTCTTTCTCTCTCTCTCTCTCTCCCTCCTCCCTCTCTCTCCCTCTCCCTCTCTCTCTCTCTCTCGCTAACTCTGACTTTCAAATGAACACACAGATCTTCAGAAGGAGAAAGCAAGCACACTCACCATGCCCAGGAAGACCATCTCCTCCTCTCTGTCTCGCTTGGTTTTCCTGCACTGACAGAAGCCTCGCCACACCTGGGGGCACAGACAGCACTCGTTAAACACACCAGACAGGAAGCGCCGTCGCAGGCTTTCCCCCTGTGGGTCGCAAACGCCCTGGGGACGCTCAGTGCAGGCTGCGCCCGTGTGCGGGGAGCGAGGACTCTGCGGGGACCCCAGGCGGAAGCGGCCAGGAGAGACCACCTCACAGGGATGACCCGGGGCTCTGCAGTGGGGAGGGCCTACGCGGGTTTCCTCGAAACTTCCGGATGGCAGACGCGGGAGGCTGGATCGCAGCGTGGGCCTCCGTGGTTTCGGCAGAAAAATGGCCAAAGTCACATGGGGGAAACACAGCAACTGCCAAGGGCGCACGGAGCTTCGTGCCCCAAAGGGCAATTGCAGCCCACAGAGACCTGGTGGAAACCAGCATCTCACTGCTCCCCGCCAGCCCCCCGCTCCCCCCACCCCACTCCAGCTGTGTCCACTGCCTGGGTACCCTCGCCTCGTCTCACTAGAAGGGAGGGCTGTGTTCCTGTTGGCCGTGCTGGGGTGCACCTGCTTCTTCCGGCCACTGGCTATTAACCCTGTACCCCACTCTCCTCAGGTGGTCGTACACCTGGGTGTGAATGTAATTTTACATCTTCGTTAAGGATTTATGTTCCCCTGCATTTTAGCAACATTTCCAATAAGTACCCACAGTCTCGAACGACAGCTGAATAAGCTGCCCCATGTTTCATGTCTAGGACACCAACTCTGAAACAGGACCGAGTGTGGTTCCCGGCCAGCCCTGGGGTGGACCTGGCCGCTGCCCTCAGAGGTGGGATTTGGGGTTGGCCTCCTGCCCCGCCCCCACGCCACGCCACACCTTCTGAATGCACAGGGCAGCGGCGCCCACGTCCACGGCCTTCTCGCTGAGCAGCTTGGCCTGCCTCGCCCGGCATTCCTGCAGGTAGATCTCCTTCATGAACAGCGCTCGGAGGCGGCCCTGCCGCGCCCGCTCGGCCATCTGGATGAACTTGGCGGCCTCCTCCACGGGGATGATCTTTGCGACGTATCTCTGCAAAAGCCCGAAGCCAACCCTCAAGCACGCTGACAACAGCAGCGGGCCCACCACGCCCCGCTCAGGGTCCCCCCGCTGAGAAAGGGGAGGAGGCGCCCAAGGCCACGCCCAGCTGTGGGCCCAAATCCTGGGACGCATGGCTCTCCACCCTCCAGGCACAGCACCACCAACCGAGCTCCGCAGCATTTCGTGGCGGCAGCTGATGAATCAAGAAAGTCCACGAAAACAGACTGGATAAAAGTTGTAACTGCCGCGGCCGGCGCCGTGGCACAGCGGGTTAACGCCCTGGCCTGAAGTGCCAGCATCCCATGTGGGCGCCGGTTCTGGACCCGGCTGCTCCACTTCCGATCCAGCTCTCTGCTGTGGCCTGGGAAAGCAGTGGAGGATGGCCCGGGTCCTTGGGCCCTGCACCCGCGTGGGAGACCAGGAAGACGCTCCTGGTTTCTGGCTTTGGATCAGCCCAGCTCCAGCTGTTGCAGCCAATTGGGGAGTGAACCAGCGGATGGGAGACCTTTCTCTCTCTCTCTCTCTCTCTCTCTCTCTGCTTCTCCTCTCTTTGAGCAACTCTCTCAAGTAAAAAATAAATAAATCTTTAAAAAAAAGGTTGTAATTGCTGTTGATAGCTTATTAATAAGCAGAAACAGAACCTAAAAACTCAACTCCAACCAAGTGTTTAAAATTCTAAATACGCATGAAACAAAATGCTGAGTTTAAACCCAGTATGTTTTTGGAGCATTTATTTTATACATGCTTCCTGCTGTCTACGAGTCTGCACTGTGGAACACCCAGGCTGTCAAACCTGAAAACACAGCAGGGCTCATGCCACCCAGTGTGGTCTTCGGAGTCTCAGCTGGGGCGTGGCCGACCAGGGGCGGGGAGGGGCTGTGCAAGGGCCCGGGGTGCCCGGAGCAGGCTCAGGGCGAGGCCCCGCCCCTGCCTCTGCAGGGAGGGGGCAGCCGAGTGTGTGGCCAGGCTCTGGGGCAGTTCATGCATGGACACAGGCAGCAGGGCAGCTCGCTTGCACCAGAAAACGCCAGACACCCCCCAGCAGCCGTGGCACTGACTTCCAGGCCTCGTACTGTCAAGGGGGAAGGGGCGCAGGAAGGGGAGGTCAGGTGGAGCTAGCTGGCGGGGTCAGGACGCCGCACGCGTGAACCGTCTGCACAGGTGGGCATGGCGGGGGGGGGAGAGCAAGCTCTCCCTCCAGCACCGGGCACGCCGAGGCACCATGAGAGCCGGGGCCGAGCTGGCTACACAGCTGTGCCTGCCCGTGCCCTGTGGCAGGCAGACGGCACGCTTTTCCCCAGCCATCCCTGGCACAGTCAGTGTCCTCCCTAACACCATGACCAGGCTGGCTGTACCCGCCGGGGTCTGAAGATCACACGTGCCATCCATCCCACTGCCTGGGCACCCCGCTCTGCACCTGCTGTCTCCACCGGTGCCCCTTCGCTCCGGGTGCCCGCTGTGACGGCCAAGTCTGCACTCCTGCTTGGGCCGTGAGGACAGCCAGGGAGCGGGATGCTCAGACCGTGGGCAGTGAGGGGTCCCTGAGCTGCAGGCGGAGCCGGCAGAGGCTGGCTGGCAGTGCCACGTGGAAAGGACACCCTCCCACGAGGCTGCACGGGGAAGAGCTGCACGGACCGGGAGCCGGGAAGGAGAGTCAGGGCCGACACGAAGAAAGGGCAGCCACACGGGTTCCGGGGCCCGGAGGCAGGGGCCACAGAGAGAACCAGCTGGGGGCAGGGTCCTTCAGGAGGTGTCCTCCTTGGCCCCACAGTCCTCCAGGGTCACTCAGCTTCCAGCGACGTCAATCGCCGTTTTTAGAAAGGGCACTCATTTTCAAGTTGCTGAGCTGAGCCGGCACCTGAGGGCTGTGTAAGAGCGGCCTGAGCTGCTCACTTGAGTTGAGTGAGGTGGGGAAGAAAAGTCGGACTGAACTGAGAGTGAACTCAGTCTAAGAGTCAGCAATCCACGTGGCGCCAGGGACACTGGCGAACGGTACGCGACTTCCCGTGGACGGGCTAGGAAGGCCCGAGCCGGGAAGGGCGCCTCGCTCCTCACACCGAGAGTGACCCAGCGTGTCTCGCCCGGCGAGCAGCAGCCGGAAAGAGGTTCTAGCGACTAGGAAATAACGTTTGCCAACAGGAGATACAAACCACATCCGCGGTGTCCAGGCCGCAGCTGGCTAATATCTGAGCGAGGATTTTCTCTCTTCCTTTTATCACCTCCAACTTCTCCTTCAGAAAGTACTTTGGGATGGGAATATCTAGTTGTTGCTGGAGAAGACGAAGAACAAGCAGGACTCAAACCACTTAAAACACACACGGACTGCACGGCAGGCACTGGCCCTCCTCCCGCCGTCACTGAGGGGACGCGAGGCTCACACCGGGGGAGACACGGGCACAGCCAAGGCAGCGTCATGCCCCTGTCCCTGGTTCTAATCATGATGGCAGTTTCTATCAGCGAGGCCTCACCATCCCATGATTATTCCCCGCGCACACACAGGGTAGGGGTGCTGCTATGGGAGCCCGGGGTGGGGTGCTGTGGGATGTTTGTGACAGGGTCCAGGTGCCCTGTCCTGTCAGTCCTGGGAGATGCCACAGTGTCAGGAAGACCCCAGGGCCATGTCCAGGCCTGCGCGCCCCACGCCGAGGGACCCCAAGCCTTGACCGTGGCAGTGTGATGTCCTTGAGGGATGGCTGAGGCCTCGGGCCACCCAGCAGCCAGCGAGCCCGTCCAGAAAGTCTGCCTGCACACCGGAACTCGGCGCAAACCCCGGCCGCGTACGTACGGGCGCTAACTTCAGGTCCTGCAAGATGTCGTCAAAATAGTGGAACTCGGTGAGCTCCAGCTCCACCATCTCGCTCTTCAGCTCCAGGACGCGGCCCATCACGCCGTCCAGCATCCTGCGGATCAGAATGCGCTTCTGCGGGTGGACGACCTGGTCGTAGACGTTCTCCAGGTTCCCGAAGATCTGCACGTACTTGATGTAGAAGGTGGCGAGCATCTGGAAGACGAGCACCGGACTGCTCTGCGGCTCCGCCGTCTTCTGAGACTCTTTGTGAAGCAAGGCACGGAGGGCGTCCTGGGTCTGGTGCCACATCTTATTATACATCCTGAGGGAAGACGGGGGACGGCGGAGAAACAGCGAATCAAAGTGCCTCTGGAAAGTGCACACACAGGGCATCTGGCACGCGAAAATACAACGCGGGTGGAGGGGGAGCCGAGAACACGCACGTGGCTCGATTTATGGCCTGTTTTGATGCACACGTGGTTTGGGGTATGACCGCTGCTAGTGCCAGCAGACAAACAGCTTAGACAGCCTCTGCTCTAGGAGTTTTAGTTGCTCCTGAATACACCTGTGACGCCAGCGCTGAGCATACCCACTTACACGATGAAGTTGTTGGATCTGCAGTAATTAACCGATTGGCCCGTGCGTGCCGTTGGTGGAGTGCTAGTTGGAACAACGCAAAGCTGAACTTGAGCGCGCCCTGTGATGGATCAGTTAGACCCCAGAGGAGCTCTTGTAACTACGCACCGAGACTGAACACAGCAGCATTTTTTTACAACAGTCAAACCCTGGACATGACTCACGCATCCATTAAGGAGAGAACGGATAAATACATGCTAGTGTATTTGCCGATGGATATTACACAGCCATGAAAAACGAGTGGATGAACTCAGCCAAAGGCAAAACTTCCAGCCCCAGAATCACCACCCAGCACGGCCTGCGTCCCTCCAGTGGGCTGATGGCCTGCGTCCCTCCAGTGGGCTGAGTCAGCAGACACGGAGCCAGGGATCCAGAGAGGAGTGTGGCAGAGGAGCAGTGCCTGACTCTGGGGGAGACACAGCCACACGCCCAGCGGACGCCCCAGTCTGTGGGCAGCACGAGACCCTGCACCCGAGGATTCCACGTCCTACCCTAGTCACACACAGCTGTGACGACGGCCAACGTAAGACATAGAACTCAGGTGCAGTAAGATGAACAGCCCACCAACCACACAACTCCAACAGTGTACTGGCATCAAGCTTACGTGAATGCTCTCTCTCTCTCACACACACACACACACACACACACACACATCTTATCATACGGCACTCTCCCTTCCTTTCCTGTGGCTGACAGCCAGACCCGACCACAGCAGGGAACCATGGATGGCAGGGACGGCTCCCGTGCTCCCCAGGGCGGGGCAGCAAAGCCACAGGTGCCCCCACCGCCGGCTCTGGGTGGGGGGCCCTGAAACCATCCCTGCTGGTTTCCCCAGACGCTGCCCGCACCTCTGTCTTGGGGCTTTCATTACTGGGAGCTGCTTTCCTGCCGGGACCCTTACGGAGATAAGCACTGACACCCCCCCCCCCCATGCGGGGAATTTCGACAGAGTGTCTGGGAAGGGGCTTCCACGGGGTGGGTGTGCAGGGCCAGCGCCGCCGATTTCCTTGGGATGAGGGAGACCTGGAATGCTGGCGTCTCTGTACCATCGTCCCCTCAGCTAAGGGACAAGACGACCCCTTCCCTGGCTGCACAGGGAGGGGGCCGAGCTGGCCAATAACTGTCCCCTCCTCCTGGCCACCAGCCTGGCTCTCGCTCCCAGCGTCCCCGGGCCCAGCTGGCCTGGCTGTGCCACCCTCTGCGGGGCTGGGAGCACCTTGGCTCCTTGCTCCCTGGGGTGCAAGACGTCGGCAGTCTCAACCCCGAACACTGGGGGACAATGACTCCTCCATTTGTCGTCCCCCGGCAGGACCGTGCCCCCCTCCCCTCGTCCCAGGCCCGTCTCTGCCCTGGTTCTACCTCCACTCGTCCCCATCTGCTCTCCCTCTCGTCTTCTCTTTTAAATTTTTTTAATGAATTAAGTCAATTTTCATTTTGTTTGAAAAGCAGACCGACAGAGAGAGATCTTTCATCCGGTTCAGTCCCCGAAAGCCTGCGACAGCCTGGGCCGGGCCAGGCTGACTCTGTGTGGGTCTCCCAGGTGCACGTGCGCCACCACCTGCACACCAGCAGGGAGCTGGGGCTCCAGGCAGCCCTGTGACGGGGAGGCGGGCATCCAGGTCCTGACTGAGCACGGAAGTCCACGCTCTCCCGTCTGTTCTCCGCATCTCTCGTCAGACGCTCAAATATCCTCTCTGCCTTGCAAGTCAGAGCCTCCTAAGTTCTTTCCTGCGGCCTAAGACAAAGATTCGCACTCAACCCTCACCCTAAACCTCCCCTGCTCGGGCCACCACCTGCTGCCACTCCCCAGCCTCCCCCAGCCCCGCCCACCCTGGGGCACAAATCCCCAGCCTCCCCCAGCCCCGCCCACCCTGGGGCACAAATCCCCAGCCTCCCCCAGCCCCGCCCACCCTGGGGGACAAATCCCCAGCCTCCCCCAGCCCCGCCCACCCTGGGGGACAAATCCCCAGCCTCCCCAGCCCTGCCCACCCTGGGGGACAAACAGTCACAGCTGATCGGTCACTGGAGCAATGGCCAGGCGCGTCCTCAGGGGAACAACCCTTGCCGAAGCCGGAGCTGACGGTCACTTGAATTTACACATCGTCTGTCACTGTTCTAAGGCTTCACCTACAGTCACTCCCGCGATCCCACCACTCCCCTCCTCGTGGGTACGCGACCGCCCCGTCTGCTGGCGAGGCGACAGGCAAGGAGAAGCCACTGCCAGCAATCCTGCTCTTCACGAGCAGGATTCCCACTCAGCGGTCAGGCGCCAGAATTCGCACTCTGAACCGGTCAATTCGGCCGCCTCCTGGTCTCAGTCTGACCTCTTCCTGCCCACCAAGAAGAAAGACGGCGGGAAGGAGGAGCCACAGGGTCCAGATAAGAGGGACGATGCCGCAAGGCGCGCTCCCTGCCCTCAGCACCCCACGGAGCGAGCTGCTGTCTCGGGCACCCCGTTCTGACCCTGGCACCGGGCTTTCCAAAACTTAGCAAAACCGAGAAGGTGTGCTCGCGGAGGAGCACTTGCGCGTGACCCTATTTGTAAAAGAGAACGCTACTGGCTCAGAGCCCCGCCGCCACGGAGCCCCGGGCATCACAGCCCTAGCCCAACTCCTGACTGGCCACCAGTGTCTCTGACCAGGGCCAACAGTCACCACATCCCGCAAAAGAACACACACAAGGAAAGCAACGCCTGGCGCCTGTTCAGAGCCCCCAGTGCCCGGCAGCCCTGGGCCGGCTCTGCCTCAAGGACAGGCAAACGGGGAGGGCCGTGGGGGCGCGAGAGCAGCTCGCGGGGGCCAGGCGGGCTCTGCAGGGCAGCAAGGAGCGCACTCCGTCCCTGCCTGCAGGACGCGGGGCTGTGGAGGGGCGGCTGGAGCTGGGCACGGCGCTGGTGTGCCAGAGCCCTCACTACTGGAATCTGAGAAGGGACGGTCACCCGGACCGCAGAGGGGGCAGGAGCGCCACCCACCGACGGGCACAGGTGCTCCCAGGGTCCTGGGGACGGAACACGGCTGGGGCTGGGCCTGGCAGGGTCACACCGAAGGGGGAAAGCACTCGCAGATCTGGCGTAGAACTGAGTGGAAATTCCACTTGGCGAGCAGAACACGGCGTCGATCAAAGGGAGCCGGGAGGGCTCACCAGGACGCCTGCGGTTCCCCACGAAGCCCTGCGTGAGACCTGCGCCGACAGAACAGAAAACGGGAGCCCATCTGCACGGATGCCAAGGGGGCGCTCAATGCACTTTTACAGAAAGGGTTATTCTTTATCTGTTTATTTTCTCACTCATTTATTTGAAAGGCAGACTGACATGATTTTTTTTTAATTTATCATTTATTTCTCTGAAAGGCACAGTTACAGGGAGAGAGAGATCTTCCATCCGCTGGTTCACTCCAAATGGTCACAATGGCCAGAGCTGGGCCAGGTAGAAGCCAGGAGCCAGGAGCTTCTTCTAGGTCTCCCACATGGGTGCAGGGGCCCAAGCACTTGGACCATCCTCTGCTGCTTTGCCAGGCACATAAGCAGGGAGCTGGATTGGAAGTGGAGCAGCTGGGAGTCCAACTGGAGCCCATATGAGACGCCAGTATTACAGGTGGAGGCTTAACCATCTACGCCACAGTGCCAGCCCCAAAAGTGATCTTCTATCCACTGGTTACTCCCCAAATGCCAGCAACAGCCAGGGTTGTAGCCTGGAACTCCATCTGGGTCTCCCATGTGGGTGGCGATGGACCAAACACTTGGGTCATCATCTGCTGCCTTCCCAGGTGCATTGGCAGGGAGCTGGACAGGAAGAGGAGCAACCAAGACTCAACCTGGCACTCAGATAACAGATGGGGCATACTAAGTGCTGACTTAACCTGCTCAACCGTGATGCCCACCACTGGCTACGGCACACACGGCGGGGACAGACTTGTGCAAAACACCAAACACCCAGGAGCAAATGCTCCAACCTCTTCAATGCAGAAATGCGAGGAACACGCCCTCCAGGGAGAAGAAGAACCAGGGAACTGTGCAGGGGACCAATGCAAAACACGCCAACACCACTGCGTGCATGACGCGAAATCCCAGGAAATCCGAACCAACACGTCCGTCAGCACACAAAGCTGCAGCACTCAGCCCAAAGCCCACAAAAGCTACATGCAGACACCTCATGCGTAACACCAATTAACGGGGTGGGAGTCGGCGGCAGCTGAAGAAAATTCTAGAATGTGGCTGGCACTGTGGCTCAATAGGCTAATCCTCCACCTAGCGGCGCCGGCACTCCGGGTTCTAGTCCCGGTTGGGGCGCCGGATTCTGTCCCGGTTGCCCCTCCTCCAGGCCAGCTCTCTGCTGTGGCCCGGGAGTGCAGTGGAGGATGGCCCAAGTGCTTGGGCCCTGCACCTCATGGGAGACCAGGAGTAGCACCTGGCTCCTGGCTTCGGATCAGCGCAGTGCACCGGCCGTGGTGGCCATTGGAGGGTGAACCAACGGCAAAAAGGAGGACCTTTCTCTCTGTCTCTCTCTCTCACTGTCCACTCTGCCTGTCAAAAAAAAAAAAAATTCTAGAATGCAGAAAGTGAGAAAAGCAGGAGGCAGAATGTGCTTCTGCCCCAAATGACAGGAGCCCGAGCCCCTGCGAGTGACCTGCAGAATGGACGTCACCAAGAATCCGGCACAAACAGACGAGACGACAGCAGATCTACATGTGATGTTTACATGTGGGAGAACAGGTAGGTAGAAAGATGAAGGGTGCCCTAGGGGCCTGCCCAACATTTATCTCCGCCCACCCTCCCGGGAAGTCTGCACGTGGGATGACAGGACCCCACCGGGAAGACCCAAACCCACCAAGAGCAGGGAGCCTCCAGCTTCCGCCGGGACCTGGCGGGATGGGTGCACCTGGCGCCCGAGGTCGATTCCGCCCCGGGCAGAGCCGTGCTGCCCCAGGTCAGGCAGGGTTTCAAAGTAGCAGGGAGCCCCGGCGGCAGGGCAGGGCTGACCCTGACCTGGAATTTCTCAGCAGACAGCCCCGGGGCCGGCACTGGCCAGGTGCTGCCCTTGGAGCTGCAGCCTCTTCCTTCCCCACCTCTGGGTTTCCAGGGACTGCAGACTGGGGAGGGCAGGCGGGGGTGCTGTCCGCAGCTGGGGAGCGCCTGGGCACTGCGTCTTCCCCTGCTTCCTGGGGGCTTGGAGCCCCTCTCTCCTAGGCGTGGTCTCTGGCTTCCTGCCTTCCAGCCGCCCTGCTGTGACCACAGCCACCACCCACCAGCGCATCTCTTGCTGGACTGTCAGGGACCTGACCACCGCCACTGGGCCACACCAGCCCCCGGAGCCCCCTCTCTCTGAGGGCCAGTCTGGGTGTGAGCCCCGCCTCTGGCCACCCCCCAGCCTCAGCTCCCCCCACCACAGCAGGTGTCTGTGAGAACAACGTGGGACAGGCACGCGGCGAGACGTCTCAGTTTCGGGGCTGCTGTACCTAGTGCACCTGGCGCCATGCCCCAACTTCCAGGCGCACGGCCCTGGTTTTCCGCGTGTTTGCTGAGCTGCGCGCCCATCAGCGCTAATTCCAGACCGCTTCCATCACCCCCAGAGAGACCCGGTGCGGTGGCTCCCCAGCCCCAGCCCTCCCTGCCCTTGGCAATTTCTGTGTCTACTTTCAAGGGTGGGGGGCCTTCTGCTGCCAAGGGTCACTTGGAGTCATCACAGCACTCGCAGGTCACACAAAATTACCGACTTACAAATCTGCGTGCTGTGGATGTATTAAATTTCAAGTCTTGCCTGAGGTTGCCTTGGCAGGGCCAGGCCAAATGACTTCACAGGCCGTAAAGGGCCGCGGGCCCCAAATGTTCTCCATCTCCTGACACGCACAGACACTGCCCAGCTGTTTATCTGGCTACGTCAAGTTCAGCCCACCACGGACTGAAACCACGCCCGAAAATGCCTTCAGTCATCTAAGCCACCCGACGCCGCAGCTCAGCCAACAGTGCACGCCACAGCCTGGCCGCGGGGCTCACCGCGCTGCCCGGCGGCCCGGACACTTCGCTGCTTGCTGCTTGCCCGGGGCAAGACCAAGATCAAGATCCAGTTTCTGTGGAACGCGCGTGTCTTCTTCCCCAGCAAACAGTCGGAAACCTCTAAGTCAGACCATGGCAAACGGGGCGCTGCCTGGGAACGGGCTGGTGCGACAGGTGGCCCTTGGTGGCCGCCTCCTCTTGCCACGAGTCCAAAGCCCACAGGTCGCACCAGGAATCACAGCTCCAGTTCTCCAATGCACGGATACTCCATCCGCTCCTCGGGTGATGGACATTTGGGTCCCTCGCCTGTGTAGGCACTGCTGTACGGTTTGGGTGTGGATGTGGGTTCTTATGTCCGTGGGTATTGGAAGGTGGGCGTCAAAGGCACAGGTGTGGTGAGTTGACCACAGACGCCGCCTCCTGCGGCAGCTCAGCCTGCACGCCCCTGACCTCCCATGCTACCAGGCCGCCCGGCGCTGGGTGGGAGATGACAGCGCCCACACACCCCCAGGGAGTCTAGGGGCCAAAAGCGCTCCTAACACTTTCAGCAGCCCGGCGACAGAAGGCGTGTTTGGTCCCCGAGGCTGCCCGGTGCTTTGTAGGAGTGCGTGATCACTTTCAGACCTGAGCCACAGATGTTCCGGGGGCTGTGGGTAGAGGGGACTGGACCCGACAGCTGAGGAAGGCCAGGCTTCTACAGACGGCTAGTTCTCCCCATGGAGGGCAGCCCGGGGACCCAGCGCTAACTCTCCCCATGGAGGGCGGCCCGGGGACCCAGCGCTAACTCTCCCCATGGAGGGCAGCCCAGGGACCCAGCGCTAACTCTCCCCATGGAGGGCAGCCCGGGGACCCAGCGCTAACTCTCCCCATGGAGGGCAGCCCGGGGACCCAGCGCTAACTCTCCCCATGGAGGGTGGGCCCGGGGACCCAGCGCTAACTCTCCCCATGGAGGGCAGCCCGGGGACCCAGCGCTAACTCTCCCCATGGAGGGCAGCCCGGGGACCCAGCGCTAACTCTCCCCATGGAGGGTGGGCCCGGGGACCCAGCGCTAACTCTCCCCATGGAGGGTGGGCCCGGGGACCCAGCGCTAACTCTCCCCATGGAGGGCAGCCCGGGGACCCAGCGCTAACTCTCCCCAGGGAGGTTAGGCCCGGGGACCCAGCGCTAACTCTCCCCATGGAGGGTGGGCCCGGGGACCCAGCGCTAACTCCCCCCATGGAGGGAGGCCCGGGGACCCAGTGCTAACTCTCCCCACAGAGGGCAGCCTGGGGAGAACTGGACGGTCAGGGGTACTGCATGCTTCCTGCGGGGACCTGAGCACTGCCGGGGGGGGAGTGCCCCCCAAGCTGTCCCATTCACCACAAAGCCTTCTGCTTCTGCAGCGCCCTCCGGGCTCTCACCCCCTTCCAGAACACCCCCTACCCTCCGCCTGCCGCTCCCAGCCCTCCCGACCCTGGTGTGGCGCTAAGCGGCCTCCTTGCCCTTCATGTGAATCCCAGGCCCCCTGGTCCATCCAGTCCCACGGCATGAGACGCTCACACCACTTCCCCGAGCTCCCAGCAGCCACTGGGACCCGCGCAGCCTCTGCCCTCCCACCTGTCCCTGGGCTGACTGCTGACCCCCGCCAAGCCCCAGGTGCTCACGTCAAGGACTCCTCCCAGGTCCCCCCCTCCTCCTGGTCCTCTCCTCCTCCTCCTGCAGGTCCCCTCCTCCTCCTCTTCCAGGTCCCCTCCTCCTCCTCCAGGTCCCCTCCTCCTCCTCCAGATCTCCCCCCTGGTCCCCGCTCCGGTCACCCCCCTCCCCCCTGGTCCCCCCCTCCTCCTCCCTGGTCCCCCCTCCTCCACCCCCTCCCTGGTCCCCCCCTCCTCCCAGGTCCCTCCTCCTCCTCCTCCAGGTCCCCTCCTCCTCCTCCAGGTCCCCTCCTCCTCCTCCCAGGTCCCCTCTTCCTCCTCCTCCTCCTCCTCCTCCTCCTCCAGGTCCCCTCCTCCTCCTCCCAGGTCCCTTCTTCCTCCTCCTCCTCCTCCTCCTCCTCCTCCAGGTCCCCTCCTCCTCCTCTCCTCCAGGTCCCCCCCCCTCCTCCTCCAGGTCCCCTCCTCCTCCTCCAGGTCCCCTCCTCCTCCTCCTCCTCCAGGTCCCCTCCTCCTCCTCCTCCTCTCCTCCACGTCCCCTCCTCCTCCTCCCAGGTCCCCCCCCCCCTCCTCCTCCAGGTCCCCTCCTCCTCCTCCAGGTCCCCTCCTCCTCCTCCTCCTCCTGGTCCCCTCCTCCTCCTCCTCCTCCAGGTCCCCTCCTCCCCCCTGGTCCCCTCCTCTGTGTCCTCTGCCTCACACCGGCAGTTTCCTTCTGCAAACAAACACGCTATTGTGTCCTGCCTTGGGAAGGAGTCTGTCGAGACCCTCGGCCTCTGCCACCCCCTGCAGCCAAGCCCCTGGAGAGGGCTCCCCGCAGTCCGCCAACGGATCTTCCCGCGCCGTGGTCCGCTGACCAGCTCCCGCAGGCCAGTGGCGGCTCCTGGCCCTGTCCCGCACGTCCCCGCAGCTACGTCCTCCCTCTCCGAGAACGCCACTTCCTTCTCCGCACGCCCAGGGCACCAGCGCCCGATTCAGCGTCTTCCTCCCCAGGTGTCTCCTCTCCCCCCACCTCTCACTGGGGGTCACGTCCCTTGCCCCACCTGTCCTCACTCCGTGTCACAAACACGTGTCCAACAGCCGTCCTGTTTGCGTGTCCGTTTGGTCCTCTTTCCTGGACTCACAGACCCGGACGCTCAATGGCCTTCTTGCCCCCCCCCCCACACCTGCCCCTCCGCAGATCACAAACCCAACTTCCAGTCTCCCCACCCCCAGCCCTTGACCGCTGTGGCCGGGGTTACTGGGGCCGGCTCCGCGCCGCGCAGGGCCAGCCCCAAAGCCCGCCTGACACACCAGCATCCCCGTCGTGTGGGTGCTGCCAGTCCCGGCTCCCTGCCTCCGCGTGGGGGGGGCACACAGGGGGTACCTGGGCCCCTGCCACCCGCGGGGGCGCCAGGAGGGAGGTCCGGGCTCCTGGCTCCAGCCCGGCCCAGACCAGGCTGCTGTGGCCATCTGGGAAGCGAACCAGCGGATGGAAGAGGGAGGATGGGATCCATCTCTCCATCGCTCGCTGCCTTTAAATAAACAACTCAAGGGACCCAGGGCCCCCGATGGCGCCGTCTAGACGAGGTGCGGGCCTCCCTCTTTGCGCCTTAACCTTCCCGTCCGTAAAATGGAAATACTGAGATGCCCCTGTCCAGGAGACAGAGAAGGAGCCCCCACTCGCCGGCCCCTCCCCAGGACCCGCAGCCCCGGTCCCCGCGTGTGCGCGATCGGGCGCTCAGGCGGGGAGGCACAGGGCACCCCAGTGCGGGGCGCAGGGGTCTTCGCGGGCCCAGCCCCGCACGGCAGCGCTGCGGGGGCCGCAGGCTTGCGGTGTTCCCGGCTCCCCAGGCCAGCACCTGCGTCAGCTCCCTCCGGCCCAGACCCTCGTCGGAGGCCGCTGCCTCTTCCGGGACCGGACTCTAGGACCACCCCCCCCCCCCCCGTAGGGGTGAGGCGCCCCCCGCCGCACAGGGGTGGGCATGGCGCGGCCGGCGTGCGGGGCAGCCATATCCTAGGCCTCAGATCCCAGCTCGCACCGAGGCGGGTCTCAGGCCTCCAGGAGCACGGAGGAGGCCGTGGTGGGGGAGAAAGCAGGACGCAGGTGGCCGGTGTCCGGCTCGGGCACGCCCTCCCGCGGCCGCGGCCCGGGGCCTGCCACTTACGCGTTCGACATGGCTGGCTACTTCCCCTCTTCCCCTCGCCCGCTGGGAAGCTCCTGCTGGGGTCTGCGGGGGCCGCCGGGTGCGGGGCTGGGGCAGCGGCACGAACGCACAGAGACGGGGGCCGGGGTCTGGGGGCTGGGCAGGGAAAGGCGCGCGCAGGCACACAGCGCTGGCTACGCTCCTTCCCGCCGCGTCCGAATCTTGCTGTGGCCTCCAGAGCCGGCCCGAGGTGGCCTTAGCAACCGAGACGCCACGCGTGCGCAGTGCTGCTCCGCTGGGGCCTCGCGGACGCTCCCCGCCCCCACCCCGCCCCCCCCCGGCGCGCTTTGCGCCTGCGCCGCCGCCTCCGGTTTCCTTGGCAACCGCGCGGGACGCCGCGGAGAGGGGCGCGCGCGGCCCCGCTTCCCTGCTGGCCCCGCGGGGCGCGCGCCGTCCGCTCTGCCGCCGTGGGCCTCAGTCTTCCCGGCTGGGGAGTGGGCGTGACGGGCCCCTGTCCGTGCAGGACCTGCGCAGAGGTCCGAGCTCTCGGGGCGCGGCGGGAAGCTTCTAGAAGTCTCAGAGGAGAGGGCGGCGTCCAGCCCCCGCGGGGGTCTGCGGAAGCCTCTGGATGCGCGGAGCCCGGCTGCGTGGGGACACGCACGCCGCCCCACCCCAGGGTTCCATGCACGTGGGGGAGGACGGGGCGCCCGTGCGGGCGAGGCGCTGACCACGCGCCGGGCCAGCGGGAGAAGCGGGTTCTTTCCGCGCGTGGGGTGGAGCTGACCCTCATCAGGACTCGGGGCAGACACAGCGGGCGTTTGGGACCGCGACTGCGCGTGGGAATGGCACCCCACGGCCCAGGAAACCGAGTGAGAGTCGCACAGAGTCTGCAACCGGAGACAAGTTAGGGAAGTCGAGGCACTGAGCAGGCTGAATCCGGCTGGCGCTGGAGCAGCAGCGCCCGCAGAGGGAGAGCGGAGAATTTTAGGCGCTGAAGGGCGAGGCGGTGTCGCTGAGAAAGACATCTTCATTTCCGAAATGAGAGAATTAAACCTGCAGATCAAAGCACGCTGCGTTCCAGACACCAGGAGACTTCCTGAGACCCCGGATGCGCTGCTGAACTCAGAGAGGCCGCGGGCACCTGGCTGGCTTCTGCCGCCACGTGGACAGGAGCGGAGTTCTCAGAGTTCTGGGGGACGCGTGTGACCCCGAGTCTCTCTCCTCCCTCGGGTTCAGAGTTCCACGTGGGAACGCCCGCAGGAATGCATCGTGCTTGTCAGAAGGGCGTGGTGGCAGACAGGCCCTGGAAGGCCCCGCGTGCGTCCATCCGTGGGTGAGCCAGACCCTTGACCTCGGCAAGAGAGTGCGGCCGGGTCAGGGCTGGTGCTCCCTGGGCCCAAGGCTCAGCCGCGACCGCCTGCCTGGTTTATGGAGCTGTCCAGTGAAGGATTTTGGACGAACCCTTCACGGTCATAAAATGTCTGGAGCAGCTCGAGGCCTGACATTTTGAGATAGAAAAAGGATCTCCTTTTGTCACTGCCGTTACTTTTAACTTACTTTTTTTTTTTTTTTACTTTTTTAACTTGTTTTGTACTGGTCCATGGACCACACTTTTTGGGAAAAAAAAAATTCTAAACATTTATTTGAAAGGCTGAGCGTCAGAGAGAGAGCGAGCAGGAATCTTCCCTCTACTGCTTCACTCCCCGAGTAGCTGCCCCAGGCAGAGCGTGGCCAGGCTGAAGCCGGGAACCAGGTATCCATCCTGCCCTCCCCATGGGTGGCAGGGGCACAGGCTCCAGGGCCGTCAGCCAGGCACACTGGCAGGAAGCTGGATTGGAAGCGGAGTAGCTGGGCTGGGACCTGACTCCGATGTGGGAAGGCGGTGTCGTGGGCAGTGGTCTAACCTGTGATGCCACAGCGCTGGCCCCTCGAAGCTGTTGTACAGCAACGTGGGTCTTCCTGGGCTGAGAGGCAGAGAGGTGGGCTGGGAGCCCAGTCAGGACCCTGCCAGCACGGAGGAGGCAGGATCTGTAGTTGTGTAGGCGACAGTCCACCTGTCCCACCGCCTGTGAGCTCTGCCTGAAAATACATCACTTGACGATGAAACCCAGAGACTCACGATACAAGTCGTGCTGCGCAGATTAGCCCAACACCCCACATGAGGAGACGGGAACAGATCTCCCCAGTAAGCAGGGTAGGGGGATGTTGAGGTGGATTTGTTCTGAGAGGAGGAGTGTGGTGGGGGCAAGAGGTGCGGAGTCACCACACAGACCCCGGGAGCCGGGTGAAAGCAGGCCTGAGACGAGCAGCCTGCAGACTCATTTATTTCAGTTGGTACAGCAGCTTATATAGCCAAGGCAGCCAATCCGGTCAAGGGGCGGTCTATGCCCTAACCAATCACAGCCTGTTGCCAGGCAGTTTCTGTTGCCAGAGGCCATCTTGGCATGGCCTTCTCATTCCACCACAGGGGAACAGCCCAGCTGCTCTCTGATTGCGTCTCTGGAGCTTCGGCTGTTCTTCCACTTCCTGATATCGTATTTATGCCAGGGGTCCTGCAGTCCATTCGTTCATTCTGTCTTCTCGTTAGCTTTGTGCTGGGGTTTGAACGTGGTTGGTTCGTGCCCCCGGAAGTTTCTGTTGATGGCCATCATGGTGGTGTAGGGAGGTGGTGTAGGGAGGTGGGGCCTGTGGCGGTGGGTTAGGTCTTAAAGGGAGATCTGTGCTGCCCAGTGCCTCCACACAACACCGTGAACACAACAGATGCCACTAAACTGTACACTTGCGGGGGCTGAAATGGCAAAGGAGATATTGTACCTGACGTCATCAGGACCCGGATTCCTTTGAAGAGGAGACAGAATGGGGAAGAAGGTGTAAGAGATGGAGAACTTGTCATCTGTGGGAGGTGTGGTGCGGCTCAGGTGACTGAGATGTCTGTGTCGGACACCTGGCGGGGAGGGCGTGACGGTGACCGAGCTGAAGGCAGAGCGTGGTGAGTGGGCGCCGAAGGCGGAGGATCTGGGGCAGGAGCTGGAGCCACACGTACCGAACCGGGACAGCTGGGTCTGGGCCGCCTGTGGAAGCTTGGAGAAGACAGGAGAGTAGCTGGAAGGGTTTCTAGGGTTGTGGGAAGGGAGGCGGGAACTTAGCAGTAGCGGAAAGAAGGAGTTGGAAGTGTGTTCCCTAGCCAGATGTGCCCGGGGTCTACACCTTGGCCTGGAAGTGCTCCTTGTCTGTGTAGAGGGAACCAGTAGCGGTGAGCAGTGGGCCGTGGCGCTGGTTCTGGAGGTTCTCTCCGCACAGGTCTGCTTCCGGAGGCCGGCATGTCCGCTCAGGGACCAGAGCACAGCGGGAGCTGGACAGCATCCCGTGTGCCGTCCCTGCCCGTACGCCTGCACGCAGCTCCCGAGGGTGTGCCTGCACCTGCTTGGTCTGCGGGTGTCGCTGGACGCTGCGCGGCCTCCTCGGATCCTTCAGTTCCTCCGCTGGGAACTCAGTAACAGGTTTCAGCGCGTTCAGACGGATGCCAAGCTGCAGGCTCACGCGAGCATCAAAACCGGGCGTTGAATTTCAGCGAGGAAAGTGACGGCAGGTGGAGCAATCCGTTTCAGGTCTTCCATTGTCTACAGTGTGACTCGAATCCGCGCCAGGGAAATTTCCGGACCCGAGTCTCTCTCTGTATCGTGAGAAAATGTCCCCTGTGTCACTGCAAGCACTGTAAGGTGGTGCTTTGTGTGGGTTTTAAACCCCCACGTTTGGGGCCTTTGTGTGGCACAGCTGGTAGAGCTGCCACCTGCAGTGCGGGCATCCCATATGGGCTCCAGTTCCTGCCCCGGCTGCTCCGCCTCCGATCCAGCTCCCTGCTGATGGCCTGGAAAAGCAGCGAAGCTGGCCCAAGTGCTTGAGGCCCTGCCCCCCGTATGCGAGACCTGGATGAAGCTCCTGGCTCTTGGCTGCTGCCCGGTTCAGCCCTGGCCATTGCGGCCACTTGGGAAGTGACTCAGCAGATGGAAGACCCCTCTGTCCATGTCTCCCCTTCTCTCTCTTAACACTTTCAAGTTAATACATCTTTTAAAAAAATCGCCGTGTTCTGGAAACCTGCATGGCATGGCCTTGGGTTCCGATTCTCGTGGTCTTGTTCACCGGCGCCTTTCAGCTGCTTCTGCCTGCGGCACTGCCGGCCGCTCTCCTCCTCCCCCCACCGAGGAAGGCCCGCATCTTTCCCAAATGAGTTTGCTCAGCTTTGTAACGAGGCTGCCACTTAAGCCGTCCGCGAGCGCGCGTGCTGGGGTCTGGGGACAGGGACTACTGTGACTTGATGGGCACTTCAAGGCGAGTTGCCGGTGGACTTTGATTCAGTCCTGCCTGCTCCTCAGGTAGGCCTGCGGAAAGGGAGTGCAGTCAGCCGATGAAAGCCGGGAGGGGCAGAGTTCACGAGCGATTGAAAGGCGCCCTCCTCTGCACTCGGGTGGAAGACGCGTCTTCTGTGCTGCTCAGTCCCACGCCGTTCTGCACGAGAGGGGCGGTTTGACATGTCAGGTATGAAACGGCTGTAATGGGCCGCTTTTGATGTCGGATATTATGTCCCTACAGAAGGAGATTGAAGTGCTGAGCCGGCTACATTTGCCTAACTTAGGTGTAACCAGAACCGGACAGAGGACGGGTTTTGTTGATTCATAATCGTTCCAGGACCCCTGACCTAACCCTCCAAGATCATCTGGAGTCTGAGCAGGCTGCACGGACCACGGTGAGTCCAGTTACGGGCGGTTCTGTTGCCTCCGAGGGTGGTGATGAGAAGGGCAGAATGAATAATGCGGGCGTGTTGAACGTCCTTGGCACAAGTTGGAGCCAACCTGGTTGCAAAGCAGGTGAGCCCTTAGGCTCCCACGGGGATCTTGGGGTGAGCTGGAGGGCCGCAGCTCAGTTAACAGCAGTCCTAGTCTGGGGGCTCACAGAGACCTTGGGACATAACCCAGGAGTCGGAGATCTCACACAGAGGTTCGGGTGTGGGTGATGAATCAGCCCCCACGCCGGCACGCACGGGCACTCCCAGCAGCCGCAGTCCGAGCTGTGGGTCCCGGCCCCTCCCCCCGCTGACAACAGCATCCCAAAGCATAGTTTGTCCTGGAAAGTGTCTACTGTGATAGATTTTTGCTGGGAATATGTGAGTAAATTAACGTAAAAGGGATATGAGCAATCCGAACGTTACAGGCTGGATGGAATTCCAGAGGGCGTAGAAACACTAGAGCCGCTTACGTCAGGTATCACTTCCCCTGGAAACGCGTCTCAGTGTGTGCGTGTGTGTGTGTGTGTGTGTGTGTGTTCTTATTCGCTGCCTCTGTTATCTATAAATAAAACCACCCAGTGTGAGAAAAAAATACAGAGGAACTGGCCAGAGGCAGGATGTTGTTCTTTATTATTATCCTGTTTTTTTCACAAGCACTGGGGCAGCTTTCGTAACCCCGATGCGGAGGAGGTCACTGCTCATTGTTTTAACACCTGCTGTCTTCTAAAGGCAGCGTGGTTTCCACCGGCCACTGAGAACTTCAGCCTGAGCCTGCCTCAGAAATGCTGCTGTCCTGTGTTTTGATCATGCTTCGGAGTAAATAACACGTGTGTCTGCCCGGTGTCTGTTTTGTTCTGTTCCGCTCGCCTTTCATAGGCCACCTCTTGCTGTTTTGTTTTCCCAGTGCTTGCAGGGAAACAACCCAGGGAGGATAACAGCTGCATTGTTCAGCAGACAAAAGTGACACAGGTGGGCCTGCGGGAGGTTATTGAGGGCCATGAGCTGCGTGAGCAAGGTGCGATGGGAGCCCCTCCCCGGGCGCTGCCAGGCGGCACGGAGGTTAGGAAACCTTCTGGCACGCGCACTCCTCCATCTGTCTCCCAGGCGTCTGCCTCCTCGTCTCGTGCTGTTCTCTTTATACCTGGGAGTGTGACGCTTCCTGAGACAAGGCCTCGCCCGTCCTGACACTCGGAGTGACGCCAAACCTCATCTGTCTGTACCCATGGCCTGTTCAGAAAACTCAGCGCTGCCTGTTGCCATCACGGCGTGGTTGAATGCCAAGGCCATCTGGGGCCTGCACCTGTCTAATGTGTTCTGGGTGGGGTTGTTCACCTATATTTTCCATGTGAGGAAAGTTGTTGCAGACTTTTTAGTTGTCCTAATGCATGGAATATAGAGAAAAGTGATAATAGCAACTATAACTTTTTTGAAAGATTTATTTATTTGAGAGGCAGAGTTACAGAGAGAGATGGAGGCACAGAGAGAGAGGTCTTCCATCCCCTAGTTCACTCCTCAAATGACCAAAGTGGCTGGGGCTGGGCCAATCCAAAGCCAGGAGCCAGGAGCTTCTTCCAAGTCCCCCCTCTGGGTGCAGGGGCCCAAGGACTTGGGCCATCTTCCAGTGCTTTCCCAGACCATCAGCAGAGAGCTGGAGCGGAAGTGCAGCAGCCGGGACTTGAGCCGGCGCTCATATGGGATGCCAGCGCCGCAGGCTGAGGCCTGACCACAGTGCCGGTCCCAACAACTGTAACTTTTAAATACACGAACAGTGACGATGAAGAAATGTCCTCTCAGCGGCTCACCCGCTTCCTAGGCTCCTCAGCTGTGTGGGAGAAGAGACTGAGGCCGGCGCCGCGGCTCACTAGGCTGATCCTCCGCCTGTGGCACTAGCACACCGGGTTCTAGTCCCGGTCGGGGCGCCGGATTCTGTCCCGGTTGCCCCTCTTCCAGGCCAGCTCTCTGCTGTGGCCAGGGAGTGCAGTGGAGGATGGCCCAAGTGCTTGGGCCCTGCACCCCATGGGAGACCAGGAGAAGCACCTGGCTCCTGCCTTCGGATCAACGCGGTGTGCCGGCTGCGGCGGCCATTGGAGGGTGAACCAACGGCAAAGGAAGACCTTTCTCTCTGTCTCTCTCTCTCACTGTCCACTCTGCCCATCATAAAAAAAAAAAAAGAAAAGAAAAAAAAGAGACTGAGGGCTCCTGCACTGTCCCGAAGGCCGTGAGTCTTGAAGTGGGTGACTGTCGCAGTTACCAGAGCCTCGTTGGCTGTGCAAAGTAAGTTGGGAAGTGTCCTTTGTCTTGTGTTTTCTAAAATCCCATGTACAATGAGCTCTCCCTTAAATGTTTGTAGATGGGCTCGAAGTTTTCTTTGTGTGAAGCATTTCATTTAAGCAAATTCAGTGGCTTTTCTACGACTTCTTAGTCTGTTTTGGTTGTTGCTTGTTTCATCGGGTGATTTGACCATTTCATGCAAGCTGTGGAATTTATTATAGTAAATTCTTTACAATGCTCAGCATTATATATATATTTTTTAATTTTTTAACAGGCAGAGTGGACAGTGAGAGAGAGAGACAGAGAGAAAGGTCTTCCTTTTGCCGTTGGTTCACCCCCCGCCCCCAGTGGCCGCTGCGGCCAG
The DNA here is from genome assembly GCF_051225735.1 of Oryctolagus cuniculus. Taxonomy (NCBI): domain Eukaryota; kingdom Metazoa; phylum Chordata; class Mammalia; order Lagomorpha; family Leporidae; genus Oryctolagus; species Oryctolagus cuniculus. The sequence goes on along the minus strand of NC_142869.1, from coordinate 3,645,905 downwards.
CACACTCTGGCCGGCGCACTGCGCTGATCTGAAGCCAGGAGCCAGGTGCTTCTCCTGGTCTCCCATGTGGGTGCAGGGCCCAAATACTTGGGCCATCCTCCACTGCACTCCCTGGCCACAGCAGAGAGCTGGCCTGGAAGAGGGGCAACCAGGACAGAATCCAGTGCCCAACTGGGACTAGAACCCGGTGTGCCAGCGCTGCAGGCATAGAATTAGCCTAGTGAGCTGTGGCGCCGGCCTCAACATTATATTTTTAACATCTATAGGGTCTGTGCTGGTACCTCCTTGCTCGTTCCTGATGTCTCTGATTTGTGCTTTCTAATTTTTTGGCTTGACTAATGAGTTTATCATTTGTATTAGTATTTTCAAAGAGACAACCTGTGGTTTGATTCATTTTCTTTCTTGTTTGTCTTCTGTATTGGTTGTCTGTTGCTGCATAAAACCGAAAACCCAGTGGCTTAGAACAACACGGGTTATTATCTCCAAGCTTCTGTGTGCAGGAACCCAGGCACAGCTTAGTGGGCTGCCTCTCCTAGATGGACCCCAGCAGCTGCAGTTGAGGGGTCAGCTGGTGCCCTGGTGTCATCTAAACGCTTGGCAGGGGGACGCTCTGCTTCCGGGCTCACTCACGTGGCTGTTGGCAGGATGAAACGCCTCCTGAGCCACTGGGCTGAGCCGTCGTGTGTGCGCCGGCTTTGCTAGGTGGTCTTCCCACGTGGACCTTTCCACGGTGGCTTGTGGCTCACGGTGTGGTGACTGCCCACAGCAGGGTAGCTGGACTGCATTAGGGTCTCCAGGCCAGGGCTGGGGCACAGTGAACAGAAGAGTCTGTCTTCACCCTGGACTTGGGCCTGGCATCCCCTCACCTCTGCTTTCTCTTCTCTCAGACCCTGCACAACCTCTTGTCTGAAAAATGCCTGGACAACAGGAGGTTGGTAACTTTGAGCACTCAACAGGGTTATTATGGGGGAGGGATAGTCTTAAACCCAGGATTTCAGGAGAGAGCCCTACAGGACTCGTTTTCATAAGCCGTCCCCTTGGGCTTTTGGACTCCGTGGCGTTGGGAGATGGATTCCTCTCCAATGATCTGTCTTTCCGCTTCGTGCTTCATGAGTATTTTCTGTTCTGCCCGTGCCTTAGCTGCCTCGAGACCTCGTGGCACACGGTTAGCAAGAAGCGGCAGCGCCCCATCTGCAGCGCTGATGGCGTTCACGGGACGGTAGCCGATAGAATCTAAAGATCATTCCGCAGGAGCAGCGGATCGTGAGGTGCCATGCTGTGAGGTCAGAGGGCAGATGAATAGTGTGTGCTCACAATTATGGTTCCGCTTAACTCTTTGCTGTTTGATCACTGCTCCGTCCAGTTCTCCATTCCAGACCTGGATGTCACCACCTCCTCTTTCCTGTGCAGACAGATTTATTGCAATGTCCAAAGTCCTAACCTCTGGCGCTGGCAGAGAGCTTCCTCCTGGACAGGGAGCCGCCATCCACATTCCTCTCGGACGGCATCAGGATGGACAAAAAAAGAAGTGACGGCACCCCAAGGCCTGGAGACAGGACAAGCAGGACAGGGGTGTGGCAAGCCGGGGGTGGGGCCTGACCCAGCGCGTGTGCTCCTTGTGTCTCCCCGACCTGTCCCCACTGGTGGTCAGCCGCCCGACATCCTCCAGCTCTGAGGACGGGTCTGGCCACAGCCACGTTCCAGCAACAGGCTCTGCCCTGTCCCCACACGCTGGCCATGTGACCCTCTGAGATAGTCACTGGTCCAATCAAACCTTCACATTCACATGTTGAAAAATGTAGGGATTTCTGGTTAAAAAAAAAAAAAAGCAAACAGGTGTGTTCTTCGGGGAGCCAGAGTCAGGCTGAGATCACCTTTGTTTCTGCTGCCTTCAAGGCCCCCGGTGAAATGGACGAGCGGCTGACCTAGGGTCACCGAGCGCCACCTTTCCCGTGTCTGTGATTGGGAGGCTCTGTTACTACTGACAATGTCGGGCACACAGAATTCAGGCAAATGGAGACAATAAGTGGTCAGGAGTGAAGGAAAAGCAACAGAAAATGGGGAAATTGAGCAAAGCCAAGGAAGATGCCGCTGCTGGTGTCTGTGGCCGGCTAACTGATGCCGCAACCCAGTGACCTGCACAGCACTCGTCTGGTGTCTGGTGGCCCCGAGTCCCATCCCAAGTCTTGCCAGGCCAGACCTAGGTGCCCACTGGGCTCTTCTCTCCCTTGCAAACTTGTGCCACTTGTTGACAGCACTCAGTTCCCTGTGGCTGCTGGGCCTTAGAAGCTATTCTTGGGTCCTCACTGTCTGCGTGGGCCTCACTCAACAAGCAGCTCACACAGGCCAAGCCACGGGGGACCCTCCCTCTGGTTAGCCTTGGCGGAGTCTTGTCTAGGGAATGACTATCGGGTGAGGCCCGTGCACCCTAGGGGTGGGGGTTGTAGGTGTGTGCTACGGGCTGACAGCCTTGGTGGCTGTCTTGGAATTCTATAAAATCAGGTAGGTAAAACGATACAGATTTTGTGATAAAGAAAATAATATTTGGGGCCGGTGTTGTGGTGTAGTGGGTAAAGCCGCTGCTTGCAATGCCAGCATCTCTTGTGGGCACCAGTTCATGTCCCAGCTGCTCCACTGCTGATCCAGCTCTCTGCTTGTGGCCTGGGAAAGCAGCAGAAGATGGCCCAAGTGCTTGGACCCCTGCACCCACGTGGGAGACCTGGATAAAACTCCCAGCTCCTGGCTTCAGCCGGGCCCAGCCATCTCAGGACTGAACCAAGAGATGGAAGATTTCATGTTCTCATGTTCTCTCTCTCTCTCTGTCTTTCTCTGTCTCCCTGGAACTCTGACTTTCAAATAAGTGAGTGAAACCTATTTTATAAAAGAAAATAACAGCATTCTTGGGAGGTAGATTGGTGGCCACCCTCTGTGCAGTGGTGATGATGGAGGAAACCCGGCTCCTCCAGGCTCCGGCTGTGACTAGATCATCATGGGAGGGGATCATGTGTGGCTGGATCACCGTGGAGGGGAACATGTGTGACTGGATCACCGTGGAGGGGATCGTGTGTGACTGGATCACCGTGGAGGGGATCCTGTGTGACTGGATCACCGTGGAGGGGATCATTTGTGACTGGATCACTGTGGAGGGAATCATGTGTGGTTGGATCACTGTGGGAGGGGAACATGTGTGACTGGATCACTGTGGAGGGGAACATGTGTGACTGGATCACCGTGGAGGGGATCGTGTGTGACTGGATCACCGTGGAGGGGATCATGTGTGACTGGATCATCGTGGGAGGGGATCATGTGTGGCTGGATCACTGTGGAGGGGATCATGTGTGACTGGATTAGGCAAGTGACTGGGTCATGTATGTGAAAGGTCTCTGCAAAGCGACTGCTGCTTTGCATGTGGGACACGTGGACATGCATGTGTATGTGTGGGTACAAGTGCATACATGTGCATGCACACATGTGTGTGTGTGGACACACAAAGCATGCAGCAAAATATCCCATGCCAGATGCTTCCCTCTGCACGCCTCCCTCTTTACCATCCAAGTCCCATCGGACCTTCCTGCTCTAGGTCTTCACACACCCCTGGTCTGCTCTAGGTCCTTACACAACTGTCTAGTCTGCTCTAGGTCCTTGCACACCCCCTGGTCTGCTCTAGGTCCTTGCACACCCACCTGGTCTGCTCTAGGTCCTCACACACCCCCTGGTCTGCTCTAGGTCCTTACACAACCGTCTAGTCTGCTCTAGGTCCTTGCACACCCACCTGGTCTCCTCTAGGTCCTCACACACCCACCTGGTCTGCTCTAGGTCCTCACACACCCCCTGGTCTGCTCTAGGTCCTCACACACCCACCTGGTCTGCTCTAGGTCCTCACACACCCCCTGGTCTGCTCTAGGTCCTCACACACCCACCTGGTCTGCTCTAGGTCCTCACACACCCCTGGTCTGCTCTAGGTCCTCACACACCCACCTGGTCTGCTCTAGGTCCTCACACACCCCTGGTCTGCTCTAGGTCCTTACACAACTGTCTAGTCTGCTCTAGGTCCTTGCACACCCCCTGGTCTGCTCTAGGTCCTCGCACACCCACCTGGTCTGCTGTGTGTCCTTACACACCCACCTGGTCTGCTCTAGGTCCTCACACACCCCTGGTCTGCTCTAGGTCCTCACACACCCACCTGGTTGCTTTAGGTCCTCACACACACCCCTGGTCTGCTGTGTGTCCTCACACACCCCCCTGGTCTGCTGTTCCCTCTGTACTCAGATCCATTCCTGACCAGCCTAGCACCTCTCCAGCTGGTGTTTTGCATCTTAATCATCCTTGCATTCACTTCAAGGCTGTGAATAAAGAACAAGAGCCCCATGCACATCGAATGTGTGTATTAAGGGGCGGATGCTGTCGTCATGTAGCAGGAAGGGGCTGCTGCTGTCCCAGGGGGTCCTGAGGGCCGGTTCTGCCGATGCCTTCGCCAGGCACGGCAGAGCCGCTGCAGTAGGGCCGGAGCAGGTGCTGGAGGTGAGGCTGCTCGCAGGCCACTACATTTACACAGATGAATGGCAGTGCGTGCGGCTCTCAGCATGACACAGACCACCGTCGTGCGCCTCTTCTTCCTCATTGTAAACACAGAAGGCCCTGAGCACACATGCACCATTACAGCTCACGGTGGCTGTCGGGTGACCTGCGCCAGCCCAGCTTGCTGGCTGCACGGGTGGAGGCAAGCCCGGCTGTTGGCAGGCGCGAGCAGCGTGACAAAGCCGAGAGGCCGTCAGCGTGCCCCCGGCTGCTTAGGGAGCTGGCGGGACGGCTCCCTGCTCCTGGCATCGGACATGATGAGCAGCAGAGCAGCGTAAATCGTCAGGGGCAGAGTTATAGTGGCACACCGACCCGGCGTGAACTTGTAGCGAGTTAGGAGGCGTTATGGGTGACTTCTCCCATTCTGCAGGCGCTGGGAGGGACGCCTTGCGCTCCAGTGTAAACACGCAGACGTGCGCTCAATCACGGCTGTCAGCCACGTCCCAGCTGACGCTGGAAACTCCCCGTGCTCAGGCGCTGTGAGGCTGTGCTCAGCACTGGACGTGCCCCGTGGCTGAGTCCTCGCGATCCGGGCTGTTCATCATGCCAGGGCTGTTCCTTATCTTTGTGGTGAAAGATGGACCCAAACATGCAGCCGGCTGTGTTTTCCTTCCCACCGCCGCAGGCTTCCCCCTGGGGCTGGCGTCTGTTTCCGTTTCTTCTCTAGGACGAGTTACTGGCGAGGGTCAGGACTGGGCCTGTCTGATCCTGCAGCCGAGAGCAGTTCTGGTCACGCCTCTCTCCCACCTCTCGCTCCTTGTGCCCTTCAGAGACGGGACGGACCCCTCCTTTGCTGGGGACCCCTCCTCCCGGCCCTGACTGTGGCCAGCTGCCCTCAGCTAAGCTCCTGGGCACTTGGTTTTTTAGGTTGTAAATGGCAGGACTAAAATCAAGCAGCTTAGCCCAAAGAAATATTTCCTGGGATACAAACTCAAGCAGCCCAGGAGTCGCTCTGCCTGCCTGCGAGGCGGGACCTGGAGTTGGGCCATCGTCTCACCTCACCCAGAACCTTCTCTGTGACGCAGGGGCATGACCTAGCTGGGACATTTTTCTGGCTCATCTTGAGTCAGCCATGTGTTTGCCAAAATCAGGCGATTCAATTTCAAAGTCATGCTTTCATTTGCATGACTCCACGTGTGTGTGCTTCTATGTGTTGGTGACAGTAGTCACAGCAATGGTGATATTGCTATGCATGCGTTGATCTTGCACACATGTGATCGGCCGTCTGAGTACTGGGCTAGCTCTTCTGTTTCCCTGTGCTTTAGGAAGCGTGTTAATGGTTCATGTTATCTATTATATTATGTATCTCTGAATTATCCTGGAACTGCTCTCCTGTTCACACATGCAAGTGTCCCTCACAGGTGTCAGGGTGACACCTGCATGGCAGCAACCCACAGTCAGAAGCACAACACAACCTGGGTGTGCGTCCTGGGGTCCTGGGTGTGGGTTCACCCCGAATCCGAGATGTGGGCCAGCTGCACTTGTTTGCACTGCCGCCCCGGCACGTGCTCACTCACGATGGCCTGTCTCGTTCCAGTGCACAAGGAGGAAGCGATCCATTCTGCTGAATTATTAGAGGTACCCAGTTTGAGCAAAGGAGATCAAGATTCAAAGCCTTCGCCAAAATAGCGTTTGTCCATGCAACCAGGAAAGTAGGACTGACAGCCATGCTTTGATAAAGAAAAGCACTCTGTTCACTAAAATGAAAAGTATATCTTTAATGTTCTCAAATAAGCTTGGTTTGGGCAGCAGAGGATGGAGAGGTCAGGGTTCCATTGGCTTCTAGTCCTGAAGTCTGGGGGAGCATCAGTCCCTCTCTTTCCATCCCTTCATCTGTGGGGGGGGGGCTCCATCACCCAGCCCCCCCTGCTGGACCCTGTTCTGCTCTTGGCTGCTGGCCCTCTTCAATGTTCTCTCTGGAAAGAGAGGGGAGGGGACAAGGAGAGAGCAGAGAAAATTGAAAACAAGGGGGGAGACGGCAGCCCTCAGTCCCGCTCTATCCGGGGCTGCCCCAGGGGCCGGCATCTAAGGCCCTGGCCGTGGAGCAGGCCTCGGCCGTGTGCCTGCCCGGCTGGGCTGGCAAGGACCACAACCTCCTCCTGCGATTTTGTCTTCTTCAGACCAACTCGCACGTGCATGCCCTTCCCGCCCTCTAAATGTGGATCTGTAGCAGAGCCTGGCCCCTGCCCAGCTGGGGTTTCAGTCCCTGCGCTGCCAGCAGCAGTGGGCGGGGCTGTATCTGCTTCTCCGCTCCACGCCACCCCGGAATCCTCACCAGAAAGCAGCCGCGGCCGTATTCTCCTTACGTAGCACTCAGGGCGGCTGTGGGGACAAACTGATGTGGAATGGCTGCAGGGAGCTTTGTCCTTCCTGAAGCACTTCTTGTGTACATCGCGCTTCGTCTGTGTACCAGTAAGGCCGGCTGTATCATTGGAACTGCACGGCTGTGAGAGTGACGGCCAGCGACTTTCTCAGGGTCACACAGCAGGTGTGGCACAGCCAGACCTACCCCATAGCCTAGAACCTCCGCGGACTCGAAGCAGAGAGTGGGCGAACTTTGAAGAGCAAGTTACTGCTTGAGCTTTGGTCAGAGAAGAAATCCACACAAACTAACTTTCCCCAAAAGAGAGGTCACGAAGAAGACTCAAGGGCAGATCTGGAATCCAAGGCCGCTGGACCTTAGAGGGCCAGGACCCAGAGGCACTGCCGGGTCAGCTGCCTCGCTCCCCATGGGGCTGCTGAGCCCCGAGTCCTGCCTCCCAGCCTGGGCTGCTGCATCCGCCTTGCTCAGCGCTGGGCTTCTCTGCCCCTGGTTCTCCTTGGTAGAAAGCATAGGCTTGATAAGTTACAATGTATGTTCCAAATAAGTTACAATGTATGTTCCAATATAGTTCACTGAGGGAGAGCACCATGTGTCAAGTTTAAAATGTCATTAATCATTTTTGAACAAGGTGATATTGTTTTTTATGGAGTGTTTCGTATCAAATTTCACAGACATACTGCTATGCCATCACTCAAAAGTAATAAATAAATAAATAAATAAGTTCACCCATCTCTCTAGCAAAATCTCAGGATAGGATTTCTATTGTATAGAATGATCGCTGATTCTCCCATTGGATATTAAATCCATAAAGAAAGAAATGGGTAGCTTATGGTTTTCCCTCGAGAAGAGGGACTATAATTAGTCAACAAAAAGTAGGCTATGAAACAATCCGGGTGTGGTGTAGGAAGTTCCCAGATAGGCACCAGGGCTGCGGGTGGAACAGACCCTGGGACCAGGAAGCCTGCCTCCAAAATGTCTCCATTGTACGAGTTCAAACACTTGTGGGAAGTGGGATTCCAAGATAAGGTTATTTTGGTGCGGAAACACTGATTTTCATGCCGTTTTCTCATACACATTCGCTGGGAACGCTGAATCCTCTCGGATGTGTCAGAACACCCGCAGCCGTTCAGAACCACTGCCTCTGGCTTTGCTCCGGCCTCAGGAGGACCCCAAGAGCCAGGCGTGAATGGCCCTGAGCTCCGGACCCCAGCAGCCCAGCACTCACAAGTCACCACGGGGGACGTGGCCACGTGAGGAAGCCACAGAGAAAGCAGCCACGTTGCAGCAACAGGCACACAGACTGAGCTGCTGCGTGGGACCGGGAGCCAACATTCGCTCGGGAACAGCTGCCATTAGCAAACGAGATGGAGAAACGTTCACTCCCGGGAGTAATCAGGGTGCACGGCCCCCACTCTCACTCCATGGGCACTGGTTTAGAGGACTGTGACTCCCACCTGCCCTGGGAACTTCTCCTGAGGGACAGAAAACACATTTTCTGACTGGAAATCAGCAGTGGCCCCAGCCCCAGGGCAGCCTCTGTGCGGTGAACTCTGAAGCCGAGTGGCACACGAATCTTCATATCAGAATTGCAAGTGAGACCAGAAGCTCTGAGCGGCACAGGTGCGGAGCTGTGGGAGCGTCCACCCCGCGTGCTCCCCGTTCGGGTACAGTGGGTTTGCCTCCCTTTGTTCTGAATGTGCTGGGGGTCTGGGCTGGAGCTGGGTGGTGCTCAGAGAAGAGACACAGCTGTCGGAAAATCTAGGGAGTGGGGAGAGGTGCAAGGGGCCTGAGGTTGGCGCTCGTCCACCCGCATTATCCAACAACACGCTTGCTTTTTTTTACAGGCAGAGTGGACAGTGAGAGAGAGACAGAGAGAAAGGTCTTCCTTTGCCGTTGGTTCACCCTCCAGTGGCTGCTGTGGATGTTGGGCTGTGGCCAGCACACCACGCTGATCCGATGGCAGGAGCCAGGTGCTTCTCCTGGTCTCCCATGGGGTGCAGGGCCCAAGCACTTGGGCCATCCTCCACTGCACTCCCTGGCCACAGCAGAGAGCTGGCCTGGAAGAAGGGCAACCGGGACAGAATCCAGCGCCCCAACCGGGACTAGAACCTGGTGTGCAGGTGCCGCAGGTGGAGGATTTGTCTAGTGAGCCACTGTGCCGGCCATACTTTTTTTTTAAAGATTTTTTTTTGAAAGAGAGAGTTACGGGGGGTGGGGGTGGGGGCATCTTCCATCCACTAGTTCACTCTCCAGATGGCCACAACAACAGGTGCTGGGCCAGGCTGAACCTATGAGCCAGGAGCTTCTTCTGGGCCTCCCACATGGGTACAGAGGCCCAAGGACTTGGCCCGTCCTCCGCTGCTTTTCCAAGCTATTAGCAGGGAGCTGGATCGGAAGTGGAGAAGCCGGGACTCAAACTGTCGCCCATTTGGGATGCTGGCGCTGGAGGCGGTGGCTTTACCCGCTATGCCACAGTGCCAGACCCTACGTTTTTGAAAATAATCAAAGCAAGACAAAAGGCCTCCTTGCACTATTTCATGCACTCCTCTCTCACCTGCTGGGGCCGTGGCATTGCAACAGCTCTGGCTGCATAGGTGAGGGTTAACCACAAGCCAGGGCCAGGGCCACTGCTCCCTGAGGTCACGGTCACCTGTCAGGGCTCTCAGAGCCCATGGGCTTCCCGTCGTGCTGCCACGCTGCCCCTGCTCCCTGCTGTGATGTCCAGACCTCCCCCTTCCCTCCATGCGCTGTGTCCTGATGTTGGCCCAGACAGGGGTTGCCTCCCTGTGCTCTTCCGAACTAACTATGAGAGGAAGGGAACTGTCAAGGCCAAGCCTTCCGTGACCACTCGGAAACCAGGCCCCCGAGTGTCTGCCGACGGTCCTGTCTGTCACGGACCCCACTCAACACCTTCACTGGCCCGCGCCCGCCCAGGGCACTCGTGTCCGTGGCAGCTGACGTGTGCAGCTCTGCCTGTGGGTGTGCTCCGTGAGGACAGAGCACGCGAGCAGGCAGCCCCCCCCCCCCAAGAGGGCTGCCCACCGGAGAAGCCCGTCTCCGGTGTACTCTCCAGGGTGATCCACCAGCTCTCCTTGCACCACCGGCACCTGGGGGCCACCTGAGCCAGGCAGCCCGAGTCTGGCTCCTTTCTCTCTGCCATGGAAGTCGTCGGCCCGGAGTCTGCCTTCGTCAGTGTTCTCTGTCTCTGATTGGGTTCCCAAAGGCAAGGAACTGCGTCCATATTGCCTGTCTGGGAGGCGATCCAGACAGCTAAGGGTGAGGCAGGAAGCGGAATCCGGGAAAGCTGTGTTTCCTGGCAGCTTCTGACCTGGCGACCAGGCTGGCTCCTCTGGAGCATGCTGGGAAAGCAGAGTGACCTGCCCGCGGGGCAGGGACGCTGGCTTGCACACACCTGAGCTGCCCCATTAAAAGGCGTGCGGGGAGAATGGAATGAAGCCCAGGAATTGGTGACGAGCCTGGCCATCGGCCCGGTTAGTCACTGCCGATCGAGTTGATAGGGAGTTTGTCTAATACTCGGAGCGATTCTCACTGACACAGGTGGCCGGCCTGTCTCTGCCTGCGACCTGGACGTCTGAGTAGACATTGAGGGCTGCTTTGCTCTGTGCACAGAGGCAGAGTCACCAAAAGCCAGCAGGGACTGGAAACTGCCTCCTGATGAGAAGTTCTTCCACTCCCCCAAACCTTTCCTAACTTGTCCTACAACAGTTGCCACCTACAACCAGGTTAGCTATGCGTTTTGACCTGTGTAGCATCTGCTTCCTTGTCCAAGGTAAGTTCAATGCTGGCGTTGGCCTGTGTTAGTTAATGATTACCTGGACTCGTGTCTAGGAGGTATCCAGTTAGTACCTAGGAAGTGAATGCAAGGTTACGTGTGTGATGGACGGATGGCTGGCTGGAGGGACAGACGGATGGACGGAGGAGTGAGCATCCCTCTGCTGATGGTCCAGCTCAGGGTTTGGATTTGGTAAAGCAGGTGAAGCCCTCTGTCGTTTGGGGGCGTTGACGCCACTCGCCCCATCTCGGCCCATTGTCACCCGCCGAGGTCTTGCTCATCCTCGCTTGCCGGAGAACTTGCCCGCCTGACACCTCACACACCCGTCTGTCGTCAGACAACCCACGCGCCCGGCCACAGAAACGCCCCGTTTCCACTGGGAGCCACCAGCTGCTTCTGCGCACAGCCCCGGAGCACCAGAGGGTGGTGGGCACGGTCTCCCCCGCCCCAGGAGGGTGGCTCACCGGGCCCCACAGGGACAGTGGCTTCCCCGTGCCATGGTCTCCCGAGGCCCGGAAGTCGTGCCCTGAGTGGGGACCCCACACAGAAACACCAGGTTCTGACCCCCTCCCTGTGTGGTGGGTCCCTGGCTCTCAGGGGCGTCTCCCTGTGTTCAGTTTCTCAGCCTTTTGCTTTCGTGGTCGTGGGACGAAGTGACTTGATGGCAGTGGCTAAGGTTACCCCCACCATCGTGATATCAGAGGGGAAGCTCCTCTTAGGTAGCACATTGGTCAGACACAAAAAAATCGTGTAAAACCGACCCGGTCTATAAAAGCCGCACCAGCCAAGCAGGCCTTAGCGTTCATACTCAGACAAGGACATCTGCGCCCAACCTGCCTCCCCACCTAAGCCAGTCCTCCTCCTCGAAGGTTCCAGTGGGCTGCCACAAGCGGGTCGGTCACCTCTCATCCGGATCTGTCCTCCGTCCCCCCGGCTCCCGCCTGTCCGCTCTGTGACGTGCATAGACAGACGTCCTGGTGGCAGTCGCTGGCCCCGCGCTGCTTTCAGATGCTTAGGGTCCTACGTCTCAGGCCCTCGTGCTCCCCGTGGGTGCGGTTTTGTCCGGCTCAGTTCAGCCATTGTGCAAGACCCAAGCTCAGGTCCCACTCAGGGGCCGGCGTGGGCTGCCCTGGTGGCTCCAGCATGGAGCACGGAGCCCTGCAGATAGGACTTCCTCGGGACACGACGGCGCGTCGGGGAGGAGGCCGAGAGGCCTGTTCTTGAAGCTGTCTTGTTTTTACGCCTCTCGGGACTCGAGGGGTCACAGTAAGCAGCAGGCAGCGAGTGTAAGGGTTTGATGAGGATGAGCCTTTCCCAAAACGCTTCTTCTTTTCTTTTTAAAGATTTATTTTATTGGTTGAAAGACAGAGTTACAGAGAGAGGTAGAGACAGAGAGAGAGGTCTTCCATCCGCTGGTTCACTCCCCAGATGGCCGCAATGGCCAGAGCTGCGCCGATCTGAAGCCAGGAGCCAGGAGCTTCTTCCAGGTCTCCCACGTGGGTGCAGGGGCCCAAGCGCTTGGGCCATCCTCTACTGCCCTCCGAGGCCACAGCAGAGAGCTGGCTCGGAAGAGCAGCCCCTGGGACTAGAACCGACGCCCATATGGGATGCCGGTGCTTCAGGCCAGGGCTCTAACCTGCTGTGCCACAGCACCGGCCCTGCAAAGCCCTTGTTCTTAGTCTTACCAAGGTGCTCTCACTCTGCAAGCATCAGGATTGGCCCGTGCAGTGTGCAGTGCGGTGTGGAGCTACGGTTAGCCTTTGGGTCTTCTCATCTCAGAGAGAGCGCGACAGCACGGACAGCCCCGGGACAGCTGGGACCCTAACCAAAGAGAGAACTTGTGCAGGAGAAGCTTGGGTGCCTGGTTTCATCCCCGCGGCCTCCTTCCCTAGGGACCCACTGAACTTGCTGGGACCCAGCGAGGGATTTCAGGCCGTTGTCACTCGGGGAATCTCGCCCCAGGTGGAGGCATTGTCTGTCTCTGGTTATTCTGAATTCCCCAAGACTCCAAGCACTTCTGGCTCCAAAGAGGAATCTTCCAGCAACTCTGGGTGCCTGTCCAAGACCTGGGGGGGGGGTCTATTCACCATCTTCTTTCCCCTTGTTGAGATGGACAGGAAGAGCTCACAAGCCTCAGTAGGGAATTGGGGTGGGGTCTCACATGGAGGGGATTTGGAGCTACGCCAGGGGTCCCATGATGCTTCACTGCACAAAGCCAGGCAGTGTGTCAAGCAAAATGGCACAGATGGGTTTGCCATTGGCCAGGGCCACCCAAATGTCTTTCACCTGACTCTAGGCCTGGCCAGGGGTTAGGATGTCCCTGCCAGGGTCAGGTATGCGAGGGAGGGGCCTAGCAGAAGCTGGTGCAGGCCACTGGCTTCTCTGACATCTCTCATTGGGCAAAAGACTGAGGCCCTGGGAAGGGGCCTTGGGGCCAGCGCTTCTGTCCCCACAGCAGAGCCCAGGTCTTGGTGTGGGGTTTTTAGGGGAGTTAGAGGGCTGACAGCTCCAGCTCAGTCTTGAGACCTGGATACCGGATCCTGGTCCCTCTGGGGGGCAACCCGAGGCCCGGGTCTCAGCAGCTTGCAGGGACGTGGCTTTGTGCTTAGTGGCCAGAAGGCTCCTGTGCCCGGCAGTGGAGGGCAGGGCGAGACCAGGGGACTGACAAGGCCCCCCACAGAGCACAGCTGGGAATTTGGGCTCCTCTCAGGGACCAGGAGGGCACCCCGGGAAGGGTGGAGCTGGGAGGCAGGGCTGTGCATGGGCTTCCTCCAGCCTGACCGCCCCTGTGGGCTGAGGGGTCCCACCCACTGCCACGCTCTGTGGAGCTGTGAGGGCTCCACCTCTCAGGACGGTCTGCCCGGGGACACAGGGGGCGCAGGGCCCCTGCCCTCTGATCCAGGGCTGCCGCACTTGGGCTGCTGTGTAGACGGGTACCTCCTGCAGGAAGCTGGCTTTGGCCATGATGGTGTAGACGGGGAATGAGAGACTGCGAGGTGGGGCCCAAGGAGAGGCCTCCCGCCAGGTCTGGTCTGAGCTCCAGTTCCGCTCTGTGGTGTGTTCTGGGTGCCTCCTGAGCTGTTCATGAACTTGGTCGTGGCTCGTGGGTGACCTCTCTCTTTCTCTGGGGGAGGGACTATTGGTGACTTCAGTTCCTGGATGTCTGCCCGGTTACTGGTGGTGGTGGAATGTACCAGGTCTGGGAGTCAGGGAAAGCAACCCAGCCCATGTAAGACTTGTCTCTCTCTGACACAATGGGAATCACAACCTTTACTTTGCCTCTGTCTTGGGTGTTTCCAGGTAATGATGAATTATCATTAATGCATTTCCAGTGGCAATGTTCTATAATTTGTAAACCCCCACTCAAGTGTGAAATATAACTAACGGCAAAAACCAACATCAATGTATTTGGCAGTTGGACTGATGGCCTCATGAGCATTCTAGAGTGCCTACTGTATACTGGACACTTGTATACACACAGTATCAGTGGGTGCTTACTGCAACCTCTGAGAAGCTCACCGAGATCACCCCCACTCACAAACGAGGACACAGAAACCCAGAGACCGGAGGCCTCACCACGGGTCTTGTGGTAAGCGAGACAGCACGGGCTCTGCTCTGCCTCCATGGGGTCCCAAATCTCTCACCACGGCTTGGGTCAAACCTGGGGAGCCGGGGTGTTCTAGGAATGGGATTGCTAGCCGCTGTGTGCCGACAGAGGAGGCAGAGGCCAACCCCACGGGCGGCCTGGCTTGGCTATCAGTGAGAGGCCGGTGGGGAGAGCCCTAAGGAAGCCGGGAGCACCGGGGATGTTGGCATCGCTAAGCGCAAGGATCATTAACCCCGACTCCACAAACAGACTTGGGACAGCGTCTGAACCCCTTAAAATAACCCATCAGGTCACGAGTATACGCCCATGTGTCTGCCCTTTTGTGGGAAGGAGGTCCATGACTTTTATCGCAGTCTTAACAATCCATGGCCGTGAGGTTTTAATTCCTCCAGTTTCTCCTGCAGCTGGGCTGCCCCCAGGTCGGCGCAGCAGGTGCGGACCCCCACTCGTCTCTCGACCCTTCAGAATGGCTTCAGTGCCACGGGTCTTGCTTTTATCAAACGGCCTGCTCTCAATTTTCTGTTTTTCTCTATTTCCTGCTATTATTTATGAACCAAGGTTAGCAATTTTCTTCAGAGAACTGGGGGGAGGGAAAACGCATACTAATTTTATGATCCAAGTGCTTCCTTCTGTCTCCTTAATGATTTTCCGCACTTTCCTCAAAAGGTGTGATTCCCTCCTCACACCCAGCTGTCTGCACTCACTCACATCGATGTGCTAGGAAAATAAAAAATAAGCTGTTCAGAAAGTGTTGATGCTGTAAGTATTCTAGAAAGGATAGTGCTTTTAAAAATAATTCCCCAAGAGCTCTTTTTTTTTTTTTTTTTTTTTTTTTTTGACAGGCAGAGTGGACAGTGAGAGAGAGAGACAGAGAGAAAGGTCTTCCTTTGCCGTTGGTTCACCCTCCAATGGCCGCTGTGGCCGGCGCACCGCGCTGATCCGAAGGCAGGAGCCAGGTGCTATCCTGGTCTCCCATGGGGTGCAGGGCCCAAGCACTTGGGCCATCCTCCACTGCACTCCCGGGCCACAGCAGAAAGCTGGCCTGGAAGAGGGGCAACCGGGACAGAATCCAGCGCCCTGACTGGGACTAGAACCCGGTGTGCTGGCGCCACAGGCAGAGGATTAGCCTAGTGAGCCGCTGCACCGGCCCCAACAGCTCTTAACGGGTCTGATTGGAAGCTTCCCGACCTCCCTTGTTTATCTGGTGCACAAAGCAGTGGAAATCACCGGCTCCCTTCGTCGTGCGGAGCGGTGGAAACCAGGCACGTTGTGTGTGGTGTTTGACGTCCTGCAAACCGGTTCCAGATCCCGCACACCGTAATCCCCGCCGTGATTGCTGCGATGGAGCGTGTCCTGCGGAGTGTCAGGAGCTTACGGGTGTCTCCTGGAAGGAAGAGCACATCAGACACAAATGGCCGAAGCAGCAGCCACACGGCGCTGACGTAGTTTCACAAGGAAAACTCTCTGGAACCTCGCCAGAGCCGGGCTGTGTCTGTGGCCCCAGGGGGAGCCAGGTGCCCTCCCTGGGTGCAGGCCACCACCTGACCTTCCAGGGACAACGGGCTTCTGTCTCCCCAGCTCCTCCAGAGGGGCCCAGGGAGCAATCCAGGGCCAGGCTGACCGAGCCAGAGCGGGCCCCTCCCTCTGGGAAGAGGCTGGGGTAAGACCAGGCCCGCTGGGGCGCTTGACTGACGGATGCCCCGCCCCTCACAAAGCCAGCAGGAAATCGTCACGGAACAAATAGACCTGGCTTCATTTGCGTTTCAGATGAACAGTGGATAATTTCCCAGTGTAATTGTGACCCAGGCGTGTATGTGCGTGTATATCCCGGATATCGCATGAGGCAATGCAGACGCTTTATTCTATTTGCAAAATGACTGTGTGGTTTCTAGGAAATGGGAGCTGTGGCTTGTCTGAAGTGATTTGTCTGAAATGGAGTTTCCTGTATTTTTACCGCTCAGCCTGGCAACGCTGGTGCAGCCCAGAGGGCGCCTGCACAGGCTGTGTGTGTTGTGTTGGGCGGTTTGGTTCTGGCAGGTTCTGGCACCTCACGTAGATGGAGCCATGCAGATGCTGTCTGTTGTGCTGGTGGGTGTCCTTTGTCATACTGAGTGGCATTCTATGGTGCGATCACACCACAGTTTAGCCGTTCACCTCTTGATGGCCTCAGTTGTCCCAGGTCTCATCTATTAAGAATAGAGCGTCTTTGAGTTTTGATGTACAAATGAGGGTTTTTGCAGGGGGGAGAGAGGAAGAGAGAGGAAGGCAAATGTTTTCATTTTTCTGGGTCAATCACCTAAGAGTAGAGTCACTGGATCCTGTGGTCAGCGTATATTTGACTTTATAAAAGTCTGCCCACCCATTTTCCAGAATGGATGCACTATTTTGCATGGTCCCCAGCGCCATGTGAGGGTTCCCGTTCTCCTTTCTTGCCAGCACTTGGCATTGTCTATGCTGTTTTCTCATGGTTTGGAGAGTTTTACGTAGTTCTTTGTTATGGTTCTAATTTGCATGCCTCAGATAATCCAGCCGGGATCTTTTCACGTACTTAATGTCCACTTGTGCATTTGAGATTGTGTGTTCAAATCATCGGCTTTTGCCCATTTTTCCTTAGGCGATTTTCCTTGTTGAGCTGTCCG
This sequence comes from Oryctolagus cuniculus, assembly GCF_051225735.1. NCBI lineage: Eukaryota > Metazoa > Chordata > Mammalia > Lagomorpha > Leporidae > Oryctolagus > Oryctolagus cuniculus. The sequence goes on along the minus strand of NC_142869.1, from coordinate 3,628,965 downwards.
AGTTCTCCCTGCACCCGGGACACCAATCCCTTCCAGACGTCTTCTCCCAGCCTGTGACTTGCCGCTTACTTGCAGGGTGTCTTCTGAAAAGACATCACCTTTACTTTTGAGTAAGTTCAATTTACTGCTTTCATGAATGGAGCTTTTCATGCTCTAAGAAATCACTTTCCTATCAAAGTGTACGGCTCGGTGTTTCACACTTACGTCTGTGATACATTGTGAGTGGATTTTCCCTGCGATGACATGTGAGTGTCCAGATGCATTCTTGTCCCCGTGTCACTGCCCAAATGGCTGCGATTCTATTGACTTAGGCGCCTACCCTTTCCCCAAGTTACCAGGCACCTCTGTTCCCAGGGTCATGTCACCAGGTGTCTTTGTTATAAATTAAATGATTGTGTGTGTGTGTGTGTGTGTGTGCGCGCCTGTCTCTTGTATGCATTCTGGTCCTTTGAGTTAGATGTCTGTCTACACAGCTCTGCCCTCGCTTGAGGATTGCAGCTTCACAGTAGGTAATTAAACCACGTGCGCCCAAGTGCCTGTCCCAGATGGCTGCTTCCTGGCAGACTCCCAGCTGGGACCCCCGGGCAAGCGTTACTGGGCGTCCTTCATCCCACATCCCACGCCTCCTCGTCGTGGTGCCCGTGTTTCCAGGGTCCTGCATCTTTTCCTGAGCCCACAGCATTCACAGTGGCTCTCCAAATGGTGTCACCACAGGACACGTGTTTGTTTTTTCTCTTTCTCTCTGCAATAATTTCTTCCTATCTTTGCAGGGTGTACAATGAGAGCTGTTGAAGGTTCTCACAAGTAAAGTTGACTTTGCATTTTCAACTCTTAGGTTTTGGTCTTTCTCTACTTTCGCTGCCACCACAGAGCGAGGCCAGCACGATTGTTCATTCTGACAGAGTTCAGCCTTTTTGTCCTCCTCCCACAAGACACGTGGTAAAGGCGACGCCCCCGTGTGACACTCCCGTCGCCCTGCGAGCTCTCTAAAGAAGTCCCTGTACCGTCCCGAGGGCCCTACTCTTTTCCTCCTGCTCAGAAATGTGCGTTGATGTCAGAATGATTGGCACCTGATGGCCCGGAAGCCTCCACTTAGCTTTCCGTGGCCACCCCTCCTGTACCTGCTCCTCGTTCTGAGTGACAGGTCGCCTGTGTCCCGCACCACTGTGCATCGGCGGCTCTGTGTGTTGTGTGACCCAGAACAGCGCCAGGTAGCACAGGGGTTTCGTGCTTGTTGGACAGACGCCCGAGTAAGCAGTGGGATAACCCCTGGTACCTCCTGGTGATGGGAATTTAGGGTCCAGGAAGTGCTACCCTGGAGTCAGCTCACGGTGGCCACGAGGGGCTTGCCCTGGTCTCCTCCCAGGTCCAGGTCCAGCAGGGCCACGTTGGAAGCTCCAATCAGCCCCAGTGGTGTCAAGTTAGGGCTCCCCCACCCCGCTCTGCAGGAGCAGTTGCTCAGCTCACGCTGGGTGCAGCCTTCCTGCTGGTGAGAAGACAGGTGCCTGCAAGATGGGCTCGCGCTGCGCCGGGCGGTCAGTCAAGGCCCACACCCCAGTGCCGTTGAGTCTGTGACGTCATGGGGGGCGTGAGGAGGGACTCTCACCCAGGAACAATCTGCAGGCAGCCTCGGGAGACAGCAGCTCATTAGTGGCCCAGGTGCCGACTCTGCGTCCCCAGGCATGCCTGCCTGCCTCGGCGCTGCTCACCCCAGCAACGGCAGGGCACCGGGACCGCTCACTCCAGCAACGCAGGGCACCGGGACCGCTCACTCCAGCAACGCAGGGCACTGGGACCGCTCACTCCGACAACGGCAGGGCACCGGGACTGCTCACCCCGACAACGGCAGGGCACCAGGACTGCTCATTCCAGCAACGCAGGGCACCAGGACCGCTCACTCCAACAACGCAGGGCACCGGGACCACTCACCCCGACAACGGCAGGGCACCGGGACCGCTCACCCCGACATCGGCAGGGCACCGGGACCGCTCACCCCGACAACGGCAGGGCACCGGGACCGCTCACCCCGACAACGGCAGGGCACCGGGACCGCTCACTCCGACAACGGCAGGGCACCGGGACCGCTCACCCCGACATCGGCAGGGCACCGGGACCACTTGGTCCCAGAATTTCTACGCCTCTTTGTGCAGAGGCAGCTGCCTGCACGCAGACGTAGCTGGACAATTTCTCAGTTAGCTCAGTCATTATCCTGTGGTGTTCGGACACTCTCTGGGGTCTTTTACACCATCAGACCAAATTGGCAGCGAGAAACTTGTAAGTCTGTTTACACATGTTTTGGGTTAGGGAAGAGTGGTGTGGATTGTGTTCCAAACAGCATTGTGGTATTTTCAAGAGAAGTTGCATTTCGGTTTGAATTAAGTTTACGTACAATCAAAGCGTATGTGACATTTCTCATCAACAGCGTAAACCTAAAAGGAAAGCTGGACGGGTCTGGAACACGGAACTTTCCCCTACATTTTGACATTCTGTAGACACCCAGAACATTCCATCACACTTAGCACAGCACGCCATTGTCTCTGCGCCCTGTGTGGCTGCAGGCCCTGTGACACACATCAGGGGGACGGGGAGAGTGAGGCTGCCCTCCAGAGCACAGGTGTATCATGGGAGACCGAGCCACAAGCAATTATAGCGTAGAGTCGTGAGCTTGGCTGAGCCTACAAAGGAACCAGGGACACCTTCTGGGCCAGGTGCTGCCTGGAGTGCGCAATGCTGAGCGGGAGTCGTCCCAGAGAGGGAGGTGTGTCAGGCAGGGGGAGGAGCAGGTGCGGAGGCCTGGCCCTGGGGTCCCCGGGGCTCGGGGGTGCACGTGCAGAGGCAGGGTTCATCAGGAAGGGTGGGCTTCATGACTTGTGGACCCCAGGGAGTCTGTGGAGCAGGGTGTCCCTGATGAGCCACTTGGTTCGGCTTTGGCTGATGCCCACGTTCCAGCGTGAAGTTGGAGGGCACCATGCAGGGCGGTGGGGACAAACAGCAGCTTTGTCACTCTGCACGCCCCCCATCGAGGCCAGAGGACGGGGCTTGGGGATGGAGGAGCTTGTGGAGAGAGTTACAGCACGTTGTGAGCCCCGGCCTCACCCCTAGAGAGTTACAGCACGTTGTGAGCCCCGGCCTCACCCCTAGAGAGTTATGGCATGTTGTGAGCCCCGGCCTCACCCCTAGCCAGGGGAGTGAACGTCACCGTGCCCGGTAGCACAGCCTGGCAAGAAGCCGTCCCTTCCTGTAGAACAGCACGTTTGGACGAAGTCCCCACCCTGGAAGCTTTAACCACCAGCTTGGGTGGGCAGTTTTGTTTGCTGAAAGTGACCAGGAGAGCAATGGGACAGGACCTGGCATCCATGCAGGGACAGGAGGAGGGTCAGCCTCCCAGTGTGAGTTGGAGGGGTGGCGGCACCCCAGGTGTGGCTGCTGTTGTGGTCTTGCTGGCCCATGCAGAGGTCACAGATGTGTGTGACTTCCCCCGGGGAGGGTTTGTGTCTTTATTCAAAGAGGGTCCAAGGTGCAGAGAGCTTTGGCCCATGGCTCCAGGCCGGGAGCCCATTCTGTCTGTCAGAGACCTCACAGGCCCAGCGTGTGACTCCTCGGTTTCCTTTGGTAGCAGGTGGCCTGCTGGGGGCGTGGCTTCTGTGCCCGGGGGCGGGGAAGCTGAGGACCCTGGTGAGGGCTTGCAGTTTGGAGTGTGAAGCTGAGGACAGATTTGAGAGCTCTTTAGGAAGTGGAGCGAGAGGAACATAGGAGGAAGAAGAGGAGGAAGGGGGGGGGGAAGGAGGAGGAGGAAGAGGAGGAGGAGGACGAGGGGGAGAAGGAAGAGGAGGAGGGAGAGGGGGGCAAGGAGGAGGAAGAAGAGGAGGAAGGGGGAGAAGGAGGAGGAAGAAGAGGAGGAAGGGGGGGAAGGAGGAGGAGGAAGAGGAGGAGGAGGACGAGGGGGAGGAGGAAAAGGAGGAGGGGGGTAAGAAGGAGGAGGAAGAGGAGGAGAGGGAGGAGGGGGAGGAACAAGAGTGGGAGGAGGAAGAAGAGGAGGGGGAGGTGGGGAAGGACGGGGGGAGGTTTAGGGGAGGATGGGTGGCTCCGCCCAGGAATTTGAGCGCACTGAGGAAGGAGTAAATACAGGTTTGATGCCTGGGGGAGGGGTCTGGGCCGGATCTGGGACACAGTCAGACATGCAGCACAGATATCTATTTGAGGAAACTTTGGAAGTGTGAGAGAAACACATAAGATGATAAATTATGGCATCTGTTCTTGTTAATTGGAGACACTCAGACATATTTACAGGGGACTCGGGCCATTTGTGCTTGCCCCAGAGGAGAGAAGTCTGGCTCACTATGGGCACCCAGGGCCCCGGGACCCTGGCCGGTGGGCCCTGCTCTCTACACCCTGTGGGAGGTCGGGCTTCACCACCGTGGGCTCTACGAGATGCCTGTGTCCTCCTCTCTGACCATCCGTGGTCTTCAGAAGCCCGGGCGTGGTTGAGATGAGCCCCCTGCCTTCCAGCGGCTCTGTCACTGCATGGTGCCGTCCACAGCGCTGACGCGCCTGCTCTCTGGGGAGCCCAGCCCATTCGTGGGTCACTCTGCCGGAGCATTCAACCCCCGCGCTTCTGCTTGGCTCACGGACTCAGAGTCACATCAGGACCGAACGCCTGGCATTTCTCCATCACTCGTGCACACGTCATTGTGTCCCTGGCCCTTCTCCCCTGAGCCATGTGGAAGAGGGAAGACGGCTGCTCACTGCAGTGCGCACTCCAAGGTCACGGAGCCAGCGTGCCTGAGGCATGTGGAGAGGATGACGTTCAGGATGGCGGGGAGAGTGCACAAGACAGTAGGGCCCCAGGGAGGAATGAGTGTTACAATGGGTCAGATCAGCACCCCGAGTCTCTCCCCTAAGTGCACCCAGACATGGAGGTCAGGGGACCCAGCAGGGGCTGCTGCTCCACTTCCGCTCCCCACAGGCAGCTCCGGGCTTCAGCGGCCAGAAGGGGACGGGGCACTTCCGCCCGCACCTGGGTCTCCGCACACCGTGGCATTGCTGCCCTCGACAACCTGGTAGTAAAGCACCCAGACCTCACGCCCAGACCTCACGGGCTCCCTTCCCTCTGGGGAGGCAGACGGGAACCCTGGGGTCTACTTCCTGGGTGTGGCAGGGGCAGGGCACAGGAGTTCCTCGTGTTTTCCAAGCCGAATGCTTTCGTTACTGGAAGGAGAAGTCGTGTTTATTCACTGGAGTGCATGCGAGGCTTGGTCTACTGCTGGTGGATTTCACAGGCCTACAACACGCAGCCTGGGCAGAGCTGAAACGTCTCGCGTTCGTGGTGCGTGAGACAGGAAGTGCACTCAGGGACCAGCTGCTCCCCGGGCTGCCCCCGCGGGGCCGAGCTCGGAGCCCCGTGAGCACGGCTTCCCCTTCAGGGGCTCCTCGCGTGTGTTACTGTGGACACACAGGACAGACTCCTGGATCAGGGACTCTGGACGATGGCAGCGCTCTACCAGTCCGCCGGATTCATTCCGACCATTCGGGTCTCACGAGAAACTGGACGATTGGCTATGTTTTGCGATCGGTGCTCTGGAGACTGGTTGGCACACAGCTGTAGGCAGAGCGTGAATGCTGTGACCCCGAGGGGCATCGGCCTCCTTCGCGGCTCCCTCCAGCCGGCCGGCTCCTAGGGCTGGCCCGCCGAGCCGCGTGGCTTCCCTGGTCACAGACGGCTCCTCGCCGTCCCTCAGTCGGTCTTGCTCTGGGCAAGGGCAGGAGGGGCCGCCCTGTCCTGCTCTTCCGTCACGGGGATACTGTGCCATGACACATTCCACAGAACGTGGTGCCAGCTCTCTCAAAGGTGAAGTGGAAAAACCAGATGTAAGGGTGCGAGATGTCCTCTGAGACTTCCACGGAAAATCAAGACAAGCAGCTGAGCCATGGCCGTGGAGACGGTGCTCGGCTGCCTGCCTGGCCCCCACCGCCCACCGCAGGTTCCCTCCCCACTCCCAGGAAGAGGGAGAGCGGCCGTGAGCCCGGGCAGCTCCAGAGGCGGAGCTGGCAGAGCCCCCAGACCTGAGCTGGGAGATGGGTGACCGGTCCAGGGGCAGGAAGGACGAGGAGGCTGTGTGTCCTGCAGCCGCTGCCCGGGGCCCTTTCCAGCCGCTCAGCCCGTGGGGCCAGCTTCCCATGATGCCTCAGCTCCCTCCAGGGAGGGAAGGGGTCCTGCCTCACACAGTGACGCAGCTCCCACCCCCAGGCCCTGGCAGGGGTCCGGCTGCGTTGTAGGGTGGAGGCCCTGGCTCTGGGGCCAGGGGTCAGAGGCCGGTGACAGATGACGATGGGTGGCACCCAGACCTCAGCGGCAGAGTTTGAGTAAATGTGGAAGGCACGTTCAAACGGGAAGCAGGACGTGCGCCTTGCTCAGAGCCTCTCACAGAGACGCTGTTGGACAGTGTTCTCCTTTCACTCTCCACACGTTCCAAACCGTGTAGCACAAACGCACAAGCTCCGCTCCTGACGCGCAGGTCCTCGGTGGCGCGTGGTCCCCGGGCAGGAAGCTACGTCTCCAGCTCCCTGCAGAAGCCTGATGCATTCCTCGTCCAGGAGGCGGCTCGTGGCTGTGCCTGGACCACAGCGTGATCCTCCCCACCCCCACCCTGGGGTCCCTCCTGTCCCCTCCAGAAGTGATCCTTCTAAGAAGCTGCTTGGAGGAAGGTGTCACTGCTGGAAAACCCGCGTTCCGGTGGTGCACGGGCACGACGCTATGCCAAGGCTCCTGGGTTGCAGCGGGAGGCTGTGGCTGCTGCTCTCGGGTGACGCTGCTCCACCGGCTTCCAGCGCCCAGCGAAGCTGCGGTCACACCGTGGTCTGCTCGCCAGGCTTCCACGTGCCCTGCTTGTTCTCGCTGGCTGCTTTTGCAATCTTCCCTCAGGGCCGGCGCTGGGGCGTGGTAGGTTAAGCTGCCACTCATGGTGCCTGCACTCCGCATTGGCCAGGCCCTTGTGGGAGACCCACATGTAGCTCCTGGCTCCTGGCTCTGGCCTGGATCAGTCAGGATGGCCATGTGGGGAGTGAACCAGCAGAGGGAAGATCTCTCTCCGCCTCTGCCTCTCCTTCTGTCTTTGTCACTCTGCCCTTTGAATAAATAAATCAACTTAAAAAACAAAACCTTCTCTGTGTCTCACAGGCGTGGGGCTTTTTGCCATTTGGGTATTTAGGATGTCACTCATGGGCCATGCAAAGTTAATGTAAAAATTAGCCCGCGGAGGGTTTACTGTATTCCCAGTCCTGCCTGCGGTTGCCTGGGTCGGGTGGCCCGACACTGTGCACCCCTGCAACGTGTCTGGGCGTCGAACCCCTTCCCTGCGAGCTGCCCACAATGTGTTGTGCTGCCTGGTTCTGAGGACTTGAGACTTCATCGATTCTGGAACATTCTGAGCCATTTCCCTGTCTACGGTGCCGTGGACTTTCAATCGACTATGGGTTAGATCGTCCCACGGGCCCGCCCTCTCTCCGCTTCTCGTCCCGTTTTCCTACATCCTGATTTTACGGTCGGCGCTCAGCAGCCCTGAGGGTGGTGTCCTTGTGGGTTTGATGCTGCTTTGTTGGCTCTGCTTAAGCGCTTGCGGGACCTCGTGTCTCCCGGAGTTCCATCAGGACTTGCTGTCGGTGGTGTTCAGGAAGCCCTCGGAGGCCCGGGCGCTGAGCGCTGCCTTGCAGGGAGCATCTGTGTTTGCTTCAAGCTGCTCCTGCAGGAAGGGCTAATTTACATTCTCCACACATTGTTTTTGTGGACCACAAAGGCGCTGGGAAATCAGGCCCCCAGCCCACAGCAGGTCTGGTGTCTTATCCTCAGTGCTCAGGGAATAGCATTTCTGCCTTCGACCAGAGCCAGGGAGAAGACGCTAGCAATCTCCCATCTTCCCGCTGAGTCCTGCAGAGGGTGTGGCCGTGCGTGGTGGTCTGAGCTGGATGGGGGAAGCCAGCCAGGAAGAGCACAGCTGGGGAGGCCTCGGCGGGCCGCAGGGCAGGAGCGGCAGCTCCACGTGGGAGGGGAACACCTCAGGGCCGTGACCACGGAGCATCGTCTGAGCAGAGCAGCAGATGTTGACTTTTGCTGACAAACAGCCAACAAAAACGCACACGAGCGCAGGTCAGTATTTACGTGCTGGTGATTTATACCCGCGGGGTGGGAGTCCTGCCAGCTAGCTTATTAAAAGCCCATTCCCATGAATCCGCGGAGGCCACGTCACGGGCGTGGGCCACAGCGCCGAGCGGCAGCCGGCACGCATCCTGGGTGGTGTTCTTGAAGCTTCGCGTGAGCGAGCACCTTGGGTCAAGCACGAGAACAGGTGCCCAAGTCAAGAACCTTAACTACTTGGTTCAGCTTCAGCTGAGGCTGCCTCGACATCCACGAACCCGGCACAGACGTTGTTTAAAACGAGGTGCTTTCTTCCCTCTCCCCAGAGCACGGGCTGTGATGTTTTCTAGCTGGGGGCTTCTGGCCCGGTCTCTCCCCGCCTGATGGAGGCGTGGCTGTGCCTGCTTCCCCTGAACCCCAAGTGCCATGCAACTCCCCTCTCTGCAGCTTCGCCCCTGCCAGCTGCAGGCTCCACCCATCTGCCTGACACTTGGGGCCTGGGGTGGGGGAGGGGGCAGCTTCCCCCTGTAGCCGGTCCAAGGCCGCTTCACAGCCTCTCATTGGTCTCTGCAAGCCTGGCCGTACCCCCTGCGTACAGAGCTGCTCAGTTGCACCTCCCGGGTGCTCGGTGCTGCCGGCACAGGTCCCTCTGTGTCCTGCCTTCTGTCCCCGGACCTGCCTCCTTGGGGCCCTGCACGTGGCTCTACTCCATGCAGCGTCTGACCAACGGTGGGCTAGGGTCACTGACAGCTGCGTGACTCAGCTGAGCTCTGGTGGAGTCATGGTGCACGCCCACGGGAGCACCCTCCTCCCCTGGCTGCCTGTGCCTACGCGAACAGGAGTAGGCCACGGCCGGTGCCTGTGATCTGTGCTTGGAGCACGGGCCACCCAGCCCCGCTGCAGCTGGCAGGGCACGGTGGCCGCTGCTGGCCCTGCGGAGCTGTGGCAGGTACGACCTTCCTGGTGGCTGGCATCCACCCCGAGCACATCCTCAGTGTGGACATCCTCTGTCCTGGGTTGGGAAAAATCAATTGGCTGTGAATCGTGTCTCCACTTGCTTACTGGGATACTGCGAAGAACCTGCAGAAGGGTGGATCAGAAGCTAATCTGGGGGCCGGCGCCGTGGCTCACTAGGCTAATCTTCCGCCTTGCGGCTCCGGCACACCGGGTTCTAGTCCTGCTCGGGGCGCCGGATTCTGTCCCGGTTGCCCCTCTTCCAGGCCAGCTCTCTGCTGTGGCCCGGGAGTGCAGTGGAGGATGGCCCAAGTGCTTGAGCCCTGCACCCCATGGGAGACCAGGAGAAGCACCTGGCTCCTGCCTTCGGATCAGCGCGGTGTGCCGGCTGCGGCGGCCATTGGAGGGTGAACCAACGGCAAAGGAAGACCTTTCTCTCTGTCTCTCTCTCTCACTGTCCACTCTGCCTGTCAAAAAATAATAAAAAAAAAGCTAATCTGGGGCGCTGGGTGCAGCAGCTCAGTCTTGGGGGTGCTGACACGGCACCTCGGGGAGCCTCGCGGAGTCCTGGCTCCACTCCTGAGTCCCGCTGCCTGTCATTGGGCACGATGGGAGGCAGCAGGAGACGAGAGCTGGGGTCCCTGCCCCCCACGTGGGAGAGCCCAACTCAGCTCCCAGCTTCTGGCTTTGACCTGGCACAGCCCCTGTCATTGAAGGCAACCAGAGAGATCTCTGCCTCTCTCTGCCTTTCCAAATTAAAAAAAAGTAATAAATAAGATTACTTGGGCAGAAAAACTGGAAATCTGTGCAAAGTTTCTCCATGATGCGCATTTTCCCAGAAAATTTTTTTGAAGACTCCTTGTACTTCCAGAGTGGGAGAATCGTGTTTGCAAATCAACGGTTTCTCTAAGTGACTAAGTGCCTGGCTTCCCGTGTCCTTGAAGTCACTGTTGGGGGGTGGGGGTGACTACGCTGGCAAGCTCCGCCTTCCCACCAGATGCACTGTTGCTTGTTTGTTCTGATTGCTGTATTGTTTATTTACAGGCAGAGAGAGAGAGAGAGAGAGAGAGAGTCTTCCCTCCACTGACTCACCACCCAAATGCCCACAGCAGGCTCGTCTGGGCCAGGCGGTCGTCAGGAACCGGGGTCTCCGGTCCGGTCTCCCACGTGGGTGGCAGGAAGCCCACAACTCGCGCCGTCATCTGCTGCCTCCCAGGTGCGCTAGCAGGAAGCGGGGTCGGATGCGGAGGAGCTGGGCTCTAAATAGGCTCGGCTACGGGAAGCAGGGGTCCCAAGTGGTGGCTCACCCTGCCACACCGCAGCGCCCGCCCAGCCTGGCCTTTGTGACAGGCGCTTCTTGGACAGTGCAGGCGTCACCCTGTCTTCTTTGGGCAAGTGACCAGCAGATGAGGGTCTCCAGCTGAACCACATGGCCTCCTGCCTCCCACCCAGTCCCTCTCTGTTGTCAAGGTCACGAGAGGGGCTGCTCTCCCTGGACGGCCTGGCAGGGAAGGCGGTGGGCAAGGGTCCGTGACGTCCTCCTTGGCGCCTGTGCCCAGGTTGGGGGGTGGGGAGGCACCTGGGAAGATGGAGCTTCGCTTTGCCAGGTCCTGGCAGGAGATACCGGGGGTGGGGCAGGCGTCCTGCTGCCCACGTGTCTGCCGGGCCACGGTGCCGTCCGCCCAGCTGGGATAAAGACCAGGTCCCAGGTTCCAGAGGCGCAGGTCCGACAGCTGGGTGAGGATCTTCACGTCCCTGGGCTGTGGGATGCAAGCTTGCTGGGCGTTGGCCTTGCCGTGGGAGCAGAGCTGTGCTCAGCATTTGGGGCCGCCCCCCGGGCCCAGGTCAGCTGGAGACAGCTTCGCCCTGGGAGGCAGGGCTGCAGGTCAGAGGCTCGGCTGCTTGTGCGGCTGCACCCCTGGCTCCGTCAGCCTCTCCCTGGGTCTCCTGCCTGACACGCAGACTCGGACGTTTCCTGGAGCAGAATGCTGGCGAGCGCGTAAGACGCAGGCGGGCAGGTGGGCCTGACTCTGGTTGTGAAAGGGCAGGGAGCTTCCTGCTGGGCTGCCCTGGCCCAGGACACGACAGTGTGTCCTGCTCCTGTGTGGGAGCAGAAGCTGGGAGACAGAGCAGGTCCATCATCTACCTAGAGTTCTTCGCATTGGCTTCTTTTTTAAAAGATATTTATTAGCTTGGAAGTCTGAGTTATGGAGAGCGGGGAGGAGATCTTTCATCTGCTGGTTCACTCCCCAGACGGTCGCAATCGGGGGGGGGGGGGGGTTCGGTCAGGCCAAAGCAGGAGCCAGGAGCTTCTCCCAGGTCCCCATGTGGGTGCAGGGGCCCAGGCACTTGGTCCATCTGCTGCTTTCCCAGGCCATAGCAGGGAGCTGGACTGGAAGCATGGAGTCGCTGGGTCTTTGACCAGGCGTCCCACGTGGTGGCGTGGCCAGCTGCACCATGAAGCACTCCCCCCTCCCATGGTTGTTATGAGGGGCCACTGGCACCTGCCCCTCCTTGGGCCTTGGGGTGGGTCGCCCAGGGTGTGTCTCGGGACACTTGCAGCAGGCCGTGGTTTTCTGGGCTTGGGTGAGCCCACTTGTCTGCCCACTCTGATCTCCAGCTGCCTGCTTGGGCTCTGCTCACCGTGCTCCGGCTGCATACACAGGGACCCAGGCTTTAGGGAACTGACGGAGAAGTCCCTGCCACAGCTCCTCACCCTGGTGACAGGCTTGGGAGCGCTCATTCCTGAAACACCACGGGAGGGCGGAGGCCAGAGGGAGGGGCTCTGTGCAGGGAGGGGCGGGGGTCCGGGGTGGCGCCAGGCTCGGGCAAGGACAAGCGTTGGTTGGGAAGCACTACGTGTGGTCAGCAGCGCTCCAAGCACCTCAAAGCAGCATCGGCCTCCGAAGTCAGAGCTGTCCTCGGCCGTGTGGCCCTGGTCCGTCACTTCCTGTGGCGGTGCCCCTGGGGAACGTGTCCTGCACGCTGTGCAGCCATCCCAAGTGTGGGGCTTCCCTCGCACCTGCTGCCTGCCCCATCCTTGGGTGGGTGCAGGATAGAGGTGGCCGAGGACACGGGGCTGGGGGAGCGCTGGTGGCCCCAGCCGCGTCCTGGCTGCGCACTGGGTCCCCAGAGGGCCTTCGAGAAAAGCCCCAAGGTGCCTCTGTCCCTGCCCCTTCCCTCCCCCAGTGCTGGGAGAACAAAGGACAGACTGAGGGCTCCTAATCCATCGTCTGTCTCGCACACATGACAGTAACACCAGGCAAGACAACGGCCCGGCCAGGTCTCCCTGAAATGTTCCCGTGATATGGGAGAAGGAGATGAGTGGGGCGGGAGGTCTTCAGCCACGAGCCCCCGCCCTGTGAGAGTCTCTCCGGCCTGTCCGTCACAGCACCCGGCTCCCGGGGACCTGTGAGTATGAATGTTCAGCTGCCTGTGGGATTTTATGTAGTGAGCACGCTGGGTTCTCCCAAGACTAGATGAGGGGCCGGTGCTCCCTCTCTCCCTCCCTCTCCCCTCCCTCTGCTCCTCCCCCATCCTCCCCTGCACTCCTTAGCTGTACCCAGGTGTTCCTGTGTCTGCTTTCTCACCTCTCAGACAAACTTTACCACTTTGCGCACTGCGTCTGAGCCTGCCCTTAGGATGCTTCTCTAAGCAGAAGACAAGGAGCCAGCAAGGGGCCCCGCCCAGCACCGGGCAAGGTGAGGGCGGCGGAGGTGGGGATGGCTCATGGGAGGAGACAGGACTGGCAGAGCTAGAGCAGTCCTGGTCCCGGCTGGGCTGGGGCTGAGGTCCAGTACCATGGGGAGAGCTCTGGGGAAGTCACCCCAAACCACAGCCATCCAGCACCTAGGGGCGGCCACTGCCAGCTGCCACTCGCTGCAGGAACCGGCACAGGAGGAGCTGTGAGCAGGACAGGCGCTGACCCCGTGGGAAGCCAGCCCCGCCTCCCACCCTGTCTCTGTCTCTCCTGATCAGCTCAGCATCACGCTTGGGCAGCCCCAGCGCTCAGCCCCAGGACAGGCACGGAGGGTGCAAATGGTAGGCGGGAGGTGGTAAGTGGCTCAGCGCCTCCGTGGGGTTCCATGGGGGCAGGTTTGCAAAGTCCACTTGCTATACGCCACCTCCACACGTAGGGCATTCAACTCCCAGACCCTCACAGCCCACCACGTGGTCCCCTCGCTTGTGCTGCAGCACCCACAGGACCGGCAGCTTCCTGCTGTGGGTGTGGGAAGGCTCCTCCCACACCCAGCCAGCGCCCACCGCCAGCTCTGTGGTTGATTACCTGGTCTGCACCTGACTGCTCTCCAGCCCTGCCATCAGCTCTGTCTCTTGTGAACGAGACCCAGGCGCAGGTGTGAGTGCCCTGCTATACCCCTGCCCCCAGGGGCAGGTGTGAGTACCCCACTATACCCTGGCCCCCAGGGGCAGGTGTGAGTGCCCCACTATACTCTGGTCCCCAGGGGCAGGTGGGAGTGCCCTGCTATAACCTGGCCCCCAGGCACAGGTATGAGTACCCCACTATACCCCAGCCCCCAGGCACAGGTGTGAGTGCCCCACTATACCCCAGCCTCCAGGGGCAGGTGTGAGTACCCCACTATACTCTGGTCCCCAGGGGCAGGTGTGAGTGCCCCGCTATACCCTGGCTCCCAGGCACAGGTGTGAGTACCCCACTATACCCTGGCCCCCAGGGGCAGGTATGAGTGCCCCACTATACCCTGGCCCCCAGGCGCAGGTGTGAGTACCCTGCTATACCCTGGCCTCCAGGCACAGGTGTGAGTACCCCACTATACCCTGGCCCCCAGGGGCAGGTGTGAGTGCCCTGCTATAACCTGGCCCCCAGGGGCAGGTATGAGTGCCCCACTATACCCCAGCCTCCAGGCACAGGTGTGAGCACCCCACTATACCCTGGCCCTCAGGGGCAGGTGTGAGTGCCCCACTGTACCCCAGCCCCCAGGGGCAGGTATGAGTGCCTCACTATACCCCAGCCTCCAGGGGCAGGTGTGAGTGCCCTGCTATAACCTGGCCCCCAGGCACAGGTGTGAGTACCCCACTATACCCTGGCCTTCAGGAGCAGGTGTGAGTGCCCCACTGTACCCCAGCCCCCAGGGGCAGGTGTGAGTGCCCCACTATACCCCAGGCTCCAGGGGCAGGTGTGAGTGCCCCACTATACTCTGGTCCCCAGGGGCAGGTGTGAGTGCCCACTATACCCTGGCCCCCAGGGGCAGGGGTGAGCGCCTCACTATACCCTGGCCCCCAGGGGTGAGCACCCCACTATACCCTGGTGCCAGGTGCCTCATTATACCCTGGCCTCCAGGGGCAGGTGTGAGTACCCCACTATACCCTGACCCCCAGGGGCAGGTGTGAGTGCCCCACTATACCCTGACCCCCAGGGGCAGGTGTGAGTGCCCCACTATATCCTGGCTCCCAGGGGCAGGTGTGAGTGCCCCACTGTACCCCAGCCCCCAGGCACAGGTGTGAGTACCCCACTATACGCTGGCCCCCAGGCACAGGTGTGAGTGTCCCACTGTACCCCAGCCCCCAGGGGCAGGTATGAGTGCCTCACTATACCCCAGCCTCCAGGGGCAGGTGTGAATGCCCCACTATACCCTGGCCCCCAGGGGCAGGAGTGAGTGCCCACTATACCCTGGCCCCCGGGGTGAGCACCCCACTATACCCTGGTGCCAGGTGCCCCATTATACCCTGGCCCCCAGGGGCAGGGGTGAGTTCCCTGCCACACCCCTCCCCCTTTCATGGTGGGGCGTCCCCCTCGGAAAGCTGCCCCGCCCATGCCCCGCCGTGCCCTGCCCCTGCCCATGGAGGCCGAACTGCATCACCCTCTGCCACCTCAGCCCTCACTGCCCCTGACATCAGCCGACTGTTCTAAGAGGTACTTCTGCTGGATGCTCTGACCTAGCGGCTTCAATCTGCCCTGGGAAGGCCAAGTCTTTCCCAGTGGGCGACGGAGCCCAGGTGACAGGAGCCGTGGGAGCTGCCTGCAGCCCTGGTGCCAGCTGGGGGGAGGCATCCGAGGCAAGAGGGGAGCAGAGAGGAGAGACAGGGAGCAGGCATCCTGACGCCCTCGGAGCCCCCTTTCCTGTCACCCTGGCCCCAGCTCTGCCCCATTCTCAGACTTGGTGTGGTTGTCTGAGCCCCATTTTTGCTTAAACTGGTTCAAGCTGAATTTCACAAATAATATCAACGTGGACGGCTTTCTTACCTTAAAACCAAAAGGAGAACGAGTGCAGGTGCACCGGCCCACGTCGACATACCAGCCATTTGTGTGTCTTCGGAAAATGTCAATTCAAGGGCTCGGCCCATTTTTAAGTTTGAGCTAAGTTGCAGAAGATTCCTGTATATAGGAGACCAACCTCTTATCAGATATGGTTTGCAAATATTTTCTCTGATTCCATTGGTTGCTTTTTTTTATTTTTAAGATTTCTTTATTTGTTTGAAAGGCAGAGTTACAGAGAGAAAGAGAGAGATAGGAGAGAGAGAGAGAGAGAGAGAGCGAGAGAGAGAGAAGAGAGAGAGAGAGAGATTTCTGTATGTTGTATCACTCCCCAAATGGCTGCAATGGCCAGGGCAGAGCCAGGCTGAAGGCAGGAGCCAGGAGCTTCATCTGAGTCTCCCACATCCCCCGCCTCATCCTCAGGTGCATTAGCAGGGAGCAGGATCAGAATTGGAGCAGATAGGACTCGAATCGGCACCCACGTAGGATGCTGGTGTTACAGGCGGCAGCTCCACCCACTGCACCACACCGCTGGCCCCATAGGCTGGGCCATCACTCTGAGGGTTTTTCTTTGCTCTGTTGATGGCTGTGAGCCCACTTACTGACTCTGTGCTTGTCGCCTGTGCTGCTGGTGTCATACCTATCATCGCAGGACCCGAATCACGGAACTTTCTCTCTCTGGTATCTTGAAGGAGCCTTACAGTCTCAGATCTGGGTCCTGAAGACAAGCATTGAGTGACGTCACATCCGGAACGGCCCCCCTCCCGCAGTCCCAGGGGACCAACAGCCACGGGAGACAGGGGCCTGGGAGCCTGGCAAGACGGTTCTGCTGTGGAGCCCTGACTACAGCACGGTGCCGGTCAGCAGGTGCACGCACACCTGCACGTTGGTCATGGTTCACTGTGAACGCTGACTGTTCTGACTGCACTAAGACATGAGAAAAACGCCTACCAAAGGTCACAGAAACACGCAGCGATGCTGAGTCCCGATCCCCGCGCAGGATCTGCCCCCGTTGGTTTAGGTCTTTGATTTCTCTCAGGGCTGTTTTGTGGTTCTCAGTGTCAGGTCGCGTACGTCTTTTGTTAAACTGATGCCTGCGTGTTCCGATGCTACTGCAAAGGAACTTAAAAAAAAACTTTTTTTCCCCAGAAACCTTTTATTTAAGGTATACAAACGTCATGCATGTCCTAAGCACAACTTTAGGAACATGGTGACTCTCCCCACCACACCCGCCTTCCCACCCTTCTTCCTCCTCCCTCTCCTATTCCCATTCTTACTTTTCCTAAGATCTATTTTCAATTAACTTTATACACAGAAGATTAACTCTATACTAAGTAAAGAGTTCCACAAATGTATGAAAAATGAAAAAAAAAAAAAAACCCTGTTCCTCAACAGTCGAGAGCCATGAAGGAATTTTTAAATTTTATTTTCTAACTGGTGCTGATGGAAACACTACGGCTGCTGTTCATTGATTTACTGTTCCGCATCTTTCCAAATTCACTTAGGACTTCTTCAAGCTGTTGTGTGACCAGCAGGGTTTTCTGCATCAATAGCCCTGTCATCTGCTAGGAAAAGCAGCTTCACATCTCTCTTTTTTAAAGAAGATTTTATTTATTAATTTGAGAGACAGAGTTACAAAGAGAGGGAGACAGAAAGAGAGAGAGAGAGAAGTCTTCCATCCACTGGCTCATTCCCCACATGGCCGCAATGGCCGGACCTGGGCCCATCCGAAGCCAGGAGCCAGGAGCTTCCTCCAGGTCTCCCACGTGGGTGCAGGGGCCCAAGCACTTGGGCATCTTCCACTGCTTTCCCAGGCCACAGCAGAGAGCTGGATGGGAAGTGGAGCAGCAGGGACTCGAACTGATGCCCACTCGGGATGCTGGTGCTGCTCTTAGAGGCTTAGCCTACGGTGCCAGCCCCTTACATCTTCCCATCTCCATGTCCTTTATTTGTCTTGCTCTCCTCTGTGGTGCTGGCTGAGACCCCAAAGCAAAGCTGAAAGGAAGTGGAAAAGGGACATCCCTGCTTCGTCCTCGACGTCAGAAGTCAGGTGTTAACTTGTCACCACCGAGGACGAGGCTGGCTCTCAGCACTCAGACGCGGCCTACGCCAAACTCACAGACACCATGGATGGAGTCCAGGAAACAAGCCCATCGGTTTTCAACACACTGAGAGTTCTCATGCGTTGATTTCGAATTTCTGGGAGCATTTCCTTAAACTCAGCTCTTTCTGAATTCGGTGCTTGGGGTCTGCGTTTAGAGAATCCAGCTTCAGACACCCCCACCCGTGTTTTTCGGTGGCTTTTCCGTTTCCTTTTAAGAGCATTTGCTACCAGGCCGGGCAAGCGTGGGCTTGCGTGGGCCTCCACAGCGCTGCTCACTCCCTGCCCACCCCCTCGGGGCCGTGGTCCCCTCGGTTACAAAAGGGAGTCAGAAATACGCCTCGCGCGGCTGCTGGGAAGACGAAGTGAAAGACTGCGAAGCCCATACTTGCCGGACAGGTGGGAGAGCAGTGGACACTCCACGTGGCTCAGTAAGTGATGCCTGGCTAAGCTGCGCCCAGCTCGGACCGTCTGCTATAGCCCTTCCAGAAGACAGTGCGTGGTGTCCCTCCCCGGCGTCTGGCTGCGGACGGCGGTGGGAAGAGAATGAGGTGTTCTGGAACCTGAGAGGGACTTTGCACTCCGTCCTGACCTGCACCTGGGAGTACAGAAGGTTCTGTTATAACTGCTAGAGATAGGAACCTAATACACAAAGAGTCAAGCCGTCTGCTGGCTGTGTAGACTGATACCACGGAGTTCCCAGGCAGGTATGTCTGGCAGAGCCCAGCCAGGGCAGCCACTCCCTTTGAGAATGGGGCCTGTCGCTTTGTTTTTGAGATTTATTTATTCATTCGAAATGCAGAGAGGAGAGAGGGAGAGGGAGAGAGGGAGAGGGAGAGAGGGAGAGAGGGAGAGAGGGGGAGAGAGAGAGAGAGAGAGAGATCTTCCAACTGCTGGTTCACTCCCCAAACGCCTGCAACAGCTGGATCTGGGCCAGGCCAAAGCCAGGGGCTCCCTGTAGGTGGTGGGGGCCCAAGCACCTGAGCCGTCTGAGGTGCATTAGCGGGGAGCTGGGTGGGAAGAGGAGCAGCCAGGACCCCGCTATGGGGTGCAGGCATTGCGAGTGGCGGCTTCGCCCAGGGCTCCAACACCTGCACTCATAAGCACCTGCCTTTGCCTGAGGGCCCTTCCGGCACAGAAGGGGCTCCACACTACTATTCGGGGAATGTCCAGTCCCAGCCCAAACGACAGCTCCGGAGCCAGTCTGCAGTCACCGGCACTGGAGCTGTGCTGGGGTGGGGCTGGGGCTCTGCCCCCAGGGACGCAGCTCTTCTAAGCACTGTGGATTTCAGTCTTCTAAGCCTGCTAGCGCCACAGCTGCAGGCAGATCCTGCGGGGAGGGCACAGCCTGCTCATTCTGGCGTGAAATCCCAGGTGCAGATTACAGAGAATGAAGGGAAGGGGAGTGTCTGAAAGCCCCTCCCAACCCTTCTGGGCAGAGAACTGGGGGCTGGCAGAATGCCCCGGGGACTCGGAGTGCCGGGCGTGCTGGGGGCTCAGGGCACAGGCTTGCCTCCGCAGCGGGAGGCACCACTTTCCCCCAACAGGCCCCTAAAAGCAGGGGCATCCCGCAGAAAACTCGGAGGCTGCAGGCCCAGGGACAATGCACTCGTACTTTCTTACTGCTCCCTTGCCCCTAGGACAGGGGAAGGCCCGGGGGAACCCCGGCGCGGTGCGGCTCCACGGGCGAGCCCCGGACTGGCTCCGGCCAGCGCTTGCCGGCCCAGGCCCTCGGGAGGACCCCTGCAGCCCCGCCCCCGGCCGAGCGCGTCGGGCTGCAGGAGGGTTGTGGCCGCGGGGCGGAATCCTCCCGGCGCCGCGGTTGGATGCGGGCTGCCGCCTTGCGGCCGGTGCGCGCTCAGGCCCTGGGGGTTGGGTGCAATCCGGGCTGGGAGCCGAGCACTGGGTGGGGGCTGGGGGGCAGGTCCGTTCCGGGCTCTGGGGATCCCGCCGGGGGGCGTGGGCGCTCCCTCCTGCCCGCTCTGGGGCAACCCCCGCACCCGGGCTCAGAACGCGCGGGTGCCCAGGCGGCTTTCCTGGGCGCCAGAGTTTGGTCCAGGCGCCTCGGGGCCGGCGCCGCGTTGGAATTTCGCCCCAGGCTGCGGGCTGCGGGTTGCAGGGTCTGAGGGCGCCCTCCCCGGGGACAGGGACCCATCGGCTACACCCAGCTCAGACGCGCGGCAGCAGGAGACGGGAACGGGGCAGAAAGTCGGCGGGGGTGGGGGTCACTCGCTCCCTGGCGCGGGGAAAGGCGACCGCGCAGCCCCTCTGTCCCGGCCACGGCCCCCCGCGCGGCGCCCCCCCCCCCCCCGCCCCAGGGCCCCGGGAGCAGGTGCGCTCCTCCCTGCCCCGGCGGCGGCTCCGCCCTGGGCTGCCCTCGGTCACGAGAAAAATGCGAAGCTTTTGTCTAAACAAAATATTTCCTTTGTAAGTGCTCTCCCCACACCCAGGCCCTCCAGCCGCGGGAGACTTTGGCCTCGCGACCCCAGCCCCGGCATTTGGCAGCCTGCTGCTGCTGTCCATGCAAAAGGGAGAGCCGCAGGGCGCCTGGCTGCGGGGACCGCGTGCGTGGAGCGAGGCCGTGCGTCCCAAGTGCAGCTCCGTGTACGCGCCCCCTGCCCCGGCCCGCACGCAGCGCCGATAAGGATGTAGATCTCACTAAGGCTAATGCCAACAACCGCAGACGGGCTCGCTCCCGCGCGGGGAGGGCGCTATCGGGACGCGCCGAGCGGCCCCCCGGGGCGTGTCTGGCACCGGGCAGGCTCCCGGGGCATCGCCCTGCAGAGCTCTGGCCCTGACGTCCTTTACAAATGCAAGTGGTGGAAGGACGTGGACGTTGGCGGCTGCGTGCTCCACTCTGGGGTCAGGGTGCGGCGCCCTGGCCGAGCGAGCGAGCTCCGCTTTGGAGGCATTGGAGCCAAACCCGGCTTGTCCGTCAGCAGCGAGGTTCAGAAGTTCCCAGCCATCGCCGTCTCGGGCCGGCCAGGGGACTCCCGCGGTGCTAATGGGATTGCTAAAGATACACCTGAGGCCAGATCAATGGCTGATGGTTTTGCAAAGCACCAGGGTTTCTTTGCAGTATTTTTTTTTTTTTTTCTGCCATCTTTCCCCCCCTGGGGTCTGGACCTTGTGGCTTCATTAGGCTTTGCAAATGAGGGGAGGCTGGGGTTTCCCGAGAGCTTGCTTGTTCAGGAAACAGCAGGCTGGGGGAGGCTTACGGGAGAGGGAAGGGGGTGTGGAGGGGAGGGAGAGCGAGCGAGCGAGCGAGCCCTAGACCAGAGTTAGCAAGCTGCCACCTAGAGGCGCCCTTCCGCAGCGTATAAAACGCGAGTCCGCCGCAGAGAGCTCACAGTTGCAGGAAACCGCTCTGCGCAGAGGGAGCCAGCACACGGCGGAGCCCAGCCAGCCCGGAGGTGAGGAGGCCAGGCTCCCCGGGGCAGGAGGGGAGGCGGGCAGGGCTCCCGCTGCTGGGCCCGCCCAGAGGATTTCTCTGGCGCGGGTGGGCCGAGTGCCTGAGGGTCCACACGGCTGGCGCCTGGAAGCCCAGGCTGGCTGCTCATCGCATGCCTGCATGGCAAACTCTGCCGATGCGGGGTGGGGGTGCGCCCTGCAGCGCAGGAGCCAAGGGCTGTTCCTTCCGTCACTTGGGGACGGAAATTTGCGCGTGTGAGCGTGTGTTGGATCTAGGAGTGCGGAGTTTATGTGAGGCTGTGATAGTCACTCACCAGGGAGCACGGGAGCTTTGCAAAAATGCCCACCGTCCCCTCTGCCTGCCCCGAGCTGGCAAGGGGTTAGCTTGGCAACGCTGCTTCCCGGCTTCCTTGCGGGCCTGTCAGCTGGGAAGCAGACAGAACCGGGGGTAAATGCCCGCTTCTGAAAGGGCAGTGTGTTTTATCAGGAGCCACCCTGCCTTGCTGGGGAGGGTGCCGGGGGTCCCCCTGGAGATTACCAGCTCCGGTAAGCCCGGAAGCTGTAAATGTGAAGTTAAATACAGCCCCGTCTTCTTGCCTCTTGATTGCATCCTCGCTAATCTAATTTGAGTATTTATTGTTGTCTCAGAAAGTGTTAAGCCGAGCCAGCTTCAGCTGGAAGAATAAGAAGGGGGGGGGGCGCACAGCAAAGTCGGGTATTTTATAATTCAAATACGCTCTCTCCAGGTGGAGCACGTGTTTCCGTGGATTTGAGGGGCGACTGCGAGTGAGGACTTTGGAGTGAGATCAGGGATGGGTTGTTAGCCAAGGCTTGTAACTTCCAGGACAATGAGACGTTGTAAAAGTCAGACTGGCTGTCTCTCTCCCTAGCTCTCCTCTCTTCTTTCTTTCTCTCTCTCTCCTTTCTTTTCCTTTCCTTTCTATTCATTTGCTTAGAACAGGATCGATTCGTGTCTGCAGAGAGGGAGCGAGCCCCCTTGAATGGCTCGGGTCCTTTGAACGTATTTGGGGCAGTGAGGTCCCCTGAAACCTCAGCCTGCAGAGTCTCCGTGTGACAACTTTTTTCTTTTCTTTCAAAACACAGATGCTGCCTTTGTGTCCCTGTATTTATTCCAGGGAAATGTGGAGATCAAATGGGCGTGCTGGAAAGGAGAGTGGGGGCTGCGAGGGCTCTGCAGATTTTAAATGGATAAACTGCTTGTCTTTTCTTTCATCAGACTGTGAGCCCTCTGCAGATGCAAAGCCTCGCTCGGAGCAGAGCTGCACATGGGGCTCGCTTGGAAATGATTTGTGCTGTTTTCCCCGGTTTGTGCCGTAAACACTTGAATGTGCACACAGCAGCTGAGTGCAATGCCACAGCCTCCGGCCTCGGGGAGGCTGGGCCGGGCTGCACAGGACGGGGTGGAAACGCAAAGGAAAAGTGGAGGAATGGCTGCCCTTGGCTGTCCATCAGGTTTTTTTTTTTTTTTTTAAGGGCATGCGTTGTAGTCATAACTTTAAAAAGTTCCAAGGCTTGTGCTCAACAGGGAGCTGACTGGGGAGGTGCGTGAGTCGCCCTTGGAGAGGCCAGGAGGCCTGATGACTTCTAATCAGGCCCGGGAGAGGCCAAGGGCAGGCTTTCTGGGCGGAAAAAAAAATAAAATAACAAAAACCCTTACTTAATCAGGAACAGTGGCTTTTTGTGTGGTGGGTTCGGGCGGAGGGCCGCTGTTTTCCAGTGGGCGTGGGGGGAAGGTTGGTTGCAGTTACTTCAACATGGGGCTGCGGGGCGGCCACTTTGTAAACCGTGAGAGTGACCAGGAGTAAGAAACAGATCCCAGAGATTTCCCAACTTGAGATCGCTCTCCGCGATTCTGCAGGACGGGATGGAATCAGGGGCCGGAGGCGTGTGTGCTTAAAACTAGACAAGCGGGAAGCTGCATTTTGCCATTAGGACCAGGAAACGTGTACAAATGCCTTCTAATTGGGTTGCGTGCGTTCAGCCGTAATTTAGAAAGAATTCAGTCTGTGTGTGTCAGCTACTTTTAAGTCCAGAAAAGCCAAGGAGCAGGCAGCTCCAGGAGCCGTATTTTCTGTTACAATGAAAACCAGCAGGGTGCAACAAGACAGGTCGGGAAGGAGGTGGGGTCCCGTCCCTGATGTTGAATTTTTGGTGCTTTTCTGCCAGGAGACTTTGGTCTCCAAGCAGCCACTCACTTAGAGTAGAAGAAAATCCCTTGTTGCCTTGTGGCTGTGGTGGCTGTGGACTTGCCTCTGTCTATGGGGACTGCTTTCCAGAGCCGCAAGTGGGTCTGCACACAGTCAGTGCTGGGTTCCAGGTGGACAAGGGGCTAAGGAGTGGCCTTGAGCTGCTGCTGGCCCAGGGACGGACACAGGGGCCCCCGGTGGGCAGTGCGGGGTCTCTGCGTGTTGAGGGCTGTGTGGCCGCACTGTCAGCATCTTCTGCTGTTCCCATGGTGACCGACAGCTCTGCAGGTGTCCGGCCTGGCTTTCCCAGGAGCAGCCTGGCTGTGCAGTGTCCTGGGCATCCCCCTGCGCCAAGCGGGGAGCCCTGGGTGGAGGATTCTCCCAGCCTGCTGCCTGTCCGGGTCCTAGGCTGCGTGGGAGTCGGGTCTGAGTGCCCCGGGCCAGCCCTGACCCCACCCTGGCCAGGTGGGGCCCCTGGATCTGCTCCTGCCGCCACAGCCTTGCTCTTCCCGGCTCGGCGGACCCAGTGGGGTTTCTGGGTGTGGGACTTGTTTTTCTTCCCCACACACTTGCCAGTGGATAAGGCTGCCGCCCTCAAGTGTCAGCCCGAAGCGGCTCTAGGGCTTCTGGGACTGGGTGGGCCCCGCCTGCATCAGAGCATGACCCCCCCCCCCCCCCGCCATGATTTTTTTGAGTTCTCAAATAACTCAGAGAAGTTCCTTCCTTAGGGAAAGCAAGACCGCTTAGGCCACTGAAGACCGTGTCACCCATGAGGCCTGGTTCTTGCTTGGGGGGCACCAGGGGACAGAGCTGCCATTCTGCTCCCATCCCGGCGAGGGCCACAGAGAGCCGCCTGGGCCGGAGCCTCCCTTGGCTTCTCCCTCCGCCTGCTGGGTTGGTTGATTTCCGCATGGATTTAATTCAGGATGGATTCAAAACAAAAATAAAAACAAGTCTAATGGTGCTGCTGAGGTCGCGCGGATCTGCTGACTCTGACGGCACGCTCTCGAAGACCTGACGCCAGCCAAAGGGAAGAGCCAGGGCTTGAGTTGTTGTAGGGTGACTCACAGGGGATGACATCCCTGGAGAAGTCGGAAGGGGGCCGAGGACTCTGTTCCCAGCCACAGGCAGCCAGTAACTCCCGCCTTCTCCTGCGCTGGCCTCTGTCTGCAGGTGCACAGAATGGCGAGTGTCAGAAGAAGGGGCTGCCCAGGGCTGACCCTGAACTTGCCCTCCATCTGCCATTGTGGGGTGCAGGCCTCAGACTACCAGGAAGGAGGTGGCCAGTAGACAGAGGTCCTGCAGGGCCCAAGGAGGGCAGAGGGCCCCTCACCGGGGGCCTGGTGTCTTATCTTATCTGCACTGCTGTTGGGGGGAGCCTGCCCGCCCCACACCCAGCCACCAGAGCCCAAGTACTTTCTGTATCACTGTCCATTCTTTAAGGCCTGTTCTGCCCCAAAGCCATGGCTCTGCGTGGACGCACCCAGGCCTGACCTCCCTGCCCGAGCTGCTGAGCTCATTCCTGGTTTTCATCTCCCCTTTGCCCGGGCCAGCTGGGGGCTCTGTTTTCAGACTCCCGCACCCTCCCTTGGTCACCTCCTTCTCCTTGAAGGCCCAGTGGACACCCCCACCCCTGTCGCAGGGCAGCCCCAGTGCCCTTGCACCTCCCTGGCCTCTGCAGTGGGGTGGGAGGTTCTTGGGGGGAACGAGTGGTGAGAGGAGTCAGGCCTGCCTCCCTCCTGGGCCTCCTGGCTCAGCCGGGGTCACAGAAAATCTGCAACTGTTAGTAGTGCAGCCTCAGTGGAGCCTGACTGATGGCTGTGGGTCACTGGACACCTGCTCTGTGCCAGGTGCCTGCACCGTCGGTGGCTGTGCAGGGATGGTGGGGGGGGGGTGCCAGCCATGGGCAGGAGGGAGGTGGGGGGGTAGGTAGGGTGCACAGCAGGATTCAGGGCCGCGGGCTGGGGAGGAGGCAGGAGAGGCAGACGGGCCCAGGGCACAGCTGGGAGGAGCGCCCCGCGTCGCGGAGGCAGCTTTTGTGTGTGTTGAAGGTGGTTTTGGAGAACACCAGCCAGGGGCCTGGACACAGGGCAGTGTCTGGGAGGGAGCCAGCAGGGGGAAGACACGTTACTGCAGGCCTAGTCCCCCAGCCCCGAGTCGAAACCGGGAGTCGGCTCATCCTGGCCTCGCCCCAGCTTGCTGGGGGGCTGTGTGTGTGGGGGGGCTCCAGCAACTGTTTGGATGCAGCTCGGCTGTCATCCAGGAACCTTGGCGAGAGGCATGGTCCTCCACTGGACGCGGCGGTGGCCCACAGTGTTGGGGCCGCGAGGGGTGCACGTGTCCCCTGGGTGGCTGTGGGTGGGAGCTGCCTGTCTCGGTGCAGGTGTGCGGCCAGGTTGCTGGAAACGCTGTCGCCGTGGCCAGGGCTGAGCGAGACGAGGTGGCGTTGGGGAGCAGGGCTGGAAGCTGACGTTTACTGCTTTTGGCTCTCGGCCGGGCCTCTGGGGTCTAGAGAAAGAGAACTTGAACCCCGCCTGCGCCGCGGCTCATTCCTCTCGCTATTAACTTGCGCCTCGTTGTCCAGGTCCAGGTTCCAAGCACACAGAAGTTCGCGGAGCAAAACCACAGCTCCCCCTCTGCGGCCCCCCGGGGCTCTGTGCTGCCTGCACAGCTCGCCCTTCGCCTCGCTGTCCACGCACACCCACACACGCATGCGCGTGCATGTGTGTGCGCGCGTGTGCGTGCGCCCGGGGCCCTGCCCTTCCCAGCGTTGCGTGTTCTGCGTGTCGGCCGCCCGCTCTCACCCCAGCTGCATCCGATTTCACGCAGTGGCTGCTCACGTGTTTTTTGGAGCCGGGCCTCTCCTGACGAATGTTTGTGTTGTCTCGCTCGGGTTTTGCTCGGGAACAAATCCTGCTTCAGCCGACATCTGTGTGCACACTGGGGGACGTGGCTGTTTGCAGAAGAGAAACGCGTGAACTTGCGAAGTCGCAGCACTGGGACGGGCTTTGATCCCAAGCCCCCTTTGCTGGAATCCTGACAACCCCGGGGTCTGAGTGGGCCCGGGCCCACAGAGTCAGGCAGTGGGCAGGTGTGACTGACACTCAGAGGTAGCGCCTACGCTTTGGCCTCAGGCCCATGGGGGCGGGACTGCTGATTGATTCCAGCCCAGCGGGACTGGGGCAGGGGGGACAGGGAAGACTCCCGCGGGACCCCAGGTTGTATGGTGCCCCTCGTGCAGGGGCTATGTGGTGTTGTCTGTACACAGAGTGTGGGGGCGGCCGTGCGGGGTGCCGCCAGCTCCTGTCTCTATGTTTCTCTTCCTTCCTTCGGCCACTGGAGCCTGCTACGGTGCAAACTGACAGCCCCCATCAGGACCTGGGAGAAGGGGGCTGGTCATCGAGTGGGATTCTAGCTTCTTCTCCTGCCCACTCCAGGGGTCCATGGTGCTCAGTGATGGATGACTGGCGGTCATCAGTGCCTCCCCTCTCCCCTTCAGCCCCTGGGCAGTGACAGCCGTGGCCCTGCGGGCAGTGTCCCACTGGGCCACCCCCTGAGTGGGGAGGGGAGCCCCGTATACTGGGGAGGGGTATCCAGCTCAGGAGCACAGTTCTTCTGACATCGGGTGTTCTTTGCCCGAAGGGCAGAGCGGAAGCTGTCTGCTGGCTCCCCCACCCCACCCCATGCTGTCAGCTCGGAGAGCCCCCAGGGCTGGCTGCCCACGGGGTGTCCGTGGGAGAAGTGGAGGGACACAGTGTGTTCTCGTTGTGGGGTCCTGCTTGGGGCTGTCCCTGCTGTGCACCGGCCAGGGCCTGGCCAGGCCCAGAACATAGCTGAGCCCTAGAGGTCAAGGGAGGCCCAGGCCAGAGCAGAGCCGTGGAGGGCTCAGGATCCTGGCTCAGGCTGGCAGAACTGAGTGTTGGTCCTTTCGTTCTGGCCCCAGCATCCATGGCTGCCTCTGCTCAGGCCAGTGGGTCTGGGCGAGGGGGCCAGGCAGGTGTGCTGAGCTGCCCTCCCCCTAGGGCCAGTCCTGCCCGGCCAGGATGTGGGGCTGCGGCCTGTCTCCATCCGAGTTCCCCTCTTCCAGGGACTGGGGTCTGGGGTGATGACGGGGCGAAACGCTCCATCGCAGAGCCACACTGTACGTGTGTTCATTTGAAGGCAACTGGGCTGAGGACCAGGGTCCCCACGCTGGAGCCTCTGCGCTTTCTCCCTGAGTCAGCAATGCAGAGCGAGGTCAGCCCCAGGGCGCTCAGTGGCCAGGGCACAGTCTGGGGCTGGCCGCCGGCCCGAGGCTCCGCTGGCAGGTCAGGGGGCCTCAGCACAGGAAGAGCCCAGAGCTCCTCATGTGAGTGAACCCCCTGACCTGGCTCTCGCTCATCTCTCCGGCCGCCCTCCTGTGCTTGCGTGTCATGTTGGGGGTCACAGGGCAGGGTGTCCTCCTGGTGGGGTGGCCCGCGTGGCCAGCAGCTCCCTCTGCAGAGAGCCGTCACCGTGGGGAGGGGAGGGGAGGGGAGGGGAGGGGAGGGGAGGGGAGGTGGCCATCATGGATGGCGGCAGCGGTCACCAAGGCCCAGGGGGGTCCCCGGGAGGGGAACCAGGGCCATGTGCAGCCCACAGAGCGTGTAGGGGGTCTCTGCTCGCTGGGACTCCAGAGCGGATCCTCTGCTGGGGGTTGGAGGCTGTGGAGCCGACCTGGGAGGCAGCCAAACTGCTCACCGCTCAGGGATCTGTTCCTGTGGTCCCGAGGGATGGACCCATCAGACTCCTGGCCTTGGGTGCGCTTGGGGGTGCCCTCCCCGGGGGTGTTTCTTACTCACCAGTCTCCAACATGGTAAAGAAGTAAGAGAAATCGGATTCCCCGGCTGGAGAAGCCCCAGGTTCGTTCTTCCTGGAGCTGAGGTTTTGTTGAGCACCTGCTGTATGCAGGCCTCTGTGCCAGGCCTTCGTCCTAGGGATGCTCTGAGCTGGGTGTCGCTGCCCAGTGTCGGGCTGCAGGGGAGCCCTGGCCTGGGAATCAGGCTCCTCACCACCTCAGTGTAGCCATGGGGCACTGACCCACTGGCCGTTGCCCTCAGCCCCCAGGGAGTCCTTGCATGGGACCTGGGGTTCCCTCCCGGTGGGCTTGGCTGTGGACTCGTGCTTTGTGTTTGACCATCACCCAGTGGCAGCCTGGGGCCTGCAGGAACTGTGGGGAGCTCAGGTGACGATGGGCAAGAGAAGACAGCCCCTGGCAGCCGTCTGTCCTTGCTGGTGCCTTGGTGGGGAGGTCACTTCCAGACAAAGCGGTGTCTCGTGCCCGCATCTCCCGGGGTGTGAAGCGGTGACAGCTCACAGCACTGGGGTCAGCAGGAATTCCTCAGCCCTGCAGCAAGGCAACAGGTGCAGCCCTGGTGCTCTGGGCCTTGGCCCCTGCTGTTTTTGAAGCAGTTGAACGCATACAGGGACTCCCTGGGAAGCCAGGAGGTGGCCCAGGGCTCCGGGCAGGGTTGGTTGCCCTCTGTTGAAAATCAAAGCCGGGGGCCTGAAGGTTTGGGGCGCAGGTTGGGTGAGCGAGTTTCTCCTGCCACGTCTAAGGTTTACAAGTGAAGGGTGCAGGAAGGTGGAAAGCGCTGAGTCACATTTTAAGTGCAGACTCAGAAGAGGATGTGCAGTGTGTTCCGGGAGACCCCAAAGGCAGAGCAGGGTTCGGAGGGAGTCAGGGTGCCGTTCTTGGAGGACACAGATCACAGGGCCCCCGACCCCACCGGGGGCGCACATGGACCCTGTGTCTGCGGTTTCTTCGGCCCCTGTGCCTTGCGGATCCTGCACCCTGGGCACAGCCAGCCTGGTGCCTGCAGCACACAGCCGGGAGAAGATACAGAGAATAAACACTGTTTCTCTTGAGCCGCTGGGCTGTCTGATGCAGGGTTCTGTTAGGGTTTTCTTTTCTGCGTTCTATGCAAGATGAAACAGGGCTAAAGCGTCATAGCGCCCGCGAACGCGCCTGGACTGGAAACTCCTGCTCCATGTTCTCTGTTTGCCCCACAGGCCGTGGGACCACTCGCCTGGGAGCCATGGATCTGCATCTCTTCGACTACGCGGAACCCGGCAACTTCTCCGACGTCGTGTGGCCCTGCAACAGCAGCGGCGACTGCATCGCGGTGGACACGGTGCAGTGCCCCGGCCTGGCCAACAAGAGCGTCCTGCTGTACACGCTCGCCTTGGTCTACATCTTCATCTTCGTCATCGGCATGATCGCCAACTCCGTGGTGGTCTGGGTGAACGTCCAGGCCAAGACCACGGGCTACGACACGCACTGCTACATCCTGAACCTGGCCATCGCGGACCTGTGGGTGGTCATCACCATCCCCGTCTGGGTGGTCAGCCTGGTGCAGCACAATCAGTGGCCCATGGGCGAGCTCACCTGCAAGGTCACCCACCTCATCTTCTCCATCAACCTCTTCGGCAGCATCTTCTTCCTCACCTGCATGAGCGTGGACCGCTACCTGTCCGTCACCCGCTTCGCCGGCACCTCGAGCTGCCGGAAGCAGAGGGTGCGCCGTGGCGTCTGCGTCCTCGTGTGGCTGCTGGCCTTCTGCGTGTCCCTGCCCGACACCTACTACCTGAAGACCGTCACGTCCGCCTCCAACAACGAGACCTACTGCCGGTCCTTCTACCCCGAGCACAGCATCAAGGAGTGGCTCATCGGCATGGAGCTGGTCTCCGTCGTCCTGGGCTTCGCCGTCCCCTTCTCCGTCATCGCCGTCTTCTACTTCCTGCTCGCCAGAGCCATCGCGGCGTCGGGCGACCAGGAGAAGCAGAGCAGCCGCAAGATCATCTTCTCCTACGTGGTGGTCTTCCTGGTGTGCTGGCTGCCCTACCACGTGGTCGTGCTGCTGGACATCTTCTCCATCCTGCACTACCTGCCCTTCACGTGCCAGCTGGAGAACGCGCTCTTCACGGCGCTGCACGTGACGCAGTGCCTGTCCCTGGTGCACTGCTGCGTCAACCCCGTGCTCTACAGCTTCATCAACCGCAACTACAGGTACGAGCTCATGAAGGCCTTCATCTTCAAGTACTCGGCCAAGACGGGGCTCACCAAGCTCATCGACGCCTCCAGGGTGTCCGAGGCAGAGTACTCGGCGCTGGAGCAGAGCGCCAAGTGACCGCCGGGCCCCGCCCGGGGCTCGGGGACTCGGATGCATGCGGCCCACGGGGCGGCGGCGGGCTGCTGTGGGTTTCTCGACGGAAGCGGAGTGGCTTTGCTCTCGATGCTTGAGTGACAGGAGGAGGGAACAGGTGTCCCCAGGCATCCGTCCCCTCTCGCTCGGGCCCACGGGCTGTCGCCTGGCTGTGCCTTCGGACAGCGTCACAGCTGGTGCACCAGAGCCACGCTCAAGCCAGCGTCAGGACTGGCCGGCCCCGGCACCTGTACAGAAGTGCTGTGTTCCTGGAATTCTTTTTTTTTTGGTATGGTGATTTGTATTTAAGTTGTAAGACTTTATTTTCTCACTATTGGTGTACCTTATAAATGTATTTGAAAGTTAAATATATTTTAAATATTGTATGGGAGATACAGTGCTGACATATTCAGAGTGTGGTAGTTTAAGGACTGGTTTGACTTCAGTTTTGACTAAGGATGACATTAATTGTTAGCTGACCTGGAACTTTATATATATATATATATAAGTACATATATATATATAAATATATGCCAGTCCTGGCTGAAATGTTTTATTGACCATAGTTTTATATCCGTGTGTGTGTGTGCGTGTGTGTGTGCGTGTGCATGTGCATGCATGTGTGCGTGTGTGTGTGCATGCGTGTGCATGCGTGTGTGCGTGTGCATGCGTGTGTGTGCGTGTGCATGCGTGTGTGTGCGTGTGCTGTTTTGCGCCGGCACAGGACATGGAGCAAGAGCGGCTCTGAAAGCAGCAGTGTGTGACGCGAACGTGTTGTCACGTTACATTTTCAACAAAGCAGAACTGTCCCGGGCTGCAGGTCTGTGCACGGAGGAACGGAGAGTTCTCTCGATTTGTAAGTTATTTTTTTTTTAAATAAAGATTTTTGTTTCCTAACGTTGTGCCTGCCCGTGCTTCAGTCTGGCAAGCGTGTTTGGCACTTGGGTGGCTGTGACTGGGAAGACGATGGCACAGCCACACCCAGGCGTGCGTGCGGCACACACGGCGTGGCCGGGCACACCGGGGAACCACCCTGGAGCCAAACCCAAGGGGCCGGCTTGGGTGAAAAGGTAGGAGGGGCAAGGGTGGGGTGCTTTTATTTTAGGTTTTCCGACAAGGATGCGTTTAGGGCAGAGGGGATGGCGGAGGAGGTGCCAGGCCGCAGGCCGCCGGTGCTCCTGTGTGCCCCTTCCCTGCCGAGGGTCCGTGGCTTGGGGCCGCCTCTCCCTTTCTGTCGCCTGCCTTCAGGAGCAATGCTTTTTATTCAGAACACACCATGTCCTTATCCTCTTGAGGCATCCGCAGCAGGTGACTCCCTGGCCCGCACATTACCAAAGAAAACCAAGCAAGGGCACGCTCAGAACGGCTGGTCCTGCCCTCGCCCACTGGGCACGGAGCAGCAGCAGAGTGGCTGAGGCTGCGACAGGCAGGAGTTCTGGCAAGGCCGGCTCCCAGCGCTGCCCTGCCCAACTCCACCGGGGGTGAGACCACACTGCGCACACAGGGCCGCTTGCCACACAGGGGTCCCCAGACAGAAGCCTCCATCTCGCCCGTGTGCATGGGGGCCGCGACCCTCTAGGAAAACACCCCAGCGTGAGGACTCGCCCACACACTGACCCGGGCAGCACGTGCGTCCCCGGGGACCCGTCCGTGGACTTGGCTGCAGGAGAGCCCCCGTTTCCTGCAAAGGGCTTCAAGGCCAAGCTCTCCGCAGCAGGGGCCCTGACTCTGCACACGTGGTTCCCCAGGTGTCTGTGCACCTGGCCTTGCTCCAAGCAGTGTCGATAAGGGGGTGTCAGCCCAGCGGTAGGCAGAGACCGAGTGGAAGGAAGGCTTGGAGGAGAAGGCACCGGGAAGCAGGGGCCCCTGACGACCCAGCGAGTGTGCCTGGGTGATAAGAGCGGGTCCCACGTCTGCTGTGAGCTCCTGGTGGGTCCGAGTTCAGACAGACGCTCCCCCTGCAGGCTGTGGGTTCCAGGTGGGGGTGTGGGGCGTGCGTCACATACAGGCTCGGCTGTGGGGCTGAGGAAGCTGAGTTCCAGTTTGGAGTCCCTGCCTTCCCCTAGAATTTCAAGGGGGCTGCACCGTGCCATGGGGGAGGCCGGGGTCCTCGATGGCCAGCCGTCCACGCTGACGTCTGAGCTGTCACTGCCGGCCCAGTGCTCGTGCGGGTCTCCTGTGTCACCCTTGTTCGGGCAGCTCCCTGCTGTGCAAGACCACGGGGCAGGGGTGGGGTGGGGCTGCCCCAGCTGCTGCCTCCCTGTGGAGGTGTGGAGCGGGCCGGGGGGAGGTGAGGGCTGAGCTGCACACACCTCTGCCCCCAGCCTGCCCCTTGTGCTCCGGGGGACTTTCCGTCTCCCACGGGCCCGGGGCAAGTGCCTCTGGGGGCCCAGCCCCTCAGGAATGTCCAGGTTCATGGTCTCTAGGGTGCAGCTCATCCGGGGGAAGCCCCGTGACTAAGCTTTCTCTGTTCCTTCTAGAAATCCCCTTCTGGGGATGCCTGGGGCTTGCATCTTGCGATTCACGCCTAGTTACCTGCTCATCAGAGCCCCTGGAGCCCCGTGGGACAATCAGGCCTTAGGTGTCAGGGCCCAGAGTGGCCAGGGAGGGCGGAGCCATCAGCCAGCCCTGAAAACAGTTTTGTCCCTCCCTGTGCATACGGCGGCCTGGAGGAGATGCGGGGGAGGGCCTAAGGGGTGGGGGAAGCCCCTGGGCCCTCCTCAGCTCCAGGGACCAGGGGACCTGAGGTTCTCCCACTCGAGGGTCATTCTCTGGTGTCTTTTCCACGACAGATCTTCAGAAACCACAGCCCCTGGCAGCTGGAGCCCTGGGCTGGGCAGGTCCTCACAGCTGGGAGCAAAGCAGGTGACGCTGCTTCCTGCGTGCCCCTGCCTCACCCCAGAGGTGCGAGCTTTCCCTCTCTGTCCCCTCCCCTCACCCAGGGGGCTGTGTCAGCCAAAGCCAATGGCAGCCGTCGCCCGTGAGTCACGTTGAAATGCCTGCCGTCTGGCTCGGGCGTAGCAGCTGACTTCAATGCCACTGAGACGCCAGACATGGGCGCCTCGGGCACAGAGGGATGCGGCCCACTCGCTGCCGGTGGCCTTTCGTCCCCCTAGGAGCGTCGCTGCCGCAGGCTGAGAACCGCGCACACGTGGGTTCGGGTCTGTGAGGCGGCCAGGCCCCCTAAGCACGGCCGTCTCTGAGGGAGGCAGCAGCCAGGGGTGTGGGCTCTCTTCCTTGGAAACATGGAAGGCTGGGATTGAACTCCGGGATTCTGGCTTCTGCCTGCCCAGCCGTGGCTACGGCAGGTATCTGGGGCGTGAACCGGCAGATGCAAGATCTCTGTTAGTGAGCATTCCTACCTTTTCACCGAGTTGTCCACCAAGACCCTCGTTCACACTGCTGAGCGTTCTGCCCTTCATGGTCGGCGGGCGCGGGGGGTCCGAGTGCATCATGAGCTTCACCCCGTGCTACGAACACTTCCACTGGTTGTGGGGCCCTGGGAGAGCTCCCCTCTTTCAGGTGCACATGTGCGTGTCGCCTGTGTGGATCCCCCATCTTGACACCAAGGACGTTTGATGTGGAGTGACGCTAGTTTGAACAAGGTATGATAGGAAACTAAATTGCAGGTGCACGCTGGGCTGGGCAGTGGTTGGTCTGCCTTTTGGGTGGTGGGGGCAGGACTGACCTCTACAGATTCTTGTCTGGTTCTCGCGCAATCATGCACACGTGCACACGTATGCACACACAACATGCACACACGCGCACATGCCTGGACTTGCTGCCATCGGTGTAACTAACACACAAACCCAGGTCAGTTCCTGCGCTCGTGTCTGGCGTGGTCCTAGCGGGAGCCTGGGTCACAGAGCTGAGGTCCACCTCTGGCAGTCCCGGCCTCTGCCACAGTGGGGCTGGCCGGTGAGCAGCCCGAGGAGCCGTCACCTTTTGCTGTCCTGGGGAACGGGGCGGGGGTTTAGCTTTGCCAAACCTCGATGTCCTCAATGATAGAGCCCACTGATGACAGCGCTGACGCATAAGATCAGCAGATTATTGTCTCCAAAAAGCACAGTCGCAGTGCCCGGGGCACACGGAGCACACGCAGAGGACAGCAGCTGTCCAGGTACGTGCGCTCTGAGCACAGCCTGTTTTCAGAAGAATTCACGTTTCCAAGACCGGGGCGGGGCTGCGGGCAGTGGCTCAAAAGGCACGGCACGCCCACCACAGACAGTGGATTCTTCCCCGGGGGGTTTGGGGCAGTGCGTGTTTGTGTCTCTGTGTGTGTGTGCACGTGTATGTATATGTGCATATGCACATGCATGTGCACACGTGTGTGCATATATGTGCTTGCGTATGTGCGTTTGTGCACACACACATGCACCTGCTGGCATCTAGTGGGCTGAGCCACAGGCGCTCTGAACCTCCTATGGTGCACAGGATGGCTCCACACCAGAAAAGTACCAGGCCCCCAAAGCCAACAGAGCTGAGATGGGAGACCCCGGCTTGGGCTAAAACCAATCATTCTGACACAAAGCGGGGGCTGGTGCTGTGGTGTAGTGCGCTAAGCCTCAGCCTGTGATGCTGGCATCCCATATAGGTGCTGGTTCAAGTCCTGGCTGCTCCTCTTCCTATCCAGCTCTCTGCTGTGGCCTGGGAAAGCAGTGGAAGATGACCCAAGTCCTTGGGCCCCTGCACCTGTGTGGGAGACCTGGAGGAAGCTCCTGGCTCCTGGATTCAGATTGGCCGAGCTCTGGCTGTTGTGGCCATCTGGGGAGTGAACAGCAGGAAGACCTCTCTCTCTGCCTCTCCCTCTCTCTGTAACTCTGCCTCTCAAATAAATAAATAAATACAATCTTTAAAAAAAGACACATCTTCTGGGTGCTGTTCGTTGCCTCTGAGTAGCGCCTTTGACCACCCCTGGGGAAGGACGGGACAGGTCTGTTAGCACCTGAGGTGGGGGTGGGAGGCGGGCTGCTGGTGGAGCGCAGTGAGCAGGGCTGTGCTGGCCGCGGTGAACGGTGTTGGTGGTGTTTCTCCCGCGAGTCCCGCGTCCTTACCCTAAAGTCACTCTGGGCCTTTGTGCAGTTATTGAAGACATCAGAAGAGGGATGCACATGTGGACAGACGCAGCCGGATGAACGCCTGGAGGAGCGAGTGACGGGCGCTGGGGTCTGCGTGAGCCCACACCAGTGTCTGTACAGCTCCCGTCCCTCCTTGGGCCCTCAGTGCTCCCTGGACGAGCTGTCTGGGGACGTCCGCGTGACCGTGGACTTCACAGGTCCGTCTGAGGGCTCCGGTGGGTCCCTGTCCACCTGTCTGCCGCCGCGGGGTGCAGGCACGTGACCTCTGTCTCCCCTCCCCAACCCCTGCTTCTGAAACTCTGACATGCACAGCCGGGCCGCGTGCAGGGCGCGCTGTCTGTGAGGAGTGAGGAGTGGAGCTCGGCTTTGCACTTTTTCTTATTTTTCGCAAGCTTCTTTCTCGCCGGCTTTTCATATGCTTATCCACCCAAGTCGCCCCGTGTGGGATTCGGAACACCTGCCAATCATGCCCTTTCTCCCGCCCGCGGCTGGCAGGGATGAAAGCGGGGCCTGCGCCGGCCATTGGTGGCGATATAACGTTTGGAAGCAGCAGCATGGAAAAATCTGAATTTCCATAGTGATTTCCGGAACTAAAGTGATTAGAATCATTTCCTAGGTAGGTCGGAATCGTCCCTGACAATTCTCAGAAGAAGAAAAGACCCAAAGCAGGGCAGCGTGGCCGCGGCATTACATCTGCTTGGGTGCCTCCGAATGTGTGTTGGCACGGCAACACGTCACCCGGCGCGGGGCCACCGAGCCCGCTCACCGCCCCGGCGACGCTGGATTTGCGTCCTTTCAGCTCTCACTCCCTAGGCCGGGCCGCGATTTGCTGGAGGGGCGCATCAAAGCTTGCCAGGCCGGCGCCTTTCTCAGGGTCGCGGTGCGGGAAGGCGGGTCAGAACCCGGTGTCCATCAGCCGGCCCCCGGCCGCGCCGCCTGAGGTCTGTTCCGAGCTTGTGCCTGCTGACTTGGTCACCCAGCCCCACACTCGCTCCTTCCACCGCGGGCTGGGCAAGCTCCGTGGGGCGCCCGCGGTGTGCCAGGCGCCTGGCCCATCTGTAAGCTCTCAGGACTTGGCAGTTCCTCCTAAACATCTCCCTGGCTGTAAGGGTTAATGATCCTCGGGCTGAGACACAGAGAAATGGCTCTGGACAGCACGAGAGAAGGATCCTGCGAAGCCTCAGAGCCCAGGAGTGGCCTTGGCCTTGCAGGAGCTGGGGCAGCCCTCCTAGTCCAGGCCCCTGGAGACAGGCCCAGGGGACAAAGTGTGGACACAGGCCACACGGCTGCCCTGATGTTCACCTTCTCACGTTCAGAGCCGTGGCTCTCGCCGGGGGTGATTTGGCCCCGAACACGTGGCTCTGTCCGGAGTCAGTCTCGGTTGCCACAACCAGGGGTTGCTACTGGCGCCCCGTGAGCGGAGGCCGGGGTGCTTCTAGACTGGACCAGACATCCCCTTGGGCTGGGCTGGGCAGTGACGAGCTCTGCCCCAGCTGCCAGTGCTGCCGCATGAGGTTCACCACCCCAATTCTGAGGCAGGCGTGTCTGCGTTTTGTACCCCCAACCCGCACACCGGTGCTGGGGGTGCTCTCCCAGGCATGGTCTGCGGCCTGATGCATGCGGACCCCAGAGGCAGGCCCAGGCTCTGCGCCCTCCACCTGCTGGGCAGGTGTTGAGCTGTCATCTGTCGCCACGCCAGTCTTGCTCCTGTGTCCTGACGCTTTCCCCAGCCTGCCTGCATCGAGGGGGTGGCTTCTGCCACCCGCACTGCACGGGACCCAGTCACCAGCTGCTGGCACCCAGGGCACGGCGGCCGGCCTCTCTGCTGAGGTCAGCGTCTCCCGCAGGGCCTCTCGTGCCAGTGGCTGACCAGAGCTCTGCTCCTGCCCCTTTGCCTTGGCTTCCCTGGGGGCTGGGTGACCACCCCTCCCTGAGTCCCGCCAGCTTTGGGGGCGGCTGTCCTCTCCTGGCTCCGCCGCCTGCAGCGGCTTCTGAGGCTCGCCCAGGTCCCCACGCCGCCCTCTCTCTCGGGTGGCGAGTGAGGACTCTGCCCTGAACACCCCTGCCTCACTCAGAGGGCTTCCAGCCGTCACTCCCTCTGACTGGCACTTGGTGTTTGCTGTACACTCTGTGCTCGTCCTGGGCACTTCATCTCTGCTGCGGCCAGCCCCGGTGGAGTGCTGTGCTCGGATCATCTCCCGGTCAGCACTGGGGGTCTCTACGCGGCTTGGTGGCGCTCCAAGTGTCCACGGCACCCGCCCGCGGTGGTGGGAGCCCTCCTAGGGCTCATCCAACATGCGCACCGCAGCGGGAAACGCCCCGGCGGCCTGGTGGGGGCCATTGACTCAGGGATGCGGAATGTGTAGGCAGCCCCAGTGGCCAGTGAGTAATTAGGTGTGGTTGCTGGTGGCCGGCCTCAGGGCTGTCTGGATACGTTCATCATTCCGGGACTGCTCGGGCCCAGCTCCCTGCGAGCGCCCTGCACATTTATCTTCCTGGCCAGAATCCGTGTGGGGATAAACAAATCATGAGCAGGACCTCCTTCCTGGCCTGAGCTGAAAGCCCGGGCTCATCACTCTCGGCTTTCAGACTCCGAGCCTCCGGGGTCAGTGCTCAGCTTATGGGGCAGAAAACAGATGCAGCTAAGATGAGCGCTGTCCCGTGGAAACTGTCCCGTGAGGGCACTGGGACCCTTGTTGGGATGAAGAATTTCAGCCCAGTTAAACGCTTAGTGGCACTTGTAGTCAGCAGATGCTGCATTGCATTGTGGGAAACTCCCATACCATCCTGGATACTTAGCAGCACTTGTAGTCAAACGAGTTTGGCAGATGCTGCATTGCATTGTGGGAAACTCCCATTATGTCCTGGGTACTTCCCGGCCCCTGAGAAGTCACGGAGCCAAGCAGCTCTCCTGGTCTCCTGGTTAGAATGTGGGCTCAGCTGCCCAAGAGCCCAAGAGGCGAGTTTTTCCTCCGAGTCTGAGCTTTCCAGAGGCAGACAGAACAGAAGGGTCAGTGGCAGGGCAAACCCCTCGGAGACCCGCCCTGTGGGTGCGCCTCTTGGAAAACCCCGTCCCAGGAGAGACCTTGATGGCACAATCGTGTCTTTCACGGGGTGGAACAGCCGGCTGGAGGGGAAAGTCATCTCACAGGAGCGGCTCACGCGGCACTGGGCGCGCAAAGCCAAGCGGCGGCTCCGCAGTGTCTTACCTGTGCTGCGGAGTGGCAGCCCTTCCTTGGGGGAGGAGGGAGTGTTTGTTTATCCCTGCCTCAGGCAGCATCCAGGCGGACACTTTGAGTGCATTTCCAACCCAACCCAAGAAACGTACTCAACATAGCGTGGGACCAGCAAGTCAGAGGGGCCATCTGTGGTGTGTGTGGACCCTTTCCAGCCCACCCCAGGAGGGGCCTGGGGTCGTGGATGGGGATGGATGCACCAGGGGCGTCTGTGCATGGGAGGCCCCTGCAGGCGGCTCCATCAAGGTGCCCTGAGCAGAGGGAACCCCGGGCGGAGCAGCTGGGCCGTGTCCGGTCTCCCAGGGTGAAGCCATCGCGGAACCCAGGGAGGCTCACATGGGGGTGTTGCTCCCCCTGCATCTCGTCATGACGAGGGCCGCGGTTGCCAGCGTCCGAGAGAAGTTTCTCGATTCCGTAACCAGTGCCCTGTTCTGGTGGACCTGGCCATGAAGCCCCAGAGACAAGGAGGCTGGGCTCCTCCCAACTGATGGGTATCCAGGGTGGCTGAACTTGGCTGCACCAAGGAATCTGCTGTCGAAGGGAGTAAGCCACGTTCGAGAGGCCGCGCTCCGTGCCCAGGGCCAGTGGCAGGGCTGTGACCGGGCAGCAGCACCTGGCGCAGTGCACGGAGGACTTCCTGGTACGGGAGCCCCAGGGTGCACCGACAGTGCTTTGCCTGTGTGCATTATTTTCCCTACCCAGGTGCCTCGGGGCTTTACGAGGGAGGCAGCCAGGACGGGGATTCAGGATCTGGGGTTCAGGACCAGGGGTTCGGGCCAGGGTGGGTTTCCTCCTCCCTCCACTCTGACTTGGGGAAAGTTATTTACGTCCCAGAGCTTTGGCGGCTGCGTTTGAGAAATGGGGATCCCCGCGGTATCTTCCGCGTGGGCTAAATCAGGGACGGTGCTGAAGCAGACAGCGCAATCCCGGCTGAGCAGACACATTCCAGACAGGGCACGCCTTAGCAGCAACACTCGTGTCCCTCTGGGCTTCCGTAGCGCTTGAACACCTCCCCAACCCGCCAGCCAGACAGTGAGCTGACTATCCCCACCCCACGTGGGCCTGGCTCTGTGTCAGCTCCTCGCCGCGTACTTGTTGAACAAACAAGTGCACAAACGTCAGAGCTCCCCCCGTAAGCCCCAAGCTCCCCCCCCCCCCGTGTTCTCTGGCCTTTACAGGAGCAGGAACGCAATGGATTGAAACAGGTTTAATCAGGAATCATCACAGAGCCGAGCCGGGCGTCTCCCATCACCCATCTAGCCAGGAGGTGGCCTTGGAGCATCGTCCCACATCAGCGGACTCCCGCTCTGAGTCCCGGAGGCTGCGATGCTGAAGAGGATGTGGCTATATGGTTTTTCTTAATTTCTGTCTCTATAGGGTTTTCCTTAAAGGTAGTATTATCAGGGCCGGTGCCGCGGCTCACTAGGCTGATCCTCCACCTAGGGCGCCGGCACACCGGGTTCTAGTCCCGGTCAGGGCGCCGGATTCTGTCCCGGTTGCCCCTCTTCCAGGCCAGCTCTCTGCTGTGGCCAGGGAGTGCAGTGGAGGATGGCCCAAGTGCTTGGGCCCTGCACCCCATGGGAGACCAGGAGAAGCACCTGGCTCCTGGCTTCAGATCAACGCGGTGCACCGGCCGCGGCGGCCATTGGAGGGTGAACCAACGGCAAAGGAAGCCCTTTCTCTCTGTCTCTCTCTCTCACTGTCCACTCTGCCTGTCAAAAAAAAAAAAAAAAAAAAATCAAGGTAGTATCAGGCCCACAGAGCAGAAAAAGAAACAAGCAGCTGCCGCGTCGGTACTCACACGTAGGTGCTCCGGGCAGTTCTGGCTCCAGCCAGCAGAGTTTTGGCAGCTCCAGCAATGCCACGAGAGCGGCCCCTGGGAACAGCTGACTGACAGCTCTGAATCGGAACCGCAGAGCAGGTGGATCAGGAGCCACTTCCCCAGGCTGCGTCCAGAGGAGGAGATCACTCTGCGCAGCCTCCACGTCAGGAACCCCCAGTTTTGGAGGCAGCCAGTTCGGCTGACCAGAGTGAGGCGTGGCCCTGGCAGAGACCCAGATCCGGTTTGCAAAAGAATTTGCCGGTTTCTTTTCTCTTCTCTAAGCGTTGGGTTTGGGTGTGAGTCCTCGAGTCACGGCTTTCAAGAGCCGACACACCTGCTGAGATATGGATTTGTTTTACTGAGTTCTCCCGAGCCAGAAGTCAGCCAGAGGGCAAGGGAGGTTGGCTGCCAGGAGCTTGCTGAAATAGAAAGTGGAGCCTTGGGGGTCCAGGCTAAATGAGCGAGAGCGGAAAGGCAGGCTTAGAGCTGAGCAGAATGTACCGGCGCCTCCGCCTCGAGTGGCTTTCGCCTCCTTCCTCCATCACCGCTACACCTGACCCGAGACCATCAGCCCAACATGGTGAGGCTGAGCGTCCGTCATTCTTCCGGACAGTCTGTGAAAGCAGAATGGATCGCCCGATGCACGGCCAGCTTTTCCTTGTAAGCTGGATCCTGGCTGGACGGGGAGCAGTCTCGTAAGGTGGAAAACCCAAACAATGG
Source organism: Oryctolagus cuniculus (assembly GCF_051225735.1). Taxonomy (NCBI): domain Eukaryota; kingdom Metazoa; phylum Chordata; class Mammalia; order Lagomorpha; family Leporidae; genus Oryctolagus; species Oryctolagus cuniculus. The sequence goes on along the minus strand of NC_142869.1, from coordinate 3,587,910 downwards.
GGCCGGGGTTGGCGCTGAATCCTGAACCAGACGCAGCTTTCAGGGGCGGTCAGACAGGGCTGTACGGCTTTGTGAAGACCCTTCACAGAGCAGACCAAGCTTACCGTACTTTAAAATTTGTTTGTGAATTTATTTGAAAGATGCACACACATGCACGCATCCATACACTCGGGGATGCAGCTCCTCTGCGCTGGGTCACCCCGCGAACATCCACAATGGCTGGGCCTTGGGAGGGGCTGGAGCTGGGAGCCTCCCGCAAGCCATCACCGCTGCCTCCCAGGGAGTGCCTGAGCAGGAAACTGGAGGCAGGGGCTGCAGCCTGGAGTTGAACCCAGGCACTCCGATGCGGGATGTGCGCATCTGAACCACTGTATCCCACACCCACTCCACCTGCTGGGTTTCTGCTTTTCTAAAACGCAATCATTTCTGTAATGCGCTCTCTCCTTGGTCCAGGGCCTACATTTGGTACTTGATGTAGAAAACGCACGCCGATTTTAATACCAGCTAACAGCGTCTTCTCTGTATGTTTCTCTGGGGTCAGAGACTCAATCGATCACGTTCTAAGGGGCAGGTACCTTCAGCAGCTCTGACTCCAGGGTCTAGCCCGGTGCCTGGTGACGCGGGGCCTACGCGAGGCTCCTTAGCGGCATAGGCGAGTGAGCGGGAGCAGAAACGGCTGCTCTCTCTGCCCCCACCCCCCCAGCTGGGGAACAGCAGACAGAGTGGACCCACTGGGCTCTAATTCAGCTCTAAGGAAGTGGCCGAGGCTGACGGGAGAAAACCACCAGGTCGGTTCTGGCACTGGGCTCTGCGTGACCTCTGCTCCCCTCCTCTGCATATCCCCAGCACCGGGGTGGACAGACAGATGGGTTCTTCCCCGATCCCACCAGTTCCGGTCTGTGTGTCCGGGGTCTCAGGACCCCAGCCCCAGACTCCCCACAACCGGTGGGACACAACCCGGTGCTGAGAGCAAGGCTGCGGCCCCAGCCAGCTGCCTTCCCCTGCCTGCCAGCGGCGGCTGCTGTCTCTGTCCAGCACATCTGGGGCGGGGATGGTGGCAGGGCCCGGGCTCGGGCGGCCGGATTAAAGTTCTCACTCTGGACAAGGACCGGCCTCTCTGAGCCTCTGTCCTTTAGAATGTGGACTTGGTCCTGGTGTGTGTTCAAGGTGCTGTGCAAATTTGTGCCCCCGCCACGCAGCGTGGTGAGTGCCTTCCCGTCGTCCCCGGCTCCCCGGCTGCCCTGGCCGGCTCCTCCTTCCAGCTCTGCCCCGGGGTTGGCCAGGCCGGGGAAGGACAGTGCAGAGGGCGTGGAGAAAGCTTTGACCACAGGCCCCGCGATGGAAGCAAAGCCGGCCGATTTCCCCATGACTGGACGCCGACCCCTGGGCCGCAGGCTTCCAGTCAGCCAAGGCAGGGCGCTCCCCGCAGGGCCATTCTTCCCACGTGGGTCTGCCGGAGCTCCCGGTGCTCACGGTTCCCGGGGACATTCAGGGCCCTCGGCGACTCGCTTCCAAAACCTCACCCTGCAGTCGTACACGTGCTATTTCAGGAATTCACATATTGCTAAGAACTGGTAACTGTGGAAAAAAGACAAAACGCACTCGTGACTCCACCTACAGTGACTCGCGCACGTAGCCCTCCGTCTTCGCCAGGCTCTGAGTGACCTGGGGTCAGGCCTCACTCCCTGAGGTCCATTAGCTCAGCTTCGCTGGAACAGCCAAGGGATGGTGGGGTTCCAGTCGGCTTTATCAGCCCCCGGGGGCTGCCTGGAGGAGGGGAGTTCCTGCAGGACCAGGATCAGAACGGACTCCACATGCTCTGCACACGGCGTTCTGGGCTGACCGTCCCCGAGCAGCGAGCCGTCCCTGGCCGCCTGGGTGCTTTGCTGCTGGCTCAGCAAATACTTGGAGCTTGGAGCTTGTCCTGGGCCGGCCACGCTCCATCGGCTCCTCTCCCTCCCTGGCTCTGGGCAGCGGGCGGTGGGAGCTGCGGGCACTGTGCTGCTCAGCGGGGTGCTGCCGCGTTGGGTGCCTGCAGTGCGTCTTCGACTTGGGGTATTTTCTGCTTGCAACGGATCCGTCAGGATGCAGCCCTGTGGCAAGTCGGGGGGCGTGTGTGCTTTTCACCCAGAGGGAGCAGGGGAAGGCAGAGGAACCAACGAGCAGGAAGCCACGTCTCCATCATCGTGGCTCGGGCCCGCCACACAGTGGAGTGGACGCGTGAGCCCTGTGCCCCCCCCCCCCCCCAGCACCAGCTGATCCACGTGTGCACGTTCAGGGAACGCCGGCAAATTTGGCCGAGACCTACCACATCAATCCTCGGGGCAGGCTGGGTTTTGAAAGCAACTCTCTGTGGGTTCCTTTAGTGAAAACCAAACACCATCAATCGTGCCAAGACACACAAGCGACAGCCCCGGGGAAGCCAGTCTCTGCTCTAATTACCTGCTGCGCACGGTGGCTGGCGGTGGGGGCCGGGCGTGGCCAGATATGCACACAGTCCAGGTCATCACTGCTAACCCCACGGTCACAGCGCCCCACGCCCCGGGCTCAGGCCACGGCGTGACATCACTCAGCACGAACAACAGTGGAAGTTTCCACACCAACCTCGGCCTGGCTCCTCCCACAGCCCCTGCCACCCCAGGACAAGGTGATCTGCACTCGACATAGGATGTCAAAGGCTTTTCCCCCCACCGGGGATGAAGCTCAGAGCCAAAGTGACATCTGCTTGTCTAGCTCTGAGCCCACAAAGGATGTTAACTATGTAACAAATCCTCACCGGCCTGGTGCAGACGTTGTAACAGATTTGTAGCTGCAGGAACCAAATGCCGGCTCCGATGTCTTTACTAAGAGCGACCTCGAGTGACCTCATGTTTGGCCGGAGAGAGCTACTGCCTCTTGGTCACCTGCGGGCCCTTCCGAGAATGTCACCGGGGAATGCTCATTTCGCCAAGACCCGCAGAGGAAAGCCCAACTTTGGAAACTTTGAAGGAAAAAGGTTGGTTTTCAAAATGCCCCAAGGACATCGTCATGACTGTGTTGGAATGGAAACTCCCACTTCTGAAATGACAGCTCTCTCCGCCTGACCTTCTCGTCAGTTAGGTTTGAGTGCATGGGGCAAATTTGCACGCAGAGCACAAAGGGGTTAGACACGAAAACCCCACGGCCAGCATGGTCACCTCCACCTCGGCCTCGGCGGGCCCAGCTCCCGCGCCCGCCAGAGAGCACAGGGGGCCAGAGCAAAGGGTTAACCTGCATTTCCTTGTCAGTCCAGGAAGACCATGGTGCAAGGTAGGTTTCATTAATCCCGTCAGTTTCATCGCTGGGACACACAGGGCAGGCCGGCTCCCTGGCAGCGGGCGATGTCCGAGGATCAGGGGTCCGCGGCCCGGGGGGAGCAGAGCAACCGCACCTGCGCGTGAGCCCCGGCTCGCAGGCCCGGGCAGGGTTCCGGCGAGCACCAGCGTGCAGGTCTCCCCGTCGCTAGCGAGTGAGCACGTCCCAACCTCTGCTTTCCCTCTCTGATCATGATTCTTCCGTGGGATTGACTACAGGACAATTTCTCTTCTCGCCATCTGAACGGACACGCATGGTGGAGATTTCACAGCACTCGGAGGCGGGGCTGCCCTGACGTGTTTGTGTTATGTTCAGGGTCCGAGGTGTCTGAGGACCACGTGACACAACCCAGAGATGGGGATCTGGCTGGGCCCTGCAGCCTGGGCCCGGGGACCATGTCCCGGCTGCCTGCTGCGTGTCTTGGACGTGGGGAGCGTGACCTGGGGCAGTGGCCTGAGCATGGAGGACCACCAAGTTTCCAAGCGTGCATTTGTCGTGCAGAAAACCTGTGAGATTCTGTGGGTGAGCGAGCATGACCGAATCGTTTTCTCCAGGCACGCAGCTCCTCCCGGGGCTCCTTTGCGGGACAGCTGTGGCGCCACAAGCCCTGGGAGAGCGCGAATGGTGGTTTATGGAGTCTCACGAGCCAGCGGGCACCTTATCCCCGGAGAGATTTCTCTATAGCACGGGGGGCACTCAGCGATCTGATACAATGCCGGGAGCACCAGGCCTGCCGCTCTCCAGGATATCTGGGCAGCTTCAGGCAGCGTCGGTGGGCTGCTTGCTCACCGTAGAAGCACTGGATCCCCCGAGGGCGCGGGGACCCCTGTCCCGAGAGAGAAGCCCCATGTGCTAGGAGATGATCCGCCCGTGCCAGGTGCAGCCATCCCGGACAAACGCCCAGGGCCTCCCACCAGCTCCCGGGCGAGTGGCCCCTTTTCCTCTTGAGTTGTTCCGTTCAGTGACTGGAGATCAAACGCTTCTGGATGGTTCTCTTGCCCCAACGAGTCTCGTGTTTACTGCTTCTGACCTTGGTGGTCCTGGCTACCTGGTCTTGTCCCTGGCTCAACCTGGCCATGCTTTCCCTCACCAACATGGTAGCCAAGGACCGCTGTGGCTATTCAAACTTAAATCAAGGTTTTAAAGATGTATTTACTTATTTGAAAATCAGAGCTATGGAGAGGGGTATAGGAGGGGGAGAAGGAGAGGGAGAGGGAGGGGGGAGGGGAGGGGGAGGGGAGAGGAGAGGGAGGGGGAGAGGGAGAGAGAGATCTTGCATCTGCTGGTTCACTCCCCAGATGACTGCAACACCTGGGCCTGAGCCAGTCCAAAACCAGGAGCCAGGAGCTTCCTCCAAGTCTCCCACGTGGGTGCAGGGGCCCAAGCACTTGGGCCATCATTTGCTGCTTTCCCAGGCCACAGCAGGGAGCTGGATTGAAGTGGAGCAGCCGGGACTCCAACTGGTGTCCGTATGGGATGCTGGCACCACAGGCAGCGGTTTAACCCACTGCAACACAGCACCAGGCCCCTATCTTTCTTTTTAAAAAGATTCATTTATTTGAAAGGCAGAGAGAGCGAGAGAGAGAGAGAGAGAGATTGTCCGTCAGCTGGTTCATTCCCCAGATGATTGCGACAGTCACGTCTGGACCAGGTTGAAGCCAGGAGCAGCATCCAGGGCTCCATCCTGATCTCCCTCGTGGACGGCAGGGACCCAAGCATGTGGGCCACCATCCACTTCCTTCCCAGGCCCATTACCAGGGAGCTGGACAGGAAGTGGAGCAGCCAGGACTCAAACTGCTCTCCAATATGGGATGTCAGGGTCGTAAGCGGTGGCTTAAGCTGCTGTGCCACACTGCCGGCCCCTTCAATTTTCTCTTTAAAGGGCTCGTCTGCAAATACAGGTACATTCTGGGCTGCTAGGGCTTGGGGCTTCAGCATGTGAATTTGGGATGGGGGACAAAATTGAGCCACAGCAGCAGGTCTTCTAAGGGGCCACCCCGGAGGCGTGGCCCCTGCTCTGTGCATCTAGTCCAGCCCTCTCGTCTGAGACCTAGCTCCGGTTCCTGCCTCCGCTGTGGCAGCATTGTGGGGTTTTCTCAGGTGCCCCAGCAAATCCCCTGCCCCCTGCCTGTCCCCCTGTCCTGTGGCCATAATGGTGCCTCTGTCAGTCTCCAGCAGCCCGTGCAGGATTCTGGGAATCCGGAGGTTCTCCCTTCCCTTGTGGGTCTGGCCGTCCCGGGGCTCGATGCCCTCCGGCCTCTGCCTCTGCCGCTCTGCCTTGCTCAGGAGCTGGCTACGGGGACTACGGTGCTGGCCTGGGGGCTGGCCCCTTCTGCTCCGAGCCTCACCCTCCCCCGCCATGCCACCGGAGTGACCTCCCCAAACTGCAGATCTGAGCATTCCACGCCCACTGAAATCCTCAGGACGTCCCTTCGTGGGCAGGAACGAGCTCCAAGCCTTCATCCCCGTCTCTTCTGCCCCAGTGCCTGCTCACCCTGCTCCTCCCCGTGGGCGTCCGCTGTGCTCTTGAGCCTGTCCCCGGGGATCTGCAGCAGGCGCTGTGGCCCTCTCATGGGGTCAGCCCTCAGCAGGTGTGAGCAGGACCCACGAGCTTTGCCTCCACACCAGGGGCCTCCGTCCTCACCCTGAACGTCCTGGCCCTCAGCCCCATTGGTGGATGCTGGGTGGCGTCCCCGCTGCCTCCAGCCCCTGGAGGGGAGCTGCTCCTTTTGGGCCCCCTCTAGGGGTGGGCTAGGAGAGCAGGAGTGGACAGGTCTGGGCCACCCTTTCTGGGCCCGGCTGTGTAGGCCGGGCCTCCAGGGCCCCGGCTCTGTCTCTGTGCCCATGTCCTTTCTGCGATGGCCTCAGAGCATTGCCAGGCTTCCGGGCTGTGTCCTGACCAGCTCAGCCCTGTGTCCCTTCCCTGTCCAAATCCTAGCACACTGGTGAGTCCACTGTGGAGGCACCAGGGCACAAGGGACGGGTGGCATGTCAGGTGCATGGTGTCAGGAGCCCGGGGGAATCTTCTAGATGCAGCTCTGCTGTGTCTCAACTGTGGGCCTGTCTGGCCTGCTGGCTTGGCCCTGTTGACCTCCCCGGCGGGGCCGGGGTAACGGCGAGGAGAGGCCGGGTGTGGTGACCTGGAATGTGCATGACCCCTGAAGGATTGCCACATCTCCTGCATCACTTGTGAAAGCGAAGTTTGATGACAGCCATGTGGAAATTGGGTGAAATTACCAGGAAAACAGATTTGTTGCTGCAATAACATGTTTTTTCAAAGAAACCTCGTCTCTAGGGGTGGGGCCCGGTTGCTGACATTTGAATACCTTCACATTTCCAGGGAACACAGCCCTTTTTCCCCTATGTGACTAGGAGCTTAATAACGTTAGCATCTAACGAATTCCAGATGACAGACGTGGAATGCAGGGGCGGGACTGTTCCTACGTCCTCGGCTCGCTTGTCTTACCTGATACCTGTCCTGACGTTTTTGAAAGCTTACAGGAGCCAGCCTAGGACTGAACTTCTCCCGGACAGGTGTCCCTGACCACCCCCGCAACGCTCGGCAGGAGCTCCGGGCCTCCGGGAGCCCAGCACCCCGCCAGGGCTAAACCACCTTCGTGGGTTTGTTTTGTTCTTTTACATTTTGCTTTCTGGAGTCATCTCAAAGGATGCATTATCTCTGTTTCTCATCAAGTCCTGTGAGCAGGATCTCAGGTCTGCGCTGCGTGAGTCTGCCATGGTATCACATGGTTTTCTTTTCTTTTTCTTTTCTTTTCTTTTCTTTTTCTTTTTTTTTTTTTTTTGACAGGCAGAGTGGACAGTGAGAGAGAGAGAGACAGAGAGAAAGGTCTTCCTTTGCCGTTGGTTCACCCTCCAGTGGCCGCCGCGGCCGGCGCACCGCGCTGATCTGATGGGAGGAGCCAGGTGCTTCTCCTGGTCTCCCATGGGGTGCAGGGCCCAAGCACCTGGGCCATCCTCCACTGCACTCCCAGGCCACAGCAGAGAGCTGGCCTGGAAGAGGGGCAACCGGGACAGAACCCGGCACCCCAACCGGGACTAGAACCCGGTGTGCCGGCGCCGCAGGCAGAGGATTAGCCTAGTGAGCCGCGGCGCCGGCTCGCATGGTTTTCTATATATTGTGCACAACAGGACAGCTCGAGTATGGCCGGGCCCAGCGTAAGGTGGTCTGATGGGTACACAGGTGGGGACGTGAGCAGCGCGAGCTCGCGGGGGTGGGGGCCGTGAGCCTGGACAGAGGGCCCTGGGGGAGGCTCTCCCTCTGGGTTCCCACAGAGTTTGGGGGTGCCGTGGAGAGCAGCCTCAGTTTCCACATCTGTAATCAGGGTGGGCTGTGCTGGAGCAGGGCTGTGGCCCTGCAGTGCGTTTTGGATGCAGAACCTTTTCTCGAAGAGGATCAGATGCCCCAGACTGAGGACTGGGCGTCTCTGGTGAGGGGTGTCAGGGGAACGAGGGCTCCGGTTTCCCAGGCAACCCCAGGGCACGGCTGCAGCCAGTGAGTCGAGTCATCCGCACCACTGCTGGGCTGTCCGATGCTCGCTCAGCAGCAGCCCCGCCTTCTGACTGTGTTTCAGCCTGAAAACCACCCAGACTCCCTGTTGATATTTTTAAAGGTTTTGAAATACAGAGTTCCAGAGAGAAGGAGAGACAGACAGACTTTTCCATCCTCTGGTTCACTCCCCAGATGGCTGCAGCAGCCAGGGCTGGACCAGGCCAAAGCCAGGAGCCAGGAGCTCCCTCCATGGGGGCGGGGCCCATGCACTTGGGCCATCTTCTGATGCTGTCCCAGGCCATAGCAGGGAGCTGGGTTGGAAGTGGAGCAGCCGGGACTCGAATCAGAGCCCACATGGGATGCTGGCATGGCGGGTGGCAGCTTAGCCCACTACCCCACGGCGCCGGCCAGACGCGGGAAAAGCAAAAGCTATTGCGTCCAGGTCACTCACGGAGGGGATGATGCGGGCAGCAAGTGTTCTGCATTTTCCAAACTCATTTGCAGCCGTGTCTCTGACCGCGAGCTCCTCCCCGGTGCCTCGCGGCCGCTCGTCCAGGAAGCCGCGTCCAGGTCTCGTTGGCCACGAGGGAGTCCTTGCTGTTTATCACCTGCGGCAACACCAACAAGATTTTCCAGCCCAATGACAGAATCTGACGTTATCCACCACTTCTCCAGCGGAAGCAAAGCTGTGAGACGATCAGGAGGTTCAAAGGTGGTGGGGGCTGGGGCAGTGCATAGCAGGAAGAGCTATGGGCGCTCCACATGGGTGCTGTTTCATGTCCCGGCTGCTCCACTTCCAATCCAGCTCCCTGCTGATGTGCCTGGGAAAGCAGCAAGGATGACCCGACAGCCACCCACACGGGAGACCCAGCCGAAGCTCCTGGCTCCGGCCTGATCCAGCCCTGGCCATTGCGGCCATCGGGGGAGTGACTCCGGGGATAGGAGATTGTTCTCCCTCCTCCTCTCTCTGTTAACCCTTTCAGATAAATAAATCCTAAAAAAAAGTGAGGGGCCGGCGCTGTGGCATAGAGGGTGAAGCCACCACCTGCAGTGCCGGCAGCCCATATGGGCACTGGTTCAAGACCCGGCTGCTCCACTTCCGATCCAGCTCTCTGCTATGGCCTGGGAAAGCAGTAGAAGATGGCCCAATCCTTGGGACCTGCACCCACGTGGGAGACCTGGAAGGAGCTCCTGGCTCCTGGCTTTGGATTGGCACAGTTCCGACTGTTGCGATCAATTGGGGAGTGAACCTGCAGAAGGAAGAATCTCTCTCTCTCTCTCTCTGCCTCTCTGTAACTCCGCCTTTCAAAGGTGGAGGGGGCTGAAGTCAGACCGCCCCTCTGACGCAGGACCCAGCTCAGGGACGGCCCATTCCCGCTGCTCTGTGCTCCTGCTGCGTCCTGACACTTCACGGCTGTTTGCTCTGGTTTTGAAATGATCAAGCCTCGGATTAAATGTGTAACCCACGTCAGTCACGTTGCAGCAGAAGGGAAGGGATAAAGCTCAGTGCAGGGCGAAATCAAAGCTGCGCTCCATTTGTTGGTGGAGGACTGGATTTTCAAAACAAAACGAGGCTTTTAAATGACAGCCCCTTAGCGAGGGATGGCTGGGAGGGAGGCGGGCCTTGGGGTGGCCCGGAAAGCCGGGATAGGGGAGGAGACGCAGACACTGACTGATGGGGGGCTCCTTTCTGCACCCAGGCCATCAGGGCCCCCCGCATGCCAGACCTCACTCAGGGGCTCCTCCCCTGTGGCTCTCACCCTGTCTCGTGGCCACCGCCACCGCTGAGTCAGTGTCCTGTTCTGTGTCAGGCCAGCAAGGCTGGGGATGACGCCGCGGCCCGGGCGCGTGCGGCTCTCGGCTCCAGCCCTGGTCTTCCTCACAGCACAGCGCGACGTGGCTTTTGATGTGATCTGGGCCAGACTGGGAAGACGTGAGTTGTGACAGGCTGACGAAAGGGAAGACTTACGTCTTGCTTGTTGGTGGGCAGGCGCCCTCCTAACGCTCTCTGAACTGACACACGCAACACCGTGAGGACTGCACAGCAAGCCCACCCCGGGACAGCACCCACGCACCCACGTGGCTTCATTTGGAGAAGCGGGGAGGTGTGGGATCCAGGGCTGTTTAGGGACATGGGGGTCCGCTGTGTACCCCATCTACACCCACGGCCAGACTCAACGTTCTTGCAAGTAAAACAAACCGATGACCACCCACGGTCTTGAAGGGAGAGATTTAGAAGGAAGAGGCCAAGGTCGGAGTCCCTTCAGGTCCCCAGCAGCTGCAGTGGTAGCCCCTGGAAAGTGAAGCTCCCTGGTGTGTCAGGCGTGGACAGAGAGCGGCAGAGACACCTGCAGCCAGAGCGCCCCCCGGAGGGGAGCAGAGGCAAAAGCAGCCAATGCAATGTGCACCACCCAGAACAGACAGGCTCGGGTCCTGGAGCCGGCACGGGGGCTTTTCAATTACGAGATCCTTGCGTGTGTGTGTGCGTGTGTGCGTGTGTGTGTGTATGTGTGTGTGTGTGTCTGTGTGTATGTGTGGCCTGGCTGATTGGTGGCTGGCACCACCCTGGGGTGTGTGTGTGTGTGTGAGTGTGAGTGTATGTGTGTGTGGCGGGTGGGGGAGGCCCACAGCATTTGATTAAACACTGTCATGTTGACAGCGGGTCTCCGGCACACAGGAATAGCGCCCGTGATGTTCAGCCATACCTAGGAGCCTTTCCTAAGCCCCCCTCGCTAACGCTCGGTCGCGTGATGTAAGCTCAGTGGAATTACAGCTCCACAGCTCGGAATTACGTAACCGATTCCATTCAGCCTGAGCAACATCATCACTCAGTCCGAACCTCCTGGCTGTGCCTTGGTGGTGGACGACTCGAGTGAGCTAACCAGGCCCAAGTTTATTCTGCCGACAGTCGCAGCTGCCTGCAAGGGAGGCAGGGAGGCCGCACGGGGAAGCCGGACGTTCAGCGCAGCCCGAGTCAGAGGTGCTCTGAGGTTCTTCCTGCACCGGCTCAGTGTGGGATTGGAGCCTGCGGTGTAGACGGAGGACAGAGCAGGAGCACAGGTCCGTGGCTTCGCCGACGTCTCGGGTGGCCACAGCACTCGCTCATCTGCCGCGGTGCTGCCTTCCATGGAATCCAGCAGGTTCAGCTCCAAGTCCTCTGAGCAGTGCTCACAGAAGCCGCTGTGCAGGAAGTCCTCCCCTCTCCTCACAGGAAGTCCTCCCCCTCCTCACAGGAAGTCCTGTCTCCTCACAGGAAGTGCTCCCCTCTCCTCACAGGAAGTCCTCGCCTCTCCTCACAGGAAGTCCTCGCCTCTCCTCACAGGAAGTGCTCCCCTCTCCTCACAGGAAGTCCTCTGTTTCTCCTCACAGGAAGTCCTCTGTCTCCTCACAGGAAGTCCTCTCCTCTCCTCACAGGAAGTCCTCCCCTCTCCTCACAGGAAGTCCTCTGTTTCTCCTCACAGGAAGTCCTCTGTTTCTCCTCACAGGAAGTCCTCCCCCTCCTCACAGGAAGTCCTCTGTCTCTTCACAGGAAGTCCTCTGTCTCCTCACAGGAAGTCCTCCCCACTCCTTACAGGAAGTCCTCCCTTCTCCTCACAGGAAGTGCTCTCCTCCCCTCACAGGAAGTCCTCCCCTCTCCTCACAGGAAGTCCTCTGTCTCCTCACAGGAAGTCCTCTCCTCACAGGAAGTCCTCCGTCTCCTCACAGGAAGTCCTCTGTCTCCTCACAGGAAGTCCTCTCCTCACAGGAAGTCCTCCGTCTCCTCACAGGAAGTCCTCTGTCTCCTCACAGGAAGTCCTCCCCTCTCCTCACAGGAAGTCCTCCGTCTCCTCACAGAAAGTCCTCTCCTCTCCTCACAGGAAGTCCTCCCCTCTCCTCACAGGAAGTCCTCTGTTTCCTCACAGGAAGTCCTCTGAGCAGTGCTCTCAGAAGCCGCTGTGCAGCAGTGGTGGGGGCGGATCCCATGGACCATCTTGGCAGCACTCAGGAACCCGGAGCTGGGTAGTCTCTGAGAGTCGGCTGTGGGTTGTGCCTGCTGGGCACCCTTGCACCTGCTATGGGAAGGGTGTGAGGCGGGAGCTCGTTGCTACGCAACTGTCTGACCGTGACAGCCACATGCTGCGTCCCTCCGCACTGGACCGCGCGCTCCTCAAGTGCAGGAAGCCGACTTCCCCAACGTGGGATCGGCCAGGACCACTCACGGGTGGGCTGGCGTGCCCAGGAAGTGCCCGGGGCGTGGATGGATGGGACAGGCTGGCCCAGGTGTTTTGGAGGGCAGGAGGCTCACTGCACAGTCCTGCCTGGCTGCTCTCTCTCCTGAAATTCAGGGCTCTGTTGACCCTGGAGAAGGTTCACCGGGGACAACGGTGGCTTCAGCTGTGGACAGCCCCGTGCCGACGCTGGAGAACTGTCACCTTCCACTTCCCAGGAGCACAGGTTGGAAAGCGCTGGGAGTGCTGCCTGCTTGCTCTCCGGTTCCCCCTCAGGGTAGGTGGAGAGTCAGTGCCGGTCCCACATGGTGACCTGCACAGGGCTTGGGGGCAGGGGCTGAAACCTGGGAGTCGACCTTGACTTCCGTCTCCACCTATCCAGCTGCATCTAGAAGGCGCTGGCCTTCTTTCTCGCTCCCTGACTCCAGCCCCAGGCTCTGTAGGCAGGGGCCTCCCGGTCCACAGCTGCTCCACACCCTGCGGGCCACCAGACAACTGTCCTCACGCCTAAGCTTTCTGCAATGAAGCCCCGGCCCCCAGGCTCCCCGCCCCTCCCCCACCCCGAGTGTGCAGGGCAGGAAGTGGGAGTGTCCTGGTGTGAAGGGGCTGCTTTTCTCTGTGGGAGCACCCCCCCCCCCCCGGGCCGTGGACCCCAGGCTGCTTGTCAGGCCCTGAGCCCTGTCCAGCCTTGTCTGGCTCGGAGCGGTCCTGGCCAGCCTGGCCCACCGTGTCCCTGTGCAGCTCCGGTGGTGTCTCGCCCTCTGCCATTTTTCTTGTCGGGAGGCAGGAGGAAGGCGCGCAGTCAAGGACTCCCCTCCGTCTTGTTCCAGCTGGCTCAGTTAGCTCATCTGAACCAACAACACCGAGACCCGAAGGCAGCCACTCCCGCCCAGGGCCTCAGTGCCGGCCGAGGAATCCGGAGGCTCCAGGCTCCAAGGTCCCTGCGAGGAGCTTCCTACTGGGCGTTACCTCCCGAGGGACCCACACACCTGCACTGCGGGCAGGTGCAGGTGAGCCTACAGGCGGTGGCCGGGCACGCTGGGTGGGGTGCAGACGGGAAGCCGTGTGCTTCTCAGCCTTGTGCTGGGTATGCACCTGTCCAGGTTCCAACCCAGCTCCCTGCTGTGGCCTGGGAAAAGCAGTGGAAGACGGCCCAAGTCCCTGGGCCCCGCCACCCACATGGGAGACCCGGATGAAGCTCCTGGCTCCTGGCTGTGGCAGCCACTTGGGGAGTGAACCAGCAGATGGAAGACCTCTCTCCCTGTCTCTCTGTAACTCCTTCAAATAAATAATTTTTTTTTAAAAAAAGTAAAATCTTCCAGATTCTCCAGGTCGACCGTGCTGATCTGGGCCCTCAGACGAGCAGACAGGTGGCACAGGCACCACCCAGCTCCGCCGGTCCTCTGTCCTGGCACTCGCCCTTCATCAGGGGCCAAGAGCTGGGTCACCGTCACGTCCCCTCTGTCTCAGCGCCAGGGAGCCCGGGGCTGAGTTCTGTGCTGACTAAAGTCGTTCATCTCAGCTTCCCTTTTCTGCTGAAGTAGTTGTTCTTTGTTCTCGCTCCAGTGGTTTTGGGATTTATTGCACCTTTCTTAGCGTCAATTGCCCCAGACCTTCTCTGGAAATAGGCCACCTTCTCCCCAGTCCGCTGCGGGGGCTGCCTGTCACGGGGGAGCCGATCGTGCAGGGACGGATGACGCAGAGCCCGGGCCGCAGCGCAGAGGCTGACCCGGACCCGCCCTCACACCCACGAGCCTCCGTCTGATCAGCCGGGAATGGGGGTGACCGAGCTGTCTGTCCTGTCCAGGGCGTGATGGACATAGGAGCCGAGGCCCTGGCGCACGGCAGTGCAGTGAATGGGAGGGGCCTTGGGTTTGTTCCGAGCAGGGCTGGTCTCCTGGGTGTGTGACCGAGGCCGTCACGGGGCCCCCCACTCGGCGTTAGGATGCTGCGGTTGCCATCTTGAAATCCTTAGCAGTGTCGTTTGGGGCTTGTGTTTGGGAGGGGAGGTCTGATGGGGCTGGGGAGGCTGGGCTGGGTGCCTGGGGTGGCTGCTGCCTGCCCACAGCACCGCTGTCCCCAACCCCCGCTCGGCACCTGGCGGAGGGCGGGTGGGGAGGGAACCCGCTGAGCTCCAGGCCAGGGCTCTGTCCTGTGCAGTCACCCTGTCCCTGTGCCTGTGCGCTAGGGAGGGCGGCAGAAAGAGTGAATCAGGCACCGTAGTTGTGGTGCAGTGGGTAAACAGCCGGCTGCGACGCCAGCATCCCATGCTGCCCTCTGGTCCCTCCTGCTAACACATCTGGGAAGGCAGAAGATGGCCCATGTGTCTGGGCCCCTGCCATCCGCTTGGGAGAGCCGGATGGAGTCCCAGGCTCCTGGTTTTGGCCTGGCCCAGCCCTGGCCATTGTGGCCATCTGGGGAGTGAACCAGCAGATGGAAGATCTCCCTCTCCTTCTCTCTTCCTCCCCACCCCTCTCTGTCACTCTGCCTTTCAAATGAATGAATGAATGAATGAATCTTTAATAGATAAAAGCCCAGCAGGGATGCACACCATGACAGGTGGAGAGAAGGGTCAGGGAAGGAGGAGCACTTGAACAAGAGCCGCTGTGGATTCCTCTCGCACCACCTCTGCGGGCTGCACGGCTGACACGGGGTCTCAGGGGGATCCAGGGGCGCCTGTCCTGGAGAGGAGCCTGTGTGTGCCGGGCTGCCTGGTTCACCTCCTGGTGAAACCGGGGCTGCAGTCCTTAGTGCCACCAACCGGGCGGCCAAACCACACAGCGCGCTCTGCCACCTGGGAGAGGCTGAGGGCAGCTCCTGCTGAAACCCCAGGGACCGTCCTTCCAGCCTCGGCCTAGCTCCCGGGGGTCACTGTCAATCACGGCATTCCCTGACTGGACCAGCACTGCATCCTGTCTCTCCTCACAGGAAGTGCTCCCCTCTCCTCACAGGAAGTGCTCTCCTCCCCTCACAGGAAGTCCTCCCCTCTCCTCACAGGAAATCCTCTCCCTTCCTCACAGGAAGTCCTCTCCTCTCCTCACAGGAAGTGCTCCCCTCTCCTCACAGGAAGTCCTCTGTCTCTCCTCACAGGAAGTGCTCCCTTCTCCTCACAGGAAGTCCTCTCCCCTCATCACAGGAAGTCCTCTGTTTCTCCTCACAGGAAGTGCTCCCCCTCATCACAGGAAGTCCTCTCCCTTCCTCACAGGAAGTCCTCTCCCCTCATCACAGGAAGTTCTCTCCCTTCCTCACAGGAAGTCCTCTCCCCTCATCACAGGAAGTGCTCCCCTCTCCTCACAGGAAGTCCTCCCCCTCATCACAGGAAGTCCTCTCCCTTCCTCACAGGAAGTCCTCTCCCCTCATCACAGGAAGTTCTCTCCCTTCCTCACAGGAAGTCCTCTCCCCTCCTCACAGGAAGTGCTCCCCTCTCCTCACAGGAAGTCCTCTCCCTTCCCCACAGGAAGTGCTCTCCCTTCCTCACAGGAAGTCCTCTGTCTCTCCTCACAGGAAGTCCTCTCCCCTCATCACAGGAAGTCCTCTCCCCTCATCACAGGAAGTGCTCCCCTCGCCTCACAGGAAGTCCTCTCCCTTCCTCACAGGAAGTCCTCTCCCCTCCTCACAGGAAGTGCTCCCCTCTCCTCACAGGAAGTCCTCTCCCTTCCCCACAGGAAGTGCTCTCCCTTCCTCACAGGAAGTCCTCTGTCTCTCCTCACAGGAAGTCCTCTCCCCTCATCACAGGAAGTCCTCTCCCCTCATCACAGGAAGTGCTCCCCTCTCCTCACAGGAAGTCCTCTCCCCTCCTCACAGGAAGTCCTCTCCCCTCCTCACAGGAAGCTCTCCTCTGTGTGTTTCTTGCGCCCCTCTCAGCAGGACACTGGTGGGACTGTGTGTAGGGCCCACCCTACTCCCGGGTGCCATCAGTTGAACTTGATTTCCTCTCCAGACATCTGAGCCTGCTGTTCTCCGCTGCCGGTTCTGAGGGGGTTTGGGGGACGCCCTGCACCCGTTACAGGTGGACTCTGCGGGAGTTACCTTGGGAGTCTGGGTCTGAGGGGAGCGGATGGGTACCATGTCCAGGCGCCGTCGCAGGGCCAGGGGCGTGAAGGCGCTGGCTGAACTGTGCTCGCGGCTGCTCCTGCTTGCGTGTGGGTGGAGCCTAGAAAGACGCAGGGTGGTTTCCGACTGACCGTGGCTCGGCACGGGCGATGGTGTGGTCTCAGCGAAGCCACGGCCGTGGTGGGCGGAACCGAGCCAGACACCCACACTGGCCTCATCTTGCTTGGCTCTCGCTCACCGAGTACTGGCTGGGTGCTTGCTCCCTTCCCGGCATGGCGCTGGGTGCTGGGAGGCAACACGAGTCAGACAAGGGCAGACGTGTTCCCAAGGCAAGGGAGCACGCTCCGCCCTGCAGACCGCGGCGTCTTCAGGTGTGGGCGTGGCCGGAAGTGACGGCTGGTCTGGGGCGGGGCTAACGGCTGTGCAGAGCCCCTTCCAGGGAGGCCCTGCGTGGGCGAGGAGCGGGGCGCCTCATGGGCACCGCGTGTGGCGCTGGGTGTGGGCGGACAGCAGGAGGTGAATCGGGAAGCCGTGTGGGGCGGCCAACGAGCGAGCGATTTCAGAGGACGCGGGTTAACGCGCTTCAGCACGAGCTTGCAGCCGAGCGGGAAGACGTTGGTTGGGAGGTTGGCCTGGCTCCAGCGCCTGACTCCAGCTTCCTGCTGGAATGGGCCTTGGGAGGCAGCCATGATGATCCAAGGAGCTGGGTTCCTGGCACCCATGAGACCTGGATTGAGTTCCCGCCTCCCAGCTTCAGCCCAGCCGAGCCATGGGGGCATCTGAGGGCTGACACAGCGCATGAAGCTCCCTCTACTGTCTGGTTATGTGGATGTGTCTCGAATAAATAAATAAATAATAATAAAGAGAGCTCAAGGAAGCACCATCAATAATATAAAACATTCGGAGGGGCCGCCACTGTGGCATAACGGGTAAAGCTGCCGCCTGCAGTGCCGGCATCCCATATGGGCGCCGAGAGTCCCGGCTGCTCCACTTCCGATCCAGCTCTCTGCTGTGGCCTGGGAAAGCAGTGGAAGATGGCCCAGGTCCTTGGGCCCCTGAACCCACGTGGGAGACCCGGAAGAAACTCCTGGCTAGGGATCGGCACAGCTCCGGCCATTGCGGCCATTTGAGGAGTGAACCAGCGAATGGAAGACCTCTCTCTGTCTCTGTCTCTCTCTCTCTGCCTCTGCATTTCAAATAAAAAAAAAAAACTTAAAAAAATTTGGAAATAACCGAAATACCCATCATGAAGAGAACGACTGGGAAACCAAAATGTCCACCATCATTCACAGAAATGCACGAAGCAGGTTTACCAACGCAGATGAAACCCAGCCTGTGTGGTTGACTGGAAAGCTGTGCACCCGTGCGACCAAGTAAACAAAGCGCCGGAAGTTCTCCCCGTTTTGAACGCACTTGTGTATCTGTAGTTGCTGCATGTGTGTCTGTGCGGGAAGGTTCTAGAAAGATAACTCACACAGGGTTGCCGGGGGTTCCTCCTGGGTTACACGCACCATGACTTGGTGACTGTGGAGCTTTGCTGCCGTCTCTTCACCCCTTAATCAGCAGTGAGAGCGGGAGTGAAGGACCCTGCTTCCCTGGGGCAGCCTGGGGGGTTGGGAAAGGCTCACAGGGGCCCCGACTGCACAGTGACGGTTCTCCTCCAGTCCGCCCGGACTTATCTTCCCAGTTGCAAGGTTGCTTTCCTCTAATCAGGAACATGCCTCTAATTGCCGAGGTCTGTTTTGTGCTGGAAGGATTAGTGTGTGCTCTGGGAGGCGGCTGCAGCCCCAGCCCCAACCAGGAAGAGCTGGCGGATCCCTGCCGGGCCAGCCTCCTGATTAGCATGCCCTTTGTCTGCAGGCATCTCAGCGGAATCCCCTGGGAGGGTTTTGCCTGGTACCCTAATGCCAGTGGAATGTGCACAGGGAGGGACTGCAGATGGAGGAGGGCGAGGGGCGCCTTAACCACTTCTTGGCTGGCAAGAAGCTGGTGCGGCCTTGAGAGGGGGTGGCGATGAGGGCGGGTGCAAGCCTTGGCTAGCACGGCCTGGGGATCTGCGTCCAGCTGTCCAGGAAGAGCAGGCCCGGGGAGCTGCAGGGACCCGCATGGAGATCTCTGCTGAGGTTTCCACTTGGGCGTAAACACAGAAGAGGGGTCGGTGCTGTGGCTCAGCAGGTTCAGCTGCCACGCGCTCTACCAGCACCTGGTTTCGGAATGCCGGTTTGAGTCCTGGTACCTGCTCTGACCCAGCTCCCTGCTGTTGTGCCTAGGAAAGAAGCAGAGACTGGACCAAGTGCTTAGGCCCCTCCAACCCACGTGGGAGACCAGGATGGAGGCCCTGGCTCCTGGTTCTGGTCTGGTGCAGCCCTGGCCACTGTGGCCATCTAGGGGAGTGAACCAGCAGATGGGGGATCTTTCTTTCTGTCTCTCCCAGCCCCTTGCTCCGGCTTCCGCGGGCCTGCTTCCCCTCTGCTCCACCTGCACACCGCTTTCTCCTGTGCTCACCTCTGTCTGCACCCTGGCAGTCCAGGGCCCTCCAAGTAATCCAGGATCATTTTCCCCCGTGAGATCTGTAACTTGATCACACCTGCAAAATCCCTGTGCCTGGGAAGGAAAGAGTCCCAGGACCATGCGGTGACCGGCAGGCTCGGGCGAAGGCCTGGCTGGTGTGCAGAGCGACCAGGGTTTGGGCTGACTCTGGCCCTGTGGTATCCTCAGTGCCTAGGGCTGAGCCGGCATCTAGTGGGTGCCCAGTGTTCACATGCTGAGTGAACGAATGAGCGAGTGAACCGGTGGGTGAGGATGCTCCTATTTGCCACGGCAAGACTATGTTGGGTGCTGGCTCTGTGGCCTAGTGGGCTAAGCCTCTGCTTGTGGTGCCAGCATCCAATGTGGGCGCTGGTTTGAGTCCCGGCTCCTCCTCTTCTGGTTCAGCTCTCTGCTGTGGCCTGGGAAAGCAGTAGAAGATGGCCCAAGTGCTTGGGCCCCTGCACCCGCGTGGTGGGAGACCTGGAAGAAGCTCCTGGCTCTTGGTTTCAGATCAGCCCAGCTCCAGCTGTTGAGGCTATTTGAGGAGTGAACCAGCAGATGGAAGACCTCTCTCTCCCTGCTTCTGCCACTCTGTAACTCTATGTCTTTCAAATAAATAACTACATGTTTAAAATGGGGGTTATGTCAGGAGGGCGTGGCCAGCTTCTTCCCAACACAGAATTCTTTTTTTAATTAATTAATTAATTAATTTGAAAGTCAGAGTTACACAGAGAGGAGAGGCAGAGAGAGAGAGAGAGAGAGAGAGACAGAGAGACAGAGAGACAGAGGGAGAGAGGGAGCTCTCTTCCAAACCGCACAAAGGGACCTTCTAAACCCCCCGAATGGCTGAAACAGCACAAATGATTGCAACTCCACCCAGGCCTCCCCAAGGCCTGGCGCCATCTTTTGCTGCTTTCCAGTTCTTTAGCACGGAGCTGGATCAGAAATGGAGCAGTTGGAACTTGCGAACCGGTGTTTATGTGGGATGCTGACATCGCAGATGTTGGCTTAACCTGTTGTGCCATAATGCTGGCCCTAAGAGGTTGTATATCATTTTTTAAAGATTTATTTATTTATTTGAAAGGCAGAGTTACAGAGAGAGAAAGATAGATAGAGAGAGAGAGAGAGAGAGAGAGAGAGAGAGAGATGTCTTCCATCGTTGGTTCATGCCCCAAATGGCTGCAACGACCAGGCTGAGCCAGGCTGAGCCAGGAGCCAGGAGCTTATTCCACTCACGTGGGTGCAGGGACCCAAGCACTCGGGCCATCCTCCACTGGTTTTTCCAGGCGCATTAGCAGGGAGCTGGATTGGAAGTGGAGCAGCCCGACTTGAACTGGCG
This sequence comes from Oryctolagus cuniculus, assembly GCF_051225735.1. NCBI lineage: Eukaryota > Metazoa > Chordata > Mammalia > Lagomorpha > Leporidae > Oryctolagus > Oryctolagus cuniculus. Next base: position 3,567,938 of record NC_142869.1, on the reverse strand, counting down.
CCCACAGGGGATGCCGACGCTACAGGTCGTTGCTTTAACCTGCTGTGCCACAGTGTCGGCCCCGGAGGGTGGATGTTGAAGTCTGGCACTTTGGTACAGGAAAGCCCCATGAGTGACACATGGTGGACGGCAAAGGGTTACTTTAAAGGAGACGTAGGAGCGCGCCCCAGGGGAGTCAGCGGGTGTCGGCATTGCAGGAATCAGGACAAGCACGCGGCTGCCCAGGCATACCTGGACACAACAGCCGATCCCATCAGGGCTAAGGAAGATGCCAGCTCCCCTGGGCTGTGCTGTGCTGGACCACACTGGGAGCAGGCCCGGGGTTGTTAGAGTGACTCTAAAAGGCCAGGTGTATTCAAGCCAGGAGGACTGGCGGGGGGAGGGAGTGCGTTTTTGAAGGGGCCACTTGGATGTGGAGTAGAGCCATCCTGCGTGCCCCCAGCTCAGGGGCCTGGGGCGACGCCCAGGCGGTGGCCCAGTGTGAAGACGTCCAGAGTCGTCTGCCCTGATGTGAATCAGGTGATGAAGTCCCAGGCACTGGACGCATCCAAAGAGGAGGTGGAGCGGGGTTTTGCGTGTGGAGTTTCCACTCGGGTTGTCCCTCCCCCAGGCCTGCTGAGGGACTGAGGTGGGAAGCCTTCCCCGTAGGTGCACGTGCACACGCAGAGACTCCTGGGAGGGCCAGGAGGGTCCCAGCGCCTGAGCACGCCCCCGCCTCTCCACCTTCTCAGGAACACAGATGTGGCCGGCAGGGGCTGTCGGTCAGCTCTGTGCCGCTGGGAGACGCGTTCCGGAGGAGGAAGGAGAGGGTGGGGGCCTGGCAGCTGGCTGTGGAAGCTTTGCAGGGAGCGAGGTGTGCAGGGGCAGGAGGAGGGGACCCTGGGAACCCCGTTTCTGAAGTCTGCTGGAAGTACAATGGGGGTCGTGTCTTCCAGCCGCCTCTACTCTTCTTTCCCAAAGTGCTCCTGCGTGGTTTTGTTCTCAGAAAGGTTCCTGTTTTCACTTGGTTCTGGCCTGTTGTGGCGGCCGCCGTATCAGCTACTGCACCAGGGCGTGGAGAGGAAGTGGGTGGGTTTACAGACACTGGGGTCAGGGCTGCGAAGAGGCACCCCGGGGGCCCAGAGCTCCCCCGACACCGCCTGAGCCCCCAGGACAGAGTGAGGAAGCCACACACCCCTGACCACAGGGAGTGCCCGTCTGTGGGCAGGCAGCCCCGGGAAGGGGGACCGTAACAGAAGGGGTGGGGAGAAGCATGGCGGGAACGTGGGGAGGGGTGCAGGCCACAGAGAAGCTGTCTGAGCTCCTCCCTGCCAAGCCCAGCGGGCACTGGCTTACAGGGGGACCAAGACTCGACCCCAGTGCTGATGGGGCCACGGTGGGGGGCTCGAGGGACTGTGGGAGGCAACTGTGTTCACAGGTGTGGTCATCAGACAGGCACCCCTCGGCGTGACAGGTGCCCCTGAGCTGTGCCACACTGGACAATGGTTGCTGAACGGGGGGTGTTGGCACAAGGAGCTGCAGGAGCAGAGCGAGGGACAGTGACCTGTGGGGCAGGGCCACGAGGAGGAGGGCCACCTTGTCTACCAGGCCGGAAATGCGGGCATCGGGGCAGCCGGGGCACCTGCGTCCACTCTCTGCACCCCGTCCACTCTGCACCCCGTCCACTCTGCACCCGTCCACTCTGCACCCGTCCACTCTCTGCACCCGTCCACTCTGCACCTGTCCACTCTGCACCCGTCCACTCTCTGCACCCGTCCACTCTGCACCCGTCCACTCTGCACCCCATCCACTCTGCACCCGTCCACTCTCTGCACCCCACCCACTCTCTGCACCCCGTCCACTCTGCACCCGTCCACTCTGCACCCCGCCCACTCTCTGCACCCCACCCACTCTCTGCACCCCGTCCACTCTGCACCCCGTCCACTCTGCACCCCATCCACTTTAAACCCCGTCCACTCTCTGTACCCCATCCACTCTCTGCACCCCATCCACTCTCTGCACCCCATCACTCTGCACCCCGTCCACTCTGCACCCGTCCACTCTGCACCCGTCCACTCTGCACCTGTCCACTCTGCACCCCGTCCACTCTGCACCTGTCCACTCTGCACCCGTCCACTCTGCACCCCGTCACTCTGCACCCCGTCACTCTGCACCCTGTCCACTCTACACCCGTCCACTCTGCACCCGTCCACTCTACACCCGTCCACTCTACACCCCGTCCACTCTGCACCCCGTCCACTCTGCACCTGTCCACTCTGCACCCGTCCACTCTGCACCCGTCCACTCTGCAGCCAGACGAGGCCGATTCCTTTGCGCTCGGCCTGACTCTGGGTTCCGTCCAAGGCTGGCCGATCCTCTGTGAATGGCAGAAGCCGTTTGCAAGTGGGGCTGGCTTTCCTCTAATGATTTCCAGTTCTTTCATCCAATCCATCGGCCGTTCTAGGGCGAGGGGCTCGGGAAGTCCAAGGGGGGGCTGGCAACGATGCAAAACTCGGAGGAAAAAGTGGGCAGAGGCGATCGGGACGAAGGCACCCCAGGACCGAGACGGTGGGGAGGAGGCCAGGTGCGGGCTGCAGCGGGGGCTGCGGGGCGGGGGGGGGCTGGGGGAGGGGAGGGCGAGCTCTCGGTGCCTGCGGCTCAGCTGCACCCCCTCCCCAGCTGCACCCCTCACTTCTGTATTCCACTCCATGGCTTCAGACACTGCTGGAATCAAAGACTTCTCTCAGGTCCCAAGCCAACCAAGTGGCCGCTGTTGGGAAACCAAGCTGCTACCTCGCAGCCCCTCGGCTGCATCCGGTGTCCACTACGGAGGGAGCCTGGGTGCGCAAACAAAGGCCCGGCCAGGGGGCCCGCGCGGCTCCTCTTTCCCAGGCCCCTGCTAATGTGCGTGGCCTGGGTGCTCACCATTGTGCCATTCGTGCCTTTAGACGGGGCCATTTGTCACCGTCGCCGGCTCCCAGCCCGCTCCCCGCATGTGAGCGCCAAGTTCTCAGGGTCTCCTGCAGCGGAGTTGGGCCTTGAGGCAGAGGGCCGGGCCCCTTGGTGTCAGTGGGGAGTGTCCCGCTCCCCAAGGTGGGGCCCATGCCCCGGTGGGCTCGGGCCCTGCCAGCCCTGGTCCGGCCTGGCCAGGCTCTCCAACGGTCAGCGATGGAGGCCTCCAGGAAGCAGGGCTGATGCTGGGACCGGGCCAGTTTGAGCAGAACACTATGACGGCTCTGAAGGAAGCGCCAGAGGACCCCGTTTTCCCCTGGGACCCGCAGACGCTGGCGCTCCACAGGTGGGCTGAGGGGTGACAGGGCTGGGGTGTGCTGGGCACTGGCAGGGGCCCCCCAGCTCCGTCTCAACCAGAGAGGTGCCCTTGCCCAGTTCCCCATGTTGTAGACTGGCCTGACGTGGGGAGGGGCAGGAGAGAACGCCTGAGAGCGTCGGGGCAGCAGGTGCACTGCGTGAGATGCCCGCTGTCTTGGCGCTGCTGCTTGCTTCTCCCTCCGTCTGGCCTCTGTGGCCAGCTCCTGCCGGGTGTTTGCTCCTGGCCTGTCCTCCTGCCATTTGTAAGCTTCTGGGGCTGGTGTCATGGCATGACAGATTAGGCTCCCATCTGTGATGCCAGCCTCCTGTGTGGGCACCGGGTCAAGTCCCGACAGCTCCCTTCTCATCCAGGTCTCTGCTAATGGCCTGGGAAAGCAGCAGAAGGTGGTCCTAGTGCTTGGACCCCTGCCACCCACATGGGAGACCCGGATGAAGCTCCAGGCTCCTGGCTTTGGTCTGGCCCAGCCCTGGCCATTGTGAGTGTCTGGGGAGTGAACCAGCAGACAGAAGATCTCTCTCTCTCTCTCTCTCTCTCTCTCTCTTCTATCTCTGTCACTCTGCCTTTCTAATAAATCTTTAAAAAAGTAGTTGTAAGCTTCTAAGGGGAGCGTCTCTCTCCTCTGCTCCCAGCGAGACCCCCACACCTACAGCTGTGCCCGGCTCATGCCAGCCCTCGAGCAGCATTTGTGAATTGGACGTGGGATGTGCGGGAGTCGGGGTATCTCAGCAGAGCTCGCTCGCTTGCAAAGTGGGTGCAGCCATGGGGCCGGCTCTCAGCAGCCGCCAGGCTGCCCAGGCGCCCCAGGAACGAGTCCTCAGTGGCCTGGATGTGACTTTCTCCCTAGGGCCCTTCGATGACCCAGAGGAGTCATTTACTAGTCGAGTGTCGCAGGGGGACGTCCGGGGATGCCAGGAAGCACCTTCTCCCCGTGCCTGTGTTTGCCAGGAGAGGGCCAGCCCCCTGAGGGCCTGAGCTGCAGGACGCTGCTGGGATCCGGTGTGGCTGCCGCCCGGGGAGGTCCCGTCTTGCAGATGAGCTGAAATTCACCCTGTCCTAAACAAGGTCCAGGGTGTCCGTGCAGGCGCCAGGCCACTCGGGGTGAGCTTCACCCATTGGTTTTTCTCCTGTTTCCCATCTGTGGGCCAGAAGCCTTTGCCACATGTGCTTGCCCCATCCCACTCTGGCTTCTCATGCTCTGGGACCCCCGGGGATCGCAGTGGGGAGGAGGTCCTGGGCCGTGGGGCCTTCCGTGGCCTAACCTGTAATCCTGCAGTCAGACGCTAAACGCTGCCTTAGGATGCACGGTCAGCTCCTCCCCAGAAAGTCGGGCCCTGCGGCTCCGTGGGACGCTGCGCTGGCCTAAGGGGGTCTGGGGCTCAAGGTGGCCGAGGGGGTCTGTGTGTGCCGAGCACCCCTGGGAGGCGCCCCTGGGCCCAGAAGACTGTCCAGGGGTAAACAATGCCATTGCGGAGTCCAGGAGACAAAGCCTCCCCCTGGGCGGGGGTGGAGAGAGGCTTAGAGCGTGGCCCTGCTCTGTGGGGTTGAGGTCAGGCCCAGCTGCCTTGCGCACCAGCCCACGGTGCCAGGGTCTGGGGAGGGATGTTTTCGGCCACCTTGGCTCTGTCCTTCTGCGGTGGCTTTCACTCCCTTCTCTGCAGCAGCCTTGCCAGGGGCGGGGCCCGCCATGCACCTGCAGCTGGTCCTCCCATCCCCGCGGGACCCGTGCACCTGCAGCTGGTTCTCCCGTCCCCGCGGGACCTGCCGTGCACCTGCAGCTGGTCCTCCCATCCCCGCGGGACCCGTGCACCTGCAGCTGGTCCTCCGGTCTCCCTGGGACCCGTGCACCTGCAGCTGGTCCTCCCATCCCCGCGGGACCCGTGCACCTGCAGCTGGTCCTCCCATCCCCGCGGGACAGGCGGGGGCTGGGCAGTGCTGCAACCGTGCTTAGCACTGGTTCTGGGCTTGCAGGACAGTGATGTTCGTAGGCCCAAGCCAGGAGCGGCGGCAGTGACAGGCGCACGCTGAGTTTAGAAGAAGGCGTGGTGTTCGGAGAGGACCGCAGAAGACAAGTGCGAAGGACACGCTTGCTGACCTCCTGCTGATGTCCCTCTGATGCGGCTGAGGCTCATTATGGGATGTGGGCCTCCAAGGAGACAAGCAAAGCTCCCCCAGGAAGCGGTTTGGGAATGTAGGGCAGTGGTGTGGCCTTGGGGAACTCCGATTTCTCCACCATCCGGTGGGCAGCAGGGGGGCATGGGGTCACAGGACAGACTGTCTCAGGACGGGGGCCCAGCCCTGTAGGGAGGGGAATTCTGCCATGGGGCCAGGGTGGAGGTAGGAGGAGCCTGAGAGGGCCCTGGCTTAGCACAGGGGATCCTGTGTCTCCTGTGCTGTGCACCCCGGATGGGGGTCAGCTCCCCGATGTGCAGCCCATAGTCCTGGATCCAGCTGAGGGGCCCCGGGGTGAGGAGGCTGAAGCAGGGGATCATTGGAGGGGCAGGGCCCAAGCACAGCTGGTCCTAGCTCCTTTGGAGAGAAAGCCTCCGTCCACATGGTGAACTTGACCTTCATGGGGCGTGGTGGAGCCTCCGTCCACATATTGAACCTGACCCTCGGGGGCATGGTGGGGCCTCCGTCCACATGCTGAACTTGACCCTCGGGGGCGTGGTGGAGCCTCCGTCCACATGTTGAGCTTGACCTTTGTGGGGAATGGTGGATCAGCTGGGCAGAGTTTAGGCCCAAGAGGTGAAAGGCAAGTGGAACTGGACACTCCAGGCGGAAGTTGGACCACTGGAGCCAGGAGTCACAAAGGGGCTGAGGACAGTGACGACTGAGACCTGGTTGTTACGGGGACCCCGAGGCTGGGGCGTCAGGGCCGTGGCTAACGGGGGGCAGATGTGGGGTGTCCAGCACATTTCCAAGCCTGACCTGTGTGGCCTCCCTGCCCCCTCGTCACCTGTGAGGTGGGCTTCCTGATTTTATTACAGGAGAGGGAACGGAGGGCCAAGGCGGCGGGGGCGGGGGCAGGGGCAGGGCTGCGCCCTGTCTCAACCTCTAGGGAGGGTCCTTCCCGGCATCCTCCAGCCTCTGGTGGCCCAGGTGGAAGCAGGGAGTGAGCAGAGGCCTGAGTCCAGCTCGGCTCTGGGGTCGCCCTGCGCGTGGAGCGGCCGCAAGAGCCCCTAGGACAAGGGTCCCGCTACTCACCCGTGCTGGTGAACCCTGGCCGCTGCCCTGAACCACCTCGGGGCCCCCCACCCACCCTTGGGGCTTCTGGGGCTGCCTGACGAGGGTGCCCCTCCTAGTGAGCCGGTGAGGGGAGCCAGCCCTGTCCTGGGAGCTTTCCTCCTCTCCCTCGTCAGCCTCGCCTGCAGCCTGGGCCCCCGGGGAGGAGTCCTGGCCTCAGGAGACAGGTGTGCTGTCCCCAGCCCTGTTCAGGGTAGCCTGGGACGCCCGGGTGCAGGGCGTCTTGGTTCCAGGGACAGACTGTCCACGCCAGAAGGCCTGGCAGAGGAGGCAGACGAGTGACCACGGTGACCCTGGCTGCACAGGACAGCCCGTCTGGGTCAGCTCAGTCCTGGGGACCAGGCCCTCTTCCCGGGGGCCCTGCCTCTCGCCTTGCTCTCCCCCGGGCACCGCAGGATGGCTGCTGCTGATACGGGTGCCGTGTCCTGATCGCATGGAGCCCCGCGCCCAATTCAGAAGCACTGTCCCTTCCCTGGGCCCCTCCTCACCCCTGTCAGGCTTCCAGGCCCAGCCCAGGGCCTGGTTAGGGGCTCCTTCCCTGAAGGGTGGAGGCAGGGCAGGAGCACAGAGCCGGCCTCAGGGCTGGGCCAAGCACCCTCTTCCTTCTACATGAGGGGACAATGCACGCACAGGCACGGAGGTGGTTAGCGTCTCCCAGACATGCGAAAGGCTTAGGTGGCAATCGATACGGTGATACGATCAACATGGTCATCAAGTTCTCTTGAACCAAAATAAATCTGGCTTCAACCAGCCTCTGGACTTGAATGATAGGTTTGGCCTAAATTTGCCTGCGTTCTTAGTGAATTGTACCCTAGTGTGGTGTGTAAACAGATTGTAACCAATCAACAGGGTGCAGCCTGTCACAGTCTTCAAGCTTCAGCCAATCACAGGCCGCCAGCTGATCAGCCCACACCCATATAAGGCAAATGCCGGCTGCTGCCAATCAGCAGTGACCACCCCCGGGGGGGGGGGCTTCTTCTCTCTAGCTGTAAATAGAACCTGCACAGGTGGTGGGCTGGCCCGCTGGAATGCTGCCCCGTTGTAGAACATTTTTTCTTGCTTAAGTAAACTTTGTAAAATTGAACAAATGCCAGTCCGTAGCAGTTCTCTCCTCCCCTGGGCCCATTCCCCCCTCAGTGTTTCTGACCTGGAGTCTGGACACAGCTGATGGACCCAGCCGGGGGGGGGGGGGCGGCTCTGCTCACTCCCCCACCCCCTGCACTCTGGCTTCTCTTCGGGGCGGGGGGGTGTCTTCTGTGGAGACGGGTCAGCAGGCTCACTGCCCCACCCCGGGCTCGCCCCACTCGGGGCTCGGTCTCTGGAGACCAGGCAGCTGCTGGGTGGGGCTGGGGGCCGGGCACTCTTGGCGCCTGCTGGTTCCCAGCAGGTCGCACTTCTCTGAGCTTGGCTTGGACTTGACAAGAACTGAGTGTGGTCATTTCCCGGGACGTCCGTAGGAACTTGACCATGAATTAGTGGCTTTGCACAGCAGAGATCTTTCCTCTGAGCTCAGGGGGTCCAGGGTCTGAAATCCAGGACCCTTTTCCTTTGGGGCTCAGGGAAGAACCAGCTCGGGCTCTTCCAGCACCCTTGGCTTGTGGCCGCAGCACAGCTCGACTCCCTGCCCCCTGGCCTGGCTTCCTGTCTCTATTCTCCTAAGGACGCTTGCCCGTGGATATAGGGCCAGCCCAGTCAGCCCAGGATGGACCAACGGAAGAGCCATAACTTGACAGCATCTACAAAAGCCGCTTTCCAGTGAGGTCGCAGCCTCAGGTTCGGGATGGGGACCTGTCCCTTGGGGGCTACCATTCAACCACAGCGCTCAGCCTGAAACCGAAGGCTGGGTGCTTTTGACTTCAAGCCAAGCAGTGCCAGGGTTAGCGAGGGTCCTCCAGTGTCCAGGACCCCAGGCCCACCTGGCTGCAGGGCTGTGTGTTATCTGACCACCAGAGCCTGACACAGGGGTCTTCAGACTGTCACTGGACAACAGTAGTAATTGTGTCTTAAGGTTCTGTGCCCGACCTCTTGGAGACCAGCAGACAGGCAGTGCGGTGTCTCTAATCGGCCTTGACCTTGCGTCAAACCTCCTGAGGTTTGACCCCAAGCCCCTGTCCCCACCTGAAGCCTCCGTGACCCTCAGTCTGCACTCAGGGCCCACGGTACTCAGGGCCAGGGCTCCGCTCTGCTGTCTCTCACTGCGGCGGTCGGAGAGGGGCCCGCCGCCCTCAGCAGCCCTCGTGGCGATGCACGTGTCCCTGACGTGCTGGCTCTCTGGAGGGGACATCACCAGATGTGTCATTTCGTCATTTTGGCTGCATGCCACGCCCATCTCCAGCTTGCGTCGCGACCCCGGCCCAGGGCAGCACAAAGCCAGGACAGGGCTCCTTCCCTTTCAGGGCGACTCACTGCGTGATTCCGCTTTTATTCCCGGGCATGGCTGTGCCAGGCCAGGGCCCCTTCTCGGCCCCTCACCGCGGCGACCCATTGTTTCGAGGGTTTCTTTTTTTCCTTTTATGTGTTTTGTGTTCTTTGACACACTTTTGTCTTTACACAATTACGCTTTACTTTTCTCTTTGGTGAGTACTATAAATACCTATAAAAGGCTTAAAACATATTTTTTGACTGAGAGAAGCTTCAAAGCCCGGGTGGGGCTCAGGGTGGACTCGCTGCCACTTTTTCTCCTTTCTAATTTAGTTTTGTCTGTGGCCACAGCACACACACGTAAACACATTGAACTTGCGGTCCCTCACCATGGACCAGAGTTTTAAAAATTCGCCTTCCATTTTCTACCAGCTGAGAAAGGAATGTTTGCTTTACAACGTCTTTGTATAATCTTTTTGAAACTCAGGATACGTGGGAAAGATAGAAATTTCACTTTTTTTTTAATGGGCTGTTTTTGTTTGACTCACGGGTGAGATAAAGCACGAGGCCTCTTTGTGCTGTGGGAGAGGACAGCCGTGAAGTTGGTTTTGGATCGGATTTAAACAGCACCCACCGTCCGCTTAATCAGATCTTTAAAAATTAGAGGATAATGAGCATCTGCTCGGTGGCAGATGCCGCCCCGGCTCTTGCCACGCATCATCTAATTTAATCCTCGCGGCCGAAAGAGGCACGGGGCGTGCAGGGGCTCTGCCGCAGGTCCACGTTCTCAAAGTCCCTCAGCAGACCGTGTCTGTCTGCGCCGAGCTTCGTCCATCCCGAAAGTGCTGGGCCCCGGCACGGCCAGGTGCACAGAGCACGGGAGTCACCGTGTGCACAGGGCGTGCAGGGCAGTGGGGGAGGGAGCAGGAAGCAAGGGCCACGCCCCCCATGTCTCCCCCCCCCCCCCCCCCCCCCGACTCACTCATGCAGGCAGATGATCCCTGCTCGGGGCAAAACCCAGTGCTGTGACAGAGCAGGGTGTGGCTTCTCCAGGTGGGCAGGGGAGATAAATCTGTGAAGAGCCTGGGCTGGGAGGGGGCACAGCAGGCAGGGCGTGGGGGAAGGGCAGGCCCCGAAGCAGCAGGCGTGAGGGCTGAGAGCCTAGTAGAGCCGAGACGGCGGCAGACCAGTCCAGCAGGGCCTCTCAGGCCAGGGTGCAGACTGCACTGCGTCCCAAGCCAAGGCTGGGGAGAGGCACTGCGGAGATTTGGGTGGGGAAGGGGCCATCTCACTGGTAAATGGGCCATGGTGCCTGGAGGTGGGGCGGGGGCGGGGAGGCAGCTGGGTGCCCGCAGTGACAGGGGGGAGGGGCCAGCCACCTTCTTCGTGTCCACAACACACAAGAGCAGCCTCATCACCGTCGCTAACCCTGACGGCGCAGAGATCCGCTCTGGGCCGCAGCCCAGGGACGCAGCCTTGCTGGGAAAGGCCTTCTTGTCTTCTCTGTCCCACGGTCAGGGATTTTAGGGCACGCGGAACGATGCTTTCCAGAATGGTCCATCTGTGTTTGTCCCTTGTGGTTCTCATGGTGGGACTGGGGGTGCAGGTTTTGTGGAGGGGTCCCCAGAGGAGAAGGGCACACCCAGTGGGTCTCTGATGGGTGGGAGACGGGGCACCCCAAATCTGTGCTCAGTACCAAGTGCAGTGCCGGCTCAGGGGATCCGGAACAGCATGAGACAGGCCTCCCTCGGGAGTGCCCAGCCAGGGGTGGATGAAGGCACCTGTGGCCATGACAACCAAGGGCCAGTGCAGGGTGGATCCTGAGGGGCAGCTCGTGTTCAGAGATGACGCCTACACAGGGTTCCAAAGGATGCCTGCAGTTGGCCAAGAGGCAGAGGATGAGCGGCTGAATGGGCCCGACATGGCCCTGGGTAGGCCAGGAGCTGCCTGGGCTTGTCTTCCTGGCATGCAGTGTAGACAAGATGGGGAGCTGCTTTTGGAGAGGCCTTGAGGGTACTTGTCTCCCCTGCATAGGCTCAGAGGCTGTTCCAAGTGTAAGGTGGCCACGCAGCCACGAGGCTGCCACACGGACCGGCAGATAGAGAAGAGGGTTGAGAGGGGAATGGAGGTGGGTGAGGGGCTCGAGTGGAAGTCCCCACACGGAGACAGAGGACATCCTGAGGGGGGTGTTGGCAATGAGGAGGAAAGAAGTGGATGGAGACTTCGGGCTCGTGCAGAGACGGGGGCCAAGCCTGCGACCCGAGGGAGGTGACACCTCTCTCCTTCAGGCTGGGTGGTGGCGGGGACAGCTGGGCGAGCAGGTGTCCCGGCGAGTGGTAGCAGGAGGGCTTGGGGGGTCACTGCTGTGTACAGGGGTTAGGAGGGGTCTGGAAAGACAGTCCTGGGCATAGGACTTGGTGACAACAGCAGGATACCAGCAAGCGATGATGGAAGCCTTCGGGAGATCCACAAATATACAACCACATCACAATGTTCGGGTGCTGTGGATCAATTTCGTCCCCATGTGTGGAATTCGGGAAGGTTCACTGAGCAGCCTCAGAGGCCGTCCATCTCCAAGTCAATGCCGCCCTCAGGCCTGGAGCTACACTTGCTGGCCGCTCCTGGGTCCGGCAGAAAGTCCTCGGGTGACGGTGACCGCACTGGGGGAAACCCAGCAGCTCCCTTAGTGGGGAACCCTTCCTCCCGGCAGGGGAGTGGGGTGAGCTCGAGTCCGGAGCAGCAGAGGAGCAGGGAGTCTTGTGGGTCCCCTGTGCCAGCACCAGGATCGGAGGGGTGGCTTCCAAGCACGCCGGGCTTCTCTGTCATTTTCTTCCTCGATCTGAAGTGCAGGTGAAGGGTTGTAAACCTGGCAGGTTAATTAACTGTCTGCATTTCCTCCCCCCCCCCGCCCCTCTCCCCCAGGGACGTGACACGGCACTGTGATGTATGTCTCGGGACTGTCACATTCCTATGGTAATTCCTTCCGTGCTGGGCCAGTGCTCTCTGCATTTCTGCGGTTTCCCGGAGCTTGGTTTCCCGCATCTTCTCTGAGCATCCGGCTCAGCTCACCAGAGACAGGGAAGCGATAACCCCCGGAGCGTGTGACAGCTGACAGATTCCGCGGGAGCTGCAGGTGATTTGCATTAAATGAGGATTTATGAGCCATCCTCACACATTAAGGCCACCTCGTAAGTCCAAGGTGAGTCCCATGCCCGTGAGTCTTCGTTAATTGGCTCGGGGGAAGGGTCCTTAGTCAATCTAAGAAATTCACGAGAGTGTGCCTGTTAATTTCCTGGTTGTGGCACTGGTGTCCATTCCACGGAGCCCAGGGATGTGGGCCTCTGCCTGCGTTGCGTGGGCCATGCTGTGGTCAGGTAGCCTGAGTTCTGTGGACACACAGAGACTCCCCAAGTGCCCTGGCTCTATCAGGGTCAAAACCAAGGCCGTTGGTGGCCACCAAATATTGCTGGGGAGGGAGACCGTGTCAATGAAATCTTCCTTTCTCTCTGTCTCTCACACACTCACACTTCCGCAACGCGGCCCTGTGCACGGCCCTTGCCGACTGTACACCCTTATCAATAAATGAGCTTTGCTTCCCGTGTCTCCAACTACAAACCAGGGATAATCTGGTACCAGCCCCACGCCAAGCAGGTTGAATAGCCAACCCCTGGTAACTGGCTGACCTTATTTGGAAATAGGGTCTTAGACGATGTCATTAGCTAAGGATTGAGAGACGGGATCATCCCAGATCAGGGTTAGCCCTAAATCCAGCAATGGGTGCCCCCACTGGAAGAGGAGACACAGAGAGACAGCCTGGGCTGGCCAGGCAGGGACACAGCGCACGGCAAGGGAGGCCAAGGCTCTGGAGACACTGGACACTGGACTCCGCCCTCCGGAGCCGCGGGGCTGTCACTGTGTTTAAGTCCTCCTGGTGTCTGGCCATCTGTTACACAGCCCCGGGAAGCTAGCACGCGCTCTCCCCTCACACACGCAGACCAAGCACGACACACCTAATTCAGTGCCTGGCACGTGCTCAGGACCGGGGCCCGCTGGGCCACTCTGCGGCATCCTTCCCCCCCCCCCCACCCCGCTCCGGGAGAGAGGCCTGAGAAGCCGGGCTGGGGCTCCCTTCTGGCATCTTCCCCGGTCCACACAGGCAGCAGACCCGCCCAGCCAGGAAGGAGAACGTTCCCAATTCCTCGTTATTTTGCCATTGTGTTGTAAAAAATGTTGAGGGGTGGTAAGCCATGCCAACTCCTGTAGGGTGAACTGGGACGTGCATAAGTTCACAGCGTAACTCATTCCACTGCCAGACGAGCAGTCGGCTCACAGCAACGAGCCGGGCTGGCAAAGGGGCCAGCGTCAGTGTGGGTCGGGGTTCTGAGTGGGCCGGGGTGGGGGCTGGGCCACAGTGACCTCTCCTCGGCCTCTAATGACTGCATGGCCAGCAGGTTCTCACCCTGGCTGGACAATGTGGAGTTTCTAGAACGGTGGGCTTCTGAGTGCGCATTCTGAGTCAGAATCTTCCGGAAAGTGCCTTTCTAGGGGTCTTCAGTGGCTATTTGGGTGGCCCAGGGGAGCGTGACTGAGGCCGGGCCACACAGATCCTTCAGGGCTGCTGATCAGGGGCCCCCTGGACAGGCGCACCCCGTCTCTGCTCTCGGGGATCCCACTTAAGCTTGCGGGCACCCAGGGTTAAGCGGGCCTCTCGGCAGCTTGGAGCCCTGTTCCACCTCAGCCCGCAGCCAGGCCCTCAGCACAGGCCTGACGCGGGGGGAGGATGCGAGGCCGGGCAGGCGCCATGCCGCAGCCCCACGGCGCGCAGCCCCTGGGTCAGCCCCAGCAGAGCCTGCCCTCAGGCCTCCAGAAGGCGCTGCTGTGGGGAGGTTGTCAGAGGAAGCTGCCAGGCCCAGGACGACCCCTGGGTACCCGGCGTCTCTGCAGCTGGGGGCCACTCGGCACCATGGCCGTGGTGGAACCAGAAGTGCAAGCGTGACCCGGAAGCTCATGGTCTCCGTGCGCCCTGCACAGGGCACGTGAGGGCAGCTGGGGTCGCCACTGTCCCCTCTTCCCTAGGCTCCGTCTTTCTCTGGGACAGCGCCTGGCACTCAGGGCACGTCCGGCCTACATGAAGGCCTTGCCTGTGGCATCTAAGCGCCGCCTTCCCGCCCGTACCCGCTCTGACCACCCCGTCCTTGGAAGACCCCTCCTGGGTGCCCCAGCCCCTTGTCCAGGTCACTCTGATGCACCTGCCCCCTCCACCCACCCCGCCAGCAGAGTGGAAGAGCCCAAGTGCTCGGGTCATCTGCTGCTGCCTTCCCAGGCCCTTGGCTGAGAGCTGGGTCGGAAGTGGAGCCGCTGGGACGCGAATCGGTGCCCACGTGGGACGCAGCACTGCAGGCAGAGGCTTAGCCTAGGACCCCACAGCGCCGCTTCCTCTTCTCTCTTTTTAAAATATGTATTTATTTATTTGAAAGGCAGAGCTATGGAGAGAGGAAGAGAGAGCGAGAGCTTCCATCTGCTGGTTCATTCCCCAAATCTGGCACTGGCCAGCAGCCTGGACCTATCCAGCTCCCCCACAGGGCTGCACTTGGGCCGTCTTCTGTTGCCTTCCCAGGCGCCCTAGCAGGGAGCTGGATGGGACTTGGACGGGCGCTCGGGTGGAATGGGGCCATTGCAGCTGATGGCTTTGCCTGCTGTACCAGTGCCAGCCCCGGTTAGCTTCCGATTGCAGCATTGTGGACACCAGCTTTTGGCCAAGGATAGTCAAAATAATGAACACTTTTTAAGTCGTCACTTCTACATTATGTAACCCCTGCTGCTGTCGCACACAGCGCTGAAGCGGCTGGGCGCCTGTCTGGTGAAACCACAGCACCGGGGATGACTGTGGTGTTGAGCACTGCACGGCACACAGGCAGCTCCGTAATAGAGACGCTGGCTAATGAGCTAAATGGCGGCGTCATCGCGAGGGTCGGATTTCAGGGCTGATTACGGGCGCACAGGACCCATGTTTTCCCTACAAGCATCTGATGGAAAATCCCATCTGTTCGGTCGAGGCCAAGCACCAGATTTGAAACACACGGATGTCCTTAAGAAGGGGATGTTTGCTTATTAAATATTGGAAAATATCCCCAGCCTCTAGGGAGAGGCCATGGAAAAAGACCAATTTCGTGAAAAATGAAGCCCAATGAGTGGAATCCCCACGTTCGGCTGCACTAATCTCCAAGCAGCAGATTCTTTCCATTCGCTGCTAACGGTGCCCCCAGCGGATGCATCAGCATCCGCTGTGCCTGCGGACGGACCAGCGTCTGGATTCGCGAGGGCCCTGCACTCGTGCGCAGTCTTGGGACGGCACGGATGCTCCTGCTGCCTGCAGGCGGAGGAGCCGCCGCCCCGTGGGTGTGTCCTGGGAAGATGTAGAAGACGCTGAAGACAGTCAGCTCCAACTTGGCCTTCGGAGTGGTTTCTTGCTGGCGGCCTCGATGCATTTCTGCAGGAAGAGTTCACCTTGGAGCCTTTCTTAAGGACCTCGTGCAGCAGGCGACGAATCTGCAGGTGCTGCTGGAAGCAGCCGGCCCAGCTGCAGGCCGTGGGAGGAATCCCCTGTGGGGCGACGTGGCCGTGTCCAGAGGACTGGGGTCCTGCAGAGTCGTGCAGGAGAGGAGCGGGTGGGACTGCAGCCCTCTGGCCCCAGTGGGAATCAAGGCTGGCAGTGGGGAGGTTGGATGTGAGCTCCTGGTTGTGAGCTGGCCAGTAGGATAAGGTCCAGCCCCGGGCACAGGGAAGAGGACCCACCCAAACCGGCCTCGGACCTAGGACTCGGCAGGGCGGCCTGTGCTGGGGACTCAGCTTCCGGAACTGAGCCTCAGCCGGCCTGAGCTCTGCAGAAGCTCGGCTCGGGCCAGGGGCCGGGGACTGAGTCGGTCAGTCGTCCTGGCGATGCGGGGGCTGGCAGGAGGGCTGGCAGAAGAGTTGGAGGCTGTAGTTGGCAGGGAGGGGGTGTCCAGGAAGGCACCCAGCTCTCCTTGTAGTTGTAAGAAGCCATCTCCTGGCCGGCGCCGCGACTCACTAGGCTAATCCTCTGCCCGCGGCGCCGGCACACCGGGTTCTAGTCCTGGTCGGGGCGCCGGATTCTGTCCCGGTTGCCCCTCTTCCAGGCCAGCTCTCTGCTGTGGCCCGGGAGTGCAGTGGAGGATGGCCCAAGTGCTTGGGCCCTGCACCCCATGGGAGACCAGGAGAAGCACCTGGCTCCTGGCTCCTGCCATCGGATCAGCGCGGTGCGCCGGCCGCAGCGCGCCGACCGCGGCAGCCATTGGAGGGTGAACCAACAGTAAAGGAAGACCTTTCTCTCTGTCTCTCTCTCTCACTGTCCACTCTGCCTGTCAAAAAAAAAAAAAGAAGAAGAAGAAGCCGTCTCCTGCTGGACTCCCACCTGCAGCCTCTTCTCTGTCATTCTGGCTTTCAAACAACTGTTTAAGAACTAGAAGTTGCAAAACTGACTCTGTGAGCCACAGCGGCCCAGGCTGTGGCTGATCTGCCGAGGCCGGCCCCACCCTGGGAGCGCCTCCACGCCCTTCCTTCATGACTTCAGGAACAGCTTCCGAGCCTGCGGACGCCAGCCCCTGACACGTCCTGGCTGGGCAGGCTGTGTGCGATTCATTCCAGACCTGACTGCTTCCCCACCCACGCTGTCCGCCTGCCCCTCTCCTGACCCGTGCCTCAACCCGCCACGCTTCTTCCCCCTCAAGTGCTTTCCCTGTGGGAGCCTCGCATGACGAGTGGCCTGAGCCGCACAGGTGCGTTAGATAATGACATGAGGGTTGGTGTGTAACCCGGTTGGCTGGGTTGGAGATGCTCAGATTCCGCTGCAAACATGATTTCTGGGTGTGCCTGTGCGGGCATTTCTGCAAGAGACGGGCGTGAGCATCGAAGGCTGCGTCTAGGAGCTGCACCCTCACCAGTGCGCGTGGGCAGCATCCAATCTGCTAGGGGTGCAGGGGCCGCGAGAAGGCAGAGGAGAGGTGCACTTGCTCTCTGGTAGCCTGGACGTCCATCTCCTGCCGCAGGCCACCAGAGCCCCCGTTCTCAGCCCTTCAGCTTTGCTCTGTGAGTTGCTCCCTCGGTTTCCCTGGTTCCCAGGTCCCTGGACCCGGGCTGAGCTGCAGCGCTGGCTTCCCCGGTTCTGACGGTGGGCTTCGGGGGCTCTGAATCCCATGAGCCACTTCCCATAAGAAATGCCCTCTCGTGCCTCATCTACTGCTGGTGTTTCTCTGTGGACCCCTGACTGATTCATGAGATGACCTTTAGGAATTTAATACGATTTGATTTCTGGGACATGTTGCAAGTGGATACAGCCAGGTGCAAATGACTGCCAGAAAAGTGGCATAAGAATATACAGTTATGCTTGCATATTTTTGCAAAAAAAAAAAAAAACACAAAGAAAAGGCAAACTAGAATTTAATCAAAGTGGTTAGTAACAGAGAGTGGGTAAGAATGGATAGAAGGCAGACAGGAAAGAGAGTTGTTTGAGTATAATTTTGTATACAGTTTGGACTGTTCTACTACTTGCATTTTAATATTCAAAATTAAAATTCAATACCAAATGGCAAGAAAAAACTGAGACCCTAGGCTTGAATAAAAACACGCACAAAGGAGGTTGGCTACACGTCAAATGGGTGTATTGGCGTGACTGTTGTGATTCTGTTGTTTTCAAATGCCGTGTAGCTATTACAGGAGAGACCAGACGCGGAAGTGCATTGGCATTGTGGGGTCCGGAGTCTCGCTCCCGGGGCCCCTGTGTCCTGGTCACCCAAAGTGCTTTGAGTCACTTTAAAGCGCAGAAACAAAACAAATCCCAGCCCCCAGCACACGCCTGGCTCCCGGGCCCCTGAGTCACAGGTCTGGCGGGACCCGAGCACAGCTTCTTAAGACGCCTGCAGATGGCCCTGACGCACACGTCTGGCAGAGGACCCCCGGCCAAGAACGACATCCCGCGGGGCTCCTGCCAGAGGAGGGGCCCTTAAGCGGCTTCCAAAACAGCTCTGAGGTTCAGAAAAACAACCCGAGGAGCCGACTCAGCGCTCGGGCCCCGTGCACTCTTCCTGAGCGAGGCTGAGTCATGGCGTCCTCCTCCAGCTGGGAGAGGCCGGCTCCAGCTGACCGGGGTGCGGGGCGGCCGGCCGGCCCTGTGCTTTCCGGAGGGGCGTGTGAACCTGCTGCTGGCCCCGAGTGAAGGGGCACCTGCCCTGGAGGCTGGGTGGGCGGGGTCTCCTGGAAGTCCCTGGGCAGATGGGGGAGGGCTGCCGGCTGTCCCCGTCTCCCTGCCAGCGCTGAGTCACCAGGTCCTGGTTTCCATCCCCAGGCCTTGGGCTGGCTTGAGTCACGTCCTTTCCAAGAAGCGGCCCAAGCGTGACTAGCACTGTGCCTTCCTGCGCACGAAACACAAAATGAGTGTGTTCAAAGCATGGGAATGAACAGACGTGGAGTGCGCCACAGGCTGGCTCACCTAAGGATTCCCCGGATTCGGCACCAGACTCCTCGTGTTCACATCGTTTTCTTTTTTTTTTTTTCTAAGATTTATTTTATCTTTTTGAAAGGCAGAGTTAAACACACACACATGCAGAGAGAGAGAGAGAGAATGCATGTTCACGGCACACACTCACACACACGCACACGCATTCCCACAGGCATGCGTGCACACACCTGTGCACACACACACCCTGAGGAGGGAGCTGTGAGCAGGGGCTGGGCTCCTGGGGGACAGCAGAGGCCAGCTGGACATCGCAGCAGGAACCTGAGGCCCATCTCCTCCTAAGGCTCGCGGCACTTGTCACTGTCCTGGCCCAGCAGTGTCCGCCCTCCCCTTCCACAAGGGTGCACCTGCCAAGGGCACATCGGCCTCACTGCTGCTCTCAGCTCTGCACCCCCAGGCCCACGCTGCGGGAGGGGATGTCAGCGGGCCTTCCCGGTCACTCCCACCTGTGGCCTGGCCCTTCCTGCCAGCCCCAGGGCCCCTCTGATTGCCCCAGGGAGCCTGGTCCTTGAGAGTCACTGTGCTCTCAGGCTGGGTCCCAGCTGCCCGGCCGCGGGGCGCTTTGTCCCCGGCCTCCCACTGGGCTAAGACTTTCCTGTGCCTCCTGGGAACGGGTGGTCTCGGGCCCTGACTTCTGAGGGGGCTCCTTCTCTACCACTGGGGTTTTAGAGGTGACTTGTGCCATTTTGGCTTTAATTAAGAAAGTGTTGATGGCATTTTTCTTATACTTTTAAAAATAATTTTTACTTATTTGAGAAGCAGAGAGACAAGGGGGTGGGATAGCACTCCTGTTCTGTGGTTTGTTCTCCAAATGCCCGCAATCTCTGGGGGTCAGGAGGGTGTGGGAGGGGTGGCCAGGGTTGAAGTCCAGGCCTGGGAACTCCGTCAGGGTCTCCTACATGGGTGGTAGGAGCCCAGTGACTTGATTGTCACCACTGCCTCCCAGAGTGCACTCTGCCAGCGAGCTGGAGTGAGGAGCCAGCTCCTGCCGCTAGGACATGGGGTCTCAAGTGCTGGCCTTTTAAAAATGCCTGTTCCCGTCACATACATGTGTGTGTGTGAGTGTGTGTGTCTGTGAGTGTGTGTGTGTCTCTGTGTGTGAGTGTGTGTGGGTGTGTGTCTGTGTGAGTGTGAGTGTCTGTGAGTGTATGTGTCTGTGTGAGTGTGTGTCTGTGTGTGTGAGTGTGTGTGTCTGTGTCTGTGTGTGTGAGTGTGTGTGTGTGAGTGTGTGTGTCTGTGTGTGTCTGTGTGTGTGAGTGTGTGTGTCTGTGTGTGTATGTGTCTGTGTGAGTGTGTGTGTCTGTGTGTGTCTGTGTATGTCTGTGTGAGTGTGTGTCTGTGTGTGTGAGTGTGTGTGTCTGTGTGTGTATGTGTCTGTGTGAGTGTGTGTGTCTGTGTGTGTCTGTGTATGTCTGTGTGAGTGTGTGTCTGTGTGTGTGAGTGTGTGTGAGTGTGTTGTCTGTGTGTGTGTCTGTGTGTGTCTCTGTGTGTGTGTCTGTGTGAGTGTGTGTCTGTGTGAGTGTGTGTCTATGAGTGTGTGTGTCTGTGTAAGTGTGTGTGTCTATGAGTGTGTGTGTGTCTGTGTGTGTCTGTGAGTGTGTGAGTGTGTGTCTGTGTGAGTGTGTGTCTGTGAGTGTGTGTGTCTGTGTGTGTGAGTGTGTGTCTGTGTGAGTGTGTGTCTGTGTGTGTGAGTGTGTGTCTGTGTGAGTGTGTGTCTGTGTGTGTAAGTGTGTCTATGTCTGTGTGAGTGTGTGTGCGTGCACGCCGTCTTCTACAACAGCTATTTTAGGGAGTAGGCTGATGCCAGTTTTTCCTTTCTCCTATAAAGGCTTTCAGCACAGTGTAGTAATATATTAACATTCCTCCGAGGGTAACAATTCTAAATTTATGCCTTATAAGTTGTCACAGTGCCTGCGTGTAGAATACAGCTTCTAGAGACGCCTTGATCATGCACTTGTCACTGTTTTATCTTTTACCCCATAAAAACGGACATTCCCTGAAATGATATTTTCTTTTGATTTGGCTTTCGATAAGCCAGCGCTGTATAAACAAATGTTTCCATAAAGAGCTAAGAAATGCAAGACTTCACACGGGGCAGGAGAGCTGTGACTGCCTCCTTTCTCTGCACTCCGCCTCTTCCCGAGACCCGTCCTGGAGAGAGGCCGCCGGGGGGTTGCTTCTGCTGTGGGACGTCTTGGTCTCACCAGGATAAACCAGCATCAGCCTCACCACGCCCTGCTGTCTGTTCTTTTTTTTTTTCATTCTTTTTTTTTAAAAGATTTGTTTATTTATAAGTCAGAGTTACACAGAGAGGGAAGGAGAGGCAGAGCGAGAGCAAGCGAGAGAGAGAGAGAGGGTCTTCCATCTGCTGGTTCACTCCCCAGTTGGCCTCAATGGCTGGAGTTGCGCCGATCCAAAGCCAGGAGCCAGGAGCTTCTTCCGGGTCTCCCACACGGGTGCAGGGGTCCAAGGACTTGGGCCATCTTCTACTGCTTTCCCAGGCCACAGCAGAGAGCTGGATCGGAAGTGGAGTAGCCAGGACTAGAACCGGCGCTCATATGGGATGCCGGCGCTGCAGGCGGTGGATTTTACCCGCTACACCATAGTGCTGGCTCCTGTCTGTTCTTTTCATTCCAACCGGAACTGTGCCTCCCCGTGTTGTGCGGACTTTAAACACCTTCCCTCTGTCTCCTTGCCATCCCTCGTGCTGGGGTGCTCCAGGCACAGGCCTGGGACACTGGCCGGACACAGACAGACAGCAGCTCGTCACCCG
The DNA here is from genome assembly GCF_051225735.1 of Oryctolagus cuniculus. Lineage (NCBI taxonomy): Eukaryota > Metazoa > Chordata > Mammalia > Lagomorpha > Leporidae > Oryctolagus > Oryctolagus cuniculus. Next base: position 3,546,719 of record NC_142869.1, on the reverse strand, counting down.
CTCCACGTTGGCTTCAGATGTAGAGTTCAAACCAAGTATAATTAGAAGCAACCTGGTACCAAAAACGGGAGAAGCCAGTGTTGGCAGCGCTAGACGGGGCTCACGTGTTCTGCACTCCAGGGCTGTGAGCCGTCCAGGAGTCGCTACAGGGAACCAAAATAGTGCCTCTTCGCATCATGGGTAGCTTCAGTCTCAGAATAAAGCCTTCCCAGTCGTGATGTCATTGAGTTGCTAATTAAAGCAGTTGTAGCCTCCTCTTGCAGTGCACTACAGAAGTTATTACGGGAACACCAACGCTGATGGAATGTCCCGGACTGCTCGGGGCTGAAGCCGGGGTCCCGAGCCCCTCCGTCAAAACTGGCCTTTGCAGCAAACGGACGTCCGCTCTCGGCGACCTCCCCTGCAAGTAGCTGCTGGGGACGGGCTGCCGGACACTCCAGAACGCAGACACTCGGGTCCTCCTCCCACTCTGATTCAGCCCACCCTGTGCCCCGTGCGTGTTGCTAACATCCATGCTCTACGGCTTGTTTGTTCAGTTCCTCACTGTGGCTTTTAGGAAACAGCTGAACTTGGTGTTGGCGGGGAGTAATGATTTCACATCCCGTCCCTCTGCTCCTGTAAGAGGCTCTCTTGCGCTCTGAGCAGACCCCATCGCTTTGGACGTCTGCAGGGACACCAGGGCCCCCCGGGAACCAGGCCCGGTGCTCTGAAGCAGAAAACAACGGAGACCTCGGAGCAGACAGGGTGGTGGGGAAAGATCTGCTAGTGGTTCTGCCGTGAGCGGTGCTGGTGAGTCCTACCCAGGGGCCTCCCCTGCTGCCAGCAAGCCCTCCCCACTCCCCAGCAGCCCTCCAACCCCGCCCCCTCCAGCATCCCACGTGAGACAGCTATCATTCTCCCTGCAGAGGGCCGAGCTGCCTCGCCAGTGGACCCCGGCTGACACGTAAGATCGTGTGAGGTTTTATCATAAAATTCTTGACATGTTCGCTATGTATTCCTGATGGGAGATCGGGTGAATGAAAGAACCCCTTGCCCATAACTCTTCTGCAGCAGCTGTTCTCAAAATATTGTTTTACCCAGAGGATGCCCCCTTTTTGTAGTCGCAGCAGCTTCTGAGGGGCCAGGCTGCCCGGCTTGATTTTAATGCTGCAAACAGAATTCACTCAGTGCGGTTCCCTGCTCAGTGTTTGTATTTCTTGACTGGCTTTTCCCAGCAGTGGTCCGGCAGCGATGCTTTAGAATCATGTAGAAGCCAGCAGACTGTGGGAGCAGTTCCACGCCTTCTCCATTAGGGACCCTTAGGGTGGAGCTAGGGTGCAACTGGCTACACAAAGATCCCGGAGCCGAACAAAGCCTGAGACCCACGGAATGAGGAACTGCGGTGTCTCTGTAAAGAGCCAGCTAGAGGATCGTTAGGTCTTGTGGGTCATAGGTCTCTAACTAGTCAGCCCCCCCACCTTTTTTTTTTTTTGACCGGCAGAGTTAGACAGAGAGAGAGAGACAGAGAGAAAGGTCTTCCTTCCGTTGGTTCACTCCCCAAATGGGCGCTACAGCCAGTGCACTGCGCCGATCTGAAGCCAGGAGCCAGGTGCTTCTCCTGGTCTCCCATGCGGGTGCAGGGCCCAAGCACTTGGGCCATCCTCCACTGCACTCCCTGGCCACAGCAGAGAGCTGACCTGGAAGAGGAGCAACCGGGACAGAATCCAGCTCCTTGACTGGGACTAGAACCCGGTGTGCCGGTGCCGCAGGTGGAGGATTAGCCAAGTGAGCCGCGGCACTGGCCCTGCTGTGGGTAATGCAGGAGGGGTGGATGGCTGTGCCCGTGTTCCAATAAAACTTTATTTGCATAAATAGGTGGTAGGTTTGAGCTGGCCCACAGGCTGTAGTTTGCCAACCCCTGCAACACAGAGTGAGTTGGGAGAGTGGAGACCACACCCATCTCGTGACGCAGAATCCAGCAGAGCCCATGTCACAAGAGGATGACTCGGGGAGCGCTAAGTGTATGAACGAATGGTGGCTTCCACTGACATTTAGGCTGAAACCTAAAATAGCGTGTGGTTTTATTACCAAATTCTTGAGAGGTTTTATGGGCACTCATAATGGGAGCTCAGATGAGTGAAATGACCCTTGGTTAGTCACAAAATACTGCTTTACCCAGAGGGTGTCACCTTCAAATAATTGAAGTGACTTTAAGAGATCCGGGCTGTCAAAGGTTGTTTTTGATTTGACAGAGTGAAGATCACCACTTTGGTGTGGTGGTGAGCACAGAGTCGTAGCCTTGACTGCGGCCAGGCTGCCGGGTGGTCCCACCTGCAACCCCAGATGCCCGCCAGCAGCCCTTTGCGGTCACCCTGAGCTGCCCCCACCCATCAGCACAGGCCGCAGCTTTGCGGGTCTGGCTTCTTTTGCTTGGCACCGTGCACCTGGGAGCCAGGCGGACGCACCGCAGGTCCTTTGCCCTTCGCCAGTTGGGAAGCCTGCACGTCGCCCAGTTTTTGATGACCAAGGCAGGGGTAAGTACTCGGGACAGGTGTTTTGGTGAACACGCTTTCATTTCTCTTGGGCGATGTCTAGGAGTGGATTGCTGGGTTGTGTGATGAGAGAATGCTTAGTATATTAGAGATGATAAAACTGCTTTTCAGAGTGTTGTCCATTTTTTTTACTTTTGTGGATTGTACATTTCTTTTCGGTCCAAAGAAACCTTTGCCTAATGAAAGGGTTGTTTCTAATGTTTTCTGTAAAAGTTGTATAGTTTTACACGTACAGTCGGGTCTGCGACCACCCTGAGTTAAACTTTATTTATGATGTAAATGGAGGTGCATGGAGGTGCGGGTCTCTTTCTCGCATGGGGGTGCCTTGTTGTCCAGCACCGTTGCTGAAGGGACAGTGCCGTCTTCATCGAGCTGCCTCTGCATGTGTGTTGAGGCCCAGGTGAGCAGATCTGTGTGTCTCCGAGGTCTCTGTCCTCTTCCAGTGCTCTGTGCTCCGGGGCTGGGCTGCCTCGGAATACGGCTTGATCAGTCAGTGTGGGTCCTCCAACTTTATTCTTCCAGGTTCTTCCAGGCATCCTGGTTCTCTTGCTTTTCCTCCTCGGCTTTAGAATCTACAACAATCTCTTAAGAGCTTTTTGATGGGAATTCTGTTGAATCTGTAGAACAAAATGGGAAGAATTGAAAGAACAGACACCCTAACGATATTGTCTTCCAATCCTTGGACACAGATCATCTCTCCAATTATTTAGGTTCTATTTGATTTCTTTAAACAACATTTCATAGCTTTCTGCATACAAGTGCTTCACATATTTTGTTAGATTTGTTAGAAGCTTATGTTAGGGGGGTGGTGTTATTGTGACTGTTTTCTTGTCTTCAAGTCCCGCTATTCACACAGGAACTAGATCGGTCCTTTCTTTCTTTCTTTTTTTTTTTTTTTTTTTTTTTTTTTTGACAGGCAGAGTGGACAGTGAGAGAGAGAGAGACAGAGAGAAAGGTCTTACTTTGCCGTTGGTTCACCCTCCAATGGCCGGCGCGGCTGGCACACCGCGCTGATCCGAAGGCAGGAGCCAGGTGCTTCTCCTGGTCTCCCATGGGGTGCAGGGCCCTAGCACTTGGGCCATCCTCCACTGTACTCCCGGGCCACAGCAGAGAGCTGGCCTGGAAGAGGGGCAACCGGGACAGAATCTGGTGCCCCGACCGGGACTAGAACCCGGTGTGCTGGCGCCGCAGGCAGAGGATTAGCCTACTGATCTGGTCTTGTGTCCTGCATTCTTTCTTGTGCAATTTGTATTTATTTTTTCAAATAAAATTGTTGAGAGAGAGAGAGAAAGTGAGTGCTTTCATTCACTGGTTCACTCCTTCAACGCCCACAACAGGCCACAGCCAGAACCTCCATGCCGGTCTCCCAAGTGGGTGGCGCGGACCTCAGCACTGGACCGTGGCCTGCTGCCTCTCGGGAGTGTTAGCAGGAAGCTGGATGGGAAGAGGCGGGACTTGACCCAGGCACTCCGACACGGGGTGCGGGGGCCAGCGGTAGCTTAGCCGGTTCTCGCCCAGCACTAACCCTGTGTTCTCCTGATATTTTTCTTGGATTACTCTGCGAGTGAGGACTCCTGGTGTGACGTGGTCTCGGAGTGATGAGAGAGCATCTTTACCTGGTTCTAGGCTTGGGGGACGAAGGCGTTTAGCCTCTGACCATGATGCCAGGTGTTAGCAAGAGGTCTGCTTACTGGATTTTGTCAAATGCTCTTGCTGTGTGTGTTGCCTGGATCTCATGGTTTTCCCACCCAGCCTGTTGATGCTGTGAAGTTCATTATTATTTACGAATGTTGACCCAGCCCTGCGTTCCTGAATGGGCTTCCTTGGTCTGGATGCATTTGCCCTTTTTAGAAAAATGCTAGTGGATTTGATGTAATGCATTCCTAAGGATTTCTGGTTACAGCAGGGATCGTATGTAGTTGTGGTCTGTTGTGATATTTTTGGGAGGTGTTGACATCAGAGTAATGAGGGCCTCATGAAAGAACGGGGACGGGGGCGTGTCCTGTCTCCTGTTTACCAGCAGACTTTGCGGAGGATACGCATCGTTTCTTTCTGAAATTTTTGCAAATTCCACAATGAAATCATCTGGTTCTGGGACTTTCCTCTCTGGGGGGTTATTATTCAGTTTAGTGGACGCAAGGTTACTGAGGTTTACTCCAGGTTCCTTCCTGGAGTGTAGTCGTTTCTGATTTTCAAGGCGTTGGGATATTTGATGCAAGTTTATCAGCACAGAGCTTACCGCAGTATTTTCTTACGATCTTTTCATGTCAGTAGGAATTATCCCTTTCGTCGTGATGCTGACGGTTTGTCTTTCTTTTTCTTGCTTAAAGATTCAGCAATATTTCCAGCTTTTGATTCCATGATTTTCTCTTATTTTCTGTTCCAATTTTTGTTCTCTGTCTGATTACTTTAGGTATAGCTGTCTTCTCTTCCTTTCGTTTCCTAAAAGGAAGGTTTAGATTTTGATTTTAAATGTATTTTTAACAAATGCAGTTAATGCTATAAAATTTTCATAGCTCTTGTTGCATCCCATAATTTAATAGGTTTTATTTTCATTTTCATTTAGTTCAAAATATTTTTATTCATTTTTTTTTTGACAGGCAGAGTGGACAGTGAGAGAGAGAGACAGAGAGAAAGGTCTTCCTTATGCCGTTGGTTCACCCTCCAATGGCCGCCGCGGCCAGTGCGCTGCGGCCGGCGCACCGTGCTGATCCGAGGGCAGGAGCCAGGTGCTTTTCCTGGTCTTCCATGGGGTGCAGGGCCCAAGCACCTGGGCCATCCTCCACTGCACTCCCTGGCCATAGCAAAGAGCTGGCCTGGAAGAGGGGCAACCGGGACAGAATCTGGTGCCCCGACCGGGACTAGAACCCGGTGTGCCGGCGCCGCTAGGCGGAGGATTAGCCTAGTGATCCACGGCGCCGGCCTTAGTTCAAAATATTTTTAATCCTCCACTGAGACTTTTACTCAGGTGTTATGAGGAGTGAATTGTGTAAGTTACAAAGACGCGAGAATTTTCAAACTCTGTCACTGGTTTCAAGTTCAGTTTGGTGATGGCCTGAGAATGTCCTCTGCATGATATCTACTGTAAAACGTTAGTTAGTCTGCGCCCCTGAATGAGTTCATCCGTGTGCAGGGGAAGGTGGAGCGTACTCGCTGTCCCTGCAGACCCCTAGGCACGTTCATGGTCAAGGTGTTCAGATCACCTGTGTCCTCACTGGTTTTCTGTCGGCTTCGTCGTAAGGCACTAGGTTCGCCTGCACTAACTTTCTGTCTTGGATGGGAGTAGTCTCAGCATCTTGTGATCAGTCACTTCTAGAACTCTCCATCGTTCAACTGTCATTTTTTTGGCGTCCCCATATTTCATTTATTGGCGTAACTTCATGTCTGTCGGCATGGATTTGTTCTTTGGATGATTCCCATTTCTTTGCAAATGTCATTTGGTTTTATCACTGGGGAAAAATGAGATCCCAGAACTTCGTAGCTGACAGCAGGAACCGAACAATGGGTGCACGGTGACCCGTTGCCGGTGGCTGGGAGAGAAGTGACGAGACTGGTGGAGGATCCCGACGCACAGTCATCTGCGCCACGCCTGGGCTCTGGAGAGGCGGCGGCGGCTTCGTGTTCCAGGTCGCTCAGTTAGCTGCATCGCCTGGGGACTGGGTCATTTAGCTGAGTCGTGCTTGTCTCTCCTCTATGGCTCATCCGCCTCTGCCTTTCCTCCCTGCTCCCGTCACCCCCACAATCCACCACTGCTGTCACTGGAATGTTCTTGAAGCTTCCGGTGAGAGTTCCGTCATCTGTATCCTGGGGTGCAGTGCACAGTGGGTGTGCCCTCCCCCCGGGCCCTGTAATTCCAGAGACAGCGTCCACTCCTCGGATGGATGCAGTAGCTGGAGCTGGGCCAGGCGAAGCCAGGAGTCCAGAGCTTCCTGCAGGTCTCCCCTGCAGGTGCAGGGGCCCAACCACTTGAGTCAACTTCCAGTGCTTTCCCAGGCCCCTTAGCAAGAAGCTGGACCGGAAGTGGAGCAGCTGGGAGTAGAACTGGCACCTGTATGGGATGCGGCTTTGCAGTGGGTGGTTTAACCTGCTAGGCTCAGCACCGCCCCCCAGAGAGATGGGTTCTTAAAAAGGTGGGTCTCTCCGAGGTGACTGCTTTCTGGGGTCAGGCTGTGTGGACAACGCTGGTGTGGACAGGTCTCTGCTCCCAGTGGAGGAGGGTCAGGCGGGGCACTCCTTGGTGGGGAGGCCTCCGAGGCAGGGCCTCGCCCTTGTTCAGGAATTGGAAGAAGGGCAGACTCCTCTACCCGGGAGTTGCCCCCTGGGACCCTGAGAACCCTCGGATGTCTGGAGAGGGATCGAGAGGATGGAGCAAGGCCCTCTTGATCCCGTGCAGCTTGGATCAAGGCAGCTCTGGGTGTCGGGGCCCCCAGGAGCACCCTACCCCCGGGGAGGGTTGGGTGTCGGTGCCCTCAGGAGCATCCCACCCCCGGGGAGGGTTGGGTCGAGGTGGCCGGAGCCGGGGTTGTAGGCAGCATCAGGAGTACGAGAGCCCCGGTCTGTGCTGAGTGCAGCCTCCATATTGACTGGGCGGACCCAGCGAAGGCTTTTTGCTTCTGAGCCTGAGCCACGAGGGTCATCTGTCCACCCTGGCCCTGGGCCACCTCCACAGCCTGCTGCTCCTGTTCCTGGAGTCCAGCCGTGCTGCCGGGGCTGTGCCGAATGCCCCCGCAGGCCCCGGCATGACGGAAGGGCACCGTGGACAGCCTCACCGCCCTCGTCACTTGTCTCCGCATGCGCTCTCTCTCCTCTCACTCCTGAACGGAGCTCTGCTCCAAGGGCATGGGGGGCTGTCTTCCCTGACTGCAGGGGGCATGGGGAGACCGTCTTCCCTGACTGCAGGGGGCACAGGGGGGCCGTCTTCCCTGACTGCAGGGGACATGGGGGGGGGCTGTCTTCCCTGTCTTCTGTGACTGCAGGGGGCACTGGGGCCGCCTTCCCTGACTGCGGGGGGCACTGGGGCCACCTTCCCTGACAGCAGGGGGCATGGGGGGGCCGTCTTCCCTGACTGCAGGGGACACGGAGGGGGGCCGTCCTCCCTGACTGCAGGGGGCACTGGGGCCGCCTTCCCTGACTGCAGGAGTCCTGCAGCCTCGGGGGACCGCGGCTGTGGCCCGCAGTGTCCAGCGCTGGGCGTGGGTCTGCTCTCACCGCAGGCCCTGGACAGGTCCTCCCAGGTCAGGTGGTGGTGGAACATTCTTTCCTTTCCTTGAGGCAGGTCGGGGCCGTGGGCTCCTCCTCCGGCCATGGCGAGGCGCTCCCAGGCTGGGGCTCTCACGTTCAGCTCCAGCAGTGAATTGTTCTTCCCCAGGACTGCCCAAGATGGTGCCCCCTCCCCAGCTGCACCCACCCGGACTGCAGGGCCCCCTGGATTTGACTCCACGTGGTCGGTCTGTCCCGCCCCGTCCTGACGCCCGTCTTCCTGGGTCTCCCCGCCTCCCATCCTCCTGCTGTCCCCTCTGGGGCTCACTCTCACTGGGGGGAGCCCTCTAACATCCTCTCTGAGGTTGGAGAGTTTCAGGCACACGCCGCCCGCTGCCCTTTGCTCCTGGGGCTTCCATCAAGCAGGGCGTTCCAGGAGTGCTTGGGGATTTCAGATCTTATCCAAACGGCAGAGGACGCCAGGTGGGATTGAGGCAGGTGCTTCTGGGAGTGGAGGTGGGTGGGGTGCGGGTGGTAGGAGGCCGACCAGGCAGAGACGCTGGTGAGAGGCGGCGGGTGAGGGTAGAAGCAGAACGGACACCAGGGGATCCTGGAGGTGGCGTGACCGTGGACGACCATCCAGGGTCACGAGGAGGTGGCTGCCGGTCAGCAAGGACGGGCGGAATGCAGGACCAGGAGGAAGTCCGGGAGGAAACTCCTGAGACCCCACTTCACACCCACGCGCTCAAGTTCTATCATCTGTGGAATCTCAGGGAGAGCACGGGAAGCTGGGTTTCTCAGGGGCAGCAGGGACCCCGGCCGCGCTGTGCTCCTGGTCCGCTTGTCCTGGTCAGCGGCGGAGCTCCCCTGAGGAACAGGCTGTCTTCTTCCCGCTCGTGAGAGCCGTTGCGGGTGCTGGCAGCTCTCGGCGTCCACTGTGCTGTCCCACGCTCCCTACGCTGCACGAGGAGAGGAAGGGCCCCCTGACTCGGCCTCTCGCTCGTAGCCTCTGCTGCCCCTGCCCGATTTCCTGTGGCTGCACCTCATCTCACCGTGGTGCGGTGGGAAGTGGCTCTTCGGTGGTAGCGGCTTCTTTGATGCCCTGCCGGTTCCCGCTGTGGGAGGTCTCGTGCATCCCTTGCCGGGTGGAAGTCCTCAGCGGGAAGGAGGTGCGAGGAGCAGGGTGCCAGGCACACAGGGCCTCCGCCGCCAGGGCTGCCTGGCCAAGGGCAGCGCAATCGTCCCCTGCGACGGACACCTCTGGGTTTCCAGCAAGGGAGTTACGGGGCCCGAGCCTCCCCCAGCCACGGCCCCATGGCACTGGCCCAGCAGTGAGAGTGGATAAGCATCTGTTTCTACAAGAGTCCGTCTTCAGTTTCACTTAGAGAGCTTTTCTAACCTAATTATGTGTGTCAACTCCACGCCGTAATCACCGCGCTTAGGTTAACCTTCGTAAACAGCCGCGTTCCGATGGCTTTATGGGCTGTCGTAAGGAGCCCCTGGATTGCACCAGACGTGACTGATGGCTGCGAGACGGAACGGGCTCGGCAGCCCGCTGACCTGCAGCCTGCACATTAACGGTGGTGGAGTCTTGGCTCTCGCCTTGCCTTTGCACACCACGCTATGGATAACAGCGGACGCGTCTAGCAAATTACGGAGCGACCTGAACCCGGTCCAAGTCGCAAGCGCTCGGTGACTCCGCTTGAGCGGGAGTGCACCAATTAGCTCTGAAGTCATTCTCATCTCCTGCTGCCCACCCCCACCGCCAGACCCCTGAGCCCCGGGTTAAGTGAACGGATTAAAAATTAACCCAGCTCGGTCGGCTGGCCAGCAAGATAAAAATCACGCACGCCGTCTCCTTGGAAATGTCCTGGAATGGGCATTTTTTTTTCCTTTGCCTCCTCCTCTCTTTCCAGCTGTTTCTCATCTGGCGTAAGCGTGAGGATGCAAGAGGAGCGAGCGGGCCTTCAAGCTGATTCGGACGCTTGCGTTTGTATTGATGTGTTGGAGCGAGGCTTCCTGGGTTGTTAGATCCGAGATCGCGTCCAAGGCGTCCCGGGTGGCTGCTGGGCTGCCTCCCTCTCCCTGATGGCTGCTGCTGGCTGCCGTCTGCTCCGCTTTCCTCCTCGCCCTGGGGAATTCCAGCAGAACGTGGTCCCAATTCCATCACAGTGGCCACTTCAGAAAAAGCACTAAGGAGGCAGTGACACAAATGCTTCAAGTCAAGCCACAGCACGACTTGATTCTTGTTCTTCTTGTCACCAAAGTCAGATCTAAGATTATGCAGTTATTTCACGGAGGTAAGTGAAGTCGGGTCGGCTGCGTTTAGAAGCATTGTCAGTATGCAACCATTGTAAAAAATCAAGAGGTAAAATCAAGGGGTAATCAAGGGTAAAAACAACCCTGATGAATAATAAAGATTAGGCTCAGTTTATGAGGCCAGCCGTCCTCTGGTCGGGAAAGGCTGAAGAATAAATCACCCTTGTTTCTAGGAGATAGCGATCTGGTGGTGTTTGATGCCGGGGACAGCACGTGCTGTGTCGGGCTCACGGCTGACAGCGTGGACGTTTCCTGCACTATTTTGCAGTCACTCTTTGTTTTGTTAAATAAAAAAAAAAAATAAAAAAGCAAGCTCAAATGTACTCAGACTCCCCCCTTGCCTTCCACAGAGCCAGATTGTCTGGTTCTCTTGCCAAAAATGGTTTTAACCCCTCGGCATTTATGAGACACAAGTAAATAAGGTATGACAGAAGCGGCCCGTGTTGCCTCGGGGAGCGAGCCCCGGGCACGCTGGCGTGCTGGAGACGGCTGGCGCTCGCTCGCTCGCTCCCGGGCTGGTGGTCAGGTTCCCGGGTGTCAGGAGAGCAAAGCTGACTTCCGCTGGCAGCACGGCCTTGGCCGCAATGGGGGCATTTATACCAGGGGAATTGGCAGGTGCTAAGTCCAGGCTGCCCCGCCCAACCACCCCGAGGTCATTAAGTGGGGTGCAGCTCACCCTGCCTTTGCTGGTGTAGACACCACTTCCCCATCACCACCGAGTTGGAGAGGGAAGTGCGGCTTTACCGGGGAAATGCTTTGGAAAACACGGTGGGGCGACACCCTGCTGGACTTCCTCACCCACGCGTGGGCTCTGTCGCACTCTGGGAGAGAAGCTTCCGTGCGTGCTCCGGGTCTCTTTCCCGCTGTCAGGATTATCAGGCGAGTGGAACCAAGATGGAGACTGGAGCTCCTGGGACCACAGGTGACCCTGGGTGGGTCTGGTTCACAGCGGGTGCCATCGACGCCCTCCCGACGGGGCTGGCTCTTGGCGAAGGCAGGGAAAAACGTCTGTGGGATGGAAATAGCCCAGGCGCTTCTTTCAAAGCTCTCTCTTTAGTCCCGGCCACTGATTTTAGCCACAAACAGGGAAATCCGGCTGGGAGGGAAGGGAGTCGTCGCCGTGGGGTCTCTCCAACGCTGGGCTCCAAAAACGAAACTCTCAACACACTGGACGTGGCCGGCCTGGGCTCTGCTCCCTGTGCCACTCCGAGCCGGCCGCCAGCCAGAATCTGAGGTTGTGAGCCCTCAGATCGGGCTTTTTCCTGAAGCCTTAAAGCCGCCAAGATTCCGGCCACACCGCAGCCAGCAGTGAGTTTGCAGAAAGCGAGCTTTGTTCTAGTCGGCCAGCGTCCGCGTGATGGATCCTGTTCATGTCACTGACTGTTGGCTCTTACTTCTCCCCTCTCCTCTCAGCTGCAGCCGTAGGAGACCGTGGCTTGCAGGTGGAGAGAACATTCTGTGAAGCTCCGTTGCTAGGGATGTCCTGGCCAGGAAGGAAGCTCCTCCAGGAGCCTGTCTCAGCCCCCACCCCACCCCCACCCCCCGGCCTGGCTCACCCACTGCTCCCCAGCCCCGCACGTCTCAAAGGAACGAGGGTTTCTGCTCAGGACGGCTTCTGCTACTTACTGAGGAGTCACAGATACTGAGTTCTTTCAACTTTTTAAAATATGTATTTATTTGAAAGTCAAAATTACAGAGAGAAAGGGCGTGGTCTTCCCTCCATCTGCTGGTTCACTCCCCAGGTGGCCATAAGGTCTGGGGCTGGGCCAGGTCAAATCCAGGAGCCAGGAGCTCCATCCAGGTCTCCCATGTGGGTGGCAGGGCCCAAGCACTTGGATCATCTTCTGCTGCTTTCCCAGGCTCATTAGCAGGGAGCTGGACGGGAAGTGGAGTAGCCGGGACTTGAACCAGTGCCCAGTGGGCTGCCTGTAGGGATACAATGCCAGCCCCCTTTTTCCAATTTTTAAAAATTTATTTAAAAGGGAGAGAGAGAGATGATGGACGTATTAATGAACTTGATTTCATCATTCCACAGTGGGTGCATCTCTGGACACAGCACTTTGTATCCCATGAAATGCGTAGAGTCATGGCTGGCTGATTAAAATAATCTCAATAGGAGCCGGCTCTGTGGTGTAGCGTGTAAAGCCGCCGCCTGAAGCACCAGCATCCCATATGGGCGCTGGTTGAGTTCCGGCTGCTCCTCTTCCGATCCAGCTCTCTGCTGTGGCCTGGGAAAGCAGTGAAAGATGGTCCAAGTGCTTGGGCCCCTGCACCCACGTGGGAGACCTGGAAGAAGCTCCTGCCTGCTGGCTTTGGCTGGTTCAGCTCTGGCTGTTGCGATCATTTGGGGAGTGAACCAGCGGATGGAAGACTTCTCTCTCTCTTTCTCTCTGCCTCTGCCTCTCTGTAACTCTGCCTTTCAAATAAAAAAAAAAAATAATCTCAGTAATGACACACACAAGCTCTCAGCTGAGTTTTTGCATGGATTACAAGTTATACTGACAGCATTTTGGACATGACGCATTTAATAAAATCTATTCTGAAAATTAAAATAAAAGAGATTTCCTTTGTGTACTTTGCTTACCTCTCTCTCCAGCCTCCCGCTTAACCCTATTCTTGTGCGATGGAATTTTGGCCCAGGTGGGGGGGAGACACAGGGGCAGTGAGGGGCAGCATTCTGGGAGCAGACTGGGGACCCTATAAGCCCTCTCCTTCGAGCCCGAGGCCGTGGGACCAGTCACGGTAGCCACACCCCAGGGACCGGCAGGTGGAGGTCCGGGCGGCGTGTGAGGGCTGAGGGTGTATGGACGGCTCCCAAGAACTGCATCGCCCTGCAGCAAACACGCGGAACATGCCGTGCTGGGCTGAGCGTCTCCCGGGGCTCCTTGACTGGCTGCCCAGACACAGTGACTGGCTGAGGCACATGGCTGACATCCTAGCAAGCCCGCGTGGAAACTGGGGGACAACCTCGCGCCACAATCCCTTCGCTGCCCGTCGGGGTGGGCAGGGGCCTCAGAGGCCGGGGGCCCGGGGCCGTCTACAGAGAGGCACCCACTGCCGAACGCCAAGGGCACAGCCCAGCGCTCTTTCCCGAGGGGTGGGGCTGTGGAATTTTGGCAGGGCGGGGTTGTTGCTGTAATAATAATGTTTTACACGGATAGCGTTTCTTTCATCCAGATGGATTCTTGAGCACCCTACAAGCTTTATTAAGCAATTATAACAAGTTATAACAATTTAAACTGTCTACTGTTAAGCGTAGTTTCTGGATGAATCATGGCGTATTCTGGCCACACACAGTACAGGATCCCGCACCGATCAGGGACCATGTGGCCCCGGGAGTGAGAGCTGTGTGTGCAAGTGGCCTGGCCGTGTCTGGCTTGGGAAAGGCGCCCAGGCCAGCACCTCCCGTGGACGGTGCCCCCTGGAGTGGGGAGGCGGCTGCGCAGGCGCTCCACACGCCCTGGTCACGCTCTGTGCGACGCTGGCTGGGGAGCCACGTGCGATTCCGATGGGAGGGCGGGGAACAGCACAGGGCAGGCAGGAGTCTGTGCAGCAGAAGCAACAGGGGTCTGAGCGCAAAACGTGCTTCCGAGAGCCCTCAGGTGGGAGCCCTTCCGCCTCTGGCCCCTGAGGACTGCCCGGGGGGGGCTGCACCTGCAGGGCTTCCGGGGGGCTGGCTGCTGGCTGCACTCACCTGGGGACTTACTGTCGCTGAGGGCCAGAGAGGTTGGGTGTGTGGTCCGAGGTCACACAGCCGATAATGCACTGAGCTGGAGTCAGGTTGGGGGGTCTCTGCACCGCCAGCTGCCGTGGCCACCAGGACTGATTTCAGAAGGAAGGACCCCCACCCCCACCCCTTGAGGGGCAGTAGGCAGGCCTCCTCAGACAGCTTATTAAGGAGCAGACACTGCCTTGCTCTTACCCAAAGTGAGAAGGTGGCCGTGGTCAGGAGCGATGGGTAGGGCGCGGCAGGTGCGTCCCCGAGATCAAAGTGGCGGGAGAAAACCAAGAGCAGTGGAGGAGTGAGCTGCTCTCGCGCGGCCTCAGCGGAAATCCAGCCGCAAGCCCGACGTGGCCACAGCTGTGGGACCGGCCGCACACGAGGCCATATCTCTGCCCCCTCCTCTGCTCTGGTGTGCGCCATCCTCATCCTCACCCTGTGCCTTTCCGCTGTTGTCGTCATGGAGTGTCAGAGATGTGTAATCTGCTCAACGCCCCTCTGTGGAACCCTGTGCTCACCCCCCCTGCCCCCCCAGCAGCCACGGGAGGGTGGAGGACCACCGGGCCCCAGAGGCTGCACAAGCTCCCCACTTACCTCCACCTGAAGGACCTGGCACGGGGCCAGGCGCCCATGGGCCATCCTGGGGGCCTCACAGTTGCATCCGTTGGCTCTCAGGGGTGAGCCCAGCTGCTGGGGTCATGTCACACAGGTCCCACGTGCCCTGTGATCCTGTCTGTTGGGGGCTCCTTCATTTAAGCATTTAAGCCTTTCTTAGGAAATCAAGGGTGCACCGTCTCCCCTTCGTGGGAGGAAGGAGGAGTTTTTTTTTTTTTTTTTTTTTTTTTTAACAGGCAGAGTGGACAGTGAGAAAGAGAGACAGAGAGAAAGGTCTTCCTTTTGCCATTGGTTCACCCTCCAATGGCCCGGCGCACCACGCTGATTCGAAGGCAGGAGCCAGGAGCCAGGTGCTTCTCCTGGTCTCCCATGGGGTGCAGGGCCCAAGCACTTGGGCCATCCTCCACTGCACTCCTGGGCCACAGCAGAGAGCTGGCCTGGAAGAGGGGCAACCAGAACAGAATCTGGCGCCTTGACCAGGACTAGAACCCGGTGTGCCGGTGCCGCAAGGTGGAGGATTAGCCTAGTGAGCCGCGGCGCCAGCGGGAGGAAGGAGTTGAAGTTGGGGGTGAGCCACTGGCTGAAGCAGGTGCACACTCCAGGACGCAGAAGAGTGGGGTTTCTGAAACACAGGCCAGCCACACTTATGTGCATGGTGGTCTTGGCACAACCCAGGCTCTGTCTCCCCGGGGGACGCTGCCTGTGCCCTCTGGCTGGGGGGCTGGGGATGTGGCATCCCCGCTCCAGCCGCAAGGAGGGGAGGGTGGGGAGAAGCACCAGGCCAGAGGGCAGCTCCAGGCTGCAATGTGGGAAGGTGTGGGGTCTGTCTGCAGGGTCCCCTGGCTCCTACTTCCGGTGTGTGGGAGCATGGTGAGGCCGCATGGCCAGGCTTAGAGCTGTAGCAGAAGTGCAATGTCTCTGCAGGGGGCTTCCCTGTAGGGGAAGGACCCCCTTCCTGGGCCCTGTTTTCCTGGGCCCAGGAAGGAGAAGGAGGCTGCTCCATCCACCTGGTTCTCAGAGCTGCCGACTGCCCTTGCGTGGACATGTGCGTGAGCGAGGAACGGCCCTCTGCTGTCCGGCTCCGAGATGTGACCTTGCCATCCCAGGCCTGGGCAAGTCGCCCATTCTGTGTCTAGGACCCCAGGTGCTCCCAAGGTCGCACGTTCTGAGACCGGCCTGGAGGCCAGTGGTCAGCAGGCTCCAGGACAGCCTGAGTCTGGCGCCTCTGCCCCAGCCGCTCCCCCTTACATAGCCCTTCCCATTGGTTCTCCAAGTGTGGCCCCCAGGGCTGTCACAGCCACCGCGCCTGGCTGGACGGAGGGCAGCAGGGGCTCACGACGGAGAGAAACCAACGCGGCCAGGACTCCCGGATCAGCTCTGCCCCCTGTGGCCGTGCATGGGGGCTGCCTCCTACCTCTCTGGCTGGGGGGGTGCGGGGGTGGCAACTTCCAATCTCAGAGTCCCTGTTCCCCAGACACTGAAGGGGGACAGTGGCTGTCCGTGGCCCCAGGCCCAGCTGGACTCTGCCATGCATCTTGCTGAGTTACAGACCAGGCTGTGTCTGCGTGGCCCTTGGCATTCCTTGCCGTACGCAGCTCTCTCGGGGGATCGACCTAAGACTCCTGGAAGATGCCTGAAGCCACGCGTAACGCCGGACCCTAATGGATGACTGTCTTTTCCTGTGTTCACACGCGCACACCAGTGCTAAAGTTCTTTGAGTCAGACGGCATTAGAGATGGACAACAGCCATCGCCAAGTAGAATAATTAAGACGATATTCTACAATGAAAAGCATTGGAAACGTAGGAACTGTTTACTTCTGGAATTCCCCGTCTACTGTTTTTGGATTGATTGACAGCAGATGACTGGAGCCGGAGAGGGGAACTGTAGGTGAGGGCGCCCCGTGTTCCCAGCACTCCCACTGGGAGAGGACTAGAACTTTCCCCTGCACACGGTGATAATCGGAGAATTTTCTTCTTAACATGGTTTCCTCAAACAGGGTAGCAGCCTCCCTCCCAAAACAAAGCCAGACTCCCCACTCCCCTCTTGCAAGGCAGCATCCGCCACCCTCAGCCGGCAGGGCTCCCGGGGCCTGTGCGAGCCCACTCAGGCCACCCAGGTCCTTGTGAGCTGGCCGGATCCTGGCCACACCCACAGAGCCCAGGACCCCTGCAGAGTCACCACCCTTGGCTATGTGTCCACAGGTCCAGCCACTTTCCAGGCCGACACAGGGTGCCCTTGACCGTCTAATGCTTTAGAACTCTCCTGTTGGACCCGTTAGCAGCACTGGGCATTGCATGGGTTACATGGTCTCTCCCAGATGCACGTGTTGAAGACTTAGCCCCAGGGCGCAACCTTGTTTGGAGAGAGGGTCAAGTCCAGTGAGGCCCTCGGGGTGGGCCCTAAGACCAGCAACTGATGTCCTGATAAAAACGAGACATTTGGAGACAGCCATGCTGTGCAAGAGGTTCTCGAATCGTCCATGGAAAATGCACACTATGAAAAATCTACGCCTGCACCAAAGTGAACTTCCCTTAACTCCGGTTTTCCACAAGCTTTGTAAAGTGCGCTCGCAGGAGGAAGACAAGGAGAAGTGGCTCCAGGAATGGACGCCACCTGCATGCCAGCGAGAGAGGCCTGGGCCAGACCTCCCCCACACCCGGCAGGACCAGAGCTGCCGTCCCCGTGAGCATCGGCCGTTGCAGCCCCCGCTCTGTGGACTTGGGGCCAGCAGCAGACTCCGGTCTCAAGGACCCACGAGAACACACAGGACTCAGCCCTGCTCCCGGAGCCCCTCCGGCCTTGTCCGCGTCCTGTGGCTGTTAGGGAAGCCACGGCGGGGTGAGTTAGAACGAAAGGAGGTGGCCTTGTCCGTGGTTGTGGAGCTGGGAGCCCTAAGAGCACAGCGCGGTATCCGCTCTGCTTCTGGTGCGGGCCCGGTGCCCCGCTGTGATGTCACAGGCAGGTGACGGAGGAGTCAGAACACGAGACTGCACTCGCTTGACAAGTAACCCAGAAGCGCAGGCCCCTGCCGACAACCCCATCCCCCCTTGAAGGCCCCTCCCAGCAGGGCCACCGTGGCAGTCACACTCAGATAGGAGTTTTGGAGTTGATCAAACTGCTGGGATCATCGCCTCTCCTAACCCCCCGTGGAGTTGGGAGCCCCCAGCCCCTTGTGCCTGCACCTGCCTCTCCGAGTGCCTCGGCCAGGCCGCGTCATGTGCCCGTCCACTCTCCTTGCGTTTAGTTCTTTTTGTACTAACGCGGTGCCCCGCTGGCTTGAGTCTGGACTGTATGAGTGTGTGGGAGCCGGTCTCGGGGCACACGGTTGTTGGTTCCAGCTCAGCCCTCACAGGCATGGATGGGCAGGAGGCTGGCGGTGTCGGCACATCCTCTGACTGAAGTGGAGGGTGGAGGCCTGGCAGGGCCGCTGATGGTGACAGGTGGGCGAGGAAGGCACAGCCAGAGCAAGCATGAGGCTGGACGGGCTCGGCAGCAGAGCCGTACCATCCACGTGGACGTCACAGGTCGTCAGCGTGTGCGCACGTGTACTGGAGGGTGTATGTGTGCACGTGTCATGTCATGGCTGTGGCTGTGTGTGTGCACGTGTACTGGAGGGTGTGTGAGTGTGCGCACATGTCATGTCATGGCTGTGGCTGTGTGTGTGCATGTGTACTGGAGGGTGTGTGAGTGTGCGCACATGTCATGTCATGGCTGTGGCTGTGTGTGTGTGCATGTGTACTGGAGGGTGTGTGAGTGTGCGCACATGTCATGTCATGGCTGTGGCTGTGTGTGTGCACGTGTACTGGGGTGTGTGTGTGTGCACATGTCATGTCACAGGGTGTGGCTGTGTGTGGTTGCATGCAGATGTATTGGAGGAGCTGCGTGTACACATGTCAGGGTTGTGTGCACCTGTACTGGAGGGTGTATGTGGCAGGTGTACTGGAGGGTGTGTGTGTCAGGTGTACTGGAGGGTGTGTGTGTGCAGGTGTACTGGAGGGTGTGTGTGTGTGAGGTGTACTGGAGGGTGTGTGTGTCAGGTGTACTGGAGTGTGTGTGTGTGCAGGTGTACTGGAGGGTGTGTGTGTGTGCAGGTGAACTGGAGGGTTGTGTGGCAGGTGTACTGGAGGGTGTGTGTGTGTGCACGTGTACTGGAGGGTGTGTGCGTGAGGTGTACTGGAGGGTGTGTGTGTGCAGGTGTACTGGTGTGTGTGTGCACGTGTAATGGAGGGTGTGTGTGCATGTGTACTGGAGGGTGTGTGTGTGTGAGGTGTACTGGAGGTGTGTGTGCACGTGTACTGAGGGTGTGTGTGCACGTGTACTGGAGGGTGTGTGTGCACGTGTACTAGAGGGTTGTGTGTGTGTGTGCACGCATGTCAGAGGGTGTGACTGTGTGGCTGTCAGCTGCAATCCCTGCTCCATCCCACCGACTTCACTGCGATCCTCAGAGGTTCAGGCCGTGGTGAGACAGCGAGGCAGCAGCTGAACCTCCCAGGCAGGGCTGTGGAACGGGGGCGTCTGTGCCATGTGCACCATGTCTGTGCCAGGAGCAGGCCAAGCCAGCGCGGCAGATGAGGTGGATGTGGGAGGCCCCCAGCGGCCTGGGCAAAGCGGGAGCAGAGGGGGCCCCAGGATCGGTTTTGTCCGCAGTTTCGGTTCGTGTGGGCTGTTGTGCTGGGATACTGCATGGGGAAGGAATCCTGACTGATGATGGAGCCCTAAGTCCTGGGTCACACCCGGGCCTACGCCCTGGGCCACACGGGGCCCACGCCCTGGGTCACACGGGGCCCACACCCTGGGCCACACGGGGCCCACGTCCTGGGTCACACGGGGCCCACGCCCTGGGTCACACGGGGCCCACGCACCGAGCGGCAGAGCAGAGCTGCCAGCCTCACGCAGTGCACGCAGCAGACCCCGGGGCCGTGATGGAAGAACTCAGGAGGACCGGCCCGGGGGCTGGTGTCGGCCGGCATCAGGTCTCTGCCTCTCTTGGGCCTGGCGCTGAGTGCGTGGGGCATTGTGTCGTGAGTCACAAGCCCCCCAGGCCAGGCTGCTGCTTGGGCTGCCGTTGAGAGAATCGGGACACCTGAGGCAGACCAGCTCCATATGGGGCTCGTCCTGGCGTTCCGCGGTCACCTCCTCCCCTCTCTCTGCAGGGGGAGGGGCGGTGGCCCTGGGAGCCAAGGCCGTCCTCAGACCCTAGGACCCAGGACTGCAGTTCAGTGCCTGACTGCGGGAACTTGCGGTTTCCTCCTCCCGCGGAGTTTCCAGAGGCCGCGGGCAGCCTGGCCGGCTCAGACCCCGGGCTGTGGCTGTGGCCGCTGTGCAGGGGGCGGTGAGCTTGGAGGAAGGCGAGCAGGTGCAAAGCAGGCTGGGGGGTGCCCGGCTTCTCACGCCCTCGTCGTCCTGCCTTGACCAGCACTCGCCCCCTACCCGAGACGACAGAATCCAGACAGTCCCCTCGTTTGCGGGAGGCACGTGTTGCAGACACAGCCCCGTGTTTCTGCTTTGTCAAGGCCTCAGCCCATCTCTGCCCCTGCAGAGTCTCCGAGGCCACCCTCGGGCGGTCCTGTGTCCGTCTTCGGGAATTCAATCTCGCGATACCAG
Organism: Oryctolagus cuniculus; assembly: GCF_051225735.1. NCBI lineage: Eukaryota > Metazoa > Chordata > Mammalia > Lagomorpha > Leporidae > Oryctolagus > Oryctolagus cuniculus. The sequence continues at coordinate 3,526,728 of NC_142869.1, read as the reverse complement.
CAGCTGGAACCGCAGCCCTAAGGATCTCTCTGGGCGAGAGTCCCAGACGCCCGCTGAACTGAAGCTCCGACATGCAGAGCCTGGGGTTTGCTGCTGAGCACACCCAGCGGCCCTGTGCCTGCGCGAACTCATTTCCTTTTTCCTGGAAGCAGGTGATGGGGAGAAACTCAGACACCCAGGCCGGTGGAAGAGTGGGATCCGCGAACACCTACTCCTGGGTCTGAGCGAGGGCCTGGGCAGTCTGGGGCTGTCTTCCTCCAGGAATGTGTCCCTGCTTTTAATACAGCTGGGGAACGCGGCTATTTGGGGAAGCTTGTCCGCTGGGTCTGGGTCCTAGCTGCAGATAAGGAAACAGGCACACAGCGGGACACCACACGGCTCCCCGCGCAGTGCTGCCAGGCCCCAGGACCCGAGAGCAGGTCTGGGGACTTCTCCCTGGGCTCCCGGATTTCCCTGGCTGACTTGCTGGCACAGGCTGGGCACCCTGCTGCTTAGGGACAGGATGGCCTTGTCTGTCTTCCTAAACGCCCGCCCGGATCATAAGGCAGGCTCTGAGCGCTTGATCTACATTTCTACACTCGGGGAAAATCACCATTTCTTTGTAGGCTGAGGGGCTTTACAAGCACCTTGAATTTGATCAACCAGAGGAACTATTCCTGTGGCCCAAGGCAGCGCATCCGGGCCGCAGGGTTTGCTGGAACCTGGGAAGGGGAACCTTGACTCCGTCTTCCTCAGTCGCTGCAGAGCTGAACCTGTGGTCTTTGGACCAGCTCACCCTCAGGAATCGCAAATGGCTCCCGGCCCTCGGTCTTTCTTTCGTATTTCTGCTCGCCTCTGTGGTGCAGCAGCTTCGAGAACAGAATAAATAAGTGGGAGATACGGATAGTCAGCTCAACAGGCGGCTCGGCATAATGGAGCCTTTCACGCCGTGCAGGGCGCTCGCCCTCCCTGCACCGCGATGCCGCGTTTTGGCAGAGAAGCCAAGTTTGGATTACGTTACAGCCAAGCGGGCTGCCTTTGCTCATTCAATTTATTCTTGGCAAACTTCAGGGAGTATTTATAATAAAGTCCCGTTTCGCGCATTCGAGTGCCCCAGTGGCGTTCTAATAACACTGGGTATTTATTTAATGTCTAACTCTGAGAGTTCAAAGCGCTTGGTAGACATTCCTTGACTGATCTCGATACCCCTGTGAGATTTTACAGATTGCAGAAGTCCACAGAAGGCCCGGAAACTTGCTCAAGCTCACCCAGGAAGGCCACGGACCCCACCCCCACTCACACCCCACCCCTGACGCGGAGCCTTCGATGGTGACGCATTCCCAGCCTCTTATCTCAGCGTGGCTGAATCGGGAGTGTTTGTTTACTTCTCCATGGAGATATTTAATTAAGGAAAGTGGCAATCTCACAAACACCTCTGTTTGTGTATGACAGCATTAATTGGGCCAAGTATCTTTTAAATACTTTGATTCTTTGGCAATGGCGTTTTGGTCATCAGAGAATGGACGGTTCGGGCGCGTGTCCCCTGTGGACACGGCAGTGAGAGGACTGTGGCCTTGGCTCCCAGGGCTCTGCAGAGACCGTCCGAGTGGGCCCTCCCGTCCCTCTGTGACGTCCTCCGGCGCTCAGAGCCATCGACCTGATGAGTCTGTTACTCTCAGTTGCTGGCCGTGAGACACGGTCACTTAGCATTTGGGGACACTGTCTGTGATGGCCACTTTATGCCTGTGTTAGCTTTTATCTCGTGCCTGAGACGGAGGAATCGGGTGGATCTGGCCCCGGTGGTGGGAGAAGGAGCCGGGGCTTGGAATCCCAGGTTCCACGGCAGGCCTGGGTCCTGGTCCGGAGGTTTGCCTGTAGCGATGGTTTTGCCAGCTGCCTCTCCCGGGCAAGTGTGGAAAAGCCAATTCTAGGTCTTTGATAAGGGCAGCGGGGGCGCCGGTCCCAGAGCCCGGGGTGGGTTTGGGGAAGCCATCTGTCTCCACCACCGGCTGGCATAGGAGTTGTTTGGGCTGAGCCGGCACTGAAGCTGGGCCTGCCATCTCCCACGTCCTCTCTCTCCAGCACCAGGGAAATGCACGCTGGCGCTTAGGGCAGCTGGGGCCTATGTGAGGTGCGGGACGGAGGTGTCTGCAACTCTGGAGCTGGCCTGAGTCTGCTCACCAGAGCCGCGAGGAGCTGTGGGCTGGGGGGAGTCACGCGGATCTCAGCTCCTGTGTGCTGCCGCTCCATCACCTGTGAAGCGGGAATGATGCTCACAGCATCGCCTCAAGGAGAGCACATGGCCTGAAGCGTGACCCTGCGTGAGATCCTTCTTGGCGCCTACCCGGATTCTCTAACTCACTGGCTCTTATGTTATTATTTCCATGACCGTGAGATCCTGGCAGACACGAAAAGTTGGGAGTGGAAAAGCGAAGCTGTCACAGAATTCAGATGGGAGCCAAAAAAGTGACAGTCAACAGGCAGCGGTGCCCAGCGTACTGATGACTTAGTCTCAGCGCAAGCACCCAACCCAGGCGGGGAGCCGTTCCCGGGACGGCAGGCTCCACCTGCTCCGGCCTGGGAGGCGACGCCCACGCCCGCCGGCACCAGCAGAGCGCTCTGCGCTGACATTAACCAAGAGAGACTTCCCAGGAAGACCTCGCAGTGGGAGATAATTCTTTGGCTTTTAAGAGTTCACTGAATTAAAAAAAAAAAAGTAAGGAGAGTAAGGATTTGAATACTATGACTAATTAGGGAAGAATCCAGCATCTTCCAGCTTTCCCATGGGACACTTACGAAAATGGACTTTATATTGCACTGTTTGGAAAAGCTCAATAAATTCCTGTGCGCACAAGCAGTGCCATCCCATTCTTTCACCACAATGCAGTAAAAGCAGAGCTAAATAATGAAGACATAAACAGGAAGCTACAGCCACTGGAACGTTAAATCAGAGCAAGACAAAACAAAACATTCCTAAATAACTACAGGGTCAAAGATGCAATCAAAACCACAATTATAAACTATTTAAATGTATCTATGCAGAGGCCCGTCCCGGTGACAGCTGAGGCACATCACTGCATCTATTACAGCAGGAGGAAGCGGAGACTCTGAACGTCCAGCCACGCGTGGTTGGGGAAGCGTCCGGGTTCACCCTCGCCTGCAGCGCTGTGTGGCCCTAACACAGTGTCTCGGAAGAGGGTGGTCTAAGGACAAAGTCGGATATGGAATCACCACCCTGTTTACACCAGGGTTGTGTTTTACCTGCGGGTGGTTGGGTAATACGTGCATTTTTCTTTTGCTTATAGCTATTTTCCACTTTGTCTGGATGGGCATTAATTGCACATCAAAATAAACAAAGATATCTAGAAACGAGTGGGAGGTCTGGGCGGGGCTGTGACGCGCAGCCGCCGAGGAACGCGCCAGGGACGGATTCGGACACCCGAGGGTGTGGCGCTCACGGGGGCTTCACCTGCGTGCAGCGCTCAGGGAATCTGTGTTCAACACAGGCTCACGGAGACGTATTTCTATCAGAACCCGCCTGCCGCTCTCTGGGCGTCTGAGTAACCGTGACCCACCTCCTAACCGGTGGTGGTCTCGGGATCCTGAAACAAGTCGGGAAACTTAATTTCGTTTCCAGGAATGCAGTGGCGTGTGTAAACAGGATGAGTTCCTCTAAACCACGCCTCTGACTCACCGCTGCGGGGCAGAACCACCGGTGACGCCCCCAAACACGCCTGGGTTCAGAATCCGCTTGGCAGGGGTTCTGGAGTGTGAGTCAACACGGAGAGCAAACACCATCCCGATAACCGTGTTGTGACAGTCCTCCTACCGGGCTGCAGCACACGGGGTGGGAGGGGGACTACAGTGAATCCACTACCGGGAGGAGCACCTGCTCCCAGGAATGCTGGGCGGGGCTGACCCCTACCCACAGGGCTCCTACTTGGTCCCTGCTGTGCATTTGGGTGAGAAGTGATGTGGACGTGGACCTGCGGAAGCCACGAGTTCACAGAAAGATGGACACGGGGCAGAGAGGGGAGTGGAGAGGGTCGGTGAAGAGAGACGCAGGGGTGGAGGAGAGAGAGTGGGCGAGGGGTGTGGGCAGGGGCTGCCGAGCCCCCTCCCGAAGCCCCTCTGAGGCAGCCCTATTCCCTCCCAATAAATCCTGCACGGAGACTAGTTGGGATTCTGTTACAGGCGACCACGCCAATTTAACCTCCAGGACAAATACATCGTGCCTGAAATGTGAGGAGCTCGGTTTCCACGTTTGGATGCAGAAAGCAACGTGAAACGGCTTCAGACACGCGCACCAGGACACGTTAACCACGCTTCTTCCTCAGAACGGACAGGCATGCAAGCCGCAGAGGCGGGCTGGGAAGCATTCCTACAACACACAGGGCAGTAATCGGAGATGGCGATGCGTTTCTGCCATGTCAGATCCAGTGAAGAGTTAACAAAATGTGGCCGTGAATCAGCAAGGTTAACCAGCAACAAAAGTGTGGAACGGACGGGAACCACAAGGCACCCGTGGCACAGCTCAGACTGCGAAGTGGTGGGTGGGTCCTGGGAGGGAGAAGTGGGTGGCCGGGCTGGGCTGAAGGACAGCAAGCGATCTGGGCTGCTCACAGGGGGACCCCCACGCCCACACGTCCACACACACACACACAAACACACACAGCATAAAAACTACCCAGATATCAGAATGCTTTCACACCAAGGTACACTTTTGTTTAAAAATTTTAGAGTCCAGCACTGTGGCGTGGGGAATGGAGCCGCCGCCTGTGACGCCTGCATCCCATGTGGGCGCTGGTTCCTGTCCCACTGCCTTGCTTCCCATCCAGCTCCATGCTATGGCCTGGGAGAGCAGTGGACGATGGCCCAAGGCCTTGGACCCCTGCCATCCACTAGGAAACCCAGAGGAAGCTCCTGGCTCCTGGCTTCAGCCTGGCCCAGTTCTGGCTGCTGCAGCCATTTGGGGAGTGAACCAGCGGATGGAAGACCTCTGTCTCTATCTCTACCTCTCTCTGTAACTCTGCTATTAAGTAAATAAACAATTTTAACAATAGAAATAGTTTTAAAATTTATTTGAGGGGCAGAAATGTGTGCGTGTGTGTGAGAGAGAGAGAGAGAGAAAAGAGAGAGAGAGGGAGAGAGAGGGAGAGAGAGAAAGAGAGGGGAGAAAGTGCTCTCGTCTGTGGGTTCAGTCCCCAAATGCCCACGGTGGCCAGGGGCCGAAGCTGGGAGCTGGCTGAGTCTCCCACGCAGGCGCAGGGATTCAGTGACGTGACTCATGGCTTCTGCCTTCTGGGGTTGGCACTCGCCAGGAGCTGGAATCAGGAACCAGTGCCGTGAATTGAAGCCAGGAGTTCGACTGTGGAGTGCAGATCTCCCAGTCAGGGGCTTGGCTGCCAGGCCACTCCTAGAGCTTTTGATTCCACTTCCATGAGTTTTTTAGAAAAAGTTTTATTTTTTGTTTGGAAGTCAGAGTAGCAAAAAGACAGAAAAGCAGAGAGGGATTGAGAAAGATCTTCCGTTCCCTGGCTCACTCCCTAGATGCCATCAGCAGCTGGGGCTGGGCCGGGTGGAAGTCAGGAGCCAGGAACTCATCCGGGTCCAGGTCGGCCACGTGGGTGGCAGGCATCCAGGCACGTGGCCGTCAGCGGCTGCCCCCTCCCCGGTGCGTTAGCAAGGAGCTGCGTCAGAAACAGAGGCCGGGCTGGATCAGGGGCTCCGATCCTCGATGCGGGCCCTGTACCTGCTGCAGTACAGTGTCCACCCTTTCCATAGACTTTCAGAAGAATTCCCATATGTACTACGCCAGTTAAACTTGAATTTCAGGAGAAACATTGACTCCAGTATTAGGGTAAATGTATCCCGAATGCCTCATGAAATGCACTAGATTTTATGTTGTTGTTGCTAATCAGAAATACAAGTTTAACTGGCTGTCCTCTACGTCAAGTGACAACCCTACCACTCTCCAGAGAACCCTACCACTCTCCAGAGAACCCTACCACTCTCCAGACAACCCTACCACTCTCCAGACAACCCTACCACTCTCCAGACAACCCTACCGCTCTCCAGACAACCCTACCACTCTCTAGACAACCCTACTACTCTCTAGGCAACCCTACCACTCTACAGACAACCCTACCACTCTCCAGACAGTCCTACCACTCTCCAGACAACCCTACCGCTCTCTAGACAACCCTACCGCTCTCTAGACAACCCTACTACTCTCTAGGCAACCCTACCACTCTCTAGACAACCCTACCACTCTACAGACAACCCTACCACTCTCCAGACAGTCCTACCACTCTCCAGACAACCCTACCGCTCTCTAGACAACCCTACCGCTCTCTAGACAACCCTACCGCTCTCCAGACAGCCCTACCGCTCTCCAGACAACCCTACCACTCTCCAGACAACCCTACCACTCTCCAGACAGCCCTACCACTCTCCAGACAACCCTACCACTCTCCAGACAACCCTACCGCTCTCCAGACAACCCTACCACTCTCTAGACAACCCTACTACTCTCTAGGCAACCCTACCACTCTACAGACAACCCTACCACTCTCCAGACAGTCCTACCACTCTCCAGACAACCCTACCACTCTCTAGACAACCCTACCACTCTACAGACAACCCTACCACTCTCCAGACAGTCCTACCACTCTCCAGACAACCCTACCGCTCTCTAGACAACCCTACCGCTCTCCAGACAACCCTACCGCTCTCCAGACAGCCCTACCGCTCTCCAGACAACCCTACCACTCTCCAGACAACCCTACCACTCTCCAGACAGCCCTAACACTCTCCAGACAACCCTACCACTCTCTAGACAGCCCTACCACTCTCTAGACAACCCTACCACTCTCCAGACAGCCCTACCGCTCTCCAGACAACCCTACCACTCTCTAGACACCCTACCACTCTCTAGACAGCCCTACCACTCTCCAGACAACCCTACCACTCTCTAGACAGCCCTACCACTCTCCAGACAACCCTACCACTCTCTAGACAGCCCTACCACTCTCCAGACAGCCCTACCACTCTCTAGACACCCTACCACTCTCCAGACAGCCCTACCACTCTCCAGACAACCCTACCACTCTCTAGACAGCCCTACCACTCTCTAGACAACCCTACCGCTCTCCAGACAACCCTACCACTCTCTAGACAACCCTACCACTCTACAGACAACCCTACCACTCTCTAGACAGCCCTACCACTCTCCAGACAACCCTACCACTCTCCAGACAACCCTACTACTCTCTAGGCAACCCTACCACTCTCCAGACAACCCTACCACTCTCTAGACAACCCTACCACTCTCCAGACAACCCTACCACTCTCCAGAGGGGCCTAATTCATTTCCCAAAGTAACCTTCATGGTGCTGCACCTCCTCTCCCCTCACTCCCTCTCCTTCTCCCTCTCTCTCTTCTCCTCCCCCTCCCTCTCCCCCTCTCCCTCTCTCTCCCCCCTCCCTCTCACTTTAGAGATTCCTCCCCCTCCAGTCTTTCCGTGAATCGAGTGTCCTTGGCCGTGGGCTTGATACCAAGAGCGCCGTGGAGCTGTTCCGCGTAGTGCTACCTGGCCGTGCGTGTGGCGCAGCAGGCGGAGGGTGAGACACCGGCCATCCGGCTTCTGCGTGGAGCCAAGCCGTGGGGCCGTGGGCAGAGCTTGTGATTACTCTCCCACCCCCAAACCCAGCAACACAGAGTCCCCACCAGGAAGCCTGAACACAGGATGGGAGCCGTTTGCAGTCTCTTTGCTGGTGCCATCTGTGGTTTGGGGACCAGGCTCCTTCCGAGAGCCTCAGGGACACTGGAAGACCTGGTCCATTTTTTCCCACTGGGAACTTGGATCCCCAAGCTCACTACGTCTTGGGAAAGCTCCGTGGTGTCAGCAAAGCTCGTCAGACTCCTTTAGGCAGAGACCTTGCTCGGCCTCCGGCTCCTTACTCCCTGGACTGCGCCCTGAGCTGAGGGCACTGAGAACTCCCGCGGGGGCTGGGGTCCCCAGGGCTAGGGGACAGGCCTGTACCTGGAGCTGTGCCCCCTGTGGATGGACGGAAGGCAGCAGGGACGCGGGGGGCCTCAAGCAGACAGGGACAGTGAGGGGGGCCCTGGCAGAGCAGTCGGGGCCATCTGCACCTACCTGCAGGGAGGGGTGCCCAACACCCACTCCGGCCCCATGCTCGCCGCAAACCTCAGGCCAGCCGCAGCCAGCGGCCGATGCAACCCCTCACCCTTCTCCTTGCCTTCTGAGGTCGCCCTTCGGTCCAAGCAAAACAAGGACAAACTCGGTCATAAAAATAAAATGCACACTCTACTTCCCCTTCCTGCCACACGCAGGCCGCAGCTGCCTCCCGGCTGGGGCTAGTGGAGGGAACGCCAGAGGCAGACGCGATGGCGCCATCTAGTTAGTGGAGGTGTAAGCCCGATGTCCCCTCCCCAGGCACCTGGTCTGTCCCGGATCCCAGGTGTCGGGCCAGAGGGCGCAGGGCACAGACTGGATTAATGTCAGCGTGGAGGCTGGAGCGCACCACCAGGCTCCTGGGCTAGTGTCACTTCCAGAGGTTGTGAAACTGAGCGTCAGAGGGCGGAGGCAATGGCAGAGCCTGATGGCAGCTCCCTCTGTCTCCGCCCTGGATCTGACGCCCAGGTAGGTTGTGGGGTGGGGATTTAGCTTAGTGGTTAAGGCACCTGTGTCCCACATCCGAGTGCCGGGTCCAACAGCCAGCCCCAGCTCCCGACTCAGCTCCCTGCCCGTTCAGACCCTGGGAGGCAGTGGCGATGGCCCAGGGAGTTGGCTCCCGGTGCCCAGGTTGGACACGTGGCTTGAGTTTCCGACTCTAGCCCAGCCCCAGCTGTTGTGGGCCTTCGGGGAGAGAACCAGCGACAGGCGATCTCTCTGTGTCTGCCTCTCTCTGCATCTCAGCTGAACTGAGACAGGGCAGGTGGTGGCTTCACGGGGTCTCAGTCTTGGGGGCCTCCAGATTTCTACCTGGAAGTGCACTGGAGCCACCTGTGGGGGGCGTGGAGAGCAGGCATCTCGGAACCGCCGTGCTCACTATGGGATGCCAGTGAGCGAGCGACCCTATGCAGTTTTGTGCGGGTTGAGGCCGAGAAACTGGAGGTCTTCACCCAGTGCTTCAACCCCTCAGCTCGGTGGGCACAAAGCAGGGGGCCCCAGGGGACCCCCACTCCCGAAGTCCCCCTGGTGCCCTGCCGCCTCTCCCAGCTCCAGGGTTTCTGTGCCGTCCTGTGTGAGCTGCGGGTGAGGCCGGGCTGGGCTGGCGGAAGGTTCTGGCCCAGCCCAGCTGGCCTTGTGGTGGAGCCCAGGCCGCAGGGACCCTGAGCCCCTGAGGCTGGCGCAGCCTCTGCTGCGGTACTGCTTTGTCAGCAAGTAGCTGGGAAGTGTGGAAAGGGCGAGACAGCCCAGGGAGAGGCCCTGTGGATACGATCTGTCGCTGTGTGCTTCGGATTTACTGGGAATGACGGGGAATAACAGGGTGTGGATCTTTTCTGGAAGGAGATTTTAGCCTTGTGAAACTTGAGGAAGAAAAAGCAAGGAGAGGGGGCCGGTGCCGTGGCTCACTTGGTTAATCCTCCGCCTGCGGCGCCAGCATCCCAAATAGGCACCGGGTTCTAGTCCTGGTTGCTCCTCTTCCAGTCCAGCTCTCTGCTGTGGCCTGGAAGTGCAGTGGAGGATGGCCCAGGTGCTTGGGCCCTGCACCCCGTGGGAGACCAGGAGAAGCACCTGGCTCCTGGCTTCGGATCAGCATAGCTCCGGCCTTAGAGATCATTTGGAGGGTGAACCAACGGAAGGAAGACCTTTCTCTCTCTCTCTCTCTCTCTCTCTCTCACTGTCTAACTCTGCCTGTCAAATAAGAAGAAAAAAAAAGGCAAGGAGAGAGACACCGGGATCTGCTCGCCCGTTTCTGGTAAGCGATGCTTCCAGAACAGAACAGAGCCTCTGCCGGCTCTGGATTGCAGGCGGGTGCCGGTCATAGCCCAACTGCGCGCTCCTCTCGGCTGCCCGGTGCACCTGCTCACACACAGCCCAGTCAGCCGGGAGGCAGTGGGGCTGATCACCCCCGCCTCGCAGAGCGCCAGTGTCACCCGCCCGAGGTCAGGTTTGCTGGTGAACAGCAAGGGTGGGATTCAGCTTCCAGAGTGTCTGTTGGCTACAGTCAGAGGCAGAGATGAGCCAACGTCCTGTGGATTCTGCGCCCCAGGCTCTGCTTTCTAACTCCTCCTCCGTAACCGTGACTCCGGCCCCCCTCGGGGCCCTGTGTCCCCTCTTGCAAGGCTTCCTCCCTGCTCCCTGCTGTCACTCCCTGTGTGTCCTGAGCGCCGCTTCCCACGCTTGCCGAGGGCTTGGGGGTCTGTGGGAGCGGCAGCGTCGGCTCCTTCTTCCCTTGCACAGGGTGATGCCCAGCCTCTGGGCGTCTTTCCTTCTGCTGTGAGGTGGCGAGGACAGCGGCCTGCTTTGGGGTGCGGGAAGACGGAGAGAGAAGATTCTGCAGACATCTAGCATGGTAGCTGGTGTGCAGGTTTCCGGTATTAACAGACGCTCACATTCGAGCACACGGACGACATTCGGCTTCCTAGCATTTGCCTGCAGGCCTTTCTCCTCTGCTGAGATTAAAAGTCTGTCCCAGACAACTGTCAAGCACCAGCAGGCGTGTGCGACCAGAGAGACCCTGGCATCGCTCCACGGAGAAGGCGAGCGCCGTGGTGAAAGTCAGAGGGCTGGCATGGCATGGCCACGGTGCTGTTCCGGTACATTCCATCCGTGCAGGAAGCTGCCGTCCAGCCTTGTGGTGGACGGTCCACTGTTCTTCCTGTGAGTAGCCCCTCTCTGCCTGTGTGCAATGAAGGTGCTGGACACCTGCCCGAAATGGCTGCAGGAGACCTAGTTCCAGAAGCTTCTAGGGGTAGAAGAAGGTCGTTCCACCACCAAATAGGGACTTTTCCCAATGGCCAATCCCCATCTCTTCCTTGAATGAATCCTCCTTAAGTCAAGCTTTGCTTGGAAGACATGCAATGTCGGCTTTGCTTTCCCTTCTGTTGGGGTGGGGGGTGGCTGCGGATTTTCCACAAGGTCAAGTCTCTTCTGCAGTGTTCTGGGAGATGCGCCTTCACCCCCGTGGTCTTCCCGCTTCTCTGGGAATGAACAGCGTCCTTGTTTTTAACACTTCAAGTAGTCCCGATGTCCCGGGCACATTCTGCCCTCTGCACCATGGGTCCTGCATCTTCCTTCGACCGACTCTGGACTGGCCTGAACGCAACCGTGGTGCCAAACCCGTGCTGGCTTTCCCCCTGTGCCGTCTTCCCTAAACAATGCAGCCCAGTGACGCCCTGCACGGTGTTTCTGTCCCGTCCCGTGTTACAGGTCACCTAGAGAATCTGAAGCAGGATGGCTCTGGTTTCCTGCAACACCGCACAGGCCTGTGCGAAGAGTACAGGCCAAGTGGGCAGCAGGGAGAGGCCGACCCACACCAGACCACCCGTGTCCCACCTCGTCTGTGCATGTGCGCATGTGTTGGTATGTGCGTGCTCACGTGCATGCGTGTGTGGGTACACAGGCACACGTGTGTGCGTCACTTTTAACCTCAGGAGCCAAGTTTGGAACCCCAGTGCTGAGCCAGGGGCTGTGGCGCCGTCGGGAACTGGTAGTCAGAGGGCGGTGACCAGAGCTGGACATCAGGGCACAGGGCAGCACAGCGCGGGGGCCTGGTCAGGGCCAAGGCCAAATCCGACAAACAGGTTTCAGATGTGGATGTCTGGGCTGAAGGCAGTGAACACAGAAGACTGACATGGAAGATTCCAGAACAGAACGCAGGGAGTCAAGGGCCCGGGGTTCTCCGGCGAGGGCAGCAGGTTTCTGCAGGGACTGCTTCCCACCAAGCCTCCTGTCTCCAGTTTGCCCAGGTGCCGGGCGCCCCTTCGGGAGGCCCTCAGGGGCTCGGGAGACAGGCAGGGTGGGGGTGGTCCCTGGAGAAGGGACTGCCTCCCTGTGCCCAGAGCCAGGGTGCCGAGGAGCCTCCTCTTGGTGGAGAGGGGGCGTCCCTGGGAGTGGGGCTGGGGCAAAGGGGCGCCCTGTTCCCAAGAGGAGAGGCCCGCAGAGGGCTGGTTTGGGGTCTGGCTTTTGAGCTGGTTGGAATCCAGTGACAGCACATGCAGAGAGAAGCCAGGCACCCCGGTGGGGACACGCACTCAGCACCGGGCAGGCGGTTGGCCCGTCCGCAGACCACGGACGCCCGCACGCAGCTTCTCCTCTCTCTAGCCCTGGGAGCTGGGGGACAGCCGGAGTCGCCCGCTTCCAGAAATGACTGTGGCCTTGGGAGCTCCCCCAGGTCATGGCACAGAGCAAGCAGCTGAGGGCCTGCCTGGGCTGCTGCCCACCGGCCATTGCTTCCACTCTCCCTCCCTCCCCCAACCCCCTCCTCCCTGCTCCCTCTCTTCTGTCTTTATTTTTTTTTTTTTAAGAATTGTTTATTTATTTGAAAGGCATAATTACAGAGAGGGAGAGGGAGAGACAGACAGAAAGGTCTTCCATCCACTGGTTCACTACTCAAATGGTGCTAATGGAGCTGGGCTGATCCAAGGCCGGGAGCTTCTTCCAGGTCTCCCACGTGGGTGCAGGGGCCCAAGTGCTTGGGCCACCTTCTGCTGCTTTCCCAGCCCATTAGCAGGGAGCTGGATGGGAAGAGGAGCAGCCAGGATTTGAATCAGTGCCCATAGGGGATGCTGGTGCCACAGGCTGTGTCTTTACCCCCCTACACCACAACACCGGCCCCTCCTTTCCTGTCCCCAAAATACAGTGCCTGGAATATGGTAGTGTTTAAAATATTCCATGTTGTCTATGCAGTCGGTGTTCTGTGCCCATGGGTTCTGCGTCTGGGATTCCAAAGACCCTCAGCTCAAAGTGCTTGGGAAAAGGCGCGGCTCATCCCGAGTGACGGGTCATTCCCGCATTGCTCCCTAAACCGGACAGCTTCTCACACGCGCTCAGCTGCACCGTGCGTTGGGAGTGATCCGGGGCCGGGAATGCGGCAGGAGGCTGTGCGTGGCCCCTGTGTAAACCCCACGGCCGGGGCTTACGGAAGGCGCCCCGGGGGCTCCTGCATCCCCCTCCCCCACGGATTCCCCAGGAGCACCTGCAGCCCTGCATTCCCGCCTTTGCGGACCACACACCAATGCCCACTCATGGGGCATCGCAGGGACACACCCAAAGGTAGAAGAAGATCAGAGCCACCCGCCAGCCCAGCGCCCACGGCAGCCGGTGCTGGGGTCTCGCTGTGGCTTCTGTGAGGCTCTGCAGCGGGGGCGGGGCGGGGGCGGGGCTGGGCAGGGGACTTTATGCTGAGCTGAGTTGCACACCCCCTGTGTTGTCACCTGGACTCTCCCACCTGTCGGGGCCAACAGAGTGCATGAGGGACCCGGGATGCCATCTGAGCGTCCTGGCTCGGGTGGGAAGCCCTGAAAGAGACATCTTCCTGGAGCCCCACTCTGTCAGATTGCCTTGGGTGTCTGGAGGTTTTCACAGGTGAGGACGACGGCTTTGATCTGGAACGAAGAAGGCGGCAGAATCACAGGGAAGACCCTCGGGGACCCCACACGGTGCTGGGGCTGCTCCAGGCACGGTGCCCCGGGCAGCATGAGTGGATGAGGCATTCACAGGAACCCAGCCCGTCGGAGGTGTCCACTCGTCCAGAGCTGCGCCCGACGGCCTCGTCTGCATTCCGCACTGCACACGGGCAGAGGGGGCCCGCCAGCCACCACCCCATCGGGGAGGCCGGAAGTCTCTGCTGATGTCGGATTTGAGCCCAGGCCCACGCAGCCCCTGTGCACGGGGAGAAAGCACGGCGCCTGCCCTCTGGGGAGCCGCCCCTCCACCACTGAACCCACCGCGTTTGCATGCCTCGCACGGCACTGGCCAGTCGTCTCGCCCTGCAGCCGAGGAAAACGTGACCTGGAAAGACGCATGTGGGGTGGGGCAGGACAAGTGCCCCGTGGAGCCACTCCCCACCTTCATAGACAAGCAAGCAGAAGCGGGGCCCTGGAGTGACCTCCCCAGTGCCGAAGGGTGGGGGTCGGCAGCCTAGGATTCACAGAGTCCTGGGAAGGCATCCATTCGCCCACCAGTCACTGAGCTCCTTGGGGAGCCTGCAACCTGTGCACCCCTGCGCCCCTGGGAGACAGGCAGGCCGCTCTCCTGTTGCGACAGCAGCTTGCCCTCGGTCCACACAGTCTCCCTACAGGGAGGCCACCTTCCCCTCTGCCTGCAGGACGACCAGTGGGCAGCTCCTGCCTCACGAGTTGGGAGTGGCCCCGTGAGCTTCACCCTGCAGGAAGCATCCAGCCTGGGGCCAGGCATTTGGCAATCCCCCCCCCAACTCGGTCCTGGTGTCACCATTCACCTGCCTCCCATACCCGGGGCCGTGACGCACCCCCGGCTCCCCCATCCCCTGCTGCTCACCCAAGGTCCCAGCCCCAGCCTGTGCTCCCCACCCCAGAGCCCCTGCCCAGCCTTTGCCCAGGGGCCAGTGCAGCTTCCTGGCTGGGGCGGGAGCCTGCCAGCCTCTGGGGACAATGACCCAGAGGCCCGCACAAGTGAGGGTCCAGCCGGGCTTGAGCAAATCTTCCCCCCCACCCCCGTCCTGGCTCTGAAGACTTTTTCTCTTTCAAGATCCTAGCGGAGGCTCCGTGGACGCAGCTTCTGATGTGACCCATTCCTGCCGGTGTTGGGAGGGGCGCGGCGGGGATGGCTTCTGCACTCTCTCTGCCCTGCACACGCAGGGACTGCCCCCCCGGGCACCTGCCATGCCTCCCCAGCAGGGTTCTAAAGTGAGCTGCTCCTCACACGGCTGGCTGGGTGGGAGTCACGGCCTTGGAGACACTGGATGATCGCCAGCAGGTGTCAGAATGCCAGACGGGGGGCCGGCGCTGTGGCTCACTTGGCTAACCCTCCGCCTGCGGCACCAGCATCCTATATGGGCACCGGGTTCTAGTCCCGGTTGCTCCTCTTCCAGTCCAGCTCTCTGCTGTGGCCTGGGAGGGCAGTGGAGGATGGCCCAAGTGCTTGGGCTCCTGCACCTGCATGGGAGACCAGGAGAAGCACCTGGCTCCTGCCTTCGGATCGTCATAGCTCCGGCCTTAGAGGCCATTTGGGGGGTGAACCAACAGAAGGAAGACCTTTCTCTCCGTCTCTCTCTCTCTCACTGTCTGTAACTCTACCTGCCAAATTAAAAAAAAAAAAAAAAGAATACCATTTGGGAAAGGGGCCGGTGCTGGCGGGCGGGCAGGTTTTGGGGGGAGGTGGTGGTGAACACTGATGATGTCCAGCTGACTGGGGAGGCCGAGACGGGTGTTGAGTGGGACCGTGGCACAGGTGCACCGGCTTGTGAGAGAGGCAGGAGACGGAGATGCAGACAGCTGGCCCAGCCCCTCAGGGAGAGGCACCCAAGGACAGGCTCCACCCCCGCCCCTCCGGTTCTAATGCCGCGATGCCTCTTCTCAGCCCCTAATCCGGGGTTCTCAAACCTTGGCCCTTGGCCCAGTGGAGCCCCACCTGTCTTTCTAAGTCAAGCTTTTCTGGGACACAGCCAGCACCATTTGGCTGTGTCATGTCACGGTGGCTTTTCTGAGTCACTGGGACAAGAGCTGTGCAGTCCTCAGTGTGTAAAATATTTTCTGCATGACCTCCGCGGAAGATCTTTACAGAGCCCTGTGCTAAGCCCGTGAAATCCGGGGACTCCCAAACTTGCCTTGTCTGGGCCCATTGCTTCCCACACCCTCTCCACTGGTGGTCTCTCACATCGTGACATCAACTTCTCACCATGGTAACTGCTCCCCAAAGTCTGCATGCACCTTAACAGGACTTGCTGACTCGATTCGACACGACTCAACTCAAACCTACCTCCTCCACACCTGCCTCTCTCCGGGATCGTCCCCAGACCCCCCAGGACTCAGACCTCGGCCTGGCCTTTGCTGTCGCTGGGGCTCTCTGCTGGATCTCTCTAACCTGCTGAATTAATTACTACTCTCTGCCCATTCCTCCTGGAGTGGGGGAATGACCTCACAGGCGTGGGGAGTGGGAATAGAATGGGTCAGAGCTTATAAATCACTTAGCACTGGGCATGCGGATGGATGAATGGATGGATGGGTGGATGAGTGGGTGGATGGGCAAGTGATGGGTGGATGGATAGACAGATGGATGAATGGATGGATGGAAGGATGAGTGGGTGGATGGATGGATGGTGAATGGATGGGCAAGTGATGGGTGGATGGATAGACAGATGGATGAATGGATGGCTAGATAAGTGGATGAGTTGATGGCTGAGTAGGTGGATGGAGGGATGGAGGGATGGGTGAGTAGGTGGATGGGTGGATGAGTGGAAGGTAAGGGGGGATGTGTGGGTGGATGGACAGAGGTGGATGAATAGATTGATGAGTGGATGAGTGGATGGGTGGGCTAGTGGGTGGATGTGTGGATGGATGGGTAGGTGGTGAGGGGTGGGTGATTGCATGGGTATGTGGGTGGTTAGAAGGAAGGGTAAGGAAGTGTGAGTGGGCGGATGGATAAGTGTGTGTATGTGTGGTTGGATGGATGGACGGGACACACAGCGACAGCTACACGGGGTTTGATAAGAGTTGTGATTTGATGAGGACTCTACCTCACCTAGGAAGCTAATAGTGGCAACAGTGCTTAAAGTGGTTTAGCAGGAGACAAAGTGGCGAGAGGGGGACCCATGGGGAGAATATTTGAATGGAAATAAGAGACTATGATGCTGCCAAGGGAGTGGACAGAGGCCAGCAGGTCATCAGGCAGAGAGAGACGAAGCAAGGAGAGGCCGAGGAGCTCAGCAAAGCAAACACGGGATTCAGGCAGCCACCCAGCGGGACGAGGCTGACCCAGGAAAGACGCAGGTTTGGGGAATATGGAGAGCTTGAGGTTAGACGGGCTGC
Organism: Oryctolagus cuniculus; assembly: GCF_051225735.1. Taxonomy (NCBI): domain Eukaryota; kingdom Metazoa; phylum Chordata; class Mammalia; order Lagomorpha; family Leporidae; genus Oryctolagus; species Oryctolagus cuniculus. Next base: position 3,509,769 of record NC_142869.1, on the reverse strand, counting down.
ATGCGGTACACAGGTCCTGGAGAGGCAGCCTTTGTTCCAAGCGGGCTAAAGTCACCTGGCAAGAACAGAAGCTGTGCGAGTGGCCTGGGCCACGGCGAAACAAGGCGAAGCTTGTGCAGTTGCTCCTGGCCTCAGGTTGTCCAGTAGCCTGGGAACCACTGGGCCTGCAGGAGACCCACTCTGCTCCCAGGGTTTGGGGGAGGGGTCGGCACGGATGAATGCTTATCGAGCACTGGGCCGGGGGCACGGGGCCGGGGGCAGGCACAGGAAAAGGCTCCATGAATGCTCACTCCGCCCACTCTTGTTGACTTTCCTAGTTTTACAATGCATTATCATGTCTGTTGTCACAGGGTGAGGACTGTGTCTCATCGCTGTCTCGCTCTCTCTCCCAGCTCCTAGCACACTGCCAAAATGCTTCAAATGCTGAGGCTGAGGCTGGTGGGTGACTGAGCCTTAGCCCTTAGCCCTCAGGTTTTCTCCTTTCTGCAGTCTGGTTCTTGCATCTAGATGAGCCTCCTGCCACGCTGAGACCAGCAGCCGCTCAGCTCCAGAGCAGGCGGGGCCCACCCATCCTCCGTCCTGCGTCCTGCGGTGCGCATCCCCCGAGGCTGGGCAGGTGCTGCCATCAGCAGTGGCTTGCTGGAAACATGAATGCAGGTTCTGGTGGAGCCAGGAGCCAGGTGCTTCCTCCTGGTCTCCCACGCGGGTGCAGGGCCCAAGCACTTGGGCCATCCTCCACTGCCTTCTCAGGCCACAGCAGAGAGCTGGCCTGGAAGAGGGGCAACCGGGACAGAATCGGCGCCCCGGCCGGGACGAGAACCCAGTGTGCCAGTGCCGCTAGGCGGAGGATTAGCCTAGTGAGCTGCGGCGCCAGCCAGTAATGTCTGATTGAATGAGGCATTTGCTCCTGTCAGTACCTTTCCCCGTGGTAAACCCCCTGTGCCGGGAGCTGGCCGGCGTGCTTCCGCCACCGCTCTCTGCAAACCGGGCATTCTGGGTGTTGAAGTGCTTCTCTGTGTCTCATTACTGCACGTTTTGCAACTCCAGTGGGTCTTTTATAACCAAAAATTAGGATAATTTTAATTTGGAGACTCAGGTCCTTGGAAGTACATAGTTCTATTTTTAGGCTGCCTGAGGTTGGATGTTTGAGTGGTGAGCGCCCGTGGAAATGCTTCATTTCCCCACCATTTCAGGGGCGATGCCGTCAGCCAGGTCTCTGTTTCTGAGTGGAGATCAAGGGACTCCTTTGTCACGCTAGAAAAGCGGCCTGGGCCCTGGGCGCTATTGCTGGCTTTGCGGCGTCCAGCTGAGTCTTTGATCTTCGGGGCCATTGTTAATTTTCTGGGTTACTCAATTCCCAGTGTCAGGCGACTGTGAAGTCCTTGCTGGAGGAAGGAGGCCAGCGCCTGGCGAGCTACCCTGGGGATCCCTCTGCAGGCACCGAGAGCCCGAAAACATCGGGCAGTGGAGCCACGTTTCCCAAGGCTCCGTGCCCGCCCAAGTCCACTCTCCTTCCAAGTCGCCAAGAGGCTCAGGCATCCAGGCTGCCTACCTGGGGAGACGGAGGTGGCTGACGGGGTCTCCCTGACCGGCCCCCAGCTGCTCGCGTGCAGCCCTGGGCAGCCCCCCCGGAGACTCCGTCAAAGTCTCCAGGCATATCAGTTGCAAATGTATGCAAATGTATTCTGAGTGTTCTGTGTGTGTATGTGTGTGTGTGCTCTGTGTGTGTGGGTGTGTGTGTGTGTAGGGGATCTTTTAATGGGCTGTTTCTGCCCAAGTTTAAACCTTAAGGAGGAAATGGCTCAGGCGCTGCGGTCCGAGACCCAGGGAGGCCCCCACATCTCCGTAAGCACCCAGGAAGGCGTGTTGCCCTGTTAACTCCATTTCTCCGGGCAGGGGGAGCAGGTTCCACACCCTCCTAGCCGGGGCGGAGCAGGAGGCTCGGCTCCTACCCGTCCTCTAGAGATCGGAGCTTGCGGGGAAGGCTGAGGCGAAGTGTTTCTGAAGCTCCCCCCTCTGAGCCCCGCAGACCCCCAGAGCCCCGCAGACCCCCTCCCCGGTGCCCACGAAAGGAAGGAGGGAAAGAGGCTGGGGCCTGCAGGTGCCTGGCGTTGTCATGGGGATTTCAGCTTGTTCACTGCTCAAAATAGTCCTTTCTCTCGCTCTGTCTCTCCCTCTCTTTCTACCACTCTGCCTTTCAAATAAATACAGAAATCTTCAACAGAGCGGGTGTGTGTTGTGGCTTGGTGGGTTAAGTCTACACTGGGGATCCCCTATGGGGTGCTGATTCGAGTCCCAGCTCCTGTGCCAGCTTCCTGCGAACGCACCCGGGAAGCAGTGGGTAACGGCCCATGCACTTGGACTTCTGCTATTCCCTTGGGCTATGTGGATGGAGCCCCTGGCTGCTGGCTTTGGCCTGGTCTAGCCTTGGCTGTTGTGGACATTTGGGCAGTGAGCCAGCAGATAAGTGTATCTCTCCGTGTGACTCCTTCTCTCTGTCACTCCGCCTTTCAAATAAACGAATGCATCTTTGAAAGAAAGTCCTTGTGTGGTGAGCGTGCTTCCTCCCGTTCTCATTTTATGGTGGAGGAACCTGGGGCTGGGAGATAAGGACCTGAGGAAGACGAGGCAGCCTGCAAGTGACGAAGCCACAGCTGAAACCTGTGCTGAGGCCCCAGCCGGTGCTTTGAGACCCTCCCTGCAGCCTCATGTGGGACTGGGGGCGCCAGGGGTGGCTGGGGTTTGATTTTGAAGCAGGGATGAGAGGCAGAGGAGTGACACTTAAGGAGCACCTGCTGTGTACGGGCACGCGTTTCACAGCTCTATTTATTCCACAACAGCTCCTCAAGAGCTGCAGCATCAAAACATCAAGCAAATATAAATAAGGGGGCTGGCGCTGTGGTGTAGCAGGTCAAGCTGCCGCCTGAGACCCTGGCTTCCCGCAAGCGCGCTGGCTTGAGTCCCGGCTGCTCCACTGCTGAGCCAGCTCCCTGCTGATGTGCCTGGGAAGGCAGCAGAAGACAGCTCAAGTGCTTGGGGACTGCGGGAGACCGGGAAAAACTCCTGGCTTCAGTCCAGCCCTGTCCTGGCTGTTGCAGGCACTTAGGGAGAGAACCAGCAGGTGGAAGATTTCTCTGTGTCTTTCTCTCTCTGTAATTCTGACTTTCAAATAAATGAATCTTTAAAGAAAAATAGAATGTTCCAGATCAAGAGCTCCCGGGCCTTCCCCCAGCGTCAGATGAGCAGTAGTACAAAGCATCCAGGAGGCGGCTTCGCGCACGGGCCGTCCTGAGACGGAGCGCGGCGGGGAGCTGTCATCTGGTGACCAGGAGTGCCCTGAGCACCGTGCGAAAGCAGGGCCCTTAGACCCAGACCTGCACATGGCTCCTGACTCCGCCACCACCGTCCCGGGCCCTGACACGAGACGGCATCGCCAGGCCTCCGTTTCCTGCAAAACGGAGCTAGGCAAGCTCTTTTGCAAAAAGAGAGCCACGTGTCCTGCGGCCCACAGATCCTCTGAATGTCACGCGTGGGTGCTTGGGGCTCCAGTGAGCTTCACAGAGACGCTTGGGAGACTGTGACGAATCAGGCATCCTGCAGGGAGGAGCAGGCTGGACCCCAGCAGGGAGGGTAGACCGGGCACCCCCAGGGCATCCTCTCAGCCTGGACTGCGCGTGGCCCCAGCAGAGCAGACGTGGCCTCCGTCTCAGCCCAGGGGAGACGCAGGCACACGTTGGGGCCAGAGCCACCTACCTGTGAACGTGCTAGCGGCTCAGACTCGTGGGCTTGCGTTAGGAGCTGGCAGTGCCTGCGCCCCTGCCTGCTGACGCAGGGCTGCGGTGTCTGGATCCACTCTGAGTGTTCTGGCCACAAGGCACCGTCCCTGGGGACTCCACGCACGAGCCGAGCGGTTCCTGGGGTTTCTGTTAGGAATCACTGTGCGGAGGGTGGGGAAGGGGGCCTGGTGTGTGCGCTGTTTTTCCCATCACCTCTTGGCTGATGTGAACCTGGCTGACTCAGAGCAGAGAGGAGCACATTTCACGGGACACCTCCAGTGTCAGAACCAAGCAGAATGAACCTTGTGGCCCCACGCACCCCCACGCCCTACGATTCACGTGCACGCAGAGTTACTGCCCCAGGAAGGTCTGAAGCCAGTGGCTGAGAAAATGCCCCCTGCCCTGGCTCTGCCAAGCGGCCGGGGGACTCCTGTCGCTCTCAGCAATGACGCATCCCATCACAAAAGCCCTGCCAATGCCACATCCAGTGTGCTAACGTGGCCTCGCAGGAGAGCCCCTGGGGAGGAGCCGTCCTCCGGGCAGACCTGGCCCAGGCCCCCTCGACATCTGGCTGGGTTTTAATTTCCTCTCTCCGATGACGTCCTGGGTTCTGAGGAGTTTCGAGGGGGGCTACAGATTACAAGCCAAAAGGAAAGGGTTTTCTTAGCTGGAAGAAAAACAAACAGAAAATGCACAGTGTTTACATTTCCAACGGCGGAAGTATGTGTGCACACACACACGCGCACCCCCACGCCGCGAGGAGCACAGCCCACCCAGCCCAGACCACAGAGGAAGGACCGGTCTGCACCCGGAATTGCTCAGGAAGTTACACAAGGGACAGCCCGACACCTCCCCACCTCCCTGTAGCCCGCCCCGCCCCGGCTCCTTGAAAGTGACCATGGGGGCGGGGCAGTGCTGTGGCATAGTGGGTAAAAGCCAGCAGTGCCAGCAGTGCCAGCATCCTATATGGGCACTGGTTCAAGTCCTGGCTGCTCTTCTTCCAATCCAGCTCTCTGCTGTGGCCTGGGAAAGCAGTGGAAGGTGGCCCAACTCCTTGGGTCCCTGCACCCACGTGGGAGACCTGGAAGAAGCTCCTGGCTCTTGGCTTTGGATCAGCCAGCCCAGCTCTGGCCATTGCAGCCATTTGGAGAGTGAACCAGCAGATGGAAGATCTCTCTCTCTCTCTCTCTGCCTCTTCCTCTCCGTAACTCTGCCTTTCAAATAAATAAATAAATCTTGTTTTTAAAAAAAGGGAAAAAAAACCAAAATACGTTACATTAAAAAAAAGAAGGAAATTGAGCATGGTCTCCTCTCCACTGAAGGTTCATCTCTGGGCCCCCATCAGCCACCTCCTGGGGAGTGGCTTGCATACCGGCTGATCCCGAGATGAGAGCAGGTGTGTGTGCTGGAAAACAGAGCGAGAACGCGCCCTCAAGTGCGACCTCATCAAGCCTCGAAGCCTCCTGCACTGATGGGCGTGTGCACACCCAGCACGCTCACCCTACAGTGCATTTCCTGGTCCTCACTGAACACGAGCTCCCGAGAGAACCCGGGACCCGCTGGCCTCTGCGTAGGACGTCACGGAAAACGTGACCTTGGGCTGCACTGCAGACTCCAGGAACGCGGGCCCTGTCTGTGTCGCTTACACACAGCCACTTCCCCTGGACTGCAGGTTGCTCCCTGCTCTGAACGTCCTCCCCAAAACTTCCCTTGAAATGTAGCTGCCACTGTCATGGTGCAGGCGGTAACAGGTGGTTAGGTCGCCTGGGGCTCCGTCCTCACGGATGGGATAATGCTGTTGTCTTGGGAGGGAGAGGTCAGGTACCCAGGGATGGATGCCCGCCCACCCCTCCCTTGGGGATTCTTCACGTGGCCCAGCTGCCCGCCCGTCTTCCGCGGATGCTCCCCTTCCGCAGGGCTGCCCCACCCCTACCCCCGTTATCTTGTCCCCTGCTGCCCCTGCTAACCACTCCCTCGGAAACCTCTTCCCGGCCTCCCAGGTGGGAACGGATCTCACACAGTCAGTGAATGGAACCCTAAGCCCCACCCCTCCTGGGGGAACCTGCCACTCTCCCAGGGCACCCCAGGTTTGCAGTGGTCAGAGCATGGATACCCGCAGTGCACGCAGGTCCATTTCTCCTCGCTGGACCCGGAACGCCTCATGGCTGCCCCTGCACACCGCATTCCTTTGTCCCGCAGGGCTCCTCCCCCACCCGGCTCCGGGAGGCGTTCAGGGCCAGGGAATGGGGTTAGCAGCACTCTGTGGAGAGCTCAGGGCAACAGAAGCCCAGCACAAGGGCTGGCGTGTGCGCAGCAGTGACGGCACCACGAGGACCTGCACATCCACGTCAGAGTGCCTGGGTTCCGGTTCTGGTCCTGCTTGGATGTCAGCTTCCTGAGGTGCACCCCCAGGAAGTGGCAGAGCCGGCTCAAGCAGTCGGGGCCCTGCCTCGCCTGGAGGAACTGGACTGCCTTCTCAGCTGCTGGCTCAGCCTGGCCCAGCCCTGCTGACGTGGCCGTCTGGGGAGTGACCCAGTGTGCTGGAGAGCTCTGACTGTCGCTCAGACCTGCAAATAAAATGATTAAAAAGAAAAAAGAATTGCAACATGAGCCATGTCCTCAACACTAGATTTTCTAGAATCCATATTTTGAAATAAACATTAATAATGCAGTTTATCAAACTTGATATATTGAAATGTTATCATTTCCATAAGCTGTGTCAGAATTATTAGTGAAATATTTTGCCTCATTTTGCCCAAGTGCCTTCTTCCGAATTTGGATGGATATGAGGGTTCTTCAGAAAGTTCACAGAAGAGGAGCAGGTGCTGTGGCACAGCCCTCGCATTCCATATGGGCGCTGGTTCGAGTCCCGGCTGCTCCACTTCTGACCCAGCTCTCTGCTGTGGCCTGGGAAAGACGTGGAGGAGCAAGTGCTTGGGCCCCTGCACCCACGTGGGAGACACTGATGAAACTCCTGGCTTTGGTCTGGCCCAGCCCCGGCCATTGTTGCCATCCGGGGAGTGAACTAGCAGATGGAGGATCTCTCTCGTTCTCTCCAACTTTCAAAATAAATAAACATCTTAAAAATAAATTTCACAGAAAAATGGGATTAAAAACTAAGCTCATTTTGATACAAAGCGTTTTGAAATTCCTGCACTGCATTTTCACAGTAGCTGTTCTTCCCCGACACTCGAGTCCCCTGTCTCGTGCATCTCCACCGCGCACTGGCTGCTCTCTGAGGGCTCCATGGCCACACAGCTGCTGGCCCCTGAGGACAGTGTGGGCGGGAGCACAGGGGATGGTGGCTGGTGTTGGGTGCAGTGGCAAATGGTGGTGGGTGGCAAGTGACAGGTGACAGGTGGGGGTGGCAAGTGACGGGGTGGCAGGTGACGGGTGGCGGTGGCAGGTGGCTGTGGCGGGTGGTGGGTGACAGATGACAGGTGGTGGATGACAGGTGGGGGTGGTGGGTGGCAGGTGGCAGTGACAGGTGGCGGTAGCGGGTGATGGGGGTGGCAGGTGACAGGTAGCAGGTGGCAGTGGCAGGTGGCAGGTGGTGGTGCTGGGTGATGGGGGACGCGGGTGACAGGTGACAGATGGCAGGTGACATGGCAAATGGCTGTGGCAGGTGGTGGGTGGCAAGTGCCTGGTGACAGGTGGGGGTAGCAGGTGACTGGGTGGCGGGTGACAGGTGGCAGTGGTGAGTGACGGGGTGGCGGGTGATGGGGTGGTGGGTGACAGGTGGTAGTGGCAGGTGATGGGGTGGTGGGTGACGGGGTGGCGGGTGACAGGTGGCGGTGGCGTGTCAGGCACACGGGATGCTCTGCTCCCTCTGTGCTCCTCAGTGTGGATCCCTCGCTCGTCTTTCTTTCCAAGGAGCTGGGCTGGAAGCGCCTGTGTGTGGCTGTGGGTGAGATCTGGGCCCCTGCAAAGCTCACGCATGGCGGCCTGAACGAGAGAACAAGGCTGGCGCTGCTGGCCATGTGCTGGCCACAGCCCAGAGACCTGAAGCCTTCCCGCCAGTTCTCAGTGAATTCCCGGGGGCTACAGGGATGAGCTAGGCAGGGGTCCTGAGTTCTTTAGCTAGAAGTGAACGCCCCGTGATGCCTCAGCGAGTGAGCACTCAGGGCGCCCCAGACCTGACGCATCCTCGGGGGTGGGTGGGAGGAGGAGGCGGTTTGTCTCGCTTTCAGTGGGAAGCCAATGGCCTTTGGAGGGCTGCGTCCAGCGCCGAGGACCACACAGAGGAGAAAGAAAGCCTTGGCCTGGGACGGGAGCTCAGCCAGCAGTGACAATCGCTGTCTGCTTCGCTGAGGCTGACGGACGCTGAGGGCAACCCGAGGCAGACGGACGCTGAGGGCAACCCGAGGCAGAGCCTTTGTTCGTGCTGACAGCTTAACAGCAGGCTTGAAGGAAGACGGGCTTGGGGTGGCAGCGAGAAGCTGTGAACGCTTAATCCGCCAGAGAAGCAGGCGCCGTGGAGGCCGCAGCAGCCAGGCTCTCACGGCTGGGCCATCCGCCGTCCCAGGCTGCCCTCGCCTGCGCGCACAGATGCCAGCACGCTGGAGCGCTTAGGGGTCCCCCTGCAGGGCGTCGAGGCAGCGTGCCCTGCCGATGGATGTGGGACATGTGACGGGCACCTGTCCCCGGGGCTGTCTCACTCATCCGCAGTGACCAGTGCCCAGAGCTGCAGGGGAGGGGTGTGGATTCAGACAGGTGAGTGGCGGTAAGAATGGAAGCCGCGACTCGGAAAACTCGTGTCACCCAGCCGCTGGACTCTTAGCTGACCAGGGCTGTGACTACGGACTCCAGAACATGCTGCGTTGATTGAAATTTCGCCTCGTACCTGTGAGCACTCGTCAGGATGCGTGTTGAGTGGGGCGGGGCTGGGGGGACAACACGCTGGCCACGGGCTGTTCAACACCCTTTCTCTCTCAAGCGTTTTGTTGCTCAACTCCCTTTGGGTTCTTGAAGATGACAATGCTGGAAGTCACCCCCCAAGGCCAAGGTCAGGTGCTCTTGACGTTTCTCAGGGTGGCCCAGCCGTCCTGTGCCTGCCATTCTGGTGCTTTGGGGACTTCCTGCGTGAGCACCTGCTGAGGAGGGGAATGGCGTGACCACGAGCCACTGCAGCCGCCTTGCCTGGTGCGTGCTCCGAGCTGGGCTGTTTCCCTTGGCTTCGCCTACAGCGCCTGGAGCTGAGTCTCCACCGCAAGCTCCAACTGCTCCCTCCTCACCACTGCCCCGGCGTCAGAACTGGTCCTCCCTCAGTCCCCCAGTCCCAGGGGTCTCCCCAGAGAATCTTGCCAGCCCCGCTCCCTAAACCTGCACTCTGGGGACGGATGTCAGCCAGACAGCACCAATCCCGGGCAGGGTCTCCTTACCCAAGAGCCTCCAGCACCAGCCGTGGCTCCTTTTCTGCCTACAGCTTCCCCGGCAGGTGGATCCTGCCATGGACTGCGGTCCAGCCATAACGCAGAGGGGTGGACGCAGCCCTCAACCACTGGGGGGCAGTGGACGGAGCCTTCGCCTGGGAGTCCGGAGGGCGGCTCCAGGGTGGAGCCCCCTTTCTTCCGTGGGTGCTGTGGTTTGGATGTGGTTTGTCTCTGTCAAAATTCCCGCTGAGCTTTAATCACCGATGGACCGGTACCGCGGGACGCCGGGACCTGTTCAGGGTGATTAAGTCATGAATGGATTCTTATGGTTCTCACGGGACTTGGTGAGCTTGCTGTAAGCAGAGGAGCCGGTCGGCCCCCTTGCCCCTCCCCCTTGGCGTGCGCCCACCTGCCCGTCTGCTTTCTAGTGTGGCAGGAGGTGGCACAAGGCCCTTGGATCGTGCCGCCTCTAGAGCCACGAGCCCAGTAAGCGTCTTCCCACGGTGAAGCGCAGTTCAAGGCCAAGACGGTGTGCGCCTCGGCAACCTGTCCTTGTATCGGCTTCGCTTCCTTTGCCTGCTCTCTGGTTCTCTGTGCCGGTTCCTGGCAGCCGTATCGATGGCAAACTGCTGCTTCTGAGAGCTCCTCTCGGTGCCTTTTCTGGGAGAGTTGAGGATGGGAAACCAGCCGGCACCTGCTATGCCCCGATTTCACCGAGGGTGTCAAACGCAGAAACAGTTCACCATCACCGCAGACTTCCCGGATGTCAGGTGCCCCGTGAGTGCTGTGTGCACTCTCTTATTTAATTCTCACAAGTGACTTACACGGAAAATAGTGTCCTGTCCCCCTCACAGAGAAGCAGTCCGAGTCCACAGAGGGCCGAGGTGCGGGAGCCCGCCCCACCGAGGCTCGCAGCTCAGAATGGGGACAACTGGGATTTTCCTTCAAGCAGGTGGGATTCGGTTTGGCTCCTTGGAATACTCCCTCGGCAGTTAATTAGCTTTTTAAAGATAAGTGAGTTTGCTTTGTGCTACTTGACCCCACGGCAGTGTCCTCTTGGAATGCCGGGCAGGTCTCTGAGACTGTAATCCACCCTCTGCTGGCAGATGGCAAGGATCAGGAGACAAGGACACCGGGGTGGGGGGACCCCATTAACAGGGAGGAAGGGTGGGCCCATCGGCGCCCTGCGTCTTGCCGCTTTTAGGATAATTGGAAATGCCCAGACCCTGCAGGACGTGGGCTTCCTCCTTCGGCAGCGCATTAACGGCCCCCTGCGTTCTTCCCATGTAATTTGACAACGCTGATAAAGCCATTTATCATCCTGCAAGCCGCACGGACTATCTTATTAGGGATTATGACTGCAGGCTCCCAACGTGGTTGATCCTGACGTGCTTTAATTAGGGCTTCAAATACCAGCCCAGGGTCTGCTGTCGGTGGGGTGGTGACATCCCCAGGGTTTAACCCCTCCTTGCCCCGGGCACGCGAGCAGGATCAAAGCAAGAGGAAGCACAAGGACAAAGCCTGGATCTTCACCGGAAAACCGGCCGCCATCCCCCGGCTGCAGAGGGCGGCTGCGCCGGTGCTCAGTCCCCGAAGAACCTCACCATTGGAGTCTACAGCGTCAGGAGTGGAATTCCCAGTGTTCAGCCCCCAGCTCAGGGGCTGGTGTGGCCACGCTAACGCTGGAGGTGTGTTCCCGACAGCTTCGGCCGAGGCTGCTCGCGGCATTATCCCAATGTCAGGGAACACAGGGCTTCTGTGCACACTCCAGACAGCCCCAGGACCGCGGGGACACAGATCTCCTGGTCCTAAGGCAAAGCCCAGGGCGACACCCAGGGCCCTCTTGTTTGGAGACACGAGATCGCCAGAGGCGCACACAGGGCCTTGGCGACTCTGCTCCCGCTCTGAGCAGCCGGTAGAGCGCGGGGGCTCCTGTTCTACACTGCATTTCCTCGTTCTTTGAGGCTCCTCTGCCACCGGGCACCAGTGGGGGCCCCTGTCATGGGGTCCAGCCTGGCCGGGCTGCCCACACCAGTCCTGCTGCTTTGTAAACTGAGCGCATGGAGCTGTGTGTGTCTGAGGGCACAGCTCTTTGTCTCTGTTAAGCGGAGCTTGTACCGAGCTTCCTGGGAGGTCACGGTTTCACTAGAACGGCCTCGCTCTCCGCCGTCTGTGAGCAGACATCCACTCCTCTCCCCAAGGGGTCCCGCAGTTCCCACGGCTGTGCCGGGCTCAGTCCCCAAAGAACCTCACTGTCAGCGTCTCAGGTAGAACTGCTCTTCCTGCTCTTCCAGCAGGGGCCCCGATGCAGCTTTGCCAGCTGGGTCAAGGTCAAGGCCACAGGAGGAGGCCTCACAGCCCGGGTCTGGAACCAGGCAGCAGGGAGCCATACCAAAGGCACAGGCATCAGAAATCTAGAGGCAGCGGGGAGCTGGCGGCAGGTGCAGCCTGTTGGCATCCTATGCCAGTGGGACCGTGGGCAAGAGAACACCGGCTGGAGATGGCTCAGGAAACAGTGACACATTTATCACTAGGGGACAGGGCTCCTCCGGCGTGCAGGGGAGGAGCAGCCAGGCCTCGGCGGAGGGTGGCAAACAGGAGCAGGAAAGCTCTCCTTGCTGCCTCGCCTGTGCCTGCCTGTCTGTGTGTCTGTCTGCGTCTCTATCCGTGTGTCTGTCTGTGTGTCTGTGTGTCTGTGTCTCTGTCCGTGTGTCTGTGTGTCTGCCTGCCTGTCTGTGTGTCTGTCTGTGTGTCTGTGTGTCTGTCTGTGTGTGTGTGTCTGTGTCTCTGTCCGTGTGTCTGCCTGCCTGTCTGTGTGTCTGTCTGCCTGCCTGTCTGTGTGTCTGTGTGTCTGTGTGTGTGTGTCTGTCTGTGTGTCTGTGTCTGTGTGTGTCTGTGTGTGTCTGTGTGTCTGTGTGTGTCTGTCTGTGTCTGTTTCTCCCCTCCTTCCTTTCCTCCTCTGGCTCTTGGTACCCTCCAGCCTTCTCAGCTTCTGCTGCACCATCGGAACACCTGCCTGAACTGACTGCAGTGTGAGCTTGGCCGGGTTTCCAGCCCTGTCCCGATCAGCTATGTTGGGGGCAGACACGTGGCCAGGTCTCCGTCTCCGGGAGAAGGGGTGACTACAGCCCAGGGCTGCTGGGGTCTGGGCAGAGATGCCCTCTCACTGCCTCCGAGGTTCTGCCACCAAGGCAGGCTTGGGGGAGGCCCCCCAAGCAGGAGGGGCTAACGCAGCAAAGCTTATCAGGCCCTGAGGCCATGAGAAGAATTCACTGCCATTGCCTGGCGGGTTCTGGGTGTCATGCAAGGAGGGAGGGGACCATGCATTCCCAGACCCCAAACGGCATTGCCTTATCCTACCAGAGGGCATTGAGGGCCACTTCCCTTTCCTGCAGGTGCATCCCACAGAGAGGCTGTGAGGCTGCCGGGAAGGGCTGGTTGGACAGGGTTATCTAGACCATGGTTCATGGGTCATGAGTTCAAGGTGTGGCTGGTTCCTGGCAGCCTTCAGGGCAGCTGGCGGGGAGGGGTTGGGCTCCAGTGGTCTCCTAGCTTTGTCCTTGGGTTTGTAGAACAAACAGAGCAGCATATTTTTATTTTTCTGTATTTATTTATTAGAGAGAGAGAGAGAGAGAGAGAGAGAGAGAGAGAGGAGAGACCGTCCACCTGCTGGTGTATTCCCCAAGTGCTCTCAGTAGCCAGGCCAGACCCAAAAGTGCATCTTGGTCTCCCTCATGGGTGGCAAAGACTCGAGTCCTTGAAGCCATCGCCTGCTGCCTCCCCGGGTGCGTGTTAGCCGGGAGCTGGGATCGGGAGCAGAGCTGGGACCCAGCCCGAGGCTCCGTGCTATGAGCACCCCTGTGCTGGATGTCACCCAGATTCCATCCACTCCTGTCCCTGGACCTCTGTCTAAGGGGTAGCCCCACAGTGGGGTTTGGCAAGCGTTGATGTGTGGCTTTGTCTTCCCAAAGTTCCTCTTGGGAGAGGTGTCAGCCAGAGCTCTGTTTGCTGAGGGGTGAGAGACAGAGGTGAGGGGAGAAGGAGGGAGGGAGAGAGGCAGCGAGAGGGATGGCCGGAAGGATGACCGAGGCAGCCTAAACAGAACCCGACTGGGGGCACTCAGCCTGCCTCTCCACGTTAGGACTCAAGTCTTGCTTTGGGCAGAAAGTTCTAGGCTTTCAATAGGTTCCATTTTATCTTAGTGTCTTCTAATGACCCTTAACTCGAAGATGAAGATTTGTATGATTGCTCCCAGTCACAGTCACTTAATCATTCAGTTCTGCTGGGCTCCCATCATTTACCGGAGGCAGCTGAACATCAGCCATCGGGAACGCTGGGCCCTGGCTCCCCCGCGCCCTGGCTCCCCCGCGCCCCGGCTCCCCCCCGCGCCCCGGCTCCCCCGCGCCCCAGCTCCCCCGCGCCCTGGCTCCCCTGTGCGTAGAAAACACCCAGCCCTGGCTCCCCTGTGATAGAGAATGCCTGGCCCTGGCTCCCCCGCGCCCGGGCTCCCCCGTGTCCTGGCTCCCCCGCGCCCGGGCTCCCTTGTGTGGTAGGGAACACCGAGCCAGGGCTCCCCTGTGCACTAGGCTTGTCCTGCAGGATAAAGACTCGGGCTGGCGGGACCTCCAGCGACCTGGAATTCTTCACTAGAGAAATGCGTTCCAAGCAGCCTTGTTCTCATGGTCACAGAACACGTTTTACTCTTGTCTTAGTTTTGCAAACAACACAATGCATCACCCTTATCACGTGTGGTTCGACTCAGGTGTTCGGATGTTTTCCGTGTGTGTCTCTTTCCAGTCTGCTCCACAGGGAGGCGGCTCTGCCATCTTCATATCTGGGTCTGGCCTGCTGCTTCTCGTGTCACAAGGCTCGTTCTTTCACTGTTGCACACGTAGGGAGATGGGCACGCACAGGCACAGCGCTTCTTTCCATAATTCAGTGCAGAAGAGCGGAGTTCAAAGCAGGCCACGACAAGCGGAGACTTGGCCGTTTGTAACGTGAACAATGGGGTTGTAGATCGGCCACTCTTGGCTATTTTAGACTCAGGGCTCCGCTACGGGTGTTTCCCTTCACAGTCCTGATGGAGCCCCCGGACGCCCCTGGGTGAGGGCTCCCCTGGCAGGTGAGGGGAGCCATTGCTGCTCCGGCGGGCTGAGTCGGATGCCAGAGCCACAGAGGGCCCCCCCGGCCCCCGCTGCCAGCTGGCAGGGACTTGTGATGATGTATGGCTGTGCCAGGGCTTGCTATGTCGCATCCCCTGATGACTCTGTGTAATTAATTTGATGCCATCTGATGTGGCAGCAGGTTAGACGTTCAGGAAATCAAACGTTGTCCACGGCCCACAGAGCACATCTGTTCAATGGCATAATTCAAATTAATTTCCAAGGATTTGGCGATCACTGCACACAGGCTCCGTGGAGCTTGCGGGCTGGCAGCCCCCCAGGCTGCTCCAACGAAGCGTGTTTTCCGGAAGCCTGCGAACATACAGGAAAAACCCCGCGTGGGGTTTCTGAGCCGCTTTCCCCACTGTCCCAGGGCTGGGCTCATCGTGCCGACCGGACTGTCCCCGGGCTGGGCTCATCGTGCCGACCGGACTGTCCCCGGGCTGGGCTCATCGTGCCGACCGGACTGTCCCCGGGCTGGGCTCATCGTGCCGACCGGACAGAGCCCAGGCACTTGCTGACCGTGCAGCCGTGTGGGCGGACGTGGCAACCTCGGCCAGGGCCCCCTCCCCGCCCCGGGCCCTGCTCTGCTCTGGATCTGGGCCCGGATCGCCGGCTGCATTCGGTCGTCACGTCCTGTCTCATCTCCAGTTCGGGGCGGTTCTTTAGTCATTGTCTTTCGTGACCGCCATGATAATTTTGAGTAGGAACTATTTCAGCATTTTGTGACAGAATGTGCCTCAATTTGGGTTTTTCCGTGTTTGCACCTTAGGTTAAGATTATGCACTTTGGGGGCTGGTATTATGGCACAGCGGGCTAAGCTGCCACCTTCAAAACCAGCGTCCCATATGAGCGCCAGTTCGGGCCCCAGCTGCTCCACTTCCCGCCCAGCTCCCTGCTAGTGGCTTGGGAAAAACAGCAGAAGGTGGTCCAGGTGCTTGGCTCCTGCCACTCGCTGGGGAGACCTGGATGGGGCTCCTGGCTCCTGGTTTTGGCCTGACCCAGCTCTGGCGAGTGGAGTGTTTGGGGAGTGAACCAGTGGATGGAAGATCTCTCTCTCGCTCTCTGTCTCTCTGAGTTTACCCTAGGTCAGATGACAATGCGTTAACTGCTTGGGTGGGGGGGGGGCTGTCTCGAGCCTGCCTCTGCTGTGCAAGCCCACCCATGTAGCCAGGCCTCCGGCCCTCCCTGCCCTGGACCACGCCAGGCCCCGCCCCCGGGAAGGACACCACTGGACAGGGCTTCCCGAACTCGGACTGGAACCTTGAGCCAAAGCAAACCTCTTTCCTGTGCGACTCACCTGGCCACAGGAAGTGGACCAATGCACCTGCCTTCCTCCCTCCCGGGCCCTCTACACCTGGGGCAGAGTGGACCGAGTGGGCGTGGCACGGACTGCAGGCCCTGCGTCGGGGGTCTTGCTGCTCCTCACAGCCCCTGAGAGACAGTAACTGCAGCCCCCTCTTAGCAAGGAGGGCGATGCCTGAAGCCACGCCTCTCTGAAGGTGGCAGAGCTGAGACACGGATCTCATCAGGTCCCCAAAGCCGCCACCCTTGCTGCCACGTGAAGCCACGTCAGCACCCGTGCTTGAAGCCACGGCCAGACGCAGAGCGGATCTTGGTGGTCAGGTGCAACACGGAGATGGGGATGTTGGCTGGGGACCACCAGAGGAGGTGCCTGTCTCCATGCGGCCTGCAAGTGTTCATGGGAGTGCGGGCTCCAGGAAGAGTGACCTGCCTCCTCGGGGCTGCCTGGCAGGCGTGGCCATGCATGCATACGGTGCTCAGCTGTTGCATGCCCGAGGACTGAGGCATTGCCCTCCCCTTCCTCTGGTTCAGTTTCATCCTATTTGATCCCAGAGCAGGTCTCCAGGGGCCAACGCCTCACCCTCCTCTGTCTGCCCATGAACTGACGTGAGAAAAGCAGATTGAAGCCCCAGAGGCTGCACCTGGGACCTCCTGGAGCGGAGAACGCGGCCTGAATTAGTGTGGCCTCCGCCGGAGGCCCCAGGGAGCACGGGAGGGCGTCCATAGGTCGCGCTGTCACAGCCCCACCCAGGCAGTGCACAGCAGGGAAGAGATACGCCTGCCCTGCCCTGATTTACTGGGCTGTCTCTGGGCTCGGGGTTCCAGACTCAGCCCCAGATCTGGTGCTGCCCTCCTGGGGATGGATGGTACCTCAGGGTGGCGCCGTCGGTTACGAAGCAGGATCCAGGAGGGATTGGGCCGGGAGCCAGAGGAGGCGTCCCTAGGACAGGATGTTTAAACCCACCTGTCTGTCCCTCTGAATGTTGATCGTTGGTTAGGACGAGGCCCGTGTCAGGACACTGGCCTGTGGTCCACTCACTGCTTCTGTCATCCATCTTTGGATGGCCTTGGACTGGGTACTTGTGGCACCCAGGACCCCAAGTTTCCACCTGTAAAGTGGGAGGCATGGCCTCTTGCACATTGTGAGGAATGGGGCAGACACAACGCCTGGTGCGCCCCGCGCTGAGCCACTGATGCATGTCTCCGTGTGTGCTCATGCCAGGAGCACTCCCGTGTGTCGCATGCGCCCGTGGGCTGGGCCTCACGCGTGTGCCCGCACTCCCGTCCCCAACCACAGATCCAATTGCGGTTTATGGAGGAGACGAGGCGAGGGAAAGAAGCATTCATTGAAGTCTGATCATTCTTGTTTCCACGTAAGGCTGTTTTCCCGAGCCATCTGGGAACGATCCGTCGAAACCATAATTGTGCATTAAACGTCGCAATTTGTTCCAGACTCCGTCCGCGACCTCAACGATGCTGGGACTCATTGTGCAGTCCGCACATCGCTGGCTCGGAGACCTTTCTGCCCCAGACACAGCGCGGTCCCCACCCTCCTGGCCGGCTCTCAGGATCCCTCTGCCAGAACCAGTGCTGCGCGCTGCCCTGGAGGGCAGGAGGCGGCGCTCGGGACGGGGAAGCTGAGAACCGCGTGTTCCTGCCGGGGAGAGACGCGGCTCTGGCACGGTTTTCGACCCTGCCTCCCCAGGTGCCTTGCCCAGCACAGCTCTGGCTCTGGGGGCACTGGGGGCCATCCTGTTGCTCTGGGTGGTCCGAGCCCTGGGTGCTCATGGCGGGGCGGGGGGAAGCACCTGCTGAGCTCCCCTGGGGATCTGCTTGGGGCGGGCACTTCCTGTCACACTGACTCTCACTGTGGGTCTCCCCAACCACTGCTCTCACGTGGCCCTGGCTCCTGGTGCCGTCGTCCCCTAGCTGGGACCTCGCCTTCTCTGTTGCTGGATGTGGTGCCCTGCACACAGGGCAAGGAAGAGATTGAGTGAACGAATGAATGAGAATGCACGGCCCTTCCTTTCCCCGCAGTCCTTCGTGGATTTCTGTGCTGCGCCAGCCGGTCTGGTCTAGCCACACGCTTGGTATTTAAGTGGTTTTTCCACTCTGAGCATTTTTTGTTTCTTTTCTTTTTGTTCTCCTTTCTCTCCTCTCCCACCCACCCGTTGTTCCTGGTGTCGACTTTCAACTCGGCCCAGCAACGAGAATTTGAGAACTTGAGCTTCTGAGCCCTTGGGCAGCGCCTGTGCGGTCGCCCTGCTGTGACCCCTGGCCCGGCGCAGC
The DNA here is from genome assembly GCF_051225735.1 of Oryctolagus cuniculus. Taxonomy (NCBI): domain Eukaryota; kingdom Metazoa; phylum Chordata; class Mammalia; order Lagomorpha; family Leporidae; genus Oryctolagus; species Oryctolagus cuniculus. The sequence continues at coordinate 3,491,865 of NC_142869.1, read as the reverse complement.
AGGTGTGCGCCTGGGCAAGCTCTGGGTTCCCAAGGCGTTCACGAAGGATGACGCATCCAGTGCCGTCCCCCCGTCACCTCCTGGAGTCCCCGGCCTCCAAGAAGGAGGTCGTGCGGGTCCAGCCCCAGCGTGGGCAGCTGAGGCAGTAGCTGCTCCGTGTTGTCCAGGGCTGAGGGGACCGGGGCTGGGCGGGGGGAGTGAATGGGAGTGACGCGGGAAGGGGCAGCTGCTGCCCTGGGAGAGGGGCCAGGTGGGGAGGCCGGCCTGGCATGGCTGTGCTCTGGCAGGCGTGGGCCGAGGGCAGGGGATCAGGGAGGGGTTTCCCCGTGGGTGACCTTGGCGGGTGCTCAGTGACCCCTGCCTGGGGCCAGCTCTGTGCCTGCCCACGCTGCCAGTTCCAGCAGGCAGATCCGCGGCGGGGACTCGGGGCGCGTTTCCAGCTCCCCGGGCGGACGCTGCTGGTGACTTCTCGGCATTTCAGAACCGTGACCGAGTCCCTGGAGCCGTCTGGACAGCCTGGCCTGGACGGCCGCAGTGTTCTGTGCCCTCCGTGAGCAGCGCTCTCCCAGAAAGGGAAGGGCTTCCTTCTCATTTGGTTAAATATGTGATTAGCAAGACTTTGCATGTCTGTGTGTATGCATCATCGTACACAGCCATGCACTGTGGTGGACACACACAGGAGTGTGCACTGTGTATAACATACAGACACATACAGGGGTGTGCACTGTGTATAACACACACACAGCCATACACAGCCATGCACAGGCGTGTGCACTGTGTACACACACATAGCCACACACAGGCGTGTGCACTGTATACACACACAACCACACACAGGAGTATGCACTGTGAACACACACACACACAGAGGAGTGTGCACTGTGTACACACACACAGCCACACACAGGAGTGCGCACTGTGTATAATACACACACACAGGAGTGCGCACTGTGTACACACACAGCCACACGCAGCCATGCACAGGCGTGTACACTGAGTACACACACACACACACAGGAGTGAGCACTGTGTACACACACACACAGGGGTGTGCACTGTGTACACACACACACACCGGAGTGCACACTGTGTATAACACACACACAGCCACACGCAGCCATGCACAGGCATGTACACTGAGTACACACACACACACACAGGCGTGTGCGGCTCTGTGTGCATAGACACGCTCACGCCTGTTCTCGGGGCTGTGCCCTGTGCCCTGCGCTCCGGATCCCACTCTAGGAAGTCGCCCACCACAAAGTAAGAAGTCACACTCCACTCGGGGATGGCCCTTTCCTCTTATTTCACATTTCCAGTCTTCTGTAGTAATCAAGATATCCCGGGCAAACACACTCTGCACCAGAATGTTCCCCAAAACGCTGTCAGCTCGGGTGGGCGGCGGCTGCGGGGCTGTGGCAAAGCCGGGGCCGAGGATGGACTTCCGCCCCTTCCGGTCCTGTCTCTCCCCTGTGTGCACCTGGGCATGGTGTTCACGCTCCCTAACCGCAAAGTAGCAGTGACACTAGATCCTACCCCACAGCGTGGCGTCAGTTCAGTGTTCAGCCTGCGTCCTTATGAAATGTCTGGTTACACATCTAACGCGGTTTATTACCACATTAATAATTCACGAGGCTGCAAACATTTGGTCTCCCAGCTGCCCCGGCCCCCGGAAGCAGCTTGGTGGAGTCCGAGTGGGATGAAGTCTGAGCGTCCTCACGGCTTTGCCCCCAACAGGAAGAGCGAAGGGCGAGTCGTGGGGATGATGAGGTTGCCCCCCGGAGTCGTGGCCTTTACGTCTGGGTTGACGGGTGGGCTGTGCACGAGGAAGGGCCCGAGCCTACAGCCCGGCAAGTCAGCTGGGGCTCTCAGGGTCCTGCGAGCCCCCAGCCCAGCTGCCTGTCCCAGCCCGCCTCCCGGGGCCCGGCGGTGAAGCCCAGGAGCTGCGGGCCTCGCTGCCCTCTCCCTGGGTGGCCTCTGCTCCCGGATTGGATTCACCCTGCTGACCCCGTGCTAAGGCTCTGCTGGGTCGGCCTCCGTGGCCTTCTCTGGCCTCTGGCTGTGCGTGGATTCCCAAGCATGTGCCTGGGGTGGCAGTTAGCAAACAGAAACACAAGACAGCCGGTTCAACTCCAAGTTCAGGGAGCAACGGGTGCGAGGGAGGAGGGGCGACTGTGGGTGTTGTCAGCAGCTGCCCACAGGTGTGTTTGCATAGCACTGTGGGGTGGGGCGCGCGGTTGGAAAGGGAAGGGAGGGAGGGAGCACTCACCTCAGAGAGAGGTGCAGATGTAATCTGAGGCTTGGTTGGGTTGGCAAACTACAGCCCGTGTTCCAGATCTGGCCCAAGCTTGCTTTTGTGAATGAAGCTCTGTTGGAATGCCACCGTGCCCATGCGTCCCCACCTCTGCAGCAGCTGAGAGCCTGTGTGGCCCTTTACAGGACAGCTGACCCCTGAGCGAGGGCATAGAGGGGCAGGAGGGGCAGGAGGGGCCGGCAGCTGCCCAGAGCCGGCCCCGTGGGGCACGAGGCGCTCGGGCTGGGGCCATGGTGGGCTCCGGGTCTTTGTTGGATGGATCTTAAGGTTGCAGATCTCATGCAGGCACGCTGGACTCCCAGGCTGGCGTGGGAGGGAGGTATGGGTGCATCACAGCCAAAGTCCCTGTCCAGGACAGCCACATAGCCGGCGATGGACCACGGGGGTCTTCAGAGGCCAGACCCCAGCGGCCAGCCTCTCACCGAGGGAGTGGCCAAGTGGCAGAGGACGGCTTTCTGGCCTGCTCACACCTGAGATGAACAGCGTGTGGGAAGACCACAGGAGCCAGAGCAGGCCCTGCCTCCCAGCATTGGAGCAGTTTAACCTCCCCAGGAGCAGCGGCAGCGGGCCGGCCAGGCCATCACAGAGCACCTGGTGGCCAGGAAAGCTTCCTGAAGGCTGGGTGGCAGAAGCCAGGTTCTGGGGACAGAGGACACCCGTGTTTAGGGCCAAGGACACCCCCTGCTTGGAGGCTGGACTTCCGGGCCTTTGTAGAGGGCACTGCCCCCAGCATGGACTGGCCTGTGTCCCCCTACCTGAGGGCCAGGCAGCCCTCTCCCCTTCTCTGATCAAAAGGCAACAGGAGTTTGAACTGAGGGTTGGGGGGAGGCACACAGGCTGCTCCCCGCCCCTGCCCCCACCCTCCCAGGGGAGCCCCGTGGGAAACGGAAACTCTGATGCTTGGGCTGGCAGAGCTGCCACGGAAGCGAAAGGGCAGATGGCTTCAAAAGACGGAGCCGAGGACAGGTGAGTGACGCGTGGGAGAGGGCGTGTTCTTCCTGCCTCAGGACGCTGCGGGCACTGGGAGGTGGTAGTGTTCTCTCTCACGGTGGGGTGATACAGTATTCGATGTGCTATAAATTTCAAAATGCATAGCCAGGAGGAGTCCAGAGGTTCCCAGCACAGAAATGCTAAGGAGGTGATGAGCCGCATGCCCGGATGCAGGGGATGTTGTCCTGCACTCCGTGAATACGCACGGTTCTCAAGACAGACGCTGCCTCTGCCCATGGGAGCCTGCCGAGGGGTGCTTTATTCAGAGCAAGGGAGAGGGACACAAAGAGCCAACTTCTGGGCGGTTCCCAGGCCCGCTTTCCGGCCCAGGTGCAGAGCGGGGGCTGCCATGGCTTCAGCTGGCTCGGGCCGGTTCTGCATGTGGCCCCCGTGGAGCCGGGAGTCAGCGCCCCTGCCTCATTCGCTCCAGTTTTTCAGCCACGTCTCTGAGTCCTGCCGCGTTTCGCACGGCGAGGCGCAGCCCATTCAGTGGAGTTTGAAAAATGGAGGCAGCAAACCCAGATCTCCTCCGAAGCCCAGAGTGTGAACAGTCAGAGGCCGGGCAGCCTCTGGGTGGGTCCAGCTGTCTGTGTGGACACACGCGTGCACCACTTCCCCTCCACAGACCTCTGACCCTCGGTGGGGCTGCCGCGGGTCTGTGGGGAGGGCATCGCTGGACCCCCTCCTCCCTCCGTCCCCACCCCTTGAAATCACCGTTCTCTGAGGTGAGGTCTACCTCCCAGGCTGATTCACTCCATGGATCGCAGAGCTGGGCCCTGGGTGTGTGTGTGTGTGTGTGTGTGTGTGTGTGCAGCCCAGCGGGGGTGCTAGGTTGGTTTTCCACAATCTTCAGCCGCATTTCCCTGCAGGCCCAGGCGCTAACAGGGGATGGCTGGATTATCAGCCGCCCCTCCCGAACGCCCTCTGGATCCCAGGCCCTGGGGCTGGCAGCCAAGGCCTCTCTCTGGGCCAGGGTCTGACGGGGCCAGGGAGCAGCGACAAGGGCCTTCTCTGAGCACAGGTGGAAGGCGTTCCAACCCTTGCCTGCGACCCAGAATGATGCCAGGTGTTGGGGGACGGAGGCCCCTGGCCGAGGCCTGATGGGGTCCCTCCCCTTCAGCAGCCCACAGACGCGGCTGCGCATTGCTCGAACCCACGCCCAACGCTGGCACTAATTCTGTAGGCACAGGAACTCGCTCCAAACCCTCCGTGTGTGTCCGCCTTTCAAGTGTCTGAGGCCTGTTCTCACGTCCCCCTGAAGTCTCCACTGCCCCCCCACTTCTTCCCATCGGTCCTCGCGTGTGCTGGGCGTGAACTGTTCCTGTGATGTCCCGCCAGTGCCCTCCTGTGGCCCCGTGTTCCGCCTTGGCCGACCTCTGGTTTGCTGATCTGGACGTCACGGCCGGGGCCCGCCGTCCTTGCTGACCAGGAAATGTGACGGTAGCTCGTGGGATCCTGCTGCTATCGGCAGAACCTGAGATTCCTGACACGCGCGCCTTGTCACCTCGTGTCCTTTTCACTCCCTACACAGTTAGGTCTATTTCTAACCCAAGCGTAAGTTGTCAAATGATCGCCATCAACTTTGCTGCTCTAGGTGGACCGGTCCTCTGGGTTCCAAGCCTTCCCGTTGACCCTGTATTGAGCTCTGTGCCCCCGAAACACAAGGTCACGTTCCAGCCCCTTTCCCCTACGGGTGTGACCCTGTTTGGACACAGGATCTTTCTAGTTGTCATCAAATGAATAAAAACGTCCCACTGGCTTAGGGTGGGACTTAATCTGATGACTGATGTTCTCAGGAGAAGAGGAAGCTTGGGCTCAGAGACAGACCCACTCAGGAGGAGCACCACGTGACAATGGAGGCAGACTGATGTGGCCACAGCCCAGAGAGCCGTGGAGCCCTGGCACCCGCTGGATGCTAGCGGGAGGCGAGGAAGGCCCCGCCCCCGAAGCGTCAGCGGCTGTGGCCCCGTGGGCCCTGGGTCTTCCTGTTGTCAGTTGCCTGTCCTGTCTTCTGGCCTCCAGAACCGTGGGCGGATGGGGGACACCACGTGTGCGGGTTGCAGCCACGGAAGCCAACATCACAGGTGCTCATGCCATCCGTCAGAGCTTCAAGTGGCCTCCCCAGGAGGCTCCGGCCTGCACAGGACAGGGACATCGCCAGGCTGCCACCTGCACCCTGTAAGTGAGCCTGCCCCTCTGGTCAGGTGCCCGGGATTGGTGGGGCAGGGCTTTGGCGGCCAGGAGAGGGCACGGGGTGCCTTCCCACCGTCAGACTCCGTGGGAGCGGCACAGCAGGAGTCCCAGTGGCGGGGAGGACACTCCAAGGACATTGCAGGAGAGAAGGGGCTGTTTGCAGAGAAAGGGACTTGAAACAAGATATTCCAGGGCAGCGACGCCCCGGGACGCCTACGAAATCGGTGCCTGGATGCTCTCCCAGCCGTAGGCGTCTACGTTTTACACAGGCAGAATAGAACCGCTGGGCTGGACAGAGGCCCGGCTCAGGCCGCCTGCCTTCTCACGTGCACAGTGTCCCAACCAGCGGTCACCTCCCTCTCTCCGGTCTGTGTGTCACCGCGCTGAAGTGCGTGCCATGGACACACAGTCCCAGAAAGTCTTCAAAACACAGGGTCTGCGGTCAGATGTGCTTGGGAAGCGTCACACGCTACATTCTCTTCCTGGAGAGTCACGTGGCACCTTAGAAAAGTACAAAAAGCTGCAGTAAATAACCCAGCGCAAGTGTGTTTAATCGGTGATTTACAATCTTGTTCGTGCAAAGGCTCCTTTGTTATTTAATACCTATCGCTCCTGGAGGCTGCGCCTTGGGAACAGCTGCCGCGCGGGTTTCTCATGCATTAGGACGTCCCCTTTGTTCCCAGAGTCCTCCTGTGCGCGCAGCTCCGTTTGTTGCAGGCGCCGTGATCTCCGTGGGCTGCGTGGGTGCCAGGCGGCGTCACTGTGTAACCTTTCTGAATCCAAGCGGACGCACGGAAGCCGAGGTCAAGGGCAATCCATGGGCGAAGCGGTCTACGGGCGGTGACGGTTTTTCAAGAGGAAATAAGCAAAAACAGTTGAAGCTGGTGCTGCAATCCTGAAATCTCGCCTTCCCCGGCCAAGTATATGTGAGGGGTTCAGCGCGCTGGGCTAACCGGCCCCCCCCCACCGTGGGTCTGAGAGTCCCCGCCCACCCCGCCCTCTGAGCCCAAGGCTGGAGGCTCCCAGCTGTGTTCCTCGGTGGGTACCCGGGGCAGACGGCGGCTCTCGTCCCACCTGGGGCCACTCAGTGGTTTCCTGCCCCAAGGAAGCTGTTTGCTGCCTTCCCAGTCGTGCCCTCTCCTTCTCCACCTGTAGGCGTCTGTGCGGCACAGTGGAGCCGGGGCCGTGTGAGCAGGTGTCAAGACCCGCCTTGCAGTGGGTCGGCCTGTGTGCTCCGTGCATCACTGAGGGGCAGCGTCAGCCCAGCCCAGGGTGGGCTGCATAAGGGGAGTTAGAAGCAGGAGGCCTGGCCGCGTGGATTGGGCCCCAGGGGAAGCAGCGGGGGATGGGGGGACAGGGAATGAGGAGGGTGAGAGACAAGACCACAGTCAAGCTGACAGTGAGCTCACCGTGGAGCCCGCAGGCACTACCACTTCCACATGCCACGTGGGAGCCACAGGGAAGGCTGGATTATGGGTCACGGGGCCACCTCTGAGCCTGAGCTCACTTCCTGTGTGCGGTGGGGGTCTCTGTACCCCAGTTTCCCTGGGACATCACTGTGCGTGTCAGAAACTGACAGGGGCCAGCGAGGGCGAGGAGAACCTGGAACGCCCTCGGCATTGCAGGAAGGAAGGTAGAATGGGGCCGCGGCGCAGGAGCGCGGGGTGGGGTCCTCAGGTGATGGAGAATCACCCCATGACTCAGCGATTCCAGTCTCGAGTGCGGCTTGGGGTCCGCAGTTGATGGACAATCACACATGACTCAGCAATTCCACTCTTAGAACAAGGCGGGGTCTTCAGGCGAGCCAGCAGTTGGTAAACACCCAAGAGAAATGAAAGCCCAATCCTAGCCAACGCTTGGCATCCATTCTATAGCAGCATAACTCACAGTGCCCAGCAGATGTGAAACTCCGGACGGATCACTAGAACCCGGTCCATCTACACAGGGTGACGTCCTGATACATGCCACAACAAGAAATCCTGGACCTCGAAAACACGTTGCTCAGTGCAAGAAAGAAGCCGTCAGTACAGCCACAGCTGTGGGATTCACTTACAGGAAGCACACGGAACAGGCAGATGCACAGAGTCGATCCGGACACGTGCTTCCTTCGCTGTAGGTGTGGTAGCCAGAGGGCACGGCGGGTCCAGGATTTCTTCTGACGGAGAGATGTCCAGAAATCAGTTGTGACCGAGGTCGCACACATCTGTAAGTAGACTAAGAGGATGGAAGGGGACACCCGACGTGAGTCAGTCGTGTGGTCGCTGAATCTCAACAGAGCTGCTTTGGTAAAGATTCATTTTTTTTACTTGAAATGCAGAGTTACACAGAGAGGAGGAGAGACAGAGAGACCTTCCATTCACTGGTTCCCTTGCCAAATGGCTGGGCTGAGCCAAAGCCAGGAGCCAGGCGCTTCCTCCCGGTCTCCCAGGCGGGTGCAGGGCCCAAGCACCGGGGCCGTCCTCTGCTGCTTTCCAGGCACATCAGCAGGGAGCTGGATGGGAAGTGGAGCAGCCGGGTTTCAAACTGGCGTCCTTATGAGGCACAGGCATCACAGGCAGAGGTTTAACCTGCTACACCGCAAGGCTGGATCCTACAGCTGATTTTAAAAACTAACAAAACAGGGGCTGGCACTGTGGCCTAGCGGGTAAAGCCACCACCTGCAGTGCCTGCATCCCACGTGGGCACCGGTTTGAGTCCCGGCTGCTCCACTTCTGATCCAGCTCCCTGCTGTGGCCTGGGAAAGCAGTAGAAGGTGGCCCAAGTCCTTGCACCCCTGCACCTGTGTGGGAGACCTGGAAGAAGCTCCTGGCTCCTGGCTTTGGATCAGCACAGCTCCAACCATTGCAGCCATCTGGGGAGGGAACCAGCGGATGGGATGGAAGACCTCTCTCTCTCTCTCTCTCTCTCTCTGTGTAACTCTGCCTTTCAAATAAATAATTTTTTTATAAAACAAACAAAATGAAGAACTGCTGTATCTGCAAATTGTCCTCCAAGGACCAGAGCCTGTGGGGCCCAGGAAGCCTGAGGGTGAGGAGTAAAGACCCCGTCCCTTGGGAAAATAACCGGTCACTCGCACTTCAGCAGTGTTTGCTTGACTGAGACAGACACCGCACATACACAGAGAGGTGAAGCTGCCCCTGGAGCCCAGTGCGAGCTGTCAGTGGTGCCCAGCAGGAAACAAGCGAGGAACACGTGCAGGGAGCGGCGAGGACGCTGGGCCCTGGCTACAGCCCCAGGGGCCCCGGGACAGAGCAGCTCCTGGACGCTCCCAGGCAGGCAGGGCTCAGCTTCCGTGCACGAAGCTGGAGTGGACGCGTTTCCTCCCGGGCCCTGGGCTTTTGTGTTGTGTGGGCAGTGACAGGAAGCCTGGGAGCCGTTCCCCAAGCCTCTGTCCCTGACACCGTGGGTGGGGACGTGGTCTGTGGGGAAGCCGGGCTTTCCGCTCCCCATGCCCAGCAAAGCCATGCCTTAGGGGAGGGGCATCTCAGGACAGGGAGATTCCCCCCCATCCGGGAAGACCCAGCACAGCACCCTGCGCCCTTTAGGACATGCAAAGTCTCCCTCAGCCCTCGAAGCCTGCACCACCGCTTCCCACCCCTCCTGACACCTTCTGATGCAGGCAGACACATCGTCTCCCCCTCTGAAGACAGAAGGCTCCCGGGGCGGGCGCCTGTCCCTTCCTGAGGCTCCCACCGCGTGCCGTGTGGGCAGAGAGCTGCACTTGGGCTCACCACGCATGGTGCAGGGGCGCTGGAGGGATGGCCATGATTTCTGTTTTCCTTTTTAACTACAGTTTGTGTGTGTTGCTAATCTAATCCTTAATTTAAAGAAATATTCAGACACTGAATACATTTGAAGGCACGGCCAATTCCCACACTGTCTGTACCAGAAAATATGTTATAGTTCCCCTTTCTCCTCCTTCCACCAAATGTTAGTCTTGTGTTCTTGCCTGGTTGGATTTCTTGTATGTTTGTTTGTTTTTCTGGCCAATTTTCTGTCAGCTCAAATTCCAGTTGTGTTGGTATGCCTAATGGAGTCATGATGTCCTGTGCTTTGCGTACACAGATATCACTGATGGCTGCCAGTGGGAAGTGCACTGTGAGAGACTCCACTGGCTGGGGATGTATCTACACCAAGAGCCACAGGATATGGGGCACAGGTAGGAAGGTGAGAGAGTGGACTGGTCAGTGGCTGGCTGAACAGCTGACTGGATGAGGGGACTGATGACAATAGACGGACAGATGGATGGATGGATGGAGAGATGGGTGGCTGGGTGGGTAGATGGGTGGATGGGTGGATGAGTGGATGGGTGCATGGATGGATGGAGAAATATATGGCTGGGGGATGAGTGGATGGTTAGACAGATGATAGGTGGGTGGGCGAGTGGATGCGTGGATGAGTGAATGGGTGGGTGGATGGGTGAATGGGTAGGTGTATTCAATGGATGGGTGTCAATGGATGGGTGGATATGGTAGTTGGGTGGCTGGATTGATGGGTAGATGGATGATTAGATGAATGAATGGATAGATGGATGACTGGGTGGATGAGTGGATGGGTAGACGTATGGGTGGGTGAGTGGATGAGTGGAGAGGGTAGAGGGATGGGTGAGTAGATGGGTGGATGGGTGGGTGGGTGGATGGGTGGGTGGATGGATGGGTGGATGGGTGGATGGGTGAGTGGATGGGTGGATGGGTGGGTGGATGGATGGATGGATGGGTGGATGGGTGGATGGGTGGATGGGTGGATGGGTGGATGGGTGGGTGGGTGAGTGGATGGGTGGATGGGTGGGTGGATGGGTGGGTGAATGGATGGGTGGATGGATGGATGGGTGGGTGAGTGGATGGATGGATGGGTGGGTGGATGGGTGGGTGAGTGGATGGGTGGATGGGTGGGTAGATGGATGGATGGATGGGTGGATGGGTGGATGGGTGCGTGGATGGGTGGGTGGGTGAGTGGATGGGTGGGTGGATGGGTGGGTGGGTGAGTGGGTGGGTGGATGGGTGGGTGGATGGGTGGGTGAATGGGTGGGTGGATTGGTGGATGGGTGGGTGGATGGGTGGGTGAGTGGATGGATGGATGGGTGGGTGAATGGGTGGGTGGATTGGTGGATGGGTGGGTGGATGGGTGGGTGAGTGGATGGATGGGTGGGTGAGTGGATGGGTGGGTGGATGGGTGGGTGAGTGGATGGGTGGGTGGATGGGTGGGTGGGTGAGTGGGTGGGTGGATGGGTGGGTGGATGGGTGGGTGAATGGGTGGGTGGATTGGTGGATGGGTGGGTGGATGGGTGGGTGAGTGGATGGATGGATGGGTGGGTGAATGGGTGGGTGGATTGGTGGATGGGTGGGTGGATGGGTGGGTGAGTGGATGGATGGGTGGGTGAGTGGATGGGTGGGTGGATGGGTGGGTGAGTGGATGGGTGGATGGGTGGGTAGATGGATGGATGGATGGGTGGATGGGTGGATGGGTGCGTGGATGGGTGGGTGGGTGAGTGGATGGGTGGATGGGTGGGTGGGTGAGTGGATGGATGGATGGGTGGGTGGATGGGTGGGTGAGTGGATGGGTGGGTGGGTGAGTGGATAGGTGGATGGGTGGGTAGATAGGTGGATGGGTGGATGGGTAGACGTATGGGTGGGTGAGTGGATGAGTGGAGAGGGTAGAGGGATGGGTGAGTGAATGGGTGGATGGGTGGATAGGTGGGTGGGTGGGTGGGTGAGTGGATGGGTGGATGGGTGGATGGGTGGATGTCAGGAAGAAGGAAATTCTTAGAGCTAGAAGGGAGACATAGCTCGCAAGACTCCTTTCCCTCGGGAACCACGTTGTCTGGAGCAACCGTGTGTGCCGGGAGTGTGACAACCATGTGTGCCGGGAGTGTGACAGTCCTGGTTGAACCCACACTTTGCTGCTGCTTTTCTGATGCTGCCTGGTAAAGGACTTGATGTCTGAGAACCCACTTCCTCCTCAGTGAAATCAGCCTACGTGGTTGGCTCCTGGGCTTCCCTCAGGGACCTCGGAAGGGCAGTGACAGTATCTAGTGCACTAGCAAGCCTCCGCAGCAATGGTTCTCAGCTTTCGCTTGCCCGCTGTTTGTTCCTGTTGAGTGAGGAATCATCAGAGAAGGTCGAGGGAACCACGTGAGTCTCTCCGTTGGTGAGACCCCGAGATGCGAGGTCCCTCCGACTCCCAGGCGGCGCCTCTCGGCTCTAACACGTGTCTCTCTGGGCCAAGACTCCTTGATGGCCAAGAACCAAGGGAAGCCAGCAGAGATCCAAGGGGCCGACCACACAGGACACAAGGAGGTGCCAGCGTGCGGAGAGAAGCGGAGGCAGGAAGTGTCTTCATTTGCTCTGTATTTCTCAAGTGCAACCACAGGCTCAATGCTGTTGGGAATTCAGCGACGAGGAAAACAAAGTCCCAAGCCAGACAAAACCCCTGTCTTCATGAACTTGAGTCAGAGAGCAGCGAGGGCTCCTGGCTGTGGTGTCTTCGTCATGCCTGTGCACGGAATTCCGCAAAACGACCAAGTCCTGCGTGGGACGAGGGCACTGCCACGCCTCCCGGTTTCGTTTCCGTGACGGTACATGCTTTTGCTTTTCCGCTTTTCTGAGTCATTGTGTTTAACGATCTCTTGGAGGCAGCCTTCGGATGGGTTTACTGAGCTCCGAATGTCTGCTCTGAGACCTCGCCAACAGCCCCAGCCCGAGGAGCGCCCGTGCCGTGGAGAGCCTTCAGGACGCGGCCGCGTGGTTTGCTGGGGTTGAGGTTTTCCTTCTCCGCACCCCGCCCTGCCTGCCCCCTCAAGGGAGCCTTCAAACGTAGCTTCATAGAAGGTCAGTAGGTCAGATGGGGGTCTAATTCCGTTTTCTCCCTGAGTTTTCTTTGGAAACGTCTGGAGCTATCCACTTCAGAGATGTCCCCTAGTCCGCTGGAAGTGCAGCTGCTCAGAGCTGTATTTTAAGGGTAAAGATTCGGTGTCGCACAGAACGTCAGCGATTCTGCACTAACCGGCCAGTGTGTCTGCACGAGGGTTCTCGCCAGGCAGCCCAGCAATGCCCCACCTTCCATTTGGAGAGCTGTGCACCCTGGGAGCAGAGACAGAGCCAGCGAGGAGCAGAGACGGAGCCACAGCAGCGGGGAGCGCTCGCCTCGCTCTCAGTCGGTGCCTCCGGCTTGGGAGGCTGTGGAAGCAAACTCACGCTCCAGTCCCACGGCGTGAACTCAGCTCGGGGAGCAGCGTGACCCGAACTCAGCTAGGGAGCAGCGTGGCCGTGGTTATGCCGTGGACTAGGTGGTGGGAAGCTGGATGGCGGGATGGCAGGAGGTGGACCCAGGAGACTGGGAGCAGCAGAGAACACACTTCCTACAGAAAGGGAGAGGCGGGGTCCCCCTCCAAGCCCTGCGCTCTTTCTCACCGCCAGATACATCCGTCTGCACGTTCCCGCTAATGGCTGCTCTGAAAAATGCATCGTCCGCTTGCCAAGCTGACGGTCTCCGGTGGACGGCCTGCCCCCCAACAGGTCAGCAACACACAGCAAAATGAGTTGGAAATCAGGAATCCAGAGGAGAAAGAAGGAAGTCTGTGCACCACATTGGGCAAAACATTTGGAGCGAGCATGGGATTCCATCCGGGCGTCCTGGAAGACAGGGGCGAAGCAACCGGGAAAGACAGGTCAGGGTTTCCACGCCCAGAAAGCTGGAAGTGTTCCGCTTCCTTGGGGTTGACCAAATCTTTTCTGGCAGAGAATTACTAGACTACAAATTCACATGGACGTCAGCCGCGGGGCATGGGCTACCTTAACAAGGCCAACGACGTCGTCCTAAGAAATCCAAGCGCTGCTTTCCTGCCGCAGTTATTTGCAGTAAGCTTGGATGAAAGGCCGGGACGTGGCATGAGAGTGCAACTCAGGAAAAAGTTCTTGGATGAGTTTAAATTAAAGTGGTCTCGATGTGTAGCCTCCGATAGTCTAACGTGAGGCGAGATTAAATGTGAGAGGAGCCAGGGGGCTGGGTGCGTGAAAGGCAAGCGTCTCTTCCTTAGCGGGGACTTGGGAGGGGTCTGAGAGCCGCCGGTCTCTGGGGCTTCTGGGGCAGGTGTGTGCCCCCCGACTGCAGCCTGGCTGGCAGAACTGCCGGGCGCCTTGCAGGGCTGAGCAGCCCACAGTGCAGTGGCCCCGTGGACGGGGGAAGCCATCCCAGGCAGAGCCTAAGGCTTCCTTCTGGAAGGATCTGTGGGACTGCTCTGACCTTAAGTCTGGTCCTCAGGGGGAACCCAGAGTTCCAGGCCCTGCGGAGGCGGGCGCAGGCGAGACGTTCCTGCATCGGCTTCCGTGTGAGTGTCACGCGTTGTCCCCGGAGCCCTGAGAGGACCTCGGAGATGTCCGGGCCCAGCTCGCTGACTTGCCCGTGAACTCACTGAGCTTGGCCGAGTGTCTGCAGAGACAGTCAGTTTGGGGTTGACATAATTCAGTTGGAGCTGTTCTTCCTGGTTGTGGTTAGACCCTCTGAGGTCACTCCCGGTTCATGATTAGAAAAAACTGGGTCATCAGCAGAAAGAGATTTGTCTTCCTTCCGTGGCAGGTCGGGGGACACACGCACAGTTCACCATGGGGACGTGCACTCCCGGCCGAGGACAGGAGGAGGAAACCCAGCTGCGCCCCGAATCCCATCGCCGGCTGTGTCTCCAGTCCCGTCTCTTCTTTGCGTCACGATCTGGCCAAAGTCCCCGGAGCTGCGGGATCTTCTCTGTCTTCCGCTGCCCTCTGCACCTCTGGGTTGTTGCATCTGTCACTGAACGACAGCCCCTGGCTTCCTGGGCTGCGGACATCGGCAGAAAATCCAGCTACCGGATTCACTCCCAGGACTCTCGGGAAGAACGTGGAAGGGAACTGGAATGCGTTCTGCAGACGCCAAGACGCTCCCCGAGAATCGCCCTTCGCAAGGGGCGCTGCGCCTCAGCTGCACTTCATTAGCCGCGGAGCTTTCTTAAGCGCTTCACTCTGACCACAAGTATGAAGTTGCTGACCCTCGCTTGTTCTCGGGGAGAGAGCGCGCGTGCGTGCTGCTGAGTCAGCAGGCAGGCCCCGGCCACGAAGCAAAAGAGAGGGTCCACGTCCGTTTATCAGTGCTTTAACGAGGCTTGCCGATAGCTGTGTCGCTGCCAAGCAGAGCAAAAACACAGCACATCGTGGCCAAAGACGCAGAAGCGAGGCCATCCCCTCATTGAGGAAAGCCGAGCCCCGCGGTTGCCAGGGAGGTACAGGGCGTTGTGGCTTGCTGCCGGTCCGGGGCCATCCCCCTGCGGTTCCTCAGGTTGGTGGGTTGGTGTTTGCCCGGCACCCACCCGTCACCGAGGTTTGGCGAGCTGCCTGGAGGCTTTAAGAAAGAAGGGAACATCCCTGGGTGCCTGCAGCAGGGGTGGGGGCGGCCTGTCAGCATCTTGTCGTGTCATGGGTTGTTTCTGTGTGCAGAGCCTGGTTTCTGCCCGCCCCACGCACACACACGCACACATGCACACGCACACACATGCAGTCGCCTGCATTTCTCACGCGGGTGCTCCGTGGGGCTGAGCTTCTGGAATGGAACTCTGCCTCTAAGCCACAATTACTATTTCCCCGCAGCTAAACATTTTATTCATCCCCCTGGGTGGTCTTCTGCAACATAATAGCTGAGAGAATGGGAATGATTTACAGAACTCACAGACCTTATCAGGGAGGAGTAAACCAGCTTCCTTCAGCCCAGGGCCGGGTGTTTGTTGTTTCTAGAGCAAGCTGAGGCTCCATCCTTAGGGGCCAGGATAACATCTTCAGGGGCCAGGGACGATTCCAGGGGGCCCATCGGGGCCAGCATGCTTCTATCAGCTGCTTATGATTCCCCCTCCCCAGTGGGGAAGCCGCTGTAAACTCTCAGAATTCTGCTCAGGAGGAGGGCTCCAGGACGCGGATCCAGACGACCCGGGGCATGCCCTGTCCTGGCCATGGCTCCAGAGGGCAGGTGCAGGCGTTCCCCGCATGCCGGGCGCTTCGGTTGGTGCTGGCAGCTTCGGGGGCTGCACCTGTGTTCTCTGTTCTCCTCCAGCGCAGCAAGGGACGTGGTTTCGAGAACAAGCACGGGCTGGAATCGGTTGACTTTTGGTTAGACCCCCAAAATGTTCCTGTGGAGTGAAACAACCAGGGGTGGACATGATCCAGAGACAGAGGACGGCCATGGACGGCGGAAGTGAGGTCACGGAACCTGAGAGGGAGGGCCAAGGCGCTGTGAGAGTGTGGCACGTGGTCCCGCTCAGCGTGGGGGCTATCACGCACAGCCAGTGCTAGGCTCTTGGAGCGGAACGCACCAGAACTCACGAGAGGCGTGCAGGACTCTGCCTCACAGCCGAATGCATCTTACCGCCGCCTTCGAGTGACCGAATTATGCCCAGCCGAGAGCGTCTCGGGGCGAGTCCAGCAGAGCAGGCAAGGGCGACTTTTTGACCCGGGGCAGCTCTGACCTTGCTCCGTTACCCACCTGTGCCAGGAGCGAACTTTTGGAGGAGGAGGGCTGGGGTCCCATTCACAACCCCTCAGCGAGCTCCAGAGAGTGGCCTGCCCCTGGGGACCCCTTGAAATGCAGGTGGTCAGGCAGGCTCCAGCGTGCGGGGTCCCTGCCCGCACCCCCAAGACTGAGCGTGGCGAGCTGGATGCCGCCAGCCCGTGGGCCTGTGTCGGGGTGGCCGAGCCCAGAAGACCTCTGGCCAGCGTGCCAGCGCGTGGGCTGGGGCTGGCTGGTGCTTTGTGTTTGCTTGCAGCGCTGTTTCCATGGTTCTCTAACAGCAGGCAGCTGCGTGGGCTCCCCCGAGTCACCCCGAGCTCGACGGACAGACGGGAAGCCGTGAGCAGTGCAAGTCCTGGAGCTGCCGGCCGCGGGGCGGGCGTCGACTTTGCTTTCTGGTGAAGCCAGAGGGAGGGGGCGCGGCAGAAACCCACCTCCCTGGGCGGCTGTGAGGAACCTCGGCCGGCCCCGGCTGAGCCGCTGAGTGGAGGGTGCAGGGGCCAGCAGCTGGGCGAGCACATGGACTCCAGCCGAGGCCCCCGGTGTTCTGGGGGAGGAGTCATGAGGCGGGGGGCAGCAGCATTCCCCCGCCCCCAGCAGTGGAGCTGCTCCAGGAGCCCCCAGACCCTGCGTCTTGGGGGCCACGTTTCACACCAGGCCTCGTGAAGCGCAGAACGTGGCACAACGGGCGAGAGCCAGGGACTGCGGGAGTCTTGTGTTCTGGGACACACACACGGGCACGCGGGCAAGGGCCTTGGGGGCGCCAGGCTCGGTGAGGGCCCCGGTGGCTGACAGCAAGGACACAGCCGCTGTTGCTCTGTGGGCTGGGTGTCCTCGAGAGTCTGAGTCACGGCCCGGCTGCCTTTGTCTCTCACCTCGGGGTGACACCTGCCACGTGGAAGGTTCTGGAAGCAGCTTGGAAAGCCCCGCAGCGCTGGTGGAGAGGCCCGCGTCGCTCTCCCGTGCTCCTTGCTTGGGGTTCTCCAGCCTTGTGATTTTCACCGATCCCAGGGGAAGCCCGGGTGTGCGCTTTTGGGCTCCAAGGACCTTGTGTGTCCCTCTTGACACTGGGGCCTGCGCACCTGCAGGTGGCCTTGGCCAGGCTCGTGGTGGGCTTGTCCCCAGGTGGGGCTGGGCCCTGAACTCCTCACCAGCACTGTGGTGCTCACGGCACCGTTGTCCGAGGACCTCCTCTGGGGCTGGATTTCCTGACTGCTGCTTCGTCTGTTGTTTCTGTGTGTGTGTGTGTGTGTGTGTGTGATTCCGTCTCTTCATTAAATCAATTCAATGTTAAAAATAAAAATTACCGGGGCTGGCACTGTGGCATAGCAGTGCCGGCATCCCTTATGGGCGCTGGTTTGAGTCCCTGCTCCTCCACTTCAGATCCAGCTCTCTGCTGTGGCCTGGGAAAGCAGAAGATGATGGCCCAAGTCCTTGGTGCCCTTCGTCCACGTGGGAGACCCAGAAGCTGCTCCTGGCTCTTGGCTTCGGATCAGCACAGGTTTGGCCATTGCGGCTAATTGCGGAGTAAATCAGCGGAGGGAAGACCTCTCTGTCTCTCTCTCTCTCTCTGCCTCTGCCTCTCTATAACTCTGCCTTTCAAATCAATAAATTAATTAATAAAAAAATAAAATAAAAGTTACTTTCAGCTTCATCAAATCTGGAAAAAATCATTTAGTTTATTTAAAAAATCCCTTGTTATTGGCGAGAGTGAAGATTCGCTGACTCTGTCCCACTCCATCCTTGCGGCCTGGAAGACACACTGCGGGTGCGATTCTGAGGTCAACACCAACGGTGCCATGACCTCAAGACACGGGGGGTTTCCTTCCTTCTTATCCCACGGAGGGCACAGCGCATGGCCCGAGGGGCCGGTGTCCTGGGGGAGAGGCACAGGCCCCCCAGCTCTCCCTCCAGAGCAGAGGATGGAGACGCAAAGGATGGGGCCGGTTAGCAGGTGGCCCTGGCCGAGCAGCACCTCCTGGGACCTCACTTCCTGAGTGAGGAGGCCCCAAGGTGCCAGAGTCCAGCTGTGAGTGGACACTGGTGGCCACCGTGTCCCCTGGTGGGACCGGCCCTCTGGGAGCCCAGCTGCTGGGCAGTGGGGCAGCTGGGGCTAGTGAGGGCATGGTGCCGCCCAAGGACCTTGCCTGGATCCTCGGGCGCCCCCTGCCCCCATGTGCCCCTGTCTCTGAACACTAGGGTGCCGGCAGCTGCATCTGGGTGGACGTGTTGCCTCCTGTGTCCCATCTACGGGAGCCCCTGCCAGAAACGTGGGGCGGGGCTGAGGCTGTGGGGGAGGGGTGTCGGTTTTCATTTCCTATGCAGTGGCTGAGTTGACCTTGAACTCAAGTCACAAGGACACTTGTAGTCCTTGTCTCTGAAATGAAGAGGTTGGATCGGATTATTTCCAGGAAGCCATCGAGGGCGCGACTAATGGGGTGCAGGTGAGTCTACAGGGGTGTGGACGGTCGCGGGCTGATGGGGACGGGGCCCTTGGGACAGGAGGCCCTGGGAAGGCCCTGGGAAGGTCCTGGGGGGCAGCCTGGGGCCCCAGCAGGTGGACCTGCATGGGGAGCAGGGAAACACAAAGGAAGCAGCTCTGACCCTGAGGGTGGGCAAGTAAAAGGCTGCTGCCCACCCGCAGGTCCTAACGGTGGAAGCAGAAGTTGGCCCTTGGCTGGTTCGGTTTCTGTATTTTATTTTTTATTTGTGAAACAGAGAGAGAGAGAGAGAGAGAAAGAGAGAGAGAGAGAGATCAATCTCCCATCCACTGGTTCACTCCCCAAATGCCCGAAATAGCCAGGCTGGGACTGGGCAGGCCACAGGAGCAGGCACTCAGTGCAGCTCCTGCGTGCGGGTGGAAGAATCTGACTGCTCTATGAGACTGGATCTGGGAGCAGCGTCGGGATGCAGGGATTCGAGCTGGCGTCCTCCGTGCTGGCCCCTGGCACTTACCAATCTCTGCGATATTATCCCCCGATGATTCCTCACTGCTAAGGGACCTAGAGGCTCTGCTTTGGCAAACGGCCATCTGGGGGGTGGAGGACATGGTCGAATTCCCCCGAGACCTAGCAGGGGTGCCTGACCCCACCCCCAGCCTAGTACACCCCAGTACCACAGGGCTTTGAGGCCACTGCTAGCCAGCATCCCCAGGGAACAGCCAGGGCCTGAAGCTGCCTAGGGCCAGGCTGAAGGGACCACTGCACTGTCCTCTGGGCCCCGCGTGCTCACCGTAGCCCAGGCCTGTGCCCAGCCCCCACACTGACATGGGTGTGGCAGGTGCACATCACCCAGGTGGGGACAGATCTTTCTCCCTGGCAGCTCTGCGTGCTGCTGACGGAGCCTGGGAGCTGGCCCGGCCCCTCCCAGAGCAGAGGGACTCCCTAGACCCCAGCCCACACCCCCTCCCCAGGCCCTGGTTCTGTCTTCCAGGCCACCAACAAGAGGTGGCCGCCCGGGCTATGGGTGTCGGGGGTCTTCTTTCCTGCCATGGGGGTTAGTCTCTCGATGCTGGCTCGGCTTTGGGGAAGCAGCCCCAGCTCTAGAGATGGGGGGTGCTAGGCAGTCACCCCCTCCCCCACCTCGCTTTTTCTACGGTAATGCAGCAGTTTTGCCCCCTGGCGCGATTCAGTGGAGCAGAAAGCGGTGGTCAGGAAACGTCGGTATTGACGAATCCCCTTTGGCTTCATTTCCTCTTACAACCGAGCCCCTGCGCAGCCTTGGAGCCGGCCCAGCTTGAGCGGCTGTTTCATGTCCAGGGATCTGGGCTGCGTGTGTCCCCGCCCCTTCCCCCACCCCTCTGCTGAGCCCCACATATTTTAACATCACAGGAGCTGAAGGCTGGAAAGGGTTTTGACAGCTCCCCCAGGCTGGAGTCAAACTCTTCTCCTGCTTTGCTCGCATGGAGCCAGAGAAGAGTGAGAGCCTTGTGGGTCCCCCAGGCAGGAGGCTCTGGAGGCGGCCGAGCTGGGGGGACACCTGCGGCCAGGGCCCTGGGCCGCTCCCTGCAGCTCTGCACCCTGCAGAATCCCAGGGCCCCTCTGTCCTCTGAGCGGGGCCCCTGCGCCAGCGTAAGTGACCAGGCTCCTGACCCCGCACTGGAGAGAGCAGTGAGGTCCTGCACCGAGCCAGCAGCAAACCAGCCCTGACCTTGCAGCCTGTCCTCAGCCACACGTTCCGCACCAGGCGTTCTTCATTTGCAGTGGGGTTAAGGGTGCCATTCCTTTGACGTCTGGGGGCAGCCTGCTCCGAGGCGGGCGCCGGCGGACTGGTGGCCAACCGCGACGTGGCGGTCACTGCCAGCTCCGTGGGCTTCACAGCCGGCAGGAAGGCCGGCATGGCCATCAGGCCGCTGGAGTTCGCGCACAATGGTGGGAAGGGTTTGCAAGAAGGAAGCCCTACCTGCCGGGGAATAATGGGGCAGGAAGGGCTTCCCGGCAGGGACTTTCAGGGGGTCCCCAGCAGATTGCTGTCAGGCAGGAAGGAAAGGGAATTCCCAGGAGGGGAAAAGCTGAGCCCTCAGCGAAGGACAGAGGTGGCTCAGGAGGGGGAGGGAGCGGGGCGGCAGCTCAGTGCCCCGTGGGTGCCTGGGTCTGAGTCCTGGCTGCTCTGCTCCCAGCCCAGCTCCCGGCCAGCGCCCACACAGCAGGTGAAGGCCCAAGCACGGGGGCCCCTGCCTCCCAGGTAGGAGACCCGGAGGGAGCCCCAGCTCCTGGCTTCAGCCTGGCCCAGCCCTTGCTGTTGCGGGCATCTGGGGAGTGAACTAGAGGATGGGAAATCTCTGTCTCTCTCTGCCTTTGGAGTAAACACAAATACGTAAATTAAAAATTAAAAAAGAAGCAATGAGAAGCCTCTAAAGGCATGGAGCTCACACTTAACCCATGTACGTCTGGCTCGGGACCTCCAGTCGGTCCCAGTGGTCTCAGATGAGAGGCCAGTTGGGAGGCCGACAGGTGCAGGGGAGTGATGGGGTCAGGTTCCAGGACCAAGGGCAGAGGGAGGTGGGAAGCAGGCTGAGGAGAGGAGAGGGCTGGGGGCAGGACACAGGAGCTGGGGGCAGGAGAGGGCTTGGGGTGGGACACTGGGCTGAGGGCAGGACACATGGCTGGGGGCAGGAGAGGGCTGGGGGCAGGACACAGGGCTGGGGGTAGGAGAGGGCTGGGGGCAGGACACATGGCTGGGGGCAGGACACAGGAGCTGGGGGCAGGACACATGGCTTGGGGCAGGACACTGGGCTGGGGGCAGGACACAGGGCTGGGGGCAGGAGAGGGCTCGGGTGGGACACAGGGCTGGCGGATGGCTTGAGTGCTGGGGGCAGGACACAGGGCTGGGCTTAGGACACAGGCTGAGGGCAAGAGAGGGCTGGAGGTGGGACACAGGAGCTGGGGACAGGACACAGGGCTGGGGGCAGGAAAGGGCAGGGGGTGGGACACGGGAGCTGGGGACAGGACACGGGAGCTGGGGACAGGACGCAGGGCTGGGGGTGGGACACAGGAGCTGGGGACATGACACAGGGCTGGGGATGGGACACAGGAGCTGGGACAGGACACAGGGCAGGGGGTGGGACACTGGGCTGGGGGCAGGAGAGGGCTTGGGGTAGGACACAGGAGCTAGGACAGGACACAGGGCTGGGGATGGGACACAGGAGCTGGGACAGGACACAGGGCAGGGGGTGGGACACTGGGCTGGGGGCAGGAGAGGGCTTGGGGTGGGACACAGGAGCTGGGACAGGACACAGGGCTGGGGGTGGGACACAGGAGCTGGGTACAGGACACAGGGCTGGGGGTGGGACTCAGAAGCTGGGGGCAGGACACGGGAGCTGGCTGGCGGCTGGCTTGAGTGCTGGGGGGTGGCAGCAGGGAGAGCTGACAGCTCCCCTCTCTGGTGTCCCTGCGCCCGGGCCCTGCTTCGAGGACCTCAGGAGTGTCATCTCACAGCCACATGAGGTGGGGACGTCCTCAGGCCCATTTGCAGATAGAAAAACCAAGGCTCAGAGAGATGACCCCTCAACCCAGGCAGTGGGAGTCCCCCCACCCCACCTTCAGGGAGGCAGGTGAGGTGGGGGCTGGGGAAGCCAGGGGACCTCCCTGGAGGCGGGGCTCCTCCTGCGGGGGGGTGGGGGGGAAAACAGGGCTCATCCACCTTTGTGTCTTGAAGGAATCTCAATTTCCATGGGTGGTTTCCCTTTAAATATGGGCCATTTGTTCATGTTTTTAAAATGCAGTTAGAGCTGAAAATAAATAAATAAATAGATAGATAGATAGATAGATAGAATGAGGGCGCCCACCCGAGTTGGTGACTTTTGATTCTCTGATTCGAAGGCTGCTAAGATTTTCGGTGCTCTTTCCGAGAAGCAGGGGACCAGGTGCGAGGCCGGATCTGTAGCGGCCATGAACGTGCAGCAGAGCGCCCTGTCGCACAGCCTACAACATACAGTTAAACAGAGGCTCTCCGGGAAGGGCCGTGGCACAGCGGCTAAGATGCCACTCGGGATGCCCACAGCCCGTGTTGGGGAGCTTGGGTTCAAGACCCTGCCCCCCCCCCCGCCTCCTGTTGATGGACACCCTAAGGGGCGCAGGTGATGGCTGTGTGCTTGAGTTCCTGCCCCCTCCCGTGTGGGGAGACCTGGCGGAGCTCCCAGCTGCTGGCTTTGGTCTGGCCCAGCCCCAGCTGCTGCTGGCATTCAGGTGTCCAGAGGGCAGATGGAAAATCTCTCTTTCTCTCTCTCTTTCAAATACAGCTTTTGAGAAGAGCCTGGAGGAGAGGGAGAGGGGCAGGGGTCTCCCGTGCTTCAGTCAGTGGCTGACTTGCCCTTTGTGCCACGCCCCTCCCTGCCCCTCCCTGCCCCTCCCTGCCCCTCTCTGCCCCTCCCTGGGCTGTGAGTAGGCTCCCTGTGGGGACTCCTGAGATCCTCCATTCTTTGCAGAGAGTGAGCGGTCCAGGGACCCGGCTGGGGCTTGGCTTCTGGGCCCCGTGACCTCAGGCTGAGCAGAAGGAGGGCTCCAGGGACCTCGCTCTGCAGGTGGCCCTGGGCTGGTGGCCGCTCCTGGGCTGAAATGGACTCGTGAGACGTTTGCTGTGGGCCATCCTCGCTCTGCAGGTGGCCCTGGGCTGGTGGCCGCTCCTGGGCTGAAACGGACTCGTGAGACGTTTGCTGTGGGCCATCCTCGCT
This sequence comes from Oryctolagus cuniculus, assembly GCF_051225735.1. NCBI lineage: Eukaryota > Metazoa > Chordata > Mammalia > Lagomorpha > Leporidae > Oryctolagus > Oryctolagus cuniculus. Next base: position 3,468,673 of record NC_142869.1, on the reverse strand, counting down.
CTGCAGGTGGCCCTGGGCTGGTGGCCGCTCCTGGGCTGAAATGGACTCGTGAGACGTTTGCTGTGGGCCATCCACCCGGTTGGAAGCGCTTGTCCACATTCCACGCTTGCTCCACCTCACGCACACGCGTCGGTTCACTCTCCCCTTGGCTCTGCGTGTTCTCCCAGGGCTGCAGTGAGCTGAAGGGAAGGGCTGCGCTGCTGGGGCCTCTCGCTCTCCAATCGACCAGCGCCCTCCCCCTTCCGTCCCGCCCCAGCCCGCAGCCGGCTTCCCCCTCTCCCTTCCTCTAGCTCTCGGAACTCCACAGCAAATTCAGCACTAGGACACAGCCCCCAAGCCCCCTGCCTTCAGGGACATGACCGTGAACCAGTGATCCAAGGCCTCCGCCCAGGACTGCCTGCCCTGGCGCTGCTGCAGGTCCCCAGCTCTGTGGGCTTGTGCACGGCGGGCTCTGCCTCCCTGGCCGGGCTGGGGCGACTCGGGGCTCCGCAGCCACTCCTGGCCCCCACCTGGACTCCTGCATTCTTACTCTGCTGCTACCTGCTCTGACCCTGGAGAGAAGAAACCCTGAGCTTTTTAGACCCAGCAGCCCCTAGGCAGTGGGCGTGTCTGGATTCTGCACCTGGGAAAGCAACAAGAGGCAAGAGGTCGCCTGGGGCTCCCGCCCCTCCTGAGCCCCCTGACTCCCTGCCCCGTGCAGTGCTCCCTCCCCAGCGAGCACTGGTTCCCGTGGGACCTGCACTGAGTCCCACCTCCAGGCTGTGTGCCCAGCAGGGTCTGGGCCAGCACGTGCTCACGGGGCCGCGCTCCTCGGCACAGCCTCGCTTTCTCTCTCCTGCCTGCCTGTCCTTGGATGTCACCCGGGTCCCTGCTGCCCCCTCTCTCGGGGACCCCGGCAGAGGCTGAGTCATGGATGAGACTTGCAAAGCCAGCAGGCCCAGACTTGTTTATTTTGGGCTTGATGAGTAAATCATGTGGAACAAATCGAAAGCCCCGCTGAAGCCAGCGCAGTGACATCTGTCACCTCCCTGTGATCCGTCAGGAGGAGAAGGCTTTGGGGTAACGAGACAGATTCTGCAGAGCCCCTGCCAACAGTCACTCAGCGCCCCGCCTTCCTGCACGCCCCGACCAGGGAAGGCCGGTGTCCTCCCCGTGGTCGGTCGCGGAGGGGTCATGTGTGGAGGTCACAGGGCGCGCAGGCTGCTTCCCCCTTCTAAGGCCCACGTCGAGACCGCTAGTGCCTGGTGTGCCTGCTCCCAGTGTCGGACACTCTTGTTTCTTCATGAACGTGCTCACTGCAAACATACGCTGTCTTCCAAATGAGCGCTTTGTGCAGAGCTCAGAAAGTTTTGCCTAAACATAAACGGATTTTTTAACTCACTTTTCCTGGAACCTTGTGAAGGCCCCTCGTCCGCCTTGTAAGACGCGAGTGTGGTGGGCGTCTGTTGTCCCCGACACGCAGCCCCTTCCTCTGCAAGCCAGCAGCGACCACTCCTTCTCCTCCTCGAGTCTCTGTCGCCAGCCAGGAGAGGGGTTCTGCTTACGAAGCCCACGTGACTGGATTCAAGCCACCCACGTGATTGAGCATAACTGATTACCATGGTAACAACGGTTGGTTTAGGACATCACAATGATTTGTATGACATCACACTTGATTATGACATCACAATCATTGGCTTGTGACATCACAAAGAGTGGGGTTATTTTAAAGGCTTATTGATTTATTTTGCAAGTCAGTATTACAGAGATAGAGGGGGAGACAGAGAGGCAAGGAGATCTTCTATCTGCTGGTTCATTCCCCATCTGGCTGCAGTGGTCAGCGCTGGGCCAGGCTGAAGCCAGAAGCTTCATCCGGGTCTCTGATATGGGTGGCCGGGGCCCAAGCACTTGGATCATCTTCTGCTGCTTTCCCAGGCCATGAGGAGGGAACTGGATTGGAAGTGGAGCAGCCGGAGCCCACATGGGATGCTGGCATCACAGGTGGTGGCTTTACCCGCTACACTTCAGCGCCGGCCCCACAATGAGTGGTTTTTGATGTCACAATGACGTCATGATGGTTGGTCTATGACATCACACTCACTGGTTTGTGTAACCTTAATCACCTTGAAGATTCTGCCCATTGTACTTCCAATTTCCAGAACTAAGAGAGGAAATGACATCTTGGCTAAAATCACACTGTGTTTCCAGCCCTGGAGTCACGTGAGCCCTGCAGCGGTTTTCATAGACGCTGTCTCCGGGGGCCTCTCTTCCTCTGCCCACCTCTGCAGAGGGTGGGGAGAGGCACCTAGGGGCAAGGCCCTGGCCTGCACATCCCACGCAGCAAAACACAGACCTGCTCAGCCAGACCCTCCCCTTCTCCGCTAGCAACTGTTGGGTGCTTGTTCTGGCTTGGCGCTCTGCCAAGCACTGCACACACAGCACCCGTCTGTCTTCCAACAGCTCAGCGAGGCTGGCCTCATCAGGCACAGGCTGATGGCCAGCTCGTCCCTGGAGCCTGTCCCTGTCATGGGTCAGCCACATGGGGCAGGTGCCTCTGAGACAAGGCGGCCAGTTCCAGGCCTCTGGCTCCCTGTGCTGTGGAGGCGTTGGTGGCAATGGCTGACTGGTGACCGCCCAGCGGCCCTCTTTGAGCTGGCCTCCTCCTAGCGAGAAACCGGATGCAGGGACCCAGTGACTTGGATTTCCACGGCTTTCAGACCTCTGGGGGCAGCGTGGGGTTAGAAACCTTCCCAAACAAGCCACAGCAGCTCTGGTCGAGTGGGGACAGTGCCTCGGGGAGGGGCAGATGTGCTGACCCCAACGCCTGCAGCAGCTTCCCGGGGGCTCTCGGCCTGCAGGATGGAGCCTGGGGGACCCTCTCTTCCCTGAGACCTCCGCAGGCTCCTGGACCGCGGCAGGACGCTGCAGTTCTCTCTGAGCCATGATTTATGCCATCTACATTGTGCATGAAAATGACAGGCGGCGGCTTACAGAGACACAGAAGAACGGCATCAATACAAGGCAGGGGCTGCATAGAGACGGGGAAGTGAAACCAGACGGACGTGAGCACTGGCAGCCCGGGGCCACTGGGGAGGGGCACCCCACCTGGGCCCAGAATGCCGAGGTCACGCGTGACTGGAGTGTGTGAGTGCTGGTCACGCGTCCCAGCCCGGGAGCCGCACGACGCACCTGCCGCGGCACTGCTTTGCAAAGAGTCCATCTCGTGTGCTCCCCACATCCCTCTCCCTCCCCCTCCCCCTCCCCCCTTCTCCCTCTCCCCCTCCCCCTTCCCCTCCTCTCTCTCCCTCTGCCCCTCTCTCCCTCTCTCTCCCCCTCCCCCCTCCCTCTCCCCCTCCCTCTCCCTCTCTCCCCCTCCCCCGCCCCTCCCCTTCTCCCTCTCTCTCCCCCTCCCCCCTCCCTCTCTCCCCCTCCTCCTCTCCTTCTCCCTCTCCCTCTCTCTCCCCCTCCCCCTCTCCCTATCTCCCCCTCCCCCTCCCTTCCCCCTCCCCGTCCCTCTACCCCTCCCCCTCCCCCTAACACACACACACACACATGCACACACACACACGCGCACGCGCACGCGCACCGCTGCTTCCCTGCTGCTTCAATCCTGGCGTGAGCTGAGTGGCTGTTTCCCAACCGAGTTTCTTCACGCATTAACGTGTCACAAACACTCCTCCGATGTCGCTCCCCCTCTTCGTGGAGGAGCAACACAGGACCCTGCGCTGTTCTTTCGTCTGCTCGGCCCTCCCCGGGTTTGCTGCTGGTTCTTCCCGGGTTGGCTACCGTCCCTTCCACCTCCGTGGAAGGGCAGTTCCCCCTGGCCGCATTCCCCACTTCCGCAGGGGAGCGGCACACCGCTGGCCGGCTCTCTGGGGGCTGCACAGGTGTTCCTTCAGCTAGATGTTCCCCATAGATGTTCCTGGTGCATGCCGTCTCTCTCCTCCTTCATAGTCCTCCTCCGCCAATCCTAACTTGGCTGCCCACACGCCGAGTACGCTGCTCTCCAATCAGGAGCAAGTCCTACAGTTTATTGGTTGAACTGGAGGCAGCTGGGTAGAAGCTGTTCTCTCCTCTCCCAGCGCCATATTGTAGGAGAGCAGATGCATAGAATAAGTCTTAATTCCAGTAACTTAGTCTAGTCCGAGCTGCTCCCCACAGAGGAGAGCAGATGCATAGAATAAGTCCTAATTCGAGTAACTTAGTCTAGTCCGGATTGCTCCCCACACTCCGAGCCCTTAGCTAATTTTCTCAAATATCTCCCTTATTGGCAGTAGTATTAGCATTCTGTTTCATGGCCAGTTCACAATTTATGTCCCCTAATCCTGTCAGTCTTTTAGGCTGCTTCTCACTCTGTTTAAACCTGTAAGTCACCCAGGACGAACAGCCCGGAGCCAGATCCCCAAACACACTTGTGATGACAGCCCCAGGATACATCTTCTGGGGGGCATTTCTGGGTTAAAAGACAGAAGGGGCTGGCACTGCGGTGTAGCAGGTCAAGCCGCTGCCTGCAGTGCCAGCATCCCATATGGGCACTGGTTCGAGTTCTGGCTGCTCCACTTCCCATCCAGCTCTCTGCTGAGGCCTGGGAAAGCAGTGGAAGATGCCCAAGCCCTTGGACCCCTGCACCCATGTGGGAGACCTGGAAGAAGCTCCTGGCTCTTGGCTTTGGATCAGTGCAGCTCCGGCTGTTGCATCCATTTGGGGAGTGAACCAGCAGATGGAAGACCTCTCTCTCTCTCTCTCTGCCTCTCCTTCTCTCTCTGTGTAACTCTGACTTTCAAATAAAATAAATAAATCTTAAAAAAAGATTAAAGACATAAGGATTTGGAGCTTCTTGATGTGTATTGCCGCTGTTGAATCTTTGCAATAATTTAAGCTTATTTTTTAATTTTTAAATAAGTTTAAACAAACAGAAAGGTTACAAGAATAGCACAAGGATTCTTGCCCCGCATCACCTGAGGGGGTGCTGTAGCCAGGAATTCTTCGCTGTGTGCTTCCTGCAAAACGCTACTCTCCTGTCCGACCACATGTGGTCACGGGCGTCAGAACTCTACCGAGGCCACGGGTCTGCTTTTTAAAAAAGATTTGTTTATTTATTTGAAAGTCAGAGTTACACACACAGAGAGAGGGAGAGGCAGAGAGAGAGAGAGGTCTTCCATCTGCTGGTTCACTCCTCAATTGGCCACAATGGCCAGAGCTGTGCCAATCCAAAGCCAAGAGCCAGGAGCTTCTTCTGGGTCTCCCACACGGGTGTAGGGGCCCAAGGACTTAGACCATCTTCTACTGCTACCCCAGGCCACAGCAGGAAGCTGGATCTAAAGAGGAGCAGCCGGGACTCGAATCAGTGTCCATATGTGATGCCGGCACTGCAGGGGGTGGTTTTACCCACTAGCCCACCGTGCCAGCCCCACATGGCTGCTTTAGATTCGCACTCTCAGGGTGGACCAGTCGTGTCGGTGACGTTCTTTGGGTCAACGCGCTTCAGCCCGGGGCCAAGGGTTGCATTTGTTTGCCCTGTCTCTTTAATTCTCCTTTCTAGAACACTTTCTTCGCATTTCCTTTACTCTCATGAACTTGACATTTCTGGATGTTGCAGGCTACTTATTATGGGATGTTGCCTTCAGTTTTGGTTTGCTCGATGCTTCTTCAGGGTTGGACTGACGTCTGTCACTCGTACCTGGCAGGAATGGCAGAGACGTGGCCCAGTGGTCTCCTGACACACCCCCAGGTGGCCGTCAGCCTTCTCTCCTGAAACATTGCCTGGCCCCTTCGTCCTCTATACGTGTGTTTCATGAGGCGCCCGTGGAGGGCCGGCACTGCAGGTGGCAGCTTTCCCGGAGCAGCTGAAGCTGGAGCGTACATCCCACAATCTCCCGGCCACCCCAGATGTGTGCTGGGTGCTCCTAGATGCTCCCATGGGTGCCCTCACAGCATTTCCTCCTCTGTTTCTCCAGTTCCCTCCAGGGGAGTGTCACCAAGCATCCCCGCCCCCAGGTGGCTGAGAGCTCATTCTGTGGTCACTCCCTGCCCCTTCCCGCCATCCCCTGCGCCACCAGCTCCCCAGGCACAGAAGCCAGCCGCGTCACGCCCTCAGACACCTGCTGGAGGTCGTGCTCCACACCCACAGGGAATGGAAGCTTTAGGCTCGGGCAGCGAGAAGTTAGCGCCTGTTCTCGGCTGGTGGAATTACACTAACTTCCTCTTCTGTCTCTTCAGTCGCGTTCCAGTGTTTCCAGGATTTTCAGGGCTGTCTGGTATTTTTTTCAGCTATTTTAAAAGGAGAGAGGAGAGCGCACACGTCCTGGCCCAGGTTAGCCTGTGGCTGGCTGGGAGTGAACCCTGTGCCTGTCCCTGCAGCCTCCCAATCACGCCTCCTGCCAAAGCCTCGTGCTGGGGAAATGTGGCAGGGATGCACCTGCCCTGGCGGCGTGCTGAGAGGAACCAGGTAGGAGAGAGCCCCTCCCTGCAGCCCTCTCCCTGGGAAAGCACCCAGGTGCGCGGGAGCCGCAGATGCGGCAATGAGGGTACCAGGAGCGCCGCTACGCCGGTGAGCGTGGCAGGCTGAGCGTCCAGAGGTGACGGCTGAGCTGGCCCCGCATCGGCTTTTTCTGGCTTGGGGATGCCTGGCCCTGGTCTCGGCTTTACGGTCCTGTGAAGTACGTGACTGCTGATTTTATGAGTGTCCACTTAGACAGCTGCCCTGGGCTCTGCTAAGCCACTCCGCCTCCCAGACTTTATGTGCTGACAACCAGTGTCATTCAACTCCCCCCTGCCCGGCTCCGGGCTGTTAATCCCTCTCGTCTGTAGTGTGCTTAAATCTGTCGTATTGTGCGTTTTCTCCAGACAGGGCCCACCTCCCTGGGCCTAGCCGTGGGGCCAGATCAGTCAGGTCCAGTGACAGGGGTTTTAAAGGTGTCCATCTTATGAGAGAACAGTCCCAAAGCCTTAAACCTGTTCCCATCAACAGTCTTTGAAGGCCGTTTAATGACAAAACCCAGTAAACAGCACCAGAGCTGGAGTGATGGGGACCACCCTGGACCAGAAAGACTGGTTTTGAAGGGGGCTGAAGCCAGGAGCCAGCAGCTTCATCCAGGTCTCCCACAGGGATGCGTCCTCTGTTGTTTTTCCCAGACTGTTAGCAGGGAGCTGGATCATAAGTGGAGCAACCGGGACATGAACTGGTGCCCACATAGGGACGCTGGCACTGCAGGTGTGGCTTTACCCATCACGCCGCGGCGCCGGCTGCATAACCCTCTTTTCTTCATATACCCAGCAGCCTCAGGGGTTCTGGTCCCGAAGCAGAGAACACGCCCACATACCTGAGTGCGGAGGAGGAGGGGCCTCTCAGGGGAGGCGTCGGGAGCTGACACAGGGACTCCCCGGATGGACATGGCTGCCAGTGGAGAGAGGCAGTGACGATGGCCACGCAGCATGCAGGCGCCCCCGGCTCTGCAGAGAGCACCCAAGGACACATCTGCTGGCAACGGGACCGGGCTTGCCGATTCTGCTGTCTCCACCACGCTGTGCAACAGCAGCAGGGCTCATGTGGGGGACGGCACGTGGGCACCGTGCTGCCGCCCACAGATGGGCGGGCCTCTTCCGATGACAGCCCGTGACAGTGCTGTCATCTCCCAAGACCCCTGCATCCTGCTCTGGGGACCACACGCCATTGCCACCCTCCAATCTGCTCATCAGCCCTTGCCAGGCCGTGGCCTCAGGGTCTGTGGCCGCCCCAGGCCAGTGTGTCCGACCCAGTGCCTCCCTGGGGCTGCCAGGCTGCCCGGCAGGGTGGAGGCAGCCTTGTGGAAACAGCTGCGGCTGATGCCACCCTACTGGATGGCATGTCCCCAGTCCAGACGTCCTCTTCCCTGCGTGCACCACAATGCAAGGTCGAGTGGGGTGCTGGTGGGGGCGGGGTGCAGGGGGCCCATTCTTGTCTGCAGCCACAGCTGCTGGAGCTCCGTGTCCCGTGTCAGCGACTGTCCTTCCAACCCTGCACTTGCTGAGTGCAGGCGATACTCAAGACAGCATGGGGAAATACAGGAAAGTCAGTCACTGGGCAAGCAGAGCTGGTCTCTGTCCTATTTTGTCGCGTCTCCTCCAAGGTGTCATTCCTCATAGAAGCATTCCTCAGAGGCTCCCCGGCATCTAGTGACACTCTAGGTCCGGATTCCGGATTCCAGAGGCTGGGGTGGGGGGCAGGGCTCCAGGAGTCTGGGTTCCAGATGACACTGGTGCGGCTGGTCCAAGGGGAACCCCATCTTTGAGCAGAAGGGCGAGAGCTCAGGCTTGGGGTTCAGAGGCTGCTTTACCACGCGCGAGTGCTGTGGAGCAGGTTGTTGGACCCCCCCCCGGGACTCAGTTTTCTCATCTATAAAATGGGAACAGTACCTACCCCAGAGAGATTTTGAAAAGAATGACTGAAATAAACCCTGCCAAGTTCCACCTGTTAACCTGACACACAGCAAGCATTGGACAAATTGTAACTAACTTGAAAATAAAGGAAATACTTCCTTAGACCGTTGTGGCCGTGTGTGTAGGCAGCTGAGAGTCCCGGCTGTTTCACTCGACACCATATGGTGAGCATTTTTCCAACAGTGAAAATGATCTGCAAACAAATTCCAGTACCTGTGTTTTCACAGCTCCCTCTGCGTTGACGGCCCTTAGCTGACGTGAGCATTTAAGGTGGCGACAAAATTGCTTTCTTACGTGTTTCTGCTAATCCAACGAGAGCCTCTTAACATAGTAGCTATTCTCTGAGAGTTCTCAGTTTAATAAAAACCCATCTGACTTCTTGAACGCAGGGATTCCGGAAAGAACAGCTGGAGCACCTTGCAGGCTCTAAGGCAAGGCTCTGCTTCTCCCTCCCAGGTCCTAACTGTCCCCCCCGCCCCCGGCTCTGGACAGCTCCAGAGGAGCAGTTGCCCCGTCCACCTGGAGAAAAGCAGACACACAACTGCTGCACGGCCGTCTCCGTCAGCTCAGGACTCTCCGACAGACACACCCTGCGGCGTGGTGGGCTAAGCCTTACCTGCGGTGCCTGCATCCCACATGGGCGCTGGTTCAAGTCTCGGCTGCTTCTCTTCCCATCCAGCTCCCTTCCATGGCCTGGGAAAGCAGCAGAAGATGCCCAAGTGCTTGGGCCCCTGCACCCACGTGGAGACCCGGAAGAAGCTCCTGGCTACAGATCAGCCCAGCTCTGGCCATTGCAACCATTTGGGCAGTGAACCAGCAGATCAAAGACCTCTCTCTCTCTCTCTCTCTCTCTCTCTCTCCCTCCCCCCACCTCTCTGTAGCTCTGCCTCTCAAATAAACAAATAAAAACGCTTACAAAAAATAAAGGAGACACTTGGTGTCTTTGCCTTAGTGGTGGAGAAAATAACGACAGCAAAGAAAGTGAGTGAGGGGTTGGTGCTGTGGTGCAGTGGGTTAAGTCACCGCCTGCAGTGCCGGCATCCCATATGGGCACTGGTTCGAGTCCCGGAAGCTCCAGTTCCAATCCAGCTCTCTGCTGTGGCCTGGGAAAGCAGTAGAAGATGGCCCAAGTGCTTGGGTCTCTGCATCCACGTGGGAGACCCAGAGGAAGCTTCTGGCTCCTGGCTTCGGATTGGCCCAGCTTTGGCTGTTGCAACCATTTAGGGAGTGAATCAGTTTATGAAAGACCTCCCTCTCTCTCTCTCTCTCTCTCTCTCTCTCTCTCGCTGTCTCTCTGCCTTTCAAATAAATAACTAAATCTTAAAAAAAAAAAAGGATAAGAAAGCGAGTGAGGGCTGGGAGAACCCTGCATCTTAAGGAAGAACGTCAGCTGTGTTGGCAACCTTTTGTACTCATGAGGGCTTTTATTTTCTTATTTTGATGTCTGAGGACATTTCTCAGGGTTTGATGCCACTTCCGTGACCCCTGGAGAAGCATGTCTCTTTGGATTCCTCCCAGGCCGTTCCCCCCGGGGCTACCGGAAGCTGCCTTGGGCTGCGCTGCACCCACTGCTGTGCCCCTGCAGGAGTCTGGGTGGACCCGGCCGGTCCCAGAGTGACCGCGCCTGCCTGTGATGGAGCCGTTCTCCGAAGCCTGGCTCTCGGTCCACTTTCTGGCACATCCACAGAATCCCCAAGTCTGCTGGCTTAGAACCAATTGTTTGTTTGGCTCATGGTTGGGCACAGCCGTCGGCACCGCCTCTGGTGGGCACCACCAGCCCTGCTGGGTCACGGCACGGAGAGGGCGGCTCCTGGGGACGCAGAGCAACTGTCCAGGCAGCTCATGGATGGATGAGTCCATCTGGGAGGGCCGAGCTCTCATGGCGTGACTGCCTCTGAAAAGCCCCATCTGGCCCCGCCTCCCAATATCGGCCCCGCCTCCCAACACTGGCCCCACCTCCCAATACCCAGCCCCGCCTCCCAACACCTTGCCCTGCCTCCCAATACTGGCCCCACCTCCCAATACCAGCCCCACCTCCCAACACCTGGCCCTGCCTCCCAATACCGACCCCACCTCCCAATACCTGGCCCCTCCTCCCAACACCTCCCAGTGGTGGGTAAGCACCTACAGGAGCCTTGTGGGGGGACACTCAAGCTGTGGCCCCTGGAGGTACTCCTGGGGGCCGTGGACGTGCCCTGGCCGAGGGCAGCCTTGGCCGTCTCACCATCTTTGCCAGGAGCTTTGTGGGCTACATCCCCAAGGAGGAGGGGGCGGCTGTGGCCTCTCCTCACTTCCTCCCGCACGGGCACCCAGAACCCTCCTTGCTGCCAGGACTGGCGACAGCTCTGGTGAGAGGTGTTCAGCCGCTGCCCCCACCAAGCTGCCAGACCTCAACCTCCCTCCCCACAGGGGTGTCAAATGACACCTTCACCTTTTAATCAATTCACAATGTGAGTTATTTAATGGCAGCGACAGAGAAAAAGAAGGAGAGGGAGAGAGAGAACATTCCAGTCTGCTGATTCACTCCCCAGATGCGTTCAGGAGCTGGGGCTGGGCAGGTTGGGACCAGAAGCCAAACACTCAGTTCAGGCCTCTTATGTGGATGGCAGAGACCCAACTACGTGAGCCACGGGTGCTGCCCCCGGGTGCAGGGCGGAGCTGGGACGTGAGTGCAGGCACAGCAGTGCGTGACACAGGCACAGGCGTCTTACCTCTACCCCCCCCCCCGGTGGGTGGAGCAAGACTTGTGCTCCCCAAGCTCCTGCAAGATCTTCAAGACTTGATGGGTTACGCAGGGAGACTTTGTCTAATTCACGCGTGGGACAGGGAGTCTGGAGGGAGGTCTTCGGGTCACGGGAAGCAGAGGGTAGGAATTGCGAGAGGGTGGGTTAGGTAAGTTCAGGGCCTCCTGGCCGTCCACTCTGCTTCCTGGCTCACATGTGTTGGTTCCTCTGCACCTGCCATGCCCAGCTCCCGCCAGACCCCAGGCTCTGGGACCTCCCAGTCCTGAGCAGTAACTGCCACGCTGTGAGCGGAAATAACCCCTTTCTTTCCCACGCAGCTCCTCTCTCGTGTTTTAATTAAGGTGGCAAAAGTGAATTCATCCAGAAAATTGATGCCAAGAAGTGGGCTTATTAGTGAAGATGCGGCAGAGACTTTGGGATTGGTTTGTTGGAAACCTCTGGGAGAATTTGGAGGAGGCTGGCTGAGCGTCACGGGGCGTCCTGGTGGGGATCAGAGGGCCAGCGTGCTGGCGGAAATGTGGTGGAAATGAGGAGCCCGCCGGGCACTGGACTGAAGTCCGCCATGGGCACAGGGTGGCGGGGACCCTTGCTGCATCCCCTGCGGGAGGCCGGACGGAAAGACCAGGCCGAGGACATCGAGAGGCAGCCAGGTGCCTGCAGCACGGGTGGGGTCGGTCGCTCGCAGCAAGCTGTACAGTGAGAAGCAAGAGCCCAAGGAGACAGAGCAGAAACACTCGGGAAGTTTGCAGCGTGGCCAGAGACGGGGTGAAGGGAAGCTGTGTGCTTGGACAGGAACATGCCACAGAGAAGCTGCTTCTAAAGAGGGAAGTCCAGTCTGTCAAGGAGAACCAGAGGAGAAAGACCCTGAAGGCGCTCCCATTTCCCTGCCTTGGACCCGCCCATCACTGTCTCATCAGAGGCCTGCAGGTGCACTCCGGCTTCAAAGACCAGGCAGGGTCTAAGGTCTTTCTGAGGAGGCTCCAGGGTGGGCTCCTGCAGGAGGAAGCCTGAGCTTTATCCGCGTCCTGCTGGCTTTCCTGGTCTGCGGAAGGCAAGAGTCGGGGCTGGCACTGTGGCTCAGAGGGTTAAGTCCTCATCTGTGACAACGGCATCCTGTGTGGGTGGTGGTTCGAGTCCCGGCAGCTCCACTTCCGATCCAGCTCCCTGCTATGGCCTGGGGAAGCAGTGGAAGGTGGCCCAAGTGCTTGGGCCCCTGCACCCACATGGGAGACCCGGAAGAAGCTCCAGGCTCCTGGCTTTGGCCTGGCCCAGCCTTGGCTGTTGTGGTCATTTAGGGGGTGAACCAGCAGATGGAAGATCTCTTTCTGTGTGTGTGGGTGTGTGTGTCTGTAACTCTTTCAAATAAATAAATAAAGTTAAAAAAAAAAAAAGAAGACAAGCATCGTGGGTCACGGCAGCTTCCACTGAGATTCCAAGGGAATCCTGGGAAAGCCGCGAAGCCAGGCAGGGCGGTGCTGCCCGGCTGGAGCCCTCGCATGGAGCAACATGCAGGAAGCGTTACCGGTCGCGGGGCAGGGTGGCTGCCGGAGCGAGTGCCGTGAGTTTTTCCTCAGCTCGGTAGAGAAACAAGAAGCCAGGAAACAGTTTGCAAACAAGTGGGAAGTCTCATCTGCTTGGCAGGCAGTGGAGCATCTTCAGGAAGGGCCCTGGGCTTTAAAGGCGTTGCTGACTTTTCACTGGGTCATCTGTGGGGGTGCCCATGGACGGGGGGTTTCACAGGCTGTATGCTGATTGGCTTGGGGCTCCTGGAGATAGCGGGGGTCTCTTGGAGACAGTCTGATTCTCCTTAGGGGCTCAGCCCCCTCCCCTGCTGGCTCTGGGTGGAAGATTCCAGCTACCTTGAACTTGAAAGCACAAGGTCACACGTGCAGCACAGGACGCTGTGGTGGGGGCGATGCCGGCAGGTCTGGAGACAGGCGTTCCAGCCACAGCCGCAGCCTGCTTTGAAGGACATTCTACCTGCATCGGAGGGGCCCCCAGACCCCCAGCCCCAGCGGACGTCCTCAGGAAGCTGGGCGAGTAGATCTGCAGTGAAACCCCCAGTCGTGGGAGTGCCAGCAACGTAAGACACCCACCAGGAACGGCGGCGAGCAGTGTGGCAGGCCAGCCTGGGGCAGCCGCAGACGTCAGCTCCGTCACGTGGGGAAGCACCAGCACCGTGGCGGAGGTGCAGAGTCCTCCGTCTAGATGCCAGAGGGTGTTTCAGAGGAGCTGGGGGCCCTGGCCAAGGTCGGGTCACGGGCAGCGTCACGGCAGGGAGACCCCACCAGGGCCACGTGTGCTGGGGCTGCAGAGGTGAGACCATAGCCCTTGAGAAGCGGAGCCAAGCTGCAGGGGTGTGGCTGCCCGAGTATTGGGAGCCAGCGCCCAGCAGAGTGGATGCTGGACAAACGGCGTTGGGGACTTAACATGTGCTCTGCTGGTTTTGCCCGGCTGGTCACTTCTGTTTCCTCATCTCTCCTGATTGTGATGAAATGATATCCTCTTCTGGCCTCACCTTTGTACCTTGAAGTGAGTAACTTGGCCTGCGTGGGGCAGGTTCACAGCTGAGAGTTTGCTTTGAGTCTCGGATGAGATTATATACTCTGGACTTCTAACTTAGCGTTGGGCTGAGTCAGGACTTGGGGACTTCCGAGCTGGATGCTTGCACGTTGTGTGTGAAAAGAACCTGAGTTTTGGGGACCCAGGGGAGGGAGGGATAAATGGGCGAAACCGAGTTTGTCTTCCCACACTCAAGGACTCAGTCTCTATGTTAAGTTGGCAGACTGAGGTTGCAGACTTGATCCAGGGCATCTGCGAGTGGATTGGGGGGGAGGCCTTGGGTCCCTGGGGAATGATTCTCGCAAGCAGGTGGATTATTTGGGTTCAGCTGCCGCCCAGCTGTTCACTCTGCTTCCCGGCTCACCGTGTGCTGGTTCCTCCACGCCCACCTTGACAAACTTGACCAGACACCAGCCCGTGGGGCCGCCTGACCCTCAACTGTAACCTGGAAGCCGCAGCTGAAATGAACCCTCTGCTCCCCAGGAAGCCCCTTCAGGCAGATGAATCAATGCACCCCTACACCCTGACCTCTCCCACGCCTACACCCTGACCTCTCCCACGCCCGGCCCTCGCTCTTCGCCCCCGCCATCTCTCTCCATCTCCAACACCCACAGCAAAAGCTGAGGCCCACAGCTTCCCGCGAGACCCTCAAACTGCCCAACGGGGCGGCTCCTCCCGGTGCCCTGTCCGTGCGGGCGCCCTGCGCAGGGACGCTGCTCACGGACTGAGCCGCGCTTTTGGTTTCCTGGGGCAAGGATCGGAAGCCTTGCTCGGGTCTGCAGTGCGTCTCCGCTTAGGCTCCTGCCTGGGGAAGAGATCTTTGGCTTCTGCTCTTCTCTGGGCTGACGTCGCAACGAGCGGAGGCTCTGACTCCCGTGCGCCTCAGACCCGAGTGGTTGCCAGCTGTAGTGGACTCAGGACTCACTCAGCTTCCCCGAAACTCTTCCCTCCCTCCCTCCCTGCCTCCCTCCCTGCCTCCCTCCCTTCTTCTCCCTCTCCCTATCCCTCCCCCTCCCTTCCCTCCCTCTCCCTCCCCCTCCCTTCCCTCCCTCTCCCTCCCTCCCTCTCCCTCTGCCTTTCCCCCTCCCTTCCTCTCCCTCTCCCTCTCCCTCCCCCCCTCTCCCCCTCCTTTCCCTCCCTCTCCTTCCCCCTCTCTCCCTTCCTCTCCCTCTCCCTATCCCTCTCCCTCCCCGCCTCCCTCCCTCCCCCTCCCTCCCCCTCCCTTCCCTCCCTCTCCCTCCCCCTCCCTCCCCCTCTCTCCCTCTCCCTCCCTCTTTCCCTCCCTCCCTGCCTGCCTTCTTTACACACTGGGTGCTCTGGGGCTGTGCACAGCCAGCATCTGGAAGCGCATAGTGCTTTACCTTGCGGTGGGTGCAGGTTCGTTTGAACAAATATGAATGATACAAAATTACAGCTGCAATGGAAGGCTCCTCTCCACAGCAGAACCCACTGCCGCGGGTGTTCTGGGAGCTCCTGGCTGCCTTGGTAGCTTTGCCCCAACTGCAGAAATGTGACTTCTCTCTTCTCTTAGAAGCAGAGATGTTTCTTTGGTGGCTGTGATGCCAACACACCACGCCATGATTTTCTGCATCCAAGGAATGTGCAGGCCAAGCCCAGGGAGCCTGGGCTGAGGCACACACCTGCGTTGCTGGACAGGGTCCACCCCCGTGGGCACACGAGGGCCATCAGTGGGTGGCTATGTGTGCCAATGGTCATTTCACTTAGGCAACCAGGCGTCGACGGTGAGCAGAGCGGTTTACAGGCACCACCTGACCAGGACATGGGTGGACCCTTGTTCCATTTTGTCACTGCTCAGTCGGTCATCTGGTCACCCGGAATGCAGCTCCATCCCAAGACCAGTGCTTGCCCCCCTGAGACCTCGATGCAGAAAGCCGGGGCTATTCGCAGGCTCACACGGACGTTAGCTCCTGGGCCTGCCGGCTCTCCCTGCAGTCACAGAGGTGCCCACTCTGCCAGCGGCCTAGAGTGCTTTCTCACAGGCAGGCCGTCCACCTGCCTGCCGCGGTAGCTGTGCGTGAGGCCAGGTTTTCAGAAGCGTGGCCCAAAGCATCCTTAAAACCAGCGTACGTGAGCAGACGTTCGTCACAGTGATGTGCATCCCACATCAGAATGCCCGGGCTCCGGTCCCACTTCCGGCTCATGTGCTAATGCACAGCCCGCAATTCCAGCTTCCTGCTCATGTGCTAACACACAGCCCCCATTCCAGCTTCCTGCTCATGTGCTAACACACAGCCCCCATTCCAGCTTCCTGCTCATGTGCTAACACACAGCTCCTGATTCCAGGGAGAGCGAGAGGCAGGGAGGGAGAGGGAGGGAGGGGGAGGAAGGGAGGGGGAGAGAGAGAGAGAGAGAGGTCTTCCATCTATCCACTGATCCATTTCCCAAATGGCTGCAACAGCCAGGGCTGGGCCAGGCCAAAGCCAGGAGCCAGGAGCTTCCCCCAGGTCCCCCATGGGGGTGCAGGGGCCCAAGTGTTCAGGCCATCTTCTGCTGCTTTCCCAGGTGCATTAGTGGAGAGTTGGATCAGCAGTGGAGCACCTGGGACTCGAACCGGTGCCCATACGGGATGCCGGTGCTGCAGGCGCTGGCCTTATCTGCTACGCCACAGCGCCAGCCTCATCAATTTCCAATTTTGATCATATTTAGGTGTGTATTTTGGTAGTGTTAAATATGTCACATTTTTGTGCAACCATCACCACCATCCATCTCCATAACATTTCCGTCTTTCCAAGCTAAATTCCATCCCCATTAAACCCTAACTCCCCGCAGCCCCTGGTAACCACCATTCCACTCTGTCTCTGCGCTGGGCTCCCTAGGGTCCTCATTTAAGTGGAATCAGACAGCGTTTTTTCTGTTGTGTCTGGCTTATTTCACTCGGCGTACTGCTGCCAAGGCTCATTCATGTTCTAGCAGGTGCCAGAATGTACTTCCTTTTTCAGGCGGAATGATGTCCCGTTAGACCCTGCTTTGTTTATGCGTTTATCCATCAGCGGACACTTACAAATCGCATCCACGTTCGCTTTTGTGACTAACGCCGCAGCGAACGTTGCCGTAGGAGTCTCTGCTTCGAGATCGTCTGCGTCTATACTCAGAGGTGTGACTGCTGGATCACAGCATTTCAGTGGTTAATTTTGTGTTTTTTCCATCATTCTTGCCAACACTTTTTATTTTCTTTCTTTTCTCGGGATTTTTGATATCTCACTGTGTTTTTGACTTTGTTGCCTTAACGGTTTTGGAGGTGAAACGTTTCTTCGTGTGCTTATCGGCCATTTATGCATCTTCTCTGGAGAGTGGTCGATTCAAGTCCTTTGCCTGATTTGTAACTGGGTTGATTTTGTTCTGTTTTGTTTTTGAGTTCTCGAATTCTTTGTGCATTCCGGATATCATTCCCTTACCATATGCGGGGTTTTTAAATGTTTTCTACGCTTTGCATTGTCAGTCTATCCTGGTGACCTCTGCCACACAAAGCTTTAATTTTGTGTAACCCGAATTGTCCGTGTTTCCTTCGGTTGGCTGTCACTCACTTTCAGAAGTTTCTTCTGGTCGGAACATCAAACGGCCGGACAGAAGCGGGAGAGCGTTTCAGTGACTCTGGTTTGCTCTGACTTCTGCAGGTTGCCGGGGTAACTGAGGGCAGCCCTGGCTGCTGACCCCTGCGGGAGGAGGGCCCATCCCCTAAGGGCCTTTCTAGACCCCACTAACTCCTCCAGGGCTCCGCAGTCCGGAGGGCCCCGGGGGGTCAGCTAAGGCGCTGAAAAGAACAAACGCCCGCTCATGTCCAAACCACAGATACCTGGCCTCGGAGGACCTGCCACGCCGGCACACGTGCACACACTCCGGCATAGATTACCTCCCCATCTCTTGTTCCTTGCATGTAAACACGAGCCCTCATCGTTGCCTTTTTTTTTTTTTTTTTTGGACAGGCAGAGTTAGACAGTGAGAGAGAGACAGAGAGAAAGGTCTTCCTGCCGTTGGTTCACGCCCCAAAACGCCGCTACAGCCAGCACTGTGCCAATCCGAAGCCAGGAGCCAGGTGCTTCTCCTGGTCTCCCATGCAGGTGCAGGGCCCAAGCACTTGGGCCATCCTCCACTGCCCTCCCGGGCCACAGCAGAGAGCTGGACTGGAAGAGGAGCAGCCGGGACTAGAACCGGCGCCCATATGGGATGCCGGCGCCACAGGTGGAGGATTAGCCTAGTGAGTCATGGCGCTGGCTCCCATCATTGCCTTTTGGGAAGTGCACTTTTCACAGGATTCCACTTCTGTGGAAGCAGGAATTCTGTCCTAGACTGAGACTTTAGTTCCGAAATTCATCTCAGTCCCTAGACCAGGAGCCTTCTCTTCCCTCCAGCGTAGCCAGGGCTCCTGGCGGACACACTGACGGCTCCCGGTGTTGCTCCTGGTGTCTCCACTTTCCCCACGCTCCCTCACGCCACAGCCTCTTGCCTCCTACGGCCTCCAGCTAGCGCCACGGCTAGGATTGAATCCGCACCCCGACATCCCCCTGAAGCCACACCCCAGGTCTGAGGCAGCTTAGAGAGTCCAGGGGCCCGGCCGGCGCACAGGCCGGGGACCTACACGTCCAGCATGGCTGGAGTGACGCACAACTCGGGCTCCTGTCCGTCTTCACAGCCTGCCTCTGAGGACCTCGCTCGCTTCCCATAGTCCCACGCACCGACCCCAAAGCTGCCACTTCTAGAAAGTCAGTGCCGTTTCTAGAAAATTCTTTCCATCCCCTGGCCCTGACGCAGGTCACATCCAGGCTACTCTCCCCCAAGGACGCCCTGCTTGTCTGCCTGCCGATGGTTTCTGCCTCCCGCTGACCTTTCCACCATCACAGGCCCCCCCCCCCCCCCCCCCCCCGCTAAGAGCCCCACAGCCAGCTCTGGCTTTTGCCTTGAACTGCTAAGCTTCTGGGCTGTTTCTTTCTTGCCCACTTACCAAGAGAGGTGTCAGCGCCTGCTCCGGGCACAGAGCAGAGGGGATGAAACACGTCCTCCACTCTGCGGGTGGGAGAAGGGGTCTGGAGGTGAAGCCAGGATGAACAAGCCGTCTCTGCCCACACGCTCAGCTCGGCCAGCAGCCAGCGGACCCCCATCCCTACAGCGTCAGCTCTGCTTGGTTTGTTTCCTTCCTGAGATACAAAACCACGTTGCAGCTAACATTCAAACAAATTAGAACCCCAAAGCACCCAGGCGCCAGCCAGCGACCGAGATGGCCGCAGCTGTGTTGCGGGAGTTCCTGGCTGCGCGCGACGTGGCGGGGTGGCCTGGAGAGGCGCGAGAGCAGGTCTTGGGGTGAGCAGCAAGCCCAGTTAGCCAGAGGCACGCTGCTCGCTGAGCCGTCCGCCCAGCCGAAGCTCTGCTCTGCCTCATGTTTGAATGAATGCTCCCGGAAGCAGGGCACTTAGAAGTCTCTGTTGTGTGGATGTCCCAGTGTTGCTATCTAACCGTGCGAGGAAGAAAATGGTGCAATGCCTTAGTGGCTTAACCAGATTGCAAGGAATTGTGTTGTCAGAAAACCAAGCCCTTCTGCTGTAGCACGAAGGAATTTTGCTTTTATTAGTTCCTGCATTCAAGCAAACACAAAGCCTACCGGCTGCCATAGAGATACTGAGTGGAAGGAGCTGTTTATGGGACAAGAACGTTCCCCTGCATGTCTCATTATGTATTCCATCATCTTCTAGCCTCCAAAGCAGTCGTTTCCTGGAATCCGTGCGGGTTTAGGGTTCCGGGTGCAAATACGCTTGTTTTGTGAGCAGTGAGCTCACGGGGGTCCCAGCCCCGCTGGTCGGGAGACGAGATGACTGCTGGCCAGAGCAGGGACAGCAGAAGAGAAGCGCAACGCAGCGCACGTGCCCCACGGGCTTCTGAGGTGACGTCATTCCCAAAGGATGGGAAAGCTCTGCGGCGACTCGTGGCTTAAGCCACAGAGTTGATGACCGTGACTGTGTGGTCACAGGTGTTGATGACCATTCTGGAATCCAGGCTGGCAGAGCCACAGCCTCCAACGGGATCCAGATACCCCACCTAATGCCCGCCTCATTCGCTCCACAAGTGCACCCTGGGCTGCTCCGATGGACAAAGCACGGAAGAAGGTGATTTTATTTTATTTTTGAGAGAGAGGCCGAAATGGAGAGAGCTCCTACACCCTGGTTCACTTCCCAAATGCCAGAAATGGCTGAGGCTGAGCCAGGGACGAGGCCAGGAGCCAAGAACTTAATCCTGGTCTCCCACACGGGTGGCAGGGACCCAGCTGCTGGCTCCGTCTCCACGGCCTCCCAGGGTCTGCATTAAGAAGCAGCTGGAAGCAGGGGCCAGGGCTGGGGCTGGGGCCAGGACTGGCGCTGGGCAGTCCAGTGGGGCTCCCTGGCATCTGAACCGCTCGGCCAATTGCCTGCCCCCCAAAGTGGTGATTTTTCTGCGGACACTTGTGATAATTAAGTGGAATATCAAAGCAGACGCAAGCGCTTGGCAAAGGTTACCGGCACTGCTTGCTCTAAGACGCAGCCCCTGCCCAGGGCCTGGCCGAGGACGGGAGCAGAAGCCCCTCTCCCGCTCCTCCCCCGCTCACCGTCTCCGCCTGGGCTGCCGGCATCGTCACGACCCGGCCCCTCCTCCTCGGTGTCCACCCTAGCCCTCTGCAGCCATCCACGCTGCAAAGAGGAGGTGGCCGCTGTGGACCCGCCAAGCTGCCCCTCGGCAGGGTCCAGCCCTTCATGCCCCAGCCTTCTCGGCTCTCCCCACCGCCACCCCTGCCCCCTCTCTCCCCGGGGACACTGTCTGTCCTTCTTAAAGCAAACCAAGCTTAGTCTCGCCACTGGAATTTTGCGCTTGCTGCTTCCTGTTTCTGAGCTCTTCGGCCAGGTCCTCGCAAGGCTGGGCACTTCTCACCGAGGTCCACGTTCACCTCCTCCAGGTGGCCTTCCCTGACCATCCGGGCGCAAGTCACCGCCTGCCAGCCATCCAGTGCGCATGAAGCTTCCAGCCGATTGGCTGGCCTCTGTAAAAGCTCACTAACGGGGCACTTTGCTCACGTTTGGTTTGCTTATTTACCTTCTACCCCTGGTTTCTTTTGTTCCCATCCACACCCCTGGGGCTCTGCGGTCTCATCAGCTGGTAGGCGATCAACAAACACTTGCCACGTGCATCGCCTCCGACGTCTGCTGTCACCAACGACCGCTTAAACAACACAGATTGGGCCTGGCACGGCTCGGAGGTCGCAGCCCTAAAGTCTTGGTGTTGCAGATCCGTGTGCCTCCCTCCTCAAGGCTCCAATTCCTGGAGGTTTCCGGCTCCCGGGGCCTCCCACACTCCTTGGTTCAGGGCCTCAGCCGTCACTCCCGCCTCTGCTTCCACCATCATGTCTGCTCCTCTGAGGCTGACCCCCCCATCCCCTTCTTCCGAGGATCCTGGCAATTCTCCGGAGGCCCCAGATAATCAGGGGTCATGGCTCCCACTCAAGGCCTCGACTTAGTCACGGCTGCGGGGACTGGGATGCGGGAGTCTTCAGAGTCTTTGTCTTGGAGTCCTTTGTCATGATGAAAAGAACCAGAGTGCAGTTGCTTACAAATGGGTCCGTCAATAGCCCGCTGCCTCGCTTTGACTGTGGGCTGCGCGTTGCCGCTTGCTGCTAACAGAGACTATGGCGTCAGCAATGCTTGGTAACTTCTCTGAGACACCTTGTTACACTTACCTTGTCTGGGCCGGCGCCGCGCCTCAAAAGGCTAATCTTCCACCTGTGGCGCCGGCACACCGGGTTCTAGTCCCGGTCGGGGCGCCGGATTCTGTCCCAGTTGCCCCTCTTCCAGGCCAGCTCTCTGCTGTGGCCCGGGAGTGCAGTGGAGGATGGCCCAAGTGCTTGGGCCCTGCACCCTATGGGAGACCAGGAGGAAGCACCTGGCTCCTGCCATCAGATCAGCGCGGTGCGCTGGCCGCAGTGCGCCAGCAGCAGCAGCCATTGGAGGGTGAACCAACAGAAAAGGAAGACCTTTCTCTCTGTCTCTCTCTCTCACTGTCCACTCAGCCTGTCAAAAAAAAAACAAAACAAAACAAAAAACAAAAAAAACAAAAACAAAAACAAAAAACAAAAAACAAAAAAACTGCTTACCTTGTCTGTAACTCCGGAGAGACCCTGGGCACAAGGTCCCAGCTGAGCCACCCCAGATCCCTGTCCCACAACACACACAGCACCTTCAAGTGTTCCCCGTCTCAAGCCACGAAGGTTTGGGATAATTTCCTACACAGCAACAGATAACACAGGAACCCACCCCAGAATCTTACAAACTGAAGGCATCGTCTCACGCCCTGGTAGTGTCTAGACTGCTATCCAGCCAGGACCCCACCTGCCCCGGCTCAGGAGGAGGCGCGTCTGATCCCTGTAGCCACGCCCCCGAGCGGGCGTCACCATAACCTTCTCAGAGTATCGGTGCTGTCCGCGTAACAGATGTCAGTCAGTGAGCCAAGGAGCCGCTGCCGGAAACGCGGCCAGGCCACGTCCACGGACGGCTCATGGGTCGACGCCGCGCTCTCTCCTGGGTGTGACTGCTTTCGTATTTTCTCCTGAATTCCGTTTCTCTTATCTCTTTGGCTGCTGCTGCTTCCCAGTGTTAACCAGTGTTTCCTGGCTACCAGCAGATGTGGGGCTCCACCTTCTTTCATTGCTTCTTTTTTTAAAGATTTATTTTATTTATTTGAAAATTAGAGTGACAGAGAAAGAGGGAGAGAGGGAGAGAAGGAGAGAGAGAGAGAGAGCACACTCTTCTATTTGCTGGCTCACTCCCCAAAGGGCCACACTGGCTGGGGCTGGGCCAGGCCAAACCCAGGGGCTGGGGCCTCCACTCAGACCTCCCCCGGGGGTGGCGGGGACTTGGGTCATCTTCCGCTGCTTTCCCAGGCACATTCGCAGGGAGCTGGGTAGGAAGTGGAGCAGCCCGACGTGGGAGGCTGGCACTGCGGGCAGCGGCTGCCTGCTGCCCCGTTGCCTACTTCTTTGTCCGAGCAGCAGTCCCACACCGGACCTCATGGTGCCAACGCCGTGTTCAAGGCCCATCTGCAGGTTTCTCTGCCCACAGAGAGGACCCAGGTGGGCACAGCCACGTGGCCACCTGGAAGGCCACCTTGTGTGATTTCTACCTGGGCTCCGCCTGCTGACGCCAGGACTGGATGCTTGTATGAGCAGGGACCAGGCCAGCTGGGCAGCAGCCATGGAGAGGCGGGCTAGCGAAGGGCTCACAAGCTTGGCTTTCGTGGCTTGTTTCCCCAGACCACCGCTGTCTGCCCGGGGCCTGGGCTTGGGCTGAGGCGGCTTCTGTTGTTTGATCTTGGCCATGAGCAAGGAAGGAGGAAGAGACGGTGAGGAATCACACCTTCGCTCTTCTGTTTCTCCTTGCACGGGGCTGCGCCCTTCCACGCGCACTTCATTTACCAAAGTGAGCTTCCCCTCTCGGCTGGGGGGCTGCCTCCCAACAGCGCCTGGGAGCTGGGACCCCGAGACACCAGCAAACACCGCCACAGCGCCCTCTCCTCTCTGTAGACAGAAATGCAACTCGAGGGCCGGCGCCGCGGCTCACTAGGCTAATCCTCCGCCTGCAGCGCCGGCACACCGGGTTCTAGTCCCGGTTGGGGCGCCGGATTCTGTCCCGGTTGCCCCTCTTCCAGGCCAGCTCTCTGCTGTGGCCAGGGAGTGCAGTGGAGGATGGCCCAAGTGCTTGGGACCTGCACCCCATGGGAGACCAGGATAAGTACCTGGCTCCTGCCTTTGGATCAGCGCGGTGTGCCGGCCGCAGCGCGCCAGCCGCGGCGGCCATTGGAGGGTGAACCAACGGCAAAAGGAAGACCTTTCTCTCTGTCTCTCTCTCTCACTGTCCACTCAGCCTGTCAAAAAAAAAAAAAAAAAAAAAAAAAAAGAAAGAAACGCAACTCGAGTCAACCTCAGAGAAACACGAGCTTATTCAGGGTTTATTTGCCTGAAGGTTCCAGTGGGGGCCTCACCTAACGTTAACAAGAAAGAGTTCCAAATTCAGCGGGCGCTGTCAGAAGCTGGTCTCTCCACGTCTTGCTTCCGTGTTGGTTTTATTCTCAGAGGCCCCGAAGGTGGAAGCGCCAGGTTCATGGCAGGGAGCGAGGTTCTTCCCAGGGGTTTCAGCGAGGGGCCTCGACGTGTGGCTCCTGGCCTCGGGCTGGCGGTTTGGGTCACAGGCCGCGTGTCCCCTGTGGATAGGCAGTGTGACGTGGCACTGAGCGGCTGCAGTCACTGCCTCTGCCCAAGAGCCAGGGTGGACAGGCCCCACGTGCGCCACCTGT
Source organism: Oryctolagus cuniculus (assembly GCF_051225735.1). Taxonomy (NCBI): domain Eukaryota; kingdom Metazoa; phylum Chordata; class Mammalia; order Lagomorpha; family Leporidae; genus Oryctolagus; species Oryctolagus cuniculus. Next base: position 3,444,647 of record NC_142869.1, on the reverse strand, counting down.
TCCCGGGAGAGAAGCCAGCGTGGTGCGAGCTGAAGGAGAAGCAGGTGGACAGCAGGTGGAGACACCGAGGCCCCCAGACGCTGCTCCTGTGTTTATTCTCCTCCCGGGGCGGGGCCCCGCACAGGGCCCCGGCACCCTCCTCTGCTGTGCCCTCACCCCCACCAGGACCAGTCTCGATGCGCTCTGGGCTGGCCCTGGCAGCCACTGGAGCATGTGCGTGGCACCAGCTCCTGTGTCCTGGGCAGCAGGGGTGGTGGCCTCTCCCGGCTGCTTCTCAGGGCATCAGGAGCAACCTAGATTCAAAGATAATCTCCTCCGAGTCTTAAAAAGCCGACTCCAGGAAGGGTTTTCAGATAGCTTTCTCCGAAAACCTCCTTGCCTCTCTCCCAGCCCTGCTGCTGTGGGCTGATGAGCACCTAGAGCCGCTGGCAGCCTGTCTGGGTGCCTGGGGCGGAGGTCGGCTTCTCGTGGGGAGCAGCACCCCGGAACTGGTTACTTCCATAAGGCTGCGGTTCTGTAAGGAGAGGACGGTGCCGAACCAGCATCACTGAACCAGGAGCTGGATCCGCAGCGAGAAGGCAGACTGGACTCTCAGGAGCCGCTCTGCGGGCCGCCGGACAGGCACCGTGAGCGGTGGAAGCCGGCAGGACAGGGCAGGGCCGAGCGCCCGAGAGTAGCCCGTTTCCTTGTTTCGACAGGGAGGTCTGCTGTGCGGAGCTGAGGCCTGCTCCTGACACGGTGCCTGATGGGAGGGCGGTGTCTCCTGGCAGTGGAAGCCGAGGGGTCGCCCTGGACTGGGGCGGGAGCGGACCCAGGGCTGACAGCTGTCAGGTCTCTGAGCAGCCGTGGCGACGCCCTGCCCAGGGCTTCAGGAAGCTCACGGAAAATTCGCCATCATCTTTTCACTCCACTTCCCCCCAAACCTTGCCAGGCCCCTGACATTTCTGTTTGTAATTTGGACGGCGATGCTGGCGCATGGGGCCGTGCTCGTGGCTGTACTAATGACGCTTATTGGCGGCCGCAGTGGGTGCTAACAGTTACTCAGGCTCACTGCGTCCCAGACCCCGCACTCAGCGTCTGCACGGATACTCCGAGAGGGCGTCACCGCGTCCGTGGGAAGGTGTGGCATTTCCCTGGAGCTTCGAAAGCTGCCCGTCATTAAGGCCACACAGCCTCGAGCGACAGCGGCTGGCATTGCCCACTGAACTGACAGGAAGCTCAGGCTGCTTTGGGACAGGTGGCCTGGGCCACCCAGGGCCTGAGAAGTTGGCATCGCAATGGCAAGCAGTCGGCTTTGCGTCCCCAAGAGTCCGGTCTGGGGGGGGGTCCGGTGGCTGGAGTCTCACTGCAGAGGTTCCCCTCACCACCCCTTTGAGCTCCCATAATTTTTAAAATCATGAGAGAGGGAGGGAGAGAGAGAGACACACACACAACACTGTCAACTGTTGGTTCACTTCCCAAATGCCTCCAAGGACAAGGGCTGGGCCAGGCCAAAGCCAGGAGCAGGAACTCCATCCAGACCTCCCACCTGGGAGCCGGCATCCCAACTCCTGGAACCATCCCCGCTGCCTTCCGGGTTTGCAGCAGCAGGAGACCGGATTCAGGAGCGAATGGTGGACTCAGAGCCAGGAGCTCTGACTTGGGAGGTGGAGGCCTTCGCTGTTGGCCAAACGCCTGCCTGGTGCTGTGCCATCTTGCCGGGTTTCAGGAAGGGCCCCAGTCCCCATAACGGTGCCAGAGAGAGTTCAGGCCAGGGCCCGGTGAGAGACTGGTGTCGGTCTGTTACGTAGGGTGAGCCTAAGAGTAGCACCCTGTCTTGGGAAAGGCTGGGGTGCTTCCAAAGGCTGCTACGCCTACTAACTTGGGCGAGGGGATCTGTAGTCAGACTTGGACGACATCACGGCAAATCCCACATTGGCAACACCGGGCAAATAAGCTGTGGTTGGCAAAACCAGAAAGCAACGCAGCGTCTACTCTAGGCCTTCCTGCCGTCTGTCCGGCTCCCTTTGTCTGGCTGCACGTCCTTCGATCACTTCCGTCCTTAACGACAGGCTTGATTTTCTGTTGAGAGATCAGAAAGTCCATCCGCTCTTCCGTGAGCAGGGTTGGTCAAAGCCAGTCTTGTTTGACTGATGGTCTAGAAAGAGGTTATTCAGCTTTAAAACTCACTGCTGGTCGCGGGTGATGGCAGGGGTCTACACGGGAAATAGCCGGTAATCCAGCACTTTGTCACATTTGGAGAAGCGGCCATCAGAGTCATTTCCTGACTTCCGGGACCTCTGAGCGTCTCTGGAACGGAAACTCGGCCTCTCCGCCCGTGGTGTTGGTGACGCCGGGTTGTCCAGCCCTCAATAACGTCCCAGGGGCCTCAGGTCCACGGACACAAACCACAGAGTGATAACCATGGGCCCAATCGGACCCCCAAAGACTCATTTATGGATTGTTTTCCTCCAGTGGGCGGGTCCCCAAATGCCTCCGGCCTCCCCAGCGTAAGTGGAACAGCAGAGAGGAGAGAGTGGGACTGTCCAGAAACGGTCCCCGCGAGTCACTGTGGCGACTGCCCGCGGCTCCCCCAGGACTGTGTGCAGGTCCATGCGTTCTCCAGCCTCTTTGAAATCCATGTGCCTTCTGAGGGGCCGGGGAGAGGGGGCGGTGAGGATGCTGACAACAGGGGCAGGACTGTCTGCCTCAGGAGTGGTTGGGGGCACCTTGAGTGTTGAAGGTTGGTCTGGATCATATTTAAGACGTCTGGCCGGCGCCGCGGCTCACTAGGCTAATTCTCCGCCTTGCGGCGCCGGCACGCCGGGTTCTAGTCCCCGTCGGGGAGCCGGATTCTGTCCCAGTTGCCCCTCTTCTAGGCCAGCTCTATGCTGTGGCCAGGGAGTGCAGTGGAGGATGGCCCAAGTGCTTGGGCCCTGCACCCCATTGGAGACCAGGAGAAGTACCTGGCTCCTGCCATCGGATCAGTGCAGTGCGCCGGCTGCAGCGCGCCGGCCGCGGCAGCCATTGGAGGGTAAATCAACGGCAAAGGAAGACCTTTCTCTCTGTCTCTTTCTCTCACTGTCTACTCTGCCTGTCAAAAAAAAAAAAAAAAAAAAAAAAAAAGACTTCTGCCAGGCCTGGTATGCAAAGCAGACTTTAACTGGATGCCCAAATCCATTCATTCACCTCTGAGTGTCCAGTAACACAAATGGAACCACACCTTCCATTTGTTGGAGCCTTCAAATTTTTGTAGACTGTCCATGCATCAGGGGAATAGAAAGCGATCCATGGCTCAGACACCTGGTCCCAGCAGATCCGGATGCACTGGCTGAGTGACCCTGCAGTCTCAGGGTTGTCAGTCCTGGAGCACGCCCACTCGAAGAGAGAGAGGAAGAGAACAGAAGGACTTTAAAATTTTTTTAAATATTTATTTATTTGAAAGGCAGAGTTACAGAGAAGCAGAGGCAGAGAGAGAGAGAGAGAGAGAGAGAGAGAGATCTTCCATCCTTCCATCCACTGATTCACTCCCCAAATGGCCACAATGGCCAAAGCTGGGTCAATCTGGAGCCAGGAACTTTCTCCAGGTCTCCCACATGGGTACAGGAGCCCAAGGACTTGGGCCATCTTCCACTGCTTTCCCAGGCCACAGCAGAGAGCTGGATCAGAAGAGGAGCAGCCGGGACTCTAGCCGGCGCCCATATGGGATGCCAGCACTGCAGGCAGTGGCTTTATCCGCTACACCACAGCACCAGTCCCCTTTTTTATTTTTGACTAAGCTGCAAGGCTGTGTCTCCCAGTTTGCCAATGAAAACATGTGATTATCAATGTCCATCTCACTTTGGTTAAAGATAACGATTTGTACTTATCATTCATCAACCTGATCGATGAATTGATTGGCAGTCCCATCTCCTTCTATGAATGACTTCAGATGATTTCTACAAAACGCATGTACAAGTCAGAAAGAAAGAAGATGAATGCAAACTAACACCGCAGGGCCCAAGGCACTGTGGCCAAGACAGAAAACCCACGTGGGGCCAAATGCTCTCCCTCAGACCGAAGCTGAGTTGCAAATTTGGTTCCTGGAGCCAAAACAGAAACAGGAATCTGCCATGACGAGAAAACGAGTGAGTGTCCCTGGGAAGCCAGGCCCCTGTGGCCGTGTGTGAGACGCAGCTTCCACTCTGGGCTGCTTCTGTGTTAACACTGAGCGCCTCAGGGCCGCTTCGTACACACGCAGAAGGCTTCGTGACAAAGTGCAGTGCTAGGGTCAGGGAGGGGTGTGGAAAATTCTAGAACCTGCAGAGGGCTGGGAGGCCGCCACGTCCTTCCGACCTGTCTCAGCGGGAGCTGGGTGTGAGTTGTTCTCCTCTCAATGATGGCCCAGGGACAGGTGCACCCACCCTCTGCTGTTGTTGGGCTCAGACCTGTGCACTCAGAGCCCCAGATACCGATGTTACACGGCTTTTCTGGGTGACTGAGCACCCAACCCAAAACTCTGCTCTTGAAATGTGCCGAGGGGATTGGCTGGCAAGGGTATGGGCAGACCAAGAAGCAGGGGTGGAGCGGAAGCGTCCCTTAGTTGTAGCCTTCATAGGACATTGGAGACATTGCTTCAGCAGGGGCTTTTTATGACAGCCTCCTCGTCACAGCCAAAGAGAGCTCAGTAGAATTCCCGTAGAGCATCCATCCTGAGCCCATCTGATTCCTACTAAGACCCGCCAGAAGTCATTATTGCATAACTCGTCCCACACATGACGCTTCCGCAGAACATCTGTTGGAATGCGGACGTTCTTCTGAGATGAGTTGATATCTCTCTAATCTCTAGCGGTAACTACGCAGCAGGACGGGCTCACGGCTGGGATTCCCTCCAGTGCCGCCAGGAAAGCCACGTGGCCGCAGGAGAACTCAGAAGAAGGTGGGCGGGCAAGCAGCCAGGGCTCGGAAAAGCTGTGGCCGTCGCAACGCACGAGGCTCACCAGCACTGCCTTATGCCACTGGGAATTACGGTTTGACCTGCCAAGTGACCCGATTCTGAGAGCTATTAATACGCAGGTCCCCTGTCAGTGTGGATTGTCTGTCTGCACCACGTTCCAGTCCGATCACTGCCCCAAAGAGCCCACCTCCCGTGCCAGAGGTGTGTCAAGTTGCTGCTGGCGTCCCATCAACCGTTAACACTCATCCATCAGCTGCTAACGGGAGACTCCGCTGCAGGACAAAATCCTGTTGAGTCAGGGGCGCTGGGCAGGCCTGGCCAGAGCCGGGAGACACGGGTGAGTGTCCTGCACTCTGCCGTGGGTGGACAACCCCGCTAAGGGGCTGCTGAGCACGGCCAGGCTGCGATAGACGGGTAGGAGCGGGGCTGGCACCGGGCACCCAGGGCAGGAGTCCTGGAGCCATCTTCCAGAGGAGCGCACGTCCAGCTGACGCTCGCTCAAAGAACTCCCCGCGTTGTCGCGCGTTCAGCGCTGCGGCAGCTTTTCCTTCGTCAAGCTCGATTCAAGCCCTCCAAGTCAGCAGATAATCTCCGTCTGTTCAGGGAGAACAATCACCCCTGATTGGGGAAGAAAGCGGGTTTTGTGCCTCACTCAGAAGCCGGCGTGACAGGCGTTGTTTGGAGCAGCTGGGCCGGCCGCAGGGTGGCCTGGGAGCTGCCTCGGCGTCTCCCGCAGCTCATTGTGCACCCCGTCCCTGCTTTCTGCAGGGTTTGGGGCCTCACACAGTCCTGTGGATTACCTTAGGGTTTTTCTTTTTAAAGCGCCATGTGCTACCCACAGCATGGCGGCCCCAGGGCCCCTGGGAGGAGGGGACAGCACGGGCGGCCAGCAGCGGCTGAGCACGGAGCTAACGGTGGCGAGTGCACCATCTTCATTTCTCACGCTGACCCCGGGTACTGCGTTTGGGCCTCAGAATTGTGTCCCCCCAGAAAGACATGTGGGGTCCTATCCCCTGCACGTCTCTACGGGACCGTACTCGGTCACAATTAGGGCTTTGCGGATGCAGTGAAGTGACGTGAGGTCGTTAAGGTGGACCCTCAGCCAGGACGCCTGGTGTGCTTGCACGAAGGGGCAGTGTGGGCCGAGAGGCGGCTGTGCTCCGGGGAGGACGGCGTAAGACAGAGAGAACACCGCTGCCTACTGCAGAAGCACCCCCGGGGCCACCAGAAGCCGCGAGAGGCGAGGCAGGGTCTTTTGCGTGGAGCACAGCTCTGCGGGCGCTTCCCGAGCTGTGAGGTGACCAGTCACTGCCGTCCTCAGCCGACCACTCTGGGCCACTGGGCCGTGGCAGGCCTCTGAAGCAAACGTGCTGACAGCTTTTGCGTCCCCGTTGTGTAGACGAGAACCCTGGGCAGAGTGTGAGGAGCTTCTCCGAGCTCCCGAGCTGGTGCCGCGCCGGCTTCCAGCCCGGAGTTCTCTCCAGTCTCTTCGTGGCTCCGTGAGCAGGCACCACGGCGCCTCCCTCCCTCCGGCAGGTGGGGACGCCGGCAGCCCTGCTCTCGGAGGACGCTGGTGAGACACGGCGGCTCGCATGGTGTGGTCGTCGCACAGGTCTCGCCATGTACTGTGTGCACAAACCTGGATGCTATGAAGGGGCCGTGAGCTGAGCTGCAAATGAGGACTGTCTTTCCCTGAGACCCGGGTCCCCGATTTCAGCCCACCCCGCAAGAAATGGCCGCACGCAGCATCAGCCTCACCGGACTGGGTGCTAGCCGGCAGGTGTGTCAGCGGCAGGCCGGAGGCCAAGCGCCTTGCCAGGGAAAAGGACGCACTCACTGATGGGCGGCGGGAATCAGAAGTGGCCTCTCGGACACAGGCTTTCTGTAACAGTGACAAGCTCAGGGTGACCGGCCAGCGTCACGCCAGGAGAGCCTGGGGTCAGGTGCACGGGGAAGTAAGATTCCAGGGGGCCGGCGAGGCTCTGAGAGGTCCCGACGCCGGGAACCGTGGCGCCACGCCCGTCGTCCGGCTGCAGCCCCTTGATTGCAGCAGCCGTCTGCATGATGCAGGCGCTGTTAATCCACATGTTGGTAATTGCAGCCGTAGATCACCGGAGAGCATTCACAGGCGCACAAGATAAGTGATGAAGAAACCGCTTCATGCATGCAAATCAAAGCCGCTTGTGTTCCGGAACACGGCGGCGGGGCTAGAATGCGACTTTCCAGATGTGCCAGACGGAGATTTTCAAGACGTGCGGTTGCTCGATAACTCGTTCTGATGAGTTTTTCGAATGAAATACGCCTTTGATTAAGGAAGGCTTTGCCCCTCTTTGATAACTCCTGTGTGTGCCGGGCTAGTCGCTGCGCCGTGCTGTCGCATGCAGAATGAAAGGATCAAACCTTCACTTTGATTTATGATCGCGGTTATTAATTTCTGATGCAGCTTTTTGGTCTGCATTATGTGGGGGTGGAGGCGTTTGGCGCGCGTGTGAGAAGCCCGGGAGATTTACCGGCATCAACATCACTGCCGCGATCTCGCTGTAAATAACAGAACTTCCTAGAGGAAGAATTAAATCCCACATTGTGAGCAGGAAGAGGAATAAACTTGAAGATGGAAGCGAGAGGCGGATACAGGGGAGGGTTTCTGCACAGGTCGCTTCTGCAGGGGGCCTGGTGTGCGGGAGCAGAGACCTCTTCTTGTTTCCCAGAAGAATCGTGACTCCAAACCCCTCTTGGTGGCGTGAGGATGCGTGCAGGATTCTGGCGTGGTCGCAAACGCAGGCCATACGTGGTTAGCTTTGCCGACGGCCTCGGGGCCTAGGCTATACCTTTGATGGACTGGTTTATATTCCTCATGTTAAAATGGGAGGGGGAGGTGGGGAGGGGGAGGGGGAGGGGGAGAGGAAGAGGAGGGACAGTGTCAGACTGGTTGCTGCAAAACCCCGGCCTTGGGCGTGCTGAGTGCATGGAGGTTTGGGTGTGGATGTGTCAGGCGATGTCCATGAGCAGAGCCGAGGCTGGGGGAGGGGCTCAGCTGGACAGGCAGTGGCGGTGGGGGGGCGGGGCTGGAGGGGGAGCCGAATGCTTGGAGCAGCACAGGGCCGGCTGCTCCCGCACACGCTCTGCTCTTCTTGGGACGGTTCTGGCTGTGTCCACGTCTGGCCCCGAGGCGCAGCAGCACTTGGGCTCAGAGGGAGGCCCCCGCGCACTCAGGGAGCAGATCCAGTGTCCAGGGGGTGGGCTGGGCAGGTTGTGTAGGGGACATGCTTAATAGATGGAATTCCAGGCTTTGGGCGGAGGGTCTGAGATGGAAGCCAAGAAGGAGGAAGCCAAGAGGGAGTCGCCTCTTAATCCACTCAGGCTGGACGTTGGGGGCTCAGGAGCGGAACGCCGGAGCCGGGGCAGGTCAAGGCCGACAGCCGGTGAGGGCTGTGAGCGGGTGAGGGCCGCGCTCTGCTTCCCCACGGCCCATTCTTGCTGTCTGCACACGACGGAGCAAGGCAGCTCCCTACAACCCCTCCCACTCGTGGCCCAGTGAGTCACCTCCATGGGTTGGGGGGTGGAGATCTTGACATAGATGTTGTTTGAGGGGTGCAAACATCCAGACCACAGCAGGGGGCCAGAACCACATGGTCACGTGGCACACAACGTGGCGGATGGGACGTGAGGGAGAGGTGGACCCCAGCTGGTCGCTCTGCCTGACGTGGCTTTCTAGAGCCCGGCACTCTGGCTCTGAGCGTCAGACAGGCGGCAGCATTTCACAGCTGCACCCTCTCAGCGGACCGGCCATGAGCCACAGCAGTGGAAGCACAGCCCACGTGGTACCTTACAGGGTCTGTAACTCATAAGAACTCGTGGGGGGAGGGGGCTCCCGGTGCCGTGCTGACCACAGCAGAATCCGAGCAGCCAGAGGTGGTCTTGGAGGCCTAGAGCGGGAGTCCACTGAGGGCCCCTAGGAATCGCCTCCCCTCTCCTGGTTTCCACAGCTCCTTGCTGGAGTACAGGGCATGGTCAGAGAGTCGTTTGATGAACTCTCCAAGTGGGCAGAGCTGTGTGATCTGCACCAGTCAGGGCTGAGAATCTCGGGCCCCCTGCCCACTTTCACCGAGGGCAATCATAGCCTTGTATGTATTTTAACTCACCCGGAAGAGACCTGATCCAAAGCGAACAGATTTCTAAACACGGCCCCGCTCCCAGAGCACAGGTTCCTGTGAGCTGCCTCTTTGGCCTGGAGCCATTTGGCCAGAGCCTGGAGCCATTCCTCTGTCCCAGGCACGCACATGGCCTTCCTACCAGCCAAGTTCACGGACCTTCCACAACGTGCAGCCCCAGAGCTCATGGGGCGTCGGGGCAGAGCTAGAGAGGAGGGGCCCCACCTCGCCGTAGGCGCGGCAGAGGGGTCGGGGGCTGGCTGTAAAATCAGAAAACACCGCAACTGAAGTACAACTGGCACTTAAGGGAAACCAGGGGGACGAGAAAGAGCTCTTTAAAATATGCTTTGAGGAGTGAAGTTAGCAACGCCCCTGGAGGGGGAGGGAGACGTCAGCTGGGGGACGCGGTGGACTCAGGGTTTGCGTTTGTCCACCCCGTATGCTGCCTTTTCCCGACTGTCCCTCCTTCTGCTGACAGCAGCTGTAGGGCTCCAGATCCTCAGAAGGGACGTTACATCATCTGTGCAAAGTGTCCCAACAACCGGGGCCGGCGCTGTGGCACAGCGGGTAAAGCTGCCGCCTGCAGTGCCGGCATCCCATACGGGCGCTGGTTTGAGTCCCGGCTGCTCCACTTCCAATCCAGCTCTCTGCCATGGCCTGGGATAGCAGTAGAAGATGGCCCAAGTGCTTGAGCCCCTGCACCCACGTGGGAGACCAGGAGAAGCTCCTGGCTCCTGGCTTTGGATCGGCCTGGATCCAGCCATTGCAGCCAATTGGGGAGTGAACCAGTGGAAGAGTGGAAGACCTCTCTCTCTCTCTCTCTCTCTCTCTTTCTCTCTCCCCCTCCCTCTGCCTTTCTGTAACTCTGCCTTTTGAATAATTAAATAAGTCTTTAAAAGAAAAAGTGCCCCACCTGACACTGTGGCTCACTTGGCTAATCCTCCGCCTGCGGTGCCAGCATCCCACATGGGCACCGGGTTCTAGTCCCGGTTGCTCCTCATCCAGGCCAGCTCTCTGCTGTGGCCTGGGAGGGCAGTGGAGGATGGCCCAAGTGCTTGGGCCCTGCACCCCATGGGAGACCAGGGGAAGCACCTGGCTCCTGGCTTCAGATCGGTGCAGTGCCAGCTGTAGCGGCCATTTGGAGGGTGAACCAACGGAAGGAAGACCTTTCTCTCTGTCTCTCTCTCACTGTCTAACTCTATCTGTCAAATAAAAAGAAAAAAAAGAGTAAAAAAAGAGTAAAAAAAAGTGTTCCAATAACCTGGGTAGGGCGCTCAGTGCAGAGTAGTCCGTGATGCAGGGCGAATGGTAGGGCGGACGGTAGGGGGGACGGTAGGGGGGATGGTAGGGGGGATGGTAGGGGGGACGGTGGGGGGACGGTAGGGGGGATGGTAGGGGGGACGGTGGGGGGATGGTAGGGGGGATGGTAGGGGGGATGGTAGGGCCAATGGTAGGGGGGATGGTAGGGCGGATGGTAGGGGGGATGGTAGGGCCGATGGTAGGGGGGATGGTAGGGGGGATTGTAGGGGGGATAGTAGGGATGCTGGGAGAGGGCTTAGGGCTCATTCCTGCTGCCTCAGTCTCCAAGAGTTGGTAAGCCCGAAGCCGTCAGTGGTCACCCTTTCTGGTAATTAAGAAGCCCCTGCCTGGAAAGAGAGGGCCGAGGGACAGGGACTGTGAGAGCCCCGGGTCCAGCCATGCCCGGAAGCACACACTCTCTGAGCTTCTCGGGTGCGGCCGTCCACGCACCGACTCTTGCTTAGGATCGTTTCTGTGGGAGAGACGGTGCCACCAAGGATTCTCGTGGCCTGGAATTTCTCATGTGTTTGTGAGGGTGGCTGAGGCACGGGATGGAGTGGCGGAGGGAAAGGTTGAAGGCGGTGGGTGTGTTTGTATCACAGGGATGGAGAAGAGCCGGGCCAGAGTGTTAATTAGGGGAATTCCTGGGTTTAAAGACGGCGCCTGTGACAGCAGCAGGGGAGAGAGGCTTGGCTTGTGTCAGCTGCGTGTGCGTGGAGGATGGGGTCTCCCGGGTAGGGGGCAGAGGAGGGCTCGCAGCGTGGAGGCATTGGTGAGGAGGTGAGGCTGGTCAGACCCGAGGCAGAGCCCGCAGAGACAGAGTGGGAGGGAGGCCGGCGGCCACGTCGGGTTGAGTCTGCCGGACGTGCAGCCAGCTGAGGTCCACGAGGGAGGAGTCGTTGGGCTTCCGCTGTGCTGGGGTGGACAAAGCACGGACAGGAAGCTGCCGGGGGCAGGGGAGGAACCTGGGGCCGCGGGGGAGTGGCTGAGGCTCTGGGAACAGGTGGTTCTGTCCCGGGAAGCGAGGAGAGAGAGGCGCGGGAAGGGGAGACGGAGCTGCTCCTGTGAAGGGACGGTCGCTGGGCCGCAGGACCTGGCCAGGTGCCTGGGCGCAGGTGGCCGAGCCCTGGCTGGCACCACGTGCGTATTGCCAGAGGAGCGAATCCCTGGGCCGTCCAGGTTGTGAGCTTCCCCCGCAGCCTCAAGGTCTAAGGGCTTCAGACAGCAGGAGCAGGAGCCCTGAGGGCTGCAGAGGCCCAGGCCCCCCTCTGCCCACGGCGACCCTAGAAGGGCCAGGGGCTCTGAGACCAGAGAGCAGGGGCTGGGGTGTGGGAGTCACGGCTGTCAGTGTTCTGACGTCTCCGAGCCTCGGCTCTGACTCCTGGGATTGGCTGCCCTCACACTGAGTGACAACGCCAGCTCACCGAATCCCTCCCCAGGGCGCCCCAGGCCGGCCCCTCCTGCTCCCAGCTCTGACATGGCCGGCGACTCCCGCTGCCCTGCTCGGCCAGAGACGCACCGCAGCCTGGGAACTTCTATCTGGAATTTTCCAGAAAACTAGCGCTTGTCTTCTCTCAAAAGGGACTCAGAGACAGGACGGGGGCGAACGGTGGGCGTGAGGCTGGAAAAGCCACCAGGAGCTCCCGAAAGCATCACTTGGCAGCAGGGACAGCGAGGAACCCAGAGCAGCCTTGAACTTGCCAAGAAGCCGTTGGGAGCCCCTCCGGAGAGAGTAGACGTGGCGGGCGGCCTGCACGCCGGCCTGGCCCCTCCTGTGTGCCTGCTGCTCCCGGCGATGGCGTGGCCATGAGGACAGGGTCCTGCTGCAGGCGTCTGTCTGCAGGTGCAACATGGCCTGCCTGGGCTGGCCTGGCCCACCCCATGCTCGGCCGCTCCCCCAAGGGGAGAAGGTCCCCCTGAGCCCTGGGTGGTGTGGGCCCGCACAGCGCAGCCGTCCAGGCCCCTGGAAGCGTCTCGTGGAACAGACAGAAGAGCCACGTTTTTCTCTGAACTGCTGGTGCCGATTTCACCGCGGTGTGAGAAGGAAGAATGTAGGGACGGGAAAACCAGCACACCGCTTCAAGCCATTAATTATAAAATTAGTTCCCCGCCCCGATAAATCAAGTTCAACAAAGCAAGCGGCTCACGTTACAGCCGAAATCTCAGCAAACCGGATTTTTAATGAATTTTTCAAAGGAGCAGACGGCTCATGGCGGCCATCACTCAGCCGCTGTCGGGGCAGCCGCCGGAGCGCCCGGAGCCTCGGCTCTCGCTGCCGCACTGTTGCGCAGGACGATGGGGGAAAACAAATGCTCTGTGGGGGTCGTGCTGTGTTTAAGCCAGGGGCGAGCTCAACGTGGGATGCTTCGCAGAAATGATTTGTGGAAGGGTGAATTTTTAAAATATGAGAGTGCTTCAAAAAGTTCATGGGAAAGCAGAATAGAACCAGTTTATTTTGGGGCACGAACATTGAAATCCATGCATACTTTGTCCATGGATGCACTTTCGATGAACTTCGGGAAGAGCCCTCGTGTGAGTCCTTGCTTTGTTGCAAGCCCGAGAATGGGGCCGAGGCTGACCAGCGCGTGACGAGGGGAGGGCTGGGTCTGCCCCAGCCCTGCTGCCCGCGTCAGAGGCTCCCTGGCCTGGGCTAGAAGGCCTCGGCCGTCTGCCTCGCCACAAGGACGCGGGAGACAGGTGCAGACCACACGGGCCGGGGCAAGTCCGGGAGTGTTTGGCGGTGGCGGGAGCCTTCTGCAGATCGCCCAGCTGCGAGCGGGGCTGATTCCAGCCTGGTCTCCTGTCCTGCCTCCCCCTGCGCCTTCACCTGGCCTTGACCCCAAGCCAAATTCCGTTCTCTTCATTCAGCTCCTCCACTCCAAACCTCTCTGCCCCATGCACATTTTTTAAAAAGAAAAGCATTTTTTTGTTGGTTTGTTTTGGTTTGAGACACACACACACACGAGCTCCCGCCCACTGGTTCACTCTTCAACTGTCTGTGATGTCTGAGCAGGGATGGGCCCCAGCCGTGAGCTGGGAACTCAGGCCAAGTGTCCCGCGTGAGTGGCAGGACCCTGACGACTTGAGCCATCGCTGCCGCCTCCCAGGACGTGCGTCGGCAGGAAGCTGGAGCCAGGAGCCGCACCCGGGCTCTCCGAGGGAGAGGGTAAGTGTCAATCATCAGGCCCGATGCCCACCGCACTCTTTCCATTTTGGCTGATTGAGCAGAGACAAGGAAATGAGGAGCCGCTCTTGGCCTCCCCGGTCTCCCCCTTTCCCCTGGGCTCCCTCCTGCCGGGGTCCTGAAGAGCTCCCAGAGCCCTGGCCCGCTGACGGCTTCCTCTGACCGGCACCACCCGCCCCGCTGGTGTGCGAAGCCCGCTCTGTCGGTGCGTGGACACACTCGCGGTGTGAGTTTGGAGGTGCACCTACTCCACCGTTTGTTCTGTCGGTGCGTGGGTGCAGCTTGCTCCATCGCTGTGTGCACACGGCTGCTCTGTGGGTACACGGACGTGCCTGCCTGGTCATCGCTCCCCACCCAGTGAGGCCTCAGCCACCACCTGCCCGGCCTCCACGAACACAACACCCTCCTACGTCTTCGCCACAGAATTCCTCCCCACCTGACTGTTCTCAGGAAACCTGCCCCTCCCTTTCCAAGACTTGCGGTTGTGGGTGTCTTCAGAGCCGCTGTTGCTGGCACCCGCGGAGCGCGTGCAGGGAGCTCCCGGCCACTCAGCCATCTTGGCACACAGGAGGCCCCCTCCTCGGGGCGTTCGAAATAAATGAACTCTGGAACACGGCCCCAAACCACAGAATGAATCAGCTCTTTCTGAAGGATGTGAGGAGGTGACAGAAGCACGTGAGGAGGTGACAGACGCTTGGCCAGAGGTTACGCCTCTGGGACGTTCGACCGACAAGGGAGCTGGTGCAGCAGCTAGTCTGGGGTGTTTTGAGGCGTCTGCGTGGACAGCTCCTGTTTCCCCCTTTTCTTCCTCATGCTATGAGTGGCGCCTCCACAGAAGCTCACGAAAGCACCATAACGCTTAGACGATCCGAATGAGCTGTCTGTGCAGGGATGCGCACAGAGACGGAAAACCAGGCCAGGAGGCAGAGCTGCAGAGGCGCAGGTGCAAGGCTTTGGATGTGATTGGTGCCCACGAGTCGAAAATTTGGTCCTTGTGCGGTGTCGTTGGGAGGTGCTCGGGCCCTTTAAGAGGCGGGGTGTGGTGGAAGCTGAGGTCCTTGGGGTCACTCTCAGGAGAGTGAGTGGTTACAAAAGACGGAGCCTGAGCTGCCATGGTGGTGCTCCGGGTAAAGCCGTTGCCTGTGATGCCAGCTCAGATCCTGGCTGCTCCACTTCCCATCAATCTCCCTGTTAATGGTCTGGGTAGGGCAGTGGAGGATGGCCCAAGTGTTCGGGCCCCTGCACCCACGTGGGAGACCCGGATGAAGCTCCTGGCTCCTGGCGTCAGCCTGGCCCAGCCCCAGGCTTTCGAACCACCTGGGGAGTGAACCAAGGGTTTGAGTATCTCTCTCCGCCTCTCACTCTCTGTAACTCTGCCTTCCAAATAGGTCAGTCTTTTTTTATTGAAATCTGCATGGATGTTATAAAAATTTTAAAATGTAAAAAGAAAACTGAAATATTAAAATTAATGAATCATTAAAAACTGACCGAAATGCACAGTAGTGACCAGTCACTTCAACTCAGGCACAACGCGCGGCTATTTCATGTCTTCCATGATGTTGTGATGTTGTGCTGAGCAGCCTCTGTAATCTGTGTGCTGAGTCCTTAGAGGATTTTACTTATTTATTTGAAGGTAGAGTTACAGACAGAAAGAGGGAAAGACAGAGAGAGAGGTCTTCCGTCTGCTGGTTCACTCCCCAAATGGCTGCAATGGCTGGAGCTGAGCTGATCAGAGGTCAGGAGCCAGGAGCTTCTTCCTGGTCTCCCACGTGGGTGGGACTTGGGCCATCTTCTACTGCTTTCCCAGGCCACAGCAGAGAGCTGGATGGGAAGAGGAGCAGCCAGGATTAGAACCAAAGTCCATGTGGGATGCCGGCACTGCAGGTGGCGGCTTAGCCCACTACACCACAGCGCCAGCCCCGTCCGAGGTCTTACAGGGGCCTGGCAAGCCCAGAGCATGAGCTGCAGACTGCCCAGGTCATTGCTGCATCTTTAAGAACCCAACATAAAGGCTGTAAGGGCAGGCGCTGGGAGCAACAGGTTAAGCCGCTGCCTGGGACACCCACACCCCGTATGACCATGCTGGGGTCCATCCTGCTGCTCTGCTTCAGAGCCAGGTTCCAGCAGCGCATCCTGGGAGACAGCAGACCACAGCTCCAGTACCTGGGTTCCTGCCACCCACGGGACAGAGCTGGCTGTGTGGGGTAGATGTGGCCACTCCTTGTTGTCCCTTGTGCTCCTACTGGGCGGAGCTTCCTGGGAGAGAGCCTGGGTGAGCAGACAGAGCTCTTTGCACTGAGGGTGTGGGGTTCCGGGAAGGTTGCAACCCCCCCATCTGAGCCTCGTTCCCTTGCAGCCCCCACCTCTGCAGGCACGAGACCCCAGGTGCATGCTGTCCCCTCGAGGCCTGGGCTGGGGGCCCCAGGGCCTGCCAGAGACACTTGCAGGGCTGTGACGGGGCCGAGGGGCTCACCAGCGGCACCCAGCGCTGCGCTCCCCGGGGCTCGCTGCCAGTCCCCGTGGTTGTCCATCACGGGCACGCTTGCGGCAGGCTCTTCTCGCCATGAATTCCTACGGGACACTCGTTTCCAAACGCCACTCTGAAGGCATCAGATTTGGAACGGTCCCCAGCAGTCTTTTAAATGTTTCCACGCAGCCCCGCCCGTCTGCTTCTACTGCGGCCTGCTCAGGCCAACACTGCGTTAAGATTTATGAATTTGGTAAAAGAATGCTCTGGTGTTAAGAGCTCTGTAGGAAGACACGAATTAAAAACAGCATTGATGCGCAGGAAGTTAATTTGCACCACGTCTTCATCTGGCCACACAGCCCGGCAGAAGAGGTGCCTGGTTGCACCAAGGCCGGCGGAAGACTTGTCGAGGGAAGAGACGCTCGATTCCGAGGGCTTTTCCCCAGAGCCCGGCTCCCGTGTGTCCATCCACGTCTCTCCTGAATCAGTCCAGCTGTTCAGGCCACTTACCCTGGGCCAGAGTTCAGAGCACCCACGGAGGGAAGGGAGTGGAGAGGTCTGCTTCTCCCAGCTCTTTCACTGTGGCCTGTGAGCTGTGGGGCGTTTGGATGTGTTGTTCTTTTTAGATCCGCTTTGCAGACTACCACGTGTAACCTCCTTTCCTCGAAGGGACACCACAGCTCCCTCCCCAACCCTGGCCCTCAGTCTCAACCGCGCTCGCAGACCCAGAGGCTCAGCCTGAGAGACCACGCGCCCCGGGGACGTCCACTCTGCTGTCAGCTTCCTGGGGCAGCCTGGGCTCCATGAGGCTGGTGCTGCACCTGCCTGTCCCAGCTGTACATCGGAGAGCACCTAGCCACGACAGCTACGCGAAGCCCAACTTCTTCCACGTTGATTTTGGCCGATGGCAAGCAAAAAGCCCATTTCTCTTTCCAATGTTGAACGCAGTGTTTGGACTGAAGGCTGCCCGTGTCAGAGTACCTCATCCACGGCGAACTGCACAGCGATGCGCTCCGTCCGTCGGCAGGGAGGTGCGTGTTCACAGCACAACCCCGACTTCCGTTCTGCGTCTGTTATTGAGTGCGTGTCGCATGCGTCTTCTGCGCCACCTGTCACCACCTCGGATGCCGGATTCTTCTCCCCTGTGGGGAGGCATCAGCAGAAAGAGGAGTGTCTGCGTTTCCTGGCTGCGCTATAGCAAATGAGCACCACCTGGCTGGGTGACAGCCAAAGGAATTTATTCTCCCACGTGTTGGGAGGATGGAGGTCAGACACCAAAGCCTCTCGGGGTCAGGCTCCCTCTGCAGGCTCTGGGAAGAATCCTCCCGGCCTCTTCTGCTTCCGGTCGTCTCCAGCAATCCTTGGCTCGTAGGGGCATCATTTCCGCCAACCTTGGCCTTGCCTCTCGTGGCCTTTTCCCCTGGGAGTGCCTCTCCTCGGCGTCTCTGTAGCCAGATCTCCCCTCTTATAAGGACCCCAGTCAAGCCCTCCTCTACCCAGAGAAAGCCCATCCTCATTCGACTGTATCTGCAAAGACCCTGTTTCCAAATAAAGTCACAGTCATGGGTCCTTGGGTTGGTGGGGGGAGACTTGGGGGCACAACTGGACTTACAACAAAGGGACAGGTGCAGAGCTGGCTCATCTGGGGGAGATGGCAAGGCACAAGGAGCAGGCTAAGGAGCCCAGGGCAGGCCAAGTGACGCAGGCCGAGCGTGAGCACCTGTGCCTTCCCTGGACCAGCGACAGTGGCTGCTCGGTTGCTGAGGAGGGCCGCGGGCCACATGAGTGCTGGGCTGGGGACAGGTGTCCTGATGGACCAGCAAGGTGGCAAGGTGTGTGACAGACGTGGGCAGGAGGATGGGGGCATTTAGATAGCCAACCTGCCACCCCGCCCCTTTGCTGGGACAGTCATTCCCGGTGCTGGGAGCCAGCACGTCAATCCTCGTGTCCAAAACACGGGTCTTTTTTTAGTGAAGGTTTGTTCTATTGATTTGAAAGTAAGAGTGACACAGAGAGAGGGATAGAGAGAGAGAGAGGGAGAGAGAGGGAGAGAGAGAGGGAGAGGGAGAGAGAGAGAGAGATCCTCCACCTGCTGGCTCACTCTGAAGCCACCTGGTCTCCCATGTGGGCGGCAGGGACCCGCGCACTCGGACTGCACTGGCTTCCCAGGCGCAGCAGGGCTGAATGGAGCCGAGCGTCTGGGGGCAGAACTGGTGCTCTGCCGGGCACGCTGGCCTCGGGCGCCGTGGCCTAACCCTGCCCCGCCACGCCGGGCCTCCAGACGGGCTTCCTAAACCCGACCTTACCCCAGCTCCAGCAGGGATCATGACCGACTGAGCCTGGGTCTTTGGAAGTCGGGGGCAGGTTCTGGGCACACTCCGTGGTACACACTCCCAGGAAGTGCGTTTTCCAGGCTGTCTGCTTTCTGGAACTCCATCCCACATCCTCCGCGATGAGCTCGGAAAGCTAGAGAGAAACGCCTAGGAGAGAAAAGCAGACTTGTGTTCTCTTGCTCTTACGAGTTACTCTATAAACGTTTTGTCCTGTTATTAATAGGGAGCTGCAAAATTATAAAACAGTATGTCATTTTCTGCCTTAGTCTGTGAATATTATCACAGATTCCCCCTCCCCGCCAACCACCCAGCATAAGATGAAAGAGGTGGAACAGCAGATTTGCTGTCTTTGTCTGCTTGGGCGTCGTAAGGCGTATTGTAGACTGAGCACCGTGAGCGGCAGGAATTAACATCTCAGTTCCGGAGGCCGGAGGCCTGAGCCGAGCCGCCAGCAGGGCTGGGTTCCGCTGGGGCCCCTCTCCCTGGCAGGCAGGTGGCAGCTTCACCCTTACCACTTATTTCATTTACTGTTAATCACCTCTTTCAAGTCCCCATCTCCACACACCCTGACACGGGATGTACAGGGGGTGGGGTTTTCAAGTGGGGAGACACGGCCCAAGCTACAGCGGTTACGAAGGTACTTGGGGATAAATGGCTTGACTGTCCCTTTCAGTCTGTGCATTTGTTAAGCCAGACAAGAGTCCATGGCTTCTGGAACATGAGACCAGGGAGGGGAGGGGGGCGTGGCGAGGAAAGCAGCCAGGCCCCTGTCCACTGGCCAGCACTGGCCATCTGCCCACCAAGTCGCAGGGCTCTGGGAAGCGTGGGAGGCACATGGCTGTACACTGGTCCGGCTTTGCCCGATGTCATTCTTCAACCTGTCCTATCTCGCTCTCTCTGTTCTGTCCATGGTGAGAGAGGGATTTTCAAAAATGAGGAAAGCACAGAGTGGGGCCGTGACATGCTCACACCCCCGGGGGCTCTCACTTGGTGTCTAATTCTGCAGCTCCTCCCCGACAGTCACTGGGAAGGCCTTGGCTGAGTGTCCAGGATCCGAGGGCAGGAAGACGCAGTTCCCAGCGCCAGGGAGCTTCCAGTCTAGAGGTTAAAGCCACCGAGAAAACGAAGCCGGCGGTCAGGGCACAGGGAGGCTGCCGTGGGCTTTCCAGGAGAGGCCGAGCCCGGGCCGTGCTGGGCAGGACTCACACCTGCAGGCAGACAGGGAACAGTTTCCTGACAAGCCCAGTGAGCGCACGAGGGTATGAATGTGAGTGTCACTGCGTGTTTGCATGGGCATGTGTGTGTGTTTACGTGTGTGAGTGTGTGTTCAGGCACATGTGTGAGCATGCATGGGCACATGTGAGAGTGTTTGCTTAGGCAACCTGTGTGAGTGTGTCTGCATAGACACACGTGTGTGAGTTTGCTCGGGTACATGTGTGAATGTGCAAGGGCACATGTGTGAGTGTTTACATGGACTATTTTCTTTTTTAAAGGTTTGTCTTATTTTATTTGAAAGGTAGAGTTGAAGAGAGGGAGAAACAGAGAGAGATCTTCCATCCTCTGGTTTGTTCCCAGGGCTGGGCCAGGCCAAAGCCAGGAGCCAGGAGCTTCTTCCAGGTCTCCCACGTGGGTGGCAGGGGCACAAACACTTGGGCATCTTCCACTGCTTCCCCAGGTGCATTAGCGTGGAGCCGGGTCGGAAGTGGAGCAGCCGGGACTGGAACCAGCGCCCACACGGGATACTGGGCTGCAGGTGTGGCTTCACCGGCTACCCCACAGCACCAGCCCACGGGCTTTTCTGAGAGCTCTCCATGCTGCAGGCAGCCCTGAGCAGGATGCCCACGTTTGCTCCGTGTATTTGCTCTGCTCCGCTCTCCGCCCGTGCCCTGTGTGGAAGCCGACAGTGACCACCGTGGGGCTCCCAAGGCTCCTGACTCCTGGTTGGTTTCAGCGATGGGAATCTGCTGCAGAGGCTGGAGGGAGGCCAGAGAACAAGCCCCAGGCTGCTGTCCTCCTGCTTCTCCCTGTGAGGGACACCTGCTGCAGAGGCCGCGGGAGGCCAGAGAACAAGCCCCAGGCTGCTGTCCTCCTGCCTTCTCCCTGTGAGGGACACCTGCGTCCCGGCTCTGAATGTGTTGGCTCTCAGCACGGCCTCTCCGCACACCGTCTCCAGGCGGCCGTCCCAGCCCTGCCTCTCCTCCTTCAGCCTCGTAGTGTGTCATTTTGCATGACTCTAATGGAACACCTGAGCTATGACAAAGGAGCGACACCGGGACTTCGAGGGCAGGGCCCTGGCATAGGCTCAGCTCTGCTGAGGGTCCCTGTGGCCACCTCACATCACAGTGGGTCACGTGTGGGGGTGAGGGGCTTACAGCAAGGGGGAAGCAGAGAGCCAGGGTCCCACAGTCCCTTTTGAGGGCACACCCCCAACTGCTGGAGAAACTACAAGCCCAACTCTTAAAGACCCCGCCCCAAACACTGAGGCGCAAACCCCGGGACACAAGCACGGAGCCACCTCCATGCTGTGGCAGGTGCACAGAGGCACACATGGCACTCGCCCCCGTGAGGGCAGGGCTAGAGGGCTTGGAACTCAGCAGAGACCGTGGCTCAACAGAGATGAGGCCCAGCAGAGGTGTGGCCCAGCAGAGGTGTGGTCCAGCAGAGGTGTGGTCCAGCAGAGGTGTGGCCCAGCAGAGGCGTGGCTCAGCAGAGGTGTGGCCCAGCAGAGGCGTGGCTCAGCAGAGGTGTGGTTTAGCAGAGGTGTGGCCCAGCAGAGGCGTGGCCCAGCAGAGGTGTGGTCCAGCAGAGGTGTGGCCCAGCAGAGGCGTGGCCCAGCAGAGGCGTGGCCCAGCAGAGGTGTGGCCCAGCAGAGGCGTGGCCCAGCAGAGGTGTGGCCCAGCAGAGGCGTGGTTTAGCAGAGGTGTGGCCCAGCAGAGGTGTGGCCCAGCAGAGGTGTGGTTTAGCTGCGGGAAACCCGGGGATGGCGTGGCCTGGTGGGGCTCATCCGTGATTCGGATCCATGGGATACAGCCTGTAAGTGAAAGGCCGTTGCCTTTCAAGCTATTTTGGTAACTTTACGGTGGTTCAAGTCCATGTCTGTCTTGTCTCAAGTCATCTCACCCTCCCTCCGGATGGTTGAACAACAAGATGTTGAGTTACACTGAACAGAGCTGTGAAAGCCCTTGCTCGGGTTCCTCTTGGGACTCGGCCAGCTGTGCTTGTCCCGGCTCATCTCTGTCAACGAGAAGAACATCTGGGAAAACAGAGCCATTGTGTGGCTCCGTCCGCCTGTTAACAGCCGCACCGTGGCCCACTCTGCTCCCAGCTCTGGAAGCTGCATCCAGCCAGTCTAGCTATTTACACAACGAGGCAAAAACAAACAAACACATGGGACACCCTGCTGGCACCAGCATTCTTTCGGAGCTACCCAGCTGCCCCGGGGTGGTGTCTGCAGGCCACGTGGGCTGTCACGTGGAGAGATGCCGGGGCAGATGGAACCTGCGCGTGTGGTACTCGGGCATCCTGCACGGGAAAAGCTGCCCTTTGTGGCGGGGAGGAAAAAAGAGATGGATAGGGAGGGGGAGGAGAGAAGAACCCAGGCCTGTGGAGGGGAGAGGCCGGTGAGAGTTCATGCCTTTGGGGTAAAGAGGAACATTCTAGAATAGCACTGCATGTGGCTCCCTGCGTGTAAGAGTGTCGAGATGGTGAGATCCCCCCTCTCCATGTCTTGTCAGCCGACTCAGGCATCAGGAAGGTGATCCCACGCCTACCAACATCTTGGGTAGGATCTTCTGTTTCACGCTGCCTGACTCATGCCATGTGCCCGTATGCATCTAAGGAACAGGAGGGGCTCTTGGTCTCCTTGGCCGTGGCTCTGAGAACCTGGTCAGGTGCTTCCTGGCCTCCAGGACCACCGGGAGAGGAGATGCTGGGTGCATTCGCACGTTCATGGGGGTGTGAGGTCCCCAGTTGGAAGATGGGGACGGCGCCCCAAGTCCCCGCCACTTCCCCCAAAACTCAGCATCCCCGGGAGACGCTTGCTCTGGGAGACACGGGAGAGGAGTGCCCGGGCGTCTGTGATCACTGGAAAGGCGTAGAGCCGCTGGTACCTTCTCCATCAAGGAGTCAGCACTTGACCTTCACGCAAAGCCCTGGAGGCACAACAAAATCTTGGGATAAACCCGGGACACCTCGGACACCCTAGTTCAGACAAAGGCCAGGGCCCATCGGAAGCGTTGTTACCAATCATGGAGGAGGTGTGTGATGTGTTTTGTACGTGAGCCGGTAGGGAACACACAGGAGAGCAGTCTCCTAAGCTCAAGGATAGCTGACCTTCCAGTCAGGCTCTGTGAGTTCTTCTGGTCTTGTTTTGTGTGTCCTTAGAAAACAGTGACATCGGGCTACTGAACAGATCCAGTGGGTTCATTATAATGGAGAAGGATCAGAAAAGGCGTCCAATAGAAGCCCCCACTCCAGTGTTCCCCAGCACAGGGGCGAGCAAACTGCAGGAGGGGAGCTGGGGGCTCCAGGCATCAGGAAAGGATGGGGCCAGGGCAAGGCTGCTGGCCTGGTTGGATGAGTTTCCTCCTGGATGTGTGGGAATACCACACCGTGCCCCCGTAAATGTACAAGGGTTGCCCGTGAATCATCCCCACACGTCGGGGTTGGGCACAGCTTTTCTGGGTCATTGCCAGCCTGCTTAACACCAGGCTTACGGATCACACCCTGAGTGCATTCCATTCTGTGCGGTAGAGGGAAAGCCGGGGAGCCTAGTTTGGGGTCAGAAACCATGTGCATTTTAATGCTTTTGCTATTGACTACCAAACTGCCTGCCGGAAGAGCTGTACCCGGTTCCCCTTTGATCTCCAGTGTCGGGCTGCAAACAGGCAGAGCGACTTCTGTGGTGAGAATCCACAGACCTTTGGCGACAGATACGTTAGACTTTTCCTCCATGTGGTCATTATCCGCTGTATTTATTTTACACGAATATCTTGTTCAAGATGTTTCTTTGTTTTCAATTAGTGTGCTAATTTTTTTGTTATTTTTTCCTTTTATTCTAAACTTCTTATTCATATCCATTTGACATAGCTTATATATTAAGATTTAAAAAAATAAAAAATGGATTTTAAAAAAGAACACCAATTCAAATCCCAGCTGTCTCATGTCCAATCCAACTCCCTGCTAACGCACCTGGGAAAGCAGTGGAAGACGCCCAAGTGTTCGGGTCCCTGCACCCACACTGGAGACCAGGATGGAGTTCCAGGCTCCTGGCTCTGGCTTGGCCCAGCCCTGGCCATGGTGGCCATTTGGGGAGTGTACCAGCCGAAGGAAGACCTCTCTCTCTGTTTCTCCCCCTCTCTCTGTAACTCTGTCTCTAAAATTAAAAAAAAAAAAGTGACATAAGGGAGAGGAACCCAGCATCGGCACACGTGTGTCGTACACACAATATAGTTGCTGCAATGGAGCAAGGCATTGAGATCCGAGTCTTTGATGGACGGTTATGAGGAAAGCAAAGACATTCTAACCTTCCTTTGAATAAGAGAGCATGCCATTTCTTCAAAAAAGAGCAATTATTCTATTAAAATTTAAAGGAGTTGATCGTGTATAGCGAAGGTTTGGAAACCATTGTTGAAAATGCCTGCAGCCCAGAGGCTCTGGCTGGGGTCCTGCTGGTTCTGCCTGTATCACGTGGCAGAGAGCCTGGGTCTGAGACTGAGCTGTGCTTCTGATTCCACTTCCTGCTAATGCACACCCTGTGTGGAAGCCGGTGATGGTGATGGCTCAAGTACGTGGTTCCCTGGCACCCCCAGGAGAGACCTGGATTGAGTTCCAGGTTCCTGGAGTTGGCTCTCCCAGCCCCAGCTATGTTGACAGGCATTTGGGAGATGGACTGATGGATGGAGTTTCTCTCCCTCTCTCTCTCTCCCTCTCCCATTCTCTCTCCCTCTCCCTCTCCCTCCCTCTCCTCTTTCAAATAAATACAAGTAATTTTTTTAAAAAAATCTTCAGACAACAATATTAGATCTTTAGTAGTTCTGGTCACATAATTCTGTAATTTTAGATGTGGAAACAGTTATGTGCAAGTGAAATCTAAGATTTCTGAGGATAATTTAAAAAATTCTAATAGCTTTCTGAAAGAGCAAGGCTACTCATAAATAGACTAAAAAATTCAAAAATTATATCTGGTTCGTCAGTATCATGGCATAATGAAAAACATTTCAGTTTTAAGAAAAAATACTTTTGAAGCTGAAATTTTATACCCAACCACACTATCCATCCAGGGTTGATTGTATTTTAAGAGAAGCAAAAGCAGAAAATGTATTCCCCTTGTGTCCAAATTCAGCTAAAAACAGTGTAAGCAGTGGCACCTGCTAGGGCGCCCGTCCCTTCTCCCTGCACCTGCTGGGGTGATGGTTTCTTCCACCCGCACCTGGTGGGGATTTTAGCTGCACCCTGGACTTTAAGGGAAGTCCTCAGTCCTGGAACACAGCACACCAGCCAGCTATTTCAGCAAAGGGAACAAGCTGCCTTTCTTCCTACAGGTCCTAAAGCCCCCGTGTGTCTGTTCACTGAGGTTCCTGCCCTGTCTTAGCCTTTCAGTCACTCGGGTTTCCTGTGGGCTCCAGGGTGAGAAGGGAGTGCATTTTCAGCAGGGATCTTTCCTACTTCAAGTAGTTTGTGGGGAAAATGGGATTAAAAGAAAAGCTTGTCTTGGTGCAAAAAAAAAATTCTGAAACCCATGCATTTGATGGGTTTTCAAAGAGTTCATGGAAAACTGTATTATGTAAAAGTATGCATGGATTTCCATTTTTTGTGTACCCAAATTATCTTTTAGTTCCATTTTATTTTTCAAAGATTTATTTATTAATTTGAAAGTGGGGGGAGAGAGAGATCTTCCATCTGCTGGTTCACTCCCCAAATGGCCACAATGGCCAAGGCTGGGTCAGGCCAAAGCCAGGGGCCAGGAGTTCCACTCAGGTCTCCCATGTGGGTGGCAGGGCCCAAAGTACTTGGGTATCCTCCCAGGTGCATCAGCAAGGAGCTGGATCCAAAGTGGAGCAGCTGGGACTTGAACCGGTGCCCATCTGAGATGCTGGCATTGCAGGCAGCAGCTGAACCAGCCACATCACAATACCAGCCCTGTTAATTCCATTTTCTATGGCTCTTTTGTGTATGGGGAGGTCTGGCTGCAGGTGGACAGGCCTTGTGGGCCCAAGGCTGTGGGGGTGGGGTCGGCCCCAGGGTCAGCTACTTGCAGGAAACAGCTCTTTCTTGAAAGGTGGTCAGAGTAGCATCTCTTAGCCACTTAGGGAGAAGCTGTTTTCTAAAGCTAAGACAGACGTCACTCATCCCCCACCTGTCAGGTTTATTCACTTTAAATCACTGTGGCTCCAGGCTGCTGGAAGTGGCTACTGGCCGATTGCTCCAGAGTGGACTAAACGATGCCCACAAGCAGTAAGGACTCTAACCATGGCTGATAAAGGCCACGTTATATTACAGACTTCCAACCTGGGATCCCCTCGGTTAGAACGTGGATGCTGGGTGCTCGTGCACCCCCAAGCCAAAGCTGGACCCCCGGGAGCGAGAGCAAGGGCAGAGAGTCCCTCACGGAGGGGGCTGATGTCGTCATTGGATTTCTCAGAAACACCTCTAGCAGGGGCCTCCCGGATAGGACGGGAGGGAAAGCGGCGTTTCTGGGGCAAAAAGGACTCGAATTAAACGCCGGCTTCTGTCTGTCTCCTTTTAAAGCCTCGTGCTCCGCAGCGTGGGGCCAAGCACCAGCCGCTGCCAGGAAGGGAGCAGGACTTGCGCCGAGCGGCTTTGCCGGGGAACTCGGCTTTCTGAGATGACGGCGAACACAGTGAGCGACGTGCACCTGCTGGAGTCCTGGCACCTTCTCCCCGAGAAGTCTCCATCCACGGCAAGCGGGGATCTGAGTGGGAGGAGCTGCCCGGCACAGCCTGTCTGTTCACAGCCTCTCTGGTTTGCCTGAGCCCCAGTCTGGAAAGCTCCTGGGAGGTCGGCCACAGGTCCTCCTCTGCTTCCCAGGGTGGCCCGGAGGAAGTGGGGGGAAGGGGTGTCCTCTTGGCAGCAGGGGCTCAGGATAAACACCCCTCCCCCAGGGCCATGGCTTGGTAAGTCCAGTGAGAGCTGGATGCCTCCCTCAAGTGCTCCTCTGTTGAGTGCTTTTGTGCAGTGATCAACCTGCACAACCACACCTGGGAACCCTGTTGAATATTGGAGGATTTGACAGGACGGGACAGTAGGCGGCTATGGAAGAAGGGTTATTGTAGGAGGGATGTTTTCCGGGCTCCATCTCAGAAGATCCCACCACCAGCAGTGCAGAGTGCATATACACACACTGATGTCTAATGACCGAGGCTGCGACTGCTCGTCGCTATGAAACCGGCTAACACAAGGTGTTTTCCTTAGAGCTTTCCTATTTTCAGAGTTTCTTCAAATGTAACAGTTAAAGCTTTTTTTTTTTTGACAGGCAGAGTGGACAGTGAGAGAGAGACAGAAAGGTCTTCTTTTGCCGTTGGTTCACTCTCCAATGGCCGCCGCGGCCGGCGCACCACGGCTGGCGCACCGTGCTGATCCGAAGGCGGGAGCCAGGTGCTTCTCCTGGTCTCCCATGGGGTGCAGGGCCCAAGCACTTGGGCCATCCTCCACTGTACTCCCGGGCCAGAGCAGAGAGCTGGCCTGGAAGACCTTTTTTAAACAATTACTTATTTATTTGAAAGGCAGAGTTAGAGATCGGCAGAGGCAGAGAGAGAGAGAGAGAGAGAGAGAGAGAGAGAGAGAGGTCTTCCATCTCCCCAAATGGCCACAGCGGCCGGAGCTGAGCCAATCCTAAGTCAGGAGCCAGGAGCTTCCTCCGGGTCATCTGTGTGGGTGCAGGGGCCCAAGGACCTGGGCATCTTCCACTGCTCTCCCAGGCCACAGCAGAGAGCTGAATGGGAAGTGGAGCAGCTGAGACTCGAACCGGCACCCATATGGGATGCCGGCACTGCAGGCAGTGGCCTTACCTGCTACGCCACAGCGCCAAACATTTATAATTTTTAAGTAATGCTAATCCATTCTTTTTGTTCATTCCAATTGGGTTCTAGACAGTGAGTGATCAAAGATGGAGCCGGCGCTCCCAGGAGATGCGGGGCCGGGTTCCTGCGCCTCTGGCCACGGCGTCCACACCGGCTGATCGACAACGCTGACTTCCTGTGAGCGCCTGCTCAGTGATGCCGTATGACACGCACAGGCTCTCCGTGGATGATTACTGACGCACCGTGTGCCTCACCACTGGACAGCAGCAGAGGGGGCCAGGGGCTCCTGACGCCAGGCGGTGTCCTCGGCTCTCAGCCTCTCCGGCTTCTTTACAGAAAAAATCAGTCAGAAGCTCACAAATCTGCAGATTTGCCTTCGCTGCGTCACGGGCGACAGACGCCGCTCGGCCCTGGCAGGGTGGCCTCGCAGACACCGGCACCGGCGTGGCCTCGCAGACACCGGCACCGGCTCCCTCATGCCCTGACCTTGCACTCAGGCCGACTCCCGCCGGTCACCCTCCTGCCACAGGTGCCTCGCGCCCCTCGGCCTCAGGAGCGTGGGGGGAGTTCTTCAGCGGCGCTGCGGGTCCCCACGTCCAGGGAACTCGCCACGGCCAAGCCCAGGCACAAAAGGGGCGCGGCACTAGGTGGAGAAGGGGCAAGGCGGAGGGGCCTGCACCCCGGGGGCGGCCGTGGGAGCGGCTGTGGGCTGATCTGAGCTCAGGATCGGGTTGACGGCGCTGCAGAGCGCCGATCGGTTCCCGCTGTTTCTGCGGAGCCGGCGGGCCGTTGCCATCGCACCTCTGATGCTCCACATGAACCACGTGGCTCTAAATCCACTAAATTATCCGGCTTCTCTTTTCCGGAGTGCAAAGCCGCTCTCCCCCAGGAATTAAAACCATAAAACGCAGTGACATTCAATACGCTCCATGTTGGGGAGCAGTAATTTCCAATCAAAACCGTGATGGCCGGGTTTTTCTGTGTGCAATCTGACGCAGCCGGGGCTGAACCCCGGCAGGAGGTGCTGAGACCCCAGGGCGGGGCCGGTGACGGAGGCACCGCATGAGGCGGGCAGGGTGACTCTCGGGGGGCTCACACTTGG
The DNA here is from genome assembly GCF_051225735.1 of Oryctolagus cuniculus. NCBI lineage: Eukaryota > Metazoa > Chordata > Mammalia > Lagomorpha > Leporidae > Oryctolagus > Oryctolagus cuniculus. Next base: position 3,416,155 of record NC_142869.1, on the reverse strand, counting down.
GGGATCCTGTTTCACTTCCTTGGCTTGGACCCCACCCAGCACCTGGGAAAACAGAGCCCAGTGCCCCACCCCCACCCCTGGGCAGCCCTGCCAGCCAGCTCTGCCTAAAAAGGCTTTAATTTAATTAACAGAACACAGCATCAATAAACGTTAGCTCAGGACGGCTCCCAGCCTGGCTCCAGGGCCCCAGGCCCGAGTTATTTGAGAACCAGCCCCTCCCCCACCCTGCCAGAGCTCCCGGCTTGTCAGCTTTCCCACATGGTCCCCAGGTGACCGCCACAGTCCCCGACCTGCTCCCTGCTCCCTGCTCTGCCCCACCGCAGGGAACCTTGGCCGGGCTAGCGCTGTAGCAGGAGTAGGGGACGCAGCCTTCTCTGGCAGAGTCTTGTCCCCCGGGACTCCCTGCTGGAGCCACACTGAGGTTGGCCCTTGGCAAAATGAGGGGTGCTCCAGCCAGCACCAAGAGGACGCAAGGGAAGGAACACGGGCACAAAGTGCTGCTTGCCTAGCCGGCCCGAGTCACCCTGTGCGGCTGGCAAGCCGCGATGGGCGGGTCTGCGGAGCAGGTGATCTGCCCGGGTTGGAGGGCAGGGACTGCGGCCTGCGGAGCGCACTGCGCACAGACCCCGTCCTTAGGAACACGATGTCACTCAGCCTCGTGACAGTCACGGGGGTGCTGCAGGAGGCAGGCGGGGTTCACTTCGGCAGGACAGCGCTGGCGCCTCTGGGAAGCCTGAGCCATGAGTCGGTGCAGGAGCCCTGGGCTGTGTCTCCCAACTCACTGCCGCGTCCTGGTCGCGATATCGGTGCCCGTGCCTTTCCCAGCCGATGTTGGCACGCGCCCATGGTCAGAGCACACGGGGAAGGCAGGAGCAGACAACCACAAGGAGTCGGCAGCTGCGTTCCCGAGCCTGTGAGAGCAGCGGGGCCACGTGGTTCCTTTGGCCCTCGGAAGACATCAAAGCTGCAGGGAGGCCGACTTGGGGATGCCAGTGAGATGATCTGTTCCAGGAGCCCTGAGGCAAAGGGCTCGGATGCCTCGGGGCAGGTGGGTGGGGGCTGAGGTCCGCAGCTCCCCGTACCAGAGGCGTCCGCTCACCACTCCTGGGGCGAGAAGGGCCCGGTGCTCCTGAGCCCAGCTGGGTGGGTTGCTGTGTGCCTGGACGCCGTGGAGCTGCCCCTCCCCACGATGGCCGTGAGTGGGCTGGCAGGGAGGGACCCAGTTCTGGGAGGGCTGAGGTGTCTGCGACCAGGGCCAAGGCCTCTGCCTCACTCGGGTCCCTCTCCTTAGCTTTGGGGCTTTTTAAAAAGATTTTATTTTATTTATTTGAAAGACAAAGTTACAGAGAGAGGGAGAGGCAGAGAGAGAGGTCTTCCATCCGCTGGTTCAATCCCCAGATGGCCACAATGTCCAGAGCTGGGCCGATCCAAAGCCAGGAGCTAGGAGCTTCTTCCAGGTCTCCCACGTGGGTGCAGGCGCCCAAGGACTTGGGCATCTTCTACTGCTTTCCCAGGCCACAGCAGAGAGCTGGATCGGAAGTGGAGCAGCCGGGTCTCCAACAGGTGTCCAGATGCGATGCCGGCGTCGCAGGCAACGGCTTTACCTGCTGCGCCACAGCGCCAGCCCCAGGAGAACCGTTAGATCAGATGGCATTTGGGTAAGTTAATTTATTTGGGCAAAGAGGTCAGGAGACAGGGGGAGGCTGAGGATACAGGGGAGGTGGGAAGCTGACACAGGCAGGAGGGAGAAGTGTGCGTGTCTCACGGAGGGCACGGAACGTGCACGCAACAGAAAAGCTGTGCACGGATTCCACCAAAATGATTTCTCTCCTAGTTCAGTTGTCCACTAACTTTGCGAAGTCCCCTTCAAGACGGCTTCCAGCCGTGCACAACTTGGTGCCACCCTTCCCACACCAAATAGGGCTGACCTGTGTGGCCTGAAGGATGCTGGGAAATGGGTGAAGCGTCACTCCTGGGTGTCACCCTTGGGCACCCATGACACCTGGCTTCCACCTGGCTTCTCTTGGTGGCTCCCTCTGGGGGAAGCCAGCTGCCATGTCGGGTGGACCCGGAGCACTCCGTGGCCAGGTCCACGAGCTGGGGAACCATGGCCCCTGCCAGCAGCCGGGGGAGCAGGGCACCTTGGAGGCAGGCGCTCAGCCCCAGGCACAGCATCAGGTGCCTCCAACCCCGGCTTTATGCAGACCTCGGGGCTGGAGCCCTCCGGCTAAGCCGGGAGGATTCCTGGGCTGCGGGAGATGACTGACACACGTCGCTGTGGCTCCAAGCGGCTGCGGTGACCTGCCAGTCAGGTAAGGGCAGACGCAATCCTGGGGGTGGAGTGTGGGGGAGGTTGAGGCTGTGTGCCCTTGGCTCCTGGGAAGTATGAAGAGCAAGGCCAGGCCAGCCACCAACTGCGGGGTGATGGGGTGGATGGGAGGCGTGCAGGTCCACTGTGAGATCAGCGAGGCCCTGGGACGGAGGAAGAGGAGGGGGGAGAAGGCTGAGGTCTCCGTGCGTGAGACGGCTGCTCGAGCCTGGACATGACTGGCCGTTCCGGTGGCGCCGCTCCTCGTCGGTCATGTAACAGACGCTGCCTGCTGGTCATTTCTGGACTCGCTAGCGAAGACAGCAGTGCAGGCCCAGGAGTTGTGCAGCCTGGTGTTCGAAGGAGAGCTTGGGACCTGCAGGGGTGAGATTCTCTCCGGGATACATGTGTGCCGCGTCCGGCCTGAGCTCCCCCTTAAACCAAACCAAGCAAATGTGGGAGAATCAATGGTCGCAGACACAGGGATGTAGATCGTCCCTGTCTCTGCCCAGAGAAGGGCCTGCAGACCTCAACAAAGGTGGGAGCAAAACCCAGAGAACCCCGCACGGAAAGGCGGGGGGCTGGGGCTCCCCAGGAAGGGGTGGCCCGGCGTCACTGCTGTGTGAACCTCAGCCGGCCGTTGGGTGCCATCGGCACGGGCTCCTGAGACGGAGGTGAGATTTAGACAGGCGTGCGTGGGGAGGGAGGCACAGGTGTCCGGCCCAGTGTGGGGGCCCCGTCTGCGGATGGCCGGCAGGGCCTTAGGTGCGCCTGGCTCACTTCTCAGGTTACACAGGGGCCACGTGGAGGAGCGACATGGCCTGCCGGCCTCGTTCCCTGAGGTCTGTCACGATGGCCGTCGGGAGCCTCTCAGAGGGCCCACTGCCTACTCAGGGGCACCAAACCGCCAGCACCCGGGCCGTGACACTGCTCGCTTACGCGTGGATCTGGTCTTGTCCCTATTCTTGCCTTCGGCACACAGTCAAAGAGCCGTCTGTGCGTGTGGCACGCAGCTGGGGCAGGAGGCCCTCAAAGCAAGATGTCTCCCATGACGGGAAGGGGAGAGGCCACACCAGGCTGATGCCACCAGTCCCGCGCTCCTCTCCCCCTGCCTGGGATCCGAAGGAACACTCCAGTCTAGCACGGATCTGGCGACCGGAACCGACTCCCTAATTCACGGAGCTCGTGACACGTCCCTAGTGTTAAGCGGCTGACCAACAACAAAGAGACACCCACATGCCAAGGCCTTGTTTCTTCCCTCCCGGGGCGTTTTGGCTGCCATGGTCCTGCTCCTGCCCGGGGCAGCAGGGTTCCCAGCCCTTCCGCCCACCTCCACCGGAAGCAGCTGTTCTTGGTGACAAACCCTGGATTCGAAATGACGCCCTCCACAGCCATCGGCTTCCGCATTCCCGCCGTGTTGGGACGCTTCCCCCTAGGCTGCACCTGCCTCCTGCCCTCAGCCGGCTGCTCTCACCCGCGGCTGCCGTGGCCTCCCCGTGCCTCCACTGGGCGAGACACGTGGTCCCCACAGGCCCTGCACGCCCTGGAGGCCTGGTGTCAAAGCTCAGAAGCCTGGGCTCTCATTTTCCTGGTGCTGTGAGCGACTTCTCCCCTCTGCTCTCGGGATCTCCCTCCTGCGAGCTCAGAGTTCACGGAACTCATTACAGCTCCATTCAGTCCACGCTGCCCCAGGCCGGTGCCCAGCTCCACGGAGGCCGGCGACCAGGTCCAGCGAGGCTGGTGACCAGGTCCAGCGAGACTGGTGACCAGGTCCAGCGAGGCCAGTGACCAGGTCCAGCGAGGCCGGTGACCAGGCCCAGCGAGGCCGGTGACCAGGTCCAGCGAGGTTGGTGTTTGGTATAACAGGACCGGCCGCAGGCAGAGAAGGCCATGTCTGGACGATGCAGGCAGGCGCCTGGCCCCAAAGCACGGGCTCATTAGCGTCTGTGAGAAGCTCGGGAGCCACAGCGGACGAGGACAAACGCTCAAGGCCCCCGAGGACCTCAGTTGCTCCTGATTTCTGGGAGAACTTGGAGAGGCGCACAGTTTCCTTCCCTGATGTGCACGATGGGCCAGGAGCCTGAGCTCTGCTCCACGGACGCCCCAGCGAGCCTGGGCCAGGAGGACGCGTGGTCCGGGTGACCCGGCCTCCCAGGCCCCTGCCCCATAGACCCGCCCACAGCACGCCGCCTGGCCCTGCAGCAGGCTCCCACGGACCCCAAGGTACTCTGGAGAGGCGGGGCCTCTGTGTGGCTCACAGCCCACACCCAGCCATGACCTGGGGTGACATGGGGAGGCACAGGCAACTCTCAGCCCAGCACACCCCTGAAGGAGGAGGCGGCCTTGGGGCCCTCAGTGCTTTGTGTAAGAACTCACATGTTCGGGGCCGGTGCTACGTCACAGCAGGTTAAGCCACTGCCTGTGATGCCGGATCTGCATGAGCACCTGTTGGAGCCCCGGCTGCTCCAGTTCTGACCCAGCTCCCTGGTAGCGTTCCTGGGACAGCAGCAGAAGGTGGCCCCAGTGCTTGGGCCCCTGCACCCACGTGGGAGACCCGGAGGAAGCTCCAGGCTCCTGGGTCCAGGCTTCAGGTTGGCCCAGCCCTGGCTGTTGAGGCCACCCGGGGAGTGAGCCAGCGGATGGACCATCTCTCTTTCTGTAACCCTGACTTTCAAATAAGTAAGTGCATCTTTAAAAAGAGCACACTTTTGTCTTAAGTCTCTTCTTGTGTACTGACTTCTAACAATACACACCTGTCGCGATCTAATACCTTCTAATACCTGTCGTGATCTTCTATCTTTAAGAGAACAAGAGGAAGGGAGAAAGGCAGAGCAAGAAGGAAGAAAAAAAAATTAAGCCCCTCCCACTCCTCTGGGACATTTCTCTCTCAAGGCTCCTGGAAGAGCTGGGCCCCTTTGCTGCCCCCCGTGCCCTCTGCCCCCGCGGAGGTCCCCGCTGGACCCTGTGGACGCCCACTGTGGTTTTAATCTCCCCGCCTCTGTGGACTATGCAGGTGGTGTAGAGCAGAAACTCTGCCCAGAGGCTGGGACGTGCTGCACCCTCCATCCCCACCCCGCTCGCTTTGCAGCTTGGTGGGTGAGACCCACGGGCAGTCAGCGGGTGTTCCCGGTGCCCGGCGTCCCCTGCCTGCCAGGCTGGTAGCTTTCTCCCCTTCTGCGTGGCCTGGAAGGCTGTGGGGCGCCCCCTGCTCTCCCACGGTGCTGGCTGTGTCCGGATCTGATACAGACACCTGCACTGGCCTGCTACACCTGACACACGTCCCTCAGGTCCTTCCAAGGCAGTGTGGCCCGACTGCCACCCACAAGTCACCTGCCGCCTCCACCACCCTTCCCTGGGCTCTCCCAGGGGTCTCAGCCCCATTCCAGCCCACCCTGCGCAGGAGGGACCCTCCCTGTCCACCTCATCCCCAGCACCCTTCCTCGAAGTCTCTGCCGGTGCCTGGGACAGTACGTGACGATGCACCTGTTCCTGAGACGGCCGTCCTGTCCTGTCTTGTCCCGCTCCACACAGGCTGCCCCCTGCTTCTGCTCCCAGCCCTGGCAGGAAGGGACACTTCAGGGTCGGCCGCCTGCTGTTGTCCACACACTCACCTGTGGGATCCAGGTCAAAGGTAACACTGTGCCCTCCACACTCAGCGCTTCTCTGCTCACCCAGTGGGGGGCTTTTCCCAGGCTTCCCATCGTCACTGTCACTCAGGGGAGGGCAGGGCCCAGAGCTGGGTTCAGTTCTGATGCCACCGACCAGTGTCAGCGTGACAAACCCAGGCCCCACCTGCGATGCCAGGCACGCATCTCCACCGTCCTCCGTGCTTCTGACCGGCCAGCCGGGCTCGGGGATTTGCTCCAACAGCTCGTAGACCCCAGGAAAAGACTCAACACAGCCCCAGGTTAGGATCAAGGGCACAGCTGAGGGGCAGCCAGGAGGGAGGGTGCACAGGGCACCCTGCGGGGCTGTGGGGCACCCACACGTCTCCTGGGCACTGCCTCTGTGTCCACACCAGCCAGGAAGCTCTCGGGACTCCGCACCTTTGGGTTTCATGGAGGCGTCTCCATTGCTGCCATGGATTCGCTCACTGGGCGCTGGAGATGGAGTCGACCTCCAGGCTCCCACCGTCCGGCAGGTCAGGGGAGTGCATGAAAAGCTCCAGCCCTCAGGCAGGCGAGTGTGGTGCGGAGGTGACCACACTGCGTGGGCACCCACAGCCGGGCCACGGTGCCAGGTTCTAGCCCACCCCACCTCCGATCCCAGCTCCCTGGGAGGCAGCAGGTGACCACTCAAGTACTTGGGTCCCTGCCACCCAGGCGGGAGCCCTGGATCAAGTTCTGGGATCCTGGCCCGGCCAAGCCCTGGCTATTGTGGACATTTGGGGAATGACCCAGCACATGGCAGATATTTCTCTGTCTCTGCCTTTGGAATAAATAAAAAATCCATTATTTCATCGTCCTCTTTAGGTTCAAGGTGAACGTTCAAGGTGACTGTTGCAAGTGTAGGGAAGGAAGTGAATTCTGCAGTTTTAAAAAATGTTTTCTTTATTTGAAAGGCAGAGTCACAGAGAGCGAGAGCAAGCGAGCGAGAGAGAGAGGTCTTCCATCCTCTGGGTCATCCCCCACCGTGTGCCGCAGCTGGGGCTGGGCCAGGCAGAAGCCAGGCGCCAGGAGCTCCAACCAGGTCTCCCGCGTGAGTGGTGGAACCCAGGCGCGTGAGCCATCACCTGCTGCCGCCCAGGCGCAGGCGCAGTAACAGGAAGCAGAATCAGCAATGGCAATGGAGCCGGAGCTCAATTCCAGACACTGCGACACGGGGCGCGGCACCGCCGGCACTGGCTTCAGTGCTGCCCGCAACGCGGCCCCCAAACAGGAATGTGGAAGCACCGACAGTGGGGTTCCAGCCCTCGCACCCCGGGGTTGCCTCCGCCAGCAGCCGGCCCCTCTTAGGGCGCCTGAGTGGGGCTTCTTATGGCTAATGAAAATGCTGGCTCTGTCTTTTCCTCTCCCACCACTTCAGAGGTCTCTAGGATGGCTCCGGCCAGGAACCTGGGATGCAGACCAAACACATGGACAGACAGACAGACAGACAGATAGACAGATAGACAGACAGACAGATAGACAGATAGATAGACAGACAGACAGACAGACAGATAGGTAGATAGGTGTGGGGAGCAACTGGGAGCAACTCGGACTAGACTAAGTTACTGGAATTAAGACTTATTCTATGCATCTGCTCTCCCACAATATGGCGCTGGGAGAGGAGGAAACAGCTTCTACGCAGCTGCCTCTTGCCAACTTGAGTGATGACCTCCAGGAGCTGATCCTGCTCCTGATTGGAGGAGAGCAGCGTGCTCAGCGTGTGGGCAGCCGAGTTGGGATTGGTGGAAGAGGACTATAAAGGAGGAGAGAGACAACATGCACCAGGAACATCTAAGGGGGAACATCTATCCGAATAACACCTGTGCAGCCCCCGAGAGAGCCAGCCGGCGGTGTTCCGCTCCCCCGCGGAAGTGGGGAAAGTGGCTAGGGGGAACCGCCCTTCCACGGAGGTGGAAGGGTCGGTAGCCAACCTGGGAAGAACCAGCAGCAAACCCGGGGAGGGCCGAGCAGACAAAAGAACAGCGCAGGGTCCTGTGTCGTTCCTCCACGAAGACGGGGAGCGACAATAGGTAGACAGACAGACAGACAGACAGATAGGTAGGTAGGTAGATAGATAGATAGATAGGTAGATAGATAGATAGGGCTAGCTAGCACAATACTTCTCACAATGTCACACCAAGTGTGTGAACACACACGCACACACACACACCCGTCCCCCAGGAGCTGACACATACAATTCACAACAAACTTCACAACGCGATGGTCCCCTCTTTGAACCCCAGAACACCCCCGATGCTGCTATTCTGTCAGCTACGCCTCTCCTGGTTCTAGCAACACTAAGCTAAAGGACAAAGCTAGGCCCCTCCCTCAGCCTAGCAGGCACAACCAACCACGACCGGGCACCAAGTTACCACAACCTTCAGAAGAATTTCTGCCTGTGCAGAGTTACCCTCCAGCTGCCGTGGCCACACCACAGCCACACCGTGTCCTCTCCAGCCCCCGCCCTCAGCAGGCGCCCGGCCCACCGCCTGCCCCTCCTGGCCCCACTACCATTCCAGACCCAGCACAAAGGTGTCCCTGGCTGCTGGCATCCCCAGACACTTTCCCTGGTAATGGCCTTAAACTCATTTCCAAAGATTAAAACAATGCATAGGGTGATATTTTTCATATCGTAGTAATGTGCACTCTAGTATCTTTCCAAGGCTGATTCTTGGACGTGGAGCATTGCGATATAATAAAGAGCGTGTCTGGCCAGCTCCCGGCACAGGGCTTCCAAAACCTTTGCAATTTCCTGAGCGATAGGAGCGCCTTTGTTATCCCCAATCAGCCATGCGCCTGTGTTGATGCTAACGAGGTGGGGCCTTGCTTTCTTGGGACAAAAGGGTGGGGACTGATGGCCTCTCTGCCTGACCTCTGGGGAGCAGAGGTGAGCTGCAGGCTGGAGACGGAGTTGTAGTATGTGGCCGTCCATTCACTAAAGCCCCAAGTAAGAGCTCTGGACACAGGACCCAAGAACACTGCCTGGCTGGTGACCGTGTCCGCGTGCTAGGAGTGTGGGGGCCTGGGGGCCCCAGGGAGGAGCCGAGGCAGCTCTGTCACCCGCCCCAACCCAGTACCTCGCCCTTGTCTCCTCCCCTGACTGGTAACTTCAGAATACAGCTGCAGAGGCCGCCATTGCGAGCCGTGGATGACACCACGGCTGGAGGCTGGCATTCCGTATCAGAGAGTACAGGTTCAAGTCCTGGTTACTCGGGCTGCTGACCCACATCAAGTGGCATGTGGACCTGGCTCAGCCCTGGCTGTGGAGGGCCTCTAGCAAGTGAACCAATGGGTGGAAGATCTCTCTCTCTCTGTCCGCTCTGCCTCTCAAGTAGATGAAATAAAATAAATATTAAGAGAACAACTGTAGGAGCCAGCGTAATGGCGTAACAGATTAAGCCGCCTGTGACTCTAGCATCCCATATGGGCACCAGTTCGAGTCCCAGCTGCTCCTCTTCTGATCCTGCTCTCTGCTGTGGCCAGGGAGGGCAGTGGAGGATGGCCCAAGTCCTTGGGCCCCTGCACCCACGTGGGAGACCTGGAATTAGCTCCTGGCTCCTGGCTTCAGACTGGCCCAGCTCCCGCCGTGGCAGCCATTTGAGAAGTGAACCAGCCAATGGACGATCTCGCTCTCTGTATCTCCTCCTCTTCCTCTATAACTCTGCCCTTCAAATAAATAAACAAATCTTTACAAGATGCTGTGATTGTAAGCACGGCACTTTCTCAAGCCCCGAATTATTCTAGAGAATTAGCAAACCTGAGGCGGGGCCGTGCAGACCCTGTCTTCCTCCCTCTTCTGTCCCCACGGCCAGGCACTTGGTCAAGAGCAGAAGTTGGTTTGGGCCATGGTTCTGGAGGCCGGAGAGTCCGCGAGCAGGGCCTGGTGCTGCATCTGACACGGCTGTGACACGGGGAGGGCATCCGTGAGCTCGCACGCCCCTCCTCTTGGAGAGGGGGCGCTGCCCTGGGGCTCGGACCGCATCCAGTCCCCACCCCTCCAAACGCAAGGGCCTTCAAAAAGTTCATGGCAAACGGTGTCGAGAGAGAAGCTTGCTCTGGGCCAGCCAGGTGCGAATTCCCCGCATAACTCTCTCGGAGTGTGCCTTTTCCAGAAATATCTTCAAACTGTTAACGTCTGGTTTGGGGGGAGTAAACGTCTAACACGTGAGTGTTGGAGACCACAGGGAAAGGTTTCAGGCAATGGAGAATCCGAGATTGTCAGCCAGAGTAGACGTGGGGGTCGTGGGGACCCCTGTGGCAGGTGGTCCCTAAGGAAGGAACCGTGGGGACCTCGCCCTCTAGTTTGTGGGTTCTGGTCCTGACTCAGGATGGAAGCCCTCGGCCCTGGTGGGTGGGCCCTGTGCTGATGTGGGGGAGTTGGTGTCGGGCCTGGCTTGGAGGCCCTGCGGTCCAGTTGGTGTCAGAGGACGGGCTTGGGAAGTGCAGACATTTTTAATTCCCTGGAATGCTAATAAAAATGCAGATCCCAGATGTTGTGGATCAGATAATCCAGCGTCTTCCTCCAGGGAGCACCTTAGCGATGCTTACGTGTGCGGAAATCTGGGAACCACGCTTGTAAAAGTCAAACCAGGACAAGCAACGGAGCGTGAATCACTCGGACCTTGTCACAAACACGCCGTGCGCGGCCTGTGTCTCCCGGAGCTCCCTGGAATGCGTTCTTGGCCGGGGCGAGCTGGCTACCCAGCATCGCACGCTGCTTTTTCCACTGCGTGTTATCTCAGAAATATTTCTCCTGTCATGATATCCTCTTTGAAAACGAGTAATCACTTTTGCAAACCAATGTGTTTCCTCCATCATTGTGTCTCATGGAGGGCCACTCATAACATTATCAGGTTGTCATTGTTATTAATTACACATTGTGACGAAAGTGCTTTCCTCCGAAACGCTTAGTCTTTGTTTTCATTACCTTAGGAGTCCCAGAACTGAGACGGCCTTGGTCTGTCCCCACAGATGCTCCAGAACCCGGGCTGAGTGCTCTCCGCTGGTTTCCTAAGAGACCACATTTCCATACCTTTTCTGGCCATAATGTTTATTTTTTTAAACTTTGTTAACTTGATAGGTCAAAATGGTATGCAATTATTTCAATTGTATTTATCCCAGCCCTAATGCTGCAGGAAATTTTCTCAAGTATTTGTTTATTAATTGCATTTCCGTTTCTGAGAGCTGGGTTCATGACCCCGGCTCTAGGGCCTGCAAGGGCTTCGGAAGAAAACATCAATGGAAAAACATCGGCATTTTGCTATGAAATTAAGCTTCTGCCTGCATATCGGCTGCAACTGATTTTTAATCCATTTTCTATGATATCGGGTTCCATGCACTGGAATTTTTTTTTTTTTTTTTTTTTTTTATCTTTTATTTAATGAATATAAATTTCCAAAGTACGTCTCATGGGTTACAATGGCTTTCCCCCCCATACCGTCCCTCCCACCCACCACCCTCCCCCCTCCCACTCCCTCTCCCCCTCCATTCACATCAAGATTCATTTTCGATTATCTTAGTATACAGAAGATCAGCTTAGTATACCTTAAGTAAGTATTTCAACAGTTTGTTCCCACACAGAAACATAAAGTGAAAAATAATAGATGATTTTTTTTTAAATGATGATGAAATCAGATCAGACCTATTGTCATGTTTAATCCCAGTGAGAGTCAAGTTGGGAATTGATAGTTTCTTTTCTTTTCTTTTTTTTTTTAACAGAAGATCAGTTTAGTGTACATTAAGTAAAGATTTCAATCGTTTGCACCCCCATAGAAACACAAAGTGAAATATACTGTTTGAGTACTCGTTATAGCATTAAGCCTCAGTGTACAGCACATTAAGGACAGAGATCCTACATGAGGAGTAAGTGCACAGTGACTCCTGTTGTTGACTTTACAAATTGACACTCCTGTTTATGGCATCAGTAGTCTCCCTATGCACCAGTCATGAGTTTCCAAGGCTATGGAAGCCCCTTGAGTTCTCCGACTCTTATCTTGTTTAGACAAGGTCATAGTCAAAGTGGAGGTTCTCTCCTCCCTTCAGAGAAAGGCACCTCCCTCTTTGAAGACCTGTTCTTTCCACTGGGATCTCACTCACAGAGATCTTTTTGCCAGAGTGTCTTGGCTTTCCATGCCTGAAATACTCTCATGGGCTTTTCAGCCAGATCCGAGTGCCTTTAGGGCTGATTCTGAGGCCAGAGTGCTATTTAGGACATCTGCCATTCTATGAGTCTGCTGAGTATCTCACTTCCCATGTTGGATCACTCTCCCCTTTATTTATTCTATCGGTTAGTGTTAGCAGATACTAGACTTGTTTATGTGCTCCCTTTGACTCTTAGTCCTTTCATTATGATCAATTGTGAACTGAAATTGATCACTTGGAATAGTGAGATGGCATTGGCACATGCCACCTTGATGGGATTGAATTGGAATCCCCTAGTATGTTTCCAACTCTACCAATTGGGGCAAGTCAGCCCGAGCATGCCCCAAATTATACATCTCTTCCCTCTCTTATTCCCACTTTTATGTTTAACAGGGATCACATTTCAGTTAATTTTCAACACTTAAGAATAACTGTGTGATAATTACAGAATTAAACCAGTCATATTAAGTAGAACAGACAAAAAAAAAATACTATGAGGGATAATGTATTAAGTTGTCCATTAGCAGTCAGGGCTATGCTGATCAAGTCACCATTTCTCATAGTGTCCATTTCACTTCAGGAGGTTTCCTTTTTGGTGTTCAGTCAGTTGTCACCGATCAGGGAGAACATATGGTATTTGTCCCTTTGGGACTGGCTTACTTCACTCAGCATGATGTGTTCCAGATTCCTCCATTTTGTTGCAAATGACTGGATTTCGTTGTTTCTTACTGCGGTATAGTATTCTAAAGAATACATATCCCATAATTTCTTTATCCAGTCTACCATTGATGGGCATTTAGGTTGGTTCCAGGTCTTGGCTATTGTGAATTGTGCTGCAATAAACATTAGGGTGCAGACCGCTTTTTTCTTTATCAATTTAAACTCCTTTGGGTAAATTCCAAGGAGTGGGATGGCTGGGTCGAACGGTAGGGTTATATTCAGGTTTCTGAGGAATCTCCAGACTGATTTCCATAGTGGCTTAACCAGTTTGCATTCCCACCAACAGTGGGTTAGTGTCCCTTTTTCCCCACATCCTCGCCAGCATCTGTTGTTGGTAGATTTCTGTATGTGAGCCATTCTAACCGGGGTGAGGTGAAACCTCATTGTGCTTTTGATTTGCATTTCCCTGATTGCTAGTGACCTTGAACATTTTTTCATGTGTCTGTTGGCCATTTGGATTTCCTCTTTTGAAAAATGTCTATTGAAGTCCTTGGCCCATCTCTTAAGTGGGTTGTTGGTTTTGTTTTTGTGGAGTTTCTTGATCTCTTTGTAGATTCTGGTTATTAACCCTTTATCTGTTGCATAGTTTGCAAATATTTTTTCCCATTCTGTCGGTTGTCTCTTCACTCTCCTGACTGTTTCTTTTGCAGTACAGAAACTTCTCAATTTGATGCAATCCCAATAGTTGATTTTGGCTTTGACTGTCTGTGCCTCCCGGGTCTTTTCCAGAAATTCTTTGCCTGTGCCAATATCTTGAAAGGTTTCTCCAATGTTCTCTAATAACTTAATGGTGTCAGGACGTAGATTTAGGTCTTTAATCCACGTTGAGTGGATTTTTGCCATGCACTGGAATTTAAAATGATTATCTGACCCAGATGTGGTGACTTTTTCCCTGCTAATTTATCCCATTGCTTTGAAATTCAGCAGGCTCGTCCCCCCACAGGGATTTGATGTTTGCTTACTGTTTCCTTAGTCTTGCTATTTTTTTTAAGACAGATGAATAAATAACTCTCTCTTTTGTCTGTCTGGGTGTGTTTCAGTGTACAGGATAAGCTAATCTAAATAACTTACTTTCTAAATGTTACTATTCCAACATGTTCTCTTTTTTTAAGGTGTATTTATTTATTTGAAAGTCAGAGTTACATAGACGAAGAGGGAGAGGGAGAGGGAGAGGGAGAGGGAGAGGGAGAGGGAGAGGGAGAGGGAGAGGGAGAGGGAGAGGGAGAGAGAGAGAGAGAGAGAGGTTTATCTTCCATCTGCTGGTTCACTCCCCAAATGGCCGCAACAGCCAGGGCTGGGCCAGGCAGAAGCCAGGAGCCAGGAGCTCCATCTGGGGCTCCCACGTGGGTGCAGGGGCCCATGCTCGTGTGCCATCTTCCACTGCTTTCCCAGCAGGGAGCCGGATTGGAAGTGGAGCCGCCGGTTCAAGTCCCGGCGGCAGCCTTACCCGCTACACCACAGCACCGGCCCTTATTCAACAATTTTCCCCTGCAAGGTTCTTTCTTCTCTCTTTTCCCGGGACAGCTGGGTCTGGGGACTCGGCCCCTTGGCAGGAAGATGGCCCATCGTTGAGAAGAGCATTCTAATAAGAGCCCTGCACCGCAGAGCTCCGAGCGGCTGCCACTGCTCCAGCAGAAAGCAGATGAGCCCCCGAGCGTCCACTCCAGCGTGTCAGGGCCTCCTGAGTCCACAGACCACCCCGGTCTCAGAACGCCAGGCTATGAGAAGATCCATCACGTTTATTTGTTTTTTATTTATATTTTGGTCCATGGACTTTTTTCCCAGGAAGACTTCCCTCCAGCAGCATGGCTGTTCTGAAGTTGTTATTTTTACATCGCTGATGTGAAATGAATAAATATTTTTAGAAGTTCTCTATTGCCACAAATGGAAGAAAGCCACGAGGGCTCGGGGACTGCTGATGATCTCATTTTATTGCATCCAATGTTTGGGAGAAAAATACACTTGCGCGGAGGTCCCAGAGTGGCCTCATAGACACCCAAAGAACGCAGTGCCCCCCCCCCCCAGAGCCACGGGTCTCGCACCTCCTCCCGGCCCCAGAAGCCAGGGTCTCCCACGTGGATCGACCCTGACCTTGCTCCACTGAGACCCCCGAGACCTTGTGGGCAGCCTCCAGCGGCCCATTTCTCTTCCCTGCTCAGAGCAGAAGGACAAAGAGACGCCTGCATCCCCCCGAACCTGGGCCAGCCGTCTTCCTCTCCTCTTCTCATGGGGCTGCCGTCCAGGGATGCGGCATCTTCCCCGGCCACCATCAACGGCGGCTGGTGGCTCCCGGCTGCCTCCAGGGCAGACACTGGGGAGGCCATGGGGAGGCCAACTGCCCTCACATCCAGGCTCCTCCAAGTGCACCGTCAGATGCGACAGTGCCTACAGCCCTGGGCCCTCCTCCGATGCCTTCCTCCAGTCTGTTTCCTTGTCCCTGCTGCCAGCACCGTGACATTGGTCCAGCACCGTCAGGTGCCCCCTCAACTTGACTCTGAGTTTGCAGCGGCGGGAGTGGCCCCTGAGGACATGGGGGCTGCAGTTTTGAGGGCGAGGAGCAAGTGCGGGTGGAAAGGGTGTCTGTGCTTAACGTCTGGATGATGAACTACGGGACGACTTGTGCTGGAGACACAGCAGGCGTCCTGGGAGCCGGCGTGCCCGTGTGCAGGGAGAGAGGCGGGCTGTGCAGCCGTCCCTGTCTCCAGCGCTGCTCGCAGGGTCTGCTCGGGATTCTTGGGTTTATCAACCGAGAGCGCGGGTTGTGGGGCTGGCACCGCAGCGTAGCAGGGAAAGCCACAGCCTGTAACGCAGCCGTCCCATACGGATGCTGGTTTGAGTCCCGGCTGCTCCACTTCCGATCCAGCTCTCTGCTGTGGCCGGGGAAAGCAGCAGCAGATGGCCCAAGTGCTTGGGCCCCTGCACCCATGTGGGAGACCTGGAAGAAGCTCCTGGCTCCTGGCTTTGGCTTGGCTTAGCTCCTGCTGTTGAGGTCACCTGGGGAGTGATCAGTTCCTCTCTCCTCTCTCTCTCTCTCCCTCTCTGTGTTACTCCGACTTTCAAATAAATAAATAAGAAAACAAAGAAGGAAACAGGCGGTTTATGAAAGGCAAAGGTCATTCCCCAAAGTGATTTCGGCAGCTTTCGTTCTCTGCATTCGTTTACTCCTCAATCAGCAACAGGGTTGAGAGCCCTGCATTCCAGAAAACGCTAGAATCAGGGACAGGGCGAGTAGGAAGACACAGACTCTGCCTTCCAGGAGGCACCGCCATGCCCAGTTGCAGACATGAAAGTGTGGCAGGTGCTGGGGAGGGAGCCTGACCTGGCTGAGCAGGCCTGGAGCTTCCTGGGAGGGCACCCAAACTGGCTGTGGGGGTGGGTGCTGGCCGAGAGCAGGGGAGGCTGTGTGGCCACTCAGGGAGTCCTGAGGGCCCGGGGTGGGGGCGCTGGGTACGGGAGCAGCTCGGTTGCCTGGCGTGCGCAGGAGGAGGTGCTGAGACCCACAGCTCACATGAGCCAGGACTTGGTGGGCTACCCTGGGGCTGGGTCAGGGAGTCCGTCCCTAATGCTGGGGACAGACCACCTCCAATCTCTGCTTGAAACAAATATGGTGGAGAGCTCTGTCCCCCGGGAGTCAGGACCCACTCCTGGGGCGGCTGCATCCCGGTCGGCCGGGCCATTCCAGGACACACCAGTCCACCACCTATGAGTCCTCACTGCCCCAGCCGTGTGTCGTGTGGCAGGTCCTAACCTTTCTGATCACCAGTCTCACGTGTGAGATGGGGATAAATACCCAGCACTGAGTCGCTGGCTGTGGCCTGCCTTGGGCACTGATAGGTGAGAGCCGCCATTATTATTACCTTTGTTGTTAGCAGTGAGTGTGGCCATCGTTGCTTTGATTTTGGTGTTTCTGCTAATTGATCACCGGGTTCTGGAGCGAGGGGAGGGTGGTGCCAGGGCGAGTGTGTCGGGAAGGCCCTCCAGTCTTGGGGTGTGCACTGGGTCGCATTGCCATGGTTTGTTCCAGTGAATTTTCATGGCCATTGCAGTGTTGGCCGGCGGGGCCCAGCGGGAGGCCTTTCTCTCAGGAGTGGGTCAGCTGGCGCGGGAGTGGCAGGACTGGCGTTGTGGCGTGCAGGTAAAACCACCTGCAGCGCAGGCATCACATACGGGCACGATTCACGTTCCGGCTGCTCCACTTCTGATCCAGCTCCCTGCTGATGGCCTGGGAAAGGCAGCGGAAGCTGGCCCAAGTGCTGGGGCACCTGCACCCATGTGGGAGACCCGGATGAAGCTCCTGGCTCCAGCCTGGCAGAGCACTGGCCATTGTGGCATCTGGAGAGTGAATAAATGGATGGAAGATCTCTCTCTCTCTCTCTCTCTCTCTCTCTCTCTCTCTCTCTCTTCCCTGTGACTGTGACTGTGACTCTGCCTTTCCGATAAACGGCTCCCACCCGAAGCTGACCGGGTGCTGGCACCTTGCTCTGGGCCTCCAGGACCAGCAGCGAGAGCAAACCTCTGTCTTCACTCAGGTGCTCAGGCCGGGAGCTCTGCCCAAGCCACAGAAACCCGAGGGCGACGCTCCCGCCTTCTGGGGGAGGGCACAGAGTGAGGGGGGTGGTTCTCAGCCAAACGTCAAGGCACTTCAGAGCGGACGGTGCCGAGGACACGGGGGACGGGGGCCGCGGGAGGGCGCCTGCTGGGGTTTCTCCCCCTGGAGCTGCCTTTGCCTGTTCACCTGCGACTTCTCACCAGGGACGCATCGCCCGGCAGTGTGCAGGCCACTCCCTGCCCTGGGCCTCGGTTTCTGTCCAGAAAATAGAAGTCAGGGCCCAGATGATTTGCAGGAGCCCCGCCAGCCGCTTCCCGTTACTCTGGGTTCAGCAGGCATCTGCTGGGAGATGGATCACAGCCCTGCCCCTCCGTCCCCATCGGCCGGCATCGTGGACCTGTGAGCCAGGAGTCTGGCACGTGCGTCTGTCCCAGCGCCGAGCCTGAGGGTTCCACGCTCCCGGGAGGGGCTCGGTTAGCAGCACCGGAAGCCGGGGGCAGATACTTCCCTACTGACATCAAACTCACGGTCAGGGCCAATCTCGCTGCCCCGCTCTCATCCGAAAGGAATTTGTCCAAGGACAGTTTATCTGGGATTAAGCTTCCCGTGGTGGCCCGAGGGGTCAGCAGTTCATAAACTCAGCTGCAGGCCACATCCTGCTTGGTGTGTGGGAAGTCGCCGGGCTCAGGAGCCACTTCTCACCCCACACCTCTTCCAGGGGGTCACGCCGCTCTTCCCGAAGCTCCGGCTGCGGAATGTTGCGGGAACTCCACCCACCTGACGTTCGGCCGCCTTCTCGGCATTGCACCTGCCGTCCCGATGAATACTGATCATATCTCCTGGGGAAAATAAAACCGCTCTGTGGGAGCTGATAAGATGTTTCAGAACTCAGAGAATTCAAGAGTATCAGGAGAGGCTAGCACAGGGTGAGTGGCCGGTATTCTAGAATATTCGCACGCACATAATGAGATGTTGGGGGATGGCACCCAAGTCTAAGCACAGCATTCATTTGTGTTTCGTATCCACCGTATACACAATCTGGACGTTAATTTATACAGTATTTTAGTGCACCTGCAATTTTTTTTTAAAAAGATTTATTTATTTATTTGAAAGGCAGAGTTGAGAGGGAGACACAGAGATTCAGGGCTGGGCCAGGCCGAGGCCAGGAGCCAGGAGCCAGGAGCTTCTTCCGGGTCTCCCACGTGGGTGCAGGGCCCAAGGGCTTGGGCATCCTCCACTGCTTTCCCAGGCCACAGCAGGGAGCTGGATGGGAAGCAAAGCAGCTGAGACATGAGTCAGTGCCCGTGTGGGATGGCGGCACTGCGGGCTGGGGCTTAGCCTTCCCCACCACAGTGCCGGCCCCTCCCTGCACCTGTAGTTTGGCTGCTGACCAAGAGGTCAGGTGCGGGAATGTCCACTTGTGGGGTCTTGTTAGTGCTCAGGAATTGCAGATTTGGGGGCCCTTCAGATTCTGGATTTTTGGATTAGGGGCGCCCAGCCTGTCTCTGGGGACCCACACATGCCAGTCAATTCCCTTTAGAGATGAAGAAAGCTTGGCTCCGTGGGAATCATTTTCCTTTTGACTTTTTAAAGGATTTTTCAAATCTATTTGAAAAGCAGGGAGAGAGAAGGAGGGAATCAACTGGTTCATTCCCCAAATGGCTACAACAGCCTGGGCTGGGCCTGGCCAAAGCCCGGAGCTCCATCCGGGTCTCCCACGGAGGTGGCAGGGCCCAAGCGCTTGGCTCCTCTTGCTTTCCTGTACGCACCAGAAGGGGGCTGGGTAGGCAGCGGAGCAGCCAGGCCTCAGGACACTCGGACAGGAGATGCTGCTGGCGTGGGCAGCTCACCCCCAGCGGCCCTTGCCAGCCCCAGGCCGGCGGTCATTTCCAAAGTCAAGGCCGACCAAGTGTGTCTTCCCTGTTTCTTCTTCGCTGATGGATCATTCTGGGAGTTGAGGCGGGGGTGGGGGGCGGCTGAAGGGGTAGGGTTCCCATTCCTGGTGGCCAGACAGGCGTCTCTGGTCACACGTGATGCTCTGGCCTTGGCTGAGTGCTAGGTGACAACAAAAGTGGTCTGAGCTTTGTAGCAAGTTTCTTTTCTTTTTCTTTTCTTTCTTTCTTTTCTTTTCTTTTTTTCTTTCTTTTTTTTCTTTTTCTTTTTTTTTTTTTTGACAGGCAGAGTGGACAGTGAGAGAGAGAGAGACAGAGAGAAAGGTCTTCCTTTGCCGTTGGTTCACCCTCCAATGGCCGCTGCTGCCGGCGTACCGCGCTGATCTGAAGACAGGAGCCAAGTATTTATCCTGGTCTCCCATGGGGTGCAGGGCCCAAGCACTTGGGCCATCCTCCACTGCACTCCCGGGCCACAGCAGAGAGCTGGCCTGGAAGAGGGGCAACCGGGACAGAATCCGGCGCCCCAAGCGGGACTAGAACCTGGCATGCCGGTGCCGCAGGCGGAGGATTAGCCTAGTGAGCTTTGGTGCCAGCCTTTTTTTTTGACAGGCAGAGTGGACAGTGAGAGAGAGAGGCGAGTTTCATTTTACCAGACTGCCTGGGTAACGTTTGACAAACTTGGCTCCTTCCGTTGGAGCCCAAAAGGTTAGAGACCGAGTGCCCTGGCGGCCACAGGGCTTGGGAGTTGGAGGAAACAGGGTCCCAGGTCGTTCGCTTGCCGGAGCAGCTGCACTTCGGGCGCGGCCGGTCCGTGCTGGGCATCGCCCTTGCCACCGTCCTGCTGGCCCTGAGCCGGGGGCTTCTGCACAAGCCCAGCACCCAGGACTGCACCGACACGGAGCCGGCGTGGAGAGAATGCTGGCAGCAGGAGCGGAATCTGAGTGACTGCATGATGTGTGCCCACCCATCCCCTCCCCTTAAGTCCTTTCAGCTCCACACCCGAGCAGCCGCCGAGCCGCACAGCTGGCCGGGGTCCCCCCTGAGAGCTCGGAGTCTGAAGCAGATGCCCTGGCTTTGTTCCCCACCCCCGGAGGATGGCAGAGGCCCAGGGGATGGGGGACCACTCTCTGGGTCCCCATCTACACGCCCCTCATTGGTGGTCTTGACTTGGGCTCTGCTCTGAGAATCCTACACTCCTGAGGGCCCAAACCTGATCTCGCGTGAAGTTTCCTGGGGCACAACTCCTGTAAGATCCCACCCTGCAACCCACTCTTCTCCCAGAGCTGCCTGGCGCCGCCCCCCTCGCCCCGGGCATCGGTCCCAGCCCCACCAAAAGCTCCCCTCTCCCTGCTGTCCTTGGGCTCCCAGGCCTCCCCTGCCCAGGCTCTGGCCTCCGGCTCTGGGCTCCTCTCCGAAGGCCTGACCCACGATCTGATGACTCAGCCCACCTTCCCTCTGCTCTGTCGTGGAGCCAGGGGGCTGCAGGTGAGCAATGTCTGGGGATACTGAGGGCCGGCAGCAGGTGGCTTCGCTGGGGCAGGAAGGCGGCACACACAGGAGAGGGAAATGAGAGGGGGAGTGGAGGACAAGGACAGGCGTCAGAACCGGGGCCAGGAAGGGGGTGGTGGGGTGGGAGCCCCTTCCTTGTCGCGGTGCCAGTAGAGGCGGCCGAGTTCAGGGTGGGGAGGGACACTAGTAGCTCACCCGTCCCGAGCTGCACCAGCACCGTGTTGGGTTGATTATGAACTCACTGTGCAGATTCGAAGGCTGAGCTGTCGAAAGGGCTTTGGCAAGTTCATGGCTACAGGACGTTGCCTTACCTTTTATATTCAGTTCCCCTTCATTACAACCTGATGGGGTGGTGTCACTTTTATTATATGCGTGTTGTACATGGTATTACTTTTCTCATTATATTCAGTTATGCATGAGGGCACTGAAGGAGAAAAACTGGGAAGAGACTCACACAGACGCTTGGCCAGGATTTTGACGGCCACGGCTACAGCGTGGAGTCGTTTGATGCTGAATCTCACACAGGCTGCTTAGAGAAGAGAGAAGATGGAGATGAACTTCACGTAGGGGCGTGCAGCCGGGAGAGGTCATTGCACGAGGACCGGTGCCTGCCTGCCCGACAGCCTCAGAGACAGCCCAGGTGGTAACCATTGCTGTACCACAGTGCACGGCGGCAGCCTGGGGGCCGCTGCCCGTGGCTGGTGGTCGAGATCTGGCCATTCAGTGGCCCAGACCGACGTCAGCTCGCCCATCTTCAACATGAACTCCCTGCGGCTTCGCGGGGTGTGGACACTCAGAGCCCCGTGAGGCTAGAGAGAGGGAGGACCCACTAGTCATGACTTGGCCACGTGGCCACGCTAACCACATGGCGGGCAGGTGGGCGGGGGCACCGTCCAGCTGTGTGCTCAGAAGGGAAAATGTGGACTCTGCCTGGGGGCCCGCCGGGAGCAGGGGTCCCGCTGAGCGGCGTCTGAGGCCGTGGAAAGTCCTCAGCCTGGGAGAAGCCATCACCCCCGACTGGCTGGCGGCCCCGTTCTCGTGCTGAGCCAGTGGCACAGCCTCTGTGGCAGCTGCGCTGGTTCCGGTCTTGGCTCGAGCAAGGTCCTCCCTTCTCTGGGCCCTGGGCCCTCATCTGGGAAGGCCAGGTCAGGACGCCCGGCTCAGACAGACGAAGGGCAGCAATGCTTCCCCGGAAGGAGCCGCACGGTGCAAACCAGGAGGAGCGACGCCGCGTGCTTTGCCGCCGCGGCTGGCGGGGGCGTGGGGCTGCACACGGGCGCTGTGATGACCAAGTCCTCTCTGTCACTGGAGCTGGGAAATTCACAGTGACGCCAGGCCGCCTTCCAGAGGAGACTTTTATGCAGGAGAATGGAGACCGGTTAGGGCAGACCAGCGGAAGTGAGTGCGTTCCTGTTTTAAACACACTCCTTTTCTTTTCTCCTCTAAAATCACACAAAATGACTTCAAGGCCGACATTGGATTTGAGACGTTCCTGTCTGCAGCTCCCTTGCTTGACTCTGCACAGAAACACGCGTCCTGGCATAGCAGAACACTTTTGACTCAGAAATAACGTTGGAGACACCAAGCACATCGGTTTTGCGCTCCTGAATCACAGCTGGCATTGACGCTGTCCACTTCATCTGTGTGTCATTGGCATGAGTCACCGCAGGGCAGCCTCTGGGCGCACGGATGGGCTGCACCCCACGCGGCTCCCCAGAGAAGGAGCCCACCCTTCTCACAGCCGTCCTCACCCCTGCCCACCCAGGCCGGCCTCACCCACGTCCCTCACCTTGTCCGGTCCAATAGGTAGAAAACACATCTGTTTCCAAGCTTGCATTTCTTTAGTTATGGGGAAAAATGAGCATTTTCAATGCTTTTTAGCCATGTGAGTTGATTATTTTCTGGAAAAATTATTTATTTCTTCCTATTTTTCTTATGATTTTGAGAAAGTTCCTCTTATAGCACGATTCCAATTATTTGTCATGTAGGCTGTGAACATTACCAATGTTTTGCATTTTTTAAGGTTTATTTTATTTATTTGAAAGGCACAGTGAGAGAGAGAGAGAGATCTTCCATTCACTGGTTTGCTCTCCAAATGCCCACAACAGCCAGGGAGCCAAAACAGGCCAAAGCCAGGAGCCTGAAACTCCGCCTGGGTCTCCCGCATAGGTGGCGGGGACTCCAGCACCTGGACCGTCCTCTGCTGCTCTCCCAGGCACATCAGCAGGGAGCTGGATTGGAAGTGGAGCAGCCGGGACTTCAACGAGATGTCGGCACTGAAGGCAGCGGCTTAATCCACTGCGCCAACACGCCAGGCTCACGTGGTTTTACTGTTAATTTGTTTATGAGCTATTTTAGCACCCAGATGCTTGTAACTTATAAGTTTAAAAGATCTGACAGTTTTTCTTTGTGTGTGCTGATTGGGGTATTATGCGCAGAAAGTCATACCCAGCTGCAGCATTTTCTTACTAATATTTCTTTCCAACCATTTAAAAAAAAACACACTCCCATGATTGCGTGATTTCATTTAGAAAGAATCTGTCTGACGCAGCTGGAAGGTATTTATCTCATCAAGTGAGATAAGGGTCTCAGCTAAACAGTTCACCAATTATCGCATCACCAGATTGAATCATTCGTCCTGGCAGCAATTACATGAGCCGCCCTCGGGGTGAGGGGGGAGTCAGTGCTCTTCCCTGGGGCGCCCTGCTCACGCCTTCCAGTGATACGGGAGGAGGGCTGGACAGGTGCTGTGCGGCCCAGACAGCAGCGACCGGAGCTTGGCGAGAAGGCAGTGGTGGTCACTGGAGGCAGAAATCTTTTTCAAAGATTTATTTATTCATTTGAAACTCAGTGTTACAGGGGGTGGGAAAGGGAGACAGAGAGAGAGAGAGAGAGAGAGAGGTCTTCCATTTGCTGGTTTGCTCCCCGAATGACCACAGTGGCAGGGCTGGGCCAGGCTGAGACCAGGAGCCAAGAGCTTCTTCCGGGTCTCCCACATGGTGGCAGGAGCCCAAGAACTTGGCCCATCTTCCACTGCTTTTCCCAGGCCATTAGCAGGGAGCTGCATCAAAACTGGAACAGCTGTGACTCAAATTGGCACCCAAATGGGATGCTGGCATAGCAGCACCACCAGCCAGCTAGCCCCGAGCCAGTTCTAAATGCGAGAGGACCACCCGTGCCGATCGCCAGGGTGGGAATGGTCACCTTGGCGAGGGTCTCTCCATCCCAGCACGGACCCACAGGAGCTCGTCTGGCCACCTGTGGCGGGCGGTCGTACCAAGGGGCTTCCGAGTCCTCTCCCACCCGAGTCCCCGAGTCTGTCTGTCTGGGCGGCGACGACTGAGGGGTACATCTCCATAACTCGACACTGGACAAGGAGGATCCCAGGGCTGAGGGCGCTGGGCACATCGGGACGAGCAGACCTTGTGGGCAGGGTCTCAGAGGGGCAGCAGCTCAGTCACCCGTGGTCTCCGTGTGTCCGGTTCACAGTGGGCACCCTTGACCCAGTGCAGCCCCGTGTGGGAGCCCAGCACAGGGACCGACGGCAGGCGTGTGCTCGCTCTCGTGGCACGGGATCTGGTATCTGGGAAACTATTTGCTCTGTTTATTCTGAGCTAAAAAAATTGCATCTTGTTTGTGTGTGGTTGTTCAAGACAGAGAAAAATTAGGACGTCTAAATTTACCAAATGCTAAATATATAATTGTTCCAATGCAAACTACAGAGTTATTTTCCCACCTGGTAGAAACGTGTAGGGAATGATGACCCTAGGCTCCCACGGGCAAGGGGAATGGCGCGTTTCTTTATCTTGGGAATTATTTCTGGGACAGCCTGGCATTTCCTCCATTAATGGGATGGGGTCAAGGTCATCCCATCTATTTAAAGGGCAGGACACTGGGTCCCTGAGTTCAAAGGACAAGGCACAGTGCCCATAGTTGGTGTTCTCAGCAGAAGCCATGGGGATCTGGCCAGTGCTGCTATGAGAACAAACAGTAGCCATGGCCTTGTAAGGGCACAGCTCCGGGGAGCTCAGGTCCCCTTGTGGCCAGTGCCTGGGACCAAGAGAGTGAGGCCCATGCCCGTGAAGACGTCTGCTGAGGTCCAGGACCGAAAACGAAGGGCGAGGGGCCTGGAACCCTGGGGAGGGCCACCCGGCCCGCACAGGCCTGGTTTGCTCTGTGGGGTGTGGGGTAGGGGGAGCAGAGACGGAGCTAGGAAGCTGGCCAGACCTCCTTGCCAGCTTGGAGTGGATCGTTTCATTCTAGCCATGGGGACAAGTGCCCCCTGGGGTGGCCAGAGAACATGGCTGCAAGAACATGGACCCCGAAGGCAGAGCCTGAACCCCCGCTCCATGGCGTCTGTCTCTCTCCTGCAGGTTACAGGTCCTTCCTGGGCCCCCACTTCCTATTTTGCCCCTGGGACGTGAGGGTGACGGGTAGCACCCCTCCCCGAGTTTCGCCTCGTCTCTCCCGCATACAGGTGCACCCGTGTGTGTCTGTATAAGGGCTTCGTCCTAGCGTTCATTCAAAATGTGAGCTGGATGCCAGCCAAGTGACAGAGACCGTGGCCCTGCTCTCGGGGACCTAAGGAGCCCCCTGCCCCTTGTGTGCTCAGGCAGAACAGGAACTCGTAGCTTTCTGAATTCTTCCTTGGACTCACACTTGGAGGCGTCGGTGCCGAAGCCAGCTCAGAAATGACACCGGGCAGTGATTTCCTGTAGGAGGCTTCCCTGGGTATGACGACCAGGGGACGCAGTGGTGGGAGGGGCCGAGGGTGGCGCCGGCTGTCATGGGAGGCAGTCACACCCAGAGTGGGCAGGCAGGGGACGCTTCCTCCCAGAAGGGGACAGCAAGCAGTCTCCACTCAGATCCGGCCGGCCCCTACCAGGTACGTGCCCAGTGGCCCAGAAATTACACATCTCTTTACACACAGCCCATCAAAAAAAGGCAGACATCAAAGACCCCCGCGCCGGCTCCGGGCCGTGTGGTCCCCGCAGCCTGGCCTGCTCTCGGCCTCTCTCTCCTGCCAGACACACTCCCACTTGGTCCCAGCTCCCATCCAAGTCTGAGCCTCACCCTGCCTCCCGGCCCTGAACTTGAGCATTTGCATCTGGCCCTCCCCTCTCCTGGGCTGTCTCCTGTGGGGTTGCCAGATGCAGAGCCGGGAGCCCACTGGAGCTGACATTCTGGAAAAGCGATCGGGGTTTGAAGTGGAGGTTTGCCTGGATGTCCCATATTTCTCTTCGCTAAGCCTGGGGGACTCTTCTGTGCTCCGAGCTACCTTGGCGCTCAAATTCCCAATTCCGAAGGGTGGGTGTCGCTGTCCCCCTCGTCCCTTTTGCTCCACGCAGGGAAACGAGGGGCTCTGTGCATGGGCCCTTCCTCCCCCACAGCGAGGGAGGGAGGGTCTCACGCAGGCACATGCTCACGAGCTCCGTTCCCAGGGCGGTCGCCCGCACTCAGCACAAGATCCGCCGTGGCTCTCACCCAGGTAACTGACACTTTCTTTTATTATTATTACAAATGTGCTAGGCTTCAGGCAAACAGATGAATTGGAGTGTCTGGGTCTCCCACAATTCCCAACGTCCTCCTTCGCGGCTCAGGCTGTCTGGGTTTTGCTTTCACAGATGCCGGGCCAGGTTTCTATCCCTCAGACAGAAATGCTCCCCACGCCGCCGGCTCCTCCCCCAGGGCCGCGTGAAGTGGGAATCCGGCCTGCGGCAGAGGAAAACCAGCCCGTGGAGAAGAGACGGCGTTTGCACAGTGGCATTCTCACGGGGGCCGCAAATTACTCGTGGAGCAATCGGGGACTGAAAGCGTGGTGGAGGGTGCCGCCGGCCGCCTGTCCCCAGGTCCCCCGGCCCGGCTTAGCGGGAAGGCACGGAGCAGCTGCTGCCGATTAGCACGGGGAGCAGGCGCGTCAGCGAGGCGACACCTGCTGCAGGCTCAGACTGAGTCTGGTCAGAAGATTCCGTACACCTGCTCCCCCGCGTTCTTCACGTGTAGACTCGAATCTGAAACCCAGGGCTCGGCCCAGACACGCAGAAGTGGGCACGAGTCCGAAAGTTCTTGACGTGCCTGGGGGAGCTCGCACATCGGCTGCCGCAATCCACAGCCGTGGGGGAGTGAAGCTCTGAAGCCGGGACGCTCACGGTGACGGCCGGCCGGGGGAGCTCGCCCATTCCGCGGCTTCAGGGTGGCCTCCTGGGGTGAGATCTCAGTTCCCAAGTTCTGTTCAGAAACAGGGAAAGGAGACGGGCAAGGTCTCACCATTAAAAGTAAATGAGGTCTTTTTTCTTTTTTCTTTTCTTTTCTTTTCTTTTTTGACAGGCAGAGTGGACAGTGAGAGAGAGAGACAGAGAGAAAGGTCTTCCTTTGCCGTTGGTTCACCCTCCAATGGCCGCCGTGGTCAGCGCGCTGCAGCTGGCGCACCGCGCTGATCCGATGGCAGGAGCCAGGTGCTTCTCCTGGTCTCCCATGGGGTGCAGGGCCCAAGCACTTGGGCCATCCTCCACTGCACTCCCTGGCCACAGCAGAGAGCTGGCCTGGAAGAGGGGCAACCGGGACAGAATCCGGCGCCCTGACCGGGACTAGAACCCGGTGTGCCGGCGCTGCAAGGCAGAGGATTAGCCTAGTGAGCCGCGGCGCTGGCCCAAATAAATAAATAAATTAAAATAAAAGTGTCAGCAGGGCTCTATTCTTCTGAGGCCGCTGTTCCCAAGCTTGCTAATGGCCCCCTGCGTCCCCCGGGGCCTCCCGCTGTGTGTGTCTGTGCCCTGATGGCCTCTTCTTGGGAGGTCACGGTGTGGATCAGGACCACTAATGACCTCACCTTACCCTAACACCTCTGTGAAGACGTGTCTCCAAATACAATCTGCAGAACTGGTGTTCAGACTCTAACAGGACTTCCAGGGACACAGTACTCTGCCCGTTCCAGAGCCCGCCTGGCCCGGCCAGGCCTTCAGGGGGACAAGGGTTGGCCAGCTCCATGACAAAGCATCCCACATGGTACCCAGAGACGTCCCCTCTTCTGCCATCTGAAAGCAGGGACAAAGCCTGCCTCCTCCCGAGGTTGGTTCAAGGTTAAATGAGGTGATGGATGCCGAAGACCTGGCCCTGGGCTTGCTCAGCAACCACGCAGGGGCCACCGGGGTCAGAGACCTCAGTCACTGCGGATTAACGCGGTGAGCAGACGGGACACAGCACTCCACCAGCCTCGGCGTCTGCCGGCTTGGACGGTGACAGCTGAGCGAGGAGGTGGCGAGGGGACAAGCGCGCAGTGAGGCCCGTTTGGGTGGGGGGGCGTCCTCTGGGGCTGCAGCCGCTCCCCTGGGGGTGCTGCTCCCCACATCATGAACGCTTTTTCCTTTTTTATTTTTAAGATTTTACTAATTTATTTGATAGGTAGAGTTACAGAGAGAGAGAGAGAAAAAGGTCTTCCATCTGCTGGTTCACTCCCTAAGTGGCCGCAATGACCAGGGCTGGGCTAGGCAGAAGCCAGGAGCCAGGAGCTTCCTCCAGGTCTCCCACCTGGGTGCAGGGGCCCAAGCACTGGGGTCATCTTCCGCTGCTTTCCCAGGCCACAGCAGGGAGCTGGATCGGAAGTGGAGCAGCCGGGACGAGAACTGGTGCCCATATGGGATGCCAGCACTGCAGGCAACGGCTTTACCCGCTACACCACAGCGCCCGCCCTGGTTCCTTCTCCTTTTAAGATTTGTTTATTTGAAATGCAGAGCAACACAGAGACAGAGGGGGAAAGACAGACACAAGATCTTCCATCCTCCGGTTCACTCCCCAGTGGCCTGCCACTCTATCGGGTCTCCCACACCTGTGCAGGACCCAAATACTCGGGCCATCTTCTGCTGCCTTCCCAGGCGCATCAGGACTTGGATCTGAAGCGGAGCAGCCGGGACTTGAACAGGGGCTCCCAGACGGGAGGCTGGCGTGGAAGCCGCAGCCTAACCGGCTGTGCCGCAACCCCAAATGCTCTTCACTGAGATCTTTGCCAGGCTGGGACTCCCATGGGTGCCCCGAATCAGCTACCCCCTGGCTTCCCCTGTCCCTGCCCTGTGCTGGGAGGCTGAGCTGCGTGGGCCGTGCTTCCCAGCTGCACAGGACTGAACTGCTAGCACGGCGAGGCCAAGTTCTCAGTGTGTGGGAGAGTCTGTCAGCTGCAGGAGCGGCCATGCAGGCACGGTGGGGGCAGGGGCTCCTGGGCCCGCTGGCTTCTGCGGGGTTAACACAGGCACGGGGTGGAGCACTGCAGGGGGTCATGGGGCGGGGGGACCATGGGGGCTGCCCACGCCCGTCCCTCCTGGCTGCTGCATCACCTCACGGAAAGTCACTGCTTCTTCCTCTGCACGCCTTCCCCCTTGGTTTCTGTTCACCACCCCTCCCTCCTTGCAGCCCTGAACCCCCCCCCCCCAACACACCAAAGCCCTCTGAATTCTCCCAGTTTCAGTGTGGACCCTTCCTGGTGCCGGGGCCAGTTCCAGCCGCTGCCGCTCCCAGCCCACGGTGGTGAGGAAATGAGGAAAGCAGGCGGCTGCTCTGACAGACAGCCATGGGGGCGCCTTCCTCATGGGGACACGGTTAACACAGGCACAGGGCAGCCGATGACCAGGGATGCAGTGTGAGACCACGTGATGGGGACACGGTTAACACAGGCACGGGGCAGCCGATGACCAGGGATGCATCGTGGGACCACGTGATGGGGACACGGTTAACACAGGCATGGGGCAGCCGATGACCAGGGATGCAGTGTGAGACCACATGATGGGGACACGGTTAACACAGGCACGGGGCAGCCAATGACCAGGGATGCAGCGTGGGACCACGTGATGGGGACATGGTTAACACAGGCGCGGGGCAGCCAATGACCAGGGATGCAGCGTGGGACCACGTGCAGGTGGAAGGCGAGGCCCTGGAGGGCAAGGGGCTGTGGTGCTCAGTCGCTATGGCAACCCTGATGATGCTCAGGATGCAGGAGTCACCCAGGGCCTTCCTGCCACCCAGGGAGCCTGCAGGGGGAGAGGGAAGTGAGCGCCATGAATATTCAATGAAGGGCTTGCCCTCGAGCCTTCCCTGAGGGATCCTCTCCCACAGCCCTGGACGGAGGCCGCGGGGGCCTGGTCCAGGTGTCGTCGTCGTGAGGGGGGGAGCACAGTGAAAAGTCCAGGTCTCCCCCGGGCGAGGGCTCAGGCAGGTGCAGAGGGGACTCAACCTCTTGCCGACCCAGCTGAAGCGCGTCTGCACTGAAGCCGACGAGAAGGCTGACCCTCCTCCTGCCGAGCTCTCGGGGCTCTGGCTGCACCACTTTTCTTGTCTTGCTCAGCTATTTAGTTATTCGGAAGGCCAAGTTTAGAGAGAGGGAGACTCAGAGACAGAGATCCATCCGCTCGTCCACTCTTGAAAAAGCCGGAGCAGGACGAGTCCAAAGCCAGGAGCCAGGAGCTCCTTCCGGGTCTCCCACGCGGGTGCAGGGGCCAAGGACTTGGGCCATCCTCTACTGCTTTCCCAGGCCACAGCCAAGGGCTGGATCAGAAGTGGAGCAGCCGGGACTTGAATCAGCGCCCATATGGGATGCCGGTGTCACAGGCGGTAGCTTAGCCACAGCGCCGGCCCCTGTCCCACTTATCTGAGATCACTCTCCTCGCCACTCGGTTGAAGCCAACTTTTCCCCTGTCCCGTCAGGCTCCGTCCCCTCGCTGTTTTCCTGTTGTTATTGTTACCAGTGTAAGAGCTGTGCTGAGAGTGGCCTCTGCTTCGTGGACATCATGCTTGGGGTCTGTGTCTGTGGCCGGGACATCAGCTCAGCATTGAGTGGGCAGGTCCTGGGCTGTGAGACTCACTCTTCCACGTCAGTGCCTGGACCAGGCTGGGCACATAGAGGCCCCCACAGATGGATGGATGGATGGGTGGATGGATGGATGGATGGATGGGTGGATGGGTGGGTGGATGGTGGATGGATGGATGGATGGGTGGGTGGATGGATGGATGGGTGGATGGATGGGTGGATGGGTGGGTGGATGGGTGGATGGGTGGATGGATGGGTGGATGGGTGGGTGGATGGGTGGATGGGTGGATGGGTTGATGGATGGATGGGTGGATGGATGGGTGGATGGGTTGATGGATGGGTGGGTGGATGGATGGGTGGATGGACAGATGGATGGATGGGTGGATGGATGGATGGATGGGTGGATGGATGGATGGGTGGATGGGTGGATGGATGGATGGATGGATGGGTGGGTGGATGGGTGGATGGATGGATGGGTGGGTGGGTAGATGGGTGGATGGGTGGGTGGATGGGTGGATGGATGGATGGATGGGTGGGTAGATGGATGGGTGGGTGGATGGGTGGATGGATGGATGGATGGATGGATGGGTGGATGGGTAGATGGGTGGGTGGGTGGGTGGATGGGTGGATGGATGGATGGGTGGGTAGATGGGTGGATGGGTGGATGGATAGATGGATGGGTAGATGGATGGGTGGGTGGATGGGTGGATGGGTGGATGGATGGGTGGGTAGATGGATGGGTGGGTGGATGGGTGGATGGGTGGATGGATGGATGGGTGGATGGGTGGATGGGTGGATGGGTGGGTGGATGGATGGGTGGATGGATGGATGGGTGGGTGGATGGATGGGTGGATGGGTGGATGGATGGGTGGATGGGTGGATGGGTGGATGGGTGGATGGGTGGATGGGTGGATGGGTGGTGTGCAAAGGGTTGAACTCCCCTCCAGGGCGCTCTAGACTCACTGTTTCAGCGGGGAGCAGGTGGCAGGTGTCTGGTCACAGACGGACCCAGGAAAGCAGGCTTTGGGGAATCAGCGGGAACAGCTGGGGCGTCATGCCTGCCGTGAGATGGATACACTGATGCGTGGAGCCGGGCATCTGCCCACAGCAATGGGGCGGGGCAGATGGTGCGTTTGAGAGGCGCTCAGAGAAGGGAGTGAAGGAGCTGTGAGTGCAAGCAGGTGTGTGAGAGGAAGAGCTGCACGCAGCCCAGAGGGTGAGCACAGATGCCTGGGAAGACCCTGGAGAGTGGGGGTGCGGCCTGCACAGGCATAGGCCGGGCACGTCCCCCGTGAGCCTTTGGGCCTGCCTGCTTCAGCCCTGGCCACAGGGAGGAGATGCGTGTGGACTTCTATGAGCAGGTGCTCATCAGGGGCGGTTCCCTGTCCCCTGCTTCCCACTCGGGACACCCGTGGCATCCACGCGTGGGCACCACTAAGGCTCATGAGAGCCCACACCTCCTGCTCCAGCCCTTGGCCACTGGGATGGATGGGAGCTGGGAGATGCCTGTCCTTTGGGTCCCTCTTGCTGTCCTGGTGGGGTTGGCCGGCTGCTGCCGCACTGTGGCATGGGTCACATGGGCTGGGCTGGCTTTTCCTCCTTCCTCATGCCTTGGCCTCTCAGCAGGAGCAGCCGACACACAATTCTTCTCTAAGGCCGCATTTCAGAGCGGGAAGAGGCTACCCCAAGACAGGTCCCTGTTGGGGGTGACGACGTGGCTGGTGTGAAGACAGAGTTTGCTGTGTGAATCCTGGGTGCGTCTGTACACACCTGGAGCAGGTCGCCGGGACACACAGCAGGCATAGGACGGACACCACACAGCCCAAGAGCTGCTGGGAACAGGTGCATCCCCTATGGGAGAGTGAAAGGAGGGGATGAACAGAGCAGGGGGGTCTCCCGGGGTCGATTCTCCTCACTTTTCCTGTGCCCCCACGCACAGCCTGTGCCGGCACCAGATCCACAGAGCCTGTGAGCTTACAGTCTGGGCGAGGGGGGAGGCAGACCCGGCAGATGGCAGGTCGCTGAGTGACGTCATCGCGGATGTGGGTTGCTCTGCTTTTCCCATCTGTCACCGGCTCCTGCGGGAGCCACGTGGGAGGAAGACAGCTTCCGTTGCCTCACAGTTTGGGAGGTTCCGAGTCCAAGACTGGTCGTGCCCCAGTCGTCCGGTGCCCGAGGAGCGTGCGTGGGGGAACCAGGGTCGGAGACCGAGCAGCCGGGCCGACCAACCCTCCAGCAGGAACCCTCCCCAAGGACCCACGGGTCTCCCACCCGGCCCCACGACTGGATCAGCCCCTCAACCACATCCACCATTCACGCGGGATCTGGGGCTATACATCTGCACGACGGGGGAGCCCCGTCGTGTGCAGACAGAGGCAGGAATGGGGAGACGTCAAGGTGTGCCGACCCCGGGCCCCCGCGGAAGCCCCCGCCCGTCCTCGCATCCAGCAGCCCCCCCTCTGTGGTGCTCCTGGTCTGCTGCTGTTTGTTGCTTCCTCTGCCTCCCCCAGCAGAGGGCAAGCTCCTGTTAGCTCAGGCCGTGCAGATCTGTGCGTTTCCCAATGACCTCACGACCGCTGCCACCTGGATTTGTCACGAGGATTTCGGATTCCACCTGGTCCACCTGGAGCTCACCGGCTCCTCCTCCAGGGAGCCTGGATGATTCCTCCTTCCTGTCCACGCTGGACGCATCCTGGTGCCTCTTCTGTTTGCACGGTCTGCCTCTGTGTCGCACCACCAACGTCTTCCCGGGTTTACTCACTGTGTTGCTTCCACAGCTGGAGTATGGCAGACTCGCTCACCGTCAAGTGGAAATACAAAGGTGAGGACCAGGAGTGAACGGGGCGAGGACACGAGGACGTGGCCCGGGCAGCCGCCGTTTCGTGGAGAAGCAGCCACAGACCCAGTGAGCGCCCGCAGAACGTGGCCGTCTACGAGAGGCCCGGGAAAGGGGCCGGGGCTGCCTAGGAAGCTGTGGGGTGGGGGAGGGGGAGCCGGGGCCGGAGGAAGAGAATAAAGGGGTTCTCTTCCACCAGGAAGCTGGGCGCTGTCTTCCACAGAGGGGCTGGGGGCCGAAGGGAGAGGCCCCTGTCACCTGCCCTGATGAGCTCAGCGTGGTGGACCCCAGCTCAGGATGCAGAGGCAAGAGGCCCGGGGTGCCGGGCAGCCGGGAGCTGCCGCACCTCCTCGTGTGTGAGCTGCACCCAGCGTTTCACAGTGACTCCCAGGAGGCAGAGGGCGGCAGAGGGCGGCAGGAAACGCGGCGTGGGGCGGAGGCATTTCACGCAGCTCTGCCTTGTGAGTGCCCCCTTCCACAGTCTCTCTCCCCCACACCCCAGCGAGGGCTTCCGGGCGCCCCATCTGGTGCCGCCTGAGCAAGCGCACATCCTGGCTGTCACTGTGGCCGTGTAGGCGTGACCGGGGCTCACAGGGAGGAAGTGCTCAGCCTCGCTATTTGGGAGCCAGAATTGAGTGTGTCCCATCCATCCTCAGAGCGCCTGCCTCCCCCGGGGTGCGCTGGCCTCCCCATCACCCGTGGGCTGCTCACACCCAGTCGGCTGGGACCCACCAACGATGACCGGCACCAGGCACAGTGACGTGGGGAGGGTGTGCCATGGCCCAGGCCAGCCCGTGCGCTCTCACTGGCCGGGCCTGTCACGCTGGCCCTGGGTCACAGTCGGCTCAGCCCTCCCACCCACGCTGCCTGGGGTGCGCTGTGTGTCTGGTCCCTGCCGCGTCCATGCCCAGCTGAGGTGATGAAGCCATGACTGACCAGGTAGCCCACGCCTGATGCTCCGAAGGCGGAGCTGCGACCGAGCGGAGTGACGGCACCCATCACCCATCATCGTCCTTGAGTCCAGATGGAGCTAACAGTAAGCTACTTCCAGTGCATTGTGTGACAGCATCGCTCAAAAAAAGAAAGGAAAAGAAACAAAACACTTCCCCAGGAAACGCAGTCTACCTGCTGGACAAACCCACCGGCCTGAGCAGGCTAGGGGCGTGCGTGTTAGGGGTGGATGCTAGCGACCTAGAAACCGGAGGTCGGGAAAGGTCAACTCCGGGGTGGTCTGGCCGTTGCCATGGCAACATCTCAAAGGACACAGGGGTCAGGGAAGGTCACACTTAAGCACAGCGAAGCAAGCCAGCCCCGGCCCCCAGAGCAGGCCAAGGGGAGCCCCCTGCACAGGAAGAGTTGCCCGTGCACAGACCCCGGAGAAGAGCAGCCTCGTCGGCTGAAATCCTTGACCTCGTCCCTTCTGTCCGTGGGAATCCGCGTGCATCTGGGAGCTTGTTTCCTCCTAGTGCCTTGGCCCCGGCCTGCTCACTGAGCAGACCCCGAGATAGCCCACAGCCGTGGCGTGTCCGCGATGCTCCCTAAGCGGACCCCGAGACAGCCCACAGCCGTGGCGTGTCCGCGATGCTCGCTGAGCAGACCCCGAGACAGAGCACAGCCGTGACGTGTCCGCGATGCTCGCTAAGCAGACCGTGAGACAGCACAGCCGTGGCGTGTCCGCGACCGTCTGGAGGGGGCCTGTGGCTCTGCTTGCACTCTGGCTGCGTCCAGTGCTGTGTGCCGAGGCACTGGGACGGAGTCTGTGTCCACCACTCCTGGTGCCGTGGATGACAGAGCTTTGCCTTTGCGTCAGTCACTCTCAGCGGTGGCTTCGCTCTGCTTTTTCCCCCAGCAGCTTCTGGGCTGGCGGCCTGGCCCCAAGCACGGCGCTGTGCAGGTGGTGGGGCCTCTGGGGGCTCTGCCTTCAGGAATGGATGCAAACTGTCTCCTGGGACCCTCTTGAGATGGAGCTGCCGGGAGGGAGCCTGGGCCCTCACCCATTCTCCCCTGCACCCACTCCCCTCCACGGTGACACCATCTGCACGAGGCCTCAGCCGAGCTGACGCTGGCCCCGTGCCTTGGGCTTCCAGCTCCGCAAGCTACACAAACCTCCTTTCTTTGTAAAGCCCTCCACCTCCGGTGTTCTGTTACAGTCACACAGAACAGACCAAGACCTTGCTGAACGCTGGGAACTTTGCTCGTGGTGTTACCAACCGCACCGGGGACCTGAGCTTGGAGCGGCCCAGGCGGCACAGAGTGGCGGAGCTGGGGTCAGTGGCAGGTGTGTCTCAAGGCACAGCTCTCCTGTGTCGGTAGCAGGTGCGACTGCTGTGCCCTCCAGGGCTGTTGCTCCCGTGTCAGCGCATTGCAGTGGCTGTAACAAAGTAACCGAGACTGGGCAGTGGGGGTTCGCGGAGGCTGAAACCCAGGACCAGGCAGCCCCCTGAGGAGCATGGTGGCAGGTGGCCTCACCACGGCGACAGCACGGGCAGGATAGATCCCAGGGCGAGACAGGAAGTGGCGTGGCGAGGGGAGGTCGGTCCTGCTCGTTCCTAGGAACTCATTCTTGCAGCGACTAACAGGGTCCCAAGGGAATTGTGTTGATTCCTTCCGAAGGCTGAGTCATCTCCCTCTAGGCCTCGTGTCTTCAGGTTCCAGTCCTAACGCTGCCACACTGGGGACCAACCCCCAACCCCGGAGCCCCGGGGGACTCACTCAAGCCAACGGCAGGGCAGGCATCGGGCTGCAGGCGGTTAAGCCTCTGTGTGGGGCGCCTGCATCCCGTCTGGGTGCCTGGGACTGAGTCCTGCCTCTGCTTCCAATCCATCTTCCTGCTAATGTGCCTGGGAGGCGCCGGTGAGACCCCACGTGCTTGGGTTCCTGATGCTCGTGGGGGACCAGGATGGAGCTCTTGGCTCCTGCCTTCAGCCCAGACTGGGGCAGGCATTTGCAGAGTGAAACCAGTGGATGGAAGATCTCTCTTTCTCTCTCTCTCTCTCTCTCCCCCACCCTCTCTCTCTCTCTGTGTGTCTCTACCCCTCTGCCATTCTGCCTCTCAAAGAAACCAGTGGATGGGAGATCTCTCTCGCTCTCTCTCTTCTCTCTCACTTTCTCTCCCGCTCTCTCTCTCTCTCTCTCTCTCTCTCTCTCTGTGTGTGTCTCTACCCCTCTGCCATTCTGCCTCTCAAGCAAACAATATAAAGAAAAACATCTGCACACCCCAGCAATGCCGAGCTCACAGAACTAACGGAAGCCTTGACCTTGTCCCAGTTCTCTGAGAACCGTGGCTGCGGCTGGGGGTGGAGGACGTCGGGCTGTGTCTGCAAGAAGACTGAATGCTGGACTGACAGCTGAGCTCCCACGACATGCGCAAAATCCGGTACGACTGGATGTGCTCAGGCTACGTGCGGGCCAAACACCAGCAGTTATCTCGTTAATGAAGCGACCGGCTTTAGCCGATCAAAAACCAGTGTGTGTTATTTAAAGGGAAACACCACCTGGTTGGTGTGAACCGTGCGGGCAGGGCCTGCTCACCCCCCGCCTCATTCTCCTTGTCCCGCACCCCCTCCCTGCCTGCTCCATTAACACAGAAGTTCCTGGGGTCCCCACAACCCCCTTGGCATGGCAGGACACCCCGCTCAGCTCCCCTCTTTTTTTTTAAGATTTATTTTATTTATTTGAAAGTCAGAGTTACACAGAGAGAAGAGAAGCAGAGAGAGAGAGAGAGGTCTTCCATCCGATGGTTCACTCCCTAGATGGCCACAACGGCCGGAGCTGCCCCAATCCAAAGCCAGGAGCCAGGGGCTTCCTCCAGGTCTCCCACGTGGGTGCAGGGGCTCAAGGACCTGGGCCATCTTCCACCACTTTCCCAGGGCATAGCAGAGAGCTGGATCAGAAGTGGAGCAGCCAGGTCTTGAACCAGTGCCTATATGGAATGCCGGTGCTTCAGGCCAGGGCGTTAACCTGCTGCACCATAGCGCCAGCCCCTCAGCTCCCCTCTTCTGTCCTTGCTTCTGGGCCAGTCCCAGTCTGTCCATCCTGCACAGCTCAGGCAGGCCGCCAGTCCGCGGTGTAAAACGCTGCACACCTGTTGTTTTCCATCTCTGAGCTCGGAAGTCCGAGAGGAGTAGCGCTGGGCTGGAGTCGGGAGCGACCGCCCCCTGCTCCTCCCGAGGCTCCAGGACAAGCCCGTCCCACGCTCTTCCAGACTTGGAGGCCTTGGCTCATGTCCCCGTGCCTCTGTCTTCAGAGCCAGCAGGGGCAGGTGGGCCCTGCACGCCCCGTCACACGGCTGCTGCCTCGCTTTCTCAGGGAACCCTGGGATACCTTGGATCCCCCATCCCCCGCACAGTCCAGGGTAACCTTTGCCCTGGAAGTCACATTATCGGGGTCTGGAGACCAGGGCACGGCCATCTCCAGTTGCCGCTCTTCGGCGACCCCATGTGCTGAGCCGCACCACCTGGTCGACCCCGTGCGGACTCAGACTGGACTGCTGGCCCTGGGGCAGCGCCTGTGCCTGATCCCTGTGCCCCTCCCGCCTGCTGCTGGCCCTGGCGCCCGGTGGGAGCCTCACGTGTTGCAGACAAGCTGAGTTCCTCTGGGCCCCCATGCTCCCACCTCTCCTCTCTGGGGTGGGTGATTGGCACCGCGGCTAAGGCATTGAGACACCCGCATCCCCCAGCAGAGTGCCTCGTGTCGGTCCTGGCTCTGCCCTGGATCCGGCTTCCTGCTAATGCACACCCTGGAGGCAGTGGTGAGGGCTCAAGTGGTTGGGTCCCTGGCACTCGTGTGGGAGACCTGGATGGAGTTTGGGGCTTCCAGCTGTGGCCCGGGCCACAGCTGTCATGGGCGCCTGGTGAGTGAACCAGCAGATAGAAGATCCCGCTCTGTCTTTGTTTCTGTCCTTTCTGTTTCTCTTCCTTTCAAATAGACAAAAATTCTGAAACAAACCCCCACCCATGCCTTTGCTGCCGCGGCTGGAGCCCAGTACGGACCCGGACTTGCGCAGGGCACCTCCCCTGCCCCAAGAGGATGCCTCGGAGACGGCCGGCACTGTGGTATAGCCAATAAAGCAGCCGCTGACATCCCATGTGGGCCCCGGTTCGAGTCCTGGCTGCTCCTCTTCCAATCCAGCTCTCGGCTGTGGCCTGGGAAAGCAGAGGAAGATGGTCCAAGTCCTTGGGCCCCTGCACCCATGTAGGAGACCCAGACAAATCTCATGTCTCCCAGCTGTTGCAACCATTTGGGGAGTAAACCAACAGATGGAAGATCTCTCTATTTGTCTCTCCCTCTCTCTGTAACTCTGGCTTCCAAATAAATAAGTAAATAAATCTTTCTTAAAAAAATTGTTGTGGGGGCAGCACTGTGGCACAGTTAAGCCCTTTTCTAAAGTGTTGGCATCCCATATGGGCACCGGTTCAAGTCCCAGCTGCTCCTCTTCTGATCCAGCTCTCTGCTGTGGCCTGGGAAAGCAGTAGAAGATGGCCCAAGTGCTTGGGCCCCTGCACGCATGTGGGAGACCCAGAAGAAGCTCCTGGCTCCTGGTTTCAGATCGGTGCAACCCCGGCCATTACGGTCATTTGGGGAGTGAAGCAGCTGTCTTTCCCTCTCTCTGTCTGTAACTCTACTTCTCAAATGAATAAAATTGTGGGAAAATTCACAATAAGCTTATTTTGGTACAAAACACTTCTGAATTCTTGTACAGTTTATTCATAACACACATTTCCATGAACCTTTTGAAGACCTCTCATATATGACCTGGGACCTCCCAGGGACAAGGAGCCGGGAGGCAGAGCAGTGAGGATGTCGGGGTTCAAGGGCAGGTGTTGGGGTGCGTTCTCGGGCACGCACCTGCCACCCACTGCCCCGGAGGCAGGCCGGGGGCTGGCACTAAAACCCCTCGCCTGAGCTGTACCCGGATTGCCAATCTTGTTTTCTCATATCTGTGCTGGCGCCTGGCTCCCTTCGGGTCCACAGAGAGATGGACCCGGCCGTATGAGGGCGGGGATGCGGGGGCGGGGCTTGCACTGCCCCAGGCCATCTGCACAAAGCAGCTCCTGTGGCAGGGGCCCCACCGCTGGCAGCTGTGTGCCTGCCCCTCGTGGTCAGGCGTGCGTGCTCGTCCTGGGGGCGCCTCCCCCGCCTGCCTGTACACTTTCACCACCTCCAGATGTGCAGGGAGCGAGGCCAGGCCCCTCCTTGCAGACTCTCCCTCTCGGCACGCGCTCTCTCTCTCTCTCTCTCCCTCTCTCTCTCTCCTTTCTGCCTCCAGGTTTGGGTCAGCCCAACTGCACATCAACAAAGGCAGGCTTTGAAAAGCTAAGCTCAGTCTGAAATGTTAGCCCCGTAATTGAAAAATGCCTGGGGGAAGGGGACTGGAACAGATCCCCTCCAACACAGGAACTTGATCCTCTGCAGCGGTCCAGGCCAGGCTGGACGGTCAGGGCCGCAGGGACACACCCTCCGTCTCTCTCTCTCCCTCTCTCTCTCTCTCTCTCCCCCTCTCCATCCCTCTCTGTCACTCTGCTTTCAAATAAATACCTGGGGGGGAGGGCAGAGAGCAAGTGAGCTGCAGGCTGTAACCTCAGAACCATCAGGCGCCAAGCGGGGCCGGGCACCCCAGCTCACTGGCTCCCAACAGCAGCTGCTCGGCCACCCTGTGTGTTGTAGGTCAGAGGTCAGTGCATTTTTCCTGCCAAGGGTCAGAGTAGGCCTCGTGACAATTAACTCAGCCACCGTGGCAGCCACACACAATGCAAGCATGGAAAATACGCATTACAAAAAACTGTGTGTGGCTTCAAAACTTCTGCACCCAAATAATCTCAGTATTAATGCCGTTTTCTGTGCTCCTGTGCAGTATCCTCGCATGTGAACGACTGTTCACGATCAGAACAAGGGGCAGCGGGAAGGGCCCCGGGCTGGGAGTTGGCCGGCCCCGGTTCTGATTGGTGAAGTAAGGGTTTCGGGCTGTCCGTCACACAGAAGTACTGAGCGTGTCTGAGACACTCCCAGAGGAGCAGGCACCTGGCCCAGTGGCTGAGCGGCTGCCTGGGCCAGCCACACCCTGTGTGGGTCGGTGCTTACGCTCTGCTCCGGGGTCCAGTTCCTGCTAATGCACTCAAGTGATGGCCCAGGTGGCTGCATCCCTGCCACCCACGCGGAAGACCCGGGTTCTACTCCCAGCTCCGGGCTTCACCCTGGCCCAGCCCTGCCTAATTGTGGGCTTTGGGGAGCAAGCCGGAGGATGGGAGCCATCTCTGTGTCTCTTTGTCTCTATCTTACTTGCAATATAGTTGGAGAACAAACATCTCAGAAGACAAAGAGTAAGCAAGTGAACCACTCAGAGGGCTCTCAGCACAGAAGCATGGACAGCAGGTGCGTCAGAGGCCTGGGATGGCCGCTGCTGCCCCGACACCAGCCCAGGGCCTGGAGCTGGGTTCTGCGCTGACTTAGGCTGTGGGACTGGGGACTCCCCAGGGACCTCCAGGGCTGCCGGTGTGCAAAGTGAGAAGGCTGGAG
Organism: Oryctolagus cuniculus; assembly: GCF_051225735.1. Taxonomy (NCBI): domain Eukaryota; kingdom Metazoa; phylum Chordata; class Mammalia; order Lagomorpha; family Leporidae; genus Oryctolagus; species Oryctolagus cuniculus. Next base: position 3,375,245 of record NC_142869.1, on the reverse strand, counting down.
CGAATCAGCGCTGCTGGCCCACGCTCCGAGTGGACACGTGATTCTGTGTGCCCACCTGGAAGGGCAGACAGAGGCCGGAGGCAGCGGCAAGTCCTGCTGGTTCCGGCACTAAGGACGTCTGGGCTCCATCTTCCGGCTGCGCATTTGCTGTCCTCACCGTCAGCGTCTCGCATCTCCACCAAAGATCTCACCCCTTACCTCGCCTGCTGGGTCTCGTCTGCGGCTGCCAGTTCGCTCTGTCCACAATGCGAGGGCTTTGGGAGTGGCAGTCCCCTGTCTGAGACACTCAGGGGCTTCCTCTAACCCCCACACCCCTCTCAGGCTCCTGAGCCATTTCCTGGAGGCTTAGAGATGGAAGAGTGGGTGACGGACCTCGGAATGGCTTCAGGCTCACTCTGAATCTGTACGCTCGGCTGTGCTGGTTTCCTACGGCTGTGCCCCGATTTCCACTACACCGACGGCTCAGACAAGACACGTGTTACTCCCAGCGCCTGTGCGTTGGGAATTTCAGAGTGGAGACTCCAGCTCGAGGCTCCCCCAAGGTGCTGGTGGGAGCTGAGGTCGTCGGACGGCGTGATGGGGGCTGGATGGTCCACGTCCACGCCGGTTCACGTGGCTCTTGGCCGAGCCACAGTTCCTTGCGGGCTGGAGGTCTCGGCTCCTCGGCCCGTGGACGTCTCCTGTAAAGTCCCCTCGGGATACAGCAGCTGCTTCCCCCAGCCTGAGGGATCCCAGGGCGGCGAGGGGCAGGTGCTCTGCCTTCAATGGCCTTGGACATCGCTTGTCATCGCTCTGTCACTCTCTGCTCAGTAGAAGGGGGCTCGAGCCCCGCCTCTCAGAGGGAGGGGCGTCCGGGAATGCAGTCATGCGTGCAGAATTCTGCTGGACCTGCGTGAAGCCCGCCCCCAGGACCCCTTGACCTTCACAGGATCTCCAAGGAGGCTCCGCCCTGCCCTGGGCTCAGTGTTCTCTGACAGGGAGGACGGCGGCGCCCAGCTCCAAGTCTGCTGGGGCTCTAGCAGAGCCGTGCATGGCCCAGCTGCCCAGTGGAGCCTGTCTGACTGACATGCGGTGCGCCCGAGCCCTGCGGCTCCTCCCTCAGTCCTGGCCCTGGCTCTCCGGCCGCACTGGAGGGCTTCTGTCTCCTGCCCGCCCTGTGCCCCCTCACTCCCGGGCTCCTCCCCCAGGGTGCTGCTTCCGCCAGTAAGCCTGCCCACTTGTGTATTTATTCATTTTTTTAAAAATATTTTATTTATTTATTTGAGAGACAGAGTTATAGACAGAGGCCTAGAGACAAAGGAAGGTCTTTGATGTTCTGGTTCATGCCACAGATGGCCGCAATGGTCAGCATTGGGCCAGACAAAAGCCAGGAGCTTCTTCCAGGTCTCCCATGTGAGTGCAGGGACCCAAGGACTCAGCCATCTTCCACTGCTTTCCCAGGTGCATTAGCAGGGAGCTGGGTCGGAAGTGGAGCAGCCGGGACTGGAACCAGCGCCCACAGGGGATGCCAGTGCTGCAGACAGAGGCTTAATCTACCGCGCCACAGCACCGGCCCCATGTATTTGTTCCCACTGTTGTCAGTGAGCACAGTTATTGTTCTACAGGCACCCCCCACACATAACGGCTTATAGGGGAGGCCTTCAAAACGTTTGTGGAAAAGTGAAAGTAAAATAGAAGGTTATTTGTTTCAAAAGAGTTTGAAATCCATGCAGTGTTTTCATAATAAACATTCACACAAACTATTTTAAGATATCATGTATATGATTTCAGCCGGCGCCGCGGCTCACTAGGCTAATCCTCCACCTTGTGGTGCAGGCACACCGGGTTCTAGTCCCGGTTGGGTGCCGGATTCTGTCCCGGTTGCCCCTCTTCCAGGCCAGCTCTCTGCTGTGGCCCGGGAAGGCAGTGGAGGATGGCCCAAGTGCTTGGGCCCTGCACCCCATGGGAGACCAGCAGAAGCACCTGGCTCCTGGCTCCTGCCTTCGGATCAGCGCGGTGCACTGGCTGTAACGCGCCGGCCACGGCGGCCATTGGAGGGTGAACCAACAGCAAAATGAAGACCTTTCTCTCTGTCTCTCTCTCACTGTCCACTCTGCCTGTCAAAAAAAATATATCATGTATATGATTTCAAACATGTTTTGTACCAAAATAGCCTTATTGCTTCTTAAATTATTTACTTACGTATCTCAAAAGGCAGAGGCAGAGAGAGATCTTCGTCTTCTGGTTCACTCCCCAAACGCCCGAGACAGCTGGGGGCTGGGCCAGGCCAACTGCAGGACCTGGGAACTCAGTTGGGTCTCCCGCGGAGGCGACAAGGACCCAGGAACTTGAGGCGTCACCTGCTGCCTCCCAGGTGTCTATCAGCAGGCATCTGTCCCCGGGACAGCAGCAGCCCCTCCTGGGAAACCTGGGAGCAGCTCCCTCTCTCGGCAGGGCTAAGGGTGGATCCAAAGCCCATGGTGCGTAGCCAAACTCTGCCACTCTCCCTGTCCCCAAGGCTGCCTGGCGTGCAGGTGTGCAAGGAAGCCCTCCAGGGAGATGGGAAAGGGTGCTGGTGTTAGGAGCGGAGTCTCCAGGGGCGACAGCAAAGGCAGGGGCCTGAGGGCTGACCTCGGAATCCACCAGGGAAATGTGCAGCCCTCACACTGCAGCCCTGGTGCCTGGACACGATTTCAGGTTAGCCCGGAAGCCTCTCCCTCCCCGTCAGCGGGGCTGCAGGCGGGAGAAAGCCCCTCATTAGACTGCGTTCCTTTGACTTGACTTTTATTCATTTTTGAAGCTTCCTAAGGAACATAGGCTTTTGCCTAAGGTTCCCTTTCCCACGCAGGTACTTTGGGGATTTCCTGACCTCTTGCTCCCCAGCCCCGCGCTCCAGGAATAAACCACCTGCGACGGTGGCGTCAGGAGCCAGCCTCTCCACGAGGCTTCCTCCGGCACCTGGGTGTTGCAGCTGGGACCAGGCTCCTGCCCAACACCTGCACGACGCAGCGGGCAGTGGTCTCTCGTGTGCACCAGGCCCCGATGGAAACGTTACCAGGAGCGCGCGGTGGCTGCAGCCGTGCCTTTGCAGGGAGGGGCTTCCTTCCACGGCAGGAGGGTGGTGGGCGTCATCGCACCTCCAGGAACCCCTTCGCTGCAGCGAGTGCGGTGACAGTGACCGAACACGGGGGCCCACTCGCTGGGGGGCTTGTCATGGCTCTGCAGGGACTCTCATCCCACCCCACGTCCCACCCAAAGGCCAAGAAAGCCAATAACCACATCGGCACCAGCTGCCATCTCCACAACATCCCTGAGCCGGCCCCATCGGGAGCAGAGCACCTGTGCCGTGTGCAGCCTTGTGGAAGCAGCTGAGGAGGGGGCAGCTCAGGGGGGTGAGGGGCGGCTGGCTCCAGCCGTCAGGATGCTGTAGCTGCTCTCAGGGGTCTGGAGTCTCCCCCCCGGCACCCTCACCCACGAGAGGCCCCAGGGGACCTGGGTGGGGGCTGAGCGTTAGGCCTGGCTGGTGACTATGGCTCTGGCGCTTGGTGACGGAGAGGGGCCGGAAGCGGCCCCCAGCTGTGCATGGAGGGTGCATGGCTCATTTCAAACCCATGAAAGCTTGAGGTCAAGGGCCCCGTGGAACAACGCCCAGGGCCTGGATTCTTCAGTCTCTGCAGGTCCCTCCATGGCTGCCATCCACTCCTAGGCATCCCCTCGTTTTGGCTGAAAAAAATATATCACCATAGCTTGGGCCAAGCCAGGGCCCAGAGGGCCCCCACTTGAGTGTCAGCTTGAACCAGAGGGTGAGGTGATCCTGCACCAACGAGTTCGGGGATGGATTATGCATGTCTTCTATGCACAGAGGAAGAGGAGGTTGGGACAGGCTCGCTCTGCGTCCTCCTGCCAGGATCTGAATCCTTGCAGCCAATGTATACACTGCAGTCGGAATAGACAGTCTCCCCGGGACCACACTCAGGCAGGCAGAGCAGCAGCGAGTCATCTCGGGGTCGCTGGGATCCACAGTGTGTTCTGAGAGGGGCCTGGAAGAAGCCCCCTGGCCGTGAGCCTCTGTTAGCTCCAGGTGTCTGCTCTGCGCAGCTGCAGCAGCCTGGCACGTGGGGGCCGCGGGTGACCGGAACCCAGGACGGGTCCATGCAGAAGGCACAGTGCTTGGTGGGCGTCGGCAGCACAGGCCGAGCTCTCAGACCCAACAAGTGTACAGACAGAGGCAGCCCCTGCCCCGGCACAGCCACGGGTCCCGGCCGGCCGGGGCAGAGCGTGAGGGCTCACGGGAGGGCGAGCTGAGATCCCAGGGATGATGGAGTTTGCCAGACCCTCCGGGTGCTTGAGTTTCCATGCTTCCGGGTGCCGGGCCTCTCTGTTCCCGGGAGCTACGAGAGGCCGGCGGCCGTGGCTGGGAGCTGCAGCCCTGCTCTGCCTTCTGCTCTTACCAGGCACAGCCAGGCCAGAGCCCGTGGCCTCTGTCCTCCTCTGGGCAGCCGCCACCCCGTCATCACCCTGGCATCCCGGGCCCCTGCCTGGGGGGTCCCCAGCTCCGACACCCCATTCGTCTCCAGTCTGGATTCACTCAGGCACAGGGTCACCAACAATTGTCCCAGGGGCATTGTGGGTTGGCACGGTCTGTGCCCAAATGCTCAGAACCCTGTGTTTCCAGTCCACAAAGCCCTTGCTATAGTCACACGTTCCTTGCAGAATTATTAAAACCAGCAGGAGAGCGCCACCCTCTCCAGTTCCACCGTCTCACGTGGTATCGGTGTCCGCCCTGGTCTGTCGTATTCACCGAGCCTCTGATGGGGTGGGGTGGGGGGCAGAGAGGCCTGAGCACACTGAGAGCTTTGGCCCGCGAGAGCTGCAGCGCGCGTGGGAATGATTAAAATCCCCCGGGCACGCGGCAGTGTGGTCGGTGCCCGCTGGCCCCCGGCAGCCCTGAGTCAGCTTCCTCCGAGCGTCTGCTTCCCTGCTGTGCTGCCCGTGTCCTGGGCGCCGTGCTCTGGCCTAGCATCTGACCCTCCCCATCTGTGACCCCGCGGCTGACCTGGGCAGCGTGGAGATGGCAGCAGATACCCCCTTGGCTGTAGATCCGGGGCCTCAGCTGCTCCTGGAGTCTGGCCCTTGGAGCCTGCCCACGGGTCTCAGGCCTGGTGTACAATGCCCCGCCCAGTTTCACAGCCACGTCTTCCTGCGTGCCGGGTTTCCTGGAAGCAAGCCTGCGTTGAGGAGGAATCTACCCGCCCTTAAGAAGTTCCTTCAAGAAGAAAGGTAAGGCGGGGTCATGCTGAAGTCGTTCAAGGTTACGGGCCCAAGTGTTTCCCAAATCCGCCTCTGCGGATGACTTGCGACTGGTCCAGACCGGAAGTCCGGCATTGATCACACGCTGCTTCTGGAAGCAAAGAGAAGCGCAAGGGCCCTGCTTCTCCAGGCGTGAGGGCTGCTGGGACAGTCAGAGAGAAGGAGCTCAGGACGTGGCCTGGCCGTGGGGGTCAGGGAGGGGCTGGGAGAGCCCTGAGCGAGGGCGGAGCCCCCCGCACCGCACAGACAAGGCGGCCATGCTGGGCACACCACACCCACGCCCTGCAGATGCCCCAAGGCTCAGCTCGCTGCTCAGACCCCACTGGGCAGAGCCCAGGACCCGAGTCGAACCCTGGTCCCTCTGGCCCAGGCAGGCTCCCTGCAAAGGGAGGGGGTGTTTCGCATCCACTGGACGGGGTCCAGGGGTCCTGATTGCTGGTGGACCACATTCTTTGTGCATCCTGAGTGAGGGAGACGCAGCCTCGCCCGTGTGGGCAGGGGGCACCCCCAGATCCAGCGAGGGCTCGAGCAGAGCAAAAGGCGCAGGAAGTGGAGCACTCTCTCTGCTCCTGAGCCGGGGCGTCCATCTGCTCCCGCCTTGGACACGCCGCGCCGAGCCCAGGGACCGGGGGCTTCGGCTCCCCGGGTGCTCCAGCTGGCGGGGGGCGGGTGTGGGCGTCTCACCTCCTTGGTCCCGTGGGTCGACGCTCATCCTAAATCCCACGTGGACTGGGGTCTGTTCCCCGGGGAGCCAGGGCGGATCTAAGAGGCAGTGGGCGCCACTTCCTTCAGCAACCTCAGGCTCCACTGTCAGCCCAGCCCCTGGGCAGGTAAGGGTGGACCGAGGATCGCCCAGTTTGAGCCCCACAGGGAGAACTAAAGATGGTGTCTGACTCCCAGGACCAGAGAAGAAGCTCCTGCCACCAGCAGGGGCACCGGGTCCCGGCCCGTACGTGGAAGCCCCACGACCACCCCGGCCTGAGCTAGGCCGGGCTTCGGGGCTGTCCACGCCCGGAACTGGCTTTCTGCTCTCAGGCTCTGTCCCCGGCTGGAGGCCAAGGCACTTTCCCACTGCTGCCTCCGAGGCATCTCTTGGAGCGTACCTGAGGGGTGGGGCCTGGCCTCCTGGGCCACGCCGCTGCGTCTAACCTAGTGAGGACAGCACTGCCCCTGTGGACGCCGTGTGCGTCTCACACCCGAGTGTGCAGTGGGTTCCCAGGCCTTCACTGCTTCCATCAACACAGCAGTTTTTGGGGTCCCTCCTGGAATTACTGCATTCGCAGGTGGGGAGTGGGGAGAGTCAATCCTACCAACCCCCTCCCCTGCACCAGCTTCTTTGCCCTGGGCAGTCAGTGAATCAGCTCACTGTGCCCTCACCTCAGCTTGGTGAGATGTGTGCCCATTGCACAGATGGGAACACTGGGAACTTGGAAGAGAGCGGGGACCCAGAGTTTGTAAGCATCAGAGCCGAGGCCTCAAGCTCAGGCAGTGGCCTCAACCCCGGGGCCCAGTAGGCTTCTTTATCTTCTTTAAAAATATTTATTTATTTGATTAATTGAAAGACAGAGTTACAGAGAGAGAAGGGGAAAGAGATCTTCCACTGGCTCGTTCACTCCCCAAATGGCCCCAACAGCCAGGACTGGACCAGGCCAGAGCCAGGAGCCTGGAGCTTCTTTCTGGTCTCCCACACGGGTGCCGGGGCCCAAGTCCTTGGGCCACCCTGCACTGCTTTCCTGGGTGCATTAGCAGGGGGCTGGATGGGAAGTGGAGCAGCTGGGACTCAAGCCATCACCCATATGGGGAATGCCAGCATCGCAGGCGGTGGCTGAACCTGCTCCACCACGGCGCCGGGTCGGGGGGGATTTGGCGTCCTGCCCCGTGGTTCTGCCTCACTGCCCTCTCTGCGGTGCCATGGTGACCTCACCGGGAGTCCATGCTGGGTGGGAGATGGGGTCCGTGTCCTGGGCTGGCAGCCAGGGCTGTGATGCAGAGCCAGGGTGCCCGCGCCCCTGCTGTTGAGGCCGCCTGACGCTTGCCCCAGAGAGCCCTGGGAGTCCTGGAGATTAAGCCCGGGCTGCCGAGGCGGGGTGGTGGGCGGGGAGCCGGAGTGGCACCGGCGCATTTTCGCATAATAGCAACCATATGTCCTGAAAGACTGGGAACGCCTTCCCATTTCTGCACAGGCCTGGCCTCCGCTTCAGGAAATCAGCCTCAAACCTGATGAAGTTCAACGGGACGTGTGAGAGGCAGACGGAGTGCAAACGTGCCTCGGCGCGCACGCGGCTGCCTCATTCCTGACCGTTAGCCGTGCTAAATTGGCAGAGACACTGCGGGCAGACAGAGACGCGCAGAGCATCCTGGGTGAAGGAAACCCTTCCCGCATCAGGTGGTCCGTTTGTCATCCAGCTCTCCAGGCAGGCTTGAAATCCGATCTCACGGACGGGATCAGCCGGAGAAACATTCATGGGAGAAGAATGTGCGTTGCACACTGGCATTGGTCTTTTTGAGACGGAGGACACTGGGCGGACCATGAGCGGCCCACCTTGCGGGACACCGTCCCGGGGCGAGGCCGGTCCACAGTGTCACTTCCGACACTCACTGATGGGTGCTGTCCTACGCTCACTGATGGGTGCTGTCCTACACTCACTGATGGGTGCTGTCTGATGCTCACTGATGGGTGCTATCCTACACTCACTGATGGGTGCTGTCCTACACTCACTGATGGGTGCTGTTGGACGCTCACTGCTGGGTGCTGTCCAACGCTCACTGATGGGTGCTGTCTGATGCTCACTGATGGGTGCTGTCCGACGCTCACTGATGGGTGCTGTCCGACGCTCACTGATGGGTGCTGTCCAACGCTCACTGATGGGTGCTGTCCAACGCTCACTGATGGGTGCTGTCAGACACTCACTGATGGGTGCTATTGGAGACTCACTGATGGGTGCTGTCCTACACTCACTGATGGGTGCTGTCGGACGCTCACTGATGGGTGCTGTCCTACACTCACTGATGGGTGCTGTTGGATGCTCACTGATGGGTGCTGTCCTACACTCACTGATGGGTGCTGTTGGATGCTCACTGATGGGTGCTGTCAGACACTCACTGATGGGTGCTGTCGGATGCTCACTGATGGGTGCTGTTGGACACTCACTGATGGGTGCTGTCAGATGCTCACTGATGGGTGCTGTCGGACGCTCACTGATGGGTGCTGTCCTACACCCACTGATGGGTGCTATTGGAAACTCACTGATGGGTGCTGTCCTACGCTCACTGATGGGTGCTGTCGGATGCTCACTGATGGGTGCTGTCCTACACTCACTGATGGGTGCTGTCTGATGCTCACTGATGGGTGCTGTTGGACACTCACTGATGGGTGCTGTCCAACGCTCACTGATGGGTGCTGTTGGACACTCACTGATGGGTGCTGTCCAACGCTCACTGATGGGTGCTGTTGGACACTCACTGATGGGTGCTGTCTGATGCTCACTGATGGGTGCTGTCGGACGCTCACTGATGGGTGCTGTCCTACGCTCACTGGTGGGTGCTGTCCTACACTCACTGATGGGTGCTGGAATCGGAGTCTCCTCCCTCCGAAGCTTTGTCATTGCAGTGAGCGATGGTGGCCATGCTGGCGTCAGGACCGCCACCGGCACGTGCTCCACACAGGGTCCGACTCCTCACCTGGCATCAGGTAACGGCGCTGGAGGTGAGGCCGCTTCCTCTTCACCTTGCCTGGTTGCTCTGAGCAGTGTGGACGGACACCACCTGAACCTGACTCTATATACTCAAGACAGGCCAGCGTCTCTCCTTCCCCTCCTCCCAGACTCAGGCTCAGGCCCTGCAGCCCCCGAGACAGGACAGGGCTCTGGGGTGAGGACGGCAGGGCGATTCTGAGCTGGGACTCAGAGCGAACCTTGATGACAACGCCACTGGGACAAATGGTTCCTGGGCACCCAAGGTCAGGGTGCGCTTTCAACGCTTAGCTTTGTCAAGTGGTGACCGTTGTTGCTGGAGTTCTGGGTCGCTCTGGGCTCATCTCTGTGGGTGCACCTGTCCAACGGGTTTTCACTGGGGACAAATTGGGCTTTAAAACGGAGAAGGAGGGCTTGTGTGAGGCAGCTTGTTTGAAGGCATGTGATTCACAAAGTGCCACCTGGGAGCCCTCTCTCTCCTCCAGGCACAGCCGCTCTGAGCTCTGAGGCGCCCCCTTGGCCGTCCTGTGCAGCTGTCTCTGCTGTGGACTGTGATGAGACACAGGAGCCCTTCTGTGACCCTCCCCCCTCCGCCCTGTCCGTGGGATAAAGCCTGAGGCTCTATCCCCGGGGCCCTGGGCAGACTCAGACCCGAGAGCTGAGCCGTGAAAGCAGCCATCGCCAAAGAAATCGGGCCCCGTGCCGTCTCCAGGACGCACGATGCAGAAGTCTCCCTGGCACACCGAGACGCTGTGCACTCCAGCTCACTCTGTTTGCAGCTCATGACAATTTTATTCATGAAAATATCAGAGACAGATGGTGAGATATTTTCCTTTTAGGAATGACATAGCATTTGGAGATAGGTGATTCATTCTGGTTTTGCATAATCAGCATTTTGGCTGATATTTTAACAAAAAATATCACGTTTCTTTTTAAAATTTATTTTCTTTGAGAAGCAGAAAGCTGAGAGGCAGATGCAAGAGAGATGGAGAGAACTCCCATCTGCTGGTTCACTTTCCAAGTTCCTGCAGTGGCTGGGAGTGTGCCCAGCCAGATTCCAGGAGTTGGAACTCAATCCATGTTGCCTCCCAGGGCTCACATCGGCAGGAGGCTGGAGCTGGGAGATGGAGCTGGGATGTGGACCCCCGTACTCCAGCACGGAAAGCAGGCGTCGCACCAGCAGCTTCCCTGCTGAGCCAAACGCCCACCCACAAAGGCGACACCTCGTGGCCCTCGCTCACTGAGAGCGGACTTCTCGATTCCAGCATTCCCGGCAGCACAGATGCCCCCTCCTTCAGATGCCCCGTAGCCTTTGGTACCGAATTTCACACGTGAACCGCGCATCTCAGCTGGCTTTCATCTGCAGAGTCGGACACCCTGCTTATACTCGCAGAAAGAGAGCGATAGCCCGAGGAGTCCCCTGGGCACGGCGTGGGTGGCTCCCGGTCCCGAGAGCTGACGCACGCATGTCTCCTGGCCCAGGCAAAGTCTCCCCCAAGTTCATCTCGCGGTGCCTGCTGTCCATGCTGAGCCATCAGCTGGCCTTGTGGAGCCCCCGGCGGCTACACGGTCACTCGTGGGGCCGGGGGCACGGCCGTGTGGATGGCCATCTTGCTCACCATGCTGCTGAGTGTCCTACCTCTGGGCGGGAGGAAACCACAGCTCCCTGAAAAGTGGTGTCCTGTGCAGTCCCACGCAGCTCACCGGATCAGGCAGAACTGGACCCCACACCCCAGTGTGGCAGGGCGCTCGCTCCAGGCCACGTGAGCAGGGGCTGTGGTCCGGATGGGCACTTCCAGTGGTCGTTCCTGATGCTGTCGGTGGCGGGACGACTTTTCCGCCCTCAGCCTCAGGGAGACAGTGGAGCCCCAGATCCCCCTACGACTCTCAGACGGGTGTCCTGAGACCCTGTGGTGTCTTCTGGCTAAATCTGCAAGAAGTTTGAACCCTGGCCTTTAACAATTAGCAGCGAAGGGTGACCTCAGGGCCAGAAACAGCCGTGTGGTCTTCAGTCTCTGTTCTCCCGAGACGGAGGGCACAGTGACTCAGAACTGCCCAACAGCGATCTTTTTCCTCCTGACATAAAAGCCCTTCCCTCGCACGTCACTGGCCCACTGAGGAAGACACGGCTGTTTTCCCAACATCCTGTTAGCCTCTCTGTGAGCCGGCTTCGCCCCAGGGAGCTTCAAATTTGGAGATGAACACTGGACCTGGTTTTATAATGAGAGCCCCGTGGATGCCCGATGTCCCTAACACTGTCTTTATGCTAATATTCGGTTCACGTGAGTGAGTTTCCACTGATGCACTGGTGACTCCCCGCTCACGGCTGGACAGGAGCTGGCCCTAGATCTCTCTTGGGGATGAGGACACTTGTTGAACAAGACCGCTCCATCCCTGTCTACGATTCCACTGATCGGTACGAAGCCCACATGCCTGAGGCACCACCTCCTCTTTGCCACAGCAACCATAGAGAAGTCTGGACCAAGCCACTCCCTTTCATTATTATTGATATCAATATTTATTGATTTTTTGATGCTTATTGCCACGCTGCCCCAGGCAGCATAAGCACAGGGCTGCTGCCACGAGTGTGGTGCGGCTGAGGTTCTCGGGAAACCAGGAGCAATGGTCAAGGGAAACACCTTGGGGCTGGCAGCAGCCACGGGATGGAGCGTGGGAGGGGGCGGGGCTTGGAGACTTCCTGTCTGCCTATCAGGTTCACTTCCTGGCAGCACAGGAAAGCCCCGGTGTTCTGGGTAAGTGGAGCTGCCCCACACTTGTACCCGGCGAGGTCAGCGGTGCACCTCTCCCGTCCTGTGGCTTCCGGTTACTGTCATTGTGAGCTGGCAAATCTAGAGTCGTCCACGCTGCATGACGTGGCAGCAGAAGTGCCTGTCTACACAGAACAGAACCGCGCTGTCCAAACGGCTGGGTTTTGCCGTACCTGGCCCCTCGTTCATTCTCCCAGCCCGCTCAGGAGGGACCCCTCTGTGCAGGAAGTGCGCGCCTGCTCCCAAGCGTGCGGATGCCCGCCTTGAGAAGCTCCTGGTCAGCAGCTGCCCGGCACACTCTGCCCGGGGCCGTTCTCCAACCCCAGGCAGCAGCAGGTGCATGAGGAGAGCCCCGCGTGGCCTGCACATCTGATCTCACGCCGCCCGCCTGCACAGGAGCAGGGGTGTGTCCAGGGCGGCAGCGAGATCGCGCGGAGGAGGCAGGAGTCGCTTACTGCGTTGCTGAACCTGGGGGCTTACTCGATCTGAATTGTGAAGCGGAGCTGAGAACAGGACCCTCCCCGCTGGGTGCTGGACTGTTGGAGTGTGAAGCGCAGCCACGCGTGGGAGGACTCGCCCCGCTCTGCGCTCTCCCTGCAGAAAACAAAGCCATCGACACGACCCTCCGCCTGCTAGTCTGGAGCTGCCTGCTCAGTCTGGAGCCGCCGCCCGGCTCCAGATGGAAGCTGTGAACACTACACGAAGCTCAGGCCAGAGCCGGGCCCCTGGTCCCTCAGTGTGGACAGCGCTGGTTCCTCAGTGTGGACAGCGCTGGTTTCCCAGTGTAGACACAGCGCTGGTTCCTCAGTGTAGACAGCACGCTGGTTTCTCAGTGTAGACAGAGCACTGATCCTCAGTGTAGACACAGCGCTGGTTCCTCAGTGTAGACACAGTGCTGGTTCCTCAGTGTAGACACAGCGCTGGTTTCTCAGTGTAGACAGAGTGCTGATTCTCAGTGTAGACAGAGCGCTGGTTCCTCAGTGTAGACACAGCATTGATTCTCAGTGTAGACAGTGCTGGTTCCTCAGTGTAGACACAGCGCTGGTTCCTCAGTGTAGACACAGTGCTGATTTCTCAGTGTAGACAGTGCGCTGATTCTCAGTGTAGACACAGCGCTGATTCTCAGTGTAGACAGCGCTGGTTCCTCAGTGTAGACAGGGCTGGTTTTCCTCCCTGGTCTCCCCTGTCCTGCAGTGTAGCCGGGCTTTCCCAGGCGAGGCAGGCGTGGTTCCAGCCGCTGTCCGTCCACGGACGCTCTCAGAAGTTTCCCCCAAAGCGGAAGAACTCACAGGCAGGGCGGCCCCGCCATGGGGACCCTGCAGCGCTGGGGCAGCGTCGGGCTTCCCATTTCCAGAAGGCTGGAGTACATCCTGGGCAACGCCACTGGGCTGGACTGAACCCCGAGTGTGACGCTCGGGTCTACACTGCGGGCAGACCTGCGGTGAGGACAGCTTCCAGGCGGCGGCCTCGCCCTGAGGTCAGGAGAGTGCCGCGGCTCCCCCGCCGAGGTTCTGGTCCCTGAAGCCGGGCACCCGCACTCTCCTAGGGATGAACCCCACGAGTCCCGGTGCGCGGCCCTGGGGCAGGCGTGGCCGTGCAGAACCAGAGGGGTGGTTGGGTGGGGACTCACAGCCGCCCCTGGTCAGACGCCTGTGCCTCGGCCACGGCCACCCCTGCCCTCACTCTCTGAGCCCGGAGGAGCTGCCCCCGGAATGTCTTCCCAGCCGCGGAGGTGACCCTTCCTGCCCCTCTGCCGCCCACCGTGACGCAGCAACACGCCCTGGCCTGTGACCTCTGCCCCGACACGGCTGCCAGGGCTCGCATCTGCCCCGCCTCAGCTCTCTGCTAGACCCAGTGGACCCAGGCAGCAGGGGGTGCAGGAGGAGCCTGGCTCCCGGCTGGGGCCCGGCCTCGCGCTCCTTAGTGGGGAGAGGGCAGGCGGGGCTGACCCCTCCCCACTGCTCCTCTGTCTCCGCACCACTGCTGGCGAGAAGCTTTTGGTAATAGTCTGCTCACCAGCCAGAGGCTTCGTAGAAGCACACGATACTGACTGAGCTTACGAAGCCTCGCTTTAATAATACAAGGGCCGGGGAGAAAGCCGGGCAGCTCAGCCCTACACGGGCACCACGGCCCCCGGGATGCAGCCTGCACTGCGTGGAGCTGGGACGGCAGCAGCCCTGGGAGCCGTGGCGGGTGGGCACCAGGGGAAAGGCCGGGGACGGAGCCCAGGGACAACGCCAGGCGTTGTGGGGCTCTCGGACCCTGGGCACTCCCGCTGGCCTCGCAGGCTGCAGCCCAGGCTTCTTCCCAGAGGAGCGGGCACAGACAGGGCCCCCAGCCACAGCTCAGCCGCTCAGCCGAGACGAGTACGGTTCTGCCTCCGGTTCTGCACGGTGGAGCCCGAGGGAGTTCCGCCCTCCGTCTCAGCTTGGCCAGCATGGAGGAGCCCGAGGCCCAGGCCCTGCTGGGACTCCTGCCAGCCCCGGCCCCGGCCCCACGCCCGGGTCGCCCGGGTCGTGTTGGCGGCAACGCTTGGAGCCTGATAACGCAGACGTGTGTGTCCTGGGCCGAGGGTAACGGCTGCTTTATTAGGGCTTTTAGCGCCTCGAGATGGTGTTTGCAGGGCCTGCCAGTGTGATAAATTTTGCTTATTTTAATCCTTTCCTTTTTTCCACCAGAGGTTAATTGTTTGGTGTTCTTTGTTAAACTAACACTTTTGATGGGTTAAGAACCACTAAAGCCACTTAAATAAACAGACCATCCAGGTAAGGACAGAAAAACCAGCCTAGACCCAGGCCTGGCCAGGGAGCCTCTGGACACGTGGGCTCCCTCAGAGACGGAAAATTCCCCACTGGCTGCTCATCGGTGTGGATTTTATTTTTTAGGGAGGGAAAATAGTTTCCTTGATATTTAATCTTTCTAAATTACTCAGATAAGCCCTCCTAAATAATGCTGCATCCTCCTTCCAGTACACAGTAGTCGCTGCTGTTTTTGTTTGTTTGTTTGTTGACAGGCAGAGTGGACAGTGAGAGAGAGAGAGACAGAGAGAAAGGTCTTCCTTTTGCTGTTGGTTCACCCTCCAATGGTCGCCGCGGCCGGTGCACTGTGGCCAGCGCACCGTGCTGATCCGAAGCCAGGAGCCAGGTGCTTCTCCTGGTCTCCCATGGGGTGCAGGGCCCAAGCACTTGGGCCATCCTCCACTGCACTCCCTGGCCACAGCAGAGGGCTGGCCTGGAAGAGGGGCAACCGGGACAGAATCCAGCACCCTGACCGGGACTAGAACCCGGTGTGCCGGCGCCGCAAGGTGGAGGATTAGCCTAGTGAGCCGCGGCGCCGGCCTGCTGCTGTTTTTATTTTCACATTTCGCATCAACCAGCCCAAGCCGCCTCTGTAATCGTCTGAGTCCAGAGCACACACACTGCGGACCGGATCAGGGAACGCGGAATCGCTCACCCGCCCCGGCACAGTCCGCCTGCCGTGGGAGTTCTGTTTCTTTCAGCAAGTGGGAAAGTAATCGATGGTGACACAGCAGTGTGGCCGCAACATGGAGAATGATCTGGAATAGGGAGACAGCGGCAAGCTGGGCGCCACGTAAACAAATTTCCAGGTCGGATTGGGATGCTGGGGGCTGCCTGGGGCGGCGTGGGGAGGGGCAGCGGGGGAGCAGCCGGAGCAGGTGGATTTTATTCCAGGCCCCCGGGCCCGGCCAGCCTGGCCTCATCCTCTGAATGTCTTGCAGGTACTTGCTGTAAGTTCTTAACCCTCGTCTTTCCTGAAATATTTCGCCTGTTCCCAGGCATCTGCGGTTGTGTAGAAATCAGAATGAGCGCGGATTTGACAAAAAACCAGCCGATGATTGTTTCAGAGCTGAAGTCTGAGATGAGAGATGTTGAACACGACCGAGTCTTTTTTGTTAGATTTATTTTATTTATTTGAAAGCCAGAGTTAGAGAGACAAGTATAGACACACACACACACACAGAGAGAGAGAGAGAGAGAGAGAGAGAGGGGTCTTCCATCTGATGGCTCACTCCCCAACTGGACGCAATGGCCAGAGCTGAGCTGATCCGAAGCCAGGAGCCAGGAGCTTCTTCCAGGTCTCCCACGATGGTGCAGGGGCCCAAGCACTTGGGCATCTTCTACTGCTTTCCCAGGCCACAGCAGAGAGCTGGATCGGAAGTGGAGCAGCCGGGATTAGAACCAGTGCCCATATGGGATGCCGGCACTGCAGGCCGGGATTTAACCCACTGCGCCACAGCGCCGGCCCCAGCACGACTGAGTCTTACACATGCTGTATCTCTGCACTTACTTAAGTCATTTTAAATTTCTCTCAGTGGTATTTTGCAATTTTTATGCTACAGCTCTTACATATAGTTTTCATTTCAAACTGTTTTGTGTTTTTGGTGCTGTTGTCATTTTTGTTATTTTTAGCTCACTTCCCGAAGTTTGCTGCTAGTGCACAGATACAGCTGATTATGTAAACTGACCTGTTGACCTCGTGTTACATAGACCCCTGTGCACACATACACATGTACATAGCGGCAACACATGCACAAACATGCGCACATGCATGCACACATAGGTATGCAGACGCACACACATACACACAGGGGAAACACACACAAACACGTGTACATGCATGCATACATGTGTTTACACATGAACACATGCGCATGTGTGCACACAGAGGCAGCACATGCATAAGCACACATACATGCCTGCGTGTGCATGCGTGCTGCAGGCATAGCTTGTATCTCGTGGCAGTGTTGGTCTATTCGTTTTCTTTCCTCGTAACACTTCTGTGGGGTTTCGATGCGAGGTGGGTCGTGGCCTCAGAAGCTGGGCCTGGTCACATTCCCTTCCCACTCGGACCTGAGTCTGTGTCAGGCTGGTGTTATTATTATTTTCACTTCTACGTATTTAGTTGACAATAATCAGACGTATTTACGGGAGACAGTGGGATGTTTCAATGCACGTCTACACTGCGTGAAGACCAGGTCTAGATTATTAGCAGATCAGTCGCCACGGAGAAGTCGGGCAGTGGGCCCAGTGGCTGGGAGGGGCGTGGAGAGAGGCAGGGGGAGACGGTCAGTGGGCACTGGGCCACGGCCACGCGGCGTGGATGCAGTCTGCCCTTTGATTGCACAGCAGGGGGCCCAGCATTAATAATAATTACTCCACACTCACAGACACTGAAGAGAAGGTTGGTCTTATTCGTGTCTCAAATAGTTCTCAGAATTCGTAAGTTGGATTATATGGGCTGCGTATTTTCTTTGGAGGAAACTGAGTTCCTTGTTTGATTTAGGACTCTCGTGCACATTCCAACCTGGGTATCTGGTGGAATTCATCTTTGTCATCTGGGCTTTTGTGTTTGTTGGCATAAAATTGTTCAACCATCTCCCTACTTTACTTTCCATGTGTGCAGGCTCCAAAGTGATTTCCCGTTTTATCTTCATATTTAGAATTTGTGTCTTCTCTCTCTCTCTTAAAAAATGCTTGATCAGACACGGAGATGATCGGGGGTGATGACGCTTTGTAGCCGAGCCGGTGCACAGCTGTGCGGTCTGCGCTGTGGGGCTGATGGCCGCTCTCTCCCTTGCTTCTGCCCTGCACATCCGTGGGTTCCCTGCTCTGTCTGCTCTCTTGCCCTGCACGCCTGGGCCGTAGCCTTGAGCCCTCTCCATGGGCACTGAAGGCTCTCACGCGGGGTCACGGGTTTTGCCCCCTGCACCTCTGTTCCGGTTCCGACTGGTACGATTTCTTGTCCGACGCAGCCATTCTTTCAAAGCCTTCTGCTTCACTCACAAGTGTGGGGCTCAGCCGGGCAGCTCTCTTTATTGACCGCTACTTTGCTGGCCTTGCGGGTGGACACATGGACACTGCGATTTCCACCTTTCGGCCTGGACTGAGGCCCGGGCTTGGCAGCTGCGTGCAGGTCCCAGACGGTGGGGTCTCCGTGAGCACCTGACGACCTCCAGAGCCGCCGCTCTGCCAAGTCAGGGAGGGGCCCTGCTGACAGCGTCTCCCAAAGTCAGCGGATTTGACTGGTTTCCAGCTGTCCTGTTCTTTCTGGAAATCTCCGTATTTAGCATGGCAGGTGTCTACCTCCCTGTGGTTCTGCCCTGATCTGCGGCAGGTGCGCTTCAAGGAAGCTGAGAGGCCCGTGCGTGTGCAGTTCTGAGCACAGTCATTATCACGGCTGGGTCACTAACTCCCGATACCAGCCCCAACCAGGAATCCCCACCGATCTCCGTGTCTTTATGTTTCCAGTTCTCTTCTCTGCTTTTTAAAGAGATTGTATTTGTTTACTTGAAAGTCAGAGTTACAGAGAGGCAGAGGCAGAGAGAGACAGAGAAAGAGAGAGAGGTCTTCCATTTGCTGGTTCACTCCCCAGATGGCTGCAACGGCCAGAGCTGCGCCGATCTGAAGCCAGGAGCCAGGAGCTTCTTCCGAGTCTCCCATGTGGGTGCAGGGGCCCAAGGGCTTGGGCATCTTCCACTGCTTTCCCAGGCCACAGCAGAGAGATGGATCAGAAGTGGAACAGCCAGGTCTTGAACCAGCACCCATATGGGATGCCAGCACTGCAGGCTGGGGCTTTAACCTGCTGCACCACAGCGCCGGCCCCATCTCTTCTCTTCTCTTCTTTCCATTTCCTTTCCTTGTCGTCCCTGACCCCACCCCCACTCCATTCACAGCGCATTCCTGGGTCCTGATTTTGCTGCTGTTTTGTTGTCACCGTCGTTGAGTCTCCATTTTGAGTGGCCGTGTTTGGGTCGGTGCTGGGTAACAGAACTTTCAGTGCTAACGAGACTGCTAGGGCATGAGGTTAAGGCCCAGGGACTCCGGTCCCCCCAGTCCCGCCTCCATGGCCCCAGTGCCCTGCACACCCCTGTGTCCTGGTCTTGGAGCTGGGAACTAGCTTCTACTCTTTCTCAAATTCTCAATGCCCAGCTACCTGTCGCTCCCCCTCTTCGTGGAGGAGCAACACAGGACCCTGCGCTGTTCTCTCGTCTGCTCGGCCCTCCCCGGGTTTGCTGCTGGTTCTTCCCGGGTTGGCTACTATCCCTTCCACCTCCGTGGAAGGGCAGTTCCCCCTAGCCGCATTCCCCACTTCCGCAGGGGAGCGGCACACCGCCGGCCGGCTTTCTCGGGGGCTGCACGGGTTCCCTTAGATGTTCCCCATAGATGTTCCTGGTGCATGCCGTCTCTCTCCTCCTTTATAGTCCTCCTCCGCCAATCCCAACTCGGCTGCCCACACGCCGAGTACGCCGCTCTCCAATCAGGAGCAAGTCCTACAGTTTATTAGTTGAACTGGAGGCAGCTGTGCGGAAGCTGTTTACTTCTCTCCCAGCGCCATATTGTGGGAGAGCAGATGCATAGAATAAGTCCTAATTCGAGTAACTTAGTCTAGTCCGGATTGCTCCCCACACTACCTTTTCCCCAAAGACGGAGTTTCCAGGTGGGGCTTCCCATCCACCCCTCGTGAACTTGTGAGTCTACTCAGTAGGAACCGCGTCCAGCACCCCCACCCCACCCCACACTTGTCCCCGTGCTGAGACGCTGGTGGAACTGCCCCCGGCCAGCTGGGACCCGTGGCTGTGCTGTGAGCCCCACGGGAAGACACTCTTGTCCTGTGCAGGAGACGTTTGGAAAGAGACTTGGGCAGGGGGCTGAGCTGGGCAGGGCCAGAACCAAGCACCAGGGAGGAGAGGCACCAGGGAGGCAGGGAGCCTGCCCAGCTCGCGGTGGCCTTGCCCGGGTCCATGCTGCAGATCTGAAGCGCACATGTAAGACACACGGGTTACACATCCCACAGCGAGTCTCGGACTTGACCGGCGTGCCCATCTTCCCGGGCGGTGGACGGCTCCTGCACCCCGAAATCAAGCTCAGGGAGAGTGAGTGGGTGCTCTCCGCAGCGGGTCCCCGGCCCTCCCGCGTGCGCCGATCGTGCCTGGGGGTGTGGAGGTGCAGGCGACTCTGCTGTGTCCCGGATCCTGACCACGACTCGGCGCCCCAGACAGGCGTTCCTCCGGCTGCTGCCTCTTCTTTCTCCCGTTCTTCCTGTGGGATTGCTAAGCTGTTTGCCAGAGCTGGGTGCATTAATCACACAGTTGTGTCTCGGACACAACGTTTACGTTTGCTGGAGCCTCGGAGGGTCCCCTGGGCACGGCCTTTGCGCTCTGAAAGTAAACCATGGCCCGTGAGCGAAACACCCCCCCGCCCCTGCTTGCTTCCAGCGCCACGTCCCAGGGACAAATACTCGCCCTTCTAGGTCTGTGTTTGGTCTCGGGACAGAGCAGGGCTAAGGAGCTGGAGGGAACCTCTGGACACCCCGCGCACAAGGGGCGGTCGAGGACGAGAGTGGGTGTCCAGGCTCCCCCAGGGGTGGGGGCACCCGTTCTGCAGGGCAGAGATGGGTGTCTGTCACCTGGGACCAGGCCCCCACCACGCTCACAACGCCTGCTCCCGGGGACATGAGGACGGGGCGCACAAGGGCTTCGGGGTCTCCAGCCGCCGCCAATCCCCACCCCGGCTCCCCCAGGGGCGCAGCACCCCTGAGGGTGCCATGTATTCCCTCCTGAGCACCAGAGTCACACAGGAATCCGGTAACAGGATCAGAAACTGGAAACGCAGGAGATGGAGAAGAAAGTCATTTATAGCTCGACAGCTCCGACAGAGCTCCCGGAAATACTCGGGTGTTTTCCTCCAGCGTTTGATGAGGCCTCCCCCACGGCCGTCGGCGTCCCACGAGAGTATCATTTTCAGGGGTTTGTAATACTCCGTGCTATGGCTGGGCCCTAAAATGGCTGCGTCTGAGCCATTGATTGTTTTCCTTCTCCCACTTTTCTCATCGTTATAAATACGACCACGTGGAACACCCCAGTACACAGTCTCAGACCACGTCATTTATTTCTTTATTTTTCAGAACCTATTTTTGGAGGAGGAGCTTTGAGCATGAGAGAATATTAACCCTTTCATCAACGCCACTCTGTGGTTCTAAACTACAATACAGGGACTCAAAAGGGTTGTGGAAAGTGGACATGGAAGCTCACTTTGGTGTAAAACACTTGGAAATCCAGACGTACAAGGAGTCTTCGAAAAGTCCACGGAGGTGCCGGCGTTGTGGCTCGGCAGGTTAAGCCACGCCATAGACAACGGCATCCCCTATCAGAGCGCCATTTGAGTCCCGGCTGCTCCCCTTCCGGTCCAGCTCCCTGCTAAGGCGCCTGGGAAAGCAGCAGAGGATGGGCCAAGTGCTTGGGCCCCTGCACCCACTTGAGACTACAAAGAAGCTCCTGGCTCCTGGCTTTGGCCTGGCCCAGCCCTGGCTGTTGCCACCGCTTGGGGAGTGAGCTCTTTTCCTCTCTCTCTCTCTTTCTCTCTCTTTGTGTCTTCTTTTCAAATAAGTAAAATAAATATTTTCTAAAAAGTTCATGGAAAATGCACATGATGGATAAAAAGCTATGCACGGATTTCACGGTTTCCTTGCACCAAAATAAACATCTTTGAATGCCATCTGTCCACAAACTTTTAGAAATATCCTCATAATGCTAAAAATATGTCCACACAGGGCTCCTCCAATGTGTGAGTTCAGCAGGAAGAATCAGACATTGGGTGGCCCTTGGAGTCCGGTTGTTTGCTGTTTCTTGAGAACCGCTTGCCGTCGACGTAAAGTGAAATGCAGACTTTGGCTTCGGCTCTGCTACTTATGCAACATTTTCCAGCTCGCCGAGCCACGCGGTGCAAGGTCGCACTGGCCGAAAATGGTTTTGAGAACCTCCAGACTCGTGAGTGCTCCCACGGCCGCTCGCACGGGCAGGGCCACGCCGCCATCTGGACCGCACCTGGTGCTCGCCCGGCCTCGGATCCCGGCTCCAGCGCGGGGCAGACAGAGGCGCATTCAGACCGCCGCCGGCTCCAGGTGCCGTGTGCATCTCGCCGACCCCGGGGTTATCGCTGATCCTGCCCGCCTGCGGTCACCCTCCAGTCCCGCCTTCCAACCACGGCGCCCGCTTCCGCGGAGAGCTTTGCTCTCTCAGTCTTGAAATTCCTGCGTCTTTATGTAACTTCCCTGCTAATTAAGACAAAAGCAAATCAAAGCCTTCTCCGTGTGAGGAAGGGGAGAAAGACAAGCAGGGAGAATGACGTTGGCGGGCTGGAAGGGGCTCCTGATTGAAGACGGCGAGGCCGCGGCAAGGGGCCGCCCCGCCCCGCCCTTCTGGGAGAGGTGAAGCCCTCTGCGAATATTTATGTGCTGGTAACCCTGTTAGAATAATAGCCACCGTCTGCTGACAATTTAGCGCCGAGGCCGTGGGACCACAGCGCTGGTCCTCGCGCGTCGGGCACGGTGCCATCCCCGCTAAATCACGGACGGTCACCACACTGCAGGGGCCCCGACAGCCCACGGAGCTCCGAGGGGCGGCCGTGCCTCTGTGCCAGCCCGGGGTGCCTCCGGGGTGCTGGAGTCGAGCCGGATCGAGGGCCTTATGGAGACTCCTTTCCCATACCCGCCCCGGCGTCCCCCACCTGGGGTCCGAGCAGCCCAAGGGCCGCGTGGCTCCACCTGCCCGCACCTCACCCTTGGTGCTCGGAGCCCGTGCGCGGGGAAAGCTGCCCTCACGCTGCTTTCGCTCCAAGGGGACGCGAGCAGTAAGCCTGCAAAGGGGTGAAAGTGAGTCTGTTTGCACGAGCTGGGGCTGTGTGCTCTTTGGGGAAAGTTAGTGACCAGCCCAGCACAGCCAGGCCAGCCGACCGCCCGGCACGGGGGTGCAACCCCGGAGCAGGGGAGGGGGATATTCAGGCGGTACCTGGGGCAGGAGAGGAGAATTCTGCCCAGGTCAGTGCCTGGGCTCCCAGGTGAGGAGTGAGAGAGGGGCTGTGATGGGCCACAAGGCGGGAGGGGTCTTGGGGTGTGAGGGTGTGAGGAATGGGCTATGGGGTCGTGGTCAGGACATCCAAGCTCCAGACGGGGGAGCCAGAAGAGGTTTCCTGCCCCCAGGACTTGCAAGAAGCTGGCTTGTGAACTTGAAGAGGGTAGTGTGGAGGTAGCATGAACTCTCTCTGGAGCCCGAGACCCCAGACCCCACCCCCCACCCCGCCCGTGCCCCTGCTCCAGCGGCTGGAGCAGTGGGGGTAGAATGGCTCCATGGGCAGCTGGGTTTCCAAGAGTTGCAGCCTCGCTCAGTGGGGCCTTGGAGGGAGAGGCCGAGGGCCGGCCCCGGTGATGTGCTGGTTCACGGTGAGGGGACCCTGGGGCTGTCCTGTCCAGGGTCGCAGCCGGGACGCTGCCTCTGTCTGAGCCGGGAGTAGGAACGGCCAGGGGTCGCCAGCCTCTAGTTTCAAACCCGTTTTCCCCACAGATGGGTTCATCTTCCATCAAAGGAAGACCTGCGCTTTCTCTCTGCTTCAGGTCACGCCTCAGGCCTCCCGCTCCAGCAAACTCTGCGGAGTTTGCACGGTCATTCCCCATCCAGCGTGCGTAACCGCAGGATGGAGGCGGGCAGAGCGTGGCGGCTGCGCCTGCTTCGTCCTCTGGCTCCTTCTGCTGCCCCGGGCCCCCGGGCACAGTGGGCACGGCTGCACTCCAAGGCCTCCCTCTGGCTTCCTCCCAGGCCAGCAGGGTTAACAAGTTAATGAGATCCTATCGCCAGGCTCCCGTGCCCGCTTCCTCCGCCCCGCGGCTCAGGGCTGTAACCATTCTTTATGGGTTTGTGCGGCTTCAGATCCCGTTTCCTGGAGCACCCCCCATTTCCTGACACCACGCCGCAGAGAGAAGCAGGGGGCCAGGTCAGTGGGAAGAGGCCTGTTACTCATTTCCACCTGGCGTAAGCTGGAATGCGTTTAAAGAGCCAAGACACAGCCTGCGGGCGGGGGAGCCGCCCCTCTGGGGTGGATGAAGGTCGGGAGGCCTGGTAGCCCCCAGATCACCCCGGCCCTGCCCTAGGCGAGCCAGGGATCTGGAGCCAGCTCCTGACCTCCTGACCGCTTGGCACTCCAGACGTTAACCCCGAAAACCTGGAGCCGTGTTGTTTGGTCCGGGTGCACGCAGGACAATGAGCAGTCAGAGACGAGGAAAAGCACTTTGGAAATTAACAGCAACACACAGACGGAACCATCAGGCGTGCTCCCGGCTGCAGCGTGTCAGAGGCATTGGGCGGGGGTTCCAGTTCAATCAGCCAGGCCTTGTCCTAGGAGCAAAGATTCGTTTATCAGCGTCTCCGACAGCTGGTGTGGGAGGCCCAGAGTCTGAGCCTTGAGATAATTAAATCAAGGGGGAATGAGGGCCACGGGGGGCAGGGCGGTGGTCCTGACCGGCCTGGGTCAAGCTGTGGAGCTTCCAGAACATGTTCCCCTGGGACGAGAGGGGCGGCCGTGGACACGGGCCTCAAAAGGTGGGGCCGAAAGCCACCTCTGTCGGGGGCCCTCACCCGGCCAGGTCTCTGTTGAGCTTGCCTGGCTGTCGCACCAAGAAGGCTTTGTGCACGAATGTACCGTGTGCAAGCACGCCTAGGACTCCACTTACCCAGCCCGTGACCAAGGCTGACTCAGCCCTGGCCGGGGACGGCCCTGGTGTGACGTGGAGAGAGCCACGGCTCGCCCTGCTGCCCAACCAAGTCAGGAGAGGTGCGGAAGGGGATGGCACGAAGGTGACGGGGACACCCGCACCCCAGGCAGCTCAGCAGGGGGTACGGGTCCCCACACCCTGGGCAGCTCAGCAAGGGAGGACAGGCCCCTGCAGTGCAGAGTGGCTTGGGGCAACAGGGCGTCCGGGCTGAGTGGACACAGCCCCGCGGCCATGCCAGGCAGGCCAAGCAGACAGGCCGCCACTGCTGAGTCGCACAGACTTGGAGCTCATCTTTGGTCTCTTCTCTGGTGCGCGCCTCCTGAATACCCCTTCAGGCCGAGGGAAAGCTGGGGGGGGGGTCAGGGCTACGAGCCCGTTAGACTCCCCCCGCCCCGTTCCTTCACCGGAACCTTCCGAGAACTCGTTTGAGACCTGAACGCGGGCCCCAGAACCCGCCTCCCCGCTGTGCATGGCAGACACAGGCCTACCTCCGCCAGCACTTAAAACCCAGCCCCTCAACCCCGGCGAGCCTGTTAGCTAATTCAGTAAAGAGCTCATCTGCAAACTTAAAAATCCTCAGGCACTGAGTGAACACCCACGCGCACTGAGCAGGCCGCCCTCATGAGGGAGGAATCCACTGTTCCCGTGGCAGGTGCTCCCAACAGGCGTCATCGCACGCTCCAGGGTGACACAGCAGAGCCACGCAGATTAAAATTGGGACAGAGACGAGGCCTGTGTTCTCCATGGCTACTTAATACTGTTTCGGAAATCCCAACAATGCAATTCGATAAGAGGCAATTCAAAGATGGTGTGATTACGCATCTAAACGCCCATCACACCCCACTGCAGGAACCAGTAGAACTGATCGGAGAGCTCCATGAGCTGTGTGTTGTAACTCGAACCCAAAACCCACTCGCTCTTCTTTATTTGAAAATGGAACACTGAGAAAATGCATCCGAAAGCAGCCCCGTTTGGTGGGCGACCACATTAGACTGGCAAGCACGAGGCGTCCCGAGCACCCACAGGGCTCCACGAGGAACACGTCTGCTCACGACAACCGCACGGAGGCCCAGTTTTCGGAGTAAATGAGGCCTCGCAGCCTCGGAGTGGAGGCTCCACTGTGTGAGGATGAAGTACCCAAACGAGGGGACACCTCCCACGAAATATTACGGAAGGCACTAACAGGGTCCCTGGGGCTTCTGCAGGACGCCCTTAAACCACAGGAACTCAGCACAGGCGGTGACCCAAGGCGTGCGACAAAGAAGCCTCCGGTATAAACGTGGAGGTGGCCCAGGAAAACCAGAACCCTTCACACTCAAGGCTGGAAAGGCAGAACGGCTGCTGCACCGGACCCAGGGGCCACAGGTACCTCGGGGACTGCCCGGGGGCCTCAGACACCCCCGGGACTGCCTGGGGGCCTCAGACACCCCTGGGACTGCCCGGGGGCCACAGACACCCCCAGGACTGTCCAGGGGCCACAGGTACCCCCGGGACTGCCCAGGGGCCACAGACACCCCCGGGACTGCCGAGGGGCCTCAGACACCCCCGGGACTCCCGTGCTTTCTTGCACAGCAGAGCCGACGCCTTCCCACCTGTGGAAGGACCCGGGAGGGGGAGTGAGAGTCTCTCAGTGTGGGGAGGCGCCTTGCACAGCGGTGTGCACGGAGGAACCCTGGGGCAGAGAATGCACGGAGGGACCCCTGCCCCCGCCGGGGCAGAGAATGCACGGAGGGACCCCCCCCCCCCGGGGCAGAGAACAGCCGGAGGCTCGCGCTTGCCGGGTGAACATGCTGGCAGGGATTGAATCTCTGCTGGGGACGAAGCGAGGCTGCCACGGAGAAGGAGGCGGCTTTGCTCTGAGCCTTGAGGAAAATGCAGCGAGCGAGCGTGTCCAAAACAGACACGAATCCTCACCGAGACGAGACGGGCAGCCACGAAAGGAGCAAAATAAGATTTATCAAATGCAATTCCAGAAATGCCATGAGCGATCAATATACTAATAGGCAAATGGACAGAAATAGCTTCATAAAATTGGATCCTACTCTAAACGTTATTCAGCCAAAAATGCATTGCATTAAATTTTAAGGAATAGCTGAATTTTAAGCAAATTCTCCTTGGCTCCTTCGCAATGAGAGAGTGAATCTGTCTGGGTTTGTAGCAGAGCCCCGGAAGCCTGAGAACTTGACGAGGATTCCCAGTCCATCAGTGGGGCTCACTGCGCCTTGAGTTCCCATTTCCCGGCCTCACAGTCCTTGAACTTGTGGCCGTAGGAGACGAGGATGTCGGCCGGGGACACCCTCCCTCTCCCGCCTCGCCCTCGTCGGCGCCGGGTCTCTGTTGCAGGTGAACTCTGGCAGGCTCTGCGGCCCGTTCTGCAGAGGTAGCGCCCACAGCCACTTGGTCTGGTCCCGCGGAAGGGACACGCACTGTTCTCCAAAGAGTTCATACCGGGAGCTGCTTGGTGAGAGTCACTTCCTGGTCAGCCGGGTTTCCCAGGAGAGGCTCACGAGTGCTGCGCCGCCTGAGTTCTCCCGTGTCCCAGAGCGTCTATGTGTTGTCTTTATTTTTGGAAGGCAATATGGCTGCATGAAAAGAAGTGGGTGAGGGGCTGGCGCTGTGGCAGAGCAGGCTAAGCTTCCGCCTACAGTGCCGGCATCCCATTTGGACACCGGTTCTAGTCCCGGCTGCGCCTCTTATGATCCAGCTCTCTGGTGAGGCCTGGGAAAGCAGTAGAAGATGACCCAAGTCCTTGGGCCCTTGCACCCACGTGGGAGACCTGGAGGGAACTCCAAGCTCTTGGCTTCAGATCAGCTCAGCTCTGGCCATTGTGGCCATTTAGGGAATGAACCAACAGGTGGAAGATTCTCTCTGTGTGTCTCTCTGTCTCTCTGCTTGTAACCCTCCCTCTCAAATAAATAAATAAATCTTAAAAAAAAAAAAAAAACAGTAAGAAGTGGGCAATGCACCCCTTCTCCCTGACAATCCTGTAGGCTCCCCGACCATGGGGCGTTCTGGGGGGCAAGGAGTGAGCCTGAACAGCCATCTGCCTTGGATTCCGCCACTGTGGCCGTGGGACCCTGGAGTGAGCCCACGTGGTTCTCTGCCATCGCGCAGAACGCAGGAAACACACACAGAGACTGTTGCTGTAGTTACCCTGACTCCTGCAAATGCGCTCCCTCCGTGGGTTACACCTGCCGGCTTCTCACCTTCAGCTCTGCCTGAAACACGCGTGTCCACCAGACAGGCCATTACAGGAGCATTTTTACTTCAGGGGAGTTTGAACGTTCGTTCTTTTCTCTTATTTGTAACCAGGTCTGTTCTTTCTTATTTTATCTTTTTCTTTTAAAAAATGATTTATGTATTTATTTATTGATTTGAAAGTCAGAGTTACACAGAGAGAGAAGGAGAGGCAGAGAGAGAGAGAGGGAGAAGAAGAGGGAGAGGGAGAGGGAGAGAGAGAGAGGTCTTCCATCTGCCTGTTCACTTGCCAAATGACCACAACAGCCGGAGCTGCACCAATCCAAAGCCAGGAGCCAGGAGCTTCTTCCAGGTCTCCCATGTGGGTGCAGGGGCCCAAGGACCTGGGCCATCTTCTACTGCTTTCCCAGGCCACAGTAGAGAGCTGGATCAGAAGTAGAGCAGCCGGGACACAAACCGGAGCCCATATGGGATGCTGGTGCCGTAGGTGGAGGCTTAATCTACTACGCCACAGCGCCGACTCCATGATAATGATTTTTGGAGAAATCAGTCCCTATCAGCAAATAAAAGCAGCTTGCTGCTTCTCAGGTATAACGTTTCTCTGACACAGGTGCTAGAGTCGGTTCAGTGTTCGAAGTTTCCCACTTCCCATCTCCAATTTTTAGCAGCTGTCTCCGCACAGATGCGCAAGGCTCTGCAGGATAACGTTCTCCACGTGGAGTTCTATCCCAAGCCTCACCGTCTCTACGGTTAGCACCGGGGCAGGGGTCCCCCGGCGCCGTGCTGGGGCCTGGGGTGCTGCTGAGCTTCCTCCATTGCACAGGGCAGCCCACGTCGGAGAGTTCCTGGCCCAGAAGTCGGTGCCTGCAGCTGAGAAAGCCTGTGCTGTGGTGTAGACGCTGTCCAGACGCAGTGCTTAGACGCCCATCGCGAAGGCGAGACCACGGGCGCCACTCAGCAGAGGGGCCTAAAGAACCCCACGGAGCCGGCGCTGTGGCGCAGCAGGAAAGCCGCTGCCTGCGAAGACTGTATCCCATATGGGAGCCGGTTCAAGTCCCAGCTGCTCCACTTCCGATCCAGCTCTCTGCTGTGGCCTGGGTAAAGCAGGGGAAGATGCCCAAGCCTTAGGGCCCCTGTACCCGTGTGGGAGACCCGAGTGAAGCTCCCGGCTCCTGGCCCAGCCCTGGCCACTGCAGCCATCTGGGGAGTGGACAAGCAGATGGAAGACCTCGCTCTTTGTCTCTCTCTCTCTCTCTAACTGTGCCTTAAAAATAAACAAAAATAAATCTTAAAAAAGGGGGGGAACTCCTGTCTGGTTAGGGATAATAATCTACAACAAGCAAGCAACAATTCAGGAATAACACTTGATCTGGGAAAAGTGAGAATGAGCACATCAACACATTAGAAATATCCAGGTCCTGAAATACGTGGCTATTTCGAAAAGCCTGTGGAAAATGGAATTAAAGATAAGCTTCTTTTCTACCAGAAAAAAAAATCAGACACTCATACACACTTTTTTCACAATATGCATTTTTTACACATGTTTTGGCATAACCTCTAGCACAGAAGTAGACTGAAAAATAGCCCTGGGACAGACATTAATATATAATAATAATAATAATAAAAACACCCTGTAACAGCTCAAGTACACTGGGTTGATTCCTGTGAAAATACAATCTTGCAGGTGGAGAATAGTTGACCATTTGCCGTTTCATGGAGTCGATCTGCCGTGAGTTACTTAGCCGTTGATACGGTGCGGTCTACATTGTCTGCCTTGTGTGTCCCGGCGACGTGGCGAGGTCACCTCAACTTAAACATCTTGCAGACTCACACAGCAAAAGTGAGGGAATTCAGCCCTGATTTGTCTGCTGTTGGAACACACACTCCACCCCCTTCGTTGGGGAGCTGAGCACCCACCCAGAGGGCAGAGACAATGCGGTTAGAAGAACCAGAGAGCAGACGACCCACGCAAACCAGAAAGGAAACCCGAGGGCTCCCTCTGAGGGGGAGGAAGGATTCCCTGTGCTCCTTGGAAAGCCGCATCGTGTTCCTGGAGAGGTTTTATAGAGAAAACAGTCCCTGAGCTGTGTCCTGTGAGGCTGGTGGAAGAATATCAAAATATCAGACCCCCCCAAAACACACAATTAACCAGAAGGACAAGCAGGATTATATGTAGACTTCTTTTTCTTATTTAAAGATGTACTTAATTATTTGAAAGGCAGAGAGAGAGAATGAGAGAGTTGGCTCCCCCCCCGCCCCGCCATCGTCCCCTCATGCACGGGTTCACGCCCCAAATGGCCACAGCAGCCGTTGCTGGGCCAGGCTGAAGCAGGGAGTCAGGACCCCCATCCGGGTTTTTCCCACGGGAGGGAGAAGCGCGGGTACCTGAGTCGTCATTTGCTGCTGCCGGGCCCCGCACCAGGGAGCTGGACTAGAAGCAGAGCCTCCGGACTGGAGCCCGCGCTCCACTGCGGGCGTGGGCTTCCCAAGGCGGCCTGACTGCCGTGCCGCCATGCCCTCCCCGCGTGTGTAGACTTCTTTACCCAGCAGCCCATCGGAGAAGAAAACCCCATGGCGTTGCAGGGGAAACGCGCGAGTCCTGACTTCTGCACCCCGTGGAGGCGTGCTTCTCATGTGAACCCAACAGAAAGTCAGCATCGCGAGTGCAGCAAACCCCTTGGGAGAAAATCCACGCGCCAAGCCGGATCCGTGGCCTGGAACTGGAGTCCAGGTCAAAGGGAAGATCTCGTGGAATCCGAAAAAGCCGGACTCCCAGAGGCAAAGCCTCCAGCGCTCCGGGCAGGGGTGGGAGCCTGAGAGATGTTGGTGGAAGGATACAAAAGGGTTAAACAGGGGAAAAGTTCAGATGTGTTGTGACCACACAGCCATCCCAGGAGATGCAGAAAACAATTAAATGTAATTTTCACACAGTCAACGACCCAGGAAACTGTAAAAGAAGGACACATTCTTAACTTAATTAAAAGTCACAGCAACCGGCGGGAAGGCATCCCCCAGGCACTGGGCTGAGACACCACTCGGGACACCCACAGCCCATGCTGGGGCGCCTGGCTTTGAGTCCCAGATCCACTTCCGGTTCCAGCTCGCTGGTACTACACACCCTGCAGGCAACGGTAATGGCTCAAGTCCCTGAGCCCCTGGCACCCAGGTGGGAGATCGGATGGAGTTCCTGGATCCCGGCTTTGGGCTGGCCCAGTCCTGGCTGTCGTGGGCACTTGAGGAATGAACCAGTGGGTGAGAATTCTCTGTGTGTCTCTGTCTCTGTTTCTATATCTCTCTATGCCTTTCAAGTAAATAAGCTAAATACATACAAAGTTATAGAAAAAGAAATAATCTCACTAGAGTGACGAAACACGAGAAGTGTTTGCTTTGAACTGCCTAACAAGAAGATGTCTGTTTTCATTGCTTCCGGTTAGTACAGTCCTGGAACCTAGAAAGCAGACGACGAGCAGACAGGATCCCTTCCGGTTAGTACAGTCCTGAACCCTAGAAAGCAGACGACGAGCAGACAGGATCCCTTCTCTCCGAGAAAAGCCAAGCTAAGGAAAACATAGAAAAAGGATGCAGGAAACACTACTATTGTTCCCAGCAATAATGAGTTGGAAAATGTAATTAAAAGTTTATGACGGCCGGCGCCGCGGCTCACTAGGCTAATCCTCCGCCTAGCGGCGCCGGCACACCGGGTTCTAGTCCCAGTCGGGGCGCCGGATTCTGTCCCGGTTGCCCCTCTTCCAGGCCAGCCCTCTGCTGTGGCCCGGGAGTGCAGTGGAGGATGGCCCAAGTGCTTGGGCCCTGCACCCCATGGGAGACCAGGAGAAGCACCTGGCTCCTGCCTTCAGATCAGCGTGGTACACCAGCCGCAGCGGCCATTAGGGGGTGAACCAACGGCAAAGGAAGACCTTTCTCTCTGTCTCTCTCTCTCACTGTCCACTCTGCCTGTCAAAAAAAAAAAAAAAAAAGTTTATGCCAACAGCACAACAAAACTCACAAGAATCTGGGATGAATCTAACAAAAGTGAGTGTGGCTTTTACTGGGAAAATCGTGACAGATTTTTAAGAACTCAACAAGAGGAAACGAGTTTTGGGTGTACAAGCGAGAAGACGATCTCCGCGAGATGCGAGTCTCTATGAATCAGACTTGCGAAGTCCATGACATCGCACTATGGGGTTGTGAGTTGAACTTGACATTAGCTTTTCTCAGAAAACCCTCGAGAAGAGCAGAGAGCTAAGGAGAGCTTAGACGCACCGCGCGAGGGGGCGACTGTCGGGGGGGGTGCAGACCCCTCCACCCGACTTCCCAAGGCAGTGAGGGCACCTTGAGAAGCTGGTGGAAATTGAGTCAAACGATCAGGTTATTGATTGATTGATTGATTGATTTTTGGAAAAAATTCTCAACATCCATGCATTCAAAAGGTCTCCAGACAGTCTCGGATATGCATACTATTAAAACACCACACATGGATTTTTTTAAATATCGCACCCAAATGAGCATCTTTCAGTTCCATTTTCCCATGTCGTCAGAACTGGATGATGTCATCCACACAGCGGTGAGCGCACAGGTCATGAAGACAGAGCCTGGGCGTGGGAAGCTGGGCCGTGCGTGCGTGCGTATTTACTCCACCCCCGTCCTGCCCGACCGCCTCAGAGCACAGGCAGCCCAACAGTGCAATGTCCACGCCAGGGCTGTAACCACCACCCAGGAAAAGTATTGTCAGATAGGCGCCTGCCACCTTATTCCAGGGTAAACAGGTTCAGAAAGTAACATTGTAAGCTTTGTGGCAGAAAAAGCAATATAATGTTGGTCTGGATGTGGAGAGCCAGGGGCCTGGGGCCTGGGCGTGGGGCTGGGGAGGGGCCGAGGTTCTGGGGGAGGTGGGAGTGGGGGGGTTCTCACTGCTGCCTTGCACCCCTGGGGTGAGCTGTGCACGTCCACCTCGTGTTAACTTGGTGCAGAAGGTTCCACAGGGCACGGTGCACACTATGGCCTCATTTGTAAAAGAGGAGATTAGGGAAAAACAGGTACACGGAAAGACCTCAGAAACCTCGTGGGCGCAATGGAATTAAAAGAAATGTTTATTTTGGGGCAATGAATTTTGAAATCCGCCCCTGTTCTTCATAACCCACACTTGTCACACACCTTATGAAGTCTCTCTCGCATGCTGCACCCAGATAACCTTATCCTTCTATTCCATTTGCACATTTTCAGAGACACTCCTATCCTGCCGCAGGTGCAAGCCACTCATGATTTTGAAAATCTCAGGCCCAGACGTTCCTGCGCGGAGCAGAACAGGACGCGGGCAAAAGCCTCCAGATGAGATGCATCTTTGAACAGCACCGATGTCCGAGCAAAAGAAGAAAACGCGCTTGGATGTCCTAAAGTCACCTCAGAAATCTGCCTACAGACCTGCCATGTGACCCGCCACCCCTCTCCCGGGAATCCACGCAACGGCAGTGACAGCAGCACGTGAGAGAGCTGTCTGCGCCCCCCCCCCCTTTACTGCAGCTCAGTTCACAACAGCTGAGACATGGACTCAACCCCAATGCCCGGCAACTGAAGACTGGATAAAGAAATTATGGGATATATGGAAAATATATGGGAAACGCTACACAGCAGTCAAAAAGGAAAAAAAAAAGAAATCCAGTCATTCACAACGAAACGGATGAAACTGGAAAACACCATACTCAGTGTATAAGCCAGCCCCGAAGGCACAAATCCCGTACGTTCTCCCTGACCCGTGACAGCTAACAGAGCACCTGAAAGGCAGCCTGTAGAAGGGAAACTGACACTGTGAGAAGCAAGGACTTCGAACAGCCCTCGTCTCCACTGTTGAACATTTTTTTTTAAACTGTTAGTTGAACTCTTGCCATAGTTAATCATAAGTGTATGAAGTTAATTAAAAATAGACCTTAGTGAAAAATAAGAATGGGATACAAGAGAGGGGGGAAGATGAGGGGTGGGAGAGTGGGTGAGACGGGGGGGGGGGTACAGTGCAAAGAATCTCCATGTTCCTAAACTTGTAATTATGACAAAAAAAAATGTCGACAGCTAGCACCAGTATCCCTCCAGGGATGACATTTGTCTTTGTTTAGGGAAAAAAAAATGGTCCCAATAAACTCCTTTAGATCCAGCTAGGAAAACCCAGAGAGTATATTTTGGAGAAAAAAACTGAGTCCCAAAGCTATGATGAACTTGGGAGTGTGAAATCACAGAAAATGTCTTCTGAAAAGCTGACGGTTCTGGTGTGTAGATCTCGGGGATGGCACCTTTTGCAATGAGCACGTGTTTCTTTTGGAATTAAGGGAAATAGCTATGAAGAAGTTCCAACCACCCCAGGCATCAGCGAAAGGCAAGCTTCAAGGATAAGCCACTGCACAGAAGCCAGATCCACCAGGAGCTCACCGACGTGTCGAGAGCTGGCGGCGGCTGGGGAACCGCGTGGGCTTCCTTACCGGTGCAGACCTCACAGCAGGGCAGCTTAGCTGGGAGGCATCTGAAGGCAGACCCCGTAAGGGACCCTTGAACTTCAAGTAAATTCCCCTCAGCAAAGGTTGGAGATGTGCAAAGATCGGCACATGCAGGGAGTCAGTTGTTTCTTTTTCAAGATTTGTTTATTTGTTTGAGAAGTAGAGTTGCAGGCAGAGAGAGGGGAGATAGAGAGAGAGGTCTTCCATCCACTGGTTCGCTCCCCAAATGATAGCAACGGCCAGAGCTGGGCCAATCTGAAGCCAGGAGCCAGGAGCTTCCTATGGGCCTCCCACGCGGGTGCAGGGGCCCAAGGACTTGGGCATCTTCCACTGCTTTCCCAGGCCATAACAAAGAGCTGGATCGGAAGTGGAGCAGCTGGGACTTGAACCAGCGTCCATATGGAATGCCGGCACTGCAGGTGGAGACTTTACCTCTATGCCATGGCACCGGACCCAAGTTGTTTCTTAAATTGTAAAAGCAAAATACAGGAGATCACGTTTGCCCTGAAAGTAGCATATTTAAATAAAATAGTACTCTTCAAAATAAAATTTTCAAAAGCTATTTGATTGTATGGAAAAATGTTTAGCATGGATTGAGAAGATTTAAAGGTGAATTTCAAATTGAGTTTTCCAATCAACTCTTATTTTTGTGCGTGCACACATAGACAGAGAGAGTGGTGGGAGATGGGGGAGGGGAGGCATCTGGCACACGGGCTAGGAACCACGTGGGTGCCCGCAACCCCTATCGGAGTCCCAGCCCCACTTCCGGTCCAGCTTCCTGCTAACGCACCACCCAGCAGGCAGCAGGTGATGGCCCCAGGACTTGGGTCCCTGACACCCATAAGGGAGACCTGGATGAAATACCCGCCTCCTGGCTTAGACCTGGCCCAGCCCGGCTGTGGCAGACACGCGGGGAGTGAACCAACAGATGGAAGATCTCTCTTTGGCTCTTTATTGCTCTGTCTTCCAAGTGCAATGAAAATAAACATACAAAACTTGTTTAAAAGCTGCAAGCAACTAGTTTGAGTCAGATTTTAAAAAGAAAAAGACCCTCACGTCTGAATGTTTAGCACAGTGTCTGTACTTTTCTGGTTTGTTCAGACGTTTGACAACGTCTATAAATGCAAGCTGAACTGTACGGGGAGGGGGCTGAGGGCTCTGCAGTCCACTCGCTGACCCTGAGGGGCCCTGCCTCCCGGGGGGCCTGAGCAGCCCTGCCTCAGCGGGGAGTCCTGACCGTGGCCGTTAGAATCCACTCCTCTGGCCCCGTTTCTTTAACGCACAATGCAGAGCTCTCCCCTCTGAACTCCTCCTGTGCAGTGCGGAGCCTTTAGGAGAGCGGGGACACCTGTGACGCTGTGGGGTAATGGACGCGAGCAGAGCAAGGACTCTGCCGACACAGCACCGGTGGCACTCCGACGCCAGCCGTGGCCCGGACCGGACGGTGCCCTCGTGCACCACCCCGGCAGGAAGGCAATCAGCCCAGCAGGGCTTGAACCGCGGATGAACTGCCGGGGAGGAATGCCCATTCTGCTGGGAAAATAAAGGTACTAATTTGATAAGGAGATTAAGGGAGTGGACAACGGAGGGAAGGGAGGTTTCCTTGTTAAAAACTGACCATTGTTAATGGAAGCCGTTAATCACTCCCATCTGCTGTTTCTGGCTCTGAATTCAGCAAGCCCAGAAGGAAAATTATGGAGGTCCACACCTCATGGGCCTTCTTACATTTTTAAGGAATATGGATATTTCACTTGAATACTTCGCAAAGGGCAAAGGCTTATTAAAACACCAAATTCAGCGCACACGAGGGAACTGCAAAGCGTGCGTGGAACGCTGAACTGAGAGGTTGTGCAGGTGCAAAGCAGTTTTGGAATCCGTGCATAGTGTTTTTCAGGGACTTTGTGAAGAGCCCGTCACGCGCGTGGATGTCAAGAGCTGTTTTGCACCAGCGTAAGTTCAGTTTTAATTTAAAATCTTAAAAAAAATAAAGGCAGAGCCTTCTCACCTGCCCAGCGAGTCCTCCCGTTCGCCAGTCGGCAAGCTGGCTGCTGGTTGGCCGAGAATAACCCATTTTCCCACTTTCCCTCATTCTCTCACCTGTGCGGTCCCATGCACTGAACTCCCTGGGCTGTTCTGGGGTTCCTGGAATCATAATTTCAGAGGGGATGTCCATTGCTCCAGGACTAATTTATTTATGGCTATAAAAACATATACTGTAAAAACATCAGATAAGGAAAAGCTTAAGTAGGTGAAAAAATGTTTATTTTTGGAGCACATCTGAGCGCCAGCTTTGTTCTGGCCTCTTCCCTGGGAGTTGCAGGAACAGTCGCAGCTGATCCGCAGCCCCCGCCCTCCGGGAGAGCCCCCAAAGCACCGCTCAGATGTGGCAGTGGGGACAGCAGCGATGCGACCCAGCGCGGTCGTCCCCTGGCGGCTGTGCAGGTGCACTCCAGGAGCCACTGCAGGTAGAAAAATCTCCAAACGCTCAAGTCCCAGAGAAATGGTGTAGTGCGTCCGTAAAGCCTGCCCACATCTTTCCACCAGTGCAAACCGTCTTCAGATTCCTTAACAGCACCCAGTACAATGTGGACGCCCTGTAGCAGTGAGTGTGCAGTGCTCAGTGGCTGAGGACAAGCAAGCACACATGGTGAGCTCAGACACAGCGCTCTTCAAAGAGTCCTGATCGGGGGCTGAGTGAACCCCTGGGGAGTGAGAGGAGCCGGCCGGTACCGAGGGTCGGCCATGCTCTCGTAGTGTGTGACTTCTGCACCAGGGAGCTGGGACGGTGCTCACTGGTGCTGCTCGTGCAGAGCCGTGCTCTCCGGAGCTGGCGAGCGGCCAACCTGGGCATGAACCCGTGACTTCCCTGGCCGTGGCGATGTAGGTGCAGGAAAACAGGCAGAGTGCCCCTCACTGACCACGCTGCCCCTCACTGACCACGCTGGACAGGCGATGGGAGTGAGAAACAGATGGAAGAACTCAGAGGAGGAACCCAGTTCACCTGCTGAGCCCCGGGAGGCTCAGCGCCCAGGGTGTGGTGGGGAGTCAGGCCAGCAATCAGGGCAGGTGGAGAAACACAAGACAAACAGATGTTCACCCACTAACACAAGCCTGCACCTCTTTGCTCCGGGAAGTTGGAGACACGGGTCGTGGGTCCACCAAACACGTAGGAAGTCAAAGTGAGAATTGGAATTGAAATGAAAATCTTCGTACCTAACAGCGAGCCCGCCAGTTCTCTCTCCGACTGTCATGACTAAAATGTTGGCATCTGTATGTGGGGAGCAATCCGGACTAGACTAAGTTACTCGAATTAGGACTTATTCTATGCATCTGCTCTCCCACAATATGGCGCTGGGAGAGAAGTAAACAGCTTCCGCACAGCTGCCTCCAGTTCAACCAATTAACTGTAGGACTTGCTCCTGATTGGAGAGCAGCGTACTCAGCCGAGTTAGGATTGGCGGAAGAGGACTATAAAGGAGGAGAGAGACGGCACGCACCGGGAACATCTATGGGGAACATCTAAGGGAACCCGTGCAGCCCCCAGAGAGCCGGCCGGCGGTGTGCCGCTCCCCTGCGGAAGTGGGGAATGCGGCCAGGGGGAACTGCCCTTCCACGGAGGTGGAAGGGATAGTAGCCAACCCGGGAAGAACCAGCAGCGAACCCGGGGAGGGCCGAGCAGATGAGAGAACAGCGCAGGGTCCTGTGTCGCTCCTCCACGAAGAGGGGGAGCAACATCTGTATACGTGGCCCCAGAAGGAAGACAGCTCAGGACTGCCAGTGGGAGCCATCGCCATGGAAGCCAGCTTCTGCTTCCCTCACCCGCAGGGGACGCACCTGGCACAGCTCCGCGCGGGCACCCCAGGCTTTCCACTACGGTGTCAGGGACCCACGTGGGCTGCAAATGACGGATGAGGGCCCGGCCTTTGGAGGCCACCTCCAATGTAGAAGTGTGAAAGTCACCCAAACAAAGCAACGAGCAGAGGGAAACAGGCGGACGCAGGCAGTGCAGAGACCGAAAGAAAGTCCCCAAACACGTGGACAGTATTTTTGAGAAATAGGGAAGATACTCCTCCCATAACACCAGAACAGAACGCTTGTGGAAAATGGGGCGGGGGGAGGTACGGAGAAAGGAAAGTGTTCTGGAAACTTGAAACTTGAGCCCACTTTTAAAAATTAAGACGAGTGAGAGTTGAAGACTCTAACAAGCAGAATGAAAAGGCAAACATATTGGGAAAAATTGGGCTTGAAGGGTTAATCTAGGAATCCACACTGAACGGAGCGGGCGGTGCAATCGTCAAAGAAACTAAGCAAACCACAGGATGACAACAACAACAAAGTGTGTATGCACCTCGGAGGAGCTCAACACAGTTGTTTGCAAATGACCTGAACCAGCGTTCACTGCTGTGGGAAGCTGATACACCCGGGATGCAGCGGACACGACACTGTGCAGAGTGCAGACCAGCAACAAAAGAACAACAGAAAGAATGCACCAGAGATCAGGGGCGCGCACACCAAAGGGCTTCATATCTGTCAGCCACACCAGATGCTTGGAAACAGGCAAACCCTGCCTTCAGATGTCTGACGGAAGAAAGCCGTGTGCAGGGCGTGGCGTTCTCCCGTGCCGGGAGCCGCAGGGGCGCAGGGCCAAGTATGAACCAAAGAAGAGCTGGGTCGCGGGCAGCGGATGGTCCTGGGCTCCAGCTCTCCCAGTTGCACTGCCGCCTGTGCCTGCCTGCCTTCGGAACCACACGCCGCCCCCTCATCTGGGGGATGTTTGGGTAAGTGCACGCTGCGCTCCTAACGTGCCGCTGGGTGGAGCGTGTCTGGGCGGGTTCCGGCTCGCGTGGCGCTCAGGGGCCCGAACTCACCCAGGCGGCTGCTCTAACTCTTGCTCTTCTTCCGTCCCGCCGGTCACCCATAGGAGGCTCCTCCTCTAAGCTGCCCTCCTCCCCCACCTGAGGGGCCCGGGCACGGCTGCAGCAGGGGCCGCAGCTGCACCCAGGGCCACCCCGAGGCTGGGCGTCCCTCTGCTGGTGCCGCCAGCAGTGTGTCCCTGCTGTGTCCCCCTCTGCTGGGCTTGCAGGCGACTCCCTATACTTACACAAGTGCCCAGAGCTGGCCTCCTGCCTGTCAAAGTCTGTTCCCTACTTACCTGTCACGTGAGTTGAGTTTCACAGACCTGCTACCCTTCTGGTCCCTCCTATTTTTAGACGGCAAGGGGGTGAACAGGGGGGAGATTTGGATCTAAGTGTTTGCTGTGAGTGTATAGGGACGTGAAAATCCAGCAAACCACACGGGACTTGGGAGATATTGTCATGTTCTCGGGTGGGACAGACTTCTCATGCACGACACTGGCTAAAATGAAAAGTGGGAAAACAGCAAGTGTTGGCAAGAACACGGAGCTTGTAGCACTGGCACACACAGCTGGGGAGAGCGTGAGTGGACCCAGGCACTCGGGACACCCTCCCTCCCCATGGCTGCCAGCAGCCCTGGGGTTTTACCAAGCTGACCTCAGCAAGCTGCCCACCAATGGATGGGAAGAAAGACGATCAACCGCACATGGTCATGGTTATTTTTAAAACGCACTGTAGCATAAAATGATGAGCATATCAACCGCCGCTTTGTAAAAACCGGAGACTCAGATGGACAAAGACCACAGGAGAGAAACAACACGGACTGAAAAGTGCTGACTGGGCAATCCCACACGCACACGACCCAAGGCAGCCTCTCGTGGTCGCCGACGTGCCCGGAGCAAACCCCTCGGGCCTCTGAGTGCGCCAGCACTGCTGATCTCACTTCCCTGCACTCGAAGCAAAGCCCACGTGACGTTCTCAGTCCACACGAGTACAAGGCAGAACCCCGTGTCTCCCCCATCTAAATCGGTGCTGAGTGCGAGGGTCATCCTTACAGGGAAGGACCTGGGGAGGCAAACACAGCTCGAGTACCTGTCTCTGGGGACAAGGAAAGTGTAGACGGGGACAGAACCTGAGGACGCCATCTGCCTATTAAACAGGAGGAAGCCTTGGTTTTAACGCTCATGACTGGGCAGGGGGGAGGGGCGCTGTCCTGCCCACCTTCGAGTCCCCTCCCTCCCCGCCCCCTCCCACTTGCTCTCTGCTCCTCTCCCACTTCTTCCCTCCATCCCCACCTTCTCCTGACGACCAGAGAGAGAGGTGACGGTGGGAGAGCAGTCTCGAGCTGGTCTGTTGTTGTCGTCCATCGTCAGACTCTGCGCTGACCTGCAGTCCCAGGGACGCACCCCCGGGGCCCGAGTGCACCATGGAGCAGCAGCCTCCAAGGCCGGGGGGGTGTGGGAGGCAGACGCTGATGCAGACCCCTGCACGTCTCGAGGAAAATCGTTTCAGCATCCGCGTGGGAGCCTTGTGGGGGGTGGGACCCCAGCGCTCGGCCTCAGAGCCCCGAGCTTCTGCTCCTGCCGCGCTGGCTTCAAGCGCTGCTCCACGCACGGCGTGAGTCCAGCAGCACGGTTGCTCCTTTGCCTTCTTTCCCAGGGGACAGAGGGTAACGAGCAGACACCTCTGGGCTGGGGGGAAGGCGTGCCGTGACATCAGCTCTGCCCAGACGTCCTGACTTGGAGCGTCAGCACCGCAGGAGGAGCACGGCACAGTGCAAGCCCAGAGCCGGGTCTGAGCGCTCAACAGCACAGAGGGCGTTTGCTAAATACTCCCCGAGCTCTGGAGCTCCGGGCACGGTGCAGGTGGACTTGGAGGCTGGAGTCGGTGTGCAAACAGCCAAGCCGCTGTTTCAACCCCCCGTGCTCTCTCTTCCCTCCACTGGACGTGGGAGGGGACAGCGGGGGGAACACGGGAATGGGCCTAAGGGGCCAGTGTGAGGACCAGCTGGGCCACTGGCCAGCGCCGTGACCCTGGGCAGGGCGGGGCCGCAGGAGCCCCTTTCTTTGCCAAGTGGGAGGCAGGGTCTCCCGTGCCTCTGTTCTCGCTCACCTTGGTTCCCCGGATGCCGGCAAATTCGGTTATCGCTCGATACGTTCGCTGACCGTCACCTGCTTGGGAGAAGGCAGACACCCGCGCTTCCGCTCAGCCCAGCGCGTGGCACTGTAGGGTGTTTGGGGTCTCCTGTCTGCTCGTTTGTTTACTGAGCGCCTTTCTCCTCAGGGTGGGTTGTGAAGTCCACAGAACGAGCCCGGAACCCGGTGGGCACCCAGGAACCATTGCTCAACCCAACGAGCTGGC
Organism: Oryctolagus cuniculus; assembly: GCF_051225735.1. Classification (NCBI taxonomy): domain Eukaryota; kingdom Metazoa; phylum Chordata; class Mammalia; order Lagomorpha; family Leporidae; genus Oryctolagus; species Oryctolagus cuniculus. Next base: position 3,334,038 of record NC_142869.1, on the reverse strand, counting down.
CAAGCCTTCCATGTCCAGCACTGGGGTAAGTGCTGTGTGCAGAACACAGTCTGCGTCGGCCGCTCCTCCCAGCACACGGCTGCGGACACGTGCTGGGGCCAAGCACCCACCCCAGGAGTTGCCGGCGGAGCGGCAGCACAGGGCCGTGTCCACCGGGACTGTCCACCGGCCCCTTCTCTGGCTCCGGGAAAGCTCGCACCCACCTCGACGGGCGCTGACGGGAGGGGGAGAGGACACTGGGCCGTTCCTCGTGACCGCTGGTTGCTGGGAGAAGGCTCACTCCTGCCTGCACTGATAATTGGCTTTGGGTTCCAGTGCCAACTTGTAGCAAAATGCATTTGCAGTCCGACCCAGACTTCTAGTTTTAGGACTCAGCAAATGTGTCCAAAATGCTGGGGAGGATCGGAAGCCCTGTGGCTCCGTGGGGAGAGCACGCACTACACCGTACGACGTGGTGTGCCTTTCTTGCTTACAAACCACGCTTGGGGCTCCAGGCTTCTGTGACGAACTTTCTAGAATGGTCCCGACACTGATGATGGACAGTAATGATCTCCTTTGTTTGTCTACAGTTTTTTTTGTGGGGAGGGGCTATTTTCTACAATAAACATCAATTATGGGCAAAATGAAAATAAATACATGGCAGGAAGGGGCCCGTCAGCCCCCGTGGGTCTTTGCCACAGCCCCGTTGACGACCTGTGCACGGACAGCAAGGACGTCGGGACGGCTGCACCACGCACGGTGGCGGCCACTGCACAGCAGACCCGATCTGACCTGGCGCTGGGGCCAGTGGGGCGGCACACACAGGACGAGGACAGCGGCGTCCCGGGAACTTTGTGCTGACACCATGACAGTAGGGACTCCATTGTAGAGCGCCCGGGACTCCATCTTGAGGAAGCACCCCCACCGTGAGACTCTGGTCTGAAATCAACCTTGGTCTCAGACCACAGCAGTCCACTGCCTCCCACGTGGGGGAACACAGAAGCCCCCTCGCATGACTGCTCAGGCTGCAAACAGGTAGGCGGCACCTGGATGAGTGCTGACATTGAACCTGGTCTATGCCCATGGGTGACTTAGGTCAAGGCCTGGGCTATGTCAGGACTGTAGTCAGTATTGTTGCGATTGTAAGGGATGGCAGTTTCGTATGTGCAATAGGTCAGCTTGGCCCTGGTAACCATGTGTTCCCCAACCCTAGCAACCATGTACCTCCCTCCCCACCTCGTGGTTTCTGCCTCTGTGAGCCCTGTTGCTTTGAGCTTGGGGCCGAGAGTGCTTTAGGGAACTGCTCTCCGCGGCCGGCAGTACAGCACCGTCAGATTCCACCAGTCTGTGGCCCTCCTCTGTTTGCACTCGCTCAGGCACAACAGCCGCTCATAGAAGGTGGCTGACGGTGATGCTGGGAAGACGGGCAGTGACAGAGGGACACCTGGGTCCAAAGCAGGCGGGCTGGAAGATGGGCACGACTGGGCTCATGGGAGGAGCCTGTGGGGTTGTCTGAGTCCTGCCGCGTGGACACAGGTGCGTCTGGGCTCCTCCTGGCTTCTCCTTGCACCTGCAGGGAGCCGGAGGCGCAGTCGCGTGGGAGACACTTTACAGGGTCCCGCACAGCGCGTGCTCTCTGCTACCCCACGCGTCACTCACGGCACGCTGGCCCACGCACATGTACCGCCGGCCCCCGTGAGTCTCTGGTCCGTGTCCAGGGGTTCAATCACTCCAGATCAGTCTGTACTGACACATATAGGCGCTGTCTCCTTTTCATTCTCCCCTGCATATGGCCGGCCGACGAGAGCTCACGTAGCATTTACGCTGCATTTTGTGCAAGGGCAATCTAGATGACTTGCAGGGTGTGCTTCGGTGTGTAAACACTAACATTTACAGCAAGAACAGGCGCACTGGCGGCTTCCTTACCCGTAGCGGATCCAGGAGCCCGTTCCCTCTAGATGCGGAAGGAAGACCGAGTCACCAGCGACTCCTGGGACACTGAATCCAAGGCTTGGAAATACCGCCCAGAGACTCAGAAACAAACCTTAGTATTCCTATTAGGTTTACAAAATCCTTGTCAGCGCACCTTGCCCACCGGCGCAGCGGCTCACTAGGCTAATCCTCTGCCTGCAGCGCCGGCACCCCGGGTTCTAGTCCCAGTCGGGGCGCCGGATTCTGTCCCGGTTGCCCCTCTTCCAGTCCAGCTCTCTGCTGTGGCCCGGGAGTGCAGTGGAGGATGGCCCTGGTTCTTGGGCCCTGCACCCCATGGGAGACTAGGAGGAAGCACCTGGCTCCGGGCTTCGGATCAGCGCAGTGCGCCGGCCGCAACACACTGGTCGTAGCGGCCACTTCAGGGGTGAACCAGCTGAAAAAGGAAGACCTTTCTCTCTTTCTCTCTCTTACTCTCTAACTCTGCCTGTCCAAAAAAAAAAAAAAAAAAAAAAAAAAAAAAAAGAAGCACCTTGCCAAAGTGCCTGGGGCCCGACCCTGCCCAGCGCATCTGCGGAGAGAGCCGGGCGTGAGCGCGTGTGGGTAGAGAGAGGCGCCGGGAGTGAGCGCGTGTGGGTGGAGGGAGGCGCCGGGCCTTTCCGACGGTTCTGTCTGTCCTCAGAGTTGCACAGGGGATGCTCAGGCTGTGGTCTCTCAAAATTGGATCCACATTCTTGAGTTGCTACCCTGTCTGCGGCTGTCTCCTCACAGGAAATGAGAACACGCGTGTGGGCTCCCTGGGGTGGACGCGTCGTGTTTCAGCCCCGACAGCCGGCCTCAAACCACGGTCTCTAGGGCTGGGAAGCCGGTGAGGCTGGGCGGCGCAGAGGAGGTGGGCGTGGGCAGGCCCTGGGGAGCTGCTAGGGTGAGGGATCCCAGCCAGAGGAGCAGGAAGCTGTAGCCTGCGGGCTGGGCGGCAGGAATGGGGCAGACTGCCGGGGACAGGGGACGGAGGACATCGCGTTGACAGAAGCCTCAGATGGTGCAGCACTCAACACTCCACTCCTATCACTCCCGTGAGGAGCAGCCACGGACAGAGGGTAAACGATGGCCCAGGGCCACTCATAAGTGCCCGAGTCCCCCTACACCTGTCCACCTCCCACATCCTAGGCGACCAGGGAGGCGGGCAGTGACTGGTAATGGAGGGGTGGTGGCAGTGAGGGGCAGAGCCAGGCTGTGGATGGAGGTGATGACCTTCCAAACTGGTAGCCCCTGACTCCTGGAGCTGGAGTGGACACCGCCCACCCAGTGTGAGGGACGGGGCCCTGGGGGCCAGGAGGTTGGAGGGAATGTGGTGACGATGATGGCGATGACTACACTGCTAACAGTAGTGATGATGGCTCCTGGCCCCGTGGGCGGTGAGCACAGGTCCTGCCTACCCAAGGCCGCCTCATCCCCACCTGGAGGCCCGCATCCTCACTCAGGGTGCCCGTCGCCCCCTCGCTGGCCCTGGGGGCCACTCTGAGCTCCCCGTGCTCACTCCAGGTCCACTCATCCAGGGTCCGTGAGGACCATGAAGGGGCTAAGTCTCTCCGGGTGCAGATCTGAGTCTGCCGTGGCCCCAGAGAGACCACAGGGGCAGGTTCAGTGCTGAGCCAGCCCAAGGAGGGGGTCGAGGGGGTCCCCGAGGCAGGCAGAAGCCCGAAGGAGGGGACTGAGAAGGCGCACGAAGCGCCACAGGGGCCGTAGGGGCAGCCGGTCCGCGGGATCAGGCGACAGGGCCGCCGCCCGGAGTCTCCCTGAGCGCAGGGCATCTGATGAAGTCGCTCAGGCGTGAAGCCACCGCGGAGCCCCGCTTCCTGCGCAGGTGAGCTCTGGCAAAGGCGGACAGCCTCGGCGCCGCAGAGCTTTGTGGGAGGCACCGCGGAGACTGTCCGTAGCCCTGCTCCTCGAGAACAGGAAGCCAGCGGGCAGGAGGTGGACAGACAGGCGTGCGTCTCCTGTGCTTTAGGAAGAGGTCTGAGCTCGGCCGCGGGGCTGGCGTGCTGGTGCCCGGCCCTGCCCAGTGCCACCAGAGTAACCTGGTGGCAAACGTCTCTGCTCCGTGCCTCCGTGGGGCATCTGGGGACACAGAGCTGCAAGGTCGGGGGGGGGAAGCTGCACAAGAGGGGAGTCATTGCTGTCCCCCGCAGGCTCCCAGAGCCCACAGCTCCTGTTCAGGCCTCGGGCCAGGGCTTAACCCCACCCTGACCCCACCCCCACCCCCACCATGTCTCCAGGACTAACAGCCGCAGTTTGGGACGAATGACACTGTAGACCGCTTGGACCCCAACACCCACTTCCTGCTTGATCTTTCAAGCAGGGGTGAGTGCCGTGGCCGCCTGCAATGCTGGCATCCCTGATTCCAGGGCTGGTTTGAGCCCAGGGTGCTCCGCTTCTGATCCAGCTCCCTGCTAATGTGCCTGGGAAGGCAGCAGAAAACGAGTGGGAAACCCGGATGGAGCTCCTGGCTCCTGGCTTCAGCCTGACCCAGCCTGATGTGGACATCTGGGGAGTGAACCAGTGCATGGGAGCTGGCTCGCTCGCTCTCTCTCTCGCTCTCTCTCCCGTCTCTCTTCTCTGTCACTCTGCTTTCCAAACACATTTTTGAAATCTTTTAAAAACAGTCCCTCGAGCAGAAGGAAGTGTGTTCTGTCAGTGTTGCGCAGGCCGTGGAATCGCCGTGTGTGCTGCGTGACTCCTGTCACTGCTGACGCCGCCCGAAGCCGGGGTCTCTGACCAGGGCAGGGACAGCATGCAGGGAGGCCGCCCGGTGCCATGCTAGCCCTCAAGTTTTCTCACGTCACTTGCAGTAAAACATCACAGCACTGCTCACCACAGCCAGGACATGGAATCAACCCGCGTGTCCTTCAGGGGCAAACACACGGAATGGACATGGCGAGCACACAGCAGAACTCAGCCTTGAAAACAGAAGGAAATCTTTTTTTAAAGATTGCTTTTATTTATTTACTGGGGAGACAGAGTTAGAGACAGAGAGAGAGGTCTTCCATCCGCTGGTTCACTCCTTAAATGGCCGCAACGGCCGGAGCTGCGCCCATCCGAAGCCAGGAGCCAGGAGCTTCTTCCAGGTCCTCCACCCACTTGGGCCATCTTCCACGGCTTTCCCAGGCCATAGCAGGAGCTGGATCAGAAGAGGAGCAGCCTGGACACAAACTGGCGCCCATATAGGATGCTGGCACTGCAGGTGGAGGCCTAGCCGACAACACCACAGCACGGCAAGAAGGAAGTCTTGTCGTTTGCGGCATGGGTGAACCTGGAACATTCTGTGAGCCAGGAGGAGCCAAGCACAGGAAGACAAACGCTGCAGGATCTCTCAGACGGGACCCTTACCAGCTGGTCTCACGGGAGGGCAGAAGCGTGGTTGCCGGGGCTCGGCAAGGGGCGTGGGGTATGCAGAGGGTGCTCAGCAGGTGCAGAAGTGAGACGGGAAGGAGGAGCCATGGCCTGGGTTCTCCCGCTCCGTGGGTGACTGCAGTTAACACCGAGTGTGCAGCGACAAGAACAGGGGCCTGTGAGAGTTCTCACCGGGAAGTAATAAGCGTCTGGGGTACTGGCTGTGCTGAGTACCCTGGTGTGACTGTCACACATTCATGCGTATATGAAATAATCGCAGCACACCCCATAAGCAGGCACAGTGACCGCGTCGGTTACAGAAATTTTAATTAAAAATAGAAAGGAGACTGCTCCTCACAGACGGCGTCTTCGCTCACCTCAGGAAGGGAACATCCACTCTCCGGCTTTCTCCGTGGGACGACAGCCTGGGTTTGGGCTGTCACACAGAGCCAGTGCCCAGGGCGCGCTTTGCACCTGTCCCCTCTGCACCTGGCAGGTGCACCTTGTATCCCTTGCGGTGTCCACGAAGGCCCCTCCAGAGCCACAGGCGTCCATTCGGTGGCAGCCAGGCAGGTGCTGTCTCCTCGGTGTGACCCTGGCCCGTGCCGTCCTGGTGGGAGGAGCTGGACCTTGCTGCTTTTTAGGCTCTGTCCTGAGCCCAGTAGCCGGTTCCTTCCTGCCCAGGGTGGCCTCCTTGTCCTGGGACCAGGTTTTAACCCCTGAGTAGCCTGAGCCTGCTCAGCTGGCTCCTCTCCTGGTGTCCCTGGCGGGGTGGGGGTCACATCTGCCCCCACCCCTGTCCCAGCAGCCCAGCAGGCCATTCTCCTGAGGGGCTCAACTGCAGGCCCTGCCTGGCCGGCATTGCTGACCATGACCCTGTAGGCGCTGCGGCGCCCACAAAGCTGCTGTTTGATGGGGTGGGACTTCCTGTGTCTGCCCTCAATCCGTCACCGTGCTCTTCAACACCCCCGGGGCCCCCACCCACCTGCAGCACGCCAGCAAGTCTCTCGTGGCCCCCACCCAACTGTCCCCTCTCCTGGGCACCTGCGTCCCTCCCTGGCCTCCTCCGTCCCTTCCTCTGCAGGCACGTCTGGCCCACCCGTCTTTGAACATCTCCGGAGTTCACATCTGTAACAGATGACGCGCTCTGTCATCAAGCTCTCCCATTCCGCTGCTGTTGACCTTGGCCGAGAACCGTGCACGCCCTGAGGGCCGCCGTCTTTGTGGTCTGACTCACGGTGCCAGGCTTCCCTCCGGGCGCACGAGCACCGCCTGCCGTGTGCCCTCCGTGGCTTCGCGCGGCTCTCCCGAGCCAAGCTCCTTTGTTGTTACCTCAAATGAGTTCATTGTTCAAGGAACTCATCTGCCATCAGCAGAAATTGGCTGTAAAAGGAGATGCGTGTAAACAGCCGAGCTGCTGGGTCCCGGCGCCCACAGCTGAGACCGGCTCTCCTGCCGGGACACACGGAAGTGTCGGAGGCAGACAGAGCAGAGGAAGAGGGAGCCCCGTGGGCAGTCTGTGAGGTCCCCTCAGACCCCAGGGATCCTCGGACTGCGACTTCCAGGTGCTCTCTCGTGTAAGCCGCCCTGGGTTCTCCAGGGAAGCCCCTGCTGTGCCCCCACTTTCCAGATGAGGAAACTGAGGCAGCATGGGATGCAGCGGCTCGTCCACGACCTCTCCAGAGCGAGCAGCCAAGGCAGCAGTCGTCCTACGGTTTAAACCCCTACAGGTGTAAGGGGAGGCGAGACGTCGGACAAGGGACACTGCAGCCCTGTGTGCGCAGCTCGGGAAGCAGCTGCCACGCTCAGGAGGACAAGGGAGGAGCTGGATTCCGGAGCCCAGCAACCTGGTCACCTGCTGGGGGCAGGCGCCAGGGGGGCTTGCGGTCTAGGAGCTGATGTCTGGAAGGAAGGGGACCCCACCGCCGTGGGCAGTGCCGCCCGATGTGGGGCAGGGGGAGCCCCTCCTGCACGGCCGGCTCCAACCAGGCTTCCCACACAGGCTTCAACTGAAAAGGCAGAGACGCAGGGGCCCTGGGCTCACAGGCTGCAGGGCCCCGACTGCCACGACCTAGAGCAGGGCAGGGTGGAGGGGCGAGATGCCTGGGAGCCCCCCCACCCCGCCAGGTGCAGGCTCACCAAGCTGGTCTACACTGGGGTGCTCTTGCCATGAGACTGTATGAGATTGAACTTCGGAGTTCATTGAAAAGACCATGTGGCACATCCCAGAGCAAGAGAGGTCAGACGGAGGACAGTTTAGTTGGCGTGAGCACAGGTGTGCGCCGCAGGGGGCCTGTGGACAGGGCTGACGTGCCGGCCACTGCCTGTCTTCCTTCCTGGGAGGAGGCCGGCACTCCGGGACGCAGCGAGTGCTGTTCAGAGCCGGGGCCCCAGCGCCCGAGCCTCGCTCCTGGCCACGGCTTCCAGCTCTGCAGAACACAGGGCCGGGCGCTGCCAGACCACACGTGCGGGGCCCTTGGGCTACCCCTGGTGTGTGTGGGGGGCAACGCACACGCCTAGGCAGGTGGGGAGGAGCTGAGGGTCCCTCCAGCGGCCAGGCCGGACCCCTGGGCCTGGTTCGGATGGCTCTGCAGGCCCAGCAGACAGGCTGCGCCCCAAGTTCTCAAGCAGCACGAGCTGCCGAGCGTGAGGCCTGGCCTGGGGTCCGCACCCTCCTCTGCCAACCTCAGGGGCTTGCAGGACTCCTTGGCCGGGAATCGATGGGTGTTTGTGAGTGGAACGCGCCGGGAGACCCTCTGGCCAGGTGTTTGCACGACGCCAACTTGAAAGGAGCCCGGCCATGGCCGGCGCCGCGGCTCTCTAGGCTAATCCTCCACCTTGTGGCGCCGGCACACCGGGTTCTAGTCCCGGTTGGGGCGCTGGATTCTGTCCCGGTTGCCCCTCTTCCAGGCCAGCTCTCTGCTGTGGCCCAGGAGTGCAGTAGAGGATGGCCCAAGTGCTTGGGCCCTGCACCCCATGGGAGACCAGGAGAAGCACCTGGCTCCTGCCTTTGGATCAGCTCGATGTGCCGATTGCAGCGCGCAGGCCGCGGCGGCCATTGGAGGGTGAACCAACGGCAAAAAGGAAGACCTTTCCCTCTGTCTCTCTCTCACTATCCACTCTGCCTGTGAAAGAAAGAAAGAAAAGAAAGAAAGAAAAGAAAAGAAAGAAGCCTGGCCACGTGATCTGTACCGAGTGGGGGCAGCAGTGGGGGAGCAGACACGAGGGACCCACGCTGGCCACAGGACGGCCGCCCCAGGCCGTGCACAAGCAGGGCAGGTGCACTCCCCACATGGGTGCCAGCCTGCGGGTGGCCCGGGATGATTAAACATCAGGAAAGTTCTTTCCCCGCGAATTCTTCCTGTTCACAACCAACTCTCGGCCGTGGGTCTGTGTCCGCTTTCTTCCACTTCCGTTGGGGACCTGCAGTCCAGGAAACATGATTTCTCCCACAGATCTGGGCAGCGCTGGCTCCGGGGGCGCAGCCGTCACGGGAGAGCAGACAGCTGGGGATCTGCTTCCTGCTCCAGAGAAAAGCAGGGAGCCGCTCCCCGCCGCCTCCAGTCAACAGCTCCCGGGTCACAAGCGACATCTCCACCCAGGACGGTTTTCGGCCGGGTTTCCCGGGAGGCCAGGGGGCACCGACCTCACAAGGTGACCCAAGGGCCAGTTCCAGAGCCCCCTAAGTCCCTGGGGGCGATTCCCAGCTCCGGTGTCCAGCACCAGATGGCCACCCGGGGCTGCTGGTCCCCTGTCCAAGTGCCCGCTCCCTAGGGGCCGCTGTGACCCCACTGGGAGCTGACCCACAGGCCTGCCCGGCCCCAGCTCGCCCGCCTTGAGGAGACAGAAGGGGTTGGCGTTCGATGGCGGGGAGAGACGCCGCGCCTGCTGGCATGAGGTTCTGCTGGACCGAGCAGAGGCCGTCCCAGTGCCGACTGTAAAGTGGCCGGTCACTCGGCATCCTTCTTGGGACCAGGTGCACCACTGATTTTTCTTACGGAGCTGGAGCTAAGGCACGAAGACGCATCTGGGCGCTCTGCTGGCAAATGGGTGAGGAGGGGGCTGCCGGCCCCTTCCCAGGGCCACGGCCGTGGGGGGGGGGGCCTGGACTGTCCCAGCCATGCTTGGTCACCTTGACCTTGGCGAAACCCCCTGAACAGAATCTGTGCTCTGCACGTTAAGAACCCATCCAGGCTTTTGTGGCTGGGGCGGAGAAAAGCCAGTTTGTCGGGAGGAAGTATTCAGGACTGTCTCCCAGGCCTCAGGACAAAAGCAGAGTATTTGCAATCTGAACAGAAGCGGCTGAAAGAGTGTCTTTTAGACCCGGGGATGCAGGGGTGGATGCACTCGCAGCCCGTGCCCCCATTTGCATTTTAACGGCCAGGCCATTGTGGGCAGGAGAGGCCCCGCTCCCGGACACACTGGCTGGGCAGCCCGATGCCCTCCCCTTTGTTGGCAGGTGCGTCTGGGGACGTGGGTCCCTTCCACTCTCCCTCTCCTTTGCAAGGATTTCACGTTACTCATGGAGGCAAATAGAGAAACAGAACCCAAACCCTCAGCCTGCTAAATGTTCACAACGGGCAGTAGAACGGGAAGCCTGGTCCCGGGTGTCTCAGAGCACAGACAAGCCAGGCGAGCGGGATCTTCATCAGCCGGCTGCTGAAGGCTGAGCGAACGCCACGTGGGACGCTCCGCTTGCTGCCACGTCCCCGGCACTGGGGAGGGAGGCGTGAGTCCAGTCTGCCACGGCGCGGAGCTGTCGGAAGTCGACTGACAGAAGGTCACGGGCAACACCGGGATTGCAGAGCACAGAACTTACACAAGTGTCCCGTTTCAGCAATGTTCTCCTGCACGCCCGTCACAGAAAGTGCCCAAACACAGACATAACGTATAAACCCCCACCTGTGTCCCCCAGCGCCACACAGCACAGGTGACAACCACCTGTGTCCCCCAGCGCCACACAGCACAGGTGACAATCAACCACCCTGTGTCCCCCAGTGAACACAGCACAGGTGACAATCAACCACCCTGTGTCCCCCAGTGAACACAGCACAGGTGACAACCACCCTGAGTCCCCCAGCGCCACACAGCACAGGTGACAATCCAACCCCCACCTGTGTCCCCCAGTGCCGCACAGCACAGGTGACAATTCAACCCCCACCTGAGTCCCCCAGTGCCACACAGCACAGGTGACAATCCAACCTCCACCTGTGTCCCCCAGTGCCACACAGCACAGGCGACAATTCAACCCCCACCTGAGTCCCCCAGTGCCACACAGCACAGGTGACAATCCAACCTCCACCTGTGTCCCCCAGTGCCACACAGCACAGGCGACAATTCAACCCCCACCTGAGTCCCCCAGTGCCACACAGCACAGGTGACAATCCAACCCCCACCTGCGTCCCCCCAGTGCCACACAGCACAGGTGACAATCCAACCCCCACCTGTGTCCCCCAGCGCCACACAGCACAGGTGACAATCAACCACCCTGAGTCCCCCAGCGCCACACAGCACAGGTGACAATCCAACCCCCACCTGAGTCCCCCCAGCGCCACACAGCACAGGTGACAATCAACCACCCTGAGTACCCCCAGTGTCACACAGCACAGGTGACAATCAACCACCCTGTGTCCCCCAGTGAACACAGCGCAGGTGACAATCCAGCCCCCACCTGTGTCCCCCAGTGCCACACAGCACAGGTGACAATCAAACACCCTGAGTACCCCAGTGTCACACAGCACAGGTGACAATAAACCACCCTGAGTCCGTCAGTGCCACACAGCACAGGTGACAATCCAGCCCCCACCTGTGTCCCCCAGCACCACACAGCACAGGTGACAATTCAACCCCCACCTGTGTCCCCCAGTGCCACACAGCACAGGTGACAATCCAACCCCCACCTGTGTCCCCCAGCGCCATACAACACAGGTGACAATCAACCACCCTGTGTCCCCCAGTGCCACACAGCACAGGTGACAATCCAACCCCCACCTGAGTCCTCCCAGCGCCACACAGCACAGGTGACAATCAACCACCCTGAGTACCCCAGCGCCACACAGCACAGGTGACAATCAACCACCCTGAGTCCCCCAGTGCCACATAGCACAGGTGACAATCAACCACCCTGAGTACCCCAGCGCCACACAGCACAGGTGACAATCAACCACCCTGAGTCCCCCAGCACCACACAGCACAGGTGACAATCCAGCCCCCACCTGTGTCCCCCAGCGCCACACAGCACAGGTGACAATCAAACACCCTGAGTACCCCAGTGCCACACAGCACAGGTGACAATAAACCACCCTGAGTCTGTCAGTGCCACACAGCACAGGTGACAATCCAGCCCCCACCTGTGTCCCCCAGCACCACACAGCACAGGTGACAATACAACCCCCACCTGTGTCCCCCAGTGCCACACAGCACAGGTGACAACCCAACCCCCACCTGTGTGCCCCAGTGCCACACAGCACAGGTGACAATCAACCACCCTGAGTCCCCCAGTGTCACACAGCACAGGTGACAATCCAACCCCCACCTGTGTCCCCCAGTGCCACACAGCACAAGTGACAATCAACCACCCTGAGTCCCCCAGTGTCACACAGCACAGGTGACAATCAACCACCCTGAGTCTGTCAGTGCCACACAGCACAGGTGACAATCCAACCCCTACCTGTGTCCCCCCAGTGCCACACAGCACAGGTGACAATCAACCACCCTGTGTACCCCAGTGCCATACACCACAGGTGACAATCCAGCCCCCACCTGTGTCCCCCAGTGCCACACAGCATAGGTGAAAATCTAACCCCCACCTGAGTACCCCAGCGCCACACAGCACAGGTGACAATCAACCACCCTGAGTAACCCAGTGCCACACAGCACAGGTGACAATGCAGCCCCCACCTGTGTCCCCCAGCGCCACACAGCACAGGTGACAATCCAAACCCCACCTGTGTCCCCCAGTGCCACAAAGCACAGGTGACAATGCAGCCCCCACCAGTGTCCCCCAGCGCCACACTGCACAGGTGACAATGCAACCCCCACCTGTGTCCACACAGTGCCACACAGCACAGGTGACAATCCAGCCCCCACCTGTGTCCCCCAGTGCCACACAGCACAGGTGACAATCCAACCCCCACCTGTGTCCCCCAGTGCCACACAGCACAGGTGACAATCCAACCCCCACCTGTGTCCCCCAGTGCCGCACAGCACAGGTGACAATCCAACCCCCACCTGTGTCCCCCAGTGCCACATAGCACAGGTGACAATCAAACCACCACCAGAGTCCCCCAGTGCCACACAGCACAGGTGACAATCCAACCCCCACCTGAGTCCTCCCAGCGCCACACAGCACAGGTGACAATCAACCACCCTGAGTACCCCAGCGCCACACAGCACAGGTGACAATCAACCACCCTGAGTCCCCCAGTGCCACATAGCACAGGTGACAATCAACCACCCTGAGTACCCCAGCGCCACACAGCACAGGTGACAATCAACCACCCTGAGTCCCCCAGCACCACACAGCACAGGTGACAATCCAGCCCCCACCTGTGTCCCCCAGCGCCACACAGCACAGGTGACAATCAAACACCCTGAGTACCCCAGTGCCACACAGCACAGGTGACAATAAACCACCCTGAGTCTGTCAGTGCCACACAGCACAGGTGACAATCCAGCCCCCACCTGTGTCCCCCAGCACCACACAGCACAGGTGACAATACAACCCCCACCTGTGTCCCCCAGTGCCACACAGCACAGGTGACAACCCAACCCCCACCTGTGTGCCCCAGTGCCACACAGCACAGGTGACAATCAACCACCCTGAGTCCCCCAGTGTCACACAGCACAGGTGACAATCCAACCCCCACCTGTGTCCCCCAGTGCCACACAGCACAAGTGACAATCAACCACCCTGAGTCCCCCAGTGTCACACAGCACAGGTGACAATCAACCACCCTGAGTCTGTCAGTGCCACACAGCACAGGTGACAATCCAACCCCTACCTGTGTCCCCCCAGTGCCACACAGCACAGGTGACAATCAACCACCCTGTGTACCCCAGTGCCATACACCACAGGTGACAATCCAGCCCCCACCTGTGTCCCCCAGTGCCACACAGCATAGGTGAAAATCTAACCCCCACCTGAGTACCCCAGCGCCACACAGCACAGGTGACAATCAACCACCCTGAGTAACCCAGTGCCACACAGCACAGGTGACAATGCAGCCCCCACCTGTGTCCCCCAGCGCCACACAGCACAGGTGACAATCCAAACCCCACCTGTGTCCCCCAGTGCCACACAGCACAGGTGACAATGCAGCCCCCACCAGTGTCCCCCAGCGCCACACTGCACAGGTGACAATGCAACCCCCACCTGTGTCCACACAGTGCCACACAGCACAGGTGACAATCCAGCCCCCACCTGTGTCCCCCAGTGCCACACAGCACAGGTGACAATCCAACCCCCACCTGTGTCCCCCAGTGCCACACAGCACAGGTGACAATCCAACCCCCACCTGTGTCCCCCAGTGCCGCACAGCACAGGTGACAATCCAACCCCCACCTGTGTCCCCCAGTGCCACATAGCACAGGTGACAATCAAACCACCACCAGAGTCCCCCAGTGCCACACAGCACAGGTGACAATCAACCACCCTGAGTACCCAGTGCCACACAGCACAGGTGACAATCAACCACCCTGAGTACCCAGCGCCACACAGCACAGGTGACAATCAGCCACCCTGAGTCAGTGCCACACAGCACAGGTGACAATACAACCAGCCCATCAAAGAAGCATTGGAAGCTGTAAAATATTGTTTAATTTGACTTATATTTATAATTATCATGGGTGTCCAACAATGTAGATGAATGATAAGGTAAAAACTGGTTCTGTCCAGTAGATGAGAACAAGACCACGTGTTGTTGATCAGTTAGCTATTTAACTGCATGGTCCCATACCAATGTTTCACGATAAAGCCAGCCCCCAGCCTCGTCAGCAGTGCTGCGAAGCCCCCAGGACTGGGTGGCACTCCCTGGGGGTCCAGCGTCCATTCCAGCACCAGTGTGGAGCACAAGTGTTTTATGGGCAGCAGCTGGAGGAAATGTTTTCTCTTGAATTTCTTGAATGGAGGTGAAATCGTAGCTGGTCCTCTCGGGCCTTCACGGACTAATTGTTTAGCCACGGTTCCCACTGTCCTCTCCTCGTCAGGCCGTGTTATTCTAGGAGGAAACCAGACAGAGAGAGGGCCGCCATGCAATCAGGAGCCCGGTCGGCCTTTTGTTCCAGGAAACCCCACTTGTTTGCAGAAGCCTCCGCCGGGCGCTCCGGGAGCTCCCTGCTTCAGGAAGGGCCCTGCGCTCTGTGGCCTCCTCCCAGCCTGCAGATGACGGCCTTGAGCGCCCTCCCCGGGGCTGGCTGGCTTATCTGCCGCAGCCATGTTGTGCACAGGGTCAGGGCAAGTCACGGGTCACGGAGTCCACGGTCAAGCGCAGCCTCCTCAGGATGCCCTGTGGAGGGGAGCTGGCAGATTCTCTCTGCCAAGGGCTGGCCGCCTACACCTTCAGGAACCTTGTGCTAAACACAACTTATCTCCCTCTGTGAGTTCCCCTGCAAAACAGCGGGGGAGTCACACGGCACCAGCCCCTGCAGCGGACCAGGGCTCCTGCTAGCCCGTCTGCTCAGGACAAGCAGTGGCCCTGCCAGTCCCTCCGAGGGAATGGCCGGTGTGCCCAAGTCGGGAGCCACATCCCAGGAGACGTCTGGCATCAAGTGTGGTGCTTGGATTAGGACACTGTGTCTACAGAACACCCTCGTTCAAATGGACCGTGCGTCCCGGGGGAGATGGCTGGCTGCTGGCTAGAGTTTACAGGTGTCTTCCTGGAGGCGAGGGGGAGGCGGGGGGAGGAGCGCCCGAGTCCTCCACGGAATGATGGCGGCTCTCAAGCGATGTGCCTTGTTGCTTGGTTCTGCTGGAGTTTGGGGAGGGGACGAGGACCGTGGCGGGCAGCGGCTGCAGAACTGAGGGAAGACTGGGCACCCGTCTTCTGTCCGAGTTGTACCAGAGACTCCGGGTTGCACATGAAATCGTCTTGTTTCTGCAGCTGCTGACAGCGCACGCACGATGAGGAGCCCACATGGTTTGCTCTGGTCATCACGAAGCAGCTCTGAAGTAAACAACCCCAGCTTTGCCACTTTATAGCGCGAGACCTCAGATAATCAAGCAAAGGTTTTTTAAGGATTTATTTATTTTACTTGAAAATTGGAGTTAAAGAGAGGGAAGAAGGGAGGGAGAGAGGTTGAGAGAGAGAGAGAGAGAGAGAGAGATCTTCCATCTGGTGGTTCATTCGCTGAACACCACTACAGCTGGGGCTGGGCCAGGCTGAAGCCAGGAGCCAGGAGCTTCCTCCGGGTCTCCCATGTGGGTCCAGGATCCCAAGCACTTGGGCCATCTTCCACTGCTTTCCCAGAGCATAGCAGAGAGCTGGATCGGAAGTGGAGGAGCTGGGACTGAACCGGCGCCCGTATGGGATGCTGGTGGTGCAGGCGGGGGGGCTTAGCCGGCTGCAACACAGTGCCAGCCCCTAACCAAAGCTCTTGAGTCTCCGTTTCTTCCTCCGTCACGTGGAGACCGCAGCCCTCTGCCCACGGGGCTTTGAGAGGGTTCTGTGTGCTGGGTCACGAGTACTTGCAAGTGCTGGCAGCCGGAGTCCCGTTTCACCGATCCATCGAGAAGAGCCTGGAGATGGTTACTGAGAGAGGCGACGTGGCGCTTCAGACGGGCCGGGATCCTCTGTGAGGACCCTTGGTCTACTTAGTGCTTCTCCGAGGCACTTCTGTCATCGCTGTCCTTGGACCATGGCGTGTGCTACACAGAAGCAAGGCTTCCAGCCCAGTCGTGGCGTAGAGAAGAAATCGGTCAATATTTTCCACCTCCTTCACGGCGCTGTGTGATATCCTGGGCGATCACTCCTGCTGGGGATAGTCAACAAGCCTTGGAGGTCTCTCCTGACCTGAGAAACAGACCGGGCCACACCAGGCCCAAGTCCCGGCAGTCCCGGTTCCCTTATAGAGGAGGGCGCAGCCCGTGGAGGCCGGCGGTAGCACTTCCTCGGGCGGAGCCTGCAACGTGGCATCGACAAACCCGAGCAGGGAAGACGGCGCTTTGAGGCCCAGATGAAAATGCATTTTCTGCTTGTCGCAGTCCACAGGTGGCCCCTTTCTTCAGCTGAGACCTTAACTCTGCAGACAACATTGGACTTACACAAGAACACAGAAAGGTGGATCGCACATCCCATTGGATCGTCACCGATTTGGCCTTTGGGGTTTCCATAAAGCGGAAGAGAGAAGGAACAGAGTTCATTGTCGTAGAAATCACTGACGCAGCGCTGGCTCCCCGGTACCACCTGCTCTGGGGAGGAGACACAGGAGCAAGGCCCTGCGCAGGTAGCTTTCTCAAGGAGCAACAAACAGAGGGTCCTTGCGGGTCCCTACTTGGGCCTCGGGAAACAGGCTCAGGTCTGGAGGTCCCCGCTGGCTTTGGGTTCTGCTACCTCCCAGGCTGCATCCTTCCCACCCCTCCCCCTCCCAGAGAGGCAGTGCATCCCGCCTCTCTCCTCTGGCCAGGCACTCACTCTTTCTCGTTTCCAGGCTGTCGTGACAAGCACTGCGCTCGCTGGTCCTCTTGGAGCCCAGGAAGCGGGCTCGACGATGCTCTGTCCATGGTGCCGTGTGCCAGGCCTGGGGAGAAGGCTGCTCCCCCGGGCTCCTCTGTGGGCAGCCCTGTGCCTCCAGTCTGCCTGCTGGAGAAGCTGAGTCAGAGAATGCTTGAATGGAAAGGCAGTTACGGATGGAAATGGAGTCACAGGACTTTGAAGTGTGTGGAGTTCACCGGTGACAAAGCCACAGTTCCTCCAGGCTCTCCGGTGCCCGCCACCCTGCGCCAGCCGTCGAGGCGTGCAGGGCAGAGGGGTCAAGACCCGTCAGTAGAAGTGAGGGACAGCAGAAACAGGGGAGGGGTGTGGAGGTGCAGGAGTACCCGTGGCCTGGAACTGGGGAGGGGGGCCTGGTCCCTGGCTGCCCACTGAGAAGGTGGGGGCAGCCTGGCCTCCTGTTCCTCCCCCAGCCCCTGGGTTTCACGCAGGCCTGCTCCCTCCTGCGTCTCTGCCTCTGCAGAGCCCAGAGTCCAGCTGGGGGCAGCCCTGATGCACAAGGCAAACCACAGCAGGTCCAGCGGCGGATGGCCCAGCGAGGGGAAGAGGTTCTATCGGGAGCTGACTGGGCATGTGCCCACCAGTGTGGTGAATGTGTGTGTGTGTGTGTGTAAGCGTGCGTGTCCCAGAGCAGTGTGGCCACCGGGAAGCCCACTTCTGCCTTCCTGGGACAGCCAGTGGGGTGGGAGGGAGGGAGGGAGTGGTCAGCGGAGGCCGGGGCCCAGACTGCTATGGCTTGGGGCGAGCAGTGGAACATGGCGTGAGCGTTTGGCCCCCTGCACCCACATGGGAAATCCAGATGAAGGCCCTGGCTCCTGTCTTTGGCCTGGCCCAGCCCTGGCCATTGTGGCCATCTGGGGAGTGAACCAGCAGATGGAAGATCTCTTTCTTTCTGTCTCTCCCCATCTCTCTGTAACTCTGACTTTCAAAACAAATAAATGATTTTTTTTAAAAAGGAATGTCAGACAATTAGGGGAAATTGTTAGAATTGGAAAAGTGACATACTTAGCCATAACCTGCTGCTAATTTTAAATTCATGGCTGCTTGTTGTATTTAAAATCTCAAAATGTTGCCTGGGGACATTGATCATTAATGAATGCAATTAGCAAGTGCAGGGGTTGCTTTTGTTTCTAAAACTGTAACCACTCACCCGGCAGGAAGAGCGGGGCAGTCATTGCAACACCAGCAGCCTCTCCCTTCACAGAACATTCCCCAGGCTTGCATCGTGTGCTTGGATTGGGAATTAAAAGGATTATTTGGATCACGATTGTGTACTTAGTGTAAGAAAGAGCAGATTATGTATAAAGTATTTTAACTCAAGAGCCCAGCTTTGTGGCATAGCATGTAAAGCTGCCACCCACAATGCCGGCAAGTCTGTGTGGGCGCTGGTTCAAGTCCCAGCTGCTCCATTTCCAATCAAACTCCCTGATCATGGCCTGGGACAGCAGTGGAAGATGGTCCAAGTGCTTGGGCCCCTGCGCCCACGTGGGTGGCCCCCGATGAATCTCCTGGCTCCTGGCTTCAGCCTGGCAGAACCCCAGCCATTGCAGCCATCTGAGGGGTGAACGAGTAGATGGAAGATCTCTCTCTCTCTCTCTCTCTCTCTCTCTTTCTGTTTCTCTCTTTCCCTCCCTCTCTTTGTAGCTCTTTCAAATAAATAAATAAATATTTTTAAAAATATTTCAACTCAAAAGGAAAATGTAATTCTTTGTTACACTTGGTTTTGATTTGTGAAGTTTGTTTTTTTACATAGAGGTAAGATTTGGGTCATTTCTAGGTTTTTATTTAAATGGTGTTTGTGTAAATCAGGTTTATAAATTAGAGAGGAAAGGCAGGACTATCCAGATGTAGCTCTTGATGAGTTTAATGGAGGGAGAGAACCCTGACCCTCCACCAACTACACCTGCTCACGGGAGGTCTCAGCTAAAACCAAAGCAAACTCAAAACTCATCACCACCACCATCACCACCACCACCACTGTCATAATCACCATCACCATCATCACCACCACCATCACCATCGTACTCTCATCATCATCTTCATCATCGCTGTTTTTATTAATTTTTTTTTGATAGGCAGAGTGGACAGTGAGAGAGAGAGACAGAGAGAAAGGTCTTCCTTTGCCGTTGGTTCACCCTCCAATGGCCGCTGCGGCCGGCGCACCGCGCTGATCCAATGGCAGGAGCCAGGTGCTTCTCCTGGTCTCCCATGGGGTGCAGGGCCCAAGCACCTGGGCCATCCTCCACTGCACTCCCGGGCCACAGCAGAGAGCTGGATGGAAAAGGGGCAACCGGGACAGAATCCGGCGCCCCGACCGGGACTAGAACCTGGTGTGCCGGCACCACAAGGTGGAGGATTAGCCTAGTGAGCCGCAGCGCCGGCCTCATCATCACTGTTTTAGGGATAAAGAAACCTAAGCACAGAGTTTTTTTAAAAAGATTTATTTGAAAGTCAAAGTTAGAGAGAGAGTGAGGTAGAGAGAGGAAGAGCTTCCATCTACTCGTTCACCCCTCAGATGGCTGCAATGGCTGGGGCTGGGCCAGGCGGAAGCCAGGAGCCAGGAGATTCATCAGGGCCACCCACGTGGGAGCAGGGATCCACGCACTTGGGCCGTCCTCCACTGCTTTTCTCAGGCCATTAGCAGGCAGCTGGATTGGAAGTGGAGCAGCCAGGACACAACAGGAGCCCATATGGGATGCTGGCATCGCAGGCAGAGCCTTTACCCAGTACACCACAGCACCAGGTGGGCATGGAGTATTAAAAACGTATCCAAGTTTAGCCGATCCGAAGGAAGGAGTCTGCTGAAACCCAGGCTGTGGCTGCCGGTCTGTGCTCTCCACGGCCGCTGGGTTTGACCAGGTGGAGCACTTTGTGGGAGCGTCTTTGCTTCCTGCTGTCTTGGGCACCGAGCACCCAGCATGAGCGCGGCGGTGGGGATGCCTGCTTGGCACTGTCTGCGGCTCCAGCGGTGCCCACCACCGTCACCCTGAGCGCCTGTATTCACACACTGAGACATCTGGTTCCCCCCGCAAAGTGCGATTCTCCCTGAAACGAAGGCGGGGTGTTCTGGGGAGTCCACGCTGGGCGCTTCCTGCCCGATCAGCAACTCCCTCGAGGTGGGTGCTTCTTTCCATCGGTGCCTCCACGAGCAGGGTTCACTGGCCCAGGAAACCCTGCCCCGCGGTGTGGCCGAGTCTGAAATGAAGCCTGCTGGAAACAGGAACTAAGATCGGCCTGGCCACCAGCACGTCCGAGTGTTCGTTCCTCTCTTCCCCTTGTTTCTCGTTTATCTTAGCGCGGGAGCACTGAAAGCGAGGGACAGGCAGCACACCGCCGCTCTCCGAAGGTCACCGTCCTCTGCTCGTCCGCCGGTGTGCCTGCTCCATCGCTTTACCCTTGTTGAGCACCCCTGTGCTGTGTTCGCGGCTGCTGTTTTCTTAGTCAAGGCGCTGCTTTCTAACGCTCAGACTCCGATGTCCAAGCCATCCCTTGCTTCTTCTGCACTTTGAAGCAGACAGTTTTCAGTCCTCGATTCCCTTGTCACAATTTGAAATGTGGATTATGATGGCTGTAAATAAGGCTTGCGCTGGTCCCGTCAGCTTCAAGGATGGCAACACCCCTCACAGAGGCTACCTACAGGTTCTCTGATGTTTTAAGCTACTGACATATTTTCACACGGAATCTCTGGTTGGCGAATCTCCAGTCCACAAAATCTCTATTCAGGTGGCCACTAAAATCTATGCCCCTGAAATAGTAATACCGGCAGAAGACACTATGTCTCAATTACTGTTGGACGTGCGTTGCGCCCATTAATCGCTTACCCTCGTAGCACCCATGGGAGACTGCTGTTCTCACAAGTACAAGGTGCTGCAGTCACTTGCCCAGGTCCCCCTTCTACTGCGGGGAGAGCACACGGCTGTAAGAATATCTTCTGCCATGGCCACTTTTGTGGTGAAACCATCTCTCGGGCTTCTTCGCAGACAGCGTGTTAGCCTCGTCTCATGCATTCCTGTCTGTTAGGTTGACGAGGAAGGTAGCGGCCGGTGTCAGCCGAACAACACCGGAGGAGCAAGGACCCTAAAGCTCCTGTTGGAGACAGAACAGGGCTGTGTTGCACCTGCGCTGCTGCGCCCACTCACACGGCTCTGGGGGCCTCCGTTTGCACAGAGGGAGGATGACAACAAGGCCTTCCTGGGTCCAAGAATGTAAACGAGATGGCAAACGAGAGGCGCCGCACGGCCCGAGCCTGAGCGTGGGCAGTAACTTCTCCATCGCGGAGGAGACGTCCCCACAGGAGAAGCCGCTCCGAGGAGGTCCAGGCTGCCCCGCGCCGTCTGGGATTCGGGAAATCTCACACAAGCGGGAGAATGGAGAGCTGGAGCAGGCGGTGCCGCCCGTCCTCGGCGGCCATCCTTCTTCGCAGTATTGGTCTTGGCACGACGCTTGACAAGATTTGTACAGCGGACTACACACAAGCGCCGCTCTCAAGGACTTGTAATTTATGCCTTCTTGGCCATTAGCTTCATTTTTACCATTTGTGGGGCTGACTCCGTCTTTGCGCAGATCCAAGTTTCTGTCGGTGTCGTGTTCCTTCTGCCCCGAGAACCCCCGGCAGGACATTCCATCTCCCGCGTCTGCCGACAAGACGTGCTCCGAGGTTCCGCCCTTCAGAGCGAGTCTGCAGCTCACCTTCCTCTCTGAGGTCTTGTCGCTGGGCGTGGCGCCCCGGGTTGAGTCCTGTTTCTCTCACTGCTTTAGAGACACCGACCTACGACTTCCGCCTCGCACGGGTCTGGCTGGGCAGTCGGCTGTGATCCCTGTCGTTATTTTCCTGAGTGTCACCTGTCCCGTTTCTCCGGTGGTCCCAAGCCCCAGCTGTATCTGCTCTGAGCAGTGGGACTGATGGATCCAGTGTGGGCTTTGGAAAATTATCCTGCTTGGGGTCCTCGGAGCGTTTTGATCTGTGGTTTGATGGATTTTATTATTTGAGGAACGTGCTTATTATTTTTTTTTTAAAGATTTATTTTCAAATAAATAAATGTGAAAGGTACAGTTAGAGAGAGAAAGAGGGAGAGATTCCATCTGCTGGCCATACTGGCCGGGGCTGGGCCAGGTGGAAAGCAGGAGCCAGGAGCTTTATCCGGGTCTCCCACGTGGCCCGTTTCCTCCTGGGCCAAGCGGAAATATCGGTAATTCTCAGGGCACAGCACAGCGCTGAGGCTGCGTTGTTGATCTGTTATGTGTTGTTCTGCAGTGCACACTGTACGGTAAATACACGTTTCCTACTGAAGCTGGGCCTTCCGTAATGAGCTAGAACTCGGCACTTTCATCATAAAAGTCATAAATGACCACCAAAGCTTTTTAAACTAGAAATGTCCAGTCATTAAAATCCTACACAGTCATAACTAACTCCTTTTAGGGGGCCTTTTAACTGCCCACGTGTTCTCTTCAGTACACTGCGGTTCATCGTACGAGCTGCCTGTCCCATCGCGTCCTGTACTGTCTGTCGCACCTTGAAGGCTGCCGGTATCAATAAATGTTCAAGATCTGCTTTGGGGAGCCGGTGCTGTGGTGTGGCAGGTAAAGCTGCCGCCTATGGAGCTGGCAAACCATGTGGGCTCCATCTGTGTCCTGGCTGCTCCAATTCCAATCCGCTCCCTGCTAATGCACCTGGGAAAGCAGCGGAAGACGGCTCTGGACCCATGTGGGAGACCTGGAGGAAGCTCCTGGCACCTGGCTTCGGCCTGGCCAAGCCCCAGCTATTGCAGCCATCTGGGGATCTGGGGAGTGAACCAACAGATGGAAGACCTCTCTCTCCTTATCTCTCCCTCTTTCTCTCGCTGTCATTCTGCCATTCAAATGAATAAAATGAAAATTAAAAAAAAAAAAACCTACTTTTTCCCCTATTGTGGTTAACCATTCCACGTGAGGACATTCGGTCATTTCCTTCTTTTATTAAAATGGAAGCGCCTGCGACGGACATCGTCAATAATGAATATTCACTCCAGGAACAGCAGAGATACTCCTCGTACACTTGCCTCAGTGGAGAGTGGTGAACGGGTGAACATCAAACCGGGCGGACACGCCGATGGCCAGTGAAGACAGGAGCGACTGGGTGAAAGAGCCGTCATGGCGTCTGTGCACCCAGTGCAGAGCGGATTCCTGCAGGGAGGGGCCCCTTGAGAAACAAGGAATGAGCTGCAGACACGGTGTGGAGCCCGGCGAGGCGCCCGTCGGTGGGGAACTCCGGTTTGTGACCGTGCAGAAGGAGGCAGGATGTTCTCAAGGTTGTGCGTGGACCAGGCACTGGCAGCAGAAGGAAGGGCAAGCAGGCCTGGAGGGCCCACTCCCTCCTTCATGCGAGCCGTGGAGATGGGCTCGGAGTGTGGGGCCACCGAGGTCAGGGAGAGCTGGCTCGGCTCTGCAGACTACGCAGGGTCAGGCAAGGCCACACGGAGGACAGGCATGGCCACACGGGGGACAGGCAAGGTCACACAGAGGACACATGAAGGACAGGCAAAGCCACACGGAGGACAGGGGAGGCCACACGGAGGGTCAGGCAAGGCCACACAGAGGACAGGCATGGCCACACCGGGGGACAGGCAAGGTCACACAGAGAACACATGGAGGACAGGGGAGGCCACACGGAGGACAGGCAAGGCCACATGGAGGACAGGCAAAGCCACACCAAGGGTCAGGCAAGGCCACACAGAGGACAGGCAAGGCCACACCAAGGGTCAGGCAAGGTCACATGGGGACAGTCACGGCCACACCGAGGACAGGCAAAGCCACATGGAGGACAGACAAAGCCACACAGAGGACGGGGAGGCCACACAGAGGACAGGCAAGACCACACAGAGGACAGGCAAAGCCACACAGGGACAGGCAAGGCCACACGGAGGGTCAGGCAAGGCCACACCGAGGATAGGCAAGGCCACACGGGAACAGGCACGGCCACACGGAGGACAGGTGAGGCCACACGGAGGACAGGCGAGTCCACACGGAGGACAGGCAAGGCCACACGGGGGGTCAGGAGAGGCTACCTCCAAGGTCTGTGCAGAGACTCGCGGGACGGGGCAGGGCAGGGAGACAGAGAAGGACAAGGACCAGGACGGGGAAGACTTGAGGCCCTGAGCAGACCATGAACGGGTGTCGCCCCCACTGGGGAGCAGCCAAGGCGAGAGGGAGGGGCAGGTGCGCTGAGCCCAGGAGGTGGAAGCAGCCGGAAGAGGGGGCTCTCAGCAGAAGGCCCCCAGGGGAGAAGGAGTCAGGGTTTCAGAAGTGGACAAAAGCTAAGGACAAGACCAAGATACGGCCCTGAGACCGGACGCCCAAAGCGGAGCAGTGGGACGTCCAAGCTGTCCGGACGGAGGAGCGTCCAGGAACGGAGGCAAGGACAAGGCTGGGGGACCGCGCCCCAGGCACATGGGGCCCTGGCTCCACGGGGCAGTGACCGAGAAAGGAGGACAGAAAGCAGTAGAAGGCGGCCTGGGAGTGGCCAGGGGAGGGCACTTCGGGGAGAAGTGGGAGGAGCTGCTCGGGGGGGGGGCAGGAGGCGGGGTTCCCAAGCAGGGAGGAGCCCTGGGTGGGGTGGAGAGCGGGGGCTGCGTGACCGCAGTAACCACCCGGCCATCGCCCTGGGGGCCAGTGAGACTGAGACTTGTGAGTCATGGAGAGGGAGTGCCAGCTGTCAAAATAAACGATAAAATCCACTTTGTGGGGTGTTATGTTTAGCGTTATAGGGCCAGATGTTCCAGCTGTCCGTTTCTGCTGCAGGTCACCGACTCCGCTCTCCTTGCCGTCTGGAAACGTGGTCCCTGTTAATCCGTAGTTGGCTCTCCTACCATCTTGCTGGTTTGGACCTCAGAGAAGAAATGGAGGGAGCACAGGTGGCTCTGACCAGCCGGACGGGGATGTCACAGCGCCATGGGCTTCACCCACTCAGCGCCAGCCACAGCTGTTTCATTAACCAGAGCCACTTGCTGTGCGCTAACGGGCCGAGAGGGACTCATAAAGCCAAGGGATGAAGTCCAAGGGCCTGGGCTGACCAGACACGAGGGGCTGCCCATTGCTGCATCATCAGAAACAGCCGAGGAGAGACCCAGCCAAGCAGGGAAATGAGGTGACCTGCGGGGTGGCCGCGTCTCTCTAGAACCCTGTAGAGCCCTGTGATAAGGAAGCGGTCCCTATCACACCGAGGTCTGAAGCTTCTCCCTTATTGGCTGGCCAGCTGCCTGGGCACCCTCAGGCCCCTCCCACAGAGGCCAGGAACCGGGCCGTCCTCTCCCGTGGCCGCCCACTCACCCCTCACCTCCTGGGCCAGCCGCAAACTTAGGACCTCTTCTTTGCGATGGTTTTATGAGGACCTGGGGTCATGAAACGAAAAAAAGAGGGAAACAAAATAGATATATGGGGAAGTTCCAAAGACCAAAGGATTCTCCAAGTAGCCATTTTCTGGCCAATAAATATTTGTTGGGGAAATTAATGGCCTGTTCAGGAACCAGCTCCAGTGTCAGCCCCTAGGAGCCAGTGTTTTATGTCCATCAGGTGCTCTGCACAGCCCGGGCGCCGCACGGTTTCTTGTCCAGGCGGAGTAGACTTGTGAGCTGAGGCTGGGGCACTGGGGCCCCCCAACACGGTGTCCTCTCCTGTGCCCCTCCCCCTCTCCCCCAGGGCCTCCCCTTGGGACCCGTCCTCCAGCCCGTGGTCCCCACGAGTCCTTGAGGGTGGCAGAGCCGTGGATCAATGCATCAGCCTCTGAACCGAGAGCCCTTGTGCACCCTGGGAATTCTGCTGCGTCTCCTGCCCTGGTCCGTTTCGTTATTCCCGGGTAGAAAGAAATGAAAACTTGACCCATGCAGCATAGACAGAAATCGACAAGCTTCTTCGAAACGTTTGCGGGAAGCGGAGTTCAAGGATGAGCTTCTTAGGGCCTAAAAGTCTTCGTGAGCCGTGCGTGGTTTTGCGCACCCGCACTTCCATGTCCTTCTTGACCTCCGTAAAATCACCGACAGCTCACAAGCCTCAGTGCCTTGCGGCCGGGTCTCCTCTGCAGGGAACATCGCTCTGTGGCTCCTGCGCCCCGCATCTGAGCGGGACCCCTGAAAGCTCGCGCACGCGGCTCCTCGCTGCTCTGCGCTCGCCCCCACCTCTCCGACCACTCAGTGCCGAGAACCGCATCACCTGACTGTTCCCCCTCCGGGTGGGGCTGGCGGCGGTGGGAAACTCCACGGCGCCCCAGGGGGGCCACCGGGTGAGTGATGCCGCCCGCGCCGCCTGGGATGGCAGCGCACCTCACACGTCTCACTCGTTCCCCACGCACTCAGGGCACGGCTTCAGCTCAGCGCCTGCCCCGAGACAGCCAGATAAGAGCGTGAGAATCTCACCGTACGCAGCTGCGGACAGGAGGGCACGGAGACGGGCAGCTCCACCCAGACTGTGGGGGCCAGGACAAGCCCCCGATTTCTGCGTTAGGTCACTGGGAAGATGGCGCTGGCCCAGCCTGGGCCAGGGAGCACGCGGGAGTGGTTAGAGAAGAGGTTAGCAGGTCGGGTGCAGAAGTGCAGACCCGCTGAGATCCTTCTCTGTGCCTGGAGGTCATCAGACCGCCGTGTGAGCCGCTCCGGGCTGGGCGCAGAGCCTGTGAGGAGGGCTGCGGGGCACCTGCCCGGGGAGGCGCTTTGGGGCTGCCTGTGGCTGAAGAAGAGAGCTTACCCAGTGTGTCCTTTGGTGGCAGGGGTGGCACAGTAAGGTGCTGTCCCCGCGGAGGTAGGTGCCCTGTGTGGGGGAGGCCCGTGGAGAGGGGCTGCAGGAAGAAGAATGAGGGGCCCGGTCAGACAGGCAGCACTGAGCGGAGGGGGCGCTGTCCCCGCTTCCCGGAACACAGGGACCCAGGAGAGCTGGGCAGTGAGGCCAAGGGGGATCAGCTGTTTCCCCAAGGCAGCCGCCAGGCCCTGGCTCGCTCGGTGCCGGAGACAGAGCAGAAGGCCCTGCAAGGACGCTCAGCGGCCGGGTCAGACGAGCCTGGGGCGCCCAGTGCCTGCGGGGCAGCTCCAGGGAGGGCTGGGAGTGTGCACTGGGAGGTGGCTCAGGGCTGGCCGGCGGTCTCCACTTGCACACACACCAGGGAGGCCTTAGGAGGTCACTCTGATGGACAAGACACTGTGGGCTGCGCACAGCCATGCTCGGAGAGGGAGAGCCCCACGCTGGCCGCAGGCAGGAGGTCCTCGTGGACACCCGATGGACAGCGTCTCACCCCAGCCTGGTGTCAGTGGACACCTTTCTGAATTCACAGCTTGCCCCATGCACGTGACCGCTGGGACCCCCCCCCCCCCCGAGCTAATGAGCTCCTGAGCGCCACCCCATCCCACGAGCCCTCCTGCTGCGGTTCTCGCCGACCACAGGAGGCAGTCGGCTGAGGCTCCAGGACCCCACCGGACCCCCCACCACCACCACCAGGGGAGCCACAGCCCATGGCCCACCTCTGCAGCGCCTCGGGTTCCCTGCCGAGGGCTTTGCTCTTCTCCGCCCAGGAGAGACGAGAGGCAGCGTCCACGCGGGAGAGGCGGCCGGGGCTGGGCCCTCCTTCCCTCTGAGTTCTGTGGAGATGTTTCTGCAAAGGCTGAGGCCCAGGCGTGCAGCTGCCTGCTTCACCTCGGCCTCTCCCAAGGGTGCACTGGGGACGCCTTTCCCGGAGCTATTGGGCCGTCTGCTCCTCCACACAGCCTTCCCCAGGGGGCGAGGGTGCTGGCCACCAGCCAGGGCTGCTCTCTCCGGGAGTAGGGGCCGGCCCTCACCCTGCCTGGGTCCCGGCGCTCACCCTGCTGGCAACGACACTTCTCCCCGGAGCAGCCACTCCATACGCAGTCCCACACAGTCTGTGCCAGAGCCGAGATCCTGCCTGAAGCCAGGGGCAGGTACCCAGGGGCCACGTTTGATGCCACGTGGCTAACCTTGCTTCCCAAGCACACTCAAGGCGGCAACGCAGACTTCACTGGGAAACCCTTTGGCACCGAGTTCTGTGTTTTTCAACTGATTTTCAGGTACAATCAGAACAGACTCCAATTACCAAGATCTTTTGCTCTCACTTGAAAATGAGTTGCCGAGGCTGGCACTGTGGCTTACTTGGTTAATCCTCCACCTGCGGCACCGGCATCCCATATGGGTGCCAGATTCTGTCCTGGTTGTCCCCTTTCCAGGCCAGCTCTCTGCTGTGGCCCGGGCGTGCAGTGGAGGATGGCCCAAGTGCTTGGGCCCTGCACCCCATGGGAGACCAGGAGAAGCACCTGGCTCCTGGCTTCAGATCAGCGCGGTGTGCCGGCCGCAGCAGCCATTGGGGGGTGAACCAATGGAAAAGGAAGACCTTTCTCTCTGTCTCTCTCTCTCGCTGTCTTTAACTCTATCTGTCAAATAAAGAAAGAAAGAAAGAAATAGAAAATGAGTTGCTAGAAAATGGTATCAGGAACCATGGGCTGAGGGCTGGGTGTGCCCAGTGCTGCCGGGCATCCTGGCTGCCAGGCCCCCTGAGCAGGAGATTGGTTGCTGACTGTGAGTGATCTGTCCCTCTGGGGCCGGTGTTCCTGTGCCACCTGTGACGCCAGCATCCCATAGGGGTCCCGGTTCGTGTCCCAGCTGCACCATTTGCGATCCAGCTCCCTGAGAAAGCAGTGGAAGATGGCCCAGGTGCTTGGGCCCCTGCACCCACGTGGAGACCTGGATGAAGCCTCTGGCCCCAGGTGTCAGCCTAGCCCAGCCCTGACCATTGCAGCCATCCGGGAAGTGAACCAGTGGATGGAAGACCTCTCTCCCCCTCCCCCTCTCTGCCTGTCCATCCTCAGGAGACCACACAGACCACGTTCTCACAGCTGCCACACTCACGCTGCAGGTGCAGAGGGTTTGCTTTCGCACTGCCCTGAAGTTGAGAAGCCGTGGACTAGAGCGTGGCAAGTGGGGAACTGCCCACGTGGCGGCTGTGGTGTTGGTAATGGCGTCAGCAGCTGAGCCTGGAGCCGTTGCTGCCGTCTCTCGGTCTGCCCCCACGTGCAGGGTCACACGGAGCCACGTGGAGCCACCCAGCAGCCCCGGTTTCCCTGTGCCCTGCGGCGGCAAGCCCCACTTCCCTCCTGGGATCCCGCGGCCTCCCTGGGGGCTTTCTGGGCAGGGTTTGCTCTGCTCCGTCCCCCTCTGGCTGCTGTGTGGAGATCGGGCTTCAGGGGCGGTCAAGACACAAGCAGGAAGCGAGACGGGGCCAGCCCGGCAGCGGGAGAGGGGCCGGGTTGCACTGGTGTCAGCCATGGAGATGAGGCTGCGTAGGGCAGACGGCTTTTTGGCAGA
Organism: Oryctolagus cuniculus; assembly: GCF_051225735.1. Classification (NCBI taxonomy): domain Eukaryota; kingdom Metazoa; phylum Chordata; class Mammalia; order Lagomorpha; family Leporidae; genus Oryctolagus; species Oryctolagus cuniculus. Next base: position 3,304,696 of record NC_142869.1, on the reverse strand, counting down.
GATTTGAATCTGCGGCAGACTTTTGAGGTGCGGTTAAAGATGCTCCAGAGGGAGCGAATCTTGCCATTAAATTCTGTCCTGAGGCCAGCAGGCCTCCTCCTCCCCCGCCCCCACCCCGCAGGGCGGAGTCTGTAAGGTGACATCACCGGTTCCCAGAGCCAGGCTCGCTGGCAAACGCGCGGCTCTTCCGCGGGCTGAGTGGTCCTCCGACCGTCACGGGCGCTGATAAGCACTTGGCGGGGTGCTTCTGAGCCATCAGCGTGCGACCGGGAGCCGGCTGTCCCTCGCCCGAGCCATCTGCCCGGCACCAGGAACGGCTGAGCGGACCCTCGCCAGGGACAGCCTACACACGTTCTGCTCCTCTGAAGGATTTGTTTGGGGAAGACGTCTGGTGATTAATGAGCCGTTTCCCTACTGCTACAACACACGTGTGACCGTTAGCCGCCGGCTCCGGATGTGACAGGCGGGCTGGCCGGTGGCCGGGGAGGAGGTCGGGCCGGGGTGGATGGCCCTGGGGAAGGGCTTGCTCTGCTGCTGGTGCGGGCGGCAGGGCGCTCACAGGCGGGCCGGGTGCAGGCTCGCTCGGCAGCCGGCCTCTGTTCCTTCCAGTGCCCCGCGGGACTGCCCTCGTGCGAGTCCTGGCTGGGACAGGCCCTGAGGAGGCCTCTGCTCACACGTGGCTCCCGGCTGCACACGGCCCACCCGGACTCGCTCCCCAGGAAGGGGTCACGAGGCAGGCCAGGTCCCAGCCAGCTCGGGTCTCTCACCTGCAGCTCTGCAGGTTATCAGGGGGCCACCTCACAACGCTGCTTCTCATGGGGGCCCCAGGCTCGGAGGATGAGCAGCACGCCCCCGTCCCACGGCAGAGGGCAGAGGAGCAGCCCGGGGCGCACTTCCTCCAGCCCTGCCGCCGCCCCCATGGCTGCCTGGGAGCCCCCCCGCCAGGCGGTCACCTCTGCTCAGGGGTCAGCTTCTCCCATGCTGGCCTGGTGCAGATGCGTCCCTGCCTCAGCTGCTGTGCCCGTCCCCGCAGGCCACCACCACGCTTTCAGTGACTTCCTCGCCCGAGCGCGTGGGACTCCCACAAACCCCAGGCCCAGCAGCAGCCTGGGGAGGGCGCTGCGAATGCAGAGACGAGGCGCCCTCCGCGCCCTGGGCTTGGGGCTGGCCGGCCGACTTCTCCTCCACAGCAGCTTTAAGCAAAGCGCCAGGGGAGGGAGTGGAACTTAGGACCAGGCCTCTCCCAACTGCGGCTGTGAAGCTGCTGAGAACGAGGTGGCCAGCATCGTTTAATGGGATGGGATGGAGAATAGAATACAGACAACAGGGGCCGGCGCTGTGGCGCAGCGGGTAAAGCCTCCGCCTGCAGTGCCGGCATCCCATATGGGCACCGGTTCAAGCTCCAGCTGCTCCACTTCCGAACCAGCTCTCTGCTGTGGCCTGGGAAAGCAGGAGAAGATGGCCAAGTCCTTGGGCCCCTAAACCCATGTGGGAGACCCGGAAGAAGCTCCTGGCTCCTGGCTTCAGATAGGCCCAGCTCTGGCTGTTGTGGCCATTTGGAGAGTGAACCAGTAGATGGAAGCTCACTCGCTCACTCGCTCTCTCTCTCTGTCCCTGCCTCCACCTCTCTGTAACTCTGCCTTTTAAATAAACAAATAAATCTAAAACAGACAGCACGATGGAAAGAGGCATAGAATGCACGCACTTGCTAAGGAGGAGCATTGCTGCACATCATTAAACACACACTCACACCTACACATCATACATACACATACACACATAGACACACATGCTTATACACACATACACGTGCACATGTAAACACACATATACAAACACATACACACAAATGCACAAGCCCACATACACACACATCTATACACATACACACACATACACCCATTCACACATACATGTCTACACGCACACACACCCCTGGGGTGGCGCTGAGGTCCATCTGTGGCACGGACGCTAGGGTCCAGCCTTGGCCTTCAGCTTCAGCGTCCTGCCTGGCCTCCCCGGCTCCCAGGGGCCCTGCGAGTCACTGTCCTATCTAATCAGGGCAGCATCAATAAAAATGAGCAGGGCGCCTGTCTCAGACTGACGGCTACTAACTGACCGTGTGGGTGGGCGTGGTCCAGCCACAGCGGCTCACTGGGAGAGCCCAGGGTCAAGCTCCAACCCACTTCCAACCCACTTCCAGGATGCTGGCTTTGGCCTAGCTCAGCCCTGCCTGTCACAGGCATTTTGGGGTGTGAGCCGTGGATGGAAGATCTCCCTCTCCCTCTCCCTCTCCCTCTCCCTCTCCCTCTCCCTCTCCCTCTCCCTCTCCCTCTCCCTCTCCCTCTCCCTCTCCCTCTCCCTCTCCCTCTCCCTCTCCCTCTCCCTCTCCCTCTCCCTCTCTCTCTCTCTCTTCCTGCTTCTCAAATAAATAAAAATAAACAAGTAGAACAATACATACCTGTACATATAATATACATCTTTAAACATGTATAACCATTCCCAGTGTAACCTGAAATAAAAATCCCCTGTACTACTTTATGTTTTAAAATTCCATCAGTCGGCCTGAGCCACAGCTCACTTGGCTAATCCTCCGCCTATGGCGCCGGCACACCGGGTTCTAGTCCTGGTCGGGGCGTCAGATTCTGTCCCGGTTGCTCCTCTTCCAGGCCAGCTCTCTGCTGTGGCCAGGGAGTGCAGTGGAGGATGGCCCAAGTGCTTGGGCCCTGCACCCCATGGGAGACCAGGAGAAGCACCTGGCTCCTGGCTTCGGATCAGCGCGGTGCGCCGGCCGTAGCAGCCATTGGAGGGTGAACCAACGGAAGGAAGACCTTTCTCTCTGTCCCTCTCTCTCACTGTCTAACTCTGCCTGTCAGAAAAAAAATCCCATCAGTCTGTGGAAATGCAAATGCAGATTCAATAAATAGTGCATGAGCTGAATGCTGTAGCCAATGCTCATTTGAAATCTATTGACTTCATACATGAAAATTCTCACGACAGTGCAGTGGACTGGCAGATGATGGGTAGAGAGAGAACAGATGCTCCATAACATAATTGTGTTTGAGACAGAAATGTTAACAAAAATTAAGTAATAACACGGGTGGGGAAGCAGGCCAGTGTATTACACGCCTGACCTTTTCAGAACTATTTGGCCCTAATATTCCTGTTAGTAAGCAAAATGATAATCTAAGCATTCGTACTAATTTGTTGTTTAATTCCTTTAGGCCACACATCTTTCAACCGAAAATCCTGGTCCCGAATCTTTCACATCTTCACAGCACGATGTCGCCATTTTGCCACCTCAAAAAAACGCTAAGAAGCCAAACCTCCCCAATCATGACCGTCGGCATCTGTGATCCATGCAGACAGGATGTTCACAACGCCACAGAGTCAAGCACCTGCCTTCCCCTGGGGTCAGCGCAGGGACAGGATGATGGACAGGCTCTCGGGGTTACGATGGACGGGCCCTCGGGGTTACGATGGACGGGCCCTCGGGGTTATGATGGACGGGCCCTCGGGTTCTGCACTTCCTGTTGCAGATGGGCAGTAGGAGGCAGGAACAAGAGCTGGCAGGACCCTGAAATCATTGCTCTCTACTCCGTGTTGTCAAATTTTAAAATTTTGCTCCCTAAGATTTTAATAAAAGCACAGTAATAAATCAATAAGTTTAAATTTTATTCCTTTTGTTCTTAATGCTTTGATCTCTGTTACAGCCACCCACTGATTTTTTTTAAAGATTTACTTGTTTGAAAGGCAGAGTTACAGAGAGGAAGAGGCAGAGAGAGAGAGAGACAGAGACAGAGACAGAGAGAGAGGTCTTCCATCCGCTGCTTCACTCCCCAGTTGGCTGCAACTGCCAGAGCTGAGCTGATCCGAAGCCAGGAGCCAGGAGCTTCCTCCAGGTCTCCGATGCAGGTGCAGGGGCCCAAGGAGTTGGGCCATCTTCCAGTGCTTTCCCAGGCCACAGCAGAGAGCTGGATTGGAAGTGGAGCAGCCAGGACTAGAACCGGCGCCCATACAGGATGCCGGCACTGCAGGCAGCAGCTTTTACCCTCTACGACACAGCGCCAGCCCCACCCCCTGATTTTTAACATCTGGTCGTTGGTCATTTGGCCAATACATGTATTCAATGCATCTCTGATATGTGTGTGCACACACATGTATGTGCATCCATGTGTATATCAATGTGCTTGTGCATGTTTAAGCATGTCCATATGTGTGTGTGCACAGGTCTGTGTGCATGTGCCTGTGTGTGCATGGGTGTGCATCCATGCGGGCATCGGTGTGTCCATTCTGTTTAAGTGTGTGCAGGCATGTGTGTGTGCACAGATCTCTGTGTCTGTGTCTTCATGCACACCTGTGTGCACATACGTGTGCATGCAGGACAGGTGTGCACACACATTCTTATGTGAGTGCTCTGCGCACTCCATTGTTAGCTTCACTCCTTGACCCTCGGTGAGGCGGGCGTGGTCTTCACTGAGCGGGAGACGGGGTGGAGGCTCAGGTAAGGACACCGCCAGCCCCAAGTCACACTTGAGTGGCCGCGGTGACTCAGCCCAGGTCGGAGTGCGGTTCCCAAGCCTCCCTCCCACACCACGGCTCCCGCTCACTAATGAAAGAGGCGGCCAGGATCTGAGGAGTCCAACGCAACAGGCGACGCCCACACGGGCAGATCCATCTCAAGGAGGAGCTTGCGTCACAGTTCACAGCAGACGGGTGTGGAGCCGAGCGTCAGGGCGAAGGGGCTCTGCTGGAGGTAGCCCAGGTGTGATGGGGGCCAAGGGAAGAAGCAGGCGGCCCAGGTGTGACGGCGGCCAAGGGAAGAAGCAGGCGGCCCAGGTGTGACGGCGGCCAAGGGAAGAAGCAGGCGGCCCAGGTGTGACGGCGGCCAAGGGAAGAAGCACCTGCCCTTAGCCGGGGGAGTCAGAGGAGCTGTCAGGGGAGACAGAGGGAGGGGCCCCGGAATAGCGTGTTTAGGACACAGAGCTGCAGCCAAGGCCGCAGGTGTCAGGGGACAGCGGGTCAGCAAGGCCAGCAGATGGGAAGGGTCCAGTCCAGGCCACCCTGGGAGCTGGCCAGGGCACTCGGACTTCATTCTGGATGCGTGGGGGGAGTCGCAGGAAGACTGTGAACATGGATGGCGTGTCACAGATATCATGGGGCGGCTGGGGGCAGGACGCGCTGGAGGTGGGCCGAGGGCGGAGGGGGAGGGTTGGAAGTCGCTCCCAGGTTCCTCCTGCTGGCTGCCCACCTGCCCAGGTGGGGGCATGGAAGGGGCGTCCAGGTGGACCAGAGGGCCTGCAAGCAGGAAGACGCAGCCGGCCGCGTGCCGTGGGGGTTACGAGGGGAAGAGGCCAGGGCAGGAGCACAGGACGAGCCAGGGCCTGCAGGGCTGGGAGCGGACGGGTGCTGTTTGGTCCAGGCAGCAGCTGAGGGTCCTGGCTTAGGTGGGATGCCCGGATGTGCACACCAGGAGGCCGAGTGGCGGGGGGCCAGCTTGCTCATTGCACTGGAAGACCCCCGGTGACACCATCCCCGGGGTACAGGCAAGACTTGCTGGCATGTCAGGAGCCGGTGTGAATGTGACACCAGCAGCCAGGTTCCAGCAAGCCGGCCCGGGTGTCCGTGCCCACCCTTCCACGGGCCAGGCACCCTGCAGCCCACGGCTAATGACACGGCCTCTTGCCATCAATCTGGGCGGGGCCTGCGAGTGTTGGGTCAGGGTCCGGGGGTGGGCAGCGCTTGAAGGGGCAATGCTCTTTCTGTTCTCAGGCCGAGTCCTGCCCAGTCCCGGGTGCCCACCTCAGCGTGGACTGGACCTGGGGTTGCACCTCTTGGCCCCGAGGGACAGAGCCTTCCCCACGTTCCCCAGCTGGTGCTGGGAGATTCTCCGGGATCCCCTGCCCCTTCCTGGCCCTTCAAACACCACAGCTCCAGGGGCACGGGCGTGTGGGTTAGCGCGCTGGCTGCCTCCTGTAGAGGGACACGCCTGACACCCTGGGGACAGGCTGGGAGGGGCCCGGGGTCTGCCGTTGGCCCTGACCCTGGCCACCGTCTAAGGGATGCATTTAGGGGACTCCACGGAGGGCCTGAGCTGGGCAGTAATTTGCAGAGCGAGGCCGCGTCTCTGGTTCACCGCTGTCTCTCCTGGCGCCCTCACAACACTCGCAGGAAAAACCTCACTCCCCTCTCTGAAGGTGGCGGCCTCCGGGGGTGGCCTGTGCAGGAGCAGGGCTGCCAGCTGAGGGTCTGAGCCAGGAGCCGGGCCCCGGAAGGGACCCCCACAGCTGCGGGAGCTCCGGCCTGCCCGGGACTCCCTGTGCTCCTTCCTGGGCCAGAGCACGTGGCTGGGAGCAGCCCAGCCCAGGACAGGTGCTTGGCCTCGCACCCCGGGCTCTCCACCAGCAGGCAGGGCTGGAACGGGCCTCCCCTCGTGGGATCCGGACTTCGTCTGTTCTTAGCCAAACGGCCTTGTAAACAGGCAGGGCCAGGGCCCAGAAGGAAAACATGTCAGAACTTGGCGCGTGCCGGCCTGGCCTGCCGCACCCTGCGGGGAGCACAGGAGGTCAGACGGGGCTGGGCCAGAGCGTGTCCTCATGGTCAGAGCATGTGTCCTTGGTCCTGGGGCCGTGCACACTCGCAGCTGGGCGGGCCAGCGCGTGTGGACCGAACCCAGGGCCCTGGAGAAGGTGGACTCGGAGCCTGCTGGGTCCGGTGCATCCATGGTGACTCCGGGGTGCAGCTTAGGCCAAAGGGAAGCTGACCACTTCCGGGTCATCATTTCCCTCTTCCTGGGTGATCGCCCGCTGCAGGGTGGCTGAGCCCTGTGGCCCACGGCCACTCAGCTGCAGGCGGATCTCCATCAGCAACTCAGTGTCTCCATCGCTTGGGTCAGCTCCATCTGCAGTCCCGAGACAGTTCCAGCTGTTTGCCTCTGCACTCCCTGGGATTCTACTCTCTCTGGGGGTCTTCACTGACATTGGACCTGTGCTTCCTCCTGCGGCTGCCCCCTCACCCTTCAACTCCTCCCCGCGCTGCTGACTCGCTGGCTTCCGTCCAGACGTCCTCGTCTGCCTACTCAGTCTCAGCCACCACCACTCAGGCTCCTGTTGCTGGAAGAACAGAAACGGACTCTGGCTAACTGAAGCGAAACAGTACAATATGGAGCATCTCGCAAGCTGGAAAGACGGCCAAGGGCCGAGCCGGTGGAGCGGGCTCTGGGGAGCAAGGACCAAGGGCAGCCGGCCCAGGGAGCAAGTCCCAGCTGATTTCCAGCCTTGAGCCTCTCCGCTTCACATTCGAATGCCTGAGGGAATCTGATTTATCTATGGCGAATCCTGATTCCACTCCTACTACGTTGGATGCCTTTGATGATGCAAAGAGGAGATGGCAGGTCCCCAAAGGAAGCCCAAGGCAGGGGAGATGAATCCTCTGCAGGCAGAGGCACCCCCATCTGTGAGATACCCCTGGGAGGTGGACATTTGGCCTAGGGGCTAAAACACCCCCTCCACATTGGAGGGCATGGGTTCGACACCCAGGTCCAGCTCCCTAATGCAGACCCAAGGGGGCAGCAGGTGATGCCTCAAATGACTGGGTTCCTGCCACCTACGCGGAAGACCTGGACTGGGTTCCCAGCTCTCAGCCTCAGCCTCACCGAGGGGCCATTGCTGGCGTTTGGAGAAAGAATGGGTTTGTGGAGCTCTGTCTGTCTCTGCATCTCCAAATAATTATTTAAAAAAAAAAAAGCCCACCTCCAACAGGACACAGACTGGCAAGACAAAGTGCACCCCCAGCAGGCAAAGACACTTCTGCCCATAACCATGACCTCAGAGCCCTCTGTGGAATGTCACAGCTCGCAGCGATAGCCAACTTCCCTGGCGTCAGCCTCCCTAACCTCTCGTGGCAGCGGAACAAGGTGATGGATTGTGTTTATGGGAAGTGACCATGTGGTAATCTCGCAGCCACACTCCAGCCATTGTTCCACAGGATGTGAGATAAGACCACACGCATCAGGAAGGGAGGGGCTCAGTGTGCTGCTAGAGCCGGGAGTGGGACCGAGGAGGGGCGGGGCTTCCAACTGGAATCCCACAGCTCAGCATCTCCCTCCAGGCCCAACCAGGCGAAGCCCAAGGCCAGCGCTGAGCTAGAGCCCAGCAGTGGGCAGCCCGGCTCAGGGAAGAGTGAGATGGGGAGTGGGTCCTGTCCTCCAGCCCTGAGCGGCCACTGCCCAGCCCCTGCCTTTAGACAGCGCATCTCCAGGGGTCTTCTTTGTTCATTTTCATACGGGAGCCAGTTTGAGTCTTGGCTGCTCCACTTCTGATCCAGCTCCCAGCTGATGGCCTGGGAAAGCAGTGGAAGATGGCCCAGGTGCTTGGGGCCCTGCACCCACGTGGGAGACCCGGAAGAAGCTCCTGGCTCCTGGCTTCCACATGGCCCAGCCCCAGTCGTGGTGGCCATTTGGGGAGTGAACCAGTGGATGGAAGACCTCTCTGTCTCTCTCTGTAACTCTGACTTTCAAATAAATAAATAAATCATTTTTTGAAAAGTAAAATGAAACGAGGCTGGTTAAGGCTCCAAGGTTAAGGGACTGCCCTGCCTTGACCTTCTCCAAAGGTCAAGGATGTGTACACGTCTGGATGTGTACACGGCTGTGCTCCTGAGCACCTGTCCCAGTGCACACTGTGTGTGTGCACGTGAGTGTGTGAGTGTGTGCGTGTGTGTGAGTTGTGTATGAGTGTGTGCGTGTGTGTACATGCGTGTGTGAGTTGTGTGAGTGTGTGAGTGTGAGAGTGAGTGTGTGTGTGTGTCTCCCCCATGGCACTGGGCTGTCTCCTCACTCGCGTCTGTCTCCAGTGCGCCCAGCACCGTGACTGGCCCATAGCGACCCCATGGGATGCTCGCTCACTGAATGGGGACGGCGCGGGCCAGGCCTGGCAGCCTCAGAGGGGCTCTGTGGTCACACAAAGCACACAGTGGGCCCTCTGCACATGCGCACCCCCAGGAAGCACCGCCCTGGCTCGGGGGCCCTGTGGGTCACCTCCAGCAGGGCCACCCTTCTGCACTGCAGGAAACCTCTCTCTCTCTCTGGACACAGATGGTCGGCAGCAGCTGGGGCCCCTTGATGTCTGGAAGTCACAGAGACCCGGATGAAGCCGAGCTTCCCCCGGGGCTGGGCAGGGACGGCTGAGCTCCTCACACTGGGAGAGTGATGCTGTCACTGCACGTGTGACGACCTCGGGGCGGGACAGGGTCCGTGTCTGGCGCGTGGCAGTCACGGGACAGACCCCTCCTCCTGGAGCGCCCTGGGCTTTCCTCTCCAGGGCCCCGGTACAGCCTGCAGGTGTAATCTTGAGGACGCACAGAGACCTCCGATGGAAGTCATGCCCACCACAGCCGGTGATGGAAGCGACTTGAGTGTCCCTGGATAGGCGAGAGGCCCCAGAAGTTGCGCTGTCCCCCAGTGGAGTGGCGGTCGGTCTTCCAAAGAAGAGGAATGCTGGCACGTGCTCGGCGCGGATGGGCCTCGCGGACATCGGGCCAAAGCCAGCGAGCCAACCGCAAGTGCGCAGATGCCGTGACTGTCGTGTGAGGCGCCTGCAGCAGTCGACCTCATGGAGACAGGAAGTAGAACGGGGGGTGCCGGGGCTGGAGGAGCGGGCAGTGGGGGCTCAGCGCTCCGTGGGCTCAGCGTTTGCGGAGATGAAGGAATCTTGGAGACGGATGGAGGGGGGGTGGCTGCACTGTGGTGTGCGAGCACCCAATGCTGCTGAGCTGTGTCCTTAGGGTGGTTGTGATGGGAGGGCAGAGGGGAGAGGAGGAGGGGGGAGAGGGAGAGGGAGAGAGAGAAAAAGGGAGAGAGGGAGAGGGAGAGAGGGAGAGGGAAGGAGGGAGGGAGGGGGGGAGGGAGAGAGAGAGAGGGAGAGAGAAAGAGGGAGAGGAAGAGGGAGAGAGAAAGAGGGAGAACGGGAGAGATGGAGAAAGGGAGAGACGGGGAGAGAGAGAGGGAGAGAGAGAGAGGGAGAGAGAGAGAGAGGGAGGGAGAGGGAGAGGGAGGGAGAGGGAGAAAGAGAGGGAGAGGGAGAGAGAAAGAGGGAGAAAGGGAGAGAGGGAGAGAGAGGGAGAAAGGGAGAGACGGGGAGAGAGGGAGAGGGGGAGAGAGAGAGAGGGAGAGAGGGAGAAAGGGAGAGAGAGGGAGAGAGAGAGGGAGAGAGAGAGGGAGAGAGGGAGAAAGGGAGAGAGAGGGAGAGAGAGAGGGAGAGAGGGAGAAAGGGAGAGAGAGGGAGAGAGAGAGGGAGAAAGGGAGAGAGGGAGAGAGAGAGGGAGAGAGGGAGAAAGGGAGAGAGAGGGAGAGAGAGAGGGAGAGAGGGAGAAAGGGAGAGAGAGGGAGAGAGAGAGGGAGAAAGGGAGAGAGGGAGAGAGGGAGAGAGGGAGAGAGAGAATCCTGACCGCACCGCCAACTCAGAGAGCTTAGAGCTTTAGATTTCCTCCTGGAAAACCAACTGTCAGACCTGGCAACACAGGAAGACGTCACAGTGCCAGGCAACAGAGCAAGCAGAATGGAGCCCCGGCGTGGGGCCTCAGCCAGCTCTGCCGCCGGCCAGGGCTCCTGGCAGCCCCCACCCCTGCCTCGGGGCCTCTGCTGTGTGTGCACAGCACATCCCCGAGCTCTGTGCCTCCTGGAACCCCACGCAACGCAGCCGCGCACCGGCCAAGTGACCTGAGCGCAGCCTGGGCAGGTGCGTGGCAGGAGGGGTTCTGATTTCTACAGCAGACACGTGGGCGTCCCTGCTGACGTCAGCGTGCGGTGGACAGGCCCCCCCCAGGCTCTCCCCACTGCTCTGACCTCTCTCCTCTTCCTCCTCACGCCAGGAAGTGGCAAATCCCTTCTTCGCTGGAATCACAGGGCCTCTGATGGTTCATCGTTGACAACACACGGACAGCGTGGGTCCTACCCCCGGGAGGAGCTCTGTGTGCACCTGCTAAGGCCACACGGCAGGAAGCGGTTAGCAGTGAGCCAGGGGCCAGGGTGACGGCAGACTCCGATCCTCGTTCAGGGATCTGCAGAGATCCATCTCACGTCAGGGCAGCTGACTCCGTTTCAGAGGAAGCGGCGAGTGCGAAATTCCCCACAGCAGTCGGTACTTGATCTCAGTACTTCAGGATCAACAGGAACGGGAGAAAGAGTGCACTGAAGACTCCAGGCTTAGTCAATCAGATGTGAAGCCCCAGAACGAACACGGACACTGGAGGCCGTTAGTACACTGGGGACGAATCAGTGAGCTATGTACATAGCTCAGACAAACCAGTAAGAAGAACAGCAGGTCTTTATTTTAAAGATTTACTGATTTATTTGGAAGTCAGAATTAGGCAGAGAGAGAGAGAGAGGTCTTCCATCCGCTGGTTCACTCCCCAGTTGGCCGCAATGGCCGGAGAACAGCAGGTCTTTAATGTAAAAGACTGTACCCACAGAACACAGGGTTCCCTGCAGGGCGGCATGAGGGGGTCCCGTGCACCTTCAGAGCAGGCTCAGTTGAGGGCTGGCATCTTGGCGTAGCAGGTAAAGCCGCCACCTGCGCCTGCGACACCACCATCCCCTATGGACGCCGGTTCGAGTCCTGGCTGCTCCGCTTCTGATCCAGCTCCCTACTAACGCACCCGAGAAAGCCACAGTGCTGGCACCGACATCGGGATTTTTATCATAGTTTTGCACTTTCCAAAAATCTGGCAACAATTGCTCTTCTGTTCTTTTTCTTTCTTTCTTCATTTGAGAGACAGAGAGAGAAGGGGGGAGGGGGGGAGAGAGAGAGAGAGGAGGGAGAGGAGGGAGAGTGCGTGTTCCCATTTGCTGGCTCACCCCACCATGTCCATGATGGCTGGGGCTGGGCCAGGTCAAAGCCAGGACCGGGGGACTCAGTGGACTGAGGTCTCCCGTGTGTGGCAGGAACCCGATCACCTGAGCCGTCGCTGCTGGCTCCCAGGGTCTGCATCTGGAGCCGGGAGCTGGAGCCAGATACTTGGACATGGGATACGAGCGTCTAAACAGCGTCTTCACCACCAGGCCCAAACACCCGCACACACCCACTCACACATACACACACATACACACACACATACACGCACACATTCACACCCCCACCCACCCACTCATACACATTCACACCCACACACTCATACCCACGCCCCCACCCCCCACATATACACGTTCACACCCCCACCCACCCACTCATACACACACACCCCCATACACACTCACACACACTCTCACACACACACTCACACACACACGCACACATTCACACACCCCCCACACACCCCCATACACACTCACACACACTCTCACACACACACTCACACACACACACACACGCACACATTCACACCCCCCACACACCCCCATACACACTCACACACACTCTCTCACACACACACTCACACACACATCCTTGCCCTCAGCACCCTGGCAACCATCAGAATGTCTGGTGATATTTGCATGGATAAGTGAATGGGTATTTCTATAGAATTCAATATAATACAGACACTAGAAATTATGTTTTGGTAGATTTAAATGACAGTTAGAGGGATGACAAAAAATCAGAGGGACTGGTGCTGTAGTGTTGTGGGTAAAGCCACCGCCTGCAGTGCCAGCATCCTATATGGGTGCCGGTTCTAGTCCCGGCTGCTCCACTTCTGATCCAGCTCTCTGCTATGGCCTGGGAAAGCAGTAGAAGATGGCCCAGGTCCTTGGGGCCCTGCACCCACGTGGGAGACCTGGAGGAAGCTCCTGGCTCCTGGCTTCAGATCAGCACAGCTCCGGCCGTTGCAGCCAACTGGGGAGTGAAGCAGTGGATGAAGACCTCTCTCTCTCTCTCTCTCTCTCTCTCTCTCTCTGCCTCTGCTTCTCTGTAACTCTGTCTTTCAAATAAATAATAAACAAATCTTTTAAAAATGCCAATCGGCATGCATTTAAAGCACTATCAGCAATGCCGTATTCACGTTAAGATACGAGAATGAACGAACAGCAGCCGCCTGCAGTGGTGCAGGGGAATCTCAGAGACGGAAGCCGGGGAGCGGAGCAGCTCCCAGCCAGAGCAGAACACCAAAGCAGGCGTGCCTGGGCACGGGGAGGCCTGGCCCTGGGCAGGCAGGGGGCCCTGGGCACCGGGGTGACATGGCCCTGGGCAGGCAGGGGGCCCTGAGCACGGGGTCGGCGTGGCCCTGGGCAGGCAGGGGGCCCTGGGCAGGCAGGGGGCCCTGGGCAGGCAGGGGGCCATGGGCACGGGTCAGCATGGCCCCGGGCAGGCAGGGGGCCCTGGGCACCGGGGTGGCATGGCCCTGGGCAGGCAGGGGGCCCTGGGCAGGCAGGGGGCCCTGGGCACCGGGGCGGCATGGCCCTGGGCAGGCAGGGGGCCCTGGGCACGGGGAGGCCTGGCCCTGGGCAGGCAGGGGGCCCTGGGCAGGCAGGGGGCCCTGGGCATGGGGTCGGCGTGGCCCTGGGCAGGGAGGGGGCCCCGGGCAGGCAGAGGGCCCTGGGCACGTGGTCAGCGTTGCCCTGGGCAGGGAGGAGGCCCTGGGCACGGGGTCGGCATGGCCCCAGGCAGGCAGGGGCTGGAAGGAGATCCCGAGGACCCCGGGGACTGCCGGGGCTGTGTCTTGAGCCTGGAGCCACGTTCACAGGTGTTTTCAATTTGTGGAAAATTATTACGATGAGCTCTTAAGATTTGTTCACTTTCATGTAAATTGCACTTGAGTGTTTCTTCTGAAAGAGGAGAAAGGAGCCCGGGAAGGTGTGCGGGATCAGCTCTGGGCTGCGGGTGCTGCTCACTTGCTGCGCCCGCGGGACTTCTGTCGTCCAGGGTTCCTTTGATTCCGCTGCTTCCGAGGCCAGCCCTGCAGCTCTCAGCACGCCACGGAGGGAGGGCGTGGGGGGAGAGGAGGGTCCTGTTCCCGGCAGGGTCTCCTAGCGCCACTGCTGCCCAGAACCCGGAGCCCAGACCAGCACCAGCTCCCCGGAACTCCAGCGAGAGCCACTTGTTCCCGGGGAGGGAGCCAGCAGCTGGGTGCCCAGAGGGCCATCTGTGCCATCCAGGCTCCGAGCCCATCGTGGAGTTCAAGAAGACAAAGGTCAGGCTCGGTTCTACCCTCAAGGGGCGGAGCCTTGGCCTCCCTGTGTGAACCGGAAGGCGTCGGGAGGGCTGGGGTCCATGGTTGTGCATCCAGCCCAAGCCTGGCTTGGCGAGCCATCGCTCAGCTCCACGTCACCGGGGGAGACAGGAGGCCCACGTGGACCAGGCGTGCTCCGAGGCTCATCGTCCGAGTTCACGCTTCCGTCCACAACACGCCTCGCCCAGCTCGCGCTGTTGTCCCCGGGCCTTTGGTCTCAAGTATCGTCCAGGTGGCTCAGACTGGCTCTCTTACCCTCGCACCCCGCAGAAGAAACACGGGGGTGCTTCGGCCATTCAGCCGCGGTGGGAGCGGGAGTCTGGTTCTACTCTGCCACTCCCCAGCGCTGCCCGGTGCCCGTGTCGGCCACTTCCCGCTCTTAGGACGGCAACGTGGCAGGGGCCACCAAAGCCACAGCTTCCCCCCTGCAGCCCTAACCCCTGTGGGCTGGCCAGGGCACTCTCTGATCGTCCAAGCCCCGCTCTCCTGCTCCACCCCTGTGCCCGAGGATGGGTTTGTCCAGTGCAGACCCACCTGGAGCTGGGAGCACCATGTGACACCAGTGGGGGCGCAGCCAGGCGGGAATTCACGCAGCACGGCTTTGGAGCTGGCTCCCTTGAGAAGGAGAGGAGGGGGGACCACAGAGGGGCTCCCTCGAAAACCTTACTGGCCAGGCCCTCCGTGAGGTCGTGGGTGGAGACGTGGATGCGGGGAGGGGCTCTGGCCGGGCAGGAGGGGTGGGAGCAGTGAGCTGTGGCTGGGTGGCTACAGCCAGCGGTCCAGGAAGACTTTCTGGCCACGTCCACTCCAAGTCCACTCCCCCGCCTGCAAGCTGGGCCCTGCCAGTGTGCTCACAGTGGCAGCCGCCGCGGTCACGGGGCAGGAGCGCCTGGGGAGCTGCCCAGGGCGTCTGTCCTGGCTGCAGGGCTCAGCACCGCGCTCTGGCTTCCCGTCTCCCAGCCTGTGCGAGCCGTGGAGGCAGAGGCGGGTGGGCGGTGGGCGGCGGGCGGGAGCGGGGCGCTCCGGGAAGCTGGGTCTTGTGCCGCCTGCCTCTGACTTCCCCCAGTGACCTCTTCTTTGAAAAGCAGTGGCCTCTCCAAGGTCTGGGAAAAACAGCCAAGAACAGCGCCGGGCACGCCCCCTTTTAGGAGTAGCTTTTCCTCCCTTTCATGTGGCAAAGCCGCCCTTGGAGGGCCCCCTTGTGTAAACCCTTTAATTGCATCGCTAATGCAAACCAGAGCAGGAATGCGCCAGCCAGGAACTCACTACCCTTCGCTGAGCGACCCGGTGCCTCGCTTATCTCGTCTTGGATCAGCTAGGTGAGGGGCACCACAGAAGAGATGGCACCGGGCAGGAAGGGTCCTCTGAGGATAATTAAACCTGACCTCCCAGGGGTCACCCGGGAACAGCTCTGGGGGGGCACCCCAGCAGGGGTCAGAGGAGGGGTCTTCCTGCAGCCTCCTCTCCCGGCGCAGGTGAGGGCTACAGGGTCTCCTTGCTGAGAGGGGCCGCATGCTAGGGGAGAGGCTGCGGGACCGACCCTGCAGTAGCGCAGTGTGGCGCCCTCCTGTCTCACAGGCACCTGCACCTGTCCGTCCGATGTCTGCGGCTGACACAGCAGGCAGGGGAAGGGCTCAGCTTTCTCCGCAAGCCCAGACGAGGGCGGAGAGCAGGAGGCTTCCAGTGAGGACAGCAGCGCCCAGCAGCCCTCAGGACGTGCTGTCCCTGGGGCAGCTTCCGCCCGCGACAGAGCCACACTTGTGTCCTCTTCCAGCCCACAGAGGACTCGCTTCAATCCAGAGCTGCCCCACGGCTAGCCAGGGCCTGGTCGGTCTGCCCCACGGCGAGCTGCCCCGCTGGCCAGTCCTGCGCCCTCCTTTTCCCTTCACAGCTTTGCCCTCGACGAGCCCGTAGCCCTCCTCCCAGGCTTCAGCCATTGCTTCTTGGAGGGAGCAACCCGCCCAGCGCAGCACGAATCCCGTCCTTCGGAGCCCTGCTGTGGCCAGCACCAGTCCCTGGGGCTGCCTGGCGGCCTCCACTCTGGAGGAACTGGGGTGTGAGGAGATCCGCAGGGGGGACACCCCAGGCCACGTGAGGAGCGGCAGGAATGACGCTTTTTTAAAAGATTCATTTATTTATTTATTTGAAAGTCAGAGTTACACAGAGGGAAGGAGAGGCGGAGAGAGAGAGGTCTTCCATCCACTGGTTCACTTCCCAAATGGCTACAATGGCCAGAGCTGCACCGATCTGAAGCCAGGAGCCAGGAGCTTCTTCCGGGTCTCCCACGTGGCTGCAGGGGCCCAAGGACTTGGGCCATCTTCTACTGCTTTCCCAGGTCACAGCAGAGAGCTGGATCGGAAGAGGAGCAGCCGGATCTTGAACCAGCGCCCATATGGGATGCCAACGCTTCAGGCCAGTGTGTTAACCTACTGCACCACAGCGCCGGCCCCAAGGAATGACTCTTCTTAGAACCAGCACTAACAGAACGTCCCTTCCAATTCTGGGGGCCATTGGCCAACGCGGAGAGACTCCGTCTCACTGGACAGGAGGCCACTCCCAGGACGTCCCTCTAAGGCAGGTGCATCTGGGAACGCCCCCATCACATCAGAGCCGTGTTCCCGATGAACCGTGCTCAGCACTTGTCATGAGTGGAGAACTTTCCAGAATGCTCGCAGCCAGGGAACAGACAAAGCTGACGACCCCAGGCTGGGTCCAGGACAGGCCCCCGGGAGGCATCCATCGCCCTGTTCTGTCCCATCTGGCTGCAAACAGTGAGGACAGGCAGGCGGCCGGGTGCACCTCCCTCTCAAGGTCCAGCAGCCGCGGTCTGGCTGATGACAGGCGGCCGTCTCTCGGGCCTCAGCCTTCAGGACAGAGCTGGGGCTACCTGCTTCCCCCGGAGCTCACTGTATCGGCGACCCGAGGCTGCGGCTTCCTCCAGACCGGCCTGAGCACGTCCCTTGTTTGCCTGTCGCTGTAGAACAGAGCGTAGGGGCTGGCACTGTGGCACAGCAGGTTAAAGCCCTGGCCTGAAGTGCTGGCATCCCATATGGGCGCCGGTTCTAGTCCCGGCTGCTCCTCTTCTGATCCAGCTCTCTGCTGTGGCCTGGGGAAGCAGTAGAAGATGGCCAAGGTGCTTGGGCCCTGCACCCATTTGGAAGACCTGGAAGGAACTCCTGGCTTCGGATCGGTGCAGCTCTAGCCATTGCGGCCATCTGGGAAGTGACTCAGCAGATGGAAGACCTCTCTCTCTCTCTCTCTCTCTCTACCTCTCTCTGTAACTCTGTCTTTCAAATAAATAAAAATAAATTTTAAAAAAAGAACAGAGCGCAGGGCAGCACTTGAGCATGTGTGGAGGATTCAGTCGCTTCACAAAGCCGCTCCGTGGAATTGCAGAGTTTAGAATTTGAAAATTCAGTATATGAATACATTTAGACTTGGTTTCCCTAAACTTGACCTTGATTCTATCTCTACTCCTAACACCAAGCCTAACCCTCATGTGTGCCTCCTGCCCCTCCGCCCAGGGAAGAGTTTCTCTGTCTCTCTCTCTCTGTCTCTCTCTCTCTGTCCATGCACGGTTCTGTAGCGTGCCAAGGACCATTCACAACCTGGCACGCTACCACACGTCTCAAAACCAAAGTAAGAATGGCTTTGTTTTATTTTATAGAGGGCGGGGTACGGAAAGCCAGAAGGAAGCTGTGTTTTCTAGACAGCTTGTTTTACTTGGAAAGGAAAAGTGCCTTCTAACGGGCGTCCTTGAAGAGCGTCCAAGCTGAGAGACGGCACAGGCGCGTGTAAGAGGGTCGACACTCCAGAAAGCAAAACTGGCAGCTTGTCTTCAGGAACCACGCCACTGCCACCATCACTAATTACGAAGGCTCGGAAGTCCCGGGGACCGCCCATGGCGTAGCCCAGGGAACAGGGTCAAATGGGTGCCTACGGCAAGGATCAGAACAGTGAAAACAGTTGATTATTTAAAAACAGCTCATGAAAGGATTTCAACAGACAAATACATAAAAACCAATGGCATGTCCATATAGGTCCCATTCACAACCATACTGAACCTATCACCTACGGAGAAGCGAGTTTCAAAAAGTATGTAAAATTTAAATTAAACCCCCAAGTTCCTAGAAGATCATAAAAGACAAGCGATTAGAGGGAAGGAAGAAATTTCTAGAAAAATGCAGATGAATAACCCAGATAGTCTTGTTCTGAATTTGGCAAAATAATATTGAAATTTATGTGAGAGAACGGTTGTCTTAAACCTCCAAAAGACAGCAGGAAAGCTAACATTACCAGAGAAGCTATCTGTAGTCCTAGCAGGTACTAAAATACATTTTAATAAGCAGCCTATGCATGAATCAAAACATCACACTGCTCTCCATAAACCTGTGCAACCATACGTCTCATTCAAACTAAAATCAAACTTCAAAAATTCCTTCAAATATGGGTTGAGAGGAGCACCAAACACTAGAAGCTTGGCTTATAGGCTGGCAGTGAGAGAGATGTCTTCACGCCTTGAGTTAAAGGGGGTCCTGCACGGAATCCTGTTCCCTAGGAGGCACAAGTAACAGAGGAACAAGGAAAAGTAAAGCTAACGGAATAATATCCTTGATTTGCCCCGATGTGTGCAAACACAGCGTAACTTCAACATGTGGTCGATGAAATCATTACCAGACGCATCCTTTGTTCCAGCCGGCTCCGAGCTGGGATGCTCTGCCCTCCTGGTGTCCAGCATCTCTACGTGGCAGGGGATTTTGCACGCTGTAGAACAAGCAGCAGGGAAACAGACCCTCAGTAAGGGGGTGACGGAAACCACCCCCCTCACCACGGTACCAACCACCCAGCTGAAGCTGCGGTTTTGAAAACCAGACAGCAGAGTAGCCAGGGGGAAGCTGAGCGCTGCTGTGCTTGGCCAGCCCTGGGCGAAGGACAAGCTGGGCCCCAGAGGGAGGAGGAAGGCCGAGGCCATGGGCACAGTGGAGAGAAACGGCCCGCTTCCCAGGGTGGGTCCTGGGCCGGCAGCCAGCGTCCAAGGCGCAGTCAGCTCAGTGCAGAGTGACCGGGCCTGCCGCCGGGGTCTGCGGTCCCGGCAGGGCGAGGCAGCACAGCCCAAGTTTCCAGGCACCGGTCCCAGTGGGAAGTCCACACGGGCGTTGACCAGCGTTGCACAGTTCGTCCTCAGGAGACAGGGCCCACCCGTAGCAGCCCCACCCAGGGGAACCGGGTGAAGTCTGGGTGCCCAGAAGCTCCAGGGCCTCGTGCGTGGTTGCAGCCCCCCAGGGAGAAGCAGGGGTGGAGGCCAAGCGCACACCATCCATCGAGGGGACAAGGTGCAAGGGCAGTGCTGGGGCAGCAGCTGTGGGGGCAGGAGGTGCTGGGAAGGGCTGAGCTGTGTCTCTCCCATGCCGGAGCCCCCGCCCTGTCCCGCACCTCAGCTGCGACGGCACCTGGAGACCGGCCTTTGAAGAGGTAGTTACAGCAAAGTGAGGTCACGGCATGGAGCCCCTGTGGATGGAGAGCAGCATGAGGTTGCGGGGGAAGACGGCCACTGCTCTCCCCGGAGAGGCCGTGGGCACCTCTGCCGCAGACTCCCAGCCTCTGGAGTGGTGGAGAAAACGCACGTCTCCTCTCTGGGTCACCTGGAACGTGGTGCCCTGCCATGGTATCTGGCAACGTGTGCCGAGACTGAGGCTGAAGGTTGTGTGGGTGGGAGCCCCCCAGCCCCATGCCGCAACCTCCCAGGACGGGAGAGGCCATGAGCAAGGTGCTCAGGATGTGAGGGGCCATGAGCAAGGTGCTCAGGGTGGGAGGGGCCATGGGCAAGGTGCTCAGGGTGGGAGGGGCCATGGGCAAGGC
The DNA here is from genome assembly GCF_051225735.1 of Oryctolagus cuniculus. Classification (NCBI taxonomy): domain Eukaryota; kingdom Metazoa; phylum Chordata; class Mammalia; order Lagomorpha; family Leporidae; genus Oryctolagus; species Oryctolagus cuniculus. The sequence continues at coordinate 3,284,677 of NC_142869.1, read as the reverse complement.
ACCCAGGGTGGGAGGGGCCATGGGCAAGGCGCTCAGGATGGGAGGGGCCACGGGCAAGGCACCCAGGATGGGAGGGGCCACGGGCAAGGTGCTCAGGATGGGAGGGGCCACAGGCAAGGCACCCAGGATGGGAGGGGCCACGGGCAAGGTGCTCAGGATGGGAGGGGCCATGGGCAAGGCGCTCATGGTGGGAGGGGCCATGGGCAAGGCGCTCAGGATGGGAGGGGCCACGGGCAAGGCACCCAGGATGGAGGGGCCATGGGCAAGGCACCCAGGATAGGAGGTGCCATGGGCAAGGCACCCAGGATAGGAGGTGCCACGGGCAAGGCACCCAGGATGGGAGGGGCCATGGCAAGGTGCTCAGGATGGGAGGGGCCATGGCAAGGTGCTCAGGATGGGAGGGGCCACGGGCAAGGCACCCAGGATGGGAGGGGCCACGGGCAAGGTGCTCAGGGTGGGAGGGGCCACGGGCAAGGCACCCAGGATGGGAGGGGCCACGGGCAAGGTGCTCAGGGTGGGAGGGGCCACGGGCAAGGCGCCCAGGAGCCTTCTTCTGGGTCGTAGCAAGTGGTGCACCCATCTGAGGTCTGGCACTCAGTGACACCTCGGCTGCAGAGGCCTGACCCACTCCAGCTGGGGCCGACACTGGAGTTCTCTGATAAAACACAGAAACCAATTGCAATCTGAATTTTAAATAAGTGACAGACACTGTTTAGTGTAAGTGTGCCCCAAATATTGCACAGGGTGTGCTTGGTCTAAAAGATATCTCCTCTTTTCTCTGAAATTCAGATGAAGCTGCCTTGTTTTTATTTGCTCAGCTGGACGACTTAGACCCGGCGGGTCTCAAGAGGCCGTGAGGAGGGTCTGGGGCAGGGCAGGTGAACAGAGCGTGCGACACCTGGACCGGACCCAGGGCTCCTGCAGGCTAAAGCAAACGCCGGAATTGCAAGGCAACGGTCATCAGCTTCAGCGACAGCAACATTTGAAAGTTAAAATAAAAAGAAGCAAGAAAAAGTAACCGAGTGGGAGACCCACTCCAACAATGCAGAGGAGCCGGTGGGAATTTAAAACGCTCCTCCCTGCTGGTAAGAAAAATGTCAAAATCCCACAGGCAAATACACAGACAGCAAACCGGCCCTGCAGAACCTGTAAGTACCGACCAAGTGCGTCCTTTGTTTCCAAGCACACACGATTCGCGCATTATTCACCTTCAATGGACTAAAAGCAAAATCAACTCAACTATTAGTGAAGATGAAGGTGTGTTCAGGACTATCACCCTGTGTGGCTGTGGGAGCGATTTTGTAGTCTGTTTACTGTTGACCCAGCAAATCGCTCCTGGCTTCCATCCTAAGAGTGATGATTTAAAATAAAGACGGGAAAATGATGATAAGAAAGCACGCACTCTTCTGTGACTGTAACGCCAGGATTACAGGTGCACCTGAATGACGGGAAGAGAATGTGGGAGAGGAATCGAATATGGTTTTCTCTTCGAACTTCCCTCTGGGTCGTTTGTGTGTTATCCTTCTACATAACCAACTGTTAACATCATCAGTTCCCTCTCACTCATCAGGATTGCTGGGGTAGGAACCCAGCCTAGCTGATTGTGTGGAGAGACGGCCTTCAGGGACGGCGGGACCAGTTCCTGGGGCAGTTCAGGGAGACCCCCCCCCCTCTGGTTGTCTTGTCTGTAGCGTCCCTGGCTACCCCGGACTTCTCAATCAGGTACTCAAAAACTCTTACGGATTTTCTTTGGCCAGAAGCTTAATTTATTACAAAACATTCTTAACAAAGCCATACTTGCATTGAATGAGATGGTCATTTTAATTCTATGGATTTTTTTATTCATTTGAGCGGCAGTTACGAGAGAGGTCTTCCATCTTCTGGATCACTCCCCAAGTGGCCACAATGGGCAGGGCTGGGCCAGGCTGAAGCCAGGAGCCAGGAGCTTCCTCTGGGTCTCCCACATGGGTGCAGGGGCCCAAGCACATGGGCCATCTTTTGCTGCCTTCCCAGGCACGTTAGCAGGGAGCCAGACACCAGCACCCACATGGGATGCCTGCATCGCAGGCAGAGGCTTAATCTATGCCACAGTGCTGGCCCCTAATTCTATGGATTTTTTTTAAACTAGACAATGGTAGGAGAAGCCCACTCAGCTGTTTGGGGAACAAACAGAGAGAAGCGTGCATTCGGACAGCCACAGCGGGTGGTTGCGGTGTTCAGCACTCGTCCAACCCATCAGGGGGGCAGGCAGGTGAACCCCCATTTGGGGCATATCTGCGTCTGTGTTGTGGGACTGTAGCACAGCCCCCGTGTCTCAGTCCCCCGCAGAGCACAGGGCCTGGTGTGGAGATGGAGTCACGCTGGGATCCTGCGCCTCCCTCACTGTGGTCGGATGGGGCCAGCGTTCGTTCTCCGAGGAGGTCAGCAGATGCGTTATGCGGCATTGGCAGCTGGGGCGGGGGCGGAGAGGAGCCCGGACACAGGGAAGCAGGACGGTTCCATCTGCCATTAGCATCCCGGCGCGGGACAAGCGGCCATCCCTCTGGGGAACGCATCTGCGATATGGAGTACGGGCAGCCCTGACCACTCGTAGCACCCGAGAGAGACTGATGAGGGGTCTTAGGAGCGACACTAAGCAGAGAGCTCAGGACAGTGTCGTCCGGCTTCTCCCAGGGCAGCCAGGATGTCAACGGCGACACCACCAGCTTAGCTCCTCTGCCTGTCTGCTGTTTGCACGGACGAGAACCAACTGGAAACGCTTGGCCTTATCTCTCCCGGAATGTAAGCTCTGAAATCATCCGTAAAATTGCTCATTACTCAAACGCAAGAGACTCCGGCCTGCTAAAAGGCCAACGCAGTTCCAAGCTCTGTCTTGCATTAGAGCTACAGGGGAGCCCTGGCTGAAATTGTGTTTGGTCTCTAAGCGTGGCAGTTTCTTAACTGGACCAATAGTGGGAAGGTGAGGCAAGGGAGGGTACTAAAGTGCTGAGCTTGGGGCTGGCCTCTTGGTGTAACGGGTTTAGCCGCCACCTGCAACACCGACTTCCCACATGGGCACCGGTTCAAGACCCGGCTGCTCCACTTCCAATCCAGCTCTCTGAGAATGAGCTTGGGAAAACAGTGGAAGACGGCCTGAGTGCTTGGGCCCCTGCACCTGCGTGGGAGAACTGGGTGAAGCTCCTGGTTCCTGGCTTCAGCCTGGCCCAGTCACAGCCATTGCAGCCATTTGGGGAATGGATTAGCAGATAGAAGATTCTCTCTCTCGCTTTTCTCTCTCTTTCTCTCTCTCTTTCTCTCTCTCTCTCTCTCTGCCTCCGTCACTCTGTAGCTCTGTCTTTCAGATAAATGAATGAATCTTTAAAAAAAAAGAAAAAGAAAAAAAGTGTCCCCACCTTTCAAAGCATGGCCGCCAGCCTCTGGGAGACTGTCCACGCACCTGACCCGGGAGCTCCGGGTTCCCGAGCCGGTCAGCAGGCTCCGTCCGCGCCTTCGCCCCAGGCTGGGAGTCCTCTGCGGAGCCAGGACTCCTCGGGACGAGCCGGATTCATCCGCAACGGTGCCACCCCAGGACGGGCCCCAACTCCCGTGGGCCGGCCCAGCCCCCACTGGGAGGAAAGGCCCCCAGCGTCCCACGGTGCCCATTCATCCCGGAGGACAGAGCAGGGCACTCCTGCCCCCTCGGGGCTCCCCGGCCTCTGGCATTCGGGATGCTTCAGGTACAGTTCTACTTGCAAGGGAGAAAGTGTTGAAGCTCCATTTCTGCGACCACACTTTTAGATGCGTGCATGGATTCAGACGCAAGGTGCGCAGAGCCCGATGGGACAAGGGCTCAGGAGGGCACAGCTGCCCAGAAATCCTGAGCTCACGTCCTCGGCTTGGGGACCTGAGACTCCCCCACTGCTGCTCTCCGAGGCCCTGACCACATGTGCACGTTTGCAGAATGTGCTGGGGTTGCTTCTGTGTCCTGGGGCCTGCTAACTCGTTAGCCTGGTTCCCTCCACAAAAGTGCCCCCCCCCAGCCTCCCTGGCCAAGCAGGCTTGTGCCCAGCCAGCTGTGGTTGCAAGGCCGGGCAGAGGGGACACATTGCAGACACAGGAATTCAGCCAGCCGTCCAGAGCTCAGTTCCCAGGAAACGCACTTCCTGCTGGGAAGGATCTGAGTGTGCCCTGCTGCCCACTGCCCTGCTGCCCACCTGCCCTGGACCTTCCAGCCTGGGAACTCTCTGGGGCCGGGGCTGGTCCATGACCGTGTAGAGGACCTGCAGACGGGTGGCCCCGAGGGTCTTCTGGATGGTTCCCAGACTCCTCCTCCACTCCATCCCCCAGGCTCCGCCTGCTCCGCCTGCTCCGCCTTCCTCCCTGCCTCTCCCTCTACCTCCACGTCCTTCCAAGAGCCAGCCCACCTCCCCTGTAGTCCACCATAACAAGACCAGGAACAGGAACATCTGATCCCAGAGGTGGAGTGGGATTGATGGCCACGCCCATGAGTGGGTGGGCCTGGGCGGGGCCAGAGTTTGCGAGCTGTGTCCCTAGCGGTGCTGCCCCACGGGGACCTCCCTTGGAGCTGTTCCTGTCACCTTTGCTGCTCGTCGCCTGACGTCGCCTGACGCAGGCAGCAGCCACAGCTACATCACCCGGGGCTTGTTGGAGGTTCCCCACCCAGCTCCTGCCAGGCCTGTTGAGCCAGAACCTGCACTTGGCCCAGACGCCCAGGGGATCTGAGTGCACAGGAGAGCTCGCCCAGGCCGGGCTCCTGGAACACAAGCGCTTCTCTGGATTTTTCTGTCCATTCCCAGCACCTGGCGCGGGAGCGACTGGGGGCAGAGAGTCTGGCTTCAGTGCAAACCCATCCCGGGAGCGTCTGTGTGTGTCCATGTCAGACCTGCCAGGGCACTGCCGGGGCTGCTGGCCCTCCGGTAAAAGATGCCAACCGATTTCTGCCAGCTTCTGGAACCTGGGAAAGCGTGCATCCTCTTCTCGCCAGGTGACGCCCGGCGAGGCCGACCTCCACGCCTCCTGATGACTCGGGGGTGCCCGGGGCGAGCCTGGGCTCCGGGGTGGGGGTGCAGCTCAGAAGACGGCTAAGGTGCAAGACAGACCAGCACGTGCGGCAGGCGAGGCTGAGGGCTGGGTGTTGATGGGCAAACGTTTTTGTCCGAGCAGACGTGGTGAATGCCTCCACGCTCCCCGCACGGGGGATTCCCTGGGGAAGGAGCCCTCGGCCCCGCCGCGCCTCCCCCAGCCGCTGCACGGCAGTCCCTTGCATGAAGAGTGAAGGCGTGCAGCTCAGAGGTGCACAGAGCCGTGGAAGACGCACACATGGCCACGTGGCCTGGAAGACCCGCTGGCCTGCATTTGGTGCAGCAGGGAGCTGGCTGCAGCCGCACAGTGGTCCCCAGGAAGAAAGTGCCCCCCCAAGTGCTCACAAGTCCTGCAGACGGGACTCCCGCCCGCGGCCCTGTTTCAGCCAATCCCCTTCCCTCCCTGATTTCTTCTTTCTGCATCGTTCGTGTGTTCAGAGCAAGCATGTGCGTCGTGGGGTCGGGGGGCCGGGTTTCCAGTTAGGATGAGATCTCCCGTGTTCCAATACTGATTTCATGCTTGACTCAAAGCCCCCTCCCCTCCTCCTCGCCAGCCCCCGGCCTGGGATGAGCTCACTCGGGCTGACAAAACCCAGGCCCGAGCGGGAGACCTGCTGCCCCGTGCCCTCTTCTCCCCCTCCCCCCACTCCACATGGCGGGGGCTTGGGACCAGGACTCCTGGGGTAGGGGGCAGAGGGTGAGACCCGCAGACCCTGGGCTGCCCGTCCTGGCTTACCTGAGCTCACGCAGGGGAACTCAGCCTGGGGCTCCTGGGCTGGCCTGTTGCTGCATCTGCAACCCTTTCATCCCCTGCAGGATGCGGCCTTTGCTGAGCGATGGGGGAGGGGTCTTTGTCCTGCAGCCCCCCTTTTCTTGACACTTCCCTTCCTTAGGCTGCATCTCTTCACCACCGTCACAGCCCCTGAGCCTGCTATGGGGGGGGGGGCCAGGCATGTTGCTGCGGGATGCCAGTCTTGGAGGCCCCCTCTCTGTGCAATGCAAGGGGGTGCTGCGTCTCTGGGAGCTCTCCCCGTGCCCCCCTCCTGCCTTGGCTGCACCACCAGCCTCCCCCGATCCCAGAGCCCCTCATCTTCATTCCTGGGCCAGGAGGAAGCCCCCGCCCAGCCCCTCCCAGTAAAAGCGCTCCTACACATCCATCATGGCCACAGCCAGCGGTTCCCTGGAATCTGCCCACCCGGCCCCTCCCTCCTGCCGACCCCGGGGCGGCTCCTCGGAGCCCCGTCTGCTCTCTCCTGCTCCCCCACTGTCTGCGCGAGGCAGCTCCATCCACCCCTCCTTCATCACCTGCCTTCCCCGGCTCTCCAAATCCAAAGTTGCACCCCACTCCCCGGGGTCCCCCCCCCGGCCGACAGCCCGGGTCACCAGCTTCAGGGGGGTCATGAACTCCGTCTCTCTTCTCCCTGCGCTCCAGGGATGCTCGCGTGGTCTCTGCACTCTGGCACCTCGGCCGCCTTTGCTCCTGACACTCTGAGGTGTTTGCAGACCTGCAGGTGATTCCAGGCCTGGTCCCGGGTGCTCCCTGCACCTCGGCCACCTGGCGCTGTTTTGCCAGAAATGCTCTTTCCTGTGCAGATAATGAACGGGCTGGAAGACACCAGGGACGAGAGCCGTGGCTTTTTGAAGCTGCTGGGGGATGGCTTAGTGATCGTGCTGGGTGTGTGTGCCTCTGTGGCCTGCTGGGAGCCCTAGGCGGCAGGGGTCAGCCTGGTGAGCGAGACCCGATCTGGTTTGGCAAACCCGACGTCCACCCTGCAACTCACTGCTCTGCTGCCTGACTGGCAGAGCCCCAGGCTCACTGTCCCCATGTCCTGTCCACGGGCATCCACGTGATGTGGCTCTGGGCAGTGGGGCTGCAGCAGCCAGTGTGGGCCGGGCAGAGGTGCCAGCAGCAGCTGGGGCTGGGTTTATTTCCTTGCCTGTGTCAGAGGGGTCTCCTGGGAGCTCCACGCAGGCACGCGGGGGCCCAGGCTGACGGGGCTCCATTACTCTGGGGCTGGAACACCTGGTGCCTGAGGTTGCCGCCAGGGAGAAGAGGAAGATGGCGGCCGTTCCAGGCTCTCGGCTGCCAGGGCTGGGAGGTGGCTGCTGGTGTCACTTACCCTCCCTTGCCACACATTCTCAACCTAGCTGTCAGCAGGGCTGAGATACATGGGGCACCGCGTTTAGGGAGTCTTGGGTAAGCACGGACTAGCAGAGATGTGAGTAGCAGACTGGGACTGTTGCTGTGGATTCGTTCTGAGAGGAGGAGCGTGTGGGGGAAGAGGCGCGGAGTCACCACACAGACCCCGGGAGTCGGATGAAAGCAGGCCTGAGGCGAGCAGCCCACAGAGCAGCCCGCACTCGTTTATATCAGTTGGTGCAGCAGCTTATATGGCCAAGGCAGCCAATCCGGTCAAGGGGCGGTCTATGCCCTAACCAATCACAGCCTATTGCCAGGCAGGCTCCATTGCCAGCAGCCATGTTGGCATGGCCTTCTCAAATGTGGGGCACCGAGTTTAGGCAGTCTTGGGTATGCACAAACTACCAGAGATGTGAGTAGCAGACCCGGACCTCTGGCGTTACCACTGCAAAATGCCTGCTTTCCCGATGAAAGGGAGAAACAGGGCCGGTGTAACCGCCTTCCTCTTCTGCCTGGAGCATGGACTCAATGGCTGGCGCCGGGGCAGCCGAGCTGAGACTGTGATGCCATGAAGAGCATGCCGAGGGCTGGGGTGGAGAGAGCTCTGGAAGACACTGAGGGCTGCCGCACTTGCCCTGGCCCTGTCCAGGCCACACCTACCCTGGCTCGCTGACCCCAGGCAGCGTTATGTGAGAAGCTCACCCTCACTGGTTGAGGCCACTGTTGGCCTGAGTTCTCTCACCTGCTGCAGACTCTGAACCGAGACAGGGGAGGGGGGAGTGCTGGGAGTGAGATGGGTTCCCGGACACAACGCCGTGCTCAGAACAGAGCTGGTACAGGATTGACGCTTCTTGGTACAGGGAGCGTCTGTCCATCCAGGACGGGTCCAGGTTAAGGTCCCACTTTGTCAGGACAGTCCTGGGCCTCAGGACCACCAAAGGTTCATCAAAAGTTCCAGACCCTCATTAACAAACAAGCCATAAAGCAATCTACTTAGCAACAACAGGTTCTTCGGGGCCCCATTGCCTTCAGGATGGAGGCAGCACTGGCCCAATCCCTCCCCAGTCGGTGACTCCTCGAAGGACAGGTGCCCCCAGGGACCCCCCACCCCTCACTCCAACTTCCCGTGAAGCCATCCCGTCAGGAAACATCTGTGTCTCTCTGTTTCACCCTCCCCAAGTTTTTAAGGATTTATTTATACATTTGAAATGCAGTTACAGAGAGAGGAGGAGAGAGGTCTTCCATCCACTGGTTCATTCCCCAAATGGCCGCAATGGCAGGTGCTGGGCCAGACCTAAGCCGGCAGCCAGGGACCCTATGCGGCTCTCCCACATGGGTGCAGGGCCCAAGCACTCGGGACGTCTTCCCCTGCCTTCCCAGGCCGTAGCAGGGAGCTGGGTCAGAAGCAAAGTGGCCAGGACTTGAACCAGCGCTCTCATAGGAGATCCTGGCACCGCAGGCGGGGGCTTAGCCCCCTGCGCCACAACGCCGGCTGCTGTCTGTCCATGTTTAGCCAGCGCGAGACCCCGCGATCTTCTTCTACGGTCTCCATCCGTCAGCTTTTTGTCACTGCAGCCAAAACACCCGACAGGAGCTTCTTGGGGGGAAGAAGGCTGATTTTGGCTCACGGTCCACGACGGGGCTGCCCCGTCGACTCAGACACCCGGGGAGGCCAGACAGGAAGCAGAGACTGAGATAACCCCCTTCCCAGCGAGCTGAAGACCCCCCAGCAGCCACACCGCCCGAGTGCCTTCCTCAGGTCAAGAGTCCACCTCTAATCCATCCGCTATTAGCGTGAATCCATTAACGTCTGCAGGAGTCGGGGGTGGGGGCAGACTGGTCCGAGCCCCGTGGGCAGCACTGGCCCCAGCGAATGTTCAGAATCCGAAGGGAGTCCCGTCCCAGGTCTCCTGGTATCTTCTTTTTTTTCTTTTTTCTTTTTTTCTTTTCTTTTTGACAGGCAGAGTGGACAGTGAGAGAGACAGACAGAGAGAAAGGTCTTCCTTTGCCATTGGTTCACCCCCCAATGGCCACTGCGGCCGGCACGCTGTGGCCAGCGCACTGCGCTGATCCAAAGCCAGGAGCCAGGTGCTTCTCCTGGTCTCCCATGGGGTGCAGGGCCCAAGCACTTGGGCCATCCTCCACTGCACTCCCGGGCCACAGCAGAGAGCTGGCCTGGAAGAGGGGCAACCGGGACAGAATCCGGCGCCCCGACCAGGACTAGAACCCGGGGTGCCGGCGCCGTAGGCGGAGAATTACACTAGTGAGCCGTGGTGGTCGGCCCTGGTATCTTCAAACACCAGGCCTTTCTCCAGGTAGGAGGCCCTGTGGCGAAATCTAAAACCGGGCTCCAGGCCCCGTGTCGCTCTCTTTCTTTCCTCCCCCTCTCCCCTCCCCCACTCCCCAGACCCTGGATTTCCCACTTATTTCTGAGGCCGAGAGGGAGCTCTGTCTTTTGTCTCTTGTGTCTCCTGCTAATCCACAGCCCCAAACCGGACAAGGCTGCAGATGCAGCTCTCAGGCGCAGGTTTCCCACCACACGCCCATCACATTCGTCCCCCTCCCCCACCCATGGCCAGTGCAGGAACTCTCAGAAAAACAGGGGTGCGCGCCAGTGGACGCGGGCCTCGTGCCTGCTGCCCGTCTTTCTCACCATCCACACCGGCTTGCTCCCCAGGCTGTGGGTTCGTTCGCCCAGGTGTATCCACACCGGGACCTCAGCGTCTTGCTGGGATCAGATGCCCAGAGCAAGGGCCGCTGGGAGCCTCAAGTACTGACCGCTGCGTGCGCCTCGGCCCCCGGGTGCTTCCTGCCGGGGCTGCCAGGGGCTAGGAGCGGCCTCCTTCCCCGCGCTGTGCTGCAGCAGGGCGGGGCGGGGGGGGGGGGGGACACAGTAGCTGCTGGCTTGAGGCTGCCCGCGTGCCCAGGCAGGAAGCCGCTGGCCCCGGCTGCCTCTCTGTGCCCCGCAACCTGGAAGAGCAGATGCTGCCGCTCCCCTGTCCCAGGGTCTTTGTCAGGTAGAAACCCGGGGTTGCAGACGTTTTGGGAAGAGGCTGAGCAGGGCAGGGGCATCGGCCTTGGCGCCAGCGTGTGAGCACCTCCCACGCCCGACCCCGGCCGAGCAGCCCGACCTGTGGAGACCCAGGGCTAGGATTTGAAATACCTGGATTTCTCCTCCCGTCGCTTCCAGCATTTAAGAGGTGTTTCTGGGCAAGCTCCCCTTACTAGAAATCTGGGGCCGCTCCTGACTTTTCCACAACCTCCCTGAAGTCTTACTGGGAGACCAGAAGGTTCCAGAACCTTCCCCTTGGACTCCGGAGAGGCTCACTGCCCCGACGCTGCGGGCTTGCCCTGACTTCAGGCTGCTCCGTGCAGGACGGCTGTGCCTGCCTCGCTGTTTTACGGCAGCCGCGCGGCCCCGGTGCACAAACAGCGCGTTGTTTTATTCTCTGCTCTCCAAAAGGCATAAAGCAGGCAGGCCCGGGGGCCGCCGTGGGGCGCAAAGTCTGCTGGGCCTGCGGGCCTGTCTGTCATCGGCTCGCTACAGATGGGGCCGCGCCACACTTGGTGGGATCTGAGCAGCTCCGGGCGGGGGGGCTGGCTGGGGAGCTGCGCCTCCAACAGCTTCTGTCTGGATGAGTGTTCACTGGGCACCCAGAGGGAGAGAAGTGATTTCTCTGCAGTCAGAGAAGAATCTGCAAAGGGAGAAGCCTCCGCCCCCCGGGGAGCGGCCTGAGCTCTTTAAGGAACAGGAGCCCACGCGGCCTGACCCGAGCCAGCGCTCCAGGACCCCCTGAGCAGGGGAGAAGAAGGGCTGGGGCACCCCTGACTGGGAGCCGGGCGCATCCTCACCACTGCCTCCTTCCACTGGCGGATGGCGGGTCGGACCTGGAGATCGGGCCGGAGACAAGCAGTTGGAAACGCGAGGCCCTGGAGAGAGATTCCGCAGGGGAGGCAGCACCACGCGGCCTGCGGCAGGGCACCCAGGCCAGAAGGTTCCTTCTTCCTCACACCTGCAAGGGGCTGCGCCCCGCCCTGTGCAGGTGAGCTGACGTTCCCAAGGGGGATGCGAGTCCCAGGAAGGGGTCAGCGCCATCCGCCATCCCACGCGTCCGTTCTTCCAGGGCCGTGCTACTCCCTTGCTTGGTGGGCGGCGTCTCTGCTGCCCCCTTGACTCTGGACAGGCCCCTGCCGTCCTGTGACCAGCACAGTGGGACAGGATGTGGCCAGGTGTCTTCCACAGCGGAGCCCAGAGAGGCAGCACTGTGCGCCCGGTCAGCTCTCCCTCCCGGAGCCCCAGCTTCCTGGTGCCGCCATACGTGGAGGAAGCCCAAGCCACCGTGAGGCAGAGGGGCTGCACGGGGCCGGGCTCCTGTGTGAACCAGGCCTGGCCGCAGCCAGTCAGCCCACCTACCGCATACAACCCAGCGGAATGATGGCGGTTTCGGCTCCTTATGTTTGGGGGTAGCTGTTAGGCAACAATGGACAAACTGAGCTTTGCAGAACAAATATTAAGATTTATGTATTTATTTGAAAGTCAGAGTTACAGAGAAAGACGGCGACACAGAGGGGTCTCCCATCTGCTGCTTCACTGGGGCTGCGCCAGGCCGAAGCCAGGAGCCAGGAGCTGCGTCCAGGTCTCCCGCGTGGGTGCAGGGGCCCAAGCACTTGGAACAGCTGCTGCTTTTCCCAGGCCACGCAGGGAGCTGGATCGGAAATGCAGCAGCTGAGGCCCGAGCCAGCTGGCATCACCGGCGGCAGCTGTACCCACGACGCCAGGACACCGGCCCCTGCAGAAGAAATGTAGGGACTGTAACAGAATGTCACCCTCCGTGGGCCTTCTCCTGCTTCTACGCTCTCCCAAATTTCAGTATGATCAAAAATCAGCGTCCCAAAAACATTGCTGAAGGATCTGTGGTCTCCTCCCCTTGGTGATGTTTTGACATTTTCAATATTAAACATTTCACTACACTTATACTTCCCTTCCACGGAGAGTTCACGTCTGAGTGTGTGGACACAGCACACGCCATGTTAATAATGGGACCCACAGTCTACACCGCCGGCCATGTGTTCGGAGATCTTTGGGTCCTGAGGTCACACCTGGCCGTGGTGGGTTCTAAGGACTGAGTCCAGGAGAGACGCTTTGGGGTTGGCAGCGACAGAAAACCGGCACCTTGGACGGACGTGAGCTCACCCACCGGGCTTTGTTTCTCCGGCCTACGTCCTTGCTGTTGCACTTCGGGCAGAGACACGGCCCTGAACTCGCAGAATGGGCCTTCCGGCACCCGCTCTCCAACGGGGCCTGCACCCGGGGCAGCACACCCTGCTCCCAGGCACGAAGCAAGAGGGGCAAGCGACCAAAACCTAAGGGGTAGCAGCTCTCCTCCAAGCCTCGCCTTCCTGACGCCTCCGCCGCCTGGGCCCGAGGAGAGGCTGCGCTGCGAGTGGCCGCGGGCACGGGAGACTCGGGGCCGCTGGGAGGAGAGGCCTGTCGGGACTTTGTTCTGGGCGCTGCCCCCTGTGCTCCCCACAGTCGGAACGTGTCGGCCAGCAAGTCTCGGCACAGGGGGAGGGTCAGGGTGGGGCCCGCGGGGAGGGGACTGGCTTCTGCCTCCTGGTGTTTATGCATGGAAGGGAACAGAGGGAACACACATCACACACAGTCACACACTCAGACACTCACACATGCACACAGGCCCTCACACATGCACCCACACAGTCACACACACAGTCACACACACACACTGTCACACACATCACACACTCACACATGCACACAGGCCCTCACACACACTCACACAGTCACACACACAGTCACACATACACACACATCACACTCACATATGCACACAGGCCCTCACACACACACTCACACAGTCACACATACACACTATCATCTATGCACAGGATCACACACATGTCACACACACACACACACACTGTATCACATACTCACACACATTCTCTCATCCATGCACACACACAGACACACAGACACACACACATATGCACATGATCACAGAGGCCCTCACCACACACACACACACACATACTAACACGCACACTAACACGCACACACTCTCCACCCATGCACAGGATCACACACACACACGCTCACACAGTCACACACAGACACACACACATATGCACATTGTTGGGAAAAGAGTTGCAGAGTAGAGAGGAGGCAGTGAACAGATTCACAGCCAGACCGAACTTATTCAGAGCGAATAGATCCGCAGAGGTGGGTGCCCAGCTGTCCGCGCGCACGTGATGGAACAGGGGCAGAGGCCTGAGCCCAAGGGCCGGGCCTGTTAATATTTTAGGAGGGCTGGGGCTGGGGGGAAGGGGGCAGCAGGCAGAGGGGAATCCCTGGAACTGCCTTCCAGGTGTTCAGAGCAGCTGGTCTCCCCGGAGCCTGCAGGGGCGGGCGCGACGGCAGTGGGTGTGAGCCCCAAGTGAGAGTCAAGGGCAGAGAACGCACCCCAGTGTCCTCTCCCTGGGCCATGAGGGAGAATGGCTGAGGCCTATGTCCCTGTTCCATCACACATGATCACACAGGCCCTCACCACACACACTCACACACCAACACACACATGCACACTCACACCGCTGTACACACAGTCACACACATACACTCACAACCTAATACACACTCACCCATGCACAGGATCTCACACACCACACACACACACACACACTCAGTCACACTCTCACTACTGTACACACAGTCACACACACACACTCACAACCTAATACACACACTCTCACCCATGCACACACCACACACACACAGTCACACACACACACTCACAACCTAATACACACACACACTCTCACCCATGCACAGGATCTCACACATTCACACACACGGTCACACACACTCACCCATGCACACACCACACACACACCTCAGTCACACACACTCATGCACACACCACACACACCTCAGTCACACTCACACACACACACTCTCACCCATGCACACACCACACACACACCTCAGTCACACACACACTCTCACCCATGCACACACCACACACACACACTCACCCATGCACACACCACACACACACCTCAGTCACACTCACACACACACTCTCACCCATGCACACACCACACACACACACTCAGTCACACACACACTCACAACCTAATACACACACTCACCCATGCACAGGATCTCACACACCACACACACACACACACTCAGTCACACTCTCACCCATGCACACACCACACACACACTCAGTCACACACACACTCTCACCCATGCACAGGATCTCACACACACACACACACACTCTCACCCATGCACACACCACACACACACACACTCAGTCACACACACACACTCTCACCCATGCACACACCACACACACACACTCAGTCACACTCCCACACACCCCAGTGTGTTCTCTGCCGCCCCCCCAGCACCCCCGGCTCTCCTTCACCTGCCCTCTTGGCGTTTCCCAGACTGACTGACAGCCGCCAGGACCCCGGTGATCCGGTTTGCACCTGCCAGAAGTGCAGGGTGGGGCTTGCATTCAGAGCCGAGGGTGGTGGGCGGAGAGGGGGTCCTGAGAGGCTCCCGCAGGCGCAGGGGAGCCCGGGGTCCCTCCCAGACGGGCGGCTTCTGTGGGCTTCTAGGGGTACGGAGCTGTCCTGGGCACTCTTCTGGACTCATGGTCCCCGGCGACGGTGTGGGTGATTTAGCGACGGGAGCCGCGTCCTTCTGAGCTGGCCGGGGTGACCCTGCTCCCCGGCCCTGCTCTGCCCGCGGCCATCAGCCTCTCCACGCTCCCCTCCTGGGCCAGGACAGGGGCTTCAGGTCTCTGGGCCTGGGCTTCTCCTCTCTAAACGAGGCTGTTGTGTGCCCGAGTAGGAAGCTCATGGAAACAGCTCCACCTGGGGCGTGACTCCGCAGCCTCAGAACATTCAGGAACAATGCAGGAGAGGGGCACCTGGGGCGGGCGGGCGGAGAGACACCCTGGTGTGCAAAGAAGGCCCGCGTTCTCAGCGGTGGCAAGAAGGTGCCCCAGCGGGGCCTGGGCGGAGGCCTTGTGAGTCCTGTCTGCCTCCTGCACGCACCTGTTAGCCCTGGGGGTCTCGGGCTAAGTTTCAAACCTGTTTCATTTCCTTTAGCTCCTAGGGTACAACTCGCCACAGGAGAGCTTCAGAATGTGCCGCATGGAGAACACTAAGTGCAGGACATGGCCCTGGAGCCGGTTCCTCGGGTCGCCCTCCATGAAACGGCGGCGCGTGCCCAGCCTCTGCTGGACGGGGTGTGGCGTGTGCCCAGCCTCTGCTGGACGAGGTATGGCGCGTGCCCAGCCTCTGCTGGACGAGGTATGGCGTGTGCCCAGCCTCTGCTGGACGAGGTATGACATGTGCCCAGCCTCTGCTGGACGGGGTGTGGCGCGTGCCCAGCCTCTGCTGGACGGGATGCATGCACCCCTGTCATTGCAGCCTCTGCTCTCCTGCAGGAAGCAGACACGAGGAGCCCAGCCCCACGCTGATGGTCGGTAGGAAGAGCGTGTGGGGGCAGTGGGGGCCGGTCTGTGAGCCAGAGAGCGTTTTCCTGGGGACACCGTGCCTGCACTGAGGCCTGGGAGGGAGAGGGCTGGAGACGCCAGCCTGCAGGTGGGGGGCTGCTGATGAGTCTCAGACCTGCTGGGAATGGACACGCAGCGACAGGTGCACATGTCGGGGAGAACCTGCGGGTCTTGCTCCGGTCGCCCTGGCCTCCGGCTGCAGGAGGGCACCCTTGGGAGGAACACGGAAGATGAAGGAGACCCGCTGGTTGGCCAGCTTCTCCTCGGTGACACTCTGATGACCGGTCTCTGTGCCCACCACAGCTCTACCGCAGGTCCCTGGGAACGGGAGGCGGCGTCTCTGTACCGTGGAGAAGCTCAGGGAGTGGCAGCAGCAGCACGGCCAGCCCTGGACGCTTAGTGAATGGGAAGGCACACACACACACACACACGTGTGGCCCCACACATGCACACGCGTGTGCACACACATACATGAAATCCCCTTATTAAAGAAATGTAGGGAATCCTCAGAGGCGTCTCCGGTCGGTTTTTCTTCACATCTGATTGAAATACACACATGGAAATGCGCCAACCTCGCCATGTACAGCTTGATGACTTCTCCCACACTGAGCACACTTGGGTCCACAAGCAAAGCGTCACCCACACTTCAGAGCCAACCCCAGTCCCTCCTCAGCCCCCCCACACCCCCCAACCCAAGACAACCGCCGGCTGGACTTCCTGTAGTGGTGCTTAGATTTGCTAGGTTTAAAAAACAAACTTTCGTTCCACATTTGGTTGGAGTTCATCGCGTTTTGTATAGCTGTCGTTTGCTCGTTCCAGCGCTGTGTGCTATTCCGGCCACTCTGGCATATTCTCCGTACCTGGTCTCTGGATGGGCACCGGCAGAGTTTCCAGTTCAGTGTGAGTACAGTGTCGCTGTGGACCGTCTAACGCGGTCTCCCGGCTGCTGCTGTGTCCGCCCCGGGAAGCCCTGGGTCCTTCACGTAGCTGCAGCAAACAGCTTCCTGAAGGGACGGCGCGTTCACTCTGCGGGCGGTAGGGGTCTCCTCGGTCCCTCTCGCTGAGCAGTAGCCGCGTTGCATCTGGGTTTCGATTTGAGTCTCTCTGAGGACTGATTAAGCTGGAGGCTGGGTTTCCTCCTGCGGCGAAGGCTTTGCTGTGCCTGCTGCCTGTGCGATGCAGTGGGATCCGAGCGGAACTGGTGCCGGGGCCGCTGGCACACATGGTCCTGGGAAGACCCAAAGGATGCACCGGGCCACCCTAGCCTCCCACGGAGCGGCTTCCCAGCCCCCAGACAGAACCTGACCCTAATGGGCACCAAAGTATTTGTGCGATGATCCTGTGGTGTCTCCCTATAAGAATCTCCCACGCAACGTCGTTTCCTGCAAGAACCTTTTCTCCATTTACCACTTGAGAGGGTCGACACAGACCTAGACCACGACTTGACAGGGAGCCTGGCGTCCTGTAAGCTGGACTTGAAAACCACGCCACTCTCCCCCTGCAGGGTGCCCCTGTTTGCCTCCGAAACATGATGATCCCAAGGGCAAAGCAGGGAACATCGCAGGCCTACAGACCAGGTAGGACAGCGCGGTGCTGGGCCGTTTCACAGAGCGTTGGGCACAAGGGCGCCCCCAGCGGGTGCCAGCGGCCGTCAGCCCCACCCACCACGGTGGTCTGGTCACAGCCTGGTGAGCACTCCTGCTTTTCCACCATGAGACCGGCTCTGCGTCTCCATGAGGATCCCATCCCCCAACCGGGGACAGAGGGAGACAGGCACCATTCACAGAGAGCAGGGCTCACGGCTTACCCGGACGCACCTCCCCAGCCCCAGGCTCTGTCTTACGAAGGGAGAGAACGCAGAGTGAGGTGGAGAGTAGGAGAGAAGGTGCCCTCTCTCCAGGAGGAGGGACACGGAGACTTGGGACCACGCTCCAGGACGGGATTTACTGACCCCACTTTGCACATGAGGAAAAGGGAACTCAAAGAGATCAAGGAATACACGCGAGCTCATGGGGCCAGTAAATCAGGGAGCCCCGGTCCGTGGGAGCCCAGCCCCCAGGCCTCCCCCAGCCCACCCCTCCACGTCGGCGTTGCCGGTGCTCTAAATCTCCAGCTCCAAACACTCGCTCGTGCACGGCTGAGAACCGGAATCGAATCCTCGCCCCCGTGGGAAGGCTGGAAGAGCGGGGCTCCTGCGACGCCGCCCCTGGTGCACGGTCCATGCGGCTCCCCTTCCACCTGGCTTCCAGCTCTGAGTCAGTCTCAGAGCCACTAAGCTGAATTCCCAGGGCCCTCTTCAGACACAGAAATTCCAGCCGTAAATAGCAGAACGGCTAGACCAGATTAAACTTGCCAAAGTGATTTGAGCCGAGCCGAGAGACATGGAGCCCCTTGAAACGAGGCGCTGTCAGCCGGCAGGAACCTCACTCAGCCTGGAAGCCAACCTTCCAGCCTGCTGTTTGACAGGCGGGACACACGGGACACACGGCGCGGAGCAGGCTCGGCCACGCCCAGCATCCACGAGGGGCGCGGATACCGCGAGCTGCGTGCGCTTCATTGACTGTTCGTTCTCTCGCTCTTTTTATTATTATTATTTTTTCCAATGAAACGATCGTGTGGGGATTTCCCGATTTTGACGCTGGCCTGTCTGGGAGCTGACTGATGACCACGGGGCCCTGAGCTCAGGACCGGAGCAGGGAAGGGGAGTGGAGTGGGAATGTGGGAGAGGAACGCAGCACGGGGTCCAGGGCGCAGACACGGGTGGCGGCTTCGTCTCCGTTTCTGCTCCGCTTTTCTTACTTGGAAAACAAACGCTATGGGGGCTCCCATATTTCTTGAAGGAATTGCTGTAGATTTCTTTTAATACTCCCAGAAGTTCTGGTGCAGGTCCGCTCAAGGCCTCTGGTTCCTGGAGGCAGACACAGCCCCCCCCCCCCCCAAGCAGCCACGCGCCCTCTCTGTGGTGGCTCCTGGGCTTACCTGGGCTCTGAAGAAGCCGCAGCACGAAGGCACTGTGTCGGCCAGCAGGCCACCTCCCCTTGGCCCCAGGTGGGTCACTCTGTGTCCACAGCCTCCCGACGCCGGGGGACCCCCAGCCGGCAGGGCCGTCCTCTGTCCTTTCAGCTCCTACTTGGTGCTGTCCCCAGCATTGTGTGTCACAACAGCTCCGGGCACTCGGTATCGATTTGGTCTTTGTTCCCCCAGCTGTCAGCCAGGAGCCCTCCCGTGTGCAGGCGAGCGGGGTCGCACAGGCCGCTGCTTGCTGTGGGCTGCCTGTCTGGGCCCGACAGCCCCCTCGCTCTCTCCTCCCCGCCTCTTCCCCCCACCCCTGCTGTCTGTTTTTTAATCAAAATCCTTTTCCAGTTTCCCCGAGACAACACGCTTCTAAGGCTGTAGTCTTTCTGCCGCCCACGTAATGGACTTCTTTAGCGGTTGCAAGAGTAGGAAACCCTAGCCGATCACGCTGGTTGCATTGCTCTAGCCTAACCCTTGGCCCCTGCCCCGGCTCCACTGTTCCCATGTAGGAGATGCTCGGCCACACTTCCTTCCTTGGCAGACACCTGTGGAGAACAGCTCAGCGCAGGCACCGGCACCCACTCACCCTACGTCTTTGACGATTTGGGGGGTGTGTTCAGCAGGGGGACTGTACGATGAGGTGCTGCGTCTCTGAACCCCGACAGGGCTCACCTGGGCAAGGCGGAGCTGTGGGGCGACAGGTGAGGTGGGCACAGCTGGACGCCCCCTCCCCCTCCGATCGACCTGAGACAGCTGGAGCTGAGAGGCAGGTCACGGGGGAAGCAGGTGGCGATGGCCTGTCGTGGAAAGGCCGAGACTCCGTGCGGTCTGAGGGATTATTCTGGAAGCTACTGGGCTGGGCTCGTGGCTCTGAGAGCAGCCACGGGCAAGTTCTACTGAATTTCAACATCCAAACCGGCTGCTACAGCTGTCAGTCAAGGGCTCTTGCGGGGGACATCCTTTAAAACGCTGCCCCTTGTCTTCATGCCGTGAGACCCAAGGCCCCCGGGGATGACTGATCCTGCAGAGGGCCCCAAGCCCCAGATAACACCTCTCCCCAGATGCCACCCGGCATCGCCACAGCGCCAGGGCCACCGTGTCCCTCGCTGTCTGCCTGTGTTCCTCCTGCATCCTTACTCCTGCACTGTTAGATACACACAGCGCTGTGGTTCCGTGCAAGTTCACGGCTACTCAGTAACTGACACAAGGGTAGCATATGTGGCAGGGACACATTGGAAAGATGATGGCTCAGGACCCACCACGCAGGATGGCACAAGATTCCATCAAGCTACTCGGGATGGCACACAGCATAAAATGTATGGATTGGGGACCAGCGCTGTGGCTTAGTGGGTAAAGCCACTGCCTGCAGCGCCGGCATCCCATATGGGCGCTGGTTGGAGTCCCGGCTGCTCCATTTCCAGTCCAGCTCTCTGCTTTGGCCTGGGAAAGCAGTAGTAGATGGTCCCAGTTCTTGGGCGCCTGCAACCATGTAGGAGACCCAGAAGAGACTCCTGGCTTCAGATCGGCACAGCTCCAGTCATTGCGGCCATCTAGGGAGTGAACCAGCAGATGGAAGATTCTCTCTCTGACTCTGCCTCTCTGTAACTCTGCCTTTCAAATAATCAAATAAATCTTTAAAAAAATAAAATAAAAGGTGTGGATTACTTGTTCTGGAATTTTCCACTTATTCTTTTTGAACTATGACTACCAGGAGTGGCTGGGACCTCAGGAAGTGAAGCTGCAGCTATGGGGGCGGGGGGGGGGTCCTGCGTCAGGTGTCTGGGGACGGCCAAGGGGTGCTCCAGGGCGAAGGGCTCCCACCTGGACCACGGGCTGGGGCCGCGCTTGGCAGCCCCTAACAGATGCAGAGTGGATCAGCAACCCCTCCATTCCCCTCCCCCACTCCCACCCGAGCTCAGCGGCTGCTCCTGTCCGAGGGCTTGGAGCACCCTGGGAGAGCCGAGTAGGGGTGTGGGGCCCATCAGTCCCAGAAGCCTGGACCTAGCCTTGGTGTGGGCCACTGGGTCACCATCAGACGGGGGTTCTCAGGCCTTGCTGACCTGACAACCTCTGACCCTGGGTATTCGCTGGGTGTCAAAGTGCCTTTGCCACTTGGGGTGAGCTCTGAAGGGAACTGCATCCCTAAGCCTTAGAAACAAACGCATCTGCATTTCCAGTGGACTAGACACAGGCAGGCTGCAGCTGTTCCCCGCATTCCAGATAGGAGAGTAGGGCTCGCGGCCAAGCTGGCGGCTGAACCGTCAGACGCAGTGGCTCACTTAGCGTGATGTCATCCTGCCTAACCTAAGGAGACCCAGGTAACTGAGGGATATTTGCAAGCACCTGGTTTGGCCAGGAGCAGGTGGTGGGTCCAGGGTCTGGGTTGCAAACCTTGCTTGGTGACTTTTTCCCAGAGTGCCAGTCACCTCTCGCAGTGAGCTACGTCACCATGGTCAAGTTCAACATTCACCTGTGGGAAAACACCAGGGTCCAGCTTCACCAGAGGGGAGGCTCGACCAGGGTGTCTGAGGGTCCTGTTAGAAGACATCCTTAGGCTGAGTCACCCTGGGAGATGCGGGATTTTAAGGGGGGACACATCACCCAGCCCAGTGACAAGAAAGCATTTGCCACGGTTGGTTTCAAGTGAGGTGGGCATTTCCACTCATGGACAAGTGAGCTCAGGGCACGAAGGTGCGTCCCCACCCACCTCACTCGGGGGTGTCTGTTGGTCTTTATCGCTGTCTTCCTAGGATTGGCAATGAGACGTCATGTTCTGAGTTCGGGCTCTGGGACGGTGGTGATTCCCCACGGCCCGGCTGTGTCCCCTGGGCAGGGAGCACGAATGTCAATGCTGACCACCCTTCACCCCAGACTGCCTTGTGGCCCCTGCTCGGTGCCCAGCGAGGTCCTCCTTGTGCACCACTCACCAGTGGCCACAGGCCGGCCACGTCCACGGCCTCCATCTGCAGGCAAACAGCCTTGACAAGGAAGGGAAACAGGTCCCAGCGTCTCTCGCCAAAGCCCCCGACGCACCAGCAGCCCCCGTGTTCCTTTGGCGCGGTTGCTGGAAACTTAAGAGGGTGGGAGACTGATAAGCAAAGTTCTCGCTTAATTAAAAGCACATTCGCGAAAGGTCAGCCTGGCAGGGGAATGACAGAGCACTTAGCGCTGTCAACTCAAGTCGCGCTCTCCTGGGAGATTCCTTCCAGAGCCCGGCGGCCCGCGATGCTGCGCTCCCTCTCCCAGCAGAGCCGGCGGCACCCGGGGTCGGGGTGAGCCGAGGGCGGGCTCCCTCTTGGTCTCAGAGAAGCGGGACTGCGGCCCCCACGGCCACGCCCCCTGGAGAGCCCGTGGCAGGGATGAGGCAACGCTGGAATGCCCAGCATGGGCCGGCGCGCGCCTCGGTCAGGGCGGCTTCCTCCGCTGTCACCGCGGAGGAGCCGGCACAGGACCTGCTCGCAGGCGGATTTCCACGGGGACCTGAGGGCCGTCTTCCTCACTCTCGAAAAGGAACCCTCACTGCAGAAGGCAGACCCAGGGTCCCCGGGGACATGGCAGGAGGGCAGATGTCTGATTAGCAGAAGGTCCCAGCACCTGGCACCGTTCAAACAGGAGGTGGGGGCAGGGCGGGGTGGGGGTGCTCACTCAGCCCTCCCACCCCTGGCTGCTGCAGGCAAAGGAGAGGACCCCCTGCTGACACTGGAGCCGGGTCCTGCGTGGGAGCCGCCAGGGGACTAAATGAGCACCTGCTCAGGAGTTGAAGTTCTTTGATTCTGAAGGCAGCCATTTCGGCCAGCAGTTAAGATGCCCACGTCCCCTGGCAGAGAGAGTGCCTGGGGCCGGGGCCTGGCCTTGCCCCGATTCCAGCTTTTTTCTAACGTAAGCTCTGGGGGGCAGCAGTGACGGCTCAAGGAAGCGGGTCCCGGCCTCCCATGTAGGAGGCCTGGGTTGAGTTGCCCACTCCTGTCCAAGCCCAGCTCTCATGGACATGTCAGGAGGGAACTAGCAGATGGGAGCACCCTCTCTCTCTCCCTCTAATAAAAATAAACTATTCACTAAAATTTGAAAAGCTGATTCCCGTTGCTCTCAGACACTCTGTAGGAAATGGGCCTTGCTGAGACGCGTGGAGACCCGCGGTTCTCGTGGCTTCACCTCCTGTCTGTGACATCCTTTTCCGAACGAGAGCCCATTCGATCAAGCAAAGACCTCCTGACGCTGGCTGCTGGCCGGGGAGCGTCGTGGTTCTCCTGTGAATCACTGTTATCCGAGCCCACGGCCGAGCGCTCGCTCCCAGTGCCAAGAAGAACAATCAGCCAAGGGGAGTGTTTCTTAAATACAAGTGATGTTTCCAGTTGGCAACACACAGATTATTTTTGCTACGAGGGAAATTGATTTCTTAAGACATGGTGATTAATTATGTCTGTAAAACAGAAAATCCATCAAAGACAACGTTTCTCCCTTTAGAAAACTCTTGCAAATTCCCGCAGTGTCGGTGAGGAGGTACAGCACTCTATCCGTAGGCACCTGCCTCCCGAGATATGTCTGGGCGTACTGTGCACTTCGTCTTCCTCTGATAAGATGGGGTGGGCGTGGTGCGCAGCACAGCCCTGCTGGTTCTTGACCTGCCCCACCAAGGGAGCCCCCCCCGGGGGGGGGGATAATACAAGACGGCTCCCTGTGCAGTCTGAGAGAGACCTGCTGCAGGCCAGACCCCACGTCCACCAGTGTCAGCCCCGCCACTGCTAACTGCCCGGCCCAGGCAGAAGCACAGGCTCCCCTGCTCTGTCAGCTGTGCAGTGGTGCTGCCAGGACTGTGCAGGACACAGCCCGTCTGTGGCCCGTCCATGGCAGCCCTGCTACCCCCTCTTTCCCCTGGAGGACTGCCGCTGTGCTCCCAGCCAGCCAGCTTCAACCTCTCCCCATCTCTCTTTATTCTCAAAACATTGGGCGCAGGGATTCTGGTAAGACCCAAGTCAGACTCCCAGGCTCAGGCCCCCGGGGATTCTCACTAACCAGAGTCCTCAGGTGGCCTCGGAGAGGACTCAGTCCAGCCCCCCACTGCCTGGCTGGCCTCATATTCGACCTCTCCCTACTCATCCAGCCCAGCTGTTTGGCTTTCTCTCCAAAGCCGGCCCTGGTGTCTCTGCCGGGAACTCTGCTCCCACGAACATCTCCGTGGCTGGCTCTCTTGCAAATGTCACCGTCTTAGAGGAACAGCTCCCAAATCTTCCTAAAATGTCAATCACCCCTTCAATTCCCCATCCTTCCTTCCTGCTTTTTATTTCCATAACCCTTATCCTGACAAGCTACAGAGCTGGATGCTCTGTCTGGTGTTTGTCTACCTCCCTTAGAAGAAAGCAACATTTCTGATGGCAGCAACTATTTGGTTTTGTAGTCTATCCAGTGCTTCCAACTGTAGATGGCCCTCAACGAATATCTAATAAATGAAAGGTGTTGGATGGATGGGTGGATTGTTGGATAAGTGGATGAGTTGATGGCTGACTAGGTGGGTGGATGGATGGATGGGTGGGTGGGTAGATTGGTGGATGTACAGACGGATGGATGGGTGCATGGGTGGGTGGATGGGTGGGTAAATAGGTGGAGAGATGACTGGGTGGGTGTGGGGCTGGATGGCTGGCTGGGTCTCTTCCTGTAACCCAGAGCCAGCAGTCTGAGAGCAGCAGGACCTTGTGGATATCATGATTCAGGAGGTCTGGAGCAGGGCCCCGGAACCCCGTCGTAGTAACCCCCAGGCTTCGTCACGCACGGTGAAGTCTGAGTTCAAAGCCCGGCAGAAAAGTCCGCAGAGGCTTTCCCTCCGCCCGAAGCCCTGGGGACTGATGAGTGGGCAGCTTCAATGCTCAGGGGCCGTTCCAGGGAAGGGGCGACGGTGGCTCCTTTGTCAGGGGACTGTGCTGTCCATCCTATGTCCTCCAAGCTTTCCCACTGTGCCTGCCTGCTGATCCTACTTCCACGTAGGGAGGAGGTCTCGCCTCCTCGCTCCCTTGATTGTAAAGTGATTTCTAAATCACGGTGCAGCCGATTGCGTAGTGTGGCTACCACCATCGTCGCAGCATCGGCAAGTCTTAGGCAGGCGGTGCGGACAGCAGGTGGAGCCGCCGCCTGGATGCCCACGCCGCATTCCTGACTGCGTGGGGTTGAGTCCCATCTCCACGTCCAATCCAGCTCCCCGCCAATGCCCCTGGGAGGCAGCAGATGATGGCCCAAGTGCTTGTGTTCCTGCCCCCAGCATGGGAGACCCGGATGGGACCCCTGGCTCCTGGCTTTTTCATGGCCCAGCCCCAGGGATTGCAGACATTTGGGTGGAGTAAACCAGCCAACGGGAGGTCTCTCTCTGTCTCTCCTTCTCTCTCTCTCTGTCACTCTGCCTTTCAAATAGATTCATAGCTTTGCAAAAGCAAGTACATAAAGAGCCGGCAAGGCTCACGTCTAACTGGTGCCCTTCATGTTCGTTGCACCTGCTCCTCGGGTGTGGCTCCGTCCTGTGTCCCAGCAGCTACTCTCGAGCCAGAACGCAGCAGCTCCGTGCCCGGGCTCTGCATGCTCAGCTGTCTCCCGGCGCCGGTCAGCATGGTGTCGTGAAGAATCCGCATACGAACACCATGCTGTTTCGCACCAGCAGGGCCTGAGTTAGTGGGCACGCGACACGCATTCCCGGACAGGGAGGAAGGAGAGGAGGGAGCGTGTCACAGAGAAACGCCGCCAGAGTTCAGCAGGGCGGGAGGCAGAGCACCGATTCGCGGGGTTGGAAGAAAGAAACAACGGCGGCCGGGGACAGCAAGGTGGGCGTGGAGGGGCCACCTCTCAGGGGACGGTGTCAGAGCGCCCCTGGTGCCACCTGTGTCAGTCTCCTCCCAGGGCTGCCTCCTGGCTGCAGATCAGGCTGAGGAGTTGCCAGCCCAGAGCGGCCCTCAGACAAGGGAGAGGCAGGGGTCGGGGGGGGGGGGGATCTCCTGGCTTCCCAGCTTGGAGGCGTGGTCTCCGGGGTCCCACACACAGCAGGGTCCCGCCCTCCCCGGGAACTCGCCTGCCAAGAATCTTGTTGGTTTCGAGGGGTGCATGCACGCCTTGTTCTCAGTCTCTGCTCCCAACCTTGCACAGGTGTGCGACACACTGAAGCTGGGTCGATTCACGCTCACGCTCTGAAAACTATGGAAGTATTAAAACCTGGCCATTGGCTGGGGGCAAGCCTGAGACCTGGCACCCTGGCTGAGCTTATAAAAATACTTGAGAGTAATTTCCTGCCTCCCCTGCGCCCGGCCACAGCTGCTTCCTTTCGCCGTGCTGAAGGGGCTCTCTTGATTTCTGCACGCAACGATGTTTTCCTTGTGCGTCTGCTGCCACTCAGCTCGGTCTTGCGTCCAACCAGCCCCCAGGAGGCCCCAGGCGGGAGCCTCGAGGAGGAAACCACGCTGGGCACGCCCACATTGAGCAGGTGCCCTGTCTGCTGAAAAACAAAACTAATATTAAAGAATCGTATCTTCAGTGGGCCTTTGCTGGCTGCTTAATCTGACCTTTGTGTCTGCATGAGATTTTTTTTTTTTTAATTTTTTTTTTTTTTTTTTGACAGGCAGAGTGGACAGTGAGAGAGAGAGACAGAGAGAAAGGTCTTCCTTTGCCGTTGGTTCACCCTCCAATGGCCGCCGCGGCCCGCGCGCTGCGGCCGGCGCACCGCGCTGATCCGATGGCAGGAGCCAGGTGCTTCTCCTGGTCTCCCATGGGGTGCAGGGCCCAAGCACCTGGGCCATCCTCCACTGCACTCCCTGGCCACAGCAGAGGGCTGGCCTGGAAGAGGGGCAACCGGGACAGAATCCGGCGCCCCAACCGGGACTAGAACCCGGTGTGCCGGCGCCGCTAGGCGGAGGATTAGCCTAGTGAGCCGCGGCGCCGGCCCTGCATGAGATTTATAAACACAAATGACCGATTCTAGCAGCTCGGGGACCCCGTTCTTGCAGCTGATTTCTTGGCCCGCGGGGAGCTGGCCTGGGCCGCCTGCTCTTCCTCTTACAGCCCAGGTCCTGGGTGGAGGAACCCCCGACACCACAGCCTCCTTCTGCACCATAGCAGCCGCCACCGCCGAGCCAGTCCGGTGACCGTGCAGGGGGCGCCGGTGGGAGCGCGGGCACTGGATGCATCAGTGTCTTGTGCCGTGGCTCTCCCAGGAACCTCTTCTGCAAGGACCTGCCCCTAGCAGCGTGCCCTGTCACAGAGGGAGGGCTCGGAGCTGGCAGGGGCTCGGGTTTGTTTTCCTTCGTCCCAAGGGGCTGCCTGCCAGGGACCCTGTTTCCCAGGGTCACTCTCCCTCCTCACCGGTTTGCTTGCACTTACTGGCTCTCCATGGAGGATGAAGGCATTAACACATTACAGTTTTTTCTTTTTTTATTTTTTTAAGATTATTTATTTATTTATTTGACAGGCAGAGTTAGATAGTGAGAGAGAGACAGAGAGAAGGTCATCCATCCAATGGTTCACCCCCAATATGGCCACCACAGCCAGCGCTGCGCTGATCTGAAACCAGGAGCCAGGTGCCTCTTCCTGGTCTCCCATGTGGGTGCAGGGGCCCAAGCACCTGGGCCATCCTCCACTGCCCTCCCGGGCCACAGCAGAGAGCTGGACTGGAAGAGGAGCAACTGAGACAGAACCCGGCGCCCATATGGGATGCTGGCACCGCAGGCAGAGGATTAACCAAGTGAGCCACGGCGCCGGCCCCACGGTTTTTTTCTTTTATCCCATCCCCTCTCCGAGCCTGTGCTGAAGTTGGTGGGAAATGGAACAGCAGGTGCTTCTGTGATGGTCAGGTGTGGAGCAGAGCGTGTGTGCTTCTGCTTTTGCATCATGTTTTTGGGACTCAGGTCCAGTGTTTGCAGGCATGGAATTTTTCAACGCCAATCTTCCCCGTCGTGGCCTTTCGTCTTGATCGCCGCTCAGTTTTCCGGGGAATTTAGCTCTGGGATGCAGGGGTCCTTCCCGGTCCGGAACAGGGGGCTGTTGACCTAAGGAAGTGGGAGCTGGTCCCTCACTTTCCGCCCACGACTCAGGAGCTGCGGGACCAGCGCGACAGGTGCCTCCTGGCGGCTGTTTTGCCTGTTTGGACGTTACCAGCACTGCTGGACTTCTGTTGTCACAGAGACAGGTCTAGTTGCTGGCTCCTCTTTTTTAAAACCCAAAGTGAAAATTGCTTTCCTGCTTTTATTTTTTTCCAGCTCACAAACGTAACGCAGGCTCCCTCTTCCTCAGGGGCCGCTCAGTGGAGCTGTGATCAAAAACAAAGCAAGGCGTACATCACATGCTTTTCCGAGTTCCTTTTCTGTAAAGAGCGAGTGCAGACCCCATGGGAAAGCCGCCCCGGGGGTCCCTGAGGCCTGGGAGGGGGCTCCCTGTGCACAGCGCCTCCTCGGAGACCTTTTGCTCCACAGCGGTGCCCAGTGTGCTGTCTGCTGGGTGTTTCAGGATGTGTGCCCTCATCCCCGAGGCCTTTGGCTCCAGAAGGTGGTGAGGAACCCACAGAGCTCATGGGCGTGGCTTCATCGGGCTGGGGTGGGTGCACACATATGGTGGAATGAGAAGGCCATGCCAAGATGGCCACTGGCAACGGAGCCTGCCTGGCAACAGGCTGTGATTGGTTAGAGCATAGATCACCCCTTGACTGGATTGGCTGCCTTAGCTATATAAGCTGCTGTACCAGCTGAAATAAATGAGTCTGCAGGCTGCTCGCCTCACGCCTGCTTTCACCCGACTCCAGGGTCTGTGTGGTGACTCCGCCCCTCTTCCCCCACCACGCTCCTCCTCTCAGAACGAATCCACAGCAACACACACATCCCAGTGGGCAGGTGTGGGCAGAAGGCCCTGCAGGTAAGCCTTGCAGAGAGAGGACGGTCCCTGCCTGCCCGCTGCTGCGTGACAGAGGGCACAGCCCCACTGCTGAGCTCGCCCTGTCCCCAGACAACAACAGGTGCCCGTGCCCCTGTCCCCTGCAGCCCTTACCACTGACGCTGGGACCCCCGTGCCTACGTAGCTCCCAGGGGGCAACTCTGCGGAGAGCAGCATGGGGTGGGGAACTTCCCACGCTTCCTCTGACAATTCTGCACCTGCCACAGGCACCGTCTCTCCCCCAGGGTCACAGAAGCCCTCCCAAGGCCGCAGCTCTGGGAGCTCCTGGGCCCTGGAGCCGCACTTCCTTCCCAGACCGCCCCAGCCTCCCTCCTCCACGGGAGGACACACTGGCAGGGGGTCAGCCTGGCCAGCTCTCTCTGCACGCAGGGGCCGAGTGAGCGCCTGCTCGTCTCCTGTTTGAGCAGTGCCTGGTGTCAGGAGCTCTTCTGATCTCAGAAGCGACGGGTCACACCGTCTGTGATTCCCGCACAAACCAGGCAACCGCACAGGACGACTGCTCTTCAGTCAGGAGGTGGCGCTAAGCCAGACCTGCTGGGGAGGGGACGCTGTTCCTACCCTTGTCAGCCGGGAACAAGTCCACCAAGGGCTCCCGCCCACCCCTGGCTGCCGGAGGGCCTGCAGGGCAGGTACTTGAATGCCTTATTTTATTCTTTCTCCTGCATGGCTGGGACGGGGTCTTGACCCACCCACCACGTTCAGCCATTATTTTTCTGGAGAGCTCCCTGATGCCTCCCCGGAGAGAGGGAGAGGGAGTGACAGGCAAGGTGGGGAGAGCAGGCGCCAGGCTCTGCCCGCCAGCGTGGCAGGAGGGTGCGAGCAACACCTCATCCATCAGCACCTGCTTCTCCCCAGAGCCGAGCACACAGCATCGCCGCACAGCGGACGCGAGGAGGCGGAAGCCATTCTTCACCCTTGCCAGAAACACATTTCTGTTTTGGTCAATTTCCCGAATAAATTATGGTCTTGTCTCGCGGCCGCATTGGTGGAATTCTTGCACCTAAGTCGTTCAGGAAAAAAAAAAAAAAAAGCGTTAGCCAAATTGAGTGCCGGCTTCCTCGTGTGGTTCCACTGGCTCCAGCCGGAGCTTAATCATCGTGACCTTTCGGCCCACGGCGCCGGATGCAGATCTCAGGCGTCCGGATGCTTCTGCTCACGGGGCTCGTTAGGCCCTCCCTGTGTGCCGCGGTCCGTGTGCCTGTCTCGGCCAGGAATTCTGCCGCACCTGTGGGTGTCCTTGTTTTACTCTGCGTAAGGACTTTCGGGCTATGCAAGCTAATGATGCCTGCGGTTTGGGAACTTGGTTGTATTATTTGTTTAGGATTTTTTTTTTGAGAATCTGTGGACAGGTTGTTAAAAGGATTGGGAGCAATGGAAACATCGTTAGGGCGTATTGTGTGTTGTGCCCAGAGATTGTTCATTGCAAGCAGCCCAAGGGATTAGTCGTAAGGTCGGATAAGCAGAATCCCACTTCTCCTTGCAGTTTGAGTCGTATTTTCCTCATTAAAAACAAGCCATTTGTAACGAACTGGAAGTCGTGTGCAGTTGAGTGAAGTCTTGAGTCCCGGTGATGCACTCTCGCTTCAATAAGACTCAAGACACAACTGGAGCCCAAAACAAAGCTTCGGCTGCTGTCGAAATCTCAGTCTGAGAAAAGCCAGGGCCTGGGGTGCGCCTTGTAATTTCATAGAATTTCCGACTTGGAAAGGAAAGGAATGATGCTTGCATCCGACATGAAATGAATCATCACCAGCAAACACGCAGAGGAAGGATCTTCGAGAAACGTTTGTTTTCCATGACAAGGAGAGCAAATCAGACACAACCTGGACAAGTGTCAACGGTGCTCAGCTCACAGCGAGGGCCGGGCGGTCTGCTCAGAGCCATCAGGGAGGTTCCGGCTCTTGGCCGTGGGGGAGTGAGCGCAGACGGAGAGAGAGGTGGGAAACCAGACTTTGCAGGGGGGTTCATTTGCTGGGCTCCCTGGGATACCAAAGCATATTGCAAGGCAAGCAATGCAGACAGAGGAGCTGCTTTTACAAAGACGCAGAGAGCCCAACAACAGAATAAGCGATGAGGTAAGTTTATATACGGACCCAACATGTAATAACGGGTGTTCACATTGCAGAGAATTCAGTGAGTGATGTTGCTATGGCTCTGTCACTTGGAGGGAAAAGCACCTAGGATGGAGCTGGCGCGGCCACCGGAAGGTGCCCCCTCGTGGTGGCGCTTCCGGCTGACCGGCCCGTGGAGGACAGCAGGGAGGAGGAGCAGGGGAGCATGGGCGGCCTCATTTCTCCCTGGGCCCCCCGCCTGGCGGCCCTGTCCTGGGGCTGTCGCTCGGTCGAGGCAGCCTTCCCAGACCACTGAGCACACACTCGGAGGCGTAGGGTGACAGCAGGCTTCCAGCCCCTACGGGGCCCAGCCACCGCCCTGTGCCTTGTGGAGCTCCCTGGCCTGGCTGGGCCACCTGTTTCCTGTCGGGGTGGCCGCCGGCCCAGGGCCCTGGCATTCAGCCAGTGCGTTTACAGTGTCCATGCCATTTCAGGGCAGCAAGTTCATCCATTCACCCAGGCCTGCGACTGCGCCGCTCGCCAGACGTGCAGAGGGTTGGGTGATGGGAGGTGGCTTTGTGCCCTGGCTCGGGTCCTCTGGAGACTCTGAGCAATGGCTGGAGACTTTGCTGCTTCACATGACTTGGGGGGCTGAGGGGTGCCATTGGCCTCCTAGGCCAGCGATGTGCCCAAGCAGCCTACCGTGCCCGGCACAATGGCACGAAGAACCATTCTACCGGAGAGCCCACTACCACTTCCGTCACCTGCTCTCAGGCTGTCCCGAGGGATGCGCACGCAGCTAGCCGAGGAGCCCACCGGGAAGGGAAACGTCGATCATGGATCTCTTGGTGATCCCCGGCCTGAGGACATGGAGCATCTCAGCGGGTGCCTGATTCATCCCCTCCGTCATGGCCGGCCTGCCCCAGTGCACGACGGTGCGGCCTCCACGCGGGCTGCTGCGGCTCGGGTCCAGGTCCCACTCCGTCCTCTCTGACCCGGTTAGCTCCTCCAGTCTCTGTGTGCTCGGCGTCGTCACTTGAAGCTGGGCTGGATGAGCACGTGGGAGAGGCTCGTGCTGAACTCCGCGGGTGTGGCCCGGCAGAGTCGTGCCGTCAAACCCCGTGTCGACCACGCAAGGGCGCGTGGACACAGCTGGATTTGCTTGCTCTCCATGTGGGATCTTCCGATTATTAAAGTGTTACTGCGCATTTGGATTCTCTGAGAGGGGGTACATGCACAGGGCACCCCACACCCAGCACCACCCCTGCCTTGCGGAAGTGGCTCTCCTAGCACGCACGGCCGGGGAAGCCTGGGTCCTGGTTGATAGGCACAGGTGCCTGACCTCATCCATCGCGTGTTCGTTAGTTACCGAGGACTGGTTCCGCAGGGCTGGCATCTTCTGACTTCCATGAACCAAGCGCCACCCGTCTGGAACCGAAAGCCTTGTTGGTTCGTTTTACCCCCTTGACCTTCCGGCAGCTTCTCAGCGCTCAGCATTGGGCCGGGCTTGCTATGTGCATTATTTTCAAGCAAACACAATCTCATTGGTTTTCCCACGTTGGGCTTTATTAACTAAATCTGTAAAACCAAAAGGTAACGAGGGCTGCCCACTAAGCGCGACCTGTGTCCGTGTGAAACAGAAAAACCTCTCTGTGCCATCACGGTGCCTTCGTTTGGGAAAGTGAGGTCAGTGCAGACGCCGAGCTGACGGAGTTACGTTACTGTTCAGTCTGAAACACATCGATTTGGAATCTGTTAGCAAACCAGAAAACATCGTACGAAATGCGGACACAGCCTCAGTCCTGGGTCCTGGGACTGCTCCACTTACAAAGGGAAGAAATTCAAGTCACAGAAGGTGACCAAGAGCCATCACTCCTGAAGGGAAGGGAAGGAACTGGGGACGGGAATTCTCACACACGAAGGATCCAAGATTCGGGAAAAGTACCGGAGGGCCCCCAGCCTGGCTCCTGCTGGGCTCCCCTGTCCCGCAGCCAGGGGGCGCTTAGCTCTGAAGGCAGAGAGTGTGCCAGGCCCTGGAGCACCCAATTGGGCCAGGAAATCCGGTGCCGGGGCAGAACCGCGGCGTTGAAGCCTCGGTCTCAGGCTCCTCAGCTGGGTCTGGCTGGAGGTGGGAGGAGGTGATTAGGCTGAAACGAAGTCACTCGTGTGTGTCCTGACCCAACGTCCTTGAAAGGAGAGGTGAGGAGGCTGGGGGCGAAGCAGAGGGAAGACCACGTGACACCACGGGGTGGAGGCTGCGCCTGCAGCCCCGAGACGGAGCCCAGAGGAGCCAGCGCTGCTGCCTCTGACCTCGGAACCGAATGACATCAGAACAGCGGATGTCCGTGTTGACGGGCGGTGTGTGCGCCTGGCCACGGCAGCCCCAGGGAGCACGCTCCATGCCTTCGGCGTGGGCTGTCACCAAGTGGCTCTGCGGCTGTCACCCCTGGCGGCGGCTGCTGGAGCGGCCCTTGCTCAGACCGGCTCTTCCTACCCTGGTTCTGCCCTTGAAGTGCAGTCAAGGCTCCCGCTTGTGTGAGGCTGTGAGGTTCCCGGCTTGCCCGTGGCCTCCGGTTGCACCGACGAAGCTGATGTTTAGTTTTCTGTTCAACTCTGTGACAGCTCGTGTTTGTTTCCGAATAATTTCAGAATGACTCATCTGGTTTAATTGAAAGCGTGATGTGACCAGAGGGCTTCAAATCTGGAATCCAGTATGTGAGCCCATCTAATGTTTGAAAACAATATAGATTCCAACTGGGCACAGCTAGTGTAGACCGGAGAAATCCATCCATCCAAAGAGCACCGCATTGCACAGGGCGGAGGGGGGCCATTCTCACTAGCGTAATTCACTGGCAAAACACGAACAGAAGCGAGCAAGGTCCCCAACTTGAAAGTAACGGTTCTCACTTCTTTTTCTTTTTATGGATCAACTAACTTACTTATTTGAAAGTTGGAGAATGGGGAGAGACACAAACACACACAGCGGGAGAAGAAAAGAGATCGAGAAATCAATCTTCCATCTGCCGGTCACGATAGCCGGGCTGGCCAGGCCACAGCCAGGAGCCAGGAGCTCCACCCTGGTCTCCCACAATGGCGGCAGGGCCCAAGCACTTGGGACATCTTCTGCTGCCTTCCCAGGCGCATTAGCAGGGAGCTGGGTCAGAAGTGAAGCCGCCGGGACAAGAATTGGCGCCCCAATATGAGATACCAGCATCCCAGTGCGCTGTGCCTCAACACCGGCCCTGGTTCTGACTTCCGGCTCACCTCCCCGGGCTCTGTGTGTGGCCCTCCTGAGCCCCCTGGTAATCGTGTTAGCACACGTGTGCTGCCTGGGTCTGCAGAGGCTCGCGGACCCACACAGGCCTGTACCGCTCGGAAGATACCCATCAGGGGCCGAGCCCACTCCCAGCATGCTCCAGGACAGGGGGATCTGGAGTGGACACCCGGGGTTCCCAGGTACCAGGCAGGGCTGAGGTCACCCTCGGGCCTCGCGGTGGTGAAGTGAGGGTTCCTAACGCAGCCCTTCCCACTGCGGTGGGCAGGATGTCTGCACGTGTGGAGGAAGCTCATCGCTGAGGTCACAGAGCTGCCGTCAGGTGCCGCAGCCATCAGCAAAGAGGCAGGACTGCGAAACACCGTATCCCACAGCTTCCAAAGAGCTCACCCGTGTGCACCCTGCTTCCCAATCCAAGAGATAGTGTTGGTTCCGACATCTCCAGTCAATAACGAAGTGGTTTTAGAGAGTCGAGTACTGCAGAGGCGACTCGTTTTAAACAAAGCGGTCAATACCGCTGGACACAGCACCAGGCAAGCGGGCCCGGGAGCACACTCCAAGGTTGGTCATTTTAGAGCAGGGGTCTCTAATCCCACTTCCGGTGGGGGCAGGTTCATGCCAGGTCTGGGCAGACAAGCAAGGAATCCACATTTCAGATGGGTGCTGGGTGCTGAGGCAGAAATAATGTCCCTCATCCTGGAGTCCTAGCAACACTGTTTTTTGTTTGTTTGTTTGTTTTATTTGAGAGGTAGAGTTACAGACAGTGAGAGAGAGAGACAGAGAGAAAGGTCTTCCTCCCGTTGGTTCACCCTCCAATGGCCGCTGCGGCCAGCGCACTATGCCGATCCAAAGCCAGGAGCCAGGTGCTTCTCCTGGTCTCCCATGGGGTGCAGGGCCCAAGCACTTGGGCCATCCTCCACTGCACTCCTGGGCCACAGCAGAGAGCTGGACTGGAAGAGGAGCAACCGGGACAGAATCCAGTGCCCTGACTGGGACTAGAACCCGGTGTGCCGGCGCTGCAAGGCGGAGGATTAGCCTAGTGAGCCGCGGCGCTGGCCTGTTCTACTTTTCTTAAGAGGGACGCCACGCTGTGGAAATGTCGTGCTCCACCAAGCCTGCAGCCTCCCCCGAGGGCGTCTTTTCCAGTTCCAAGTAGAAGAAAATAAATGGAAGCTGATTATTGTTAGAAAGCAGAACGTTTGCTCCCACCATGATAATAGAATAATCAAATGGGACTTGAAGGACGTAGAGGTGGAGACGGTGCACAGAACACGCGTGGCAGAGGAGACCCGTGCATCCACTGTCACACAGTTGCCTCAAAATGAAAGGGTCGGGGGAATCGTCACGTAAGTAACTGGGGATAACCTCAGTGGTGGGAGGAGATCTAATTTATGTCTTGCTTCACAACAGGATCTCAAAACAACGGAAGTCGTTTATGCATTACCAGTGTATTCAGAGTGAAAAACCGGCAGGAAATATTGTGTCTCTGAAGAAATGACACCCAGTGTATGGACTTTTCAAAATTAAAGGGCTGTGTGGCAAGCCGATGGACACTTAGGTGCTAAAGTTCTTTTATCAATGGGGCTGGCATTTGCAGCGGGTTAAGCCAACGCTTCGATGCCGGCATCCCATATGCGAGCACTGGCTGGAGTCCTGGCTGCTCCACTTCTGATCCAGCTCCCTGCTAACGCACCTGGGAAAGCAGCAGAGGACGGCCCGGGTGCTTGGGCCCCTGCACCCGTGTGGAGACCTCGATGCTGACTTTGACCTGGCCAGCCCCGACCGCTGTGGCCTGTGAGGAGTGAACAAGAGGATGGAAGATCTCTCTCTATCTGTCTCTCCCTCTCTCTGTAGCTGTGCCTTTCAAATAAATAACTTATATAAATGTTATTATTGGTAAAAATGAAAAGGAAATGGACTAAAATGTTGAGGGAAACATGTAAGACAAAATATGGACATAAATGAAGCCAACACACGTGACCAGTGTTGACAATACCCTTTGAAAATGACCATGCTTGCTTGGAAGAATCAGGTGGGTTGAGCCACCTGCAGCGCTGGCATCCCTATCGGATGGCGGTTCAAGGCCCGCTGCTCCACCCACCCACCCTTCCTGCTGCGTGCCAGTGTGCCTGCAGAAGACAGCCCGTGCACTTGGGCCCCTGCCGCCCGGGTGGGAGACTCAGATAGGATTCCTGGTCCCTGGCTCAGACCTGGCTGTTGTGGCCATTTGGGGAATGAACCAGCAGATGGAAGAATCTCTCTCTCTCTCTCTCTCTCTCTCTCTCTGTTATCTGCCTGTTGCTCTGCTTTTCAAATATATAAATAAATCTTTTTTTAGAAAAAAGAAAATGAGTCAAAGGCAGGTACCAAAAATGTTCACATAGGAAGCTAAAAATCACAAATTCATATTGAAATGAACACAGGATGAAAAGAACAGAAAATAGAACAGAAAATAAAAATGAATGCAGAACCCTATGGGGACTGTCCAGATTTAAAGGGAGAAAGCCTAGTTTCAGTATTAACGCCTGCTGCTGGTGAGGCGGGGAGGTGGTCCCTCCGTGTGCAGTGTCCCGTTGCGAACACCGTGCTTCAGTACAGACCCCTGCAGATCCACGTGTTACGGCAGGTGGATTTTTGAACCCAATTTTCCCATTTCTAGAAATGTAGTAGAAGGAATGATTGAGGCTGGCGCCGTGGCTCACTAGGCTAATTCTCTGCCTGCGGCGCCGGCACACCGGGTTCTAGTCCTGGTTGGGGCGCCAGATTCTGTCCTGGATGCCCCTCTTCCAGGCCAGCTCTCTGCTGTGGCCAGGGAGTGCAGTGGAGGATGGCCCAGGTGCTTGGGCCCTGCACCCCATGGGAGACCAGGAGAAGCACCTGGCTCCTGCCTTCGGATCAGTGAGGTGCACTGGCCGCGGCAGCCATTGGAGGGTGAACCAACAGCAAAGGAAGACCTTTCTCTCTGTCTGTCTCTCTCACTGTCCACTCTGCCTGTCAAAAAAAAAAAAAAAAAAAAGGAATAATTGAAGAACTGTTATTGTAGAGGATATAAGCTATAAGTTACATAAAAAGATGTGTTATCATCATATCTATTAAAGAAAAAAGAGCAATTTCAATGTTGAATAATATAAACAGGTGAATTCTGGGGCTTAAATCTAATGGGCAAATGTTAGACGACCAGGGCGCGTGTCTGGCTTAGAAGTTAACACTGGTCAGGAGCCCTGCAGCCATATTGGACGGAGCTCCCCATTTCACTCCTTGACTCCAGCTTCCTGCTGAGGCAGCTCTGGGAAGCAGCTGTGATGGACAGGTATCCGGGTTCCTGCCTTCTCCACGGGAGGCCTGGCCAGAATCCGCCCCCCCGCTGGGGGCCATGGTAGGCACTTGGGAGTCAGCCAGCAGATGGGCACTCTCTCTCTCTCTCTCTCTCTCTCTCTCTCTACATGCATCTTTTTAAGAAAGAAGAAAACAAACAGTTAACAATTATGTAGAAAACCAGGCAGGTCTGAGTCTGTAACACGAAGTGCAGGATTGCATGAGCACAGACACAGGACAGGAAACGCCTGCCTCCAGCCCCATTCGTCAGAGTAGAGAAGAAGGACTTAACTTCAGCACCCCTTGGGCCCTGGGCACGCATGTGTCTGGGTGTGCATGTGTGTGCATGCGTGTTCGAGGAGTGATGCCCAGAACTAACGAGAAAGCAAGCAATCAGTAAATCCCCCATACTTGATTTTCACTCACGTTTCTGTAGCGAGACGCTCCTAAGGGTCTGCCTTCCGGGAGCACAATCTTAAATGTCAAAGCCAGAATGAGGCCGTCCGTCACCTGCCTATACACCGCGGATCTTTGGCAGGTGGTCTTTAAACAACAGGAGAGCGCTCTGAGAATCAATTCCAAGTGCAAACCGGACTCTCCCTTCTCTCCTGGGGAGCGTGTTCTCCCCTCTGGGTCCCAGGTGCCCTGCACGCCCCACAGGCTCTGGCTTTCCACCCGGGGAGAAACGTGGCTCCCAGCGACTTCCGCCCAGTTCCAGGCGGGACGTGGATGGTGGAGTGGAGAAGGGGGCGCTGACATCCGCGAGCCACACAGCAGGTTCCTTGGTGTCACTGTGGGACTGGACGCCCTCATCTGCTCCAGCTGCCTTTAGGCACAGCTGTGGCTTGCAGCGTTTGCCGTGAATGTGTCCGTCTTGTTTTCAAACGGAGGGAGCTCTCGTTTGCAGATGGGACACCTTGCGGATCAGGCAGACGGATTTCACGCGTGTGTTGCGGAGCACGGGATCTCTGTCCATGCCGCACTTAAGTGCACGGGATTTCTGTGTGGTGTGGGCGCATGTTTCCAAGCTCTCTCGAGATCATTCCGTCAGAGGACAGAAGCACCATTCACATCCACGAAATCAGCACCAAGGCCCGACACGCGCGGGGACTCAGCACCAAGGCCCGACACGCGCGGGGACTCAGCACCAAGGCTCGACACGCGCGGGGACTCACTCAGCACCAAGGCCCGACATGCGCGGGGACTCAGCACCAAGGCCCGACACGCACGGGGAATCAGCACCAAGGCCCGACACGCGCGGGGACTCAGCACCAAGGCCCGACACGCGCGGGGACTCAGCACCAAGGCCCGACATGCGCGGGGACTCAGCACCAAGGCCCGACATGCGCGGGGACTCACTCAGCACCAAGGCCCGACACGCGCGGGGACTCAGCACCAAGGCCCGACATGCGCGGGGACTCACTCAGCACCAAGGCCCGACATGCGCGGGGACTCAGCACCAAGGCCCGACATGCGCGGGGACTCACTCAGCACCAAGGCCCGACACGCGCGGGGACTCAGCACCAAGGCCCGACACGCGCGGGGACTCACTCAGCACCAAGGCCTGACACGCGCGGGGACTCAGCACCAAGGCCCGACATGCGCGGGGACTCAGCACCAAGGCCCGACATGCGCGGGGACTCACTCAGCACCAAGGCCCGACATGCGCGGGGACTCAGCACCAAGGCCCTACACGCGCGAGGACTCAGCACCAAGGCCCGACACGCGCGGGGACGCAGGAGGGCTGCAGGAAGCAGAATTAGAAGTAGAATTAGAAGATGTTTATTTGGTACAAGAAAAGTTTGAGATCCACGCAGTTTTTTATAGTACTTGTTTCCCATAAACATTTTGTGAAAGATTCATTTTATTTATTTGAAATGCACGGTAACACGGAGAGGGGAAGACAGAAAGAAATTTTCCATCCGCTGGTGTGGGGAGCAACCCGGACTAGACTGAGTTACTGGAATTAAGACTTATTCTATGCATCTGCTCTCCCACAATATGGCGCTGGGAGAGAAGTAAACAGCTTCCGCACAGCTGCCTCCAGTTCAACCAATTAACTGTAGGACTTGCTCCTGATTGGAGAGCAGCGTACTCGGCGTGTGGGCAGCCGAGTTGGGATTGGCGGAGGAGGACTATAAAGGAGGAGAGAGACGGCATGCACCGGAAACATCTATGGGGAACATCTAAGGGGAACATCTATCTGAAGGAACACCTGTGCAGCCCCCGAGAGAGCCGGCCGGCGGTGTGCCGCTCCCCTGCGGAAGTGGGGAATGTGGCCAGGGGGAACTGCCCTTCCACGGAGGTGGAAGGGATAGTAGCCAACCCGGGAAGAACCAGCAGCAAACCCGGGGAGGGCCGAGCAGACAGAAAGAACAGCGCAGGTCCTGTGTCGTTCCTCCACGAAGAGGGGGAGCGACACGCTGGTTCACTCCCCAAATGGTTGCAGCAGCCAGAGCTGGGCCCGGCTGAAACCAGGAGCCAGGCGCTCCTTCTGCGTCTCTCATGTGCGTGGCAGGGCCCAGGCTCTTGGGCTCTCCCAGGCGCTGGATCCAAGCGGCACTCTGGCGTGGGATGCCGGCAGCACAGGCGGTGCCTTAACCTGCTGCACCGCGACACCAGCCCTTCCGTGAACTTTCTGAAGAATCCTTGTGTGTGGGTTTTCTAGAACCTGGTCAACAAGAACATCGTGGAAGTGGATCAAAGGCTCAAGTGGAAGGTTCTAGAAATGGTGACGCTTGCACAATAGCCCCAGAGACCTTATCTGGGATGAAGCCGCTAGGGTGGAGCACATTACCATTGGACTGAGCACTTCCTGTGCTTCGAATGCTCACGGCCACGAAGGATGAAGTCACACAACAGTCAAGGTTAAATGCGTACTGGGCCGGCGGGGGGGGGGGGGGGAGTCATCAGTTACAACACTGCGGGGGACACCTGCCTGCAGTACCAGAGCATCCGAGACGGAGCCTGGCCCTGCGTCTGGTCCCAGCTCCTGGCCTGATCCGCTACGCCACAGCGTCGGCCCCTGCCTCTCCTTCTCTCTCTCTCAGTGTAACTCTGACTTTCAAATAAATAAACGTTAAAGAAAAATGCCTGTTCTAAGTGTTCTGATTTTTGGTTTTTCATGACTGGATACTAATTTTAACTTGGCCAGGCTATAGCTGGGGAAAACGGAATGGGGAGCAAGGCAGAAATGCAAGACCACAGGGAACTAGGAAATAAACTATCTTGTTCAGTTTTTCTTTTTACGAGAAGACGAGAACTGGGGAGGACCCTTTGCCGGGAGCTTGTCGGGAGCTTGGTGGCTCCCGCTCCTCTCCCCACTCCCGGCCACATGTGGCTTTGGGCTGACCTCTCACTCTGGCCTTGGGCTCAGCGTGGCCAGAGGGGTGAGAGCAAATGCCGGGCACGCAGGGGCTGGAGGCGAGTTCGTGGGGCTGGGCTCTGTTCACCCGGTCTGGCTGTGAGGCTCGCAGGAGGACGCTGGCACCAGCCTCTGTGCCCCGCCCACCACCCCCACTCCTGGCCTCTGACGCACCCCGTTCCCAGCATCTAGAACCACGCTCCACAGATGTGTCACGGATCAATGACTGATGTGATTTCTGCTTCAAACAGGAAGAAAGAAGGGAGGTCACGAATTCACTCTGAGCTTGACCTTGGGGTCGCTGCCTGCAAAGCCCAAGTTTCCATGCCTCAGTGTCCCGGGGAGACCCTGCTCCCAGGGCCAGACTGTCCTGGGCCACCGCTGTCCTTGTGACCTGAGCCGGCTCCCTCATCCCGGCGGCCGGGGACCAGGGTCACAGCAGCCTCCTCACAGAGCCCGTGGTGCTGTCCGCCGGGGACCGAGGGAGAACAGGGAAGTCTCTGCGTTTCCACAGACTTGTCCGCCCTTTCATTTTCATCATCTGGAAAAATCTCGGTCACGCGGGGACCGCGAAGGCTGTTTTGAGAGATCAGCTGCTCACGACTGGCGTCTCCCGGTGCAGCATGGGGCGCCAGCGGTCAGCTCCCACTGGGAGGGGGCATTAGCATCAGGCCTGCGCCACCGAGGGGGTGATGGATGTGCTGACACGCT
The DNA here is from genome assembly GCF_051225735.1 of Oryctolagus cuniculus. Classification (NCBI taxonomy): domain Eukaryota; kingdom Metazoa; phylum Chordata; class Mammalia; order Lagomorpha; family Leporidae; genus Oryctolagus; species Oryctolagus cuniculus. The sequence continues at coordinate 3,243,262 of NC_142869.1, read as the reverse complement.
GATAGATGGTACACACAATAGGTCTCGAAGGAAATTAACGATATTTTGAATCTTTAATAATGGCGCGCAACCGTCTAAAGAGAGCTCGCGTCACAATGCGTCGCTTTCACGGCCCAGGCAGCTTTGATGACTACTGCGCGAAACCTTTGTGTGGCCGTGGCCACGGATCCCAGGGAAATGCAGAAAGGCGAATCGTAGCATTTGTCAGATGTGTGTGTGTGACTGTGGGTGAGCCTTCCCTTTTGACTTCCTTGACTATCATCATGATGGGTCTGTATACAATGGCTCCCTTTAAAATGCAAAGCCAAGTGGAATGCCTCCTCTTCAAAATACATGTGTGTTTCTCATGAGAACAGAGGGATTGGGTTAATTTATGCCCTTTTCGCCAGCCTCCAGCAACACAAACGCTCTCTGTTTCATCCCACGAACGTTAGCTACACGCAGGGCTATTGTCCCTGTCTTATTGTCCACTAGGGGTTTGGGAAAACGCACATTCGTCCCAAGAAGACCGGGTCAGAAGCCAGCAGAAGGAATGCCTACGGGCACAATGGGTCATTGTGACACCCAGGCCCTGATTAATCATCTAGAACCTCTGGAAAACTCCAAGCAGGCTTGCTGGAGACAGCCCGCGTCCGGGGCGGGGTCAGCGGAAGGCAGACGCACTCCAGTCCGAGGCAGCATTCGCCCTCTGGCCGAGCCGCAGCCTTTAACGGTTCCCACTGCTTCCCATCCTGGTTTCACCACCCATCAGACGGGATTATTAGTTAAGATCAGAAATGGGAGCCCTGTGAGAATGCGTCCCCCGGCAGTGAGCAGGCCGGAGCTGCCACAGTCCGCCCCGGACACGTCTGGTGCCAAGCGGCCACGGGTGGAATCCGTGGGCTCCAGCGTGGCCCGTGGGCTTCTGTGGAAACCTCTGTGGTTGGCGTCTCAGGACCCTCCCTGCTCCAGCTGCGATCTTTCCCGCGTTGCTTTATCGTGCCGTGATGAGCTGTGCCTGCCTCTAACGCTCGCTGGTACCGAGCTGCCGCCACTGAACAGCTCTGAGTGGCCTCCCCTGACCACAGGCTCAGCACGGATTGTGCAGAGCTCCCACGCTCCTGGAAGTCCAGGCTGACTTTGCCTTCCTGAGACGAGTGGACGCCTGGCCAACTTAAAAGATCTTCCAATGATCCCCCTGAACCAAAGACTTCAGTGCACCTCGGCCGGCTATCGGAGGAAACACGCCGGCTGCTTGGTCTGGCCTGACCTGTTCATTCGCTTGAACAGCCCCCAGGACCCCCACCCAAGGCTCCAAGACTGCCTGCCGTTCTCTCTGCAAACAACTCCGGTCCCTGGGGTACAGTTTTTGGGGCTAAAGAAGTGTTGACAGGTGCTTGCTAGAAAAAGCAGGCGGACAGAGGGGCAGCAGCACAGGAAACGCAAGCGCCCGGGAGTGACGGGTGGAGGAGTGGCTGCCGCCCGGGAGCCCTCGCCAAGGTCGGACAGAGGCTTCTCCCTAGCAGGGGCGCGCAAGGACAGGATGGTGGGGCCAGGACTGGGAGTAAGGGAGACAGGACAGTCAGGCAGGAACCGTCACCTACAGGGGAGAAGGGAGACGCCGGAAGCCACCTGAAAATAGTTTGAGCCTGGAAATGCGCAAACAGCTGGGACAGCCGGGAAACTGAGGCAGCTTCCTTGGGAGTTCTCCCTGGGTAAATCAGGCAATGCACACATAAAACCACCTGGACAAACTTCCGGCTGACACAGGGGACAAGAACGAGGTGGCTTCCTCCTGCTCAGAACTGAGGTCACACTCACAACCAAAGTCACACTCGGAACCAAAGTCACACTCAGAACTGAGGTCACACTCGGAACTGAGGTCACACTCAGAACCAAAGTCACACTCACAACCGAAGTCACACTCAGAACTGAAGTCACACTTGGAACCAAAGTCACACTCAAACCCGAAGTCACACTCACAACCAAAGTCACATTCACAAAGTCACACTCGGAACCAAAGTCACACTCGGAACCAAAGTCACACTCACAAAGTCACACTCGGAACTGAAGTCACACTTGGAACCAAGGGTGCAAACGCAGCAGAGGAGGTGACTCCGCCCCCACGCCCTGTCTCAGGGACGGGCTCTCTGCCCAGCTTGGGGCAGTCAGCGTCCCGCCTAAATCTCTACGCCCTTCTCTACTCGGACGACACGACTCGGACAAATCCCAGAGCTGCTCACACCCCAGCACAGGCACTGGTGGACGTCAGAACTGACGTCTCCAGAGTCACCATCCTTCCCGGCTGGACAATGACCTCTTATAAAAAGCCAGCTTTGTTCCAAGTCTGTAGCCCACATATTTCTTTCTTTTCTTTTCTTTATTATTTTTTTAAAGGAAGCAGGGACATCATGGGAAAGCAGGGACATGCATGGGAAAGCCCGTGGGCAGACGTGCCCCCATGTGATTTTTTTTTAAGATTTATTTATTTATTTGAAAGAGTTACACAGAGAGAGAAGGAGAGGCAGAGAGAGAGAGAAAGAGAGAGAGAGAGGTCTTCCATCCGCTGGTTCACTCCCGAGTTGGCCACAATGGCAGGAGCTGCGCCAGTTGGAAGGCAGGATCCAGGTGCTTCTCCTGGTCTCCCATGGGGTGCAGGGTCCAAGCACTTGGGCCATCCTCCACTGCACTCCCGGGCCACAGCAGAGAGCTGGATCGGAAGTGGAGCAGCCGGGTCTCGACCCAGCACCCATAGGGGAGGCCGGCACTGCAGGGAGTGACTTTACCCACTGCGCCACAGTGGCAGCCCCACCCACGTGTTTCAAACAGCCTGGCTAAAACAATTGAGGGCGTCAGAAATCTATGATCTGAGTTGATCCTAAACAACTAACCCTGCCTTTCACTCAGGAAGGAAGCTAAGGTGGAAATCTCAATGGCTCCCGCAAGCATGCACGGGGAGTGGGGCCCTCCCGGATTCCACACCGGGACACACACACGCTGTCACTTCCCTGAAAATCCTCCCGCCGGCACCACCAGGGCCCACTGACCTAGTAAGGGCTGCCCGGCTTCTCAGATCTAGTCCGGAAACTGTTCTAGGATCGAGTCAATGCAGCCACCCCTGCTAGCCAACTGGCCCCAGGGCCGCGGGATCCGTTTCCACCCAGGGATCCCAGTTTCCACCCAGGGATCCCAGTTTCCACCCAGGGATCCCAGTTTCCATCCAGGGATCCCAGTTTCCACGCAGGGATCCCAGTTTCCACCCAGGGATCCCAGTTTCCACGCAGGGATCCCAGTTTCCATCCAGGGATCCCAGTTTCCATGCAGCGCTCCCGCCTCCTGCTGTCCCCTTCCCTAAGGAAGCTGCCACGGCGGACCAATCGTGCCCAGTACTGGCCACTGCCCATCCTCGCCAGTTCCTGGTGCTCGGGAAGCTGTGGCCACAGCCCCAAGCCAGGTCACCACCTGTCCAGCCCCAGGAGTGGAATGCCATGAGCCCAGCAGTTCATGCCCAGAGCTCCCGGGCGCCTGTCATTCCAGCCGTGACCTCTGGGGGCAGAAGACCAGTGTCTGGCCATCACTCAGATCCCAGCAGTGGCTCAGCAAACAGCTTTGGAATGAGTCAAGGTGAACATCAGGACGTGGAAGGCAGGGAGGTCGAAGTGCCTGCTTCACCAGGCTCACACTGGTAGCAAAGAGAAGAAAGGAAGCAGCTACAACACAAGGTGGTGTAAGAAATATCAGACTGGGAGATGAACACTGATGGGGTGACTCGCTAGCCTTGAGCTCATCCGACGCAGAGATCCAAACCTTGAGAAGTGTGTGTAGGATGGCATTTCAGGGGTGGCATTGTGGCAGAGCAGGGTAAGCCTCTGCCTGTGATGTTGGCATCCCAACTGGGCACCAGGCTGAATCCCGGCTGCTCCACTTCCAGTCCAGCTCCCTGCCTGCGAAAGCAGTGGAGGATGGCCCAAGTCCTTGGGCCCCTGCACCCACGTGGGAGACCCAGAGGAGGCGCCTGGCTCCTGGCTCCTGACTTCGGCCAGGCCCAGTGCCATCGTTGTGGCCATTTGGGGAGTGAACTGGCAGATGGAAAATTTTTCTCGCTTTCTGTCCCTCCTCCTCTCTCTGTGATTCTGCCTTTAATAAATAAAAAAAAAAAAGGGGGGGGGTGCTTGGGCCAGGTCTTGCACTTTGGAGAGGAATCCTGATGAGTTGAGGTGTGCTGCTGTCCCGTTTGCCTGGCCGGTGGCAGACCCCACTACCGACCACTGTGCTCTACGACCCTTCCTGACCCAGGCCCCGCGTGTGCACCCTCCGGCCCACGAGCTGCAGGCTGTCCTCAGACCACGCACGGCTCCGGCCCCGAGAGGTTGCTGGGGGATTTGCCACCGCTGGCGACTCGGGGGCCTCGGCGCCTTCCCTGCAGTTGGATGCGCCGCCCCTCCGGGACGATCCCAGGTCTGCCACCGGCCCCTTCTCCTCCCACACCTCCTCCAGAGCAGAAAGAACACAGGTCGTCACGCCCCGCACACGGAGCCCAGAGACACGCCCCACACATGGAGCCCAGAGACACGCCCCGCACACGGAGCCCAGAGAGCAGCTGCAGCCGTGTGAGCGCCAGCGGCAGGGCCTGGCTGGGCCCCCGTGTGTGAGGCCTGAGCACACGCACTTCCAGGGCAGGGCCTGGCTGGGCCCCCGTGTGAGGCCTGAGCACACGCACTTCCAGGGCAGGGCCTGGCTGGGCCCCCGTGTGTGAGGCCTGAGCACACGCACTTCCGGACGCAGCATCTCCTCCACGGCTGTACGCACTTCCGGACGCAGCATCTTCTCCACGGCTGCAGAGCTCTGGGAGGCCCCGTAGGTGCGCAAGGCGCCTCAAAAATGTGCAGGAGGCGGAGCGAAGAGGCAGATTATCTTAGTGTGTTCAAATCCACGCACGGGAGGGATCTTCGCAAAGCTCATGGAAAATGCGTATTTTGAAAAAAAAAAAAACTACATGGATTTTTAAAAAATGCTTGCGTCATAAAAATAATGTTGCTAATTCCATTTTCCCTTGTGGGTTCGGAAGAGCCCGGTCTCACACCTGTCGCTCCACAGCTGACATCATGCTGTCTGTCCACTAAGGCCGTGCATGATGGTGGCCACCGAGCCCAGCTGCTTGACGAAGGCCGCGTTCCGATGGGTGTGCGTTTTCCTCTCTTCTTACAGGCTTTGCCACCATTGTTAATGGCACGAGGCACCTATCAGGCAGCCAGAGCGGGCCAAGATTAGCCATTCTTTGTAATTTGCTATTCAGACTCTAAACAGCAGGCAGACATCCGTGGGCCCTAACTGTGATTTGAATGCCACCGGTCCCCTTTGTCCTCGGGTTCCCTACTGCATGTTCATAGCTTCCCCGATACCGACCTTTTGAAGTTCTTGAGGTGGAAACGCCGAGTGGGGACAGCACGCGTGGGATAAATGTTACCACTCCGAGGGCAGGCAGGACTTCAAAGCCGCCCCCGTTAATGCAGGCAGCAGGTCTGGGACTCCGGCCTCCTGTGATGTCCTGCTATAAACCCGAGCTGGGAGGGGGCTCGGGAGGGGTCTCGTCCGCTCCTATTGAGTGCTTGGGCCCCTGCACCCACGTGGGAGACCTGGAGGAAGCTCCTGGCTCCTGGCTTCAGATTGGTGCAGCTCCGGCCGTTGCGGCCATCTGGGGAGTGAACCAGCAGATGGAAGACCTCTCTCTCTGCCTCTCCCCCCCCCTCTCTCTGTAACTCTGACTTTCAAATAAATAAATAAATAGATCTTTAAAAAAAAGACACTGGTGTTGGATAGGCTCCTGCTTTTGCAGACAAAGGTGTAACGGCAGAAGTCATGAGCCCCCAGGTCCTCTGTGCCTCCCCTGAGCCAGGTGAGACGGGCGTTGTTTCAATGGGTTTTATTAGAAGAGCCCCTGGTGAAGTGTGCAAACGAGCGGCTGTGGTAACACACCAAGCCATGGCTTGACTAAGCCGGAGCTGGGTGTCCCCTCTTCTCTCAGAATTTCGAGAATCCAGACGGTCGGCCGACCCCGAATGTGCATCATTGCATGGTGGTCGCGACGCCCAGGGAGGGATCTGGGCCTCCCCCCGCGTGAGGACTCGGGCTGTGCGCGGAGTGCAGGCTTCAGGAGCTGTCTCCTCTCCCAGGGGAGGCAGCAGGAAAACTCAGACAGCCCCATCATCCCTCAGCCACCAGGAAGGCGGCCCTGCTACCTAAGAAGTCGGCGGGGGACAAGGCAGGGAGGAGCCCCTCCCCTGCAGCCCTCCGCACGCCGCCTCCTGCCGGCTCTGGGGCCGACTCTCGCCACATGGTCTGCACTTGGGGCCTGTTCTCCCCCGCACGTGAGCCCCGCAGCACCGAGGGTTTGACTCCGGGGTTTCCATAGGGGCAGAGCTTGACGCTGGGGCCACAGAACTCCCCCTCCTCCTTTCGGTGGCTGCTCCATACATCCGGATCTTGTGGCTGACGCCGCGCTGGCTCCGGGCACCGACTTTTCTCAGACTTGGATGTCTGAACCACACGGCCCCGCTCACGCCTGGAGCACACGTGAGGGCCTCCCCAGCGTGGATAAGAGGAGCTCTGATGGGCGGACTTCCTCCACCTAATTTCTGCCCTGGGCTGGGCTCTTCGGGTCCGATGCTCCCGAGGTCTCTGCCAGCGGCCTTCAGGGGCCCCTTGGGGAGTTGCTGACACACAGATCACTGGCATCCGAAGATGCCGGCGATGCGTGCCCCAGCGTGTCCTGCTCTCAGTGCCCTTTGAGTTGCCCTGCTCTGTCCCAGCCGTTCCCATTGACCTCGTCCCCAGGGTGCCCTCTTCCCCCCTACCCTCCCCGACTCGTTTTAAACTCATACGTGCTAATGCCATGTTAATATCAGGGTACCACGTTAATCCCATCTTGTGTCCTCAAGGGACATAGTCAACTAATCCGAATTTTTAAAAATTAAATTCATTTGAAGTTACTCAGATTTTAAGAAAGTTTATTTTGCACTGATTTGAGGACTAATGACGAAAACTAAACACAGCTTTCCTTGTTCGTTGGTTCATTGTGGTGTCACATTTCTTACTACAAGAAAATGGCATTGAGTCACGTACAGAACATACAATACGGCAGCTTCAGTCATCGCGGGTCTGGAAGAGATCTTATCTGGGCATCTGGTCTGCCTCGATGTATAGGAATGTCTGGGCAGGGTGCTACCCACCATTCTTTCATGCGAGACGTTGATAAGTAACACATTTATAAATGGCCTCCATAATGGATTTTTAACAACTTCCTTGGGAAATAATTTTATGTTCCCATAAGATTTTCCTGCTATGAAGCTTTTCCTGCCACTTGTCCTAAATTTCCTCTTGACGCGGTTGATGGCTCAACAAGGAATTGGCTTCACCGAGAGCCACACATTAGCAGCGCGGGGCCGGCACGGAGGGTCAGGACACCTCACAGCATCCGCAAGGGGCCGGCGCGGAGACTCCAGACGTCTCACACAGGAAAAGGCGGACGCCACAGGACAAGTGTCAGCAGCACAGGGCGGGCACACAGGGCCAGAGGGCTGGGGCATCTCCCCCCACAGCGTGGGGCCAGCCTAGAGGTCGGCACGGGAACGGAGCCGGCAAGCGCAGAGAAGATGGCCGCATGGGCAGCAGCTCCCCTTTGCCCGTTTCAGGCGCAGTTGGAAGCTTCGGCGTTTCTCCCAAGTGGGAGCGCACTGTCACAGGTCGCTCTCGGGAAAAGTCGCCCCCGCCTTCGCCAAGGAAGTGCTGTGGTCTGAGACGGTTTCCCTGCTGGTGGGGAAATGTCCTCTGCTTGTTGCAATCTGTTTGCTGAGTGTAAGAGTTCCATCACACTTGGAAGTAGCAACGATGCCTCGTGTACAACAGCGGATTGAGTGTGGCTTTTCTGTCTTTGGGGGGTCTATCTGCGACGCGTGTTGGTTAGAAGTGGCCGGGGCAGCCTTTGTCACCGCGTCTTCCGGTCTGTGGATGACTCAGGGCTACAGTGTTGGGAGCAGAGCTGCCCACCTGCACTGAAGAAGCCAACTTCGACTTCCTGTCTGCAGCATTTCCTGTCTCCCGCCTACCTAGCCTCCGGCAGGGGCCTCTGGTAGACTGCATTTCAGTAAACCCAGTGACCGGAGGAGTGACCAAGAGTTTGGAACACTGGCCAGTTACCTGGGAGACAGTAGTAAGAGCGCACAAACGCGGGGAATACAAGAGAAAGGACACGTGGCAGGCGCTGGCGTCGCCGCAGCGGCCATCGCTCTCGTCCCTTGTGTTGTGATGGGGCTCTTGGCAGCTGACTCCACGTCCATACCGCTAGGGGTCTACACCAATCAGCCAGATCTCATCCACCCGGTGTGGGGCAAACAGCACGGCTCGGGGCCAACCAGCAAAGGGCAGGGCCCTGAATCCAGCACCCATGAAGGTGAACCAAGCAACGGGAAGCTCTGGGACGAGCCCTCCTCCCACTGAACGTCAGGAAGCAGGGGCCACGACAGGGCAGCCATCTCACGCCCAGGCCCGCAGCCAGCCTTAGAATGGAACCAAGACACCGGAGGCCAAGCAGACATGGGGACACTGGCTCCCTGGTGGCAGTGTGGAGCCCTGGGTCAGCTCCCCTGAGCAGACATGGGGACACTGGTTCCCTGGTGGCAGTGTGGAGCCCTTGGGTCAGCTCCCCGAGCAGACATGGGGACACTGGTCCCTGGTGGCAGTGTGGAGCCCTGGGTCAGCTCCCTGAGCAGACATGGGGACACTGGTCCCTGATGGCAGTGTGGAGCCCTGGGTCAGCTGCCCTGAGCAGACATGGGGACACTGGTCCCTGATGGCAGTGTGGAGTCCTGGGTCAGCTCCCCTGAGCAGACATGGGGACACTGGTCCCTGGTGGCAGTGTGGAGCCCTGGGTCAGCTCCCTGAGCAGACATGGGAACACTCGTCAATGGTGGCAGTGTGGAGCCCTGGGTCAGCTCCCCTGAGCAGACATGGGGACACTGGCTCCCTGATGGCAGTGTGGAGCCCTGGGTCAGCTCCCCCTGAGCAGACATGGGGACACTGGTCCCTGGTGGCAGTGTGGAGCCCTGGGTCAGCTCCCCCGAGCAGACATGGGGACACTGGTCCCTGGTGGCAGTGTGGAGCCCTGGGTTAGCCCCCTGAACAGACATGGGGACACTGGTCCCTGGTGGCAGTGTGGAGCCCTGGGTCAGCTCCCTGAGCAGACATGGGGACACTGGTCCCTGGTGGCAGTGTGGAGCCCTGGGTCAGCTGCCCTGAGCAGACACGGGGACACTGGTCCCTGGTGGCAGTGTGGAGCCCTGGGTCAGCTCCCTGAGCAGACATGGGGACACTGGTCCCTGGTGGCAGTGTGGAGCCCTGGGTCAGCTCCCTGAGCAGACATGGGGACACTGGTCCCTGGTGGCAGTGTGGAGCCCTGGGTCAGCTCCCTGAGCAGACATGGGGACACTGGAAGTGGGCGTGCAGCGATGAGGAGGGGCTGGCATTTCGGTGTCAGTGTCCAGAGGACACCAGAGAAGGTGCCTGCGGGGAAACACGGGAGGAGGGCGGGGGTGGAGCCACTGAGGGGCAGAGGTTCATTTACTCAGTCTGCAGGCAGAGAGGAAAAGCGCAGATGGCCCGAGGGCGTGCTGGCTACGTGGGGACAGGCAGCGTGCACAAGATGAAGACCTGGTGGGACACACAGGGAGCAGGAGGCATTTGGGACCCAGGCGCAGGCTCTGGATAAGGACCCACGGTCACGGGACGCAGCCAGGGTCCCAGGAGATCTGCGTCGTCTCTCCCGCAGCACGCATGACCTCGCTCCCTGACGTCCTCACCCTAGGCCTGCCACCCCCTAGCGTCACCACAGGGAGACCCGTCTGCCCCCCACAAACCCTCGGGAACACACAGCCGCTGTCTTCCAGGTGGCAGGGAACAGACATGGAGCGGGGGGGTGGTGCTCAGGGCACAGTGCGCAGGCCAGGAACAGGCGAGGGGACCGTCCTGAGAGACAGCACCAGATCACGCGACCCATAGCGCCTTGCACACACACCCTAAGGAGGGTGCTGGCCCAGACTGAGCGAGTTGCTGGCTGGGGGGAATCTCACTCAAAGGAGTGCCATGGCCTGGCTCATAACTGGATCACTTTGGCGGCTCCGTGGCTGTTTTGACCAAACATCGCAGCAGGGCTGGGGAAGTGGAGTGAGGCCAGGCGCGGGGGCTGGATGCAGAACTTGGGCGCAGCTCGGGGCTGGGACAGGGCTGCTGCCAGCGTGAGTGGCTGATGGCTTTCATCCGGGGAATGGGAAACAGAAAGGGATTGAGGTTCCCGCCCAGCCCAGCGCCGTGCTGGATCAGTTGGGGAATCCGCCCGGAAGGCCAGCTTGGGTGCAAACAGCAGAAGCCCTCTCTTGGACACGTGGCCTTCAGGTGTCCATGGACGCCCGGGCGATGTCAAGGGTGTGCCTGGGATTCTGGGGAAGCCCCCAGCTGGAGAGGGTCCCTCGCAGTGCCCAGGGCACGGATGAAGCTCAAAATTGGAGGCTGCGGGAGGTCACCTGGGGCGGCGGGGGGCCAAGGACCAGGGACGCCAACGCTCCACAGCAGTGAGATGAGGGGGGGCCTGCAGCAGGGAGCGGAGGGCACACGTGGCCCACTCACAGCGAATCACTGGGCGTCTGCTTTCACTTTAGGACGATGCACATTCCGTGAACCCCGGCCCTGTGCTGGGAGTCTCGCCCCTGCTCCGGGCGCTGTGTCCCCGGGGACACCTCTAACCACCCCCCACCTGCTAACACACCGGCCTCCCCTGCTCTGCGCCATGAGCCTGGCCTCTGTGCTCACCCCAGGGCTTTGCACAGGAGGGACCCCCCTTCCTTGGCAGAGCTGGGTGACTCCTCCCCTCCCTGCTGGTGTCTCGTCACGTGGCACCTTCTCAGACCCCCCTAGACCAGCACCTGTGGCCTCCCTCCCTTGACCTCATTCACTGCACTGCACGCAACTCCTCGCTCTCCACCAACTCACTGGTTTGGATGCGGCCTGGCTCCGTCCTCATCACCTCTCTGGAACATAAGCGCCACTGGGGCAGGGGCTTGGGGGTGTCCAGTGCTGTCGCCACAAATTTTTGCTGAATGAATGAAGGAATAATTGAGCGCAATATTCCCAACCCCCTCACAGCGAGGGTAAGGCTGTGTGTTGAGTGCTTCCCCATGGATGCCAACGATAAATGGTCCACATCAGCTCCCGACAGGAGCTTGCTGGGGGGGGGGTGTCTGTTCCCCTGTTTGCCAACCCTGTACCTAACTGGATCCACAGCATAAGATACAGGCACCAGGGCCTGTTTTTTCACCTCTCTCCAAAACGTCTCCTCGCAGACTGTGGCTCAACATCCTGGCTCCAGCCTTCATCAAAGCTCGAAGCAAGAAAGAGTGTTCCTGTTCTCTTCGCACTTGGCGTTCTTAGTCAACCGCCAAGGGCTTGGAATGCATCCGTTTCCCAGGTCCCTGGCTGGCTGACATGCTGTGTAATCCCCATTCGCGATGGTGCCACAGTTGAACTGTATCAAATGGATCTAACAGGAGACATTTGTACCCTGCTTGCCTCCATGAACCGCATTGTTATTGTGACGGACAAAGAGAGGTGGAAACAGAAGACCGAACCCCTCCTCTTCGTGGAAAATTAACCTCAAACTAGAATTTTGGCATTTCTTTTTTTTTCCCAGAAACTTTTTATTGAAGGGATACAAACTTCCTGCATTTCACAAACACAACGTTAGGAACACAGCGTTTCTTCCCACCCTGCTCCGTCCGTCTCCGGGGAGCCTTGCTGCCATCGTGGGCCCCTGGTTCAGCACCAAAGCCCCAAGCCCCACGCTTGGCTGTGCTTCCTGCGTGTCCCTGGGCTCTGAGATCCACGTGACTTCGCGCTAGCCTGCAGCCTGTGTAGTTCTACAGGGTAGCCATCATCACGCAGAAGGTTCCCAAACGCCCGGGCTCACGAGGTCCTGTGCTCCGCTGAGATTTCGGGAGAAATGCTGCATGATTTGCAGCCTTCGGGGAACACGCCGTGCGCCAAGGGAGGTGTTCATCGTCAGAACTTTACGGCGACGTCTGAAGCCAGAGCTCAGCCGCGCGCCCCTGGGAGCCCAGCGCTGCCCCTAGCCGCAGCTCCCGGGAATGTCTTCTTGTCAAGTTTCTGGTCTGCAGGAACTCGCTTCCTGTCCTGGCCCAGCCTGTTCCGCTGACCCAGTCTCGGCCACCCGGCTGCTGCCGTGAACTCACTACGGAGTAGAAGGTTGTGGGAAATCTGACTTGCGCGGGCGTGCATCTCTTGGCAGTTTCCTGCTCGTCCTCTGATGCCCCGTGTGGCCTGGAAGGGCCAGTCCTCCTCGCTGGGTGCCTGGTTCCAGAGGCCTGGGGCTACAGACGGAGGAATCCCAAATGCAGGCAGGAAGGGCTTCGGGGCCTCGTGGCGGCCGCCCTGCACAAGCCCGGGAAGATCGCACCCATCTGAAAGAAGCCTCGGGCACTGGTTCTCCAACAGCTCACTCCGGAGCATGGCTAGATTCGCGGTGACCTCTGGGGCCCGAGACCTATGCCCATGAGGACGTGAGTGTGTGTGCGTGGAGGGGGGGGGAGGCCCCACCCTTCCCCGTTGTCCATTGCTGTCATGCGTGTTGCCTGTACGCCCATTCCCAAGGTTCCCCATGCACCCACCTTGCTCTGGTGCCCCCCACCCCCGCCCCACGCTTCCTGCAAGGCCCAGGAGCTCAGCCCTTGGGGGACTCTGAGGCCCCCACATGGGCGGCTCCTCTGTCTGTGCCGCCTCGTGAGACCTGCTCGACCCGGGGACCCAGTGCCTGGTGCAATCGGACGCCTAACAGACGCTCAGGTCGGAGTGGACGGCCACGTCCATGTTTGCCAAGACCATTGACGCTGAATGAACTTGAGTTCAATCCAAACTCAGAAGGGCTCGGTTCCAGTTTGGGGCATCAGTGGGTGATAATTTGTTCTGGTTAACTGAAGCAGCTCTGTCAATAATGCGTCAGTGACTTTTTGTGAGCCATGAGGCTCCGGGCCCCTGCCCTTGGACACACGCGGAAGGCTTTGCAGCCGGATGTCCCCTGACGGCCAGCTCCCCTGACCCCTCCACCCCTCTTCTCTCCTTGCTCCCTGAGAACCTCCCTTCTTCCTTACAGGCCGTCCTGTGACTTCTCCCTCCCCCAGTTAAGTCTGTGTTTTATACTAAAACTCGAGTCATGTGCCATTGGCTGCTGACGAAATGGAACTGTGACACCCAGGGAGAACATATTTCCACAGAATCAACCAGTTTGCAGTAAAACTCTCAGCGTGATTCCAGCCTGGGAAAATGTGTTCTTTAGCCTTTTTCCCCTAAAAGACCAGGGTCCCTTTTGCTGCCTCAGCATTTCTCCTCCAGGTCTGCTTTGTCGAGTGATTTCCCAGTGTAGTGCTCACCCAACACTTTGTCACCAAAGCGACTCACCAGCCAGGCCCGGCCCCCTCTGCTGAGGGCCTCCTCCCCTGCCCTTCCACGTAGCGGTCACGGCTGCTCGTCCTCGGAGGGTCCTTGCTTTGTGCCAGCAGCCACCCTGTGTTTGGGGCTCATGACAACTCTTAGAGGTAGGCATTGCGACTCCCATTACACAGCTAGAGAAACTGAGGCATGCAGCTAGGGAAAGCAATGGAGCCAAGATTTAGGCTCCTGCAAGCCTGAATGTGAACCCGGTCACTGCGTCACCCAGTTGTCCTGCAGTGTCCACGGGCTTGGTTCCACGACTGCCTTAGACATCGCAATCTGCTGACGCGCGAGTCTTATGTGGGTAAGGCACCTCCTCCAGGACGTTCGAGGCCCCCGTAAATGACCTAGAACACCCAGCGCCCTGTCAGCGCTGTGCAAACCCTCGTTACGCTCTCTTGCTTGCAAATAACCACAGGAACAATGAACCATTCAGGGCGGGTGCGAGGCTTCCTGGGTTTTCGCACCCACACCGTGGCTGGCTGTGGGGCTGTGATGTGGAGGGTGACAAATGTCTCTCTCACCCACACAGAACTGGACGTGGGGACGCCCAGGAAGCAAACGGCCCCTGATGTGACCTCGCATTTCCAGTGGTGCTGGCAAGGGGACCTGCAGGCAGCCACACGGAGCCTTGCAGCAAGATCTAGAAGGTTTTGCCAAGGCTGCAGAGACCCCTCCTCCCCCACCCCCAGGTTGGAGCCTCGTGGACTCTCCTGTGTGGGACCCTTGAGAGATCTGAAGGCAGGGGTATGCGCAAGAAGTCAGAGGCCCACCCCCCAGACCCAGGAGAGGCAGCAGCCCCCCGACCCTCGCACGCCGACCCCCGGCTCAGCGCTGAGCGCCAGGGGCTCCACTGGGACCTGAAGACAAAACACAGCGGCAGATCTGCAGGAACAGCGGCTCCAGAGCCCGGCGTCACCCCAGCTCCCGCCCTCATTTCATCTCTAAAACACTTGTTTGTTCATTCTTATGTATTTAAAGAGAGAGAGAGAGAGAGATTCCACCTGCTGGTTCATTCTCTAAGTAACTGCCAAAGCCAGGCCTGGTTCAGGCTGAAACCAGGACCCAGGAACTCCCTGTGGGTCTCCCCGTGGGCAGCAGGGATCCCCGCGCCTGAGCCGTCCTATGCCCGGCTCCCAGGAAGCAGGATGAGAAGGGCCTTGATCTCAGGGATGCAGGCTTCCTGCTGTTCAGAGAAAGCGGATCCCTGGTGGATTGGGGCAGGGACAGGCTCAGGTTTCGTCTGCAGGCCTCTGAAAGGGCAGAGTCGAGTTTTCTTACATGTAACTAAAACGGTTGTGATGCACTTGTGTTAAGGGGTGGAGAGTTCCTGGGGGCTGGAGCCAGGAGAGTTCTCCACACGGCAGCTCAGAGAGGCAGAGTCTGCCAGGGGAGACTTTTTCAAGATGTTCTAGAAGTCTCCTTTGATCCTTAGCGGACACACAAAATTGTGTTCATTTGCGGGGGCCGCGTGATGGTTCCGTCCCGGTGTTCATGGCGCATGATCCGGTCAGGGCGTCCAGCCTGTCCCTCACCCCAGGGCTCGTCATTTCTTCGCGATGAGAACGTGCAACGTCCATTCGTCCAGCTGTCCCGAGCTGCAGGGCGCAGCACTGGTGAGCAGCCGCCGGGCCTGGCTCTCACCTGGCGCTGGTCCCGCTCACACCTGCCGTGAGCTCGGCGCACCACACCTCACACCCCAGGGCTTTTCCAGAAGCACCCGACTTGCTGGTTGTGAGCTCGGCGGGGGCCACGCTGGAGTCCCGTCCCTTGTCCCTGTGGCAATGAGAATGACGACAGCTGCCACTCCACCAGGACAGCACTTTTCCAAGGAGCCGGAGGTCACTCTGGACAGGCTGCGGTCCGCCTCCCAGACGGGCGTTCCCGGCCTCTCTGCTTTCTGCTTTTATAAAGGTTTGCGTGTTTCTTTACTCATTTATGTATTTGAAAGGCAAAGTGACAGAAAGGGGGAGAGGGGGAGAGAGAGAGAGAGAGCAAGAGAGAGCGAGCGAGCGAGCTTCCATCTGCTGGTTCATTCCCCAAATGCCCACGATGACTGGGGCTAGAACCAGCAGCTGGGAACGCAGCGGGGGTCTCCCGCGGGTGGCAGGGGCCCAGCGACTTCAGCCGCCATCTGCCGCCTCCCAGGCTCGGCATCAGCGGGGAACTGGAGCTGAAAATCAGGCTTGGGCGCTGGGACGGGGGCGTGGCCGAGCGCCAGCCCCCATGCAGCTGATTTCTGCTGAGTCTCCATCCCCTGACTGGCAAACCTGTCCCACCACTGCCGTGGCTTCCTGGTTCTCATCCTCCCTCACCGCCCATCTGCCCGTGCTGCTTCAGCGATTCCATGGTGTGCGTGTGTGTGCATGTGTGTGTGCACGAGCACAGACGTGTTCCGTCTGTCTGCACACGGGTAGAAACGGTAACCTTTAGAAGTCGGCTCCCACCCCTCTGAGGTCCAGCTAAGGGTCCAGGCGCATTCACCTTTGCCCCAGCCCGCCCATCCAGGGCAGCCTCCGCCCCCGTGGCTTCTCCAATGTGGCGCACACCCTTGTGCTCCCAGGTGCCAGTGGCTGGGGACAAGCTTCCCAGTGAGTCCCATGGACGCCCACTGTGGCCCCAAGTGTGCAGGCAGCACGCCTCCCTGCCCTGTGCGGGTGTGGGGGACCTGGCACGTGCAGTTCCATTCCCCCTCCTCCGTCCCCTACTGGTCGGACACAAGGAAAGCTGGCCTGCCACCTGCCACCTGCCACCTGCCACCTCCCGCACGCCTCTGCCCTGTGCGTGAGCTGTCCCGCCCCTCTATGCATAACAATTATTTCTGCGGTGGACACACATCTCCTGTGGTGGACACACGTCTCCTGCAGGGGACACATGTCTCCTGTGGTGGACACACGTCTCCTGCAGAGGACACACGTCTCCCACAGGGGACACACATCTCGTGTGGTGGACACACGTCTCCTGCGGTGGCCACACGTCTCCTGTGGGGGACACACATCTCCTGTGGTGGACACACGTCTCCTGCAGAGGACACACGTCTCCTGCAGGGAACACACATCTCCTGTGGTGGACACACGTCTCCTGTGGTGGACACACATCTCCTGTGGTGGACACACGTCTCCTGCAGGGGACACACGTCTCCTGTGGTAGACACACGTCTCCTGCAGAGGACACACGTCTCCTGCAGGGGACACACATCTCCTGTGGTGGACACACGTCTCCTGCAGAGGACACACGTCTCCTGCAGGGAACACACATCTCCTGTGGTGGACACACGTCTCCTGTGGTGGACACACGTCTCCTGCAGGGGATACACGTCTCCTGCGGTGAACACACGTCTCCTGCGGGGGACACACATCTCCTGTGGTGGACACACGTCTCCTGCAGGGGACACACGTCTCCTTCGCAAAACAGAGCCGCACTGAAGACGGAATCTTTCAAAACTTGGAAATAAAATGCAGCAAAACCGAGACGCCTTCAGGGCTGTGCCAGTCCAACCCAAGCGACTTTGCTTCTCTCACACCCTCACGCTGACAAAATCTTTCATCGTAGCGTTATTCAATACGTACAGACAAAGCTCACCACAGAGCCCCGCTGCCCCGCCATGTGCATCTCCAGAGGAAATGCAAAAGGAAAGTCCTGAAGAGCTGATGCAATGCAAGCCGACGCTGTTCATTAGATGACGGACGCACCGTTCGGCCAAGACGGGAATGCTGGTTCTGAGTTTAGTAGCGGGGAAGCGCGGTGCTGGTTTCTTGCATCGTCACTGCCTGCCGCTGAGTCTGATGGACTGTCGTTGGCTTCCCGGGATTGTCATTGCCATAATTTACCCTTTTGATTTTTTTACATGTTCTCCCAGTTATTTTTAACTGCCAATCCGTTATGTTGACAGGCCAATCATGCTAAAATTGTATTCCAACGTGCAATAATGGAAAATAAAAATATGTCATTTAATGAAAACTTACTCACGGCCCATCTCCCGCTACATTTCTGCTAAGAGACTGTGCAATTGGCTCGGCATGAAGTCGGCGCAGCTGGGGGCCGCAGACGAGTGCCCGCGAGGGGAAAGCCTCGGGCTCACACGGGGGCTCAGGTCCTCTCGTCTCTGCCACCCTTGGGGGGGGGGGGTCTTGGTCACTCACCTCACACATCTTTGTTGTTTAAGTAAAGAATGACGTCATGTGGTTCCGGCAGGTGCAGTGAGATCACTTGAATATGAAGCGTGGCTGCTCTCTTGTTAATCCAACCAGTTAAAGAAAACTTCACGTCGCAACACTGAGTCTTTTCATTTCTGTCCGAAGTCTTCAGCCATTCAGTATGTAAGAAAGTTCAGTCCTTGGCCGGCGCTGCGGCTCACTAGGCTAATCCTCCGCCTAGCGGCGCCGGCACACCGGGTTCTAGTCCCGGTCAGGGCGCCGGATTCTGTCCCGGTTGCCCCTCTTCCAGGCCAGCTCTCTGCTGTGGCCCGGGAGTGCAGTGGAGGATGGCCCAAGTGCTTGGGCCCTGCACCCCATGGGAGACCAGGAAAAGCACCTGGCTCCTGGCTCCTGCCATTGGATCAGCGCGGTGCGCCGGCCGCAGCGCGCCAGCCGCGGCAACCATTGGAGGGTGAACCAACGGCAAAGGAAGACCTTTCTCTCTGTCTCTCTCTCTCTCACTGTCCACTCTGCCTGTCAAAAAAAAAAAAAAAAAAAAAAGTTCAGTCCTAGCCTGTGAAAATGTCTTACAGGCGATTGAGGCTGGGAGAAGGGCCTGGGAGCTGGGCAGGGAGTTCAGCCTGAGATGATGGAAACCAGGGACGGACGCTGGCACTGTGAGCTCGGACTCCTTGGAGGCCACAGGACGCTGGCAGATGCGGGCCTGGAGACCACCCTGGGGAAAGTCGTCTTCCATATGATCCCAGAAAGGCCCACGCTCATTCAAAGAAACCAGCATCGAAGTGGGAAGTGAGCGAGCGAGCGAGATACGGAGAGCTCGCAGATGGTTGTGGAGTTCCCGTAAGGTTAATTTTTCAGGTCTATTAATTTGGCATCGACCTTAGAGATTCCTCCCAGCTTCCCCGCCACAGTCCGTATCCGAGTCTATGCCTAGGCTTTCGATAGCTTCTTCCGGCACCTTTTCCGTCCGGCTTTTCCCTAGGCTCTTTACTAGTCTCTCTCTCCGGTATTTTCCCACTTCTTCCTGTCTCTTCCCTCCTAGGCTTCATATCCGAGTCACGGCACCATTATGTCGCTCCCCCTCTTCATGGAGGAACGACACAGGACCCTGCGCTGTTCTTTGGTCTGCTCGGCCCTCCCCGGGTTTGCTGCTGGTTCTTCCCGGGTTGGCTACCGTCCCTTCCACCTCCGTGGAAGGGTGGTTCCCCCTGCCACTTTCCCCACTTCCGCGGGGGAGCGGCACACCGCCGGCCGGCTCTCTCGGGGGCTGCACAGGTGTTCCTTCAGATGTTCCTGGTGCATGTTGTCTCTCTCCTCCTTTATAGTCCTCTTCCACCAATCCCAACTCTGCTACCCACACGCCGAGTACGCTGCTCTCCTCCAATCAGGAGCAGGTCCTACAGTTTATTGGTTGAACTGGAGGCAGCTGTGTAGAAGCTGTTTCCTCCTCTCCCAGCGCCATATTGTGGGAGAGCAGATGCATAGAATAAGTCTTAATTCCAGTAACTTAGTCTAGTCCGAGTTGCTCCCAGTTGCTCCCCACAACAGGGTGGATGGGACCCACAGCTGAAAAGGGGCCGCATCTCCCCACCAAGCCCCTTAATGAGGATGCCTGGTCCTACCCCAAGAGGCTCCGCCCTCACGACCCTACCGCCTTCCAAAGGCCACGCTCCTTAGACTGCTGCATCAGGGCTAAAGCTTCCCGTGAGTTCTGTGGCACTCAGAGTGGCAGGTTCCACGTGGACGTGAAGTTTGTGGGAACTCTACCCAACCCAGTAAAAAGTCAGTAAACATTTCTCAAAAATGTAGCGAATGTCTAAGAAATAATTTCATATGTTTTAAAAGATTATTTTTTTATTTATAAGTTACAGAGGGGGAGAGGGAGAGACATTGTGTCCCCTGGTTCACTCCCCAGATGGCCACAACAGCTAGTGCTGGGCCAGGAGCTTCGTCTGGGTCTCTCACAAGGGTGCAGGGGCCCAAACACTTGGGCCATCATCTGCTGCTTTTCTTGGGCCATTAGCAGGGAGCTGGATTGGAAGTGGAGGAGCCAGGACTTGAACCAGCAGCCGTCTGGGATTCTGGAATCGCAGGCCACAGAATTATCCGTTAGGGCACAATGCTTGCCCCTTGTATATCTTTATTTTAGTCCAAAGACAGGTACCTGGGGTAACCCAGCATGAGGCCAGCTCGGCTTTCTAACCAGTAAGGACTGTGAATACTCGTAAAGTGTGTGCTTCCCTGGGAGAGAGGCGGAAGAACTACCCACTTGTTCTCAGCCAAGCGCCAGTTTCTGAGCGCAGAGATGCGGATGTGCACACACCTTGGGGGAAAAGTGCTCCAAGAGGCATAAAACAGTCGCTCGCCCTTAAAGCACCGGCTCATTGCGTCCTTTGCCAGGCCTGGCTCTCACTTCTGCAGGCGGCGACAGGAGCCCTTCCTGCCTCTGGTTGGGAGGGGGGTTTCCTCCCCCCTCCCCCCCCCACACCAGGGCAGCAGGACGTCTTCAGCAGGGAACAAGGGACGGCAGTGGGGAGCCGCTCTGCGTTCGCCACCAGTTTGCAAGCCCTGGAAGCCACGTCTCCTGCCAAGTGTGGGACCTCCTGCTGGGACAGAGAGTAAGCCTTGCTGTTGACGGACAGACGGACAGAGCCCTCTGCTCACAGCGGGCTGCCCCTCCTTTGCCATCAGGAGACGTTCGGGGTCTGAAGGAGGTGAGACGGAACTTTGACAAGGAGCGACGCAGGTCAGAGAGAACGTTCTCCACCCAGGGTGGAATTCCCATGCTGCCTCCCTCGCTTTTCGAGCTCGCCTGTCCTGTGTCCCTGTGTCTCCTCTGTCACTCGGGACCGCCTTCAGATGGGCTCGTTTGAACGGTCATGTAGTTGTTCCCCACCCCAGGCAACAACATCCACAAAAAAGTAAACTCGTTTAACGCCAAACCACGTTAAAGTAGCTGCGCTGCACAGCTGAAACGTGGAAAGTCCTCTCCCACCTGCCAGGCGAAATCCTCTTGACTCACCGTGGAGACTGGAGCCCCTGAGAAACGCTGACCACTGTGACCCTAATGGGGCTGAGCTCTGCACACAGACCCACCGGGAAGCCCGGACATGTCCCAGGAGGGAGGCACTGCAGGCAGGACGTGTGGTGAGCCCGTACTGGGAACCCCACAGCCCTGCAGCCCTGGCTCGCTGCCAGCTCCACTCCTGAACACAGAATCTGCCTTCAGTAAGCCTCAGTTTCCCCATGCACACACCTGGACTCTCCCGATGCAGTGTGCTGTGTGGATGCTGACCTTCCCTTGTTTTCAGAGACTGACTGAGCACCTCTCTTCTGGGGTGCAGGGCGCTGAGCTCACCTCTCAGTTCCCAGCCAAAACCCCACTTACACCATCTGCATGTGTCCTCTCCAAGCTGCTTGTTCACTACATCTCCGTATGCACGCACAGGCACTGGCGGCGGCAGTTTAGTGCTGTCAGCGGCCTTATTTCTAATTTTCCAGCTAAAGAACTGCAGAGCCCTGCCCAGCTTCAGATGCTAATTTTAATGCAGACCAACTCCCGCCTGCACGAAGCTCCCCAGCTCCTGGGGAAAAGGGACATTAAACAGCCAACTTCAGAACTACAGATACTGGGGGTCTTTAAACGGTGCATGGACTCCAAAAAGCATTTGCAACAAAATCAACTTATCTCCTAATTCCATTTTCCATGAATTTGTTGAAGTACAAAATGTCGACTCTGGGGACTGATGGTTTAAATCCAATCCGGGGGACACAGCACCACATCCCGCCCTGGGTTACACACAAATGAGGTCATGTGTCCAAGGCCCCTTGGGAGAGCCCATCGCCCACATCAAGACAGTGCTGGGGACGGAGATGGAACAACAGGAGGCCTGCCCAGTCTTGGATCCCCGGCTCGGCAGAGGGTCTCCCAGGGCTCTGAGGAGTCCCACCCCGTGATCCAGGGTGTGAATGTTGCCTTTCGAGTCTGCCTGCTCATCACGTCCCTCCACATACAATCAACCCTTCACAGCGCAGCTTCCAAGCCCTTGGAGTCAACCAACCCCAGAGAGAAAATATCCAGGGGAGACAGTGGCATCTATACTGGATACGTTCAGACACTGACCTGCCGTTAGTCCCTAAACAGAACAAGGCGACTCTCGACACGCCGTCTACACTGAATCAGGTGCTGCAGGTCGCCTGGAGATGATGGTGTGGGTCATGGGCGCATGCTGCGTCATTTCACATAAGCAGCTGGAGCACCTGTGGATTCTGGTATCTGCAGGGGTCCTGCAGCCAAGCCCCTGACGATACTGAGAGGCAACTGTGTTGTCCCAAGCAGTAGGGTTGCTTCTTTCGATGGCTGTCCCTGCGTCTACTTTTCCAGTGCGAGAACCCGGATGTGACTGTGCCTGTAAAAGGATCCTGGACAGGGTGCGCCTACAGATGATGTCACTTCACCGCGCCCAGTGTGCTGGGGTCATGCTGCGACGCCTGGCCCATTTTCACAAAAACCTCAAGTGTTCCAGCCACTGCTGGAGGGACCCGGGGAGGCGGGGCCCATGGAGGTATTCCAAGGGAACGCACGCTGCGTGCGTCCAGCTCCCTGGGGCCTGCTGAGGCTGTGGGGTGGCTCACGCGATAGCATCGTGGGGATTATAAATATTTATTGTAGCGTGACATGGCGTGATGATTTGCACTTCAGAGCGTCACCTGGATGTTCCTTCTGCTGCGGGAATCAAGCAAAGTAAACATTTGGGTTACGATCGGATACCCTAATCACCGTGACGTTCGTCGTGTGGTTTCTGATGTCCCTTTCTTTTACGGGAGTCCAGGAAGTGCAGGGCTTGCCAGCAGTTCCCTGCACACGACCACCGGAGACTGATGATGTTTAATGACTTCAGATCTCGCCGCGGCCGAGTCCACAGTCTTTGTCAGGCACAGCCGAGGAAGGAAGTCACAGAGGAACCTTTGATGTCAAAGAAAAGCGAGCTGAATGGCAGGGAGGGAGATAGCGGGTGTCCCTTCCTTGGAAAAGACAGGAGTGACACAACCCAGGACGTGGAGGCCGGGCAGGAAGCCGGCCTCGCCGGGCACCGCAGAACCTGGTATTTACTTTGCAACAGCATCACGCAAGCGTCTGTGAGATTAGACGTCGTGCGATTGCACGCTTTCCTTTTCCTAAGCCGTGTTTAGTGCCTTTAGGAAAAGATGAAAGGCAACCAACTCCTACAGGAAAAAAAATCCAAACACTCCACACTCAGCACCTGCTTTTTAAAAGATACGATCAAAGTGAGATTTGGGGCGCATTCTATCTTCCCAGAGGAATTTGACAATATCGTGCCTGGACAGTTTTCTTAGTATTTTTTTCCAGTGTTCATTGTTTGGATGATGTTGTTAAGAAGGTGAGAAAGGAAACGCACGTAATTTTCAGGACTTGTATAAAGAGCACAGGTACAGCGAGACCGGAGGACTCCAGGAAGACCTGGCCCGTGATAGAAACCACTGCCGGGCCTCCCTCGTTCACTGGTTCAATTACCGGACTAACCCTAAGACCCGATGTTGTGTGGCCCACCTGTCCTCTCTCTCGAGCTTCCGGAGGGGCCTCTGCCCACCCCATACCACCCTCGCCAGCTCTGACTTCAACAGGATGCAGACGTGTGGGACGCCTGGCAGCAGGCAGAGGCCGATGAGACGGAAATAGTCACTTTGGCAAGTTGCCCGCCGCTCGGTGCAAAGGGAATCCTTAGAAGCACACAGGACGGCATCCAAAAGGACGTCGACCGAAGTCCCGCGTGCCGACGCGCGTAGGAGCCCAACACTCGCAGGAGCCCAACACTCGCAGCCGTGCTGGACGCAGCGCCTGATTTGCATAACCACTGGGGTGACTCCTAAGAAAGAGGTCAAAGGGGGCTTTGCTTCCTCCGGCTTCTATTCAGTCTGCTGCCTTCCAAAGTTTCATAGAAAATGATCACGTTCAGAGTTTTGTCCAGAAAAAGTAGGGCCAATTTTTTTCTGGTGATTTTTCTTACAGGAAGTGAAGCATTGTCACAGATGCCAGAGAACAGGTGGGTAACTGATGCTGATCCCAAGGGGTCAACGACTGGGTGCTGCCCTTGTCCAAAACACTTGCATGGATTTGGGAAAACCACGAGCAGCGGCCAAGTCCTTAGCGCACAGAGGAGTCAGGAGAAGTTCTCTGGAGCAAGTGGAGTTTGCGTTCAGGAGCCCCAAGGGTAGCATTTCAAGGACGACCGAGGGTATCTGTGAAGGGAGGGACTGATTTTGAATCCCACAAAGAGAGCAGGGACTAGGCAAAGAGCTTCCCCTAAAAGGAAGTAAGGAGATTGTCACCAAAAGAGCCGGGAGGCCAAAAGCAGAGATGTGCACTGCAGATGTGACACACGGCAATCTTCTAGAATGTTCTGCACCCTCCTGGCAGAATCTCCTTGAGTCCAGTGACTCCCCCCCTCCCCAAAGCAAGGAGAAAGGAGGTCGACCACTCGATGTCACTCTTTCCCCAAAACCAACAGTGCAGAATCTCCAGGGTCCAGCACCCCACAAGGCAGAGCCCAAGACAAGAGCGCCCACGACATTCGGTTCACACCAGAGCGTGTCGCAGGCGTTCACGAACCCATCCGAATCTATCCAGCAGGAGAGGGAGCAGGGCTGCGGCTCGGGTGGGGCCGCGCGGAGCAGCCCCCGCAAGCAGCTGGCCCTGGCTCTCGGCTCCCGCTCTGAGCAGTCCTCACAGCTCCGTGCAAAGCTGAAGTGGCTTTTGCGCAGATGAAGCCATCCAAAGCAGGGACTTGAGGCGCCTCTGAAGAGTCACCTTTACCGTGCGGCCCTGCGGGTGTTTACAGCCCTCAGTGGCTGGTGCATTTCAGAGAACAGGGCCGGGCGTGGGCGCTGAGTATGCATTGTTAAGTGTAGTCAGTGCCCGGGCAGGGGGAGAGCGGCCTCCCTCGCCCGAGAATTGCGACAGCAAGGAAATGCTCGGAGAGGGGCTCTGTGTCGGGACGGCGTCCTCACGGGGCTGCCTGCGGCCTCGCTCCACGTGGCTTGTTTGCAGCCTCAGGGGTGATGCTGCCTACGTGGCCACAACCACGAAGGGACTCCTGAGTGCCCAGGAAGCTGTGACAGCAACAGGGCCAGGCTGAAGCCAGGCGGTGGGAAAACCGACAGGCATGACTACCCAAACTATCCAAGACTACCCAAACACGAAAGATGGGAAAAGAGACGCGGACGGTCCAAAAAGATGCTTTCCTTGTGAGGCGGGCTTTAAGGGGTCTTTGGCTCTCATCTGGTCTACCCCGAAGTTTCCCGCGTCCTCACTCACTTCCCTACTTCCTCCAGTCCTGAAGGGGGCACCCATGCAGGAAACACTGCCCATGAAGAACTAACACACTCTCATCCTGCTGTCTTTTATCCACGATTGCGTCACTACTCACAATCACTCCCCGAACGCCCGGCACTGTGCTACAAGTTGACCATATCCGGTTAGAACAAGACACAACCCCAGCCCCTAAGGCCCAGCCTGCTGAGACTCCACGCCATGCAGGCGCTGCGGTGACGTGGCTGCGAGGACCCAGAGGCCATCACCTGAGCCAGTCTGGGGGCCGAGCGCCGGTCTGGACTGAGGCAGGGTCCCCGAGAAGGACTCCTCCAGGTTGTTCCTTCTGTGCACCCCAGGTTTTATCAGGTGACAAGCAGGAGGGGGCAGAGAGAAGCATGAGACAGCACAGAGAGTGGTCTCGCGCGGTATGCTGGGGAAGCCTCAAGGATCCTGCTGCTGCTGAAGAGAGAGTGTGGGGTAGCGAGTCACCAAAAACAGACTGAAACCTGCCCCGCGCCAGCGCTCAAGTGCAAGGTCTCCGAAGGGGCTGTGTGGACCCGCGGGTGGGGAGGAGAGGTCTTGGCAGCTCCATAGGGGCAGGGCCAGCAGGGGTAGAATCTGACCATCACTAAGGGCATAGCAGAATCAGAGTGTCGCAAATGAGTGCTCTCTTCCAAAGTCAACCCCGCACGACTCTAACTGAGCCTCTGGTGAGCTTTCCTTTGGGAAACCTGGGAAGCCGATTCTGAAGTTGAGTTTTGATTTGAAAAACTATGAAACTACGGTGAACGGAACTGCTTCCTTCATCAGTTCCTATGTTCTGGGGCCTCAGAGTGCTGCTGTGTTTGGAGTTAAGGCCTTCAGAGATGTAATTAGATGAAACTGAGGTTATTGAAGGGCCCTAAGCCAACGTACAAGGATTTTATAAGAGGAATGCAGAAACCGTGACTTAGAGAGGGAAGTCACTGTGCAGACAGAAGGAGAAAGTGAACATGGACGAGCCAAGGAGAGAGGCCAGAGACGGAGGCATCCTTCACAGCCCCCCAGAGAAACCAGCCCTGCTGACACCTTGGCCTTGGGATCCCAACCTTCAGAGCTCAAGAAAATCTATTTTTGTTGTTTAAAAACAATGTGGCACAGCGGGTTAAAGCCCCAGCCTGCAGCGCCAGCATCCCATATGGGCACCAATTCAAGTCCTGGCTGCTCCTCTTCTGATCCAGCTCTCTGCTGTGACCTGGGAAAGCAGTAGAAGTGGCCCAAGTCCTTGGGCCCCTGCACCCATGTGGGAGACCCGGAAGAAGCTCCTGGCTCCTGGCCTCAGATCAGCACAGCTCCAGCCACTGCAGTCATTTGGGGAGTGAACCAGTGGATGGAAGACCTCTCTCTCTCTCTCTCTCTCTCTCTCTCTCTGGCTCTGGCTCTTCTTCTCTCTGTAACTCTTTCAAATAAATAATAAATATTTTTTTAAAAACTTCTATTATTTGTGATAGTCCTCCACAATAGTATTTATTATGGCTGCTCTGGTAAACTAACCCAGATGGTCTAGGGAAATAGATATTAAAATGTATTGTGAAGCTGTTTAATTTAAACAGCTTGATGCCAGCAGCAAGACAAACAAACAAACCAATGCAACTGAATAGAACATCCAGAAACAGGCCTGTTAGGATAGCAAAAGTGCCACTGCTGACAGGTGCTCCTCCAGGCACATTGGAGGCTACCTTGGTGAAATAAGTGAAGTTGGATGTGCACTTCCCTTGCGGTCCAACAATCCTCCCTTTGAATACAAATTCTAGAAAATCTCTCACGTGGCCCAAGAGGACCACGTGCTTGATGCTGCTGAAAGCAAAGAAAGCCACGTGAGTGCCCATCAACAGAGAACTGGGTAAGCAAACTGTGATGTGTTCACTAGGGGAATAATTGATCTACTTTAGATGAGTGAGAGAGATCTCCCCTTCACTGATTTATTCCCTAAATACACACAACATCCAGGGCTGGACCGGGTTGAAGCCAGGAGTCTGGGACTCAGTCCAGGACACCCATGTGGGTGCAGGGATCCAAACCTTGAGCCTCCTGCTTCCCAGGGTGTGCATTAGCAGGAAGCTGGACCGGAAGCAGAGCCAGGACTTGAACCCAGGGACTCCTGTGTGGTCCCAGGTAGCGACTTCCCTGCTGAGTGCAGTGCCCACCCCTCACCTCCATTTCTGAGCAGCTCCCTGCATCAGGACTCTGGGTTAACAGTGATCTCTTTCAGTGCTTTCAAGATTTTGCTCCAATGTCTTCCCACTTGCATTGTTCCTTATCAGAATCTGCTGTCGTCCTTATCTGTCTAAGGTGGACATCCAGGGAGTGTCTGCCTAAGGTGGACGTCCAGGGAGTGGTGGGAAGAGGCTTGAACTTCGTTTGTCATTGCCGCATTTGAAGGGCGAGTGGGGCAGGCGTTTAGCACAGCGGTCAAGTTACTGCTTGGGATGCGTGCGCCCCACATCAGCGTGCCTGGTCAGAGTCCTGGCTCCTCTGCTCCAGATCAGCGTCCTGATAAGCACACCCTGGAGGCAGCAGCTGATGCCTCAAGTGCCTGGGTCCCTGCCAGCCATGTGGGGGACCCCGGTGAACGTCCCAGCTCCTGGCTGTGGCCTGCTTCAGCCTTAGCTGTTGGGGGCATTTGAGGAGTGAATCAACAGAAGGAAGATTTCTCTCTCTCTCTCTCTCTCTCTCTCTCTCTCTCTCCCAACCACATTTCAAATAAAATTAAATACCTTTGAAAAAGAGAAATGTATTCTTGTTTGTAAAAGAAAGAAAATGGATATAAGAAATATGCAGCAAACGTGAAAATGTTAGGATGTTTGCATTATGAAGAGTTGATGGTTGAGTGAACACTCAGGAACTGTTTTCACGTCTTCAAATTAATTCATGATGTAAAATGTCTAGCGTGTAGGCGAGCAGTCAGCTCTGAGAGAAGTGGACACATGACGAGCCTATGGGACTCGCCACCCTGCTCACCTCATAAACAGCTCATGGAGGGAACAAGACGACCTTCTTCCAAGGAGCTCTCCTGGATGATGGAACTGTGAGGAGTAGATTACTCTGGGCGATTACTGGAGAAGTTTGTAAACATGCAGGCAGAGTTCTGCGTCTGTCAGCGCCGCAGCTCACTAGGCTAATCCTCCGCCTTGCGGCACCGGCACACCGGGTTCTAGTCCCGGTCGGGGTGCCACATTCTGTCCCGGTTGCCCCTCTTCCAGGCCAGCTCTCTGCTGTGGCCAGGGAGTGCAGTGGAGGATGGCCCAAGTGCTTGGGCCCTGCACCCCATGGGAGACCAGGAGAAGCACCTGGCTCCTGCCATTGGATCAGCGTGGTGCGCGAGCCTCAGCACGCCGGCCATGGCGGCCATTGGAGGGTGAACCAACGGCAAAGGAAGACCTTTCTCTCTGTCTCTCTCTCTCACTGTCCACTCTGCCTGTCAAAAAAAAAAAAAAAGAGTTCTGCGTCTGCAGGATGGCGTGTGAGCTGGCAGCTGCTTGCTGAGACTGACCTGCACGTGTAATTATCGCTCACTTTCACTTTTGTCCTTTCACAGAGATGGGTGAGTATGTGTGCAGGCGTGTAAATGTACATGTGTGTAGCCATGTGTGCATGCCTGGACATTGCACGGGAGGACACATGCATGCATGTGTATGCACTGTGTTGTGCATGTATGTACATTGTGTGTGCACACGTGTGCATTGCGTGTCTGTGTGTGTGCACATTTTTCTTGTCCATGGATAGCAGGAAGAAGGGTCTTCAAACACTTAGGAGGACTTGCAGCTCCGTTCCCAGGATCACATGAAAAGGATCTGATCCACTTAATTGTCATCGTGTAATTATCCCACGTTAACTAACTGACCCCCGATGCATGACTTGATGTCAGGGCTGCTGCATGATTATCTCGATGGGCAAAGCAGATCCACAGAGCACCCGTGGGCAGGCGTGGTGCCTCCCTTGACGGGAGCGTGGTCCAGGAGTCCCACTGCCAGAGACCACAGGAGGAGGCCAAGCTGGGGCCAAGGAGAACACACTGCGTCGTCTTCTTAGAGGGGACTTCCGCCTGCTTGCTCGGACTCGAGGCAAAGTTGTTCCGCAAACTCAGTGGTGTGGACACCCGCCCTCTGCCAGGCGGAGTCGGACGAGGCGCCGGATGGGGGAGGCCTTCCAGGTGGGGCCCTGGGCTCACGAGTGGAGGCTCCCAGGGTTTCTTGGGTCCTCTTCTCTCCCACTGCCCCTCAACGTCCTCACTTAGGGTTACAGCCCCGTCTCTGCTATGCTTTGGAAAACAAAGGACAAGCGCATTCCACGGTGGAGGCAGCACTTGGCGGAAGCTGTGCAGTCTCTTCTCAGCAGGGGCCTGGGGAGTGCTGGCCTCGGGAGGCTCCAGAGGGCAGAGGCCGCAGGGCAGAGAGACCAGGCCAGAAGCCACGGGGACCCCTCCCAGCACACACAGTCCCTTCGACGCACACGCCAGTGCAATGAACTTGAAGAAACTCAACCTTGAGGGCTCCCCGGTGACGCTGATGTCATGTTACCTGTCGAAAGGTGATTTCCTTCTGCGATCATGAACTGGGGACCCCCGAGTTGGAGACAGAAACCCAAGTGGCAAAGTTCTACCCTTCAGCGAGGCCCCACAGTGAGGCCTCTCGTCCTCCGTTCTCTGCCGCACAAGCAGAGCCCACTGCAGGGTGGAAACAGGGTCGGGGGCTTGGCTCTCGTTCCAGCCTGTTCCCCTCCAAAACCACAACGGTGCTTCCTGATGACGCCACGGGGCTGCAAGTATCCAGACAGCCCGGACCTGCCTAGGTGTCTGCAGGGAAGCGAGTTGGCCGTTTCAATGTTAGTGACGATGACTTACGCTGTGGCCTACAGCGGATGCATCTCTACGGGCTGAGAAAATGGAGGAGGAAAGAGAAGAGATAAGGCAAGACCATGCCAGGGTACGCTGAGGGGAGGAGGGGCGCGGCGCGGCTGTGTCCAGTGCAGCTCGGAGAAAGAGAAAGTCCAACAGATACGCACAGTGCAAGGCATTTCTTCGGCAGGTGCTGGGACAGGCGAGTGCCTCAACAGGGACGGCGGACGAGGGGAAGATGGGCCGCCGGGGTCAGCTGCTGCCGTCCACAGGACTGGGAGGGGCAATGGACAGTCTGATGGCTGCCGCGGATCCAGGCCACCTGGTGGGACAGTCAGGCACGGCAGGCCGGGGCTGGGGCCTCCACTAGAGCAAGTGGGAGGAGAGGTCTGGCTCGTCCCGCCCTCCTGCCCCCCAGCTCAACCACTCCTGCGGGATCTGGAGGGCCGGGGAGCTGGGACCGAGTCCCCGTGACAACCAGCAGACCAGGGAAGGGCGGGGAGCGGGGCTCGGAGCAGGTTCTCAGGTCAAAGACAAATGCCGAGTTGGTCGGAGTGTCAGGTCCACAGGGAATCACGGAGCCAGCTGCCCGTTCATGTTCGGGACACAGTGACACCAGAAGTTGCGTGTGTTTTTCTGAAATTCAGACTTGACTGGGAACTCTGCGTGTTTGAAAAGCTGACACACAAACAGGAAACTAAACTGGCAGGGAGCGTCCTGGAGGCCGAGAGGGGCTCCGCGCTGCCCTGAGCCCAGAGGGTGGAATTCTGCAGCCGGAAGGTTCAGGGCAAGAAAAAAAATGGAAAATTATACGAGAGGGCAGGAGCTAAGGAGTTAACACGTCAATGTCTTCCAAACCCTCGAGGGAGATCAAGGGCAAAGGGATTCCCACAGATGTTGGCAGAGGAGACCAGGCCTGGGGCGGGGGGGGACTGTGGCTTTGCACTCAAGAATTCCTGATAATGAGTCACGGCCCCGATTGAAGTCTGAAACCAATTAGAGCCAAAAATATGGTTGGCCTCAAATTTAATCAGAATTAAAAATATAAGGCACAACTTTCTAAAAAACTATTTGTTTGAAAGAGAGAGAGAAAGAGGGAGAGAACCTCCCATACACTGGTTCACCCCCCAAATGTCTGCGATGGCCAGGGCTGGACTGGGCTGAAGCCAGGATCTGGGAACACAGTGCGAGCATCCGTGGGGCTGCAGGGCTCAGCCATGTGCGCACCACTCTGCCTCCCCGCGTGCACAGTGCGGGAGGCAGGAGCTGGGAGGAGAGCCGCCCGGAGGTGGGCAGTGGGCAGTGGGCAGCGGGCGTCCTAACCAGGCTCTGCCCCACGAGGCCACCCTAAGGCAAGCGTTTGGAAGGAGGAGGAGGACAAGCACAGACAGGGCCGCCCTCCTGTTACGGAGCCCAGATCCACGCACACATAGACCAGCCAGGAAGGCACTGGAGCAAACACCATCGCCCCGGGGTCCCGGGGGTCCCAGGGGTCTTAGGTCTTGGGTCAGTGGCAAGGGCTGCCATCTGTTCCTGGGGGAGATCGGGTGGAGCTGGAGGGGTCAGCGGTAGGTTCAAGGAAAACCTGCATTACGGAAAAACGATGCTTGGATTTCAAAGATGGCAACAAAATGAACTCGTCCTGCCACGCTGCCTTCCCGCGGCCCCGAGGTCGGTAACTCTGGGGGTCAGGTCCCTAACAGCTCTGCCAGCAGTTGGGCCTTCCTGACCCTTCCTTGAACACACACATACACACACGCATACACGCATACACATACGCATACATACATGTACATGCACATACACGTGCACGCATGCATGTGTGCACACATACACACATGTACACTGGCACACACATACACGCGCACACATACACACATGTACACACACGTACACTCATACCTGCACATGTACACACACGCACACATGCACACACATGTACACACTCATACATGCACATGTACACACGCACGTATGCATGTACACACTCATGTACACAGTGCACGGTGCACACATGTACACACATGTACACTGGAACACACATACACACGCACACATGCACACATGTACACACACGTACACTCATACCTGCACATGTACACACGCACGTATGCATGTACACACTCATGTGCACAGTGCACACACATACACACATACACACGTGCACACATGTACACACGTACACACACATACGCACGCACACACAAATGTACACGCACATACACGTGCACACATACACACGTACACAGGCACGTACACGCATACACACACATACACACGCACACACACGCACATGTACACACGCGTACACTCATACATGCACATGTACACACGTATGTGTGTACACACTCATGTACACATGTGCACACATGTACACACTCATACATGCACGTGTACACATGCACGTATGCACGTACACACTCGTGTACACGCGTGCACGGTGCACACACATACACACGTGTACGCACATACACACGTGCACACACATGTACACACACATTCCAGAAGCAGTGGAGGGAACTGGAAATGACTCAGCTCTTCTCCCACCTCGGCAGGGGTGCTCCTCCCTCATTACTGAGCGGCTGAAGCCCCCGACTCCCAGAGCCCTCCCCAGACCTCCGTGCAGAGGGCCCCAGGCTCTGTGACAGACACTGGGGGGCGGCGTTCAGGCTCTGGTGAGAAAGCCCGGCACAGGGACCGGGATCGCTGCTTCCTCGCCCACACTTCCCTCTGCATATTCCGTGGACTTAGTCTCCAGCCACTCACGCGCGAGTGAGAGAGCGCGGCGACGAGTCACTGTGCACTCTCTTGCCTGCCCTCATGTCACGGAACACAGACCGTGAACTTCCACGGCCAGGAGGCCACGTCGAGTGCCCGCAGAATCGCTGCTGCCCGCGGTCCCCCAGCCCGGAGGGAGAGAGGTCTTCCACAGACAGAGCCATGGGCTCCAGGCAGGACGGTCACAGCCCACAGGACAGTGGGCGGGGTGGGGCCACATCCTGGCACAGAGGACGGGGGGGGGTCCGCAGATTATGCTGCCTCCCTCCACCCACAGTCCTCTTGGCCGAAGAATCCCGAAGCAAGAATTCGGCAAAGCTTCCTCCCGTTCGTGTCACGGGCGAGTGCTGCTCTGTGCGCGGCTGTCCCCCCCGGGGACCCAGGCTTCGGGGACAAACTACGCAGATGTGCCAAGTCCGCTGGTCCACTGCGGCCGCTGAGTGCCTGCCGTGCGGCCAGTGCAGCGGACGAACGCGGGCGTGTGCCTTTCATTCGGGTGCATTTTAAATGAACACAGTTGCTCCTGCTCTGTTCAGGCTCTGTATCTTTGCAGTATCTGCAACCACTTGGGTATGCGAACCTCAGTATCAACGGCAGGCTACATGTGGCTTTAGGACAAACAAGTGTTTCTGGGAAGTTTGCATCTGCCTTGAAGTATCCCATTCAGTGTAAAATAAGAGACTCCAGAGACTCAGCACGAAGAATATAAAAGATCTCATCGATACATTTGTATTGATTCCACGATAAATGACAACATTGTGGATATGCCGGATTAGATAAGACATAGCGATCTGATTCCACCATTCGATACTTTCATCTTTGACTACGGCTATGCAGTGTGACAATGCAATCATCACGTGGTCTGTGTGTATTTCTGTTGGACAGCACTGCTCCAAATCGCTACAGTTGTCCCTTGCCAGCCACAGGAAATCTGTCCCAGGACTCCCCACAGACAACATCCCTGGCTGCTCAAGTCCCTTCTGTTGTGTCTGCACACAGCTGACACACAGCCTCCGCCTCCTTTAAATCTACGTCACTTATAACACCCAGTACTACGGACCCCTGTGCAAACAGTCCCTGTAGTGTATTGTGTAGCGAACAATTATAGGGAAAATTAGTCTACTCGTGGGGCCGGCGCTGTGGCACAGTGGGCTGAGCCTCTGCCTGCAGTGCCGGCATCCCATGTGGTGTCCGTTCGTGTTCCCGCTGCTCTTCTTCCGATCCAGCTCTCTGCTGTGGCCTGGGAGAGCAGGGGAAGATGGCCCAGGTCCTTGGGCCCCTGCACTCGCATGGAAAACCCAGAAGAAGCTCCTGGCTCCTGGCTTCGGATCGGCCCAACTCTGGCAGTTTCAGACATTTGGGGAATGAACCCAAGGATGGAAGACCTCTCTCTGTCTCTCTTCCTTCTCTGTGTCTGTAACTCTACCTCTCAAATAAATAAATAAAATATTGTTTAAAAAAGCCTATACATACTCGACCGATGTGTTCTGTTACATGGTTTTACACTGACTGGTTGGGTCCACAGATGCAGGCTCTGTGGACACGGAGTCAGCTGTGCACAAAGGGTCTGCGTCTCTGTGTGGCAGACACCACTGCCCACCTCAGCCTTCTTCCCTGTCGCCGCCCGGAGCAGCCAGGCACAGGCCGAGGGCCAGTGAACCTGCAGGTTGGGTGGGGCAAGCAGTCTCAGTGGGGCTGTGCCGCGGAAGGGTTACGTGTTCTCCCCGGACAACCTGTGGTCTCCCTCGCTAGCTCCTGTGGCGGGAAGAGTCCCTGCAGTAACAGCAAATAGAGAAAGGTGGGCTGTGGGCAGAGGGGGGCAGGAGGCGCGGCCAACGGGCTCCAAGCTCCGCCCCCCTCCATGTCCCCCACCTCTGTGAGGGCCCGTGCCCCCCTGGGAGCGATGGCTATGGAAAACCCTGGAAGGAATGTGTGGACCCAGGAGGAGGAGGGGGAGGAAGGACGCCCCCTGGGGCGAGGCTCGGGCTGCATCAGGAGGGCTGGGTGGGAAGCAGTCCCAGGCTCGGGTATCAGCTTCCAGCGCGTGCGTGTGCGGTTATGCACGTCTGCCTGCGAATCAAATGCTTGCTCTTGGTAATGGATAGCGTGAGGACAGCCGAGAGCTTTCATTAATAATCTGTCACTCTGGCCCCTGAAGTAGGACTGCAAGCGAAGTTCCCCCAGTCTTAGCCAAGAGCATTCGGTGACGTCTGGCTGGCGTCTCCCGGAGGGGTTTCCCACGCCTCCTCAAGGAGCCAGCCCACCGCCAGTGTCCACCCTCACTGCTCCAGAAACACAGCGGCTGGAATACGTAAAGCCCACGAGACCGTCCAAAAGACAGCAGGCCTCTGACGGAGCGATGCCATCTCCATCTCACGAAGCAGCAGACTTGGGGGGAGGGGGGGATTCTGACCCCTGGAGCCCAGAGCGCAGCCCCGCTGATCAGCACGGCCAGCCGCGGCTTTCCACCACGGTCATCGAAGAGCAGGGCCAGACACCTCGCAGACGGAATAATTCCCTTTCTAGAACTCCAGATAACCGGCGGAAGAGAGAAGGCGCCTGTCGGAGGGTGCTCACCGAGCTGGGCCTGCAGAGGAACCGGGTGCCGGGGGCCAGGGCACTGCAGTCAGCAGCCGGGCCACCACGTGCGTCTGGCCAGTGCACACCCTTGCAGCAAACCCGGGAGAACCCGCCAGGCCTGCAGCGGGAGGGGCCCCGGGACTCGCCAGCCCAAGGGGTCACCAGGCCTGGCTGCAGGCACCTGCCCCTGGCACGGAGGTGCCGGAGATGAAGCCAAATCAGCAGCTGCCCTGCCGAGGGCTGACAGCTCAGCCGAGCGGGTGCTGCCGGGCGTCCGCTCATTCAAAAAGGAAAAGTTGAACCTGAGAGGCACCCACAGCCTCCCCAGGCAGGGACAAGGCTGGAGAAGTCTGTATAATAAAGTCCTGACTGCTTGGCAGTCCCTGTCTTTACCCTGGCGTTCGCACTTCACAACATCATTCGACGCCTGTGGGTGGTGAGTCTTGTCCGTGTAATGGACAAAGCTGATTCCTAGGTGTAAACTCGTCTCTCCACTGTTTGGGTGTGAAGCAGACTTCTTATTAAATATAGAGAGATATACATTAGACACGTAATATGTTAGACATGTGTAACGTCTACGAGATGCGTAAGACATGTAATGTGCAGTCTGTGACAGGGGAATATATGTTAGACATGCATTACATACACACTACATGTTAGACATTTGCATATAAAATATACTTCAGACATATACATGTAAAATGTGTCAGACATCTATATCACTCATAGTTTTTACTAGACATATGCATATAAACATGTATTAGACATGCGTAAAATATATATTAGGTTAGTAAGATATATTAGAATATACATATAAAATACACATTAGAAACAAATAAGAGAAATATTAGCCAGATAATATATATTAGGCAGATAATATATATTAGACACATATAATAAATATTAGACACATACTTATAAAATGCAAATTAAATATACAAGATAGTTATTAGGATATAATGTGTTAGATATGTAAAGCATATCACACATATATGCATAGAGTATATATCAGACATGTCTCATAAATATTTGACATATATAATGTATTTATTCAGCATATATAAGATATTATATATACTACATTAGGCATATATAAATATATATTAGACATACATGCTCATATGCATACAAAAGTGTTAGACATATAAGATATGTGTTAGATATATGTAATATGTTAGACATATATAAAATATATGCTAGACATACACACATCAGACCTGTATGATATGTATTAGACATACACATACGCAATATATTTGAGACATATATATACAAAACCTTGACGTCAGCGGGTTTCATTATTAGGTGAAGCCAGTTTTAATTCCCTCTCCGTGCCTGTGCCCGGGACGGCTGTGCTGTCAGGTTTGCTGGGGTTCAGGCTCCTCGACTCTCCACGTGTACATCGAGGTCCACTAGGGGGCGCCACTGTGTCCTCGGCCTGGGAAGTGTACAATCGAGCTGGGCCCCATCACCGACGGAGGGCTTTACCCGCCCAGCCGGCCCCCTCCCACCTCCCCTCCCCACATCTTCCCTGATGAAATTCTCGCACGTGCCATCCTGTCTCTGCACCTGCTTCTTGGGGGCCGGGAGGGAGCACCCCGGTTCCTGCTCCCCGGCAGATCGCCCTCTCCTGTCTCTTCTGCGCCTGTCAGGGCTCCGGTCCTGGCATTCAGCTCGCGCGTGGCCCCCGGGGCTGCGTCCTGGGATGTGCACCCCCACCCCTTCTTCTCGTGTCTGGCACTGAGCACCCTGGCCTACGCACAGGAGACGGGACGACCGGGCGTCGGGAGTGAAGACACCCAGGATGAGTGGGAACCGTTCAGGGATCTGGGGAATGGAAGGGGAGAGTGGCTGCGTTCTCCCACAGCCCAGGCACGGGGGTCTCATCAGGGCCCCAGGGGACAGTAACAAGGCGAGCCCACCCTGCACAGGCGGCACACGTTGTGGAGTAGAGTCAAGGGCCTCTGAGCGTCCCACCGCATGCACTTGGCCACACCTACACCACGTGCCTCCCTTCAGCCGATTCCCCAGGGTCTGGGGGGTCCTCGCCTGCCTTTTTCTTTGGGAGAGTCTAGAGGGGAGTGCATCGGGGTCTTTCCAGGTGACGTCTGAGTCGACGTTCAAATCCTAGACCCTCGTTTCCTCGTGTGGTTGCTGGAAGTGGGTCCCAGGGGCCCCCCCGGCGGAGGGGCGCACAGGGTGGCCTGGCTGAGTGCGTTCCCTCTCCTGCCTGGAGCCGCGGGAGCCGCCTTGCCCCTTCGGCTTCGCCAAGGCACTCGCACACTTTGTGCAGGCCGTCGCGCCTTCTGAGCTCGCTAACTTGCCCATTCGCAAAGCAAAACTTACAACCTGAACAGCTGCTTCTGAATGCTAAATGAAGTGGCAATGAAGCAGAAATCCTGCGTTTGGAGGCCAGAGCCAGGCCATGTTTGCAAGGAAGACGGTTGTCAGCAACGGGCGAGACCCCAGGCCTCGGGGACGGAGCAGACGGTGCAGGGGCGGCGGAGAAAGAGGCTGAGCGAGCCCAGACCCAGGGCGCAGCCTGGGGCCAGCGTTCCCGGCTCTGAGTGCGGAACCGGCTCCAGGCCAGCAGAGGATCCCAGGGCACTGCCGCCCTCGCTCTCACCCCTGTGCCAGCCCCCAAGCCAGCACACAGAGTTCCCGGGGTCTGCAGAGCGGGGAGCCGGCTCACTGTTCTGTCTGCTGTTGAGTTCGTACGTGATTTGGGTGCGTAGACGAGATACGCAAAACGCACGTAACACGGGGTCCCGTCTCCAGGACAAACCCTTCCAAGCCTTCGTATCAGGACCCGAGTTCTCAGCACCCCGGGAACAGGCACGCACCCTGGTTAGGATCCAGTGCTCAGCGTGGATGGCTCTGGAGTTTAGCTCAAGGACGGTGGCCTTGTGGTGTGGGGGGCGGAGAGGGGCGTGGCGGGCAGGTTGCGTCCCACAAAGGGGTGCCAAGCGGGGCCCCGGCTCCGCCTGCTGTGAGAGAGGCCAAGGCTGTTGCAGACGCTCGCCGAGGGGTGGGTACCAGGAGAGCACGTTTGTGATCAGTTGCTGTTCACATGAGTTTCCACAGGGACACAAAACCCTCCGGCTTCAAGTTCAGAGGTCTGGGCTCCTTCCCGCTGCGTGCCGGTCGTCCTGGTCCCCTCCAGGGCCACACTCAGGTCTTCGCGGCCTTGCCTGGCCTGGGCTGGCGCCCCGTGCGTGCGTGCGGCTCTCAGCAGCTGTTGTGTTGGTGGGTCGCAGGGCACGGAGGTGTCACGCACAAAAGCAAAGCCACGTGCGCATGTGGACCCAGCCGATGCTCGCGTGGGACCAAGCTCCTCTGCAGCCCAGAGTCTCCAGACCGGGGCGGAACCCCAGGCTCGGGCCCTGAGGCCAGGCGCCCGCCGCTCCGACTTTGCCCTCTCTCCACGCCCCGGGGGTCGCTGGGGACGGGGGCTCCATCCAGACAGTCTTGAGTGGCAGGGCTGGTTTCTCTGTGGGGTCGCTGGTGTTGCCAGATCACCGTGCCAATGCCAACTTACCGTCAGCCGAGCCTCCGAGGCTGCCCGGCTGTGCTGAACTCGACTGTGGGAGGAGGTGGTCGGAACCAACATAGAAATGCCAGAAAAGGAGAAACCAAGGACGCCCAGGAAACGCTAGGCGCCGGGTGTGGGCCTGGCCGGTTTCTGTCACCAAGCTTGGGTCCTCACTGCTCCTGGAATTCTTTTGTGCTGGGCGCCACCTTGTGGTTTCTTTTGTATTTTCTCCCCGGCTCGTAGGCCAGCTCCCTCCACCACCCAAGCTCCCCACACCTGCCCACCCAGGCTGCCCTCCACCCTCCTGTCCCGTGTGGCCTGTCCACCTAGGGCCACCCCTGTCCCTGTGCTGTGCCAGCGGGCTCCTCCCACTGGTCTGACCCAAGGCTCAGGGCCTTTGCGACAAGTGCTCTGCCCACTCCCCCAGCCCCCGGGCCGCCTGTGGGCCACCACTCCTGACAGCCTTCTCCTCGCTATGATCTGTATATGGTTTGCCCCTCAGGTTGGAATCTAAGCCCCACGGGGAGGTACTGCCAGGGTAGAAACACTCCTACCGTGGTGCCTAGAGGTAGGTGGGGTCTCGGGAGCGCAGGTCGTCAGGGTCCCCACGCTGGAATCCTGGTGACTTCACAGAGGGAGGAGAGTGACTTGCAGAGGCGCGTGCCTGCCCTGTGTCTGCGCAGCACAGGGCTCTGCCCCCAACACAGCCACAGGCACAGCCCGGGCTTGGACCTCCACAGCCACAGCCAAAACCAAGCCCTTTTCTTCAAACGTACCCAGTCTGTGACACTGTGTCATCAGCAC
This sequence comes from Oryctolagus cuniculus, assembly GCF_051225735.1. Lineage (NCBI taxonomy): Eukaryota > Metazoa > Chordata > Mammalia > Lagomorpha > Leporidae > Oryctolagus > Oryctolagus cuniculus. The sequence continues at coordinate 3,203,672 of NC_142869.1, read as the reverse complement.
CAGAACTCAGACCAGCACAGCCCCGAGCGGTGCTGCCACCCTCACCCTCCGTGGGCTCCGTGGGCCTCAAAGCCCCTTCTCCCCACTCTGCCATCCGGTGGGCAGCTGTGGGCCATCAGCATAACCGTCACCCAAAACACAGGCCTCCCCAGCAGCGTGTTCTGAGGCCGTAATCCCCGTCAGCACCAGCCACAGCCACTGGGAACAGGCAACTCACCACCATCACCCACCAGGACACGCCCACAGCCTCACATGGCTGGGGCAGCCACGGTGACAGCCACAGTGCCAGCTGATGGTCACGGCAGAGCTGCCTCTCCCACGGCCAGAGGTACTGTGGGCAGCTCTGGGTGTAGGCGTGAGGCCGACAGGTAGAACAGGCGTCGCTGCAGAGGGGCGCACAGCCAGGCGGCAGGGAGGCCGAGCGGGAAGACAGCAGGAAGTGCGTGGCTACCCTGCAGAGCACAGGGATGCACCTGGCTTGAGTTTTTCAAATAATCCCACAGTAACTCCTCGTGGCAGGGAACATTTCCCCCATGTTCCGGGCGGGAAAACAGGCCGGGAGGGGTGTGTGGACTTCCCCTGCACGTGCGCAGCCTAGCTACCCAATTCGCTTTGTCGTAGACGCTCAGGTTCGCCCGGCTCACGTCGCCCTGATGTAACAGCGTGCTCTCAGCTGGACTGTGCACCTCGGCCCTCCTCTCTGACACCTGCTGCTCAGGGGCCCTGAAGGGCGGCCTCGCCCACACCGCAGCTTCTGTGCGCTGTGGGAGAACGTCCCCCACTCTGGGCCGCAGGCTGTGCTCAGACGCAAGAGCTGACGGGCGGCTGCTGGTGCCGGAAGCTGGTGGCAGGGGCTGAAGCCTGCACAAACAGAGACCCTGGTGGCAGGCGTCCGGGACCAGCACGAGACTTGGAGACAACAGTGGGAAATGAGGCAGGGGGCATGTGGGAGGTGGCCCTCGTCCCTGGGACAGAGCCGCTGCCTGCAGCTCCCTGCAGCCGGCAGAGCAGGGGAGGGGTGGAGACGCCCTTCCGGTCACCAAGCAGGGCCGGGGAGTGGTGGACAGCGTGGGCAGGGAGGGGAGTGGTGGCCGAGGTGTGGTAGATAGCCATGGGCAGGCCCGGGAGTAGTGGACAGCCGTGGGCAGGCCCGGGAGTGGTGGACAGTGTGGGCAGGCCCGGGGAGTGGCGGACTGCCGTGGGCAGGGTCGGGGAGTGTCGGATAGCTGTGGGCAGTGTTGGGGAGTGGTGGACTGCCGTGGGCAGGCCCGGGAGTGGTGGACAGCGTGGGCAGGCCTGGGGAGTGGCAGACTGCCGTGGGCAGGGTCGGGGAGTGTCGGATAGCTGTGGGCAGTGTTGGGGAGTGGTGGACTGCCATGGGCAGGCCCGGGAGTGGTGGACAGCGTGGGCAGGCCTGGGGAGTGGCGGACTGCCGTGAGCAGGGTTGGGGAGTGGTGGACTGCCTTGGGCAGGGAGGGGAGTGGTGGCCGAGGTGTGGTAGATAGCCATGGGCAGGCCCAGGGAGTGGTAGACAGCCATGGGCAGGCCCGGGAGTGGTGGACAGCCGTGGGCAGGCCCAGGAGTGGTGGACAGCTGTGGGCAGGGCCGGGGAGTGGTGGACAGCGTGGGCTGTGAGAACAAAGCACTGTAATGAGAGGCAGGCCCGCCCCCGGCCGTCTCCCTGCGTCCCAGGTGTCCTACCTGTCCTTTATCAGATGGGATTCAGTGACGGAGGTGGTGTTACCGCTGCTGCTACGAGGTCCTGGGGAAAGGCCAAGAAGGGAGCCGCGTCTGAGGGTGCTGTTTAGGGATTCCAGGGCCAGGCAGGGGAGTTCCAGGCCTGGGCAGCAGGTAAGGATCCCCTACCTGTGATCCCCCAGACCAACCAGAGCCCACCTGGCCATCAGAAGTCCCCTAAAGAGCATGGCATTGCTGACCAATCCAAGGAAGGTCTCGAGCCCCATTGCCCAACCAGAACCTGGACACAAGCTGACTGCACACCTCCCGGCCCCAGCTTCAGTCTATAAGAGCCTTGGCCCCAACTCCTCCAGGGGCCCGGGCATTAAGCGAGAGCTGTCGGCTCCTGCCTCTGTGCTTTGTAGTAAACACCCACTTCCTTCCACCAAGTGGATGTCAGGATTGGTTTTCTGCACGGTGGGCGGGCAGACCCGGGTTTGGGGGTTCCCAGTAAGGTGTGGGGAGGTTCCCCTGCCACAGGTGCTACCTTTTCCCCCCAGACACATTCAGCTACCTCTGCTGTCAGTGACATTGACCTGACAGCAGGAACTCCCCTTCCTGGGAGGCCACCGGATGTGGGCTGGACCTGTGATCCGAGCGTGTGAACCCCAACTCGGGGTGGTGTAGACAGGGCACCCCTCACGGGCATGGCAGGGCCGCAGCTCAGGGGCTGTACTCGGGGCTGAGGGTTGCTGTGTGCATGAAAGGGCCCATCCTGGGTCAAGGAGTTCGAGTTGGATCTGAGATGCATGTCGACAGGTAACCCCAAGCCTCCAAGCCTGTAAACTTGAACTGTCCGTCATCACGCACTGCGGCCGGGAGCCCCACTGTCTCCAGCTCACATCTGACCGGCTGAGCATGAGAGAGGCTTTGTGTGTCATCTCTCAGTGGGTGCGTTTGGAAGGGGGCCCAGGGTCAGAGCCGCTGGAGTGGGTTACAGGGGCGTTACCTGAGGCCCCGGTGCAAAGCCATGCAAAGACCACCCCACCCCAGCCCACCGGCTTTCCTTCAGACAGTGCTGTGGTTAGGGTGTGGTTTCCCCCAAAGGGCGTGTGCTGGAGGCCAGGCCCCCAGTGAGGCAGCACTGGGTGAGAGGTGGTGGTGGTGGGAGACGGTCAGGGGCTCCACCTGGGATGGGGGGGGGGGGCTAGGTCTCCAGGGACTGGACTGGCCACCGCAAGACCTGGCTGCTGTTACACCTGCTCTCCTGTGTCCTCACTGGGGGGCCTCCCCTCCCCCATGTGTCACACACTCCCACCTGTGACCCCGGCTGTGGGTTCATTATGGGAGTGTCCGAGCTTGCACTTTAGTCTCCGAAACCCTGAGCCAAAATGAGGCTCTTTTCCTTGTTAAACCGCCAGCCTTGGGCATTTTGTTGCAGCAACAGACGGGAAACAGCTGCCCAGCCCCTCGGCTGAAGCCTCCCCACGGAGGGTGAGCAGAGCTGGCGCCTGATCCCCGACCCACTCCTGACGCCCTGCTGCTCCTGGGCCACTCACAGGAAAAAAAGAGCAGACGCAACAGGGGCCTCCCAGAACTCCCCAGCATCCTCTAGGCTGACATCACGAGAGCACCCCAACGTGCGTCTTCCAGACCAGGAGAGAGCCCGGCCCCCGCGTGGGACACCCGTGTGCACCGCCTGCGAGGCGAGCCCAGCACAGCGCACACCTGCGTGCCACCTGCGCCCCGTTTATCTTCCCTGCCCTCCCCCCTCCACGTGGGGCGGCCCCCTGTGATCTGCCCGCTGAGAACACAGCGTGGTCCCAGGCCCGGCTCCGGGCGCTCGCCCGCAGTGGGGAGAGAGAAGTGATAAATAACGGCTCAGGCACCGCGAAGTTTGGCTTTCGCGTCTCATATCTGCCTCTGGAGAGTCTGCTAAATGCCTTTTATCCTCCGTCCATAAACCCTTACGATAACAACTTTATTTGGGAATTAATCCAGACTCCCATGATTCACGGAGTCACACTTCCTCAGCGTGTCAGCCCCTCCCTCGCTGGCAGTGCCGAAGTTTTGGAAGCGGTGTTAACCCTTTCTGTCCCCTGGAATGATGAAAAAGCTTTGCTAAGTCTTTGTTTCAAGTAGATCTTAGAAGCGGTCGTGTCCCTGGGACAGGTCTTCTCACGCAAACCAGGCTGAGAAATTGGCTACCGGGGGAATCCCACCGAGACTCTCACGGGACGCGTCGCATGTTCTCGCGTCCAGCCTGCCACCTTGGTTCCTGTCCGTGTCCACGCACAGCCACCCCTCTGGAAGCAGCGCTGCGACCGTGAAGTCGGACACTCCTGGGTCCAGTGTTGACTCCAGCTCCCTCTGGCCGTGTGGCCTCAGGCAAATGGCGTGCCCTCCTGAGCCTTGGTTTCCTTGTTATAAGGTGAAAGGCGGCAGTGACAATGGCACGACGTGGTCTGCAGCCACAGGCGTTTGTTGAGGACTCGCTGAGCCGCAGCCCACGGATTCCTGATGTCAGGCTGGACAGCGGTACCCCCACTTGCGAGTGGCCACTGAGTGACTGATTTGGACACCTGTCCCTTTGTTCACCTGCCCCTGGCAACCCCGGCCAGATTTTACCCGGGAGCCACACCTGCCCATCTGTAAGCCCAAGAGCTCTGAGCAGGGCCAGGCATACAGCCTGGATCCAAGCCCTCAGTACACGGCATAAGCATCGCCACAGTGATTGGTCCACCCGGGGCACGTGACCCCACGGGAACTGGGACTCCCGGGGATGTGACGTCTTGCCCACCTGGGAGTGATTGAGCCTGGAGGGCACTGGGCCAGCAGCTGCACAGGGAGAAACGGCAGCTGTGGGCCTCACGTGGCCCCACGGGTGGGCCTGCCCGAGCCTGAGCCCCGCCCTGGACCGCCCGGTCACTGTGCCCCTCCACTCCCAAAGACCTCCAGGCAAGGCCTCACTCAGCGGACACAGCATGGTCAGAGGACCCCTGACACCACAGGCTACAGGAGGAGTACCCCCCAAAGGCCCTGGAAACTACAAGCTCTAAACCCCCAGACCGAAAACATCAGTCCTCAGAGGGACCACACCCTCCCTGGGGTGACTTCCTGGGTCACCCGGGTGTGGGCCTCACAAACCCCTTCTCCATTTCTCACACCACGGAACAGAGCCAGGGACCTTTTTGCCTTCCCTAAGGGTGGACTCGCCTAAGTGGCCACGATCACAATGCCCTTGGCCATGAACTTCAAGATACTGCTGGACACACCAGCCATGCTCTGCTTCTGCCCCCACAAGGGGAGGTGGACAGTGCCGTCCCCTGCGAGGCCAGTCCCGTGAAGACCTGAAGTCACCCCGCCTCCTGCGGAGCACGGCAAGGCCCAAGGGCAGCCGCTGGACGGTCGGTCCCACCGCTCGGACATCTGCCTTCCTGCAGAGACTTTGTGCGTGATTTACGCTCAGCCTTCACGCCGGTTTGGATCACACAAACGTCCCAATGGCTGTGACTGTGAGGCCTCCATTCTTAGGAGAGATTGGCTGACTCGCTGTGCCGCCAAGGACCGCCGTGCCCTGCTCCGCAAGCTGAAGTTCATTCTCTTGCTGTCCCGGAAGCTCAGATTCCACGACTGAGATGCCAGCAAGGCCGTATTTTTTGAGAGTTCCCCAAATACCAGCAAATTTATTCAGGAATGAACGTTGCCACAGGAACACGCGTGACACAGGAAGCCTAAGCCATGCGTGTATTCTAGAAGACTGGAGCGAGAAGGTATGAAAGGCGAAATGAGGACCATGAGGTCGGTCATGCGGAGTAACAGTCCCTGGCGACAGGGTGGTGTCGGCCCAGGGCTGGGCGGGCAGCGGGGCAGACGTCCGGGCACCGAGGCTTCTGTGCAAGGCCGAGCAGCTCCCGCGGAGGCTGCGGCTCTGCAGAGTCAGGCAGTCACGCGCGAGCTCCCCTCCCCCACAGCTCCCGGCTGTGTCTCTTCCTCGTGCCTCACCTAAGAGACTCCATTTTGATTGTGACGGTGTTCGCAGAAGGCTCTGGGGAAGAACTTTTCCTAGATTCTTCCAGCACCTGCAGCCCTTGGCTCCCCCTGGAGTCAGACCCATCCCTGCCGTCTCTGCCTTGGTGGCCACGGAGCCTTCTCCCTGCATCTGAGCCTCTTCTCATCTTCTGGGGTCCATCCTAGCCCACTACAACTGCATCCTGACTTGATTCCTACCCGCAAAGACCTTCTCCCCAGACGGGTCACACTCGGGTGCCGGGTGGCCGTGAGCTGGGTGCAGTGAGTGGACACACGGGGCGGCTGTGGTGTCCGGTTCTCCCCCGTGGAGTCCATGCTCCTCTCCCCAGGCACCTGTTTCCCCAGGGCCACAGCAACAAAGCACTGAATTTTAGGATTTTTGCCAATTGGGCATGTAAAACACACTATCTTACTTTTTTTTTTTTTTACTTTTCATTATGTTGAGCACTTTCTTCCTCTTTGCTTTTATTTATTACCTATTTTATTTGAAAGGCGAGCAGGAAAGAGAGCAATCTCCCACCCCATCCATGGCTCGCCATTCATTGGCTCCCTCCCCAGATGTCTGCAGCTCAGTCCAGGTCTCCACATGGATGCCAGGTGTACTGGAGTGAGAAGGCCATGCCAAGATGGCCGCTGGCAATGGAGCCTGCCTGGCAACAGGCTGTGATTGGTTAGGGCATAGACCACCCCATGACTGGATTGGCTGCCTTGGCTATATAAGCTGCTGCACCAACTGAACTAAACGAGTCTGCGGGCTGCTCTGTGGGCTGCTTGCCTCTGGCCTGCTTTCACCAGACTCCCGGGGTCTGTGTGGTGACTCCGTGCCTCTTGCCCCCACCATGCTCCTCCTCTCAGAACAAATCCACCACAACGGCCAGGGACCCAAGAACCAGAGCCATCACCTGTGGCCTCCCTGGGTGCCCATCAGCAGGAAGCCGGAATCAGAAATGGGGCAGAGACGGCCCAGGCACCTGCTGCGGGCCACAGGCATTGCGAGCTGAGTCTCACGTGCTCAGTGCCCCAAACATGTTTTTCCTTACGTGTTTCTTTGCACCGTGTCATGGGATTGGGGGGGACCTTCTGCTTGGGTCTTTGTCGTGCTAGTGAATTGCAGATCTTTTCCATTTTCTCCTGCAACTTGCTTGGGGTGTGTCCCAGCGCCCCACTGTGGAAGTCCTTTTCTTGACCATTTGAAGCAGAGTGCACAGTGCCTCCAGTGGCCCGCGGCTCCCCTGCCCGCGGTCTTGTGAGGTGTTTCACAAACATCACACTAGCCTCAAGTGTTTCCTGGCTGCACTCCCCTCCTCCAGCGACATCTCTTTCTGGTTTCCTGGTCAACCTCTGTCTGCACACGGCTTATTCCACAGCCAGCGGTGAGTCCTGCACGGGTCACCCGGAGGCCCCCTCAGGGTCCAGACACCTGCAGCCCCTCCCCACGTTACAGGGAGGGGTGCGGACAGAGCTACGGACGACGGCCGGGCCCTGAGCCCCCGCCGCTCTGCTCAGGTCATCCTGCCACACTCTGCAGCCCGGGCCTGCAGGCCTGCTGGGGTGGCCCCTTCTTGGCCTCCCTCTGCCCTTCCTGGCAGTCACACAACACACGTGCCTTCAGCCTCCCGGGTTTGCTTCCACCTGTTTGTGATGTGAAGTCCCCGAGAAGGCCCTGTGCCCCAGCTGTGCAGCTTTTTGATTCTCCAGTTTCGTGGTCTTTCCTCACTGGGAGTTCAGAGACATCCAGATCCTAGACTCCACAGAAGCAGCTGTCCTGGGGCACACCTGTCTTCTCTAAGTGTTGACAGTTTCTTTGAAAATATTTATTTATTTATTTATTTATTTATTTATTTATTTGAAAGGCAGAGCTACAGAGAGCAGGAGAGAGAGAGAGAGAGAGAGAGGTCTTCCATCCACTGTTCCACTCCCAGATGGTCACAATGGCCAGGACTGGGCCAGGCAGAAGCCAGGAGCTGTTTCCTGGTCTCCCACGCGGGTGCAGGGGCCCAAGAACTTGGGCATCTTCTACTGCTTTCCCAGGCTACAGCAGAGAGCTGGGTCGGAAGTGGAGCAGCCAGGATTTAAACTGGCACTCATATGGAATGCCGGCGTCACAGGCGGCAGTGTCACCCACCACACCACAGCACCACCGCCTTGAAGGACCCTTTATACCTCAGAGCAATTGTCCCTGTGTCTGTTATACATTGCATCTGTTGGGTAGGAAGATAGATATGAGCTTATGTGTGTATGACAGGCCTAAAGAGAAGTCTTCTATGTCCAGCATATGCTGCATCTCCAAGTCATCCCGATGGTGTTTCAGGGGCAGCCCCAAATTCACATCCTGCCCTGCCCCCTCCTCCCCGATAACCTGCCAGGTGGGGGTCCCCGCCCCTTCTGCCTGACAAACCTTCCACAGTCTCCCAGGTGCAGCCCAGTATCTGCATTTCAAACACCCTGCTCCTGATCCCCATTCTCCAGGGGGTCCTGCTCACCCTTCCTCTGAACCCAGGATGGCGCCAGCTAGCCTTCCTCCTGTCTGATACCTTCAGGGGAAAACTCAGATAGGAGCTTCTTAATATTTACAGCCATAAAGTCCTTTGTTTCAGGAGGAAATGTGTGAAGACAAAGACCCATCTCCTTAAACCCCCGGCCTCAACCGGACTGCGGGCTCAGCCCTCTGCCTCTCTGCTGAGCCACCCGCCTGCCTGGTCAGGTGTAATCTCTCCACTCAACCATGTAACCTTGCTCCTCCCCAGTCTGAGCGACTGAGCACTCTCTCAGGTCCTGTCTGGAGAGGTGCCCATCCGTCCTTCGGATGTCCCTTCCCTAATAAACCTTGCTATTTTACCTCCCACTACTCTCTGTCTCACGCCTGAATTCTTTCTTGCATGAAGACAAGAACCCTGCCGTTTTCTGGTAACAAATCCAGTTTAAAAATCATGCTCTGCCCTATCAGACAGGCACCTCCAAGCATGCAGTACTAGCATTTGGCTGGTCCATGCCAACTCCCCCTGTGGTTGCCCAGCCCCCAGGGCAGGGACTGGGCACCTGGGAGAGCTCATGAAGGCCACAGCAAGGTGTGATGAGCCGCACACCTGGAATATGGGCTTCTGGGGGGCAGGCACCTGAGCTGGCCCCCTGTACAGCCCCCTCCCAGCACAGAAATGGGGGGGCGCCCAGTGAGGCCCTGCCCCTGCCTTCCCCTTCACTGCCTCCAGCTTGCCTCTGGGTTCAGGGTGGCCGGGCCCCAGGCCTCCCACACAACGTCCACCCACCCAGGACCATCTAACTTAGGGTGACGTCAGGAAGGGGCCTGCAGGCCTGGGGAAGCCTAGGAGAATGTACAGAAAAATAGCAGGCCCATGGCAGGGGGAGTCACCCAAAATCAGAGTCCCGCATTTCCACTTTAAGAGTGATTTGGGGCCGGCGCCATGGCTCACTGGGCTAATCCTCCACCTGTGGTGCCGGCACCCCGGGTTCTAGTCCCGGTCGGGGCACTGGATTCTGCCCCGGTTGCCCCTCTTCCAGGCCAGCTCTCTGCTGTGGAGGATGGCCCAAGTGCTTGGGCCCTGCACCCCATGGGAGACCAGGAGAAGCACCTGGCTCCTGCCTTCGGATCAGCGCGGTGCACCGGCTGCAGTGTGCCAGCCGCGGCGGCCATTGGAGGGTGAACCAACGGCAAAGGAGGACCTTTCTCTCTCTCTCTCTCACTGTCCACTCTGCCTGTCAAAAAAAAAAAAAAAAAGAGTGATTTTGAGGGGGAGGAGGAGTTACCTGCCTATGCTGAAAAATACAGATGAAGAATGATGTTCAACCTACCCTGTCCCTTCAAGCAGAAGGCAGAAGCTGCTACGTGGTGCCACAGTGCCTCCTGCTGGCCACGCCTGGGGTTACACCAAGGTCTGTAACCTCTTCAGGGAAGAAAACGGGAGCTGACTCCCCAGGATGGTGTCCCCATGAGAAAAGTCAAGAATAAGGCTTGCGTGGAGGACCCCCACGCTTGGGCCCCTGCACCCACGTGGGAGACCCAGAAGTTCCCGGCTCCCGGCTTCAGACCAGTCCAGCTCCGTCACTGTGGCCGTTTGGGGAGTGAACCAGCAGGCATAAGTTCTGTCTCTGTCTACCCACCCCCCTTCTCTCTGTAACTTATAAAATCTTTTAAAAAATAATAATGCTTTCTTCCCACTGCCAGAGTACAGGGCCTCAAGCCCCCTGTGAATGCAGGACACCCCAGTCCACGCTCATCTGGCTGTCGTCACGAACCCTCGGCCAGGCACTGGGCCAGGACTAAATCTAACTCAGCGTTCACAGCACCATTACAGGACATCCTGGGGGGGGGGGTCACCTCGGTTTCACAGGTGCAGGACACTCAGGGAGGGGCGAATGGGCTGGCCTGGGGTCCTGGGGCTTGGGCTCCCAGATGCTCTGCCGTGGACAGCACAGGAAACACGTGCCCACTTCTGCTCTGGTTCTCCCAAACACACCGTGAGGTCTGGTTTGGTTTCCAAATTCTTAACACTTCTTCCATGGACACTGGCTTCAATCAATCAACTCCAGCTCCAGCTCACGTGTAGGAAAGAACAGTTTATCGCTTGCAGAAGGTATATTGACCACATACTTCTCTGCGAAGGAGCTGGGCTCAGCGTTGTGGGAGACGTCTGTCTGCAGGAGGCTCCCGCTTGGCTCAGGGGCACTGGTGGCCCCAATGCGACACTGGACAATCAGCTAGGAATGCCAAATAGAGCCCGCAGATCATCGCCAAGTGGGTGCTGCTGGCAGGAGCTCTGGGTTAGCTTGGGGTCTCCCGGGCTCAGGCTCAACGTGTGCTGGGGCTTGGGGAGCCCTGAGCGAGCAGAGGCGGAGACGGGGGACGGGGAGAGCACAGGAGGAGAAACCTCCCTGCTCCCCAGCTCGGGAGCACCCCACTCCAGCTTAGGAGCCCGGACCAAGCACCCACGAGGAATCCAGCGCCCGTCCCGGCAGCCGGCTTGGTTCAGCACAGTCAGGCTGACGGCTTCCTGCTCACGTGCCAGCTCCCATCCTCGGAAACTGGCTGGCTGTCGAAAGACTCTGAAGCCATTCCCGGGCTCCTTGGGAAATGGCCTCCATTGATTAGCAATGTCTGCCATGTTGGCCTCTAGGGCAGCACAGGATCCAGGCCCCAGCCTCACCTCGGCTGTGGAGTGCGACAGTGGGGACAGGCAGGGTCTGGGTGCCCCTGCAGGCCTGCACGAGTGAGCAGGGCGCTGTCATGGGCATGGACCGGGGACACGGGCTACAGAGACGGCAGGCACCACTGGGGCACAGGCAGGGGCACAAACAGGGCGGGGGATTCTGGGAAGTGAGCAACCTGCCGGGCCATCCTGGCCTCTCTGAGCGCACTGGAGACCAGAGCCGGCCCAGGCGAGCACAGTGAGACCCCTGCGGTCAGGAGAGGGATGGCCCCCAAGCAGCCACTCACGCCTCCGGAGAAGAACTGCCCTGGACAGAAACGGGCAGGGCCTCCTGCCGCTGGGGCAGGGAAGCTGAGTGGGCAGGGGGCCGGTGGGGATGGGCAGAGGGACGATGGCCCCTCCTCTGGGCACAGGCAGGCAGGTGGTCCTGGGCCAGCGAGCACTCGCTGAGCGCCTGCGGTGGTTCCCACACAGCCAGCTCTGTGCAGCCTGCAAGGTGAGCACAGCTGGAGAGAAGACCACGCGTGCTGTTCTGTTCCCACGCGTGTTGCTCACAAGCAGACTCAGGAAATAAACACGGGTGGGGGAGGGCGCCCGGACCCCTGCCTTCCCCCGGGGCCCGCCCCGCTCCGCCCCAGAAGCCTTTGCTGAGGCCTGGCCTCCCCCCAGCGAGCCTGTGCGTTATTTATAACCCCTGCCTGGCCTGCACTGTCCACGGCTTCTCTTTATTCCTGCAAACTTGCCCTCACATTTGTCTGCCCTTAGCCCCAGGCCCTTTGTGAAGTTTTGCAAAAATGTTCTTTTATTATTCACCTGTGAACACAAGCGTGGGCAAAAAGGAAGACAAAAGAGAAAGAGCGGTGCCCCATTTTTAAAAATTTGAGTGAAGTTGTCTGAGATTTGGGGGGACTATCCTTAATCTTTCAACACTAAAAACTTTTTTCAGCCGTAATTGAGCCCCTTAATTTCCAACGTTCACCCTCGGAGCGGGACACGGGCGGTAACCATGAGGACCGATGCCAGCCTGCCGCTGGGTCTTAAATCTGCGAATTTAATAACTCCAAAACCCTTCCTCCCGTCCGTCAGTCACGATACGTTGAACCATCACCTGGAGACGCTCAGGTCACCGCCAGGCACCTGGCCACTGTCCCCTGTGCTACGAGGAAACCTGAGGCTGCAGCTCACTGCCCCTCCCGTGACCACCGCCCAGGGCAGAGCGCTGGGGCCGAGAGGAGGACCAGAAGTGCCCAGGGGACGACCTGCCAAGAGCTGCATCCGGGTGCTCACTGGCCAGAAACACGGCGGTCCCTCCAAGTCACCGCCAGTCTGAGGGTCCCTCCAAGTCACCGCCAGTCTGAGGGTCCCTCCAAGTCTCCAGTCTGAGGGTCGTGCATGGACACCTGCCCACCTGATCTACACCCGTACCCAGCCCCAAACCCCAGCCAGCAACCTGTCAGAATCAACGAGCCCCCAGCTCTGTCCGTCTGCCTTCCCCTGTCTCCCTGCCCTGCCAGTCCCTGCCATGAGCCTGCCCACGCCTGAGGGTCGGCTGCCACCTGGGCACACAAGGAGGGCAGCCCCACTGGCCACGAGGATGGCGGCCCCCTGCCTGCAGCGGCTGCCCTGCCACCCAGACCCAACCGTCACTGGCCACGTACGCAGCTCAAAGCCCTTGTCCTTTGAGGCCATTCTCCAGCCCTGGGTCCTGCAGCCTCCATCTGGAACTCTTTCTCACCAGCGTCTGAACTTGGCCTCTCGGCTGCAGGGCTGTGACCTTGACACAGGTCCTAAGGGCGTGCTGTGTGCTTTCTGCTTGCCCACGGAGCAAAGGCTGCACACACAGTTCTGCTGTAGACAACCTGCCCAGGCTAGCAGAAGGTGGGGCAACACGCCCCCCCCCCCCAGTGGGGCCCAGGCCATCCTGTCCCGGGTGTGAGGCGGGGCTGGGGCGGCCTCCACTGCCCCCACTCCCCACCCTCTCCCTCCCACACAGCCCCCGGAAGGCTCACCCGTGAGGGCTGCCCTGGGTTTCTGGCTCATCGGCCAGCAGGGGGGGGAGCCCCAGGTCAGAGCCTCCCTGGCCCGGCGGCCCCTCTGCAGGAGGTCAGAGTCCCAGCCGTGGACCCCTCTGGGCCAGGCACCTTTCCCCCCTCAGCCTTTGTAATCACTGTTGACAGACTGCAACTTAGCGGCTTCTCCTACAGGTGCAGGGCTGTAGACATCACTGCAAGGTGTCCAACCCGCTTGGTTGGGGCCGGGGAAGGCGTGTGTCACAGGTTGGGAGGGCTTCTTTTATAGAGTCAGGACATGGGGGTTAAAGGTCAAAGCAGGCCTGCTCCTCTCTGTTGACCTTTAGGCACCTGCGGGGACCTTGACAAGGACTCTCCTTCCCCGGAAGTGTGGGTAGGGCCTCTCCATTCCCTCCTTGTGCATCCCAAAGCTGCCATCCCGACCTTCTGATGACAGGAAAGGGGGCGACGATGAGTCTCTGGCTACTTCCTGCTGACTGGGGACGATGGGGCACTCTTGGCTGGCATGGGGCGCTGTCTCCTGGGTGGGGAGCTGAGTATATCCCCGTAGCAGCATTTGGTTGACCGCCTGGTTGCTGAAGGCCTTGGTTCGTTCCATTGTCACCTGCTGTAAACACTTACACAGACACTGGTCTGCAAGTCAGGGTGAGAACAGCAACCAATGATCCTAAGAGTGGCACTAACCAGGTAATGAAAGGATTTCACAGAGGAGAGGAATGGGAGGGGTCACTGGACCCTTGTGAGGACGGTTTGATGGACGTGGTTTAAATCTGATCCCAGCCGAGACCGGGAGAAAGGCCACTCAGCTTTTGCAGGTAGCGGGTTTGTCTGTAGGGAAATTCTGAATAATCATGCAGATTAGGTGGAGGAGAGGACCATCAGTGCACACAGGTCGGGAGCAGAGTAGAGGCTGTGATCACAAAGGAAGGAGACCCACGTGGGCAGACAGGGCCTGGTACAGAGGACAGTCACTGTCAGAGGAGCTGAGAGAGGTGCTGGCTCCGCCAAACAGAACCTGACAGAGGGGCCTGATAACACTCAGGTGGGCTTCAGGCCTTGTAAGTTAGGAGGCCAGACCGGTCTGTCTCTTCACAGGGTGCCTCCCAAGGGGGGTGTGCACCTCCCTGGGGAAGGCACCCTGTCGGCTTCCATTACCCAGCTGGCCTGGGAGGAAGCTGGCGTCTCCAACAGGAAGTTTAGTTCTCCCGCAGCGTTGCTGACCCAACCTCAGCAGCGGTGGTCACCCTGGAAGCTGGGCTGAGTGAGGGCCTTTCAGCTTGGAGCCAGCAAGGCTGCGGCTCTGACCTGGGCGTCCCGACTCCACTTCCAGCGACCCAGCTCCTGGCTGGCAGGGCTGGCGGGCTCTCCACAGGCTCACTCTGCTGAGGCCCGGCTCACCTCCCCGAAAGCCCCTGCAGTGGACTGGCCCGCTGGGTCTCCGAGGGCAGATCCCTGCACGGGGCTACATTTCACGGCCGGCCACCCAGCTTCACGTTTCTCACTTGTTGACAGACCAACCTAGAGGCTTCCGTGCAGGCGCAGGGCTGCACAGACACCACCAAGACGGAAGCTTGAAGCCTTATCATCACCCCAGACCCACTACCAGTCACCCCCGCCCCACCCGTCCCCGGCCCAGCCGGCTGCTTCCTCTCCAGGGACGCGCCCGCTGGGGCATCTCACCCCGCACACCAGGGGCGCGTTCCGAGGACAGAGGCGCCACCGGCCCACCGCCATCCCCTCCCCCGCCTCTCACCGCTCGCCGACCCCACCCGCCCTGAGCTCGCAGGGCCGGCGCGTGGGCGCCCCAGGTCCAGCGTCACCCACGCGGTGCCACCACGCCAACCCCTGCGCTCGGGTTTGGTCCGTGAGGAGCCGGGGAGGGGCGCGCAGACCGCGGCTACCGCCCTTCCAAGCGCACCGAGCCATGGGACTCGCCGGGCACCTGCGACCCCGAGGCTGGCGGGCGCGCGTCTCAGGGTCAGGCCCGGCCAGGTCGGGGTGGGTGGGGGTCTGCGCGGCGCCCCGCGGAGATCCCGCCTAGCAAACCTGAGCGGACACGCACAGCGTGAGGGCGGGTCGGGCTGCGGGGAGACGGCGACACCCATGACACGCCGACCCCTGCGGCCGCGTCTCCGGCTTCGGGACCTGCGACCCCCGCGGGTGCCTCCAGCACCCGCACCCGTGTCCCCGCCGCAATCCGCCATCGCACCCCTCGCGGAGACGGCGAGGCGCAGCTCGGGGAGCAACAGAGAGGGAAGCCCTCCATTTCCCTCCATCGCCTCGCCCTGCCTCAGACCAGCGGCCGGGCCTTTAAACGCGCCCCGGGCGCCCCCGGTCCTGCGCACGGGCAAATCTGCACGTACAGGGCCTAAACTCCACGGCCGTCCCGCTCCCGGGCGGGACCCGGGGCCCGGCGGCGCCCGCCTGGAGCCTCGACCGGGGACGGCGCGGCCCCGTGACCCCCGCACACACGTGCCCGTGCTGTCCCAGCCACTTCCGCTATCGAACGTCCATCACCTTCCTGTCCTGCGCACTGGGCGACCTCGGGCGGACACAAGCTCCGCCCTTTCCGCCGGCAGCCGCGCGCCCCGGAAGTGGTATCCCGCGACGGCTGGCTGGTCCTCCCAACCACCGAGAGGGCCGCCCAGAGCGCCGGCGCGCTCTCCCTCGCCGCCTCCTATCCCTGCGGCAGCGGCGCCCCGGGCCGTGCCGGGACCACTGTGCGCGTGCGCAGGAGCGCTGGGCCGCGGCGACGGCGTGGTGCGTCATCTGGGTGCGACGCCCCGAGGGACCGTGCGGGGTTTGGCTGGCTGGAAGGTGCGGCGGCGAGACCGGGCGGGAAGATGCCAGTGGCGGTGATGGCAGAAAGCGCCTTCAGCTTCAAAAAGCTACTGGATCAGTGCGAGAACCAGGAGCTCGAGGTAGCCGCGTGCAGCGCGCTGGGAGGAGCTCCGGGGCCGCCCCGGCCTCCGGGCGGCGCCGGTTTCCAGGGTAACGGGGCCGGGGCGCGCGGAGAGCGGGCGCGGGACGCGGGCCCGGGCGCCCCGCACTGCTCGGGCCGGGCGGTTGCTCGGCCGCTGCCTGGACGCGTGGGGCAGCCTCTCCTGCCGGCCTCGGGGCCCGGGCCGCGGGCCGTGCGACCGCCCCGGGGCGCTCGGTGTCTGGGGAAGCCAGCGCGGGGTGCGTGACCCGCGGACACGCACACGCGTGGAGGGAGCGGTGCCCGGCGGGCCGTGCTCCGTGCGGGCCTGGGGAAGGCGCCCCGCAGCATGCCCCGGAGCGGCAGAGCCGGGCGGGGCTCGGGAGTAGGCCGAGCTGTGTCTGCAGCCGCCGGAGACTGACGTTTCAGCTTTGTGTTGTTATTTTTAAATGCACCCGGAAGGCACCGTTAGAGGTCTTCCGTCCCCGGCTTCGCTGCCCAAGTGGCCGCCAGGGCCCGGGCTGGGCCAGGCTGGAGCCGGGGGTCTCCTCCGCGTCTCCCACGCGGGTGCAGGGGCCCCGGGACTCGGGCCATCTCCCAGGCCACAGCAGGGAGCAGCATCGGAGCTGGAGCGGCCGGGTCTCGAACCTGCGCCCATCGGGCCGCCCGTTTGATCCGCTGAGCTGCAGCCCCACCCCGGAAGGTTTCGGGTTTTTTTCTGGCGTGGGTAAGAAAGGAGGCTGTGCTCTTGCGTTTCTGGCGTTCTAGGCTCCTGGAGGAATCGCGACGCCCCCGGTGTACGGCCAGCTGCTGGCTTTGTATCTGCTGCATAACGACATGTGAGTACCTTTAGCGACCCGCGGCGGCCGCCCCGGTTCCCGGGAGCCCCGAGCGCTCCGCTGCGGCCTCGCTGCGGCCGCTCCTGTGGCGTCCAGCGGGTGGTGGCCGGCGGCCTGTAGCTCCTCCTAAGGAGGACACCGGGTTCCTAGGGAGACGCAGACGGGCGGGCGGCTGCTTCCCTCCCGGGTGCCCCGGGGCCGGGCTGGTCCAGACCACAGCTGGGAGCCCACTCCCACGAGCCGGCCGCCGTGTGCGCTGGCAGGAAGCAGAGGCCGGAGCCGCAGTCGCGGTGAGGCCGGCGGTCTGGGGCCCTGGGGCAGGCGCTGACCCCGCCCGCGGGCTGCCGCCGTCCATTTCCCGCGGAGCCTTCGGAGAACCCTCAGGTCCGAAAAGCAGCGCGGAGCCTGGGAAAGTGCGGGCGCGTGACCTTTTTAAAGGATTGTGCTCTGACCTGGGCTCAGCCGAGGGCCCCTGTTGTCGGCAGGCCCAGAGAAGCTGCCCGGAGGCCGAGGGCCAGCAGGGGTTTGCTGCCCACAGCCGAGAGCTCCTGGGAGCCGTCTCGTAGGGGGGACCCGTGTCTGCTCGCTGGAGGGCAGAACGCCCCCGGGTGGCTGTCGTTCTGTGACCCCAGGGGCGCCTGACGGTTTTCCTCTAAACTTCTCCGAGCCCTTTCTGTCCTGTCGTCCTAGAAGCTGAGCTGGGCTCCCCGCGTCCGGCGTGTGAGTGGCCCGCTTCGCTTCCTGTGGTCCCATCGTAGGGGTGTCCTGGTCCGGGTTTCTCCCCGGATCCCCCTGCTGTGGAGGTTCTGGGGGCAGGGCCCTGTGTGGGGCTGTGAGGAGGACCAAGCCCGGGAGCCCGGGCGTCTTCCCTCCGGGGAGGCAGGACCTGGGAAGCGCGTTCTTATCTGGGTGAATTATTTGGGGAGTTCTGTGTAAATCTTTGTATTTTTGGTGTTGGCTTAATTTAGCATCTGAATCATTCATTCAGAAATTCACTAAAAATGGCAGAATGTGACGTTGATGAACTATTTCCTGTCTCTTCGTCTGGAGAACTACTCGTAATTCCCCAGAACAAGTTCACATAAAATATGTTTGCTCTGTACTGTGCATAGAGTATTTTGATTAACTCCTGTCTGTTCTCATTAGGACCTAGTAATTTCCAACATTTTTACTGACCGCTCTTTGCGCTGGTTTGCATTAGGAATAACGCGAGATACCTCTGGAAGAGAATACCGCCTGCCATAAAGTCCGTAAGTGTCCTTGCCCTGCGCTGTGTTGCTTCCACGTGGTGATAACGTTCTCTGACCGGGGAATCCCGTAAAGCGCTGTTCCCGTCCCGTGTCACTGGGGTTAGAGGAGAGAACCGACCTCCGGCGCTGCAGTCAGAAACCAGAACTTCCCCGGGATGGCGGAGGGGTCGGCTCGGCTCCCGGTCATTCCAGCCACGCCGCTGAGCCGGGCCACGCGAAGGGCTGGGCGGTGGCTGCAGGGGGGCGGGGGGTTCAACGGAGCTGTGCAGGTTCCTGAAGCAGGAGTGGCGTGGAGACTGGTGGTACACTGCTGTTCTGAAATGGTCATTCGCAGCGCTGGGACTGTCTATCCAGTTAGGAGAGTGGGCTTCTCGTTTTGGGTGGAGAAGCAAGTGAAAGCTGCTTCCGAAGTGGGCCGCAGTGGTCCTTGGGTTTCGGGTGGGTCAGTGCCCGCGTGAGTGGTCTCCACGTGGGACCAAGAGTCCACCTCAGGTTGTGCTCAGCTCTCAGCCGGGCACCGGATTAGTGCTTTAACTCCCATCCTTTCCCATACCTGCTGTGAAGTGAGGTGAAAGAGGGTCCCCGTGGTGGAGGCGTGAGGGTGGTGGCCTCCTGTGGTGGCCTGTGCTGACCTTGGCTCTTGCTCGCGTCCCCAGGGCATCGTGTTATGTGTGTGGGGACTGCAAACAGGGCACCTTTCGAATCAGCTGCCCGAGATACTTAATCCCCAGGCTTAATCCCGAGCATGTTTGGATTACTTTCTCAGCCCTTAATCTGTTGTGGTAATAAACACTTACAGCGAATGAATAAAGAAATTTTGCGTTACTGCTCATGCTGCTTAAAAACCTGTTTGAATGTGGTTGGACTGAAAAAGTGATTGCATCTCTTAAAAGGAACGTGAGATTTTGTGTTGATGATGCAGCTAACACGTTGTACGTCTTTCTGACTTTCGCTTTAAGACACAGTTGTGGCCGGCGCCACGGCTCACTAGGCTAATCCTCCGCCTTGCGGCGCCGGCACACCGGGTTCTAGTCCCGGTCAGGGCGCCGGATTCTGCCCCGGTTGCCCCTCTTCCAGGCCAGCTCTCTGCTGTGGAGGATGGCCCAAGTGCTTGGGCCCTGCACCCCATGGGAGACCAGGAGAAGTACCTGGCTCCTGCCATCGGATCAGCACGGGGCACCTGCCACAGCACGTGGCCATGGCGGCCATTGGAGGGTGAACCAACGGCAAAGGAAGACCTTTCTCTCTGTCTCTCTCTCTCACTGTCCACTCTGCCTGTCAAGAAAAAAAAAAAAAAAAAGACGCAGTTGTTTCCAGGATGAGCACTGTCAAAGGCTGTGACGTGTGTTCCAGGCGAACTCTGAGCTCGGGGGGATCTGGTCGGTGGGACAGAGGATCTGGCAGAGGGACTTCCCCGGGATCTACACGACCATCAGCGCTCACCAGTGGTCCGAGACGGTGCAGCCCATCATGGAGGCACTGAGAGGTGCGTTTCTTTGTGTTGGACGTTGCAGCAGGCCCTTCCTGAGGCTGCAGGGCGGGAGGCGGGTGGGGCGCTGGTGAGCGCAGGTGAGCGGCAGCTTTCCGAGCTCCCGTTTTTATTTTGTCCAGAAAGTGCCGCCAGCCTTCTCTTGCTGAGGCTGCATCAGCAGTTCAGGGCTTCGTGTCTCGGGCTGGTTCCAGGTTGAAATTGCTCCTGGCAGGGAAAGGGCTCTCCGCTGTTGCAGGAATCCCCGGAGTTCACGGCCTGAGGGGTGGAAGGTTAGAATCCCCGCCGGAGTGCAGACGGTCATTCGGCCTCGGCAGGCGTCTGGCCGGCGGCTTCCAGGCGAGCAGGCTCAGGGCGGCTCGGGCACGTGCAGGGGCTGACGCAGCGATGTGGCCGACAGCAGGAGGCGCTCCTTGACACTGGAGTGGGGAAAGCAGGGGTGCAGGGCAGGTGAGGGAGCGAAGGGAGGAGGGGTGCGGCCGGGCGGGTCCCGTAGGGGCAGTGTTGGAATCGGTGAACAGCCTTCACCCCTGCTGTAGGCCTGAGGAGGGATAGTGGATTTCATGGTGTGGGCTGAGCAGCCCTAATTGAAAATCTGAAGTGCCCCCAAATCTTAGAAGTGTGTGAGCACGGACAGGACCCCGCACGTGGAGAATTCCACTGCCGGCCTGTGCGCTGTGCCACAGCCAAATAGAGATGCACTGAGAGGGTCGTAAATCACAGTGTGAGGTGGAGGTGAAGCTTAGCGATTGTGTGTGTGGGCTGACGTCGCATCCCCAGAGCACCTCACTAGGTGCAACTGTTCCAGGATCCACAAAGCCCCGCATCTGAAGCTCTCGGCGTTCCCAGGCCTGTGTCTGGGGCAGCCTGGGACTGCAGCGAGGGCCCGCGCCAGGGCCTCGGGCCAGCTCCGTGCAGCAGGCTGGTGGGCAGGAGCGGCCTCGGGCCCTTACTCAAGCTGCTCTGGGCTTTGGGTCGTCGCCTCGCAGATCTCTGTCGTGTTGGGAGTCCCTGGGAAGCGGCCCAGTAGACCCCCGGAGACTGGAAGGTGTGTTGTGGGAATGCGGACTGTGGGGCAGGGTTTGTCCCTCAGTGGGGGTGGCCCATGGTCCCGTCAGGACTTCTGCATTCTGGAACATTCTGTCAGCCTTCAGTACCCCACGCTGCCCTGAGACTCCTGCAGGTCCCCAGAGTCAGGAATGCTGCTTGATGGTTGAGGGCGGTCCCGTGGTAGGTTTGAATTATTGCCAAATTTTGCCAGATTTAATATTTTAGTTTTTAATTTGTTACATACACACTTGTCTTCAAGTTAAAAACACTTTCTCAGGTCTGTTCCTCTTCTTTTCTGAGTCCCAGTCCTATTAGAAAATCAGAGACGGCTTAGATGAGGTCGGGCCAGTGAGAGAGCTGTTTTTACAGGAGACCAGAAGGACTCGCTGTGGACAGTGACCCTTCTCCCCAGGGCCTCTGGGTGGGGTGAGGGCCAGGATGAGTGGAGCTGGAGACGGGGGCTGCCCCTGGCAGGGCACAGAGGAATTCGATTCCCTGGCCCCTGGCCCGCCTGAGGGTGCCTGCCTCCCCATGTACAGCACGGCTGGAGGGGCCGCTCACTGTCCCTGTGCCCCGGCACCGGCACCCGGCGGTGGGCAGTCTGGTAGATGGCAGGCACAGGCAGCGGAAGTTGGACAACTGAACCGTGAACGAGTCTTTCTTAGGCCTCCGTTGTACTCAGGGCGCGTCCTCCCTAAGTTTCCGCAGATGCCAGGTGCTGGCTCGGGGCCGTCGTCCGGGGTGTGACTGTGCGGTGGGAGTTCAGAGCTAGGGTTGCGTGGTGACTCAGGGTGCGGGGGTGTGAGTCACAGGCTGGGGCATGAGAAGCAGCTGCGCGTGGAGGCTTCCCTGACGCCGGGACCCTGACCCGCCACCCCCGTTGTGGCTGCTCCTCCTCCTGTCCCCCCTTCCCTTCTGTTCACGTTCTAGCACGCTTCACTCTGGCCAGAACATAAGAGTTAAAGTGAATATTTTAATTTATGCTGATTTGCCTAATGAGTATAGTTTCCTGGTGTACACTTTAATTTTTCTAAAGAAACCAAAAAGGTGTTCCTTTTCCATTGTTACCTCAGTTCTTTCCCGTTGAGTTGCCATAGCTTTCAGTAGAAAATGTTTCTTTAAGATGTTTTAGGGGCTGGTGCCACGGCTCACTAGGCTAATCCTCCGCCTGCGGTGCCGGCACACCGGGTTCTAGTCCCGGACGGGGCACTGGATTCTGTCCCGGTTGCCCCTCTTCCAGGCCAGCTCTCTGCTGTGGCCCGGGGTGCAGTGGGGACTGCACCCCATGGGAGACCAGGAGAAGCACCTGGCTCCTTACTGCGGATCAGCGTGGTGCGCCAGGCGCAGCGGCCATTGGAGGGTGAACCAACGGAAAAGGAAGATCTGTCTCTCTCAATGTTCACTCTGCCTGTTAAAAAAACAAAAAACAAAAAACGATGTTTTAGGGGCAGAGGGTGAGGTATAGTGGATAAGACTGCCACCACGATGCCGGCATCCCTTATGGACGCCGGCTCAAGTCCTGGCTGCTCCACTTCTGATCCGGCTCCCTGCCTCCCTGCTGTGGCCTGGGAAAGCAGCGGAAGATGCCCAAGTCCTTGTGTCCCTGCATCCACGTGGGAGACCTGGAAGAAGCTCCTGGCTCCAGCCTCTTCCAGCCCCAGCCATTGTGGTCATCTGGGGAGTGAACCAGCAGATGGAGGATCTCTCTTTCTCTGTCTCCCACTCTCACTGTAACACTGACTTTCAAATTAAAAAAATTCACATCTTTTAGAAATCTACGTTATGTAGTTGGGTTGAAAGATGGAGGGAGAGCAGAGGCTGGCCAGTGCAAGCTGGGGAGCACTGTAGCTGAGCAGGACGCCACACCCGTTTGTCCTGGGGAGACCACCCCCCAGCACGTGCGCAGCGCAGGCCCTCGGGAGATCACCCCCCAGCACGTGTGCACTGCAGGCTTCCCTGGGGCTGCTGGCCTCCCCAGAAGCAGGAAGTAGAGAGAGAGCCCTGTAAAGAGCTTGGAAAGAAGGGGGCAGGTGGAACAGTACACACCATGGTGGTCGATTTCTTGTTCCATGGGGCGTGTGGAGGTGAAGGCTTGGCTCAGCAGTTGGGAGAAAATTCTGCGTCCCATGTTGGAGGCTGAGCTGAGTCTCGCCTCCATAGCGAATTCCATCTCCTGCCGTCGTGCGCCCTGGAGGCCGCGGTGAGGGCTCAGGTAGTTGGATCCCTGCCACCCACGCGGGGGATCTGCCTTAGTTCCAGGCTCCCGGCTTTACTTCGGCCTGGCCCAGCCCTGCCTGTTTTGGGCGTTTGAGGCATAAATCAGTGGATGAAAGACCTTTCTCTCTCTCTCTCTCAAACAAACAAACAAACAAAAGTAAATAGATGTATGCACTGCAGTGCTGTGAGTTCAGAGGAGGCACGTGGTGGAACCTCACAGGCCAGAGGCCTGGGGGAAGGTGCGAGGCCTGGAGAGCCAGGGGACTGGCGTGGAGCGAGCAGAGCGGAGCGTCTGGCATCTGGCAGAGCCCCAGAACCATGGGGTTGGCAGTGTTACAGGGTGTACACCAGTGGATTAAGTGTGCAGAATAAAAATGACAGGTACTCCCTCAGCCTGCTCACAGCCACGTGGAGGAGCTCTTGGGTTACGCAAGAGCCCTGGGCAGGACTGGCCGGCTGGGTGCGGCAGTTCTCCTCTGTCTCTGACGTGACTGCGTGTAGATTTGGAAGCCCGCCCAGTGTCCACATGCTGTCCTCGGGATGAGATGCTGCTGGTGCTGCCTGGCAGTCTTTTTTTTTTAAAAGATCAAAGTTAGACTCTTTATTTAAGATTTATGCCAGGAGCTTCTTCTGGGTCGCCCACACGGTGCAGGGGCCCAAGCATTTGGGCCACCTTCTTCTGCTTTCCCAGGCCACAGCAGAGAGCTGGATGGGAAGCGGAGCAGCCGGGACTCGAACCAGCACCTGTGTGGGATGCCGGCACCGCAGGGCCGAGGCTTAGTCCACTGCGCACAGCAGCAGCCCCGGGCAGCCCTTCCCGATGGGGCAGGAGCCGAGGACGTGGGGCGTCACTGACGTCCACTTAGTCCACTGTGCACAGCACCAACCCCGGGCTGCCCTTCCTGATGGGGCAGGAGCCGAGGACGTGGGGCATCACTGAAGTCCACTTAGTCCACTGCGCACAGCATCAGCCCTGGGCAGCCCTTCCCGATAGGGCAGGAGCCGAGGACGTGGGGCGTCACTGAAGTCCACTTAGTCCACTGCGCACAGCAGCAGCCCCGGGCAGCCCTTCCCGATAGGGCAGGAGCCGAGGACGTGGGGCGTCACTGAAGTCCACTTAGTCCACTGCGCACAGCATCAGCCCTGGGCAGCCCTTCCCGATGGGGCAGGAGCCGAGGACGTGGGGCGTCACTGAAGTCCACTTAGTCCACTGTGCACAGCACCAACCCCGGGCTGCCCTTCCTGATGGGGCAGGAGCCGAGGACATGGGGCGTCACTGACGCCAGGCGTTTGATGCAGACTTTGCAAGGCGGGTGTGGTCGTCACTGGGGTTGTTCCATGACACCCAGGGCTGCTCCTGCACCGCAGACCCTCCCGAGAAGGAGGCGCGTTCCTGGGTTTTCCGCTCCAGTCATTCCAGTGTTTGTACGTGACATGAAAGAAAGTTACAAGTTTACACCCTCAATACAAAAATGTGTTTGAATTACATTTTCTTAGCGCGTGAGTATTGTGCATATTTGGCTCTTTTTCCACCTTTGCCGTTTTCCTTGTCACTTGGGAGAGGTTTCTCCGTAAGTGTGAGAAGTGCACCTGTTTGTTTAGCAGTGTGCGAGCCTCTTCCGTGGTAGGCACATATATGCGAGGGCACTGCAGAAAGTTCATGAGAAGACGGAATTAAAGATGAGTTATTTTAGTGCAAGAAGAGTTAAAATCTGTACATAGTTTTAGCACAAAAGAAAAAAACAGTTCCATGAACTCTGAAGATCTTTCCTATGTCTGAGCCTGTAATGTGTGTGATCATGTCTTGTTCATAAAAAGTGGACAAGAACAGTAACTGTTGTTAAACGCCTCTCTTGTTGCCTTTCTGCCGCTCCCCGGCTGCCCCAGACGCAACAAGGAGGCGAGCCTTCGCCCTGGTCTCCCAGGCGTACACCTCGATAATCGCGGACGACTTCGCCGCCTTCGTGGGGCTTCCCGTGGAAGAGGCCGTGAAAGGTGTGTTTGTCTGCTGTGTCATCACAAGTGGGAATAGAGATGTGTGTTCTCAGCTCACAGTGCCCGTCCCCGAGACCCTAGCGACCGAGTGTGTGTGGGAAACGCGGGTGCGTTTTTTAGGACAGTGATAACCCCTGCAGGGTTTGGACGGAAGCGGCCTTGAATCCAGCTCATTCTGGTTGTGCAGGAAGCAGGTCTGTGAGCCTCCACAGCGCTGACTCAGACTCCGTCCTGACTGACCTCACTGCGTTAGATGCCCTGGGCCCCCGTGCATGGTGGAGGCCGTCCCCTCGCTGCCCCGTCAGCACGTTCACTTCCTGCACGCCTCACTCAGACCCTAGATGCTCTGCCCTGGTACCCACTGGTCTCCGAGGGTCCCTGTGCGTTGTCCTCTCTCAGGTGATACCAGACTGTCGTGTCCACTTGCTGGATTTCTGTGGGACATTGCACACAACCTGGTGCCTTGTTGAATGCTTACATTTCCAGGGCTTAGCACAGTTCTCGGCACATGGGGAGCAGGTCAATGAACGTTCTTACATTGAATCCTAGTGTTACTTACTCATCAGTCATCTACTTGTTTGGTGGGTAACTTATTATCTAATGTGTAATATGCTCCAATGCCCGTGCTCTTACCTGACTGCCAGGGGGAGTCCAGCTGCCATCCCGTCCCTCCTGCTAGTTGTGTGAGCTGGGGTAGGTCACCCGGCTCCCTGAGCTTTGTTTCAATACCTGTTAGGGCCATACGTCCTACGTCAGAGCTGTGACAGCTACACAGAGGATCCTGACCAGGGCACCGAGTGGTCATTCATGGTCGGCCTTCTGTGTACATGGAGCCTGTTGTTTCTCCTCCATCCTGGATGTTACCGATGAGATGATGAACAAAATATTCTGTGTTTCCTTATGTCTCTTCTGAATAGTATCGGTTAAGCTAATTCTATGCTACATACTTAAACTAATGACATATTAGTGATTCCAGCAGCCTGATGAGGGGAAAGTGAGGCTTTGATACATGTGCAAAAAATGTTTGCATGCTTTTTATAATACGTCTTTCTAGTAGAAATGCACATGTCTGGTTGAAACTAAACATGTCAGGTCTCCCGTGCAAGTGATGTCTTGTGGACAGGGTGTGGATCTCGTTGTGGCTTCCTGTTCATGTGAAATGCACCTTGTAGGTATCTTGGAGCAAGGATGGCAAGCTGACTCCACCACGAGGATGGTGTTGCCCAGGAAGCCAGGTAGGTGGCGCTCCTCACCCACGTGCAGGGGAAACGCTGTGCCATAGCCTTGGCTTTAAATGATTTGATGACAGATAATGCTGTAATAACTCGGTGGAAGTGTGTTTTAAATAAACATGTGGATAGAATGGATACTTAGGGAGAAGGAATCACGACGGTCACCTAATTTTTTTTAGAAACACATTTATTATGTAGATGTTTCATAATACTTATTACAACTAATTTTGACAAAATATTGGTCTCCATTTTTCTTTTTTTTTTTCCAAATATTGGAACTTTTTTTTTTTTTTTTAACAGGCAGAGTGGACAGTGAGAGAGAGAGACAGGTCTTCCTTTTGCTGTTGGTTCACCCTCCAATGGCCGCCACGGCTGGCGCACTGTGGCCGGCGCACCGCGCTGATCCGATGGCAGGAGCCAGGTGCTTTTCCTGGTCTCCCATGGGGTGCAGGGCCCAAGCACCTGGGCCATCCTCCACTGCACTCCCGGGACACAGCAGAGAGCTGGCCTGGAAGAGGGGCAACTGGGACAGAATCCGGCGCCCCAACTGGGACTAGAACCCGGTGTGCCGGCGCCGCTAGGCGGAGGATTAGCCTAGTGAGCCGCGGCGCCGGCCCCTGGTCTCCATTTTTCTATTGATGGAGCCATTCCTTTCTATTTTTTTAAGATTGGTATGTTTGAAAGAGTGAGAGGCAGAGATTCCATCCGTTGTTTCACTCCACAAATGATTGCCAAAACTGGAGCTGGTCCAGGCTGAAGCCAGGAGCCTGAACTCCACCCAGGTCTCGCACATGGGTGGCAGGTGAAAGATTTGGGCCTTCGTGGGCTCCGTTCCCAGGCGCACTGGCAGGGAGCTAGGGCTGACACGGAGCAGCTGGGACTTGAACAGCTGGTCTGATACGGAGTACTGGTGTCTCAGGCAGCAGCTCAAGCTGCCACACCACAGTGCTGGCCCCTGCTGAGCCAAGCCATTCCTAACTCTGCTTTTCCTTAATACCTAAATCATCGCCTTTTTAGAAAATAGAAGCTGTCCCCCTGCTCTCCTTGTACTGGAATCGGACACTCTTCTGTGGCATTCACGTCCACAGATTTAACTTCGTTTACCTTCCCTTAACGCCAGAAATCTCATGGCCTGTCCTCAGGGTCTCACTGTGAGTTCCTGCTCTCTGAAGTGAGCTGTGCTCGTGCCTGCCTGGTGGACTCTCTCCCTCGTACTGTGGGAACATTCTTTTCTGCTGGTCTTTCAAGCTGAGTTTAATGCCCCCCCCCCTTCCATAAACTCTCCATCAACCCAGATTCCCTCCCCCGACTCTGCCTGCTGTGTGGATGTTGGTGAACACACAGTCAAGTGTTACACAAATCTGTATGCCCTGCTCTTGAGGACGGAGAGAGTGGAAGGCCCTGAGCCGCCAGTGTAGATGGGGCGTAAAGACGCATGTATTGAAGATTTGGATGCATCCCTGTTTGAGAACTAAATTGTCACGTATGCGTATTGCATTAGAAATGGCTTCTTCCATTACGAGGTCTTCACAGTGGTGTCTGTCATTTTTTTTTAATGCAGTTGCAGGAGCCCCAGATGTTTCCTTTAACAGATTTATTCCCTTATCAGGTATGTACACGTTTTCATACACTCGTAAAAATCATTGTTTCTCACTTTTTTTTTGGTGGTGGTGGTATTTTATGTATGTGTTTACCTTGCAAACAAAGATTAAGGTGCCATGCACTTGTAGTGATACATGGGTTATGAGAGTGAAGTTCTGGGTGTCCCCTCTGGAGCTTGCTGACTGCCTGGCCTGTCAGGCTGTGGGGGCCTCTGTGCTGTCCTGCAGTGGGACCCTACCAACGCTTCTCTTCCCTGGACTGATGGGTGCTCACCTGAACATTAGAAATAAGCTACTTGAGGATGGGATGGGGTTCTTCTTGGGTGTTGTCCCTATAGCAGGACCTGGAATGTGAGAGGCACTTAGTAATTACTTCCTGGATTAAATGCCACATGGGGAGGAGCCCTTCCAGGTGAGGTGGGATGTGAACAGAGGTGTTACCCAGTGAGAGTGTGGGAGGGCCCTTCCGGGTGGAGGTGGGATGTGAACAGAGGTGCTACCTAGTGAGAGTGTGGAGGTGGGATATGAGCAGAAGTGTTACCCAGTGAGAGTGTGGGAGGGCCCTTCCGGGAGGAGGTGGGATGTGAACAGAGGTGCTACCTAGTGAGAGTGTGCTCCCCTCACCTGGCATGCTTCATACCATCAGTGCCAGACTTGCTTTCACTCGCATTTGGGGGAAGCACACTCTGCTGTTGGAAGTTGAGACCTCTTGGTTTGCTTTTTCAAAAATACCCAGGCCACTAAGAGGCACAGTGTTGTCTGAAATCAGAGCAGACGTCTTTGCAATTAAGGATGTTGATGAGAGTGGTGGTGGAGTGGCGCTGCCATCTAACTGTGAGTGTGTGTGTGTGTGTCTCTCTCACACAGAGCCCGCCCCAGTGCCTCCGATTCCTAACGAGCAGCAGCTAGCCAGACTGACCGATTATGTGGCTTTCCTGGAGAACTGATTGATCCCAGAGTTCAAGATCCACCTTCAGAATCTTGTCCATTGACGCGTAGAGAAGCATAAAATTTTTTTTCCAATTTATTGGCTGGATTAAGCACCTCAGCATTCCTGAGTATGTGATAAAATACATGTGTAATATAAAGTGTATTATATATACTTTGAACTCAAACATACTGAAAGTTCATTGAAATAATTCTCATCATTTAAGATTGAGCAGTTTGGATGGAGCCTGTCAGTATTATGCAATTTCTATTTCCTGGTGACTCAAAATGAGCTTTTTGCTTCATGTAGAACAGTGGTTGTCAGCGGTCTTTGCGCTGCCCCCGCACAGGCCGCACTCCCATCTGTACTGTTGGCTGATGGCCGCCGTGACTGGCTGAGGTTTGAGGAGGACGGTCCCCACGGGCCACCCCGCATTGCTGGGGACTGTGACTCATCCTCATTGCAGAATACGCTCTCTTCTCCCCGGCCCCTGAGAATCACTAATGCGGATACAGAAAAATAGCCACGGGACAAATAAACCATTTCCATGGTAAACCAAGTCAGTAACATGGAGTTTTTTCCAATAGTGTGAGTAAAACCCTTGCTGGCAGTAGAGGCGTCCTGGGGCGTACGGAGCTGTCAGGCCTCCTTCAGAAGAAGGGACAGTGTGGAGTGCTCGCTGGGGATTGAAGCTCCTTAGAGAAGCCAGGCACTCAGGACCACTGTCCTGCCACCTCTTGGCTGTGTGCTCAGTCCTTGGTTCAGGTTCTGTGTGGAGAATCCCTGGACACACCTGCTTCTCGGGGCATAGCCATCTGCGTGTGTGAAGCTGTTTATTGTATCTTCAGGTTGAAACACCCCTTAGTTCAATTACTCTGCGTTTGTTCAATAAATACTTAATTTAATTCTTTAACTGCCATCTACGATAGTTTCTGAAAATATTACTATTTGAGCACTCTCTAGTGTGGACAAATTTTAGCGTCATTGTCTCAAGATATGAGCTTCAGTTGTGTATCTCTGTGGTGTTCACCTAACTTATGTTATTACTCATTTTAAATATTTTGACTCAATTTTTCGTAACAGATATGGAAATCCCTTTTAAATTGTAATTGATCACCAAGTCATGTTGTTAAGACTCCCTGACAGTTGCGGGAGCAGTAATTCAAGAATCAGAGGATCCATAATGCGTTAGTGATGAACCCGTTTTTAACTCCCAGGTGTTAAATACAGATTGTATCTGTGGGTGCTGTTTTGGAACCAGCCCACGTGTTTGCTAGCAGGATGGGTTGAATAAACAACCCAGCAGACTGCAAAGGAGCGCAGGTGACGTCGGCTGCAGAGTGGAAGCAGAGAGCAAAATGTGCTGCACCGCAGGGTGGCAGAGGGCAGCGGTTAACAGTCGTGAGAACAGATGAGCGGCTTCTACTTCTAGAAGAAGTCTTGAAGGATGAACCAAAAGTGAATAAAAACAGTTCTGTAAAGAGGGAGAAGATGGCAAGCTGCTGTGTAAGAGAGAGTTGTTGTCTCGAGGGATCCTGACCCTGTGTTCTGCATTATCCGCAAGAGACACACTGAGGGCACACAGAGACTACGGTGTGATTTCACGGTGTAATCTCACAGAACAGTCTATGTCCTTGTCATCAATAAAAGCATGTGATAGAATATAATTGCTAATTATGTAATGTTTTTAGGTGCCAGTAATCCTGAATTTGCTTTGGAAACCTCATCATTTTTCCTGCTGGATGGTAGTGCTGCTTACCTCTGTCCCCTGGAAAGCCTGGAGTCATTGCTCCTGCTTACAGTGAGCACCACAGTGCCTAGATGAGGCGCTAACTCCATCTTCAGCTACAGGGAGTAATGCATTTTTATAGAACAGGTAATGTCAGGTGCAGAGCAGTAAGGGACAGCCTCTCTCTGATACGAGGTGTCCTGGGTTCAAGGAGGTGTTGTAAGACTCTGGGTTCTGACAGACATTTATAGAAGCTGATGGAAGTTAGCTTCCACTAGCCAAAATGAGACAGTTTGACCATGAAAGATATGTGTATGTATTTATGTTTTCAACACAGGTTCATAATTGTGCCAAGATAACTTCCATCTTTGTGCAACAAGGCAAGGTAAGTGCATGATTCCATCCCCGCTCCCCTGCCCCCCCTGCCCCCGCCTTCACTGATCCAGTTTTGGGACAACCAGATGATGCCCTAGCAGTATCTGGAGCAACAACATTGAACCTGCAGGGGAGCCAGAGGACTGCTGGCGAAAAGCTCTTCATGGAGTGATGCCACCTGCGTAATAGGACTCGAGAAAGAGTACTTGGCAGCAAGAAGGAATCCTAGCAATCAGTATTGGTAGCTGCTGAGACCACAGGATGAGAAAGTGAGACTGAGCGTGAAGCACACCCTTGAAATGGCGATCGAGAGTCAGGGTGGTGGAGCTGGCTGTAAGTACCTGAGGACTTCTGCTCCTCAGTGGAGTGTTGTGACTGACAGGAGTGCCGGGAACAAAGAAGAGCCCAGAAACAGTCCGCCAGCAGGCGCCAGGAGCAGTGGAAGAGCTCAGAGAGGAGAGAGCTGCAGCAGGCCCCCAGGGCAGTCACTGACTGCAGCAAGTGTGATCCAGGGTTTCTCGGACAGAAGAAAGAAACCAAGCAGGTTCCCAAAGCTCAGAAAACCCCAGAGGATAAGTGGGAAGAACATCAAAGTTGACGGGTAGTAACCACTGCAAACCACAAACAGCGTACCAGAAAGCACAGAGGGGTGGAGGGGCCGTTACCCTCCCAGGAGCAGAAAGGCCTTTGCTATGTAAGAGGTCTAATTTCAATCTTGTGGGGGATTAAAAGATAAAAGTATGCCAATGCAAATACTGGTCAAAAGAGAGCTAGTGCCTCCAACACAGATTTAAAGGCGAGAAGCATTAGTATAGAAAAGATTTGTTTTAAAGATTTATATGAAAGGCAGAGTGACAGAGACAGAGATCTTCCATCAAAATGGCTGCAGCAACCGCGGCTCAGCCAGGCCTAGGTCTGGAGCACCACCTGGGTCTCTTACGTGGATGGCAAGGGTCCAAGAACTTTGGCACTACAACTCCTGTCCAGAAAATGATTTTTAATGAAAAATATGCTGCATCAGTTTCCTGTTGCTGCTGTAACAAATTGCTATTAACTTCCTGGCACGGACCAACACCAAAGTTTACCTCACAGCTGTGCAGGACGAGGTCCCACGTGGGCATCAGTGGACTAACGTGAGACGACAGGGCTCCCTCCCCTTCCAGAGGCCGCAACATTCCATGAGTCCTGGGCCCGTCCACTGCAAAGCCAGCATTGTACTGAGTCCTTCCACACTTCTGCCCCTCTCGTTCTCTTCTGCTTCCCTTTCCCACCTTTAGTGCTGTGACTACATTGGGAGACCCAGGATAATCACCCAGGTGTAAGGTAAGCCAGTTAGCAGCCTAATTCTGCCCACTAGTTTGATGGATGACCCTTGCTCGAATAACCTAATATAGTCACAGGTTCAGCGTATTCAGAGACGCACAACTTTGGGGACCGTCATTCCATCCAAGAGGTCAGTTCAACACAGCAGGGATAAAATCTACATCTGTATTCAAATGCAAGAGGAAATTGACAGACCCAAAAGGAAAAAGTCGTCTACCACTCATTTGGGAGACGTTTCCATGGTTCTCAGTTGCTGGTGTCGTCAGAACACCAGCCAGAAGAGCACAGAGGTGACACTAGCCCGAGTGACATAAAACCCTGCACCCACAAGCGACAGACGACACACTTTCCATGCCGTTTCAAGCATTTGCCAAAATTGAGCACTTACTGGACCATGAAGCCCTCATACACTTACAAAGAATAGAAATCACATTCATTCACAGGAAGCAATGCAAGTAAGATTTTAAAAATGGCAAAAATATAGAAATTACTAGGAAATTTAATTGCTTAGGATGCAGTATTTCCAAATTACAGATCAAAAAATATTTTTAATAAAGTGTAAGAAAATAATGAAACACAAAATTCAGCCCAGGCTTTGATCAGAGACAAATGTATATACTGAAAAAGTAGAAAAATATTAAGTAAAAAATCAGTTTTAGAGAAGAGGCAAAGTGGTAAACTAATCTCTCAAAAGTAAGCCTAGAGCAAAAAGGAGTGCAAAAAAGCAAATCAATGAAAAAGTAAAAACAGTGGAAACTGACAAAAACAAAAGTTGGTGCTTTGTAAGGATGAACAAAATTGACAAATCCCTAAAAAGGCTGATAAATGAGGAGAGAACACAAACTGGACACACTGGAAGTCAGAAGAGGGTTAGAAAATAATAGGACAATCTTATGCCAACAAATGTGAAAATTTTAATTGGACAAAATCTTTGAAAAGGACACAATATTTTTAAAAGTATATTCATATCTTAATAGGTATGAAAGTGACTTGGTTATTAAAATCCTCCCCACAGACAGGGACATTGATTTATTTATGCATTTCAGAAATACAGTGTCTTTACACAGTTATTACAAATAGAATAAATGACAGCTAACAATGCAGCTAGAATATTACAAACCATTACACTAAGGAACATTGATGCTAAAATCCATAACTAAATGCTAGGAAATCAGGTCCAGCAGTAGTGAAAAGACTTGTTTTGGCCAAATGGAGTTTCTTTGGAGAGTGACAAAGTAACTTGCCATGAGAAACTCAGTATGATGTGTTGCATTAACAGGAAGAGTCATACAGTGGTTGTCTGCATACAGAAAAATGGATTATAGAGCCCCTGAAGAAATGGTCCCAAGCAGGATGGAATAACAGAAACCATATTTATTCTACTGGAAGCAGACAAGATTTTTGAGAAGTTTTTCAAGACACTGCACATCTGGCACCTAAGTTAGCAGTGATCCCAGGGAGTCCAACACCCATTCATGATGAAGAACTCTCGTAAAAGAGAGTGTCTCAGTCCAGTAAGTTTTCATGGGAAAAGTGGCAGCAGACTTCACACAGAATGGAGACTTACTGAGAGCTTGTCGGTTGATGCTGAGATAAGACAAGATGCTTTCTGTTACCTCCTGTATTCAGCGTTGCACTGGAAATCCTGGTCAGTGTATTAAGATCCAGAAACAGCCCAGGGATAAGGGTGTACAGTCAGCGTAACTCACAGATGCAGTTTTGTGCCTGGGAACAAATAGGTGCATCTACTAACGACTAAAAAGTGAGTTTATTGGTGTGGCTAAGAGAAAATTAGCAACACTTGAGTATCCTACTCAATTTGTGGTTAAATATCCAATGCATTCGCTTCTGCTGCAGAGCAGTTTCCCCCTGGGATTGACAATCTGAGTTTAGAATTCATAAAGGACTCTTCAAAGCCACAATTAGCCAAGCCAGTCTTTTGAAAGGACAATGGTGACTGCCATGACCAGAGATCAAGATGTGAAAAGCTACTTAAGTTAACTCACTGCTATGACCAGGATAGACCAACGTGCCAATGGAATATAGTAGCGAGGTCCAGACAGCCTACTTAGAAAGTCACATTCAAGGCAAAACTGCAGTGCAGCAGGGAATGAGATTACTGTTCCCAGTGAATTATTCTATTTCATTGGGCACTCACACTGGAGAATATAGTTTTAGCTTTTAACTCCAGATTCATCACAAGTATAAAAAGATATAATGCTTGAAGGAAGGCATAGGAACATATTTTTTCCAAACTTAGGTTGGTCCAGAAAAATAACCACAAAAATAATTAGCCTACGTTAATAAAAAAAAACTATTAAAAGACATGAGCAGAGTGAAAAATTGTAGCAGAAGAAAAATTTAATAGGTACAGAAGAGGATTATGAAGAATACATAAAAACCTACAAATTCTTAGAAGCCAGTGAAGCAATTATAAATGGCTATAAGATGTGAGTATCTTTTCTTTTTCTTTTTCACAGGCAGAGTGGACAGTGAGAGAGAGAGACAGAGAGAAAGGTCTTCCTTTGCCGTTGGTTCACCCCTCAATGGCCGCCGCGGCTGGCGCACTGTGGCCAGTACACCGCGCTGATCCGAAGGCAGGAGCCAGGTGCTTCTCCTGGTCTCCCATGGGGTGCAGGGCCAAGCACCTGGGCCATCCTCCACTGCCTTCCTGGGCCACAGCAGAGAGCTGGCCTGGAAGAGGGGCAACTGGGACAGAATCCGGCGCCCCAACCGGGACTAGAACCTGGTGTGCCGGCGCTGCAAGGCGGAGGATTAGCCTAGTGAGCCGTGGCGCCAGCCAAGATGTGAGTATCTTACAAGAAGGCTGTCAAAAACGAGCAGTGAACATAAAACTCCTCATTAGTCTTCAGGGAAATGAAAGTTAAAACCTGGATGTCATGCCACAGCCTGCACTGTGATTGCCAAAATGAAGAGACACACCGTCTAAATTGTTGATAAGGATGTGGAGCAATGGGTGCTTGTGCCCTCTTGGTGGCAGTATAAATTGACAAAACCACGTGGGACAGTGTAAAGTCAACATATGGATAGTTTATGACAAGATTCTGGGAGTCATTCCAATACACATTTACATACTATCAATAAAGTGTGTATTATCATACCCAGGACTGTTAACTTTAAAACAGTCCCAAACTAATAGCAGTGCAATACACATAGAGTGGACAGATTGTGGTTTAGTTGTAAGATAGATACCCCAACGATAATGGGCTGCAACCACAGATGATTAAATGAATGATCTGCAGGTTAGTGCTGTGTAGAAAACAGAAGAGGCTATTATATGATTCCTGTCTGTGTGCATAACAGCTGGAGCACAGGGTTGGAACTCAAGTGTGTGCTGATGCGGAGGTAGTGACTGGGCAGGGGCACAGGCACATGCTGGGGTGCTGCTGACCTCATTGTGTTCCCTTTCCGAAGGTTCACTGAGCTGTAACCTTGTGACTTTGGCACGTGACTGCAGTCTATCATATTGTATCAAGTAAAATGTATTTGATAAAGGAATTGTTTTACAATGAAGTCAGTAATGTTGCAGCTATAAGTCAACTTGCAGGAATAAATAGCCTTCCTTTATTTAAATGACAAGTTATCATAATCTCATTTATAATAGAAACAAAGGAGGTAAAATACAGAGTAAGTTTTAAAAGATGTATAAAACCCATATGAGGAGCAGCACTTAAATCCTTCTGAAAGGCCCTGAAGTAGATTTGATGAAATGGAATGAAATTCTTTGTCCTTGACCAGAATAATTAAATACCATTAAGATGTCAGTTGTCTGGCCAGTGTTGTGGCATAGCAGGTAAAGGCGTCTCCTGTGATGCTGGCATTCCATATGGGTGCTGGTTTGTGTCGTGGCTGCCTCACTTCCAGTCCAGCTCTGTGCTAGCAGCCTGTGAAAAGCAGCAGAGGACTGCCAAGCACTTTCCCACGTGGGAGAGCTGGATGAAGCTCCTGCCTCCTGACTTCAGCCTGGTCCAGCCCTGGCTGCTGCAGCACTTTGGGGAGGGAACTAGCAGATGGAAGGTCTCTCTCTAAACTTTTAGTTAATTAAGTCTTCAAAAAATATATGTCAGTTGTCTCTTAAAGTAACAGCAGTTTAGCTTTTGTATAGAGAATGAAAATCTGATTGCAAAAATAAACCTGTAAAAAGGCATAAAATTACTAGCAGAGAAAAACTATGGGGTTAAGAGAATGTAGGACCTAAGCCATACCAGATGTTAAGACATAGTCTAAAGACAGCAAGAGTACTGGAGTGTGAGTCGCTTATAGTCAGTGGAAGGGAACAGAGATGAGAAATGGACCCCAAGTACAGAATTGGACTGAAAGATAAAGGCGGCGTCTTAGATCCCCAGGAAACTTAGTACATTTTCAGCAGCTATAACACATGAGGTGGGGGTAATTTGTAAAGGAAAAAAGTTTATGTAACTCATGGTTCTGCAGGCTGGGAGCCGGGAAGCCTCGTGCTGCATAAATGCATGGTAGAAAATGGACGGGCAGCAGGGAGTATGCAGAAGGGGCAGAACGTGAGGTGGACCTGCATTTGAAGCAGGCTGCTCAAGATGGCTAATCCACCTCGGAGAACTGCATTAATCCCTCTTATGACCTAATCACCTCTTCAGCATGCTACCGTCTCAGCACGGTCACACTGGGGACCAGATTTCAACCTGGTTTCAGAGAGGACAAGTCACATCCAAGACAAAAGCTCTAAGCAGAAAATTCACCTGTGTGCACACATACACACACATTAAAAGAGTGTACCATAAACAGAAAAAGATGTTCAAATTTATAAGATAAATGCAAATTAAAAATGCATCAGATTAATATTTATGACCCATCTAGCTGGCAAAAACCAGAGTGTATCTAGGTCCTCTGTGTAAGCTCTGGGAAGTGGGTTCTCCTTACCTTGCTGCCGGAATACAAGTTGGAACCATCCTTCCAGAAGGGAATTTGAACTACACACCCATTTATCATTTACTATATTTATTTATTTATTTATTTATTTTTCTTATATATATATTTAATAAATAAAAGTTATTCATTTTAAAGGCAAAGTTACAAAGAAGCAGAGGCAGAGAGAGAGAGGTCTTTGATCCGCGGGTTCACTCCCAAGGTTGGCACAATGGCTGGAGCTACATTGATAAGAAGGCAGGAACCAGGAACCTCCTCCGGGTCTTCCCACATGGATGCAGGGGCCCAAGCACTTGAGCCATCTTCCACTGCTTTCCCAGTGAACTGGATCCCAGAGAGCTGGATTGAAAGAGGAGCAGCTGGGACTCGAACTGGCACCCATATGGGGTGCTGGCATCGCAGGCAGCAGCTTTACTCTCTACACCACAGCACCAACCCATGCCATTTACTCTTTATCCTGTGAATTCAACCTTCAGGGACTTATCCTGAAGGTAGAGCACGCATAATATAAAAATATGTATACACCAGGTTATATACATAAGATGTGTGAATCAGTGGTGGCGTATCTCTGCTGGGGTTTGGTACAACCAGGTGGGTTAAGCTGCTTGGGACACCCCAGTTCTGTAGTCCAGCTGCTCTGTCTTTGATCCAGCTTCCTGCTAATGTGTGGGAAGCAGCACCTGATGACTAGAGTACATGAGTTCCTGCTGTCCACTTAGAGACCTGGATGGAGTCCTTGGCTCCCATTGTTAGCCTGGCCCAGCCTGGCTGTTGCAGGCAGCTGAATGATGAACCAGCAGACAGAAAAAGAGATTGAGGAAGGACAGCAAGATAATGATGAAATTGTTCACTTTCAGGATAAGGAAGGGAGTGAAGTGGAAAGCAGTAGAAAGAATTTGGTTGTGGAGAAAGTGTTACTTCTATTTTGTACCTTCCTGACTTTTGGAATTGTGTTACTATTTTGCATACTCAGAGAAGAAATAAATAAATCACTGACAATGAGGGGAGGGAAGAGTGAACCAAACTGTTTCCTCTGAATCCGCCAGCTGCCTTCAAGTTTGGGGAAAGGTATGTTTGGACACATTGGAAGTATTTTGTCCAGAAAGTAGAGAAAAAAGGGACCTTAAACATACATTGAGCTCCTACTATTGGGTTTCTTTTGTACATCATAATCAGCATAAATTGAAAAATGCCTTATTTATTGAGTGGTTTACAGTGTGTGCTTCAAAACTGGAGAATTAATTTGTAATCAATATTTTAATCATCAATTAGTTTAATATGTTTAAGTACTTTAATACATTTAAACATTGTAACAATATGTTTATTCCACTAAACTACTTAAATTTGTAAAATTCTGTTTTTAAAATATACTTAAAGAAACGCTGAGGGGCCTGCACTGTGGCACAGTGAGTAAGGCCACCACCTGTGGCGCCGGGGTCCCCTGTGAGTGCCAGTGCAAGTCCTGGCTGCTCCACTTCTGATCCAGATCCTGATTATGTGACTGAGAAAGCAGAAAGATGGCCCTCGTGCTGGGGCTCAGAAGAAATTCCTGGTTCGCGGCCTCGGATCAGCCCCACTGTGGACGCTGCAGCCATTTGGAGAATGAAGCAGTGGATGGAAGATTCATTCATATTCATTCTCGCTCGCTCGCTCGCTCTCTCATTCTCTCTAACTTTCAAATAAATAAATAATTTTTTTAAAAATATACTGAAAGTAGAAAGAATGAAGAAGATACATCAAAAGTATCTGGCAAACATGAAAAAAACTGATTAGAATGTGTCAGAAAGAAAAGCAGAGTTAAAACTGGGATCTCTTCAAGTGGGCTATAACTGGCTATTAGATTCAAAGCTTTGTGGGTGCAGCCACCATTCATCACACCATGAAAATGGTGATTTTGATAGCAGATCCAAGGGAGATAAGTTGCACAAGCAGACGACCAAGACTTTGACGGTTCCTGCCTTGATTGCACCAGCACCTCTCCCTTGACTCACGTGTGTCATTTTGTGGGAGATCTGAGCAGATGCTGGAGGGAAGAAGATCCCAGGCCTGGTTCACATATGTCCATGTGTTGACCCAAGCCCAAAACAGCACGTGGCTGTGGCCCACAGCCACCCAGAAGTGCCCATCAAGGGCAGCAGTAAGGGGAAAACTCTTCAAGGCCTTTGAGCGTTGTCTGTGGCCACTGACTGCACAGAGAACGCAGCAGCCTCCAGTGTGGCCTTTTAAGGCAGTGGCAAGTGGTTAGGCTGGTTGGGCAAGACCCACAGGAACAAGATCAGAAACTGAACATGTATGGGAAGAAGGCACATAGACGGACGTAAAGGAGTGGGCACACTGTATAGATCCTTAGATTCTCCGGCCGTGCTCACCAGAGAACATCCCACAGAGGGAAGATTGACCCACCAACTGCACAAGCTGATTTCTCTGTTGCATGTTGGCCAGTCACCTGTGCTGGCATGAGTAGAGTAACTATGGTGGCAAAGATGGGGTTATGCATGGCCGGGCAGCATGGGTGCTCTCTCCATTACCGAGGTTGACCTAGTTATCCTCTGCTGAGAAGGCATCAGCAGGTGGTGTGGAGCCCTCGGTACCCCACTGTTTTTGCAGAAGCCAGATGACCACATGATAGCAAGTTGACTGCAAGGAGCAGTGTTCCATCCTCACTGGAAAAGACGTCTACACCAAGTGTGGGTCTCCCATGCACTGTGGTGCCTTCTCCAGCACTACCTTCTAGGAACATAATATTCCTGATCCATGGCCAAGGAATCGTGCAGGAGATTGTGTGGGTTCCTGGGACCCATTTTACGGAACAGAGATATGAGATCCACTAATCTCAAGTTCTTACCCAGATGTGGCCTCATCTAATGGAGTGGTGGAGGAGTGGCCTACTCAAGGCTCAGCGTGTGAGCCCACATGAGGATAACAGTCGATGGGTTGAGCTGCTTCCCTCCAAGTGAGGATTATACTCTGGACCAAAGCACAGCCAGCGTGAAGCTGTGTCCCCGACGATCAGAACACAGGGACCGGAGATCAGAGCTCAAGTGGATGCCTTCACCCTAACCCCAGAGGTCTGTACATGTAGAACTTTCACTGTTAGTCCCAGGTTGCAAGAACACTGTTTCTGTAGTTCTAAAGCTAAGTGCTCAGTAACTGCCCATGACTGCTAAGGGAACAGATGTTTTGTGGCCCTGCAGTATCTGAGTGATAGTCCCCGAGAGAGCTCAGTGAGAGGTATTGAAGTTATTTAAGAAACTGTCCAGCCAGATATCATTCTGACATTTTCCAAGCTCTGGATAAATAATCTTTTAACACGTGTCACAGAAGGAATGTTTGTGAGAGGGACAGGCTATCCAGTGCAAGAAGAAAAGATGGGGTGGGGATGACGATTCTCTTCACATGCTGGACTGACCGCCTGTGGAGGAATTTTGTTTATCGCCTCAGAAGGCGCGATCAAGAAGGTTAGGAAAGGCCAGTTTCCACTCAACACGAAGAAGAGCTCTTTAACTGTCTAGACCTCCACTCTCGGATAGAAATGTGTAAGTGAGCCCTGTATGTGATTCTAGTTGTTACTTACTTGAGAGGTGGAGTAAGAATGCTCCCCACTGACATATGTAATTTAAAATTTTCTAGTGCCCACAACAAAAAAGTGAAAAAGAAAAGCATTAAATTAACTTTTTTAAAAATGTATTTGACAGATACAGTTAGACAGTGAGAGAGAGAAACAGAGAGAGGGGTCTTCCGTTGGTTCACCCCCCAAAATGGCCTCCACGGCTGGAGCTGCACCGATCCGAAGCCAGGAGCCAGGTGCTTCTCCTGGTCTCCCATGCGGGTGCAGGGCCCAAGCACCTGGACCATCCTCCACTGCACTCCCTGGCCACAGCAGAGAGCTGGACTAGAAGAGGAGCAACCGGGACTAGAACCTGGTGCCCATATGGGATGCCGGCGCCGCAGGCGGAGGATTAACCTAGTGCACCACCGTGCCAGCCAACATTAAATTGACTTTAGCAGTATATTTTTCTTAGCCCAATCCCAACAGAACATCAGCATCAAAAGTATTGAGATACTTCACATTATTTTCTCCATACTCAGTCTTTGAACTCACACTTGCAGCACAGCCCAGTTTGGACCAGTCACGTTCCAAGCAGCCACCTGTGACTGGGGCACACAGAGCAGGCAGGTGTATTCTAGATGGTCAGATACAGTGAGAATCCTGTCAGACACCCTGGAACCGAGAGAAACAGCCACGGAAGATGTTTGGAGGAGCGTCTGCACTGAGCGCCTCAGGGACCTTTCCCCCTCACCTCATCTCTGCCTGGTGTGGCAGAAGCAGGAAGCCCGGAACTCCGCCTGATCGCATGCATCCCCGCTGCCTCCCGTCCACGGCGGCAAGGGCTGCTCTACCTGCTGCGTGGGATCAGTTCTCCAGGAGTCTTCTCACTTTAGTGTGTTTGGGGGATTTGCACAACTAAACTCTGCACTGAAATACAAGGGACAGAGGCGTCTGTCGGCCCTTGGCTGGAGCAGCCCTGGAACTGGAGTGCGTACCCCTTGTCAAAGGATGTCATGCCTGGGTTCCTCTCCCTTGAGAGCTACTGGTAACACTGCAGTGTGAGGCAACTGGAGCCGATGACCTTGGTAATCTGATCATTTTTTATGGTTGAGTGAAGTAATCACTTTCCTCTGGATTTGTTACTTCTTTGCATCAAGGAAGCTTTCAAAGTGTAGTGAGAAGGGTTGTATAATTTTATTTAGCCACTGAAGGACAAGCTAAAGTCAGGCTGGACATGTGCTTGACGTTTGTGATGGACGCCGTTCTCCAGGGTCGGCTGAGCCCCAGGGAAGCCAGTTCTTTGAACATCTTTTCTAGAAAGGAGTGGGCTCCAGCAGCCACGTTCTGTGCACCCGCCTGAGCAGAGTGTGCACCCCGAATATGAGTTACGATTTTTCTCCTGGGTGGAGCTGTAGGAAAAGGTTTTATTCTTAATTTTGAAAGAAGGAACCGGGGAGCATTTTCCATGTGTGAGTCACATGAGAGGAATCGCCAAAGACGGTTTTGATTTAATAATCGTGTACCTGTGCCCAGTCTTCCAGAAGAGCAGCTCGGGACAGGGAGCAAAGCGTCCTGCTCCGAAACGGTGCGTAAGGCAGCCACACAGCCGTGGGTGTCCTTGCCGGCTAAGTCACACGATGCGAAGGCGGGATGGGCTTGTTTGTGAGCCTGGGCAGCGAATGATGTCAGAGGGGAACGGGCCAAGAAATTCCGAACCTGGCAGCCTGAAGCCTGTCTCTAGCAGACTTGTCCGCAGAATTCTCACCCCATTTCACAAGGATGTGAACACATCTTCAGCTGTCTTCGTCTGGCCCAAGGCAATTCAACATGGAACAATTTCAAGAGAGTCAGAGATTCTAGGTCTGGGCGTTATCTTCCATCCTCCACATCGTGACAGCTACCTGTTCTCGTACTGTGCTTGAATCTCGTGTGCCCAGAGCCACTGGTGTGGACGCAGGCACCCACGCAGGGCAGCTTCCTGCCTCTCCACCCATCCCTTCCTCCAGGTAGCAGAAGGGTCCCAACAAGAAAAACTAAATGAGGGACCGACCCTGTGTTTGCCCGGCTCTTGAGCTGCGCTATCTGAAGCCAGTGGTTCTGCCAGAGCCAGACAGCTGTGTGAGTCTCCTGCTCACTGCCACTTGGCTTTTTGTTGTTCGGAGTACGCAGCCATAATTCACTTGGTGTTTGGGTCACACCATTCCTTGGAAATCGGATCATGATTGTTGTTGGCTCACACTAGTCCCTGTGGCTGAGCCCAGTCCCGCAGGGACATAAGTCTTCCTGAAGCCTGCAGAAAGTGCTCTCAAGTTATCAGATATCTGTGAGGAGATGGTTTTATTTTTTAATTATTTGACTGGCCTTTGAGATTTGAATCCTTGTCTCATGGTAGTGGAATGAATGATTTTGCTAAGACTTGGCAAGACAGAAAATCTGTGTTGAATTTAGAGTTGAATTCTTAGTAATTTTTTAGAAGATTTATTTACAGA
This sequence comes from Oryctolagus cuniculus, assembly GCF_051225735.1. Classification (NCBI taxonomy): domain Eukaryota; kingdom Metazoa; phylum Chordata; class Mammalia; order Lagomorpha; family Leporidae; genus Oryctolagus; species Oryctolagus cuniculus. Next base: position 3,160,858 of record NC_142869.1, on the reverse strand, counting down.
TTGAAAGTCAGAGTTAAAGAGGGAGAGGCAGAGGCAGAGAGATCTTCCATCTGCTGGTTCACTCTCCAAACGGCCACAGAGGCCAGGGCTGGGCCAGGCAGAAGACAGGAGCCCAGAGCTTCCTCTGGGTCTCCCACGTGGGTGCAGCATCCCATAGAATGGGGCCGTCTTCTGCTGCTTTCCCAGGTACGTCAGCCACTGAGCTGGATCAGGAGTAGAGTAGCCGGGACACAAACCATTACCCGTACGGATGTTGGCATCACGGGCAGTGGCCCCACTGTACCACAACAGTGGCCCCTGAATTCCTAAAAGTAAAGGGAAAAAAAGTCTGAAAAACTCCAGCCAAGGTATTATTTTGGGTTGGGGGTTGGTTTTCCTAAACCTGTATTTCATCACTTCAGAAAATCAAATCCAAACCTATGCTCAATCTAAAAAATCAAAATAGACAACGCTTGCCCAAATGCTGCTGACACTGGGCACCGGCCTAGGAAGCGCAGGCTGGGGCAGGGTGCTGACGTGGCCCTCCGTGGACAAGTTCAGTGGCCGCAGCTGCAGGCTCCAGTCCTGGTCCAGCCCTTCAGTGTCATCAGGGACCAGCCAGTTGGCCTTGCACAGACAGAGTGCGTAACTCCCGCCTTTGATCGCAACACTGGATGTGAAACACCCAGCTCTCGTCAGGAACTAACTCCAAACACTTGCGTATCCAAGTTTTATCAAAGGATCAATTGGGAAAAAATAAAATTTGTGGATTGTTCCCGAAAGTCCCGATTCTCCAAGGATGCTCCCTGGAACACGTTGGCCTCGCCTGGGAGCCCGAGTCCAGACCTCCTGAATCCGAGTCTGCATTTGACAGCATCCAGGGGGCACCAGGGCGCCTTGACGCTCCAGGGGCTGCTCCGAGGACTTGGAGCCGCTCCGTCTGGACCATGCCCTGTGTGTCAGAGCAGGCGATGTCAGAGGAACCCAGGCAAGTACTGCGGAAACTACGACTATGTCAGAGGAACCCAGGCAAGTACTGCGGAAACTACGACTATGTTCACCGAAGTACGGAGGCTCTACCTGTCACCGAGTGGCGTTTCACACACGACAACCCCCTAAGTGAGAATTCAGGTCTCACTGTCAGGGCCAGCGTGCCGTGTGACCGGGCGTCTTCCAGCTGCTGATGCTGCCGTCAGCCGTGGCCCGCGGTGTGGGGGCCGGCAGCGGATCGCAGGCATCCAACATTCACGTTCTCCCCTGAACCTCGCTAGCTGCTCCCCCTCAGTGCACTGCCCGCAACCTGCTGTGCACTGAGTGCGCTCTCCCCTGGATCTACTCTGGAAGCACCCAACACCAAACAGAGAAACACACTAGCAATGCAGGGCCGGCGGTGGAAACCAGCAGCCTTACCCGATGGTGAGATGTCCTCCAGTGATAAAGGGAGCTCTTGCGATTCCACCGGGAGCCCCGTGCCCACGTCCTGAGCATCCTGCCTTCATGTCCTGGCGGCTGCTGCTAGGAGCCAGGTGTGCCTGGGACCCCAGGTGCGCAGGTGCCTGGGACGCCAGGTGCGCAGGTGCCCTGCGAGCCCGGGCTTGTGTGAGGCCTCCATCCACGTGATTGCCAGCATTCCACTGCTCAGGGCACACACAGCCCAGAGTCAGGGGAGTGGACTCTGCCCATCCTGCGGGGCGAGGGGCAGTGAGTACCTGGGGAGCAGTAGTGAAGTATCGCAGCCGCAGCCTGGGTCTGCCTGCATCGCACACGCTTGCCTTGGGAGGCCGCGGTGAGGAGCCCTGGGTGTGCGGGGCGGTGCGGTGCAGGGAGCCGCGGCCCCGGGTGTGCGGGGCAGCGCGGTGCCGGGGAGCCGCGGCCCTGGACATGTGGGGAGGCGCACAGTGACCATGGGGCAGAGGTGGGAGTGGCGCAGCTCCAAGCACAGGTGACCGTGGTGCAGGGACCTGGGGTGCGGTACAGCCAGTGACCATGGGTCAGAGGTGGGAGTGACAAAGCTCCCAGTACAGGTGACGGTGGTGCAGGGACCTGGGGTGCGGTACAGCCAGTGACCACGGGGGCAGAGGTGGGAGTGGCGCAGCTCCAAGCACAGCTGAGGGAGCCTCCCTTCGGATCTGTGCCCTCCCCGTTACTTAGCAGCGCCCCTGCCTTTTCCTGCCGCCTGTCACTCCCAGTGCAGGGAAGAGAATTCCTGCATGGCTGCCCCGCAGGCTGCCCAGGGAGCCAGGGGCAGGAAGGCGCCGCCCCAGGGGGCACCTCTGCATCTCGTTCTGCTTCCACCACAGCAAGTGACATGCGACACGCCACACGCCACACGCCACACGCCACACGCCAATGGGAGTGGCATTGCTTCTCATGATGTGTTCCAGAGAGACTGGGTGCATAGCCGCAGCGGCCTCTGTCCTGGAGGGAAAGGGGAGGCGGGGGAGGGGGAGGGTGCCCGGGGGCCTGGCCACTAGCGGCTTTCGGGGTTCGCAGTCCTCCAGAGAGGGCCGCTGGGGAGGAGGATGCGCAGGTCTGGCCTAGTGGTTGGTCTCCACGTTCCAGGTCACCCCTGTGCTGTCCCTGCAGGCTGCTCTAGGTCACCCCTGTGCTGTCCCTGCAGGCTTGCTCTAGGTCACTCCTGTGCTGTCCCTGCAGGCTGCTCCTGGGTGCGGGGAGAGCCCCAGACACGCAGAGTGGGGAGAGTCCCACACTTGGCGTCTGTGGGACTTGGGGTCTCAGCTCTCACAAGCGGCCGTGTCCCATCTGTTCAGAGAAAAATGCAGGAAGACCACCGCGCCTTCTCGTCTCCGGAACGTGACTGCTAACAGCCTTGCCCGGTGTCTACCCCGACCCGGCCGGCCTTCCTGGGGAATACACACAGCCTCAGGCGCCTGGGGACCCCTCGGCCCAGTGTCCCACTCCCTGCTGCGGGGGATCCTGGCTGCCCGACAGGCTCCAGGTGCCTGAAAGGAGACGTGTGCGTTGGCTCACTCCTCAGCCTGGATTTGTTCTTTGGCGTTGACATCCAGTGCAGAGGAGTAAGAATGATGTCTGGAAAAGGAGCCGTTGTTTTCAAAGCAAAAGAATCACTTTGGCTGCGGGAGCTGCCTGTGAGTCAGCAACCTTGAACTGGAGCAGCCGCAGCCGAAGTCTTGGGGTGGGTCACCGGCACCGCCTGCTGCGTGGCCGTCCCCCGCCCCCGGGACGCCGGTTACGCTGCCGCCGCCTACCTGGCACGGCGGAGACCAGTTCACACGGTGGAATGAGACTTGCTGAGTTCCACGGCCCAGGGTACGCATGCAGAGCCTCTGAGAGGACACTGCCCCCGGGGGACACTTCCCCAGGCCTCTGGTGGTGGACTTGACCCCGCAGCCTGGCCAGGGGGCCACGCCCGGCTCCAGCTCTCCTCCCAGGGGCCCAGGTCTGGGTCCGGCACCCTCAGAGGCCTACTCAGCCACAGAAAGCCACAGACCGTGGGCTTGCGGGGACCCAGGCTGTGAAGGGCATGGCGGGACCCCACCGGCTTTCCTATCACAGCCGTCTGGCGCCAGTGCTGCGCTGAGCTCGCTCGATGCGGCTCCCACGCAGCTGCACTGGCTTGGAGGGGCCCCCGCAGCCTGTTGGAGCCTGGGCTCGGGGGGCAGAGGGTCCCGCAGGTGCTGTCCCAACCACCCGGCCGGGAGCTCCTTACCCGAGTGTGCAAACAGGTAGGGGAGCTGTCGTGAGCATTTTCACGCACTTGTGTGGGCTCCTCCCACTCGCTCCTGCACGGACTCGGCCGCCGGGCTCTGGTAGCTGTCCCGAGCTGTCAGGACTGAAGCTGCCGAGGTTTCTCGGGGTTCGCCACCTTGCCCTGTCCCTGTGCTGTGGTTGTGCCGGTGAGGACGGGGGCTGGCAGGGGCACTCACAGCTTGGGACAGCCACTCCTGCCATCCCTTGCCTGGGCACACTTGTCCATATCGTGTGTGTGTGTGTGTGTGTGTGTGGACAGCCACTCCTGCTGTCCCCTGCCTGGGTACACTTGTCCATATCGTGTGTGTGTGTGTGGACAGCCACTCCTGCCGTCCCCTGCTTGGGCACACTTGTCCATGTGTGTGCGCGTGCGCGTGTGTGTGTGGACAGCCACTCCTGCCGTCCCCTGCTTGGGCACACTTGTCCATATCGTGTGTGTGTGTGTGTGTGTGTGGACAGCCACTCCTGTTGTCCCCTGCCTGGGCACACTTGTCCATGTTGTGTGTGTGTGTGTGTGTGTGTGGACAGCCACTCCTGTTGTCCCCTACCTGGGCACACTTGTCCATGTTGTGTGTGTGTCTGTGTGTGCGTGTGTGGACAGCCACTCCTGCCGTCCCCTGCCTGGGCACACTTGTCCATGTTGTGTGTGTGTGTGTGCGTGTGTGTGTGGACAGCCACTCCTGCCATCCCGTGCCTGGACACACTTGTCCATATCATGTGTGTGTGTGCGCGTGTGTGTGTGGACAGCCACTCCTGCCGTCCCCTGCCTGGGCACACTTGTCCATGTTGTGTGTGTGTGTGTGTGTGTGTGGACAGCCACTCCTGCCATCCCGTGCCTGGACACACTTGTCCATATCATGTGTGTGTGTGCGCGTGTGTGTGTGGACAGCCACTCCTGCCGTCCCCTGCCTGGGCACACTTGTCCATATCGTGTGTGTGTGTGTGTGTGTGTGGACAGCCACTCCTGCCGTCCCCTGCCTGGGCACACTTGTCCATATCGTGTGTGTGTGTGTGTGTGTGTGTGTGTCTCATTTGGTCTAGACAAGATTGGGGAGGGGCATCGAACGCTTCTCTCTGCTGACACCACAGCGAGATTACAAACCATCACACATGTGAGTCTGCCACACTGAGGAGCCTGGTGGCAGCCCCTCGCAAGGAATTTGCAAGCCTTGGAAAATGGGAGAATTTCCAAGTCTAGAAGTGGTTTTCCTCCGGATTACAAGAAAAAGACTATTGTTTTTTGTTTGATTGGTTGAACGTTTCCACTAGAGGAGAGTTTGCTTCTTTCAAGTTTAAAGTGTAAACCTTGAGCCACTCTGGTCTCACCCAAGTTCAAAAAGGTGCTCATTGCCGAGGGCTCTGTCTCCGTGCCCCATGTGCGATCGAAGTAGCAAGGACACAGGTTGAGGGTAAAGGAAAGAGAAGGTTTAATCTGCTGACAGGTGAGGACGATCGTGGACTTTGGGGTTGGAGAATGACCACCCTGCCCCGGGGGCACGGCCTGGGGTTTCCCAGGGGCGGCAAGAGGAGGCGGGGCTGCTGCGGCCAGTTCCGGGTCTGATAACCGGACACCAGGGACACCTGCAGAGCCTGGGAACCCTGCCTGCTGGCTTGAAGTCACCGCAGGGGACGCAGCACAACCAATAGCGACAGAGCCCTGCGGCTGTCTTGGCTGGCGTCTGGAAGGTGCACGGCGCTGCGGTAGGAGCCCCCGGTGCTCGCTCACCCAGCACGAAGCCCACTCAGCCCGGCACCCGTGCTCAGCGGTCCAGGCCCTCGGTTGTTCTTGCTCTTTGCATTCTGTTACAGTCGACTCAGGCCTCTGGCCGCGCGGGCTACGGAGGGCCAGCTCACTTGGAATTTCAGCAGGCCTGAGGCCGGTTTCCGGCTTCCGCAGCACGTGTCGCTGGGCTGTTTGAACAGACACCGTAGGCAGACACGTGCGGCCCCAGCGTGGCTCCCGCCGCACCTCCTCCCTGCACTGCTGCTCAGGATCCCCGACCTCATGTCCCCGGCTGGCCCCGCGAGCACGGGCAGAGTCCCGTGTCCTGGTGCTGGCGTGTGAGGCCCCAGAGGGAGGAGGGCAGAGGCAGGGTCTGGCAGAGCTGTCACGCTACGGCCTTGTCTCCGTCCCCCGGGGGGCCTGGGTCCTCCAGGGGACTGTGGCAGGGATGAAGAGCTGAGTGGGTAGAGAGTGTGCGTGGTGGGCATGCACACGTGTGGGCATGCCTGTGACATGTGTGATATATGTGCAGGTGGGCATGTATGTTATGTGTGTGGTGGCCATGCACATGTGTGGGCATGTCCTTGATGTGTGTGATATATGTACATGTGGGCATGTCTGTGACGTGTGTGGTGGGCATGCACACGTGTGGGCATGTCTGTGACACGTGTGATGTATGTACATGTGGACATGTCTGTGGTGGGCATGCACACGTGTGGGCATGTATGTGTCATGTGATGTATGTACGTGTGGACATGCCTGCGACATGTGTGATCTATGTGCGTGTAGGCATGTCTGTGATGTATGTGATGTGCATGCGTGCATGTGGGCATGTCTGTGTAAGTGTGGGTGCATGTGTATGAGAAGGCCTGTGTGCACACGTGTGACCGTCTGTATCTGAGTGCGTGTGTGCATGTGACCGTGTGAAGGTGCATGTATATGAGAAGGCCTGTGTGTGTGCACACTTCTGTGACTGTATCTAAGTGTGTGTGCATCTGAGTGTGTGTGTATATGTAGGAGAAGGCCTGTGTGTCTGTGCACACGTGTGTGACTGTATATGAGTGTGTGTGTGCTTCTGAGTGTGTGTGAAGGTGTATGAGAGGGCCTGTGTGTGCACATGTGTGTGACCATCTGCATCTGAGTGTGTGTGCATGTGTATGAGAGGGCCTGTCTTGCACATGTGTGTGACTCAGTGCGTGTTCACACACACACGTCCCTCACTGCCCTCGTCCAGCGCTCCCTCCCCTGAGTCTCAGGGCGAGGCTGTGGAACAGGGCTTTTTCCACTGGCTCCTGGTGACGTCAGGTCTGCGGAATTGGTCGTGAACTTGGCCCCGCTCGGCGCCTGTCCATCCACGGGGCTGCCCCGGCTCCACAAGGGCTCCTTTCTCAGCAGCCACACCTGTTTGTTTATGTGGGGCTGCCCCGCGTGAATTCAGGGGGTGTTTATAAAGCCTGGGCTTCTATTTTCGGCAGGGTGAAGCTGTCGACCTCTCTGTCCACCGGGACATCCCTGTTTGCTCCTGCTGTTGTCTCTCCTGTCCATGGTGGCGTGGGGGTGTGGAGGGGAGGGCACTGTACACCCCCACCCCCACATAGGAAAAGAGTAGCTCCGTTGCAAGCGTCAAGGCTCAGATTCCTCAGCAGGGCCCGGCTCCATGCTACTGTCAGGGTTTGACGTCCCGGGGACGGGGACCAGGGCTCTGGGGTTCCGCACCCCTCCTCTCTCCTCAACACCGAGTGCTCTCCAATGTCTTTATAGGCTAGTTAAGAAGACCAAGGCTTTAGCTTCCTCCTGGATTCTAGAGAAAAGCCCTCCGCAGCCCTGGAGCAGGGCCCGGCTGTGATGTGGGGCAGTGGGAGCTGGGGCAGTGGACGCAGCCACTGTGGGCTTGGTGATGTCAGAACGGATGTTCACTTGTCCAGAGTCTCGAGGGCTCACCCACCCTGCAGGCTGGTGCCTGACTTGTGGCCCCCAACAGGGGCAATTTTGTTTCACAAGAGACGTTTGGCAGTTGCCGTGGTAGGTGGTGGAGGGTGCTGCTGGCATCTTGAGGGTGGGGGGCAGGGCTGCCACCAGACACGGACAGCGCACAACATGGCCCCCACCACAAAGGCTTAGCCAGCTCAGATCAGCAATCCGTGATGGGCTGGCAGGAGCCGGATGATGGTAGCCTCTGGTCCCTACAGTGCCCCCTGGTGGAAGCAGGACCTCCAACCCCTGCCCGCTGTAGTCCCAGCTCTACTTGGACGGATGGCGGCCCTCGGTCCCCGGGGTGGGACACAGAGCCCGAGCGTGTCATCTGGGTCCAGCTGGGACCCTGACTGCCTCCAAGCCACAGCCCACAGGGCAGTCCCCAAGTGCCCAGAGCCCCAGATGACAGGCCCGGAAGGAGCAGCGAGAGCTCAGGCTGGGGTCCCAGAGTTGCTGTTTTCCAGCGTGATCCTACCAGTTCACACCCCCATGAGGATCCCAGTGTGGTCCTACCAGTTCACACTCCCGCGAGGATCCCAGCATGGTCCTACCAGTTCACACCCCCATGAGGATCCCAGCGTGGTCCTACCAGTTCACACCCCCATGAGGATCCCAGCGTGGTCCTACCAGTTCACGCTCCTGAGAGGATCCCAGTGTGGTCCTACCAGTTCACACTCCTGCGAGGATCCCAGCACGGTCCTACCAGTTCATACTCCTCTGAGCGCTGTGTGGACGTCAGGTCCACGTCCTTGCCAGCACTCGGCACTGCCTGGTCCCCTTTGAGGGCTGTCACTCTGACGGGTGTGCTGGGTCCCAGGGGTTTGAACTTTCAGTACCCCACTGAGCATCTTTTCAAATGCTCGTTGGTCACTGGTGCCCCCTTTGGCCCATTCTACTCTTGCATCGGTTTTCTAGTTTGTTACTATCTATGCTCAGAAGTTCTGCATACGTTCTTGAGAGGCGTCTCCTCACTGGACGGGCCACACACACCTGCTCCCGCCCAGTGGGCGGCCTTCCCACTGTCCATCTGCCATTTGTCTCAACACCAGGACGCTGCAGCTTTTCCCACGTTCTTTTTGCTTCACCTCCATTGATTCTTGAATTTCACGTCTTCCTTTTCCCTAGATTTCTCTTTGGAGTTTTCATAAGCACGTTTTGTGACCCCAGGGAGCTCAGAGGCAGTATTCCGATTTCCGGATGGGAACAGGTCTTTGTTTCACCTCCATCCTCTGTTGGTAATTTAGCTGGGTATATAATACTTTCGGAATTTTACCTTGTTTTACGTTGCGTCTGGAGAAGGTTTCATTTGGAATGTGTATTTCAAATTTTTTTATCTTGATTCCTTTTTTCTTAATGTTTTCCTCTCTTTCCTGAAATGGAGGTCCAAGTTCTCTGGTTGGATCATCTTTTTATTCATCAAATGTGGTGAGTTTTTGCTGCTTCTTCAGCATTGACTCAGGAAAAGCCACCCCACATCAAAGAATGGAGAGACAGCATCCTTGGGCTCCTTCTTGGGTGGCTTTGATGGAACTGGTGTGCAAGGTAAGGAGGCAGCACACACAGGGAGACCTGTGCTGGAACAGTCCCCTCTCAGCCTGCCACCTGCTGTGGCTGCCCTCGCTGACTGGAACACCGAGCTTTCGTCTCCATTGCTGGCTAAGTGCTGCCGTCATGGCCACCTGTCGGCCTCTCTGGAGGCAGCTGTGTGGGCTGAGGTTGCCCCAGAGCGGGGCCGCAGTGGAGCTGAAATCCACCGTGCGTGAACGGCGCCCCCGTGACCTGCAGCCCCTGTCCTGTGTCAGCGTGGGCTGGCCGCCCTCCCCTGAGCTCCTGCTGTTGCTGGCACCATTTCTTATTGCATACAGCAGGGACCGAGGAGTTTGGGTGGTTCCTTTCCTGTTCCTCTGTGCTCATGGAGAGTTGTTCAGTTACTCTGTTAGGTCCTCTTTAGTGGGAGTTTGGTAGAGCAATGGTACAAACACTGCGGAATGTCAGGGCACTGTCTGGAGCTGGAAGCTCGCATGGAAGCTCTGAGAAGGACATCAGTGGGGTCTGAGGTGTGCGCCACACAGCACGCTGTGAGTTCAGACCCGGGATTCGGGGAGACTAAACCCAGCTTGATCGCCTGCCTTCTCATGGTTGCTTCACTTTCTGCCCAAACCCACAGCCGGCTGGAGGACCTACTTCCTTAGCTCATTCTCATTGGTCGGCCTTTTTCCCCTCCAGGGACCCCATGGCCCAGCCCAGTCATCTGATCATCCATGAGCCTGGAGCCGGCCCCGCCCCCGTTGACCTGGTTCCTCACTGAGCTGGGGGAGCCCCCTCCCACCTCCAGGTGCCCGAATCACGCACAGGCTCCTGTGAGATTCCGGAACATTCTCTGTCCAGTGTTTCTGTAATTGTTGGAGTTCTTCTCAATCAAGGCAGCATTTCAAGGGTTTGAACTTGACCTCTCCCTGGCCAAAAGCTATTGGTGTTGGGTGATTATCAGCTCCACTGCTCCCTCTCCCAGCCAGCTTGGCCAATTCTTTTAAACAAACTTCATATTTTTAGTCAGTTTTTAAGGAAGATACAAAACCGTGTGACCTATTGGCAGGCTTGGTATTATTAAAATTTCAGTTTTCCCAAAGTGATAAATAAATCAAATTCCCAGTGAAAAAAAAAGTTGAAACACCTCAACATCGTGCCAAAATTTATCTTCCAGAAAGAACAGATAAAAATAGTCAAGAAAGTAATATTTTATAAAATGATTACAAGGGTCATTGGCACTGTAAATACTGAACCACAGCAAAAAGGCCTTGATTAAAATATTGTGATCCTGGCACACACACAAAAAAAAAATAGGAGAAAAAGAATGGAAAACCCAGAGTCAAGTACACACACTGTCTAGGAGAAGGTAGAAATAACAGTTTAATGGGTAAAGAGTATAATTCAATAGGCGAATTGTTAGGTAAAACAGCCATAGCCAATGAACTTGGACAAGACTAACAACTAACGTCTAACATTTGGTGGAAGCACCAAGAATAAAGATTCAAAAAGTTGACACTTTATTAAGGGTGTGGAATCCTAAAAAGGGAGTATTTTTAATACCACAACTCCACGTTGAGACGCATCCATTGGAATAGCCAGAGACCAAGATCTGGAACAAGAAAAGGCCTTGTTGCGGTATTGTTTACAGAGACAGAGCGCTGGGCGCTCGGGCTGCAGGTGCGCCGTGGCTCAGCCAGCTCCTCCACCTACTCAGGGAGAAGCACCGGACCACTGCGGCCATGCGCCCGCGCGTCCCCAGGGGGCTGTCCCCGTGGGTGTCGCCGAGCTGACAGTGCAGGATTTGATTTTCTCCTGGTGCTGTCTGTATCTTCCCGGTCTCCTTGGGGGACGATGGCGGGCTCCACAGTCAGAGAAGAGATAGGTCTGAGGGGGAGAAGGGACCGATCTCAGGCAGAGATGAGCTGTGCATGGCTGGGGCCCTGAGGCAGCAAAGCAGTGCACAGCTTCCAGTCTAGAAAGAGAGCAGAGGAGGCCGTCTTTAGAGACGGTGCTTTTTACCTAAAGCTGTAGACAGGTGAGCACACACACACCTGGTCTGTGCGGCACGGGAGCCCCCTGGTCCCCCAGGAAAGCACGGGGGTCCAGCGGCTCCCTGAGCCCTGTCTCCACTTTGTGTCTTTTCTCTGCAATCAACAAGGCACCGGGAAAAATCTGCAACCCGCGAACACGTGGCTGGCGGGCCGCTCCTGTCGCCAGCTCGCCTCCTCCTGCTGGCCTCTCCTCTCTCTTCCTTCTTCCCCTGTTTTTCTCTTTCACTTTGAAGTCATTTCAAGCTCACAGCGCAATTCCGACAGCAGGAGTTGCTCTCCGGCCAGCCTCCCCCCCCCCGTGTCGGCGTGTGACAGGCCCGGCGGCCCGCTCCCAGCAGCAGGGCGAGCGCCGCGGGCCGGCCGCTGGCTGACCTCCACCCCTCCCCGCTGCCCTAGCCGGGGTCTGGCCCCGAATCCTCCCCCAGGCTGTTCAACCCGGGACGTGTCGCCCACCCGGGGCTGCTCAACCCGGGACATCTCCCCCACCCCGGGCTGCTCAACCAGGGACTTGTCCCCCCACCCCACCCCCGGGGCTCCCGCGATTCGACACCGAGGAGGAACCCTGCGGACTCGCCCTTTGTGCCCGTCCCCTGTCTCCCCAGCTGGGACAGAGCTCTGCCACTGGTGCCCAGGAGGCCTGGGCAGCCACCCTGAGCACACGAGGCCGACAGCCGTGACCACCTGGGTTCTGAGCCGGCTCCCTCTCCCCGGGGGATTAGCCATCTCTAGGGGGCGCTCCCGAGGGACCATGCAAATCCTCCCCAACTGAGTGCCTGCGACAGTTGTCACGGTGGTGTCTGCCGAACACGGACTTTGTGTTTGCACCACTCTTAGGACGTTTACGCACACACACGCACATGGAGGTCTCTCACACACACATGCACACACACACACACACCCCCAGAGTGTGTGTGCGTGTGTGAGAGAGAAACCTCTGGGGGTCTCTCTCTCTCTCTCTCACACACACACACACACACACACGGAGGTCTCTCTCTCTCACACACACACGGAGGTCTCTCTCACACACACACGGAGGTCTCTCACACACACGCACACACATGCACACACACGGAGGTCTCTCACACACATGCACACACGGAGGTCTCACACACACATATGCACACGGAGGTCTCTCGCACACACACACACACATGCACACGGAGGTCTCTCTCTCACACACACACACACGCACACCCGGAGGTCTCTCTCTCACACACACGCACACGGAGGTCTCTCTCTCACACACGCACGCACACGCACACCCGGAGGTCTCTCTCACACACACGGAGGTCTCTCTCACACACACACACACACGCACACCCAGAGGTCTCTCACACACACATGCACACACACACGCACATGGAGGTCTCTCACACACACACGCACACACACACACACACACGGAGGTTTCTCTCACACACATGCACACACACGTGCACACACACACGGAGGTCTCTCTCACACACACACGCACACACGGAGGTCTCTCTCTCACACACACACGGAGGTTTCTCTCTCTCTCTCTCTCACACACACACACGGAGGTCTCTCTCTCACACACAAGGAGGTCTCTCGCACACACACACACATACGCACACGGAGGTCTCTCTCTCTCTCACACACACACACACGGAGGTCTCTCTCTCACACACACACACGCACACGGAGGTCTCTCACACACACACACACACACACACACCCGGAGGTCTCTCTCTCACACACACGCACACGGAGGTCTCTCTCTCACACACACACACGCACACGGAGGTCTTTCTCTCACACACACGGAGGTCTCTCTCTCACACACACACACACGCGCACACACCTTCCATTCTGTCCTGCTGTGCCGCTCCTCTCCCTTGCTTGGACCCCACCGGGTTATCCGTCGCTCGCCATCAAGAGCAAGGACCAGGGGGCTGAGCGGGGTCACTCTCGGGCCGGCTGCTGGCCGCCCACCCTCGGGAGAACACAGGCGCTTCTCCCTGAGCCCCGCCTCTTAGGGAGGGGGTGGGGTGCGGCTTTAACCAGGAGGATTTAGGGGAGCGTCCGCCCCGCAGGGCGCCACAGCTCTTACCCCGGCCCGGGAAGCAGTTCCCCTCTGAAGTCTGGCCGGGACCCCCGCGCACCTGCTGCGTGTGCAGTGGTCCCCACACAACAAGGTGTTTTGATTTTCCCTCTTTTCCTGTACTTAGGTGAGGTGGCCCGGAGCTGGAGAGGGCACATGAAAGAGGCGTTTTATACGCTTGCTGGCAGGAAAACAAGCTGTTTCATTTTTTAAAAATGAACTTTACGAGATTAAAAATCGTTCAGACGCTTTTTAAAATTTCCTCTCTGGGTTTCCCTTCTGAGGATGAAACCGAAACATGGAAAAAGCGAAGCGGATTCACTGTGGGGTCTCCTGATAATAAACACGCAGAAAACATCCTGAACTACTCACCCCAGGGACTCGACAAACTGTGACGCGTGCACTTCACAGACCATCAGGGATCCCTGCCACGGCTTCCCTGACAAACAGATAGTGACACGGGAGACCCCGCTGAGGCGGTGGTGAGTTTAAGAACCAAGAGACGGCACCAGGTTTGAGCATTTGAACGAGACACCCACACACACTCATGCACACTCACACACACACACGTACCCACACTCACACATGTGCACACTCACACATGCGCACCCACATGCACCAACACTCACACATGTACACACACATGCACACTCACACACGCACACTCGCACACGCACACACATACGCACACACTCATACATGTGCACACACACTCACACACATACATACACCCACACTCACACATGTGCACACACACTCACGCACACTCACACACACGCACACACATACCCACACTCACACATGTGCACACACTCATGCACACTCACACACTCACACATGTGCACACACATGCACACTCACACACACTCGCACACGCACACACATATGCACACACACTCATACATGTGCACACACACTCATGCACACTCACACACTCACACATGTGCACACACATGCACACTCACACACACTCGCACACGCACACACATATGCACACACACTCATACATGTGCACACACACTCATGCACACTCACACACGCACACTCACACACACATACACCCACACTCACACATGTGCACACATTCATGCACACTCACACACACGCACCCACACTCACACACATGCACACACACATGCGCGTGCCCTCGCCGCTATTTACCAGCATCTAGAAGACCAGGAAGAAAGGCGGCAGGGGTGGGCGGTGCCCGTGTGGCAGTGCGCTGTGTGTCTGTTCCCTGCTTGTCTCGTGACTCTTCCTGGAGAAGCCCCCGCTCCACTGGTAGCAGAGTGCAGCATCTCAGGGCCTCGTTTCCAGTACGATTCGCACAGACCTGCACTGCACTCCAGCCCACCAAATTAGCTCAAAGACCATAAAGAAATGTCTGGAAATCAAAGAGATGAAAGGAGTTACTTAGGGGCCTGGTGTTGTGGCACATCCCCTGTGGGTGCTGGTTCTACTCCCGGCGGCTCCACTTCTGATCCAGCTCACTGATAACGCGCCTGGGAAAGCAGCAGAAGATGGGCTACGTGCTTGGGCCCCGGCGCCCACAGGGGAGACCCAGATGGAGCTCCTGGCTCCACACCGTGGTGGCCAGCTGGGAAGTGAACCAGGGATAGACGATCCCCCTACCCCGCAGTGTGTAACTTTGACTTTCAAGTAAATAAATCAATCCTTTTTTAAAAAAGAAAGGAGTTAGTGGCTGGCTCTCTGTTGGAGTTGGGAAAGCCACTGCCTGCAGTGCCGGCATCCCATATGGGCGCTGTTTTGAGTCCCGGCTGCTCCACTTCCGATCCAGCTCTCCACTGTGGCCTGGGAAAGCAGTAGAAGTTGGCCCAAGCCCTTGGGCCCCTGCACCCCCGTGGGAGACTAGAAGGGGCCTCCTGGCTCCTGGCTTCAGGTCAGCCCATCTCTGGCCATTGTGGCCATGTGGGGAGTGAGCCAGTGGATGGAAGATCTCTCTGTCTCTCTCTCTGTCTCTGCCTCTCTGTAACTCCACCTTTCAAATAAATCTTAAGAAATGAGAAGAAGAAAGGTGCTACTAAAATTCTGTCTCTTTAGGAGCTAGTTTGCATTTTTCTGTACTTTTTGCCAATGCAGTAAAAGCGATGTAGCTTTCACATGAAGTCCGTCCCTGGCGCATCCCGAGCTGTGAAGGCGGCGTGGACAGGAGCAGCTCGGGGCAGGCAGCGTGGGAGCCTCAGTGCTGGGCTCGGGGGCCCAGCCCGGTGCTCCCTGAGCTGTGGGCGCCTCCCTTGGTCTTTCTAGGTTGCTCTGTCCTTCTGAGTACAATACGTGGTCGACTGTGGTTCCTGTGCACCTGCCGTTGTAGACGGAGGTGGGCATGCGGTACCTTCCATAACCCTCATGGTCGTGTTAGTCGCTACACAGACAGCTTCATCCATAGCAGAGATCACACGCAGCTCTGGTCTGTGGACCTGCCTTGTTTGCAGGGTTTAAGAACATCAGTGAATTATCCTATAACACGCAGGAGACTTCGCACGGAATTCCAGGTATCTCACTTCTTTTGAAGCCGTGTGAGCACCTGAGGGTCCCTGGAGGAAAGAAACAGCAGGTGCTGGGTTGCTGCTGCCCCTCCCGGGACCCGTGACCCTCCGCGCCCGGTCCCCGTCACCCATGCCTGCTGATGGCTCTGTCCCTGCAGGCGCAGGGGCCGTGACCCCCTCACTCGTAAGAGCTCACATCTCCCCCTTTCCGAGCGATGCCCCTGGTCTTGAAACAGCCAAGGGAGGTGCAGCCCGGAACACGCAGGAACACGCGCCAGGTTAGCGGCGAGTGTGGAGGGACAGCACCGGGAGCGGAGGGCCACGCAAGTGGAGACGCGAGTTGGAAGTGGGTCTCAGAGGGATGAGGAGAAGGGGCAGAGGCCACGGCCAGAGCAGGCCCACGGTCTGGCACACCCACGCCAGCAGACCTGGGAGAAGCCTGCGGCACGGGTGGCACCCGAGGGACCCCTGCCTCTGGAATCCCCTACATTAGTCCTTGGAGTCCAAGTTCGAGAGCGTGGGACTCAAAGCAGCCATTTGCCCAGGACGGTTGCGGCAAGGCCGGCTGTGGTTGCAGGAGCCTGAGTCGTCACTGAGCCAGAAAGCTGCCCCGGGCCATACCCACGCGCCCCCCAGAAAGCTGCCCGGGCCACACCCACGCGCCCCCCAGAAAGCTGCCCTGGGCCACACCCACGCGCCCCCCAGGGAATGGCCAGGAAGATCATCAGAGGGGAGAAGCAGCAGAGGACTAGGCTGGGGGTGTGGCCAGAGGGTCAGGACACGCCCTCAGGTCACAGACCCGGGAAGTGGGCCCCGCCCCTTTCGCACTGGGACCTCCCAGAGCTCCGGGAACCTTGCTCCATCTTCCTGAAGAGCTGCGTGCTGTCCCGTGGGTGCTGCTTCCCGGGTGGCCTCTGACACACAGACCCCATGGGTCAGGTGGGAGGGAGGCCGGGCTGAGGGGTCCCAGCTGGACCCGCGCAGTCCATTCGGCCCTCCCCAGGGCCCAGGCCACTGACTCATGGTCCCGCGGTCCGTCTTCTCCTTGGTCTGAGGGATCCTCTTCTGGCCAGTGGCCTTCAACTGTGGGTGGGAAAACTGCGCCCTCTGGACACACAGCTCTCAGTCCTCTTCATTAACATTCCGTCCCTGACCACACGGGCAGGGCAAAGCCGCCCTGAGCACTGGAGTTTCCAAGCGTGGACGCCCTCCGCGCCCCAGCCCTGGGGCCCTACACCCCCGAGGGAACCGCTGCCTCCTGGCCAAGCGACCAAACCAGAGTGAGGTCAGCGGGGCCGGGCCGATGCCGCCCCCAACCCCTGCTGGCCTCTGAGCCAGGCTGCCCAAACCAGCTCACCCCACGGGGGACACGTCCCTGCCACCACAAGTCGTCAGTCTGCGGCTGTCCTCAGATGAAACTTGCTCTCTCCGAACTTCTCCCAGAAGTGCTTGCAGACAAGTGAGAGCAGTGCTGGGACCTGGACTGACACCAGGCAGCGCTGACACGGGGGAGGTGCTGCCCACGGACGGAGGGAGCGTGCCCAGCTGGTGCGGTGGAGCGCGATGGGCGACAATGGACGCGACCCCAGCAAGGAGCCCCCAGAACCCACGCTCACCACGGCAGGGTCTTCGTGGCCTGAGGCTGCCGGCCAGTTCCGGGCAGTGCAGCAGGCGTCAGCACGTGTGTGGGCAGTGGCTGTGGGGGGCTCCGGGGGGGGGGGCCTGCTTGCATCAGCTAGGATCAGGATCTCCAACGGGGACAGACACAGCGGGGGAGTCTCCCGCTGAGTGACGGCCTGCGGCCGGGCTGCCCCGACTTCCCTGTCTGCCCAGGTCTCAACCTGGCGTGAAGACCCCCAAGGACAGAGCAGCCGCCCTGCAGCAGGGCTCTCGGTGTCGGCTCGGGGAGCAGGGCGGGTGGCCAGGAGCCCCTGGGCAGAACCCCCGAGCAGGCGCCACGGCCCCCCTTCGACTGCGGCCAAAGGGAAGCCTCGGCTCCACCCGCCGCCGAGGGCCAGGAGGGGACTCCGTGGACGAAGCCCCTGATTCGGCGCCAGCCCGATGGCGTCTGAGCTTGCTGCGATTCGTCTTCGTTTTCTGATGCTACAAAGAAGTCACCTCAGAGTCAGGGGCTGGGACCAGTAGTCGGGGGGCTGCCTGGGGGCCCCTGGCTCCGCCTCCAGCTTCGCCTTGGAGCTGCAGGCGTCCGAAGCGGGGCTGGTGCTGGGAGGCTGAACTCCAAGGAGCACTCGCACGTGGGAGGCAAGAGGGCGGTGCGTGCTGGCGAGGCCTCAGCCCTCTTCCCATGGCTGTCCCCGTGTGGCCAGGGCTGCTCCCGGGGTGAGTGTGGACCTCAGAGGAGAGCGGGGACTGCGGAGGTCTGAGTCGCCTGAGAGGCCGTCTGGGCCGGGCAGACACCCTGCAGGGCGTGCCCAGGAAGTGCCCGCTGCACCTGCAGGGTGGGCGGCTTTCTGTCTCAGGGCCGGCGTGGCTGACATGGTTCTCCCCACAGACAGGTAACGTGGGAGCCAGGAAGTGCAGGGAGCCCCCGTCAACAGCCAGCTCCGTGACTATCGCCGGGGGTCTCTGATTTTTAATGTGATTGACAACCACGACTCAAACCTGTCCCCTCTGAACCTCACTCACCGCAGCGCATCCGGCCGGTGAGGAAGAGCGTAAAACCCGGAGTCAGACAGAAACTCGAGGGCAGCCCACGAGCCTGCTGTTGGGTTTGAGCCCTCACCTTGACTGGCTGATTAAACTTTAACTTAGATTCTCCAGCTAGACCCAGATCATTTCTGCCGACAATCCCAAACACCGAGAGAGGGGGAGAGAGAGAGAGAGAGAGAGCGAGAGCCATGCGGGACATCAAGCTTCTGCCGCGTTCCCTGCCCAGGGCTGTCACAGGTCCCCCCCAGGCCCCTGTGTCGGGAGGGCTCCCCGTCACACTGGGCAGGTGTGTGCAGGGGCTCAGTTCCACGCGATGAGGATGCGTCTTCGGAACACGCACTCTGACGCGTTCTTCTCGTTATAAGGGGAATCTGAGAGAGAGGCTCCACCCCCGGCCGCCTTCCCCGTCAGAGGCTGTCTTGTCTGTTCCATGCGGGTCTTTCCTGCCAAGCTCCTGGTTGATGGAGGCTGTCGGGACATCTTTTGAAAAATGAAAAATTGACTGGGTTGGTGCGGGGGGGGGGTGGGTGGGTGGGGGGCCTGAGAACTGGGACACTTGATACAAATTCAAGAATTCATCGGAAGTCACCATGTTACAAAATCCTTGCGTGAAGGATACAACGTAAAGGTCTGGCGGTGGTTGTCTAGGACGTGGGGGTGGCCCACGAGATCCAGCTGCTCAGGGGCAGAAGGGGAGCAAAGGAGGCACCAGGGAGATGGGGGGGGGGCTCTCCTCTCTCAGACGTATGGATGGGGGGCTCTCCTCTCTCAGACGTATGGATGGGGGGCTCTCCTCTCTCGGACTGACGGGCGCCGTTGTCCCTTGTCCTCCACTCTCTGATCCCGCTCCACCCTGCTCTCTCCTGTGACCGCCTCCCTCCCCAGGGAGCTCCCTCGCCTCTGCAACACCCAATCTGCACTTCTCCTCTTTCTTCTCCCGCCTCCTCCCTCTTGTCACCCAATCTGCACTTCTCCTCTTTCTTCTCCTGCCTCCTCCCTCTTGTCAAAATGGGAGCGAGGTGAGCAGGACAGGCGGACGAGCAGACAGGTGGACGAGCAGACAGGTGGACGAGCAGACAGGTGGACGAGCAGACAGGTGGTCGAGCAGACAGGTGGTCAAGCAGACAGGCGGACGAGCAGACAGGTGGACGAGCAGACAGGTGGTCGAGCAGACAGGCGGACGAGCCATCGGCTGAATAGAGGACTCCGACTTGTGAGACGTCCCAGCACGCGGAGTCGCTGGCTGGTGTCTCGTCCCGCAGAGGTGCGGCGGATTCTCGAGAAGCGGCACAGCTCCCGTGCACGGCCCCTGGGTCGCGGAGGGTGTCGCAGTCTCCCGGGTCGCAGCTCCTCTCTGCCGGGTTCGTGACCTTGAAGAACAGGGCGCCTGAACAAGCAGGGGTGAGCAAGGCCAAGGGCGTTTATTGAGAGAAGCAGCGCGAGCCCCTGGCGGCTGGGGGGGTCAGGGCAGCCTGGCTCAGGGTTTCTCTGTGTTCCTAAAGGAGAGAGGCCACCATCCATGCTAATGAGGTATTCTACGTGAACCAATCAGGAGACTGACATCGAAGCAGCCTACTCTGCACAGACGTTCACGTATTCGTCAGGGCTGAGACGGGCAACACTTTCTGCACATGCGCCGTCTGCAGTTGCCTGTGTATGTTTCTCCCGCCTCCCCTCCCCCAGGCTGAGGGTCACCACCATATGTCTGTTACTTTCCTGTCCAGGAGTCCCTGCTGCTAGTGGCCCTTGGTACGCTTCCAGCTTCGCGCGAGTGTGGTGCGTTGTGCACTGTGCACAGGGCAAGCGTGGCCACACCGGAACACCACCCGCCGCATAGCCCGGGCCGAACTGGCAGCCGGGGGCGCACAGCGGGGACAAGGGGAGGTGCTGCAGGAAGCACAAGCGGGGGTGGCAGGACACCACCTGGACTCCAGGTGTTCCCACACGAGCAGACCGCCAGCAGGTGGACGAAGCCAGGCTCGAGGGAGCCCAGCACAGACTCCGACCAAACACTGCATGGCCCTGAGAAAGTCGGCCCGAAACAGCAGTCACGCCAGCAACAAGAATCTTCTAAAGAACTGAGTGAGTGGTTAGCAGCGACACGTCGATGGAGAGACCACAGACTCGGGCCAGGAAAGTCAGCAAACGAAAACAGTGTAGCAAAGGAACTCCAGGGGTTTGGGAAAATACAAATCTGAAATTGCTAAATTATGTTTTCTTTTTTTTTAAAAATTATTTATTTATTTGAAAGAGAGTTACACAGAGAGAGGAGAGGCAGAAAGAGAGACAGAGCGAGCGAGAGAGAGAGAGAGAGGTCTTCCATCCGCTGGTTCACTCCCCAATTGGCCGCAACCACTGGAGCTGCGCGGATCTGAAGCCAGGAGCCAGGAGCCTCCTCCAGGTCTCCCACATGAGTACAGGGGCCCAAGGACCTGGGCCATCTTCTGCTGCTTTCCCAGGCCACGGCAGAGAGCTGGATGGGAAGTGGAGCAGCTGGGACTCGAACCAGTGCCTATATGGGATGCCGGCACTGCAGGCGGCAGCTTTACTTGCTATGCCACAGTGCCGGCCCCTACAATATGTTTTCTAATGCCCACTTCTCGTCACAGTCGTGAATGCTGCGAGGGAGCAGGAAACTGTGACACAGAAGAAAAGTTGCCAGTAGAAACGGTGCCTGCAGGTGCCCCAGTGTCGGAGTCCAGCCGGGGCCTTCAACGCAGCTCTTCCAGATACGCCCAGAATGTGAAGGAGCCTCGTTTAAAGAACGACAGCCGGGCTGGTGCTGCGGCGTGGGACGTTACACCCGCCTGCAGAGCCGGCTTCTGATACGGGCACCGGTTCTAGTCCTGGCTGCGCCACTTCCCATCCAGCTCCCTGCTATGGCCTGGGAAAGCAGTGGAGGATGCCCAAGTGCTTGGGCTCCTGCACCCCCGTGGGAGACCCAGAAGAGGCTCCTGGCTCCTGGCTTTGGCTTGGCCCAGCTCTGGTCATTGCATCCATCTGCAGAGTGAACCAGCTGTGGAAGACTCTCTCTCTCTCTCTCTCTGCCTGTCTGCAACTCTGCCTCTCAAATAAATGAACAACATCATTAAAACAATTGCACATCTCAGCAGTGGGGTCTGTGTCACCAGCTGGCCACAGAGCATGCCCTTGGAGGGAAGCCCCAGGAGCTCCAGCCACGTCACGATCCGGGTCATTTCCACACGAGAGCTTCACAGCGGCCTTACGGGGCAGCTGCTGGTGTCTTCTCCAGTCGCTGAAGAGGGCGCTGCATCTTCTGGAAGGAAGCCATGGGCCTGCTGACTCGCAGCCCTGAGGGCTGCCTGGCTCTGACGCCCATGGTCCCGTCCACACCCCAAGGATGCCTAGCCCAACCCCAGGCCTCGGTGCAGGGCTCCTGGCTCTCCGGTCCCCAAGACCTCGCTCGGGCTGCTCTGGGTGGTTCCAGGCAGCAGGCCGAGTCTCTTGTCTCCTGACTCTGGCTCCATCTCTGGAGAGCCCCCGGCTCCACCAGGCCAACTGAAGTCTGGGAAGCAGAACCCCAGCCACCAGCAACAGGTGCGTGATGTGCTTTGTACGACGGCTGTGTCCTCACCAACAGCTGGTGCACCGACACACCTCACGGGTTACGACCCCATAGCTCTGCTGTGCACTACAGTCTGTGTCAACATCGGACCGAGGGGCCGGTGATCATACGGAAATTTGGGAGGCGATAGGAACAGAGACTAGCCTATGGAAAGGTGACATTCTGTTCTTCTTCCTTAAATTTATTCTGCACAGGCTGGTGTTGGGGCGCCGTGGCTAAAACTGCTACCTGTGATGCCAGCATCCCATAGTGGTGCCTGTTCATGTCCCAGCTGCTCCACTCCTGATCCAGCTCCCTGCTAATGGCCCAAGTGCCCGGGCCTTTGCCACCCATGTGAAAACCTGGACGAAGCTCCTGGTTGAGCCTGGCCCAGCCCTGGCCGTTGCAGCCATCTGGGGCGTGAGCCAGTGGATGGAAGACCTCTCTCTCTGTCTCTCTCTGTCTCTCTCTCTCTCTCTCTCTCTCTCTCTCTCTCCCTCTCTCTCTCTCTCTCTGTCTCTCTCTCTCTCTCTGTCTCTCTCTGTCTCTGTCTCTCTTTCTCTCTCTCTCTCTCTCTCTCTGTCTCTCTCTTTCTCTCTCTCTCTGTCTCTGTCTCCCTGTCTCTCTCCCTCTCTCTCTCTCTCTCTCTCTCTCTGTCTCTCTCTCTCTCTCTCTCTCTCTCTGTCTCTCTGTCTCTTTCTCTCTCTCTCTCTCTCTGTCTCTCTCTCTCTGTCTCTCTCCCTGTCTCTCTCCCTCTCTCTGTAACTCCTTCACATAAATGAAACTGTAAAGCGACATCAGACCGTGTACGTAACGGTTGGTCCCATAAAACCGTGACAGAGCTTGGAAGCGCCTGTTGCCGGGCGACATCGTGGCTGTTGTGACGTCACAGCACAGCACACCACTCCCACGTTTGTGGTCACGTTTGTGCAGACAAACCTGCGGTGCCAGTTATGTGAAAGCACAGACACACGGGAACCTCGGTGCACAGACCTGATGCGTGATCACGGCGCCTAGCGGTTTGCGTACCTTCCGCGCTGTCCGTTCTGTGGTTTGGAGTGCGCACCTCCTACTTGTTACAGAAGTGGACTGGGGCCCGGCGCCGTGTGGGCTGGCAGCAGCCGTGTTCACTGCGCCTCTTGGCGGCAGGCAGAGGCCGCGTGGGGTGGGGGGTGACCGACCCTCCCCAGGCCAGGTGAGGGAGCCCTGCAGTGACGGAGCCCGGCTGGGCGGGTGGGGAAGGCGGGGGCTGGGCCTGCGGAGGGCACTTCCCGACAGACACCCTGAGCACTCAGAGGAAAGAGGGTGGGTACAGGGTGCTACCCGGGGTCCAAAGCCCCGCCCGGCTCAGAAATACAAAATGCAGACGTCTTTTTAAAAGGCATTATTTATTTATTTGAATGGGAAAGAGAGAGAGGAAGGGGGCCAGAGTGTGGTGTAGTGGGCTAAGCTTCCACCTGCAGTGCCGGCATCACATATGGGCACTGGTTCTAGTCCCAGCTACTCCACTTCCAATCCAGCTCCCTGCTGTGGCCTGGGAAAGCAGTAGAAGATGGACCAAGTCCTTGGGCCCCTGCACCCGCGTGGGGGACCCGGAGGAAGCTCCTGGCTCCTGGCTTCGGATCGGCTCAGCTCCAGTGGTTGCACCCAATTGGGGAGTGAACCATCAGATGGAAGACCTCTCTCTGTATGCCTCTCCTCTCTCTGTAACTCTGACTTTCAAATAAATAAATAAATAAATATTTTTAAAAAAACACTTAACAGCAGCATAAAGGCCACAAATGAACAGACACGCCAGGTCCGTAGGCCACGTGTGGCTCAGGGCTGACCGTGCAGTGTCTGCAGTCCTGCCTCTTAATGACACCCGTGTTTGGTTCTGGGGCCACTGTCACAGAGGCGCTGACGACAAGAGCCAGCCTCTTGTTGCCACAGCAACCGCAGCCCAATGTTGGCAGCAGTGCGCAGGACCAAGTCCCTGCTGGGGCTCCGGGCAGGGTCCGCTTGCTTCCTCTCTGCAGCTCCGAGGGCCAGCGATTTCCTTGGCTGTGGCTCCTCCTCTGATGTGACCACACCTGCCCCACGCTTCTTCCATCCCCACATCTCCTTTGGACGGTGCCTGGCCCTGTTACGTGGGCCTGCGATGACCCAGGGTCCGCTTGGGTCATCCAGGGCAATGTCCCCAGCTCGGGATCCGTGCCTGAATCACATCTCAGTCCTGTAGCCACACATCTTGACTGCTGGTATCAGTCTGCTATTTTTTAAAAAATATTTTATTTATTTCAAATGTGGGGCTCAAGGCACGTCTGCCCGGGGCTGCTGCTACCGAGAGGGCACGGACACTGACGGACACAGACGGACACAGGAAGCTCTTCTGACCCACGGGGCTCAGTAAGCCTCAGGGGGAGCCTGGGGCAGGGAGGATCCCCAAGACACCAGCGCCTCGAATGAAAATCTTCAGAGGACCAGGCACCTGCTGTTCCCCCTTCCTTCCACCAGATGGCACCCTTGAAACGCAACATCCACTGGGGCTGTGCAGGGTCCCAGGCCTTGAAACCTTAAAGGGCCAGGAGGACCGCGCTGCTGGGCTCCTTCTCCCTTCCTCCCTGCAGGAAGCAGAGCCGTCTGCCAATGGGGCTTCTCGGCCTCGTGACCGTGGACAGCCCCTGGTCAATGGGGTCGGGGTCGGGCCAAGGTGGTGAGGAAGGAGACCACTGGGGCTGCGGAGGGAGGAGGGAGTTGCCCCACCCCACAGCAGGGCAGGGGTCCCACGCACAGGTCAGCGGGGCTGCGTGAGTGTCCAGGCTTTGTGTCTCCCTGTGGGGACCACAATGCAAGGTGCCGCGGTGGCTGCCCGTGGGGAGAGCACACAAACTGTCCCCCAGGCAGCACGCAGTGCGGGGACACAGCGGGGACACAGCGGGGGTGAATGCCGCGGCCGTCCCCCGCACTGGCTGGCTCCTGTCTGGGTGCTCCCTGCGCACAGATGGTCTCCCTCAGGCTGTGCAGCCAGGAACACTCACTCCCATCCCCAGGCCATGGGAGGGCACGAGGGGCAGCTCCCGGGCCCGGTCCCAGGCCACGCAGCCCACCCGGGCATCAGGCGGAGCCCTGGGAGCTGCCGAGGGAAGCCCCCCGGCTGGCCACAAGCTTTCTCTCCGTCATTCCTAGCTGCAGGCCGGGGCTCAACCCGTCTGGAAAGTTCCCTACGCGTCTGCTCTCCCAGAGGCACCGGGGAGTAGCAGCAGCTGCAAGCCCAGAGCAGAATTTTCCCAGATAAAAGACCCCTGATGGCTTTCAGGGAGGGCGATGTGGTCCCCGTCCTCCCCCACAGACGGAACACAAACCCTGTAATTAGGGCAAATTCTAGCCGTCCTCACCCACTTGGGCCATAAAGCAGCTCCCGGAGGGGCGGGGCGGGGGCAGCCCGGCCACTAATGCAGACCATGTGGTGTTCTGTGCACAGAACTTCCCCGCGGGGACAAAAACCACAACCACACAAAGACCAGAGGGCCCCCGCCCCCGCCCCACCCGGCGGGGCTGGCGACTCCCTCCTGCGCTGGCCTGGTGGCCTGGGGGAACCCCTCTGGGTCACTGGGTCTCCCGTGTGAGCACAGCCACGTCCCTGGCCATCCGCAGGAGCCCAGGCGGCAGCTGGGCGGGCAACACAGGCAGCAGGCAGCTCCAGGCTCCCTGCTGACCGTGGGCAGCCTGCGCCAGCATCAGTGGGCGCTGCAGCCGCGTCCAGGCGGTTTCCAGCCCCCCCCCTCTCCCCCCAGGCTCCATGGAAAACATGAATCAGAAGCCGAGGCCGCCTGGGCCCCAGCTGCAGCGCGGGGGCACTGGCCGATGAGTCACAGCCCGGCTCTGTAGGCTGTTTTCCACATTTCTGTCCAGGGAGCGAGTCCCAGCTGGGCGCCCGGTCCCTTCAGCCGGTCCTCCTGGGACGAGGCTCAGCGTGTTTAAATGACACCTTTCCCGCTCCTGGGGACGCCGATGGAGGTTAACTGGGTGCAGCCTCCTGGGTGACAGGATCCGTGCAAGCCAGCAATGCAGGTCCCCCTCCCAACCCTACACAGCCTCAGGAAGAGGCGCCTTCCGTACCCACTCCACGGATGGAGGGGCCCGCGCTCTCCGTCCACGTCACGTCGCGAACTCACTGAGCACAGCCCTGGACACCCCTCGGCAGTGACCCTCTCCTGCTCCGCCCCAGCCCCTTCCTGTGGGCGTGGCCACCTCAGGGCAGCAGAGGGTCCCTGTCCCTCCAGCCCGGGGAGCGGACCCCGAGTGCTCGCCACACTTGAACAGGTGTCTTAGCAACCCGGACCCTTAGTCCTCTGTAGAAAGGCGGGGACGGGGATGCCGCCCCCTCCAGGGCCACTGCGGATCCTGCGCTCCGAGCCCTGCACCCTGTCACCCCGCCCCACAACAACTCGCCCCAGTCGCTGCCCCACTGCACCCACTGCACAGGTGAGAAGACTGAGGACCGGAGGTTGGCCGCGAACACTCAGCCGTCAGTGCGGCCAGGATCTGCGCGCTGGGCTGGTGGCTTCCGCGCTCCCAGCCTGGCTTCATCCTGCCGTCCCCTCCCTCCGCCAGCCCCCCTTGGCGGCCGGCACGCACGTGGCAGGGGGCACGGAGCCACGTGTGCGGGAGTGGGCTGCTGCACCCTGGCTCTGCTGTCACAAGATTCCTTCGCGGCTGACGGCGCGACTCCCTCTACTTCCTGTCCCCGGTGGAGGGCTCGCCTCTGCAGGGCCGTGCGTCAGCAACCTCCGGGCCTGGCAGCCAGACAGACGAGGGGCTCGTGAGGCTGGGGGGGGCACGGTTGTCAGATACAGCCGGTGAAGCCCCGAATCCGGTGCACTTAAATTCTGTACCTTGTCATCAGGCACATGGGATTCCCCAAACCTGCCGCTCCTTGATGGTTTTCTGACCGTCCCTGCTTGCCTACTGCTTGGGCGTTAGCTCCGCGCGGTGGAGCGCCGTGCAGTGCGTGGTGCTATGTGCCTCTCCCTGCCTTCTCAGAGCGCCTTTGAGTGCGGCCCTGCATGGTTCTTCTGCGGACTCCTTCCCAAGGGGCAGCCCCGCCTCACGTGGTCTGCACCAGCGAGGAGGTGGATGGGGGCTGGAGTTCTCCCATCGCAGGGAAAATGACTGATTCGCTGCCCGTGGGACGGCTCCGCAGACACCCCAGGATCCAGCCTGCGACACGGCCCCTCCCCACCCGTGGAAACGCGGTACCCGGGAGTCTGTGGCCAACTTGGACAGTGAGCGGCAAAGCCCTCTCCCTCCCTGCCGGCAGGCAGAGACGGCGTGGGAGACGCAGCCTGGGCCAGGGCTCATCAGGCTGCCTGTGGGGTCTCCAGCAGTCATGACGGGCTGAGCGCTAGCGAACCAGCCAGGCTGAGACCACGTTTCTTAAGACCACCTACTGGCCCGGAAAACAGATGCTGGACGCTTGTGAAAAGCATGGAGTACGAATCACGCGTGTGCTGGGTCACGGAATGTACAGGAAAACCAGAGAGGCGGTAATATTCTTAACGTGTTTTCTTTTTTTTTTTTTTTTTAAAGATTTTATTTATTTATTGGAGAGACAGAGACAGAGAGAGAGGTCTTCCATCCGCTGGTTCACTCTCCAAATGGCTGCAACTGCCAGAGCTGGGCTGATCCAAAGCCAGGAGCCAGGAGCTTCCTCTGGGTCTCCCACGCAGGTGCAGGGCCCAAGGACTTGGGCATCTTCTACTGCTTTCCCAGGCCACAGCAGAGAGCTGGATCGGAAGTGGAGCAGCCGGGACTTGAACCGGTGCCATAGGCAGAGACTTAGCCCACCATGCCACAGCACTGGCCCCTTTTATTTATTTTAAATAAAGATTTATTTATTTGAAAGGCAGAGCTACACACACACACACACACAGAAGCACACACACACAGATCTTCCATTTACTGGTTTACTCCCCGAATGTCCACAGTGGCCAGAGCTGCCCAGGCTGAAGCCAGGGGCCTGAACTCCATCGGGACTTGGGCCGTCCTCTGCTGCCTCTCAGGCGCATTAGTGGGGAGCTGGATCGGGAGTGGGGCAAACGGGACTTGAACCGGCGCCCACACGGGATGCCGGCACCGCAGGCAGCGGCCCTACCTGCTGCACCCCGACTTGTGTTCCTCTGGTTCCTGTGAATTCTGGGAGACCGTGAGCCCCTCCCCTGCATATCTGCTGCTGTCAGCGTTTTCTGTAAACAACCAAACAAGGATTCAGGGAGTCCTGGGTGAAGAGAGGCTCTGGGAGAACAGGACGGGCCTGGCCCCCTGGGGAGGCCCCGCCAGGGACTTCCAGGGAGACGCCCCTCCCTGCTGCTTCCCATGCGCCCCTGGTGGGCCAACGGCTCCTGGGTTCTAGGGAAGCGGGAACAAGGCAGGCCGTGTAACTAGGAGCAGACGGCGGAGGGCCCTGGGCCAGCGTCACGTTGGGGGGCACCCGGAGGAATCAGGCAATGCGGACTCCGACTTGCACCCCGCAGTGTGACCACAGTGCCTCGCCCTGCTTTCCCCCGGGGGGCTGCAGCCCATCTGCGTGATGGAGACGGCCGGAGTCTGCAGGGGAGGGAGGATTTGGCAGGCGAGCGCAGGAGAGAAGAAAAAGGAGGCAGAAACTCCAAGTGTTCTGGCTCTGTGGAAGGCTGCGTGGGCGGGACGTCCCGGAGGGCCCCGCTGAGCACACAGCACAGCGCTGGGCCCAGAGCCCCGGGAGCGGCCGAGCTGGCGTCCGGGGGCCTGAGGCCCGGAGGAGGATCCCCAGGCCCTCAGCTCCGTGTGCGGATGGAGGAAGCCTTCTCAGACGCCCAGCCTCCACCTGTCACCCGCACGATGGTCCTGGGGTCTGCTGCACCCACCCGAGACCCTCCCTGGGAGCGGGCTGTTGGGGACCCATCCCCCAGTGACCCCAGTACCTGGAAATTCACTCCTGCATATCTGGAGACGGGTGACGCCGCCCAAGGGAGCCAGCTGACCCTTGCCCTCAGGAAAGAGTGAAGAGTGGCAGCTGTGGGGCCTCAGGGCGGGCCAGACAAGGGACAGGCGGGAGGGGCTGCCTGCTCCGTGGCTCAGCCACGGCTACGCCTAGGGCCAGGGATGGTGTTCGTGGGTCTCATGATGTTTGAGGACTAGTTGAGAACTTTTGCAGAACTAGTTCTTTCTGATAGGTTTCTATTTTTAGTGCCGTATCTTACGATTTGGCTACTGCAAAAGCAAGCAGAGATCTATGGCTTGGTTTTGACTGACATGAGCTCCCGCGTGGCCCAGCGACAGTGACATGAGCGTGTTTTCGAGCCCTGGAGAGCCCATTTGGGCGCAGTCTACTCTCGGTTGTCTGCTCCTGTGTTTGCCTGTTTCTCTGTTAGAGTGTTTATCTCTTTCTTTTTATTACAGGTCTCCCCAGCCCCTGCCCCATTGCTGCTTCCTCTTTTTTAGATTTTATTTATTTATTTGAAAGGCAGAGTTAGAGAGAGGGAGAGGCATGGAGAGAGAGAGAGAGAGAGACAGAGACAGAGAGGTCTTCCATCTGCCATTCACTCCCCCAAGTAGCCACAACAGCTGGAGCTGAGCTGATCTGAAGCCAGGAGCCAGGAGCTTCTTCCAGGTTTCCCACGTGGGTGCAGGGGCCCCAGCACTTGGTCCATCTTCTGCTGCTTTCCCAGGCCACAGCAGAGAGCTGGATGGGAAGTGGAGATCTGGGACTTGAACTGGCGCCCATATGGGATGCCGGCACTGCAAGCAGAGACTTAGCCCACTGAGCCACAGGGCCAGCCCTAGAGAGTTTATCTTTAAGTCCATCCATCATGTATCTGGCCGGCCGCCTGCTTCCCTCCCCACCTGTCTTGAAGGTTTTCTTTATTGACCCCATTGCTACTCTGATGCACGTGTGCGCCCCCCCTTATCTGTGATTTGTCTTAGTGTCAGGATTTTTGCTGTTGTTGCACAAAGTTTCCAATCTCCAGCTAGTCAGGCACATCTTTCCTTCTCTGTAGGAAACGCTCTTCGCCTTCAAGTTAGAACATCCTGATGTCACGTTGTCTCGAAGTTTCCAGGTTTTGCTTTTCCCACTACAGTCCCATTGTGCCTGCCCTGTTTTCTGAGCCTTCTGCCCCCTGCCCGCTGCCCTGCAAAGCCCACCCCAGCCGTGACGCGTGACGCAGCCCCGTCCGTGTGGGGCTCTCTTTCCTGGCTCTCAGCCTGGTCCCTGGCACGGGTGCGTGTCTCAGCCAGTAACTCGCTGTTCTACGTGTCAGCGCTTCAGAACACGTCTCCCTGCTTAATGCGTGAGTCCTTCCACTCACTCTTCTTAAATAGCCCGGCCGTTTGGGGCCATTTCCTCTTTCACACAAATTTTAGAACTGGTTTGTCACACCCATTAAAAGGCGCTGGTGAGAGTTTTACTGGCCTAGCACTAAGTTGCAGGGCAGTTAGGGGGCAGCTCGGAGGCGCCTCTTCCGCGAACGTGAACGCGGTCTTTCTCCCTCTCGCCGCTTATTGAAGGCACATCCTCCAGCTTGCTCTTCTCCCTCTCTTCTGGCAGCTTGTACTTTCTACTTGCTCCTGGAAGCTTTGCCACAGAATGCTGCCACGAATCAGGTGGGCATTCAATGCTGTTGCATGTGGAGTTTGTCTTTCCTGCGAGTAGCAAGCCTTCTGCTTTTCGGCTCTGATCTGCTGTCTAGCGGTCTGTAGCTTCGTTTAATTCCGCGCCAGCCGTCACATCCTCCAACGATAACGACCGTTTGATCTTTCTTTTCCCATTCTTGCCTCTCTGCTGTTAGTTCGGTGTCTCAGGCTCTCCTGGGATGGTCAGTAGGAATTGTGACAGCAGGAACACTCTGTGTGTGCGTCTCTGACCTTGAAGGGAATTAACGCTATTATTTCCATGCCTTTGCCACTGCACTGGGCTCTGTTAACGGTTTCTGGTGGGTGCCCAGGGCCAGGCTAGGGGCATCTTCTTATTTTCCCACTGATGTTTTACTAAATGTTTTCTTCTACTCATACAAGCAGCTCCTACCAGTCTCTCTTCGAATCTGATCATGGCTGTTTTGGTGGCGCTGGTGTGGATCTCACTGGGTGAAAAAGGTCTTTGAAACACGTCGCTGGACTCATTTTACTAACATTCCCTTTAGGGTCTTTGCATTTATGTTCATTAAGGAGATGGCGTTCGTCTTGCTAATTTCGGAGACCTCACTGTGTGTTGAAAAGCATTCCCACGCGGCGTAGTCTGGAGCTGGGCTCGTCTGTAAGATGCGGACAGTGCGGTCGGCGCACTTGACTTTGGTCTCCTGCTGTATTTCAGTGCTGGACTCGGGCGCGAGTGAATGTGGTCACTGTGGTGCGCACCGATCACATCCAACGGCCACTGGTGCTTTTCTTGCCACTTTCCCTCTCTAACATTTTTCATCAACACGTAAAAATCACACACATTGATGAGCCCCACGTGCTGTTCTGACACACGCACGCCTGTGTCAAGTTCAAGTCAGGGTGAGCACACCTCCCTCCTGAAACGTTTCTCATTTCTTTGCGGTGAGCACGTCCAAAACCTCTCCCTCGAGCTTTCTTGAAGCACGAAAGTTACCTGTGGCCGCGGACTGAGCCCCAGGGCACCGGAACCTGCTTCTGCTCTCTCTGGGCAACCACCCACCACCCCCTGCTCCCCCACACTGCTTGTCGCCGCTCGATTCACAGGAACAGAGAAACGGCAACAGCCCAAGTCCCCATCCGCTTACGGGAGGATGCAGAAAATCTGACTCACGTGAGAAGCTGGGCGAGAGCCTGTCACTTAGGGGGACACGGCTGGAACCGCAGGTCGTCCTGTCACACACAACAAGCCAGGAGCAGAAAGGAAAATAGCACCCCCCCATCTGTGGGATCTAGAAAAGCGGAACCCCTCCTTCCCCGCTGTTGGTGTGCATCCTGCCTGCTCCTCGGCACACAGTGATCCTGCTCAGCCTGTGCGTCACCTCTCTCTCTCTCTCTCTCTCTCTCTCTCTCTTTTATTAGACAGGCAGAGTTTGACAGTGAGAGAGAGAGAGAAAGAGACAGAGAGAAAGGTCTTCCTTCCGTTGGTTCACCCCCCAAATGGCCACTACGGCTGGCATTGCACTGATCCGGAGCCAGGAGCCAGGTACTTATCCTGGTCTCCCATGGGGTGCAGGGCCCAAGCACTTGGGCCATCCTCCACTGCACTCCCTGGCCACAGCAGAGAGCTGGCCTGGAAGAGGGGCAACCAGGACAGAATCCGGCGCCCTAACCGGGACTAGAACCTGGGGTGCTGGTGCCGCAGGTGGAGGATTAGCCCAGTGAGCCGCGGCGCCGGCCAGTCATCTCTCTTAAGTGCCTCCAGCAGGGAGCTGGATCAAAAGTGGAGTAGCTGGGACTCACAGCAGCTCTCACAGAGCTGCCAACACTGTAGGTGGCAGCTTGACCTGTTGTGCCACAACACCAGCCCCTATATATTGATTTTTTAAAAATAAATATTTATATCAAGTTCTACTTTAGTGAATAACTTTACTTATTCAAACAAGGAAGTCTGTTTAGTCCCTTGGAAAATGGAAACTCGCATTCTTATTTATCTACAAAAAGAATCCCCCCCACTGGAAGTTTTAAAACCAAACTCCCTGGAGCCTCCCCCTCCCCAGCTGTCAAAGCCTCCAGCAAGTGCAGGCTGCGTGCCTGCCGTCCACGTGAGGTCTCTCGGTCAGGATTAAACCTGGCGTCTCCTGAGGCTCCAGGTCAGGTCCGGTCCAGGCCATGTCCCTCTTAGCTTTGCCACCTGCTGTGGCTGGAACATGGCTGCTCTCCCATGAAGCTCTTGTTGAACCTGATGGCCCTGTGGCACTGCTGGCCCTGTAAGAGGTGGCTAGGTCATTAAGAGGGATCCGTGCCTTCCTGCAGGTTCTCATGGGACTGGACCTGTGCTGCACGCGCCCAGCCTGCCTTCCCTCGTGCCATGAACAAAGCCGCATCAGGCCCTCACCATACGCAGCCGCACGGTCTTTCATTCCCGATCTCTGGAAGCACGAGCTAAATAAAGTGTAGACTTCCCAGGTGCAACACGGAGCTGATGCTTCCTGTGTCTCTGGGTATCTGGTGGACAACGTCGGGATGGAATCACCCTTAGTCCGGCGGCACGGGGACGTCCACTGTGCAGCCCCACCTCTGCAGAGCCCTGATCTCCCCCGAGGCCCACGCACACCTGACGTCCACTCTCTTGTCTTAGAAGGCGCTTCCCTTGACTCCGCAGTGTCCTTCCATTCCACTCCTACCCCAGCTCGTCTCCACGCCCTCCTGCGGGACCCTGCTGCTTCCCGACGGGACACAGCCCAGAGATGTTTAACGCCTGCTTCTGCCTCTTTCTCCTCCCGGACAGTCACGCACCTGTTTCCCTGCTGTGCCCACAGAATGCAGGGCAGAGGTCCCCGTGCAAAGCACAAGGGCGTTGGGGCAGCTCCCAGGTACGGGAGGTGCAGAGCCAGTCTCGGGCCGGGGCGAGGAGCGTGTAACATAGACCCAGTCTTCCAGGGGCTGTCGGCTTGCATGTGGCTGGGGACAGTGGGTGCTGCCCGTGACGCACCATAAACACCTTGCACCCACATCTGCGTGTTGTTCAACGTGAAAACTTGTCTAGAGCCACTGATTTCTTCCAGTGGAAGCGTCCATGTCCACACGTGTGGAGACACAAATGTGTCACCTACCCCTTCCTCCACTTGCAGTGGGAGAGAGAGGCGGAGGCTGGGGCCTTCCACTCACGCACACAACTCCTCTGATGTCAAGAGCAACTCAGGCCGCTGCCTCACAGAGCAGGAAGGAGACTTGGAGGCTATCTGATCATTTATTTATTTATTTTTATTTATTTATTTTTTTGACAGGCAGAGTGGACAGTGAGAGAGAGAGACAGAGAGAAAGGTCTTCCTTTGCCGTTGGTTCACCCTCCAATGGCCGCCGCGGCCGGCGCACCGCGCTGATCCGATGGCAGGAGTCAGGTGCTTCTCCTGGTCTCCCATGGGGTACAGGGCCCAAGCACTTGGGCCATCCTCCACTGCACTCCCGGGCCACAGCAGAGAGCTGGCCTGGAAGAGGGGCAACCGGGACAGAATCCGTCGCCCCGACCGGGACTAGAACCTGGTGTGCCGGCGCCGCAAGGCGGAGGATTAGCCTAGTGAGCCGCGGCACCAGCCTATCTGATCATTTAAAAGATGGAGTTCAGGGGCCGGCGCCGTGGCACACTGGGTTAATCCTCTGCCTGCGGTGCCGGCATCCCATATGGCCGCCAGTTCTAGTCCCGGCTGTTCCTCTTCCAGTCCACCTCTCTGCTGTGGCCCCGGAGGGCAGTGGAGGATGGCCCAAGTGCTTGGGCCCTGCACCCACATGGGAGACCAGGAAGAGGCACCTGGCTCCTGGCAGCTCTGGGTGTTGCGGCCATTTGGGGGGTGAACCAGTGGTTGGAATACCTCTCTCTCTTGTCTGTCTCTCTCAGTGTCTGTGATTCTACCTGTCAAATAAATTTAAAAAAAATCTTAAAAAAAAAAAAAAAAGACAGAGTCCAAGCAGAGACAGTAGAGAGCTTTTGAGGGGAGCTCAAGGGAGGGGACCTTAAAAGGCAGAAGGTTCTAGAAGAAGGGGCAACCAATGGATGCTACAGAATTCCTCCGTTGTCTGCGGATCCCACATGCCTTGTGGGGGTGCTATTCGAGGGACAATGCTGAGTGAAAATCAGTTTCCATGGGAAAGCGACGAGAAGCTGACATGAGACCACTCAGGCACACCCATCTCGGAGGCACGCGGCTTCTAGGAACACCTGGAAGCTGAAGGGTGCTAGTGCGAGAACACAGGATGGTTTGGCCAGTGGAGACGCGGAGTGGGAGCGGTGTTTGGGGGGGGGGGGGAGGATGGGCCCAGGTCAGGATATTAGTGACTGTGGACTACAAAGCCATTAACTCAGCCATTTGCACCCGAGGATCAAGAACAACTCCGCATCGTTTTGGACTAACGAGGCAGTCATTCCCTGAAGACAGGCTGCACACCAGGAGGCCAGGAGGGACAGCATCGTCCCTCACCCCTCGGGAACCCGGTTTCCCCCGCATGTGGCTGAGGTCCCAGCCAGCTTCATCTAAATCTTCAGAGACGAATGAGCTCACCTGACCTCTGGTTCTCGCGTGGTGCGTGCGTGTGTATTTACAGGCGCACGGAGGACAAGCCCGCGGGAAGCCGCCAGGAAGGACGATGGTTGGAAACTCCCAGATATGAGCTGAGCAGGGTGAGGGGTGTTGAGGGCGGGACTTACTTTTTATTTTGCATTAAAGGCTTCCAAAGAGCATGTTCTACTCACGGAGTAACTCGGAATCCACGCCACAGACTCGCTCGGGGCCGGGAAGTGGCTCTTCCCTGCGGTCGCCGCATTTGGATGTGGTTTTCAACCACAGCGACTCCCGTTGGCCGAGCTCTCTGACCAGTGAAGAACAAGCCGACGGCTTGTCAGTCGCCTGCTCACAGCCGGTTTCTCTCCACGAGATTTGACATCTTAATCTTTCTAAAAGTAAGGCCCCTGCAGTGTTAGCTTGCGGCGAGGTGTGACATCCAGGAAGTCCTGCCTGAGCCGCTGTCCGTCCGCTCCCGTTTCAGGAACTCCTGTCGGGGGTGGGGGGCTTTCTCCCCAAGACGCTGGTGAGGAGCTGCCGATGCCAACGGTTCGCTCTGTTCTGGGACTGCCGGCCGTTGGGTTGTGAGTGGATGGGGAATTCACTCGCTCACCAGTGGGGAACATTGTGTTTCGGGTTTGGGGAAAATATGAATATGGCTGTGATAAATAACTACCCATCCTTGGCCACACAGTGCAGTGTATTTTTAATTCTAAAAAGCTGCCGGGCTCTTTTCCCGAAGAGCTCTACTTTTAAAAGTTTCCACTGGTATTTCTACTTTTTCCCCATTTTCTTTGTTGTGCTGAAATATGTGTAAGATTTACCATCTTAGCCGTTTTTAAATTTGTAGTTCAGTGGCATTAAATACACTAATAGTGTTGCGTAACCATCACTGTCATCTATCTCGCGCCTCTTAAAACTGGAACAAACTCTCACCCCAGCCCTTGGCAACTGCCATTCATATTTCTGTCTCTATGAGAGAGAGAGAGGGAGAGAGAGAGAGAGACTCCATCCACTGGTTCACTCCCCAAGTGGCCACAGCAGTCAGACCAAAGCCAGGAGCCTGGAATGCAATCCTGGTCTCCGCCATGGGTGGCACCTGGGCCATCTTCTGCTGCCTCCGCAGGTGCATGGGCAGGGAGCTGGATGGGAAGTGGAGCAGCGGGACTCCCACTGGGGCTCACATGTGATGCCAGCATTGCAGGCAGTGGCCCGACCTTGGCCCCTGTATCTACGGTTCTCATGGCTCTAAGTATCTCATATAAGAGGTTCTCTGTGATATCTGACTTTCTGTAACTGGCTTATTTCACTTAGCACTATGTGCGCAAGGTTCACCCATGCCTGGACACTTGGGTTGCTTCTGTATTATTGTGAATAATTCTGCTTTGCATGTGGGTATGACTATCTCTTCAAGATCCTGTGTTCACTTCTTTTGGGTCTATACCCAGAAGTGGAACTGCTGGCCAATGCGATAATGCTCCATTTTAACATTTTTACTGAATTGTCATGCTGGTTCGCACAGCACTGATATTTTGCATCCCAACCAGCAGGGCACAAGATTCCAACTTCTCCAAGACTGCTCTCCGTTTTTTCATAACAGTCATCTCACCCTGATCCTACTCACAATGGCTGTGATCTGCGTTTCCCTAATGGTTTCTGATACTGGGCATCTCTACATCTCTATGTCTGTCTATACCTTCTGTCTAGATCTGTTCAAGTCCTTTGCACACTTTAAAATCTGTTTTTTTAATTGCTGAGTTTGAGGGATTCTGTATATTCTGAATCTCTTCTCATATATGTGATTTGCAAATATTTTCTCCCAGTAGGCAGGTTGCCGTTCTGTTCTGTTGATATTGTCTTTTGATGGACAGATTTTGTTCAAAATGTTCATGAAGTTCAGTTTATCTATCTTTTTTTGTTGCCTCTTGTGGGGAGCAACCCAGACTAGACTAAGTTACTGGAATTAGGACTTATTCTATGCATCTGCTCTCCCACAATATGGCGCTGAGAAGGGAAACAGCTTCTACACAGCTGCCTCCAGTTCAACCAATAAACAGCAGGACCTGCTCCTGATTGGAGGAGAGCAGCGTACTCGGCGTGTGGGTAGCAGAGTTGGGATTGGCGGAGGAGGACTATAAAGGAGGAGAGAGACAACATGCACCAGGAACATCTATCTGAAGGAACACCTGTGCAGCCCCCGAGAGAGCCGGCCGGCGGTGTGCCGCTCCCCCGCGGAAGTGGGGAAAGTGGCAGGGGGAACCGCCCTTCCACGGAGGTGGAAGGGACGGTAGCCAACCCGGGAAGAACCAGCAGCAAACCCGGGGAGGGCCGAGCAGACAAAAGAACAGCGCAGGGTCCTGTGTCATTCCTCCACGAAGACGGGGAGCGACATAATGGTGCCGTGACTCGGATAGGAAGCCTAGGAGCGACAGCCTGTGTCTTTGGCCTCATACCCAAGACATTGTTGTCAAAACCAACATATAAAGTTTTCCCGCTAGGTTTCCCTCTAAGATTTTTGTAGATTTTGCTCTTACATTTAGATTTCTTTATCTGTTTTGAGTTAATTGCGTATAGGGTGTTAGGTGAGGGTCTAATTTCATTCTTTCCTGTTTGGATACCGAGTCTCTGAAGCATTTGTTGAAAAACATGGTCTGGGCCGGCGCCGCGGCTCACTAGGCTAATCCTCCGCCTAGCGGCGCCGGCACACCGGGTTCTACTCCCGGTCGGGGCGCCGGATTCTGTCCCGGTTGCCCCTCTTCCAGGCCAGCCCTCTGCTGTGGCCAGGGAGTGCAGTGGAGGATGGCCCAGGTGCTTGGGCCCTGCACCCCATGGGAGACCAGGAAAAGCACCTGGCTCCTGGCTCCTGCCATCGGATCAGCGCGGTGCGCCGGCCGCAGCGCGCCGGCCGCGGCGGCCATTGGAGGGTGAACCAATGGCAAAGGAAGACCTTTCTCTCTGTCTCTCTCTCTCACTGTCCACTCTGCCTGTCAAAAAAAATAAAAATAAAAAAAAAATAAAAAATAAAAAAAAAAAAGAAAAACATGGTCTCAATGCCCTTGTCGAAATTGCTTGCTCATGCGTACAGGGGTGTATTTCTGGGCTTTTATTCTGTCCCATTGACCTATCATATGCGTCTTTTTAATGCCAGCACCACACTGTTTTGATTGCTGCAGTTTCATAGCAGTTTTTTTTTTTTTATTTTATTTTATTTTTTTTTTACAGGCAGAGTGGACAGTGAGAGAGAGAGAGAGAGAGAGTTTAGAAAGGTCTTCTTTTACCATTGGTTCACCCTCCAATGGCCTCTGTGGCCGGCGCACCACGCTGATCCGATGGCAGGAGCCAGGTGCTTTTCCTGGTCTCCCATGGGATGCAGGGCCCAAGCACTTGGGCCATCCTCCACTTCACTCCCGGGCCATAGCAGAGAGCTGGACTGGAAGAAGGGCAACCGGGACAGAATCCGGTGCCCTGACCAGGACTAGAACCCGGTGTGCCGGCACCGCAAGGCGGAGGATTAGCCTAGTGAGCCTGGAGCTGCAAATTGAGCCCCCACTCCACTGGGTGTCGGTTTCGGCTCAGCTCCCCAGAGCGGGAACCCACTCCCTCTGCAACAACAAGGAAGAGAATCTTAGACCTCCGCTGCTTTGCTTTTTAAATTTAAAAAGGTGGAAAATTCCATCTGTACAGGAGACGGCTCCTGCTCTTCCACGTTGGAGTAGTCTCTGCTGTACTGTGGTTATCTGACATCACGATCGCTTAACCCGAGACCCCCCCAGAGAGCAGAGCTGACACAAGGACTTGCACATGACCTCAGAGAGTGGCCGAAGAGGACAAGGAGGGAGGGAAAACCTTGCAGGAGGCATTGCCACGGGGGTCAGCACCATGGTAGCTGGGATTTGCCCTCACAGAAACGTCGGGGAGCCAGTAGACTAAGTGGAGGGGGAGTTATCCATCGCCTCTCACTCCCCGAGGACCAGGGTTTCTCCAGGGGCTGCTAACCTCCTTGTCCTCCCCCATGGAGACAGAGGTGAAGGCCAGGAAGCCACACCTTAGCCGGGGAGTCCCTGGGACAGAATGCTAGGTAACACGGTGTGGGTGCAGGGAGACAGGGGCCACACTCTCGGCGCTGATTGCCTCAGAAGGGTGTGTGTGTGGCCAGCTGAGGGGGTGTGAGATCCATAACAAAGGGGCCCCAGAACACCAGAGACCATGGTGGATGCTGAGTGGCGAGGCAAAGAAAGAGGATGGGCAACTCATCGGCTTAAGTTGTAATTTGGACACAGATTCAACTAACATTGTGTTTTGACATATTGCAGAAGGTTCTGAGGCAAAATCACCCGGGGGTGAAGCAGGACTGATCTGATAGGATGGTAGAGGCTGACCCCCAAGGGAGCTCAGGGGCACGACCAGCAGCCCTTGCACCAGCTGCTGTGAAGCCCGTGGGTGATGGGAGAGCCTCTTCCTTCCTCCGCCTGAATGTCCCCCGTGGTCCACACACGTTCTGGCTCTCTCTCTCCTCACGGGAAGTGTCAGGGGTATGGAAGGGAGAGGAAGTAGTCCAAGTCCTCATCCCCCCCCCCATACACCCCAGTCCCTTCGCTAGCTCCTCCCCCAGGAGGAGAGAGGCTGGCTACCGGGTCAGCTTCTGGCTCTCTCTGATCATACTTGTAGTATGCTGGTGTCTCGGTCTGTATGTCTGCACCCTTCCATGTTTAAACTCTTTAGAAAAAGATTTATTTGGACGGCGCCGCGGCTCACTAGGCTAATCCTCCGCCTGCGGCGCCGGCACCCCGGGTTCTAGTCCCAGCTGGGGCGCTGGATTCTGTCCAGGTTGCTCCTCTTCCAGTCCAGCTCTCTGCTGTGGCCCGGGAAGGCAGTGGAGGATGGCCCAAGTGCTTGGGCCCTGCACCCCATGGGAGACCAGGAGAAGCACCTGGCTCCTGGTTTCGGATCAGCACAGTGCCGGCCGGAGCGGCCATCTGGTGGGTGAACCAACGGAAGGAAGCCCTTTCTCTCTGTCTCTCTCTGTCTCACTGTCTGTGCCTGTCAAAAAAAAAAAAAAGATTTATTTATTTATTTGAAAGTTGGAATTACAGAAAGAGAGAGGGAGAGAGAGAGAGATCTTCCATTCTCATTCACTCCCCAAATGGCTGTGCCAGGATGAAGCCAGGAGCCAGGTGCTTCCTCCTGGTCTCCCATGCGGGTGCAGGGTCCCAAGCACTTGGGCCATCCTCCACTGCACTCCTGGGCCACAGCAGAGAGCTGGAGTGGAAGTGGAGCAGCCGGGACATGAACAGGCTTCCTATGGGATTCCGGCACTGCAGAAGGTGGCTTAACCCACACTGCACCACAGCGCCGAGCCCACCACTCTTACTCTTCAAGGTGATAGCATTTGGAGATGGGGTCTTTGGGAGGTCATAGGTCGTGAGGGTGCAGTGCCCATGATGGATTAGTGCTCTAAGGGAGAAAGGGCGTGAGAGAGCTTTCTTCCTGCTCCCTCACTTCCACCACCACTCCCTCCCCGGGAGGATCCAGCGGGAAGGCAGCTGTGTGCAAACCGAGGACCAAAGCTGCCAGTGGATCTGCGAGGGGCCAGTGCTGTCAGGGCGCCCAGCCACACCACTCTTTGCAGCAGTCCGAGCTGAGTGAGTCAGTGGGCAGCAGTCCATCGGGCAGCCCCTCATCCCACTCCCCCCCGGCCTCCCTGCTTCCTGAGTCCAGCACACAGACCGCTAAGGCCAGGGTCCTTGGCTGCACTCTGCTTCCCAGATGGCCAAGTGGACTTCAAGTCCTTCTCAGAGGCTCAGGGGTGTGAGGGTGGAGCAAGAAGCTGCCCTTGGGGCGTCCATCTCTGAGCCGAATCCTCGTGTCAGCCAGAGAAGCTGTGCGTCTTGTGGGGAGCAGGAAAGGAGGTGGCCAGACCCTTGCTCAACGCGGACGAACCTGTGCTGCTCCCCACTTGGCCACGGACCTCCGTGTGACTCACTCCTCAGGAGGGTTGCTGGAGGAGACGAGCAGATGACAGGATTTGGGTGTCAGTGGTCGCTGTCCATGGCAGTCTGGGTAAACAGGTGGCCCAGAACTTGGGAGCTCGGAGGCTGGCCGCCGCTCCACACGCATTCCCGGCAGAGATGTGACTAACATCTGGCGTCGTCCTGCAGCCTGCGGCGAGCACACACAGGCACAAGGAATGGGGATCTTATTGGCTGACTCACTCAGGATCAGGAAATTTCAGAACGGTTGCTCTTTTTATGAGAAAAATTTGACTGGATTAGGAAGGCGCACACCATATCAATAATCAGATCGGTATTTGAACAAAGCTATTGAGCAACTTGAATCAGACGATGCTCACTTCACGCAGGACACACTGAACGTGGGATTTTTACCCAGGTGGCCCAGCACTGTGTCATGGAATAAGCCAAAACAAAATTCAAAAGGTAAACTTTTCTGTAGAGTCTGTTTTCTGAGCTGCATAATTGAATTAAAAGCCAGTGAAAATAACAGATCTGGAAAGATCTTTGGCTCGGAAACAGACAAAACATATCACGCTGATGGAATTCAGAACTGTGTGGATGGGATATACTGGGACTTTCTGAAAAAATTAAAATTGCTCCTGTCTTGGTGGGGGTCTTGTTTCCACATAGACATTCGTCAAAATCTGTTGAGTTGGGGCTGGCACTGTGGCATAGTGGGTAAAGCCACCGCCTGCAGTACTGGCATCCCATATGGGCACTGGTTCAAGTCCTGGCAGCTCCACTTCCAATCCAGCTCTCTGCTATGGCCTAGGAAAGCAGTAGAAGATGGCCCAAGTCCTTGGGCCCCTGCACCTGCATGGGAGACCCAGAAGAAGCTCCTGGCTCCTGGCTTTGGATGGGCCCAGCTCTGGCCGTTGTGGCCATCTGGAGAGTGAACCAGCAGATGGAAGACTTCTCTCTCTCTGTCTCTGCCTTTGCCTCTCTGTAACTCTGCCTTTCAAATAAATAAATAAATAAATCTTTTTTTAAAAAGCCATTGAGTTGTCCACATAAGTTATGTGCATCACACTGTATAAATGTTAATTAAAGAAAACAACTCAGGCAAGGTCCCCTCCCCTTCTACGACAATGACACGACAGACCCAGGAAACCTTATGTCTCCCTGTGCGCCTTCTGTCCCACCAGGAGCTATGCTCACTCTCCCTCTGACAGGCCAGTGACTAAGCAGGCTCAGAGAGGTGAGCTGGTGCCCACTGGAAGCAGGACAGGCCAAGGCCAGGTCCAGGTTAGACATCAGATGGGCTACGGGGAGGGACTTTACAATAATGGTTAATTTTGAGGGATGCAGATCTCATCGGGTTTACATCCACAATTTTGGGGCCTCCATGCAGGGAAATCTGAAGCATCTGTTAAAAAACA
This sequence comes from Oryctolagus cuniculus, assembly GCF_051225735.1. Lineage (NCBI taxonomy): Eukaryota > Metazoa > Chordata > Mammalia > Lagomorpha > Leporidae > Oryctolagus > Oryctolagus cuniculus. The sequence continues at coordinate 3,118,500 of NC_142869.1, read as the reverse complement.
ATGTACTGACCCAAAGTGTTACATGGTTGGTGTGGTGGAATGAGAAGGCCATGCCAAGATGGCCGCTGGCAAGCGAGCGTCAGTTACTCAGGAATGGCTTTGAATCCCACCTGGCAACAGAGCCTGCCTGGCAACAGGCTGTGATTGGATGGGTTCGGATACTGCCTGGCAACAGGCTGTGATTGGTTGGGGCATAGACCGCCCCTTGACTGGATTGGCTGCCTTGGCTATATAAGCTGCTGTACCAACTGAAATAAATGAGTCTGCAGGCTGCTCGCCTCTGGCCTGCTTTCACCTGACTCCCGGGGTCTGTGTGGTGACTCCGCGCCTCTTGCCCCCACCATGTTCCTCCTCTCAGAATGAATCCACAGCAACAGGTTGGCACACAGAGAACATGGCCCCAAGCCCAGGGTATGACCAATGGCAGATCTGAGACTAGACAGAGTCCAGGGAAGGAGAAGAGGCCAGGGCTCACTGGCGAGGGGTGTCATTGAGGCAGGAGTCAGGAGGATGAGGGCCACAAGCAGCCCCCAGCCACAGAGAAGTGCACGGGTCTCAGAAGGGCCATACATGGGCCTGGCGCTGTCAAGAGGGGATGCTTGTCACCAGGGGAAGGCAGAACCTGGAACCAGAGAGGGCCAGCACTTCAGACACGGCTCAAGGCAGGAGGGAGGAGCAAACCTGCTGGACGCAGTGCCAGCCAGCAGTGAGCACTCAGGGATAGTCAAAAGCACCAATGCATCATGGGAGTCTTAAGGAGGCCACTGTAGGGACCCTGGTGCCCACACAAGAGGGGCCAACTCTTAGCTGTGAAGTGGATGGAGCCGATGCTGGGTTTCTGGGACTATTTAATCTAACAGAGGTTGGAGAACCGGACACAGCTAAGGCCACTGTAGATCTGTTAACGGTCATTGGCAATAGTGGGTGTGTGCAAGCGATCAGCACCTCAAACGACACAGGCCACTGAGAAACCCAGGGAGACCCAGGTAAGCTCAGGGAGCTGCTGCCACGCCCTGGTCCTGCCCCCGGGGAGGGGGCTCCTGGCCCTGGCCCTCCGAGTTAATTGTACACAATACTACTGTATGGACTGCTTCCAAAGGAAAAACGCCTGTAGATTCCAAAGTAGAATTCAGTGATCTGTACCGGGGGTCTTAAAAAAAGCTCATGGAAAATACTCACTATGGGGGCTGGGCTGTGGTGTAGAAGGTTAAGCCTCCACCTGCAGTGCTGGCATCCGAATGGGTGCTGGTTTGAATCCCGGCTGCTTCACTTCCCATCCAGCTCTCTGCTGTAGCCTGGGAAAGCAGTGGAGGATGCCCAAGTCCCTGGGCCCTGCACCCACGTGGGAGATATGGAAGAGGCTCCTGGCTCCTGGCATTGGCCTGGTCCAGCTCTGGCCCTCCAGCAATTTGGGAAGCAAACCAACAGATGGAAGATCAATCTCTCTCTCTCTCTCTCTCTCTCTGCCTTTCAAATAAATAAATCCTTTAAAAAATACTATGAAAAAGCTATGCATGAATTTCAACACTGTTTGTACCAAAATAAACATATCTTTTAATTCTCCCTCTGTATCCTGGTGTGATTTGACCATGTGTGTATTATCATGTTACTTAAGCATATGACTATGCACACACATCAGTGTCAGTCCAAATTCCTTGTAGCTAATGGCGCAAATTCCTCAACAGAATCCCGTTGGCCAGCAACTAACGTGGCAGATTTCCGACCTGTTGGAAGGACCGTCGGCCTCGCTGAGACGGACCCTGCCAGGTTCCTGCTTCCAGATCTGCCCTCTGACCCCACCTGTGCTGGGGGCGGCGCTTCGTCTACTTTCACTTGGAACAGATGTGTTGTCGACACCACCCTGCCCTCATGTGGTTATAAGAGAATTGAATGCGACTAATAGGGCCATCAGCACCATCTCAAACGTGAGCTCAGGGGTCGCGTGACAGCGTCAGCAAAGGTGGTCATATGCACACTCCAGGACACGCTTGTGTCGATTTCATCATATTGTCATCACCTCGTCAAGTTTTGCTGGGAAGCAAGCAACCCCTCAGTCCTAGCGACTGGAAGGAACACGTATCAGCTCTTATTCTGCGGGTGGCAGTTTGGGCTCGTCCCGGGTCGGTGGTTCTGCTGGGCTTACTCGGGCCCTGCATGTGGCTGTGGTCAGCGGGGCAACAGTGGGACCTGGAGGGGTGGCCCGGGGACCGTGGGTACCAGCACCCAGCACCCAGCCCTGTCTTCGTCACATAGCAGCAAGCGACACGAAACCCTAAGAGACGTGTGCTCTTCCAGCGTCTGCAAGGGCCACGTCTGCTAGCGACTCCTTGACCACAGCGAGGTGCACGGTGGGAGAAAGACAACGCTTCACCGCCATATTTTTTTTTTCAATCTACTAAAGACAAAAAAGTAAAATCCTCAAGTTAAAACAACAAGGCCTATTCAGTGAGCATTTGTAGTCCTGGAAACACCTTCTAGGGCCTCCTTAAACGAGCACTGGGGAACAGGAGCCGTGGGGGGGGGGGTCCTAATGGAAAGACACACTTGTATGCTCCAAACACACTTGGCAATTTTCAAGCTAGTATTAAGATGAAAGGGTGTTTGGGTCAAATGTAACTGCACAGCTGCCTGTGAGGGGGTGATCTTAGGAAACGTAAGGTACGGGGAAGAGGGCCGGATGGTGCCGGTCTGGTCTCCCGGGGGCCTGCAGTGGGCCCAGGGCCACATTCAATGCGGAGACCCACGGGGCCCCGCCAGCGCTGCCTGGGCTCAGAGTCGCTCTCAGGCTCCAGGGATGCGCGTGGAGGCCCCGATGGCGTCATGGCCAGTGACTCACCACGTTAAAACAGGGGCCTTGGGAGCGAGGAACGGCATGGGTGAGAGCCGTGGGAGCCAACCAGAGCTCAGCGCCGTCCAGAAGGCTTGCGTCAGCAAAGTGACCATCGGGCCACTCCCCTGGCCAAGGAAAGTGGGGAAAACAGTCCACAGTCATCCCAAGAGTTCATAGATCCTTATCAAGATTCTTTCCCAAAGGAAGTCCAACCCCATCCCAGCACTGCTAATAATACGAGGAGAACCCTCACCCTGGACAGAGGCGGCCATCCGGGTGCCAGCTCTGCCAACAGCAAATGCCCGGAAAACTCTTCTCCACCTGGGGATGGGCCCCACCCCACCCCCACCCTCACCCCCAGGCCCAGGCCATGGGTCCGGGCCAGCGGAGCACGGTAGAACCGTGGCCTCCACGAGCCGATGCCGAGACAGGCAGCCCAGGCCTGCCGGGCTGGGGTCCCGTCCCCGCTCCACAGCTTTGTGTGCTCGGAGGCCGACTGACTCTCTGTGGCCCAATTTCCTCGCCCGCAAATGCAGACAAAGCAGCAGGACCTGAAGATGGATTCGTTTTTGAAAGCTTTGGGAATAGTGTATCACGGCAAGAACTCGTTGCCCGGATAGCCTCACCACGGAACACCCAGAACCCAGCTGTTGTCCCACAGTCCACAGGGGGTGACCAGGTGCCGGGCCGCCCCCGGGCAGCTTCATGGGAAGGTTGGCGAGCAGGTGGTGTCGCACAAGCTCACACAGCACACCACCTCCCCCCTCGCAGTCGACCAGGAGGCAGAATCCTATGTAAAGGAACAAGGACTAATGAGTGGAACTTGCCCGGGCCACTCCACGGTTTTGGGTGCACACAGCACTCCCTACCCATTTCCCAGCATGCACTGCTCAAGCCCATCCACTGTCGACTGCACAAAAGTAATGGCCTCCGATAAAGCCCTATCCCTCCAAATGCCCCCCTCCCCTCCCCAAGCTCTGTGAGCTCCCCTGGGTGCTCCTGGGGTGTCCTTGCAGTTCTGTCCTGAAGGGGGCAGCACTGGGCACAGTGGGGATCAAAGACTTGCATCTCCAGCTCCATCCCGGGCTGCAGCGTCCAGATGGTTTTCCCTGCTCAGACATGAGAACGCGGAGCCTCCAGGAACACCTCCGTCCTCCCGCGCTCAGGAGAGGGCGCCTCCCGTCTGTGACTTCCCCTTCATTACTTAGAGGGTCTCACAGGGACCAGGAGCTCAGCTCCCGCTCCTGGTGTCCACCAAGGCTCCACCAACCAAGACTGTGGGGTCCCTTCCAGGCCCAGAGCCACGCTGCATGCGGGGAGGTCAGGCAACAATCCCGAGTATCCCAGGACTCCGACACAGGCGTCACGCGTGGGAGACGCCGCTGCCGCCGCTCCTCTCGACCACTGTGAGGTGGAGCAGAAGGCTGTTGGGGAGTTGCTCCACCATCGGCGTGTCAACGGCTCCTTTATCTTTAGCTTCAAGTATTTGTGCAGGAGACAAAACCTCTTACCAAACCAGGTAACAGCCAAACTAAAGCAAGGAAATGGGTAATGATCTATCATCTCCTTTTCTCACTAGTTAACTGGCTGCAGACGCTTTTTCTTTTACTCTTTAAAAAGATTTATTTATTTGAAAGGCAGAGTAGCAGAGAGAGGGAGTTCAGAGTTCGGAGTTTGGGGAGAGAGAGAGAGAGAGAGCGAGCTTCTATCGCTGGTTCACTCCCCAAATGGTCCCACCAGCTGGGGCTGGAGCAGGCTGAAACCAGGAGCCAGGAGCTCCATCCAGGTCTCCCACATGGGTGCAGGGTCCCAAATACGTGGGCTGTCTTCTGCTGCTTTCCCAGGCTCCTTAGCAGGGAGCCGGATCAGAAGTCGAGCAGCTGAGACTTGAACTGGCGCCCGTAAGGGATGCTGGCATTGTGGGTGGCAGCTTTAGCCACGACGCCACAACACCAACCCGGACTCTTTCTGAACCCAGGCTGTAGTTCTGAGAGGCAGGCGTAGGAGGGAGCGCGCTGGCAAGCCAGCAGGGGAGGGTGCGCAGCCCTGTGAGCAGGTGCTGAAGAGGCCCAGGAGGGCGGGGTGGGGGTGGGGGGCTACTGCACAGGCCAAAGGAAAACTCCCAGCACCGAGGGCTTGGCTCAGGCCGTCCCACAAGGACAAGCAGCCTTCCCATCCAATGCGATCCAGCTGCTCCAGGCCCTTTGTTCCAGAGATATTGGAGCAGCGCACGGATTAGCTCCTCTTCTCGGAAGCGTTTAAACCAAGGAAATGAAAGGGAAAACAAAGACATCCCTGCTGCGGCTCAGGAAATAAACTGGCCGTTCCCCAGGAACGCCGACGGAGACCAGCACACGGACGCCGAACCCCACAGTGGAGACCCGTAAAACAAAGGACGAAATGTAAGGAAGGGACGGAGCTCGCTCCAAACAGGGAGTCGCCCCGCGGTTCACGTGGGGCCACTGGCCTCTTACAGAAGCCGACTCTGGCCGTTCCCTGCTCAAATTCCACATCCGACTGGAACTGAACCCGAATCCCAGAGTAGTGTTTATATGCTCACACATCCTAGCGAAGCGACACATGCAAGGCCAGTGCCGCCACAGAGCACACTGGCTTGGGGCTGAGCCCAGCGCCGTCTGCGCTGGACACGGAGCTGTGGCTGCAGAACCAGACGGATCCGGTCTTCATTAAACTTTGACACGTCAGATGTGGCACCTGGCACAAGTTGCTTGAGCTGCCCAAGCGTCCAGGGCTCAGGCCCACCTCTCACCTGCGCAGAATCACACCTTGTTTTTGAGATTTAATGTCATCATTCGCGTTCAGGGCTTCATCCCGGGACGGCATTTACGACACCCACTTCAGACCACCGGCTGGGACTGAAGTTTGCGTGCGTGGCGTCCTGATGACTGAGAAATGGGGAGGGGGCTGAGGGAGCAGGCACGAGGGGGCCTCGCCTCGCCCAGGGCGCCTGCTCCCCAGGGACCTGGACTCGCCCCATGCCCGTCTTCACGGAGCTCTTTCAAGGACACTTTTACTGTGTAAGTTTCCAAGATACGTCACCATTACTGAAGAAGCAATTGTATACAATTGGGGCAAAGTAGCTCCTTATGTTGGGTAAATTGTTATTTAATTAGTTAATATTATTCGAGAGGCAGGAAGAGAGACAGACAGACAGACCGGTCCCATCCTCTGGCCCCGCCCGGGGGAGGCTGAAACCAAAGCCAGGAGCTCAGCGACTTTCACACACACGGATGGCTGGAACCCAGCTGCTTGAGCCACAGGTGACGTCTCCCAGGTCAGATTAGCAGGAAGCTAGAAGAGGAGTGGGTGGAGCCAGGCCCTGCAGCATGGGGTGGGGTGGCTGGGCTGGGTACATTGTAATAAACAGCTTGGAAAGTGGTGGGAGACGAAATGGATCATGTGTCGTAAGAAAAGCTGGATGCTTCTGGGTGTTTTAATTGAGTGGTTTCACGCCGTTGGATCAGGTCCTGGAGGCAATCCTTCTGCTCTCTGGTCTCTGGTTCTTCACTTTCCAAAGCTTCTTGGTGCTCGATTTTCATCCATTCTGAAAATCACTGGCCGGCGCCGCGGCTCACTAGGCTAATCCTCCGCCTTGCGGCGCCAGCACACCAGGTTCTAGTCCCGGTTGGGGCGCCGGATTCTGTCCTGGTTGCTCCTCTTCCAGGCCAGCTCCCTGCTGTGGCCCGGGAGTGCAGTGGAGGATGGCCCAAGTGCTTGGGCCCTGCACCCCATGGGAGACCAGGATAAGTACCTGGCTCCTGCCATCAGATCAGCGCAGTGCGCCGGCTGCAGCGCACCGGCCGCAGCGGCCATTGGAGGGTGAACCAACGGCAAAGGAAGACCTTTCTCTCTGTCTCTCTCTCTCACTGTCCACTCTGCCTGTCAAAAAAAAAAAAAAAAAGAAAATCATTGTCCATTCCTTTGATGCACTTAATTTTTCTTTGGTTGAAGTTTTATTCAATCTTTAAAATTGTATATAACACATATAAATATATAATAAATATCATACAATATATTATACATAATATAATTATTATAACAATTAATTATAATAATATTTTTATTATAATTATATATTATATAATAATATATTATGCATTATAATGTATAGATTATATGTTATATAATTATATATGTTATGTATTATAATAATGAATATTATACAATTTATACAGATTCCCTGTATTTCGCACACGCAGAGTTAGGAGCACAGTGGTACTTCCCACTCTACCCCCCCCTTGAAGGGAAGACACACCGTCCCTCCACAGCAGACACAGGGCTGGGAGCAACAAACCACGCATTCTCCTCAGTGTTTGCCGGTCTCTGTAGGGCTGGAGTCTCCAAGATGGCTTTTGAAAAGATCGCTTTGCTTGCATCTGGGGGCGCCTGGGCGTGCAGTGGGGGCAGGGGAGTGGCGGGGACGAAGAGCAGGTGCTGCGGGGGGACACTGGTGCAGGAGTCCCCGGAGCGGTGGCCGGGCAGCGCTGTGCAGGGCGACGCAGACAGCCAGGCTGAGAATTCTGTTGGTTCCAGCGCTGTTGTGTGGCTCAGCCCGTGGTCGTTGCGTCCAGTGTGAAGGGACTTGGTCACAGTGAGCCGCCTGTCTGAGAAGGGAGAAACCCGGACTGAGCGTTCAGAGACGCTGCTGTGAAACCCAAGCAGAGGCTGGCCCTGCTCGGGAGACGCTTCTGTGTGGACAGGTGGAGCCCGGGGAACTCGCAACCCGAACACGAGGAGACGGGAGCCTCTCCCGGCGGAGCGGCCGCAGTGGGCTGAGAGTGCTCTCTCGTAGTGTTTCACCCGATATGCAAATCTATTCTTTTTTTTTTAGGTCATTTTATTATTTGCCATTTTGATTAGCCTGCACTGCATGTCCATTTTTATGGGGTGCAGTGCAATAGTTCACACACGCAGTGTCAGCTCATCCGGGCAGGCAAGCAGCCTTCCGTCGCCTTGCCTAATGCTTGTGTTTGGAGCTTACCAGCGCCCTCCTTCCAGTTTCTTACACGTTAGTGTGCGCCCAGCCGCCCCACTGCACCGTGCGACACCGGGACCTGCTGCTGCTGGCTGGGTGTCGGTACCTCCTACCAGAGCTCCCGCCTTGTGTCTCTCCTCCTGCCAACCTCTCCAGCCACCGGTAGCGACTTTTCTAAGTTAGGGAGCCTTCGCACACTGCTGGTGGAAATGCCAATTAGTGACGACGCTGTGGAGAGCACTGTTGGGTTCTTCAGAAACTAAAAAGGGAGCTCCACTTGCCCCAGCCATCCCACACCTGGGAATACATCAGGAGGAAGTGGGCTCAGCGGACGAAGTGGCCAAGACGTGGAATCAACCTACGTGTCCCTCCATGAGGAATGAGCACACAGATGCGGCGTATACACACAAGGGACTGTTACCCGTCCACAAAACAGACTGAAATCCTGACATTCGCAACAAATGGGTGGAACTAGAGAGTGAAATAAACCAGACACCGGAAGACAAATACTGCATGTTTCTCTCTGTGTGCAAGTTTAAACAAGTAGTAGACCTTGACTATATATATATATATATATTTTTTTTTTTTTTTTTGACAGGCAGAGTGGACAGTGAGAGAGAGAGACAGAGAGAAAGGTCTTCCTTTGCCGTTGGTTCACCCTCCAATGGCTGCCGTGGCCAGCGCACCGCGCTGATCTGAAGCCAGGAGCCAGGTACTTCTCCTGGTCTCCCATGGGGTACAGGGCCCAAGCACTTGGGCCATCCTCCACTGCACTCCCTGGCCACAGCAGAGAGCTGGCCTGGAAGAGGGGCAACCGGGACAGAATCCGGCGCCCCGACCGGGACTAGAACCTGGTGCGCCGGCGCCGCAAGGCGGAGGATTAGCCTAGTGAGCCGCAGCGCCGGCCCGACTATATTTTTAATTCTAAGACTTTTATTTACCGCACCTGCTGCCTCTCTGTCTTCCTCCCTATCATTGTTTTCTCTTCCATCCTTACCTTCCCACCTCCCCTCTGATTTTCCCCCTCTCCCTCTCATTCACAAAGAACTTTCTCAAATGCTGTCACAGGTCTTCACAGTCACAGAAATCGTATCCAATTCACAGTCACTCATATTTATAGAACAAAATCAGCGCGAATTACGCCGATGGTTGTTAAAACCATGCAGTGTAAAAGTTGTTATTGGCTAATGTCTTGCAAGAAATAAAAGTTTCTTCCTAAATTCAGGTGTTCAGAAATCTATAGGGAAATCAAACTGTGCAGAAATAACAGATAATGGTCAAAAAAGAAAAATGTACGGTAGCAGGTGCATTGACAGGAAAAGCCACCAAACTCAGGGCACAGACGGGGGTTTGTACTATGAACTCTGCATATAAATGAAGAAAGCGTCCTTGATGCAAATTATTCCAATATAATCAAAGTGGAAAAGAGGGAGTATTTCATTTTGAGGTCCAAAAATTAAACAATTAATTATATCTGGTCCATCAGAATTTACTCAAGAAAGTAACTATTTCACCATAAATTCTTCACTGTTAGCTTCGATTTAAATGTTTCAAAATATCCTCACTGTGCAAAAAATTCATGTGTCCAAATTTCATATTAATCCCAAATTGTTTCTTTTTTTTTTTTGGACAGGCAGAGTGGACAGTGAGAGAGAGAGACAGAGAGAAAGGTCTTCCTTTGCCGTTGGTTCACCCTCCAATGGCCGCCGCGGCCGGCGCGCTGCGGCCGGCGCACCGCGCTGATCCGATGGCAGGAGCCAGGAGCCAGGTGCTTTTCCTGGTCTCCCACGGGGTGCAGGGCCCAAGCACCTGGGCCATCCTCCGCTGCACTCCCTGGCCACAGCAGAGGGCTGGCCTGGAAGAGGGGCAACCGGGACAGAATCCGGCGCCCCGACCGGGACTAGAACCCGGTGTGCCAGCGCCGCTAGGCGGAGGATTAGCCTAGTGAGCCGCGGCGCCGGCCCCAAATTGTTTCTATGAAGTTGTGCAAAATACCCATGATTCAAAGTTTAAATTAGTATTTTTCTCTTCTCGTTTCTGATCTTATTTACATGTCTTCTCTCTTCTATTCCTTAACATATCGGAGGACATCTAGAAGATAATTGTCTACAATCTGGTGAAGGGATCATACTCAGTCATGCACATGATGCCTTGCATATGATAGCAAGTTGAAAATATTTCTATGTGAATACATTAAAAGGCAACCAGGCTTGGGGCTGACATTGTGGTACAGCTGGTTAATCCACCACCTGAGGCTCCAGTGCTGGTTCAAGTCCTGCTGCTCTGCTTCCAATCCAGGTCCCTGCTAACGGCCTGGGAAGGCAGTGAAGATGCCCAAGTCCTTGGACCACTGCCACCCACGTAGGCGACCGGGGTGGAGCTCCTGGCTCCTGGGTGCAGCCTGGCCCAGACTTGGCTGCTGCAGTCACTTGGAGAGTGAACCAGTGGATGGACGACCTCTCTCCCTCTCTCTGTTTCTCCTTTCTGTGTCACTCTGATTTTCAAATAAATAAATAAATCTGTTTTTCTCGCTAAAAAAGGCAGCCAGTCTTTAAGTGCACACCTTCTGTGCCACTGTCCCATTTGTCTATTTAGTCTGCAGAATTGCATTTAAAGCCGGCATGCTCTCTGCCAGAGGCGCCCCCTCCGTATCCTTGCAGAGAGATGCTCGGGGAAGCGGACTTCAGGGCGTCGTGCGGGTGGGTTGTAGCTCCTGCCTTTATTGTAAGAGGAGGAGAGTGTCCTCGCGGGCCGTGAGCAGGGGGCTGTATTTTCCTTCCCGGTGCCTCTGATTCACCCTGTTGATTTAGGCAGGTCGCACCGTCTGGGGCTTCGCTATCACGCCTTCTGCAAGAAGCCAGGCTGCACATCTCAGCGCCGGCTCCCCAAAGGGGCTGCGAACGCCTGGGCGTCTCGTTTGCAGCCTGAGCTTCCAGCAGCTTCCCCAGGCACCCGCAGTGCTGGGTCCCTGTCGCGGGCCAGCGCCGAGGCTGCGCTCACCTCCTGGGCTGGCTGAGGGACACCCAGCACCCCCTTAGCTGTTGACTGAGCCAGTGCCGGCTGGCCAAGCAGGCTGCTCTTGGTGGCGGCCTCCCTCCGAGGCCCGTTGGCTTCTTTGTGGGCCCGAGTTGCTCTCTGGATGGGAATACCGTGGTGGTGATGAGATCACTTACGGAGAGGGCAGTTGGAGTGGAGGGCGGTGGAGGGAGGCCACAGGCAGCCGGGCTCTCCCAGCACAGCCCGAGGGGTGGGCAGCCCCAGCTGTCCCTCTGGGGTGGTCTCGTGCCCTTGGACTTCGGTGGGCCTGCTTTCCTGGGCCTCATCCTGGCTTCATCCTCTGGGTGTGCAGCCCACACTTGGCCCTGATCCCTTGCTGGAAGACAGTGATTCCGGGCCCATGAGGCCGAGGCCGCATCCCCGGCCAGGGGCTGCCGTCCACTGAGGCCTGGCGGTGAGTTCGTCGGAGGCCCTGGGGTCCTTGAGCCGGTTCACAGAGCACTGCCTCCAGGGATCCGCAGGGCACATTCCAGGCTGGAGGACCAGAGGGAGGGCAGCCGGGCCCACGCACAAGCAGGCACCGTGCCGTGAGGATGGCGTCTGTCCTCTTGTTAACACACACACAGACTCCCAGAGACACGCACACACGCAGAGACACACACAGACACATGTGCACATGCACACACAGAGAGACACTCAGAGAGACACACACACAGAGGCACACACAGATACATGTGCATACACACAGACTCCCAGAGACACGCACACACACAGACACAGATACACACAGATACACATGCACACGCACCCAGACTCACAGAGACACACACAGACATGTATACACACACAGATTCACAGAGACGCACACACACAGACACAGATACATGTGCACACACACAGACGCACAGAGTGACACACATAAACACACACAGACACAGGCATGCACACACACAGAACACGCGCAGAACACACACTGAGACGGACTGATGGGGCCCGGGTGGAAACACGGAACCCAGAGGGAAGGGCCTGGTGCTCTTCCCTGCAGGAGCTGCTGTGGGCGGAGGCTGGAGCGGCGTGGCGGCCACGGAGGAGGGGCAGTGGCTGAGCTCGGGGGTGGAGCTGAGCGGCTGGAACTGGGCGCCTGCCGGCTGACGCCCCGGAACAGGGACTCTCCCTCCTGCAGGGGAAGGCAGGGGCAGGGGCAGACGAGGCTGGGCGCAGCACCCACACAGGCTGAGGGCCCACTCTGAGCACCTGAATCCTGCAATACTCCAGAGTCCCAGTTTCTGAGTGCCACCGTGGTGCCGCACGTGGACGGTGCCGTGCCTGACCCCGAGGGCTGCCTGGAGTCAGGACACAGCAGGTCATCAGGATTGCGTGAAGTCACTGCAGGCGTGCGTGCATGGTGCGTGTGCAGCTCACGGGGATTTCCTGTTCCCTCTTGGGTCCGCTGCCAAGAGATCTCGTGGTGTGTACGTGCCAGCAGCCCCACATCTGAAGGACTCCAGGCTGGGGCTGCTCCCTCTGCACCAAGTCTGCTGTGTGTCCCACTCCCACACCTGCGGCCGGGCTGCAGCAGAGCTTGGGGTGAGGTCTAGTGGGGTGAGAGCTTCGAACCCCCAGTCCGCGGCGGGATTCAAGTCCCCAGGCTGAGTGAGCTCAGCTCGGAACTTAGTGACGCTAGAAAGGAGAGGAGGACCCAGGACCCAGCCCTGGGCCCCTCTGGGGTTTAGGGACGAGCAAGACATCCCAAGACCACAAGGTCTGTCGTTCGCAGTAGCCTGGATGGCCTGGGGACGCAAGCTGGGCACGGAACCCATTCTCCACGTTCTTGCTCCTCTCTAAGCCAAAGCAGATCTGCAGGAGGAACTGGGATGGCCGGAGGCTGGGAGCAGAGGGGCACAGGAGGAGAGGGAGGTGTTAATCAGCATGGTGGCATCAGTGCGCACCGTGTCAGTGTCTGGAATTAGCACACTGCGCCCCATAAATGCATGGTGATATTATATGCTAACCCAAATACATAAAACCATCATGGAATGTAAGAACTAAGTTTAAGAATGAATTGAAATTTTTTTAAAAGATTTATTTATTTAGCTGAAAGGCAGAATTACAGAGAGGCAGGGACACAGAGAGAGATAGATAGATAGATAGAGAGAAGTCTTCTGTCCACTGGTTCACTCCTCAAATGCCTGCACCAACCAAGGCTGGGCCAGGCTGAAGCCAGGAGCCAGGAGCTCCATCCGGGTCTCCCACGTGGGTGCAGGGGCCCAAGCACTCGGGCCACCCTCTGCTGCTTTCCCAGGCCACAGCAGGGAGCTGGATCAGAAGTGGAGCAGCCGAACTCCAACTGGTGCCTACATGGGAGGTCAGTGTCGCAGGCGGCAGCAGCCTTGCCCACCGCACGGTAGAGCCGGCCCCGCGTTGCAGCCTTACGAGGGAGGCAGGGGCACCAGTGTCTCCACCGGCCGCCCAGACCCACGCCCTCGCCCAGCCCTCCATCCCCTCAGGGCTCTGCCACACTGGCCCCGCCCCTCTCGCACACGCAGGCTTCCAAGTGCGGTGGGCTACTCTCCTGGGTCACCGCCCACCTACTCCAGCCCGGCGTCCATCAGACGGTGGGCTGCATGAGGGGGCAGGGGATCTGCTCCGCCCGCGTTCCCTGTTGATGGGAAGTACTACCAGGAAAGGTGCCGAGCCGGGGGCGGGCTCCATAGTGATTTGCTGAGCGTGATTGGACGGTGGGGCCAGCTGGCTTCTGTCTGTCTGCAAGCTCATGGCCGCCCTGGGAACGGGGCTGCCGCTGGCCCAGCACTGTCTCCCTTGCTGGGAACTGCCCGAGGCAGAGGATTTGCTCAGCCCACGACTGGCCGGCCTGGGGAGCAGGGGAGGTGGAGACCCCATCCCCTGGCCTCAAAGGGCACACCTGTGAGGGAGCAACCCTGCCCTGAGCCGCCTGTCAGCATTGCTGGGGCCAGACTCGCCGCCCCGCCGCCGGCCACCGCCTCCCCATGCCTCCTGCCCACCCCGCGCCCCCTCGTGTGGTGTGGGCTGCCAGGGGCCCTCCCCACAGACCTCCTGCAGGGCACTGAGGGTGACCTCGGTCTGCCCACGCCGAGAGCCCGGGCCCACCTGAGTGCTGCCTTCTCGGAGGTCCCCGGGGGCCGCACCCGAGGCCGCCTGCACTTTTCTCTCCAGCCCCATGGCTCTGTTACCTGCGTGACTTTGCTTCCTGTCTGTCCCCGGGGGGCAGGGGCCAGCTGGGTCTTTGGCACACACGGTGGATTTTTGGAGAACACCAGATTCACTGGCAGAGTGCACCCCAGGAGAGCACCCAGCACTCTGCGGAGAGCCAAGGGGCCGGCACTGTGGCCCAGCTGGCCAAGCTGCCACGCAGGACCTGGCCTCTCCTGCTGGAGCCCATTTCAGGTCCTGGCCGCTCCACTTCCTACCCAGCTTCCTGCTAATGTGCCTGGGAAAGACACGGAAGACGGCCCAAGTACCCACGTGGGAGACCAGAGTGGAGCTCCAGGCTCCTGGCTTCAGCCTGGCCCAGCCGAAGCCTTTGGGGCCATTTGAGGAGTGAACCAGCAGATGGAAGACCTCTCTCCCTCTCTCTCTCTCTCTCTCTGGAATTCTTTCAAATAAATAAATAAGTCTTGAATGAATGAATGAATGAAAACCGGGCAGGGTGGAGGCGCTGCCTGTGCAGGGCCCGGTGCTAGCCCTTGTGTGGGCCTCAGGGGCTCTGGGGGCAGCTTTGGGTGCCCCAGCCCCGAGGGCTGGCATTTCCAGGCAGGGCTCCCCTCCCCCCACCACCAAAGATGAACACACCCCACCCACCCCACCCCCCACCGTGAGGAAGGAGCAGCTGGCTCATGGCTGGGTTTTCCCTGAGAATAAATATTGGGAAAAAAAATAAATAATTAGCGGGGAAAGATGATCTTTGATCAAGGAAGGTGGAGGAACAGGACGCCCGGGGTCGGCGGGCGCAGCCGGGCTCTGTCTCAGCGGAACAGGACGCCCGGGGTCGGCGGGCGCAGCCGGGCTCTGTCTCAGCGGAACAGGACGCCCGGGGTCGGCGGGCGCAGCCGGGCTCTGTCTCAGCGGAACAGAAGGAACAGGACGCCCGGGGTCGGCGGGCGCAGCCGGGCTCTGTCTCAGAGGAACAGAAGGAACAGGACGCCCGGGGTCGGCGGGCGCAGCCGGGCTCTGTCTCAGCGGAACAGGACGCCCGGGGTCGGCGGGCGCAGCCGGGCTCTGTCTCAGCGGAACAGGACGCCTGGGGTCGGCGGGCGCAGCCGGGCTCTGTCTCAGCGGAACAGGACGCCCGGGGTCGGCGGGCGCAGCCGGGCTCTGTCTCAGCGGAACAGGACGCCCGGGGTCGGCGGGCGCAGCCGGGCTCTGTCTCAGCAGAAGGGCGGTTGGCACGCGAGTCTCGCAGGTGCCGGGCTCGGTCCCGCTCCCATTGGCTGCACTCTCAGAGCCGCTTGGTGCAGGGGTCCTGAGGACCCTCGGACCCAACCTCCAGGCCACACAGCCCCGACTGTGGCCAGGGCACGGGCACAGGCCTTGAAGACAGAGCTAAGCAGCTCACGGAGCCATTACGTCAGCGGTGGGACCTGCAGAGGCCAGCTTGCACCCGCGCTACTGGGCGCGGCCGATCCCAGCTCTGACCCAGTGCCGGAGCCACCAGGAGCATCCCTGCCGCAGGTGCAGTGCGCTGAACGGGTGTCTTCTGTGCAAACCCCACAGGCTGCAGACCAAGGCCCCCGGCCCGCACAGCCCTGAGGCTGGACCAGGACACCCCCAGGTGGCGACACCAGCAATGGGGATTGTAAGGCTTGGGACCTGTGCCGCCTCGGGCAGCAGCTGTGCTGAGACCACACTATAGGCGGTCTGTCTTGGATTTGAGGCTTCCAAAACAGCGATCCAGCTGAACTCCAGACCAGCAAAGCCACTGTGTCCACATGAGGGTGGGCGGGCAGTGTGGACGTGGGTATACCGGAAGCAGCGTCGGAGGCTGGGCGCCTGCCTCTTAGCACACTTAGTTGTCCATGATCCCGGAACTCTGAGCAAGGTCCTTCGTCCTTGGTCCATCAACAGCGCCATGCTCGGCCCTCCAGTGAGGCAGCCGTCCTTAAAATCCAGGTTCCCCACCTTCCCAGCCTACGGCACCCAACGCCACGTTTGTAGCTGCCGGCCCACTTCAAAAGCGGCTCTATTTCCACAGCACTGTGAACTAAACGGGGCGTCCTAAGGGAGTCACTGGAGAATTTTCCAGTATCAAAATGGTGACATACGTCCTCCAAGAATCCTACTTCTGTGCCAAATTCACATCAAATTCTCCAAGTCGTGCTCTGGATAAGGATCGTTCTCGGGTGGGTTCCGGAGAAGAAAGAACGCGACGGAAGGAAGCGACGTCTGCCCTGGTCTCTGCAGGTCCAAGGAAGCAGGGAAAAGCGAGAAGTCAGCCTCAGCTCTCGGGCCCTGCCCCCGAGGCTCGCGCAGGGGGACAGGCAGAGGGAGGCCGGCAGGGAGGGGGCGGTGCCCGGCCCGGACACACTGCCACGGACGCACCAGGGAGGCCAGCCCGTGGAAGCTCTGTGTGCAGGGGAGGTTCCTCCGCAGTGTTTGGACGATGAGACCAGACCAGTGCCACCTCGCCCCGGACAAGCGTGACTGTGGAGCAAGCACACGCAGCCCCGAGAGGCGGGAAGTGCTGTCCCAGGTCGCAGGGGGACTTTCAGCTCTTCCTGTCTGCGATCGCTTGCTGTGCCCTTGCACTGTGAAAAGCAAACAGGGTGAGGCTTTCTATGAGTTTGAACTTGGCTGAACTTCTGTTGAACATTGTGGATAAAATGCACCACACTCGGTACGAAAGAGGCCACTTTGCAGAAATAAGAAACACCACAACCCATGGGCATCATGTAAGAGCCACCTGTCCTGCTACCAGGGGTCGCGTCTGACAGAGCCTGAGGCCCAAGCCCGTCACGGTGCACCCACGGGGCAAGCAAACAAGGGCCCCGCGGGGAACGGTTGAGAGCGGGAGCATCCGTTCCGGGGGGCTCCGAGCTGAGTTCTTTGTCTGCATTTCTCTCCATTTGCAGTGAATTTCTCTCTCTTCTGCTCACGACACAAATGATGGAAGTATTCCTGGTATTTCCATGGTAGGAAAACAGATGTCCTTTCCATTTCCACTTGGATTTTTTTATTCCATTGAGCAATGAAGGCTGCGTGTACACGCTGTTAAGCATCTTGCACATTTAGACAGAGATGGTCCCCACCTGGAGAAGAAATCAAGGTTCCCTCGTGCTCTGCGCTCTAGATTTCCACCGCTAAGCCTGGGTTCTAGGAGTGGAACTGGGCAGCTGTTAGACTCCCACTTGGGACAGGCACTGGGTGAGTGGTTTGCAAACTCCTGAGCCGTCCCAACAGCCTGTGGTGCCTATGGGCAACCCTCGTTTGCAGATGAGGCTCAGAGAAGTTTCTTCCCCAACAAGGTGCCCGGGGGTGGGGTGGGGGGGCTCAGGATGGAAGCCGGAGCAGCTAGCTCCAATTTCACACATTTCCCAGGACTCCAGGAGGGCTCTTCCCATCCTACGCCCTCCTCCTGAGGCCACGCAGTCAGCAGGTGCTTCGGACCCTCCCAGCAGGGAGAGACACCTGCTCACGGGGCGGGTGCTGGGTTTGCAACACAGCACAGGCCTCCACACTCCGCTCACATGGCCCACAGTCCGCCCAAACCCTGCCACTCGTCTCCGTCATTCCTGCTTCCAGTTTTGAGCTTTCAGTTCTTGGCAGCCCACCCAACGGAGGGTCATGTGTGAGACTCGCTCAGCCGCCCTCCTAGTTAGAAATCACGCAAGAACGTCAGCTCTAAAGAGGAGGAACCATGGCTGAAGGAATGAGGCAGCCGTGACGAGGGCTGGAGGTTTACTGGGTCCACTAGGCTTGCCTGTCACGGAGAGTCACCCACGCCTTAGCGACATCGTCATGGACTTGGGTGGCAATTGGCCTCCGCCAGTCAATAGCTCCTCTAATGCATTCCCCAGCAGGATGCCAGTGTCAGCAGCAGCCATGTTGAATCAGCAACAGTCAGAACTCAGCACAGACATCTGAGGGTTTTCCCTTACAACCCAGACACCACTCTCATCCCAGGGTTCCCGTGGTCACTGGTCACTCCTTGCTCTCTGTCCTGGATGGCAGCACACTGGTTCCTCCTGCAGGTTCCTCTCCCAGCTCACCGCTCTCCCTGCAGGACTGCAGAGCTGCTGACAGTTAGGCAAGGACAGCAGGTTCCAGCAGCCTGAGGCGATGGCCGCTTCCCTAAACCCACCTCTGCACGGCAGACTCCAGCTCCAGGCCAAAATTCCCTGTGGGACTGTCCAGACCCCAGCCGAGGCACTCCCAAAGCTTTTCCTAAATGCCCCCATGCTCAGATAGGGGGACACTGGGGTGCACTGATGTTTTCTGGAGGGGTGCAGCCAAGGGCTTCAGTGCCTCCAAGCAGCTGGGCCCACCTGGGCATCTGCACCAGCTGTGGTCTCCCGTGTGTCTGCGTCAGCTGTGTGTTGTATGTGTGTCTGCTCCAGCTGTGCCATGCGTGTGTCTGCCCTGTTGTGAACATATGTGTATCTGCAGAAGCTGGGGTCAGACACACGTCTGCGTTCCCAGCCCAGGCGCCTCACTTACCATCCGTCGTGTTAGTTTTAGTATTCTCTCTGTGTGACAGTGCTCTCTGAGGTTCTGTTTTGTTACTGGAGTCCCCAGGATCTAGAATACCAGGCTTCTAGTGGTGACTCCACAAACGCTTGGAGTCATTGCAGACAAATTAAAAACACTCCCACAAAAAATCTCCAAAAGGCTCATGGGAAATGTGTAAGACAAACCACCATGCACGCATTTCAAAAGCGTTTGAGCCCCAGTACACGACTTTCCATCTGTCTCCCCAGGAATGTTTAGAAGCGCCCCTGCACCGATGCTGCTCGCGGTCTGAAGTCTCTGAGGACTTAGAGGAAAGCAAGGACCTGCACCCACCAGGCACGGCTGCCTGCCCCTGTGCGGAGCCCCCTGCAGCCAGGGTGGGAGCTCCCTGCCCTCTAGGCTCTCCTTGGTTCCCTGCTGGTGCCCAAGCTGACGGTACCTGGGCCCAGAGTAACTTTGACATCTGTAGCAGCGTGTGTGCCCCCAGCCCCCCGCAGGCCCCTTGCCCTGTGCCTGCATTTCCTGTCTCCCCGACCTAGGTCCGTCCCCCAGGTAACACACAGGCTTCTCACGCCTGGTGCTGGGCCTGTGCGTGTCCACCCCATGGAGATGACAAGAGACCCGAGAAGGGAAGAGGGACAGAGGTGCTGTGGCTTGCGTATTAGTGTGGGTGTCCCCCAAGGCCCACATGTTAAGGTCTTGGTCCCCAAAGTCATACGTCCGTGGTGCTGAGAGGGTGGGGACTTAACCCATCCATGATGCTTAGGGGTTGGGTTCAGGTTGTGGGAGCCCCAAGATTGAGTCCCAGGGCCTTTCCAAGTGCAGACTTAGATCTGTGCTCCCTCTCGCCATGAGATGCGCCCGTCAGCAGGAGAGCCTTCACCAGGGGCCGAGCGAACAGGACCGCCCGCTCTCGGACTGCGAACCTCCCAAACCACGCATGGGTTCATCCAAGCATTACAGTGACGCAGAGCCCACTAATGCACAGCTAAAGCTGAACTTGTCTTTCTCCTTGTCTGTTGTTTTCCTTTCTTCTCTTCTTTTCCACACAAGTACAAATATGGGGGTAGAAATGCGAAATTTCAGGAAAGGAGCCGGCCACGCCTCCAGCCCTGGGACGCCCCACGTCCACCTCTGCAGACGACACGCTGCCCCCAGGTCTCCTTCCCTCCTAGAAACGCGTGCAGCCAGCGGGGCAGCCAGGGCCTCGCAGCTTCCTGGGAGGACACGGCCCAAGGACACGCTTCAGGGAACGTGTGGCCATTCGCAGCTCTGACGATGGCTCCAGTTTCCAGAAAGCAAGTGAAACTGACACCCTGAGGAGGGATGGCTTGAGCTGCCCTTGTCTTGACTGTCCAGGAACAGTTTTGTTTTCTTGGTTTCTCCATCTATTTTTTTTTCCCTTCTTACTCTTTGTTGAACTCTTTACTTAACATAGAGTTAATCATATGTGTACAAAGTCAATTGAAAATTTTGAAACGTTTCTAGAAAGTTCCTTGGTCTGTCTGTCTGCACAGGCCTCACAAGGCGCTTCCTCGAGGCTCAACTTGTCCATTTCTTACTGATATGCATTGATTTGGCCAAGCCTGAGATTCCAACATGCCAGCAGGGGAGAAGTCCTCAGAAAGTGGTCACCCCTCGTGTCCCGCTCTGATGGACCCGAGACAAAGGGTGCTTCCTGGGAACCACGGGAGGTCCCCTCTCTCCCTCTGGCCCTGCGGGGGGTGGAGGCCCCAGAGCCAGGAAGCCGTGGGTGGAGAGGACGCCAGGCAGCGGGGCCCTGAGGTTGAGTCACCGATTCACTGCCTGGGTCCCAGCCATTGTCCCTGCCCTGGGATGAGTCACGCCCTGGGTCCCATGCACGGCTGGTGCCTGAGGGCTCTGCGGCCAGCACACTTGTTCCTATCTGTCACCCACCTCCCACTCGGCGTGACTAGGACTTCCCGCCGGGGGTTGCAACCACAAGCTGAAGACTGCTGACCTAAGGAGTTGCTATTTTTGCTTTTGAAGATTCCCAACTGGGAGAATGGAAGTGTTTATCTTGTTGGCGTTTGAATTAAGAGCCGAGCGGTCTGGTGGATGTTATGGGTTAGTCCACTGGCTCTGGGAACCAAAGAACTTCTCAGCTCCTTGCTGAAGGCTCCCAGGCCACTCACTGCCAGGGAATGAGGGACAAAGAGCAGTTGTGTCCGTGTTGTCCACATAGTCCACAGTGTCCACAGCGTGACATTGTCCACGGTGTCCACATGCCACATAGTCCACAGTGTCCACAGTGTGACGTTGTCCACAGCGTCCACATGCCACATAGTCCATGGTGTCCACAGCGTGGCGTTGTCCATGGTGTCCACAGCATCCACGTTGCCCACAGCGTCCACGTTGCCCACAGCGTCCACGTTGCCCACGGTGTCCACGTTGCAGGTAAGGGACGACTACAGTCAGCAGGGGCTCAGGCAGCCCTGCTTCCCAGACAAGGGACGACTCTGGGTGGGCAGCCTCCCTCTGGAGGTGTGGGGGTCTCGCAGGCCTCAGGCAGGAGGCCCACACTTCCCGACCCGTCAGCCCCGCCCACTTCCAGCCACACGTTCCAGTGCTGCCCATACCTCCGCTGTCCTAGGACCAGCGGTGCCCTTTCTGCGGCTGCCTGCAGTTCTCAGTGGGGTCTTGGGCCTCACGTCTGCCCCTCCACCGTGGAGTGGAGGAGGGGGAGGCGGGAGGGGTTGCGTCCTGGTCTGGAAAGCACAGGTGTACGTGGTGTGTGGCCCTCAGTCTGAGGACCAGGCAAGGCCCCACTCCGTGGGGGGCACCAAGCGCCCCTGCAGATGTCAGGAGTTCCCCTGGCACCCGGGGCACCCCCCTACACACAATGCCCCGAAAGCCGTGCGGAGTGCGGTTACACTTGCAGACCCTGTCTCCTTGGGTTGTTTTCCTGTTGCTACGCAGCGGCCCCCAGGGGCTGAGGCTGTCTGCGCTCTGTCCTGTGCCGGCCGTCCCCCGGGAGTCATTTCCTGGCCTCCCACCATCGTGTGAGGCTCTTGACATTAGACACAGCAGAAGCACAAAAGGGAACAGAGACCCAGCGAAAGAAAAGCAACACTCCCAGCACGGGTCCTGCCGTGTGTCAGGAGGGGCACTGTCGGCGGTCACGTGGCTGGGTCGCGTGGCCATGTCAGGAAGATGTGTGGCCCCCGCCACGGGCGCCCAGCACAGGTGCAAAACACGCGGGTCCCCTTTGTCAGCACTGGCCTGGCCGACAGCTGGGCCTTTGGCTTCGTTGGCGCAGCACTCGCCAGGAAATGAAATATTTCAGCAAAAAAAAAAAAAAAATGTGGGGGGGAGGTCTGTGCATGTGGCCGGGGGCGTGGGAGAGATCCGGGAGCTCAAAGGAGGGACTTTCCGGTCCTCTGAGCCTTCCGGGAGCGGGACAGCAGGAAAGTGCAGCTGCCGTGGTCGCGTGGGGGAAGTCTGTCCTCCAGCACGAGGGGCAGGGAGCGAAGCCACGCGCCCGGTACCCGTGTCCCTGCACGCTGCCCCCGCCACCAGCACCGCCCAGAGCTGCCTCTGCAGCCAACGGAACATTCCGATTGTTCCCGAGACTGTGTGTGAACGAGACCAAGCGCGTGCTGTTCCCGGCCTCAGGGCCGCGACTCCCCGGACACGCGCCTGCTCCGACGGCAGTGCCGGCGGGTGTGGGGGGGTAATTCAGCAAAGCTGCAGTGTTGAAAAGTGGCCGTTACCACATCTGCCGGCCTTGCATGCGGTGGAGCTCGGCGTGGAACCTCTCTGTGTCCACGCTTCTGTGACACCAGCACTAACGTCCTCGGAATTCTGAGACTGCGAACACAACCTGCGTGGACCTCAGACGCAGTCGCTGGACGGCACGCTGACGAGCCCCTGTCCCTCACTTTGTGATGTGGCTGTCAGATCAAAAAGGTGACAAGACAGCGTGGAACAGCCTGTTCCTTGTGCAGAAGAGGTTATAGTTAGAGGCCTCCCAGGCCAGCAGCGAAATGGGACAGTGGCTTCCCATGAGTCTGGGGAAGAGATGTGCCTGGGCAGCGTCACCAGTGAGCAGGACGTGGCCTCATGGTGTTGAGACAATGATGCACACACCAGAGGCACACGCAGTCTGCAGCTGGAGCCAGGGCGCCTGGAGCCCAGAGAAAGCTCCTTGCAGACTGTTTGTAAAACTGCGCCTCCTAAAGACTTGATCGCCCCTCTTCTCTAATGCCCTTTCTTTGGTGGGGTTGGGGGACAAAAGGAGAGGTGGTTTTCTTTTATTCAGTTACGTGCAATCAAAATATATCATCCCACGAACGTACGCCAATCAATCATTTCTAGCTAGAGAAGCTTCGCGAGAATTTCAGGAGATGACTTTTTTATCTGAGAGAAGAGGAGGTGGAGTGCGCAGAGGCAGAGGCGTGGACAGTAGGACTCCTACTGCTCGCAATCCCTGGGAACCTGGGTCTGGGGACCTGCGACGCCTCTGGGGGGTCTCACGGGGGTGCACAGAGCTTGTCTCCGCCTTAATGGACTTCTGCCGCGTCTAACGCCCAGGTCACCCGGTGCTCTTCCCGGGACCAGGGGTCCTTTTTTCCTCCACGGTGGACGAGCCCTGATTCACAGGTTGTTTAGTCGAATGTGGCTGCAGGATGCCTCGTGTTGGCTAAAACGTGCAGTGAGTTCTCTCCCAGGTGAGCGTGCACAGTGAGGTCTGTAACCTGGAGGGAGCCCCCTTGCTCGCTAAGCTGGTGGCTGTGAATGCGACTACCTGTGGCTTTGGAAGGCACCATTGGCTTCACAGGGCCCCCTCCCCCTGGGCAGAGGGGCGCTGTGATGTGCGGGACACACACTCAGGTCCTGAGGGCTCCTTTCACGTCCAGAAACATCCAGACTGGCTAACAGCTCCACCTTCATCATCTGCGAGGATGCAGATGGGATCCAGGGCACAGCAGCCTCAGTGGCAGCGCTTAGAGACCCCGGCCCCCAGGCTGCACAGCGATGGTCTCTAGCAATCGCTGACACCTGCCCACAAGGCTGGCATCGCACACAGCAGGGGTCTCCTCGCCGCCAACGTCGAAGCTCCCCTCAGCCACCTCGGCAGGGCCGGTGGAGGCATCGAAGGTCGCCTTGAGCCGCTGCAGACAAACCGGAGATGCGTTGCCTTTTTTGTTACAATCGAGCGCCACACGCACATGGCTTGGATTAGTGGTCACACACATTCTCCAAGCCTCATGTCATCCACAGCTTTTGATTTTACTTTTCCCTTTGTGGCACTGGAAAAATATTAGTGTCCAGCGATGGACTGGAGGCCCCATGGCAGGGCTGGAAGGGGGGCTGGCAGGAAGCAGAGTGGGCGCTGGCTCTCGGGACAGCACGCTGGCCACGGACTTGCTGGCCCTTGTGTCCCCATCTCCCCTTGCAAAGGCCCTCACCCCCCTTCCCCACTGCACTGTGTGCATGGAGAAAGCTCGTGGACTCCCCACACGAGCAGCTGAGGGGTGGGTGTGCGCCGGGAGGGTCGGGACACAGTGACAGGGAGACGCCCAGGCACCAGCAGCCCAGAGACCACAGTCGTCCACACCGCGGGTGGAGCTTGGGGGGCAGATCCCCCGGGCACCCCTGGCAGAGATGCAGAAGCAGGAGGGGCCCTCTCGGATCTTGCACCCCCAGCAATGAGCCCAGGCAAGGCCCCAGAGCCCTCAAGGTGATCCTCCCCAACCCCGGCCCCAGCCTGAACACCGACGCACTCAGTGTCGCCCGTGTGCTTTGAAGAGGGGCTGTCAGGGGAGGAGTGCATTGCCGCACAGGACAATGAGGGAAAGGCAGGCGGGCACGGGCTGCAGGTGACAAACCAGGGAGAGGAGAGACTGCAGGCACGACGCCGACATTCGGTTAAGAAAGAAGAGCTGTGGCCTCCGGGATGGGACGCGGTGACCCTGGGCTCCAGGCCAACCGTGAGAGCCTGGGATCCGCGCCAGGGAGGTGAGGGCGCACTGCTTGCACTCCAAGGCCTGTCTGCCAGTCAGACCCCCTGCCCACCACTCAGATCCCCACCTGCCAGTCAGATCCCTTGCCCGCCAGTCAGACCCCTCACCCGCCAGTTGGACCCCCGCCCACCACTCAAACCCCAGCGCTGCCGCTGAGGGAGGAAACACAGGCTGCTGCATTTCACGCGTGGTCAGACAGAATCAGGATCTCCACGCTGAGCGATCTCTTCGGGAATTCTTCACTAGGAAGATGCTCCCTGTGCACGGTGGGAGGAGGCAGGCACTGAGGGGCATGGGGGGGGGGGAGAGAGAGGGAGGGGGAGGGGGAGGGGAAGAGGGAGGGAGAGAAGGAGAGAGGGAGGGGGAGGGAGTGAGAGAGAGGGGGAGGGAGGAAGAGGGAGAGGAACCCACTCTTCCTAAGACACAGACCGGGCCTTACTCCCTTCTGCTTGCAGTTGATTGCTTAGAACATTGGGTTTTCTGCTGCCTCCTCCATGTGCCTGTCCCTCCTCTGATGTATCCTTGAACTCAGCCCTAATAGGCTACAAGCCTCAGCCCAGAGGCCCAGTGGGAGCTGTGTGGACCGTAGTCCACCGTCTTCACAGAGCGGGACCACTGCAGAGGGCGCCATCTCCTGCCACTGAAACCTGTTGGCTGCCGCCATGATGACTCGCTCCTTGGCTCAGACTCCGCTCACGGCTGCTCCCCAAACTCACCATTCATCCACGTGAGGCCTGGGCCAGTGCTGGCTGTGAGGTGGTCTGCAGGCTAAAGCAAAGCAGGAAACCCAGCAAAGCTCTCGACCCCTGTTCCGGGGGTGGAGACAGACAAAGGAATCAAAGAAGTCACTCAAGCACCTCTCCAGGTACAGCGACCGGAAACCATGCAGGAGGAATGCAGAGGGGAGGGGGCTCTGGTGGTTAGGGGGAGGCGGGAGGGGGCCCGAGCGAGGAGGTAAGGAGGGCAGAGGGGCCTCTCCCTACGGATGCACCTGACAGCTTTGCTCTTGGGCTGCAGAGTACCCGGCGCTCGCATGGGTTTCCAGAAGAAAACAGAAGTGTGGGGTCTGGGGCAGCATCTGGGACGGAGTTGGGTGGGGGGAACTGGGGAGGTCCCAGCGCGAGGTTTACGGCACCAAAGACCTCAGCTCCAGCGCTTTGCTCTCAGATGCCTTCCTTGGACGAACCAACCGCTTTGCGCAACAGAAGAGAATTGGGAAAATGCATCCCTTGGCAGACAGAGGAGCAGCTGGGACCATCGTTATCATCAATAGATGCCTATTGAGCAACAGGACTTACGCTCCTCTGCGGGCTCGGGCCTTGGGGAAGCGTGGTTTCCTGGGGACAGCGCGAGCGCAGAGCGAGACATGTGCACACCCTCACCCCTCTGTGCTGCCACCTGCAGCCTCCTGGCCCCAGGGCCAGAGTGAGGTGCTGGGCGCTCCCTGGGGAGCCAACAAAGACCTCGGATGGCCTAGCACTGGGCGGGAAGGGAAGGGGGAGGAGAGGTGACTTGGAGGGGGACATTTCCTTTGAGGACACCCCTTTCCCAATGGGGGAGGATTGGTAACCGACACTGTTACCATCTCTAGGGAAATTTAAGAATTGAAGAACTTGGCTCCTGCTGTTAGCATTTGGGGCATTTTCTATTTCTGGCCTTCCAACTACTTAGACCGCCAGATGGTGGAGCTTGTGGTATGGCTGTCATGTGGACAAGGCTGAGAAGCACACCAGCTATGGAGGAGAACTGGGAGTGAGTTCCCAGCCAGAGAGAGTGGAGACAGCTGTTGATGAATGTCCTGTTCCTCCCACATGGAGGCTCATCAGGGGCCACCTGGAGCGCTCTGGACGCTCTGGACGAAACGCCGGTACCTGGGAGGGCACGTAAGTGGCTGACAGATCAGTGACGTCCAGGCTTGGACTAGTTGATTTTGGAGCAGGCTGGGTCAGCGCGGATTAAGAGGTCAGATTTGCACGGGAGCTTTTCTGCTGCGCTCAGCAGAAAGTGTGAGCTCTCCGACTCTCCTTGGGGTCTGGCAATCCCCATTCCATCTTCCCCATCCAGGCACGCACATATGTGCAGGGCGTGACCTGGAGGCTTCCACCATGTGGGTGGCAGAAAATGCTGAGGTCTCGTGATTTAGACTGAGGCTGAAAGACACAAAACACAGAGCAGATTCCTGGACTATAATACCATCAGATTAATGTAATAAGCTAAGTAGAAAGAGAAAAAGAAAGAATGCCTCGCCACATGGAAAGAAAACACAAAATCCTCCTAAACGACTTTTGCTAAAAGTTAAAAAAAGGAATGAAATCAATTAAGCATCAAACTAAAAATTTAGCAAA
Source organism: Oryctolagus cuniculus (assembly GCF_051225735.1). Classification (NCBI taxonomy): domain Eukaryota; kingdom Metazoa; phylum Chordata; class Mammalia; order Lagomorpha; family Leporidae; genus Oryctolagus; species Oryctolagus cuniculus. The sequence goes on along the minus strand of NC_142869.1, from coordinate 3,091,641 downwards.
ACAACTAAATTATCCCCAAAGAAAGCTGATGAAATTAATAATAATGACAAAAATTGCGATGAATTTATTATAAACAAAATGAAGCATAAACCGTTAAGAAGAAACACGTAAAATTAGACTTCACGAAAGTGAAAAACCTTGTGCAATAGTGTAACATTGTATCCAAACCAAGCACATAGTGTAACATTGTACCCAAACCAAGCACAGTTAGTGTAACATTGTACCAAAACCAAGCAAAAAGGCAAGTTACACATTGGAAAAAGTATTTTTTTTGCATGAATACCTGGCAAGGATTGGTATGCAAGATGAAGAAAATTGTCTTAGGAACCAACAGAGGAACCGGAAGCAGCCCCAGCGGGGACACTGGGGAGCCAAGGCACGTACACAGGGTCCCCAGCTGCCTGCTAACAAGGGAAATGCCAGTTAAGTCACTGAGACACAATTTCACCCGATCTGGTGGCGAAAATCCATTCTGAACACATCTGGATGATGTATGAGGAGTAGAATTCACGTGCGTTTTACACATTGGTGAAACTTTTTTGTGTGAAACTTGGCAACTCAAGACAGTGTTGAAAATGTGAAGACCTGTGACTCTTTTTTTTTTTTTTTTGACAGGCAGAGTGGACAGTGAGAGAGAGACAGAGAGAAAGGTCTTCCTTTTGCTGTTGGTTCACCCTCCAATGGCCGCTGCGGCCGGCGCACTGTGGCTGGCGCATCGCGCTGATCCAAAGCCACGAGGCAGGTACTTATCCTGGTCTCCCATGGGGTGCAGGGCCCAAGGACTTGGGCCATCCTCCACTGCACTCCCTGGCCACAGCAAAGAGCTGGCCTGGAAGAGGGGCAACCGGGACAGAATCCAGCGCCCCGACCGGGACTAGAACCCGGTGTGCCGGCGCCGCAGGCCGAGGATTAGCCTAGTGAGCCACGGCACCGGCCCCTGTGACTCTTTTCTAAAATACTATTTTAATGAAAGGCAGGTACAGAGAAAGGAAGAGAGATAGAGAGAGAGGGAGAGAGAGAGAATTTTCCATCTGCCGGTTCATTCCCCACCCAGATGGCCGGCCAGGACTGGCCCAAACCAAAGACGGGAACATGGAATGGAACTGTATCCAGGTCTCCCACAGGGTGCAGGGGCCCAAGTGCTTGCGCCATGTTCTTCCCCAAGCGCGTCAGCGGGGAGCTGGCTGTGGAGAGGCCAGGACTTGGACCAGAGCCCGCATGGGATGCCAGCAGCCCAGGTAGCAGCCCGGCCGCTGTGCCACCGTGCCAGCCCCGACGTGCGACTCTCCCACTCCCGAGTCTACTCTCTTATCTCACTTCCGATCCACCTAGGACCTATTCTTGGGAAGTCTTGGAAGTGTAGAGAGAAATACTAGCCTAGAATTCTACATCCAGCGCAATTCTCCTTTGAATGTGAAGGAGAAAATAAATCCCAGTGTCTCTCCACGCGGGATCTGGATCCTTTTTCATACATTTCGGTGCCCCAGGGGAGGAGGGGAGCGGAGGTCCCAGTGCCTGGGTAAGAGCTGTGACCCCCCACCCCTTCCTCCAAACCTTCTCCTTTCTGACTCCTCCCACCCTGTACTGCCTCCGCCCACCCCCACCTTCTCTTTCCAACAATCTCCTTTCTCCCTTCTGAGCTGGACGGCCTGAGAAACGTCTCTCAGGACCACGTTCTCACCCCAGCTTGTACTTACACTTTCCAATGAACTCACAGCCAGGGGCTTTGCCAGATCTCATCGCTGTGTGCTCACACTGGACCTCATTCTCAACCTATCGGATGGGAGGAGAGGGCTCTGTGCTGGGGCGATGCTCATGACTGGTCTACCCCCCCTCTTAGGGCCTGGGGTGTTTGGCCAGGCCAGTCCATCCCCCCGTTAGGGCCTCGGGTGTTCTCTCAGTTTCTCTCACTCTGGGGAAATGCTCACCCACCACAGCTTAGGATGGGATGTTGGTCTAAGTGCGGGGATTCTCGCTTCTCGTTGGGTGAGTCTTTCCCCTCACCCCACCCCCCCTGCGACTCTGACCCTCTGGGGCCTCCTCTCTGGCAGACCCGCCCGGATCCCCGCCTCCTCTGGGGCAGCTCCCCTCATTCCAAGCCCTCGGGCAGGAGACGGGCTTGGAGCCTCCTCTGGAACCCTGGGTTTTCCCTGCTTCCACTCTTGCTCTTTCCTGGGGAACAGGACCCTCCCCTCGCCCTGCCCCCTATCTGGCTCTTCCCCATCCCCCACCCCCTCACTGCCTCTCTCCTCTTCCTGGCCCCTCCGCCTCCTCCTGGGTGCAGAAAGATGGTGGAAAGCATAGCAGAATGTTTATCAACATGGAAAGCCCCGCACCTGGGACATTCCAAACCCCGGAGACAGCGCACTGTGAAGGTCTCCCAGGGGCCTTCCTCAGTCCCCGGGGACTTGGATTCCAGGCAGATGAGCTGGCAGGTGGTAGAGTACACACTGTGAGCAGAGGGCACGTCACTCCCTCCCCAGTCTGCAGGGAAAGCATCGTCCTCCCACAGCAAGAGGAGTGGAGGCTGTGGTGGCCTCTGTGCCTCTGGTGGACTTTGTCAGGGAAATCTGCAGTCTCCACTGACTTTGGGTCCAGGTGGAGGAACTGCAGGGGGCAGGGCACCCACTGAATGCAGTCCACAGAGGGCTCATTGTCCTCACGCCCTATCCCTACCAGGCGGCCCAACTCAGGGAGGGAGCAGCTCTCTCTGGAGGGAGAAGCTCCCAGGCCAGAGAGCAGATCCCCCAGAGCCTGTGACCATGGGAATCCTGCATCCTGACCGTGGGAGTCCTAGGACTGTGCGCTAAGCCAGGAGGACCTCTGCTCACACAACACAGCACACAGATTCTTCGTACAGTTCATGCACCTGAGTGGGGGTGCAGGCACAGAGAGGTCAACCTTGGCACAGAGAAGGGCCAGGGTGATCGTCCCCTCTCCCCTCCCGACTACACAAGTGAACAGCCACACATATTTTGGGTGTTGCCCTGGACTTTTCCCCAAGCCACAAACGCTGGCGAGAGCCCCCTGGTCCCACCCAGCACATGCCTCTGGATGTCCCTGAAGGGGCAGGCACCTCACTATGCCTGGGGCATGTTCAGAGAGGATATGGACAAGTGTTTAGATGCAGAAAAATCATAGCAGTATGAGGATATGGACAAGACAACATAACTCCCCAAAGGAACGCAGTGAGACTTCAGTATCAGACTCGGGAGATGAGGATATTTGTGAAATACCTGAAAAGGAAGTCAACAGACTGATCGCAAGACTACTCAAAGGCACAGAGTTACAAAAGTTAAAGAAATTAATTAATGGATGGGAATTTGCCCAGGAAATAGAAATATTAAAAGAATCAAATTGAAATATTAGAAATGAAGAATTCACTATGCCAAATAAAAAATACAGTGGAAATCCTGAACAACAGATTGGGTAAAGCCAAAGGAAAAATATTTGGTCTGGAAGACACAGCTTTTGAAATATCACAGTTAGACACACACACAAAAAGAAGAAAAGATCAGAAAAAAGTGAAAACAGTACTCAGGATCTATGGAATATCATCAAATGTCAAAATACGCATGTCCCAGGAATTTCTGAAGGAATAGAAAAGCAGATTGACTTAGAAAATGAATTCAGTGAAATAATAGCAGAAATTTTCGCAAATTTGGACAAAGATATTGACATACAAGCACAGGAAGCCCACAGGACCCCAAGTAGAGATGACCAGAAAAGATTTTCACCATGACACAAAGATCCTAAAATGAGCAGGAGAGAGACACCAGGTTGCCATTAAAGGAGCTCCTATGAGAGTGACAGCAGACTTTTCATCAGAAATCCTGCAGGTGAGGAGAGACTGGAGAGATATAGTCCAAGTCCTTAAAGAAAAAAGAAATTTCAACCCAGAATGCTGTGCCCAGCAAAGCTCTCATTTATAAATAAAGGTTAAATAAGATTTTCCAAAACAAACAAAAATGGGAAGAATTTGTCACCACTCAGCCAGCCTTACAAATGATACTAAGGATGAACTACACAAACAGAGAAAGATAACCAGCATTGTGAGAGAATGTAAAGGCAGACAGCCTCCTAGGAATGGTACGAAGGAGATCCAACACAAACAGGAATATGTAAAGGAAAATGGCAAGACCAAATCCTCACTTGTCAATAATAACCTTGGATGTAAATGGACTAAACTCTCCAATTAAAAGATACATATTGGGTGAATGAATTAAAAAGCAAAACACACCCTTATTCTGCCAACAGAAAATACATCTCATCAACAAAGATACACACAGACTGAAAGTGAAAGGATTGAAAATGATATTCTGTGCAAATGTACATGAAAAATGAGCAGGAGTGCCTGTCCTCATATCAGACAGAACAGACTTTAAGCTGAAAACTGTCAGAAGAGACAAAGAAGGTCAACATGTAATAATCAAGAGGTCAACTCCACAAGATGATGCGACTATGGTAAATATACATGCACCTTATGCTACAGCACCAGTTACTTAAAACGAATGCTAGTAGATCTAAAGGGAGACAGATGATGCAATACAATTGTAATGCTGGACTTCAACAGAATCAATGGATGGAAAAACGAAACAAAAATATCAACACAGAGACGACAGAGCTAATCTGCATTATGGACTAAATGGACCTACTTGATATCCACAGAACATTTCATTCGCAGTTGCAGAATACACACTCACACTCTTTCCAACAGAGCATGGAACTTTCTCTAGGATAGACCATATGCCAGCCCATAAAGCAAGCCTCAACAAATTCAAGAAAATTGAAGTCATACCATGATCTTTTGTGACCACAATGGAATGAAGCTGGAAATTAGCAATATAACAAACTCCAGAAAATATGCAAACACATGGAGACTGAGCAACATGCGCCTGAACGAACAGTGGGTCATAGAGGAAATCCAAAGGTAAATAAAAAATTCCTAGAAGTGAATGAAGATGACAGCACAACAAGTAAATATTTAAGGAATACAGGAAAAGCAGTGTGAAAAGAAATGTTTATAGCAATTAGTGCCTGCATCAAGAAATCAGAAAGCATCAAACAAATGATCCAACAATGCATCTCAAAGACCTAGACAAATGAGAACAAACCAAACCCAAAGCTAGGAGGAGGAAAGAAACAATTAAAATTAGAGAAGAAATAAACAAAATGGAAACAAAAAAATACAAATGATCAGTGAAATGAAGAGCTGGTTTTTTGAAAAAGAAACAAAACTGATACAGCATTGACCCAACTAATGAAGAAAAAGGGAGAAGACCCCAGCTAACAAGATCAGAGATGAAAATGAGATGTTACAATGGACACACAGAAACTAAAATAATCAGTAACCACTGTGAATAGCCATACGCCAGCAAATGGGATGCTCTAGATGAAAGGACAGATTTCTAGATACATGCAATCTACCAAAATTGAGTCATGAAGACATAGAGTAATAGACCAATAACCAAGATGGAGATTGATCATTAATAAAAACCTTCCCAACAAAGAAAAGCCCAGGACTGGATGGCTTCATTGCTGAATTCAACCAACTTTTAAAGAAGAATTAATTCCAATTCTTCTAAAACTATTCAAAACAATTGAAAAGGTGGTAATCCTCCCAAACTCCCTCTATGACGTCATCCTTACATTAATTCCAAAACCAAAAAAAAGATACAACAAAGAAATAAAACTGTAGCATAATATCCTTGTTGAACACAGAAGCAAAAATCTTCAACAAAATGCTAATCGAATCCAACAACACATCAGAAAGATCATTCACATGGACCAAGTAGGGATTTATCCTGATATGTAGGAAAGGTTCAGCATAAGCAAATCATTAAAAGTGTTATGCCACATTAACAACTTGAAGAATAAAAACCATACGATTATCTCACTAGATACAGAGAAAGCATTTGATAAAATACAACATTCCTTCAAGATAAAATAAAAAAACTCTGTATATAAGAAACATTTGAAATTTATTCAGCTTATGTAAATAAAAATTATCTAAGCAAATTGGGTATAGAAGGAACATTGCTCAACAAAATCAAGGCAATGTATGACAAGCCCACAGCCAGCAAATTGAATGGGGAAAAGTTAGAAGCATTTCCACTGATGTCCAGAGCCAGACAAGGATGCCCACTTTCACCATTGCTGTTCAATATATTTCTGAAAGTTTTAGCCAGAGCCACTAGGTAAGAAAAAGAAATCAAAGGGATACAGTTGGAAAGGAAGAAGTCAAGTTATCACTGGTTGCAGATGGTGTGATCCTATATACAGAGGAGACTAAGGGACTACTGGACCTCATAAAGAGCATTTTGCAAAGTTGCAGGGCATAACATTAACACCAAAAATCAATAGCTTTTGTATACACAAACAATGCCATGGCTGAGAAATAACTTGTAAAATCAGTACCATTCACATGGGAGACCAGGATAAGTACCTGGCTCCTGGCTTCGGATCAGTGCAGCTCTGGCAGTAGCGGCCATTTGGGGGGTGAACCAATGGAAGGAAGACCTTTCTCTCTGTCTCTCCCTCTCACTGTCTAACTCTACCTGTCAAATAAATAAAATAAAAAATCTTTAAAAAAAAGAAAGAAAAACAGATGGCCAACAGACACACGCAAAATTGCTCAGGGTCCCTAGCATCAGGGAAATGCAAATAACAACCACAATGAGGTTTTACCCCATCCAAAAATCAAAAAATAATCAATGCTGGCAAGGATGTAGGGAGAAAGACGCCTAACACACTGTTGATGGGCATGCAAACTAGCACCACCTTTACAGGAGACAGTATGGAGATGCCTCAGAAATCTGAAAATAGATCTGCCATATGACCCAGCCAATCCACCACTGGGAATTTTCCAAAACAAAACAAAATCAGCATATGAAAGGGTTATTTTTATCCCCATGTTTATTGCAGCTCAACTCACAATAGTTAAGATATAGAATGAACCCAGATGTCCATCAACTGATGACCATATAAAGATAATGTGATATATATACAGTACGGAATACTACTCAACCATAAAAAAGAATTCAATCCTGTTTTTTGCAACAAAATGGATGCAACTGGAATCCATTATGCTTAGTGAAATAAGCTAGTCCCAGAAAAGCAAATATATATTTTTTCTGCTATGTGGTATTTAACATAGAATACGGAAGTGCACAGGCATGAAAGGAGCATCTTCTGATTTGACTGTCATTTTTAGCTCTTGTCTATGCTCATGTGGAAATGCGGTCTTTCTGTTTTCACTTGTTGGATATGATGGTTAGTGGTGCATGAAGCCTGTGATTATAGGGTGGTTTGAAATTATGTTTTTGCAAAAATTAAACAAAAAGAAAGAAAACAAGGGAGGGGATCGAGGGAGGGAGATATGGAGGAAGGAAATGTGGGTGTGTTTTTAGAATTGCACCTATGAAATACATGAAATTTGTTCTCTTTATAGTAATAAAAATTTTAAAGCAGAAATACGTATTACAGACCCGAGGGCAACTGTGGTAAAATTGTGTAAAGATGTGTGAATGATAAACCACCGTGGAGATCAACCACAAGAACATAGAAGGTTCCGAAGCAAAACCGGAGGACAGAAACTGTATCCAGGGGGACAGAGGGCGTGGGGTGGCCCCTTCCTCCGCGTCCAGCTCCAGCCTGGTGTCGTCTACAAGGCAAATGCAGGAGAAATGGAGGAGAAAGATGGCAGATCAGCTGGGGCTGCGGAGCCCGAGAACAGCGCAGCGGTGGGTTCCCTGGGCGGCTTCTGCTGCACCCACGTGGGAGAGCTGGACACAGTCCTGGGGTACCGGCTCCAGCCTGGCCCAGCCCCAGCTGTCGCTGCTATTTGGGGAGTGAACCAGTGGACACATGATCTGTCTTTCTCCCTGTGTCTGTCTGTCTCTCTCACCCTCTCTGTCACTCTTTCAAATAAATAAAACTCTTTTAAAAGGCTTTTAAAAAGGAGCATTGTTTCTGCTATGGTGTTGTGCTATTTGACTTTTTAACTTCGTGTGTATGCTGTTTCAATGCTTAAAAACTTTCTTGGGGCCGGTGCTGTGGCATAGCGGGTAAAGCCACTGCCTACAGTGCCAGCATCTCATATGGGCGCCAGTTCAGTCCTGGCTGCTCCACTTCCCATCCAGCTCTCTGCTATGGCCTGGGAAAGCAGTAGAAGATGGCCCAAGTCCTTGGGCCCCTACACCCATGTGGGAGACCCAGAAGAAGCTCCTGGTTCCTGGCTTCAGATCGGTGCAGCTCCGGCTGTTGCAGCCAACTGGGGAGTGAACCAGCAGATGGAAGACCTCTCCCTTTCTCTCTCTCTCTCTCTCTGCCTTTCCTTCTCACTCTGTGTAACTTTGACTTTCAAATAAATAAATAAACCTTTAAAAAAAACTTTCTAAAGTGAAGAACAAGATGCATGCCTTGTTTTGACAGAGAAATATCATGAATATTAATTATCTCTAGGTACATCCGTGAAGGACTGGAGCATATTAGCATGACAGAATAGATAGGGAGAAAAGATAAAGAAATCCTGGATTGGGAGAAAGGAGATTTGCTCAACCCCAGTCTATGCTGTCAGCTATTCAAACACGGTATCAATGGTAGTAGCGGAGCAGAGAACCAACTGGAAGAGACAGGAAGGTCAATGGAATAGGATGAGAGCTAAGAAACAGAAATAGGATACGAGAACCTCATTTATCATAAAATCCTCATTTCAAAGAGCAGAGAAAAAGAATTGAGTAAACATTCTTGGGACTTTTGTAAAATAAAAGGGGGGTATTTGGCTCACTCTCAATATCAACATTAATTCCAGATGGAGTTTTAAAAACAAAATAAAATCATAAGATTATGAGAGTAACTTTGAATGAAACCTTTCATAATATTGAGGTCAAGTGATTTCAAAGCCAACAAGCATAAAGTAAAAGAGCTGGATTCAAAGATATAAACTTATTATATAGTAAAAAAAATAAAGAATTAAAAGAAAGCTCCACTCAATCGTTTTAAATCACCAGAATAAACTAAGGAAAAGTCATTGCCACCTACAATAAATAAATGGTGAGTTTCCTTAATATACATACTTTTCAAAATATTTCTTTCTTTATTTGGAAAGGTGGAGAGAACGAGAGGAGTGAGTGAGAGAGAGATCTTCCATCTGCTGGCTCCCTCCCCAGTGCCTGCAGCAGCCCAGGCCAAGGAGCCCAGAACTCAATCAGGGCGCAGAACTGACAGCAGGGCCCAAGTGCCCGCACCAGGGTCCCGATGCCTCCCAGGGCGGGCCTGAGCAGGAAGCTGGAGTCAGGGGTGGCGCCAGGACGCGGGCGCAGGCACTCCGCTGTGAGAGGCAGGCATTCCAAGCAGTGGAGCCACGCGCTTGACCCCCAAGACGTCAGGAAGGCAGAACTGATCACCCCAACGTGGAGAAAACAGGCCAACAGCCGAGCTAACACCGTGCAGAACACACACGTGAGAGTCCCAGCCTCACACCATCATTGAAGAGTAAAGCAAAACAAGCAAGACAGGTTCACGTGGCATCCGGGGACCAACATTTACAAGATGAGCAAGAGATCTTAAGCCTTTACGTGAAATAATTCCTTTAAATTTCTACTGGATTAAATTTCTCACCTGGACAGTCATACACATCTTTCCCTCTGTGATTTCTTCCTTTGTTTTACAAAGTCTTTTTCCATTCTGAATCTAACATTTGCTTAGAATTCCCCTTGTTTCTTAGGAGTTTCACTTTTTTCTATACATGTCGCTGTTTAATCCATTTTCAGTTACTCTAGTGTTTGATATAATGGGATTAATTCATTAATTCATTTTCAGTAGCCCTTCAGTGGCCCCACACTTACACAATCCTTCCTTCCCAAACGCATCACGAGGCCGGCTCTGCCTTCCACTGTGGACAAGTCTGAGTGTTGGCCAGTCTTCCCCGACACTCACACCTGCCTCGAATTTTGCCCACCAAGGCTTCGTTGCCACAGTGGAAGAAAACCAAGACCAGGCGAGGTGTGTGCTCTTCCTGGGTCACACAGCTGCCAGGGGGTACGGCCGGGCAGGGGCCTCAATGTGCCCCAACACAGCGACTCCCTAAGCAGCACTCCCTTCACCCGGCTTCCTGCAGGTGTGAGTGAAGACTCTACCCTTTTCCACCTGACCCACCCGACCTCTCCTGGGAAGGGGCGGTGCCACCCACGGCACGGGGATGCTGGACTCGGAGCGCCTGGGTCCAAAGCCCAGCGCGGCCACTCCTGGGCCAGGTGACCCTTCCCTGCCTCCCGTTCTCACCTAGCAGACGGGGATGACGAGAGTGCCTCCCTCCCTGGGCTCTTACAGAGAAGTGCTGGCTCATCCCACCTAAAGTCAGTGCGGCAGCTACGGGGGATCACGTGATCAGTCTTCCTTGGGTGCTCAGTGCAGGGTTGGGGTCTAGTCAAACTTCTGTGGCTTCTTAAACAGACACAATGTTTTCTCTTTAGTGTTGAAGTCAGCATCTTGAGGGGCCCACCCTGTTCTCCCAACAAAACAACCCTACCGATCGCCAGCGGCTCCCTCTGTGCCTGGCAAAGCTGCCGAGCACAGGGCGGCCCATCCAGTGTGGGACGCAGGTGGCCGGCTGGAGGGGGGACAGCAACCACAGATGGCCCCGCGCTTCCTGTTTATAATGTGCTTGGGGAGATGCCATCCTGCTCATGGAGAAAATGACTTTTTATCTTATCGGATGAGGAGAAAGCGTGGACCGCAGAGGCCGAATATTACAGCATTTTTGTCTGATGAAAAACCGATTGGCTTCTCCAAGTATTGATTAAACATTCCGCAGCAGTCATTCCCTAGGCAGTAGAAACTTGGCATGAAATAGCCTCACAGGCCAAGTTCATTCACGGTCAGGCTGACTTTGCTCAGTCGTCATCTCCCCGTATCACGGCACCGTAGGCTGAAACGCTCGGAAGCCTCCTTGGGCACCCGGGCTTTGGTTAATGAACAACTTCCGGGGAGAGAGCTCCTGGAGCTCGGCTTTCCAGCTCCTTCCTCAGTTTCCCGGAACCCAGATGAAGTCAGGGCACGCCCACGTCTGTAATTCTGTGCCCAGGTGTGTGCTGACCGGGTGGGGTGTCAGCTCATCCGGCAGAAATCACAGCAGTCCGGGGCTTGTACACCTGCCGCTGTCCCCAGCACACGCCCTCAAAGACTTCCTGAAGCCCAGATACCCAGCCACACGCGTCCCTTGCCTGTGGGGAGCAACTCGGACTAGACTAGACTAAGTTACTGGAATTAAGACTTATTCTATGCATCTGCTCTCCCACAATATGGCGCTGGGAGAGGAGCAAACAGCTTCTACACAGCTGCCTCCAGTTCAACCAATAAACAGCAGGACCTGCTCCTGATTGGAGGAGAGCAGCGTACTCGGCGTGTGGGTAGCAGAGTTGGGATTGGTGGAAGAGGACTATAAAGGAGGAGAGAGACAACATGCACCAGGAACATCTATCCGAATAACACCTGAGCAGCCCCCGAGAGAGCCCGCCGGCGGTGTGCCGCTCCCCCGCGGAAGTGGGGAATGTGGCAGGGGGAACCACCCTTCCACGGAGGTGGAAGGGACAGTAGCCAACCCGGGAAGAACCAGCAGCAAACCCGGGGAGGGCCGAGCAGAGAAAAGAACAGCGCAGGGTCCTGTGTCGTTCCTCCGCGAAGAGGGGGAGCGACATAATGGTGCCGTAACTCGGATAGGAAGCCTAGGCAGGGTTTAGTGTCGTTCCTCCACGAAGAGGGGGAGCGACACCTTGCCTTTCCCTTGCCTGCTGCCTAGCGTTTCCCTCTGACCCTCCTAGGATCCCTCGCGTGTAGAGAGACCTGCTGGAGGACTTGTCTGCTCCCAGTCCTCCCGTTTCTCTGCCTCCACAGTCTTTCCAAGCAGGCCCAACTGTGCAGAATACATAAACAGCAGTCGCGTTCTCTGATGGGGCACAGCACTCTAGCCGGCCAAGATGGAGAGGAAGCGCTCCACCCGACGGTGAACGTGTTGGGTTGACTGCAAGTCCGCTTGCACGTCCTGCCACGGATGCACACACACACAGGTGCTTCTCCAGGCTGTCTGAAGTGGCGAGGGGTCAACAGGGACTATTCCAGGCATCGGTCTCTGGACAAAGCTCCAAGATCCAACTCTCTGCTGCTGCCAGGGCCTCCGCTGGCCAGGGCTGGAGCCCCCCAGGCAGAACGTGCGTCCTGGGCCAGGGCGCCGGGCAGCACGGCCGGCTTGCTGGTCTCCCAAGTGTGCGTTTGCTCCTGCACACACAGCCCCTTTCTGGGGCTCCGCCCGGATCTCTGTGCCCCGGCTGCTGGAAGAAGTGACTGCTGAGAGCTCACAGTTGCCCTTTGCCAGAGAGGTGCCGAGGGGACAGTGACAGCTTCCTGGCCCAGAGGAGCCCATTCACACGTGGAGGCCACTCCTGACCCCTTGCCCCACAGTGGGGCCACCTCCAAGATGCAACTCACGTGCTGCTCCAGCCACAGCCCCCCTTCCCCCGCGTCCCTCACCCCCCTCTGCTCAAGTTCCCTGCAATACCTCATCTGACAAGACCCCGCCTCAGGCTCCGCTTACAAACATCTCTCAGCTTTCCACAGGTCATGAGCCCACCAAGGTTCCCACTGAAGCATCAAACACTCCAAAGATTGAGAAGGAAAGGGAGCAGGCTCCACCATACGAGCCCTGGACCAGCCAAACCTCCCGAGTGTCTGCCCCACGGTGAATCGTTGTAGACGTAGTTAGACTTGCAGAATAGAAGGAGGAGACACCCTGTAAGTTAGCGCTTGTCCATTCAGATGCTAATACTACAGTGAGAGTACCATTAGGGAATCAGGTAAAATGAAGAATTTAAAGTAAGTTCTACGTCTCGATGTCCCGGACAACAGAGACTCGGGTCTCTAGGTTTCCATGAGAGTTCATGGCCATTGTGTAAAGCTCCAATTTGTGCTTGAAAGTTTGAATTTTGGCTGGTGCCATGGCTCATTAGGCTAATCCTCCACCTGCAGCACTGGCACCCTGGGTTCTAATCCCAGCTGGGGTGCCAGATTCTGTCCCAGTTGCCCCTCTTCCAGGCCAGCTCTCTACTGTGGCCAGGTAGTGCAGTGGAGGACGGCCCAAGTCCTTGGGCACTGCACCCCATGGGAGACCAGGAGGAAGCACCTGGCTCCTGGCTTCGGATCAGCGCAGCGCACCCGCCGTGGAGGCCATTTAGGGGGTGAACCAACGGAAGGAAGACCTTTCTCTCTGTCTCTGTCTCTCTCTCTCTCTCTGTCTAATTCTGCCTCAAAAAAAAAAAAAAAAAAAGAAAAAGAAAAGAAAGTTTGAATTTTATCACTGAACTTAGATCCCGCCGATGTCTCCCTGCGTGTGATCAGCATTGTGAATGACCAGATCTCCTTTGTCACTTATCCTTCAGGTGAAGCCGTGTTCCACGGAAACAGAGCAGCTCGGCTCCTGGCTCAGACGGGTGAGTGCCCTTCTCCAGGCGTGCTTCTGGGTGTGGGTGCGCTGAGATACCCTGTGCGTCCTCTCCATGGCACTCAGAGCGCTCAGCTGACAAGCACTCAAGAGTCAGGATTTCACACAAAGAATCATTCGTCCGTGGAGACAGTGGAGAGTGCGGGTCTCTGGTAGAGTCTGATGACGTCACCGCCCAGCTCCCCCCAAGGTGCTGGCTCTGCTGCTTTTGTGCCATGAGGGAAAAGGTGAACACAGTGCAGAAGGCGCAAATGTCCCAGTGGGTTTTTTGTTTTTAAGACTTATTTATTTGAAAGCCAGAGTTACACAGAGAGAGAAGGAAAGGCAGAGAGAGAGAGAGAGAGAGAGAGAGAGAGGTCTAACATCTGCTGGTTCACTCCCCAGTTGGCTGCAACAGCCAGAGATATGCTGAAGTGAAGTCAGGGACCAGGAGCTTCTTCCCGGTCTCCCACGTGGGTGCAGGGGCCCAAGCACTTGGGGCATCTTCTACTGCTTTCCCAGGCCACAGCAGAGAGCTGGATTGGAAGAGCAGCAGCCGGGATTCGAACCAGCGCCCCTATGGGATGGCGGCACTGCAGGCGGCAGCTTTACCAGCGACACCACAGCGCCAGCCCCCTTAGTGCGTTTTTAAAAGAAGCTTTCTACTTGACCTTTACCCTGCTTTATTCATAATTGACAAAAACCTGTGTATTTAAAGTCTGCAAGGCTGGCTGGAGGCCTGGAGAAGACGTGTTATTCCACATCTATGTGTTCCACCCCCAAGAAGGTGTCAGCTCAGCCCTAAGACTCAGAGTTCAAGACTCCTGCCTTCCATTGAGGTTTGAAAGCAGGAAACAATCTCACAGGAATAAATTAACGTAACGACTCCTGGACACACCTGAATATGGAACTGGAATAAAATGATATCCAAAAAAATAAAGTCTACAAGACAATAATCTGACCTCCACAATTAGGCCAGTGACTGCGTCCAGAACTCACGGTTACCACACGGGCGTACACGTGTGCTCTGGGACAGCACTCAAAGTCTGCTGTTTGCAAATGCAAGAATATACAAATCAATATATTTTTTTATTTTTTGACAGGCAGAGTGGACAGTGAGAGAGAGAGAGACAGAGAGAAAGGTCTTCCTTTTGCCGTTGGTTCACCCTCCAATGGCCACCACGGCCGGCGCACTGCGCTGATCCGATGGCAGGAGCCAGGTGCTTCTCCTGGTCTCCCATGGGGTGCAGGGCCCAAGCACTTGGGCCATCCTCCACTGCACTCCCGGGCCACAGCAGAGAGCTGGCCTGGAAGAGGGGCAACCGGGACAGAATCCGGCACCCTGACCGGGACTAGAACCCGGTGTGCCAGCGCTGCAAGGCGGAGGATTAGCCTAGTGAGCCACGGTGCCAGCCATAAATCAATATTTTTAACTATAGCTTGTACCAACATGCTGTAGAGATCACAGAGGGAGGGCTCACCATCCAGCACCCACTCCCCTCCCCTTGGCATCAGAGCGGTACAAGGGCTCACCACCCAGCACCCAGCCCCTCCCCTTGGCATCAGAGCGGTACAAGGGCTCACCACCCAGCACCCAGCCCCTCCCCTTGGCGTCAGAGCGGTTCGTTTGTCACGACCAGGGCTCCAATTCTGAGACGCTGCTCTTAAGCTCAGACCATCCCCGCTTTCCCTGACGCCCGTGTTCTGCTCCAGGATCCCATCCAGCTCACCCCATGACGTTTAGTCATCGTTCTGCTTGGGCTCCTCTTGGCTGTGCCTGGCTCCCCGATTTCCCTTAGTCATGTTGACCTTGACGGTTTAGAGCAGACCTGATGCGTATTTTGTGGACTGCCCTTAGCTGGGGTCCTCTGCTGTTCTTTCTTGATTATGGGCTTGGGGGCGTAACCCCACGAGGGAGAAGTCCCCTCCCATCACAGCCTGTGTGGGGCACGTGCAGCTCCCACGACTCCTTGTCTGATGTTGAGCTTGACCACCTGTCTGAGGCCACGTTTCTCGGGTCTCTCCCCTGCACGGTGGCTCTTCCCGCTCTCCACACTGTGCCCGTGCAAGGTCATCACGCATGCCGCGCTCCGTGGCAGCTGATGTCCCGCCTCCTGCAGGGTCGAGCAGTCACGTAAATTGTTTGTAAATGTTTGCACGGGAAATTTTCTTAGTGTTATTGTGAGGACAATTTTGACCTTGCAGAATCCTAAAAGAGAATTGGAGGAGGCCCTGGGGGTCTGCTGTCGCTGCTTTGAGAACCGCTGGTCCACACGACGGAGGCAGTGACGCCTGTGTCTGGACGGGAGCTATCCGAGGGTTTGGCTTGGTGCTTCCAGGATTCCTAGAGGCGACTGTTGAGGGCAAATCCAGCTGCTATGGCTTGAAAATTGCCCGTCTAAGGGTCAGACCCCTTGGATGCACATCTAATCCCCACCCCATCCCCGGGCAAGCAACCTAAGCCCAGCAATGTGGTTCCGTAAGGTAGGAAAATACAGAAGGAAGAATGGGAAAAGGAGATAGGAATATCAGTAGTGGCTGCCCATCTGCAGCCTTGGTGACTACACTAACCCTCTGGGTTTAAGTCTGTGGAGACTGGGTCTGGCATCTACGCCTAAGTGAACCATGTCTGGCGTTATACTAGATTGCCCCTCTTTCCAAAGATGTGAATGGATCTTGTTCTACACATCAATGAGATGGCTGACAGCTGATTATGATGCAGGGTGGTGCCACTTCCACCCCCTGCTCCAGGCACCGAGCGACCATCAGCTCTCCGTGGGCACCTGTGACTTCACCCAGGTACCACCGTCACCCAGCAGGACCTGACACATCAGCTCACACTCTCAGGACTGCCACCCCCGGCTTCTGACGATGCCAGAGCACAGGGTGCTACAGGAACCCAATTGTTGCCCACCTAGGCACAACCCAGATGTGCAAGAGAGCCATGCCCCACGGGGAAAGTCTCTGAACCCGGGGAAGTGGGAGCCAATGAATCAATACTTCTTACTGTCCTCCCCCACGAGGCTGGCTGTTGGTCACATCTTCGTGGCTTCTCAGATTTCGCGGCGTTAAGCACCCGGTCTCCCGGCGCGGAGGCCACCCCAGCAGCACGGCTGGCCCTGGCCCTCCCTTCGCCGCCGCAGTGCCTTCCCCTCCTGCAGGGCTGCTCCTAGTGGAGGTATTGGAGCACGAGTGCTGCTCTCGGGTGTGCTTTGAGCGGAACTCCGATGGAGCGCAGTGTCACGACTGCTGAATTCATTCCCCCCACAGGCATTTACTGAGCATCTCCTCTGCAGAGAGCATGGTGGCAGGCCTGCACACAACCGGGAAGAAAGACAACTAAACCCTCGTCAGGGCGAAGGCCACAAAAGCAGGAGCACCTGTGCTGTCAGGTGAAGATTCACATTGGGGGGAGGGTGCCTGGCGTGGACAGCTGCTTGGAAAGTGGTTTCCACCAGGTGTCCCATTTTATTTGTTTGAAAGTCAGAGTCCCACAAAGAGAGACAGAGAGAGGTCTTCCATCTGCTGGTTCACTCCCCAGATGGCCGCAACGGCCAGGGCTGGGCCAGGCAGAAGCGTCATCCAGGTCTCCCACATGGGTGTAGCAGGGGCCCAAACACTTGCCGCATCCTCCACTGCTTTCCCCAGGCCATAAGCAGGGAGCTGGGGTGGAAGCAGCCGGGACGTGAACCGGGACCCACATGGATGCTGGCAGCCTCACCTGCTACGCCACAGCGCTGGCCCATTTGTAGTATTTGTAGATCACTAACCAGAAACCTTTCCTACATCAGCGTCCTAAAACTAACCAGTCTTGAAAGCGAGGGTTAATATTCTGTCGCTTGCTCTGTCTGCTGGTCCTCCGTGGCTCACCTGTTGTCACCTCATCCATCCCCTTGCACTGAGAATTCCAAAACCCGGCTCTCAACTCCCTGCCCCTCCTGGGATTGCTCACGGAGGCGCTCACCCCCACCTGCCCTGGTGCTGGCGCATCCTCTGCCTGCTGCACACGGCACCCTCGCCGTCTCAGAATTCCTGCCCTCCTGATGCCTGGGCTGCGACGGGAAGAGAGACTGGAGCAGCCGCTGCTCCCAGGGATGGGAGCAGGCACCCGGGGGACCGCAGCTGGCTTCCCCAAACCTGCAGGGAGCGTCCTGCCAGATGTGGCTGGTTTCCACTGCCATTCTTTCCCATGGCAGTCGCCTTGCAAACATCTTAACTCCATTAACTTTATCCATTAGCTGAGTCATGCGTGACCCACGTGGGACGGTCAGAGCTGAGGCTTCAGCTCCGATTCTGCAGAAAAACAGCTTCTGTGCCCGAGGAAGATGCCAAAGGCCCGTCCCGGGCCAGGACAGCCGGCGCTGGGGACAAAGCAGAACCAGACTTCCTGTGAGTTTCCATCTGGGCAGGCTCTCAAGAGCTGAGTCCTCCAACTAGTAAATTTCAAACAGTTTCATAAGGAAACGGAGCATCTCAAACAAGGTTTACAAAGCAAATCTACAGAACGGGTAAAGGAGCAGCAAGTACGACTGAGTGCGGAGAAGCACAGAGACCCGAGCGTTCCTCCAACCCCACTTTCCATGCAACCCCCGGGCCTCATGGAATCGAACGGCCCCAGGACAGCTAAAGCCACCACCATCGTATGACAGCCACTGATGCAGAAACAGAGCTGGGTGTCCGGGAGTGGTTCTGGGCGTGGTTCTGGGTGTGGTTCTGGGCGTGGTTCTAGGTGTGGTTCCGGGCGTGGTTCCGGGCGTGGTTCTGGGCATGGTTCCAGGCGTGGTTCCAGGCATGGTTCTGGGCGTGGTTCTGGGCGTGGTTCCAGGCATGGTTCTGGGCGTGGTTCTGGGTAGGCACCCGGAGAAGGTACAGCACAGCTCACCGACCTCTGGCTCCGGCACGTGGCCAGGCAAGGAGCCTTCCTGCCAGTTTTCCCTCCAGACTCAGGACAGCCTGCGGCTTCCCGGAGGAGCAGGGGCAGAGGCCCCCTGCAACCTTGGATGATTTGGCTACGAGCAACAGAAGCAGATTCTGCCTACCTCTGCCCTCAAAGGAATTTAGAAGGGAACGGTGGACCTCCCAAAGATCTAGGTAGTAGGAGATGAACTTCGTGTCCACTCTCGGATGAATCAAGGCCCTCCAGGAAGGAGAGGCCCCCCAGGGAGACCTTCTCAGGTGGCCAAGCAGCTGTCCGCAACGGGGCACCCTGCTGATGGGGGCAGGGAGCTTACTGGACCTGTGAGTAGCAAGCGACAAAACTCGAGCTTGTGTCCCCGCAGTGGCGCCATCTCGGGGCTCGCACCTGGGGCAGGCGGCACAGACGGTTCTGCCCGAGACCCACGCAGCCTTCAGCTTTGACTTTGGCCATGTGCTTCTCCGTAGCCACTCAGGTTCCCGGTGCTGCCTCCGCCTGCCAGCCCCCTCTCGCAGGACCCCAGCCCCCATCCCCACCACTCTTTATCCACGCACTGTCTCAATGGGAAGATGATTCTCCTCTCCCTGTGTCACCACGCATTTCCTGTTTGACTCCAGGCTGTCATTTCTGGGCCTTTACAGGGTGGCCAGAGCCCAGAGCAGAGTGACGCTGGAGCGAGAGCCCGGACAGACCTTGGAGTGGGCTAGACTGCAAATCTCCGTGACGTGAATGCAGAGTGGGGGCCGAGATGTGGGTCTCTCCACTGCATCCTTGCCCCAGAGCTGTGGCCTGGGACGCTTGTGATGCCCACAGACTTCTTGTCCACCAAGTGCCAACACCACGCAAGCCACGCCAGAGTGCAGGAGGACCACTCCCTGCCACTCCCCGCGCTCTCCCTCCAGGTCCTTCTGAGCCAAGTCCCAAGACTCCGTCCACCTGCGGCCACTCAGTGGTCTCCATCCCAGTCAAGGTTACCCCCCCCCACACACACACACCCCTTGCATCTCTCAAGTTTCAATGCCATTGACACGTCTGATCTGAGAATTACTGATTGAGTCAGAAGACACTGTCATTGGTTAATGATCCAAATTAAAGGCCGACTCCTGGGAGACCGAGAAGGCCCAGCTGTGCCCCGGAGCTCCATGGAGCTGCTGTGGAAGGTGAGGGCTGGAAGCAAGATGCCAAAAAGACAGAGGGAGCTCAGCTTGGGAACATTCTGGAAAGCTAAGCCAAGGGCTCAGATGTTGTCCCCTTTCACTGCTGCAGGGAAAGATGGGAAATCAACAAATGGTTGTGGAATGGGCGAATGAGAGGCTTTGTAACAAAACTGTCGGTGATAATGAATAAGTGTGACAAGACAGGGAGGGGCGGATGCTCCGGCCAGACACACTGCTCCCGAAACGATGGTCAAACACCGTGAAAGACGAAGAGACCTGTCAGGGCAGGTGCAGGTGGAATTCTGGAGGAGGGGTGAGTCGGAGAGACTTGACCCGGTGCAGCTGAACAGTGATTGTGGAGAAGTGAGAGAAATGGAAGACTGCAGGGCCGTGAGGCTGAGGCTGGGGGCCCAGCAGCAGCCGCGGAGACACAGCGAGGGCTTAGTCTGGGAGATAACATCTGGATATTGGCCGTGGCTGTGGCAAGTAGGCTGCAGGTGCGTGCAGACAGGGACACGCAGACCCCAGCTGGAGTCCCCTTAGTGATGGAAATGGCAGGAATCGCAGTCACAGAGCGTGCGTGGACGTGAGCGAGCGTCTCCAGAGAGAGCGCGTCCAGCGTCTGGCCCCACCCAGGCACCTACACGCAGCCTGGCTGCCCCTTGCTGCTGTCATTTCTGGCCCTGTTGTGGGGGTGGCTCGTCAGCCTGTCCAGGGAAGAGTGTGTGACCTGATTCCTCCCCGCCCCGCTGCCCTGAGGGTGCAGTTCCACCCGTGGACTTGTGTGCGGATGCTTTATTTGAGACGTGGCTTCAGAGAGAGTGCGTGAGGGAACAGGCAGCTAAAGGGAGGAGAAACCCATGCAAAGTGCATCGCAAGTCACTGCCTGGGGACTGGGACTCAGTCCCCCAGCCCCCGGGAGCAGCGTGCAGGTGCCTCTTGGACTTGGCTTCCTGAGGACTAAAAAGGAAACACTGATCAACCCCCAGCCCACCCCGGGTGCCCCCCCTATGTTTCCAGACTGCTCCATACGTGTGGTAAGGAGGACCTGCTGCGGCTGCACCGCCAGCAGGGCCTCGGGACACAGAGGGAAAGACGCCGGCTCCTGGGGGAGGCCAGAGACGTCAACAGAACTTGAGTGGAAGACACACAGGGCTGCCCACCACCCCAGAACCAGAATCTAGATGAGGCCAAACAGCTATGCAGAAGGGGCGCCAGGGGCGTCTCGTGCACGCACTCCTCCGTTGTCTACACTCACGCCAACCTGCAGGGGCACGGCTGAGCCAGACTTCAGCAGACGTCACGCAGACGGTGGAAGACAGCACAGTCACCTCCCTGTAATGGGTCCAGAGGCCTCCCTGCCACTCATCACCTCCCTCTTGCCCCGTCCCTTCCCGATCCGCCCTCCCCACCTCTCGCCAACACCTCGGCTGCTCCAGGTTGCTCGCAGGTCAGATGACCCGGACCATGGCCCGGGAACGTCTGAGCACTTGGCCTTTGTCAGGCCATGATCGCTGCGATGGCCTCTCACTGACATCACCGGCTTGGCAGCGCTAAGAGGAGTCCCAGTGAACTCTGTGGGATCCCGCCCCGCCCCCGGGAGCAGCCCAGCTTCTGATGACAAACTCAATCACACCTCCTTATTAGCTCGCGGATGCTGCATGACAAGTCCAAGTGGACGCGCTGTGCTACAGGCTCTGAATCAGCGCTGAGTCCGGGGGATGTTCTGTTCCTGGGGATCGGCCCGGCTCCCCCAGGGAGGAGGAGGGGCACGGGTTCCTCAAGCGCGGTGCTCGGAGTCACCGTGCGAGCAGCCGAACCTCCTGGCTGACCGGGCGCTGCTGCACCGTCGTGAGTTTAATCCCTGTTTTCCATCCTGGGGCGCAACACCTCCAGCTAAAGGACATTGGGCTGTTTAGCAGGTGATTCCACCACTCAGCTGGGCCAGAAGCTTCCTGGTGACGTAATGAAGACCAGGTCAGCGCCGCGGCTCAGAGGATGGCCCAAGTGCTTGGGCCCTGCACCCGCATGGGAGACCAGGAGGAAGCACCTGGCTCCTGGCTTCGGATCAGTGCAGCCCACCGGCCGCAACGCGCTGGCCGTAGCGGCCACTTGGGGGTGAACCAACAGAAAAGGAAGACCTTTCTCTCTCTCTCTCTCTCTCTCTCTCTCTCTCTCACTGTCTAACTCTGCCTGTCCAAAGAAGAAGAAGAAGAAGAAGAGGAGGAGGAAGAGGAAGAGGAAGAGGAAGAAGAAGAGGAGGAGGAAGAGGAAGAGGAAGAGGAAGAAGAAGAGGAGGAGGAAGAGGAAGAGGAAGAGGAAGAGGAAGAAGAAGAAGAAGAAGAAGAGGAGGAGGAGGAAGACCACCAGTAGATCCATCAAATAGCTCCGGGGTCTGAAGCAGTGGTGTACAGAGCTGCATAAAAATGGCAGTAAAGTGAGCGTCTCGTAAGCTCTAGAAGGGCAGAGTTGCTGGAGGAATTGGTCCAGGAAAGAAAATTTGGGTTCCTGTGAGTTGGGGTGAGTCCCCCCTCATGAAGTAGAAGGGAGGTGATGAAACCAGCTGCCACAGGTGGCTGACTCTGCTCCCCCGGGATGCTGAGGGCTCGCACCTGAGCCCTGGGCTGATGTCTGGACAGTGGTGGAGGTGGTGGGTAAGCCTTGGTGACATTTGCCCACACCTTCGGGCCCTGCAAGGGCTCTAGCCCTGCCACGTGGCCATCACTCTGCATGGGAGGAGTGAGCCAGGCTGGCTGTGGGGTCTGCTGGTTGCTGAGTGCCTCGTCTGCAGTGGACTCTCTCACGTGTGCCGGTTTAGGACCAGAGACCCGCATGTTGTGTGGTCACTCCCATGTGTCCATCTGCACGGCGTTGTCCTCATCGCTTCAAACATTCCTGCCTTGTGATTTCCCGGTTACCAACCAAGCCTTCCTGTCTGCCCGGAGTCCTTGTAGGTCCTTACTGTGGGTCACTTCCGCTCCCACGTCCACTGGGACGATTTCTCCCTGCACTTATTCCTCATGGCCATCGTTTCCTCTTCACGCACCAGCGGGTTCGAGGAATCCCTCTTGAATCTATGGGTGCAGGTTAGCCGGCAGCCCCAGTGAACTCGAGGCTGCTGATGGGAGCCCCCGGGCTACTCACTCGTGCTTTCCTTTCCTTCTGCACCTGCCCAGGCCTGCCTCCACATGGGCCATTTCCGCCACCCGGTGGGTCGTTCCCTGTTTGCCTGATCTGACAACACCCACTTCCTAGTGGGTGGTGGACCTGCAGAGCCATGTGGCATCCCAAGGCCAGAGGCTCTGGCTCCACGGGAGCCCATGGCAGTCGGGCACGGTCTTTCAGATGGGGAATCCTGTGTGCGCCGGGCCCCCGCGCTCTGGATTGCAGCTCCCTCTTGGGCTTGCAAAAACCAGCTCACCACATCCTCATCCCCCACACTGCGGGCAGGCAGGGTCACACAGCCCGGAGGGTGGAGCAGCCCGCACTGCACTCCAGTCCTGGGCGTCTCTCCAAACCAGCAGCCTTGCAACACGGAGATCAAGGCAGAGTTCCCAAGTACAGGATCAGTGGCTTTCAAATTCCGAAGAGGACAGCACGGCTTTTTACAGCCTTCGTGGTGGTGGGAGGTGTGAGACACCACGACTGTCTCTGGGAGGACACCACAGCACGCTCCTCCCATATTGAAAATGTCACCAGGGAGCAGGCCCCCGACTCCCTGTGGAGTCCCCTGCCCCGGCTCGCACCGATGTGTCTCTGAAGGCATCCAGCCTGCTTGCCACTGTCTGCCCAAGTGGCGTTGACATCAGGCCACGGATGTAGGGGAGCAGGGCGCCACACTCTCGCTTGCCGAGATCAGAGTCCCTGCTGAGAGCAGGGGAGTGAACATGGCCCGCGAATGAGACAGCCGTCACAGCGATGGGTGCTTTCACAGCCTTGTGGAAGCCGCAGGGTGGACAGCACAGAGGGAAATTTTCTGGGTACAAATATTTCTATATTTAGCTACAATGTTTGAGGAACCAACACAAGAAGTAAGAAATGTACCTGTGGCCGGCGCCACGGCTCGCTAGGCTAATCCTCCGCATGCGGCACCAGCACACCGGGTTCTAGTCTCGGTCAGGGCGCCGGATTCTGTCCTGGTTGTCCCTCTTCCAGGCCAGCTCTCTGCTGTGGCCAGGGAGGGCAGTGGAGGATGGCCCAAGTACTTGGGCCCTGCACCCCGTGGGAGACCAGGAGAAGCACCTGGCTCCTGGCTTCGGATCAGCGCGGTGCGCTGGCCACGGTGGCCATTGGAGGGTGAACCAACGGTAAAGGAAGACCTTTCTCTCTGTCTCTCTCTCTCACTGTCCACTCTGCCTGTCAAAAAAAAATGTACCTAACTTTAATATCAATCAATCGATGGATCAATCATTCACCACACTGAAGGCAATGGAGAAGAAAGGACCTAAGTATCTTTGGTAAACTGTATTAAGATTAAAAGACAAAAAAACTGTACACAAATACTGTAGTCCAGTTAGTAAAGTTGTTTCTCATAGGAGAATGGCTTAGCAGTTCTGGAACTATTTTATGTCTATGCTAGAGAAAGATATAAATATTTTGAGAGCCAGGTTGCGGATAAATAAGTTACGGCGAAGGAAAGACGAGAGTTGGATTATCCCAGGCTGTTCTACTGGAACCAGCAGCATCAGTGTGAACTTGGGGGTTTTTAATGGATAAATACAAGCAGATGATAATGACAGAAAGATCCAAAGGTACAAATACAGCTACAGATACACAGACGAACAAACGAATGCAGCGATGTGTTTACGCACGGGTGCATGTGTGTGTACACTGTACATGTGTCCCTAACCTTGTCCACCAGGAGGAACCGAGAGCAACAACACCCCCAGAGCACACCTGCCACCCAGATCGTGGATTCTAAACGCTGTCCTCCAATAAAACGGACCAGGGTCCCACGGGAAGCAGCTGACGTCAGCCAGAGGCTAATTGAAGGACAGGACGTGAGGACTCGCTCAGAGAAGGTGAGGGTGCGTCACCAGCGCAGCAGCCAGCCTGAAAGAACCCAACAGCCAGAACTGGAAAAACTCACGCACATATTAAACACAGCGGCCATGACAACGATAGTCACACCCGGAAGTCTGTGCTGATACAAGTAATTAGAAAGCAAACTGGGCAGAAGGGCCAGCTCTTCCCTGCAGGATCCCAACAGGTCAACGCCGAGGGAATGAAGGAAACAGAGTCACCGTCAGAAGTGCAGTGATATCGGTCGCAGGCGGCATCTACTGTCGGCTGATGAAATTAGTGTTCAAGGGCTGAAAAGAAACAGAGGCCACTCGCGGGTCTGCAGTATCCCTGGACGCGCAGAGGCAGTGCCCTGCGTGAGGGCAGGTGTGGCCCAGGGCGTGCTGACTGCGGCGTGAGCTCCGCTGGGCGCCTGGGCGAGTCTGCCGCAGCCCCACACCAGCAGGAGAGTCCCGGCTTCTTTAGCTCGTGGCTTCTCCCGGAGATGCCAACTTCCAGGTGTTTGAGGGATCTGCATGAACAATGTGTTTGGTTTCGAGGTTGGCAGAGGCCCAAGGTGGGATCTCTGTCCTGCAAACCAGCAGCCCTATTCTGAGACTCTGTCGATTTCCTGACACAGTACCTTGCTTGGCTGGGAAACTGCTTAAATACGGTGGCCTGGATGGAGGACAGGGCAAGAGGCTGGCGGCGCATCACACCCATGAACTTGGCCTCTCATGCAGGGGCTAGAACGGGGTACCCTGGCTAGAACGGGGTACCCTGGCACAGGTGACCCTGCGCTGCTCACGTGGGCCGGATCGGCAAGGCTCAGCAGAACGCAAGCACAAGAGGCTGCACCAGCTGCTCCCGGTTCTCATCACCTCCGTGTGCCCAGGAGGTGGGAGGCCGTCTGCCTCCTGCCCTGCACCACACCACTCCCGGCGCCCAGCCACAGCCTACAGCCACGTGGCTGTAGTCTCGGGGTGCCAGGCCCCGTACCACGGAGACAGCAGAGGGGTGCGGGAGCCTGTGCCAGCCTCGCTTGTCGTCTCTGTGAGGAATGTCCCGCCTCAGGCTAATGAAGTCTCATGTCTCGTCACCTGCTGGAGCTCTCAGCACCCCTGGGAGGCTTCCCCTCTGTGAAGATGGTCACTCTGACGCCGGCTGTAATCGGGAATAAGCCACGGAGCGCTGCCTCCTCAAAACGCCAGAGGACGAGGCTCCAGTTTTCCTGAAAGGCCCCGTTTCTCCGGGGACAAGCAGCCTCCCAGGATGAGGTAGGGCGGCTGCTTCTCGCTTTCCAGAAGGAATGATGTGCTCGGGACCTGCACCTCTCAGCCCACTCACGCGCAGAGAGCCAGCAGTACTCTCTGGGAGACTTAAGAGAATTACTTCTTTTTGTGTCTGTGTGACAGATACAGCTGAAAAGTAGTTGCAGAGTCTAGTTATGGGCTTACAGGATTTTATCCAAGCTGGCAGTGCCGTCTCAATGAGTTTCCTACAGCAAGGGAAAGGCACCTGTTTGAAAGAAATTGGGCAGTGGGATAGGAGATGAGCCCCGGGGTGGACTTGGGCTAATCTGCGGACCAAGAACCCCCAAATGCCCTTGAGGTCCCCTTCCCAGAACCGCGAGGCCTTTCACAGGCATCTGACGGGATTGTCCTTCCCCGTGTAGGCGGCCACGCTGGTTTCCTACAGTAGTGACCGCAATGAGAGCCCCTCAGGACGCCTCCTCGCCACCTCTCACTTCCTCCAGCCCTGTCACTTGGACTCAGCACATCGCAGGGCCAGCTACAGTGTCCAGCTGAGTGAATCGGCAAATGCATCAAGAACATCGCAGTAACAACCTGCAGGATCCAAGGAGCGTGTGGCTGTGAAGGGCATCGGGTGGAAAGAGACGGAAGATGGCCGATCAGGCTGAACCTGACAACAGGAACACTTCCACAAGATGCAGAATTTAATGTGCTGGCTTTCACAGCTGGAGCGGCCTCATGACTTGGCTTTGTTTGTTGACTGAAACTTGGATTTGACGGTGACCTACATTCAGTGAAGTCGAGAGGTCAGAACTTCTACAGGAATCCAAATGCACAGGGAGTTGGACAGAGACTGGGTTTCACTGTGCATCACCCACCCGTCTTCTTCCTCACCACTGCTCTGCGTGGGCAGAAGCAGACTCTTCAAGGAACTGAGAACCAGTGTCTTCGAAAACATCTGTCGTAGCGTCATCCCCATAAGTGGGGACAAAGGCACAGCTCTTCCGCAGACAAGGGTCCTATGGCCTGATTGTGGGGTAGATGAAGAAATCCCAGCGCCACCGAGGCCCAGAAGCGGCCCTGGACTGCCAAGGCCAAGGATGGTTTCATTAACCTCACAGGCTGTGGGTCGGTGTGGTGGTGGGCTTCGCACTGCAGGGAATTACAGGGGCGCACCCCCAGGATGAAGCAGATGCTGGGTCCTGTGAGCAGCAACGTGGCCGCCCCACCTGCTGCGGGGTCACCTTGGCCTCTCACCGGGTTGAAAACCGGAAGCCCCTTAGTGGACGGGGGAGTTTCCCTGCCCCAGGGCTGGGCCCTGCACACTGCCACAGTCACACCTGTGAATTTTCTACCAGGTCTCCCCGCCACGTGGCCCAGTGTGACACACACAGCGGCTCTACAGGCGCAGCCTCAGGCTAGAGGTTGTAGCCTGTGCGGTAAGACAGTAAAGGAAGTCAAAGGCACCCAGCTGGAAAGGAATAAAACGCCCCCTGCCACAGGTGACCTCCCGCTCCATACGGAAAACCCCAAAGGATTCTGACGGTAGGAAAGGTGCCCCTTCGATGAGCAGGCATTGCCACATCCATACATAAAATGCTACTGAGTGGTCAAGAGAAACGACCCCGTTCTCCATGAAAAATCCAAACAGGGAGGGACCCTGAACGCCTGCATGTAAGTGCAACAGGCAGTCTGCAACGGCTGCCTCGTGTGGTTTCCAGGTAGACGGCTGCGTTAGTCAGGGCTTTCCAGAGAGCCCACAGACGGATGCAGAGTCTACGCACACAGACCGACTGTCCAGCTCCAGCTGTCAGGGCACAGGTGCTCCCTCTGGCTCCGCCCTTTTGTTCCGTCCACGGACGGAGGCCCCTTCACCGCAGGGAGGCATTGTGCACAACCCAGCCACTTCCAATATTTATCCAGTCACACCCTCAAAGACACACCAAAGTAATGTTTGCCCGACTGTCTGAACAGCCCATGGCCTAGTCAAGCGGACACACAGATCCACCACCACGAGCCCACCCATGCCAGCGTGGCAAACACAGCGCAATGGCGCTCTCAGAGGGATTCCTTGTGCAGGGCTGGAGGCACCCCAAGTTCCAGCAGCACCCCAAGATCCAGCAGCACCCCAAGATCCAGTAGCACCCCACGATTCAGCAGCACCCCAAGCGGGGCAGGCAGAGACTTTGCAAACAGCTGCCTCACAGGAGCTGTGCTCCTCGTCAAAAGGCTGTGGCCAAACAGAGAGACCCTACTAGGTGGGCGGGCCCTGCCGTCGAGGGGTCCTCAAACCGCTCATGGATTTCAGAAAAAGTAAGAACTGCAGTGAACGCACCTCTCAATTCCATTTTCCCATGAACTTTGTGAAGTGCCCTTGCGTGAGGCCTCAGATCTTACTCTCTCCTCACGTTTCAGTTTCTTACACGTGGGCCCTGCTGACCAGACCCCAGCAGGAGGCAGAGGGCGAGGGGGTCTGAGGATGTCAGCCCTGAAGGTCTGCTCTGGGTCACAACCCTGGGCAGAGGAGGGGAGGGGCCTGTGATTCGTCACCCTCCACAGCACAGGCAGCCAGGGGTTCCTGAGCTTCTAGAACATTCTCTCCCTCTAACACACACAGCTCCCTACCTACCTGAATTTCTGAATGTGACAAAGTCAGTGGAAATGGACAGAGAGGCGTCACGGCAACCAGCAAGGTGGCCGTCCGTGCCGGCCTGGCCGTGTGAAGCAGCCACTCCGCAGTCCTCTTCTTAGCAACAGAATAAGCCTTGTGCCTGTTAAATGTCTTAAAATGCACTCGGCAGTCAGGGATTTTTTTTTTTCCTTTTTTAAGCCAAAAGGCAGGGACACGTAGCCTGGGTGTGATGCTGACTCAGGGGCCAGGCCCCGTCCACTGAGGTAAACAGTTTGGACGAGAAGCAGCAGGGGTTACGCACAGCCTCCTGCACCCGGGGTTGTCTGTTTCCTTTCCACTTGGCGGGGAGGTGGAAGCAGGCAGGACGGCCAGCAGGGTTTGGAGGTCATTGTCCGTGGCCCCAACACCTCCTGGAAGGGAAGGCGGTCACGCTCGGAGGCCACCTCCCTCCACCACGGCACCTGGCATGCAGGAGACGCTTAACCAACACTTGCTGAATGACAGTTGGAAAGGGCTGTGACAGTTTATTGAAAATGGAGGAGTCGTGCAAGTTCTGAGTCTACGTATCTGTGGCTCATTTGATGGACAAGGGGCCCCAAGTCACCAGGTAACCCAGCTCCCGACAACGGCACCCTGCTGCCCCAGTCTCAGATCCACAGCTCCCTGGCCGACCTTCTCCAGTGCACCCATACCTAGCTCCTTGCTGCTCCAAGACCTGGCAAATCCATGTGCCCGCCGGCGCCACGGCTCATCAGGCTAATCCTCTGCCTGAGGCACCGGCACTCTGGGTTCTAGTCCCGGTTGGGGCGCTGGATTCTGTCCCGGTTGCCCCTCTTCCAGGCCAGCTCTCTGCTGTGGCCAGGGAGTGCAGTGGAGGATGGCCCGAGTGCTTGGGCCCTGCACCCCATGGGAGACCAGGAGAAGCACCTGGCTCCCGGCTTCGGATCAGTGCGATGCACCGGCCACAGCACGCCAGCCGCAGCGGTTCACTCCCAACAGAAAAGGAAGACCTTTCTCTCTGTCTCTCTCTCTCACTGTCTACTCTGCCTGTCCAAAAAAAAAAAAAAAATCCACACGCCCTGTGCCTGTGGGGGTGCCCAGCACACGCCCTGTGCCTGTGGGGTGCCCAGCACACGCCCTGTGCCTGTGGGGTGCCCAGCACACACCCTGTGCCTGTGGGGGTGCCCCGCACACGCCCTGTGCCTGTGGGGGGTGCCCAGCACACGCCCTGTGCCTGTGGGGGTGCCCAGCACACGCCCTGTGCCTGTGGGGTGCCCAGCACACGCCCTGTGCCTGTGGGGGTACCCAGCACACGCCCTGTGCCTGTGGGGTGCCCAGCACATGCCCTGTGCCTGTGGGGGTGCCCAGCACACGCCCTGTGCCTGTGGGTCCTTGGGCTCCTCCATCAGCCTCGCCCCTGGCTGGAGGGCTGACTGTCCCGAGTTACCTGCCCAGCAGGTGCGCGGTAAATGCTGGCTGAATTTGCTGCCCTTGTGAAGCAGAGCCCCCCCCCAACAAGGAAAGCGGGAGTCCGGCCGGCCACAGGGAACAACCACGCGTGCGTTATTTGAGCAAAGGGTGGAGCCACACAGGACTGATTTGCAAAAGGGAAAACATACCAACATAAGAGAAATCGCTGTGGCATTGGATCTCTGTCCAAAGAGCCAGGGCTGCAGGGCGTGGGCTCTCACCTGGCCCTGTGCCTGTGCCCGGGCAGCCACTGTGCTTGGTAAACGTGCACACCTCTGCCCTCCACCCTGGCGTGCCGTCTGCTCGGCGCTCCCTCCCCTAGGACCCCCATCCGGTGGCTCTGTCCCCTCCGCCCCCCTTGCCTGTGAGCTCCATGGGGCACCACCAAGTGCCGGCAATACGTGACCTTTTACTGAATGAGGGGAAAATGAATGGACAAAGGTAAAAAGCAAAATGAGCAAATTCGTTCTACATCATCTTTCTGTGACAGGCACTTAGGGCAGCACGGCGAGTTCCCCCTTCTAGCTGTACCTTGCAGGCTTCAGGACCAGGAGTCCACGCCCTCGCCGCTGCCTCCGGGGGGGGGGGGGGGGCGTGGGAGTCTGGTGCAGGGGCTGCTGGGTCAATTCTGGAATCACCCAGCTCCCTGCTCGCCCACTCCTCACCCGAGGAGCCGTCTTGTCTAATACCTGGACTCCCGCAAACCCAGTTTTCCCGCTGACAGAACTAGCAGGATATGAATCGGACGTAGCTCACGAGGCTGCAGTTCCCAACTGAGTGCGGACGCCACAGAAGCCGCAGGGGATGCCACACACGCTCTCCAGGGCACCAGAGACGTCCATCGCATTCCGGGTGAACTCCCAACGTGGCTGTGACACCTGCCGCGGTGCCAGTGCTCCCCGCTGGTTAGACGTCACTACCAAAGCCGTCGGGCTAAGGGCCTGGAATCAAGAGGGTGAAGAACCCTTGCCGGGGGCTTTTTGGGGACGCCAGGAAAGAGCAGAGCACGCGCGCTGCGCGGCCCGCGGTGGCTGCTCTGCCTGCTGCCCCCACACTGTTCCCCTCCCAGTCTCCTGTTCTGCAGACCATGCTTCACGAGCAAACTAGGCCTTCTGCAGCGACATCAGGATAACAATTCAAATCCCCTTCCGGTCCCCCCGACTGCGGATCGACTGCGATGACAAAGATGGGTTCAGGAAAGCTGACCGCCCACGTGGCCACAGGCGGGCGCTAGAATCCTCTGGGATGTGCCTTCTAGGAAATAACCCACAGACATTCCCAAAGTCCTCGCTGAGAATGAGTAAACAGGCCTGCGCCTGCTCCCTGGATTCACTCAGAAATACCCTCCTGTGCTGGCCTAGACGGGCACGGGGCTGGCACAGCGACGGCACCGACGGCACCGATGGTTCCTCACCCCATATCAGGTACGGGGCTTCTCAGGAATGCCACGGACCAGAAACAAGCCGTTGTGTTAGATTTTGTCTTTTTTGATGGATGCCTTGTTTGTTTGTTTCCAAGGTATCCACCATTACAGTTCTTGCTTAAAAAAAAAAAAAAAAAAAAACTGAACCATGACTCAGTTAGCAATTAATGATATAGAAATGTTATGTGTTTAACCAGGAGTTGCTATGTCATTTTCACAAAACAGAGGCCCAGGAACCACTGGGCCAGAAAACAGTGTTGGCCGCAAGCCCAAACGCCAAGCCTTCCTCTTCCAAAGAAATTCCAAGCCATCTGCTTCTCGAGAACTTTTGTTTTATGGAAAGACCAAGCCATATATCACGCTAGCCTGAGCCCCGAGTGTAGTCAGAGCCGCGAGGAGCCCAGACAGAAGTGGGGGGAGTGACACTTACGGGACACGATGCGTCACGCTGGTATTTTGGCCGAGGAGTCTCTGCCATCAGCCGTGAAGGCACTGCCTCTCCCCTCCACAGCCAACACTACCGGGCCAGGAGCACCACAAAGCACAGGGCTGAAAAGTCGACATCTGGCTCGAGCCTGCCTCAGCCTGATTCCTGGGCACACACAGGCTCTCCCACCCCAGACACACCGGTGAGGCGGGCACGTGGGAAGAGACGTCCAGGAATCTCTTAACACTTCTGTACCCCACCCCTCCGCTGTGCACCCTGCTGCCCACCGAGGAAGAAGCCCACAGGGTCACAGGAAGGGAGGGGCCTGTGTCCAAGGGCCAGTCCTGAAGGCGCAGCCCCTGGAAGTCAGGCAGAGTGGAGAGTGAGAGAGAGAGACAGAGAGAAAGGTCTTCCTTTGCCGTTGGTTCACCCTCCAATGGCCGCACCGGACGGCACATCACGCTGATCCAATGGCAGGAGCCAGGTGCTTCTCCTGGTCTCCCATGGGGTGCAGGGCCCAAGCACCTGGGCCATCCTCCACTGCACTCCCGGGCCACAGCAGAGAGCTGGCCTGGAAGAGGGGCAACCGGGACAGAATCCGGCGCCCCGACCGGGACTAGAACCCGGTGTGCCGGCGCCACAGGGCAGAGGATTAGCCTAGTGAGCCGCGGCGCCGGCCGGCTGAAAGTCTTTAGCAACACAGGCGCCGTTCGTGGAAGCTGGTGCCTCGAGTCCTGGAACAGGAGGACTCAGGGTGGACATCACGTCCCCTCTTTTTCACCCCGCCTCTGCCTGGTGTCCAGCCCGCAGTGAGCGCTCAGTAGACCACGGTTCAAGCTGAAGTGTCATGATGCCGTCAAGCCGGGTTTGGTGAGCCCCTCCGTCCCAGGGTCCCAATCTCAACAGCACCAGACACCAGCGTCCATGCTGGGTCCAGCTGGCTTCACTTGCACAGGCAGCGTCCTGCAGGCTCCCCCGCGCTGCCACAGGGGCCGACCTCCTGCCTTCGGATGGCTGGAGAGCGCCCCGCTGTCTACACGCCGCCCTCACGCCCGGGTGCCCTGGTCAACAGCTGACCTCGCAGAAGCAGTGAGCCGGAAGGTGGTCTCCAGGGGCCGGGGAGGGTGGCCGGGCGCAGGGGCGGTGGTCCCACAGGAGGAGGGGCCCAGTGCTCCCTCGCGGAGCACAGCGGCTTCAGGTCACCAAGGTGGACAGCGCTGTTTCAAAACAGCCCAAGAGAGGATTTCGCTGCGACCGGAAACGATGTGTGCAAAGTGACAGCGACGCTGGTCACCCCGGCTTTATCAGTAACCGACGTGGACCTGGGTAAAAACATCAGTTACCTGTCAGCACGTGAGTCCAGTAAAAATAAAACCAGTGAAAAAGAAGAAGGCGTCTCCCCCACCTTACAAACCACAAAGCCAGGGTTCAAAGGTCACAGCCCAACGCCAGGGCCCACAGGCAAAGCCAGAGCTTCCGCGGCCCAGCGCGGGGTCCCCTAGCACCCTTGGGGGTCCCCATCTTTTGAGCAGAGGCGGAGCAAGGGGGCGTAGCAATCCGGCGGGGGTGCAGGGCCAGCAGTGGTGCAACCTGCGTTTCTGGAAAATGGTGGAACGGGGCCTGACCGCGGCTGCTCCCTAGGGCCTGGGGTCTCCTAACGAGGCTGGGAGAGGCCGGGGGAGTCTGGGGAACCAGGCGCAGGCAAACGCTGCCAACGCCGCGTGCACAGTGGCAGTGGCAAAGACCCCACTGCGCCCTTGTTCCCGACACTGGGCGGCACCTGAGCGGCCGCCAGCCTCCCTGCCCGGCCTGTCCGCACGTTAACCGCCCGGGGCCTCGGCGGCGGAGCC
The DNA here is from genome assembly GCF_051225735.1 of Oryctolagus cuniculus. Lineage (NCBI taxonomy): Eukaryota > Metazoa > Chordata > Mammalia > Lagomorpha > Leporidae > Oryctolagus > Oryctolagus cuniculus. The sequence continues at coordinate 3,058,039 of NC_142869.1, read as the reverse complement.
CCAGCCCGGCCTCAGGCCTCACGGCCACGCGTGAGCGCGCGGGCTGCACACGAGGGCAGTGCGGACCCCGGGGAGGAGCCAGCAGCTAACAGCGCCCTCCCTGCCCCCTCCCCAGGACCGCACAGGGCCTTGGTCCCTGCACACCGCACCCTGCCCTGCCCAGGCCGATTCCAGACTCGCTGGGATCCACAGAAAATCAGTCCACTTCAGCCTCATGGACTTGACTTCCCCACTGCGCATGCTCCCGACCCACGCAAGACACGCCCGGAAGTGTTCCCGCCCCTGGTGGGCGGGACTTCGTGCTGATTGGGCAGGGGGCACAAGCAGGGCGGGATTCCTGCACGTCACTCAAAATCTGTTTCTTCAGTTAGACACGTGGCTTCTCTCAAATGTTCAACAAAACGCCTGGGATAATATTGTATTCCGCGCGTAGAGGAGAGCGAAGCCAGCCTTACGGAAAAAGCCGCAATTCCCCTACGCGCGGCTGGGCCAATGTGCCCGGATGTGGCCCTGACGCCCTGACATGGCGGCGCGGGCCCTTGTGCGGTCCAGCGGCGAGGGCTGCGCGCGTACTGCGGGTCCACAGAGAACGAAAACAGTTTCCTGAGAGGTTCTGGATTCGCGCTCGCGGGGTCTCCTCAGCTGAGCCAGGAGGCGGGGCCGGGCTGGAAAGAACTCAGTCACGGAGGGGTGGAGTGGCGGGGATTCGCCGGGAAAGGTGGGCAATCCCATCCCACGGGGACAGCGAGCACGGAGGACAGCCCCGCCGCTGCCCCTGCCCATCCGCAGAGAGAGCGTCAGAGACCAGGGACCGGGGAGACCCCGCCCTGGCCCGCCCCTGCAGGACTGCTGGGCGCCGGCTGTGTGATCAGAACTTTCTGGAAGACTCCGCAGGGGGTTGTCCTGTGCGCCGCTGTGCATGCTGGGAAGCTCCCGGGAGGCAGGAGCTGGGGTGCGGGGAGGGGTGCACACGGTGGGGGCCGCAGGTGCAGGCCCTGGAGCAGAGGAGAACCGCGGGGCGGGCAGGGAGCGTCCTCCGGGGCCATCTTTGCTTCTGCACACCAGGCGGTGCAGGGTCAGCTCGGCGGAGACGCAGCGATGGCCGCTGGCACACTAGGCCTGTGGCCACAGGCCATTCAGCCGTCCACTAGGCCCGTGGCCACGCAGCCGTCCACTAGGCCCGTGGCCATTCAGCCGTCCACTAGGCCCGTGGCCACTCAGCCGTCCACCAGGCCTGTGGCCACTCAGCTGTCCACTAGGCCCGTGGCCACTCAGCCGTCCACCAGGCCTGTGGCCACTCAGCCGTCCACTAGGCCCGTGGCCACTCAGCCGTCCACTAGGCCCGTGGCCACTCAGCCGTCCACCAGGCCCGTGGCCACTCAGCCGTCCACTAGGCCCGTGGCCACACAGCCATCCACTAGGCCCGTGGCCACGCAGCCATCCACCAGGCCCGTGGCCACTCAGCCGTCCACCAGGCCCGTGGCCGCGCAGCCGTCGTTTGCACGCTGCTCACATCTGAACATCTGTGTAACTAGAGAACAGCTGTGCACGCACACCACAGGATGCGCCATCCGTCTCCCCGCGCGCTCAGCCTCGCCCTAGTGGGAGACACACATTCCTGGGTCACCGTGCGGACCACCGGCTGTGGTAACCAGTCCCCGATTCCAACCACAGGGTCCCTCAGGTTTTATCACATACATTGCCAAATTAATTTCTAATAACTTGTATATAAAATAAAGATGGCTAAGAGGGAAGAAGATGATTAATATAGAGAAAAAATGCTTGGAAATAGGAAAGAGAGGAAGCTTCTGCGACCCCAGTTTCTGCCATTTGGCGTGAGGTCCCACTGCTGTCCCCAGCTCCCTTCTGTCACCGCACATGATGTCCTAGGCCCTCAGCCGGAACCCGGACCCTGCTGCTCTCCCCATCGTCATTCCCAACGTGTTTCTGCCCGTGGCCCCCCTCCCTCTGGTCTAGCTGGTCCCGGGTTTCTGTCCGTGGCCCCTCTGCCCTCGGGTCTAGCTGGTCCCGGGTTTCTGTCCGTGGTCCCTCTGCCCTCTGGTCTAGCTGGTCCCGGGTTTCTGCCCGTGGTCCCTCTGCCCTCGGGTCTAGCTGGTTTCCTGCCAGCCTTTACCAGCAGTTGGCTCTACCTGGGGGTTCTAGAGGTACCCAGGTGGTCTTCTGTGTGCAGACATGGTCCCCCCACCTTCCTGGTGTGACAGTCACCCATTGCCCCGTGTGGCCAGGAGCAGCAGCCGGTGGGAAGCCTCCTCTCTGGCCGTCGGCCCCATGGCATCGGGACGCCACCATGGACACGTGGAAGTCTCCGCCTGCAACCTAAGGTCTCCTGGCAAGCAGAGCGCGGGTCAGAGGACGGCGACTTGATTCTGGGCCACGATCTCTGGCTACCGCGCTTCCCTGATTCACACATTTAATGCATCCCGTCAGATGCAGCCCTGCTTCGAAGCTATATTTTTTTAACTTATTAGAAAAGCAGTTACAGGCACACACAGAGAGAAAGAGAGAGAGTGTGTGTATGTGTTTCCATCCACTGGTTTACTCTCCAAATGGCTGCAATGGCCGGGTCTGGGCTGAACCAACGCCAGGAGCCAGAAACTCCAGGCTGGTATCCCGTGTGGTGGCAGGGGACCAAGCACTTGGGCCGCATCTGCTGCCTGCCCAGGACGTTAGCAGGGAGCTGGATCGTGGGGAACAGCTGGGCCTCCAGCTGGCACTCAGTGGGATGCAGCCTTACAGGTGGCAGCTTAGCCCACCATGCCAGCGTGACAGCCCCTGAAGTAACAGTTTAGAAAAAATTGTTTTAGGAGTGCGAGAAGAGCAAAAGACACCCAAGAACCAAACCCGTAAATCAGTCAGGGGTTTCTCAGACTGTAATATGGTGAGCCGCATGCTGTCCATTTAATGTTGACTTTGCAAATGTTTAAACTTGTATTTTTTTTAGAAAAAAAAAAGCTGTATGCCAGGCTCTGTGCTTGGCACTGCATAGGTCATCTTATTTTATCATCATAATCTCACACGGTGCCCTGGCCCGTGGGGTAATCAACTAGGACACGAGGAGGGCAGACCTGAATGGAGAGACAAACCAGACGTGAGAAGGGAGACCAAGACAGTACTCTGATCAAGGTCTCCCTTTATTGGAGAAGGAGGCAGCTTCTATAGTGCAAGGCAAGGACTGTAACAGCTGAGGGTGAGCAGGGGTCATAAAGCGACCAGACCTGCTTGTCAAGGTACAAGAATTCGCGAGGTCAGGAGGGCACTGCAGGGCTTCAGCCAGATTCCCAAGCGCTAACCGTATCAGTGGTCTGTACAAAGGAATTTTCTCGTGATTCCTCCTTACGGGAACACAGCTGAAGGTTAACCTAAACACAGGCCTCTACGGGGAACCAGCACAGTGGCCCCCAACACTCGGCAGGGAGTGCTAACCTCTGTGAACCTCAGGTTCTGAGGACTGTTAGCTCAGTCAGCACACTATGTGCCTCGACTTGGGAAAAGTAAAGGAAGGAATTTTGATCTGTGGGTTAACAGCTGCAGGCTTCTGTGCTGTGTTTCAGGTGTGTGTTCCTGGCAGCCACGTCTCAGACGAGAGTGATCTTGTTAGCAGGGATGTGGGTAAAACGGACACAGGCCAGACTCCCCAGCGTCACGGACGCCTTGCACATCCTCACCTCCGGTGTCTGAGGGGTCCCTGGAGAAAAGCGTTCCTTATTCCATTCCCCTTCCATTTCCCCAAGAAAAGGGAGAGGGAGTAACGAGAAAGAAGAGAGGCAGGGAGAGGCCGTGTTTGTCATTTCCAAGCATTCTCACATGCATTGCTCTGCATTCTCCTCGCTGCGGAAGTGGACGCCGCCTGGTGACCTTAGAGCTGTAGCGGTGCAACTCCGCTCCAGCCCCACCGAGGCCACAGCTCCTGTTCCTCAGGTGGTCGGTTGGCTGTGGGTTTTCCTAGCCCACCATCCTGCCGCCTACGCCGGGGCCTCTACATCACGGTCTACACCGCGGGATCTTTCCGGGTGGCTTCAAATCAAATATTTAAAGTAAACACAAAGTGGTGAGGTCAGGAAGCAAAGAGACATATGGCTTACAGGCCAAAGCATGAAATAATTCAGTTTTACACTCTGTGGGTTTGGGAGCAGGAAAAAGAAGAAGAAACCAGCATCTTGTTCCAAATCCGCGCTGCAGGGACTCGGCGTTCCCGGGGGCGGAGGACGGAACACTGCAGCGGGAATGGGAACCTCACGCGTAGGCCAGAGCTCTGACACCCACCCTCGGGCTGTCCTGCAACGTAGCTTAGACTTCGTGCTCTGCAGAAACAGCCCAAAGGAACATCTGCTGCTCTGTGAGGGCCCAGACCCCTCAGGGACAGCCAGACCGCCATGCTTCCTGGTGGGCGAAGGTGAACACTCGCCACATTTCAGAGAGGGAACAAGGGCCGGTGTAGCAGGCTAAGCCTCCATCTGCAGTGCCGGTATCCTGTAGGGGCACCGGTGCACATCCCGGCTGCTCCTCTTCCAATCCAGCTCTCTGGCCTGGGAGAGCAGTAGAAGATGGCACAAGTGCTTGGGCCCCTGCACCCACGTGGGAGACCTGGAAAAGCTCCTGACTCCTGGCTTTGGATCAGCCCAGCTCCAGCCATTGCAGCCATTTGGGGAGTGAACCAGTGGATGGAAAACCTCTCTCTCTCCCTCTCTCCATCTGTAACTCTACCTCTCAAATAAATAAAATCTTGAAGAGAGAGAGAGAGAGAGAGAGAGAGAGAGAGAGAAGCAACAAAGGCAGGAGTTGCCCTGTAGGGGCCGAGGGCTGGGAAGGGCTGAGGACACTTCTGTCGCCCACCTGAGCCCCTACCCCTTTGCACGTGTTAACTTCCATAGCCAAAGGTGACCAGCACCTTCTCTCAGGATTATTGTGAAATAAAGAATTGGAATGGACGTCTCCAAAAGTCACCCATTACTGCTGCTTATGTGACTCCGTGACCATAATCGTGCATAGCAGTGAAAAACCAGGAAGACGCAGTCTGTTTCAATGAATTACGATACCTACTACGGAATACTAGACAGAAATTTAAAACCGTAATTTATGAGTGTAACCTACATGCCTGGTGGTTTTAACTCTAATACGTTCTCCAGGCAAAGAAACCACAGTTCTTGGGAAGAAATGGCTGGTTCCAGGACTGGGGCAGGAAATACACAAAATGAGCCTGGAGCATCCTGTGGTGCCCGGGAGTAAGGAAGCGTTCAAAAAATGTAATGAACTATGAGGTTGTCAGAAGGACACACGAGCCAGCTACAGAGTTCCCAGCCCCAGTGCTGAAGAATCTGAACCACAAAATAAAACAGCTTGGGAGCATAACCCAAAGTATTGAATACATATTGTGAGTTCATCATGAATAAATAACTGGAGCAGAAGAGACTGACAGCCTCTCAAACAGAATTCCTGATGCCTGGAAGAGCTGCACTGCAGCACGGAGGGTCAAGCGGCCTGCGGCACCGGCATCCCGCATGAGAGCTCCAGTCGGAGTCCCGGCTGCTCCGCTCCCAATCCGGCTCCCGGCTAATGTGCGTAGGAGGCAGCAGAATTTTCTCCAAGGTCTTGGGCCCCTGCCACCACGTGGAGACCGGATGGAGTTCCAGGCTCGTGGCTCTGGCCTGGCCCAGCCCAGCCATTACAGCCATTTGGGAAGTGAACCAGTGGATGGAAGACCTCTCTCTGTCTCTCATTCTCTCTCTCTGTAAGTCTGCCTTTCATATAAGAAATTATTTAAGTAAATAATCGTTACGTCTTCCTCACGGAGGTGAAGCCCAAGTCCCTGCTCCTTGAAGGCGGCTGCACATGGTGGCTTCCTTCCAAAGCCCACAGCACGGCGGAGGGAAGTGTAGACGTCCGGCAGTACCAGTGTAGTTGCTGGCTCCCTGCTGTTGCCACAGGACCCTCCCTTGTAGGATGCTGATACTAGGAGAAGGGCGGACAGGGTGTCCAAGAGGTTCTGTATCCTCTTCCCGGCGTTTCTGCAGATCTGGAGGTGCTCCCAAAGCAAAAGTGCACTTCTTTTTTTTCTTTTTTTTATTATTTATTTAATAAATCTGAATTTACAAAGTGCAACTTTTGTGTTGTTGTGGCTCCCCCCCAACCTCCCTCCCTCCCGCGGCCCTCCCCTCTCCCACTCCCTCTCCCATCCCGCCCTTCATCGAGTTTCATTTTCAATTACCTTCATATACTGAAGATCAACTTAGTATACACTAAGCAAGGATTTCAACAGGCTGCACTCACACAAGCGCACAAGGTATAGGGCATTGTTCGACTGGTAGTGTTGTTTTTAAGTTTCATAGTAAAACGCATTAAGGACAGAGATCCTGCGTGGGGAGCAGGTACCCAGTGACTCCCGTTGTTGATTTAACAATTGGCAAAGAGTGCACTTCCAAAAGCACACCCCAAACAGCCCATTTCCTCAGCCGCGGGCCCGTGACTCCTGCTTGTCAAGGTGCTCACTTGCCCCCTCTTAGCCCTGTTGTCCCAAAGTCAGTGATTCCCTTAATTCCCTCACACCAAAACAGACCAAGAGCCTAGGGCTCAACCAAGCCCTGGAGCCGCTCGCTCACCCTGCTTCTAAACCACAGGTGGAGGGAATTGGAACACCCAAGGGAACGCGTGACGGGCACCCTGCCCTGAGGTTTGGCCAGTGGGTGCTCATCTGCCCAGGGCTGCCCTGGTCACCACGTCCCCTCCCAGGGCCACGGTGGAGGAGCCTTGCTGGAGTTCCCCGTCCCTCCCACCGCTGTCTCCCAACGCCCAGCACCAACCCAGGTCCGTGGGTTCCGGCAGGCTCCTGGAGTAGGAAGCAGCCCCCTCCAGGGAGCCTGAGGCCAGGGTCACAAACACAGACACCCTCAGAGGCCGGGAGGAGCAGGAAGCAGTGAGGGGCCCCTGGTTAGGAAGCCATCGCCAAGGAACAGGTTGACACCTGAAACGTGGTGCCAACTGAGAGAAATGACTCCACTGTGGATTCAGAATTCTAAAGCCCAAATGGAAAAGGAGAAGTATTCCTTCCTCAGTTATTCATTTGAAATGTAATACTCCCTTATTTGGGTCAAAATCACGCCTTTCACGTGTTCTAAAGTATCAACCACAGGTCGTGTGTTTAGCATTGCTGGTGACAGATTCTGGTGCTTTTACCGTAGATGCAGCCTTTGCAGAATTCGGACCAACGGCGAAATCCCGGCGTTGCAGAGGTGCCCCCGGGTCCTGAGATGCCCCATGACTCTCTCTGCTAAACGGAATGGCGACTTCTGTCTGTGGCTTGAGGTGGATTGTTGAAGTCGTGAAAAAGATGAGTCTTGACTCCAGCTTTGCTGTTGAGGGGGGAGATTTTCCTTTTACAATGCTACCGCTGACACGGAGAACGTCGTTGGGGCACCAGGCCGAGGCTGCAGCGCCAGGCCTCCCTGCGGCACGGCCCACAGGCGCTGCAGTTACCTGGGCGGCTCCACCGTCCCAGCACTGAGTGCCAGAGCCCAGCACGTGAGCCTATGGGATTGGCAGCGTTAGTTCCAGTCCACGACCAGGGGCGTTTCCGGTGACATCCAAGCCCTTTGTCTTGGACAGCGGTGCCATTCCGGATGGATGTGGACTGAAAACTGGCCCAGCACTTCCAGTAGCTATTGGGAGGTCCTGGCTCGCGGTCACACCTGCTCATTTTGACCAGGCTAGGTTCAGCGGTAACATTTTCCCTCAATGTTTCAAACTAAGTCACTACTTGAACATCCACAGCTCCTCACACAACAGTTCCAAGAGTTCTCTGTTCACAAGGATTCTCACTGACACCTGGAATACGTACGGCTCACGGGGGAGCGTTGTTTATGTCTGGACTCTGGGCAGTCACATGGAAATGGGTTTCCAAGGACTGGCTGTACGTTGTAACTTGTCCTGCACGGTCCTTAGCTGTGTCTACGGCAGGCAGAGCAGCCGTATGTCCAGTTAGACGCACACTGCAGACCCACAGCGCTCCCTGCCCAGAAGACACCAGTCCCCACAGTCAACAGGCACTCCCTGGGGAGCTGCCGTCTTGTCGGGCAAACGTTAAGGAACTCTGCTGGCTTTCCGGAGAAACGTGAAATAAGAGTTTTGAGATCTTTAAACCGTGCAACATGAACCTACCCCCAAATCCCCACCACGTGCACAAATCTCTTTTCTTTCACAGGACACGGTGTCAGCCCCGTGGGTGAGCCCCCGTCCCGGATGAAGGACGCTGGGACCAGGCCGTGCCTAGGTGGGTCCCAGCCGCTCTCGGCAAGTCACCGCGGCCCCTCCACTGGCATGTCCTCAGCGCACACTCGCACCCTGGCCTCTGCAACTGCTGGTCTTTTTTTTTTAAGATTTATTTTATTTATTTTATAGGCAGAGTTACAGAGAGAGGTAGAGACAGAGAGAAAGGTCTTCCATCTTCTGGTTCACTCCCCAGATGGCTGCAACAGCTGGAGCTGCGCTAATCCGAAGCCAGGAGCCAGGAGCTTCTTCCGGGTCTCCCACGTGGGTGCAGGGGCCCAAGGACTTGGGCCATCTTCTACTGCTTTCCCAGGCCACAGCAGAGAGCTAGATCGGAAGAGGAGCAGCCAGGACTTGAACCAGCATCCATATGGGATGCCGGCGCTTCAGGCCAGGGTGTTAACATGCTGCACCACAGCACCGCCCCAGCTACTGGTCTTGCCCTTGCCGCAGCCGTGACTCAGCTCCCAAAGGCCTCCACGTGCTTGCAGTTCCACCCGCCCCCGCCCACTAGGGCCTCTCAGCGCCAGCGTCCTGGCCATTCAAGCCAAAGGGACCTGGAGACCTTGGTGTCCTGCCCCTGGCTCCTGCAGCTGAGGACCCTGGAATTGAGAGAAGGTCAACCACTGGCCCAGAGCCACGCAGCTCATCGGGGACAGAGCCAAGGCGGACCTGGGCCCGGCCAGCCCCGGCCGCTCTTCCTCCACCTGCTCCCCTCGCCCAGGGTCACAGGGAGCCAGGAAGCTGGTGCCCCGTTCTCCCTCACAGCTTCCGGAATGGATTCCTCTCCCCTTCAGACAGGAAGAGAGAAGGGGACGTGCAGAGAGCGCACAGGTGAGTCGCGCTGCCAGAACAGGGCCAACTCATCTCACCCCACATCTGCAAGTTTTGTGTGTGTTTAACTTAAGGTAAATAAAATACCTTAAGTAATCAATGCGTTAAAATAAAAACATCAATTACTACGGAATAATCAGCTGTCTGTGTAATGTCAGAGCGTAGTACAAACCTGAATAAGCGAAATCTCAGGCAGATACCATCAAGAAAATAATTTGCAGGGCTGGGTAGTGGCGTAGCGGACAAAGCCGCCACCGCAACGCCGGCATCGCGTGTGGGTGCCGGTTCCAGTCCCGGCTGCTCCACTGCCCATCCAGCTCTCTGCTGTGGCCTGGGAAAGCAGTAGAAGATGGCCCAGGTCCTTGGGCCCCTGCACCCACATGGGAGACCCAGAAGAAGCTCCTGGCTCCTGGCTTTGGCCTGGCCCAGTCCTGGCCATTGTGGCCATTTGGGGAGTGACCCAGCAGATGGTTTGATATTCTTAATGTATCAAAAATACTTACAAATGATTAAGGAGATAGACACATACCAGTGTCGGCAGAGGTCAAATAGCGGAGTGAGGGATGACAGGATAGCAACTCAAATTCAAGGGGGCATGGGTACAGCCAACATGTCGGACTAAACTCATCAAAGGATGCGAATGTAAACTCCTAACTCACTTCCAGATACTAGGGGAAAGGGGACACAGAGAGGTTGTGCAGACGCCGACTCAGCTCCCTGCCAGCGGGAGGGAAACTCAGTTTCAGTTTCCATAGACGAGAGCGTCCCACGGCCGCTGGCCCCGCAGTAGCTTTCTAGAAAACCATTCTGCAAGGAAGTCGGTCGTGGGCGAAGCTGCTCCTCGTCTCTGTCGGAAACGACGCCATGATCATGCTGTTGTTTACAGCCAGGGTGAAGCATCAGGGAGGACTGTGAAGGTCCAAGTTCAAGGCCAGCACAGGTGCTGACGTGGGCGGGCGCTACCTTCTCTTCTCTGCTTCCTCTCTTCTCGCAGCGCCCCAAGCAATGTTCATTACTTCTCTGTGAAAATATTGCTAAAACGGTTTCCGTCTCCTTGCTCTGAATATTCCTAGGATATGACACGGGCACCAGGGCCCCCACCTCGGAGACACATCCCAGGCTGCTGCCTCGGGGTCTTCTTTGCACCAAGTGCTGCGTCCGTTTCCACCCGGGGATCACAAGCCCCCCCTTTCTGACACCCGGTCCCTGAGCTTAATCTGCAGACGGGAAGCTCCTCCTCCCTGGAAGATCACGGAGGTCCCAAGAGCGGTGCGGACTGTGTGCACTTCACCCGCAGACTGTAAAGCCGTCTTTATTCCCCTAACAACTGACAGAAATGCCTGAAGTCCCTCTACTCTGGAACAAAGGAGGTGAGAACAGTTCTATTTCTGTCCAGAGCGACCCCATGCGGTTTCTACGGTAACGGGTCTCTCTGGAAACAGCTTTGTCCCTGCGCCCTCCCGCTGCCCAGGTTCACTGTCACTTCTCCACTCCGTGCCCTGTTTGGAGTTGTTGGGAATGGCTGTTGGGGAGCTTGGACGAGCCGCAAGGCACTGTGCGCCAAAGAAAATCTCTCAGAGGCTGTGGCGCTGGGACGGAGCTTGCCTCTTCTGGAAGGTTCCAGACCTCGTTGCCAATCTATCAAGAACAGCTCTTGAAATAGCTTCTCTTCTGGCACCGGGGTCCGGCTCCTGCAGAACAGTCAGTTCTGGGGGCAGGGGTTGGTGCAGCCTCTCCCCACAGCTCAGGGGGTGCTGTCAAGACCCCCCCCAGACATACACCACACACGGCGCCCCTCCCCCGCCTCCCTCCCCCTCCCCCGGGGCCACTCCTCCCAAGCCCCTTCCTTCTCCGGCACTGCCTCCCTTCCTGCCTCCTCCATGACCCTCTGCCAGATATCAGGGGGCGGTGCCACAATTTGCAGGGAGCCCTCGTGTGCACCTGCTCCTGTGGAGAGAGCTCGGATGCCGGTCCACACCGCCTGCCAGAGTTCTAATCCCCTTCCCTGTGGAAGGGAATTGAAAGGGTTCAAAGGAGCCAGCTCCCGAGTTCTCAGCCAAGGTCTCCCCACGCCCAGCCCTGCACAGGCGCAAAGACGCGGCCACGTGTGCTGGGCACCTCCTGCAGCCACGCACGCACTCAGTCGACCTTGCAAACCCTCGGAGCATGGGTTGGGCGCAGCCTGCATAGACAAGGCTCAGATCAGCTCTGCAGCCCTGCCACGCCCCTGTGACAGCCCGGCCGCAGCCCACACAACTCCTCCTCCAAGGCTGTGCTATTCTGTAAAAGAGTTTATTTTACTTATTTGAAAAGCAGAGTGATAGAGGGATAGACACACACACACACACACACACACACAGATGGGGGGGAGGGAGGGAGAGAGAGAGGGAGAGAGATCTTCCACCTGCTGGTTCATCCCCCAAGTGGCTGCAGTGGCTGGACCTCACCAGGCTAAAGTGAGGAGCCTGGGCCATCTGCTGCTGCTTTCCCGGGTGCATTAGCAGGGAGCTGGACTGGAAGCAGAGAAGCCGGGATTTGAACCAGCACCCATATGGGATCCCGGCATTACAGGCGCCAGCTTGCCCCGCTGTGCCACAACGCCGGCCCCCAAACTCTTCCCTTGTCTCTACTCTTCTGCATCCCTCAGTCCAAACAGTGAGGACGGCTTCCTAAACACAGCCCATTCCCCAAGCACTCTACTGGGGATAAATTAATAAAATAACCACCAGCTAGTTGGATGTAATGACTGAGCGAGTCGGTGCTGGGTTTGTAATATTTAATCAGAGTTATGTAAAAATCCCCAATTACTGTATGTGTAAATAAAGCCGGCCTGGCGGTCGTGTTTAGAAGGATTAGGTAAATATTATTTTTCTCCCCATGAACATAGGCAAAGAGGGCTGCTAACTTTCCTAGGACTTTTCCAGGGCCTTTCTTTTGAAAAAAAAAAAAAAAAAAAAAAAGCTGGTTGCAAAACTCCGAATTGCAGGCTGAATTCTTTTTCCATTCTGGGCAGTTGGCTGCCAAGTGGGGAGGGGAATGAGCGTGGCAGATCCCCGGAGGCACGCACTGTTGTCTGGGAGAGGAGGGCCGGGGCTGCCAGGCCCTCCACCCTCTGTCTGCCCTGAGCCCTCCCTGGAGAGAGGCGGAGCCAGGCCTGGGAGTCTGCCCGGAGGAGGCAGCCACAGGTGTGCCTCTCCCCCCCTCCCCCACACACACACCTGGCTTCCATGCAGCCCTGGGCCTCTCCTGGACCCCGCCTTGTCCCAGTGAGCACCAGCAGATCAGCCGCCCCTGCGAGCTCCTGGGTCCCCGCAGAGCTCTGGATCTGGTTCTGGAGTTGAGATTTTTTCCCCTCAGGGGATGTTCCCTGCAGAGTTTGAAGAGGGTGACCTAGGAGCTGGCACTGGGATGCCCTGGGTTACCCTCTGCTTGTGACGCCAACATCCCCTGTCAGACTGGGGCATGGGTCAAGCCCCGGCTGCTCCACTTCTAATCCAGCTCCCTGCTAATGCACCTGGGAAAGCAGCGGGAGATGGTCTGAGTGCTGGGCCCCTGCACCCACGTGGGAGACCCAGATGGAGCTCCTGGCTCCTGGCCTCAGCCTGGCTCAGCCCTGGCCCTATTGAGGAATGAACAGTGGATGGAAGCGCTCTCTCTCTCGCTCTCTCTCTCTCTCTCGCTGTTTCTTCCTCTCTCTGTTGCTCTGCCTTTCAACACATAAAACAAATCTTAAAAAAACATGGGTGACCCAGTGTGTGCCCTAATGTCTCACCCATGGCGCCCTGCTCCATGGGAACACGGGAGGCACCTGCTGCTGCCGCCTGCAGTAGGCTCGGTGCCAGGTGCTGAGGTGGGGGTGGGTGGCAGCAGCCACACGTGTGCCCCCCACCCCCGGCCAGCCCCCTGCTGTCGAGCGAGTGTGGGCTGACGGCTGACTTTGCTGCCCAGAGAGCAGGGGGCCTCCCTTCCTCCCTCGGTGGAATGGATCGGCAGAGAGGTTGAAGTTTATTCAGGGGAGAGTGTGAGGGACCGAGAGCCAGGAGACACAAGCCCGGCGACTCCCAGTGGGGCTTGGGAAACGTTTCACAGGGGTCAAACCGGCGTCTGGGTGTGCGCATTGCACAGCGAGCCCGAGCCCGAAGGAACGGGCTTCCTGCAGTGAGGCAATCGCCTCACTGGCTGGAGCCTGGAATGGGAGTGGTCAAGGCAGCCCCAGAGACAGGGAGCGTCCAGTCTCCAAGCGGCTGCTGGTTCCTCCCGCAGGGCGCAGTTCTGAGAACGGGCAACGTGTCGATGACGAAGGACTGTGCAAGCTCACCCCGCAAGCTGAGACAGGGACCCCGTGTGCTCATGTCCCCGGCCGGGCGCACAGCTCTGGCCGGCCACCGCCCAGGCCGGTCTCGGCAGGTGTTCCTACAAGCCTTGCAGGCTACTCGGGGCTGGTTCTCAGGTGTCGGGAAGCCCTGGGCAGCCCTCAGCAGGCAGCAGGTGGCAGAGCGATGGGAGGCTTCTGTCTGTCCACAAATATAGATAGTCGCAGCACGGTGACCAAGCCCTAGGCCCAGCAGCCGTGTTGATGTGGATGGGGGCCCAGCACAGGGCTGCAGGGCAGCAGCAGGTGGGGGTCTGCCCACTGCCCAGTGCCCCTGCTGTGCCAGCCTCGCCTCCCACCCCCACCCCAGGGAGCAAAGCCTCCAAGTCTCTGAGGCCCGTCCCTTCACAGGTTTCAACACCTGCAGCTGCCTGCTTGGCAACTCTGACATGGAAATGCCGGTTTTCAGGCCCCCCCGGTGTCCCTGTGCCCCCACTTCCTTCCCTCCCCTCCCCTCCCCTTCCCTTTCCTCTCCTCTCTCTCTCTCCTCCTCCCTCTCCCCCTCTTCTCCCTCTCTCCCTCTCCTCTCTCCTCCTCTCTCTCCCGCCTCTTCTCCCTCCCCTCCCCTCCCCTCCTCTCCCCTCTCCTCTCCTCTCCTCTCCTCTCCTCTCCTCTCCTCTCCTCTCCTCTTCTCCCTCTCCTCCTCCCTCTCCCCCTCTCCTCTCCTCTCCTCTCCTCTCCTCTTCTCCCTCTCCTCCTCCCTCTCCCCCCTCTTCTCCCTCTCCTCCTCCCTCTCCCCCCTCTTCTCCCTCTCCTCCTCCCTCTCCCCCCTCTTCTCCCTCCTCTCCTCCTCCCTCTCCCCCCTCTTCTCCCTCTCCTCCTCCCTCTCCCCCCTCTTCTCCCTCTCCTCCTCCCTCTCCCCCCTCTTCTCCCTCTCTCCCTCTCCTCCTCCCTCTCCCCCCTCTTCTCCCTCTCTCTCTCTCCTTCTCCCTCTCCCCCCTCTTCTCCCTCTCTCTCTCTCCCTCCCACAATTTTCCAGCACATGTACCCTCCCCCTGGCCCCTTTCAGTTTACAAAGGTAAACACTGGACCAAATTCAATGTTAAAATAGTAAAGGGGAAAATAAGATATCCAGGAGTGAAGCCAGCAGCACGCAGAGTGCAGCCTCTTTGGATCGTCCCCTGCCAGAGAGCAGACTAAGCGTGGTCCTGCCCTCGCCAGCAGCGAAGAGAGACTTAGTCAGCGGCTGGAGTCAGGGGTTGCTGAGAAGAGGAGGAATAAATCACTCTCTCAAAAGCCAACCTTAGGTTTTCCTGTCCATCCACTCATCTGTCGCCCATCCATCCATCTGTCCACATTCACCCACCCACCCATCCATCCATCCACTCAGCTATGCACCAGCTGTCATTCACCCACCCACCCATCCATCCATTCAGCTATGCACCAGCTGTCATTCACCCACCCATCCATGTATCCATCCACCCACCCACCTATCCACCCATCCACCCACTCACCCATTGTCCATCCACATTCACCCACCCACCCATCCATCCCTTCATCCATTCACCCATGCACCGGCTGTCATCCATCCACCCGTCCACCCACCCACCCATCCATTCAGCCGTGCGCCAGCTGTCATTCATCTAGCTATCTCTCCATCCACTTATCTACCAATCTCGATCTCTTGATTATCTATCACACTTCCTGTTGCCACAGGGGTGCTGGGTGATAGACTGTGTATAGAAACCCTACACTGTGGTACTTCTAGCCCAGGAGCAGTACTGGCCATGAGCAGAGCTGCACCGG
Source organism: Oryctolagus cuniculus (assembly GCF_051225735.1). Lineage (NCBI taxonomy): Eukaryota > Metazoa > Chordata > Mammalia > Lagomorpha > Leporidae > Oryctolagus > Oryctolagus cuniculus. Next base: position 3,042,807 of record NC_142869.1, on the reverse strand, counting down.
AGAGCACAGCCTTCCAACAGCCACCTGTACGGTGGAGCTTCGCCCTCACACACAGGATTTTTTAAAAATTTATTCATTTATTTGAAAGGCAGAGTTACACAGAGAGAGAAGGAGAGGCAGAGAGAGAGAGAGAGAGAGAGAGAGAGAGAGATTCTCCATCTCCTGGTTCACTCCCCATTTGGCCACAATGGCCAGAGCTGGGCTGACCTGAAGCCAGGAGCCAGGAGCTTCCTCCAGGTCTCCTACATGGGTGCAGGGGCCCAAGGACTTGGGCCATCTTCTACTGCTTTCCCAGGCCACAGCAGAGAGCTGGATCGGAAGTGGAGCAGCCAGGACTCGAACCAGCATCCATATGGGATGCCAGCACTGCAGACGGCAGCCTCACCCGCCACGCCCCAGCGCCAGCCCTGCACAGGGCTTTCAAAGGGGAGATGGCGTGTGCTTCTAAGACAGGACTGTAGGAAGTGCGCTTTTCTAAGTTATGGTGCAAATTCGTAAGACCTTAAATTTCTGTAGAACTTGCAGGGTTCAGTGTCTGGGGGCTGAAATACTGACTTCCATTGCATGATTGGCCCGTGCTTGTACACCCTCATATTTAAGCTGAATGTGTGGAAAAGTGCCTATTTTTCAGGCATGTATTAGAATGTGAAAATGGCCACAGACGTGTCATAGGCTAGATCGACATTTGAAAACCCACACTCTGACACGGCTCCCCCTTCCCCCAGCTGCTGACCGCGTCAGCCGTGGGACACCCGCCACACTAACCCCTCGTAGTGAGGCTCCTGGGGGCATTAGCACCTGCATCAACCGTTTGACAACAGGACAGGAGCTGTCAATCTCCTCCCTCAGTCTCAACACTGGACAGAATCGAGAATATCCTCTCTACGTATTTTTAGTATTAAGTAGAACATTTTCGTTGGTAAAAATGATACCAGGTGCCGGCACTGTGGCGTAGTGGGCTGAGCCTGCGGTGCTGGCATCCCATGTGGGCACCAGTTCGAGACCTGGCTGCTCCACTTCCCGTGCAGCTCTCTGCTATGGGCTGAAAGCAGTGGAAGGTGGCCCAAGTGCTTGGGCCCCTGCACCCATGTGGGAGACCCGGAAGAAGCTCCTGGCTCCTGGCTTCAGATTGGCATAGCTCCAGTTGTTGTGGCCAACTGGGGAGTGAACCAGCAAATGGAAGACCCCCCCTCTCCTTCTCTCTCCCCCGCCCCCCGCCTCTCCTTCTATCTCTGTGTAACTCTGACTTTCAAATAAGCAAATCTTTAACAATAATGATACAGAGCCAAGCTGGGCAGATTCGCGGCGTCTGCTGCAACGCACTCACGGTTCCAGCTGTCCAGTGCCACCCTGGGCTTCTGCTCCCACCCGACCACCAGGCTGAGACGCTCTGCTCTGTGAAATCCCTAGGGCATCCAAATCGCAGCATCGCACGGCGGTCGCCTGTGGGCCGCCCCGTGCCTGCACCCCGAGTCAGCGCCCTTTCCTGGGGTGTCTTATTGGACATGAGGACCACCTTGCTTGACCTCCCCGCTGTGCAGTCTGGCTGGTGCCACTGACGCCATTCCCCGGGCCACTGTGAACTATGCGGTGCTCTGCACACCATCCAGGCAGAGGGCGCCCGGCCTGAGGCCAAGAGAGACCAGGGCGGCGACGTGGCCATGGGTGCAGCGGGGGCCTCCACTGCCCGGGGAGCCCAGGAGAGAGCAGAGCCACGGGAGCTGAGAGGGAAAACTGTTCAAGGAGGTCAAAGGCACTGAAGCCACCCGCGGCTTCAGAAGATGACGGTGGAGTATGGGGGGTGGGCGTCAACGGTCTGGGGCGAACAAAGAAAACCCACAGTGGGGACGGAGTGGAATACAGACGCCTAAAGGGACACGGCACGAGGAGGCTTGGCCACAACCTGGAGCCGAGAAGCTGCTCCAGGGGCAGCTGGAGAAGGCAGTGGGGTAAAAGGAGCCCCGGGTGCTGCTGGTTGTTTGGGGCCTGGAGATGTTGTGGGGGGTGGGGATCCCAAAGGAGAAAGATGCTCACGCTACAGAGACACTCTTTTTATTTTTTTTTTCCAGGCAGAGTTAGACAGTGATAGAGACAGAGAGAGAGAGTTATAGACAGTGAGAGAGAGAGAGACAGAGAGAAAGGTCTTCCTTCCGTTGGTTCACCCCCCAAATGGCCGCTATGGCCGGCGCCCTGCGCTGATCCGATGGCAGGAGCCAGGTGCTTCTCCTGGTCTCCCATGGGGTGCAGGGCCCAAGCACTTGGGCCATCCTCCACTGCACTCCCGGGCCACAGCAGAGAGCTGGACTGGAAGAGGAGCCACCGGGACAGAATCCGGTGCCCTGACCAGGACTAGAACCCGGGGTGCCAGCGCCACAAGCGGAAGATTAGCCTAGAAGTGAGCCGCGGCACCGGCCACAGACTCTTACAAGGTCAAGGTTTGTCTGTGGAAGAGACGTGCAACACAGGTGGGGCGGGCCTGCAGGGACCCCAGGCCAGGGGAAAGCCGGGAGGGAAGAGCCGAGACGCAGAGCTCTGGGGCTGGTGGTGGCAGGGGACATGGAGGTCCCAGCCAGGGAGCCACCACCCAGGGTGGCCTCTCAGGGCAAAGGCCAGCGCTGGGGTCGGCACGGCCTGGCTGTCCACACACAGAAACCCCCTGCACACTGAAGGAGGAAAAGAAGGGATTCCTGTCCCTGGCATTGCTGTGTCCCGCTCACCGGCGTGTCCACAGGGACCTCCCACAGGGTCTCATGGGCATCACACACGGCCCAGGCTATGGCCGACCCCAGCCCCACAGCACTGGAGACGGAGAGGCCTAGGGGCAGCTTCCTTGGTCTGCTCTCACCCACTCATTTCATGGAGAAGAAAGGAGACAAGTGAGCCAAAACTGACTGCACAGAACTTCAAAGGGACGGAGATAAACTGCACTGGGTTTTGAACATTTCTGTGCATGTGTGGAATAAGGGGAAAGTCGGCGACGAGGGTTGCGTGCGTGGGAGCTGGTAGGAGCTTGGAAGATCCGGGCAGTGAGTTCATGGGAGACCACCCCTCGCCCCATGCCAGACTGAATTCCCCCAGTGAGTCATCAGGGCGGGCGCAGCTCCAGGAGCCATGAGAATCAGCCCGGCGGCAGCTGCCGGAATTCCCGCGGTCACCCACACCACAGCTCATGATGGGCGGGCGGCCCCACGGCCCCTGACCCTCAGCGGCGGGAAGCGGGTGCTCCCTCCGGGCCTGCACATCCTGCACCCTCGCGTCTGCCGAGACCCCGCCCTGTTCAGAGCCTGATCCAGGTCACTGTGTCGGTCACCTGGTCTCGCAGGACTCAGGACAGGGCTCTGCACAGCAAAAACACTCAGAGCGCCTTCCCACGCGCCATGACACCCCGCACCCGCCATCCCCGCATGGCCCAGGCCCCAGGCTGCCAGGAGGCTAGAGGCGGCGGGGCGCTGCTGGGGTCTGCAGCACGGACGCCCAGTCACCTGGGATGGAAGGGGTGGGCCCTGGTGAAGGGGATTGGCTGCAACCGCACTCAATCCGTGGTCCACCGTCCGGGGCATCTCAGCCCCTCATAGCTGCACTCAATCCGTGGTCCACTGTCCGGGGCATCCCTCAGCCCCTCACAGCTGCACTCAATCCGTGGTCCACCGTCCAGGGCATCTCTCAGCCCCTCATAGCTGCACTCTATCCATGGTCCACCATCCAGGGGCATCTCAGCCCCTCATAGCTGCACTCAATCCGTGGTCCACTGTCTGGGGCATCCTTCAGCCCCTCATAGCCGCGGGCAGCTCGGGGTCAGGCATGGACATCAGCCAGGACATCAGCCCCGTGAGTCACTCGGCTTCATTTTGAATAATTTTCCCTCCTCTGGAGAAAAACCTATGAAGGCAGGAGCGTTGTCTGTCCTGGTCTCAACAGGGTCTTTACTGCCCCACGCGATGTCTTACACCCAGTAGGTGTGTGGCACCTAGAGATCTTCCAAAGACTCATGGAAAATGCTTACTATTGCACTTTGTGTTTCTATGTGGGTGCAAACTGCTGAAACCTTTACTTAATCTATACTAAACTGATCTGTATATAAAGAGAATTGAAAATGAATCTTGATGCGAATGGAAGGGGAGAGGGAGTGGGAGATGGGAGGGCTGCGGGTGGGAGGGAAGTTATGGGGGGGGAAGCCATTGTAACCCATAAACTGTACTTCGGAAATTTATATTTGCTAAATAAAAGTTAAAAAAAGAAAAGAAAGAAAAATTTTTGCTTGAATTTCAAGATTTTTTGCACCAAAATAAATGTATCTTAGTTTCTTTTTTCCACAAACTTTTGAAGCATCCTTGTTTTTATTACACAAAACATCCCTGATATTAATCTTCATTTTATTTCTATTTCTTCCAAAATAGAAAAGTTAATAAAATTAATCTTCTCATGGATTGAAATAACTTACAGTTTTGGGGCCGGCACTGTGGCTTGGTGGATAAAGCCGCCATCTGCAGTGTCAGCATCCCACATGGGAACCGGTTCGAGACCCGGCTGCTCCACTTCTGGTCCAGCTCTCTGCTAATGCGCCTGGGAAAGCAGGGGAAGATGGCCCAAGTTTTTGGGCCCTTGCACCCACGTAGGAGACCCAGATGAAGCTCCTGACTCCTGACTTTGGCCTAGCCCAGCCCCAGCCATTGTAGCCATCTGGGAAGTGAACCGGAAGATGGAGGATCAATCTCTCTCTGACCTTCAAATAAATAAATCAATCTTTTTAAAAATGTACAGTTTTGTCATCTTCTCACTAGTACTGTTCTTTTTAAGAGGAAAATCAGAATATCAGAGAGTGACCATCACTCTGTCTACATGAAAATCAAAGCACAAAGTGAATTAAGAACATGTTTAAAGCAACAAATCAAATATCTGGCTTCATGGTGGCAAACCCTAGAGGCTCCATTGGCTTGGGCACAACTCAAGAATCGTTGGGAAGAGTGGGTGGAAGGATGGATGTCGACATTTGGCCTGACAAGGGCCAGGCCAGGTCAGTGCTAAAGCCCAGAGAAGCCTGGAACAGGGAGGGGTTCCTTGGCAAGCCAATTCTGGAGAGCTAAAGAAAATTATCTACATCTGCTAACATCATATGGTCAGAACCATAATGAAATTATTGTCGCGTTGGAGCAACTAGAAGCAAACAGCCAAAGCCGCGCCCAAATGTGCGGGCAAAAGGAGCTGTGCCTGAGCTTCGGTTACTGAGACGCCGTTGTTCTAGCCAAGGGTCTGTGTGAAATGAGTATCGCTTTGCTTCCAAAGCAGGGTGACTCACTGAGAACTTACAGAGGAAATGATAGGGCTCTGGCACAGTCCTTGGCTGCTTCTCCAAGGGAGCCTACTGGGTGGAACTGGAGGCCCCGGGGACCACAGCCCGACCAGAAACCAGGCCACATCCTGACGGGAGGGCTGCTCAAAGACGGGCTGGTTTGGGGGTGATCCCAGGAGATGCCTTTCCAAGTTCTTTGACCTCAATTTGGAAATCACTCCTCTTACCAACAAGACAAAGGAAACCACACACAGGGTATCGGATGATAGGATTTAGAAACCCGGCCACCCTCTAAATGCCATAAAGCTTGCTGGAGCCACAGTCCCAGTTCTGTCCCTGTGGATAATGATACAGTGACTTGGGGAGCAGGCCACACTTCGTGAAAGACCCTGAGTCTGCCCCAGCTTGTTGCAGACTAAGGCTCAGAGACATGAGATGACTGAATTCATACAAAAATCACCAGAGTTAAGACGGAAACTCAGGCAAGAGACACCCAGATTCAATTCACCCGATGATCACATTGAATTACCCCCCATATTAATATAGGAATTCCAGTAACAACAGTTTTCCCTTCTTTTTCTTAAATATTTATTTAAGATGCAGAGTTACAGAGAGACAGATACAACAAGAGAGATCTTCCATCTGTTGGTTCTGTCTCCAAATGGCCACAATCACTAAAGCTGGGCCAGGTCAAAGCCAGGAGCCTGGAACTCGATCCGGGTCTCCCACGTGGGTGCAGGGGCCCAAGCCCTGGGGCCATCTCCTGCTGCTTTCACAGGTGCATCAGCCGGGAGCTGGATCGGAAGTGGAGCAGCTGGGACTCGAACTGGCACCCATGTGCTTTGCTGACATTGCAAGCTAGGGCTTAACCCATGGTGCCTCGATGCCACCTCCCATCTTGCCCTCTTTTTTCTTTACTAGTGTATTCCTGGTACTTGGAGCATGACTAAGATGCTCAAGTATTCGTGGGAGGGTGGGGGAGGGAGGACTTCTGCCACTTGCTCATGAGCAGCAGCGGGGGAGGGAGGGCCCAGCGCTGCTTGAAGCCGGCGCTGTCCACCAGGACGCGCAGCACCTACTGCACGCTGCCCTGGAGGACACGGAGTCTGGCGCCTGGAGCACAGCTGGGGCCCTGGCAGTGACAACTGTGCGCTGCCAAGTTTCCATTCCCAGGGAAAGCCTCCCCCAGGGGTCTGGGCTCAAGATGAGGCCTCAGAAGGGACAGCCCTTCTGTCCACCTCCCCGGCCACTGTCCAGCCCAGGGCGAGCTCACTGGCCACCACCCGCGCCCTGTGTCCACTCAGCCTACAGTGATCCTGTTGAGAGGCCCACGTGACCCACTAGTGTTTGCTGCTGTACCCGGAAATTCCGCGGAGTTCTTCGCAGCAAATGCAAGCAGGTTCTCCCAGGTCTGCCTCGCACCCCAGCAAGTCCCACCACATGGCGTTAACAACCTCCGTCCAACCAAGTGTTCGTCCTTAGGCTGCAGTCACGCTCGATTTTTCCATGTTTGAAACAAAATTGGGCTGCATTAGGATGGCCTGGCCGCAAGCACTCTCCCCTGGTGCTTTTGATTGGACAGGCAGCACATTTAGTAAATTCGCAAACCGCCAAAGTGCTCGTAGTCACAGACGACCCACTTGTATACGAAGACAGATGATGGTGGTTGTGCGCTGGGGCCGAGGAAAGACACTGGGGATAATTTGTAAGTGAAATCATTAAATGGACCTAGACATGACGCAGTTTCCAGAAGGAGCTGCAACAGCTCCCACTGGGTCACGTCTGTGACGTGGGGCTGGCGTTGCGGCGCAGCGGGTCAAGCCACTGCTGTGACACTGCATCCCACACTGGAACACCAGTTCAAGCCCCGGTGGCTTCCCTTCCAATCCAGCTCCCTGCTAATGCACCTGGGAGGGCAGCAAAGGATAGTCTACATACATGGGCCCCGGCCACCCACATGGGAGACCCTGATCAAGTTCCTGGCTCCTGGCTTCAGCCTGGCCCAGCCCTAGCCCTGGGCACTGTGGCCATTTGGGGAGTGAACCAGTAGATGGAAGACCTCTTTCTCTGTGTCTCCCAATCTGCCTTTCAAATAAATAAACCTTTTTTTTTTTATAAGAACACAAGTTTTTTTTAAGATTTTTTTTATTTATTTGGAAGTCAGAATTACACAGAGAGAATGAAAGGCAGAGAGAGAGAGGTCTTCCATCCACTGATTCACTCCCCAATCGGCCACAACAGCTGGAGCTGGGCTGATCTGAAGCCAGGAACCAGGAGCTTCTTCTGGGTCTCCCACGCGGGTGCAGGGGCCCAAGGACTTGGTCCATCTTCTACTGCTTTCCCAGGCCACAGCAGAGAGCTGGATTGGAAGTGGAGCAGCCGGGTCTCGAACCAGTGCCCACATGGGATGCCAGACTGCAGGCCTTACCTGCTACGCCACAGCGCCAGCCCCATCAAATAAATAATCTTAAAAGAAAAAAAAAATCTATGACAGCATCCTTAAGGAAGTGATGCTTCCACTTTGGTGAGTTATCTCTGGACTGCCACCAAGAAGTTTTTTTTTTGTCTGAGACATGTTTTTTTTTTTTTAATTTTTTTTAGTAAATATAAATTTCCAAAGAACAGTTTATGGATTCCAATGGCTCCCCCCATAATTTCCCTCCCACTCATAAGTTTTAATTGATCATCTATTTATCCAAAGTCCCTGCTTCCGTGATGGAAATGTTAATACTGATGCTTCTCAAGGCACTAGACTTCTCACTGCAACTGCTGCGCACGCCTTTTCCTAACTGTCTTGGAGCCCACCCCCGCCTTGCTCCCGCCCACCCCCGCCAGCTCCGGCCCCCAGCCCAGCTCCCGCCCTCACCCAGCTCCCGCCCACCCCGGCCCAGCTCCCGCCCCCAGCCCAGCTCCCGCCCACCCCTGCCTTGCTCCCGCCCACCCCGGCCCAGCTCCCGCCCCCAGCCCAGCTCCCGCCCACCCCAGCCTTACTCCCGCCCACCCCCGCCAGCTCCCGCCCACCCCGGCCCTGCTCCCGCCCACCCCCGCCCAGCTCCCGCCCCCAGCCCAGCTCCCGCCCTCACCCAGCTCCCGCCCACCCCGGCCCAGCTCCCGCCCCCAGCCCAGCTCCCGCCCACCCCCACCTTGCTCCCGCCCCCAGCCCAGCTCCCGCCCACCCCCACCTTGCTCCCGCCCCCAGCCCAGCTCCCGCCCACCCCCACCTTGCTCCCGCCCACCCCGGCCCAGCTCCCGCCCACCCCCACCTTGCTCCCGCCCACCCCGGCCCTGCTCCCGCCCACCCCCACCTTGCTCCCGCCCCCAGCCCAGCTCCCGCCCACCCCCGCCTTGCTCCCGCCCACCCCGGCCCAGCTCCCGCCCACCCCCAGCCCAGCTCCCGCCCTCACCCAGCCAGCTCCCGCCCACCCCGGCCCAGCGCCCGCCCCCGCCCAGCTCCCGCCCTCACCCAGCTCCCGCCCACCCCGGCCCAGCTCCCGCCCCCAGCCCAGCTCCCGCCCTCACCCAGCGCCTGCCCACCCCGCCTTGCTCCCGCCCACCCCCGCCCAGCTCCCGCCCTCACCCAGCGCCCGCCCACCCCGCCTTGCTCCCGCCCACCCCCGCCCAGCTCCCGCCCACCCCCGCCCAGCTCCCGCCCTCACCCAGCGCCCGCCCACCCCGCCCTGCTCCCGCCCACCCCCGCCAGCTCCCGCCCACCCCAGCCCAGCGCCCGCCCTCACCCAGCGCCCACCCCCCAGAGCGGTGGAGCCCTCAACCCCTGCTCCCTGGACTACAGCACAACTCCCCTTTGGCCTGCGTGTCTGCAGGACTCAACAGGGAGGGTTCTGGAATGCAACCCTGCTGGGCCCTGCTGAAGGCACCCAGCTGGCGCACAGCCCCTGCAGAGGGGCCCTGCTTCCCTGAAGTGGAGCTGAGTGTGCAGACCCCTGCACACCCCGTCTCTGGTTCGTGCACGTCACTGCTGCTGCCTCAACCATGCTTCTTCACTGGGTGACCCCCTCGCTTCCTCAGAGCTGACTTCTGTCCACACTGGCTGGGTTACCGGAGCCCCGTCTGCACTCCCCTGACCCTCGGCTCAAACAGGATCTCCTCCCCTTAGCAGCCTCGCATCTCTCCTCCCAGCTCCACCTCTTCTGTGAAGTGCCATCGTCCCGAGGAGCCCCCCTGCCCACGCTCTGTGTGGTACACTCTCTGCCTGTGCAACCCATCTGTGTCCTGACCACACACTGTGCCAGTGGGCCGAACACCAAAACTTCCATCTCAAGCCACGCCTCTTTCTGAGCTCCAGACAAAATCCCACCCCCCACAAGCCCTAAAACTTCACAGGACCTCCTCAACAGCTGCCCCGAGCCCAACAGGCCTGAAGCAGAGCATGTCCTCATCCCTGTGTCCCCAAAGTACCCCTGCTTCCACGGTGGTGCCTGTCTGTGAATGAGACCATCACCCAGCCTGTCTTGAAGACTGAAGTCTGTGACTCTGCTCTCCACACCCAACAGAGCGTCACTTCTCTGGACTTCCCCAGCCCAGCACCTGCTCTCTTCATCCCCATCACTGTCTGTGCTGTGAAACTGCAATTGTTGATGGTCCCATTATCAGCCCAGGCTGCCCGTCTCACCTGCAGTCACCATGGGTGGGTGCCTGGTGCAGTGGTTAAAATGCCAGCTCTGCTCCCAGTACCAGCTTCCTGCCAACGGGCACTCTGGGAGGCGGCAGATGGAGGCTCAGGTCCTCGGGTTCCTGCCACCCAAGTGGGGGTCCTGGATTGAGTTCTGGGTTCCTGACTTTGGCTGTTTTCAGTGTGGGCTTCTTGGCTGTGGGGAGACCCTGGAGTCCCCAGATATGAATGGAGGCTGCCGCTCTCCAGAGCTCTTCCCCAGGGACCTCCACATGGCACTTGTTACAGACCAAGGGTGGGGTCAGAGGTCAGACAGAGCTTCCTGGCTGGTGTGGGAGAGGAAGGGCTGGCATATGGAACAAACTCAAACCACTGGGGGAGGCAGAAACTCCGCCACTCTCCCTGGGCATCAGTGAAGACCTCTTGACCTCTGTGCATGGACGAGGTCAAGAAAGACCCCTAGACCCAGGATGCCACGGCATCTAATGGACAGGAGACAGGCTGGCTGCCATGAAGAGGAGAAGGATCGATGGGGAAGTCTTACCCTCAAGACCCAAGGACACAGGCGCTGCCTAAGACCAAGGCTGGACCGGGTGACAGCGACGCCCCATCCCCTCCTCACTAAGAGAGAAAACACACAGCGGGGGTGGGAGCAGCTGCAACCACAAGGCGGCAAAACCACGGGTGCAGAGCCCAGCTGAGGGGCAGAGTCACAGACAGGGCTGGAAACCGCAGAACTAGGTCGCACCCGCTCTCCCAAGGGAGCATGAATGGTGCCTGGTGGTAACCATGGCAACGGGGAGTCCAGCTGTAGCACAGCTCCTGCCAAGACTGGCTCCGTCTCCGCACCAACAGCCGGTGTCATCTCCAGGCCTGAATATGCTGACTTCAGGCTGTTTTATTCTTACACGATGTCTGGCATTTAATCAGAAATTATGAGACAGAGAAGAAAAGGAAACAAAACAATCCACCAGCAAGAGGCCAAGGCAGAACCAGACTCGATGGTAACCCCGATGGTGAAACTGTCAGAGGGCGAATCTGAAATGTGTGACTCATTAGGGGGACAAAACGCTGAAGATTCCAGGGGAGAAGTGGGCATCTGTGAGCAGATGAAGAGTCCCAGCAGAGGCGGAAACCATCGAAAAGGAAAAGCTGGAAACAGAGAAGGAACGAAGAAAGCCTTCAACGGCCACTGCTAGCTCCACCACCATCGGATGGCTGAGTGTAAAGGGAGCTCATAGAACAATAGAGCAGAGGCCCCAAAGGCTGTGACCAACACGAAAAGGTCTGACACGGGAGGGCATTTAGGCCAGCAGGCAACACGCCTGCAGCCCACACCCCAGCGCCCGGGTTCCTGACCCCAGCTTCCTGATAAGGCAGACCTGGGACACAGCAGTGACGGCCAAAGTCATTGGCTTTCTGCCATTCACACGGGAGACCCAGACTGGGTTCTGGGTTCCCAACTCCCAGCCATGCGGCATTTAAGAAATGAACCAGAAATAGAAATTTGTGTTCCCTCCCTCCCTCTTTCCTCCCTCCCTCCCCCCAAATAGATAAGCAAATATTTTAAAGTCTAACTGGTGTCCCAGACAGGGAAGAGAGCAAATCAAAAGAAATATTTGAAGAGATAACAAAGATTTCTCAAAACAATGAAAGAAGTTAAATCATAAATCCAAGAAACTCAAAGAATTCTAAAACAGAACAAATATTCAGAGGGAAATCTTCAAGATAGCACGGGAACTGCTTAAAAGCAGGGTCAAAGGAAATAAAAACATCTTGGGCCAGCGTTGTGTGCAGTGGGTTAATGCCACTGCTCCACTTCCGATTCAGTTTCCTACTAATGAGCCCGGGAAAGCAGTGGAAGATGGCCCGAGTACTTGGACCCCTGAACACAAGTGGGAGACTCCAATGAGTTCCTGGCTCCTGGCTTCAGCCTGGCCCAGCCCCGCCATCACAGCCATTTGGTGAGTGAACCCCAGATGCAAGATCTCTCTCTCTCTCTCTCTCTCTCTCTCCTCTCTCCATAACTCTGCCTTTCAAGAAACAAATTTTAAAAAAGAAAAGAAAAAAAATCTTGCTGTTACACAGACACATTACCAACCTAAGAACATTTAAGAGAACTGACAGGAGACTTCTTATTAGAAACTCCACAAGCTAACTTTAAGGGGTGGTGGGTGTGGAGAGACAGAGTCCCGGCTGTCCCCACTCACCACCACCCTCCCTGCTTGTGCAAGGCTCCATGTAGCTGAGAGACGGCATCGCCTGTGCATCTGCTGAGTGCACATGTGTACTTTTGCACATGTATGTACAAGGGACCACTGGTCATCCTGAGGCAGTTACAGAAGAAAACGCATGGACTGAGGAACAGATCTTACCACCAAGTGGAGTCCAATCAAGACATATTCAGGGGACAGAACTTTGGTGTAGCAGGCAAAGCCGCCGCCTGCAGTGCCGGCATCCTATATGGGCACCGGTTCGAGTCATGGCTGCTCCACTTCTGATCCAGCTCTCTGCTGTGGCCTGGGAAAGCAGTGGAGGATGACACAAGTGCTTGGGCCCCTGCACCTGCGTGGGAGACCTGGAAGAAGCTCCTGGCTCCTGGCTTTGGATCGTCCCAGCTCTGGCCATTGCAGCCTTCTGGGGAGTGAACCAGCGGATGAAAGACCTCTCTCTCTCTCTCTCTCTCTCTCTCTCTCTCTGCCTCTCCTTCCCTTTCTGTGTAACTTTGACTTTCAAGTAAATAAATAAATCTTTTTTTTTTTTTTTAAAAAAAAGACCTGTTCAGTATCTGACCTGGGCACCCAGGGATGAGCAGCACGAGTGAGAACTGGGGTATCGCTGAGGGAGGGCGGAGAGCTGAGGCTGGCCTGACACGCATTTCAGACTCCATGGAAATAAAGAGAGCAACTCGATGATTAGGGGTTACTGTGGTGGATTTTAAAGAAAAATGAGCTAAAAATGTATGCTAAGGACCTGCTTGTCAATTCTGTCTGTGCCCCACATATTTGTACCCAAAGCCTTTCTACAGCTGAGAAGCAATGAAGTCCACGGCTAAGGACCTGTGGGTCCCAGGCCACGGCTCTGGCCCTTGGCAGCTGTCTGCCTGCTCCCCCGAGCGTGGTCCTCAGAAGGCCCTGGCAAGGATGAATACAAGAATTCTCGAGACGCCCCTGCGAATGCCCAGAGGCGAGCTCGCTGTTTCTTACCCTACGACTCTCATCAGCAGCAGCTCAGGGCCACTGTTGCTGACTGCCTCCTTTATGCGTCTCAGCAGAACCCGGCCAACGTCTCCCACCCCTCCACAGCACCCCCGCTCGGCTCCTTTGCCAGGTTGGAAGGATGAGCGCCAGCTCTGACCCTGGGAGCTGCCCCAACTGGACACAGACCAGAACACCACGCGCTTCCCCCGTGGTGCCGCCAGGGAGAGCTTCCCACCCACGTCTGCTACGCCTTCCCCTCTCTCCTGGGTAACAGCTTAGCATTAAGTGAGTAAATGAACTCCTAGCTCTAAGTGAGCAGATGCACCCACTCCTGGGCTGATCAAAGCAGTCCCAAGACCGTTTCCCGTACAGAGGTGGTTATCACCAGGACCTGCTCTCGTGAATCCCGGCTTCGCGTGCTAAAGCACCGTTTCCCAAGTCAAGGGTAGCAGACTTCGCCGCGAAGAACCAACAGTAAACACTTGGGGCTTTCTGAGTTACGACCCTGTCTCTTCCTCCTTCCCTTTCAACTTTTTCAAACTGTTTTCAAATAAAGAAAAAAATCCGTAACCTAGGGAATTCTACAAAAACGGTCTGTGGCCCACAGGCCGTGGTTGGCTAACCTCTCTTTTTTCTTTAATTTTTCTTTTATAGACCTAGAGACAGAAGAACAACGAGACAGACAGACAGAGAGCCCCCTCTCTGATCCACTCCCCAAATGCCTGCAACACCAGGGCTGAACCACGTCAGGCCCAGGAACCAGAAATGCACCCCAGGTCTCCCCCGTGGGCGACAGGGACCCGGCCACCTGGGCCATCACCGCTGCCTCCCAGAGTCTGCAGTAGCAGGACGTGGAGCCAGGAAACACGGCTGGGCACCAAATCCAGCCACGCACGGTGGGAGGTGGCCATCGTGGCCAGGGTGGGAGGTGACTGTCCCAGCGGCCAGTGTGAGAGGTGGCCATCCTGGCCAGCGTGGGAAGTGGCTGTCCTGGCCAGGGTGCGAGGTGGCCAGTGGCCATCCTGGCCAGTGTGGGAGGTGGCTGTCCTGGCCAGTGTGGGAGGTGATCCTGGCCAGTGCTCCGATCATGAGGCTAAAGGCCCACTCCCAAGCCAAGTCTACACTGCTGGTTGCCTTGTATTAAGCGGTTGGACAGCAAGGACAGATGCACACGTCAGTCTTGTCTTTGCCAGAACTGCACTGAGAGTGAAGTCTTCAGCTTTCAGGAAACTGGTCTCCTGCACTGAGCTGGGAGAGGGCAGGCGTTTCCCTGCAACCCACTGCGTGTGTTTACACACGCACACACGCATGTACACACATTCCCACATGCACACTCACACACATGCACACACACTCACATTCACACATACACGCATGCACACACATTCACACACACTCACACACTGCACACACTCGCACAACACTCACACACATGCACACACACTCACACACATGTACACACACACACATGCACACACATGTACACTGCACTGAGAGTGAAGTCTGTAGCTTTCAGGAAACTGGTCTCCTGCACTGAGCTGGGAGAGAGCAGGCGTTTCCCTGCAACCCACAGCGTGCGTTTCCACACGCACACACGCACGTACACACATTCACACATGCACACTCACACACATTCACATGCACACATACTCACAAGCACACTCACACACATTCACACACACTCACATGCACACACATGCACACATACATGCACACTCACACATACACACATGCACACACTCACACAGACACACACTCGCACAGCACTCACACACTCACACATACACATGCACACACACTCACATGCACACACTCATACACACGCACACACATACACACACGCACATTCACACTCTCGCACACACACTCACACATACACACACACTCACATGCACACTCACACTCACACATGTGCTCTCTGTCCTCCAAGACACTGAAGGCAGTAAAACTGTCTTACATTGTCAGCTGGTTTCCATGGAAACCATGCAGCAACAAAACACATACCCCGAGCAAGCCCAGGGCTCTGGCTGCAGCACGGTTTACGGGCTGGCTTTGGAGGCCGCCCGTGTCCGCGGGTGTCTGCCTGGCCGGCCGCTCCTCTCCCCGCGCCTTCTCCCCCCACCCCTCCTCCTCCCTTCTCCATGTCCCCTCCGCCTCCTCGCGGGGCCTCTCTCCCCCTCGTCTCCCAGGCCTCGGGGATGGACGGGCCAGCAGCTGCTCTCCATCTGCCCACACTGGTCAGCTGCAGCCCAGCCAGCCCAGCAGCCCCGCTCGCGGCCGTGACTCATCTGGAAGGCACCCCAGCCTCTGGGGCTGTGCACTCGGCACGTCTCCTTGTTTAGAAGAATGGCTTCCCCTCCAGGTCGCTTCGAGTCGGCCGCATCCACTGAGCGGGTGATTTTCTCACTCCTGATTTGTGGGAGGGGGGCCAGAAGGGGCTTCACTCTGACGGGGCATTTGAATGAATCGTATCAAATGTGCAGTTGGGTGAAACGTGAGAATTTATTGCAATGAAAGTAATGAGAACGCAGGAAGTCAATCTATATTACAGCAAGAGATGGGATATTGGACCTTTTAAGTCAACTTTTCAGAGGAGAAGTAGCTAACATATTATCCTATTAACTCGGTGGATTCTCGCAGCGCCCCACAAGACGGCCGTGTGCCCTGTTCACAGAGGAGACCACTGAGGCACGGGGGGCTGGGCCCCTTTCCCACAGGGCTGGCACACGAGAGCCGTGGAAGGGGTCCCGCTGCCTCCGGGTCGCTTGTAGCCAAAGGAAGCTCTCATGGCCATTTTCTGAAGCTTCTGACAATGTCTCTTTCCAGGACTGCCAGGGTATTCCATGCTGCACGGTGTGGGTTCACAATAAACAAAGTGGTTTAATCCTCCCATGTGCTGTGACAGTTTTCTCAAAAGAAAAAAAAAATACTTTCATTATTCTGCTTTTTCGTAGAACTCCATGATATGCATAGGTTTCTCTTAACCAACTTAAGGTCAATATTTTTACCTAGACCGGCGCCACGGCTCACTAGGCTAATCCTCCACCTGCGGCGCCAGCACCTCGGGTTCTAGTCCCAGTCAGGGCGCCAGATTCTGTCCCAGTTGCCCCTCTTCCAGGCCAGCTCTCTGCTGTGGCCAGGGAGTGCAGTGGAGGATGGCCCAAGTGCTTGGGCCCTGCACCCGCAGGGGAGACCAGGAGAAGCACCTGGCTCCTGCCTTTGGATCGGCATGGTGCGCCGGCCGCAGCAGCCACTGGGGGGTGAACCAATGGAAAAAGGAAGACCTTTCTCTCTGTCTCTCTCTCTCACTGTCCACTCTGCCTGTCAAAAACATATTTTTACCTAAAAATATATCGAGGGGCTGGCACCGTGGCATAGAGGGTAAATCCACCACCTGCAGTGCCAGCATCCCATATAGGCACTGGTTCGAGACCCAGCTGCTCCACTTCCCATCCAGCTCTCTGCTGTGGCCTGGGAAAGCAGCAGGAGATGGCCCAAGTCCTTGAGCCCCTGCACCTGTGTGGGAGACCTGGAAGAAGCTCCTGGCTCCTGGCTTCGGATCGGTGCAGCTCCAGCCATTGCAGTCAATTGGGGAGTGAACCAGTGAATGGAAGACCTCTCTCTCTCTCTCTCTGCCTCTCCTTCTCTGTGTAACTCTGACTTTCAAATACATAAATAAATCTTTTTATTAAAAAGTTAATTTTTAAAGATTTACTTATATGTATCAAGTCAGTCAGATGTATCCTGTGGTCATAATGTCCATGACCTTGGAAGAATTTAAATAAGAAAATGATGATGTAAGCTACAGGGTGCTGGGTCTCGTTCTGTCGTATGATCAGGGAATAACTACCATCTAGAGGGCTCAGGGGCCTGTACTCGTGCTCACTGGGCACTAGACACTGTTCCAGGTGCTGGGGAAAGAGAGACGTCTGCTACCTTCTCCCCTCTGCCCCAAGACTGGCAGCAGGTGACACAATGTGGCAGAGAGAGATTTGTCAATGACTGCACTTCCTAGGAACGTGAGGGTGAGGGGTCTGCTGTCATATCATCCCCGTTCCCCAGGAGGTGTGCTGGTGGGGCAGGCTGGGACGGCGGGCCAGGTTGTGTGGCAGTGGCCGCACCACCGAGATCTTGGGAGCTTAATCCAACAAGACTGCTCCACGCAGTCACCTGGGGCCACACTGAGCAACCCACCGCAGCTCCTTGGCAACACCGTCAAGAACATGGGCCCCGTGCTCACCGTGGAGAGAGCGAAGACGAGAGGCGGCGTCTCACCACCCCCACGGGAAGGGGCACTCCTCCCTCTTCTAGGCCCACTGCCAGGAACACAGGTGGGGTACGCATGGGGACCAGGGAATCCCACTGCGTGCTCACATACAGGAGTCTAGGAGCAAACCCACTGGCTACGCCCCCACTCTGTCCACTCCCTGGAGTTAAAGTAAGAGAAAATGGCCCCTGTGGGGACAGGTACAGTTAAACAGTAGACACCTTGTCAAGGATAAATGGACGGAGATGGATTCTAAACTGCGCTGCAGTCAGCATATCTGAGTAGCCAGAGGCTTGCTCCATTCTGAGCACTTGAGCAAATGTCTTGTAGGCTTTGCACTTTCGAAACCCACCCACCCCCTTAGGAAGGTAGGTAAGGTGCCCAAGGTTGCAGAGATCCGAGGACACGTCTGCTCTCAGAACAGGAGCCCATCTGGCTCCAAAGCCATTAACCCACGTGCCGTCCACTGCTTGTCACGTGCAGGGCAAGGCAGTGCCGGGCTGGGCTTGGTGCTCGGCCTCTGTGGCCGGCATCGGCGCCGGCCCCTTTTCCTCTCTGATGCACGCCTCAGACCTTGCCTCAGACCTCGGCTGCCGTCTCTCCTCTCTCCTTTCTTTCCCCGTCTCCCCTTACTCTGAAGCTGGCCTTTCTGCTGGTTTGGTTCCTTGAATAGAATTCGTGCCACTGGGTCCCAGTGCATGAATCTACTGTGGTCCAGCAAGCATGCGCAAAGTAAAGCAGACGCACACCCATTGCGAGAGGAAGACAAAGACCAGCTGGGAGTCCTCGAATCCCACAGGCCGTTCAGTCATTGTCCAGAAAATTCCCCGGTTGCTTCATGCTTTCTGTCATTTGTAAGCAAAATGTTTATAACAGAAAAATCAGAAATGAGCCCCAGGTAACCGACCTTGACATAAGACATTGGCTGCCCTGGGGATGCAGGCAGGAGCGGGCACAGCTGGAACGGCTCTGACGCGGGAAAGCGTTTGATTAGACCCCGAGGGAGCCCAGGTTTGGGTAGGAGAGGCGGCCGCTGCTGCCGTCAGAACTCAGGTCTGGGCTTGCTAGCAAGAGTCACGGCGTCGAGATGCTTCGGCTCTGCGGTGCCACCTTCAGGGTGGAGCTGAAAGGGGGCGCAACTCAGCTCAGAGGTCACCGCCTGGAGCTGGAGAACAGCAGAATTCGGGATTCGGGAATGGACGTTCTTTGTCTCTGCTCCCAGCGACGTAACCCTGCCAAGCTCCAGATACACGAACCACTCGGGAAACGGCCGCGTGTCTCAAGCTGAAGTCGCTGAGCCAGTAAGGAAGAAGAGGGGTCTCGGGATGCAGTGGGGTGTCTGGGGGGATCTGAGGAGCTCAGGGTGCTCGCTCCGGGGCCCCCACCACACACACACACACACACACACACACACACACCTGTCCCCGAGCCCCCTCAGCTCGGCTGCTCCCTCTGGGGGGCTGCTTCTCCCCCACCCCCCATCCCCTCCGCCGCGCCCTGCAAGACTTCATTCCTCCAGCTGTTTGTTCACACAGCTTCTCTTGTGAATACAGTCCTTCCACACCCTTTAGAAAACACAGACACACCAACGCACACGTCCCTCGCACACCCTCTGTCCTGCTGTGCTGCCCCGATTAACACACACTTCCTCTTAGCACAGAAAGCTTGTGAAAATGAAATCAAAAGGTAAGGCTACTTTGTTGCCAAATGTTTCGACATCCGACATCCATGCAGCCCTGTGTCCTAGCTCATTTCCCGTGAGCTGCTTGAGGAGCTCAGAGACTCTTTGTCACCAGTCCCACAGGAGGCTGAACAATGTCAGGAATGAATCCCCATCCCCGTGGTTGGTGTCTCAGCATCATAAAAGCTTTGCTTCTGCCCGTACAAGGCCCTGGGCTGGAAGCTCTGGCCTCCTCCAGGCTGCCATTCAGGGCCCCCGGCTGCTTCCACTTCATCAGCTCCTGCACACAGGAGGCCAGAGGTAGGAAAACCCAGAGGGCAGCGCTGAGGCCTGGGCATCCCGTTCTTGCCCGCGCGATTGGAAAGGGCGCGGTCAGCTGGCCGACCGCAAGGGGCCTTGAGGAGCAGGGTTGGTGTTTCCAGAGCAGGAGAGACAGGACTTTCCCCGCAGCTTGCAATCTCTGTTGCGCTTCCACTCGAATAAACACGAGCTACTTGAAAAGAGAAGCTTTAAATGAAGAATTCCTCTTCCTCCTTTTCGGAACAATTGAAGAGGAGTTGGAGTTAACTCTCATTTAAATGTTTGGGGTCGTTCACCAGTGAAGTCATTTGGTCCTTGGCTTTTCTTTGAGGGGAGTTTTTTCAGCCTCAACTCTGATTAATGATTTGTTTGGGCTTCTGCTTCTTCAGGATTCAATCTTGGTAATGCACACGTTTCCAGGAATTTGTCCGTTTCTTCTAGGTTATCAAACTTGCAGCCGTGTTCACAAAGACCTCTGGCAGTTCTTCATATTTTCGTCATACCAGTTGTGCTGTCTCCCTTCGCATTTATTGAATCTTCTGGTTTTTTTTTTTTTTTTTTCTGAGTCTGGCTAACTTTTGTTTATCTTTTCAAATAACTAACCCTTAACTTCATTCATTTTTTATACTTTTTTAGTTCCTATTTAATTTATTTCTGAGTTTTATTACTGCTTTTCTTCTACTAATTTTGCATTGGATTTGTCATTTTATCTACTTTGATACAAAAAACAAAGACACAACCCTAAAAGGAAGCTACAGGCTAATATCCTTGGTAAATACAATGAAAAATCCTCAACAAAATACAAGCAAACCAAGCCCAACGACACATTAAAGGAATCATCTGCCACGATCCAGGGGGTTCATGCTGGGGTGCAGGGACTCAGCACACACAACTCAGCAAGCACGCAATCTGCATCCGTGGCGTGAAGCCACGTGACCATCTCCAGAGGCAGAAAGGGCGTGTGACAAAGTACAACCTCCCTTAATGGTGCAAACTCCGAAAAAACTGGACACAGAAGGAACGTTCCACAGAATAAAGCTCACATATAAACAAACCAGCAGCTGAAATCATAGTAGATGGAGAGTGTTTGAAGGCTTTTTCGCTAAGCACTGGAACAATACAAAAATGCCCACTTTCACTCAGCGTAGTACTTGAAACCCCAGCCAGAGAAATAAATGCAGGGCATTCAAAGTGGAGATGAGGAAGTCCAGTGGTCACTGCTTGCAGATGGCAGGACCTTGCATGCAGGAAACCCCAAACCCTCCAGAACACTGGAATTAAATAATACTTCAGCAAAGTTGCAGGATACAAAGTCAAGGTACGAAAATCAATAGTGTTCTGAATACCAACAGGGAATTCTCTGGAAAGAAATCACAAAGCGAACCCATCTCTAATAGCCACAAAAATAAACCGCCAAGGAATCGACTTAACCCAAGACTTGAAATATCTGCACAACAGAAACTATAACATTGGTGAAAGACGTTGAAGAGGACAGGAAGAAAGGGACAGATGCCCAGCGTTCCCAGAAGGGGAGAGCCCGTGTCTTCGAACGCGTCTACCCCACTCCAGGTGGTCCACAGTCAGTGCAGTCCCTACCAAAATAGCAATGACGCTTTCACAGAACTTGAAAAAAAATCATTGTGTGGCAAAACAAAAGACCACAAATAGCCAAAGCATCTTGGGCAAAGAGAACAAAGCAGGAGGCATTTCATTACGAGACCTAGAAATCTATTATAAACTACAGTAATTAAAACAGCACGGTATTGGTATACAAAGGTACACACAGACCCACAGAGCAAAACAGACACCTTGTGAGTGAACGCCTGGATGTCCAGACAACTGATTTGTGTAAGTGAACGCTCTTTTGAAAAATATTTATTTCTTTATTTGAGAGGTGGAGTTACAGACAAAGGGAGAGAGAAAGGTCTTCCATCTGCTGGTTCGGAATAACCTCTGGCCGCAACGGCCGGAGCTGAGACAATCCGAAGCCCGGAGCTTCTTCTGGGTCTCTCACGTAGGTCTGGGGCCAAAGCACTTGAACCGTCCTCCACTGCTTCCCCAGGCCAAAGGCAAGCGCTGGCTCAGGTGAGGAGCAGCCAGGACACCAACAGCGCCCATATGAGAAGCTGGAGCTGCAGGTGAGGACAGCCCGCTACGCCGCAGCGCCAGCCCTGCCCACTGACGTTTGACAAAGTGCTAAGAACGTGCACTGGAAAAAGGTCAGTCTTTTCAATCATGGTCCTGGGGAAACTGCACGTGCACATGCAGAGGGATAAAACCGGATCCATCTCAACTTTAAAATAATTCAAGACCTAAAGGTAAGACCCGGAACGTGGAGACTTCCGGAAGAAGACTTAGGAGAGACACTGTGGAACATTTTAATGGCAAGGATTTTTTGGAGCAGATCCCCAACGCATAGGAAACAAAAGCAAAACTAGACAAGTGGGATTTAACCAAACTAAAAACAAACAAACAAACAAACAAACAAACAAAAAAACTTCTGAAAAGCAAAGCGACAGAGTGAAGAGACGATCTGCAGGATGGTAGAAAATAATTACAAGTTAGACATCTGACAAGGGATTAGTAACCAGAATACATAAGGAACTAAAAGAGTAAGTCCAATGTTAACGTGGACAGTAGACCTAGACATCACTCAAATACCCACAGTGCATGTAAAGACACTCAACACATCTAATAACCAGGGAAACGCACATCCAAAGCACAGTGAGCTGTCAGCTCACTCTAGTTAGACCGGCTCTCGCCAAACAGCCAAACCAGTGCTGTCGAGGACATGGAGCGAGGCATAAATTAGCACAGCCACTGTAGGAGACGGTGCAGACGTTCCTCAGAAAACTAAAAATAGAAATGCCGTAGGCTACAGCCACCCCTCTGCTGTGTGTGTATCCATCTGCCGTGGCCGTGGAAACCACCCACGTGTTCATCCACCAATGACTGGATAAAGGAAACGGGGCACAGGTGTGCACTGGAATACCACCCAGCCACGCAGGGGATGAAACCCTTACTGTGAGTGACGTGGGCCAAGCACAGGAAGACAAGGATCACATGAGCCCACTCACACGAAGTGTGCAGATTCTCACAGGAGTCAGTGGCAGAACGGTGGCTCCCGGAGCTGGAGAGAGCGGAGGGGAGGGAAGGGGAAATGCTGAGTGCTAGGAACTAAGATACAGTCACACAGGAGAAGGAGTTCTGGTGTTGTATTGCACAGTAGCTGACTACAGAAAATGATAATGAATTGCGTAGTTCCCTCAAAAAGACTAGAGGAGAAAATTTGGGTATTTTAATCATGGAGCGATGTTCCACGTTTGAAGAGAGAGAGATGTTTGCCACAATTGGACGTTATTCAGTCAGTACATGTATGCAGAATCACGTTACCCCATCAATGCACATAATTTGCATGTCTGTTAAAAATAAATAGAAAAAGAAAGAAACAGTCACATTGTCTATAACAACGCCCAGAGCACGGTAGAAATTCAGAAGTTCAAGCTCAATGCAGAGAAAGTGCACACAAGCAAATTTGATTTGAAAGTAGCCCAAGAGGGCAGAGGCCACCACGCAGGGAACACTGGAGAGCAAACTCACCAGGAATCCGCCCTGGGAACTCTTCCCCCAGCGCCCGCCCTCGGGTCATTCCAGTTAGAACACAGAGCCCGGGAGCGGCCCAAGCCTGAGTGGTTTCCACGTGTGAGCCTGCGGAATCCAAATCGTGACTTTCCAACCTTTCCAGTACTCAAGCGTCACAGTACATTCCTTACACGTGAGAGACATTGCAGCAACTTAGGTCTTAGGTCCCCAGGGAACTCCCCAGTAGACACCTGGAGCCTTCTGGCGACAGAGGCTCCTCATTCCTCACGGCCTGTCCAGGCTCTCTTCTCTGCCGTGGAACACTTCCCAGGTCGGTGCTCCTGGTGGACATCAAGGTCACGTGGCTGAGCAAGCTTGCTCCCCGAGGTTCGTCCAGTTTGCTCGCGAATGCGTGCGGGAGGGAGAACTGAGCCCAGCTCCTCCTTTGCGCCCTTCTGCCCCGGAAGCATAAAGACAGCAGCCGCGAGCTTTCTCCCGCAAGGAGGTTCCCCAGGTACACAGGGACCAGCGGGCACCTTCCCCACATCTCCCCTTCGCCAGCACCGCCTCCTCCCACCATCCTCCCGGCCACGACCTCCTGCACATCCTCCACTGTCCCCAGAGGGCCCCTAAAAACACGGCGATTCCTTCCGGTGATCTAATCAGGCTGCCACCTGGACGCCCTATGCCTACAAACACCTGTGCTCGCCCGGCTCGGGTGGGAGCCTGTTCAGCTGTGGCCTTGCCAATGCCGGGACCTCCACCGCGCGGCTGCTGGGTACCGGTCCTGGATCCTGCTTCGGATGCATTTGTGGGACCTGGAGTGAGTGCAGCCAAGGAAAGTATTTCTCCTTACTCCTCTAAAGCGGTGTTGTTACAGGCTCGGCCTCCTCGGTCGAGGTCCCTTCACTCTCCCGCCACGTGTAGCCATGAAAATCGTGCCTTCTAAGTTTCTGTCCACAGCACTGTTAGAAATGTGGGACAGTCTGGAATTGGGGCAGAGTTCTGCAATGCAGACCAAAAAAAGAAAAAAAACCCAGCCCTTTGGGCCACTGAGTCGGTTCCTTTGGACACCGTGAGCGCTTGCTGACCCGCTAACTGCTCTCGCCTCCGCCCTGCGCTTCCCAGCAAGGCCACGGCCGGTCAGAAAGAGCTGGCCGAGCGCCCTGATGAAGAACAGATGCTGCCCCGTGCCAACCACGCTCCCACGCGGCTGCTGCCAAAGAGGGAAGTGAGGTCTGTGGGCAGGGCAGCCGTCCCAAGGGCAGCTCTGTGCCCCACGTCTCCCACTGAGCGAAGCGCTTCCGACGTGGAAATACGAGGAGAGCCTCACGACCAGGCCTGGCTTCTCTGCCTCTGGACACAGCCCTGGCCTTCCTCGGTTTCCCGGCCACACAACGAACGGAGTGTTTGCTCTTGTCTCTGCCTTCTGGTGAGTGACGGTTTAGCTTCAGCTCATGAACTTGTGCTGTGAAAACAACAGACGCACGCTGCAGAGCCGTGGCGGACAGTACTCCGAAAGTTCACGGAAAAGTGAAACAGAAGATAGGTTTGGGGTGCACATTTAGCGCAGCAGGGGCAACCCAGGACCCACGAGACAGGGCCTGCTTTGGTATCCAGCTCCACTTCCTGACGCCAGCTTCCTGCTAATGCGGACCCTGGGAGGCAGCAGTGAGGGCCCAAGGCAGGAGCGACCGGCACCCGGCGCTCACCCACTGCGTGCCCTGAGCCGCTCAAGTCCCAGAGCTCGACCTCCTCGCTCTGCAGTGGGCTCGCTGTTCCCGCCTCACCCCCGGGCCCCGCTCTGTGGGACTGCTGCAAGGACTCGGTGAGACCACACATACGGCACTGCCAACCCCGAAGCCAAGCTGGACCACAGAGCTCCCCACGTTCACGGCAACAAAGGCTTTTCCTGGGGTGATCCATGGCTGATCCATACGCGGAGGCCTCCACGGGCCCCAGACGTTGCCTTTGGTCTCAGCCGTCACACTTGTGGTGCTGTCGGAGCCCCCAGCACCACAGCCCTGGCAGACCTACTTGCGGTTAAAATTGAACCCGGTACGATGCACACGCCCTTCAGAACAGCGAGCTGTACGGTCTGGATTCTCAAGGACAAAGTCCCCAGACTTGAGAAATCCTTCAAACGCCGCGTGCAGTGAGACCCCTCCCGCTTCAGCCGAAGACATCCCAGAACAAGTGCACGTCGCTTCAAGCTTCACGCCAATGTTTGTAACACCTTTTGATAATGAGGATATGTGCTCTAGAATATCACAGGCAGATAGTCATGATTTAAAATTTAAAAATGAGGGCTGGTGTTGTGGCGTAGCAGGTCTCTTCCTGCAACACAGGCATTCCAGGCGGAGCACAGGTTCAAGTCCCAGCTGCTCCACTTCCAATCCAGCTTCCTGCAAACGCACCTGGGAAAAACAGCCGAGGATGGCCCACGGCAGTGGCTCCTTCCTGCCACACACGGGGACCTCGGAAAGTTCATGGACGATGGCCATGATGGAGAGAGGGAGATGGAGGTGGGAGTGGGGGAACAGAGAGAGAGCTGCCATCCACTGCTCCACTCCCCAAATGTCCACAGCGGTGGAGCCTGGACCAGGGTCAAGGCCGGGAGCCAGGAACACCATCCAGGTCTCCCAAGTGGGTGGCAGGAACCCGGTCACCAGAGGCACCCCTGCCCCAGGCTCTGCGTCGCAGGAAGCTGAGTCAGGAGCCAGGGCAGGGACTGGCACCTGGGGTTCCGATGCGGCACCTGCGTATTCTGACCACTAGGCTAGCACCCATCCCAGTGAGGTTAGCACCCATCCCAGTGTCCTTTTCATAGTTCTGCTCACAATGGGTTCTCAAAAGGCAATGCTTGAATATAGCCTGGATCACCGGGAGGCCCTTGCCGGCCCCCACCCCGTCAACAGAGCCCTCTGTGCTGGCATTCACCATGAAGGGCTCCTCACTGCCACAGGTTACAGCACGCGCACACACACACACACACGTGCACATGCATGCACACACGTGCACACACACAAGTGCTTCCTCATTGCACAGGTCTCTCTCTCTCACACACACACACACATGTGCACACGCACACCAAGTGGTTACTCATTGCACAGGTCACAAGCACACACACACACATATGTGCACACACACAAGTGCTTCCTCATTGCACAGGTCCCCCCCCTCTCTCACACACACACACACATGATCCCAGCGTGTTAAATACATGTAACATAAAACATAGCCTTTAACCCTGAGCTCACAGTCCAGTGGCATTCAGCACACCCATCGCTGTGAACTACCACCTCCATCCATCTCCCCAGATGGAAACTCCACCTCCATCAGACACCTCCTCCCTCTCCGCCCCTCACCCCAGCCCCAGGAAACCCCACTTTGCTTTCTGTCTCTGTCAGTTTGACTACCGTAAGTGCAGACTCTGAGAGGAGCCGTGCCGTATTTGCCCTTTTGTGGCTGGCTCATTTCACTTCCCTAAAAGATTAATCCTGGGACCAGCGCTGTGGCGCACAGGGTCAAAGCCCTGGCCTGAAGCACTGGCATCCCATATGTGCACCAGTTCTAGTCCCGGCTGTTCCTCTTCCGATCCAGCTCTCTGCTGTGGCCTGGGAAAGCAGTGGAAGATGGTGCAAGTCCTTGGGCCCCTGCACCCACATTCGGGACCCAGGGGAAGCTCCTGGCTCCTGGCTCCAGATCAGCACAGCTCCAGCCATTGTGGCCATCTGGGGAGTGAACCAACAGATCACTCTGTCTCTACCTCTCAATGTAACTCTTTCAAATAAATAAAATAGATCTTTAAAAAAATAAATAAAAATAAAAAATTGATCCGTGTTGCCACGTGGTCAGCCTTGTTAAGGCTGAGTTACAGTCCATTGCCTGTAGATGCCACGCTTCTCCTGTCCACTCACACACCCAGGGCCGTCGTTACGTGGTGGGATCTCTCCTGGCCGTTTCCACAAAGAAACCTGGTTTCTCCATTTCAGCGTCAGTTGCCAGCATCAGCGTGACCTCAGCAACGGGATTTCATGGCTTGGAAAAACTTGCTTCTGGCTAGAAAAGAGTCGCTGAAGAAATGACCACCTGCCAGGGCGGCCCCAGCGCTCCACCCGCTGACCAGCGCCGCTGCGTCGGCCACACGTGTCCACCGAGCCCTGCTCTCTTGTTTGCGTGATCTGGTCAGTTCCCAGCCTCGACAGAGTACAGAGAGGATAAACTGCAGGCTCTTCCAGCAGATGTGGGGTTTTCATGTAGCATCGGAAATAGGGTTTTGCAGGAAGGCTGGAGTCACAGAATCTGGTAGACCAGTTATAACTCAAAAGGAAAAAGTGAACAGGCGACTTTATCAGTGACTCATAACGGGATTAAGAGAGGCCTTTGGAAGAATGGTGAAATCCTGTGGGAGTTTGCAAACACCATCCTCTAAACGACCTCACAGACTCCAGAGCAGCGCGTTGTGTTCTGTGATCCCAGGTAAGCCAAAGCCAGTATTCCGAAAAATAATTTCGTCTCAGGGTCATCCTGCTATGAGTAGTTTATGAGTAGACTGAATTTTCAAAATAATAAAGAAAATTTCAAAGGACTCCAAATAGATTTGAGATATAAATGTCCCCTTTGAGGCAAATGGTCAAACTGTCAAAAATTGAAGACAAGGAGAGATTTCTAGAAACAGCAAAAAAAAAAAAAAAAAAGAAGCACCAACTCACGTTTCTCTCACTAGGCTAACAGATGGCATTTTTCCTATCAGAAACCCTGTAGGCCAGGAGAGAACAGGGTGACATTGTTATAGAAAAATGCTTCCAGCTGAGAATAGTATACCCAGCAAAACTATCCCCTGGGTATGAAGGAGAAATAAAGTCTAAGAAAAGCAAAAATAGGAAATTAAACCCTACCAGACTGGGCCTTGCAAAAAATATATTTAACAAAGTCCTCCATTTAGAAGTAAAAGGAAGATAATTACCAACACAAAACTACATGAACGTGTCAAACCTACCAGTACAGCAGAAATGAAAAAGAGAAGAGTCAATACAGAAAACCACAGCACCACACAGGTTAGCAACAAATAAATGGAAAGGAACACAGCGCACAAAACACCAAGAAAACTAATTAACAAAATGAAAGGAGTCTTTGCATTTCAGTAATAACCTTGATTATAAATAGATTAAGTTCCCAGATTAAAAGATATGAATTGGCTGAATGGATAGAAAAAGTAGGCCCACGACCCTACCTACACTCGACTCACTGGTACACACACAGATCGACCAAAGTGAAGGACAGACATTCCACACAAACAGAATCCAAACAAGCTGTTGTGTCAGATAAAAAAAGACTTTAAGTCAAAAATGTAAAAATAGACAAAGAATGTTGCTATATGATAATTAAGTTGCCAATTCAATGAGAGGATCTAGTTATTATAAAATATACACACACCCAACATCAATAAACTCAATTATATAAAGCAAACAGTGTCAGATGAAAAGAGAGTGAAACACATCAATACAGTAGTAGTTGGTTATTTCAACACGGCACTTTTATCATAAAAAATCAACAAAGAAATATTGGAATTAAAGTATATTATAGGCAAAATGGGCTTAATAGACATTTACAAAACATTCCATCCAACAGCTGCAGGATACACATTCTTCCCAACAGCACATGGAAGACTCTCCAGGAGAGACCACACGCCAGGCCACAGCACGGGTCTCAACAAACCTGAAAATGTGGAAGTTGTACCATGTATTTTCTCCAACCACATGAGATAAAACTAGAAATCAGTAACAAGAGCAACTTTAGAAATTGCACAGACATGTGGGAACTGAACCACATGCCCTGGAATGAACAAGAAGTTTACAAAGATATAAAAAAAAAAACTAAAATATTTTTGAAATAAATAAAAATGAAAATACACATACCAAAACCAATGAGATACAGGAAAATCAATACTAACACGGAGGCTTATGACAGGAAGTGCCTACATCAGAAATTAGAATGATATCAAGCAAACAAGCTAATAACGCAACTGAAGGAACCACAAAAGCAAGCACACACCAAGCTCAAAATGAGCAAAAGGAAAGAAATAACAAATAACAGAGGAGAAATAAATGAAATAATGACTAAAAAATTACCAAAAACCAACAAAACAAAGACTTGTCATTTTAAAAAAGATAAAAATCCATGCCTGAAATACTCTCATGGGCTTTTTAGCCGGATCTGAATGCCTTAAGGGCTGATTCTGAGGCCAGAGTGCTGTTTAAGACATCTGCCATTCTACAAGTCTGCTGTGTATCCCACTTCCCATGTTGGATCGTTCTCTTCCTTTTTAATTCTATCAATTAGTATTAGCAGACACTAGTCTTCTTTATGCAATCCCTTTGAAAGCCCAGACACTGTGGCAAAAAAAAAAAAAAAAAAAAAAAAAAAAAAAAAACAAAACCTAAGTGAAAGATGTCTGTGAGTGAGATCGCAGTGGAAAGAACAGGCCATCAAAGAAGGAGGTACCTTTCTCTGAAGGGAGGAGAGAACTTCCACTTTGACCATGGCCTTGTCTAAATAAGATCAGAGTCGGTGAACTCAAAAGGCTTCCATAGCCTTGGCAACTCATGACAAGAGCCTAGGGTGATTACTGACACCATAAACAAGAGTGTCAATTTGTTAAGTCAACAGCAGGAGTCACTGTGCACTTACTCCCCATGTAGGATCTCTGTCCTTAATGTGTTGTACAATGTGAATTAATGCTATAACTAATACTCAAACAGTACTTTACACTTTGTGTTTCTGTGTGGGTGCAAACTGTTGAAATCTTTACTTAGTATATACTAAATTGATCTTCTGTATATAAAGATAATTGAAAATGAATCTTGATGTGAATGGGATGGGAGGGGGAACGGGAGATGGCAGGTTTGTGGGTGGGAGGGAAGTTATGGGGGGGGGAAGTCACTGTAATCCAAAAGCTGTACTTTGGAATTTATATTTATTAAATAAAAGTTTAAAAAAAGATAAAAATCAACAAGCCTGGGGCAGCACTGTGGCATAACAGCTTAAGCCACCACCTGCAATGCCAACGTCCAGTGTGGGCACCAGGTCAAGGCCAGGCTGCTCCATTTCTGATCCGGCTTCCTGCAAATGTGCCTGGGAAAGCAGCGGAAAATGACTCCAGTGCTTGGAACTCTGCCACTCACATGGGGGGCCTGGAAGAAGCTTCCGCTTTGACCTGGCCCAGCGGTGGCTATTGTGGCAATCTAGGGGTTGAACTAGCAGATAGAAGCGCTCTCTCGCTCTCTCTCTCTCTCTCTCTCTCTCTCCCCATCTCTCTCTGAACTGCCTTTCAAATAAAATTAAAAAAAAAAATCAACAAGCCTTTACCTGGACTAACCAAGAAAAAGACAGAAGACCCAAACAAGTAAAACCAGAGTTGAAAAGAGACATCAC
Source organism: Oryctolagus cuniculus (assembly GCF_051225735.1). Classification (NCBI taxonomy): domain Eukaryota; kingdom Metazoa; phylum Chordata; class Mammalia; order Lagomorpha; family Leporidae; genus Oryctolagus; species Oryctolagus cuniculus. Next base: position 3,012,420 of record NC_142869.1, on the reverse strand, counting down.
AATTGCATCGCAGAAATGGACAATATGCCAACAAGTCAGAAAACCTGGGAAATGAGGGAATTCCTGGACATATACAACCTACCAACATTAAACCGTGAAGGCACAGAGTGCCTGAACTTATCGACAGTAACAAAATTAAGTCTCCAACAACAACAAAAACAGAAGATCTGGACGGATTCGTTGCTGAATTTTTGCCAAACTTGTAAATAACTAGCACCAATTCTTCTCAAACTGTTGCCAAACATGGAAAGGGAGGTCTCTCCCAGGCCCATTCCACAGGCCTTACCGTGAGAGCCAAAGATGGTAACAACCAGACGACAACACAACGAAAGGACAGCACGCACCAACACCCCTCGTGAACACAGACCAAAAATCCGCAACAAAATACTGGCAGATTGAATCTGACTGCCCCTCAGAGCGTGATTCCCCGCGTGCAAGTGGGATTGACTCCTGTGGTGCAAGGCGAGGTGAACACACGTGAACAAATCAATAAACACATCGCAACAGAACGAAAGGCAAAAACCATACGACCATCTCAATAGGCCGGGAAAAAGAATTCATTGAAACTGAACTTCCCTACATGATAAAAAAATAATAAAATTGTTTAAAAATAATTAAAAACCCCTCAATGGAGCGAGTGCAGAAGGAATCTGCCTCAACAGTAAAGGCTGCGTATTACAAAGCACAGTCAGCAGCACAGTGAACTGTGGAAGGCTGAAAGTATTTTCCTCAAGATCTGGATTGAGACAAGGACGTCCACAACCACCAGTTTTTAAAAAATTTATTTATTTACTTTGAAAGTCAGAGTTACACAGGGAGAAAAGGAGAGGCAGAAAGAGAGAGAGAGAGAGAGGCTTTTCCATCCACTGGTTCACTCCCCAATTGGCCACAATGGCCGGAGCTGCCTGATCTGAAGCCAGGTGCCAGGAGCTTCCTCTGAGTCTCCCACATGGGTGCTGGGGCCCAAGGACTTGGGCCATCTTCTACTGCTTTCCCAGGCCACAGCAGAGAGCTGGATCGGAAGTGGAGCAGCCGGGTCTCAAACCAGCGTCCATATGGGATGCCGGCACTGCAGGCGGTGGCTTTATCTGCTACTCCACGGCGCTGACCCCCACAACCGCCACTCTTATTCAGCATAGTCTTGGACATCTTAGCTAAAGAAATTAGGCAAGTAAATGAAATAAACTGTATCCAAAGAGGAAGGAGCATGAAATAACCACATCCATGCTTGCAAGCACTGATTCTGTGTGGAAAATGTAAAGATTCTATCCAAAGACGGTTGGAACTTATAAATGAGTTCAGAAAACATTGCAGGATACAAGATCAACGTAGCAAAGTCAATGGAGACTTTTTTTTTTTTTTTTTTTTTGACAGGCAGAGTGGACAGTGAGAGAGAGAGACAGAGAGAAAGGTCTTCCTTTACTGTTGGTTCACCCTCCAATGGCCGCCGCGGCCGGCGTGCTGCGGCCGGCGCACCGCGCTGATCTGATGGCAGGAGCCAGGTGCTTCTCCTGGTCTCCCATGGGGTGCAGGGCTCAAGCACTTGGGCCATCCTCCACTGCACTCCCTGGCCACAGCAGAGAGCTGGCCTGGAAGAGGGGCAACCGGGACTAGAACCTGGTGTGCCGGCGCCGCAAGGCGGAGGATTAGCCCATTGAGCCGCGGCGCCGGCCTAATGGAGACTTTCTACACCAAAAATGAACTCACTGAGAAAGAAATCAATCCTGTTCAGGATAGTTCCAAATAGCCTAGAGATAAAGTTACTCAACAGTGAATACCATCTACTATACAAAGTTTAATACACAGATGAAGGAAACTGAAGACTGATTCAGTGATCGCTACCAAGGTTCAGATGGAACCACAAAAGACTCCAAAGAGCCAAAGACATCTCGAGCAGAAAGAACAAAGCTGGGGACATCACCACCCCAGATCTCTAGACACGCTACAAGGCTGTGTAGTCAAGAAGATGGCATGCCACTGGCGTGAAAACAGACACACACACACCCGTGGAACAGAACAGAGAATCCAGAAATAAATCCACACCGTTAGCAGCCAACCGGTTTTTCACAAAGTTTTCTAAAACACATCTTGGCGCTAAGACAGCCTCTTCTACATGCGGAGCTGGACAGCTATATGCGGAAGAATGACTCGTGCCCTTACCACGCACAGAAATCAACCCAGAGTGGATCGAAAGCCTGAGTGTAGGACCAGAAACCAAGGAACGGCTCCAGGAAAATGCGAAATGCTTGAGACGTGGGTGTGGGCAACGATTGTTGGATAAGACCCCAAAGACCAGGCAACAAAAGCAGAAACAGACGCATGGGATTATATCACGCTAGGACGCGCCAGCCCAGCAACGGAAGGAAGCCGCGGAGTGGAAAGACAGCCTGCAGAACGGAAGGGCTATTCCCCCGCCACTCATCACCAGGAACCAGAGACCCAGTCACGGTGTCATTGTCGCTGAGTGCTAACCACCAGCCAAACTCTGCCTGTAACTCCCTCCTCCCCCACCCCTCGTCCACTCCTCTCCCCTCCCCTGTGAGCCCCTGGGTCTCTCCGAGTGCTGATGCCCCCGGGGCAGCTCTTGCTCCTTCCTTCTGCACAACATTTGCATCTGGGCTTCAGCCATCCAGGGATTCTCCCCAAATCTCTCTCACCGGAGCCCCTCCCTCCTCCAGACGGGCGGCTCTCGCTGCTTGCTGATCGGCTCCGGGCCCCTGCAGAGTCTCAGAACCAGGCTTCAGCCATTGTCTCAGCCATTCTTTTTTTTAATAAAAGATTTTATTTATTTATTTGAGAGGTAGAGTTACAGACAGTAAGAGGGAGAGACAGAGAGAGAGGTCTTCCACCCGCTGGTTCACTCCCCAGTGGCTGCAATGGCTGGAGCTGCGCCGATCCAAAGCCAGGAGCCAGGTGCCTCTTCTTGGTTTCCCATGTGGGTACAGGGGCCCAAGGACTTGCACCATCTTCCACTGCTTTCCCAGGCCACAGCAGAGAGCTGGATAGGAAGAGGAGCAGCCGGGACTAGAACCGGCGCCCACATGGGATGCCGGCACCACAGGTGGAGGATTAGCCTACTGCGCCACGGTGCCGGCCCCTTCTTGGTCGTTCTGTAACTTACTACACACTTGTTCCCATTCCAGGAATGTTCCACCGTGCATCCAGGTACATAAAGCGGAGGCCGGAAGCCTTGATCGGGCCGTCTCTCCTCTCACACACCACCGGGGCCTCTCCTGGTCCTGCTGTCTCTTCAGCCGTCCACCGCTTTCCATCCCCAGTGCCTGAGTGCAGCTTCATCGTCTCGGCCGACTGCTCAGCCTCCCTGCCCCACTGGCCGTGAACCCGGCAGCGCGCTGCATGGTGGACAGCAGCATTTCCTGCCGTCCTGGAGCAGTCGCGTCATCTGCTTGCCTGAATCTCTGACCGCCCCTCCCCCTTTGCTGTCTTAGACCCTGTTGCAGCGCAAGCAGGGCCCGGGAGGAACCACGCTCTGGCTACCAGTCCAGCCCCAGCCCCGCCCTCTCAGGAAGGGTCAGCCGTAACCAAGTTCACGTTCCCTGACGCTGCCCTTCTGTGGGGCTGTCAAACACATGCATGTCCAGGCCACGATGCCCTGGACGGAGCCGACCCTGCTGCTGTGGGCTCAGGTGGTGCCGCCGGGCGCACTGAAACGGGCTCTGCCCCTTCCTACTCTTCCTCACGCTCACCTCCTTAGGGGCCGGGGACCACTCGTGGCCTGAACATTGTGAAAGGCCTAGGTTTCAGAGACCACGGCGTGGTCCACCCCTCCACACTGGGCTTGTTCTCTCACTCCCAGCTGCCAAGCAAACAAGTCCTTCCTGTAAACACTGAAACTGCCCCCGTTCCCTGCCCCACTGTTTAAACTCCTCCATCACAAAACCCTGTTAACGTTAGGTAGGAAGCTAGAAATCAGCCCCCACGTGAGAGAGGGGCCCGAGGAGCCCCTGCCCGGAGCCTGACAACTCTCCAGGTGGTCTCAGCCTCCCCCCAGGGGAGCCCACGGGACAATCCCCTCTCCTCAGCACCACGTGGGTTCCCTGGCCCGATAACCGGGCGCTCCTGATAAAACCATGCCCTCCTTCCTCCAAGGCAGGCGCCCTGGGGAGGCTCCTGCGCCCGGCCAGTCTGACAGCAGGGAGTGCTGACCCCCGGGAGGAACTTCCCTAACTTCACTTGTCCTAGAGGGGCAGGAGGAAGGGAAAGAGAAACCTGGACCTCCCCCCCTTCCCTTAGCCCCAGCCTGACAAAGCCCGCGTGCTGAGCACAGCTCTCGGCTGAGCGGCCGGCCTGGGCTGCCGGTGTGCTCTCCCCATTTAACCACGTGGCCTTGCTTCCTCCAGTCTGAGCGACCAGGCGCTGACTCTGTCCCGTCCGTTCTGATGGGCGCCCTGCCCCGCTAAACCTGCTCCTTTGCCTCTTGCTGCTCTGTCTCAGCCTGAAATCTTTCTTGCGCAAAGACAGGAACCCACTGTGATCTCTGCTAACATTTGCACAAAACTGCACCTTTTTCAGGATTAACTGATCACGTCGCCGTTGATAATAAACACTGGGAGTAACCAGACACCTGGGCCCCTGCCTCTGCCTCCTCCTTGGAAGCGGACACCCCTGGTCCCCACGTCGAGTCTGCTCCCTTCATCTGTGCAGCACCATGACGCCCGCCGTGCTAGACACACCACTCTGGAAGGGCTGTTATCTTGAATTTACAAGCCTGTACCTCTGTCTATAAATGCAAAGGCCTGGGGCCAGCGCTGTGGCGCAGTGGGTTAAAGCCCTGGTCTGAAGCACTGGCATCCCCTATGGGCACCAGTTCGAGTCCCGGCTGCTCCACTTCCAATCCAGCTCTCTGCTGTGGCCTGGGAAAGCAGCAGAAGATGGCCCAAGTCCTTGGGCCCCTGCACCCACGTGGGAGACCTGGAAGAAGCTCCTGGCTCCTGGCTTCAGATCAGCGCAGCTCCGGCCATTGCAGCCATCTGGGGAGTGAACCAGCGGATGAAAGACCTCTCTCTCTGTAACTCTTTCAAATAACTAAAATAAATCTTAAAAAAACAGTCAAAGGCCAACGGTTTTCATTTTCTGAATGCTGGCTTGGAAAGAGTTGCTGGACAGCGTAGTCTCCGTATCAAAGCCCCGTCACTCACTCTGCAGCTACAGTTTGCCGTCGGCTTCCAGGCCACGCCCAGGCCAATGTGTGCATTCTCGTGGGGGCGGAGCTCAGCAGGACAGCAGAGCCCACGGCAGCGTCCGTCGTCCTGGACGTTGAAACTCACACCCACGTGTGCTAGCGCCGTCTGCTTGTTCCTATAGCTGCCCGGGCTTGGTATAGTAGACGTTATGACGGCCAGGAGAGGCCAAATCCCCACGGTCGGTTGGGGAAGAGACCTTGTGGGGCATCAGGTGGGTTAATAGGTGGTCGGGAGATCCCAGTGGAATTTGGGCTGTAAAATATTTGCCTCCTTCGCTAAAGCGCTATCTTTAGCAAGAACACAGGCCGCCCGCCTTCCGTCGGGATCTCCAGCTTTACTGTGAGAATGGCAAGGGAGCGCCTCCTGAGCTCACAGCTCATCCAGAAAACAGGTCACCCACCACCCTTAGCAGGCCAGATGGACGGAGAACTGTACACCAGGCCTTTTGGTGGGCTTGTCTGCGCCTGGGAACTGAATGCCCATCGGGTTGTCATGATTTTTTTCCCTTCAAAATTGTGCATAACAAGCCCACTGCCACCAGTCCCTCTGGGGTTCTCTCATGGGGGCCCCCTCCGCGCTGCTCTGGCTGGAGCTCTTGATGCTAACAAATGCTTTTAAATCTCGTTGCCGTCTGCTTGGAAATTCTTCTTCCACGAGACAAAGACCCGAGGTAACAATTTTCCCGTAGCAACCTGACCCACAGCTTCACTTCTAGAAGTTTCTCTCCTCGGCCTCTGCTCTCTGAAGGCTTCTCAGCTTTGATCTACTCTTGTCCACACGGGTGCACCCAGAACTGTCCCCTGCGCTGGTCAGGCACTCTGCCGCTCCTTATTGAGCAAACAGCCTTGCCTAACACAGTCGGGCCTTGGAACAACTTCAGCTGCTCCTGGGCTTGGCTCAGACAATGAGAACCGCAGACCGTGCCAGCCGCACGGCCTTTCTGTGTGTGTCTCATTTAACCATCCTTATGCCAAGGATCCATCCCCAGGCCAAAGCTGCAAAGCTGGGTGCAGTCACACAGCAGGCCCCCGGGACAGGGTCACCTCGAAGACAAGTACTTGGCCTTTCTACTAAACTCAGGCCACAGCAGTGCCCGCCGCCTCACTCCCGCTCTGAGCTTACCCACCCGTAAGCAACTGCTCAGCCCTTGAAGGCACTCACAGCCGTCTCCCCACCTAAGCCAGGTACCCTAGATGCGTTCCAAAGGGACCGCAGTGGGCTGAGAACCGAGGGTGGTCTCAGAGCGGCTGCTCTGGCTACTGATACGTTTCCTGTTCTCTCTGCCCACGTTGAAGCCCCTGGCGGGAAAGGTGAGGGCTCCTGGCCCCAGGAGCCACGAGCCTCGCGGTCAGGGAGACTGCGAAAGGACGTGGCCCTGAGAGGCGAGTGCTGGTGCCACATCTCTGGCTCGGGGTGGGGCTTCAGTGACAGCTTCTACGTCCCCCGCGAAGCCCCTCAGACGGCTCCCACCTCTCGCAGTGGCCGAAAGCCGGCCGCGGCAGCCAGCTATTTTTAGCCCTCTCTGCCACGCTGGCAGAAGCTCCCTGCTCACGGCAGGCGATGGGTTCCATGTGCGCAGGCTGGAACGCTGCCGCGGAACCGCTTCCAGAGGCACGGAGCGCTGCCATACAAGGCCTGACTGTCGGGCAGGAGGGCTGCAGGGGTGGGGGCAGGGGGGCTGCAGGGGCGGGGGCAGGGGGGCTGTAGGGACGGGGGCAGGGGGGCTGTAGGGACGGGGGCAGGGGGGCTGTAGGGACGGGGGCAGGGGGCTGCAGGGGTAGGACAGGGGGGCTGTAGGGACGGGGCAGGGGGGCTGCAGGGGTAGGGCAGCGGGGCTGTAGGGACAGGGGCAGGGGGCTGTAGGGATGGGGGCAGGGGGCTATAGGGACGGGGACAGGGGGGCTGTAGGGACGGGGGCAGGGGGGCTGTTGGGATGGGGGCAGGGGGCTGCAGGGGTAGGACAGGGGGGCTGTAGGGACGGGGCAGGGGGGCTGCAGGGGTAGGGCAGGGGGGCTGTAGGGACAGGGGCAGGGGGGCTGTAGGGACAGGGGCAGGGGGCTGTAGGGACGGGGGCAGGGGGCTGTAGGGATGGGGACAGGGGGGCAGGGGGCTGTAGGGATGGGGACAGGGGGGCTGCAGGGATGGGGGCAGGGGGCTGCAGGGGTAGGGCAGGGGGGCTGCAGGGATGGGGGCAGGGGGGCTGTAGGGACAGGGGCAGGGGGCTGTAGGGACGGGGCAGGGGGGGCTGCAGGGGTAGGGCAGGGGGGCTGCAGGGGTAGGGCGGGGGGCTGTAGGGACAGGGGCAGGGGGCTGTAGGGACGGGGCAGGGGGGCTGCAGGGATGGGGGCAGGGGGGCTGTAGGGACAGGGGCAGGGGGCTGTAGGGACGGGGCAGGGGGGCTGCAGGGGTAGGGCAGGGGGGCTGCAGGGGTAGGGCAGGGGGGCTGTAGGGACGGGGGCAGGGGGCTGTAGGGGTGGGGGCAGGGGGGCTGCAGGGGTAGGGCAGGGGGCTGTAGGGATGGGGGCAGGGGGCTGTAGGGACAGGGGCAGGGGGGCTGTAGGGACGGGGGCAGGGGGGCTGTAGGGATGGGGGCAGGGGGCTATAGGGACGGGGACAGGGGGCTGCAGGGGTGGGGGCAGGGGGGCTGCAGGGCGGGGGCAGGGGGCTGCAGGGGTGGGGGCAGGGGGGCTGTAGGGACAGGGGCAGGGGGCTGCAGGGGCGGGGGCAGGAGGGCTGCAGGGGCGGGGGCAGGGGGGCTGCAGGGGTGGGGGCAGGGGGGCTGCAGGGGTAGGGCAGGGGGGCTGCAGGGGTAGGGCAGGGGGGCTGTAGGGGTAGGGCAGGGGGGCTGTAGGGGCAGGGGGCTGTAGGGGCGGGGGCAGGGGGGCTGCAGGGGTAGGGCAGGCGGCTGTAGGGATGGGGGCAGGGGGCTGCAGGGGCAGGGGCAGGGGGGCTGCAGGGGTAGGGCAGGGGGGCTGTAGGGACGGGGACGGGGGGTTGCAGGGGTAGGGCAGGGGGGCTGTAGGGACAGGGGCAGGGGGCTGTAGGGATGGGGGCAGGGGGGCTGCAGGGGTAGGGCAGGGGGGCTGTAGGGACAGGGGCAGGGGGCTGCAGGGGCGGGGGCAGGGGGGCTGCAGGGGTAGGGCAGGGGGGCTGCAGGGGTAGGGCAGGGGGCTGTAGGGACGGGGGCAGGGGCCCCACAGGGACCTGCCCAACCCGGACAGCTCTCTGGGGATGAGCAAGCTCACCAGGACCTGCTATGAGCACGCTGTGAGTGAAAATGGACTTTTACAGCACAGCTCAAATAAGGACAAGCAACCAAGCCAGGGACTCCCCTGTGTGAGTCACGTGGCAGGGACCCTCGAGCCTCTCACACACTCCCTTCAGAGGCTGACTTTACAGAGCGAAGCTGTTTGGCCGTTCAGCGCTTGATGCTAAACAGGCCCGATCCGCGGTGCAAGCTCTTCCCAGGGCACCTCCCAGCAAGAGGCCATGTTCCGAACACATTCTAGAACAGAACAGAATAGAACAGAATAGAATAGAATAGAATAGAACAGAACAGAATAGAACAGAACAGAATAGAATGGAACAGAATAGAATAGAACAGAGCAGAGCAGAGCAGAGCAGAGCAGAACCACACATTCTAGTTCAGTTCCCTTTATCCTGAATAATATAAAAATGCATGCAAGGCGCTACTTCTGACATGGTCCGTGTTTGTTTTTGTTTTCCTAAAGTTGAGTCCTGCCATGAACAGCCTTTGTTCCCTTGATGAGGTGGAAAGTTTGAGACAATTTATTGTGTGTAGTTAAGGGCTAAGCACTCCACGGCCAAAGTTCTTTTTGTTTCACAGAAAAACAGATGGAAACAGTGCGGGAAATCTAGACTGAGTTCTAGAAATGACTGGGAAGCCGGAAGCTGCAGATAAAATCCCGCCCGGGTGCGCCATGGGCTCCATCACTCTTGCTGGGCCCGTGGGCCACCGGACAGGACTGGGGTCCTTTTCCGAAAGCTTCTTCCAGGACCCGCTGGGCTCTCAGCGGACTGCAGCGAGTTTGCAGGATGTCTGCTCCATCAGTGAGCCCCTCAGCGCCTCCCTCTAGAGTAAGGAGGAGTGGACAATGCATAGTAGCTGCCCCCAGACCCAGGGAGGACAGTGGGGGTGCCCGAGCCACAGATCTGGCCTGCCCTGTGGGGCTGCCACCCCGGAGCCAGTCAACCTCCCTGGACGGGCTCTGCTGCTCCCTTGCACGGCTGCTTTTGTGCTTGGACCCTGTCATTATGTAAAGTAAGGGTTACCTGGACACCCACACCGTGACACCACCATAGTGGACCCAGTAAGAGAAATGGCCACTTAGTGGCTAACGGGCAGGTGGGGCATTCCAGGGGGATCCGTGGACAAAGTGGGGCCCACGTCCCAGGAGGAGCAGCATGGCGTCATGTTTTCTCATGCTGCTCAGGACAGAGCGCATTTTAAAAGTTAAAACCTGTTTACTTCTGGGATTTTCCATTTAGCATTTTCAGACATGGTCCATCATGGCTCCCGGTGCGGGGAGGCCTGCCGAGGGCTCCAGCCCCGTCTCGGTCTCCACGTCACTTCCTACAGGCCCGGTGCAAACGGGCTGCTTGTGGCTGCCGGTTGTGCCGAGCTCCTCTGCCCTGCTCTGAGCTTGCCCGCCGCTGTGGCAGGTGGTTCCAGGGGAGCCTCCACCCCGGGGCCACACTCCTCCTCTTCTCTTCCCGAGGATTTTGTCTTAGCCGTGTGTGCAGGGAAGTCTGGGAATGCTGGACTTCACACTGGGGTCTCCAACCCCAGACGCCAGGGAGAGGAGTCAGCGGGTACACACGTGGCTTCCTGTTCCTCTTGGTGCTCTCTCCCGCGGACTGAGCCCGGCCCTCACTGGAGGGACTTCCTGCCTTCTCTGTCTTGCGTCTCCGTCATCTCCTTGGCGCTTCCCGACTTCCTTCCCATGCAAACCACCTACAACCAATGCTCGCACAGGGTCTGCTTTGCCGGCACTCACACACAGTCTGGTTCACAAATGACCGTCAACCACCTGAACCAGAATTCATAGGAAACCCAGCTGCTCCAGTTCGAGTCTTTGGAATCCGAAATATGCTTTCTCAGCCACACGGGCTCCTCCAGTTTCTTTTTATTGAGCTGTTTCTGCTTCATCTCCTGGAAAAACCAAGCAAATACTAGAAATCCATCACCCTCTGCAAATCAAGCCTGCGGGGCTGGTTCCCTCTGCAGAGGCCTCAATGCCTTCTGGGAGCAGGCGTTTGCCGGCACCGCTGATGGAAGGCAGGAAAGCGGTATCTATTTTCCACCCTGGGTGTTCCTTGGAAGGCATCCTCTTTAAACAGAAAGGTCCTCTCATACTTGCCTAAGTCTGGTCACCCACCAGCAAATGTCTCCAGGTTACAACAACTGGATTTCTTTTAAGAAATTATTATTTGTTTATTTGGAAGGCAGAGTTACAGGGAGAGACTCCAAAGCGATTTTCCAGCCACTGATTCACACCCTCAAATGGCCGCAACAGCAGGGACTGTTCCAAGCCACGGCCAGGAGCCTGGTAGTCCATCCAGCTCTCCCACGCGGGTGCAGGGGCCCAAGCACTCGAGCCGTCTCCTGCTGCTTTCCCAGGTGCAGTAGCAGGGAGCTGGGTCAGAAGGGGAGCAGCTGGGACTCGAACTGGAGCCCATATGGGATGCTGGTGCTGCCCACGGCAGCCTAACCTGCTGCTCCACAGTGTCAATCCCCCAACTGGGTTTGTTTGTTTGTTTGTTTGTTTGTTTTGACAGGCAGAGTGGACAGTGGAGAGAGAGAGAGAGAGAGAGAAAGGTCTTCCTTTTCCATTGGTTCACCCCCCCAGTGGCTGCTGCGGCCGGCGCTCTGTGGCCGGCGCACTGCGCTGATCCGAAGCCAGGAGCCAGGTGCTTCTCCTGGTCTCCCATGGGGTGCAGGGCCCAAGCACTTGGACTATCCTCCACTCCCCTCCCTGGCCACAGCAGAGAGCTGGCCTGGAAGAGGAGCAACCGGGACAGAATCTGGCGCCCAAACCAGGACTAGAACCCGGGGTGCCGGAGCCGCAGGCAGAGGATTAGCCTAGTGAGCTGCGGCGCTGGCCCCCAAGTGGGTTTTAAGACGCTACTACTGGTCTGGTGCTTTGCCCACTGAGTGGGTTGTAGTATCAGGAGTAGCATGGGAGAGGATCCCACCCTCTGCGGGGTGGTCCAAGTCTGGAGCATGTGGTCTCCAGCAGACAGACAGACCCCCGGGGAACCCTGTGGGCCTGCGAGAGCTCAGTGCCACTCATCAGCTCCTAGGCAAGGCGGGAGACGCGAAGCTCAGGCCGGCACACCAAGCCCCACGGAGTCAGACCAGAGGGAGACGCCCAGGGCCCGGTGATTTGGCACTAATGGCTGCTCCAACATCTCAGAAACTGTTCCCCAGGCAGGGGGAGCCCCAAGAACACATGGCTGAGCCCAGCTGTCAATCCGGCAGCCGGGGGGAATTTGGCAGGAAAATGTGAACCACCCTCGGAAACCCATCCACGTGGGAAGGAACGTAAGTGCTCCCCCGGGGCCAGAGGGTGGCTTCCCGCAGAGGGGCTAGCGCCCGTGCACACGGGAGGGGATTCCTCTGTCAGCCTGCAGGGAATTGTGCATCTGTATTCAAAACCCCAGCAAAGATGCCCACAGAAGGACTGGGAGGACCGTGCGACTGGGCCACAGAGCCCCAGCAGCCTCCCCCAGCCCAGGCCCTCTCTGCCCAAGCCCCAGACGTGGGGCCACCATCTCCTGTTCCCCAGGTCTCCCCCTCAGGCTCATGGGAAAGAGAGGGGAGGATCTTCAATAAAAGCAGGGGCAGGGATAGAGACCTCTGTCCCCAGAGTGACAAGGCCCTTGGGGCGGGTTCTGGAAGGGATGCGATTCAGAACCGGCTAGAGGACCCCGGCCTGTGACAGAGGGTCCTGCAGGTGCACCGTCTAGGGCTCCGGGAGAGCAGCTGGGTCCCGACAGCATGCGAGGGGCCCTGTGAGGTCCCAGCTGTGTGAGCCAAACCCTTCTGACCCCCAAGACTGGGGCAGCAGCACCCCCTGGGACGAGGTGTGTGAAGCCCCCGGGTAGGTCCCCGCTCTCCGGGCCTCCGTGACTTGTGATTGGGCTCACGCCGGCTGAAAAGCCCAGGCCCTCCACGCCGTGCCCCACAGAACCTCCTTAGTCACAAAACGCAGTGCAGCTGGGGTTATTGGCAGGGCCCCCTCCAGAGCCCAGCCGGAGGCAGCCCCACAGGGGGCCGGGGAGACCCCGCCACGGCCGAGGCATCCCAAGCCGAGATTGTGACGGGCGATTTAGCCAAGCACTTGGTTTTCAAAGTGGCTGGGAGAGAATGAGAACACTCGGGAGCAGGCAAGCCTTCACGGCGTCCATGACGGCTTCTCTTTCCCTCAAAAGGTCTTTGGCAAAACGTCCCTGTGTCCCAGCGCTGGCTCTTCCTTCAGGGAGGCTGTGGGCAGGTGAGGTTGCACCTGCCAGCCACGACCCCGACAGAGCCCCCAGCCCTGCCCTCCTCAGGGCTCTGCCATCCAGCTGGGGGACAAATGTGCCACTGACCCCGGGCAGGGATAATGGGCACAAATCAGGAGAGAGCCGTTGTGTTCGGGGGAGAAGCAACAAGACCCCTCTCGCAGGCCGGAGGCTGTGGCCTGGGTGCTCCCAGGAAAGGGGCGGCCACGATGCGCAAAGCCCTGGAGGCGGGGACGGGGCAGGCACCAGGGACTTACAGGGAGTCCCCGCAGAGCATGCTGGGAGGGATGAGGGTGAGACGGGCGGTGACCAGCCCCCGGGGGGCACGCAAGCTCTCATCCAGGGCTGTCGCCAGTGGGCACCTGCCCACGCCTGCCCCAGCCCCCGCCCATCAGGCGACGCCCGTGGCCCTCTCCAGGGAAGCTGGCTGCCCTCTCCCACTGCCCACACCATAGAGCAGGAATGGGGATGCGTGTCCCCCTGGGGACCGTTCCTACTTCTAAGCCATTGCCTCCCCTCTGCAAAGCTCCAGGCTCTCGGAGCCGCCCACCTCCCTGTGGCCCTGCTGCACCAGCTGCCCCTGCAGAGCCTCGCACTCCGGGGTCCGATCTACCCCACGGCGCCTTCTTGGTCCTGAGACCTCCTCACCTCCGTCCTGACTCAGGGGCTCACGCCTGCAGTAACCCCAGGCTGCATCGACAGTGGAAACGAGTCTTCCAAGTTCACGCTTGCCTTGTCCCTCTCCCTCTCCATGAAACCCACCTGGGCAAAGCCCAGCGCTGACGGGAGCCACCGGGCTGCCTTCCTGGAGCCTGCCTCAGAGCGGCTGGGGGAGCACCTTCCCGCAGGGAGGACGAGCCTCACCTGGCGCTCTTGGCCCCCGGTGTCCCCAGGAGCCACTCTCCCACCTGCAGGTGCACAAGTCGCGCCGCCCGCCCTTCTGACTCACCGCCCTGGCCCCCAACCCCCTCAGCCCCGTTCCAGGGAAGAATCGGAAGCCACAGGGGCCTTCGCTGGGTTCTCACGGCTCACAGACCCACTCACCTCTGCAAACTCCTTCTCTGCTCCCGCTCCGGCTTCCAGGGCTGCCCCTGGAGTGGCGGCTCTGTCCACCCCTCCTCCTGCTCACCAGGGCATGGTTCCCCCGAGCCCCCTGTGCCAGCACGCCGTGTCTCTCCCTCTCTGCTCAGCTATCCTGCCAACCCGCACCTGCTGGTGGGGGGCTCCATGCACCCCTGCCCAGCTCCTACGAATGCCTTGCTTCCCCTAAGTTTGCCAGCACGCGCCTGCCCTGTGGGCTCCACTCTCCCGACTCAGGTGAGCCCGGGTGCTGCTTTCCCAGCAACTCTGAGCAGCCTGGGGCAGGCGCAGAGAAGCAACACGTGGGCAGAACGAGCCACAGTGGGAGGGGGGTGGTTGTGCTGGCAATGGGGCAGCGAGTGACAGAGGCCCCCGTCTCTGGAGTGGTTAGAGTCCTGCCACGGTGGGCCCCACCCCAGCCTGCCGTGACAGCCCCTCCAGGGACGCTACAGACACGGGTGCCGTGCCCGCAGGCCTTGGGCCTGACCACCTGCTACTCTGCAGGCCTGTGAGTGCCAGGAGCTTCCACCTGCACTTAGCAGGCCCCGGGCCAGGGTGCATGAGGGCTGGGGCCCTCCCACATAAGCACGTGCAGCTAAGTCCTCAGGCCCCGGGCTGCAGCGGAGCAAGCTCAAACACAGCAGCAGGCCATCGCGCCCGTCTTCTGTCCGCGTCACAGGCAGACGGGGAGGCCGCTGGGGAAGTGCAGCCCCCGCCCATCACGGGGCCTCGGCCCCTGCAGCTCCCGTCGGAGGCTGATGCCGGGTGCCTGGCAGGTCCCACTTTCCCAGAGCTGACGGCGCAGGGTGCGGCTCTGAGCACGCTAGGCCGAGCCCACGTCCATCGCTGCCGGGATGGAGGGGCCTCGGGGGGGATGCACAGTGCTTCTGCAGACACCACACCGGGCCAACCAACGCCTCGCCTGAAGCCAGCACCCAGAGAGGCCTGGCAGAGACCCGCAAAGGGGCAGGCTCCTGAGTCCCTCCCCCCTCCCACTGAGTCAGGGGCCGAAGACCAGCGCTTCAGGGGCCACCTGCCCACCCCTCCACCGAGCCTGAAGCAGGAGGGCAGTGGCTGTGGCAAGGTCGTGTGGGGTTTCCCACGCCTGCAGTGACCCAGGAAGGTGGCCAGAGCAAGTCACCTTTCCCACACCCCCAAGAGGCCGTCTACCAAGGGCATGTGGGTGCACTTCCACACGGGGGGCTGCAGGCAGGGAGCTGGGGATTTGACAAAGCCAGGCCCCATGTGAGACCCGCAGCTCCCCCCGCCACCCTGCAGAGAACCCGTATATGCCTCACAAGGAAGTCGCCAAGGGGAACCCGCCACAGACAGGGGCCAAGGGCAGGGCAGGTGAGAGGGAGAGCAGCACCCCTGGGAACCCTGCCTCGGGAGCCACTGAGGGGTCTCAGCAGCGAGTCCTCCAGGCTGGGGGCGGGGGAGGGGAAGGAGGGGGTGCCGGAGGCCAAGCCTGGCTCTACCAGGGCCAGGAGTCCAGCCTGCACCAGGGTTGAGGACAGAATGTACTGAACACAATCTGAGATTCAGTCTTAGAACGGGCAGCCTGCAGACCCAACAGTGACGTTGCGCTAAGTGGAAATGGCCAGGAAACGCTCCGTTAGCTGCCACTCGGCGCCGGAGCTGCTGCCTAGCACAGCAACTGGTCGGAGCTGGCGGCAGGTTTGGAAAAGCTAGGGTTGTGCTGTGGGTTGAACTGTGTCACCACCAAAGGCGGGGGGTGGGGGAGGTGGAGTTCTAACCCCAGGACCTTGGGACGTGTCCCTGTTTGGAAACAGGGTCCAAGCAGATGTAACTGGTTAAGATGACGTCATAGTGGTGTCCTTAGATGATGACCATGTGAAGACAGACGCACGGGGACAAGGCATGGGTGGCAGAGGCCGCAGCGACATGGTGCAGCTTGTGGAGGGAGAGACCAGGCAGGAGCCTCCCCCACAGGTCTCAGCCCTGCAAGCCTTGACTTTGGACTTTCGGAACCATGAGAACAGGGCGGCTGTCTTCATGCCCGCGTTGGTGGCACACTTCCAGGCCCCACCCCTCGCTGCCCCGGGCTCACCTTCCTCGGCCCGCTGCAGAGCACCGCTCTGAACACACACAGCCAGGGAGTCTTGCGTGGGCTCTGTGGGCGGGGCAGGGCTGCAGACCGAGACGCCATGGCTGAGAAGGGCCCCAGGGCACGGGCCCCCGGCACGTGGATGTGTGTTAGGAGGGGTCTGTGGCGGTCCCCCCCGCCGCTCCCCATGGGGCCTCTGTCGGCCTCACGCTACATGGGGTCTTCAGAGACGGGGTGGGCATGACCAGAGGGAGTGGGGTGGGCTGTGCTGCGGCCGGGAGGAGCCCCCCAGGAGACTCCTGGGAGCAGAGGTGGTCCAGGGCCCAGCCGATGACGCGGAGTCCCCTGGAGCCACCGGAGCCCTTGCTGGCCCCACAGGGTGCAGGAAAACCCTGGCGCCATGGACCACGAACCCCACACCCTCCCAGAGTGCCGCGAATCCCGGGCAGAGGGTCCCTCAGCCACGCCACCCTTCCCCTCTCTCCCCCGCTGGGTGGCCGCAAAGCCCCTTGCCTGGGAGCTACAGGGCTCGCTCTGAGAAGCGAGACGGCTCCCGCGGGGGTCTGCGTGGGAGTCTCAGGGAGCTGCCGCAGGGCCCCGGGCAGTCCCCTGCAGGGCAGTGTGGCCCACACCCGGGCCCGCCTCCCTTGTGGGGCACACGCGTCGGCCCAGTGGATGCAGTTCCCTTCCTGAGCGGGCGGGAATTCCGGACCTGCCGTTCCTTGCTGCCGGCGGTGTTTCTGGCGTCAGGAGGAAAAGGTGTTTCGGGGAAACGAATCCCAACCCAAGACCTCCTGCTGCTTCTCTGAGTGTCCAGGAAGGGCCCTGGAGCCCCGGGAGACCGCCCTGTTCCCCAGGCACTGCCGGCCCGGGCACAGCAAAGGCCGGAGGAGGAGTGGGGCTCCAGAGGAGCGGCTGGCAGCCGGCCTCGCCATCGGGCCAGGGAGAGTGCAGGCTCCAGCAGAAGGGGTCCCCGCGGCCATGGGCACCACGGTCACTGGGCCGGGCCCCCGCCTGCTCTCCCACACGCTCGCTTCCGAAGCAGCTCTGTGGTCCCCTGCGCTGAAAACCCGGGGGCCGGCTTTCCCCAGCGGAGGATCTGGTTCTGCCAGGAACGCCACGCCCACGACACTTTCCATATACTTTATTAAAAAGTTCCTTTGTATAAATTTCCTAAACATTTAAAAATTAAAATTAACCCCCCCTGCACAAAAAAAAAATCACATAACACTGGAGGAATGCCGGAAGTCTGTGATGACTTTCCCTTCTCGTTCTTTCACGGAGGTGTTGAGAGCCGGGGAGAGTGAGGGGTCTCGCTTCCTTCTAACTACGTGGCTTGCTGGGGGCGTTGGAGAAAGAACGTGAGCTTGAAGGCTGGTCCAGGGAGGGGGAGGAAACGGGAGGTCGGCCCGGCCTGTCTCGGCCACGCAGGCTTCCACCTAAAGCTACGCTTCGTCAGAGGGACAGGAGCCCAGCAAAAGCAGAGAGGAGCTGTGGCTTTGGGTTCTCTTCCAGACCTTACGTTCCGCCGAACGGGCCTGGCACACAACTCCCGCGGGGATTTCACCTGCGCCGCGGCAGCGGCCAGCGAGGGTCCACAGACACATAGCACCATACTGACAGGTCATGCGGCAGAAGGAGGCCCCCCCGTCCGAGTGGCAGTCGGAGCACGGAGGGCGCCGTGCGCGGGAGCCCCGCCCGGGCTCCGACAGGGGCTGCTCCCGCTGCTAGAGGTAAGTGCCGCCGCCACGTGGCTTAGCTTCCCACCGCGTGCACGACCTGCACCTCGGGCTTCGCGTGCTCAACCTCGACCTCCGGCTTCCCGCCGATGACCTCCACGTCGGGCTTCGGGAGCGGAGAGTCTGCGGGAGGGGGCGGGCAGAGAGGGAGGGGAGGAAGCCATGTCGTGAACCAGAAAGGACGCCATGTCCCTGGCCAACTCAGATGCTAACCTCACGTCTCCGCCCCGCCCTGTGTGTGGCACCCTCTGTAAGCTGACTCCTGCCCCCCAGCCTCCTGCACACAGAGCCCTCCCCATCCCTGCACCCACCCACCCCAGGCCCTGTTCCAAGTCGCTTTTAGGACCAATCGGATACAGTGGAGATAGTGCACGGCCCAGAGTCAACTGTGTGACCCATAGGAAGCCACATTATTCAAGTCAAACAAACGGGACTCTGATCTCTGAGGTTTTCCACAACTGTGCATCTACTGCAGACTCAAGCGCACAAAAGGATGCTTGCAAGAGCAAAATAATTCCAGAGAAATGGATCCCATGTGCTTTGTCGGAGGCTACAGGTCCTCTTCTTTTTTGTATGTGTCACAGTCGCCGGCGCTCAGATCTCTTTCAAAGGGGAATGACTGAGCGGGGCCTCGAACCTGCAAAAGCCCGAACACGAAGGAGCCCTGCTCACCTGGAGCGCACAGCTTCATGCACTCTTCCTGGGAGCCAAAGTTGTTCTCATTCCCGCCGCAGCCTCCGTACCAGAACCTCGCACAGCTGCCCGTCTTCGCGTCGTAGTACCACCTCACCACGAAGTCCCTGCAGGTGCCCATGTCCTTCAGCAGCTTACAGATGTCTGCGGCCACAGGACGAGGAGAGAACAGGCGTTAGGACCTGCGAGGGACGCCGCCCCCAGCACCGGGGCTGGCGGTCCCCGCACAGAGCCGCCGCGGTTGTCCCACCCCCCGGTGCGGGGAAACTTGCCGAGCCCCGCGGTCCTTGCTGCCGCAGGGACCCCATCCTCACAGCCTTGGGAGGCGCAAATAAAATCACCCAGGGGAAGGACCTGGCGGCACAGCTCCCTGTTAATGCGCCCGGGACGGCAGCAGAAGACGGCCCAGCTGCCTGGGCCCCTGCACCCACGAGGGAGACCCAGATGGTCTGGCTCAGCCACAGGCATTGCGGTCATTAGGGGAGTGAACCAGCAGATAGAAGATTCTCTCTCTCTCTCTCTCTCTCTCTCTCTCTATATATATATATATATATATGACTCTGACTTTCAAATAAATAAATCAATCTTTTAAAAATGTTTTCAATAAACCACGCAGAATACCAAACAACAGCTATCACTTTTGGATAATTTAAAATGAAACAGGTTGGTGCTGTGGCATAGCGGGTTAAAGCCCCAGCCTGCAGTGCCGGTATCTCACGTGGGCGCCGGTTTGAGTCCTGGCTGCTCCACTTCCGACCCAGCTCTCTGCTGTGGTCTGGGAAAGCAGTGGAGGATGGCCCAGGTGCTTGGGCCCTGCATCCATGCAAGAGACCTGGACGAAGCTCCTCACTCCTGGCTTTGGTCTGGCTCCGCCCTGGGTCATTGTGGCCATTTGGGGAGTGAACCAGTGGATGGAAGACCTCTCTCTGTAATTCTGTCTTTCAAATAAATAAAATAAATCTTAAAAAAATAAAAAATAAAATGAAATTAGCTGGGTTTTCTGCCTGCTCTCCAATCGCTGGGTCAATTAAGTCTCCAGTTTCTTTGACGTGGAATCCCCAGAAGAAATCAGATTTGAATCCTGGGTCTGCACTCTGCCAGCGCGGCCATCGGGTGTTGCCGGGATGTTGTTCACCATGGAGCGGGCGTCCCACACAAGCCAAGAGGAGAGCTAGCACTGATGCGACACACGCGACAGGAAAGTGGCCCCCAGCACAGCCACGCTGCAGACACACAAGGGGGCTCCTTCCAGGCCAGGACACGCACTGCCCGGGCGCCCAGGTGAGAGCAGAGCCCCCTGCCAGCCCAGACAGAGGAGCCCCAGGTCCCCCACGGCCAGGCTTCTGTTTGCAGGGCTTCTGGCAACTCCAGACCGCGCTGGGAAAGAACAGCGCTGGGGTCCACCATTACCAGAAAGCTCGGAAAACGTGAGCCTTCTCTCAGCAGAACTGCCTGGAGCCGAGAACACCACGTGTTTGCGCGAGTGGCTGAGAGGCCTGAACCTTGCGGAACCCCCTCCCCACCACCCCGCCAACGGCTGCACCCTTGCTCCCAAAAGGGAACCCCAGCCACAGGTTGTTACTCAAAGCTGGGGTCACCCACGATGGACCAGACGCAAAGACCCATGGGACCAGGAGGCTCGGAGCCTCTCTGGGATGTGCTATGGCGGCTGGGGGGGGGGGGGCTGCCACCCAGGCAGGGGGGCTGAGGCTCCACACGACAACATCCCTGAGAGACCCAGGAAGATGGACAAACACAGACGACTCTCTCCCAGACATGTCAGCAACGGACGGGACGCTTTGTCATGAAAAGGACCCCCAAGGACAGGGCCTTTGACCCCCAAGGTCATGGCCTTTAACCCCCAAGGTCATGGCCTTTAACACCCATGTGGTTCTATCCAAGTGCTACAAGTGTACCCCCCCCCCCAGGGCCATCTGTGTTCAGCTCTGCTGCGTCCCTCAGCCAGGCACAAGGACTCCACCTGGGGGAGGGTCTGTGGTGGGCGCTCGGCCCCCTGACCCATCGCTGGCCCTTCCAGTGGATGCTCACCCCCACCGTTCAGGGTCAAGCCATTGTACTTGCAGGTTCTCCCCTCATCCCAGCAAGAATCACTACAAACAACACACTGCGCGCTTTACCAACGGAAAACAAGAGCACTTAAAACAAAGCATGGGTTTCCGCATGGGTTTGCAGACAACAAACTTTTCTTTTCAGTCTATCTTTCCCTGGACTTTCTGAAATGCCTCACTGAAGGATGCACTTGTGGACAAACAGGTATGTGGAAAACCGAGAGGAACACAGGGATGAGGGCCCCCACGCCTCACAGACAAGAACGTGGGGTTCCCCACTTGCAAGGCACCACCGCAGGAGACTTTCTGTTCCCAAGGAGACTGGGAGCTTCCGGCTTCCCCTCTGCGTGATGCCTGGGGCCCGGCCTGTGGCTGCAGCCTCCTCAGCTGCGTGGACACACATCAAACAATGTCTCACAGCAAAACAGAAAAGACCTTAAACGTCCTGCAGTGGGGAGGGGCGGCTGGCCCTGCTCCGCCTCCCCCAGCTTGCTCTGGACATCCCGCCATAGGACGTTTCTGGAGGCCAGCGTTGTCCCTCCGCGAAGCGCTCCCTTTGGGCGCAACCCTGGAGTCTCTGGCTGCACCCTTGTGCATTTCTTCTCCCTGCTGCAGAGAACTTGAAGGACGGGAAGGAGTGGAAATTACAGTAACCCCTTCAGGGCGCGTTTGCCTCATGAAAACCTAAACGAGTCTCCTCCAAGAGAGACGCAAAGGGTCACTGAGTCACACCAGGGTCAGCTGGCAGGCTGCTGATAGGCTCCCACGCAGAGGAGACCAAGGCAGGTGCAAAGTCAGAATGAGAACCCAGCTACGGGCAGCCCAGCTGTTCCAGGGAGCCGGGAAGCCCACCCCGACTGCCCTCGACACAGGCTTCCAGCGACACGGGGGTGCGAGGCCCCGGGAGGAAGACCGTCCGCTTGAGTGATGAGCCTGTGGGTTGCGCACACTCGTGCCCACACCCAGCGCAGTGCCTGGAGGAAACCTCAGAGGACGCGCACTGGGCAGTCAGGTGTGCCCGGCACTGGGGGACAGCAGCCGAGGCTCAGTGAGTGGCTGTGGTTCGGTTCTTCACCGGCAGGCGTTTCCAAGACTTCAGAAAGAAAATGACTTCCAGATTGAGGCTCCTCTACCCCAAACAGTGCGACTGCTGCAGACACATCACATCTCCCCTGGAGATAAGCAGCCAGCCTCAAAGACAGCGCTTTCTCTAGCCCGGTAGAGTAAACATTTAGCTACTTAGTTTACCTCGGCTTACGGGGATCGAGTTCATCTCTATAAATTGTTATTAACAAGGGTAGGCTCCTGGCTGAATGCTTAAACGCCTGTGTCCCACATGGGGCTCCAGCGTCCTGCTAAAGCGACCCTCAGAGGCAGCCTTGGGTTCCTGGCCCCTACACAGGAGACCTGGACGGACTTCTCTGCTCCCAGCTCAGCCCC
Source organism: Oryctolagus cuniculus (assembly GCF_051225735.1). Lineage (NCBI taxonomy): Eukaryota > Metazoa > Chordata > Mammalia > Lagomorpha > Leporidae > Oryctolagus > Oryctolagus cuniculus. Next base: position 2,990,600 of record NC_142869.1, on the reverse strand, counting down.
GGGCATTGTGGGCGTTTGGGCAGTGATGGGAGCAGACAGGAGCTCTCTCTGCCTCTCAGATAGTCAAGGTACTAAAAACAGTTATTATTAACAGATAATCAGGTATTCCCCCACTACACAATTGTGTGCCAACCAATCCTATGTACTCACAGGGGAACACAGCCAACCAGACACCTCACCAGCCCTGAGACAGCTTTTCCTATGGTGGACTACTCTTTGTGTTCCCCTGCGGAACACGGAACACTGCCAGCAAACCACTGTCAGTCACACGTGAACCTCAGAAGCGTTGCTGTGGGAAAAAGCGTGTCCTACAATCAGTGAAATAAGAGGAACATTGGTGCTATGCAGTTGACCCAAAAATGCCTTCTCGGACAACACGGGCCAGCTCTACGCATTGCACGTTTCTAGAATGAGCACTGAGAGTGTTGCAGGCTGGCACTGTGGTGCAGTGTTTAAGCCACCACCTGCAGGCCGGCATCCCAAATGAGCCCCGGCTGTTCTGCTTCTGATCCAGCTCCCTGCTAGTGCGCCTGGGAAAGCAGCGGAAGGCGGCGCAAATACTCCGGCCCCTGCACCCACGTGGGAGACCTGGACGGAGCTCCTGGCTCCTGGCTTCAGCCTGGCCAGCCCTGGCCATTGCAGCCATTTGGGAGTGAACCAGTGAATGAAGATTATCTCTCTCTCTCTCCTTCCCTCCCTCTCTCCCTCCCTCCCTCTCTCCCTCCCTCCCTTCCTCTCTCTCTCTCCCTCCCTCCCTCCCTTCCTCTCTCTCTCTCCCTCCCTCCCTCCCTTCCTCTCTCTCTCTCTCCCTCCCTCCCTCCCTCCCTTCCTCTCTCCCTCCCTCCCTCCCTTCCTCTCTCTCTCTCCCTCCCTCCCTTCCTCTCTCCCTCCCTCCCTTCCAATCTCTCTCTCTCTCTCTCTCTCTCTTTCTGTTCGTTGTTTGGGCTAGTGGATGCATTGAATCTCTTCTTGAGCACTCTGAGTATGTTAAGACTAGGATCCATTTTTTAATGCCACAAAAGGTAGATTTTCTGAGTTGCAATTTTGTTGTTTAGAAACTGCAGAGTGTCAGGTTTAGTTATAAACACATATAAATATCCAAGTCTTCCAAAAGTAAGAAGGGAGTGGGGGAGAATGATGACAGAATCCCAAAGCGGAAATCAGCAACGCCACAGCACAGTCAAGAGCAGCAGTGACAAAGCTGCGGCCAAAGCACCCGGGCTGCGACGCAGAGACCAGCTGACCGCATCCGTGGGCAGCCAGCGGCTCACACTGACCCCAGTGGGCGTCTCTCCCGGAGGCTGAGCAGAGCGCACGGCGGGGGCGCTGTTTCAGGGGCTCCTCCGGCTTTGCTTCCCCAGGACGCAGGGATGAGCCGCCTCGCAGGAGTCACGCGTCCTGCAACCTGAGGCACCTGCCCAGCCCCTCCGGATGGAGTCAGCCTCCACCTGCCCCCACCCCGCCCTCCACGCCAGTGGGACACAGAACCTCCTCCCGCCCTCGCACCGCGTGCCTGTGTCGAATCCCCGACAGATTCGCCTCCCTTAAAGGTGCACTTCAAAAAGGCTGACGTGAACATCTGCAAGGGAACACCCAGGGCGGAGTGCTCGCCTCTGCTCCCCCTGCGCGAGACCACAGATCCAGGAGCCCAGGGCCTTGTGCGGCTTTGCCCACAGATCTCTACACAGAGGCCAACACAGGTCAGCACGGTCCCTAGGCGCCAGGGGTAACGGATGACGAACCACAGGTGTTGAGATGGAGCTGAGCTTCTAGAAGCAGCAAACGCGAGGGAAGGGGTGTGTCTGTGAGGGAAGGGGCGTGTCTGTGAGGGAAGGGGCGTGTCTGTGAGGGAAGGGGCGTGTCTGTGAGGGAAGGGGCGTGTCTGTGTAGCCTGTGCAGACAACAACTGCTTCTAATTCACGGACTGGCAGAAATAACAGGAGTCAGGAGACACATGTGTCCACAGAGACATGCTAATTATAAAATTTGGGTTTGAATTGTCTAGAAAATATCTTTAGAGAAACAATGCATATGGTTGCAACTGACATTTGCATGCAAAATATCCATGCCACGCCACTGCTGAGAAAGCAGTTACAATATTTTTAAAAATTATTTAACAGGGGCCGGAGTTGTGGCCTGCAACAGCGGCACTGCCTATGGGCGCTGGTTCCAGTCCCGGCTGCTCTGCTTCCAATCCAGCCCCCTGCTGACATGCCTGGAAGGCAGCAGAGGACGGCCCAAGTGGTTGGGCCCCTGCACCCACTCCCGGGGGGAGGTTTTGAGGGCAAGGGGAGGATAGCAGTCAGCTCTTAGTTCTGTTTCTCCATGTTGCGTCTTAAACTTGTTTCCTCAAGCATTCACTTAGTAATGTATTTTTAAAAGAACTCTCAAAAGTGGGACACCTATGTGCACAACCACACACGCACACGCATACATCCACCCACATGCATACACACACGCACACATACATGAACACACAAGTGCACACATGCATACAAGCACACATTCACACACAAATGCATACAAGTGCACATGTATGCATGGTCACACATGCATCTACGTGTGCACACACACGCACACATGCACACACGCACACTATATATCCATGGAGGTTAGAGGCCTTCTCCAGGAAAGTGCTGTCCTGTCTCTGCGGGCATCACAGAGGTCACTGACACAGCGCCCTGTTCTTAGGGAAAAGCACAATGTGCGTCCTCACACCACAGTGGGTGGGCGATGCAGACCCGGGGACCAGCAAGAACAGCGCACCTGAGGTCAACCCGTGTGGAGACCCCTCCGTCTGCGTCCTGCCGCTCTCGCCTTGGGAGAAACATAGGCCCCAATGGCTAAAGCTCTTCTCTTCATCGCACGGGCACAGGGACCCTGCGTGCCCCAGGCCTGGATGAAAACCTTCCCCGAGGCTGCCCCTCTCGAGCCCAGCACCCGGCAGGGCCCTGCTAGAAGCCCCGCTGTTTGAATAAACAGAGCAGAGCTGTTTACACGTTCTCATCCCCTGCGGCCGCTCAGAGAACAGCAAGGCGGGAGCCTCCTGGCCTCTGGAGGAGGCTCTGCCTGGGTGGCAAGGCTCACATCTCCGCAGCACCGTGGGAGCCGAGGGCCAGTCCGCAGGTGGAAGCCACAGGCAGAGGGCGGCAGCTTTGAAGTTAGGGCTGAGTCCTCCTGACCCACGCCTGGAGCCCGGAGCCTGGAGCCTGCAGCCTCTGCTGTGTTCCCTCTGGTTTCCCTTTGAGCTCGAGCACCAGGCTGGGGCAGCTGCAGGGTCGCACTGGCATGGGGGACAACGGCCCGACCATGATCATGTCCTTGATGTGGGCCTCACAAGGCCACGGACCAGCAGGAATCAAAGGGAGGGGAGCATTCCCTTCTCCCCGCCTTGCCCACCCCGAGTTCACAGAACTGCTTCCTGTTAGTGGGTGTGATTTCAGTTTTTGTAAAATCTTCTGTGTACCATCTCTAACAAGCTAACCCAGCACGCCATAGAGTCCCAGCTCCTTTCCTAGTGTCGGGATCAAGTAAAGAATGTTCTGGTTTGCTATGAGTCTTCCCCTCGGGAAGGCTGGAGAAGTTTGAAAACCGGGGGGCATTTCCAACAGAGACCATCCCAGACTCGTCTCCGAGGGCAGACTATTTTAAAGATTGTCCAGGCCGGAGCCGCGGCTCACTAGGCTAATCCTCCGCCTTGCGGCGCCGGCACACCGGGTTCTAGTCCCGGTTGGGGCACCGGATTCTGTCCCGGTTGCCCCTCTTCCAGGCCAGCTCTCTGCTGTGGCCCGGGAGTGCAGTGGAGGATGGCCCAAGTGCTTGGGCCCTGCACCCCATGGGAGACCAGGAGAAGCACCTGGCTCCTGCCATCGGATCAGTGCGGTGCGCCGGCCGCAGCGCGCCGGCTGCGGCGGCCATTGGAGGGTGAACCAACGGCAAAGGAAGACCTTTCTCTGTCTCTCTCTCTCACTGTCCACTCTGCCTGTCAAAAAATAAAAAAATAAAAAAAAAAAAAGATTGTCCAGCTCTGGAAGTGGGCCACCTCGGAGGTACCCATGTGAAGAGTAACTCCTCGGCTCCCGAACTGGCCGGGCTGCAGAACTATAGGACTGCCGTGGCTGCAGAACTATAGGACTGCTGTGGCTGTAGAACTACAGGACTGCCGTGGCTATAGAACTATAGGACTGGCGTGGCTATAGAACTATAGGACTGCCGTGGCTGCAGAACTATAGGACTGACGTGGCTGCAGAACTACAGGACTGCCGTGGCTATAGAACTATAGGACTGGCGTGGCTATAGAACTATAGGACTGCTGTGGCTGTAGAACTATAGGACTGACGTGGCTGTAGAACTATAGGACTGATGTGGCTGTAGAACTATAGGACTGACGTGGCTATAGAACTATAGGACTGCTGTGGCTGCAGAACTACAGGACTGCCGTGGCTATAGAACTATAGGACTGCTGTGGCTATAGAACTATAGGACTGACGTGGCTGTAGAACTATAGGACTGATGTGGCTGTAGAACTATAGGACTGCCATGGCTATAGAACTATAGGACTGGTGTGGCTATAGAACTATAGGACTGGCGTGGCTGTAGAACTATAGGACTGCCATGGCTATAGAACTATAGGACTGATGTGGCTGTAGAACTATAGGACTGACGTGGCTATAGAACTATAGGACTGGCCGGGCTGTAGAACTATAGGACTGCCATGGCTATAGAACTACAGGACTGCCGTGGCTGTAGAACTATAGGACTGCCGTGGCTGTAGAACTATAGGACTGACGTGGCTGTAGAACTATAGGACTGGCCGGGCTGTAGAACTATAGGACTGCCGTGGCTGTAGAACTATAGGACTGCTGTGGCTGTAGAACTATAGGACTGCTGTGGCTGTAGAACTATAGGACTTCCGTGGCTATAGAATTATAGGACTGACGTGGCTGTAGAACTATAGGACTGCTGTGGCTATAGAACTATAGGACTGACGTGGCTATAGAACTATAGGACTGACGTGGCTATAGAACTATAGGACTGCCGTGGCTGCAGAACTATAGGACTGCTGTGGCTGTAGAACTACAGGACTGCCGTGGCTATAGAACTATAGGACTGATGTGGCTATAGAACTATAGGACTGCCGTGGCTGCAGAACTATAGGACTGACGTGGCTGCAGAACTACAGGACTGCCGTGGCTATAGAACTATAGGACTGGCGTGGCTATAGAACTATAGGACTGCTGTGGCTGTAGAACTATAGGACTGACGTGGCTGTAGAACTATAGGACTGATGTGGCTGTAGAACTATAGGACTGACGTGGCTATAGAACTATAGGACTGCTGTGGCTGCAGAACTACAGGACTGCCGTGGCTATAGAACTATAGGACTGCTGTGGCTATAGAACTATAGGACTGACATGGCTATAGAATTATAGGACTGATGTGGCTGTAGAACTATAGGACTGCCATGGCTATAGAACTATAGGACTGGTGTGGCTATAGAACTATAGGACTGGCGTGGCTGTAGAACTATAGGACTGCCATGGCTATAGAACTATAGGACTGGCCGGGCTGTAGAACTATAGGACTGCCATGGCTGTAGAACTACAGGACTGCCGTGGCTGTAGAACTATAGGACTGCCGTGGCTGTAGAACTATAGGACTGACGTGGCTGTAGAACTATAGGACTGGCCGGGCTGTAGAACTATAGGACTGCCGTGGCTGTAGAACTATAGGACTGCTGTGGCTGTAGAACTATAGGACTGCTGTGGCTGTAGAACTATAGGACTGACGTGGCTATAGAATTATAGGACTGACGTGGCTGTAGAACTATAGGACTGCTGTGGCTATAGAACTATAGGACTGACGTGGCTATAGAACTATAGGACTGACGTGGCTATAGAACTATAGGACTGCCGTGGCTGTAGAACTATAGGACTGCTGTGGCTGTAGAACTATAGGACTGCCGTGGCTGTAGAACTATAGGACTGCCATGGCTATAGAACTATAGGACTGACGTGGCTATAGAACTATAGGACTGGTGTGGCTATAGAACTATAGGACTGACGTGGCTATAGAACTATAGGACTGGTGTGGCTATAGAACTATAGGACTGACGTGGCTATAGAACTATAGGACTGACGTGGCTGTAGAACTATAGGACTGACGTGGCTGTAGAACTATAGGACTGACATGGCTATAGAACTATAGGACTGCCGTGGCTATAGAACTATAGGACTGCTGTGGCTATAGAACCATAGGACTGACGTGGCTATAGAACTATAGGACTGACGTGGCTGCAGAACTATAGGACTGCCGTGGCTGCAGAACTATAGGACTGACGTGGCTGTAGAACTATAGGACTGATGTGGCTGTAGAACTATAGGACTGATGTGGCTGTAGAACTATAGGACTGACGTGGCTATAGAATTATAGGACTGACGTGGCTGTAGAACTATAGGACTGCCGTGGCTATAGAACTATAGGACTGACGTGGCTATAGAACTATAGGACTGACGTGGCTATAGAACTATAGGACTGCTGTGGCTGTAGAACTATAGGACTGATGTGGCTGTAGAACTATAGGACTGCCGTGGCTATAGAACTATAGGACTGGTGTGGCTATAGAACTATAGGACTGCTGTGGCTGTAGAACTATAGGACTGCCGTGGCCATCTTCTCTGCAGTGGCTCCTGACGTCACGCCATTATGGAATGTGACCTTCTAAAGGACACATAGACAGGTGGATGGTAAAGGACGGATAATACACAATGATAGATGATGATAGACACTGGTACATGATTGACGGTGAGGCAGGGAGGTAGACAGACATACGTAGGGATGAGGAGTCTTCAAAAAGTTGGTGGGAATGCATATTCTGGATTTCGAGTTTTGCACCTGCATGCACTCGTCTTGTAAATCCAGGTTCCCATAGATGTGCAAGGCCACCAGGGGCAGGAAGCACGCTCGTGACCTAAGGGACTCAAGAGGCCTCCGCTCCTCCAACAGCCTCAAAGTGGGTCGGAACACGCAGAGACTCGTCTACACACGTCTAAACACAGGTGAGACAGACACTACAGGGAGGGTCAGATGGAGAAACAAACGTCACCTTTTAACACTCAGAGTGGAAGGAGCAAACAGGAATACGCGCGCCATGGCTCAAACACAATACGCGGTCGATTCTGACAATGCCTGGTAAACGCTTGTCATACGCCTAAAACTTCCCCAGCCAACATGGCTGCTTGTACGCCCAGCATGACAGACACGCAGCACAGCAGGCAACAAACGCCGTGTCTCATAACCAGTCGTAGAAGTGAGAACTGCAGTGGGTGGAACTTCCCTCCTCGTGACTGACAGCTGCACCAAAGTAAGAGATTGCAAAACCCCTTTGGCTTTGGGGTCTGTAAAGCCGCATCACCTTAACTTTCCCAGGAACCATGACTTCACGTATTAGTACCAACATCTTCTGCTAACCAGCCTGGTGCGAAGCAGATGGGCCTTTGCAATCCTCGGCTTCTCACGGACAGACAAGCCACCACACAGTGTGGCGTGAGGAGTTACAGGCCCTCAGGGACCCAACACCCAGCACGGAACCAGCAGCCGTCAGCTCCCGAACCACGTCTAAGAAGTTGCTAACTTGACAGCAGATGAGCACATACCCTGGCTCAGACGCACGGGGCGTGTGCTTGGGGAACGAGGACCAGCCCCCGAATCAGCTCTGGCCCCTGTGTGAGGCCTTGGGGAAGCCGCTGAGTCTGGGCACAGACAAGGGGGGTCTCCACCCACACCTGGGAAATTGCCAAATGAAACGATGTTTGGCTGGACAGACTGGTCTGGAACTTCCCCCAGAGCCCGTGCGCGGCCCGAGAAGTAGAACCCAGGCTGATGCCCTGGCACAAGACTCTAACAAGTGGGGATGGAAGTCGTCTGGGTGCCGCGGACGGCCCTCGCTCCTGACAGCTCACCTGTCGCCGTGGGCGCCAGCGGCTCTGTGCTCACCATGAGGTTGATGGCCGCGCTGGAGGCTGAGCGTGGGGGCTGCAGAGCTGCAGGCTGAGGTCTCTCTGGAAAGGAAAGCACACGCGCTAGCAGGCAGCTGACCGTCCTAGCTCAGGGCGAGCCCCGGGAGCAGAGCTCTGAGCAGCACCCACACTCCCAGCTCACTAGGCCGTGTGGGGTCTCTGTTGACAAGCCTGGGGGCAATCGCTGGACACACCCTCTCATCTCCCAGTGTCTCAATCCTAGGCAGGCTGGCTCTCTGGACTCACATCTCTGTGTGCTTAACCCGGGGTGGCTCAAGCATGGGTCCTGGGCCTCCCCCCTTCACATCCACGGGGCAGTGGGGTCACGACGAATGGGGGGGCGCAGAAGAATCTCACAAGGAGCAGGTGAGGCAGGATGGGGGGGCACGCGGCTGGCCTCAGGGATGCCGAGGAGCCCTGGGGGACAGCAGAGGGCAGAGCCCGGGCACACCAGGACCGAGGAAGGAGGAGGTGGGCTCCTCCCTGCTGATGCCCCGGGCGTCCCACACCCCGGGGATGAGTGCATCGTGGACTCCACCAGTGCTCCCTGGGGAACCAGCAACTGCTCAGTGCACACAGAAACAGGGACGGGGGTGGGTGGGCAGGGCAGAGCCCCCGCCAGGTGACAAGGCCGTCTTGCCCCAGCTACAGGCCTGACTGGGCCGCAGCTGGGCCAAGTGGGTCTGGTTTCCTGCACAAAGCAGCCAGGACCCCAAAAGCAGGACCACATTGCACAGGAAACCTGTTCTCCATCAGGCTTTATAAAGCCTGGAGGAACGGAGCTCATGGGATGAGTTAGCTTTCAAGCTGGGTTGCCTGTTCGGCACAGATCCACGCGGACAGCGGCTGCCAAGTCGTCTTGGGTGCACTTACTGGTGCTGAAGGTTCCTTGGTAGGTGGCTCTGACCTGCGTCCTCAGGTAGCAGACCACCGACACGTGGTAGGTCTGCCCCGCCAGCAGCCCCCCGAGGACGCGCTCCGTGGCCGTGAGGTTCTGTTTCAGGACCGGGGCCTGGTCTGGGGCCATGGTGACGGTGAGATGATAGAAGTAAGGCCCTGGGGGCTCAGGCCTCTCCCACTGCAGCCTGGCACTGCTCTCCGTGATCTCGGCCACCTGCAGCCGGGACGGCTTCACTGGAAGACACGGCACGGCAGGGCGTGGAGGGAAGAGTGAGAGGCAAGGGACTGTGACACACACGCATGCACGCACGCTCGCACGGGGGACGTCTGACATCCTGTGGTGGCAGACAGCTCCCGTGCACACCGCCCTCGGCACCCCCGGACGTGGAATGTGGGATTCATTCCGGAAACCTCTTTTTCCTTCAGCAAGCTGCGTGAGGGCCTGCTGTCCTCCTAGCGGGAATCTGCCGTAACGCAGAGGCTGATGGGAGCCAAAGCGCCAGGTCCAGAACAGGCCCCGCGCAGAAAACACAGGGCCCTTCACCAAGTTCACGGGGCCTGTGCGAGGCTTTCCAAGCCTTCGTATCCAAGCAGCTCCAGAAACCAGGCGTGGGAACGTGGCGTGGCTCCTGCAAGCCGGCAGCAGGCGTCTGCTGTCTTCCCCTCACACCCCCAGACGGCGTCTGAACCCAGCTTCTCCTGAGGCCCGCGCCCCTTTAGCCTCAGACACCTGGCTTCTCACGCAAGATGGACTGTGCCCCGCTGAGGTCCCAGAGAGAATGGGGAGCTCCCAGCCCTCCCCAAGGCGAGACGGCGGGCACGGGGTGGGCAGCCGAGGCAGCAGACCCTTCAGCTGTGCTCCGTGTGGAACCCAGCAGCCTCCCAGGGGTCCTAAGAGAGACGACTTCCCGATACAGAACAGGGCAACATCTCCCGTGCTCTGGCCAGATACCCCGCCCAGATGGACAGGTCCCAGATCAACGACTCTCATTTCCACTGCTGCTTAAGCAGGCTTCTCGGGCCCCGCCTGGAACAAGCAGCCCTAATCAGGGATTTCTTACCCAGAGGCTTGGCAGCGGCTGGTTTGGCAGCTTGTGGCTTGGGGGCCTCGGGCTTGCTGGCCACTGGTCTTGCAGCAGCGGCAGGGGGCCTTCCGGCTGCTGGCTTTGCTGCTGCTGGCTTCACAGCCACTGCAGGTCTCACCGTGGCTGTCTTGGCAGCCACCGGGCTGGCAGCCACTGGTTTCACAGCCACGGAGTTAGCAGCCACAGGCTTTGCAGCCACCGAGTTGGCAGCCACGGGTTTTGTGGCCACAGGGTTGGCGGCCACGGGCTTTGCGGCTACTGGGTTGGCAGCCACGGGTTTTGTGGCCACAGGGTTGGCGGCCACGGGCTTTGCGGCCACAGGGTTGGCGGCCATAGGTTTTGTGGCCACAGGGTTGGTGGCCACGGGCTTTGCGGCCACGGGCTTTGCCGCCACAGGCTTCGCAGCGGCTGGCTTTGCAGCTGGTAGGTTGACAATGGTTACTGGTTTCGTTGTGGTGGTCACTGGTTTTGTTGTGGTCACTGGTTTAGATGTTGGACTTGAAGTAACATTATTTGGAACATTTCTGTTAAAACAGATTAAATATTACCTCTACTGATACTTTCATGGACTAACAAAACATATCCCATAAAGCATGTGAAATCTGCTGTTTTAGCAAAACTATGCAGCAGGTTTATTTATTTATTTATTTTGGATTATGTATAATGCTTCAGATTAAATTCCTGGGGCTGGTACTGTGGCATAGTGGGCTAAGCCTCCACCTGCGGTGCTGGCATCCCATATGGATGCTGGTTCAAGTCCTGGCTGCTCCTTTTCTGATCCAGCTCTCTACTGTGGCCTGGGAAAGCAGCAGAAGATGGGCCAAGTCCTTGGGCCCCTGTACCCTCGTAGGAGACCTGGAAGAAGCGCCTGGCTCCTGGCTTCAGATCAGCTCAGCTCCGGCCATTGCAGCCATTTGGGGAGTGAACCAGCGGATGGAGACTTCTCTCTCTGCCTCTGCCTCTCTGCAACTCTGCCTTTCAAATCTTTCAAATAAATAAATAAATCTTTTAAAAAAGATTAAATTCCTATTTTTTAGGATGTGTGCCACTAAAAAGATACTGAACAGCTTATAAAAGTAGAATCATTAAAGACTGTACTATTATTATTGTACTATCGTTACCTATTGTACCATAAATACATCTGATAGCTTTAATTTCTAAAATAAAGGCAGAGAAAAGCTGAGAGAATGACAAATCATAATATTTAATGTTCTAATTTTATAAATTAATGAATTGAAGCATAAACACCAAAAATTAAAATCAGCAAACGACTACTTTCACTCTAAGGAAAATATCCACTCAACAGCAAGCCATGTTGAGCTGGACAATTCCCAGGCTCCCAGACAACTGCAAAGTTACCAGAGAGCTCACTGTTGGGGGTGTGTACGGTTTGCTGGCCTTAATCTCTGTCCCTGTGTATGTGGGTCTGTTATCATTCTGGAGTTATTATAAACCCTAAAAAGAAAGCCATGCGCTGAGCAGACGCACACTCTGCCACTTCCTTGCTCTTGGTGAAAGTCCTCTATTCTCTAGCGGTATCTTGCTACGCGTCACATGCAGTCTATCTTCAAGCCGATGTCACAGAACTTGAACTGTTAAGTTACTCTGCTCATTCTATTTTCCCCAAGATAAGAGAGATGAGCCACTTGTAGGGAATGTTCTGCGGAAGTAATATGGAAACTAACAGCTGGGAACCCAGAACTCTGAGGCTATACCAAGCAGAACCGGCACCCCAGCACCCAGACGAAGGTCACAGCTGCCCGGGCAGAGAGGGTCAGCTTACTCTACTGAGATCTGGAGCCACTCCCCCAGAGGAGGCCAGGGGTCACGGAGAGACGGGTTTGCAGAAGGAAGAGGCGCTCTCTCTCCCCACCCTGGAGCTAAGCCAGGCATTCATTTCTCAAGGATCTATTTGAACCCTCTTATCCAGTACAAAGGTCAGAACCCCTGCCTCCCCCAAAGAGGGGCACCTGTAGCATTCTCCTGAGGGGCACAGACTGCTGACCCTGCAGGGCCCACTGGCTGCAGCCCTGCCCCCACCTGGGCCTGTGTCCACTGCCCTCCTCTCTGGCCCTAGAGTTGGGGCAGGGCACACAGCTCCGAGCTTCCTGGCACCAGCTCCCTGCAGCTGCGCAGAGATGAGCAGGTGGCAGGACCTCCCATCAAGTCTGCCTGCCCACGCCTCACTCTCTGCTGGTAGAAGTAACAGTGTAGCAACTCTAGCTCAGATCTGCACAGGCGCTGGGCACTTCCCCTCTGTCACCACCCTGCGGGATCAGGTTCTGCTTACCCACCAGAGCCTGAGGGACCAGTGGAGCAGAGAAGACTCCCCGGGGAGGAGTCTAGCCAGAAACTGCTAACCCAGAGAACCACAAGTAAGTAAAGTGCTCTGGGTTGAAGCCACTGGGATCTCGGGTAATTTGCTATGCAGCGCAAGCCAGCTGGTGGGACAGACGTTTTTGCAGAGTGTCCGCCTGGAACATTCCGGAGGCCACACACTCTGGATTTCAGGGGGCTCGTCCACGAAGCCGGGAGCAGCTGGAGGAACACGGCGTTCCTCCGCACTACGACTTTCGACACCCTCGCGAAAATCACTTACACTTGTCTGTGACCAAACTTCATGGAATTCTTTGCCGGTTGGTCCCCTTGGAACCAGTCACACTGTTTCTTGATGTCGGGGGGCAGGTAAAACGCATTGTCACCTAGGGGAGAACAGAGAGAAGCCGTCTGAACTACTCGCGAGGCACCTGGAAGATAATCCCGTGTGAGTTAAATGGATCACATGGCATTTAACCTGTGAATATTTGAATTAAGTAATTCCTCCAGACAAGCTAAGCCCAGGGACTTTACACATCAGGCACGGCGGTACTTGATCCATAAAAACCTTAAGAAAATATGTCCTATTTGGCCAGACTCGGGTGATTAGGTTAGGGATAATATTTACTCAATGTGAGACAGAAGACGGGAATGAAAGGGCAACGAAGTGGAAAGAGTTTAACGAGTTCCAAGTTCTCCAACGTCAAATTATAATCCAATTACTTCTAGTATTTTTTTAATGCTTTGTTGAACGAGGCTTTCGGTTTCCACGCTCTGAAGGCAGAACAATGGCCCCTGGTAAAACTGGCTTTCTTGGCTTCACATCTTTTCCCTGCGTCTTTGCGGGGACAGACCTCCACAAACACAGCGATGTCACTGACCTTACGTTCCCCTTGAGTAAGGAACTTAGAGTGCGCACGTGTCTGTCTGTACCTGCGGCTTCCTCACTGGTTCAGTGCCTGCCTGTGGGACGTCGGCTGTGCACCCTGCACTCTCTGGGGAATGCGATGGTGACTGACAGACCGTGGGGCATCAGGCCCTTGGGGACCGCACACCTGTAAACGTGCAGCCGCAGCCGTGTCATAGACGCTGTGAATGTGTGTCTGGATTTACCGTGAGCAGACCACGCTCCCAGCGAGCAGGGGCAGTGGGAGAAGAGCTCCGAAGGTGGATTTTCTGCTACAGCAGGGGTGGAGAGTGTTCTGGGGAGGGGGAGCCCGGACAGCAACGACCCAGAGGTGTTCAAGCACAATGCAGTGGGTCGCTAAGCCCACATCAGTACAGCCCCTTCTAGAAGTTTCCCTCCAAGAGGAGACACTCCCCTTATAACACGCCAGCTTATTACACCATGCGTGACAGACATGGAGCTGCCCACACGGTTGTAAACTCTTAGTGACGCAACAGTGCCTGCTCAAATCCCACAGAATCAATGCGTGAACAGCAGGGACTGCTGCCATGTGTCCCCCATGGACTCGGCTCCCAGAGGCGTTTCTGGCACGTGGCAGGTGTCGATAGGTATTTGTCAAATGAACAAACAATTCACATCAGCTGTCTTTCCCACGACTGCCCCCCACCCCGCCCCGCTGTGTGGCCAGCCAAGGGTGTGGCCAGCACAAACCCAGGCCCAGGCTCCCGCTCGGGGTGCAGGACTTACTGCCGACGAAGGAGGGCAGCAGCCTCCCGAAACGCATCAGGGGCTCCTCGTTGAGCTCCGTGGACTTGTCCACCAGCTTGAAGAAGACGTCGCTGGGCTCGCTGGCGAAGCTGTACACCTCCTTGACGTTCACCTTCCTGCCGATGCCCAGGACCACGAAGAAGTAGCCCTTGCACTTAGCCTGCAGGATGGCCCTCTGGGCCTCCTCCAGCTGCTGCTTCTGCACCTCGCCCGTCAGCATTAGGACCACGACCTTCAGGTTGCGCGGGTTGGGGGCGCTTTCGAAGACGCTCTCTATGGTGTAGTCAATGGCGCTGCCCAGGGCCCGAGTCCCCGGCAGCTGCTTCATCCTCAGGCTGAGGAAGTCCACCAGCTTCTCCTTGGAGCCATAGTCCGTCAGGGAGACGTCCACCCTCACGGGGGGCACGCTGGTGTTGTCCAGGGACTCATAGGGTGCGTGCTGCACTACGGCCACTCTGGCAAAGTGCTGGGAGGCCTTGGGGTCCGGGCTTATGTCCAGCTGTCTGACCAGGTACCCGATGTACTTCTTCATCTCGTTGAACTGGAACAGCGTGGTGGTGTCAGAGCTGTCCAGGATGAAAGCCATGTCAATGTCCACATCACTGCCCGCCGCCCGCCTGTCCCTGAAGGACGGCCTCCAGTTGCCGAATCCACAGGATGGGTCGATGTTGCAGATGTCTACAAAGAAGCAGAGTAGCCATCATTCTGTGACTCCCGCTGTGTGCGACCACACATCGCTCTGCCAGGAGTCCGGAAATCAAAGCTGTCACATAAAATGCAAACCCATTCGTGTCTGGCTGCCTCAAGTGTGGCCAGAATCCTGTTTTCATCACCAAAGATGTACTGGATTAAAGAAATCAATCAGCGAAAATCCTGCGGTATACCACAGTACTGGCACTTCAAAAAAGAAAAGTCAAAAGGAATTATCTTAGCTGTTTTCCACTCTTTGAACACGCGTGATCTAGGAAGAGTCTAGACCCACGTTTTGATGCTAGAGACCAAGGTCAAAATGTGAGCAGAGCCCACGTTCTCCTGTGTCACCTGTGGAGAGAGCTAGTCCCCTGCCCACCAGACACTGTGCTGTGGACGGTCCCCTCTGCGTACGGAACCCACGCCACGTGCACACAGCGGTAGACGTATGGGTTTGTGACTGTTGGTGTAACTCAAGCTCTTTCTAGCGATCACGATTTTTCACGCAGCCGTCCCTCTGCAGAGACCCGTGTGCCACGGCAGCGGGGCAGGGACGCGGCTTACCCAGGCAGACGTGGCAGGTGAGGACATTCTGCAGGAAGTCGGCCAGGTCCCTCCTGGGGGGCAGGACAAGGGCGTGCCCCACCGCCGTGTTGTTGATCTGGTTGAAACAAGAGTAAACGATTAGCAGACACCTGCGTGATGAGAAACTACCGGAAAATAAAGCTAAGGAATCAATCAAGGGCGCATCCATATCTTCTCATCTGGAGTACAACAGGAAAACAGGCTAAAGTCTAATAAGAGGAGCTCAGGTTCAAATCCCACTTCTTTACTTTATGCTGGATCTGAACCCATGTTTTTATTTGTTTATGAGGAAGACAAAGAGAGAGAGAGAACAGACAGAGACATCCCAATCCACTTGTCCACTCTCCAAATGCCTGCAGTGGCAAGTGCCCAGCAGGCTGGATCTGGGAGCCGGGAACTCCTCCTGGGTCTCCCATGTGGGTGGCAGGCACCCAAGTCCTGGAGCCACACCACTGCCTCCCAGAGTCTGCCTTAGCAGAGAGCTGGAGTCAGGAGCCAGAGCCGGGGATTGAACCCAAGTCCTCTGATATGGGACATGGACGCTGAACCAGCATTCAATCACTGGGCTGAATGCCCATCCACAAATCAAAATTATGCAGCCTCTTTGGGACTGCAAGGTGGAGACGTGGTACTCTCCTAACGGGGCTTTTGGGAGAATTCAACAAGACGATGCACAGAGAGCAGAGAACCAGTGGGTTCCTGCAGCAGACAGTGAGGACGGACGCCTTGGCGTTACTGTAGCAGTGGCAGCAGCCCAGAGCTGTGAGCTCCAGCCATCCCCCACCCTCTCAGGTCTTGTGAGTGACAGAGCAAGTAAGAAAATCTCTGCTGACTCATGCGAAAAGTCCTGCCCACCACGGTGCCCGGCGTACAATCGTCAGTCTTCATTTAACTCCTAACTGATTGGAGTGAATGACTGGTGAACGAGTCAATGCTCAATCAATAGCTCGTGGCGCTGGGTCACCGGACCCACAAAAGAGAAGAGACATAAAGGGCCCCTCACACACGGGCACTGCTGACACCCCCCCCCGGGGGGGCGGCACGCTGGATTCCCAAGCCCGCAGCTCAGAGTGAGCACCCGGGCCCTCTTGTGAGGAGCCAGACTGACCCCAACGTCCAGGCCCCCAGGAAGAAAGCAAACGAGCTGTGGCACCCCCAGCAGGGGCAGCAAGCATCAGCCACGGCCAAACAGAGCACGGAGCCTCAGGGTCACCATGTGTCCTGGAGGGATGCGTGACAGCCACGTGGATGCCCCCCAGGGCCAGAGCCATAAGAGAATCCCTGGAAGTTCTCGGTCTCACGGTCCCGGGGGGGACCGGGATGTGCCTGGGAGAGAGGCGGGGCCAGCAGCGCCCGAGCACTGACCTGCAGGGCGTTGATGAGCTGCCGGTCCTCCTGGCTCGTGAGGAACAAGGGGGTGATGCCCGCGTCCGAGAGCTGCAGCACGGCCTCCCTGAGCTGGGGGGACACGCGCGTGGGCCTGTTGCTGAAGAAGATGGCCACCTTCCTCATCAGGAAGCCGCTGCGCACGCGCTTGAACGTGTTTCTGGCCACGAACGACATGGCCGCGTCGAGGCTCTGCTGCTTGCGCGTCAGAGACACCTGCAGGTTGTTGATCTTGTTCAGCAGCGCCGACTTCTTCCTGGAATCGGCGAAGCGGATCTCCGTGGTCACCTCGTTGTTGTAGCTGAGCACGGCCACGCGGGCGCCGCGCGGGCAGTTGCTCTCCGCGATGGTCAGGTTGCCCACGACACTCAGGAGCACGTCTTTCATGCGGTTGAACGCATCTTGAGTGACACCTTCCGAGGTGTCTAAGGCAAAGGCCAGCTCCGTGGGGAAGACGGGGCATTCCAGGGGCCCTGGGAAAGCAGCGCAGGGGGAGGGGTTCCAGGCAAACGCTGCCTATGGGGGCGCGGGGGGGTCCAGGGGCCCTGGGAAAGCAGCGCGGGGCAGGGGGTCCAGGCAAACGCTGCCTATGGGGGCGCGGGGGGGGCCCTCGCTTCCCTCGGAAGAAAGGCAGATCGTTGAGGTCAACTCACCATAGCAGCAGGCTGCAAGAGAGAGAGAGAGAGAGAGAAGAGAGTGAACGCCGTGTCTGCAGTGTGAGAGCCTCAGACGCACAGACAGACGGGACGGCAGAAAACCATGTACTTACGACACTTATCCTTGATGGACTGGACCAGGGCGCATTGCTTTCGGGGGGGGGGGGGGGTGGAGAAAGAGAGTGTGAGGAGAGCAGACCAAGGCCCGCAAGGCAACACCCCCCAACCCCCCGCAACTTACATCGATGGAGTCGCCCCTGTTGCCCTTGTGGCCCTGCGAAGAGGAAGGAGAGGCTGAGAGCGTGGCACCCCGCTCTGTGCACCCACAGAGCGCAGCCGGGGCCCACGGAGCACGGCCGGATGACCTTGACCACCTAGAGCCTCTCCCTCCAAAGTTTACTTTAGAGCTTGAAGAGGCAAAACAAAGAAGACCCAGAGCCAATGCGTCCCCCCCCCCCCCCCCCCCGGGAGGGAGCTTGGCTTTGCAAACAGCTCCACACCCTGAACACCATCCGCACACAGGAGCTGCCCGCCCCCCCCCCCCCCCCCCCCCCCCCCGTCCACAGCCGCGCTCTCGAGGGAAGAGCTTCCTCCGGTGTGCCCTGACACGCCCTGCCCCACAGCAGGGACACTGGGACTCCGCTGAGCTGTCCTTGGCCCCTCCACGCCTAAAGTGCCCCAGCTGGATTCTTCCCGCCTGCAGCTCTCGGGACAGACCCCCAGCCACCCTCAGCCCATCATCCCAATGCCTCGCCGCTGTCTTCTCGCAGCCCAGCGGACCAGCGTCCCAAAGGCCACTTTTCCCTCACCGGCTTAGTGACCCCAGTGACACTTCCCTTGCGGAGAAAGCCGCCATCAGAGCCTCCTGCCTCGGCCTTTCTCTCACCATCTGGCCACACCCGTTTTTCACTGCCCGTCCCAGGAGGGACTGTCCAGTTACCGTCCCCCTTCCTCTGGGACCCACACCAATTTTTACACAGGGGGACATTCAAACAGGGAAACAAAGACATTACCAATAAAGAGAGGAGCGGTACAGGGCCCCAGCAGCTGGAGAGGAGCGGGGTGGGTACTCACAGAGGGTCCTGGGTAGCCGGGGTCTCCCTTCTGCCCAACAGTCCCTGGAGGTCCCGAATTCCCCTAGAGGGGACAGAACAGGCACGGCTCGAGTGTGGCAGGAGACGGAACTGCCTCGGATCCTGCAGCTGGGAGCGGTTGGGGGGGGGGGGATCTGATCCGACGCCCCCCAGGACCACGAGAAATCTCTCACTTGAAAAGAGCTTAAGCACCTCCAAAATGGAGGAGTAGGGCGAAGGGATATTGACAAAGCTTACGTGAGGCCATCGGCACAGCCACGAGCATGTTCTGTGGCAGGTTACGGCAAGACCAACGCTTGCCCCAGAGCCATCAGTAGACTTATCTGGGGATGTTGGGGAGAAACGGTACCCGACGAATGAGCTCACCGCTCCGTGTAGGCCATCCAGTGTTTAGGACTCCACCTGACCGCGCTCACTGATTGGGCCAGCTGCATACTCAGGGCTGTGCTTCAACTGTGTCTCTCACCACAGTTGAGCACAGTTTGCAAACTCAAGACCCACTACAATCTTAGGGGGGGTGACCAAACACCCCCTGGAGAGCCATCCAGAACCAGCAGCAGCTTCGAGACGTGCAGGAGTCTCCCTGGCCAGGGCCGAGGAGCCCAGGGCCCAGGCCGGCTTGTCTGCCAGCCAGGACTCAGCCCACGGGGCACCTGCATCTCAGCTCTGTTGCAGAGGCAGGTGTGGGGCCCACTCTAAGGTGCCCACGTCCCCCACTGGAGCGCCTGGGTTCCGTTCCTGGCTCTGGAACGCTGACCCCGGCTTCCTGCTAATGCAGACCCTCGCAGGCAATGCGTGTTGGCGCCAGCAATGAGGTCCCTGCCACCCGTGTGCGAAAAAGGCATCCAGAGAGCCAATCAGAGGATGTGACACACTTTCTCCCTCCCCTCTCCGTGTGTGTGTGTGTGTGTGGGTGGGTGTGTGAAGCTTCTGCACATTGTCTATGTGGGCACGGCCAGTGAGGCTGCACAGGTGTTGGGCCTCACCCTCCTGTCTGGCGGCCTGGGGCTCCCTGGTGCTGTGCCGGGCATGTGAGTGTGAGGTGCCGAGGGAGGGGCTCTCAGTGTGACAGCCACCGTCCACACCCACATTCTGAGGGTTGGGATCCCCTATCATCCTGAGTGACCACTGGCCAGGTTGCAAGTAAGGAGGAGTCATTCCAATGCCTCGGTAGCCAACCACACCGCCTGCGCTGTCACCCCTGCCCACAGGCCAACTCACCCTCCGGCCTCTCACGCCTTTGGGTCCCGGTGCTCCGTCTGCCCCGGGCTCACCGGGGGTACCCTGGAAAGAGCCAAGAAGAACACGGTCACGCTGTGGAGCCAATGCTGGAGCCCCTGAAGCGTGGAATGCACTCTCCACGCCAGCCGAACAGTGGCCGGTGACCTGCTGTCCTGTCCATGGTGCAGCTGCGGCACCCAGCCGGCCGCGGGCGATTTACTCGGTGATGGTAACACCACGCAGCTTATCACATTTCACGGCTTACAAACAACCTGCAGAGTGGCACCTCGTGACCTGAATCTCACAAACACCGTGACCCCCCAACACGGGAGGGGCCCCCGAGTGGGGCCGAGTGTTCCGGAGCAGCCCGGTCACTCAGTGGCTGATCCAAGGCCAGAGCCAAACTCCCCACGTCTCAGTTCAAGGACAGACAGGCCCCCGGGAAGCAGTGGGGACGTCCACCACCAGGGGAATATTGATTTACCTTCGGTCCTGGGTACCCGGGAAATCCTCGTTCTCCCTACAAAAGACAAGCACAGGACTCACTATTGGGTCCCAAATTAAATCATCTAAAACAAACTGCTGCTGAAAGAAAGAAAGAAAGAGAGAGAGAGAGAGAGGGAATTTTTGATAGTCATCCAAAAAAATAATCACTCAAGCACAGTGAGAAAAGGCTTCTTTAGCAATGCCCCAGGACAGGCGGCGCGGGCGCCCTCGCGGGTACCTACTTTCTTGCCTCTGCGTCCCTCACTGCCAACTCCATCTCGCCCGTCGTCGCCCTAGGAGTGGGGAAGAGACCACAACTGTAGGCTGCTGTGCAGGGCGTGCCATGGCCACCACGCATGCCACACCCGCCACGGCCACCACAGCCACCACGGCCACCACAGCCACCACGGCCACCACACCCGCCATGGCCACCATGCCCCCCATGGCCACCACGGCCACCACAGCCACCATGGCCACCACGCCCCCCATGGCCACCACGGCCACCAGAGCCACCACGGCCACCACAGCCGCCCTGCTGCTGCCCTGAGCGGGGGCCCTTGAGCCCCGGGCTGTTTCCAGACCGAGGTGCCAGAGCAGGAAAGTGTCCCGCTCCCGTGTCACCCTCCCGGGGTAACAGGACCCTGTCTGCAGGCACAGGTACACACACTCCTCCAGCCACGCGGGCTGGAGGACCCCAAGTACACCCGAGTGCTGACATCCCAAATAAGGACTGGAAACCGTGAACTTCCACACGGCCATCAACATAGGGTCCGAGACACAGCCGGGGAACCTCAGCCCTCAGTGGCCACCTGACGGCCACCGGGACCTCTGATGCTTCCCCGAAACAAGAACACGGAGCTCAATCTCCACCCCCCACGCCGGCCCCTCCTGCCTCTTGTGTGCCCCGCTCTCACTACCTGCCCCACCCCTCCCTTCCGACCAGCTCTGTCCCTGTCACTCTCCCACGTGCAGTATTCAGAACAGGACCCTGTGGATTATGTCAGAGGAACTGTGGGACACACGCATTACGAGCCCTAAGACATGCAGGGAAATCAGCCGTGGTTGACAAGTCTCCAGGGGACAGGACAATGCCCCGTCTGACACAGACCCGCTTGTTCCACAGTTACTGGGGGAGCGATTGCAGTGGCTCTCCGTAAATCTTTTTGAACTTGAGCTGCTGAGGGGAGACTTGCTCTTCCTAGGATGCCGCCTTTGCTGTGCGGTCTGGGTGGGGGCTCAGCGACTCCGAGCCCCCTCTGACTTCAGGGCAAAGATGCACAGAGCACCTGCAGGACCCACTGTGCGGGGGCTCCGAGCTTCAGGCACCACCGCGTTCACTCAGCAGGGACGAAACGTCTGTACCCACTTCCCCACCCCCACCATCACGGAAAGAAAACTCATTTTGAAACTGATTGTCTGTTTGCAAGCCGCAGACCTGGAGTTTGCCATCAGAGCCCAAGGACGCAAGAGCCACACTCAACCATGTGCACCTGGAGCTGGCCCCCAGCTTCCTGCACTGCCCAGCAGGGTCAGCGACTCCCACCCGAGCCACTGGGACTGCTCACCGTCTCCCCGCGAGGGCCGCGGCTGCCGACGCCTCCCTTTGGTCCTGGCTCTCCAGGCTCACCCTAGACAGAGAACACGGCTGAGAGGCTGCGCCCAGCCCGAGTCCAGCCCCGTCCTGGGGGACTGCCGGGAGCGGGGGCAGGGTGGGGGGTACTGCTGCCAGCTGCTTACTTCACTTTTTAGGTTTTGATGAAATGAGTGTTAACTGCAGGAAGCAGGCAAATAAAAACAAATACTGCATATTCTCACTCAAATGCCGCTAAGAGACGTCTGAGCTCATAGCAGCCGAGAGTAGGAGAGTGGTGACTAGGGGCTGGGAATAGAGGGGAGACAGGGCGCTTGGATAACACAAGCTGAAATACAGCCGGACAGGAGGACCAGAGAAAAGTCGGACAGGAGAGGCAGAGTACAGGACAGGAGGGGCAGAGTATAGAACAGGAGGGGCGGAGTACAGCCAGACAGGAGGGGTGGAGTAAGTACAGCTGGACAGGAGGGATGGAGTACAGCCAGACAGGAAGACCAGAGAACAGTTGGACAGGAGGGGCAGAGTACAGCTGGAGAGGGGGGTCAGAATACAGCTGGACAAGAGGGGCAGAGTAAGTGCAGCCGGACAGGAGGGATGGAGTACAATCAGACAGGAGGGGCGGAGTACAGGACAGGAGGGGCAGAGTACAGTCAGATAGGAGGACCAGAGAACAGTCAGACAGGAGGAAGAGTACAGCGGGACAAGAGGAACAGCGTACAGTCGGAAAGGAGGGGGCGAGCACAGTCAGACAGGAGGCATAGGGTGCAGCCGGACAGGAGGAATGGAGTACAGTGGGACAGGAGGAGCCACGTACAGTCAAACAGAAGGATAAAAGCACAGCGGGACGGAAGCGTCCGTCGTGACATGCCCCAGCGCAGGGGGCAGCTGTATTCACAGCAATTTATGACACGTCTCTCAAGATAACTAGAAGAGAGAAGCGCAGTTGTTCCTAACATACAGTAGTGCAATCGCCCTAGCCTGATGGTGACACGCTGTGCACGCCTGTGGGAATACCCCGGGACAGCCCACGAAGGCGCACAATGACGGCATTGAAACTAACAGCCCAAGGCCACGTGCACGTGTGGACTCCCGGAAAAGCACTGGGACAGGCTGACGGGAAGAGGGAGAGAGAGCAGAGACAGGGCGGCAGAGAGCCGTGCCACGTTGACTTCAGCCACGAAACCCAGCAGACCACGGAGGGCTCGCATGGACACAGGCCTTCACTGACGGTTACGATCAACCGGACTCTCTCAAGATGGACAGAAGCAAGTTCTCAGGGAGCCTTCGTGTCAGCCTTGCTGCTGGCCCCAGTCGAAGGACTCTGGTCCCGTGCATGCTCCCAGCTAGCTGGCAGAGCCGGGGTGCACACACTGCCCGTGTCCGCAGCGTGGAACACGAGGGCCCAGCACAGGCTCACGGTCGGCACCCACCGAGGCCAGGACAGACGGGGTGGCCCCCAGCTGATGACAACTTCTGGGTAGGAGGAGGCCAGCTCCAGGAGTGCAGAGGGCGGCCGTGACGATGGTGGGCAGAGGGCGGCCACGGAGCCCCTCCGCCCAGGGGAGACCAGAGTGGGAATGAGCAGTGGTGGGCCGCAGGGACGTGCAAACTCAGCCGGTGGACGGATGGATGGACAGACAGCACAGGAGAGAGAGCGAGCAGGGCGGGGTCCCCGTCCCGGGAAATGTCTGCTTCCTCCCCACAAACCTTTCTCCCCAGGGGCCCGATCCTGCCGCGTTCTCCCGGAGACCCTGCAGCTCCCCCGCTTCCCTGGAACACAAGAAAGGATCATCAGGAAGTGTCCTGCTGGCCGCCCAGGAGGGCCTCCCGCCACGTGGAGCTCGGAGCCCGCCCAGGGCAGGGGTCCTGTGCCGCCGCCGCCAAGCCCAGCTCTCAGGCGTGCGCACGCGGCACTGGGGCCTGCGACACGCAAACGTGCCGGAGTCCTCGCTAGTGGGAACACGAGTGGTCCCTCCGTGCCCGTGTCCCCGGACAAACGCGAGTCGCACTGAGAACGGGCACGGCCTGGAGTTCCTGGCTGGACACAAGCCCGGCCTCGCGTGGCTGTCTGCACTCACGTTCCACGTCCCCACAGGGCACAGGAACGCCTATTGGCTGAACGAGTACATCGGCAAATAGCCCCTCCAGGAGGGTGCAGCTCACTCAGCCCAGAAACGTGCCCCAACAGCTGGTGACTGATGTTTCTGGGCCCACTGGCCAGGCAGAAGCTTGCCGGACAGGCACCAGTCCTCCAGCCAGACAAGGACTTTGTAAGCGAGCGTTGGCCGAGCCCGCGCCTGCCTGCGCAGTGCGTCCGCGCGGCTCAAGCCCAGTGTACCAGGCGCTGCCGTCTCCTGCAACAGACGACTGGGTGGCAGCCTCAGCGTCACCGCTCGCCCGAGAGAAGCCAGAACTGGGAGTGGTCCGGCACCTGCGCCTGGGTCAGCAGCAGCAACACATTTCCGCCCAGCATCGTCGGGGCTGGGACGGGTGTGGCATCTGCCATCAGACGTGGGCTCTGTGTTGCGGCTCACGTGGCCTCCCGTGATCGCCTGACCCGGAGCCCGGCTCTGGGGGCCGAGGGGGAAACGCCGTGCAGAACACTCACAGCTCCAGCCCAGGGCTTCAGACCCGAGGGGCCGCCCTCCCTTTGCCTGCTGCCCAGGGGCTTTGCACACTAGGAAGGCTTTGAACTCTAGGAAGTGGGGTCTCTCACTTGCTGGGGTGAGGCAGGCAGTTGCTGCAAGGACAGAGGGTGCACCCGGGGTCAGTGTTGTCAAAGAGCAGGGCTGAAGGGCCGCTGGTCGGCCCTGGACCCCTCTGCCTGCCCGGGCAATGCAGCGCCACCTCGCTACATGCAGGGGGTCCCCGTGAGACACACTTACCCGAGGTCCCAGAATGCCTTGTTCACCAATCAGCCCTGGAGGCCCTGTGGGACCAGGCGGACCCTGGGGAGGGAAGCGGCCACCGTCAGTGTCTACCAGGAGCGTCTGAGTGGCATCTGTTCTTAACAGCCCCCGGACCCACTCCCTGCTAGATCGACCTGCACCTGTGCAGTGGGACAGGCCACAGCCATGGCAAGGAACGAAATCCCCACACACGCTACAACACAGACGGCCCCGGGAACCCGGAAGGCTGCCCATGTCACTGGTCTGTCCACGTGCAATGTCCAGAACAGGCAAATCCATAGACCCAGGAAGGAGAGGGGCGGTGGCAAGGGCTCGGGTGCGGGATGACGAGGACCAACTGTGCAATGGGTACAGGGCGTCCCTCGGGGCTGGGAAAAGCATCCCCAGGTGAGATGAGGGAGGGCTGCACGCCGAGAACACACCATGGGCCACTTTCAAACGACGAGTTTAACACCACCTGGTTTACCACCTGGCGTGTGTCTCCACGGAGCGTCCCTAGGCACACGACCACGGAGCGGGCACTGACCTGTGCACCTCTGGTGCCCTGCTCTCCCGCGAAGCCCTGCTGGCCGGGACTACCCCTGTTGCCCTGGGAGACACAGAAGATGGGGAGGAGTCAGAGTGATTGACAGTGACGGCAGCTCCCATTCTACCTTCATTTCTAAACCAGGGGACACACAGCCCTCCCAGGATTCCAGACGATGCCGGGGCCACCCTCAGGGCGAGACGCTGGGAGCTCAGAGCAATCGTCTCTGGCGCTCTCTGTTTTCACTGTCAGGTCTCAGCTTTGTGACACGAGGATGGTTTGCACCTGTGTCGCAAAGGTGAGAGCACTGACACCCCACAGAGCTGTGGCCGGCTGATGGCCAGAGCAGGGGCAGGAGAGGCAGGGGTGCTGGCCAGGCCGCCCTATCCTCAGACACTTCCCCTGCCTCTCGCCCCCGTGTCCCCGCTGGGGACCACTCCACAAGTCACTGTGGAAGTGGTGCATGGAGATGGTAGAAGAGACGGCAGCTGTGGCCAGAGCTGTGGGAGCTGCGCCAGCCCTGGGAGGCAGGGAGGATGCTTCAGTGCCCGGCTGAACCACACGTGGGCCCCGTGAGGGACCGTCTCCCAGGGGCACTTGCTGAGCCACGTACGGGGACTAAATAGAGGCACCAGCCTCACGGCTCACCTTAGCTCCTGCAGGTCCCCTCCGGCCAAGGCCACCCTGTGGAGGAAGAAGTCACAGGGGCAGTGAGGGGGGGCCCGGGGACTTCGGGCATGGAGCCGGAGGCTCCCTGGGACTTAGCCTGTGTGTTCACCCACGGCCGGCACCCCTGCTGCCACAGACCAGAGGCGCGCCTCGTGGTACCCAGCCACACGGCCTCTGTCAGGCACCCAAGTGGAAGTGCCAAGAATCCCCCCGGCTCTGCCAAGCAAAGTAACGGCTTCTGGCTGCACAGCCCAGCCAAGCGCAGATGAGGAATGTGACGGGCATGGCGGCCTGCTTCCCTGCCGTCGTCCTCGCTGCAGTGGGCAGTCATGGAATGCGTCAGTAGAGTGGGAGTCTTCCCGGCCACACCCAACACACGCGCAGCAGAGCCAAGTGTCCCAAGTGCACACACACGTGAACTGAAACATTGGGAACTCATTCATCTCACAGCTTGGCAAGTCTTCCTGGATACGCCGTGGCGGGGGCCACGGCTCAGACCTGCGGGCTCACTGCCCGGGTGAGCCTGATTCCTGCCTCCTGGGTGTCCTCCGCGGTGGGCTTGCTGAATTCCTGAATTATGCACTCAGGGTTAAGGGTGCGTATTTTGGGGACCGCCCCATGCCATATCTGCTTAATCCACCTAGGAACCTCTTTGTCCACGCCCAGGGCACCAGCCCAGGGATCTCTGGGTGACCATTCCATCCCCGTACCACAGATAATGGCACCATGGACGGTGTCAGGTGGGTGGGGGACCCTCTCCTCCTCCACAACAAAGCCGGAGGGAGGGGCAGGAGGCCCCACGGCCAGGCAGAGGACTGAGTCCACGAGGGCCCCAGACCATAACGAAATCCAAACTCGGGCCTCTACCTCACGCGTGGATAAAACGAACTCCACATCCCACGGAATCCCCAGTCACTTCACGAAGCCAACGCTGGCTCGTTCTGCCCAGAGACCAGATTGTAACGGCTCATTCAGGTAGGCACCCACCAGCTTCCAGAACTTTCCCCGAGGATGGCCATCCCCCACACAGGGACCGTCCTCTCCAGCTCCAGGGGCCTGCTCTGGGGGACCCTGGCAGCTCTCACATGGCTTCGTGCACGTCATCTAAATCACGCTGGCGTCAGCCTTTCTCCCCCAGGACTGACGTATTAGGCAAGCAAAGGGCTCTTCTGCTCAGACCTTCCTGAACTATCTCCAAAAAGCAGCTGCAAGACGCAATAGAGGAGCCTGTGCTGTGGCGTAGTGGGTAAACCCACTGCCTACAGTGTCGGCATCCCATATGGGCGCCGGTTCAAATCCTGGCTGCTCCACTTCCGATCTAGCTCCCTGCTGTGGCCTGGGAAAGCAGTGGAAGATGCCCAAGTCCTTGGGCCCCTGCACCCACGTGGGAGACCTGGAAGAAGCTCCTGGCTCCTGGCTTCGGATTGGCCCAGCTTCAGCTACTGTAGCCATTTGAGGAGTGAACCAGTGGATGGAAGATATCTCTCTCTCTCTCTCTCTCTTTCTCTCTCTCTTTCTGCCCTGTAACTTCACCTTTAAAATAAATAAATAAATCTTTTTTTAAAAAAAGATGCAATGCATTAGAAAAAAATTGAGTCTAGTTCCATTGTTTCCATAGCAGCAACACACACACACAAATAATGAAAACAACAAACGTACAACCCCTTCCACCCTCCTGCCTCTTATTCTCCCACTCCCCCAGGATCAATATTTCTATTTGGATTGTTTAATATTTAGTGGGATTCAGAAGCACTGAAGGTATCACTCTTAACAGCATCTTTTGGATGTTTTTCTGTAGGGGACGGAAACAGGAGTAGGGAAAGAGAAGTGATAGAGCACAGAATAGTTTCAGGAAGGAAAAATTTCTGTATGCAGCAGGGCGTGGGTAACATCCAAATCTTTCCAGTCCGCCTCCCCTGCCCGCTGCCTTCCACCAAGAGAGGGTGCCGGGCACGGGCCCTCCCCACGCACCAGCCCCCAGAACCACGACCCAGCCAAATTTCTGGTCACTACAAACCCCAGCCTGCACTGCTGTTACCACAACATGCAATGGACCAAGACAAGGAAGGGGTTTTAAGAGCCCTTAAATTCCCCCACTAAAGCGTTGCAGGCTGACAATGCAAAGACCCTGGGGCGCTCGCCCAGTGCCCCCCGAAGAGCCCCCTGCAGAGCCCCCCAGGGCCCGGAGGACACTCACATCCTTCCCAGTTTCTCCGGGACTTCCGGAAACGCCGTCTCTCCCGGGGAGACCCTGGTGCAGGAGAGAAAAGCGGCATGAGCTTCTCATCGGCAATGGCCGTCACGTCCTGCACACTGCACGAGGCACTGGACACAGCGGCCCGGCTGCAGAGGGACGGCACTGGCAGGAGCACTGGGCCCGCGGTGCTGCCGCCACTGCCGCCGCAAGCCACCAGGCAGCGAGCACGTTCCCAAAACACCTGAGGGAGGCAAACTCTGCTGAGACACAGCCCGCCATGTGAAGGCTGCTCGGGTGCCCGGGGGCTGCCCTCCTGTGCATACGGGGCTGGCTCTGCGGGACTCTCCCTAATCTCTCGTGGCCCTGCAGCTCCCAAGGCCACGTCCACGGCCCCTGGCTGCGGATGAGCCCACGTCAGTGTCGTCCCTGTGACCCTCAGCCCAGAGAGGGGCTAGGAACACGGAGCACTTACCATGGGGCCAAGGTCACCTGTCTCTCCTTTGGGTCCTCTCTGCTGGCTGTCCCGTCCCGAGTCACCCTGGAAACACCAAGGATAGGGGGTGAGCCACAAGGGATGTAATGCCTCTTAAAGCAACGCCCACCCTAAAACCCTCCCCGCCCCCCACAGCCCTGCCCCAGCCCCGGCACAGGCCCACGCTCACCGGGTCCCCGCGGATGCCGACGTCGCCCCGTTCTCCCTTGTCACCTTTCGGCCCTTTATCCCCCTAGGTGAAAAACACAAGCGGAAGCTAAAACTCTGGTGCTTCTGCATCTCCCAGTGAGTCCCACCGTGCGTATCTGAGACTCACGACAGGACAGCACACAGCACCAGCAGGCTAACTCGCGCATCATCTCTCGGGGTTGTCCCACTTCAGTGGCACGAGCGGCTGAAACCTACTTACCACGCCCAGAGCCGTCACACACACAACTGCACTGACTGCACTCCTCGTGCTGCTCGTCGGTTTTTCAATTTTCTGAAAATCGCTCTTCAGTCCGTACATCTCACGCAGAACAGCGTTCACCATCCACTCATTCACCAAGGCACAGGGGGCTCCGCTCCGCTCAGCCAATCCACGCGTGCGTATGGAGCACCGCTCTGAGCCACCCACTGAGGGTTTATTTGTACTCAGCTCTCACCTTCACAACCTCTCTCCAATGTCCTGTGTCTGCCCAGGACATCACAGACACAGCACCAGGGGTGGTCAGGAGGGCTACTTGGAGGAGGTGGGCTTAAAACACACCAGTAGGGGCTGGCATTGTGGTGCAGGAGGTTAAGCCACCACCTGTGACACCAGCATCCCACATGAGCACCAGTTTGAGTCCCGGCTACTCCACTTCCAATCCAGCCCCCTGCTAATGCACCTGGGAAAGCAGAGGAAGATGACCCAAGCGCTTGGGCTCCTGCACCCCGTGGGAGATCTGGATGGAGTTCCAGGCTGCCAGCTTCAGCCTCATCCAATCCTGGCCATTGCAGCCGTTTGGGGAGTGACCCAGCAGGTGGAAGATTTCCCCTTCTCCCTCCCATCCCTCTCCCTGTCTCCTCTCTGTAACTCCACCTTTCAAATAAACAAGTACATCTACACACACACACACACACACACACACACAGAGTGAAGGAAGCAGCCGTCCCCATGGAGACGTCAACAGTTAGCACCCTCGCGGTCAGGGCGCCGCCCTGGACGTCCACTCACCCTTCTCCCGGGACTCCCTTTTTCTCCCGAGGTCCCGGGCAGCCCTTTGTCTCCCTGCCAAAGACAAGGAGCACAGGTCAGGCCCAGCACCGGCTCTGCGGCAGCCGAGCTGTCAGTCCCGGGGCTCTGTGGGGTCCCGGCAGCCAAGGGCAGAGGGGGAATCACTCACTTCTTCACCGTCCAGCCCGTCCAGCCCGATCTCGCCCAGCTCGCCCTGAGGGGAACAGCACAGACGCGTGAGTCCACACAGCTGCCGCGGCAGACGGGAGAGCTGAGAGCTACGGGTCAGGCACCCCCAAAGAAACAAAAGCAGGCTTACCTTCTCCCCGGGGAATCCTCGGGAGCCCTGGAAGGCAAGGGGGCAGGGGGAGGTAGATTAGCCCCACTAGGTGGCTGGTCCCTGGGCAGGAGGATCCGCGGTGCTCCCATTCCCACCCACGCGAGTGTTTCTGCGTTTGGAAATTCAGGAGCAGAGCCTGGCTCCTGTGGCTTCTTCCCCAAGCGTCCTGCGGGGCACTGGAAAGCTCAGTGGGTTAAAGCCACCGCCTGCAGTACCCGCATCCCATGTTGGCGCCAGTTCGAGTCTGGGATGCTCCACTTCCCATCCAACTCTCTGCTATGGCCTGGGAAAGCAGTAGAAGATGACCCAAGTCCTTGGGCCCCTGCACCCGCACGGGAGACCCGGAAGAAGCTCCTGGCTCCTGGCTCTGGGTTGGCCCAACTCCAGTCGTTGGGGCCATTTGGGGAGTGAGCCAGTAGATGGAAGACCTCTCTCTCTAAGTCTGCCTTTCAAACAGATCTTTAAAAACGCTGGAGGCTTGTGTTCCCTCAGGAACCTATCCCTCCACGCTCAGGTCCCTTCCGGCCTGGCCTTGCCCAACACTGCCGGGAAGAGGTCACTGCTGACCGTGATCAGCAAAAGTGAGCGGAGCGGCCCTTCTCCCCCTAGGAAAACTTGGAGAAACTGGGTCACTCCGGCCTGCACGCTGAGCCAGCCCTCCCGCAGGGACCAGGGAGGGCCCATCCCCCATCCCCCATCCCCCACACCGCCCATCCCCCACACCGCACCTTCACGCCTCGCTGGCCCGGGCAGCCCTGGAATCCTTGTGTGCCATTCACGCCGGGCGGACCGCGCTCACCCTGTGGCGGGAAAGAAAGGCATCGCACGCGGGCGCTCCCGGTCCCCGTCCCCGCGTCCTCACGGGGTCTGTGTCAGTGAACGGAGCCCCTCAGCGCCCCTGAACCTGCAGGTCCCAGAGGGCACGGAGCCGTGGGGGTCACAGCACAGAGGGCAGCCAGTGGCCCCTGGGGGGACTCTGCTAGCCTGGCTGCACCCCAGCACAGCTGTGGCTCCCAGCTCTTCAGCAGAGCCAGGTCCAGCCCTGACCCCCAACCCCCCAGCAGGGGCCCCACCACTCCTGTCCTAAGCTGAGACCTTACTCTGGCACCTCAAAGCCTGGCCAAGCTGCATCTGTCCCAGGCTCATCCCCACCCCCTTAACTAGACCTCTTGGGTGCTGACGCCCGGGTCAGCCACACCCCCAGGCGGCCACCCTGACGGGTAGCCCTACAGCCCTGGCTCGGTTCGCCAGCCCCCGCCCCAGCTCACTTCCACGTCTGCCTGCATCTTAGTCTTGTTTGTGGACGCCGGCGATGGGGTGTGGATGCCGGCTACGGAGCTCCCTGTCTCGGCCCACCTGATCCCTCCCTCAGAGAGCGAGCACAGCCCGCGCCTGTGGCCCTCAGGTCACCTGACTGTGACGGCAGGGTAGAGAGCCCAGGAAAGTCGCTGAGGGCATTGGAAGTTTCCTCCCAATGGGAAGCGCATCTGGCAACAGGACAGCTTGCGAACTCCACACCCGCCCCGCCCCCGCACACGGGGAAAAGACGGAAGGAGTAAGACCGATTTGCACTTACAGGTCCACCCTCATCGCCAGGATAGCCTCGGTAGCCGTCTTCTCCAGAAACACCCTGAACAAAGGAAGCAGGTGCGTCTGTCGGAGCCCGCAGCAGCCCCGCGAGCCCCTCCACGCGGCCCTGGGAAAACCCCACCCCCCTGTGGCTGCTGCCTAGGACCTGACGGGTCCCGGGGTTCCCTGCCGGCTGCCGCTGTGCCGAGAAAGGCTGCCGGTTCCTACCACGTTAGGGCAAAGCGGCACGCCCGGCCGCACGTCAGTGATGCCCCTGGTTCTCACGCTCTTTGATGAAGCCAAGAACCAATGTGCTGAAGAGTAGCTTCCTTCACCCGTGGGAGGAGAAACCAGGGCAGATGCGGGACCTCCCTGGGCCATCTCCAGGGTGGGGGCCCTGGCCAGGCACCTGCTCCACACTCGGGAACTCTCCTTTCCCTCGCCCGCCTTTGGGCTGTGACCCTGGGGAGGTTCCCCGGCCAAGGCCACGCGAGAAGAGGGCCCTACCTTTGGCCCGATGCTGCCGATGGGGCCTCGGTCCCCCCTCTCTCCCGAGCATTTGCAGGGAACCCCACAGCAAGCTTTCTCGGCGATGTTGTCCTAGCAAACGGAAAGAAATGTTCAACTGTCAACGAGTTCCTAAAAAAGTGGCAAATAGGCTTTTAAAGGTGAAAATCAGATGCAGGGGGATTTCACGGGCGAGAGGAAGTCACTCCAGACAGCATCGGCTCTAAGGAAGAGCCGGGCTGGGGTCCAGCCGCTGGCAGTCAGGGTGAGGGAGAGAAATAGCGACCAAGGTAAGATCCATTTTATCCATGGGCTTGGTCTTTCCTGAATTCTCCAACGCAGATTTTCTACTTTCAAATTGTAAAAACCACTTCCATGTGTTTAAACTCCACTCACCCAAAACTGCAGCTGGCCGGGGCTGGAATGGGCTCCCACAGAGAGATGCGCGCCGTGCCCTTGCTCGGAGCTTGGTCAGAGTCACAGAGCACGGCTGCACCACGGCGTGGGGCAGGGCAGGCCCCAGGGGCACTGGCCTCTGAGCCACAAGGGCCACAACCCCAGGTCAACAGCACCCCCAGCACCTGGCAGACCAGCTGGCCTTGCCATCTCATGCTGGCCACTGCCCTTCTGTGGGAAGGATACATCCCACCTACAGGTCCCCGGGCCAAACTCATGGCCGCGTCGCCCCCAGGCACCCTGCCCCCACGCACTTCCCAGAGCTGTCACCGCCTCCGTAGCCCAGCTTCATCAGCTGACACAGCCTCTTGCTGCCCCATCAAAGAATCCCGATTCAGGGACAGAGTCACTGGGCCCTCCACCCAGCACCCCCCCCAAGCCCGGGGGCAGCCCCTCCAGCAGCCAGCCCCAGAGAAAGGCTGGGCTGGGTGAGGACCAGGAAGCACCCTGGAGGCCCCTTCCTTTGGCCAAAGGCAACTGGAGGGGGAGGCAATGAAAAGACTCCTCCGGCCAGGCAGGCCTGCTCTTGACCGCGTCCTGCCGGCTCTCAGATCTGTGGACAGTGCGTTCTGCCTGGGGCGGGCCATCGCCCTGATTGGCATTTCCTGCCATCTTGTGAATGAAAAATATTCAAAGAGGCTAAAGGACTCATGGGGTCCACGGGCCTCTATGTGGACGTCTGCAGCCCGGTGCCCGCTGGCCACCTCTCCGACCGCATGCCAACTCCGCTTCCAGCATTCACACAGGTGATGGCCATGAGGCAGGTTCCAGGGGAATCAGATGACCTGCGTTACCCCCACCCCGGACACCCTGCCCAGCCCCGGGCCGTAACGGACTCCATTCTCCTGAGACGCGGGCCTGTGTGGAAGCCGCGGCGCTCACCAGCTGCTCGGCGAGTTCGTAATCCAGGTCGAGCAGGTTAAGCCGCAGGGGCCTGTCATACATGAAGCCCCGCCCGAACTCCAGCTGGGTCAGCTGCTCCAGGTTGGCCACGCGTTCCAGGCCCACCAGGATCAGGGCTCGGACACCTGGGGGGAAACATGCGTGCTCCGTGAGCGCCCGGCGCTGCACAGCTGTAACGGCTTCTCTCCGCCGTTCTCGCTTTTTGAGAAAATCCCAGCATGAACTCTGACCTTTAACCTGAGCAGCCTTCGTCACACTAACCAGCTGCTCCGAGCAGTCGCAATATTGACACTCTGGGTTCCATTGAATGATCCCTCTAGCTCACCACTAACTAAATGTATTGTTGGGAGTATGAACACAGGAAGTGGCCTGCTGTGGTCATCCACACGTAAGCTCTCAGGCGCTGGCGTGCTGCCCCAGCAGGGTGCAGTGGGGGAAGAGAAACCCTGGCTCCGGCTCAGGGGATGCCATCTCTTCTCTGCCGCTGGGAAAGTTGGCACTAGCAGAGCGCTCGTCACAAACCGCGCTGCCGAAGAGTCCCCTCCGGGGACCGGCGCTGTGGCATAGCGGGTAAGGCTGCAACCTGCAGAGCCGGCATCCCGTATGGACACCAGTTCAAGACCCAGTTGCTCCACTTCCCATCCAGCTCTCTGCTGTGGCCTGGGAAAGCAGCAGAAGATGGCCCAAGTGCTTGGGTCCCTGCACCTGTGTGGGAGACCAGGAAGGAGCTCCTAGCTCCTGGCTTCGGATCAGCATAGCTCCAGCCATCATGGCCAGCTGAGGAGTGAACCAGTGGATAGAAGACCTCTCTCTCTCTCTCTCTCTCTCTCTGCCTTTCCTTCTCTCTCTGTGTAACTCTGACTTTCAAATAAATCTTTTAAAAAAAGAAGTCTCCTTCATGTTGGGGGTTGGCATCCATTTTTGGTCTCCAAACTCCAAAGCAAACGAACATTCAAATACTGCATCTGCCCATGGACCTGGTGGCTTACCAGCAGGGAGGCCTACACTATTTACTGTATGTTAATTACACATATTTTTATTTAATTGTTGGAGTGCTTCGGAGCTGTGGTGACTGGAAACCGAAACCATTGCAAAGGTTTTTGCCAGTCAACGCCTGGTTGACATAACGGAGTCACACGGTCAGCCCTCCACGTGTTCCACACGCCCTCCAGCTGGATGGGTCGTGGGGCCAGCAGGGCCGTGCTGGGACTTGGTGAGAAAGCTGCCCATGGAAGGCAATGGCTCCTTGTTGGCCTCCCCGCACCATGACGCCAACGGGCATGGAAGGGCAGGAGCCCGGGAGAGAGTCCCCCAGTGTAGGCTGCTCCCTCGGACAATGCCGGCAACACAAAGGTCTCTGCCCAGGAGAGCAAGGCACCTGCCTCCCCCGGGTGTGCTTCCCCGACTCAGAAAGCCCCGGAACCTACCTTGCTGCCGGAGCTCCTCGGAAGCTCTGTGCAAGTCTGCCAGGTCTCCGTCCACCCCGTCAGTGAAATGAATGACCACCTGCAGACAGAGGAGAAGTCGGACCCCAGCCCGGCCCCAAGGAAACCAGAGATCGGGGAGGGACCGAGAGCCTGGCCTGCAGTGCTGACCCAGAGCCGGGGTCACCAAGGGTCACTCTACCTGTGCACCTGCGTGTGTCTATGTGTACTTGTGCACCTGTATGTGTGTGACCTGTGTATGTATGTGTATGTGTGCACCTGTGCATGTATGTGTGTGCACCTGTGCATGTATGTGTGTGCACCTGTGTGTATGTGTGTGCACCTGTGTATCTATGTGTGCACCTGCATGTGTGTATGTGTGTGCACCTGCATGTGTGTGCACCTGTGTGTATGTGTGTGCACCTATGTATGTATGTGTGTGCACCTGCATGTGTGTATGTGCACCTGTGTGTATGTGTGTGCACCTGTGTGTATGTGTGTATGTGTGTGCACCTGTGTGTATGTGTGTGCACCTGTGTGTATATGTGTGTACACCTGTGTGTATGTGTATGTGTGCACTTGTGTGTATGTGTGTGCACCTGTGTGTGTGTGTACACCTGTGTGTATGTGTGCACCTGTGTGTATGTGTGTGTATGTGTGTATGTGTGTGCATCTGTGTGTATGTGTGTACACCTGTGTGTATGTATGTGTGTGCACCTGTGTGTATGTGTGTGTATGTGTGTATGTGTGTGCACCTGTGTATGTATGTGTGTGCACCTGCATGTGTGTATGTGTGCACCTGTGTGTATGTGTGTACACCTGTGTGTATGTGTGCACCTGTGTGTATATGTGTGTATGTGTGTGCACCTGTGTGTGTATGTGTGTGCACCTGTGCATGTATGTGTGTGCACCTGTGTGTATATGTGTATGTGTATATGTGTGCACCTGTGTGTATGTGTATGTGTGCACCTGTGTGTGTATATGTGTATGTGCATTTGTGTGTATATGTGTGTGAGCCTGCATGTGTATATGTGTGTGTGCACCTGTGTGTGTGGGTGCACCTGCGTGTGTCCGTGTACACAATGAGAGCTGTGAGGAGGGAACACGGCTCATTCACTGGGCAAGTGTGTAATTAAACCTGAATTCAAGCCTAAGTACTGGTTCCAGGATTTTCCTTGCAGTGTAAGCAAAATGGGCCAAATGCACGAGATATTACATGGAATTTCAGTCAGTTAACACGGAGAGAGGGCTGGCTCTGTGGTGTGGTGGCCTAAGCCTCCGCCTGTGGCATTGGCATTCCACATGGGCTCCAGTCCTGGCTGCTCCACTTCCGATCTAGCTTCCTGCTGATGGCCTGGGAAAGCAGTAGGAGATGATCCAAGAACTTGGGCCCCTGCACCTGCATGGGAGACCTGGAAGAAGCTCCTGGCTCCTGGCCTCAGATCAGCCCAGCTCCGGCCATTGTGGCCATTTGGGGAGTGAACCAGTGGACGGAAGACTCTCTCTCTGTCTCTCCATCTCTGTATCTATAACTCTGCCTCTCAAATAAATAAATAACTCTTTAGGAAAAAGAAAACCCAGAGAAGATGGGCACTCGGCACGCGCACACAGGGAGTGTTCCCACAGGACCCCCGGGGACATCCGGCCGTCCCCGGCCGCTAGCACGTGCACCCCGCTCACCTTCACGCTGTCGGGCGAGGCCTGCTGGAACTTGTTCTGGTACAGCCGGAGCGTGTCGGCCGTGAGCACATACGGGTGCTGGCTGCGCATCCCACGGAACTTCTCGAACAGCTCTGGCCGGTACTCGTCAAAGTCGAAGGCCTCCACCGGGCCGGTGGGCGTGTTGGCCACCACGGACACCCGCACGGTGGGCGTCTGGCTGCCGCTGCAGCTGATCCTTTGCATCTGGCTGATCCTATTCAAGATGGTGTCCACCTTGGACTCGAGCCCCTTCTGGGCCACAAAGATGTTCTGGTCTCTGGAGCCGTCAAAGCCCAGAATCACCTCCAGGTTGCAGGCTGAAAGGAGAGACACCAGCGATGAGCCGAGGGCCTGCGACAGGTGCCACCCGGGCCAGGTGCTGGGACCTCGGCTCCAGGCAAGACGCCACCTTGGTCTGAGCTTTGAGGAGTGGCTGCTCCTGCCTCCCTCCCAGAGACAAGTGACAGTAGCTGCGAGAGTGGTTCTCTTGAGGATGCAGATTCTCTGATAGCCAGCAGCTGGTCTGGCAAGCCTCTGCTCAGGAACAGTAATCAATAAATCTGAGTTATTGGGGGAATTTCAGAGGGGGAGGAAGTAACTTTTTTTTTGACAGGCAGAGTGGACAGTGAGAGAGAGAGACAGAGAGAAAGGTCTTCCTTTGCCATTGGTTCACCCTCCAACGGCTGCCGCGGCCGGTGCGCTGCGGTCGGCGCACCGCACTGATCCGATGGCAGGAGCCAGGTGCTTCTCCTGGTCTCAAATGGGGTGCAGGGCCCAAGCACTTGGGCCATCCTCCACTGCACTCCCGGGCCACAGCAGGGAGCTGGCCTGGAAGAGGGGCAACCGGGACAGAATCCGGTGCCCCGACCGGGACTAGAACCTGGTGTGCCGGCGCCGCAAGGCGGAGGATTAGCCTAGTGAGCCACGGCGCCGGCCAGGAAGTAACATTATGGGTAATAAGGATCAGGAAGAACTTCCTGTGGTTGAGGCCAGGTGAGAGCCAGGACACCCCCCCCCCCCCGCCCTGGCAAATGTTTGAAGTAGTCAAATGCTTCAGGGATCCATGGACCAGCCCAGGGGCCCCAGAACTGGCCAACAAGGACCGCGCAGGACCGGAACGTGCACACGGAGGGGCCTACCTCTGGAGACGTCAGACCCGCCGGGGCACAGGGTCTCGTGCATGGCATCATGCAGGGTCTCCAGCACTTGCTCGCTGAGCTCCGACAGCTCCTGCACGTTGCCCACGCGGAAGGCGGTGGCGCTGTTGGACGCGATCTTCGCCACCTCCTCGGAGTCGATGTTCCTCACGCCCACGGCAAACACTTTGACGCCTTTCTGGGTGAGCGCCAGGCTCACGTCCTGGGCGTCCTCCACCGACTTGCCCCCGGTGATCACGAAGGCGATCTGAGGCACCCTCTGGTCCAGGCGGCTGCCGGCGTCGGGCACGAAGTGGTTCGTCCGCAGGTGCTCGATGCCCACCCTGGTGTTGGCGTGCCTGCCCCCCTTGTAGACCACCTTGTTGATGGCGTCGAGGATCTGCCTCTTGGTGGAAAAGTCCTTCAGGAAGAACTCGTCGGTGGGGTCGGAGTTGTACTGCACCAGCCCCACCTGGATGGAGTCGCCCTCTTCGTACACCGTGTCCACGATCTCCGCCACGAACCGCAGCACTTCCTGGAAGCTGTCCCTCCGGAAATTGATGGACCCGTCCAGCAGGAACACGATGTCCGCCTTCTTCTTCTCTGCGAGGGAGAGCGAGGGGAGCTTAGGTTTCCGCGCCCAGAACGCAAATACACGCGATGTAAGCAGAGGCTTGAAACACAACCGTCTTCACAGTTGATTCCCAGTGGAAACCCTCCCTCACCCCACCGCTCCCTGCTTCCTGACCTCGGTCCCCAGGGTGTGCGGGCAGCAAGAACGCAGAGGATGAATCACCTAGAGAAAAGGAGGCGCTTGCAAAGGGCAGCTCTGCCAAGCTCAAGGAATTCAGCTAGGGAGCTGCGTGTGACAGCCTGTGGCCCCAGGTGCTCTGGGAAGTGCCACTAGAGACATTCTAGGAAAATAAGAGGGGGAGGGGAGGGAGAGGTGAAGAGGGGATAGGAGGAGGAGAGAAATGGGGGAAGAGGAGGGGGGAAGAGGATGGAGAGGAGTAGGGGAAGAGGGGGAAGGAAGAGAAGAGGAGGGGGAGGAGGAAGGGGAAAGAGGAGGAGGGGAGGGGGAGGAGGGGGAGGAGAAGGAGAAGAGAAATGGGGGATGGGGGAGGGGAAAGAGGAGGGGGAGAGGAAGAGGAGGGGAGGAGTAGGGGCAAAGGTGGGGAGTGGGGGGAGTAGGAGGGGGAAGGGGAGGGGAAAAGGATGGGGGAGGAGGAGGAGAGAAATGGGGGACAGGGGGAGGAGGAAGGGGAAGAGGAGGAGGAAAGAAATGGGGGACAAGGTGGGAGGGGGAGGGGGAAGAGGAGGAGGAGAGAAATGGGGGAAGAGGAGGAAAGGAGGGGAAGAGGAGGAGAGGAGGGAGGGGGAGGAGGGGGAGGAGGCGGTGTCTGCAGGATTGGGGCAGCTCAGGGAGGGCTGAGCACGGTAGAGGCGGGGCCAGGAAGGGCTGGGAAAACACTGGAAACGCAAAGCCTTCGAAGGATTTTCCGAGAGCTTCTCTGTTGAAAAGCCGTGCCAAGGGAGGGTGGTTTCCGGATTATAGTTAGGCAGTTGAGACCAGCGTGGAGAGCAGGGGAAACCGGAGCCCTGTGGGAGGCGTGGGAGGTGCCACAGCCAGCCCTGGGGCAGCTGTGAGAGCGCGAGAGAGGACTGCAGCTGTCCCTGGAAAGCCAGCGCTCCTCGTCTGCTCTGAGTGTGCCAGTGGCAGTCACTGGGCAGAGGGGCAAGCAAAGGCGGGAGCTGAGGACCAGGAGCTGGGGGATGGGCTGTAGGCGGACAGCCTCTGCCCCCCCCCCCAGGAAGGGGCTTCCCAAAGGCCTCAATAGTCCAAGGAAGCAGCTGTGTCTGAACTATGGAGGCCCCCGACCACATCGCCCCAGGATCCGGCTGACTTCAAAGCTGGGCCAACTGGGCGTGGGCTGAATGACTTCAGAGACCCACCGTGCACCTGCCTAGGGCCTGCAGCTCTCCCGGGGAGTGACAGGAGACCCATGACCCTGCACCTGCCTAGGGGCCGCAGCTCTCCCGGGGAGTGACAGGAGACCCGTGACCCTGCACCTGCCTAGGGCCCACAGCTCTCCCGGGGAGTGACAGGAGACCCGTGACCCTGCACCTGCCTAGGGCCCGCAGCTCTCCCGGGGAGTGACAGGAGACCCGTGACCCTGCACCTGCCTAGGGCCCGCAGCTCTCCCGGGGAGTGACAGGAGATCCGTGACCCTGCACCTGCCTAGGGCCTGCAGCTCTCCCGGGGAGTGACAGGAGACCCGTGACCGTACACCTGTCTTTCTGGGATACCCTTCCCTCTGCAGCTTCAGCTGGTACTTTCCCTACCACTCTGCTTCTAATCGTCTGCAGGGACAGCCCGGAAAGAAGGAATTATCACCACGAATGTGAACACTCCTCTAATTCTATGCAAACCCCGGTGTCCCACTCTGCCGCCACGGTCACACGGCTCGTACCTGGCCGAGAAGGAGGAAGCACGTCCACGCCCGGCGGCACAGGGGTGGCCCCGGAGGGTCCGAAGGAGCTCATGACGCTATCCTCTATGCTGGGGAGGTCGGTGAACTCCCGCACGGTGAACACCAGCCTGGGGTCGTTGGCGATGCTCTGTACCTCCGCCCTGTCGACGTTTCGGTCTCCCACGCCCAAGCTCACGATCCCCGAGGAACGCAGCACCTGCGCAAACCTCGAGACGTCGTCCTGGGACCTTCCCCCAAGGAACAGCACCAGGTGCTGGGGCACCCCGTCCTCGATCCGGCTCCCAGCTGACTTCACAAAGAGATTTCTCGCCACAAACTCCAGGGCTTTGCCGGTGTTCAGCGGAGACCCCCCCTTGAACCTCAGGCGCCGGATGGCTTCGAGCACGGGGCCCTGAGACTTGTAGGTCTTCAGGTAGAACTCTGGGAAGACCTCGTTGCTGAACTGCACAACCCCGATCCTCACTTTACTGGGGCCGATGTGGAGTCTGCCCACGATCCTGCTGACAAAGTCTCGAATGTGTGCCAGGCCGTCGGGTCTGACGCTGTCAGAGCTGTCGATGAGAAACACGATGTCGGCCGCGTCGCTCTCAACAGCTTCGGACAAAAGAGACAAGAGGAGACAGGTTCAGTACGGCGCCGGCCTCGTCGGCTGTTGTCCCTGAACTGTGCCCTGTGCTGCAGGGTCATATCCTTAATCGTATCAAATTATCTCTTGATAAGCATGTGTGGTTTGTCTAATTGTGGGGACCGGCGCTGTGGCGCAGCAGGTTAAAGCCACTGCCAGCAGCACCAGCATCCCATATTGGCACTGGTTTGAGTCCCGGCTGCTTCACTTCTGATCCAGCTCTCTGCTATGGCCTGGGAAAGCTTTGGAAGATGGCCCAGGTCCTTGGGCCCCTGCACCCACATGGGAGACCAAGAAGAAGCCCCTG
This sequence comes from Oryctolagus cuniculus, assembly GCF_051225735.1. Lineage (NCBI taxonomy): Eukaryota > Metazoa > Chordata > Mammalia > Lagomorpha > Leporidae > Oryctolagus > Oryctolagus cuniculus. Next base: position 2,949,445 of record NC_142869.1, on the reverse strand, counting down.
GCTCCTGGCTTTGGATCGGCTCAGCTCCAGCTGTTGCAACCAATTGGGCAGTGAACCAGCGGAATGGAAGACCTCTCTTTCTGGCTCTACCTCTCTCTGTAACTCTTTCAAATAAAAAAAAATCTTTAAAAAGAAAGAAATAAATTAGTTGTGAAAAATTCAGCCATTTTTATCACGGACACATTTTCTGGCTCCTTGGAACGTGTTCAGCACGCCCAAACTTTGCCTTTCCAGCTGATGCCATTTTTGTTTTGGCTTTGCTGTCCAGTTACCACCAACTTAAGGAATGGGAGCACCCTGAGCGCTCAGGTTGGATTCTACCATAACCCAGACGAGAGGGCAATCAGCGGGGACATCTTTGTTGGACAAGAAGAGAGACAGCGGAGGCCAGAAATCCTCACCCAGTGACGGCGCCAACATTCCCGATTCCACCGCAACAGAGCCGCAGCGGCGCCCAGCCTGCAGGGCTGCCACCCCCAGCACAGCGGGCACACAGCATGCACGGTGCGATGGACGACACTGTGCGGAGCCACACGCCCGCTCCCCGGGCCTCCCCTTGCTTCTTCCTGCTCCCGCGTCCCTAGCTCGTACACAGCAGGTGCATTTCATTTTGACCACATCCCTGCCTGGACGATCTGAAACCCAAAATGCTCCAACATCTGAAGCTTTGTGGTGCTCATCTGATGGCACACTGGAAAAATTCCACTCCACAGAACTTTTTTTCTTGGCCGGCGCCGCGGCTCAATAGGCTAATCCTCCACCTGCAGCGCCGGCACACCGGGTTCTAGTCCCGGTTGGGGCACCGGATTCTGTCCCGGTTGCCCCTCATCCAGGCCAGCTCTCTGCTGTGGCCCGGGAAGGCAGTGGAGGATGGCCCAAGTGCTTGGGCCCTGCACCCCATGGGAGACCAGGAGAAGCACCTGGCTCCTGGCTTCTGATCGGCACAGCATGCCGGGTAGCGGCCATTTGAGGGGTGAACCAACGGAAGGAAGACCTTTCTCTCTGTCTCTCTCTCTCACTAACTCTGCCTGTCAAAAAAACAAAAAAAACACCTGTTTCCTGCACAAATATAAGATGATCTTCGGTAGATGAGGAATGAAACACGAAAGAACCTCATGTTTAAATTCAGTCCCCTCCCCAAGATCTCTCATTATGTTTGTGAAAATATTACATCAAAAGTCTGTGGTCCTTCTGGCCCCAGGCATCTTGGGTAAGGGATAGACGACTGCTGAAGTGACTCAGAATTCTGGGAAGAGGACTCACTTCTCTCTGGGAGGACGCTAGCTGCTCTGCTGCCACTCCACGCGTCTCCACCTGCCTCTCCTGCGTGGACTCTGACAGCTGAGCGGGCCACATCCCCGAGCCACTCCCTCTGAGACAGACGGGGCAACCTCTGACCCTGGGGGGCCGGCCCCACCCCTCACAGCCCTGGGGTCTCTGCTGGGCACAGAGGACTTCACAGAACGTCAGCATCAGACAAGGCCACGCCGTGACCGCGCTGGAGCAAGACCGAAGCCAGCCACTCCAGAGTGACATCCCGCCACAGACAAAAGGAGAGCACACCACGAACCCAAAATGACCCACGCACCCCACCTACCCACACAGGGTAGGTAAGCGTTACAAGGGGCCAGTTCCAGGGGCTGGTGGTGTGGCATTGCGAGGTAAGCCACTTGTGACACCAGAGAGTGAGGGTGCATCCCAGCCACTCCACTTCCACTCCAGCTCCCTGCTAATGCAGACTGGGAGGCGGTGGAAGGTGGCCGAGGGCTTGGACCACTGCCTCCCACACAGGAGACACCATGGAGTTCCTGGCTCCTGGCCTCAGCCTGGCCCAGCCCTGGCCGTCGAGACCGTTTGTGGAGTGAACCAGTGGATGGAAGATCCCCCCTCCCTGTCTCTCCGTCTCCTCTCAGAACTACTTCTACTTGACAGTGTGCACATCTCCCCAAATTCCTCTGGCACAGCTCAAACCCTAGCAGAGTCCACCAACACCCCTCGGGCACTTTCCAGAGCCATGGACCCAACTCGGGGGTCTCAGTGGACCTGGGGGGGATGGGCATCGGTCAAGGGACACTGCCTTCATTCTCATTTAGCTTATGAATAGCATGGCTGCAGAGAGCGCCATTTCTATATCAAAAATCGCCGGGGAAAGCAAGCCCCAGGCTGGCAGTCGTACCTGGGGGCGGGTAGCTGGTGGCGGACAGAATCCGCTGGATCTGCTCGGCGGTCAGGGTCGTGATGGGCGTCAGCAGCTTCTGCTCCAGGCTGGGCAGCTCCCGGAAGGTGCTCACGGAGAACACGTACTCGGGGCTCAGCGAGATCTTGAGCAGCTCCTCACGCTCGGGGCTCCTGGCCACGACGAACGGGGCCACGCCGAACTGCTTGAGCTCGGCCGCGGAGTCGTCCACCTCGTCGTCCGGCTTCCCCGACGAGACGAGCACCAGGAACTGCGGCACGCCCTCCTCGATCCGGCTGCCCAGCGGCCTCTTGAAGATGTTCCTGGACACGTACTCCAGGGCCCCGCCGACGTTGAGCTGCCGCCCGCCCTTGGGCCGCAGCCGCCGCACGGCGCTCTGCACCTCGTCCTTGCTGGAGTGGGCATTCAGCAGAAACTCCACCTTGGGGTCCTCGCTGAACTGGATGACGGCCACGCGGGTGGTGTCAAAGCCCACGTCCAGGTACTCCACCAGCCTCTCGATGAGGGTGCGGATGTACTGAAACTCGGGGCCGGCGTTCTGCGACCCGTCGATGAGAAAGACCACGTCCCTCTTGCTGCCCGCACCTGTGAACCACACAGGACCACCAGGCTTCACCTACGTTGGCGTGAGCCACGCCCTCACCGCCCCCAGCAAGGGAGCCTAATGCCAACCACCAGAGACAGAGCACGGGCCGAGGACTGAGCCACGAATGGTGAGAGGGAGGAGGGAATCCAGCCGAGGGTGAGCACAGCGGACCGTGTCTCAGGACGACGGCGGGAACCCCACCCAGGCAGATGCCAAGATGGCGCCTGAGACGGGTCCCTGGGCTTGGCCTCACGGTGGGAGCTGGACTAGAGCACTCTGCGGAGCAGCAAGAAGGAAAGACAGATCGGGGTGACTCAGAGAGCAGAGGAGGAGTCTGGGTAAGACTTTGAAAGGACCTGGGTACCCGTGGAGGGGAAGTGGGCGCCCACAGAGAAAGCCAGGCATTGCCATGGTGAACGGGATCCTCCAGAGTGGGCAGTAGAGGATGCTGCCGGGAGAGAGCTGCAGAGGGCGCCACTGAGCAGATGAGAGGGACCAACAGGATGCCACGGGGCGGGGGGGCATGCCGCTGAGTGGGGCATAGGAGTGGGGGGGGCCTGGGAGGCAGAGACAGGCACCCCAGCAGCAGGTAGACTGAGACAGGACCCCCTTGCTGCAGAGGGAGCGGAGCGTCAAGTTCTCTGCCGTCCTTCCAGTGGGACGGAGCTCGGTGGAGGAAGGGGCAGCGTAGGGTGGGAAGCAGGAGAGGCCAAGGGCAGAAGGTCGGGCCTCTGCAGGGCGGGAGGGGGGCACCGGGAGCCACGCTGCTATTGGAGGAGCCGCACACCTCCCTGGCGGCCCCTCCTGCCACCCTGTTGGAGGGAGCTGAGCTGAAGACCCCAGGGCACTTCTATCATGGAGGAAGCAAATCCTCTCTCATCCTGCCTACCCCACTGATTCCCAAATTCATCCGATCGTGAACCTTCTAGAACATTCTATGGAAGCCACATTGGGTGTGCTGCTCTGTCCTGGGCACCAGCGAGGAGAAACTGACCCCTCTCAATTGCACCCAGTGAGCCAGACCCTCCCATCACTACCTAGAGGATACTGCCCCCTGCACCCAATTTTTTCTTTCACCTCCACCCCCTGGTCCCTCACCCCCTCCCCCTTCAAGCCACTAAAGAGAAAGGACATAAAGGACGTGGACCTCCCCAGCACTGACTGCCCCTTCCCGCACCGACGGCGTTCATAGAGCGGTGGCAGCCACATTGCCTCCTTCCCACTCAGAAGCAGGAGTCCCCACACTTCCTGGCTCATTGTAGGAGCCACAGAGGGGCAGGGGAGGAAGCAGCTACGGCCTGAGACCCGGGGGCCTCCCTGGCCGGGAGACCCTGCTGAGCACTGGGAACGTCGGAACGTGACCACGCCAGGCCGGCCCTGGAGACTCCGGTATTTCAGAGGCTGCCTCTGCTGACCACGTGCCTGCAGTCAGCTCCCTTCTGACCAGACCTGGCTGCTGGCTTACCCCAGGGGGGCTGCTCAGACTGGCGTGGAGTGGGCGTGGACCCGAGGGGCCGGACCCTCCCTTTGGATGTCCACACAGAAGCCGCTGTGCGGAATCAGGGGGTCTGGACCCCAAGCTAAGCATCCGACCCTCTTAGAGACTTCAACGTGGCCATTCTTTGCTCAAACCAAGGCCATTTCTGGCCACGAAGGCCAAAAGGCACCTGGCTCCTCATCTCTCACATGTCTCCATTTTCCCCTCTCCATAGCAGAGGAAGTGAGCCTGAAAACTCGGGGTAGCCCACAGCCCGCACAAGGACCCTGCCACAAAGCCCCTCCTTACCCGGGCTCGGGGGAGGCAGGAAGATCGGCTGCAGCCTGCTGAGCTCCTCCCGATTGAGCTGGGTCACCCGCTCCGAGATGACCTGCTGCACCGTCCCCAGCTCCCGGAAGGTGGGGATGGCCACGGCGAAGTCGGGGATGAAAGAGATGGTCTGCATCTCTGAGATGTCGGCGTTGCCGATGCCAATGCCGATGGGCACAGCCCCGCCCCTCTTCAGCACCACCGAGGGGCCCCGCACGTCGTCCCCAGACCTGTCGGCTGTCAGCACGATGAGCAGCTGCGGGACGCCCTCTGCCATCCTGCTGCCCGCCGAGCTGACCAGGATATTCCTCAGGACGAAGTCCAGGGCGGCCCCCGTGTTGGGGGTCGGCCCGCCCAGCGGGGCCAGTCTGCCGATGGCGCCGAGGACGCCCTGCCGGTCCATGTAGGAGTTGAGGTAGAACTCGGGCCTGGTGCGGTCGCTGTACTGCACCAGGGCCACGCGGACGCGGTCCGGGCCCACGTCCAGGCTCTCCACCACTCTCTGCACAAACTCCTTCAGCAGAGGGAAGCCGCTGCGGACGCCCTCGGAGCCGTCGATCAGGAACACCACGTCCTTCTCACCTGAGACTGGGAGGAGACAGCCCGGTGAGCCCACAGCACACAGCGGGCGACTTCCCACCCACGTGGGGGGCTCCCCCAGGAAGTCCAAGGCCAAATCTCGGAACCCGTGCACAGGGCTCTCAGGTGTGATTAGGTAAAGGACTCAGGGAATGAGGACATCATTCTGGATTGCCCAATGTCACCAAGTGTCAGAGAGAGAGAGAGAGAGAGAGAGAGAGAGAATACTCAGCTCCGAGGATGCAGGAATGGGCCAGGAGCCCACTGAGGCAGGCACTTCCGTGAGCTGGAAACGCACACAGCAGTAACTGCCCCGTGTGCGCAGGAGGCAGTGTTGTGGGACCTTCAGCTGGGACCCCACCTGGGACCCCACACCCCACTGCAGAGCACCTGAGTTCAAGCCCCAGCTCCACTCCCGACTCCAGCTCCCTGCCAATGCCCCTGGGAGGTGCTGCCCAGTGCTTGGGCCCCTGCACCCATGAGGGAGGCCCAGACGGAGCTCCTGGCTCCTGGCTTCAGCCTGGCCCAGCCCTGGCTGCTGTGCTCATCAGAACAAACCAGCAAAGGGAACATCTCTCCCCACCCACCCCCACCTCTCTCTCTCTCTCCTCTCTGCTTTCTCTCTCACTCTGCCTTTAAGCAATATACTAAAGAAAACCCGGATGTCGGGGAGAGCTCTGGGTCGGCGGGGCTGGCGTCAGAGACGGGAGGTTTCCAGCGCTCTGCTCCAGCCTCAAGCGGACCAATGGGGAAACAGACACACGACCCAGATGCCGGAGCTCCACCCAAGGCCCACAGTGACCGGGCTGGCGGCCAGTGTGGAGGCCCCAGAGGCCCCACTGGGGAAGTGAAATTACTCTTCCCGCTGCATTTTGTCACCGAGCGCCGAGTGGAGAAGCAGATTAGCAGCTGGGAATTTCGGCGGTGTGTATGACGGAGTTTGTCCACCTCCCCTAGTGCCTGTGATTCTTGATGGGCCCAGGGAAGGAATGATGGCACAGCGACACCCACCTAACGTAAGGGCACCAAAGGGAGGGGACGGTGGGGACTCTTAGCTCTGCTGGGACCACGTTCTGTGGCTTTCATTATGCATATGGTAAAAACACTGGGTTTCTTAAAAAAAAAAAAAAAGGTTTTCAACTACTGATATCTAAATCTTTCTAATGCATCTTACTACGAAATAGTCTACCGACCTAAAAATAATCCTGGTTCGCCCTAGAGCGCGGTCAGAAAGAGCAGAAACAGAACCCATACTGCAGCGCCCTGCAGAGGTTTGCTCCCCTATCCATGTCCCGCCCTCCCTGCAGCTCAGCCAGGCGTCTGTGGAGGAGCTGACGCCCGCGGCCTGTGCTCAGCGCCCGCTGGGGCGCGTCTGCCCGTACCTGGCGCTGGGGCCCCGTTCTGCACGGATTTGAGGAGGTTCACAATCTGAGGCTGCAGGTCCCCGATCTTGGGCAGCGACTCGGCGACCAGGATGAACGCAGGGGAGGGCACGATCTTCTCCAGCTCGCTGGGGTCTGCGTTCTTGGCTTGCAGGATGAAGGGCACGACGCTGCTCCTCTTCAGGTTGTCCGCCGGGCCGTCCACGCGGTCGGAGGACCGGCCGGCCACCAGCAGCACCAGGAACTGCAGCACGCCGTCCTCGACGCGGCTGCCCGCCGACTTCACGAACACATACCTCTGCGCGTAGTCCAGCGCGTAGCCCAGGTTCAGGGCTTTGCCCGTCTTGATCTTCATCCTCTTCACCAGGCTCAGGATGTCCGGCTTGTTCTGGTGCTCGTCGAAACGCGACTCCACCCTGACGTCATCGCTGTACTGAGCCACGGCCACCCGCGTCCCCTCCGGCTGCACGTCCAGCTCCTCAATGATCCTGTACAGGAAGTCGCGGACGGCAGGGAACTGGCCCACGAGATTGGCGGAGCCGTCCAAGAGGAACAGGATGTCTCGCTTGCTCTCTGCAAAGAAAGCGGATCGGGACGCGGTGAGGAAAGAGGGCCGACGGGCGCCACGCTGCCGTCAGCCCGGCACCGCCAGCACGCGACCATGCATCTGACGACCACTGTACCAGCAAGACGGAAAACCCCACACACGCGTCATGAGAACACCCTTCTTCTGCAAAGCCAGGCATACGTGTGAAACAACAGTAGCACCGGTCAGTCTACCGAGTCCAGCGTCACGCTTCCAGGACAGAGCCCCACTGGGGCTGTCCCCACACTGCGTGGCATCAGCCCTGGGGAACAGACAGCACTTTCCAGGTGCCGTAAGCAAAATGAGTTAAAATGTGGTCTTTAAGGAACTTTGGCTTCAAACATTGGCCCATGTTCCAGACAGACAGGCTGAGGAGGTCAGCCCTCCGAGTCGCTACTCGTCTGCTCTAAGTGGGTGTCTTTTCATTCAAGTTGAGGCTCAAAAGCGTGCCCACCGTGGCTCTGCCTGAGCTTTCCAGCCCATAGTAATCCAGCCCCAGCAAGCATGGATGCACAGTTCAAACGGTTCCAGAACCATTACAACTGCGTTTCCGTTTATTCGGTCTTGCCATCGTCTGTGTGACGTCAGCAAGCTGGCAGATCAAACGCATCCAAATGTCATCGCCGTAAGGATTTGAAATAAGGGGCCGGCGCTTTGGCGTAGCAGGTAACGCCACCTCCTGCAGTGCCGGCATCCCATATGGGCACCGGTTCGAGTCCCGGATGCTCCACTTTCCATCCAGGTCTCTGCTGTGGCCTGGGAAGTCAGTAGAAGATGGCCCAAACCTATGGGCCCCTGCACCCACGTGGGAGACCTGGAATAATTTCCAGGCTCCTGGCGTCAGATTGGCCCAGCTCTGGCCACTGCGACCATTTGGGGAGTGAACCAGCATAATGAAGGCCTCTCTCTCTCTCTCTCTCTTTCTGCCTCTGCCTCACAAATAAATAATAAATCTTTAAAAAAATTTTGAAATAAGAATTATCCAGCTGTCATCTGGAAGCCATTCTACCATTGCACCAAGACTCACAAATGATTTTCAAGATCCAGCTGATTTTGAACATAAAAATGTAGTAAACTGCCCACACCACACTCAGGTGCCCGGGACCGAGCCCCTGTGCTGCTCCCAACTCGAGCTTCCTGCCGATGCAGACCCTGGGAGGCAGCAGGTGAAGGTCAAGTGCTTGGGCTTCTGCACCCGTGTGGGAGAGCTGGATGGAGGGCCCCTGGCTTTCACTCGGCCTGGCCCTGGCTGCCACAGGCCTTTGGAGAGTGAACCAGCAAATGGCAGCTCACTCTCTTGCTCTCTCTGTCTCTCAAATGCCATGAAACTCAATAATAAAAGCTTGAACGTAATAAAGACAATAAGCACAGTTTTCTGACAGCCCATGGCCCCTCGAGCGTCGCCCCCTGTCCCTTGGTCCCCATCTGATTTCCTCCACTCCAGGACCTCATTAGGAAGAGCAGGTGAGAGGAGTCTGGATGGAGCGTGCGCTGGACTTCTAGACTGTTGTTCACAGACACCTTCGAACCAAGAACCTAAATTTGCTGGTACAGTGTCTCAAGCCCCCATTCCAAACGCACCGCCCGAAGTGAGCCCACTGTCTCCCCACGGCTCACAGCGCTCCTGAGCTCGGGCTGGCCGCGAACCCGCGAAAGAGGCGTCCCGGGCCGGTGGGTGGGCCGTTACCTGGCTGGGCGAGCGGAACCTCCTGCACGCCTCCGCTAACATAAGTGGTTAGGGGCTGAATCAGCTGCTGCGGCAAAGCTGGCAGGGAGCTGAAATCGTCCATGAGATACACCAGGCTGGGGTTAAAAGCAATCTGCTCAAGCTCAGCCTTATTGGCCCGGTTGGCCCCCACACAAAAGGTCAGGATGCCCGCGCGGGCCAGGGCATTGGCAGCTGGCAGGTAGGAGTCCTGAGCCGGCCCGGCCGTGAGCAGGAGCAGGAGCTGCGGCACGTGTTCCCGGATCCTGCTGCCGCCGGCTTCGGAGAAGTGGTTGGCATGGACATAGCTCAGGGCCGAGCCCGTGTTGAGGCCCGACCCGCCCTGGAGCTGCAGCTGCCGCAGGTGAGCCAGCAGCTCGGGCTTGGTCTGGTACGTGTCAAGCGAGAACTCCGTGACCGGAGAGTCGCTGAATTGCACTAAACCCACACGGATGTTGTCGCTTCCGACATCGAGGCTGTTAACTAGGCTCACGACAAAGTCCCGCACGTAAGGGAAATTGGTCTGTCCGACGTTGACCGAGCCGTCCAGAAGGAACATGATATCCCTTTTGTTTGCGTGAACTGCAGTGAAGCACAGAAAACAAGGTGAGACGCACACGCCCCGGGACGCTCTTCATGTGTGCACAGCCCCTGTGCACACATGCCGACACTCAGGACAGAGAGAGGTGCACGCACGCACCCCCGGGACGCTCTTCATGTGTGCACAGCCCCCGTGCACGCATGCCGACACTCAGGACAGAGAGAGGTGCACACACGCGCCCCCGGGGCGCTCCTCATGTGTGCACAGCCCCTGTGCACGCATGCCGACACTCAGGACAGAGAGAGGTGCACGCACGCGCCCCTGGGACGCTCCTCATGTGTGCACAGCCCCCGTGCACGCATGCCGACACTCAGGACAGAGAGAGGTGCACGCACGCGCCCCTGGGACGCTCCTCATGTGTGCACAGCCCCCGTGCACGCATGCCGACACTCAGGACAGAGAGAGGTGCACGCACGCACCCCTGGGGCGCTCCTCATGTGTGCACAGCCCCCTGCACACATGCCGACACTCAGGACAGAGAGAGGTGCACGCACGCGCCCCCGGGGCGCTCCTCATGTGTGCACAGCCCCTGTGCACACATGCCGACACTCAGGACAGAGAGAGGTGCACGCACGCGCCCCCAGGACGCTCCTCATGTGTGCACAGCCCCCTGCACACATGCCGACACTCAGGACAGAGAGAGGCAGCCAGCGTGGCAGAGTGCGTCAGACACACAACAGGCGGCTGCTGCGGTCCTCGAGTGGTGGCCGGTGCTTGTGAGGTGAACCTGTGGCAAGTGTGCAGAACCGAGCTGGCTCAGAGAGAAATGGCAGCAAAGTGAGGGCGTCCGCAGCCCGCCAAGCCCACGGGATCCTGTGCTCAGAGCCTCCTGCCCTGGAGGGGACCCTGTATAGGGCTGTGCCTGTCGGCATCACTCAGAGTCCAGCCAGCCAGGTTGGGGCTCACCCGTCTACACTCACCCAGGAGCCCTCTGCCGACGGCCTAGGAGCAGTTAGCCCACATTAACCTGCAGCTGTCAATCTGAGGGTCCCTGGGTGTCCCGTGGGTCATTCTCTGCTGATCTCTCCTACTGGGAGCCATTGCGTTGCCAGGCAACAATACAGCCAGTGTCCGGGGAATCAGCCGGTGGTGAGATGACCACATCGTGGGTGACAGAAAAAGGCAGAGAGACTGTTTGCTCTCCCTGGCCAAGCTCCTATCCAGGAACAGGAGCAAGCGTCAGTCTCACACCAGCAGTCCCCCAACACGTCCAGCTTCTGCTTTCAAAGCTTTGTGTCCCGTTTCTTCCCTGATGCCTCACTGTGGACCTAACAGCTAATGTTATCCCAGCCCCACCCGGGCTACGGACTAGGCGTTTTAAGAAGGTTTTTCAGAAAAGAGAGAGAGAGAGGGAGAGAGAGGGAGAGAGAGGGAGAGAGAGGGAGAGAGAGGGGGTTCTCAGGAGAGCGGGGGTGTGAGAGAGCATGCGTGTGGGCAGAGCGGTCCCACAGTGCGGGGGCCAGGGAGGTGCGAAGTCGGAGTCCGTGATAATCATCTTCCCTCCGTGAGGAACGGCGCATCGTGTTTATCCACTGCGTGAGCTCGAAGCCTTGGTTCTGTCCTGGAAACGTTCCCTGGACAACCCTGCTAAACGAGGGATCTGGGCCTCACACCACCACTCGTGCTCTCCTCGTAAGGAGTGGAGAGGGGAGAGGCAGTTAGGAGCTCCTGACACTACTGACCCGACATCAGTCCAGAAAGGGGCGGAGCCAGGCTCCTCCCTGGCGGTGAGGTGGAGGAGGGTGGCCCGGGTCACCGGCAGAAACACAAAACAACCGGGACCCAGCTGGGCACGGCGATGAGAATCAACCTCCTCGGCCAGAGCCTCCGAGAGAGGTGGCCCTGGGCCCCCCAGCTTGGGCCACACGAGTCCTGCTGCGTGACGTTGTCAACCCCACAACTCCAGCCAGGTGAAGGGAAGCCTGGAAGGAGTCGTTCCCTCCCTGACCACTTAGACAAATCAGCTAAGCACGAAGCTCCACTGTGTCTCGCTCTCAAAGACCCTGCCCGCAGAGCGCCCTCGGGGTGTCTGGAGCCGTGGCCACCATACCTTCCGTGGTTCCAGAGAGTGTCCTCAGGGGCGCCAGCACGCTGCCCAGCATGGCCTGCAACGGGGCCGCCCGGAACTCGGCGGCGGTGAACACCAGGGTGGGGTCGAACGCGATCTCCTCCAGCTCCGCCTGGTCGGCCACGTTGTTCCCGATGGCGAAGGCCAGGATGCTGCTCCTCTTCAGCTCCTGGGCCGGCTGGCTGACGTCATCCATGGACTTACCGCCCGTGACCAGCACCAAGAGCCTGGGCACGCCCTCGGCGGCCCGGTAGCCGGCGGAGCTCGTGAACAGGTTGTTGCGAACGAAGTCCAGGGCGGAGCCCGTGTTCAGGGCCGCCCCGTCCAGGGGCTTCATTCTCCGCACGGCGGTTATGACCTCCCTCTTGGTGGGGTAGGTATTGAAATAGAACTCGGGCCTGACCGTGTCCGCGTACTGGGCCACTGCCACCTGGATCAGGTCCTGCCCGATTTCCAGCCTCTGCAGGACTTTGATGATGAAGTCTCGGATGGCGTTGAAGTTGGCCGGTCCCAGTTTGGAGGAGCCGTCCACCAGGAAGACTATGTCTCTCTTGTTGACTTCAATGACTGTAGGTAGCAACAGCACAGGGTGAGTAGGATGCTCTTGCACCCAGCGACGACTTTCTGCAACGCTAACCCCACTTAAAGGGCACTCCCATTTGCACTGGGCGATGCCCCAGGGACTTGGCGCAAGGTCCATGCGAGCCCCAGGCACAGTCCTCCCTCTAAGAAGGCAGGTTGGCTCTCCTCCCACCCTGCCCACTCTTAGCCACATTCTACAAAATGGCTGCACAAAAGCAACTATGGTTTTAGTAGCCACCTGTGTTAGCACGCTGTCAATAAGAAGCTAGTAAGTTCTGTCTTGCCACAGACATACAGTTTGGCCAGAATGAAACCAGCACTTGGGTAATTAAAGAAATTATTTGTGGTGGGTCAGCTGCGCAGAAAACCCTTCGCTTCCCAAACTTGACTTTCAAAAAGCACAGCGCTAAGTGCAGAAGCCAAATGAGCACAACCTCCCTGCTGTGTTCAGTTCTGAATTCCCTGTCGTCATTTCTCAGCCCCCTCCCCACTGCAAAAAATGCTTAGCACCAGAAAACTTGGAAAAACGAAATCAACACTGAAGCCAGAAAGTAGCCCAAGGTTTCCACCCCAGAGACCTGTGCTCCAAAGGTCCTAAATGACATAGGAACACAGCGATCAAACACAAACCAGAGAGCAAAACTCGCCTCCACATGACCCCCACCCAGCCCCGCCCAGAGAGCGAGGACGTCCACTTAGCCGCTGTGTCACAGGCAGAGAACCCAATGAGACCACAGCCCCTGACCCAGGAGCCTGGGAGTCCCCAAGACACAAAGGCACGGCGGACCCTGGGAGGTGTGTGTCTGCTGGAGTGCCTGTCTCTGTCGCCAGGGAGCCGAAGGCAGGGGCTTTGTGACGCAGGGTCTGGCATGGTCATTGTCACCGACATCCATCTGGGCTCTCCTTCCTTCCTTTGCTTTCTCTTTCTTTTTCCTTTGGTTTAGAACCTGCTGTGTCTCTCAGCTACCCCTTCGGTTTGGGTTTAAAATATCTTTGCTGGGTCAGTTTTGCCCAGTGATGGAACCAGGGAGTCATGATGCTGGCCAAATGGTGCCCAGGATGAAAACCCTAGATTTAAGTGGAGTAATAACAGCTTTTGTGATTCTGTGTGCTAATGTAGCACACTTTTGTAAGATCTTAGAAATGGCAAGTATCCATTAGTGCATGTTGACATGCTGCTTTGGGCAAAAATGTATTGTTTGATCTCACAATTTGTACTTCCAGTGACAGCAGTTAAAACAGGCATAGAATGGTGGTAGTGATGCTATTCTATTGACAGATAACTGGAACTTCACATTTAATTGTATAAAACATACTGTGGGCAGTAGGCAGCCAGTAAATGTTTGTTCCTTGTACCCCTCAGTATGGTTGATATTTTTACCACCTTCCTGCCTGCCATTCTGACTTTACTGAATCAACCTGTAGACCAGAGAATTAATAAAATGTTATTGTAGAAGAGATGATGGGGAAATCGGTATATCATGCAGATACCATACAAAATTCTCTTGTGATGTAAAAATTGCAGTTTATTATTGCTTGTGCCTAAGCTGTTTAAGTGAATATTAAAGGGCTTGGAGAAAAAAAATATCTTCGCTGGGGACCACGTTGTGTTGCAGTGGGTAAAGCCACCACTTGTAACACTGGCATCCCATATGGGTACCAGCTCATGTCCCTGCAGCTCCACTTCCAATCCAGCTCCCTGGTGACAGACTGGGAAAGCAGCAGAAGATGGCCCAAGTGCTTGGACCTATACCCACATGGGAGACCCAGAGGAGGCTCCTGGCTCCTGGCTTTGGCTTACTCTGTCCATTGCAGCCATCTAAGGCGTGAACCAACAGATAGAAGATCTTTCTCTCTCTGTCTCTCCCTGTCTCTCTGTAACTGTGTCTCTCAAATGCATAAATACATTTTTTAAAAAGTAAATAAATAAATGTCTTTAATGTAAACCTGTATGTGTTGACGTCCACTGGACTTTTCAAACTTCGTACCATTTGAGATGATACACGCATGCGTGTATGTGTGTAATATCTATTCCAGATATCAAACACCATGTACTGCCACCAAGGGCAGACAGACAGACAGACATTCCTGGAATGACCGGGAAGCCTTCAGCCCCAGATGGTCATTTATTCTTCGTGAGGATCAGCGGTGGGACAGCAGCAGGGCGTAGAGGGAACCGTCTCACTCTCCCCGTGCCACATTTAACAGGGCTCTGTTGCATCACCGCCAGTGGGCGGTGGGAAGGACCCACGTCCATATCTGGTGAACCAGGAAACCTCAGGGTCTCCCAGGCCCCCTCGCATGGGGTAAGAGGTCACTCGGGTTGATGTGTGTCGAAGGCCTGGGAGTTCCTGCAGGTGACACAGCCAGCACTGTGTTAGCCGGAAGCAGGAAGCATGAGAAGTATGGAGCCGCTCAGGGAGGACTGGGACGCACGCGTGTGCCGCGTGAGCGTCACCTGGCCGCCGCTCTGCAGAGCTCTGGCGTCCCCTACGGTGGTAAAGGCCTGATGCGTGGATGTCCTCCGCCCCGGTTATGAAACTTTGGGAATCTCAGAGCGGCTCTCCTGGGAGCCACGGGTAGGAGGCATTGGCATTCCTTCTGCCCACTGTGGGCCAAGCCCCGGGAACCCCCGCGTCTGTCACACCCCTGCAAAGTGAGCTGGAAGGGCCGGCCACAAGGCTCAGCTGTCTTCAGCCTCTGCCCTGCATCCCAGCAGGCCAGGAGGGGGCACGGGCGACCCTCTTCCACACTACCGCGCCCCTCGCATGTGCGAGCTGCGTCCCCTCCCTCGGGTCTGTCTTCCCGCCCACCTGTCTGCCACGCTCCAGCACTCGGGCCTGACAGCTGCCTCCTCACCTCCAGCACCTGCCTCTGAGGGCTCGCCTGGCCTCGGGGGTTCCACAGGGCTTAGTGCCCCTGTAGCCAGCCTCCTCCCTCCCCCAGCCATGGCCTTCATGCCTTCCTCGCCCTCAGTCCGCCCCTTTGTGGCTCACGCCCCTCGCTCTGTGACCACCTCCGGGGCTCTCTCACTGGAATGTCCTGGCTTCCCTTGTCCCCACCAGCCCCTGCGTGCCGGCTCTCTCTCTGCTCCACGTGTCTCCCAGGCAAGGGGGCATTCCTGGGAAACCCACACACGGGATGCCTGCACCCATCCACACGTGGGCGGTCTGCCAGCCGCCTTCCTGCCCTGCAGCTCCTGGAAGTTTGCTTCCTGCTCTCCATGGTGACCCTGTCCACCTCTGCTCTCTGCCACTGCCCTGCAAGGCCCCCCAGGCGTCGCCCAGGACACAGCCGCTCCCTCGCTTCTCCCCAGCCCACCTCCTCCTGCCTGCCACCCTTCGCCCCTACAAGACTGGCCTAAGGACATTGCCACTCCAAGGTCACCGGTTCTCCCACGTGGCCCATGCAGGGGACATGGGTGTCATCGCTCCACTGGGCCTCTCGGCACGTGGCCCCCTGTCTCGCCACCTGTCGCCCCACACTCCCGCACGTCTACGTCACGGATGCTCCCCCTCAGACTGCTGCCCAGGGCTCGGCCGCCCTTCCCCTAGCTGTACCCCTGCCATTGCTCAGGCCTGTGACACGGGGCCTCGTCTCAGCCACACAGCTCTCTCTCGGGCCTCTGCTCAGCCCGCCCAGGCCTTGGGCTCACCTCCAACATGAGCCCCTTGCCTCTCCATCCTCCCAGGTTCCAAGGGAGCCGGGCTCCGGGCACCGCCGTGTGCCCCGGGCGCTCCAGCCGCCCCTGGCTTCAGAGAGTTCTGGGAGGAGCCCAGCTCCTGGGCAGCACAGGGCCCCCACTGCCGCCCCTTCTGCTGGAGCCGCCCCTCTGCTCTTATTTGCTTGGCCGCCGTGCATCTGAGCCTCTCACACAGACTGCAAAGCCCCCTTCCCTCATTCCTTCCGCCATAGCACTGTGGAGCGTCTTCCCCTGAGTGGTCACTTTGAGAACCTCCGCCTCCCCATGGCACAGACAGACCAGCCCCAAGCGTCTGGTTGACCAGCACCGTGCCTCTGCTGCTCAGTGCAGCCACTGGTGCCCCCCAGACGGTGAGGGATGTCCGGTGAGTCTCCAACCTTCAAGACGATGCTTGCAATGAGCACTTAAAACTCCAGCTAGCTCGGGAGATCGGCAATGGGGGCAGCCTGCCGCCCATTGTCACAAAGAACTCAAAACTCCTGGGACAGAAGTGTCCAAGAAACACAAGACCAGGGAGGCATTGTGACCGTCCCAGGACGGTGCAGCTGGTCAGCACAGGACCAAGGACCTGAGGCCGGGCCCCCGACCACAGCCGCCATCCGTCCTGGCGCTCAGAAGGCACAGAAGCCGTGCGCTTCCGGAAGTGTGCAAGCCCAGAGAACTCAGAGGGCTGTAAACCTTGGCTTGTTATCTCCCCAACCGCCAGGGCCACAAAGTGGCGCCAAGATGGAATGAGCATGAGCGGCCCAGAGCACCGGGCGGGCAGGTCCTGGGCCCTGCAGCCCCTCGTTCTCCCTAAGCTCTGTGTTTAGGCAACACCAGGAAGTGGGCTGGGTCCGTTTCTGCCGGGAACGTTCCGCTCGGCCTGGCCTCCCTATCGGGTCAGGGCAGGATTTCGGTCAGTTCTGAAAAGCTGGAAACCTGGAGGAGTCAAACGGAAGACACTGCCTTGGCCTTTGGGACTTAAATGTCGGGGGAGGGTCTCTTGGAGGGGGGTGTTCACAGGTGCTTTTCTAACGACGTCACCAGGACACAGTTCCAGTGTCCAGACTGAGTAGAGACGCTGCCCCGGCCGGAGCTTCCCACCGACCGTCGTCCCTACGCCCCGGGTCCCGTTGGAGAGCCACCTGCAGGGATTTGGGCCAACTCCACTGGCATTGCCCAACCCCTGCCAAGGCAATGATGCCAGCTTCTCGTGTATGCAATGCCAGGACTCATGGCTGGCAAAGGGCCACCAAGCAGACGCCAGCTCCACGCAGGAGGCAGTAAGGACGCTCCCCGGTAAGACTCTAGAATGCCCCACTCCAAATTTCATGCAACGCTGTCCCCCAAAAATGCTTACTGGTAAGTTACCGTCACTCTTTTTTTCTAAGGGAAACCTCCCTGGAAGCCTGTTGGTTCAGTAGGTAAAGCAGTATCTTATTATAGCATTTATTTTGCAGATGCACGGTGGACCTGTTCCGTACAAAATCAGCAAACAAAAGCTGTGAATGGGCTATTCCACACAAGACAGCGGGAGGCCCTGGCTGCAGACGGCCAGAGCCTTCTACGACTCAGCATTTCTTTGCCAATTCGCACGGAGCCCATAGTCTACTTGGGACAATGAAGCAGTCTTCCGTTTTAGCGCAAATCTTGTTAGAGGGCGCGGGGTGCAGCCAACACTAGGGGGTGAGCTGGGCGTTTCTGGAGGCCAGTGAGGTCATCGCGTCCCACATTCACCCAACAGCTCCCTACTGGCCTGGCCACCTCCTGACACGCACAGCACCTGGGAGTAACTGGTGGTCCAGAAAATGGTTCCTCAGGAGAGGAGATCCGTGTCCCCACTGCCCACACCCTCTCCCGTGCCTGCTGAATGAGTGTCCCATACGTGACTTGGTAGCTTTCAGGTTTCTCAGGAGACTCCCGTTGACCGTGTGGCCCAGACCCTCCCCGTGAGTGTCTAGCCTGACCTTGTCGCTCAAAGTAATGGACTGAGCAGGACAAGCACAAGGAAGCACCGGTGAGCACACCGTCGGCCGACTCGTCTGGGCGTCTTACCTTCAGAAGTGCACCCCTCAGTGCCCCAGCACCCCGGGGCCTGGACGAAGAGGCTCCGGCCACGAGCGCGCCGACCGCCAGAGCTCAGCGCCACGGCCTGGAGGCCTTTCCCCGGACTGCGGGGGCCCGCACTTGCCGTTTTGGGGTTAGAAACTTACACTAGAGTGGTGCTTAGTAATCCCTCAGAGGTCTGCGGCACGCGTCCTGAACACCCTCTCTCAGCCACTCACGCTCTGTGTAGGAGCCCCCGACTCACTGGTGGGTCTTCCGTTCCGTCAGACGCTCAGCACCACATCCAGGAGTCAGCTCGTCCCACAAGGCCTGAGCGCGTGTACTTACAGGTCCTCCAGAGGCGAGCCACTCGGGCACCCACCTCACCGCCGCCAAAGCCACACACCGCCTCCCCCCTCCCACACACGGATGGCGAGAAGAACATACGTACCTTGCGTGACAATGGTTGGCGGTTGCAAGACAATGTGCCTTTGGGCCACGCCCACAATGTAGGGCAGTAACTGGTCCTGGAGGTCCCCCAAGCTACGGAACTCCGGGACCGTAAACACCAGGTTGTCATCGGTAGCTATGTGCTGGAGCTCTGCCCGGGGGGCGGCCTGGGCGCCGAGGCCGAACGAGAACACGCTAGCCTGCTTCAGGGCGAGCGCCCCGTCGCGGATCTCGTCACTGGACGGCCCACCACTTATGAGGACCAGCACCTGGGGAACCCCCTCCTCCACGCGGCTGCCCCCGGCCCGGGTGAAGTGCTTCTCCACCACGAACTCGAGGGCCAGGCCGAGGTTGGCCAACTCCCCACCAGCGAACCCGAGGGCTTTCACCGCGTCCAGAACCTGGGCCTTGGAGGAGTAGGTGTCCAAGGAGAACATGGTTCTGGGCTCCTCGCTATACTGGACCACCCCCACTCGGATCTGCTGAGCTCCGACCGACAGTCTCTCAAGGACATTAACAAGGAAGTCGCGAATGACTGCGAAATGGGCACTTCCGGTGTGGTCTGATCCATCAATTAGGAAAATAACATCAGCGGAGTCTTGTGCTTTAAAAGAAAGAAATGCAAAAAATGTGAAAGCGTTAGGACGGGTGACACATGCGTCATTCAGAGTTCTGACGTGTTTCTTAGGGAACCGATAGGAAACACGAAATACAGACAAATGAAACACTGGTGACTGGGGTTCTGCATTCTGAATGGATACGAGGCAGCTTCTCAGAAGCCACGCTGTAAAAGCAAGGGGCAAGCAGCCGGGCCAGTCTGCCCCGTCTTTGCAACTGAATTCCCCGGGGAGAGAGCTGGAGTGCCTTGTCTGCAAGTTTCCGCTAAATTTGGAGGGCAATGCGGTTGCAAGGAATTGTGCATTCCCAAAGCTACAGAGAAAACAGAGGAGTCCATGAACAGAAATCCAGGACAGCCTCCAAAGGCCGGCCATTTCTCCTGCTTCCTCAAGCACTTTTCCTGCCAATCCACGGCCACAAAACAGAGTCTCAGACTCACAGATTTTTGACTCATCATCCTAAGGTGTTTTGACTCCTTCAGCAAAACTCTTCTTTTTTTTTTCTCGAAACACAAAAATGGCTGAATCCTTGCACCTCTGTGAATCACAGCTCAAAGTACATTTAAGATTTCAGTTTTTAAAATGTTTTGGTGAATGTGTGCAGAACTCAAACGCAGGTGCAGGGCTGGGCACCGTTGCCTCTGTATCCAGTCACGCAATGCAGAACAATATTAAGCAGAGTGATATGGAACCAGCCATGACATCATTATCCAACTGCATTTTTATGACACCCTAAAGGATTACCCAGCGGGACCGGAGCATCTAGTCAGCCCTGCCCGACCTGCGACAATCAACCTGCCATGAGTTACAGACACGCAGCGAGCGAGGAATCATGGTCAGAAAGTGTCCGGAGCAGGGCAGCCTCATCTAGGGCATCTAAATCAGACAAATTTAACCCCGGGAAAAAGCAGCTTTACTCTTGCAGCTGTTTTTAATAACAAGTTTGTGCTCACGACAGCGAGAGACTTCATGTGAGCGTGGGTGTTCAGATTCGGGGACAACTACATTTGGGGTGTAACTGTAACATCACACGTAAGAGCATTCGTTCTGATCTTTTAATGCCAGTGAACAATTTATATTAAATTTAATTTTTCCTTGTTCCAGTGACACTGTTTTTATTCTCACTGTGGAGAAGAGCACAAATCTTGGCTTATAAAATCGAAGCATTTGTCTCTGGGGAAATGACGTCCCAAGGTGAGCTCTCTCTGGGGATCGCGAGAGTTGGAGCCGCTCTGCCCCTGCCCTGCCGTGCACGGACGCCCCCTGGGCAGATCGTTCTGGCATAGGGCAAGGCGTCCCCCGGAAACGCTGCTGCCACAGCGCTTCCTGCACGATTTCGTGAGGAGGGAGAATTTTCTACAGCAGTGAAGGTCTCGTGTTGCTCCTCACAGCCACACGAAAGTAGCCAATAAGGTACGCTTTTTCTTAGGCCTTGAAGGTATTAGCTGCTCCTCTGCCAGGATACGAGACTGCAGAGGGGACTCTGGGAGAGACATAAAAGGATTTGCCACTCCGCACGCCAAGACATCCACAAGAAGCGTTAACTGATCAGCAGGGCACGTCGTAAGTGACGCCACGTCTTCCCCATTTCTTCACCTCCTCGCTGGCTGCGATCTGGAGTGATGTAACCAAGGGGAAGTCCTTGCACATCCTCCTCTAAGTGGCCGAACACCTCCAGCAGCGGGCCATAAAAACGTTGGATAATTTGTCATCACTGAATAACAACATTGTCCTCTTACACACACGACACCGGGACACACAGGAGCATGCGTGGGCATCCGGGAGAGCAGAGGCTCGGGGAGACACAGGAGCCACGGGCGCTCGCGCACAGCAAGGCAGACCAGCGGCCAGTGGTAGCTCTGAGAGCTGTCCTCCTAGCTACAGTGCTCGGTTTCGAAGTCGCCTGCGTTTCTGCTCCTTTGGCTCGGGCATCTCCCTGAGACCTTTTGTATGGAACAGTTTCACGGCCTCCAGGGGAACATCGCAGGCTCCTTCGGCAGCCCTGGGGAGGCTGCTCTCCTGGGCACACGCTGGGGGCACAAGGCCTCCCCTAGCTCTCCTTTCCTTCCAAAAAAGAGATCCCACCCTTCCTTCCTATGCACAGCGCAGACTGCGCATCTGCCTCACGGGTTTCTCAGGTCTTCTGTTCTACAGAGAAAGCTCGCTCTGAAAGGCTCACTGCTCTCAGCTTTCACTCCAGAACCAGGGTCCTGCTCTCGGTGGCCGAAGCGGGGTGACCTAAGTGCAACCGCCAGGGACTGAGCCGTCGGATGGAGCTCATGCACAGTAGCCGTGACCGTGACCGTTTTGTGAGTGAGGTGCTCTTGCTTGGTGATCAGGCAAACTCTGGGTTAGTTAGCTCTGAAACCCCTCTCCTAGCCAGGATCTGCCCAGCGCAGCGGGCCCCTTGCTGGTGCCGTGTGGTCCTCTCTCCAGGTCTGGTTCTATGTCCTCCCAGAGGAGGCGCTGCCCGCTAGACAGGGAGCGAGAAGGAAAGCCCCCAACTTTTTAGCAACCTCTCTAGCGCCTGCCCACCTGCCTTGCCCCAAATCTGTAAGCAGGGACGTCTCTGGGTAGAACATGCAGGGGGACGTGGAACCGGAGGGCTGGCAGCGGAACATTGATTAGAAAAGACGACAGAAACGGACGAATCCTCCACCCTGGCGCTGCTGGGGCTGGGACGCTAGAAGACAGGGATGCTTTCTGGGCGTAAAAACAAAGGTTTTGTCATCTGCGTGGGTAGGTTTGGGTAACTGTTGCCATGGTAACCCCAGTGTTTGCTCACTGGCACAACGGCTAAACATAAAGGCGAACTCGTGCACCCTTTTCCGGGAGCTCCCACCACGGGATGTCCCCTCCCCACGGCTCTCTGCCTCTGTTTCCGCACGTGTCTCTGGTGTGCTCCCTTGCACGGAGACGTGACGGATCAGGGAACTGTGCAGACCACGACTCCTCTGGGACAGAGGGCCTCGGTAGCGCAGGCCTCGTGCCATCGCCTGGTAGCTCGAGGCTCTGCTTCGGGGTGCTCTTGGGGGTGCCCACCTCCCCCTCCTGTAATCTGGAGGGATCCGTACTTGCCCGTGATGCCAGAGGTGAGGCACGAGTGGAAGGAATGAGGGAAGACTTCCCAGGGTTGAAGACAAGGGATCCAGACTGCCTCTCACGCTTCCTGTGGGGAAGTGGGCTCGCAGCAAGGGCGGGGGCACTCCCACGCCTCCCAAGGCTTACGCCACGGGGGACCAGCGGGAACCATGTTGTGAACCTTCCGGAATGCCTTGGGTTAGTTAGCTCTGAAACCCCTCTCCTAACCAGGATCTGCCCAGCGCAGCGGGCTCCTTGCTGGTGCCGTGTGGTCCTCTCTCCAGGTCTGGTTCTGTGTCCTTAGCTGCCCCTGAGCCGCAGCACGGTCCGGGGGGCTCTGAGCTTTCTTCCGCTCAGTCTGCTGTCCCCTACGTCCCTCCCACGCAGCCCATGACCGTGCTTGGTTGATGCCCCAAAGCCTCAACTCTTCCTTCTTCCGGCTCCATCCAGCTTCTAGGACTAACGGAGACCGGCCCTGCGAGTCACCTGGCCCCTGCCTCTCCACAGCCCCATGGGGGTAACCACTTCCAAATGCTTAAGAGCGAGACACCCACACACCCTGCTCCCTCTGATTCTGTCCTGTCTGCGTCCACACTGCATGCCCCGTGGTCAGCTCAGAGCCTCTGAAGTCTGCATGGCTCTCGGAGCACAAGGCTCCCAGCCCTCCAGCTTCCCCATCCCCGGGGGCCTCTGTCCTCGGCGCCTGCACGTGCAGGCACAAATGAGCCTCCCCTGGGAAGTGCCTCCTCTGCACCCCGAAGCACGGCCCCCCGGGGCCACCCTCAGCAGCCCACCTGCCTCTCGCCCTCCGGCTCTTTGCCGAGCCTGGCCCTCGGTGCCCGGCCTGGAGCACGGGGCGGGGCATCTCAGGACTGTACCCTCTCACGCCTCAGTCCCTCCCAGGGGAACTGTGCTTCCCTCTCTGAAGGCTCCAAGCCAGGCGACTCCTCTGCGCCTGAGACGCCCACGGAGCCGGGGGTCCACCCTGGGGGGACAGCCCCCGGCTCCTGATCTCAGATACCACTGGGCGTCACTGCAGGCCCACGGCTGCTTCCTGAACCTCCCATGATCCCATCACACCCTGCAACATCTGCTCAAAAATAACCCCGATGCCTCCAAGCCCCGGACCCCGCCTCCCCGCCACGCACTCTGGTGAGAAGACGGAGGCTGGCGGACGTGAGCTATCTGCACCTCCCCCTCCCCACCGCACAGCCCCTCTCTCTGCCCGGGCCTCCCCTCGGAGGACGCGTGTCCCTCCTCTCCGGGGCAGTCTCTCCTCTCCCTCTTCCTCCCTACATCTGGGAGCATTTTGCCCAGAGCGACTCGCTGTCACAACTGCAGGAACTGGTGTTCTAAGCCAGGGCAGTCCCTCCACCCCGCCCTCCACTGGGCCCCGGCCTCTGTCTGAACTGTTGCTGCGAGTACAATCTGAAATTCTTGTCAAATTCCTTCTCTGTGGATCTCCAGGCCCCAGCACTGAGAGGAGAGCTCATGGGCTTGGCTGGCGGAATTAGCTCCGCACGTGTCGCTGTGCAATGGCACGGCGGTATCAGCTCGCACGGAATCAGCTTTGCAGGTGGCCCTGCTGGGGACACCAGAATGGGAAGTCTCTGTGGACACAGCCACGGCTAACGGCATGGAAGCCACGTGAGATGCCACACCCAGGGCCTCCAGTTCTGGCTCCTTCGCCAACTGTGTGTCACGTGCCCCCCAGGACTCGACTTGTTCCAAACAGATTCAGACAGGGTCACACCCACGGTTTCTGACTGCTCTAACCCACCAGTCCCTGGGCACAAACTCCACAGAGCACAGGAGAGGGGCTCTCTGCTCTTGCACCAGATGCAGAGGGGACGCCTCCCACTGCCCTCAGCCCCACCTGACACAGGGCTCTGTCGAAAGGACACCAGCCCCCGTTCCCTTAGCAGGTGGGAGGGATCTTTCTGGAACGCCTCTTCTCTGAGGGAAGTGGGCTCCTACCCAGACACAGTCTCTCAAAGTGAACCGGTAGTTGTTCCAAGCGAGGACGTGGGGAGTGCTCTGTGTGAGATGGAGCCTAGGGTGAGGGACGATTGCAAACCTTTGTTTTTACCCCTTCAAGCAGCCATCCCCTGCCGGTACCCCCGCTGCCTCTGAGCCTCGCGTTGCTTTAAGGCCAGCACTTCCCAAGCTCATTGCCAAAGACCAGCAGGGCAGGGAGCAGCGTGGCGACATCGCCATTACCTGTGATGTCTTTAACAGTTTCCGTGTCCCCGGCCCCTCCTGGACTCAGGGAGGAGTGCACACAGGACACCAGGCGCCCCACTATGTCAGGAAGTGAGGTGAGATTCTCTAGGTTGAAAACATGCGTGCTGAGCGGCTCGCTGGCCATTTCTCTCAACGCGCCTTCGTCTGCATCCTCAACTCCAATGGCAAACACATTAACGTCAGCAGACTTAAGTTCGGCTGAGGGCAGGGCAAGGCTGTCCTCCGAGCGTCCAGCGGTTAAGACTACGATAACCTGAGGGACCCCGGCCGCAGCCCGGCTCCCGGCAGCCGTGGTGAGGTGCTCCTGTATTAGATAGGCTAATCCTTGTCCGGTCTCATTGCTCACCCCGGGGTAAGACATGTTGGAGACGTGAGAGAGCACTTCTTGGCTAGTACGATACGTATTTAACAGGAACTCGGTATGTATGCTTCCGTTGAGCTGGACCAGAGCAAAATGGAAATCACTGTCCCCCACCGCCAAGGATTCTATCACATCATATAGGAACTGTCGAACGAGTGGGAAACGCTCCTTTCCAAGGCTCCAAGAGGAATCCACTAGAAATATTATATCGGCAGCGGCACCATTTTTGACATCTTTAAAAGAAGACATTGGTTTAGGTTTTTCTACAGTTCAAGCGACTGCTTCCTATCAGCGCAAACCTTCCTAGGCAAAGTCAGCTTCCACTACGCTGTCGCTAAATCATCCGCACCTCAGCCGCCACGCGGCAGGTGCGCTGACTTACCTGAGAGGCGGGGACCTGGAGCCTGGGCTCGGCAGCGGCTGGTGCCCAGTCACAGCCGAGTTCCACACTCGGTGACCACAGCAGGGGATGCAAAAGACAATCCTGGGTGCCTCGGAACCCAAGCATGGGTCTTTGTGGCCGTTTGAGCCCCAGCTAGACCCAGCTGACCAGCCAGAGGGACGTCTGGTCACAGCTAAGCAGCCATTGCCTTATAAACTCGTTCTTCAGTTTCAGACACGGGGCGGGGTCCAGACAACAAGGAGACGTGAAAACCACCGGGGTTCTACCTGCACTAACCCCCAGCGCTTGGGGTAATTCCCATGAAAAAATAAACATGTCTTCTTTGAGTGAGGGAAACCTGTGTCTAGGTAGAGAAGGGAAAATTCACATCTTCCCAGACTTTTGGCACGAAGAAAGGTCCTCTAGCTAGTTACTGTACGTGTCTAGAGCCAGAGACATCCATGTAGATGTCAGCATGTAGCCCATTGGCAGGGGAATTCAGTCCCCCTCAAGTGGACGGACAGGTGTTCTCCAGCAGCCGCAGGCCAGGCTGGGCCGTGGCCTCTACTTACCTGGTGCTGACCTAAAGCCTCAACCCTCATTCCTTCTCCACTGAAGTGAGGCCTGGCCTGGCCCGGCCGCAGAATCCCCACCAAGGCCCCGCTGTCCAGCCCGGAGAGCCAGCCCCAAGTGCCCCCTCCCTGCTTGCACTGGGTGAAGCGTTTTTCAAGCTTCTCACCTGTCCAGGGAAACTCTCCGTAGGCTTCACTGGGGGCTCTTAAAAAACAGCTTTGGGCAACAGCTTTTCTATAGACCCAATGGTTCGAGAGGAAAAACGTCTTTCTGTGTCCAGGGTTATAGAGAAGGTGACCTTGGCTCTGTGGGGGGAGAGCCACTTCTGCCCCCAGCAGCTGTCTGGGCCTGACTTTGTGTGCTCAGGAACCCATCCATGGCAGAAGCAGAGAAAAGCCCCTCAAGGGGTGAAATGCTTAAGACACAGCTTCCTGCCTGTGCCCCGTGCAGAAACAAGCCACCGTGGTTCACACTCCAGATGGCAAGGCCGTGGTTTAGGGAAGATGACTCAACTCTCTCTGGATAGTCTCCGTGGCTCTTCATCAATGACTGTGGGATAACAGGTGGGCTAGCGTCTCCTAAGAGCAGGCCTAAGCTCTGTAGCAGACTCCAGATGTCTAGGGTCAAGTCCAAGAGCAGACTCCTTGCCACAAACCCAGGGACGTTTCGGGTCTTACCTGCTTGCTGCTGCTGTTGGCCATGAGTCGCCAAAAAGCCTGAGAGGAAGACGCACAAGGCTACAAAGGGCAAATGTCGATGTTTCCTCATTTTGCCTTTGTCTAAGCACCAAATATGAACCTGAAAGGTAAAATGGGGCAGAGGGGCACCATTAGCATTTGAGTCTTGTGCTGCAGATTCCTTGAAACCCCACGTGGTCAGTGTCCTCTGAGCACTTCCAAGGGGACTTGAAGCCTTATTCATTCCTTGGGCCAACAACAAATGAACAGCTGATAGATAGATTGATGATAGATGGATGAATGCATGGACAGAAAGATGATGGATGGATAGACAGATGACAGACGATGACAGGTGATGATAGATGGACAAAAATAGATACACACACACACACACACACACACATCTGCGTCCATACTCATACATAGGGAAAGAGGGAGAGAGGACTAAGAGAGAGAGAGGGGGGCAAATGATAGCACCCAAGAGGCCGGCCTCCTGTGCACAGCAGGAGGCAGACCGCCCAGCATGGAGCCCCTCACTGTCCTGGCCAGGCATCTGCACACAGGCTACATCCTCCTTAAACGGACATGCACCGTGTTGCTCCACAACCTGTAACCAAAGTACACATGAACCAACAAGACTTCTCCCTTTCACGAAAGGTGTTTCGATTGCACATACAAACAAGAATCTTGGGCTCTCCTGACTGCCTTCCTTTGACCAGTTACAAACCGCACGACCACGCCTTCTGCCCTCCCAACCGAGGCAGGCGGAACTTGGAGCAAGCGGCAGAAAGGAAAGGGGCCAGGAGCGAGGGCGCTGGCGGGCACGGAGGGCGGCCGGCGGGGGCCACGCGCTGCAGTCTGCGCCGGGGAGAGTCCTGTTCAGGGAGAGCAGGGCTGTGCCCAGATGCCGGCGAGTGCAGGCTGCTGCAACCTCGCCCTTTCTTAGGGACATCAGCAGCGCCTGTCCAAGCCTGCCTGACACCAACCTCCAGCCTCACAAGGAACAAGCCACAGAGATCCATTAGCAGACCTGTAGCACAGTCTCCCGCCCTGCGCACCAGCAGGTGGCTACAGACGGCACTGCCAGCCAGCCACGCCCCGGTTCACGTGCCCTCAGCAGCCCGTGTCCTCGGAAACTTGTCTGTCGGCACCTCCTTTTCCTACTTCAGGCTTCCACGCCAGCATCCTCACCCTCTCATCTCCAAGCCACGGAGATCAGCCTCGGGGCTGGGGGCTGCCTTACCCCCCAGAGAGCCAGACCAGGCCTTTCTGCCTTCCCAGGACGACACCTTTCTCCTATGCCTGCCGCGGTGCACGGCTCTACTTCCCCTTGACTTTTTCTTGGGCTACAACCAGGGGAACAGAGGGGTCTTGCACATGGGCTCTGCTTTGGCCGTCTTGGAATCAGCACCTGAGTGGAGGGTCCCTCGTTTGACTCACACGGCTGGTCCCAGCTGTGGGTCTTCGTGTCAGTGAGTCTTCCTACCCACGCTGGGGAGCGGTGCCCCGACTAGGGGTTCCTTGGCCAACAGTTTGGGGAGCAGTACTGAGAAAGAAGGGCCTCGGCCACATCGGCAGCTCAGAACCACCGTCCCTGGGCAACACGGACCGCGTGCCTGTGCCACAGTTCACCTCACTTCTGTTCACGAGGTCCCTCTCGGTCGACACTGATTGCCATGCTTCCGGGGAGAAACTGGGGCTCAGAGAGTGAGGAGCACATGCTCACACCTGATAAGAGGCACCGCAGTGCTGGACAGCCCCTGCCGCGCCGGCGGCCAGCAGGAGGAGCGGACAGGGGAGAAGCAGTCTCGCTTCCCGCGACAACCTCCGTCCGGTCTGCGACAACTCAGTCGCGTTCCGTGAACCTGAGCTTACTGGGGATCAGAAAAGCAGCGGAGATGCCGGAGAACGGCAGGGTGCTGGGAGTTACCGAACCCTAGCCTGCCTCGGGCACGCGCATACCGGCTCCAGCCCTGGTCTCCTCTTGTCTAACAGCCCAGCGACAGCCCCTCTGTGGCGGACTTCCGTGAGCCCTTCAAGGCCCCGGGCGGGATGCACAGCCACTCAGCCCCAGCCACCGCTCTCGTACAAGGCAGAGTTCGTCAGCATTCACTAAGGGCATCCCCTGGACCATTCATTCCGTGAAACGTTCCAGGGGGAAAACGAAGATGTTCGTGGGTCACCGAGCCGCTCGCCGGAAGCAGCACACAGCATCACACAGCAGCTCTGAGGAGGCAGCAAAGGCATCTGCGGCTCTGTACCCAAACCCAGGGCTTTCCTGATGGTCCCATGGACGTCTGGGGCTCTGTACCCAAACCCAGGGCTTTCCTGATGGCTCCATGGACGTCCGCGGCTCTGTACCCAAACCCAGGGCTTTCCTGATGGTTCCATGGACGTCTGGGGCTCTGTACCCAAACCCAGGGCTTTCCTGATGGTTCCATGGACGTCCGGGGCTCTGTACCCAAACCCAGGGCTTTCCTGATGGTCCCATGGACGTCCACGACTCTGTACCCAAACCCAGGACTTTCCTGATGGTTCCATGGACGTCCACAGCTCTGTACCCAAACCCAGGGCTTTCCTGATGGTCCCATGGACGTCTGGGGCTCTGTACCCAAACCCAGGGCTTTCCTGATGGCTCCATGGACGTCTGGGGCTCTGTACCCAAACCCAGGGCTTTCCTGATGGTTCCATGGACGTCCACGACTCTGTACCCAAACCTAGGGCTTTCCTGACGGTCCCATGGATGTCTGGGGCTCTGTACCCAAACCCAGGGCTTTCCTGATGGTTCCATGGACGTCTGGGGCTCTGTACCCAAACCCAGGGCTTTCCTGATGGTTCCATGGACGTCTGGGGCTCTGTACCCAAACCCAGGGCTTTCCTGATGGTCCCATGGACGTCCACGGCTCTGTACCCAAACCCAGGGCTTTCCTGATGGTTCCATGGACGTCTGGGGCTCTGTACCCAAACCCAGGGCTTTCCTGATGGTTCCATGGACGTCTGGGGCTCTGTACCCAAACCCAGGGCTTTCCTGATGGTCCCATGGACGTCTGGGGCTCTGTACCCAAACCCAGGGCTTTCCTGATGGTCCCATGGATGTCTGGGGCTCTGTACCCAAACCCAGGGCTTTCCTGATGGTCCCATGGACGTCTGGGGCTCTGTACCCAAACCCAGGGCTTTCCTGATGGTCCCATGGACGTCTGGGGCTCTGTACCCAAACCCAGGGCTTTCCTGATGGCTCTATGGACGTCTGGGGCTCTGTACCCAAACCCAGGGCTTTCCTGATGGTTCCATGGACGTCTGGGGCTCTGTACCCAAACCCAGGGCTTTCCTGATGGTTCCATGGACGTCTGGGGCTCTGTACCCAAACCCAGGGCTTTCCTGATGGTCCCATGGACGTCTGGGGCTCTGTACCCAAACCCAGGGCTTTCCCATGAAGCAAGCTGCACACTCGGGGACCCAGAGCCGCTCACTTCCGGGTTGACTCGGCTAAGCCCTTGCCCCCTAAAGCCCGGGCCACGGGCACCTCCACCTGCGTGCGACTCCACCGGCCTCAGGTCCCTGGGTCTGGGAGCCTGTAAGCTGCAAGTAGGACCCATGTCCTTGCAGAGTGGAACTCGACACTGCTCAGTGGCCACTGAGGAGGCAGGGATGTGGGGCCCACCTCCTTCTGCAAGGAGGCCTGGGCAAGGGGCCTTCGTAGCACGTTAATAACACGTTTGTGCCCGTCCCACGTTTCAGGAAGTTCTATTTCACTGGAAATTATGTAACATAGACTACAGTAAGCGGGAGATTCCATTTGGTTTAAGAAACGGGAATAAATTTAACCTGAGGAGATCTGGTTATCATCACTTACATCTCATCGTGAAGGTGCAAAGGCTAAAAACAAGAACTTGAAGTAAATGACAAACTAAAGGCATCCGATACCAGTGAAAGCACCTCCCTCGGGTTCAAGTCCAGGTCGGATTTTCAAGTACGGCACTGTTTTCAGTACCAGCTGGCTTGATAGCCCTGCCCTAAGGATGGTTTTACCCTTCCCCGAGGGATGCAAGGGAGAAGGAGAGAGAACCAGGCTTGCGAAGTGGTTCGTCTAACATCCCTGCTACTGAGAAGCTGGGAGGACGGGCAAGACTCCACGAGCCCTGGAAGGAATGAGGCTTAGCAGGGGAAAGGCTAAACTTCTGGAAGGTGCATCCCACCAAGCTGAGTCACAAACAAATAAAACCTCTGAGCAGACGGATAACTGCTTTGGAGTCTGATTCACTGAGCAAAAACTTCCCAATTAAAAAAAAAGCTCAGGCCCAGGTGGCTTCTCTGGCGAATTCTACAAAGCGTTTAGAAGAGAATTAACACTAAGCCTCTCTTAACTCCTCCAAAAACAGTGAAGAGACAGGAACACTTCCACATTCACTTCATGAGGCCAACGTTACCTTGAAACCCAAACCCAATGAAGATATTACAAGAAAAGGACATTACAGACCCAAGTCCCTAATGCACATTGATGCAAAATCCACACCAAAAGAATTATATGCCATAACCAAGTGGATTTATTCTACAATGCAAGGATGGTTCTCATGATTTAAAAAAAAACCGTCAACAAACCAGGAAGAGGGAACTCACGTCGACAGAACCAAGAGCCCGTGTGTAAACCCCGCAGCGGGCGTCGTACTCGCTGGGGCAAGAAAATGGGAGCGAAATGCTTCCAACTCAGAAAGGAAGACGCGAAGTTCTCTCCTCTCCAAGATGGCATGATCGCCAGAAATGGCGGGACTTCCATGTAACACAGAGGTTCCTCAGAAACCGCGCGGCCCAGCGGTCTCCTCTAATAAGACCTCGGTGAGATGCCAGCATCATCCCTGATATCCAAGAGGCGGCAATGGCTGCCGTGGCCATCAGCAGGTAACCGGGCTGTGCACACACAATGGAACAGTTGTTAGGCCTAAGAAGGAAGAAATCCTTCGTGTGCTGCAACACGGATGAAACTGGAAGTGAAATTAGCCAGTCACCAAGCGCAGATGCCCCGGACCCACTCCCACGGGCTGTGTGAGCACTCATTCTCAGAGCAGCCAGCAGACGTGGCTCCCTGGGGCTGGAAGGAGGAGGGAGGAGGGAGGAGGGAGGAGGAGGAGGAAGGAGGGAGGAGGAGAAAGGAGAGAAGGGAGGAGGGAGGAAGGAGGAGGGAGGAGAGAGGAGGAGGAGGGAGGAAGGAGGAGAGGAGGGAGGAGAGAGGAGAGAGGAGGAGGAGAGAGGAGGAGGGAGGAGAGAGGAGGAGGGAGGAGAGAGGAGAGAGGAGGAGGAGAGAGGAGGAGGGAGGAGAGAGGAGGAGGGAGGAGAGAGGAGGAGGAGGGAGGAGGTAGGAAGGGGGAGGAAGAAGGGGGAGGGAGGAAGTAGGAAGGGGGAGGAGAGAGGGGGAGGGAGGAAGTAGGAAGGGGGAGGAGAGAGGGGGAGGGAGGAAGTAGGAAGGGGGAGGAGAGAGGGGGAGGGAGGAAGTAGGAAGGGGGAGGAAAGGGGGAGGGGGAAGGGGGAGGGAGGAGGGAGGGGGAGGGAGGGGCACTGTGCACCCGCCAAGAGTTTCAGTTCCGCCGGATCAGAAAGTCCTGGTGATCTACCACACAGCCAGGTACACAGAGCTCACATGCAGACCTGTACTTCCGACGGTTAAGGTGGTAAATTCTACGTCGTGGTTGTAACCACAGTCACGTGAACAGAAACAGGAATGAGGAGGGGAAAGACCACCTGCCGGCGTTTAACAGACTGGCTGACCCCACGGCGTAGCCATGACTTAACAGCGACGCTGTGAGTAGCGTGGTAAGATTCAGGAGGTGGAGGTGGGGCCGGCTCTGTAGCGCACCCCCCTGTGCCACCAGCAGCCCCAGACCACAGCACAGGGTGAGTCCCGGCTGCTCTGCCTCCATCCCGGCTCCCTGCTGATGCGCCTGGGAAAGCAGCTGATGGTGCACTCTAGCCACGTGGGAGAGCTGGGTGGAGCTCCCGGCTCCTGGCTGTGGCCTGGCCCAGCCCCAGGTGTTGCAGCCTTTTAGGGAATGAATCAGCAGACGAAAGACCTCCCTCTCTCCCACACACACACACACACACACACACTGTCTTTCAAATAAATACATCTTTTTTTAAAAAAAGGCTAAGAGGTAGAAATAAACTGTGTGTTTATGCCCCAGTACTCAAACAACGCTGTAGATGTAGGATGGTGGAGCTGGCTAGCTAGATGAGAGATAGGCAGAGAGAGGATGGTGGATACATGCATAGAGACAGATGATGGAGAGATAGGAAGATACATAGATATCCTCACTCCTAAATAATATTTTGAAAGAAAGAAGAAGGAAAGAGAGTGTATATGGTAGCAAAGTGTTGGGGTCTGGAGCAGAGACCTGAGCCTGATGACAGTGGACAAGAATGAGGGGACATTCAGAGCAGGTGCAGTGGCTTCCCTGAGGGGTCCCCGGTGAGCCGGCAAGTGCTTCTCCTAAGGCCCGAGCTGCTGGGCTCTGGCTTGCCCTCCCTGCCCCAGCAGCCGCGGGGGCCCATGGTTCCACCCAGAGTCCTCTGCTGTCTGACGCAAGGATTCCATTTTCTACTCAGGGTTCAAGAACCCGGGACCAAGCGTGCTCTACAGTTCTCAGCTTGCCATAGAGAAAAGTCTGGCTGGCTGGTGAGTGTGTGGCTCTGCCGTGGAGGCAGCAGGGGACTTGTGCCCACACGGGCCCCTTGGTCGGGTGGCAGGGTGGGCCCCACAGGAGAGAGGGGCACAGATTTGCCGTTGGGACTGAGCGCAGGCACAGAGGGCAGAGCTGGAGTCCATGAATGACCCAGCTCTGACAAAAGCAGGACACCACGTGCGGCCCCTACGCTCCGCCTGCCAGGCGTGGCGGATGGAGAAAGAAAGGACATTCCAACGCCCACGGTGGCTCTGGCTTTCCAAGGAAAGTCAGCAAAAAGTATCACCTATAATGAAACCACGCTCCCCGTGCCCAGATTCTGAGAAGCTGAAGACGTGAGCTCAGCAGCTAAAGCAGAACCACCTGTCCAGGCCCCTTTCCCTGGGAGCCGTATCGGTCAGGAGCGGGAGTGCTGTGCCAAAGACCCTCAGGGAGCCGGGCACCGCCACAACGCGTTACACCTGCAGCATAGGGGCAGCAGTGAGCGGTGACAGGGACAACGCGGTGCAGCCCATGACGGTCGGCCGTGCCGACAGAAACCACAGAGAAGAGCACGCCCCCAGGCTTGGGTGGACAATGTTCCCAGGTTCCGGTCCAGATCCGGCCACACTGGGGCTCCGGGCCTGCCCCACGCGCATTGTGGGAACTCGCGGCTCAGCTGCTGGGCTGCACCCCCCGCTGCGGACGACGCCCACGCTCCCAAGGCCCCAGTGCCGCCCCTGGGCTCTCCAGGAATCCACCCTGGACAGCCTCCGGGCCTTCCCAGCAAACTCCACCTTCCTACGCTCTCATTCCTGAGTCTTTAGCAGGATAAACCAAGTGCCACGTGTGTGATTTTCATGTATCCTCAAATACGCGTGACACACTATAAAATGATATAAAAATGCGTCGCATGTGTGTCAGTTTGATTCTTCCTATTAAAACCGAGCATCCGGGGCCGGTGCAGTGGTGGTGAACGCCCTGGCCTGAAGCACCGCATCCCACATGGGCACCAGTTCAAGTCCCGGCTTCTCCTCTTCCCATCCAGCTCTCTGCCGTGGCCTGGGAAAGCAGTAGAAGATGCCCAAGTCCTTGGGCCCCTGCACCCACATGGGAGACCCAAAAAAAGCTCCTGGCTCCTGGCCTTGTATCCTGGCCATCTGGGGAGTGAACCAGCAAATGGAAGACCTCTCTCTCTCTCTCTCTTTCTCTCTCTCTCTGTCTCTGTGTAACTCTGACTTTCAAATAAATTAATTCATTAAAAAAAAACCTGAACACCATATTTTTGATCAAGAATCCTTCCAGGGATACAGCCTGTTCTTCCCCAAACAACCTCTGATGTTGTAATTGGACCAATTGTTTCTTAATGTGAGACTCAGAGTTCAAGGGTCTGTGCCCCCCAAGTACCTAACACAGGAGATGCACAACTCCAGGCAGCGTTGCTGATCGCCAGGGCTCAGGAGTACTCAGGGCCTCATTACAAAGCACGGAGATACTGGGAATTCAAATGGGCAAAGATGGGACCCCGCAGGACACCTTAGCACCCACCGTTGAGACGGGGTTGAAAAGCTGAGACTCTGGGGGTGCGGGGCAGGGGCCTGCCTGCTGGGAGGTTTTGGCTGAGGTTTGTCAACCACCGCCACACCTCACCACCTCACCCAGAGACGCCCTTCACCCACCAGTCCGGTCCGCCCTACAGTGAGTCGAGTGGGGTCACACGGAGCAGTCCAGAGGTCTGTCCAGTCGTCTTGCTGAGCTGAGTCCTGAGCGGCACGGGGTGAATCTGCGCAGCCTCACCAGGCCGCCCCTGCCCTCCCTGGAGGAAGCGAATCGTGGTCACGGCAAGATCTTCATTCCCAAGATCCTCCTCTTCAGCACTGAGTGCTTCCCGCGAGGACACAAAGGAAGGAAATAAATGTGCGGTGCTCGGGATTCTCTGCAGGTATTGAACGAGGAGAGAGCAAGGGGAGGGGGAGGGGGTAACAGGCCGTCCAGTCTCCACCGATGACTAACCAGCCCACGCGGTCTGGCTGGCTGCGTTCCTGGGTGGGACGCCGCCTTGGGCCCCACACTTCTTCCCGCCGTCGCGCCTGGGAGCCGCTCCCAGGGCTCGGGGCTCCTAGGCAGCCCTTGAGTGGTTGCTAAGGCTTTTGCTTGCAATTAAATCTGTTCTTTTGTTTCTCGTGTCTTGGAGTCTCGATTTTTAAAACTGAATTTCCTGGCTGCAAATCCTGGAGGGTTTTCTCATTTAGATGAGTAAAAGATGTCCTGGATGGTCACACGGCGTGCCCGTTCTAGCCGAGGGGAGCAAGGCGGCCAGCGCCCTGCCCAGCCTCGTTCCCCTCCCACCAGCTCTCCCCCGCCAGCCCCAGACGGAGACAGAGGACAGCTCCAGGATGGACGCTCCCTGGGCATCTACCTCGGACGTGGGGTTCCTTGCCCTCCTCCTAGGAGCCCAGTGGCAACTTCCACCCATTTTACAGTGGAGAAACTGAAAACAGATGAGGCCAAGTGACTCGGAAAACCAGATAGGACCAGAATCCTAACCCACGTCTCGGTTTCCAAAGCCCCTGGGAGGACGCTAGGAAGCCCATGACTTTGCTGGTGAACCCAGAGCATGCCCCGGGGTCTCACTGTCTGTTGCTGTTCTTGCTAGCACAGCCTTGCAGGCGGGGGCTCCTATGTCAGAGCTTCTGCCCACTGCAGGTGGCAGAGTCAGAGGGAGACAAGTTTCTTTTCAGCCTCATCTCTCTGCTGAGCTCCATCCATCGCTTCATGTCCACCCTGCCTCTCTCTGAAGGGACTCAAGACGCCCCTCTGCGCTGAGTTGCCGTCCACGTGTGAGATTCAAAAAGTTGCGCCTTGGAAAGGTTGTCTCGCACGGCCCTTGAACTTGAAATAACATTCGGTCACATCCCGAAGATTTTCCCAAGCCATTTTGCAATTCTGTGAAATTAGCTTTCATTAAGCTTACTCAAAAGCTTTTCATTTCCCACGTCTGGAAATCTGTTTTAAGAAAAAATGCACACATGCACACGAGGAAATAATTTCGAGACAAACTCTTAAACACATCCAGAGCTCCCATTTTGAAGTCATTTATTTGGTGTTCGCCAAGCACTGCTTTTTAAGACCAGGCTGCTCCTCCCGTCGGGCTCAGGACGCCTTTAACCCCGAGTGTCCCGTGGACTCCGGCGAGAGCCGTGTGTGCCCCGTGATGCGAGAAGGAAACCCAGGAAATGTGGGTGCTCCTCGACCTCGCGCTCCCGGCCACCCGGACCAAGAGGACAGCGGTGGGGGCGGGCGGAGGCCTGTCCGCAGCTTTTTCTCAATCTTTCTCCACTTCGTTGCCTGAATCCCAGGAAAGGAGCCCTCACTCCCGGCCCCAGGGAGGGAGCTCGGAGAGGATCGTGGGTCCTCCTGCTTGGGAGGCAGGTGAGCGGCCTTGCCTGGAACCCTCAAAGCAACTGACCAGGAGCGACCCCAAGAAAACCTCCGAGGGCCACATCAGCGCCGGGTCCACGCTGTTTCTCTTCCAAGGCCAAGCGCGCATTTCTGCGCTGTGAGAACACCCAGACCACAGTCTGCCGGCTCAGCCTGCTGTCTCCCTCACGAATGACATCCGAACTCTGCTGGTCACGTGCGGTGACAGCCTCCTGGTCAGCGGCCGGTGTCCTCGCGAGGCCGGCAGCGGCTGACTTGAGAACTTCCAGTCTCCCTGGCAAAGCCCAGACGAAGCCAGGTCTGCTCAGCTGCCCCTGAATTCCCGTGACGCGATGCAGAGAGTGGGGAGGGCACCCCAGCACTGAGCCCCCTCCGCCGTGCAGGGGGCACCCCACCCTCGCTCCCCAAGGCCAGTGTCCTGCCTGCTCCAAGGCAGCGGTATCGCCCACTACACAGAAAGATAGAGACCTCGCTCCCAGATAGAGACCTCGCTCCCAGTTAGAGACCTCGCTCCCAGTTAGAGACCTCACTCCCAGATAGAGACCTCGCTTCCAGATAGAGACCTCGATCCCAGATAGAGACCTCGCTCCCAGATAGAGACCTTGCTTCCAGATAGAGACCTTGCTTCCAGATAGAGACCTCGCTCCCAGTTAGAGACCTCGCTCCCAGTTAGAGACCTCACTCCCAGATAGAGACCTCGCTCCCAGTTAGAGACCTCGCTCCCAGTTAGAGACCTCACTCCCAGATAGAGACCTCGCTTCCAGATAGAGACCTCGATCCCAGATAGAGACCTCGCTCCCAGATAGAGACCTCGCTCCCAGATAGAGACCTTGCTTCCAGATAGAGACCTCGCTTCCAGATAGAGACCTCGATTCCCGATGAAAACCGTAAACAAGGAAGCTCTGTATCTGCTGAAAGGCCAGCGGCCATGGCGCAGACGGCAGCCAGACAAGACTCCGTCTCCATCACACTGCTCGTCGCAACCGCTCGGCAGAGGCCGGCTCACTGTGAAAGTGAGGGTGCGTGAGAAAATGCTTCCGAAGCCATTGTGCAAACGCCGCCTCCCCTGCAGCCCCCGGGCACCTGGAGCTCTTGGACACCCAGCAACCTCGACTTCGCTGGCTGCCTCTTCCTGCCTGGGCCGGGCATCGGCGCTACCGGCCTCTCTGAAACCACACAGCCCTGCGGCTGAAGTGTTCTCCCTTCCTGTGGACAGGGTACCCGTTCACAATCAAACCATTCTTTAAAACGGAGACCCTTTCAGACAATGAAGTGGGAGTGTCTGATCAGATCTCATCAACGCTGGATTTATGCTAGCCTGGGGAATTCTACTTCCTGTCTCACAGCCTCACTTCTCCATGTAAGACAAGGGCCGATCGGGGCTGTGGCATAGCGGGTTGAGCCGCCCCCTGTGATGCTGGCATCCCATATGGGCGCCGGTTTGAATCCCAGCTGCTCCACTTCCCATCCAGCTTCCTGATAATGAGCCTGGGCAAGCAGCAGAAGATGGCCCAAGAGCTTGGGCCCCTGCCACCTACGTGGGAGACTAGAACGAAGCTCCCAGCTCTTGCTTTCGGTCTGGCCCAACTGTGGCCATTGCAGCCATTTGGGGAATGAACCAGCGGATGGAAGATCTCCCCCTCTCTCCATAACTCTGACTTACAAATAAATAAATAAACCTTTGATAAGAAACAAAAAATAAAGCCAAGCAATCAATTGCCCCACGTTCAAGCAGGCAACGGTCCCCAGACGTCCCTCTTCCAGGGTACCCTAGGCAGCGGTGGTGCTGGGTCTTCCAGCGCCCACATTAGGGCAAGGGAGTCCCGGTGCGTGACCCCGTGGGACAAACTGAGCTGGCTGCAGCTCCGAGCGCCGGCACCGGGCTGCGGATCAACCATGAGGATTCCAGAGGGAGACACCGTTTCCTGGAATGGTCCCCCGAGACCTGAGTCAGCTGCAGCAGCTGTTCCGTCTTAAATTTTGCAATTACACCGATCCAACTCTCCCTTCCAGAAGCCGATCCCTAAGGCTCTGGGTCCATGGACATTGAATGCATGGGGCTCCCTGGGGCGGGGTGACAAAAACATCCCCCATTGTCCTTTCTCCGGCTGCTCCCACCTCACAGCGTTTCTCCATAGTCCCTGGGTCTTAGACTCAGGAGAGCAGCCGGACCGTGCTGTGTGCGGTGCAGTCAGACCTCTACCGAGCGCTAACAATTTGCCTTTGGGAGGGGGGTTGGCAGAACTTCTTGTACTTTTTTTTTTTATTTCTCTTCTCTTTTTCTTTCCAGATTTTTTAACAACAGTTACTCCTCTGCTAACTCAACATAAAAGATGCAACTCTACAGAAGACGGGAAAACGAGAAGAGGGCCCTTCTCCCCCCGCCACGCCCCGGGTCCCGACATCCACCCGCCGCACGCGTCGGGCGCAGGCAGGGCACTGGGAAAACGCTGGTTTTGCTGCTCCCGCCAGCGCGTGGCCTCCGACCAGGAACCCCGTTTCCCGAGCTCCAGTGCACGGAGGGTGGAGAAGCAGCCACGGGGCAAGAACCGTCTGGCATTTCAAGTTCTCAAACAGAAACCCCATCTGCAGACAATTCCGGAAGCTCATCCCGAAATGCAGACGGATTCTCATGACACCGAAGGTCCTGCCTGTGCACGGACCTCAGGGAACTTCTGCGCCCTGGAAACTTGTCTTTCACCCCCTCTCCCGGCACTGCAGGAGCCAGAGAGCAGGGCTGCGGCGTTCCCTCCGT
Organism: Oryctolagus cuniculus; assembly: GCF_051225735.1. Lineage (NCBI taxonomy): Eukaryota > Metazoa > Chordata > Mammalia > Lagomorpha > Leporidae > Oryctolagus > Oryctolagus cuniculus. Next base: position 2,910,390 of record NC_142869.1, on the reverse strand, counting down.
GGAGCACGAGGGGCTCGCTAAGCTCAGAGGACAGTGAGGACGCACAGACCACTGCAAGCCAAGGTTTTGCTCTGAGCTGGAACCGTCCTCACAGCAGCTGCCTTGGGCTAATCAGAGTCGGGGGATCCGCAACGCCTTCTTACTAACAACCACACAAATGGGACATCTTAACTGTAGTGTGTGTGCAAGTCCTAAGATTTGCTCACTTATTGAAAGGCAGGGTTAAAGAGAGAGGGAGAGACAGAGAGCAAGTGAGCTGCCTTCCGCTGGTTCACTCCCAAAACGGCCCCGACAGCCACAGCTGGGCCAGGCCAAAGCCAGGAGCTTCATATGAGTCTCCCCCTGGGTGCAGGGGCCCAGGCATGTGGGCCACTTCCGCTGCTTCCCCAGGCCATTAGCCGGGAGCTGATTGGAAGTGAAGCAGTGGGGACTTGAACCGGCACCCATATGGGATGCCAGTGTCTCAGGCTGCAGCTTAACCCACTGCCCCACAACGTTGGTCTCTGGGCGACCAGTTTGGGGATCCAGGGTGAGTTCATCTGGACATCCCTCCCAGTTCTAAAATTCAAAATTTCAGCGTGGACACAGCCTGGCATGGAGGAGACACAAACGGGCTTTGGTCCACAGGCACCCGGCTGCGCTCTTAAACCTTTGTGCTCAGATGCGGGTAAGGGGCTTCCTTCAAGAGTCCACATTTATTTCACGCCCTCGTCATGGCCACGAGTGCGGAATGCTTCCTCCAGACGCCTGTTTTTTCTCCATACACTCACACCTGAGCATAGGAGAAAATCAAAACTCCAAATTTATGTCCGCTTCAGATGCCCTCAAGGGCCACCTTCGAAACAATAGCCACGTGAAGAGCCGACCTCTAGGTCAGTCCTAAGGTTGACCACAGCTCTGAGCATCCCGCCTGGCCTGCCGAGCCAGGAACCCCGCCCTGGAAGATCGGCCCGGTGCGCCGAGGGTATGCTGCCCTCTAGAGGAAGGCAACCAAACTACACTTGCAGAAAGGCTGTTCTGCGGGAGTGTGCTGACTCCACATTTGCAATGCCGGAAGGCATTAAAAATGGAAGCGAGTGGATTCTTAAAGAGACCCCCTCTTGGCAAAGCCGGGACGCGGGTGTGCCCTGAGAGTGAGACGCTGCTTCCCCAGCCGGAGCGGCCAGCCGGTTCCTGTATTTCAGGAATAAACAGGCTTGTGCCGGAGCTGCACGGTGGAGACAGACTGCTGGACACGGGTCGGGGGAGAGCCAACCCCCATCCCCCCTGTGCCTTCTAGGGCGCCCCTGCTTTAAAGCTCCAACCCCTGGGCTCTCCTTTCTGTAGCTCGAGCTCCTAGTAGCGTTTTGTGTTTTTGTTTCAACGCAGGCCACCCCCGGAGTCGCCGGCCAGGGATGCAGCAGCAGTGGGCTTCTCCCGCCTGCCTGCCCCAGCCAGGACACCACGGAACCTCGCCCCCACTGGTCAGTGTGCACAGCGGCTCACCCAGAGGGAGAAACCCCCAGCCCTCCTGCCCAAAGACACCAGATGGCCAGCGTCTTCTAAAAGAACAGTGACAAAAACTGATTTCCAAGCCGACTGTTCTGCTAAAGCTGTTGGCCTGCGAGCAAGAAACCTCACGGGACAGACAGACCGGGTGTCCTGCCGTGAATTTTAAATGCTGAGTGAGGAATTTCACATCAAAGAGGGCGGTGACAGAGACCCCCCCCCACGCCCTGGCCCTGAGAAAGACCACGCCTTATCCAGGAGCAGGAGCAGGACAAAGACCCTACCCCCTCCCAGAGTGGGGGGTGGGGGCCTATCGGGGCTCCACGCCCCACGCCAGGAGGATTCAAAGCCTCGTTTGAACCACAAATCCTCACTGAGCAGTGGAATAGACGGGTTTCTTCTGAGTCTCCCATCAGGGATGTGGTAAGTCCCAAAGCGTAAAATCACCACCAGCACTCACGGGAAGCAACATCACAAACGCCGTGGAGACCCCAGCAGGGGCCAGCTGCTGCCCAGCCGCCGCCTGGGAGCCTGGGGGGGGGCACACCCTCCTGAGCAGGAAACCCCAGGCCAAGGAGGACATTCCAGCAGCTTCTAGCTGCACTCACTCCCGCGACAGTGCTGTGGCCACACCCTCCAGTCCCAGATAGGGGAGCCCAGGAGAGCCACACTTCACCACCCTGCCTTGGGGTCCGGGTCCTCTTCCCCACCCACGGCCGGCTTAGTGGCTTCTTGCTTTTTTTTCCCCGAGTGAGGAAAAGGGACTACTTCATCTCAGAGGAGCCCAGCTCTGGCCCACACCAAGAAGCTGTCCAGACGTGTGACCATTCCTCTGTCCTGGCTTTCCCCGCACCGACACCTTCACCCCAAGCAACGAGCCCACACGGCACTGACGCAAAGCTCAGGTCCCTCTGAGAGAGCCCGGATGAGGGGTGCCCACCCCGGCATTCCCGGCCGAGCCGGTGCCGCCTCCCCTCTCTCCCCAGCAGCTGAAGATCCGCATCGCCCCAGTCCGCATTATCAGCACGCGCCATGTGTATGTGTTCACAGGGTACAGTGGGATCGCCCCATGCATGCCCAAGGCACGGTGACAGTGCTGCTGGCCCCATCTATGTGCAGGGAAGCACCGGTGCCCTGGGTTAGGTGTTTTTAAACAGCTCAGGGGTTGCTGCAGACTCGGCCGCATTCTCTTCTGGGCACACACCTTCCTTCCGAGGTGAGATGTAGGTGAGCTGGGGGCCCTCGCAGGCTGGGCTCATGGGCTGCGGCTGCCCTGCGGTGGTGAGGGGCCCTGCAGCCACTGATCAGTAATTTAACCTCTCAGGACCTCCGGGGCCTCATATCAGAACCCAAAGCCGCTGCATAGGGGCTTCCAACTGAGAAACTCTTCCTTATCTCTAGTCCGGCAAAGAGCTGCCGGTTCCAGCAATGTCCTCAGCCGCAAACCAGCTCCCCGACACAACCGGGTTTTAAAGCCATTTCTGTCCAGTGCTTTGCGGTGAAGAGGGGTGCCCTGGAAGTGGGGGCCCCAGGCTAAGACTAATCTCTCCAATGGGCTCTGGGAGCCCGCGGGTCTCCCCTGCAGCCTGCCGTGTGCAGGGACAGGAGCTGGGTGGCAGAGGTCGGCGCCCAGCGTCCCCACGCCGGGGAAGGGGTTAGGATGCTCCTCCTCACTCTGAATCCATTCTTGGGGCCCAGGCAGCCTCTAAGTCTCTGTGGGGGCCCTCTGTGAAATGCTGCTTTTTCTCCAACCACACCCAAGGCTCCTTGGAACCATTCCAGGGACCCCACCCCGTCTCCATCCCAGTCGATCCTCTAACAGTAAGCTCCTGAAATGGGCCACAATCAGCCAACAATTTCCATTCCGGGCGGAAGAGAGGACCTGAGCCCCAGCCTGCGTCCACCCGGCCAGGGGGCAGCCCTGCGGCAGCGGTCTCACTTCTGGGCCAGAGCGGCCAGCTTGGGGTCCCAGGAGCCCTGCCGTATCCCCTGGGCACACCCAAGCCCCAGTGCCTTCTCACCCTCTGAGCCCTGCAGCTCCTCTCGGTAATCCCCACGGGCAAAGTGTCCAACGGGGACTTCAGATTCCTGAAAAGACGGAGCCCCGATGGCCATGACCGAGGAACTCTGAATTTGGCCCTGAGCCCAGGCGTCAGCGTCTCCCCTGCCATACGAGGGCACAAAATCCACTTGGGCTTCCTCTCGGACAGGGCAGGGAGCACCCCCCGGGGGAGCCGCTCTACGGCTGGCTCCGAACCCCTGGGCAAAGCCCGTTCTGCAAACACAGCCCCGGCTGCACTTGGGAAGGTGGCGACAACCACAGACAAATCAGAGCCGAGACAAACAGGGCGCACGCGGGGCTGGAACCCAGATACAGCCTTGAGTTGAGGAAACCCGGCCACCCCCCGGGGAGAAGGAAACCCCACAGCCTCTCCCACACGCACAGACAGCGAGTGAGATGAGCTCAGTGCCCGCAGAGCCACCAAGCCACGCAGGAGCGGCGTGTTGCCCCTGCCCGCAAAGCCCGGGAGCCCCCGGAGGACCCACACTTACCCTGAGCAAACCCCAAGACGGCTATGTCCCCGGGCTTCGAGATTCCGTTATGCCGGACCAGGGCGCATCCTGTTCCCGCTCGCTGCCCGTGGCCTTCTCCTCCCACGTCGGGGACTCCGGAGGCGACTCCTCCTGCAGCCCTCGCGGAAGCTGCAGCCCAGAACACTGAGCTCGGCACTGGAGTGGGTCCAGGGATACAGTCAGGGCTCCCTCCGGCTCCTCCTCCTCCCCCTCCTCCCGCCCTTCCTCCTCCTCCCCACCGCGGGACGGACCCAACTGTAAATGGAAACCAGACTCCTGGCTCTCCTGCCGCTGGCCTCCCTCGCAGCCTGATGTCACCCCGTGAACGCTGGCTTCACCCTGCAAGCCCCAGCCCCCGAGACAAACCCTCCACTTCCACGCGTCACCTTTCGGGCCGGGCAGACAGACGGATTTTGGAATTTCTCCGTGGGTCTCCATGGTTTTCTCCGTGCTGGCCTGCACCATCACAAGGGAAAACAGGAAATGCAATCCCCCCTCTCCACCCTCACCACACCCTCCGCTTCTTGAAGTTTCTGAATTGAGACTTCTCCTATTAATCTCCCCTTTCAAATATAAAAACCAGCAATGAACCAGCCTGGCCTTCCCACTCCGGGCGCTGTTTGCCACTGAAAAGGCACACAAAAAGGAGACTGCGTTTTTTTTAAGTTCTGTATAGAATGCTTCTGTCTGCGAGGCTCACGAGGTGGGTGAGAATGGGTTCCTCGCTCAGAGGTTAAGAAAATTCTCGAAGAAGAACCTGTGTTGCAGACATCACCGTCCTAAGCTCTTTTCCGTAGGCATCTGCCCCCTTCTGTGAGGCAACATCATGTCCCAGTTGACCGATGAGGACAACAATGCTCAGAGCGTACGCGACGTCATCTTTGCCCCACCTGGGTTGGCGGCTGAGCTCAGATGGGAAGCCTGGCTTTGGACATCCCCAGGCTCGCCCTGGCTCTCCCCGCCATGGCTCAGGTGAGCAGCGGGCAATGCCAAACCCCAAGCGTGACCCACAGGACATTCTGACCCCGAGATCCGCGCAAAGCCAAGTTGGAAGAGTGAAGGGACCGCGAGCGTCTCTCCGTGGACAGTGTGTTCCAGTCCAAGAGAAGGCACACTCCCCCATCCCCACTCACCCGTAGAGGGGCCCAGGGGTACAGCACCGCGGGGTACAGATCTGGCCCCCACACCACCGCCAGGTGAGGGAGATTCGAGAAGAGGCCCGGGCTCCAGAACCCCACTGCCCTCAGGATGTGTGGGAAGAGGAGAGTCCGGGCATGGGTGTCGTCTTCTCCCTCCTGCTCACTTCTGCTGGGTGCTAGGGTGCTCACGGCCACTCCCTCGGCCAGCATCCGCAGGCCCAGCACAGGGACAGCAGTGCCTCTTGGCGCCTTGCCCACTTGCTCCCCAGGCAGCTGGCTCACGGGGGGTGAGTGGACCAGCCCCATGCACCTGCTCCCACTCCATGGTTCCTTATTTCAGGGACGATACAAGGAGTCTCACAAGTCACTACTATAGATGGCAAGGGTGGCTAATCATTTAGAACCAAACTTAAAGAAATTCTGAAAACCCCACTCAGGAAGCAACCATACCCCTGCCTATCCAGCTGTCACTAATCACGGATCATCCAGCCTGCTTCCAACACTGCCTGTGGCTCCAGAAACTTCTGGAAGCTGTCAGTAGACTCCCCTTGTGCCGTCCAGAGAGAGAATCTTGTTTCCTAGTTCTCACACCCTCCATATTCACACTTAAACCCATGCTTCCCCCACCACCACCACGTCCCGGGCTGGAAGTCAGTCTGTCTGCAGCCCAAGCCACTGAGCCACTGCCACATCACGAGAGCCCACCCAGCGAAATGACACGGGCGCCCCCACGGGCTGACAGCTGCCTGACCGACAGCCCAGGAGGCAGGGAGCTCAGTCCCACAGCCACGAGGCTCTGGACCCCGCCAGCAGCTGCCGGAGCCGCCAGAGACCCCGGGGTCTCAGAAGGGAACACAGAGGTCCGAGGCCTGAGTAGGAGACCCCACCACCCCAGCCCAAGCTCCTGACTCAGGAGGAGTCTGCTGTGGCGAGCACTGGGTGTGGGGCAGCCGGAGACGTAGCAAGGAGGCTCCCGCTCTCCCAGGGCCGGTGCACAGCCCGGGACCAGCCACAGCCCAGGACTGGCCCACAGCCTGGGACCGGCCACAGCCCAGGACCGGCCACAGCCCGGGACTAGCCACAGCCCAGGACCGGCCCACAGTCCAGGACCAGCCATAGCCCTGGACTGGCCCACAGCCCGGGACCAGCCATAGCCCCGGACTGGCCCACAGCCCGGGACCGGCCACAGCCCGGGACCAGCCACAGCCCGGGGCCAGCCACATCCCGGGACCAGCCATAGCCCGGGACTAGCCACAGCCCGGGGCCAGCCATAGCCCGGCACCAACCACAGCCTGGGACCGGCCGCCATGGAGACCGCACTGCGAGCGTTGTCTCCAGGCCAGACAACGCCCCACATGCTTCACCCTGGATCAGGGAGGCTTCCCCAGAGCCCGCCCCACGTGGCTTCTCCTGTCCTCCTCCCCCTGCCCCACCCCTCGCTGTCTCCCCTGGGAGCTCTACCTCCACACTGGCCGCCGCCCCAGGCTCGGCTTCCAGGGGACAGAGACAGCCCCAGAGTGGCCGGACGGGTGGCATGGGACTCTGGCCCCCTGGGTGCTAGGAGGCAGTGGTGGGTGGGGGTGGTGGGTGCTCAGAATCCCAGTCCCGTTATCGGCTTGTGGGAGGGAGGCGGAGGCAGCGGTGGGGCTGCCGTCCCCCTGCCCAGGCGGCTGTGGCGGGTGCCCGGGCCCCCCACTCCCTGGGGAGGTAGAGCGCAGCTGCGTCCCCTCAGCTTCACGAGCTGCAACTCGGAGGCGGAGTCTTCCGGAGGTGATGCGGGGTAGACGAGGTCGTCGCTGGAGCCCCCGTGACGGAGGCCTGCTGGTTTAGACCATGAGAGAGACCACAGGACACACGTGTGCCACACTTCCTGTTTCCTACCATGCCACGCCCGGCATGGCCCAGGACTCTGCCAGCAAGAAGGCCACCCCCAGAACCAGGAGCCAAAGCAAAGCCCGCTCTCTAACGCTCTTCCTTGGGTATCCCACGAGCGCCCACAACACTGGCTGCAGCTCTTCACCGTGCTCCTCAGCCCTAAACTCGGTCTCCCCAGTGCAGCTTCCTGCCTCCCCACCTTCCAGACTGAGACAGAGGGTCGGTGCTGGGAAGTCCTGAGGCTCAAAGCCTCTCCCATCGCTACCCCAGCGGGGAACCCCTCTCTGCTCCCAACAGGTAAGAGAATTCCCGGGCAAGTGCAGGTGCATCCCATCCGCCCGGTCCTAACCATCAATGCTCTAATCCTCATGTGACCGACACAAAGCGGGCAGGAGGAGTTCCCGTGGGCTGGTAGCTGAGATTCGGCACTCGGTTAATCCCCAGCAGGAGACACAGTGGGCCAGCAGGTGCAGCTCGGGACTCAGCCATGCCTAGCACGCCACAAACAGGTTTTCTGCAGAGTCTGTCCTCCTAAAATGTCAGTCCCTGTCTGGTTCCTCTTGTACTTCTCTCTCATCTTTTCTTCTGAGAAATTCCACCTGGTGTTTGCAGTGCACATAAAACTAGCTACACAGGAGCCAAGCTATACAGATAGACTGTCCAAGTGAATTGCAAATATCCTTCTATATCATAACATAATGTGAGAAATACACTTACGTGGGATTTTAATTCACTCTTTTTTTAAAGGTTTATTTATTCATTTGAAAGTCAGAGTTACGGAGAGGCAGAGGCAGGGAGAGAGAGAGAGAGAGAGAGAGAGAGATCTTCCATCCGCTGGGTCACTCCCCAAATGGCTGCAGTGGCAGAGATAGGCCCATCTGAAGCCAGGAGCCAGGAGCTTCTTCCGGGTCTCCCACACGGGTACAGGGGCCCAAGGACCTGGGCCATCTTCGGGTCTCCCACACGGGTACAGGGGCCCAAGGACCTGGGCCATCTTCTACCCCTCTCCCAGGCCATAGCAGAGAGCTGGATCAGAAGTAGAGCAGCTGGGACTTGAACCAGTGCCCATATGAAATGCTGGCACTGAAGGTAACGGCTTTACCCGCCACGCCACAGCACCAGCCCCTGAATTCACTCTTAAAAGAAATGTGATATTATTTCTCCTCAAATACCATTTCTTTATTTTGCTTCAACGGGTAAGTCCCCACTGACGGAGAAGGAAATGCAGATAACACGGCTGATTAGTCCTCAGGGGCCCTGGGATTGCAGGCGGGGTCAGCTGAGGGGGACACTCGGGAGCTGGTGGGAACCCCAAGGCCAGTGTTCGGTGCAGCAGTGATTTAGACACCTGCCTCTCACACCAGAGTCCCGAGTTCAGTCCCAGCTATGCTCCTGGTTAATGCACACCCTGGAAGGCAGGGGTGGGGGCCCCAGCAGCTGCGTCCCTGTCACCAACATGGGAGACCTGGATTGAGCTCCCAGCTTCAGCCTGGCCCAGCCCTGGCTGTTGCAGGATTTGAGTAGTAAACCAGCAGATGAAAGATCGATCTCTCTCTCTCTCTTTCTTCTTCTCCTTCTCCTTCTTCTCGTCTTCTTCTTCTTCTTCTTCTTCTTCTTCTTCTTCTTCTTCTTCTTCTCCCTCCCTCCCTCCCTCCCTCCCTCCCTCCCTCCCTCTCAATAAACAAATGAAAATTTAGAAAACAGTAAATTTCTCTTTACAAAGGAAAGAGACATTGCTGACAGGCACCATGGGAGTAGGGGGCTGCCAGCACCTCACCCCTGAGCCCCACGGACACGGCTCAACACCAGAAGCCGGCAGATGGAGCAAATCCACGCGGGTATGAAGACGATGGCTCTATGGAGAGGGCCAGGAGGAGCCCAGCTCGCACCCCACACCGATCTTCCTAAAACAAGAGGCGCGCATCACCGTAAGCCTCACGCTGCCCCTCACAAGGTCACCGGCAAACGGTGGCATCTCCCTGGGGTGCGATGGGGGCAGGTTCTGGAGCCGGGGCACTCGGTCCCAGAGCGCGTCCTATCGAAACGGTGCCGGAGCAGCGCTCCTTTGCTGGAAGCGTGGAGCCCCTGCGCCCGTGTGGACGACCCCATGCGTGCCCGTGTAGACGACCCCGTGCATTCTCTTCCGCGCTTGCGAGGCTCAGGAAAGACTGCGAAAGAACGGGAGATGGCTGTGCCTTTCTCTCTGCAAAATAAAAATCAGGTTCCGGGGAAGGCTCAGCCCGGCACCCGGCGCGCAGCAGGCGGCCGCATCAGCAGCTCTGCTTGTCAGTTTGCCCGCTGGGAGGCCCGGCTCGGGGTTCACCCCATGGAAGAGGCACGCGTGAGATTCAAAGGCGGCTCTGAGAGTCGCCTCCACTGTTTCAAGAAAGGACTGTGGGATGTGAGGGCAATCTGGCTGCGACATCTGTCACCCCATTGATCGCCAGGGTTGATTTGGCTGATCTGGCTGGCTAGGCGGGTGTCCCCTTCCTCCCTCACCGCTCCATGTGCGTCCCTCCCGAAGCTGCACGCTCGGTCGAAGAGGACGACCTTCCCCGCTAGAGGAGGACCGGTTTTCGGTCAAGGGTATACGAGTAGCTGCGCTCCCCTGCTAGAACCTCCAAACAAGCTCTCAAGAAAGGACTGCGGCCCCGCCAGTGAGCAGGACCTGGGTCTCCCCTGGCCGCACAGCCAGGTGACCCTGGGCCGGTTGTAAGCTCCCCCTCCTCCCGGGCAGTGCCATGGAAAGCTGACTGCCTGTCTGGGCACGAGGCCCCCCCTGCTGTCTTTGCTCCCAAGCAACCCTGGGGACGGGGGGGGTCAGCAGAGCGTCCCAAGGCTCAGCTTCCTCGTCCCCAGCATGAGTGACAGCCCACTCGGCAGCCCAGGGCGCAATCCAGCGCCAACCACCTGCCGCCTTCCCTCCCCGTCTGCCGCCCCCCCACTCTGCCCCGTAGATCCACCCCTGCCAATCTCAGGGACCGCTGCCTCACCCCACCCACAAGCCTTTGTACACATGTGTCACGTGTCGCGTGTCACGTGTCGCGTGTCGCGTGTCGATGGCCGTATCCCGCCACATCATTCTGCTGCACGGTGAAGACCATTTCAGTCATTTCTGAGAGTCGACAACCAAAGGACAGTTCCCTGGGCACCATCGAGACCCCACAGCTATGGGGAAAACAGCGAGAGCCGTGGCGGACCCGTGGCGGGGCCGTGTCCAGGCCAGCACGTCCCTTACTTGGGGAAACGCCCGTACTGCCCCCTTCATCAGCGGTACAAACGAGAGCGGCCGTATTCCTGCAGGGGCTCCGGCATCACCTCCACCGGGCACCCAGGGATGGGCACAGGCGTAGGCGGTCCAGGCAGAGCCCTTGCTCGGTTTCCAGCTTGTGCCTCGAGCCGGCCGGCCCTGGGCACTCCCTGAGATGAGAGCAGGAGCCGCCATGTTTGCCGCTGTTTGGAGGACGCCCGCCAGGGGGAGTGAAGCAGAGAGGTGGACAAGACAGAGGGAGAAACTCCTGGGGACTGCGGAGCACAGACGGCCCCGGGGCCGGGCCGGCCGCCCGGCATCCCCGCTCCCTTTGGTGATGTCTGCCAGAGATGCTGCGCCCGCTACGCCATCCGAGTGAGGCCCCTCACTCACAGGGAGGAAGCTGCACCTGGAGCTCTGGCGACACTGTCCAGAGAGCCCACTCCTCCGGAAGACGCCCTGGGTCCCCAGGTCGCTCCACCAGTCCCTCTGCCACAGTAAAAACAGGCCGTCCTGAGTTGCCTCGAGAAACCATTTTTCTCATCAGAACAGGCAGGGAGAGATGTGCTGGTCACGGCCTGGTACAAAAGCCCGATACGTGAACAGGTGTCACACACGTCCACGACAGCGTCCACTCAGCCAGACCCAGAGCAGGACCGGGGCCCTAAGGTAGGGCTTTGACTTCGGTACCTGAGACGCCCCTCGAAACAACACACATCCTCGCAGACAAGGCCGGGCAGGGACCCCATGCACGTCTAGAATGAGTGACTCCGGGGAGGACGAGGGGTACAGGAGGCAGCCCCGGCCTGGTGGGGGGGGGAACTGGACAGGAGACTGCATTGAGCAGAGAAATGCGTCAGCACTGAAACAGCTCTAGGAAAACCGGTTAAAAATACCGCATTCCTCCTAGAATTGGGTGAGCTGCAAGTCACGCCCAGCTGCCCAGCTCTGAGGGCGTCAGCCCCAAAGGTGAACGGCCCAACCAGCCCCGGCCTCGATGGGAACTCGAAAGCCTTCGCAGGGGCAGGCGTGGTTTTGTAATTATAGCGCCGAGCGGCAGGCCGAGTTCCGAGTCGTTTTCTCGGTTGGAAACACAAATTTCCACTTGTAGAGGAAGGGTGGGTCCCTCCTCTCCACAGCCTCAGGGCTGAGCCTTCTTGGGCCTGAAGCCGACGCCTCCTCGTTTCAGCTTCAAGGCGCCTCAGGCCCATCGCTGCTCCCTGCGCTCAGCTCACGTCCATTGAGGGGCCCCTTGCGTGGAGGCGGCCAAGAGGCCTTGCGGAAGGAAGCTCCCCAGGGTCTTAGGCTGCGCAGGCCTAAGCACACGCGTGGCGAGGCCAGAAGAGGGCGCCCTCACGTGCTCCTGGGGGAATTTGCAGACACTGTGACCTGTGGCTGTAACAGGGCACACAGACTTAGGGGCAGAGAGGGCAGGCTGACAGCGCCGGGGCTGGGAGTCGGGAAGTGAGCCAGCTGCTCCGCCCACCACTCATCTCCAGACAATTAAACAGGAGAACCTGACCCCAGTTCACCCCGCGGGAGCTGCACGCCCAGGCACCTTGGTACTGCAGAGGGCCTGGTGAGATGGGAGCAGAGGTGGGGGGGAGGTACGGCCGTGCCACAGAGGGGGGCTCCCCTCCGCGTCCTGACCCCGGTGCACCCCGCGGGAACTGCAGGCCCAGGGACCCTGGCACTGCAGAGGGCCTGGTGAGATGGGAGCAGAGGTGGGGGGAGGTACGGCCGTGCCACAGAGGGGGGCTCCCCTCCACGTCCCGACCCCGGTGCACCCCGCGGGAGCTGCAGGCAGCTCACACCTCCCTCATGTCTGCTAGGGCCGCCCCCACCACAGGCCACACACAGGGCGCCACCCCCCCCCCCCCTTGCTGGAGCAGGTGCTCTCGCTGTCCCAGGGCCGAAGCCGGACACCGAGAGGCAGGCAGGGACTCGCCGGCCGGGGGAAGGCCCCTTCTCGCTCCCGCAGCTTCTGGGGCTCCGGCGTTCCCCACCCGCGGTGCCTGCGCCCCCTCTCCCCAGCGTCTCTGTAGGGCTTCCCTGAGCCTCCACCTTCCCACAGGCTCACCTGGCCGCAGCGAGCCCCGGGTAGTTCACTCTGCAGCAGCCCTATTTCCAAGTGAGGTCACATTCTGAGAACTGGGGGTCAAGGCCAAGGCTGCCCTCGCAGGGAGACACAACTCAACCCACAACACTGTCACAGCAGAAGGAGGAAGCCCTACATGCAGAAATGGCCTGGGCCATGGCTCCCCTGAGGGGGAACAGCGCATCCCATCCCTAAAGCTTCCAACTCGCGTTCGAGTGCCTCGGCTTACACAGGAACCGTCAATCGAACCCCCTACGGAAATTCCTGAGTGACTGCCAGACGTGTCAACCACAGGAGTAAAGAAGAAAGAATATTGGGGCCGGCGCTGTGGCATAGCGGGTAAAGCCGCCGCCTGCAGTGCCAGCATCCCATATAGGCGCCAGTTCGAGTCCCTGCTGCTCCACTTCCGATCCAGCTCTCTGCTATGGCCTGGGAAAGCAGTTGAAGATGGTCCAAGTGCTTGGGCCTCTGCACCCGTATGGGAAACCTGGAAGAAGCTCCTGGCTCCTGGCTTCAGATCAGCGCAGCTCCGGCCGTTGTGGCCATTTGGGGAGTGAACCAGCAGATGGGAGACCTCTCTCGCGCGCTCTCTCTCTCTCTCTCTCTCTCTGCCTCTCCTTCTCTCTCTGTGTAACACCGACTTTCAAAAAAATAAATAAATAAGAAGGAGGAATCAAGCAAGGAACTTGGGGGAAAGAAAGAACCGAGGAGAAGAGAAGTGTTTCTGCAGAGTGATCATGAATGCTCCCGGATCCGAGAAAGGATGCTGCACTCGGGGGACAAGGACGTCGCCTTTTAAGAGGACATTGACAGAGTGGAAGCTCTCAGCGGTTAAGAACACCGTAACTAAACCAGAACCAGTAGAGCTTCTTGGAACGTTGGTGTGAGAAAACCCCTGAGAAAGCAGAGAATCAAAGGCAGTTAACAGGAGCGGCAGCTGTGGCACAGTGCGGAAGCCACTGCCTGGGACGCCCACACCCATGTCAGAGTGCGGGTTTGAGTCCCGGATGCTCTGAAGTTGCCAGGGAGGCAACAGGTGATGGCCCTGGCACCCACGCGGGAGACCCGGATGGAGCTCCCGGTCCCTGGCTCCCGGCTTTGGCCTGGCTCAGCCCGGACACTGACACCCACGCGGGAGACCCGGATGGAGCTCCTGGTCCCTGGCTCCCGGCTTTGGCCTGGCTCAGTGCTGACTGCGGCAGACAGCTGGGGAGTGAACCAGCAGATAGAAGCTCCCTCGGTCTCTCTGTCTCTCTGTCATTCTGCCTTTCAAACAAGATAAATAAACCTTTTTTTAAAAGATAGAGATAATAAACCAGGAAAGACCAGAAACTTAGACGCTCGTCCAGGAGGGCTAGCATAGACGAGACGGAAGTGACACGGAAAACAACACAATAACAGGGAGGAAATGACGAAATCTGAGAAAATGCCCCAGAGCTGGGAGCACCTTCCGATCGCACAGTGAAAGAGTGAACGAGGCGTCTCCGCCAGGACGCCTGAGCAAGGGGCAAAGCACAGACAGGAGGTTGAAAGCCGGACCGCGGAGGGTTTATCCCAGGGATCAGCGTGAGAAAAGCCCCAGACCCGGAGGCGGGGCCTCGGGGGTGGGAAGAAGCCCAGATGTCTCCACCGGAGCAGCTGCCAATCAGACGGAAAAGACACAAAGACCCCCGGGCAGAACTCGCAGAGTCGTCAGGCGTCTCATCGCGCAGAGTCCCCCCGGGGGGCAGCGAGTGGCCCAGTGGCCAGGCTGTGGGTTAGGACGCCCGCCCCGCCTCGGAGGCCTGGGTTTGATGCGGCCTCTGCTGCCGGATTCCAGCTTCCCTCTGACGCGGAGCCCAGGCGCAGCCGTCAGGGCTCAAGTTGTTGGGTTCCTAACACCCACCTGGGAGGCCTGCATGGAGGTCCTGGCTCCCAGCTTCAGCCTGGCCCAGCCCTAGCCATTGAAGGCTCCTGGGCAGTGAATCAGTGGGTCAGAGTTCACTCATATTCTCTCTCTCTCTCTCTCTCTCTCACACACACACACACACATTCACTCATTCACTCATTCACTCATTCTCTCATTCTCTCTCATACAGAAACAAATGATTTTTTTAAAGATGGAAACTGTTTCTTTTTAAAATAGGTTAGGGGATGGGCCAGCACTGTGGAACAGCAGGTAAAGCCGCAACCTGCAGTGCTGGCATCCCATTTGGACACCAGTTCGAGTCATGGCTGCTCCTCTTCTGATCCAGCTCTCTGCTATGGCCTGGGAAAGCAGTGGAAGATGGCCCAAGTCCTTGGACCCCTGTACCCAAGTGGGAGACTAAGAAGAAGCTCCTGGCTCCTGGCTCCTGGCTTTGGAGCGGCACAGCTCTGGCTATTGTGGCCAACTGGGGAGTGAACCATCGGATGGAAGACCTCTCTCTCTGCCTCTCCTCTCTCTGTGTGTAACTCTGACTTTCACATAAATAAATAAATCTCAAGAAAGAGAGAGAGAGAGAGAGAGAGAGAGAGGAAGGAAGGAAGGACGGAAGGTAGGAAGGAGGAAATCCCTTTTTAAAAAGAAAGTGAAATAGGCTGGCACTGCAGCTCACTAGGCTAATCCTCCGCCTTGTGGCGCCGGCACACCAGGTTCTAGTCCCAGTCGGGGCGCCAGATTCTGTCCCGGTTGCCCCTCTTCCAGGCCAGCTCTCTGCTGTGGCCAGGGAGTGCAGTGGAGGATGGCCCAAGTGCTTGGGCCCTGCACCCCATGGGAAACCAGGAGAAGCACCTGGCTCCTGGCTTCCGGTCAGCACGGTGCACCGGCTGCGGCGGCCATTGGAGGGTGAACCAACGGCAAAGGAAGACCTTTCGCTCTGTCTCTCTCTCTCACTGTCCACTCTGCCTGTCAAACAAACAAACAAACAAACAAAGTAATAAAGAAAAGTAGACTCAGGATAAAAGTCAAATAATGTAGCTCCCAATCCACGTTCCGCTTCCAGGTTCTGAAGGTGATGGAGGGTGGAGCACGGCCGGGTCTCTAGCAGCAGCATCAGGCTTCTCTGCCCGAAGCTGCTCTGTCTGTCTGGAGAGATGGAGGTTCTGCTGGAAGCTTACAACTTCAAGGCAGAAACCTGCATGCACACGGCCGTTCTGTGCTCATGGTTTAAAAGAAAGCAAAATGGAAAGCGCTGGCGCTCGCGTGAGGTCCACAGTGCCCCCCCAGGACAGCCCCAGAGGGGACGTGGAGCAGGAACCCAGCGAGCTGGTGTCTGGACTCCCCGGTCCAAAGCGCCGCCCTGCTGCAGCTGAAGCGCGGAGCCCGCGTGCAGCACCCATTGTCCTCATGCGCTCCTGTGTGCGGTGGCGTCTCTGCAGGCCCAGGGAAAACAGACAGCTTTGTATGAATTTTTTGACAACAGTTGTATGTGTGGACGGACTCCGTGCAACCTTTGAACACACGCACGCTGTGCGCTGACCAAATCCCAGCCGTGGATAGTTCCCCTTCTGCGGCTTGATTGTAAGATCGGAGGCATGGAGCCTGCTTCTTCTACTTTCTCATGAGAGGTAAGTGAGGTCAGGGTAAGCCACGCCCACCCCACTGTGCTGTGCGACCCTGGAAGCGATCCCTTCACCGACTCCTAGCGCCCATCATCCAGATTCCCTCCCAGCTCCAGGGCCCCCCGATCTCTGTTCACACGGGGCTTCCTGGGTCTCAAACTCCACGCACATGCGGTATCTGTCTGGCTGATCTCACCTCGCCCCACTTCCTGCCAAGGACAGCAGTCTGCTCTTTCCGTGGCCGAGTAGAGTTCCGCCTGTATACACCGCGTTTCCTTACCCACTCCCCTGTTGGTGGGCACCTGTATCTTGGCCACTGGGAGTAGTGGTGTTGCAATGAGCACACTGGAACTGACACCTCTTTGACAAATGATTTCATTTCTATGCGGTAAATGCCCCATAGCAGGACTGCTGGGTCACAGGGCGGTTCTGCTCTTAGCTTTTATTTTTTTCAAGATCTATTTATTTATACTTGAAAGTCAGAGTTACGAAGAGAGAGAAGGAGAGGGAGAGAGAGAGAGGAATTCCATCTGATGGTTCACGCCCCAGATGGCCACAATGGCTGGAGCTAAACCAATCTGAAGCCAGGAGCCAGGAGCTTCTTTTGGGTCTCCCACGCGGGTGCAGGGTCCAAGGACTTGGTCCATCTTCCACTGCTTTCCCAGGCCTTAGCAGAGAGCTGGATCAGAAGTGGAGCAGCCGGGACTCGAACCGTCGCCAGTATGGGATGCCGGCACTGCAGGCTGCGGTTTTGCCCTCTATGCCACAGTGCTGGCCCCTCTACTCTTGGCTTTTTAAGGAATCTCCATATCATTTTCCGTAGCATCTGTGCTAATTTATATTCCCACCTACAGCGTTCGAGGGTTCTCCTTTCTCTACATCTTGGGCAGCACTGGTTAGTTTGTCTCCCTGATAACAGCCGTTCTAGCGAGGGTGGAGTGATATCTCATTGTGCCTGGTGACTTGTGGTCTCCAGAACTTTTTCATGTATTTTTGTACATTTGTTGGCCATTTGTATCTCTTCTTTTCAGAACTGTCCACACTGGTCTTCTGCCCATTCATTAACCGAACTGGTTGGTTTTTTGTTGTGGACTTCTTGAGTTGCAGATATATTCTGGATTTTAGTCCTTTGTCAGATAAGCTGCTTGTAAATGCTTGCTCCCAACCTGCCAGAGGCTGTTCACCCTGCTGGCTGCAGGCTTTGCGTGTCTTGTGGGGCTGGCACCGTGGCACAGCGGGTAAAGCGGCTGCTGCGATGTTGGCAGCCCGGCTGCTCCACTCTGACCCAGCTCCCTGCCATTGCACCCGGGAAAGCAGCAGAAGCTGGCCCAGGACTTGGGCCCCTGCACCCACATAGGTGACCCAGAAGAAGCTCCTGGCTCCTGGCTTCACCTTGGCCCAGCCCTGGCCTTTGCAGCCGTTTGGGGAGTGAACAGGTGGATGGAAGAACTCTCTCTCTCTCTCTCTCTCTCTCTCTCTTGCTCTCCTTTGCTTTCTCTCTTTCCCTCTGTCTCTCATTCTTCCTGCAACTCTGCCTTTCAAATTAACAAATGTTCAAAACAAAACAAAAAAAAAAGAAACATACTCTGTTTTCCACAGTAGACTCCAACCTTGTCACAAACCAACAGGTGAGCCTCGTCCTTGGCGATTTGCGGGGATGTCCTGGGGTGGTGGGGGTTACTACATGGGGTGTGTGTTTGCATGCCAGGGAGACCCGTGCTGTTCATACATCATTCCCGACACATACATGTACTGAACATATCAACCGCGCCACGCCCTGCTGCCTACAAAAAAAAAAGGGTGCTTTTAATCATTCTTCTAAGACAAAGAGCTTATTGAAGCAAGACTTCCAAAAACTTCTAAACATTGCAGCAAATATCTGCTTTTCATCCCTTCTGAATGAACTGCCAGTCTGCATTGCCAGGAATGTTTTTCTGCATAGAGAAGAAGTCTGAAAAATAACTGAGTCGTTCCCCAAAGACGCCAGATTTTGTCAATGAAATTCACTGCAGCCTTTGTGTTTTTATGTCTGTTTTTGTTTTTTAAAGACTTATTTATTTATTTATTTATTTATTTGAAAGCCAGAGCTATAAAGAGAAAGAAAGCGAGAGATTTATCCAGTGGTTCACTCCCCAAATGGTTGCAATGATCAGGCCTGGGTCAGGCCAAATCCAGGAGCCAGGAGCTTCATCTGGGTCTCCCATGAGGGTGCAGGGGCCCAAGCACTTGGGGCATCTTCTGTTGCTTTCCCAGAACATAGCAGAGAGCTGGATCGGAAGTGGAGCAGCCGGGACTCAAACCGCCGCCCACATGGGAGGCCAGAGTCGCGGGCAGCAGCTGAACTCACTGCACTGCGGACCTCCAGCTTTGGTTTTTAGAATACACGCGATAACACTCGCAAAACAGCACATGACACATGATCACCACACCTGCATCCTGTGATTCTTTAACTCTCACAAACCCTGGAAGGCAGTAGGTCCCGTACGAATCACAGGGATGCTGTGTGTGAATGGCCACGCACCCGCAAAGTCAGCCGGAAGCTCCACCCTGATTTTAAGGAAGAGTGGAGCGCCGCCAGGCTGTGGGGACTGTGTCGGTGCCTCTGCCTTCCTCCTGTACCCCAGCGGGAGATGCAGCCCCCCAGCCATTGCTGATCTCAGTCCTCCACCCCACCACCACCCTCCATCACGTGACCGGCTCGGACTGGTGGAAGACGATGTGATAACACCGGGGCACTTCAAAACTTGCGTGATTCATGCATATAAAGGGTCTCAAAAAGTTCATAAATGCATCTTATGGAAATGTGCCTGGATTTCAAAATATTTTTCACCAGAATAAACGCTGTCTGAAGTCCCCTCGTAAAAGAATCACATCACAGATTTCTGCAGCTCTCGCTGTCTCCTCTTCGGGCCACAAAACCAGCGTCTCGCAAACAGGAGCTGCTTCTCCCGGCCACAGGAGCCACAGGACGGCTGCAGCCGACCTACAACCTCGCTTTTGTAGAATGCAGAGAAGTCAGTGTCAAACGCTGGGAGCCGCCAAGTTGGGGGACTTTTGTTATCACAGCAGAACGGACGGGTAGATTAGGGCGGCAGTGCGATTAGAACAAGTGCGCGCCCCCGTAAGTTCAGAGAGGACAGACTGTGGCCGTCTTGCCTGGCCATGCCCTCCCTTCCCCTAAAACACGTCCAGTCTCACGCTTCTCAGGACCCCATCCTACACTTGAGTGTTAACCTGCACCCCAGAATCTGGGTTGAGTTCTGGAAAAGTTCTACCAAACACACTGACTCACTAGAAGAAGTTATCCACCGTAGTACCTCGCGTATCACTGGCGAGTCTCGGAAGAACCTTACGAGGACGGAGAATGTATTAATCTTTAATCTGGGTTTCTGCTCCCTGTGGAGATAGAAATGGTGATGGGAGACTGGTGCCGTGTGCAAACAGGAACAGAGTAGACGTAGCAGTGAGGGGATGAACATCCATTCCCGAGCCACCCCATACGGACAGACCAACGGGAGTGACCCAAGGAGCTGCCCACGCGCCAGGGAGCAGAGCAAAGCTGGAGATGGCACCCGTGGTGGGGGAGGTGCGTCCAGAGCAGGGCAGGCTCCCCCAGGCGCCTTCTGTAGCAGAAAGGGAGTGCGCCCCACACTCGCCTCTGTTTTTAGGGGAGGAGGTGGTACCACAGCTGGATAGGCAAACAGGGTGGGTTTCTTAGCATGTGCACTGGTCCCGGCTGTGACAGGTACATCCTGGGAAGGTGGGCGTAGCTAGCGACGTTAAAGGGTCAGCCTCAGTTTGCAGGGGTCCAGGAGTTCTGGCTCACCTAAGCTTTAACCGAGTAATGACGCCGCCCCAGGTCCACAGGTCACAACACAGCGCAGGTCGCTTCTGATTTAATTTCTCATTTTCACAAATATATACAGCGGCCACAAAAAGTCAGAACGGGCTGCTGTCACTGGTGATAAAATTGAACAAGTTCAACCTCTCGGCTGTTCCTCCAGTCTCTGAGCCCCTGCACAGGGGCTTGGTCTTGGGAAGGCCTGGGGACCTCCTCTGCCATAGGCTGGGAGCACTGTGCCACCTCGAGTGACAGTGACCGACACCAAGTGCAGCCCAGTGCTCACAGCACCATGTGCCTCACGTCCCCTCCCAACCCCATGGGATTATGACGCCGTGATGGCCACCCATGGATGAGAAACTGAAGCCTGGAGCAGTTACAAGGTTTTTCCACACCACCCTTCTAACAGGTGGTGGAGCTGAGACTTGAACCCAGGCCGCTGAGCCCTGCACACCCTCCCAAGTGGGGAAGATGGGCAAAGACTCTGGGAGGGGCCGGCACTGTGGTGTAGCTGGTAAAGCTGTGACCTGCAGTGCCAGCAATTAATATGGGTACTGGTTCATGTCCTGGCTGCTCCACTTCTGATCCAGCTCCCTGCTAATGCACCTGGGAAAGCAACAGAAGATGGCCAAGTCCTTGGGCCCCTGCACCCACGTGGGAGACCTGGAAGAAGCTCCTGGCTCCTGGCTCCAGATCAGCATAGTTCCGGCTGTTGCAGCCAAGTGGGGAGTGAACCAGCGGTTGGAAGACCTCTCTCTCTCTCTCTCTCTCTACCTCTCCTTCTCTCTCCATGTAACTCTGACTTTCAAAAAAATGAATAAATCTTAAAAAAATAAAAAATAACAAATTTTTTAAAAACAAAATTAATACAGAGGAACAGAACTCAAAATAGTGTGAGAGTGATAAGCGTAGGCACGTAGATTAGTGAGGTAGATGGAGCAGGGCCTAGAAATGGACCTATACGTCTATGTTCAGCTGATAGAACACCTTCGCTCTGGTTTTCAACGAGGGGAAGACTGGTTCCCTCGATCATCAGTGTTGGGACGACTGGATCCACACCGAAGGAACCGCTCTCCTCCCCTCAGCCACAAAAATAGACTCAAAACCAGACATAAATGTGAGAGCTGAAACTATGACGTGCTTAGTAAATAAAAAAAAAAAACAAGGATAAATCTATATATTCTTGGATTATCAATGGTTACTTAGATATGACACCCCAAAAAGCAACAAAAGATAAATTTGATTTCATCCAATTTTAAAGCTGCTGTATTTCAGAAGGTACTTTTAAAAAAATGAAAACATCCCACAGCCTGGGAGGAAATATTTGCAAATTATCTGAGAAGGAACTTTACCTAGAATATAGCATGAACTCTTGCAGGTCAGTAGTGAAAAGGCAATCCAATTCTTCACAAGGCAAAGCGCCTAAACAGACGTTTCTCTAAAGAAGACACGCACATAATCTATCAAATGGGCACAAACAATGCCCGACAGGGTCGACCATCAAGGAAAGACAAACCGGACCCACGGGGGCAGCACTGTGCATCCACTAGAGGCTGCGGGTGTCACACGTCTTGGTAAGAGCAGGCACCTCATTCCCTCGGCGTGGGACCGTGAAACGGTGCAGCGGCTTCAGACCGCAGTTTGGATGTCCTCAGAGGGTTGAGCATGGGACCCCGCTGGGATCAGCAGTTCTACTCCCCAGACACCCACAGTCAGAAACGCACGTCCTCACCCGTGTGCACCCGTGTTCCTAGCAGTACTGTGAGATAAAAGCAGGCCAAATGCCCAGCACCTGACAAACAGGTAAACCAACTGTGGATGGACAACCCAATACCCATGGAAACGGTGATGTGCTGGTGCAGCTGCGGCTTGGGCGGACCTTGGAATCCCCGTGCGAAGTGGCAGGAGGCAGACTGGAGAGCACACGTTCTGTGAGTCCACATATAAGGGACGTTCGAAAAGGCAAATCCAGAGAGACAAACGGAAGCAGCAGTTCCTGAAGCCGGGGCTTTGGGGACCAGGTGAGATGAGACGGGGGCAGGAAGGGCGGGGCTGGGGACTTGGACTGTGGACATCACTCTCCCAGTGGCAGCCAGGGCGCCTGGAACCAGCCGCTCAGCTGAGAGCCCACTTTCCCTGTGGTGCAGCCAGAAGTCCCCCACAGCGGCTGAGATTTGAAGGCCACAGAATGTTCTAGCAGGTAGCACATGAAGAGTGTAGCCCTTCCAGCTGTCTCCTCTGCCTGGCACGTCCTCTCCCATCTTCTCCAACGATGGCTTCCTCTGTCGTCCATCCTTGGCACCCCAGACACTGCTGGGATGCCGCTGCGTCCCCTGTGTCGTCACTCCCACGCGTGGGGGTGACCCCGCACTCCCCCGCAGACAGGACACGAGCTCTCCCGTCTCTGGGCCCATCCGCTCCTGACCGGCAGGCCTGGGGTGGGCAGTGAGCCCCTCCAGGCCTTCTCTGGAGGCAGTGGCTCCCAGGAGTGGACGGGCGGGCCGTGGAGGCTGTCCCGGGCCCAGGAGACCGTCCGCAGGTGGGTGGTGGCGCCTGGTCAGTGACACCGCGGTGAGTAAGAAAGCGCGGAGCCCGCCCCACCCAGCCACAGAGCGGGAGGGGTGGGGGCGCCGAGCAGATGAGGGGCTGGTGAGGCATCCGAGCCCTGGCACAGGCACACCTTGTTCCCGCCGCCCCGCAGCGTGAATGGGACACTCACCGCGGAAGCCGTTAGCCGGGGCGGCCCTGAGTCACCCTTTACAGGCAGCGTGAAGCCGTTTTTCCACTGGCTGCGGCCATGAAGGGCCGAGACGCCGTAAACAGCAACGGTAACCATGTGTGAGCGTCCCCACCTCGCCCTCCCCTCCGCTGCCCCCTCCCCAGCCGGGGAGCGTCACTTCTCACCCACACGGTGGCGGTGAGCACACAAATGCTTCAGAGGACACCAGGCCCACGTGGACTTTGCATCCACGTCCTTCGGGGGATGGGAGGGGCCGCAGGCCTGGTACCCCGGAGACGGGCACCTGGCGGCTTCGTGCATCACTCATTCATTCTTCACCCGCACATTCAACCCAGCCATCACTGAGAGCTAGCAGGAGCTGCAGGCGCCACACGGACAGGTGCACGCGGCTCTCAGAGCAGAGGGAGGGTGCGGGACGCCGGGGACACCCTCTGTGCCCTCTTGTCGCCTTCAGACTTGCACTGAAAGGATCCTCTCTAGCAATCGCCTGGAGAGACGCCCACCAACACCCCACCCATGGCCACCAAGGTTGTAGAGCACTCCCTTCAGGACTGCCCCGTGGGGATGGGTGGCATCTTGGTGTCGCAGCCCCAGATGAGGGGTCTGATAGCCAGACCCCACCAGACCCTGGGGTCACTTCTTGGGGCTGGGAGGGCCATGTCTGGGTGCGGCAGGTGCCCCGATTCAGGCTCCCACTGTGGCCGCCTCCTAAGATGGGCCAGGAGCTACGTCCCCCATAGATACCGGCAGGGGCAGGGTGCAGGGCAGACTCACAGGTGCACCAAGCTGAAGGAGAGCCCACTCTGCTGCACTTCTCCCGAGTCCCCTGCCTCCCTGACCTGTCCTCGCCTGCTCCCCACCCCTCCACTACCAGCGACTCCAGGGACTCTGTGGGTCAGTCACTTGCGGGAAAACACATCTCGGGCTCTGCTTCCAGGGAGCCAGGCCTAAGCCAGGTGTGAGCCCAGAGCTCTGGCTGCAATCCCAGCTGTGCTGAGTCACCGAACCAGGTACTCCCTCCCCTCCACCCCACCTAGGGACCAGGCTGCTCTGTGAAGTAAAGATGGTAACTGTCCTAGCCCGCAAGGTGTCATGCGATCACGCGCATGTGTGAACACACCGAGGTGGCTGGGACACACACCTGGCCTGTCGGAAGTGCCTTGGGCTGGTAGCAAACCCTTGATGCCAGTGATGGCGTGGGATGAAATGTGCACGCTTTGAGGAATCCCGGCTAATGTCGCCAGCAGGTGGATGGGATTTTGAAACATCATCCAGGACACGGTGATTGCGGGGTGCCCCTAAGGGCTGTCATGGGTGCCCCTGGCCCCAAGACTGAAGGAGTTCCCTGGGCTTGGCCCCAGAAAACTGACTCCACCCCCAGACTCTTCGGAGGCAGAGCAAAGGCCGCTTTGTCTTCCTTTTAAAAAAAATTATTCTTTTATTTTACTTATTTGAAACGCAGAGAGACAGACAGAGAGCGCCCATTCCGAGTCACTCCCCAACCATTCACAACACCCAGGGCTGGACTGAGCCAAAGCCAGGAGCCAGGAACTCAATCCAGGTTTCCCAGTGGGTAACAGGGACCCGGCCTTGGGCCATCACCTGCTGCCCCCCAGGGTGCCTGTTAGCAGCGAGCTGGGAGGGGCAGTGGAGCTGGCACTCTGATGCAGACACTGTCTGGTGGGGTGATGTGACATCCCGGTGGCAGGGTTCCCCTGCCCCAAACACCTCCCACAGGACCGCTACCCCCAAGAATCTAGTCCGGAAGCCAGACGGCAACTCACCCTGCTCCTAACTCCCCACAAATAAACAAAGTAACGCCCTCTGCGGACCCAGCCCCACCTCGGGACACATTTCCCTGACGTCTCCTTGTGCCTTATTCTCGTGAAAGTTGATGAAATGCAGACTGTAAGGCACCTCCCCCAGCCCCGGGGAGAAAGTCACCCGTGTCACACACGCGGATGCAGGACACGGATGCTCAGCTCGCAACCCTAAGCCGTGTCCCGGGGTGCTTCCTCTAGAGCTGTGAGGTGCGTGCCTGGGCTCTCACCCGAGGCCAGCAGCTCGGACCTGACCACGTCCCCCCTTCCCTCCCCGAGGCCTCAGAGCCTGGCACAGCGGGCTGAGGCTGTCAACTGCCGCCCCCTCCCCATCACGAGGTGATGAGACCTGGCCCAGGCCGCCAGGCTGGCACGGCTTCCCCAGTGGCTCCTTCCAGCAATGCACACACACACACACACGCACGCCCGTGCGCGCATACATGCACACACACATGCACACATACATATACATGCATGTGCGCACATACACACGTGCACACACGCACACCTGGGGCTGGGTGGCGTGTATGCTCACACACACAGAGTCACGCATCCTTGCACGATGGGGACATGGCAAGGCCGGCCCTGTGTGAACATCGCCAAATGTGCAAACACAGGCCGAGGTGGCCACGATGTCCCAGGGGCGTGACCAGGCAGGTGCATGCCGCACACGCTGTCACCTGTTGACCTGGACGCCCGTGCAGGGCCCGAGACTGCTCCGTGTGCCTCCTGGCGGGGGGCCGCCCCGCCCCTCTCCAGCCCCCACCCCATGTCTGCAGAGATCTGAGGGGAGCACCCAGCCCATCGGGCCAGAGCTGCCGGCTTGCGGGGGTGAGACCCCCTGACGAGGCACAAGGCGGGGACCCCGGAGGAGGGGTCCCGGTCCTGCCACCTGCTCACCGCCGAGGGACACCGTGCACTGCGGGAGCAGCCGCCTCCCCCCTGAAGCCACTCCTCTCTCAACCCAAAAAAATAAAAACCCCCGACTTCGATTCTCTCGCTGCCTCTTGGTGTGATTTTATTAGGGCATTAACTGAATTATACATGCGGCTGTTCAAACCAGGGCCTGGCCAGTGGCGCTGTGAACCAAGGACCAGATTTGCAAGTGTTTTCCATTGACCCATATCTGAAAATAGCGCAGCCGCTGGCCGGGAGGTTTGGGGACCAGCCTGCCGGCGGCAGGAGTGGCGCCGGGTTGTGGAAGGTTGCTAGGCAACCGGCCCCAACAGAAAACCTTAGCTTCTGGGGACAGATGGGGAGCCTCTGGGGCCCTGGCCCCCACCCACGTCCTCTACGCAGCTCCTGCTCCCTCTTCTCGTCTATTTTTACTCGTCCTCCTCAGTGTTTATATATATTTTTATTAGCGTGATCTGAGCAACACCCACCCCCTCAGAACTCTCCCTTCTGACTCACCAGTTGCCTACTGTTATCACGCTGCCGGAATCCACGCTTTATCAGCCGGCCTGTGCGGGCAGCAGTAGCTCATGGATCAGCCCTTAAGGAGTTCACAGGGACAGCGGCGATGGCCAGACAGCTGGTCTACCACGGAGGAGCAGTGGCCCAGGACGGGGCAAGGCCACGGCCCAGCAGCGGGTCTGTGAGCCTGGAGACTGCTTCAGGCACCAGAGGAAGGCCCAGATGCCCCTCCAGGACCCCGCCGGGGCTCACAGAGGAAAACACAGAGGGGCCTAGACATCACCATGGCGGCCCGTCCAGAGACACCCACCGTGGGCTGAAAACATCGTGAACGGAAAGTGCAGGGTGCCCACCCAACGTGGGGTGCTTCCCCTCGGGGCCATGGGCCTGACCAGGACCCGGGCTCTCTGTCCCTGCCCCGCGTCTCAGCACCGCACAGGGGGCGAGAAGCCCATGGAAGCTCCAGGGCTGTGGTGGCTTCTCCCGGGAGCCTACGTTCTTACACCATCACGAAGCACAAAAATCCTAAGCCGCGGGTCACAGACAAAAAGTTCCTCCTCTTTCCTAGATTGCTTCTCTCTCCGGTCAGTGTGGTGGAGCAGGAAGCCCCCTGGAGACCCCGCAGGCGGCTGTGGCCCCGGAAGGCTCTGCAGGGCCCGCACTCCGCGAGGGTTCAGGTGGGAAAGGGATGAGTTTGCGGGTGGTGGGTTGGACGGTGGCCCTGATAGAGGCAAGCAGAGAGAATAAAACCTATCGGGTCTGTAAGCTGGAGACCACACCCTCCACCACACCCCTGTGCGATCTCTTGCCCCTGCCTGATCTCACCTGAAGGCCCACCTGCCCACCAGACCATGTAGCCACGCCCCTTTGGGAAGCAGGTAAAAGCTGAGGAGCACCGCACAGTCGCTCTCTGCTCGCTTAGCTGCGGTGCTAAGATGCTTGTAGCGGCTCCTGACCTAACGCTCGCCGCGCCTGGCTCCTGGCCGCTCTCTGCGCGTATGGAGCTAGACTTCCCTGTCTCCCTTAATAGAGCCCTCCTAGACTTCCCTGTCTCCCTTAATAGAGCCCTCCTAGACTTCCCTGTCTCCCTTAATAGAGCCCTCCTAGACTTCCCTGTCTCCCTTAATAGAGCCCTCCTAGACTTCCCTGTCTCCCTTCGATAGAGCCCTCCTAGACTTCCTTGTCTCCCTTAATAGAGCCCTCACTCTCCCATGCATTTCTCTCACTGAATAAAATCCTTAAAACTTACCATGCTGCCTGGGCTATTTGGACCAGTATTCAGAATTCTTCTCTGAATTTGTGTCAAGAATGCACACAACTTATTAATTTCAAAAAATAGTAATAAGCAAAATGGTTTCAGCCCCAAAGAGATGGCCCCTCTTCCAAGGCCTGAACCTCAGAATGGGAGCCTATTTAGAAAAAGAATGTTTGCAGGTGTGATTAAGTTATAGATTTTTTAAATGTGTTTGGAGACAGAGAGAGAGCGCGTGGGAGAACAAGTTCCCACCCACTGGTTCACTCCCCAAATGCCCACAGAGACCAGGACTGGGCTGGTGCTGCAGCCAGGAGCTAGGAACAAAAGCCAGGGCTTCACTGCCCAGTGTCTGGGACACACTGAGTTCCTGCGGCCGGGGGCTGATTTGTCACCGCAGCTCCCGGGACCACCTGAGAAAGGCACTCGTGGGCGTTCCACCATGGGGACAGCGGCTCAACTTGGTAGTAGGGAGGGTTGGGACAAGGGGGACAGTGGGCTGGGGACAAGCAGACACCTGATCCCATCCCTGTGGGCAGCCCCAGGGCTGACGGTTCTGGGGCATGCACCTGAGAAGGGCCACTCCACGGAGCGACCCTGAGCTGCAAGCCCGGGGAGGCTGCCCACCTCCCAAGACCACTTGCAAGGTCGCTGTGGGAGTGGACCCACAGGCTGCCAGCCCCCAGCGCTGTGTGACAGCCAGCCAGGCTGACACGCACTGATCGAGGCCTCACAGACCCACCTCAGTGAGTCATGGCCCCAGAACTCCTGCCTGGACCGGGGGGAGAAAGGACCTCCTGTCTCGGGACTTTGGGGCCAGGTTGGCATGAGCAAGAAGGAGCACAGGGAATTACACTGTGAAACATTTTAGTTTTAAATTTTTAATTAAAAAAATGCGTGGGGAGTTTCTGTTTTCCGATCTTGGAGCAGAGACTGTTCCATTTCCAACCTTTAAGCAAAGGGGACCCCAAACATCGCCTTGGATGACTCCTGGAGAGTGACAACCCAGTCTCCCACCTTGTGGAGCAGGAGGTGGGAGAAGCAGGGGAAACGCAGAGCCGGAGCCCGAGGCCCCGTGGGAGGGGCAGGGAGGAAGCCGACTGCCTGTCCCCTGGGACTGCAGGACACACACACACACACACACACACACACACACGCACCCCGGGGGCCAGGGCGGGGTTACTGGGAAGAGAGCAGGGCTGTGGCCTCATCACCCACTGCTCCTGGAGGCAGGAGACTCACTTCCTGGAGAAAGTGACCCAGAGAAAGCAAAGCTGCCAGGACAGCAGGCGGAGATTTGGCCCCCCCAACACCAGCAAGTGGAAGCAGTGGACTGGCAAGGCCTCGGGCCCCGCCCCCCAGCCAGGAATGGCGGCGGCCCCGCCCCGGCCAAGCAGGCCCTTGCAGGGTCTTTACAGAGAACCAGATCTGCCCAGGACCAGGTGTTTGGCCTGGCTGTTAAGACTCCCAAGTCCCACACCCAGTGCCAGGTGGGATCCCCAGCTCCGCTTCCAACTTCAGCTCCCTGCTAATGCAGACCCTGGGGGGCGGCGGTGATGGCTCAAACGAGGCAGCTTCCCGCCGCCCACACGGGGACCTGGATTGAGTCCCGGCTCTAGGGCTTAGCCCAGCCCCACACAGCCACTGCAAGCACTTAGGGAGCGAACCAGAAGATGGAAAATTTCTCTCGCTCTCTCTCATATAAATAATTTTTTAAACACCACAGGGACTGGCAACCAAGCCAGTGGGCTGCCCGGCCACCTGCCGTGAAACCCGCATCCCTCATATTTAGGGGCCTTTACTCCCTCCCTCACCTGAGAGCCCGACACAGAAGTCAGAGACCAAGGCCAATCGGCAAACGGGCTGGGAGGGCAGGACAGTTCAAGATAAAAGTAGAGAAGCTGTGGCTTACACTCTGGTGATGCGACAAGATGAGGCTATTGTGAATGTTTTCATTAAAACACACAAAGATAAAAACAAAATAGCAATAGCAAAGGGACAGGCGGCAAAGTTGCAAAAATCTCCAAAAAAAAGTGGAACAAAAAAAAAAAAAGGAGCTGATCGTGGAGGGGGAGACAGGACCACCGATGGAGGTGTTGAAGAGGAGAGGGGACAGCGGAAGGAATAAAGGGAGAAAGCTCCCGGGACAGAAGGGGCTGAGTTCCTAGAGAGAAAGTTCTGGAAGCAGCCAGCGTCTCACCGGGCCCCGCCTCGGAGCCGTTCTCCTGGGAGAGGACCCCGGGCCCTCATCACGGCTCTGCGCCTTGCCTCCATCCACCAACCTCACTCTGGTGGAATCACGACTCTTATTCCCTAAGCTTTAAAAATGGGTTACCACTAATCTCATCTTCGATGCTGTTCCACGTTGGGTAAATGATCCAAAAGTTGCATCTAGGGGCCGGCGCTGTGGCATTAGTGGGCTAAGCCTCTTCCTGCAGTGCCGGCATCACATATGGACACTGGTTCCAGTCCCAGCTGCTCCTCTTCTGATCCAGCTCTCTGCTGTGGCCTGAGAAAGCAGTAGAAGATGGCCCAAGTCCTTGGGCACCTGCACCCACGTGGAAGACCTGGAAGTAGCTCCTGGCTCCTGGCTTCGGATCAGCCCAGCTCTGGCTATTGTGAGCATCTGGGGAGTGAACCAGTAGATGAAAGACCTCTCTCTCTCTCTCTCTCTCTGTAACTCTGCCTCTCAAATAAATAAATAAAATCTTTTTTTAAAAAATGTCGCATCCAAAAGCTAAGCACCCCCAGCACTACACAGAGATACAGAACACACACACACACATATGCACACACGTGTGCTACACAGCTGCACGGTGAGCCAGTGTTGCATTTCCTCCTCTGGAAGCCAACAGTCTACAGAGACCCCAGCAGTGACTGTCTCTGAGACTCCACCATCTCAGCTGTCCACCTCTTCTTCCACTTCCTGCTGTCCTGGGACCTCCCCCCAGAGCCCTCCCCTGCACCTCACCCAGGCTCCACCCCCTCAGCCCTGGAGGGGGCACCGGGCTCCTGCAAGGTGCACTCTGTCTCCTGGAGTTCAGGGCTGACTCTCTGCTGAGTGCGCCTCTTCTCTTCGAGGGGAAGGTGCCCTGGTGGCGTCTCATGGAGAGAGGGTCAGCAGCGAACACTGGAGCTTCTGCACGTCTGAACCGGCTTGGTTCTTCCCTCGGCAGAGTAATAGATCAAGGGGAGCAGCAGACGGCCATGAAGCTGCTTCCCTCCAGAACTGGCTCTGCTGACCCCGAGCGTCCAGTGTAGCCGAGAAGCCTGGAACCGGCCTGGCGCTCCTTCTCCACGGGTTCTCTCTCCCCCAGTCCTCTTCTGCCTTGGCGACATCGTCCCCTGCAGTCCCTCTGTGCTGGCTTTTTGTCTTCCTGAGCCTGGAGCAGGTGTGTATCAAGAACCAGTTGAGAAACGAGGCAGAGAAATGCCAGGAGGGAGGTCAGATCACTACCTGTCCTGGGAGACTCCCGCTGAAGATGAACCCTACAGTGAAAGCCGAATGAGACAGTTCCAGAAAAAAAAAAAAAAAAAAAAAAAAAAAAGATGGCTCCATACATGAGACAGCTCCAGAAAAATGAGATCTCCCCAGACAGGAGTCAGCTCCGGAGCTGGGCAGACCTGCTCACTGAGAACCAGTGTACTGGGGCCCTGGGAGATGCATGGAACCCTGGACAGAGCAGAATGGCCCCTCCTCCCACCAAGGAAGGTGGGGCTGCACCTGCCAGTCACCACCCCCAATTCACCAGTCAGAGAGGTCGCAGCTCCTCCTGGGGAGAGAACTGGGGTCGGGGGGAGGATTGCACCCTGCAGGGCCCACCAGGTGAGAGGGACTGGCCCCAAAAGAACTTTCTGGAGCTGCTAGTCAGACATGGGAGCTCCTGGACTGATCCTCTGTGGCTTTTCTTCGTCTTTCTGTCCTGTTTCCTGGGGGGGTGGGGGGGGTTCTTCTGCTGCCTTCCAGCTGCTCCATGGACTGTTCCCATGTTTTTGCTGCCCCTGCACCCCCTTGCCTGCTGTAGTCACACGGCTCTGTGTCCATGCTGCCCCTCCCCCTTGCCTGCTATGGTCACACGGCTCTGTGTCCATGCTGCACCCCCCCCCCCCGCCTTGCCTGCTGTGGTCACACGGCTCTGTGTCCATGCTGCCCCCCCCCTTGCCTGCTGTGGTCACACGGCTCTGTGTCCATGCTGCACCCCCCCCCCCCGCCTTGCCTGCTGTAGTCACACGGCTCTGTGTCCATGCTGCACACACACTTTCTTCTGATCCAGTTCACCTAAGAGACTGGTGATCGGGGGCTGAGTTTCTGATTTGTTTCCTTTTTATTTTCTTTGTCATTTTCTGCTGTGTGTGAGAGAGAGAGAAAGAGACATAAAAAAGGCAGGGGGTGGTGAGAGACAGACAGAGGAGGTGGGGGAGAGGAGACACATCTGCAGAGCAGGCGTGCGGACGGAGCTAGAAGTGAGCGAGATGAGTTGGCAGTGCAGCCCTGGGGATTAAGTCAACGGAAGGGGCCTGTCCAGCTGGCCTCCGGATTCTCAGCTGACCCCTCTGCAAGCCAAGTCTCAGGGCCTTTTGCTCCTCCATCAGTGGAGAGCGTCAGATCACCCCGTACACACACAGGGCCGTTGATGTGAGCGCTGGGAGGGCACGGGTGGCCTGGGGCCTGCCCTCCCCTGGCCTGGATGTGCCA
This sequence comes from Oryctolagus cuniculus, assembly GCF_051225735.1. Lineage (NCBI taxonomy): Eukaryota > Metazoa > Chordata > Mammalia > Lagomorpha > Leporidae > Oryctolagus > Oryctolagus cuniculus. Next base: position 2,878,679 of record NC_142869.1, on the reverse strand, counting down.
CTTCCGCGTCAGAATGCCCTGCCCAGGCACACCCGGATTTCCCATGGGATGGAGAAGCAGATGCGAGAGGGACCACCCCGTGCCCCTTAAATCTTCAAGGGCAGCGCTGGCCGGGTCCTGTCCCTCCCTTCTGTATGTGACTCTGCTTTGGTTCATTGTCACGGCGGTGGGGAGTGGAGACTCAGAGGCGTCCACTAGATGGTCCCGCTACAGGAGCTCTTACCCCATGCCCCAAGGATCCAGTGTGGATGCTAAGCCAACTGCCAAAGAGACATGATCCCAGATCTATGGGGAGCCGGGCGTGGCATTGAGTACAATGCAGTCAGCACCAGCCCCGTCCACTGCCTCTAGATTTTCCAATCCACTCAGGCATCGCACTGGTCAGGGCCTTCCCCTTCACTGGGACCCACTGCCAAGCCACCACCATCCACCTGCTAGCCTCCAGGCCACAGCCTTGTGCCAGAGACTATCTGTAGCCCACGGACCACTCGGCACAGGGGACCCCTGCCTGCCTGGACAAGCAATCCACCCCTAAACTCAATTTTTGGGACCCCTACAAGGTAGAAGCAAAGACAGATGTGTAGGAGATGCACTGGGCGCTACACCTGTGTAGGACAGGCAGGCAGGAGGGCTCAGTGGGCGGAGCCTCGGTCCACGATGAGCCCTGAGCGAGGCCGGCCAGGCCACAGGGAGCCCGGGGAGCCACACCACCCAGGAATAGTGGCCCTGTTTCCACAGCTGCTCCCTATCCATGATCCTGGAGGCAGGGCAGAGCGCGGGCTGTCGGCAGCTGCCGTCTTCCTCCCAGGGAGGCCATGTGGCCGCCTCTGTGGCTCCCACATCCATCTCCATGCTGGTTCTGCTGCTTTCTCTGTGAGGGCTTTCAGTGGTTCCCCTTCACGTCGTCAGCTGCCCTTAAGTGTCCAGTGATCCCTGGCCCGGAGCTCAGTCACGGAAGCCGGGCACAGGAGCTGACTGGCCGGGGCGCAGGCAGCAGGCAGGCCTCGCCGGGAGGCGGGCAGAGCTGAGAACACTGGAATGCAAGACCCCGGGCCAGTCCAGGCAGCGGCTCAGTGAAGGGCAGAATGAGGCTCAGGCCCGGGGTGCCCATCTAAGCCCCCCAAAATATCACATTCACTTTCCTTAGGGCAGAGTTCTGGGCTCGTGGCTCTGTTGGCTGTGTCTCCCGGGGGACAAGGGACAGGTAAGTGCCAGTACTCCCATAGGGGAGGGCCACAGCCAGCACCGTGGTCCTTGGGGCTCCACAGGCTGTCACCCCCTCTTCGGCTCAGCCCCCATACAAGTGCCCGTAGGAGGCTCCTCCTCCAAAAACCCCCTCCATCCTCTCTCCACCTTCCCCAAACGCACCGAAACCCCTTGCCGGCCGAAGAATCCCCTCCAGCTGGTTTTTCCCCTGGGGATTTACAGCCTTTGGAAATTCTTCACTGTCCTTTAAGGGGGCTGCAGACTGAGACAAGGCGAAGGCAGGAGGCTCAGCCACCACACTGGCCTGGACGCCTGGAGCATGCCCTGGGCATGCTGTCCTCGGGCATCTCAAAACATGCTTTGGAAACACACAAGTCCTACTGCTTATAGATCTTGACAGGTTCCTCATGGCTTCCTGCCTCTCTCTCTCTCTCCTGTAGACCCCGGTCCCAGCTGCACCCTGAGATGCAGCCCCTGGAGTCTCCTGTCTTCGAGGGCCCTGGGAGCTTCGTGTGCACCAGCCCACCCCCAGCCCCTCACCGGGAAATGGGCCAGCTGTCAAGACATAATAGGAAATGACACAGGCGCCCGTTTCCGTGTGCCCCATGTTTCCCAGGGGAGAACAGTCCGACAGTCCAGAAAATGTCCTAGGACGTGGCTCAGCCTGCATATCCAGGAAGGGGACGGATCAAGGGGCCAGGGAGCACCTACTCACCAGCTCCCTCTCCACCCCACTCACCTCAGCATGGGGGTCAGCCTTGAGGAGACAGGCCCAGCAGGTGGGGTGCGGAGGAGCCAGGGCTGGTAGTGAGGAAAGGAAACCATGGCCCCCGGGCCAGGCCATCGCTCAGGGAATATGAGAGTGTTTCGCGAGGAGGAGCGTGGCCGTTTGCCCCATCCACAGGTCACTTTCTGGGGGCACGGTCAGGCTCCCCCACCCAACACTGCTGGATCACTGAAGATGGAGCCTGAATTAATCGCTCGGTCAACACTTATTAAGCGCCTACTGGGTCAGGCAGGGTATGGAGACGTAATGCCCGCGGCTCGAGGCTCACTGTCAGCCCGGGGCGAGATGAGAGTCAGACCCATCCACACGGAGAGGCTCCCACCCAGGGCATGTGGGGGCTGCGTCCTGGATCTTCAAGTCCCCACATGCGCATGCGACTGGACGTCAGGTAGCTCGCTGCGACCCACGAGCAACTCGAAGACAGACGCCCTGCCCCAGACACGCTCCGGCTCGCCTGGTGCTCTTCCCTGGGCAGCCCCTCAGGGGCCAGACGCAGGGCCTTCAAGGTGGCTGTTGGTGAAACTCCAGGCAGCAAAAGCCCGACTGCCACTTCTGGGTCCTCCCCAGGAGTCGCCGTGGGCGGCACAGCCCCAGTGCCGGATGAAAGGCAGGGCTGGAAGCTTCAGGAGCCAGCAGGTGTGGCCATGCGGGACCTGGACTCGGATTCTGGTCCTACCCAGTGCAGCCGCCCCTTCCGGCCCCTCAGTTGCGGGGCAGCTCCCTGACCACAAGGCTTCTTACTGACCGTGACCTTGTCTGACTCCTCTGCACAGCCCTGCAGTGCCACCACCCCTGCCTTGGATGGCAAAATGGGGGGTCCCCACAGAGTCAAAATCCCGAAGGCAGCGGGAAAACGGTGTCTTTGTGGGGTAACCTAGAGGGGGAGGATCGGGGCTGGGACCGGGAGAGCCTGGTGGGCCCAGCACCCACCCCAGCGCCTGTCCACGGCAGGTTCAGCCAATGCTGACCGGATGGCATTCTTGGGAGAAGAAAACACTGCATTTTTTCTACATGTTGAGCAATACCCAGTCCTGCTCGCAGGCTGAAATTTCCACAAGTGTTCCTTTGGGCTTGGCTGTTACAATGTTGCAAGGGCAGCAGAAATGGAGCAGATGTATCCCCCTACCTCCCTCCCACCCCGGCTGGGAGTCCCTCCAGAAAATACCTGGGCAGAACCAAAGCAGGAGCCACAGGGAGAGAAGCTCAGAACAGAGTTCTCTTCCAGAACAGAGAGAGAGAAAGAGAGGGAGGAGGTGGGGAGAGGGAGGCAGGGAGCTAAGAAAGGCAGAATTCCTTTGTGAGGGGGTGGCGGGTGGCGCCAGCCTGACAATGAGACTCAGACGGAAGGGGAGGTGAGCAAGCTCCAGCAGTCAGCCCGGACCGGGACCTGGACGCAGACACAGGCCAGGTGTTCTCCACGCAAGTGCTGTCTGTGTGCTCCTGCCGCAGACACCTAAAGATACATGTGTTTATTGTCACAGGCTCCTGGGCCAGGCCCTTTCAGGGAGTTGAGCTCCAAGAAGCTGCCCCAGGCAGTCCCCCCTGCAGGGGTCCCAGGCTCACAAGAGCAGCCCCTGCCCTACACCCAGAGGAGCAGTGGCCCTGTGAGCAATGGACGCCCCACAGCCGCAGCCCCCAGGCCTGCTCTGCTGCCTTCCTCTGCACCTGCACCTTTTTGTCTGCCTCCCCCAACCCTGGCTGTGATCCCCCTGCCCCCTGCAGAACCCCCCCTTGGAGGCAGCCCGGTGCCCTGTGGCTTCTCGCTCTCAGAAACCAGTGCGGTCTGCTTCCTCACCGGCAGCCCTCTACAAAGTCCCCGAGTGAGCGACTGCGGCTCAACTTCTGCCCCTAGCATGTGGCCAAGCACATAGCAGGTTCTCGGGTCCTGGGGAAGGAGAGGGTGAGTGGAGGGAGATCTTGCCCTGACAAATTATTCCATTGCATCAGGGATTTTGAAACTAGGTCAAAGCTGAGCTCATCAAATCACAAGGGTGAATGTTCAACTGTTTGCTTCATTGGCATCACAAAACTCATTTATTGGTATCACAAAACGAAGTCACGGCGTGCCCCCGTTCTGAGGCTGTGATGTGGGCATTCTGGCTTTCGTTCTCTGCAGCCGAGTTTGTCAGCATACGTGCAAGCGTATATGTGCAATTATCTGTATGCCCCCATGAGGCTTTCCAAATAAAAGCACCCCTTAATCATGGAGAGAGGAAAAGACATTTGATATCAAGCCATGCAACCATGTTTCTGGCTAAAATACAGAATTCAGCTTTGGTAGAGGAAAGTTTAACTTCAACGCACGTTGATTGCCGAAGGCACCAAGGAGTGGACAGAGCTAGCTCTGAAGTTGCTGGAGCCTCAGCTGTTACAGAGTCAGTCGGGAGGCAGGCAGCTGAGAGAGCGGGCAGGTGCTTCTCACCGTTCCGGGGCTGGGAAGTCCCAGGGCAAGGCAGCAGCGCACTCCCCGGCTGGCGAGGGCGCACTTTCTAACCACAGGCGGTGCCTGCTTCTGGGACTCTCGCTTGGTGAACGGGGTGAACACACCAGCTCCCTGGGGCTCATCTTACAGGGACCCTGGCTCCCTGAGTGAGCGACTTTGGCTCGACTTCTGCCCCTAGCATGTGGCCAAGCACATAGGAGCTAACGACCTCCCCGCAAGAGCTAATGACCTCCCCACAGCCCCACCCTCGACAGTCGCCTTGGAGCCAGGATTCCAACAGACGAGTTGTGGGGGCACAGACTTTCACACCATAGCACCCTCTTCACAATTGGGCAGAAGAAAAAGATAAATACTTGGAGCAGATGAATTAGGAAAACCAAAACCATCGTCAGGAGCCACCCGTGAGAACGCGTGATTTTTTTTTTAAGATTTACTTTATTTTATTTGAAAGTCAGAGTGACAGCAAGAGGGAGAGACAGAGAGCTTCCATCTGCTGGTTCACTCCCTGGTGGCCACAATGGCTAGCGCTGGGCCAGCTGAAGCCAGGAGCCTGGAACTCCATCAGGGTCTCCCATGGGAGTGGACGGGGTCCAGCATTTGGGACATCCTCTACCGCTGTCCCAGGCACACTAGCAGGGAACTGGATCAGAAGTGGAGCCGACAGGACTCAACCCAGCACTCACACGCGATGCCAGAGTCCTGGCCTGTGGCTTAACCCACTACACCACAAGAACCAGCCCCAGATTGCAAGATTACAAAGCAATGTTATTTTCATTACGTTATGGTTTTTAGGAGTAACTATGTTTTTCAACTATGAAAAAGCTTCAAGAGCGTTTGTTACTAACTGGAACAAAACAAGTCTTCAAAGGTTCCTGACCCTGCAATGTACCAGCTGTTGCCCAGGGGACGGGGCCTTTGAAATGAGGATGGCACACACCTGTTCAGGAGCCAGTGAGAAGGGGTGAGCTTGGGCTCCGTGGCTGTGTGCGTGGGAGGCAGAGCAGCAGGGGCAGTGGAGCCAGGGGACAGGGGGGCAGCGGGGGCAGCCCCCCGGGGACCCTCTCTGGCTGCCCCGAGCGCCCCAGCCTCTCCCCTCCCTCTGACCCAGTCAGCTCTGCAGCCTCCCAGCTTACTCCTCGGAGACATTCCCGGGCTCCCCCAGGTTGGCAGTGTGCCAGTCCGGCCTCCCTGAGTGACCAGAGACGTGGGAGTTGCCTGTCCTGGAGAAACACCCAGCCGGAGGGCTTCCCCAGCCCAACCCAGGACCACGGCCCCTGGCCGCTTCCCCTCACTCCTCCCCCATTGCTCGGCCATCACCTGCTCTGTGGGGGCCGAGAGGTCTGTGATGGGGCTGGAATCCGGGGCTGGAATCCAGGGACGCCAGGAGGCAGGGCCCAAAGCCACACCCACATCCAGAGGCCCCAGGAGAGCCTCCTTAATCCACGTGGAGGAGCCCGGGGAGCGGGGTCACTTGTTGCTCCTGAGGACCTGCAGGGACACGGCGGGGCTGCACCCTGCCCTTCCAGCCCCCCGCCGGGCCTTCCTGCCCCCGTCCTGCCCCACACCCGGCTTCCGGAGACGCACACTCTCCCGCTCCCCCAGGCTCCAGCTGCCCCTTCCTGGCATGCGGGGCCTCAATGTCTGTTTGCCTGGGCCCTGGAAAGCCCTGGCCGAGGTGGGTGGGGCCCAGGAGCTCATGGGCAGGAGCCACAAGGCTCTGCTGGGCGAGGGGCTGGGCCCAGCGACTTGGGGTCCCGAGGCAGGTGCAGCGGGGGTGTCTCAGGGCTGGTGGAGGGCTGTGCGTGTTCCTGCAGGCCTGTCCTGTGATGGCAACCCCAGGGAGCCTGCGGCTCCCAATCCCCCTCCCCCTCCTCAAGCCTCACCCCCAAACACTGGGATTTGAGAGGGGGAGGCTCGGGGACCCCACCCCGCCCCACACTGGGGCCTGCTCAGCCTTGAGGCTGGGACCCATGAGGTGAGCGCCACAGGCTCAGGTCACCGTCCAGGGCTCGTACCAGGGACAAGGACAACAAGGCCGGGCCAGCTCCCAACAGCAGAGGCAGAGTAGGGGCCAGGGAGGGCGGCCCTCCGTCCCCCACATCTGGAAGGCTCCAGGCACCTGGGCTCCTCCTCATCCCAGCAGACGTCCTGACAGCAGTGGATTCTGGCCAGGCTACAGAGATGCTCCGAGCAGCGGGGAAGCCGCCTCCCCAGGAAGCCAGGACGGGAGATTTATCCCTGAGACTGGGATAAGAGGGGGAACACGATCCGAGTGGGAGCTTTATTTATTCAACTGTTCCTCGTTATTTCCTTTCCCACCACAGCAGGGAGAATTCTGGTCTGGGGCCCTGGGAGGTGGTGGGGGAGAGTGGGGGCGGGGGGCCCGGGAGGGGGGCGGGGCAGGTCAAGGCCATTGCGTGTCCTCTCCAGGCCTCAGAGCGCCTCCCCCTTCCCTCCCTCCCCTCCCCCTCCCCTGCAGTGGCTTTGCAGGTGGGCCCCACCCTGTCCCCGTCCCAGACCCCAGCTAAGAGCCTCTGCCTGCTTCCTGTGCCAGGCCGCCCTCGACCCTTGACCTCTCACCCAGGTTCCAGCGTCCACCTCCAGACCCCCTATTTTTCTCTAAGATCATTTATGTATTTGTCCGAAAGGCAGAGTCACAGAGATGGAGAGGGAGACGAGGGAAATCTTCCATCTGTGGGTTCACACCCCAGATGGCCACAGTGGCAGGGGCTGGGCCAGGCCGAAGCCAGGAGCTCCTTCCAGGTCTCCCACGTGGGGGCAGGGACACAAGCACTTGACCCGTCCTCCGCTGCCTTCCCAGGTGCATCGCAGGGAGCCAGAGAGGAAGCAGAGAGGCTGGGACTGGAACAGGCTCACTTACGCCAGCGTGGGAGGCAGCGGCCTAGCCCACTGCGGCCGGCCACTGTCCGCAGGCTTCAAAGCTTCTCAGGAAACCCGCCCTGGAGCCTCCCCTGGAGGGGGGCTCAGAAGAGACCCACACACAGCAGGGGCTCCTGCTCCCCGACTGGGTCTGCCCCTGACGCCCTGAGGGTCTGCCGCTCCCTGAGCCCCCAGCCCAGGAACACCCAGTCCCACCTTCTCTTCTCCTGCTGACCGTGGCCATGGGGTCACGGGCCCGGCACCTGCTTACAGCTGACCACCAAACACATCCCGGGCGGCGGGAGATGCTGCTCTGAGAGGAGCCGGCTCCTTGAGGGAAAGAAGACTCCTGCGTTAGAGAGACAGGAGCTGGGAGTGAAACCACTTTTGCTTATTAATATTTCCAAAATTAATGAGCTGTGGGCTCTTGCCCTGTCATCAGAGAAGAATTCTGAATACGGGCTCAAATAGACCAGACTACAGGGCAAGTCTTAAGGATTTTATTCAGTGAGAGAAATGCGCAGGAGGAGGAGAGCTCTATCTAAGGGAAAAAGAAAAGTCTAGAACTTAAGTTGGAATCCATACCAAGCAGAGAGTGGGCCAGGAGCCACGTGCAGCCCTCGTTTGGTTATGAGCAACACAAGCAGCTTAGCACACGGGCAGCGAAGCAAAGGCAGAAGGAGTGGGCAGCCCAAAGGCCACATGCCCCAAAGGCCACATGCCCCAAAGGCCACGTACCCCGAAGGCCACACGCCCCAAAGGCCACACGCCCCAAAGGCCACACACCCCGAAGGCCACGCGCCCCGAAGGCCACGTATCCTGAAGGCCACTCACCCCAAAGGCCACGCGCCCCAAAGGCCACACACCCCGAAGGCCACGCACCCTGAAGGCCACACACCCCGAAGGCCACGCGCCCCAAAGGCCACACACCCCGAAGGCCATGTACCCTGAAGGCCATGCGCCCCAAAGGCCACGTGCCCCAAAGGCCACTCACCCCGAAGGCCACATACCCCGAAGGCCACGCACCCTAAAGGCCACGTACCCCAAAGGCCACACACCCTGAAGGCCACGTACCCCAAAGGCGCAGGGCAACAAGGGAGGAGCCCACCATGCTCCAGGCCTGTTATTTACTCCCAAAGGGGAGGGGTTATGTCAGCCTGAATGGCAGGTGGGCGCACAGGTGGGGTCAGGTAGGGCGTGAGATCACACAGGGGTGTGGTGAGGCGTGGTCTTCCAGCTCACAAACCTAATCAGTCTTATCCCATCTGCCTGCCCACATCAGGAGGGGCGGAGGGCGGTGGGCATATCAGAGGCAGCGGCTAAGGACAGAGAGGCCTGTCCAGAAAGTTCCAGAAGGTGCGGTCAGAAAGGACAGGCAGGCCTGGCACGAGTGGGGCGTGACAGTGGGGGAGGGGCGGGAGGAGGCAGGGGGAGACTGCCGCACAGTGTGGGATGACGGCGGCCTTCTGCACTCTTCTCTCTAAAGCCCACAGCACAGGCCGGCTTCATACCCCACCCAGCCGCAGTGCCGGGGAACAGCATGACCCTGACCCTGACCGGGCCCAAGGAGGTGCCTAGGGCGAGGAGCCGCCCGGCCGGGGAGCCCCGGGGGCCTGTCTTTGCAGAGGGGTGCTGGAACTGACAATGGTGAAACGAAGCGGGAGCCGCTTACCGCTTAGTACCCACACACGGCCCTGTCCCCTTCCTCACTCAGCCTCAGTCACCCCGCTGACAGCCTGGCAGTGAGAGCGCCAAGGGCATGACTCCCCCGCCCCCGCCCTCCAATGCCCCTGCCAACACAGTTGTGGCCGGGTTCCCCCGCACCTGCTCCCCCTTCCCCAACATCACTGAGGACGGAGCGTCCCTTAGCTCCAGTTCAAAGTCCATGGGGCCTGGGTGGGCTCTGGTGGCCAGTTTGGGTCTCAGGCCAAGGCCTCAGGGCCAGGAGAAGAGGCCTGGTGAGGGGGCCAGCCTGGGCCTGTGCTCAACCTTAGCTCACTCCTAGGGACCAGGGAGGGGCAGCACACGCAAGGCTGGTGGCCATCACAGTGCACAGCACCAACAAACGTGTCCTTCATGGCGGAAGGCTCCGCGGGACAGCACGGCGCCCGCCGCGGAGCAGCCTTGGGGGTGACCGCTGCTATGTCCCCAGGGAAGGTCTTCAAGTGCTCACCTCCTTCCTCGGGTCTGTCTTCTGCAGAGGATCCCTCCCACTCAAAAGCTTGTCTTTTTGTCTTTTTTTTTTTTTAAGGCTTATTTACTTATTTGAAAAGCAGAGTTTACAGAGAGAAGGAGACAGAGAGAGGTCTTCCATCCACTGGTTCAGTCCCTAAATGGCCACAAGGACCAGAGTTGAGAGCCAAAGCCAGGAGCTTCTTCTGGGTCTCCCACATGGGTGCAGGGGCCCAAGCACTTGGGCCATCTTCTACTGCTTTCCCAGGTGCATTAGCAGGGAGCTGGATAGGAAGTGGAGCAGCCGGGACTCGAACCGATGCCCACATGAGCCGCCAAGGCTGCAGGCGGTGGCGTTACCCACTGTGCCACACGTTGGCCCTTTTTTGTCTTCTTAACCAGCTCGTTCTCAGGACAAAAGCTGTTGGTTCTGATGAGGCCCCATGTGTCACCCTCTCCCAGTAGGGACGACGGGCGTGGAGCCCCGCGCCCCTCAGACTTCCTCCTGTTTTCTCCTGAGGCCCGGGGTTTGCTGTTCTGCACTGAAGCTCACTGTCTGTGCAGAGTTAAATCGTGCTAAAGTGCAAGGTTAAGGTCGAGATTCACTTTGGGGCCGTGGCTGCCTGGCCGTGGGGTGGCGCCTCATCCATCCCCGCCCGGCATGCTGCTTGGGAATCCGCGGGTGTGTTCTCCTGTTCCTCCTTAGCTCTCCAGCTGTGAGGCTTAATGAGGACCTTGTGAGCACTCAGCTCTGCTGGCCAAGGCTCTCAGGACCCAAGAGAAGCCCCAAGGCCCCATTAGGCCGGGGTTAACCCTTAGCAGCCCAAAGGCCGTTTCCGATCCTGCCTTTGAGCTCCGTGGAGGCCACTGCAGTTCAGACGCGGTGCCCTCGAGGCTTCGATAACCTCAACGGGATCTGCCAATGCTGCCCACCCAGCCAGCCCTGGCATCCTCACCCCTGCCCCGTGCAGGCTCCCTCTGCTGGGTCAGGATGGGGGGGCAGTGGATGGGACCTCCCAGCAGGTAAGGCACTCGGCTTCCCGCCCGCAGGAGCCCTGACGTCACTGTCCCCTGCGCTCCTGATGGCTCCAGAGCCTGCCCCACGGCCCCTCCTGCATCTGCCCCCTCCCACACTAGACCCCTCCCCCAGCAGCCTAGGCCCACTTCCTCCCCCGCCCAGCGAAACGAGAAACAGCTGGGAAACATCTCAGCCGCCGCCACTTGAGACTCCTGGCCAGCGCCAGCGCCAGCGCCTCCCCTTCTACCGCACCAGGAAGCCAAGCGGGGGCAGGTTCTTGTGCCGCTGGGCTGCCCAAGTGGGCTCAGCCCCCTCCCCACGCCTCATCTGGGGTCACCCAGGAGAACCAGCCCTGCCTAGAGACAGGGAGGAGGGTGTGCTGGGCCACACTCAGCCAGCACCTGCCATGCCCGCCCCTGGCGACAGAATCACCTTTGGGCAGCCCCAGAGGAGGCCACCGCCCACACTGAGGGGGCTCAAGAGGACCTGGGAGAATCAGGAAGGCCCCGTGGAGGAACTGGGGTGCAGCAGCTCTGGGGGAGCAGACCCTCTGATGGGACAGGGAAGGAGAAGAGAAAGAGGCATAGGGTAGTCTGGCTGAGGTGCTTCCGTGGGATTTGAGGAGCCCAAGCCCCAGCGGCATTCCCAAGGCTTGATGTTGGCTCTGCTTGTGGCAGAGGGATAATAAGGTGGTTGGGCCTGTATGCAGGGAACCCAAAGATGGGGGGCCGTGGGTGGACTGAAGTCCCTGGGACATGGCCAGGGAGGAAGCAACGGCACTAGATTCTGCAGTATGGGCCAACGTTGCCTGCGCAACAGGAGGACGTGAGAGACGTCAGAGAGGTCCCTCCCAGCCCGACAGCCACACTGCCCCTTCCTCGCCCACACCAGCCACGCTCACTTGAGAAACCTCGGATTTTACTGCAGAGCTGCCAACACGTCCCCCAGGAGAGGCCACCTGGGGTGAGCTGCAGATGCCGGCAAGCCTGAGCCCAGAGCAGAAGGGAGAGGGGAGGCCCTGCAGGACGTGCTTCGGGGCAGGGCTACGGGGGAGGAGGGGGCAGAGGAGAATCCTGGCAGACGGGCCACACTGCCCCATGCCGGCTAAGGAAGGCTCACCGCACCCCCACTGCCCGCCAGGGCTGCTTTGAGATCCAGCGAATGCAACCACATCACTTCCACACGCCTCCCTAAGTGAGTCGGGTTCCCACTGCAAACCCCAGAAACCCCAGTTGCAATGGAGGAAGCTAAAAGATTCCCCTATTGGGAAAGGTCAAGAATGGTACTAGTTTTCGTGAGAGCTGAATCCAGGAATCCAGTGGGCATCAGCATCTCTCTCTCTCTCTCTCTCTCTCTCTCTCTCTCTCTTTCCACCTGGCTCTCGCAGCTCAGTGACCTCCGGCAGCCCCACAGCCTCCTACTGCAGGCACCAGAGGTCCCTGTCTTCCAGCGCCCACATACAAATCCCAAAGAAGACTCCAATTGGCCCCGCTTGGGTCATGTGCCCCTCTTGAGCCAATCCCTACAGCCGGAAGGCGGGAGCACTCCGTTGGCCGGGGCTGGAGAGGGGAGCTGCCAGGGATCACGGTGAGTGTTTCCCCCGAGTCACGCGGGGATAGGAGTGCGGAGTCGGCCGGCAGCCAAGGCCGGCGCCAGCCAGCCCGGCCGTCCCAGTGATCTCTGGAATTCACAGGGCATCTCACAGACGTTACCTCATTCGGTTCTCACGGCAGCCCCTCCAGGTAGCAGGAGTTGAAGACTCCAGAGACGTCGGCCCAGCCGGGCTCCCTCCACTCTGTGGCACTGTCAAGACCGAGCCAGGCACCCTGGTGGCCCACCCACACCCCCCAGCCTCCTGCAGCCCCCGGCCAGGGGCTGTGTCTGGACACAAAAGCAGGCACAGCTCCAGGGGCAGAACTGACATGCCAGCCCCTGTGGGCAGCCCCCAGCGATAACAGGCTGGAGAGGGAAGTGTGCACCCTTGGGAGGGACAGCTGCGGGTGGGGGCAGGGCCCCAGTGAGACAGAGGCCACCGCGGGTGCACTCGCCCTGTCCCCCTGGCCCAACCAACAACTCCATCCTGGCCTCAGCTCTCCTTCTGGGGGGCCCAAGTTAAGAGCTCTCTGTGCACACCATAAGCGGCTGCTACCAGGGCAGCCAGAGTCCATTCTGCACAAAGGACGCCTCGCGCCGGTGCCCAGCAGCTGGGGCCCCTTCTTTAGCCTCGGGCACGGACGCAGCTAACTGACCGTGGCCCCCTCTGCAGCTGTGTCTGGGCACAGAGAGGGTGCGTCCCGGCCTGCCGGTCCTGTGCGACAGAAGCTGCGGTGGTGGCAATGCCAGCCTATTGCTGTGCAGTCCATGCAGCCACCCCACAAGCACGTCCCGTCACCGGTCCCTGACATGGCTCGCAATCCTGCCTTCCGTGGCCAGCCTCGCTAAGAATCACATGTGCAGAAGTATTGGCCGGAAAATGCCAGCGAGTCTCCAGCTGGTCTAGCCATTCGGCCTAGGAAAGAGAGACGCAGAATTGTGATCCCAACCAGCGTGGAACCTGGCCCACCTGGGTGAGCTGTGTGCTAAAAATAGGCATGACTCACATCTGGGCGGGCCCAGCCACAGTTCCAGCAAGAGAGAGCCCTCCCACGCCTCCAATGCCACCGAAGGCGTCCTGGGAGCTGAGCCGTGGGCACGGACGGGCGGCCCCGCGTGTGCGGAACTCACAGCCGCACGCCCTCGGCATCGCCCCTCTGTGAGGCACACGGCTCCGCGGGGCTGCGGGCCCAGCTCCTCATGTTGCGCTGAGCACATCCGGAACCATCTGGCCGAGGCGCTTGAACCCACTGGAGCCCCTGGATAAACACATCCCGTCACTTAGGGAAACAGAATGACATTTTCCATAGTGAGCAAACACACTTCTAGGGAGATTCGCTAAACGTGTACTCGGCTCCGGCACGGCGGAGTTGCTGCCGTTCAACCAGGGTGGGAAGCCGGGCGTCTCTGCACTGCACAAGGAAATGAAAAAAGCGGGTGAGAGGAGAGAGAAGGGCGAGGAGAGTCGAGCCCAGGGTCCCCGTTGGAGGCAAGCCGTGTTCACAGCTGCAGAGGTCCCTGGCTTACACGCAGGCTGAGGTCCAGGGCTCTGTCCCCCGTGCAATTGTTCAGAGTTGGGAATGCATTTTCCCATAGAAACTATGTGGGTCAGAGTGTTAGCCCACAGCTGTGTCTTTCTCAGGAGTACATCTGAGACACATTATCGTTTTCCCTTATTTATACTTAGTGTCTAGAGCGTTGCCATGCCCACGTCAGGACCGGGAGCCCCTCTTTGCTGGCAGGGGGTGGTGACAGGGAGGGCCCAGCAACGGGTTATGCTCTCAGGAATATGGGCGATGGCCATCGGCTTTGGGGACAACCAGTCTGAGTGTGAACCCCAAAGCCACACGTCACCTCCCCTCCACCACCTTCCCTATGGTAGAGAGTAGTGGCGGAAAGTCTGTCCTGGCCCCAGATAAGTGCTTGACAAGCAGCAACTGTGCCTTTGCGTGTGCAGGAGAGAACTTACCATGAAATCCGAGCGTCTCAGGGCTTGAGGGAAGCCACTGAGTGTTCCCAACAAAGGCAAGACCACATCTATGCTGTACTCTATAGGACCCCTGGCCCTGGCCATGGCCCTGGCCCTGGCCCATGGCAGGCTCTCATGAGAATTTGTCGGATGGATACATGGTTAGATGGGGAATGGATGGATGAGTAGGTGGATGGGTTGTGGATGGGTTGTGGATGTGGGTGGATGGATGGATGAATCGATGTGTGGGTGAGTGGTTGGATGAGTGTGTGGGTGGATAGGTAGTGGATTGGTGGACGTGACTGGGTGGATGGATGAGTAGGTAGATGGATGAATGGATGGATGGAAGGGTTGACAGGTGATGGATAGAGGTGGGTGGATGGATGTGGGTGGATGGGTGGGTGGGGGATGATGGGTGGATGAAAATCAAAGGCGTGCTGTCTTCTTTTGGTCACTGTCACCTGTCGCAGGCACCTTGGGCCTGACTGGGCTGGGACATCCATCACGCTCACTCACATCCGGCAGGACACTGGGCTCAGCTGGAACAGAGAGAGCTGAGAATCCTTCTTTCCTTGCGATCTCCAGGCTTCGCCCTCTCTGCTTGCTAAGTCCAGCAAGGTAGCCGGACATCCTAAGCGTCCTTTCACGGCTCACCAAAATGAAAGAGCATCAGCCATGGGCCTTCTTGAGGCTGGACCCATAGATGGCCCAGTGTCACTTCTGCCACATTCTGTCGGTTCTGGGGGATCAGTGGGGCAGCCCCGATCCAGCACAGCTGTAGCCGCAAGGAGATGTGGTTCTCTGGGCACATCTTCAAGTAGCTGCACCACTCTTTCAAGTCGCAGTCCTGTCCCGGCTGGTGTGCCGCTCCGCCTCTAGCTAACATCAGCTGCAACGTGTGCTCTCTGGGGCGTGGTAAAGGCAGAGGGAGAGAACAGGAGGCAGCAAGTGCCCTGCAAACGCCTCGGCTCAGAAGTGGCATATCACTTCCGCTCACCTTTCCTGGGCCAGAATGAACCGTGGGGCCCCGGCTGGACCACAGGAAGGCTTGGAAACCGGACAACTTGACTTCAGCTTGATGGGCCATCACAGCCTTTGCCGCCTCTGCTCTGCCATCCACTTCCTGCAAAGGAGGATCCCCAGTGGTGGGGAACTCGGCAGAGGGCACACACCCTGCACGTAGGGTGGGAGTGGAGGAGAGTGTGGCCTCCCCAGCTTCTCGCCTGCTCAGGCTGGGTGTGGAGACCAGGGCAGGCACAGGCCCTTCCGGCTGTAAGAGCCCAGAGTGTTCCCGAGCCAGAGAAAGTCAGGGCTTAGTGGCATCAGAACATCAGCCACCCATCTTCTTTCCAAAGTATTCCGTGGCGCTGGCCTGAGTGGAGGATTCATTCCTCCAGGGGGTGGAGGGTGCTCATATGACGGCTGTCCCCACCTAGTTAGGGAGGAGAACACACAGCGTCATTGTGGCAGGCAAAATTGGCCACACTGGGCAGGTCGACTTGTGTACCCTGCTCACAGCACTGTGCCTGATTCAGGGCGCCGTGACCAGCGGCAAATCCAAGAACAACAAAACACTTGACCTATAAGTGAAGGTGGAAGGGACTTGGATTAGCACACCCGGGGGACAGGAAGTGACTCAGCACCAAATGCTCCCAAGCGGTGCGTCGCCAAGAGCACCGACATGGGCAAAGCTGGGCCTGAGTTTGGGCCCTGACCAACGCCGCGCCTCCGTCATGTACGTAACCTCTCTGGGTGCCACCTTTCTCATCCACTCAGCCAGAGTCATGGCAGCTCCCTCACAGTATCCTTCTAAAATCGGGCAACGTGTGCGCCTGGCTTGTGGCAAGTGCTCGGCCAGCGTGGGTGCCGGCCGGGTTGCTGCTCCCACTCCCGCCTGTTTGGAGTAACATGGGGAACCCTGCAGGCTATCAGGCTGAGAGGCAAGGCCATAGGACATCAGGCCACCACACTGACGGCCAAATCCTCCGTGTGCATAAAGGACCCCTTTCTCCCTGGCCCCTGTCCATCTGCCTGTTATGCCCAGTTCGATTGTCCCCAAAGACCACCAAGGAGCCGATACCGCTGTAAAACACATGAGAGGACGGCACCGCGGCTCAATAGGCTAATCCTCCACCTGCAGCGCCGGCACACCAGGTTCTAGTCCTGGTCGGGGCGCCGGATTCTGTCCCGGTTGCCCCTCTTCCACGCCAGCTCTCTGCTGTGGCCCGGGAGTGCAGTGGAGGATGGCCCAAGTGCTTGGGCCCTGCACCCCATGGGAGACCAGGAGAAGCACCTGGCTCCTGCCTTCGGATCAGCGCAGTGCGCTGGCCACAGTGTGCCAGCCGCGGCGGCCGTTGGAGGGTGAACCAACGGCAAAGGAAGCCCTTTCTCTCTCTCACTGTCCACTCTGCCTGTCAAAAAAAAAAAAAACAAACAAACATGAGAGTTTTATTACAGGTCTGGGCCTGGGTGCTCAACTATTACCAACACAGCGGGTCTGATTCGAGAGCCCCGACCCTTCAGTGAACAGGGTTTTTATAGGGTTTTCAGAGACACTCTATACATCATGGTACCACCTACCAAACCATCTCATGCCGCGGGAAACTCAAAGGCCATCTCCTAGAATTGATTAGTGCATCCAGTGGCGGGAATGGACCTACTAAAGGTGGTTGGATGGCTTTGGGGTTGATGCCTTTTGAATTGATTGGCCGAAGCGTAGGGTCCGAGCTGTGGGGGTGTAGGTGCCGAACTGCAGGGTCTCGGGAAGCTATCAGTCACCTTATCTGCCCTGAGAAGACACCAGGAACTCTAGGCATTTCTCTCTTATCTGCTAATCGGCTGTTGCTAGGAGAGTTTATCACAAGGGGAGTTCATTTATTTATTTTTAGGAGCTTCTGGCTCGGGGTTCAGGGCCTGGTCAGGCCCGAGTTACAAGATGGAGGCCTCTTTTAAAATAGTTGCACCTTGATCCAGGCTCAGGTCTCTCACTGCCCAGCCAGGTTCCTACCTCACGCCACACACCCCGCTCACAGCGCGTGACTTGCACGTGGTTCCCATTGGCTGCCTCTTCAGTGTACAAGGAACAGAAGTGAACTTGAGCGAACTTGAGCATTCCGATTCCAGGACAGCACTAGAGAAGCGAGGCTGAGGAAGGGACAGAGCCAGGCAGCCATGGAGCTGGGAATTCCGGGGCCAGTCCACCTTCTCGTGGGTTCTCTGATTCCCAGAAAGGCAGTGTGGTCCGTCAGGAGGATGAACGGCCTGGAGCAGGTGGAACGTTGACACGCGGAGGCGGCATCGGCCTCTCTGGTGAGCTCATTACCGCGATCAGATCCCTGTCGCTGGGGGGACTTCTCCCCTCAGGGTGCCAGAGGGGGGCTCTGAGGTTTGAGCCACCAGCACATTTCATTTTGTGTCGAGAGAAAAGGCCATCGAGTGCACCAAAAACTGGTTTTATGAGCATTCCTACAGGGCACTTCAAAAAGTTCGCGGACACTGGAATGAAAATCAGCTTTCCTGCGGTGCCTGCGGTGGCTCCAGCTCCAACAGGGGCCTGGCATCCTGCGGCACCTTCTCCCGCCCAGAGCCCCCTGGGCCTGGGGGACAGCCACTTCCTGGGTCTCGGCGGACCGCCTGGCTAGCCGTCCTGCATTTGGCTTCTCCCCTGCCCGCAGCTGCCGTGGAAACTCCCCTGCATCTGCCACAGCCGCTCTCCGGGGCACCGGGCTGGGCCCCCGCTGAGAGAAGCGGTTAGGGAGCCGGTGACGCTGGTGTCCAGGGACACACAGGCCGTGAGGTAGGTGGACTGGCAGGGATTTGCCACGGGCAGCGCTGTGAGAGCACGAGAGAGCCGGCACAGGAGGGGACGTCCCAGACCGCACCGGGCCTCACACGGAGGTGGGGGGGAGGAGGAGGAGGAGGAGGACCGGAGGGGGGGAGGGGAGGGGGAGGGGAAGGAGGAGGTTGTGCAGGACCCGCCACACTGCTGAGCCCGAGATCGGCCCTGAGCACACGTGGCCGGGCTGGAATCTACAGTCATGTCACCTCCCACAGCGGCGGTGCCCCCAGCACTCGGGGAAGGGAGCAGAGGGCTCCCCCACATCCGGAGGGGCTCCGCCTGAGTGAGAACCGGAGCTCGCTAAGCCTGGGCCAAGCCTCGGCCCAGGACACGTGTGAGGGCAGCGCAGTCCACATGAGTCGCACTGCGTGGGAGGGCAGGGCCCAGCTGGGCAGGGTACAGGCATCCACGAAGTGCGGGGGACCCCTCAAAGAGACCAGTCTCACCCCGTTTTCCATGGAACCTGGGAAACTGGCTCAGAATGACACCCAACACCTGGGCCGGTGGCAGGGCCCCGGCTTCCCACTGGGATCCAGACGCTGGTTGGAGCTCCTCATCAGGTGTGCACACAGCAGGTGCCGAGGTCCTTGCAAGGGGTGGTGTCGACAAACACGCACAGGAGATAACCTGAGGAGTGTCAACGATGCATGCAAATGCGGCCTCGCTCCCACCCTGGAGGACACAGGCGCTTCCCCCCACCCAGACAGGGCCCCTCGGTGCCCACTCGCCACCATCCCAGCTGTCTGTCTTGCCCTCTCTGCAGCGCCACGTACAGGAACCTGCAGGCGAGGCCTCGCTTGTGTCTGGCTTTGTCCACGAAGGATGACATCTCTAAGAGACACCACCCTACCCCTCTTCCTCTGTTTGTGGCCTGTCCCCCGTGGACGTCCGCGTGATGTCCAGCCATGGGCAGCCATGCCATGAACAGGTGTGTACAAGTTTGCATTCCCCTGGTAACCCTGGCCTTTCTTTTTTTAACTTTGCACTTTGCGATGATTGCAGATTGACAGGCAGTGGTGAGAAATACAACAGCGAGACCCCGCATACTCCAGACTCTGCCCATCACCCCCACCAGGAAGTCCACTGTGATGCAGTCCCTGGGCTTCTTCAGCTTCCACCAACCCCAGGACCCACCCCAGGGACCCAGGACACATGTATCCCTCTGCGTCACTGCTGCCAGGGGCTGCTCTGCGCTACCATCTGGGGTCTGAGCCCCAGCTCACCCGGGCTCCATCAAAGGCAGACCCCACTCCCCAGTCCGGCCAGGCCAACTCCCAGGCCTGCTCAGCCCCACCGACCTGGACCCCAGCAAGACTGACCTCCTGACCGAGCTCGCCAAAGCTCTCTGTGCGTGGAGGGAGGCACGGGGGGCCCTGGCTCTCCCTGGTTGGCCTTGGCCTGCCTTGGCTGCAGCGAGCCTGGCTCCTCGGGCACACAGTGCAGGGTCCTGCTCAGCGGCCAGCAGCCGCTGGTTGGGCATTCTCTGCAGGCAGTGAGGGAGGGGGAGGGACGTGAACACAGAAGTAGAAGATGGAAACTAAGAGGGGATGGAGCGGGGAGAGGCGAGGAGGGAGGAGAGCCGGGGAGGAGGGAGAAAGAGGAGAGAGAAGCAAGGGAGGGGCAGTGGGGCAGGGGAGGACGAGAGCCCCCGCTGGCGATGAGTCTCCGTGACACGGCTGGGATGGCGCTGAACTCCCAGAAAGGACACAGGGAAATTCAGCTTGGGGAGCCTCCAAGGGCCAGGTTGGCAGCACACGCACAATACGCGGTCACTCCCGCACCGGCCGACCCGAGGGAGAGGTGCGGCTGTGGAGTTTATCATCTCCTCCACTGCAGGGGACTCTTCTGACAGCTAAGCTACAGCTCAGCCTCCGAACACCCACCCCTTCCTTCCCAGCCCTGTGCGAGAGTGGGCAAGGCGTGACCGCCCACAGCTGAGCAGTGCTGGGGACATCAGCTCGGATGTACCTGTTGGCCTACTGCCACCTGGCTGGGGATCCCAGGCGTGTAGGGGGCGGGGTTCCCTGGGGAGGAGGGCCTCCCCACAAACCATCCTCCAGCACATTCTGGAATGTTCTGACAGAGCCATTGCTGGCCCGGCGTCCGGATGCCTGAAGTCACCCTACCTGAGAGATGAACCAGAGGCCATCGAGGAAACCTAACCCCAGGGCATGCAACGGTTACAGCACAAAACCCTGCCATCCCAGAGGGCTCTGACTGCCTGTGTCATGGACACCTCCGGAAGTCAGCCGGGCCAGCCGTGCATCCCCACAGCTCCCGGTGAGGGGCAGGGGGTGCCTGCAGGTCAGAGCCAGGCAGATAAAGGTCAGCGTGGAGACCGCCCCCTGCTGCTGAGCTGGTGTCCAGTCTGGCCGGTGCTGCTGCTCTTCCGGTGGGGATCTGGGTCCCCTTCCCCCTCCCTCACTGCCTGCAGAGAATGCCCGACCGGCGGCTGCTGGCCGCTGAGCAGGACCCTGCACTGTGCCTGAGGACCCAGGCTCGCTGCAGCCAAGGCAGGCCAAGGCCAACCAGGGAGAGCCAGGGCCCCCCGTGCCTCCCTCCACTGGTGTACTGGCCAGTAGAGGGCATCAGAAGGCAGAGGGACAGGTCAAGTCCTGTCATTTAAGGCCCTGGGGCTCAGGACACCCTTTGGGTCAGTGGTTCCTGCCTCCCTTCCCAGAGGAGCCACGGGAGGGAGGCCTGGACACGGGGCTCTGCCCATAGCTCAGATCCACCTGCTGGGCCATTGCTGCTGGCTGGGGAAGCTTGGGAGAGACAGGTGGCCGCTGGAAAATGCAGGCTGCCCCTGGAGGGGCAAGGACACTCCCAGCCAAACAGCCCCCGAGGGATGCAGTGGGGGGCTTGGCAGGCAGAGCTGGGCCTGAGCAGGGGTCTGGGGAGGGTGTGCGCCTACCCACAGGGGAGGGACAGAAGCCCAGGAACGTGGCTTAGACAGAAGATGGGGGGGTATGACAGAGGTGCCTGAGGGAGCCCAGGAACACTCCGATCAGGGGCCGGCAGACACATCAGGAGCCACGGTGGGCTTCCAGGAGAAGCCACAAGGCCGGAGGCCACCCCTGCTCTCCAGCCAGCCTGAGTGGGACCCCAACCCCACCCCACCCTGCCAAGCCATCACTGAGAGTCCGAGCTGACATCCACCTTCCTGCCCTGGGCCTCAGTTCCTTGTCTGTAGAATGGGCCGGCTGGCCACAGCGCCCACCCCACGGGAGGAAGTTGAGGCTGGGAGCAGGGGTCACCACGGGGGAGCCAGCGGCTTCTGGAATCCCAGCCGCAGCTCTAATGCAGAAGGGCTGCGGCTGCCGGCTGGGCCTGGGCAGAGGGCAGGGCGGGGCCTCCACGATGGGGTCCTGGGGGTGGACAGGCGGCCTTCTGGTGTGGGGGACAGAGAGCCCGAGGGCGGTTTCCTCTTTGGGGGCTCCCCGGGGCCCCCTTTCCCTGCAGAGGGCCTGCCCTGGACGGCCCAGCGCGGCTGGACAGCGTGGCTGTGGCCAGCAGTCCTCACACCAGGGTCCCAGGTCCCCAAGGTCAGCCAGGGCTCTCGGGTATTGGGGGCCGCCCTGCCTGCACCCCGAGGGGCCCGCGCCTGGGCATGGATGCCGGGGCGCCATCCCTTAGAAATCGCCCGCCGCCCCCTTCCCCGCCCCAACCACGCGTTTCCGGCAGGCCCAGGAGGTGGCGCGGGGGCAGCGGCGCGGCGGGGAGACCCCGGGGGGCGGGGCAGCCGCTGTCACTCGGCACCGCGGCCCTGGGCCGGGCGGGACAGCCAGCGCGCGCGGGGGGGAGCGGCCCTGGGCCGGGCGGGACAGCCAGCGCGCGGAGAAGCTGAGGCCGCTCAGGGCAGGAGGCCAGCTCAGGTCCAGTGGCTGACCGCCCGGCCCGGCCCGGCCTGGCCCACCCCGTGGGACCGCGCCGCCGGCGCCCTTGCGCCCCCTGTCGGCGCGGCGGAGTCATGGCAGGAGGCCGGCGCCTGCGGTGCCCTGCGGGGAGGGTCGGGCCCCTTTGAGCCCTCCCGAGCGTCCCTGGCATCTAGGGGGAAGCGGACACCCCGGGAAGGAGGCCTCGGCGCGGCGAGCGCTGTCCGGGAGGTTCTCACACCCGCTGTGATGAGGCCGGGCCCACGGCGGGTGCCCGCCTGCATCTCTGCCTTCATCCCTGCTACACCCCTGTCTCTGGGTTCCGTGCCTGCCTCGTTGGTGGCTGTGAAGATCGGGTGTCCCCCACAGTTTCATGTCCCTGCATCTTTGTGGGCACTGTCTCCTAGGTCCCTACCGGCCAGGGCACCCAACAGCCTTGCCGTTTCCTGTTCAGAAGGCCTGGGTAGGGAAGTAGCGTCGGGGTCGGTATGTAGGAGGAGCAGCTTAGGGTGCAGAGGGTTCCCCTGTGACAGAGGTGACAGCTGACAGCCCCGGAGAAGGTGGGACCACAGTGAGCAGGTGCCGGCTCTGCTTCCCACGTGGCAGCGGCTCAGACCCTCTGCTGCCCACCGCGTGATGGCTCCCAGCCCTGCTCGGAAGGGAGACAGAAATGTCCTGGGGGGCCCAGGACAACAAAGCAGCAGCCCACGCCCCCATGACTTTCTAGGTGGTCCCGCCTTCCCTGTGCCTAGCTCCAGGCAGGCGACCCAGGCTGATAACACTGGGCGGAATTCACCTGTGTCACACCCAGCAGACCTCTGTCCAGGAGACCAGTGAGGGGGAGGAGAAGGGGGGCGGGGGGAGACCTGGACCCCATCTGCAGATAAGCCCCAGTCTGAGAGCACTCGTCCCGCCCAGCTCAGCGCTCCGCTCTCTGCTGAGACGCCCGCCTGGCCTGTTGGGTGTTCTCGCCGTTCAACTTTCTCCCCTTGCTTTCCCCAGTCTGAATGGCCGGCTCTCTCAGCCCCACCTGGAGAGGTGCCCACCCGTCCTGACCCTCTACCCTGCGCAGCACTCCTCTCGGGCTCATGTCGGAAGTTTTTCTCGCGCAGTGACAAGCGCTGAGCCATTGCCATCTCAGCATACCCAGTGCGAGCTCCAAGTCCGGCCGGTCACCCCACAGCCTGTGTTTCCCACAGTTCCCTTTGTGGCAGAAATGTGGGCCATTTGGAGTGGGCGCTGGGCACAGCACTTGGGGTGCTGTGTAGGACGCCCCATCCCGTACTAGATGCCCAGGTTTCAGTCCTGCTTCCGCTTCCAATCCAGCTCCTGTTAATGTGCACCCTGGGAGGCAGCAGATACTGGCGCAAGTACGTGGGTCCCTGCCATCCTCATGGGAGCCTGGGATGGAGTCGCAGGCTCCTGGCTTCAGGCTGGCCCAGCCCTGGCTGTTGTGGGCATTTGGGGAGTGAGCTAGTAGATGAAGATCAATCGATCGATCGATCTATCAATCTATCTATCCATCTCTAGATCTATCTCTCTGCCTTGCAAACAAAGTGAAAATACGTAAACAAGCACATGAACATTTATGACACGCCTGTGGCTGTGTTATTAGATCCTTCTTTTAGGGGACTTGGCTTCTTTCTCAGCAGGGAGCTCGGGGCGGGTCTGAGAACCGGCGTAGGTCTGGAAGCAGGAAGAGACCGTGCCTTTCCATTGAGCGGCTGGGATCAGCCTTCTGTTCACCAGCCCTTGAATTCTGCCCGTGTGGACCGAGGACCGCTGCTGGCCGCCAGCCCTGTGGGCCCCAGGAACACTGTGCTCTGTCAGCAGAATCTTCCCCAAAGTTTCCGTTGGGTAAGGGACCCTGCCGTCTTCCTGGGGGTTCTGCCGTTGTGGCAATCTTGTCCACCTTGCCTCTGGCCATGGGCACCTGCACCTGACCCCAGCATCCTCTCTGACAGGGAGAGCAGTTCTGCAGCGAGATTTCCTGCTGTCCGCTGGCCACAGAGGCGGCGCTGCGGTGCTGCGGCACAGTGGGCTAAGCCTCCACCTGCCGCGCCAGCATCCCATACGCACAGGCGCTGGCTCGAGTCTCAGCTGCTCCTCTTCCGATCCAGCTCCCTGCTGATGGCCTGGGAAGGCATCAGATGGCCCAAGCGCTTGGGCCCCTGCACCCATGTGGGAGACCCAGAAGAAGCTCCTGGCTCCTGGCTCAGATTGGCTCAGCTCTGGCGGTTTTGGCCATCGGGGAGTGAACCAGAGGATGGAAGATCTCTCTCTCTCTTTCTCTCTCTCTCTCTGTATGTGTGTGTGTGTGTAACTCTACCTCTCAAATAAATAAATATTAAAAAAAAAAAAAAAAGGCTGAGTAGAGAGAATAGCCAGTGCCGAGTCGGCCGCAGACACAGGCACGCCCTGCCCCGCCATTCCTCGTGGCCTCCCTGGGAACCCAGTGGTCGGGCTTCAGTCCCAGACAGTGTACACCCCCAGCCTGGCTCCCTGAGCCGTCCAAGCTCCTACCAGCATCCTGGGGGCAAGGGCAGCACCTGCACGTCCTGTGCATCAGAGCCGAGCTGTGCGGAGCCCCCGCAGCCTGATCTCCACGTGTCCTGCCCAGGAGGTCAGCGCCTGAGACACAGGACAGTTCTCCAGGGTCCCTCAAGGCCACGTAATGTGGCCAGGGTCCGCCCCGCACACGGCCCTGGGGCGTGCTGGTCCCTGATGTACTCCCGAGCAGGGACCCTGTTTTCCCACTGGGGCTGTGCTGCCACTGGCCCTTGGCGTTGGCCCAGTGATGTCAGAGGAGAAGGGGCCAGGTCTTGAGGGGACACGCGTTGTGAGCACTGCACGGGCCAGCACCTGCGTCTGTGCCTGGAGGTCCCGGGGGACCTGCTGGTCAAGCTCAGACCCACCCATCCGGGTCACCGGATTCCACCGCTTCCCGGCCAAGGCCCTGAGTCCAAGGTCCTCACTTGTAGCTCTGGCCCAGGTCTGCAGGATCTGAACTACAGGATGTCCAGTTAAACCTGAATTGCAGAGAAACAGCAAATAATACTTTGGCATAAGTAAGGGTGCCTGGAGCACTATTCAGAACAGACTCTGGAAATGCGTTCGTTATGGGAAATTCAAGTTGAACTAAACACCTTGCGTTGCATCCAGAAACCTCACAGCCTACTCTCAGCCTGGGCTCTGGCAGGCGCCGCCCTCAGGTGGAGGAGACGCCGCGAGCCCCCGCCCAGGGCCGCCTGCCCCCACAGAACGCCCTGAGCACGCGGACCTGAGCCTGCCTTTGCATTTCCTAGGCGTTAGGTTTTTAATTTAGTTTAAAAAAGTAAATACCCAAAAAGTCCCGTCAGGTGTTTCCAAAACTCTGAGCCAACTGCAAGGCCCGCGGTCCAGCCCAGGCCCCGGCTGCGAAGTTAACCTTGGGAGAGGAAAAGCGAAGGCACAAAGCACCGTTTGCCATAATGTGGCGCATCCACCGGGGCTGAGGCATCGGGGCGCTCCAGGAAACACGCAGGGGTGGGGCTGGGAGGGAATTGAGCGGGGGGCTCAGGTGGTGCTGGGGGGCAGCTGGGCTGGCAGCGTGAAGGGCGGGATGGGGTGAGGGGGCCGGTGCAGTCGGGCTGTGCTGGGGTGCACTTACTGGCCGGGAATGACTGTGGGCGAAGCTGGGAGGGCGGCCGAGGTTCTGTTGGCATCTTGCTGCCGGCGCCGGGCCAGGACCCAGCTGACGGTGACCACCTCACCCCGTCCCGGCTCCACACGGCCCTCAGGGGGTGAGGGTGCGCAGCTCCAGGGAGAGAGCTTGTGACAGGTTTCTCTGTGGGGGGGCCGTTAGTAATGCTGCAAACATTCCAGAACGTTTGGACAAGGGTTTACTGTGAAGTGCAGAGTGCAATGAACACTGTTGACAGCAAAGCTGGGGTTCTTCCTGTGAGCTATGGAGGTGAAGACGTGGAGGGCCCGGTCCCCAGGAGGCCTGGCTTAGCCCGGCTCCTCCAGGTCCCACCATCTCAGCACCGCCACGCTGAGGTCCCAGCCAGCAGCCCCTGACCCTTTGGGGGAGACAATGCAAACCACAGGCAGACCGTGTAATGACTGACACCGCCGTCCGTCTACGTCTCCAGCTGCCTTAGGGTGGCCTGTGCCGAAAGCCTGGCTGAGAATTTGCCCGTCAGGGTCCTGGGTGAAACACGAGGTGTTCAGTTCCATCTGAATCCGAGCAGTTTCAGCAGGACCGACCGTGCGAGGTCAGGCACCCGACAGGATGGACGCGGCTCGGCACGCAGTGGGTCTGCGTGAGCACCGGTCCCCTGCCAGCTGTTCTTCGCAGCCACCCAGCCGAGACTCCCGCGAGTGGAGACGCCCGCGAGTGGAGGCTGGAGCTTTGTCGCCCGGGCTCTCTCGCCTCCGTGGGGTCTCCGTCTCGAAGGCAGGAGCACTGCTCGCCAGCCTGCATCTCACACAAGCCGAGGCCTCCAGACCACGACAGTGGTAGGCTCGGGGGCTCCTTCTCCAGGAGAGGTTTCCCTGCCCTGGGCCGGCCTCCCTGGTCAATCAGCGCTCCTGTCAGTCATGTGTCCACGTGTCACTCGTTGTCAGCGTCCAGAGAAGGGGAAGCACATGCCGCCGTGCGGGTGCGTGCTGCCTCCAAGCACTGGGGCCTGCAGGGGGAACCCTGCTGCCCTTCCCGCCCAGGGGGCCCTGCGTGTGGCCTCTGCACGCTCCCAACACCTGGGACGGACTCAGGCCCTGAGCTGCCTGGGGCCGCTGGCTCCGGGGACAGCAGCTGAGAGTGGTGTGAGAGAGCAGGGTGACCCTGGACAGGCAGAGCCCCCCTCTGAGCCCCAGGCCCCGCCTCCCCAAGCCTCATTTTCCCAAGGGCGCCTTCTGCCGCAGGCCGGTGGAGGCTGCTCAGTGCCCCTGGCCAGTAGAGGGCAGAGATCTGTTAGGAAAATGCCCAGAGGCTGAAATTAAAATCAAGGGCAAGGGCAGGTGTTTGCTGGCAAGGACGCTGGCCAGGAAGCCCCTCCCATAGCTGGATTCAAGTCCCACCCCCAGTTCCAGCTTCCTGCTAACGGGGCCCCTGGGGGGCAGCAGGGAATGGCTCAAATGGTGGGGTCCCCGCCACTCACATGGGAGACCTACATCAAGTGCCCAGCTCCTGGCTTTGACCTGGCCCAGCCCCAGACACTGTGGACTTCTGGGGGGATGAGCCAACAGATGGAATTTCTGTGTGTGTGTGTGTGCATGTGTGGGCATACGTGTACATGTGTGTGCGTGCGTGTGCGTGCGTGTGCGTGTGTGTGTTCTTGCTCTCATGCAGATAAACAGACAAACGTTTTAAGCATGAGCAACATCTACTCGAGAGCTCTCTACTGAGGGCCCACTCTGCAGCCAGCGCTGTGGAAGACAGCAGGACGCCCAGGTGGGCAGCGCAGCCCCCGGCCTCCCAGAGCTCGGAGCGGGAACAGACGACAGCAGCCGGAGCACCACCAGGACTGGGGAGACACACTGTGCGCCCGGCTGGGTAGGACGCAGGGGAGCTGGCCCCCCCGCAGTGGCCAGGTCAGGAAAAGCTGCTCTGGGCGGGGGGAGCTGAGTGAGATCCAGATGGGCGTGGGGTGGGGTGGGGTGGGGGTGCCACCAAGGAAATGGCTGAAGCCAGACAGACGGGGGAGGGGCGGGGAGGCAGCTGCAGGAGCATTCGCAGCCGTCCTGGCACCACTACCACCAAACGACAGCTCAGGTGCCCCAGGTGCCTGGGGTCAGCCAGGGGAGCCTGTGCACTGAAGAATGGGGCCCAGGCCCAAGTGACACCCCTTAAAGACCTAGCGCATTCTCTGTAAGCCGTGTAATGACTGGCCCCCAGCCTGGCCCAACAACCACAAACCCAGAACACAGAACAGTGGGGTGTTTTCCCTCTCACTTTGCAGATTTATGAAAGAAAATACTGAAGCCTTGGCCGCCGCACGTTGCACACATCCCTTCCTGGCCGGGACTGAAATTCTGTGTGCATCGAACCCTCCGTGGGACTTGCCCAGTCATCCAGGAGACAAGGACCCCAGACAAGGCTGGGCTGAGGCTCCCTGCTACGTGGTCACACGTAGGGTCTCTCCTCCGTGTCACACCTGCCCCTAAGCCCCAGCCAAGGCCAGGGTCCCAGGAAGCCCCCGGGGAGACAGGGAAGCAAGGAGGGTCCTCTACTGCCCTCTGCTGTCCACCGCCCACCCAGGCTTTGCTGGAGGCTCCAGGCTGAAGCCATCAGCTGCCCCCAGACGGCCATGGCCTTGGAGAAACCCCTCCCCTTTCTGTAAGATATGGGGTTGGACCACACAGTCTTGAAGAGAAAGCAGCCCAGGCGTGGAGCCAGAAAGGGCAGGGCCAGAAGTTCAGACAGCAGAGGGGGCCACCCAGAGGGGACCCCCCCGGGGGGACCACCCTGCAGAGCTCCAAGTAGCTGGGGAGGCAGGAACGCAACAGGAAAAGTGCACCCCCTGCCTTTGTCGTTTGTCTCGGTTTGTGAAAAATTCCGATGCTTTCAGCCCTCCCCACAAAATGCGTATTCCTTACCACGCTCCTTCATGCGGGGGTCACGGCCCGGACAGCAGGGTCACGGCCCGGACAGCAGGGTCACGGCCCGGAGAGCAGGGTCACGGTCTGGAGAGCAGGACGAGGCAAAGGAGGCCCACGCACCCAGGCAGCACACAGCAGGCAGAACCCTGGAGGCTTCTGTCCAAGAGGACCATGGGGAACTTCATACGCACCCGCATTCAGGGACACGCTGCCAACCCGATGGCCCCGACATTCCGCTGTCACAGCAGATGGAGGCACTGAGCCGCGAGAGAACAAGGCAAGCTTCCGCACCCGTCCCTTGGCGATGCAGTTACCCAAGCGCCCGGCGAAACCTGAACGAGGTCGGTGGCTCAGCTGTGAGCACCTGCCACTCGCCGGCTTTGATGGCTCCAGTGCGGTTTCATTTCTGCCCTTGTTTATCTCAACTCCACACCGAGGCATCAGGGCCACCATCTAATGGGCTGGGGGCGCGGCGCTCGGTCAGGTTTGCAGCTCCCTGTAACTCTGAGATCGTCTCAACAATGTAAACTGGTTTTTAGAATGTTCTCCCACTGCCGTGTCATCCGTGCAGCCAGCAGTTCCAATGTGAGGGTTTTATCCTCCAGCTGTGTTGGGGTCAGTATTCGTGCAATGACACTTGTGTCCGCCCATCCGCACAAACCAGATGCATCCCAGAGACGTGCATGGTAAAGAGAGGGAACCATCTACAGTGGAATTTTTCACAAACCTACAGCAGCATGATTACAAAGAGCAGGAACCAAGACTTAACTGCTAGAGGCCGGCGCTGTGGCACAGTAGGCTAAGCCTCCGCCTGCTGCACCAGCATCCCATATGGGTGCCAGTGCGAGTCCCGGCTGCTCCACTTCTAATCCAGCTCCCTGCTGATGGCCTGGGAAAGCAATGGGGGATGGCCCAAGTGCTTGGGCCCCTGCACCCACGTAGGGGACCCAGAGGAAGCTCCAGGATCCTGGTTTCAGATCAGCCCAGCTCCGGCCACTGCTGCCATTTGGAGAGTGAACAAGGGATGGAAGACATTTCTCTGTCCCTCTCTCTATCTGCAACTCCATCTCTTACATAAATAAATAAAATCTTAAAAAAAAAAAAAAACCTGTGCATCCACAGAAGACCAGTGAGGAGTCGCAGTAGCTCACACACTGGATATTCTGTGAAGGTTTTCAAAGGACGCTGTGGGCCCACACAGTGCTCAGAGGGCACCAAGCACTCGCCACCAACCAGTGCTGCCAGTGCTGTGTGGACGCCCTGCAGTGTAGATCCTACTGTTAGGGGAAATCATTATTATTATTTTTAAGATTTATTTATTTATTTGAAAGTCATAGTTACACCTCAGAGGAGAGGCAGAGGGAGAGAGAGAGAGAGGTCTTCCATCCGATGGTTCACTCTTCAATTGGCCGCAACGGCCAGAGCTGTGCTGATCCAAAGCCAGGAGCCAGGAGCCAGGAGCTTCTTCCGGGTCTCCCACATGGGTGCAGGGTCACAAGGACTCGGGCCATCTTCCACTGCCTTCCCAGGCCACAGCAGAGAGCTGGATCAGAAGTGGAGCAGCCAGGTCTCAAACCGGCGCCCATATGGGATGCCAGTGCTTCAGGCCAGGGCGTTAACCCGCTGCGCCACAGTGCCGGCCCCTATTATTATTACTACCTCGGTTCTTTGTCTCACATGGAAGAATCCCCAAGTGGACGAGGCAAAGAGAAAAGCGAGATTTAAAGATTTAGAAACAGGATTTATCAGAGCCGAAGGCCTCCAGCCACGGTGGCATGGAGGGGGCTGCGAGAGAAGCAGAAGCCCCCCGGCCCCCTGGCACCGGGGTTTTTATGTACCATTTCCAAGAAAAAAAAAAAAAACAAACTTGACAATGAGATTGGCATTCGGTTACCAGGCAGGGACAAGACCTGATTTACAATCCTGTTTGCTGTCTGGATGCTCAGGATAAAAACAAAAAGCCATCAGCAGGGCGGGAGAGGTCACTCGGGAAGCGCTCCCTTGCTGGCCTCGTGGTGAACTGGGAGATTCCTAAGGTCTGGGCCGGTCAGTTTGTTCTTGCTAAAGGTAACCTTTAGGGAGGAAGCAAGCATTCTACACCGCAAATGCCACTGGGGCCACCCTCACTGCCCATTAACCCTCTGACTCCACACACACCGACTGCCGCCATCAAGTGGGAGGGAGGGGGAGCCTGGGGTGGGGTTAGGTAAGGGGCCAGGGATGAAAGGTCGAGCGGATAATGCACCTGCCTGGTAGCCTCACTCCCGCACACACACACACTCACACAGTCACACACACTCACACACACACATTCACACACACATACACTCACACACACACTCACACACTCACACTCATTCACACACTCACACACACATACACTCACACACACAGTCACACACACTCATACTCACACACACTCACACAAACACACACTCACACACACTCACTCTCACACACTCACACACTCAACACACACTCACACTAACACACACACTCACACTCACACACACTCACACACTTGTACACTCACACACTCAACACACTCACTCTCACACACACTCACACTCACACACACTCACACCCACACACACTCACACAGTCACACACACTCATACTCACACAAACACACACTCACACACACATACACTCACACACACTCATACAGTCACACACACTCATACTCACTCACACACTCACACACACTCACACAAATACACACACACTCACACTCTCACTCTCACACAGACTCACACACACTCACTCTCACACACACTCACACTCACTCTCACACACACACACTCACACACACTCACTCTCACACACACACTCACTCTCACACACTCACACTCACATACTCACACACACTCACACACTCTCACACACACTCACACTCACTCTCACACACACACTCACACAACCTCCAAACCACTACTCAGGTCCTCACAAGCAATGACTTCTGGCAACTGGATTTGGGACCAGGGATGTAAAACCATTTGACTGCTTTTTCTGTTCTTTACCATACATCACATCGGACCCCTTTCATGCATTTTTAAAACCAAGAGCTTAAGTAAACGGGCACCCAAGTATACAATGCTTTTTTTTTTTAGTGCCCCCAAGGACTGCACAGTTCCCATACAGATTGTGGGGGAGGGGGCACCGCATGGGCGGCGAGAGCCCTGGTTTCAGTGTAGCTCTCCCACCCCCGGGTCCACACAGCAGGACCTGGGTGTTGTGAGAGCGGATATCCTCGCCCCGCGTCCACCTGCCCGGTGCCCCGGGATGCGGCCAGCACCTGAGCAGCCCGGGGGCCTCTGGAAGCCCCTTGCCCGTGTGTCAGAACCACAGCCCTGCGCATCACCACGTAAGAGCTTCGGTCGCGCTCCCGACCGCTAAGAAACTGGGTTGCAGAAGGAGTCCGTGGGAAAAGGAGCCTGGAGTTTTGATCGCTTGCAGACGGTGAATGGGGAAGGGTCCCTCCAGGCGCCCAGACCAGCATGAAGGAGAAGGTGGGGTCCCCCGGATTCCAGGGCACCGGATGGGTTTAGGGCGCCCCGACAAGGCCAGGAGGACAGCGCTGCGGCGCTGAAGCTCGGAGGCGGTTCCCGGCACCGCGACCCCCGAGGGCCCCGCAGCACTCACCCCCTTCGGCGTCTGTCCCATCTGCCCGCGTACGCCGGCTGGGAGGCGGAGACCGGCGGACGCGGAGCTTCGGCTTGGGCCCCTGAGCGGGGCAGCATCGGAGGCGGTGGGGGCGCCCAGTCCCCGAGGAAAAGCCCTAGACTCCAAGTCCTACTGGTGAACCGGGGCGGGGCGGGGGGGCCGCGAAGGCGCTCTGCCCGGCCTCGGCGTGCGTTCTCCCTGCGGAGAGAGACATCCCCGAGCGCACTCAACCAGGGGTCTTTCGTGGGCGGCCGTGCCCCGCCTCTTGAGGCGGGGTGCTCGCAGGTGTCTGTGCAAACTCACCTGGAGTGGCCTGGGGCCGAGGTGCTGGGTGCACTCCCCGGCGCCGGCCTCTCCTTCGCTGGCGCCCCAGGCGTTGGCTCCGCCCTCATCCTGGCTGGGCACCCCGAAGTGCCCGGGCGCACCCCGGCTAGGCGGGGCGGGGCGCGGCCCACGTGACCCCGGGCAGGCGGCTCCAGCACCTCGCCAGCTGCCCACCGGCTCCGGCAGGTCCGGAGCGCGCCCTCAGCCTTGCGCCGCGCGCCCTGCCTGGCCCGGATCACCCCGCCTCGCCCCAGAGCGCCCTGACTCGCTCTCTGACTGGCCGCGGTCTCTCCCTTGCAGGGCCTGGGACCAGCGCTTAGCGACCTCCACAGGGAGACCCGGTGAGTATGCGCAGAGGGGGCGCGGCGGGGCCTGGGGGTGGGGTGGGGACGCCAGACCCTGACCCTAACACCTTGGTCCAGGTGGTGAGAAAGGCGGGTTCAGGCCACAGACACGGATCACCACACCTTGGAGGAACCAGTCTGCCCCAGCCCCCCCCGGGGGGGGGGAGCACGTTTGGGGCCAGGCGGTGGGTTTCAGCCTCAGAACACACAGCTGCAGCCAGGCTGTGATGTCCCAGGCCCCTGGGCTGCCAGCCTAGGGGCCCCCGGGGGTTGTCTGGGGAAAGATTCCCCCCACCCCGGGCTGTGCCTGTGTGCAACCGGATCTTGGCAGAGATCTTGGCACGGGGAGGATCTCAGCCTTCCTCAGGGCCCCTCAGAGCCCCGGTTCGGCTGGAGTTGCCTCCTGTTTGGTGCCAGGCCCCCTGGCTGCCGAGATGTGGGAAGGGTCCCAGGCGGTGGGTCTGGGGGCGTGCAGGTCCCCGTGGGAGCTGAGCGTCCCCAGTAAATCCCCAAAGATCTTGTGGGCTGCACTCGTCTCGCACTGACCTTAACCAGCCGCAGGAAACTTGGGTGGGGACTTTAGCATGTCGCTGTGTCCCAGGGTGTGCGTGTCTCATTCACGAATTTCTTTCTGTGGGGTTGGGACAACAATGGGGAGGCAGCCGGCCCTGTACACCAGGGCCACGGGCCAGCGCTGCCCAGGGCTGCGCGTCTCAGGAGCCCAGGCAGGGCTGCAGGCTGTGGGCAGCAGAGCAGTGACCTTCGCGTTTGGGGCAGGGCTGTCTCGCCGCGGCCAGGCGCGAGTGTCCTGTTGGGCCCACCTGTCCACCTGTTGGCTCTCGGCAAGGCCATGGCCTCCCTGGGCGAGAGCCCTGTCCCCTCACCGTGGCATCCCAGCCACAGACAGACTGAGGCCCTGCACAATGCCAGGCACGGACGCGGAGTCAGTGGGTCTTATCGATGAAGGCGTTAGTGGCCTGGAAATCAGAAGCAGCGAGTAGATAAGGTGCGCGGAAGAGGTTCCAGCTAGTGGGAAGAGGCTTCGGTACCCTGGGGTGCCCCAGGCCCGGTGGCTTTGTCTTTGCACCCCTTCCCCACAGCCTCTCTCTTAATCCCGGCATCCAGGGCTGGAGAGGGCCAGGGAGGGCCATGGTACCGACGGGCAAACCGGAAGGCTGAGAAGAGGCGGCTCCTGCCCCAGGTGGTGCAGTCTGGAGCGGGCCTGGGTCCCAGCTGCCGACTCTCGGCCCCACCTCTCTCTGCAGCCGCGCCCTGGGCGGGTCCTTGCTGTGAGACCAGAGCGAGGCTTCGGGCTGAGTGCAGAGCCCCTGCCAGTGTCCATGTCCCCGTCTGAGGGGCCTGCCTGACAGCTTGCTGGTAGCGGGGGTGGGCGGGTGGGCTGGGGGTGATCCAGAGGCAGACCACCTGCTGGAGCCAGCAGGAGCTCGGGGGAGCCCACAGCTGCGCCTGGTGCCTGCGCAGGGAGGCCAGCAGCTCCGGCTGGAAATGTGCGTGCCATGTTGCTGCTGCTGGAGACTGGAGGGTGTCGTGTCCTGCCCACAGGGACAGCCACCGGGGGGCTCTGAGGGTGGCCTTGAGGGAAGCCACAAAGGGTTACGGCAGAGGGCACCGCCCCTCTGCCCACAGCTTTATCAGCAGGCGCCGCTGAGTCAGAGAGCGGGTCCCTGCCATTGTTGGAGGGGCATTTCACCAGGAACTTGGACTTGGCTTCCAGCTTCCGTTTGCTCAGGCAGGTGGCCACACACAGTCACCATTGTTGCCAGGTGCCCTGGGGGCCGCCGGCCTGAGACAGGGTTCGACCAGGGGTTCACCTGGGAGCCACCACAACCAGTCTGCAGCAGTTTGGGGAGAACACGAACTCGACTCTTTAGTGAGTACAGACGGCAGATGCACTGTTGAGACCCAGAGGCCTGGGTCTGGGGTGCCCATGCTCTCCCTCCAGCTCCTAATCCCTGTCGGTTATGCCCATCAAACAACCGGGGATGATTGACAGTCTCCACGAATAGAAATGCAGTTAATCTGAGCAGGGCGACAGGCGCAAATTGAAAGTGTTTTGTTCAGGAAACGCGTGACTTGGAGTTATCTGCACAGAAGCAGGACGAGGAGCAGATAGAGTCTGTGCCCCCCCGGAGGTGCCCCCTCCTGCCAGGGCAGCCCCGCCCCCTCTGTGGGTCTCCCATGGCCTCTGGCCCCGTCCTCCTCTGCTGGGGGTGGGGGAGCAGCAAGTGGGGACCAGGGTCTTGGGGAGAAAACACAACAGGGGGTTGGGGGAGGAGCTGACCCCAGGGGAAGGCTGTGGTGGCCACTCCACGGCCCACGAGTGTCCCCACCACCGTGCTGGCCCGAGGCGAGCCGGCCGGCTGAGCACCGCGTCCCCAGACCCCCAGCGGTTTTTGGTTCACGCACTGACATGCTGAGGTTGAGCTCATGAGAGGGCTTCCGAAAGCTCATGGAACTGAAAAGTGAGTTTATTGGGTGCAAAGAGGGTACTGTCCACACGGTGTTTTCTTTATTTCTTTTTTAAGATTTATTTATTTATTTGAAAGTCAGAGTTACACAGAGAGAGAAGGAGAGGCAGAGAGAGAGAGAGAGAGAGAGAGAGAGAGAGGTCTTCCATCCAGTGGTTCACTCCCCAGTTGGCCACAACTGCTGGAGCTGTGCCAATCAGGAGCCAGGAGCTTCTTCCTGGTCTCCCACGTGGCAGGGGCCCAAGCACTTGGGCCATCTTCCACTGCCTTCCCAGGCCACAGCAGAGAGCTGGATCGGAAGTGGAGCAGCCAGGACTCGAACTGGCGCCCATATGGGATGCTGGCTCCGCAGGCGGCAGCTTTACCTGCTACTCCACAGCATCGGCCGCCGTGTGGTGTTTTCTTAATACTCATTTTCCGCAAACATTTGTGAAGACTCGTATGTCCTCCATCTGGTTTAAAATGATTTTCCAGAGGTAGACTTTTAAGAGCTGTCGGCCTCGCCATGCACTAAATGGGACGTTGGGTGACGAGGAGGACTCGTGGCTGGCACACCAGCTCCCCGCCTCCCTGCAGTGGGGCACCGCCTGCCCCGGGGCCACGCTGGAAATCTGGAGACCCTCCCCCCTCTCCCCACCTCCCGCTCACAGGAAGTGGGGCCGGAGCAGAAAATCAACAGAACCAAAGTGCTCAGGTGCCTTCTAACCCGCCAGGCGCCAGCTCTCCACCTGGTTTGGGCTGTGTGGGGTGCACACGTCCTCAGGATCTGAATCGCGTCACCCCGGGCCTTCTGTGGCAGACTGCAAAGCTGGGAGTAGGTTCTCCTGAACTTGGGGTGCTGTGTTGTGGGAGCCTCCAAGGCTGAGCTAAGCCAGGGTCATGGTGAGGCTGTTCGCCCCCCTCCCTGTGAGCTGGGTCATCTCGGTGCCCCTCTGTCCCCAGCATGGCTGCTCGGGTCCCCAGAGCAGCCCCAGGGGCCCTCACCTCCCCCATCCTGACAGGCACCCTCTTGTCCCAGGGTCCAGACCCCGCTCAGACCCAGTCTGCTCCCTGGCCCCTCGTTCTCTGCCCCTCCTCCCCCCCGCTGTGATTGTCTTTGCCACGTGACTGTCCCCACGAGAGGGACGATGGCCTCGCTTCTGAAGTGCCCCCGCTTCCTGCTCACTGGGCTCACTGATAAGAAAAGAGCGCTTTCTCCTCTTGTTTGCTTTTCTCCTCCGTGGCTCAAGACTTGGGCCGCGAGGCCGCCTGGAATCGTGCCGGCGCCCTGGGAGAAGCGAGAGGCCGGCGGCCCTCAGCTGATGGTCACGCTGTCCGCCCTCTGGAAACAGAACTGCGGTGAACGCTCCCCTCGTGACCGATTTTTTTCAAACATGATGAAAAGTCCAAATGAATCAACTCCGGTCATCGGCAAAGAGGAACGTTTTGTTCCAGTATTTGAGAAACCAGAAACCCGGTGCTGCCTTGAGTCTGCCTCGCCCAGACCCTGCATCCTGGGCGCGCCCCCGGGGTGCAGGCGTCGGGGGCCTGCGGGCGATCCGAGCGTCCATTGTCGCCAACCTCGGGCGCAAGCCGGGGGTCTTTAGCTTGGCCGCTGTGGGACTCCATGGAGACAGCCCCTGGCACCGTGTCTGCCCAGAAGCCACCACTTCTCAGAATTCACCTCCGCGGCAGCCAGTCTGAAGCCCCCTCCCCGTGCAGGGCAAATTTCGCTGGTGCCGGCACCGGGATCGCGTCCTCTCAGGCTTTGGAAGCGAAGCCGAGCCTTCCGGTGCTCGTGGGGCTGACCGGACCCTTCCCTGGGCTCCTGAGAAAGGGGTGTGGGCGCTCAGGGCACGTCTGCCCGGCTGCGCTCCCGCGGAGTCTTCCCGGCTCTCGGAGCCCACAGCTGCAGAGCACTGGGCCAGAGCCCCGGTGCCAGGAGCAGCGCCCTCGGGCCCAGGGCTCTCTCCCGCGCAGCCTTTGAGTGGGGCCCAGGAAGGCGCCCACTGTGTGCTGGGGGCTTCGTTCTTGTGGAGCTCAGCACCGGCTAACGTGACACCTGAAGGGGCGGAGTCCTCTGGGTGGTCAAGGAAGTCCCCTGTGAGGCCCGGGTAGAGCCCTATGGGGTCCCCAGTGTGCACACATAGGGCATGCCCCCCCAGGTATGGTGACGCCCCCTGGTTTATACCCAGTGGTGTTGTGCATGTCTGCGTGCACAGTGAACCCCTACAAATCTGCACAGATCCAGGAGCCTGTCCCGGTGTGCTTGGCCCAACACCACCCCCGAAGGACACACGGCCGAGGCCCTCTGTGACCTGCCCCCTCCCCCCCCCACCGCCCCGCTGACCAAGTGAGTGCCTCCTTGGGACTCGGTGGCTCACAGGACTCTGAGGCAGCCTGGCCAGCTGGGTGTGCCCAGGGTCCTGCTTAGGGGTCTTGTTCAAATGCAGATTCCAAGTCAGTAGGGCTGAAGCCGGGCCTGGGGATCTGCATTCCTAACAGATCCCAGGGACCACACCCCGAGCAGCTGGCGAGCAAGGCGCTAAGGTTCTGCTTCTCGTGTATTTTCACATCTGGATTTCTCTGGAGAACTTCAAAAAGGGCGTGAAATCGTCTGAAGGTTGGCTTCCCGGGCAGCCGACAGCGTAGAGACGGATCAGTGGCGCTGCTGCTCTGTGGGGCGGCTGGATCGGCCAGAACCCCCCGGCGGCAGCGGGCCTGGCTGTCAGTCCTATCAGGTGACCCCAGCTACGGAGGGAACCACCACCCGGCTTGGCTCTCCTGTACCCTGCACCACTGGTGCCACCCCGTGGCAGGTGCAGGCTGTCGCCCCCACGGGTGTCACGCTGCCCCCCGGGAGAGCCGCCCTGTTGCATGGCAAAGCTGACCAGCCCCGGAGCCTGGAGGACAGAGAGGTGGACTTTCCCCGGCCCCCCTGCCCATGGGGCCTGCGTGTTCACTCCTGGTGGTCAAGGGGAAGCAGAGGAGGATCTGTGCTGCCCCCTCTCCCAGGATAAGGGGAGCAGACTCAGGGAGGGGGAGCCTTCGTTCCAGGGCACACCTCAGGCCAAGGAAGGGCTGTGCCACTCGGTGGCGAACCCTTGGCCTCGATCTCACAGTGGACATAGTGGGAATTCAAGTGTGGGGACTTTATGGGTAGATTTACTTAAATTCATTAAGCTGTTCCTGCAGGCTTCCAGCCAGCAGTGGCCTGTTTGGAAAGCACGGGATCCAGGCGCCCGGGGGCCCCCTGGTCTGCCTCTTCCTCTGTGAACCGAGTGGTGTCCACGCCCTGACCGTCCTGGCCCTGCTGTTTCAGGTGTGACCCTGCCCGGAAGCAGAAATGGGGAGAAAACTGGACCTTTCCAAGCTCACGGACGACGAGGCCAGGCACGTCTGGGAGGTCGTGCAGCGAGACTTCGACCTCAGGAGGAAAGAGGAAGAGAGACTGCAGTGAGTGTGCAGTGGCCGAGCCACAGGGCTCCGGTCCTCCGACGTCCTGCGGGGTGGCCGTCACCGTGGGGTGTGCTGGAGGCAGAGTGCAGGGCGTGGGGCAGAAGCCAGGGGACAGGGGACAGCTCTGACTTGTAGCCCCGCCTTCCTCGGGGTTGGAGCGAGGGGTCCAGCCTCCCAGATCAGTGCATGGGAGTTCTTTGAGCCTTTATCCGTAAGCCATGATCCAGCTTCCAGGGGGACGTCTCCTAAGCCGGGTGATCCTTGGCCGACAAGATTGGAAGCGTCAAAGAGTGAAATGCCATCAGTAGGGTGTATCTCACTGCCACTCCGAGACACCCAGAACGTGGGCGTCAAAGGGTTAAGGACAGAGGCTGGCCTGCCTGCCTTCATGGCGCTGTGAGTGGCAGCCGCTCCCCCACCCGTGGGGGCCCCCAGCCCACAGATGGAGCAGACACATCCCTGTTGCTCCTCCCTCCACCTCTGTCCTCGGGCACCCCACAGCAAGCTCATCCACGTAGGACAGGAGCCAAGGGCAAGCCCAAGGTCGTGGCCTGTGTAGCCGAGAAGACAGGGTTGAGGTCAGCTCAGCTGGGGGGCAGGGAGGAGCACCGGGAAATAGTGTCGGACGTGCCCAGTACAGAGACCATGACGAGAGCGGTCGCGGCAGGGATGGGTTTGTGTCAGTTTCCCTGGGATGCTGCAGATGCAGTTTGCAGACTGCAAACTCAGTGGCTTAAAACCCTCGTATCCGTCTGCAGCTCTGGGGCTCAGCAGTCCCAACGTCAGGTGTTCATGGGCTGGAGGGGCCACCTGCGTGCCCTGGTCCATGGCTGTTCCTTCTTCAGCCCTGCCCTGCCCCTCTCTCTCCAGCCTCTGCCACCCGCCCTAGCGTGTTGGGCAGCCGCTCAGCCTCCCTTCCCCACGCTGCCCACAGGAACACCAGTGTCCAGCACCCGGCTCTATGCGGTGCTCTCCACCTCCGTCCAGCCTCCCAGCCGTTCCGAGGGCCGCGTGCCCTTCTCTCCCCACCGTCCCCGGGGGACCACGCCCTGCCATCAGCACTCACTGTCACGGCGTGCAGATGAGCTGGCCGGGGTGCGGAGGGTGGGACCCTGGGCCAGCGCCGTCTTCGCAGCGACTCCCGCATCTGTCACACACACACACA
Organism: Oryctolagus cuniculus; assembly: GCF_051225735.1. Classification (NCBI taxonomy): domain Eukaryota; kingdom Metazoa; phylum Chordata; class Mammalia; order Lagomorpha; family Leporidae; genus Oryctolagus; species Oryctolagus cuniculus. The sequence continues at coordinate 2,838,893 of NC_142869.1, read as the reverse complement.
CACACACACACACACACACACACAGGGCCTGGCTTACCTGCAGGGGACCTAGCTGGAGTCCCCAGGGGCTTCCCTCACCCGGCCTCTCCCTCTGACACCGACTCTGCTTGTCTCACTGCACCTTGCAGGGAGACACCCAGGTAACCTCCAAGGCCTCTAGGGAAAGGAAGTCTCCTGGATGGACGCGGGTCCGGGGAGCCCTGGCCTCTCTGTGTCGCTTGCTCAGTGAGCCAGGAGGGGGCCGTGTATTTGGCCCTTTCTGCTGTGAGTTCTTGTCCCGCTGTGGATGGGGAGGTGGGCTGACTGAAGACCCCAAATGCGTGCAGGATGGGTGGAGGCCATGTGCTGTGTGTGAACAGCATGGACTTGGGGGCAGAGGGGCAGTGGCGTGGGTGCGTGCGTGAGGCAAACCCGTGGTCAGTCCTCCCCTACAAGAGCAGGGAGGGCCGGAGGGCAAGGGCAGCTTTAGCAGAGGGGCTGCCGGGCCTCTGGTTTGATGCTTTTGTCTCTTGTCCGAGGCCTTTTAGCTTAACTATGCCCAAGAGGCGCGACTGCCTCACCGGGAGGAGTCTTCTTCACGTACCGTGTGACCGCAAGGTGGCAGCGGGGGCTGATGGCCGTGGCCGTGAGGCTGGGGTGCGCAGGCCCAGGTTCTGCTCAGACGGGGGACCCTGTGAAGTAAGCACGCGGAGGGCCAGGCCGGCCACACCAGTGTGGCGTGGGGGTGGCAGGCTGGGGGCAGCGTGCTGTGTGCTGTCCGCACAGGGAGCGTCTGTGATGGGCGACAGCACTAGCAGGGACGCCGTATCTGCCTGCGACAGGCCGGGGCCCCGAGTCTCGTCCGGAAGCTCTTGCTCCAGCCCCCTTTCTCCTTTGACGCGTAGCTGTAGACGTGAGCTGGTGGCTTGCTGTTAGGACTCTCTCACATCTGGGAGCTTGCCAGTGCTGTCCCTGCGGCGTCGGCGTCAGCGTCCCCTCGTCCGCTTTTCCTCTTGGTTGATGTTGAGCTCCGCCCCTCACCTGCGGAGTCACCTGGGGGTTAAAGACGCTGTAGCGCTGCAGGTTAAGCTGCCCCTGTGACGCCGGCGCCCCATATGGGGAGCGCTGGTTCCAGTCCCGGCTGCTCCACTTCTGATGCGGCTCCCTGCTAATGCGCCTGGGAAAGCAGCAGAGGACGGCCCAAGCGGCTCATGTGGGGCCCAGGATGGAGTCCCTGGCTCCTAACTGGCCTGGCCATTGTGGCCGTGGTGGTCATTTGAGGAGTGAATCCGTGCGTGGAAGATTCTGTCTCTCTCCCTCTCTCTCTTTTCCTTCCCCTCACCTCTTAAATAAAAGACGTTACGCGGAGAAAAGATTTTTTTAACACTACACACACGTAGTGGCACCACAGCAAACCTCCCTGAGGGAAAGCCCGGGACGCCTCTGGCCTGTGCCTCCCTCCTCTCCGGAAGTCCACAGAGCAGGGCGGGGCAGAGGGAGCGCGCGCTGGACTCCAGGCCACGGGCGTGGCTCCCCTCGTTCAGGGGGCTGCCTCCCAGCTGTGGCATCACCTGTGCCTAACAGCCGGGGAGGACCGAGCCGGTGCCCGGCCAGGCGTGGGTGACTCATCCTGTCCTGGGTGGGGTTGGGGGAGAGGCCACCCTCAAAGGAACGCCCTGTTTTAAAGGACACAGCCTGCAACTCAAATATTGGGCCCAGAAAGGCAAACAGGTTGTGCTGTCTGCAAACAGTCAGGAATTCCTGAGATAATCTGGGGCAGAGCGCCCGTGTGAGACACCATGACTCTTAAAATAGCAACGACCAGCAGCAATGCGAAGTCCCCTTAGCTCGGCCGCTGGGCACTGCAGACTGGCAGGGTCGGGGCTGAAAAACACGGGGGTAAAACTGGAAATCGGCCGCCATGGCAACCCTGGAGATGAACGCAGGTCTAAGATCATCTGTGAGATCGCTGTGTGAAGAGTTAACTTTATTTTGGTACAAAAAAAAATTTGAAATCGGGCCGGCATGGTGGTGTGGTGGGAGTGGTGCCGGCATCCCATATGGGCACTGGTTTGTGCCCCTTCCACTCCACTTCCAACCCAGCTCCCCGCTAATTGCCTGGGAGAAGCAGCGGAAGATGGCCCACGTGCCTGGGGCCCTGCACCCACGAGACAGACCCAGAGGAAGCTCCTGGCTTCCGCCTGGCCCAGCGCTGGCTGTTGCCGCCACTGGGGAGTGCTGGAAGCCCCCTCCCTCTCCCTCTCCCTCTCCCTCTCCCTCTCCCTCTCCCTCTCCCTCTCCCTCTCCCTCTCCCTCTCCCTCTCCCTCTCCCTCTCCCCCTCCCCCTCCTCCTCCCCCTCCCCCTCCCCCTCCCCCTCCCCCTCCCCCCCCCCACTCACTGAGTTATGCAGGCTTTCCAAATGCTGACAGCCTCGTTATGCAAAACAAGAGAAAACCCAACACTACTCAGGCATCTCCAGGTGTTGGAGAGGTCACGTTCACAGCTGTGTCTTCCGAAATTTCACTTTGTGCCCGAAAGCCTCGGCTCGGCACTGGCGATGAATCGCGTCACTTCCCTTCCTTGCCGGGAGGGGCTCACTCAGTTCATTTCTAAGAAACTCCCTGCAGCCCCCCCCCCAGCAGCTCACCTCAGGGGCGGAGTCAGGTGGCCAGGGCATCCCTGGAGGACCGTCCCCAGCCTGGGTCACACTCCAGACAGCTCTCCAGCTCAGAGAGCGTGCCCTCAGGGGTCAAGGCCCAAACAAAGGACAGCTTTCCGTGTTCCCCCCGGGGCGCGTACCTGGAGCGGCGTTGCTTCCCTTGTATGAAGCCTGCTAAGGGTTTGGTTCCACGGCCTGGGCTCCGGCTAGCGCCTCTGCAGCCTGGCCCACCTCGCTTCTGCACCATTGTCAGGCATCAAAGGGCAAAGGTGTGGGGAGAGGGTGTCTTAGTATTGTCTGACACGACCTCTGACCTCTGACCTGGTGAACTCGCTTACAGGATCTTAGGGAGCTGCAGAGCCCCCGGGCACACCCAGAGCCCCTGCTCCACATCGGCGGGTTCAGCGTCCCCTGCAGAGGGTCTGCTGTCGGCTTGTTGTAATTCTGGGCCGTCTCTGTCTCAGCCTCGTCTCCTCCTGCACCCCTCACTCCCCTCTCCTGAGAGTCTGCCTTCTCACCCCCTTAACACACCAGCCCGATTGTCTCAACTGCTCTGCCGTTTCTGATAGATCATGTTCGGGGTCTGTCATTTTTTTTTTTTTTTTGACAGGCAGAGTGGACAGTGAGAGAGAGAGACAGAAAGGTCTTCCTTTTGCCGTTGGTGCACCCTCCAATGGCCGCCGCGGCCGGCGCGGCATGCTGATCCGATGGCAGGAGCCAGGAGCCAGGTGCTTTTCCTGGTCTCCCATGGGGTGCAGGGCCCAAGCACTTGGGCCATCCTCCACTGCACTCCCTGGCCACAGCAGAGGGCTGGCCTGGAAGAGGGGCAACCGGGACAGAATCCGGCGCCCCAACCGGGACTAGAACCCGGTGTGCCGGCGCCACTAGGCAGAGGATTAGCCTAGTGAGCCGCGGCACCGGCCCGGGGTCTGTCATTCTTAAAGGTGACTCTAACTTGTAACAGTGCTAGGCTCTTGCCCGCTGGCGTACCTGCAGTACAGAGACATCTGGTCAACCCAGTGTTTGCTACAGGCAGCGCATGCAGGCTGCCCCGGCCCCACCCGCGCTCTCCCATCCTGAAACCGGGCTGGTGCTCCCGGAGGCCGGCAGGTGCCTCCTAACCTCTCACATTGTCTCCTCTGCCCTCGCTTCCTGTGGGCGTGTGTGCAAACGGAATCTGAAACAGACCATAACCACCCATTCCCCAAAACCCAGGACCCAGAACTCCAGGCCTGCCCCAGGCTCTCGTGTGGCTGGAAGCCACAGCCTCCACGTGTCCTCCACTTCCTTCCTGCTGTGCTGAGCCTCAGGCCGGGACCTGCCTGGGGAGAGACGGCTGGGAGGGAGGCCGCCCCCCCGGGTCGCAGGTGGTGCAGAAGCGGCGACAGAGCAGCCTGGGCCTCCCCACCTGGCTCGGGAGCTCTGCGCCCCAGCTTGAGGCCGAGCGCTTGTGCTGGGGACGCGGCTACGTCAGTGTCCCCTTAGACGCCCACGCTAGCTGGGCTGTCTTCTTCCTTGGCTTACGAAGCCGTGACGACGTCTGACCCGGAGACATCTCCAAGACAACGTGGCAGGCAGCGGGGCAGGGAGAGCTGTGCAAGTCTGCCACTGCCGCCTCCCGCCTGGCGGAGCTGCCCGTGCCTCGCGGGCCTGCAGCTCGGGGTGTCCTGTCGGGAACCCCAAACCGCCAGGCTTCCCCCTGGTGTCTCTCTGATTTCGTCACTAGCCACGGTTCCATCTAATCTCATCTGGAACTAAAAATATGACACTGGGCAGACATTCCCGGAAGCCCAGAACAGAGGGGCGCGTCCACGCTGGCCTGGGGTCACCTCCACCCGTCAGCTGCACCTGGCGGCTTCACCAGGAAGCCGTGCTGCTTAAAACCTGCCCTGGGCCCTCTCCAAGCCAAGCCACTCTCGGCCCACACAGACCCAGGGAGCCAGCTCAGCTCTGGCCCCTGCGGGGAGACCGCCCGTCCCCGGGGGAGGGCTTCTAGCTCAGGCTCTGGGACCACCTTGATTGTGGGGGGAGGGCAGTGGCCTGTCATCCAGACCCCGGGACAGTTGTAAAAGCCCCAGACATGCTTCGACGCAGTGCCATTCCTACGAAAATAACAGGCTTCAGTTCCAACGTATGAAAAGTGCCCCGTGTGCCCTGTGTGGACACAGCTGCTGGCCGCCCCCAGGGACAGGGGAGGAAGGGCGGCTGGCACTGCAGGCGGCAAGGGTGCCTGGGGAAGCCTTTGCCCAGCCGCCTGCAGCAGGTCCCGTGTGTGCCCGTGTGTGTCAGTGAGCAGGTGTGAGTGGGCGCGTGTGTGCCCGTGTGTGTCAGTGAGCAGGTGTGAGCATGAACGTGTGTGCCTGTGTGTGTCAGTGAGCAGGTGTGAGTGGGCGCATGTGTGCCCGTGTGTGTCAGTGAGGTGTGCACAGGCATGTGTGTGCCTGTGTGTGTCAGTGAGCAGGTGTGAGCGGGCGCATGTGTGCCCATGTGTGTCAGTGAGCAGGCGTGAGCATGAACGTGTGTGCCTGTGTGTGTCAGTGAGCAGGTGTGAGTGGGCGCATGTGTGCCCGTGTGTGTCAGTGAGCAGGCGTGCGCAGGCGTGTGTGTGCCCGTGTGTGTCAGTGAGCAGGTGTGCGCAGGCATGTGTGTGCCTGTGTGTGTCAGTGAGCAGGTGTGAGTGGGCGCATGTGTGCCCGTGTGTGTCAGTGAGCAGGCGTGCGCAGGCGTGTGTGCCTGTGTGTGTCAGTGAGCAGGTGTGAGTGGGCGCATGTGTGCCTGTGTGTGTCAGTGAGCAGGCATGTGCAGGCGTGTGTGCCTGTGTGTGTCAGTGAGCAGGTGTGCGCAGGCATGTGTGTGCCCGTGTGTGTCAGTGAGCAGGTGTGAGCGGGTGCGTGTGTGCCCGTGTGTGTCAGTGAGCAGGCATGTACGGGCGCGTGTGTGCCCGTGTGTGTCAGTGAGCAGGCGTGTGCAGGCACGTGTGTGCCCATGTGTGTCAGTGAGCAGGTGTGAGCGGGTGCGTGTGTGCCCGTGTGTGTCAGTGAGCAGGTGTGCGCAGGCATGTGTGTGTCAGTGAGCAGGCGTGCGCAGGCGCGTGTGTGCCCGTGTGTGTCAGTGAGCAGGTGTGTGCAGGCGCATGTGTGTGCCCGTGTGTGTCAGTGAGCAGGTGTGCGCAGGCATGTGTGTGTCAGTGAGCAGGCGTGCACAGGCGCGTGTGTGCCCGTGTGTGTCAGTGAGCAGGCATGTGCAGGCGTGTGTGTGCCCGTGTGTGTCAGTGAGCAGGCATGTGCAGGCGTGTGTGTGCCCGTGTGTGTCAGTGAGCAGGCATGTGCAGGCGTGTGTGTGCCCGTGTGTGTCAGTGAGCAGGTGTGTGCGTGTGCACATCCAAGCCTGGTGGAGCCAAGCTGGCCGTGTGTTCCCTTTCCCCCCTTCACCAGGGGCTTGAAGGGCCAGATTCAGAGGGAGAGCTCCAAGAGGGAGCTGCTCGCCGACACGGCGCACCTGAACGAGACGCACTGCGCCCGCTGCCTGCGGCCCTACCGGCTCCTGGTCAACAGCAGAAGGCAGTGCCTGCACTGCGGCCTCTTCGCCTGCAGGAGCTGCAGCCGCGCCCACCCCGAGGAGCAGGGCTGGCTCTGTGACCCCTGCCACCTGGCCAGGTGCGCTGGGGCCGGCGGCCGCACCCGTGTCTCTGCTCAGGCCCGTGAGCGGCCCCCGGGGAGCTGCCACGGGCCTGCGCTCTTGTCTCTGCAGAGTGGTGAAGATGGGCTCTCTCGAGTGGTACTATGAGCACGTGCGGGCCCGCTTCAAGCGATTCGGCAGCGCCAAGGTGATCCGGTCCCTGTACGGGCGGCTGCAGCAGGGAGGTGAGGGGAGCCCCGTGTCCCCGTGCGTTCGGACGTCCAGGACCCTGCGGGCTCCTCTAGGGGGGTGTGGTGGTGTGAGTGCATGCCTGTCTCTGCGTGTGAGGGGCGGACCCCTGGCCTCTGCCGGCCTGGTCCGTGCCCATGGCGTCCCCAGGGTTTGAAATGGTGTTTTTCCCAGAGTTTCACAGCAGCTTGAGAAGTCAGGGCCAAGTTTCTCAAACACAGCTGCTCGCAGAGTCCCCGGGGCGCCGTCCGTCATACGCGCGCACCTGCTTCCCTGGACGTCTGGCTGGGGGCCCAGACACATCAACAAATCCCACGTGATTCTGACGATTACTGAGAATTGGAGGAATCTGCTGTGAATAATCCTTGGTTTTTTAAGATTTATTTATTTGAAAGGCAGAGCTAGAGAGAGAGAGACAGAGACAGAGACAGAGAGAGAGAGACAGAGAGATCTTCCATCTGCTGGTTGACCCCACCCACCACAAATGACTGCAACGGCCAGAGCTCGGCCAGTCTGAAGCCAGGAGCCAGGAGCTTCCTCCAGGTTCTCCCACATGGATGCAGGGGCTCAAGCACTTGGGCCCTCTCTCATTGCTTTTGCAGGCCATAAGTAGAGAGCTGGAGCAGCCGGGACTTGAGCCAGCGCCCATATGGGATGCCGGCACTGCAGGCGGCAGCTCCACCCGCCACACCGCAGCGCCAACCCACCTGTTGTGTAAAGCCCCAGGTTTACAAGAAGGAGCAGAAGCTGGACATGGCCAGCCCACAGGACACCGAGCAGCTCTGGGCCTACACAGGGTTTCCGGAGTAGGGCACGGTGTTTGCTTGAGGGCTGAGACCACTGAGTCACCCTCACCTGTATCGACTTCTAGCACCTGCAGTGGCAGACCGAGGGGTGACTCAGCTTCATGGGTAGGGGTGGGGGCAGGCGGTGAAGTCATCCAAGCCAGGACGTTTGTAGGAGTAAAGGAGGCCCTGCTGATAACCCCACCCAACAGCAGATGTGGCCGGGAGAGCTCTGATGCCGCTGGCAGGGGCTGTCCTGTCCGGGGGGCTGCCCCTTTGGCGGCTGGCATCTCTGTTTCAGGCTGGAGCCCATCAGCAAATCCATGTCCCCACACCCATGTGTCCAGTCTGGAGCCAGCTGTGGGGTCCTCCCGCAGCAAAGGAGTCTGGTCCAGCCCCAGCCGCAGGGCCTTAGGATGGACCAACGTGGGAAACGCTACAGCAACCCACCTGGGAATATCAGCCCCAAAGGCAGCCCCTCCCAACAAGCGTGTCAGAACCCCCAAGGGTTTGGGGCGTCGCTCTGAGAGGAGCCCGCTTCCAGAGGCTGGGGTGGGTGAGAAAGCTGTCATTTAAGAGGATGCTGGGTCCCTGAAGCCCAGCCTGGGCCCTGAGCGGCACCTGCAGAGACCCTGTTTGGAAATTATTCCCTCAGAGGCCAGGAGGTGGCGCTGTGGGGCAGCAGAACACAGCCAAGGAGAATGAGAGTCAGTCCCCACCTGCTGGGAGTGATGCCCCCCCCCCCCCTCCAACCAGGCCCGCCCCAGGTGCAGGCTCCCCTGCCCGTCACCGGGCAACAGCACAGCCAGACAGGGGACAAGGACAGCACGAAACCTGGGAACGCCGGAGTTGTTTAAGAGTACAGTCTGAAACCTGCCCAGCCAGGGTCTGTGCATCTCAGGGGTGGCCACGGGGGTCTTCCGAGAGTGAGCCTCCAGTGAGGGGCGTTTCCCCCAGGCCTCAGTGGGGGGGGCAGGGGCGGGCTGAGCCCCTCTCCCTCGGGAGGTGCCGCCTGCTCTGCGCTGGGGTTTGTTTCTAGTGTGACTTGACCAGGAGGCGGGGGCGGGGGGGATACTCCCACCCTGGTCTCCAGGGAGGAGAGGCAAAGGAGCGTCACTCTTCCCGTTCACGGGGGGAGGGTAGGGGACACCCCCCTGCCTGCCAGCCCCAGGCCGCATGCTGGTCAAGTTCATGTCCCTGCCTCCCAACTGGGCTGGCCATGGCCGAGCTCATTAACACGGACGCCTGGGGCTCAGACCCAGGCGGCCCCTAGGAGCCCCTTGAAAACCCCTGGCATTTGTAGCGGATAAGCCAGGCCTCCTCGCCTCTCTCCTGCCGGTCAAACTGAGGGCCTCCAGGCCTGCGCCCAGGAGGCCCACTGAGGCAGGATGAGTGACGGCTCCCCTCTGCGCCCCGCCCTGATACCTCCCCAGATGTCCTAAAGAGGCAAAGGAAATCAGCTTTGGACAATGAGGGAGGCGAGTTTCTGTCTGCAAACCTCTCTGACCACTGCTGCCCGCGTCCTTTCTCAGCTGCTTGGTTCTGTCTCCCTCCCTCCCTCCCTTCCTCCTGTCTTTTTTTCTAAAGATTTACTTATTTATTTGAAAGGCATAGTTACAGAGAGGCAGAGGCTGAGAGAGAGAGAGAGAGAGAGGCCTTCCATCTGCTGGTTCACTCCCCAGATGGCAGCAACAGCCAGGGCTGGGCCAGGCTGAAGCCCGGAGCCAGGAGTCTCTTCCGGGTCCCCCACGTGGGTGCAGGGGCCCAAGTGCTTGGCTGTCATCTGCTGCTCTTCCAGGCATTTTAGCAGGGAGCTGGATGGAAGTGGAGCAGCCGGGACTGGAACCTGCATCCATGAGGGATGCCAGTGTCACAGGTGGCAGCTCTACCCACAGGCCACGGCGCCGTCCCCTGCTTGGGTGTTTCTGTCTCCATCTAATGAGCAGGAAACGGACAGTGGGGCTGACTTTCCATCCCCACGTAAAAGTCGGCTTCCGAGTTAGGAGCCAGCCTGAGACCAGACAGTTGTGAGGCCCAGGGGGGTTGGGAACGGGAAACTGGTGTAAAACTACGCAACTAAGCCAGCAATCGTAGGCACAGAGCTGGCCGCTGCGCAGAGGGGGAGCCCATGTGCGTCTCCGTCCCAGGGGAGGCTCTGCCCTCCAAATCCTGGGGAAGCGGAGCACCGGCCAGGCCAGCGTGGATGCAGGAAAGAGGAGGACATGGGGGCTGTGCTGGGGCGGCCAGGCCTGCGGGCTCAGGGTGAGCAAGGGCCCGGGAACAGAGAGGAGGGGGACCCAGGCCTGGCCTCCACCCCGAACTGTGCGGAGGCCAGAGCTGTGGGTGAAGCGGTTTGTTTGGGAAAACACGACCAGCTCTGGGCATTTTGCACCACCGATCCCATGTCTTCAGATGACCCAGCAGGAGGCAGGAGGCAGGAGGCACAGGTTAGCTGCCCCTTGCTACGTGGGGAGGCCTGTGGCCACCCAGCCTCGTAGAGAGGACGGGTTTCACAGTGCTGGAGGTTCAAAGCTCAAAATCAGGCAGCCCTATTGGCTTGGTGTCTGGGGAGAGTGGCGGAGGGCAATGGGGGGCCGTGTGCAGAGGGAGAGCCATGTGCAGAGGGTGGGCTGTGTGCAGAGGCAGGACCACGTGCCAAGCCAGGGAGCAGAGACTGGTGCAACCTCGGGCTTGAACACTAGCCGTCTTTTGAGAGCAGCCTCCAGTGACCCAAGGACCTCGCACTGGGCCCACCTCCTACAGGCTCCACCCTCTCCCTGTCACACTCTCTGGGGACCAAGCCTTTAACTGGGGGGCCTCTAGGGGACACCCAGACTCGTGGAGAAGCCCTAGCACAGTGCATAGCGGGTGGGTGGCTACAGACGTGGCCAGGCCCTGTAGGTAGATCAGTGCAGACCACCAGGTTTCTGCTGCAATTAAGATCCCTGTGGGACCCACGGTGGCCCAGCTGCTTAAGCTGCCACCTGCAACATCGGCATCCCACGTGGGCGCTGGTTCATGTCCCAGCTGATCCGCTTCCAATCCAGCTCCCTGCAAATTCTCCTGCGGAAGCATCAGAGGATAGCCCAACTGCTTGGGCCCCTGCACCCATGTGGGAGACCTGGAAGAAGCTCCTGGCTCCTGCTTCAGCCTAGCTCAGCCCCAGCTGTTGGCCGCCATCTTAGGAGTGAACCAGGAGATGGAAGACCTCTCTCTCTCTCCCTCTCCCTCTCCCTCTCCCTCTCCCTCTCCCTCCCATGCTCTCTCTCTAACTCTGGCTTTCAAATAAATAAGGAAGGAAGAAGGAAGAAGAGCTGCAACTGATGTTTAGCTAGGTCTCTAAACGGACAACAGAGGGCCTGCCCTTGTTTCTTGGTGGGTGGATGGATGGATAGATGGATGGGTGCATGGATGAGTGGATGGATGGATGGATGGATGATGGATGGATGGGTGGGTGGATGAGTGGATAGGTAGGTGGCTGGCTGGATGGATGATGGATGGATGGATGGATGGGTGGATGGACAGATGATGGATGGGTGGGTGGGTGGATGGACGGATGGATGGGTGGATGATGGGTGGATGGGTAGGTGGATGAGTGGATAGGTAGGTGGCTGGCTGGATAGATGGATGGATGGGTACTTGAGTGCATGGGTAGTTAGAAGGCGGGGTGGAAGGCGGGGTGGAGGCAGGTAGAAGGTGGCCGGTGGCTGCGTGAGTGGGCAGATGGACACTCCGCTGTCAGGCTGGCCTGGTGAAGCCATGCAAGTGTCTCTCGCAGGTGGGCCTGAGCCAGGCCTTGAGGAGAGAAGTGGAGACAGCGACCTGGCAGATGAGCATGGAGAGCCAGACGCGGGGGCCCAGGCCCCACCTCTCGGCACCAAAGTGAGTCCTGCCCCAGCCTCCCCACCCCTGCCCCAGCCCCACTGCCAGGCTCTGACTTCCTGATGGCTCAGTGTCCGGGGGGCTGCACTAGCTCCTACCCATCAGGGGACCCGCCTCCCTTCCCACGGCTCCACCATGTCTGACACAGTCAGCCCCAGACAGAACAGAGCTACCACCATTGGAGACCTCAACCGGGAGAAGCCTGGCCCATCCAGCCAGGGCCTGGGAACCACAGCTGTCAGGAGCATGGGGTCCCGGGGATGTGGGGGTCCCACTGCAGGCTGCCTTGGCAGCCTTGTCTTGACGGGGGCTTGTTCCTGGGTTCACTCATTCTCCCCACTTACTCGTGGGGGTGGAGACATCCAGGTGACCCCCAGGCCTCTGGGTGGGAGCTGGCAGGAAGGGAGGGGGAAGGGTGTGCCGTTGTCCTCCGGGGAACATGGTCTCGGTTTCTTGTGTGTGGTTCAGGCCAGTTCCTGAGCTCGCGGAACACGCCCCAGCACCTGGAGTGTCAGCTGGTGGCAGTGATCAGAGCAGCAGGGGCTTAGAAGTGAGCAGATGCTCCTGCAGGCAGTGTGGAGCCCCCAGGGCCTGCCCACCCCGACCTTGGAGCCAGCGAGCCCCTGGCTACCTAAGGCCCAGAGACGCCTCCCCTTGGGAGGTGAGAGGCCCCGCCCACTGGAGCAGCCACCTGCCCCAGGAAGCACCTCCCACCCCAGGGCACCTGGTGCCCCCTCTTCGGGGACCCCCCAAGGTTCTGGGGGGACCAAGATCTCATGGTGGGAGCATGGGCACCCAGGGCCTCCCTCAGTGCCACCTCTGCTGTGTCTCAGACAAGAGTGGATTTGCCCACAGAGGGGCCTGCCCGCTGCCCCGGGGGTGGGAGCGGAGGGGGGTCTGGTCCTGTCCTTCGAGCTGGCCTTGACCTGAGTCTTGCGCATCGTGCACCTGTGAAGAAAAAGCGGCTCCTCTCCATCCACGACCTGGACTTGGAGGCGGACTCGGATCACTCCACGCGGTCCTGTGGTCAGCTCCTGGACTTGTCCTCGGAGGCTGAGGCCACGGGCAGCCTGCAGGTCAGTGGGCTCCCGTGTCTGTGCCCCGCTCACCCGGGAACCCGAGCAGCAGTGGCGTTCAGACCAGGGTGCAGAGTGGTGCTGGATGGCACGTGGTCATCTCCGGCTCTCAGGACAGGGACAGCGCGGGGTGATGGTGGCAGGAAGTAGGGGCACCGGATGCAGAGCCCTCACACCCTCCTGCCAGTGAAGCCTGGCACTAAGCAGACAGCTGGGGGCGGGGGGCAAGTGGGAGTTAGGGACCAGGGGTTTAGGGGTCGGTGCAGAGCCCCCTGTAAGAGAGAAGAGCACCCTGTGGAGTCAGGCAGGGTGCCTGGCCTGGTGCCTGCACCTCCGCCTCACTGGCCAGGGCTGAGTCTTCGCTGCCCATCTGGGCCAGTGCTGAGAGACAGGCTGCTGTGCGTGACGACCCCGGCACATGGCACACACGGGGGCCGCCAGGGCCACCGGGACTTGTGGTCCCCGTGTGGCCCAGGTGCCTGGGGCCTGTGCTGGAGAAGGGGTGCCGGTCTCTGCTGTGTGGCTGGGCCTGGCACACAGGAGACCCTGGGCACTAAAGGCAGCTACGGGGCACCAAGAACCAGGACCAGCGTCCCATCTCCCAGTGGGCCCCAGCGTCCCCTGAGCTCGGGCCGCGCTGCCCAGGCTGGCCTGAAGACCCCGGGGAGGAAGGGACATGAGGGCAGAGGCCCCCAGAGCCAGCAGGGGAGGGCACACCGGGCCCCAGGTCCGTCTGGAGTCTGCGTTTTCCGCAGTCTCCGGGGTACTTGTCAGCTGCAGGGCTGGGCTTCCAGTGACGAAACCCTGCCTGCTGCAGCCTCAGGGCTGGGCCCCCTCACCAATGGCATCCCCCCTCACCCCCTCACCCCCCGACTCACACACACACACACACACACACCACCACCACCATCACCCCCGCAGCCCATGGAAGCCTCGGAGCCCTGTCTGCTTGGGGACCATGGCACAGGATCTCTCTCCCCAGAGGTGTGGGGTGGCAGCCAAGAGGCTTCGGGGATCCCTGCCCCCACCCACTCTCACACCGCTGACCCCGCAGGCGATAGCGGTGTGCATGGTAGGGACAGTGCTTCCCCCAGCCCAGGTCGATACATGGGTAGGAAGTTCCCAGGCCTTGTTCCCCGAGTGAGGCTGCTGCAGAGGGTCTGCTCCCCTGGGGTGCCCCTGGCCCGCCTGTCACTGGGAGCCCCAGTTGTACACAAGGAATGCTGCGGGCGTGGCGTTCAAGTGGAGGAGAACCGAGTGCAAGAGCCTGAGGGGATGGGTGTGTGGGGGCTGCTCCCCTGGGTGGCGGCAGATGCACCCCCAGAGCTGACACCGGGTGCTCAGTCCCTCACAGGTGAGCCCCACACCTGGGAGACCACCTCCCAGGAGACGGCCGTCCTGGAGGAAGCTGACCCAGGGGCCTCCGAGTGCCAGCCCCCTGCAGAACCTCTGGGCGGCCTCTCGCCCTCCAGACGGGAGGCCCCCGAGGAGCCCTGCCAGCCCGGAACCACCAGCAGCACGGGCCTGGGGCTTGCCGCCGCTCCAGGTGGGTGCCCTTGGCCACGGTCTTCCAGAGGGGCCTTGCGGGGCCGGGGGGGGACTGCTGAGAAACCCACCCACCACCCTCATTTGGCTGATTTTTAAAAGCCGCTTTCATAATGTGTCCTGATGGTGCGGTATGGGCAGTGCTGCCGACACCCGGAGCTTCCACCATGACGCCCACACAGGAGCTGAGCGGCCACATGGCTGGGCAGAGGCACGCAGCTGTCCCCAAAGTGGCCAGGACCACGGGCCCCCCACCGACTGTCCGGTTGGGGTCACAGAAGCAGCACCCGCGGGAAACCAGGCTGAGGAGGCGTCCTGCCTCCATCCCCATCTCTCATGGCCCGGTAGGGACCAAAGCCTCCTGACCGCAATCCTCACGCTGGCCAGGGTCCTGGGGGCTTCACTTTCCCGCACACCATCAGAAAATTACTACCGCTTGCCCCGCCTTAGGGTAAGACACGGGCACACTGCCCTGTCCAGTGATCTCAAGTAGCCCCAGCACACGGGCAGGAGAGGCAGGGCCCCTACCCCCAGCCAGCCCATGTCGCCAATCTCACCCTGCCTAGTGCCGACTCACGGTCAGCGTCGTCTCCCTCGGGGCCCAGCGTCCAGGCTTCGGTCTGAGACAGACTACAGTGTGGAATGCTGGTGCTCAGGCCCCGCCCCCGTCTGGCCTCAGTTTCCTCAATGTGGAACAGGTTGATAACACCTAATCCACCCCGTGGTTGTCTGTAGCTACAAGACAAAGCGCCACAACTTAACCGGCTTCACAGGGCCTCCAGGGCTAATCCAGAGTGTGGCCGGGGCTGCCGTGCCGATCCGAGCTTCTCCGTCCAGGTTGTCGGTAGAAGTCACTGCGCAGGTGTGGCCTGGGGCAGGTGCCTGCAGGACGCTCCTCCCCCACCTCCGCCCATGGCCTGTGTGGTGCCTTCTGGGCCAGCTGCAGGGAGGGTGGGGGTCATTTTTGGTGAGGAGGCGGTGACGGTGCTGTGTCCTGGGAACAAGGGCCTCAGTGACTGTGCCCACGTGGACAGACCGCACAGTCGTGCAGAAATGCCCCCGGCTGCCCGCTCTCCGCACACGTGGAGTCGGGAGTTCTTAGGGACCGCGTGGCGTCTGCTTTGCCCAGTGTTGGCTCCCCGGCCCTGCCCTGAGCACAGATTGGGACTGGGGGAACGCGCCTCTCCTGAAGATCTTATCGGGCTCTGTTTTAGCTTCTGGAATCTGCGACACTTTATTCCCTAAGACAGAGCCCGGGTTCCCCGCCCCCTCTCACTGTGACGCCAGTGGACCCACGTCCCCCTCCACTCTCCCGGGCCCCCCTTCCTCTTCGCCAGACAGCACATGAGCCGTGGTTCTCATGTCCCCAAGTCACCCAGACCCACTCTTTCTCCAAAGGGACGGCCTCTGGCAGCAGTGGGCAGCTCCCCCCGCAGTGCCAGGCCGACGTGGACACCTCTGACGAAGCAGGCACTGGGGCAGCCTCGGCGGCTGGCCCCCACCCCAGACGCTGGAGCTGGACCTCGTCTGACAGTCAGGTAACCTTGGCGCCCTCTCTGCTCCCCCCCGGGGGAGCCCCTTCACCCCCTCCCAAGTCACCACAGAGAAGTCAAAGCTGGTGGGATTTTCAGCTCTCAAATTGCTGCTGCATAGTGTACAGAGACCACGTCATCCAAATATGTCTCTTTTAACCGAAGTGAATCATTGTAACATAAAATGAACCACCTTAGTGTGGTGGCTCTGCAAAGAACCGAAAATAGTTACCATGCAATCCAGCAGGTGCACACCGCGTCTCTACCCCAATGGGAAGTGGGAACCCAGAGAGGTTGGTGCACCCACGCTCACAGCAGCCTGCAACACAAGGGCACCCCACAGATGGGTGCAGCATCTGCACGCGGGAATACTGCTCAGCCTTGAAAAGGAAGGGCCTGGCACCCACGCTACAGCGTGGATGAACCCCGAGGGCCCTGAGCTGGGGAGTAAGGCAGAGACAAGACGAACACTGTGATTCCTCTAAGAGTCAAATCCACGGAGACGGCAGAATGGGGGAGCCAGGCCCTGGGAGGGGACGTGAGGAATTAGCGTCCAGGGAGTTTCCGTTCTGGGAGATGAGTTTGGGAGACGGCCGGCAGCTGCACAGGGATACGGACACACTTGACACCACCGGGCAGTGGTTGAAACAGCCGTTTTATGTTGTCCATTTTACAACAAAACAATGTGGACAAAGACAAAACGTAATGCAAGTGTTACAGAATTCTGGATATAATAACCTTTCATGTTTTAAAAAATAACTGTTATGGAGCGCACAATTCAGTGATGCTTGGAGTGTTCCCAGGGCCTGGCTACGCCACCTCCGGCGCCAAGGCATCTGCAGCGTCCATAGGAGAGCCCCGTGCCCACCCAGCAGGTGCACCCCAGCCCCTCCCCGACAGCCGTCTCTGGAACAGAACCACAGCCTTCGCCTGGCTTCTTTCACGGGGCAGTGTTGCGAGGCTGGTCCCCGCAGCACGCCCCGCACTTCTTCCCTTTTCACGAAAACACATGCTTCATACTCTTTCCACGGTTGTGTCTTCTACGACAAAAGGAAGTGACCTGTGACTTGAAGCAGGCTTAACGGAGGCTCTAAGGAAATTCAACGTAGAACCCTCAGCACGTGTGGAATCCACGAGAGTCTGTCACATTGCAGACACTGGTGTGGGAAATAATTCATCACAAGATTCCCTTCAGTGCCACAAGTGCCCCCCTGCCTCCCAGCCGTGACCCTGGTTCCATTTGAGCGAGTGCCTTTTGCTGCAGGAAACACCCGAATGTGTGTAACCGAGAAACCTCAAGGCAGAGCTCCCCCTGGGAAAGGAGAGGAGGGGCGGGGGTGCGTCTGTGGGGCCTCCCTCGGGGGCCCCCAGGCCAGGCCCTGGCTATCAGGTGGGAAGAGTAACCAGAGGTTGTGACATTCAGGAAAAGTCTGGACACAGACCCGGGGAGACAGGGTGCAGGTAGGAGGACGTGGCCAGCAGGCAGGCGAGGAGGCCAGCGCCCCCTAAGGGCTACTCCCCAGGGCCCTCGCTTCTCCAGCAGGGACCCCAGAATCCTGGCATCGTTGGCCAGGGCGAGCCGGGCTGTCGCTCAGGAGAGTGGCCCAGGGCGACAGATTCTTGTCTGCATGGGCCCAGTGTCCCGGGGAGCTGAGCGGCCGGCCGCAGGGCACGGGGGTCACCAGCCTGATGCACTGCCGACCTCCTGTTCGAGGAAGCGCAGGATCGAGGCCCGGGCAGTGCCTTTAGGGCACATTCTGCAGTCGTTGTGGGAGCTACAGGAGAGAGAGAGGAAACCAAGCCCACCGAGGGGCCGGTGTGGCAGGGCGGAGGCGCCCCAGCTAGCTGAGAATCTCCCGGGTCCCGCATCTGACAGCAGTGGGGTAAAGATTGGAATCCAGGGGTCGGCACTTGGCCCAGGGGTGAGATGCTGGCTAGGATGCCTGCACCCCATATCGGAGTACCTGGGTTCAGTTCCTGGCTCCAGCTTCCTGTTCATGGAGGCAGTGGCTGGATTCTCCCACACAGGAGACCTGGGCTGAGTTCCCAGCTTTGGCCTGGCCCAGCCCAGCCACTGTGGGCATTTGGGAAGAGGACGAGCGATGGGCGCTTGCTCTCTCGCTCTCTCTGGCTGCGGATCTGGCTCGAGTCTCTCGCCTCTTACAAAGAAGCGGTTTAGAATCCCGGCGTCTGTGTGCATCAGGCCCATAATGGGGCACCTCCAGTGGCTCAGTGAAAAGCTGTCACAGCCGCCATTGCTGTCCCAGCATCCTCGCTGCCCCTTGGCATCGCCTCTGCGCTTCCTGTCTGTGGGCCGTCTCCTTGTGTTTGCGGCCACCGTCCCACGCCAATGGTACCAGGCAGCCGTGGGTGCTGGACCGCAGTCAGCGTGCACAGGCCCAGTGGCGTCCTGCACTTCAGTGACAACCCAGGCAGACTCGCAGGGGTCTTCACCGGGAGGCCGGGGCTGGACCCCGAGTTCCAGCCTCTCAACCTGCCCACCCCCAGCACAGACTCCAAGCCCAGGCTCACGGACGTGCCCATGCCCACGGCTCATCACAAATAACCTGGGCAGTCCCAGCCCCTCTCGGCTGGCCTTTGCGTGGGTGTTCATGGGTAGAACCTTCCAGAAGAGGGACCATCAGGAAAGACTTTCCAGAGAGAGCCGCTCACGCCCAGAGAAAGCCAAGCAGGTGGTGGGAAGGGCTGAGGCGGAAGAGGTAGGAGAAAGGAGCCCGGCCCAGGGCCACCGGGGCCACCAGGGCCACCACGGCCACCAGGGCCAGGCTCAGGTTGCAGGTGCTCACTCAGTCCCCCATAGAAGCGCCAGCAGGGACCACTCAGGGTGGTCCCCGTGAACCCCTGGACTTGGGAGCTGCCAGGTGTGGTTTTGCTGCACGTAGGTTGAAAGCACAGGACTCCAGACCCTGCAACCCACACAGGTCAGATGCCAGGGCTGCGTGACGCAGCCACAGCCACGGCGGGTGCTGCCGGCGAGGGAATCGAACTCTTTTAAAAGCTAAAATCATTTCCTGACCCAGGAACACCCTCCACAAAGGCAGATACTAGAGAAAGAAAACTGTTTTATTATTGAATAAGCAATAAGCCAGAATGTCATGTGCCCAGTGCCGACAGCCACGAGACTGCAGACAAAGGAGGGTGCTGGGCAGACACGCCTGGTCACCCCATGCTCCCGCAATGAGAGGGGATGGTCCCCAAGGAAGGGCTTTGGTCACACATCATGTGTCCGGGGAGACCGCCCATGTCAGTTCTATCCCAACACAGCCTCCTGCTGTCTTTGCAACAGGAGATCAGTTTGCGAATTGGAGCAGGGCTAGTTCCTGCCCTCCCCTGGTCTGGGAGGCCGGGGCGCTGTCCCCTGTGGTGTTTGCCTTGCTGCAGGTTGGCGCCTGAGTTTTAGCCATTGCAACCATCTACACGTGGGAAGTACAGAAAGAACGGGTGGAGGCGGCCCGCATCCTGCCTGGTCAGGAGCAGAGCCATCGAGCTTCTGGGTCACCTCCCGCTCTCCCTAGCCCTGCTTCTGCTTCCACTCTTCTTCTGCTGTTTCCGCAGCCACAGTGAGGTGTCCCGGGAGCGCCTGGGAGGAGACGCCCCGTGCCCGCCTGCAGGGGGCGCAGCGGCCCTGTTCAGCAGCCAGGACCCTGGGTGTTTGCTGTGTCCCCGCTGGCCCCGCGGCCCCGCCTCCTTGCTGAGTGCCGGGGCCTGGCTGTAGGGCAGCGCCGGGTGCCCTGAGTGGGCTTTTCAGCCGCGACCTGCTCCGGCCGCCCCTGCAGTGTCTGCCCACTGTCGTCTCCATCGGGGATGAAGTCCTGCCAGTTCTCCCGGGGCCGGGGCTCTGCCCTCACCCGGTGCACGGAGCTGGCAGAAACAGAGGCCGGCCTGGCCCTTCCCGGGGTATTGATCGCTGCGCTGTGGGTGTCCAGTGCGGCCAGAGCCGCGGTGTGGGCTGGACTCTAGCGGAAACCCTAATGTCCCAGCCTATGCTCTTCTCCCATTCAACACCCCGGGTGCTCTGGAGATCAAACGAATTACCTCCCATGCAGAGCAGAACCACGTGGGCGTCACTTCCCCCTCTCAGCACCAGGCGAGCCGCAAATGAGATAATGGCCGCAGAGACGCCGCAGACGCCGGGAGGATCGATTTTCCTGCTCCTCGGTCTGGGAGCTAATAGGCTTCGGTGACTCAAGAGTCGGGTGACTCAAGGCTGAGGAAGTGGATCCGCTGTAGGGTCACCTGCAGAGCCGCCTGGCCCGCGAGCGCCCAAGGCTCTTGCTGCCTGGTGGCTTCAGTCTGAGCCCCGTGGCGTGACGAAGTCTCGCCTTCCTGTGCTGGGCAGTGCGGCCCTGGGGTGACACCACCGTGGCCCTCCAGAGCGAGCGTCCCAGGCAGGCTGAAGCTGTCATCCCCCCGCTGGACTCATGCCTCCCTCCCGCTCCCCCTGCTCCTCTCCCGGCCCCTCTCAGCTTTTGCTTGCTGTTCTAGAACCTTCCAGGTCAGAAACGGGTCGCACAGCTAACTTCCCAGGTTGTGCGGGAGGAGGAGCCTGAGCCTGCCTTCCGCTCTTGGGGATCCTGCGCCCCCAAGCCCTGCTGGGGGGAGGGCTGGGGTCCTTGGGCCGCCGACTCGCTCCCTCTGCTGCAGATCTGAGCTGGATCTGCGCATGTGCGATGTGGAACCCAGCTCACCCGCCTGGAGAGCACCGGCAGCTCTCCCTGCGCCGAGGGAACCCCGCCGGGCCGGCAAGGAGAACGCTCCCCCAGCCCCTTTGTCAAAGATGCTGCGGTGTCGGCACGGCTCCCGGGAGACGCCTGGCTGCGTTGGGATGCCCAAAGAGCTGGGCGGCCCCCCGGCCCCACAGCCCACCTGAGGTCATCTGCACCCACCCAGGCCGGATGCCAGCCACCCTCCCACAGTGCCCTGAGCGTGGGTGTGAGAGAGCTCGGAGCAGGTGTAACAGCCTCCACAGGGCAGGAGGACCCGAGGGGGCTCACTGGGTCCTTCCGCCCCGGGGGCTTGCTGGGTCCTTCCGCCCCGGGGTCCGTCTGCACCGCTTCGAGAACGGTCATCGGCAGGTGTCGTAGCCCATACTCTGCCGCTTTCACAGACTCCGACAGACTGGGCAGTTTGTAGTGAGCAGCCATTTGGTTGGCCCAGGGTTCTGGAAACTGGACGTCCAAGACTGAGGGGCCGCAGCTGGTGAGGGTCTTCTTGCTGTAATATCCCGTGGCCGAAGGCAGACGTGCAGGAGGTCATGCATGAAGGGGGAGGGAGGGCCAAGGGGCTTTGTCACAAACGGCCTCGCCCATTTGAAGGTCAGCACCTCCCGTCTGCACGCTGCTGGGTCCGGAGACAGGCTCCCAAGCCGTGAGCTCTGGGGAACACGTTCACACCACAGCAGCCCAACAGGACAGCCTCGCGGGGAGAGAATGAAGCAGACCCTGGCCTAATGCCAGGACGGGACCTG
Source organism: Oryctolagus cuniculus (assembly GCF_051225735.1). Classification (NCBI taxonomy): domain Eukaryota; kingdom Metazoa; phylum Chordata; class Mammalia; order Lagomorpha; family Leporidae; genus Oryctolagus; species Oryctolagus cuniculus. The sequence goes on along the minus strand of NC_142869.1, from coordinate 2,818,079 downwards.
TCTGTCTGTCTGTCTGAGAGCGCGCAGGCAGACTGGGGCTCAGCCCTCCACTCCGGCAGAGCCACAGCAGCACACCTGGCCCCTGGGAGGCCTTGTGAGTGCTCCGAGTCTGTAGCTGCACACCTGTCTTGGCGTCAGGCTCTGGAGAAGCAGGTCTGGCGAACTTGAGCAGGAGTTGGTGGGGCCCATCGTGGGGAGGAGGCCTAGGTTGGACTGTGAGGGTCACCCCTGCTCGGGGCTCAGACCTCTGATGGGGCAGGCAAGGGAGGCCTGAGGGCCAGCCGCGTGCCCAGGGCCAGCAGGGACCGCAGGCCGCCTTCCTCTGCTCTGGGAGTCTTAGGATCAGACTGACCCCAAGCCTGTCACATAGACATTGCTCTCCCCAGGTTACAAATCTGAAAACTGAGGCCCACACTCTCCTGAGGGGGTCTTAGCGCCCATCACTCGCCAGGGAGCCCAGGACAAGAGCAGAGAGGGCTCAAGGGAGCCTTCTCGCCCAGGACACCTCCTCCAGGAAGCGCTGTCACCTGAGCAGGGGTCACGGGGTCCCCAGACGAGCCCCCCGGCCTGCCAGAACCCCACGGCCTGCCGGAACCCCAGGCTTCTCACTGGAGACTGGCCCGGGTCCCCTGTAGACACTGCAGGTGTCGCTCCCTTCCTCTACCCCCTTCCCCCCCACCCCGGCGCTCGGGCCGGTCTGCAGAGGAGTAGGAGGGCGGGGCCGGGCAGGGGAGAGGGTCAGGCAGGGTGAGGGCTTCATGCTGGCGGGGGGAGGCCACACCATGCCGTGAGTGCGGGCGGGCGAAACTGTGCACTCGATACTGCTGGAGGTGGTGCATTTTTTTTTTTTAAGGTTAATTTTGCCTATTTGATAGAGTTGCGGAGAGAGAGGGTGAGACAGAGAGAGAGAGGTCTTCCAACCACCGGTTCACTCCCCAAATGGCTGCAATGGGCAAGGCTGTGCCAACCCAGAGCCAGGAGCCAGGAGCTTCTTCTAGGTCTCCCATGCAGGTGCAGGGGCCCAAGGACTTGGGCACCTTCTGCTGCTTTCCCAGGCCATAGCAGAGAGCTGGAGCGTGCGGAAGTGGAGAAGCCGGGACTCCAACTGGCAAAATGGGATGCCGGCACAGCAGGCAGCGCCTTCACCTGCTACGCCACAGCACCGGCCCCCATCCATGCATTTTAGCACAGTAAAAACGCTCTTAAACAGGGGAAGGCAAAACAGAATATAAACGGTTTTGGGTCTTGGATGCCGTGGGTGCAGCCAACATCTCACAGGAGCCCTCCCCTCAGAGCTGCTTTCTGCAGGCCTGGGACACGTGGGACACAGAAAGGGGCGGAGGCCGGGGCTCCAGCAGGGCCTCTGGGCGGCCCCCTCCGGAGCCGGCCTCGGAGCTCCGTGGACAACCGTTCTCCCGCTCTCTCAGCCCCCAGCTGCCGGGCCGCACTCAGCGGCAGACACGGAGGAGGAGGCCCTCAGGAGAAGGCTGGAGGAGCTGACCAGCAATGTCAGCGACCAGGAGGAGGAAGAGGGAGAGCCGGCCGGCGGGGACCACGCCGGGGCTCTCCCCCCGCGGTCCCGGCAGGACCCAGCACAGGTACTGCCACTAAGCAGGCAGCCACTGCGGGGGTCACTGGGGCTTTGACAGGGGCCTCACGGGGAGCCCAGCCCTGGAGGGGCAGCGAGGGGCATCCGGGGGAGGAGCAGAGGCGAGTCCGGGGCTCAGCCCCTCACGCCGGGGGTCAGCCGCTGTCCCTCTCTTTCCCAGGTGTGCACAGACGCCGGCCCAACGCCCGGCCGGGGACAGAGCCCTCAGGGCGCCGGGGGCCCCGCCCAGCCCAGCAGGAGCACAGACGAGCAGCTGTCGGCGCTGGAGGACAGGGTGGCGGCCGCGGCCTCCGAGGTTCAGCAGGCAGAGAGCGAGGTAGCCCAGTCCCGGGTGTCACCAAGACGGGTGCCAGCCACCGGGTGTGCGGGGTGCACCGGCTGTGACAGTCGGCCTGTGGGGCTCGCACAGAGCGTCTGGGGTCCAGGATGGCTGCCTCCTCCCAGGCCCCTGCGTCTCCACGCTGCTGCACTGAGTGGGAGGCAGGCAGAGTTCTCAGGATTGAAACGGCTGCTTGCAGCCCGTAAAGAGAGGCCAGAAGTGGGCTTAGACCCTGGATAGCCGGAGGCTCTGGCCAGGGCCTCCCCATGGGCCTGCGCTGTGGACGCAGGGTCTGAGTTTGGGTGAGGGGCGCCCGCAGTGCACAGGTCAAAGGTCAGAGCCAAAGCATTGGTTTCCCAGGGTCGCCCCGTGACTTCTGGGACAGCAGGACCCCTGCCCGGCCTCGGGCCGTTCTCAGCAGCCTGAGTTCCCAGGGAGGAAGAGCACGGTCCCAGAGCTGCCCACATCACGGGGGCGACTCGGAACACGGTCCCAGAGCTGCCCACATCACGGGGGCGACTCGGAACACGAGTCCCAGAGCTGCCCACATCCCGGGGGCGACTCCGGCTCAGCTCCTCGCTTTCCGTTACTCTTCCCTGGCTTGCAGATCCTCTGTGAATCCCTGGGGTGCATCCAGCATCGGGGGCCAGAGGGCAGACCTGAGCAGCTCAGACCCGCTCCTGCCGCCGTGGAGCTGAGGGTTCGGTGGGAGAGGGTGGATGGCCAGCATCCGTGGGAAGATGATGCTGCGGGCAGATGGGGGCGGGGCTGCCGAGGGAACGTGATGAGAGGCAGCTATGAGAAGAGGCCAGGGGTGGCGTGTGCCAAGGCCCTGGGGTGTCCGGGAATCAGCAGCAGCAACCCAAGGCTGGAACACAGGGATGAGGGGAGAGTGTGGGAGGCCGGTCCTGGAGGGGGCCGATGGCAGAGACCCCCGAGGAACATTTGTGGGGCCACAGGAAGACCTGAACGGGGAGAGACAGGCTTGCCTTCTGCTTCCAGAAGCTTCCTCTGGCCACCATGAAAAGCGTGGCCTAAGGGTGAGGGGACAGACAGGGCAAGGTTGTTGCCAATGGCATTGGGGGCGGTGCTGGGTCAGGGAAGCCCTGAGCTGCTGCTGCCCCTCCCCCAGCCCTGATCTGCCTCCAGAAGTGCACAGGACTCCTCCGCTCCTGCCTGGGGTGGGTGGGGGCAGCAGGAATACCCACCCCCTTGCTGACGGCCGTGGGAGCCAGGGCAGTGGGCGCATGCCCCCGGGGAGACTCATGAGTGGAGTACACGGGCTCCGGGTGGGACGTCTGGGTGGCAGCTGACTCCAGCCATCTCTCTGTCTGTCCGTCCATCCTTCCGTCCGTCCCAGGTGTCCGCTATCGAGTCCAGGATTGCTGCCTTGAGGGCTGCGGGGCTCACGGTGAAGCCCTCGGGAAAGCCCCGGAGGAAATCGAACCTCCCGGTGAGTGGGGCGGGTGCCGGGGCCTCGCGCCCCCAGCTGCCTGCCTGGTCCCGCTGGGCTGTTCCTGAGCTCTGCCCCGCTGGGATCTCTCCCGCCTGTGTTTCTCACCAAGAAGGTGCCCTCAGCCCCTGCCCACGCACACAAACACACACACACACACACACACACACAGCTACTCATACACACAGGTACATATACACACAGCTATACACACACACACCTACACAGATACACATACACACAAACAGCTATACACACACACACCTACACAGATACACATACACACAAACAGCTATACACACACACAAACAGCTACTCATACACACAAACAGCTATACACACATACACCTACACACACATACAAACAGCTACACACACATACAGCTACACACATACACAGCTATATACACACACAAACACCTACACATACAAACAGCCATACACAAACACCTTCACTCATACATACACAAACACCCATACACACATACACATACCTACACACACAAAACACACGTACACATGAACACATGTGCACACATACATGCATGTGTGTGCACATATGAATACACATGCAAGCAATACACACATGTGCGTGTATGCATGTTTGTACACACAGCGGCACACAATGCATTCACACAAAACACATGTACATGCAGAGACACACGAATGCATGAACAAACATACACATGCTTATGTGCACACACATGTACACACTCACAGACACACACACACACTCAACACACTCACAGGGTTTAAAAACCCAAAGCAGCAGCCTGAATGACAGCCTCTTGTCAGAGGGCTCCCAGCTCAGCCTTGGGGAGGGGCGTGACCACAGCGCATGCACAGGAGGCCCCCCAGGGCCCCGCCCCAGTGCTCTGAGGCCAGCACCCTTCTCCCACCCTTGCGAGGAGCCATCAGAGCTCTCACGGCGGGGAACGTGGCAGGGCAGTCACAGGTCCTCCCGAGGGGGCCTGGAGAGGGCTGGCGGCAGATGCAGGAAGCCCGGCCAACCTGGCTTTCAGAGCATCAGCAGTGCCTTCTAGCCCCAGTGCAGCCTGTGCGGCGGCTGGGACACACGCACGAACCATCACCGTGCACCTGAGACCCAGAGTTACTGGAGCTCTGGCAGCCCCGGCAGGGTGTGGGCGCAGAGAGCAGGGGCAGCCGCGCCAGCCCCCTCTCCAGCAGGCGTCTAAGAGGTGCAGGGCTGTGTGTCCCACGTCCAGTGCCCTGACTCTGCCGGCAGCTGGCTGGTGAACAAGGCTGCCGCGACACGAACCTTCTCCCTTGTCCTCCAGATCTTTGTGCCCCGGCTTCTCGGGACCCCCAGCAAGCGTCCAGAGGACCCGGATACAGAGCCTCCTGGTGAAGCCAAGGTGTGGTCCAGACCAAGAGAGGAAGATGGGCCCGAGCTTTGCAGACTGGCGAGGCCGGGGAGGGGCGGGGCTGGAATGTACATGCTGGGACGAGGGCTGTGTCCGGGCGCGTGTTGGGAAAGCCCAGGAGGGGTTGGGGGTGGGGAGAGTGAGCCTCTGACATCAGGCAGACTGGGATGCGCTCCCCAGGCAGCTCTGGGGCCAGCAGGGCTCACGTCTCCAGGTCTTCCTGCTCGGGCCCAGGAAGCTGGGGCATTCATGCCTGCACACCCGCCATCGTGGGCGAGCCTGCGCCCGCTCCCCACTCCCCCATGCTGGGCGTCTCACATTCCGAGGTCTGACTTGATTCAGCTGCTGACGGAGAACAGGGCACCGCTGCCCTGGGTCTCTGGGTCTGCAAGGACGGTGGGCGGTGGAATAGCCGGGGAGCGGAGTGGGGGGGGGGGCTGATGAGTGCCACGACTGAGCCGTGACCCCAGGTTCTGCCTTCCAGGACGAGACCGTGCCCTACCTTCTGCGGAGAAAGTACTCCCCCAGAGGTCAAGGTGAGCCCAGCTGCCGCCCTGGCCCCATGCAGGCCTGGGGGTGGGGACTCGGTAAGGCTGGCTTTCCCTGCCACCTGAAGGACACGGTGACACCAGCCCCCAAGAACCCTCCCAGGCCCGAGAGCAGTGAGCGTGAGCAGCTCATTAATGGGCCTTTGCCATAAACACACAAAGGGCGCTACTAGTGGCAGTGGTAGCGGCAGTGGCAATGATGGCGGCTGCAGTGGTGGTGATGGTGGCCGTGGTGATGGTGGCCGTGGTGGTGGCTGTGGTGATGGTGGCCGTGGTGATGGTGGCCACGGTAATGGTGGCTGTGGTGATGGTGGCCGTGGTGATGGTGGCCGTGGTGGTGGCCGTGGTGATGGTGGCCGTGGTGATGGTGGCAGTGATGGCAGCCACAGTGTCCTCTGCGGTTTCCAGTCTAAGTTGTCCCGCGGCAGCACAGGCCCCTGTCCTTAGAGGGTACAGCTCGTCCTTTAGCCTTGAATGAAGTCTTGGTGGTGACAGGGACAGCAGCTTTGTCCCGGACAAGTGGGATGTGAGGCCCACAGGCTCCCCGGCATGAGCCCGGCATGGGGCGTTTGTGTGCAACCCAACCACAGCCCCCGCCCTCCACTGCTGTGCCGCCTCGGCGCCCCCCTTCCCCCAGATCTCAGCACCACCCCTGAGCCCAGTCAGACTCCACCACAGCCGTGGGCCTCACAGGCAGCCGCCCCTCATCCCCCTTGGCTTCCAGCTGCCTGCAAAGGAAAGTGGGATCTCGCCACAGCTGGCGGACCCGCACCGCTTGTGCACACTCTGGGTGCGCCTTGTGGGACAACACCCACGCTCCGGCAGACGTGGGTTCCAGAGCACAGCTGTCCATGCCCACCCGGGCTTCTCCCCAGCTCCCACGGCACTAAGTACATCTTGGCAGTCCCCTTGCCCGCCCCTCCTCTGTGCCAGCCGCCTCTCTGTCGCTGGCTGAACTCCCGGCACACATTTGGGTCGATCCAGGACAGAGCTGGCCCTGACTCAGGACCACAGGAGAGAGAGACGGCCCACGTGGGGGCTGGCTCCCAGCGGGGGCTCCTGGGGTGCCCGTGCTGACCTCGAGGGCGATTACAGCACACCCCACGGCCGAGAGCTGTGGGGGTTCATGAACGTGGGCCTCGTGCTGGCAGGTTTGTGAAGGGCGTTTGGTCCAGCCGAGAGGCCGCCCACGTTCAGGCCAGTGTTCAGGGGCAGTGGGTCGGATGGCCCCTCCCGTTCCATCACCAGCCTGGTGGGTGAGGCCTCAGTGCTTGTCCCCCAGTCGACCAGAGCCAGCCCCACACTGGCAGAGGGTCCCCTGGCCCAGGCAGGCCCTTCCCTGAGGCTGTTCAGGGGCAGGGACACATGGGTGACACCTAGGTAAGATGCACCTGCCGAGAATGGAGAGGGCTGCTCACAGCAGAAGGGGACGGGAGAGACTTGGCTCTTGGCGTCCGGTAGCTCCCGCCCTGTGAATGCTCACTTCTGACACCTGCCTGGTTTTGGGCCAGCAGCTGGCATCCCTGGACCCAAGTCAAGGACAGGGGTGCACGGTCAGCTCCAGGGAGCCATGACCTGTGGCACCTGTGGCACCTGTGGCACCTGTGGCAAGATGAGAACGGCTGGTGTCTATGCAGACCTGAGGCCCAGCCCCAGCTCCACCCACGGAGGCTGACAGGCACCTGTCCTGAGAGTCAGTCCCAAGCCCATGTCACAGAGTGAAAGGAAAGGGGAGGCCATGTGCACGCCAGACCTCTGGGTTCTGCCCACGTCGGGAGCCCTGCGGCCGAGGGGACAAGCTGCTGAGGTTGCTGGGAGCCGGGGGAGGGTGGGACTGAGCTGAGCGTGCACCCAGCTGCCGGCAAGCACATGTCCATCTGCACGTGTAGTCCTCTGGTCCCCTCGGCTGGGGCCAGGTCCCCTTTAATGCTACTTTCAGCCACACCCCTGCCTGGGGGAGGCTTCTGATTGACGCCCCTCCTCTCCCTGCCTCTCCCAGGCAAAGATGAGGTCTCTCTTGACCGGAAGTCCCCGTACCGTGGCTCCCTGACCCAGAGGAACCCCAGCAGGAGGAGGGGAGCGGCCAGCGCCATCTTCACGGTAATGCTTGCTCCCCTCTAAAAGTCCATAACCAGTGGGGTTCACGACTGGCGTCAGGTCTTCAGGAATACGGAAGGAAACCTGGGAATTACAGCAAAACGTGCTCGCGTCGCCTTCATAGAAAGCAAAGCATTTCTTAAAGGCTCCGGGAGACTCCACTGAGGACGACAGCAAAATCAGGGCGGTCAGGACCTGGCCTTGCTCTCCCTGAAGTGGGTGGGGCTCCAGGAAGAAGGACAGGCTCTCTGGCCAATGAGGACCTCTCCCCGGACCCGGAGCAGTGGACATCCCTCCACTGGGCTGGGAGGGTGCAGGGCTCAGAGGCTGCCCCAGGGTGGGCGTTGGGCTCAGCAGTTCAGACAGCGGTGAGGACTTCCGCATCCCACGTGAGTGCTGATCCGGCTTCTTCCCGCATCCCACGTGGGTGCTGATCCGGCTTCTTCCCACATCCCACGTGGGTGCTGATCCGGCTTCCCACATCCCACGTGGGCACTGATCCGGCTTCCCACATCCCACGTGGGCGCTGATCCGGCTTCCCGCATCCGACGTGGGCGCTGATCTGGCTTCCCACATCCCACGTGGGTGCTGATCCGGCTTCCCACATCCCACGTGGGTGCTGGTCCGGCTTCCCACATCCCACGTGGGCGCTGATCCGGCTTCCTGCATCCCACGTGGGCGCTGATCTGGCTTCTTCCCGCATCCCACGTGGGTGCTGATCCAGCTTCTTCCCACATCCCACGTGGGTGCTGATCTGGCTTCTTCCCACATCCCACGTGGGTGCTGATCCAGCTTCTTCCCACATCCCACGTGGGCGCTGATCTGGCTTCTTCCCACATCCCACGTGGGCGCTGATCCAGCTTCCCACATCCCACGTGGGTGCTGATCCGGCTTCCTGCATCCCATGTGGGTGCTGATCCGGCTTCTTCCCGCATCCCACGTGGGTGCTGATCCGGCTTCTTCCCACATCCCACGTGGGTGCTGATCCGGCTTCTTCCCGCATCCCACGTGGGCGCTGATCCTGCTTCTTCCCACATCCCACGTGGGTGCTGATCCAGCTTCTTCCCACATCCCATGTGGGTACTGATCCGGCTTCTTCCTGCATCCCACGTGGGTGCTGATCCGGCTTCTTCCCACATCCCACGTGGGTGCTGATCCGGCTTCTTCCCACATCCCACGTGGGTGTTGATCCGGCTTCCTGCATCCCACGTGGGCGCTGATCCAGCTTCTTCCCACATCCCATGTGGGCGCTGATCCAGCTTCTTCCCACATCCCACGTGGGTGCTGATCTGGCTTCTTCCCGCGTCTCACGTGGGCGCTGATCCAGCTTCTTCCCACATCCCACGTGGGTGCTGATCCGGCTTCTTCCCGCGTCTCACGTGGGCGCTGATCCAGCTTCTTCCCGCATCCCATGTGGATGCTGATCCGGCTTCCCACATCCCACGTGGGTGCTGATCCGGCTTCCCACATCCCACGTGGACGCTGATCCAGCTTCCCACATCCCACGTGGGTGCTGATCCGGCTTCCTGCATCCCATGTGGGTGCTGATCCGGCTTCTTCCCACATCCCACGTGGGTGCTGATCCGGCTTCTTCCCACATCCCATGTGGGTGCTGATCCGGCTTCTTCCCACCTGCGCACCCACAGAGGCAGCAGTGATGGCTGAGTATCTGCGTCCCTGCCACTCACCTGGGAGTCCCGGACTGAGTTTCCGGCTCCTGACTTGGGGCAGGCCCTTGGGGAGTGAACACAGGAGGCCCCGTTTCCAGCCACACGGACGGGGCACATGTGGCTGGCCTCTGGCAGGGAGAAGGCCACGGGGCCCTGCGTGATTGCTGGGCGGCCTCCCCAGTGCTCCCCGACAGGTGCCGTGGCCTCTCAGGTCACAGGGCCCCGGTCGGGTCCTGGGATGGACAGGACGACTCCGTGCCCAGCAACCTCCGTCAGGGCCCAAACACTCCTGTCTCGTTCCCATACCCGAATCTGCGAGGCAGGCCACTCTGCAAACAGGAGGGGCTTATTTAGCGCACAGGCCAGAGGGGCTGGGCCTGGTGCCGGCGGCCTCAGGTGGGCGAGAGTGCAACGCCAGACAGGGCTTGAGGGGCCCCCAGCAGCTCACCTCCACCTAACTAACAGGGGCCCTGCCAGCGCCACCTCCTCCCTTCCGAGGGCCGTGCCCCCACCACCTAGGCCCCGCCTCTTAAAGGTCCCACACATGTACCTGCCCATGTGTGTGCGTGCTCACGGTCGGTGCACATGTGCACACACCTGCACACACCTGTGTGTCTGGGTCTCCCTGCGTGCTCCGGTGTGTATGCTGCGTGCCTGTGTGTGCTGTGCTGGTATGCACGTGTGGGGCACGTGTGTCTCTGAGCCTCATCTATGCACACTCACACGTGTGCTGTCTGTGCCTTGTAGAAGCCCGTGATGGCCCAGCAGCCCTGAAGGGAGCAGGCAGAGCAGCGACCTGGCCCCACGCCGGCTTCCCTCCCCTGGCTCTCGCTGTCTGCTCTCCGTGGCCGGCGGCCCGGTAAGAAGCATCCGCCCGTGTGGCCCCCGCCTGCCAGAGCCTCAGGCCCCTCGCTGCCCACCAGCTTCTCCGACGACCTCCAAGGCTACCATGCAAGCCCCTCTGGGCCAAGAATCAGCCGAGCCAAAGAGACTCTGGACAGTGTAGACACTGAAGACACGCACGTGGCCCTTCCCCAAGTGACCTTTCACCCCGCCCCTCCCCCGGCTGTTCTGTGTTGCTTTCCTGAATGGATCGGAGAAGAGACAACCCAGTGGAGGCGCCAGCCGTGTGTCTGTTCTTGGCGGTCTCTGTTGGAGCCGGGCCGATGTGCGTGCATTTCTGCGTGGGGTGATTGGAAATTGGGCACCAGGATGCGTGGGTATTGAGGGAGGGGTAGGTGCCCCCACTGCCCACCCCCTACCCATTCTGCAGGCTCCCGTGCACCTGCAGTGGGGAGCATGGGGTCAGGACCTGCTGAGCCCAGCCCTGACACGCAGTACTGTGGAATCCCGTGGACTGGGTAGCGGTGGCCACCCAAGATGAGGGGACAGAAGTCACCTGTCACCTGCCGTTGGTTCCACAGATGACCTCCGGTCTGCCCCCGAGAGAGCAGGCTGCAGAGCTGTCTCTGGATGGCCACGTGGCTCATCTCTGGTTCAGACTCTACAGAGCTGCCCTTGGACATCACCATGGCAGTGGCTTCTCACTCACCAGGGCCGAGGGCTGTGCTGCCCATGGCAAAGCCACACGGGAGCAGGGTGGTGGCTTCCACTGAAATCAAGCAGGGGACAGAGATGACAGCCCAGCCTCGTGTCTCCAGGAGCTGACCCTGTTACGTGTCTCGTGCGCCCTCTGAACAGGGGGTTCGAGGAGCTAAGGGTCCCATCCTGGAGGGCTTTGCTGGGAGGCCCCCAGGAGAGGGCAGAGCACACAGCAACTCCCCGTGGCACCAAAGGAGACCCCCAGCGTTATGTGTCAGTCTCATTCCCGTTGGCCCCCTGCACAGAGCCAGCCTCCCACAGACCGAAAATATTTAGAAAAAGTCTGCGCCGCACATACACATTCCCTGAATAACGCAGTACTGATAGGCACACGGCGTGTGCCCTGTGTTAGGGGTACAGGCGATGTAGAGACGGCTCTGAGTGCACGGGAGGACGTGCAGACATCACTTCCCTCTATGTAAATGGCTCGAACATCTTCAGATGTTGCTATCCGGGAAGGACCAGACACCAGTTCCCTGTGGATACAGAGGGATGATCGTCTTTGAAAGAATTCCCCAGAGCGCCTTTCCGTAGGAGACGGCTGTTCCCCAGACAGCGGCGCCGGCAGCTGAAGGCAGGCAGGGACCACACAGCCCGTGCACATGCCAGAGATCCACAGGAATGAGCCCGTCAGGACTGCAGGTGCACTCAGAGGCAGCGGCTACGACCGCTTCTCCAGCGTTTTACTCCGCAGCCGTCTTCGTCACCAGGGACGGGAGAAGATGCTTTACAGAGAGCTCCGAGGACACTGCCAGGCGGGGATGGAGCTTCACGTGTGCCTGCTCTGCTCGGATGGCCTTGCAATCCAGAGCCCCGGTCGCCAGCGGACCCCTGGCCTCACCGTGAACTGCTGGGCTTCCCGGAGAGCGTGCGTCTCAGGGACGCCGCTCACCGCCTGGCAGAGCAAGCTCGCGGCCCAAGATGCAAGCCGCCACCTGCTCCAGAGCCTGCTGGGTGTCCACACCGACCGTGTGAAGGCTCCAGGACCTCAGCCTCAGCCCCGGCCCCGGGACCGACCCGTCCAGGAGCCCCAGCTCATCCCTGCAGATGCCCAAGAGAGGGAGGTCTCCTGTGGGGCAGGAAGTGGCCCCTTCACAGGGGTTCCACCAGCCGTGCGGGCACCTGCTCTGAGTAAGGTGCCTGTTGGAGACAGACCAGGGGCTGCCAAGGGTGGTCGGTGGGCCACAACCAGCCCACAGGCGTCCCCGCCACTCCCACTCACTGTGCCCAGGCTGGGACAGCCTCGGGGCCACTAGGGCAGGACTGACCCTGACCAGCTGCACCAGGCCCCTCCGGCCCACCTAGCTGGGCGTGGGAGCCCCGTCCAGAGGGAAACGGAGTGTGCTCAAGGAGGGGCCAGGTGACGCCCGCAGGCCGACCGGCAAAAAGGCCTGCAGGGGGCGCTGTGGCACAGCCCCTGCCTGGGGTGCTGGGCTTCCCCGCAGGGGCCCTCCTGGCCTCGTGGGGCTCCCCCCACGGACTCCCATTCCTGAGACCCTGCTCTGTCTCCAGTTCCTTCACTGCCCACCTGCCCGCCTGTTCTCCCTTCTCCCAGGCTCTTCCCAGCCACCTGGACTCTGTTCGAGTCACGGCCAAGGCTCCAGTGAGCAGCTACAGACCCACAGAGCAGTCACGTGGCTGTCTCAGCACCCCAGAGCAGTCACGTGACTGTGCCCCAGCACCCCAGAGCAGCCACGTGGCTGTGCCCCAGCACCCCAGAGCGGTCATGTGGCTATGCCCCAGCACCCCACAGTGGTCACGTGGCTGTGCACCAGCACCGCAGAGTGGCCACCTGGCTGCCCCCCAGCACCCCAGAGTGGTCACATGACTGTGCCTCAGCACCCCAGAGCAGCCACGTGGCTGTGCGCCAGCACCCCAGAATGGTCACATGGCTGTGCGCCAGCAGCCCAGAGCGGCCACGTGGCTGTGCCCCAGCACCCCAGAGCGGCCACCTGGCTGCCCCCCAGCACCCCAGAGTGGTCACATGGCTGTGCGCCAGCACCCCAGAGCAGCCACGTGGCTGTGCCCCAGCACCCCAGAGTGGCCATGTGGCTGTGCTTCCAGCTCTCAACACCTGACCACGTCAGGACTCATGGTTCCCCCACCCCAGGCTCCCCCTCAGCCCACCTGGATCTCAGTCCTGAGCCCCCCACCCCCTCTCCTCACCCTCAGGCATCACCCTGTGTGTCTCCCTCATGGCTCTGCCATCCTGGGCTTTCCTCCCAGTTTTCAGAGAGCAGGAAGTCCTGGGATTCTGGGTCAGGTCAGGGAGACGTCCATGTGGAAACGGAACAAAGGAGAGGGGAGAAGGGACACTGAGGGCGACGGCTGTGCGCGTCATCGTGCCTTCTCCTGACTCAAACCTGAGTCGAAATCAACCCAGGAACATATTTAAAACCTAATGCATCCTGGCTCGTGCCAGCTCTCACTGTTAAAGACTCTGCTGTTGTGGTCCAGTGCACAGTGTGGAAAGCCATGGTAACCACATCCACCGTGAAGAAACCATGGGAGCCACTGCCACTGCATGGGGAACCACGTCCACTGTGGGGAACCACGTCCACCATGGGGGAACCATGTCCACTGTGGGACCCATGCCCATCATGGGGGAACCACGTCCACCATGGGGGAACCATGGGAGCCACTCCCACTACGTGGGGAACCACGCCCACTGTGGGGAACCATGTCCAGCACATGTGGAGCCACGTCCACCATGGGGGAACCATGTCCAGCACGTGTGGAACCACGTCCACCATGGGGAACCACGTGGTAGCAGACAAGCAGCTGAGGTGTCACGGCACTGCAGCCAGCACTGCGTGTGTGGAGGTTGTGGTTAAGAGCCCTGGGGGATCCATTCTCAAAGAACATGGAAGCCAGGTGCAGCCGGAGGGAGATGCCCCACCCACCCAGCCACAGTCCTGCGTCTATGGGGCTGCAGCAGGAGCAGCGCCAGCCACACCTCACGCCGTTCCCCACCACCAGCATCCAAAGTGGCCTCAACCGTCCCAGGTGCTCGAACGGCCACCATCAGGCGCCATGGGGATGGGGTGAGGCTAGAGCATCTGGGCCGCCTCCCAAGGGTGAGCCCCAAAAGTCACAGGGCGACAAAGACAGGAATGCACCCCACAGCGGCCACCACTCGTCAGGGCCGCCGGCATAGCTGTCACCGTCACAGCGCCGACACCACCCCAGGACTCATGGTGTGCATCTCAGCCGAGCCCAGGCGGGGGCAGTTCCTAGCTCTGGAGATGTGGATCTGCAGCCCAGGCTGGAAGCCAGCGTCCCCTCCCCGCCAAGGCCCCTGACTCTAAATGCCCCAGGGAGCCCACCGGTGAAAACCTGCATCTCCACAGAGACCCACGTGCTCCTGCCGTGATGGGCGTCACGAAGGGACCCTCACCAATGCCTGCATCGTGCTGCTGGGGCTTTGCACCCCACAACCCTGAGCCTGGCCAAACCTCTTCTCCAAACAGTAGAACAGAACAGCCACCGGCAGCAGTAGTCAGCGGAGAGCGAGAGAGAAGGCTCTGGCAGGGCGCAGGTGTGCTGCGGCTTCCCCCCGGGGCGGGGGAGACAGGAGCAGGGCGCAGGTCCCCTCCCAGCATGGGCTGCCGGGGGAGCTCTAACGATTCTGAGCGCGAGGAGCGAGGTTCTCAGGTCTAAGCTGGATGGCGCAACATTGCACGGTTATTCCAAATGGCACAAATGTGCAAGCTCTTAACACCATGACAGTCAGGGTGTTGGCTGAAAAGGAGATGTGATGTGTCTCAGGGTGAATCTGCCCAGAAAAATCCGTGGGAAACTCACTGGAAGGAAACCCATCGCGTATGGAAACCCATCCCATATGAGCCACTTCTTTGACCTTATTGGAGATTTTTTGTGTGCATGCTACATTTTCTCCAAATGTATATGCATTGGTCTTCCAGTAAAAATGCACCTGTTTACTTCTATAACCTCTTTTATAGTAAAAAATAATCTTGTGTGTGTCCAACAGCGATACTGTGAGAGCCTGGGAAACGTATCTTACCCTCAGAACCAGGAGGAGAGCGGTTCGCAGGGGCGCGGACTCCCCGGGGGCGAGGCAGTGGGTCAGCCCTCTGCAGCTCTGCCCTGCCGCCGTCCGCCGAAACCCACCCCGCGGAGAAGGGGCTAGGGCTTCCTCTGTGCAGCCCCAGCGCCTGCCCAGAGGCGAGAGTGAAGAGGGGCTTAATGCGTTTTAAAACCACTGGGCCCAAATGAAATTATGTGATGCAGCAAGGAACAAATCACGTTGCTCAGGAGTGTTTAAAAAAAAAAAAAGAAAGAAAGCCAAGAAAAAGCCCACTCCTGAGGCTGCCCGGGGAGGGGGCGGGCGCCCTGAGGGGCAGAGCTGGAGCAGGGGAGGGCACCTGGGGGCGTCACCGCTCCCTCCCGGGCTATAAAGGAGGGAGCGGGCGCCAGCCTCGGCCTCCCGGTGCAGCCAGGGCCGCCTCGCTGCTCAGAGCACGGTGAGTAGCGCGTGGGGCTGGAGAGTGCGGGTGGACACTGCCCCGACTCTGCCTTCTCTGGGCGTGGGACCCTGCCGGCGAGCGGGATGAGCAGTGTCCAGGGCCAGCTGCCCTCCTCGGAGCCTCGGCTCTCCAGCGCTGTCTGTGGCGGAGGCCCAGGCAAGGGTGACCCATCCCACTCCGCCCCAGGGCACGGCCAGGAGGTCCCCAGCTCTGAGGGCAGCAGGGCTCTGGGGGTCAGGAGCCAGGCGACGCTGGCATCCCTGGGACGCTCTGCACGCGTCCAGCCAGGGCCCTGGCCTTGGGGCACAAGCAGGCCAGCCCACGTAGATGCGTCTTCAAGATGGCACCCCCATTTCCTCTGCTGGGGGCACCCCGATAAGTCTCTCGGAAGTGGGGGCGGGTGTTTTAATTGTCTTGATCAAGAACAAACTGTGTGAGGCTCAGATGGGGGTCTGGAGAGTCCAGGTTGGCAGAGGGACCCCTCCCCCACCACAGCCGGGCTCTGATGGTGGCCGAGGTGCCACGGGGGGAGCAGGGAGGAGGGATCACCTGTGGCAGGGGTTGCCCACAGGTCAGCACCTCGGCTCCCACAGGCAGAGGGCGGGTTTCAGGCCCCTGCCCCGTGATCTCAGGGGGTGGCCTGGCCGTGTGAGGAGAGGTCCCGGGCACCGGCACGGCAGGCTTCTCCGGCAGCCTCAGCAGATGGCAGCCGGGGCCTGCGGGAGAAACGTGAGCCTGTAGGGACAGCGGATAGAACTGTTGGCTGAGGGGTGTCTGCCCGGCAAGGCTAGAACTGGGGGTCAGCGGGCCCTGGGCCAAATGCAGGAAAGAGCCACACACGCAGGTCTCAGCCCCCGAGCCTGGGCCTGAGCTCAGCACCTGCTGGCCCCGGGCCACCCCTGCCCAGGTCAGGCGTGAGCGGCCCCCCCCCACAGTTCCAGCACCCCCTCAGTCTCTGGGGACCGAGCAGAGGCCGTCACACGCCCGAGCCTCTCACTCAGTCTTCACGGGAGAGAGGAGAGGAGGGGTCCCAGGGAAGGTGAGCAACGTCCAGAGAGCCCAGGTGGTCCTCCCCCCCCAGCACGGAGCAAAGGAGGACGCACGCTCACACACACGCGTGTGCATGCACACACATGCACCCGCACCCTCGTGCACATTCGTCTCTCACACACATGCACACACGACCTGAGCTCCAGCTCTACACACACCCCACACACCCATGGGTGACGCCACCCCTGCCCCTCTGCCACTAGGCTGAGCCTCCCCCTGCGGGATCCCACCTGCAACAGAGCCTCGGAGGAGGAGGAGGAGGAGCCAGGGAGATGAAGGCGCTGAGGGCCTGGCTCCTGTGCCTGCTGCTGCTGAGCCTTGCCCTGCGGGGGGCTGCAAGCCGAGCCCACCAGCACTCCATGGAGATCCGCAGTGAGTGCCCAGACCCTGGGCGGTGCCTCCCCCTGCCCTCCCCACCCCAGCGCCCAGCATCTGGGTGGGGCCGGTCCACCTCCTCAGCCAGGGATCTGTCTCCAGGCCTCTCCCCACCCAGAGCAGCCTGGAGTCCTGGCCCCGGGTTCCCACCCACCACCAGAAAGGGGCTCACTTCTCCCTGCTGGTGCAGCTTGGCTGCTGGGAGGAAGAACTTGATCCTGGTGCCTCAGTTCCTGAGAGCCACACCCACTGCCCAGAGCTGGCCTCGCCAGACCCTCGGGGCACCCACAGGGCGGGGGTGGAGTGGGAGGGTCCCAGTGCAGCAGCCAGCTGAGGGCAACCCACTCCCTGCTCTCTCTCTCTTTTCTCCCCAGCCCCTGACATCAACCCCGCCTGGTACACCAGCCGCGGGATCAGGCCCGTGGGCCGCTTCGGCAGGAGGAGGGCTGCCCTGGGGGCCATCGCCAAGGCCGGCCGGCGACACCAGCCAGTGCACTTCCCCGGGGAGGGCAGCCCTGAGTCCTCCCAGCACCGCTGACCGCCCGGCTCAGGACGCCAACTCCGGGCGCCTTCCCCGCCCCGCCCCGCCCTCTCCTGCACAGGCCATTCCCCTTCAGCCCTAATAAACATGCCGGCCCTGTTGATCGCACGCCTATGACTCTGTGGTGACAAGTCAGAAGGCGCCACCCTCCCAGGAGGTCAGCCGGGAAGGATTGGTCGAGTAGGGCTCTGTGACCCGCAGAGGTCGCTGGTCCTGAGAGGGAGCTGGATCCGTCCTCCATTACCTGCAGGACACAGTGCCCCACCCACTCGGGCTGTCCTGGATGGCTGCCCAGGCTGCGCACTGAACGAGGCTGGGGAGGGCCCCACACCACATGGAGCAGAACGAAGTCCCCCGGAGCCCTGTCCTCTCTCAGCGCCCCCACTATCCCTTTTTTAGGCTTTATTATTTTAAAAGATTTCTTTATTTATTTGAAAGGCAGGGTTACACAGAGAAAGAAGGAGAGGCAGAGAGAGCGAGAGTCTTCCATCTGCTGGTTCACTTCCCAGTTGGCCACAATGGCTGGAGCTGTGCCAGTCCAAAGCCAGGAGCCAGGAGCTTCTTCCGGGTTTTCCACGTGGGTGCAGGGGCCCAAGGACTTGACCATCATCTACTGCTTTCCCAGGCCACAGCAGAGAGCTGGGTGGGAAGTGGAGCAGCCGGGACTGGTGCCCATATGGGCTGCCGGCACTGTAGGTGGCGGCTTCACCTGCTACGCCACAGCGCCGGCCCCTAGACCTTACTTTTGAGAGCAGCTGGAGGGCCACAGGACGGAGCAGACGTGCAGAGACCGCCTGGTGTCCCCAGCCCCTGCCCAGGCCCAGCCTCCCCATGACCAACGTCCCTGGCAGAGGGCTCGTTCATCACAGCTGCCAGGTGGACAGGGCCAGGGTTCACCCCCTTGGTGCCTGTCCTGTGGGCGTAGACAGTGCGTGGGGATGAGTCCCCCCCACCTCGCAGCCACGGGGAGGAGGGTCCTCGGTGCTCCGCCTGCCCCTCTCGCCCCCTCCAGCTCCCTTTGGCTCAGGGGAAAGAATCATGGGATGTCTGCTTCTAACCAGCAGAGCCTGCTCCCACCCGGCTCGTGACCCGTCCACACCACGCAGCTGTGGCTCTGCCCAGGGCCCGAGGACTCACGCCTTGGCCTGGGCCTCAGTTTCCACATCTGGACCCCACAGGGCAGCAGCCCCCACCTCACTCCCGCGCTCAGCAGGTGCAGCCTCCACACACCAGCCAACACCCGGGGGTCCTCCCTCGAGGCCCAGCCCAGCACGGATGAAGGTTTAACCAGCTGCGGCCCACCCCAAGCTCGAGGCCTGCCTCCCTTCCCGCCACCCAGGGCTCTGCATGGACCCTGTTTGCAGATGTCAGTCTCAGGGCCACTCACTCCGACGGTCTGGGGCAGGACCAGGGCCCCCGTCCCTGGCCAGGACCTCCCACCTGAGGCTGCGCTACAATGATGCCACCTCCCAGCCCTGGGCCCCTCCACGCAGGGATGTCAGACCTGCTCCCAGGCCAAGAGAGGCCCGGCCAGGCCTCCAAGCAGCCCAGGAAAGCACCTTGGCTGCTCCACACCGGATCAGACAATGCCACTCCCGGGTCACGCCCCAGAGGGCTAAAAACGAGTGCTCGCAGCAGCCGGCAGGGGCAGCCGCCCCAGCCTGCCCAGCCTGCGCCAGCACCGAGCACTGATTTCTGGAGGTTGGAAGCCCACGGTCGTGGCTCCTGCGAGCTGGGCAGAATGGCTGGCAGGCGGCCGTCTCTCCTGGCGTCCCCTGTGGTACAGAGAACTCCCCAATGTCTCTCCTTGGACGGGCTCCACCTTTGTGACCTAATCTCTCCAAGGCTCCACCCCGGCACCATCACATTGGACTTTGGGGACCCTGGGGGCTGCCACCCATGGGCCTTCGGGAAGGGACTCTGCCCCTGCCAGCCAGGAGGGGGCAGCACTGAGTCCCAGTGGGCCCAGAGGGCTGGAGACCAGCAATCGCCAAGGTGCTCCTCACTCATCTGCTGTCACTGGCTAACTATGACCTTGTTCCAAGCCCAGAATTCACCAGGAGAAGCCCTGACCCTAGAACACGACCTTATCTGTGGCTTTACTGCAGCCTGGAGGCAAGGCTGTTGGAGGTGGGAGTGGTCAGGCTGAGCTCCCCCGGGGGAAGGCAGACTCTGGCCTTCCACACCAGCGTCCTTAGCAAAGCGGCCTGCTTCCGACTCCCGGCCCCGGCCCCAGGCCGTGCCCCTCTGCTGCCTGGGGTGCCCGGCAGGCGGCATCATGTGGTTCATAGAGAGAGAGGGCGAGGCCAGCACCGCAGCTCAATAGGCTAATCCTCCGCCTGCAGTGCCGGCACCCCGGGTTCTAGTCCTGGTCGGGGCGCCAGATTCTGTCCCGGTTGCTCCTCTTCCAGGCCAGCTCTCTGCTGTGGCCCAGGAGGGCAGTGGAGGATGGCCCAGGTGCTTGGGCCCTTAACCCGCATGGGAGACCAGGAGGAAACACCTGGCTCCTGGCTTCAGATCAGCGCGGTACGCCGGCTGCAGCGGCCATTGGGGGGTGAACCAACGGAAAAGGAAGACCTTTCTCTCTGTCTCTCTCTCTCACTGTCCACTCTGCCTGTCAAAATAAATAAATAAAATAAAAAGAGAGAGGGGGCGAGACTTGATGTCCCCTACAACTTCCTGCCGTGACAGTTCCCAACCGCGCCGCGAAGCTCCCATGTTATCGCAGGGACCGGCACTGCGGCAGAGCAGGTAAAGCCACCACCTTGACCCGCGACACCGGCAGCCCATGTGGCACTGGCCCAAGTCTGGCTGCTCCACTTCCAATGCAGCTCCCTGCTAATGTGCCAGGAGGGCAGTGGAGGGAGACAGCCCGACTACTTAGGCCTCTGCACCCACATGGGAGATTCGGTTGGAGTTCCAGGATCCTGGCTTTGGCCTGACCCGGCCCTGGCCATTGTGGTCATTTTGGGAGTAAACCATCAATGGAGACCTCTCTCTCTCTCTCTCTCTCTCTCTCTAACTCTGCCTTTTAAATAAATAATTAGAATATTTTTTAAAAATCATAAACAGCACCCACAGTCTCCAGCTGGCTTCAGAGCCTCTGCTACACTGCCGTGCCGGAGCAGACAGCGGCACGGAGGCCAAGATGCCACAGGACTCCTGTGTCCCACAGCGGAGCCTGGGCTCCCGTCCCGGCTCCACTGCTGAGCCAGCTTCCTACTGACGCACGCCCTGGGAGGCAGCAAGCGCCTGGGTCCTGCCGCCCACGTAGGAAGTACAGAGGAGTTCTGGGCTCCTGGCCCAGCCCTGGCTGTTGCCCGTGGATGGAAGGCATCTCTCTGTCTCTCTCTGCCTTTCAAATGAACACAAATAAATGAACTGAAATTTTTTAAAAGTAGAACCCATTCTCCCCAGAAAGCAACAATTGTGATTCTATTTTCTTTATCTCTGTCCCCTCCCGCCCTCCTCTCTCTCTCCCACTTGTAACCGAGCTGTAGACATCATAGCATTTCCCTGAGTAGTTCAGCTTCTCCCACGAACAGGGACAATGCCCCACATATCCACGCAGCCATCACAAAAGATGGAGAAGTAGTAACGTCATCTGGCATGTAGTCCCCACTCAGACACCCAAGCACAGCACCAAGGTCTTGGTCTCGTTTGTACGCAGGCTCCAGGGCCGGCATTGTGGAGTAGCAGCTTGAGTCTCCGTCTGCATCCCCTACGGCCACTGGTCCGGAAACGGCTGCTCCACTCCGATCCAGCTCCCTGCTAATGGCCAGGGGAAGCAGTGGAAGACGGCCCTAGTTCTTGGTCTCTGCACCTACCTACATGGGAGACCCGGAAGAAGCTCCTGGCTCCTGGCTTCTGCCTGACCCGGCTCCGGCCATTGCAGCCACTTGGAGAGCGAACCAGCAGTGGGAGATCTCTGTCTTTCCCTATCTCTCTAACTCTGCCTTCAAATAAATAAAAAATAATGCTTTTATAAAGAAAGAAGCAGCAGGCTCCGGTGTAAACTCGCAGCTGCCGTGCGGTACCCCCCTTGGTCCCTTGGTTCTTCACTGTGTCCCACGAGGACTTTCGAGGACTTGCTGACGTCACCCCACCTGCTTCCCGTCATCCGAGAGGCAGGTCTGCGGGCCTCCTCGAACTGAGCTCTTCACCGCGGCACAAATGTCCTGGGTGCCTCCTCCCGCCCGAGCCGGCGTCCTGGGTCCCACTGGGTAGACGCTGAGCCTGACCGCAGCCCGCAGCCCCTCCTGTCCTGGCCCCTTCGCTGCTGACATCACCCGGTGGCCGCACTGTAACCCCGTCCCCACCCAGCAGTGATCCCTCCAACGAAGGCATTTCTCCTCCTGCTCTTTTCTCCTTGTTCAGCACCTTGTCCTGATTGCTGCTGCTCTAATTGTCCCGAATCAGCCAACGGGAGCCCCGGGAGGGGAATAATTGTAAGAGAAAGTGGCTCTGTCTGGGAATGGGAGATGAGAACAGGGTCAGAGGACGAGAGGGAGGGGGAGGGCTGGAGGCGCAGGTCGGGGTGCAGAGGGCTCATCAGCATCACCCCCACTCCCCGACACAACAGCTCAGGACAGCCCCAGGCCAAATCCCACCTGGGAAGGGCAGGTGCAGCCCCTAGGCTGCATTTGGGGCCTGGGCAGGGGGCCTGGGACCTGCACCACCTCGGTCAGCAGCCCCCCAGGGTCACCTCCCCTGTGCTGGCAGAAACGGACCTCACTTACTCTCCCCTGGCGTCCTGCGGCTGAGGATGGGGAGGGGAGGGGGGGTCGTGGGCCCAGGGCAGGTGCAGGGGTGGCGAGGCGACCCTGGGGGACTCCACCTTTCTGCTGGAAGCCCAGCCGCTGGCCTGCGTCAGATGTCCCGGGCCCGGGGACCCCATGGAAGTACAGACCGAGGTCTCCACCCTGCCTGGACACCCTCTGGGAGGGTCCGAATCTGCCAGAGTCAGCTGACTTCATCAGAGCCCTGGCTGGGATGTGGCTGTGCCCTTCCGGGTGAGCCCAGGCGCGGCCCCATCTGCCTGGAGTTGGGGGGGGACGGGGGAGCCCCATAGGACATGGACAGGGACACAGACGTCAGACCCGCGGGTGTCAACTGGGCCCTGGGCCCTGGGCAAGAGCGGCCTCAGACCCCCAGGCCTGCTGGAAGGGCTGCCTTGCGTGGGTCCGGGGCGCCCCCTAGTGGTCGCTGGCCACCGTCTGCAGAACGCAAGGCAGAGAATGATCTGCAGAGACCTGGATCGCTGGCGGAGGAGGAAGCAGGCCCAGGAAGCTGCTGCTTTGTCTTTGCCTCCCTCTCCCAGGCAGTGTTGTCCGTCTGTTGCTTTTAGGTCCTAATGCACCAACAAAGCCTGAATCCCAGGAGACCTGAGCTGTTCGCATCTCCCTGGAGGAGAAGCCGGATCTGCCAGTGGGCACACGGGGGAGCAGCGCCAGGGGCGGCTGGAAGGCAGAGACCCCAGGAAAGCAGCTGGGCTGGGGTGGGGGGGAGTCCCTGCTGGAGCCCGGAGGAGGGAGCAGCTCCCACAGGGGCTGCAGCGACACAGCCACCCCAAGTGACCTCCCAGAGCCGGACAGAGCCCGTGTCCTCTTCTCAGTCCCCGGCCAGGGCTCCCCGGACAGAGCACCCCCACCCCAGGGCCACGGCTGTCGTCCTCCACGCACAGGTACACGGGCGGAGGAGCTGAGGATGCAGATGGAGGCTCCCGGCACAGAGCCCCTTTTGGACAAGGAAAAATGGAAAACCACAGCTGGTCCTCACAGCCGGCTGGCTAGTGCTGCCTTGTGTGTTGGCCTTTTTTTATTTGCAAGGCAGAGAGACAGAGAGCGAGAGAGCGACCTTCTGGTTCACTCCCCAGATGCTCACAACAGCTAGACCGGGGCCAGGCCACGGCCAGGAGCAGGGAACTCCCTCCAGGTCTCCTGGATGGACGGCAGGGACCCAAGTACTTGAGCCAGCACTGCAACCCATCCCTCCCTTGGTCTCCCCAGAGGCAATGTAACTGCGTGCCCCGTGCCTGCCATCCCTTCTTACGATGGTCCAGATGCAGGCTGAAAACCAGCAAACACCCTCAACTCGCTGAGGCCAGGGGCCAGGAGCCCCGACAGAAATGCCTCCCACAGGGCAGAGGTCCTACAAGGCGAGCACTCACCGTGTGTCCAGGAAGCGACCCCTCCACAGGGAACTCCTGTCCGGCGACATGGCCTGTGCTACCCTGGGCACCAGAACCCACATAGAAACGCCCCCAGTGTCCTGATCTGCCATGATCCTCCCTCGTCCCCACAAACGGGGCTCAGAGAAGAAATGCGTCCAAGCTACAATTTATGTCTCGGCCCCAGGGGCCTGAGGCTTCATCAGAACCCCAGTGGGAGAAGACAGAGGGAGGGGCCAGCGCCCCCAGCCCCGGCTGCCCTCTGCCAGGCCCCGCCTCCAAGGACAGCTTCACTGAGACCCCCCACGGTGGAACCCCCCCTCCCACCTCCCAGAGGCAGGTGGGCTCAGCCCCAGGGCCACCACCCAAACCAGGTGAGTGCGCGTCCACCCACGACGGTGAGCAGAGCGTCTGTGGGAGCCCCGCCGTTGTGAGCTCCTTCCTGTGTCCGGGGCGAGGCAGCCGAGAGGTGGCAGCCCAGGAGGGCGCAGGTGCACCTGGCCCAGGGTCTCGGGGAGCTCTTGGCCATGGTTCTGGGGTAAGACGCCGACTTCCAGGATTTCCGGGCTTAGCAGCAATGCGGCATCCATGGTGATGGCGGCGGCTCGCTCTGCACACGGTCCAGGCCAGAGACCCCCGAGGCTGGGCGGGGGCATCCTCCCATGGCCCTCCTGGGTGGCCGCCCTAGTGGCTGCAGCATTTGGCCGGCCTGGTGGGCCCCTGGTTGAGAACCACAGCGGCACGGCCCCGCTGGACCTGGCCCTGCCTGGAGCCTTCTCTCTGCAATAGTTCTCGGGCTGTGAGAGACAGAAGCGGGGTGGGGAGAAGGGGAGGGGAGCCCCCAGCCCCACTCAGCCCCGCAGGCCAGGCAGCCCTCAGATGTCCCTCCCGACATGCGCCCACAGCTGCAAACCCCAGCCTCCTTGTCTCCCTGCTGCAGCCAGGCTAGGGGGCCCGGTGTGAGGGCAGCCGGGTAGACATTAGCCTGTGTGTGCAAGGGGCGCTGAGGAAAATGGGAACTTTTAAGGGCCACGTCCAGAAAGCCCCTGCCCAGTAACTGCCCAGCAGAGGAACGAGCGGAGGAGAATCCGGGGCACACGCTTGCACGTGCACAGCAACCCGGTCTGAACCTCCCCCGGACGCCCGCCTGGGCTGCCAGGCGCACTCTCCACTCAACCTCACTTCCTCCTTCCCACTGCACTGCCTCGCGTCTGGACTCTCGCTTGGGAAAGACAAGCTTCCCGCAGCAGCCATGTGCACTAACACCAGCACACAGGGAGGGAAGCGGGCGAGGCGCGGAGGTGAGCCCCTGCCCCCTGCCCCCCTGCCCAGCGGAGGTGAGCCCCTGCCCCCTGCCCCCTGCCCAGCGGAGGTGAGCCCCTGCCCCCTGCCCAGCAGAGGTGAGCCCCTGCCCCCTGCCCCCCCAGCAGGGGTGAGCCCCTGTCCCCTGCCCCCTGCCCGGCGGAGGTGAGCCCCTGCCCCCTGCCCCCCTGCCCAGCGGAGGTGAACCCCTGTCCCCTGCCCCCTGCCCGGCGGGGGTGAGCCCCTGCCCCCTGCCCCCCTGCCCAGCAGGGGTGAGCCCCTGACCCCTGCCCCCCTGCCCAGCAGGGGTGAGCCCCTGCACCCTGCCCCCTGCCCGGCGGAGGTGAGCCCCTGCCCCCTGCCTCCCTGCCCAGCGGAGGTGAGCCCCTACCCCCTGCCCGGCAGGGGTGAGCCCCTGTCCCCTGCCCCCTGCCCAGCGGGGGTGAGCCCCTGCCCCCTGCCCCCTGCCCGGCGGGGGTGAGCCCCTGCCCCCTGCCCCGCTGCCCGGTGGGGGCCTGTGCTCACCCACGGTGCTGAAGATCTCTGACACCTGGTAGTTGAGCTTGGCTGAGGCTTCCAGGAACAGCAGCCGTCTGCTCTCCGCGAACTCCTTCCCTTCCTGCAGAAACAGCCGGAACACAGTCTGTGATGAGGGGTCCCAGTGACACCGGGAGGGGGACCCAGGAGCGGCGATGGCCCCTGGCTGCCCCCACTGCCTCGCCAGCTCTCGGCATTGTAAGCCGGGGTCCTGGCCCTGCAGGAGGGGCCAGGCCAGGACCAGAGAGGGACAGGCGGGTTCTGCATGGAAATGGCAGGGAAGGCCCTCCCCCTGCCCCAGGGTCTGGCCGGGGGGGGGGGGGGGACCCAGGAGCAGGAGAAGGGAGGGGGAGAGGCCCTGCTGGGAGCCCACCCAGGCCCTCGCTGTGAGGAGCCAGACAGGAAATCAGGCCGGGCCCGGGAGTAGGGGTGCAGGCGCAGGACTGGGGGTCCCGGGGGAACGAGCGCCTCCCTCAGCCTCCAACTCTCCCGAGGCCGAGAAGCTCCTGGCGGCCACGGAGGGTCCAGCCCCGCTCCCACCAGTCCTGCCCACATCGACCTAGGAGCCCAGGGCCCAGCCAGCCCTGCCCGCTGCGTCCACACCAGCCTGGGCCCTGCCTGGCTTCTCAGCCGTGCCCACATGGCCTTCCCTCTCCCTGACCCCACCCACCCCCAAGGCAGCTCTCAAGAGGCCAGTCCGCCAGCCCCACCCCCTCCCAGCCGCCACGTGTGCCTCTGTCCATCCCTCCCCTCTCTCTCTCTTTCACTCTGCCTTTCAAGTAAGCAAATAAATCTCTCCTCTCTCTGCTCTGCCTTCCAAATAAACACATCTTTCTCTAAAAAAGTGAGTTCATTCTCCCATAAAAGGGACCCAGAACCCTGTGGGGGAATGGCCGACTCCAGCTGGGGCAGGGAACAGATGCGGAGCAGCCCACGGAACCGCGGGGCAGGCAGAAGGGCTTGGGAACCCGGGGGGAGCCCGGGGGGAGCAGGTCGTGCGTGGGGACACTGGTACAACCTGGACGGGGCCCGGGCTGATGGCCACGGGAGCCTAAGCTCCTGACTGATTGGCCCCTGCTTCCTAAGACGCTGTCACGGGGAAGCGGGAGGAGGGCGCAGGCGAGCGTGCTGTCCCCCACGCCCTGCACCCCACTCCCAGGCCTGGCCCAGCTCAGTCAGTGCTCAGAGGAGCAAGAGGCAGGGTGGCAGCCAGGGAAGTCCCCAGGATAGTCGGTGGCCCAAGCCCCAGGGTGGCCACCCCAGCAGGGTCTAACCCACAGGCTCTCCCAGCAAGCACCAGCCCGGCCGGCCCAGGACAGGCAGCAGGTGCCGCCAAAGCCCCCGGCTGGCCCAGGACAGGCAGCAGGTGCCGCCAAAGCCCCCTCCGTGGCCAAGCTGGGCCTGCAGCCTCCCAGGGTCTCCTCATCCACACAGTGCCCTCTCCACCGTCCCAGACTGCCTGCAAGAACTGTCCCCAGATCACACACCCGCTCCTGACCCCCACACTCAGTGCCAGCTGCAGGGGTCTCTGCCCCACCTGCGTCCTCAGTGTGACCCCCCTCAGCCCAGCACCCAGGGCACCCGCTTGGCCTCCATGAACCATCGTCCTGGAAACCCAGCCCCACATCCCTTGGCACACGTATGCACCCACACACCCCACCTATTGCACACGCACACCCCCTACACACACTTACACACCTAGACACACACGCCTCCAGCATGCAGAGGTGTGCACACACACATGCGTCACCCAGATAAACACCAAGACACACACATCCCGCAGGCACATGTGCACACACGTGCCCTACACACACACACGCATGCCCTCTTACATGCACCTCTCACAGATCCATGTGCACAGACTGACACACATGGAGATACACATGTGATACACACAGAGATACACATGTGATACACATAGATACACATGTGACACACATGGAGATACACATGTGATACACACAGACAGGCACACGCCTCCCGCACACACGCATGCCCAACCCGCCTCCCGGACAGAGCCCGCAGAGGCCCTTGCTGCCCGCTCAGGGTCCCGCAGCCCCTCCAGGGTGGTCCCCTGCAGCAGGAGGCTGCCGGGTGATTCTGCAGACCCACGGCCACCTGACTTTCTAGCCCTCGCTCACTCAGCTCCCAGCAAAGTCCGGATGAGTTCACGCGCCTGTTGTTCAACAAGCGAGTGAAGCCGAAGAAAAAGAGCTGAAAGCCCGCACAAGTCCACGAGAGTGGACGGGAAGGAAGGGCCGTGGTTTCCTTGTAAACCAGGTGGCCAGGTGGCCGGGGCAGGGCCCTTGGGGGCTGGCAGTGAGAGACCCCGCTCCCCGTGCAGCATGCACGCCCGAGCCTGCAGCCGGCTCTCAGGAGGGTCCTGGGGGGGGGGTCACGGCCTCCCCACACGTGAGCATCACCCTCTGAGTCTGAGCTCTCCAAGAAGTATTGTGTGCCTGCATGTTCACATGTATGTGATGCAAAGTGTGGGCCACACGTGAGTGTGGGTGGACCTGTGTTCAGGAGTGTGTGTGTGTGTAAGAGTGTGTGTGTCTGTCATGTGTATGTGTGTACACGTGTGTGACTGTGCAGTGTGGTCCACATGTGAGTGTGGGTGGATCTGTGTTCAGGAGTGTGTGTGTGTGTCTGTCATGTGTATGTGTGCACACGTGTGTGTGACTGTGCAGTGTGGTCCACATGTGAGTGTGGGTGGATCTGCGTTCAGGAGTGTGTGTGTGTCTGTCATGTGTATGTGTGCACACGTGTGTGTGACTGTGCAGTGTGGTCCACACGTGAGTGTGGGTGGATCTGCGTTCAGGAGTGTGTGTGTGTCATGTGTATGAGTGCACACGTGTGTGTGACTGTGCAGTGTGGTCCACACGTGAGTGTGGGTGGATCTGTTCAGGAGTGTGTGTGTGTGTCTGTCATGTGTATGTGTGCACATGTGTGTGAATGTGCAGTGTGGTCCACACGTGAGTGTGGTTGGATCTGCATTCAGGAGTGTGTGTGTGTGTGTCATGTGTATGTGTGTACACGTGTGTGACTGCCGTGTGGTCCACACGTGAGTGTGGGTGGATCTGTGTTCAGGAGTGTGTGTGTGTGTCTGTCATGTGTATGTGTGCACACGTGTGTGTGACTGCAGTGTGGTCCACATGTGAGTGTGGATGGATCTGTGTTCAGGAGTGTGTGTGTGTATGTCACGTGTATGTGTGCACACATGTGTGACTGTGCAGTGTGGTCCACACGTGAGTGTGGGTGGATCTGTGTTCAGGAGTGTGTGTGCGTGTGTGGCAGCCGTGTGTACACGCATGTGTGCACGCCTGTGGGTGTGAGCGCACACTTGTGAGGGTGGGCGAGGCGCCAGCGTACCTGGAAGGCCACCTCCCGCTGCTGGCTGAGGTCCGTCTTGTTACCCACCAGCATCACCACCACCTCTCCCAGGTGCACCTCCTGCTCCAGGTCCTCCAGCCACTGCCGGACCTTGTGGAAGGAGTCCTGAGACAGACAGACAGCTGGGCGTCAGGGGAACCTCGCGGTGCTCTTCCGTGGCCACTCCAGAAGGAACCAGCCGGTGACACTGTGGCTGGCCCTGAACAGGCCCACAGCCTGTTCCCTTCTGGGTGCTTTGTGCAGCCGGGCATGCACTGGGGACGTCAGCACCCCTGGCACAGGGCCCCCGCAGGGCGTGCACTGGGGACGTCAGCACCCCCGGCACAGGGCCCCCACAGGGCGTGCACTGTGGGACGTCAGCACCCCCGGCACAGGGCCCCCGCAGGGCATGCACTGGGGACGTCAGCACCCCCGCACAGGGCCCCCAGCAGGGTGTGCACTGGGGATGTTGTCACCACCCCTGACACAGGGCCCCCAGCAGGGTGTGCACTGGGGACGTCAGCACCCCCAGCACAGGGCCCCCAGCAGGGCGTGCACTGGGGACGTCAGCACCCCCGGCACAGGGCCCCCCGCAGGGTGTGCACTGGGGACATCAGCACCACCCCTGACACAGGGCCCCCGCAGGGCGTGCACTGGGGACGTCAGCACCCCTGGCACAGGGCCCCCCGCAGGGCGTGCACTGTGGGACGTTGTCACCACCCCCGGCACAGGGCCCTAGAGACCAGGGGGCATGGGGCGTTCGGGGTCACGCTGAGCCCCGAGGCCTGCACCCTGGACATGCTCGAGAGGCCCTCTTCACCACGAGGAGGGGAGGGACCTGACCCGAGTACCCCATAGACCTGGTCCCAGAGCCCCTCTCTGCCCCCAGTAACAGGGGCCTGTCCACGTTCCTGGACAGACCCTCTCCCCTTCCTCAGGTGCCCACGACCACTACCCGCCCCGAGGCTGGGCCTGGAGCCCCCGGGACCTGCTTGTGAGTGGCGAGTGTGTGTGTGTGTGTGTGTGCATTCTGGGGGGCACCAGGGAGGAGCAGAGGAGGAGGAGGGGCTGTCAGGTGGGCTTCCAGGGGGAGGCAAGTGGCACCAACTCACGTGGTCACCGCACAGCAAAGACATGGGGGCTGGCAGGAGGTGGGGGGGGCGCCCCAGGCGAGGCCTACCTTGCAGCTGATGTCATACACCAGCAGGGCGGCGCTGGCGCCCCGGAAGTAGAGGTGGGAGACGCTGTGGTACTTCTCCTGGCCGGCCGTGTCCCATATCTCCAGCTTCACCGAGGTCGCCCCCAGGTCCACCACCTTGGTGAAGAACGCGCCTGGAGCAGGGGCCAGAGAGCCTCAGCCACAGGCAGACCGTGTCGGATGGACAGACAGACAGACCCACGCCCTCTGGAAGCTGGGGGCCCCACCTAGGGCAGGGCGTGGGCAGTCAAGGGCGCTGTGGCGGGAGAGATAGATTCTCCAAGAAACTCCGGACCACAGGGCCGGCGGTGAGGTCTCCAGGGACAGAGGAGCCCCACCACTCGGGGACCCCAGACCCTCGGCACCGCTGGCCTCTTGGCCGCCAGCCCTGTCCTGCAAACAGGCCCCGGGGCCACCCCAGCACCCACCCCCATCCGCCCTCACCTCCCACTGATCCCCACCCCGACTCTGCGCTGGTGGCTGTGTGCCCTCCTCTCGGGCTGGCTGTGGGCTCCTCACTCTCCACTAAGGGGCGTCTACCACAGCCTCCCTGGACCCTGCGCACGGAACTTTCCAGGCTCTCTCCCTGTCTCCCCGGGGGGCAGTGAGCGCCTGGACGCAGGGGCTCGGTGCCCCTCACCTGTGCACCTGTTTAACCATCACACAAAGATGCACCCCCAAACCCTTCGACGACATCCGGGGCAGGGCCGTGTGGTTTCCCAACGCTTGTTTCACAGCGTCGAGGTCTCTGCCAGTGCCGTGTGACCTGTCTGGGGTTGTCACCACAGCAGAGGGGACAGGGGCTGCAGGAGGTCCCAGTGCCCGGCCTGAGTCCACACAGACAAGGGGGCACCTGCCCAGACCCCAGGGGGAGGCTGCAGACCACCGGGTGACTCTGGCAGTCAGAGCTCGTGTGTGACACGGAAATGTTCACTCCAAGGACAGCGCATGGGCGTCCGGCGGCTGCCACGGAGAGTGACCACAGCCGCACGGCTCCACGAAGCAGCTGCACTCTCCGCTCTGGAGGGCAGGGCTCAGGGCGGCTTTGAATCCACCGCCGGTCTCCCTCTGGCTTCCGGGTTCCCGGCAACCCTCGGC
Source organism: Oryctolagus cuniculus (assembly GCF_051225735.1). Lineage (NCBI taxonomy): Eukaryota > Metazoa > Chordata > Mammalia > Lagomorpha > Leporidae > Oryctolagus > Oryctolagus cuniculus. Next base: position 2,787,267 of record NC_142869.1, on the reverse strand, counting down.
ACTGCTTGGCTGGTGCTCGCCTCCCCCAGCCTCCGCCTCCCCTCCCCTGGGTCTCCCCTCTTCTCTTCCTAAAAGACCTCGCCACTGCACTGAGAGACCACCCCAATCCAGGGCCGCCTCCTCTCCGTCCCCGAACTCCTCCCGCCCTGCAAACCCCCTTCCTCCAAAGCACACGGGTTCTGAGGCTGGGGGCTTGACCGCTCCTTTGGGGGACACAATTCCACTCGCTGTGAGGGCCAGGGTGAGAGCTGAGGTCAGGGCGGCTCTCGGCAGGGCCAGGGCCAGGCTCTGCTGCCAGCCCAGCCCCGAGGCCTGGAGGACAAGCTCCCAGGTCCAACAAAGCGGCGGTCCGGACACTCGGACCAACGGCCCCCAGCTCCGAGGGGTGGCGGTCGAGGCTGGACAGGTTCCAAGCCACCACACGCAGCGGATGCAGGGGAAGGCTGCCCAGGCTGCCCAGCCTCAGGCCTGGCTCCGTCGGCTGCCGGGACTCGGCGCTCACACCGAGCTTCCTAAATCCGTCTTCTCTTTTCCCACACGGCCCTGTGCGGCACCTGTTCCCAGGGTGATGCTCAGATCCCGGAGAAGAGAGGACTGCAGAGGCCGGCACCTGCGTCCCCGCCCTCTTCTTCCTCCTGCCCGGGACTGGCCGCCCTGCCCCTCCCCCTGCCATCCCCGTCCTTTCCAGCCAAGCCTCTAGGCCCCGATGTGCTTGTATTTCAAGTTGTCACCAGCAGGTGGCAGACAGACCTCACACTCCTGCTGATCCTAACTTCTCACTATTCCTGTTCCACTTTGAAAAGGATCCAGTGCTGCTCCCATACGGGCGCTGGTTCAAGTCCCGACTGCTCCACTTCCAACCCAGCTCCCTGCTAATGCTCCTGGGAAAGCAGAGGACGATGGCCCAGGTCCTCTGGCCCCTGCACCCACGTGGAGACCTGGGTAAAACTCCTGGCTCCTGGTTTCAAACTGGCCCAGCCCTGGCCATTGCCACCGTCTGGGGAGTAAACCATCAGATGGAAGATCTCTCTGTCTCTACCTCTCTCTGTAAATGTCTTTCAAATAAATTTTAAAAATCTTCAAAGAACAAAACCCAGCGAGTGTGCATTAATGAGGGATTGGTCTCTAACTAGCATCTCATTTCCCCGCATTAAAGTGTCTGCACTAAATCTGAACATAACAAAGTGGCTTTGCCTTTTTTAAAGATTTATTTTATTTATTTGAAAGGCAAAGTTACAGAGAGAAGGGGAGAGAGACAGAGAGAGAGGTCTTCCACCTGCGGCTTCACTCCCCAAATGGCTGCAATGGCTGAGGCTGGGCCAGGCTGAAGCCAGGAGCCAGGAGCTTCATCAGGGTCTCCCACGCGGGTGCAGGGGCCCAAGGACTTGGACCATCTTCCACTGCTCTCCCAGGTGCATGAGCAGGGAGCTGGATCGGAAGTGGAGCAGCCGGGACTTGAACCAGCGCCCACACGGGTTGGCGGCACTGCAGACCACGGCTAAGCGCCTTGATTCCTTCTTTCCATTTCAGCCACCAGCTGAGTCTGCCCAGCTGAGCAACAGCCCAGGTTGAAGGAAATGGACACGTTTCCAGGGGCTTCGGGACATGCGCAAAGCTGAGCGCTCAGCAGGGGAGTGAGTGGGCGGCGCAGCCGAAGGCACTGGGCGTGGCCTCAGCGTCCCCTCCCACCTTCCCCTGCGAGCACAGCCCGCTGGTCGTGTGGGCGTGGCCTCAGCGTCCCCTCCCACCTTCCCCTCTGCGCACACAGCCCGCTGCTCCTGTGGGCGTGGCGTCGGCGTCCTCTCCCACCTTCCCCTGCGCACACAGCCCCCTGTCCTGTGGGCGTGGCCCCAGCGTCCTCTCCCACCCTCCCCTGCGCACAGCCCCCTGCTCCTGTGGGCGTGGCCTCGGCGTCCCCTCCCACCTTCCCCTGCGCGCACAGCCCGCTGGTCGTGTGGGCGTGGCCTCAGCGTCCCCTCCCACCCTCCCCTGCGCACAGCCCGCTGCTCTGGGACCCGCCGGCTTCCCCGCGGATGTGCACACGAGCACGAGGTGCCACCGTCGCACCAGGAGATGTCACTAGGAAACGCTGGCAGCTCTGGGACGCACCCGGGGTCTCCCGGGGGAGCTCCTTCCTGGGGCTGGTACTCTGCCTCTCCCCAGCCTAAGCCCCCACCCTGGGCACGAGGCCCTCCACCCCGGGCTTGGCCAGGCCCACGCTGGCCTTTGCTGTCCACCGAAGTCCACCGCAGGCCAGACCCAGTGCCCTGCTGTATTTTGTAAAGGAGCTGACTCCAGCGTCCTGGTGAGGGGCTTGGAGCCCCCGCTGGTCCCACCACCTCTGCCTTCTCGCCACTGGCTCTGGGGGTCTCAGCCTGGGAGACCCCACCCCTGTCACACGCAGGGCCCCCATCCTGACCCTGCGCCTCTGCAGCCTGTCCTCTGGATTCCCCCCCACTGGCCCCACCGCCACAGACCAGCGTGCGCTGGGCCAGCTGGGGATCCCCGGGGGACCCTCCCACGCGAGGGTCAGCAGAGGTCACTTACAGCCCACGGTCGGCAGGACGCTCCTGAAGTCATTCTTCACGTAGCGAAGGGCCAGGCTGGACTTGCCCACCGAGCCGCTGCCCCACAGAACCAGCTTGAAAACCGGCGGCGGGCGCGGGGCCTCCCCGGGCGGCGCCGTCGTCCCCGCCTGCGCCATGCCCTGCGGAGAGGCACAGGCCCTGAGGCCGGGGGTGTTCCTGTCGCCCGATCGCCCCGGGCGCCTGGAGCAGAGCGCCAATCAGAGCCACTGTGGGCACCCAGACCCCTCCACCCATCCCCAGCGGGGTGAGCAGGCACTGTTCCCTCCACTGCACCCCTGTGGAGGGGCACTTGGCCAGCCCCGTAAAGCCTGCAGCCGCGCCCACCGCCCCACCGTGTCCTCGTCCCGTTATTCTCCCCCTTCACACGTCTGTCATCTCCCCCAAAACCCGACAGGCGCAGTCTCCGTGGACCTCTTGGTCATTCATGAATTAAAGTCAGAGCTTCAAAAACACCTACCTCAAAGGGGGTGAAGGGCAGTGCTTGGAGCACGCACCCACGTCACAGCACCTGCTGGGGTCCTGGCTCTGCTCCCAACCCGGCTTCCAGCCACTGTGCAGGCCGCAGGCGAAGGCTCGAGTGCTCGGGCCCTGCCGCCCACGTGGGAGACCTGGACTGGGCTCCCGCCTGCTGGCCTCAGCCTGGCCCAGCCCCAGCTGCTGCAGGCATTCTAAGGCAGGGGCCGGGGTGTGGATCAGTGTAGGGGGAATCGCTGTCCGTCTGGCTCTCTGCCTTTCCAATAAATAAAATATATCCAAACACTTTTAAAAAATCAGAAGTCAGTGTTTCAAGGATCTCAAAGCCTTAGCGCCACGCCCTGGATAAAGACGGATCGGTGACCAAATTAAGCGTGAGTGGAGTGGGCGTTTGGCCTAGGGCACCTGGTTCGATCCCCCGCTCTGGCTCCAGACTCCAGCTTCCTGCTAAGTCACCCAGGCGGCCGCAGCGATGCCCTAAGGGATTGGGTCCCGTCACCCACCTGCAACACCTGCATTGAGATCCAGGCTCCCAGCTGCTGGAGGCACAGACATTTGACTCTCCCTCCACCTCCCCCTCCCCCTCCCCCTCCACCTCCCCCTCCGCCTCTGCCTCTCCCTCTCCCTCTCCTCCCTCTCCCTCTCCCTCTCCTCCTCCCTTCTCCCTCTCCCTCTCCCCTCTCCCTCTCCCTCTTCTCCTCCCCTCTCCACCTCCCCACTCCACCTCCCCTCTCCCTCTCCCATCTCCCTCTCCCCTCTCCCTCTCCCCCTCCACCTCCCCTCTCCACCTCCCCTCTCCCTCTCCCCTCTCCCTCTCCCTCTCCACCTCCCCTCTCCCTCTCCCTTCTCCCCTCCCCTCTCCCTCTCTCTCCCCCTCCCCTCTCCCCCTCCCCTCTCCCTCTCTCTCCCACTTCCTCTCCCTCTCCTACTTCCTCTCCTTCTCCATCTCCCCCTCCCTCTCCCTGCCTCTCAAACAAATTAATTTAAAAAAACCAATGTGTGTGAAGCCTGCAGGTTTTTCAACACAGAAATGTCCCTACACACACAGTGGAACACAGCTCCCAGGGCCTGAGCCACCATCACCACCCCCGCCACCCCCACTTCAACTAGCTCAGACCGGTCTTGTATCACCTGCAGCCTCCCAAGCCTCCCGCCATCAGCAAGGTTCACAGCCCCCCACAGACCCCTCACCCTCAGCGAAGATGTGCAGCACCGTGTCAGCACGTCAGGCTGTCTGGGATTGCTAACTGTGTGCATGTGGGGCATGTTCCCGTGTGGGGCGTGTCCCCGTGTGGGGCGTGTTCCCATGTGGAGGATATTCCTATGTGGAGGGTGTTCCCGTGTGGAGGGTGTTCCCGTGTGGGGCATGTTCCCGTGTGGGGCGTGTTCCTGTGTGGGGCGTGTTCCCATGTGGGGCATGTTCCCGTGTGGGGCGTGTTCCTGTGTGGGGCGTGTTCCCATGTGGGGTGTGTTCCGTGTGAGCGGTGTTCCCGTGTGGGGCGTGTTCCCGTGTGGGGCGTGTTCCCGTGTGGAGGGTGTCCCCGTGTGGGGCGTGTTCCCGTGTGGGGCGTGTTCCCGTGTGGAGGGTGTTCCCGTGTGGAGGGTGTTCCCGTGTGGGGCGTGTTCCCGTGTGGAGGGTGTCCCTGTGTGGAGGGTGTTCCCATGTGGAGGGTGTTCCCGTGTGGGGCGTGTTCCCGTGTGGGGCGTGTTCCCGTGTGGAGGGTGTTCCCGTGTGGAGGGTGTTCCCGTGTGGAGGGTGTTCCCGTGTGGGGCGTGTCCCCGTGTGGGGCGTGTCCCCGTGTGGAGGGTGTTCCCGTGTGGAGGGTGTTCCCGTGTGGGGCGTGTTCCCGTGTGGGGCGTGTTCCCGTGTGGAGGGTGTTCCCGTGTGGGGCGTGTTCCCGTGTGGAGGGTGTTCCCGTGTGGAGGGTGTTCCCGTGTGGGGCGTGTCCCCGTGTGGGGCGTGTCCCCGTGTGGGGCGTGTTCCCGTGTGGAGGGTGTTCCCGTGTGGGGCGTGTTCCCGTGTGGGGCGTGTCCCCGTGTGGAGGGTGTTCCCGTGTGGGGCGTGTTCCCGTGTGGGGCGTGTTCCCCTGTGGGGCGTGTTCCCGTGTGGGCTGTGTTCCCGTGTGAGGGGTATTCCCGTGTGGGGCGTGTTCCCATGTGGGGCGTGTTCCCGTGTGGGGCGTGTTCCCGTATGGAGGGTGTTCCCGTGTGGGGTGTGTTCCCGTGTGGGGCGTGTTCCCGTGTGGGCTGTGTTCCCGTGTGGGGCGTGTCCCCGTGTGGAGGGTGTCCCCGTGTGGGGCGTGTCCCCGTGTGGAGGGTGTTCCCGTGTGGAGGGTTTCCCGTGTGGGGCGTGTTCCCATGTGGAGGGTGTTCCCGCGTGGGGCGTGTTCCCCTGTGGGGCGTGTTCCCGTGTGGAGGGTGTTCCCGTGTGGAGCGTGTTCCCCTGTGGGGCGTGTTCCCCTGTGGAGGGTGTTCCCGTGTGGGGCGTGTTCCCGTGTGGGGCGTGTTCCCGTGTGGAGGGTGTTCCCGTGTGGAGGGTGTTCCCGTGTGGGGCGTGTCCCCGTGTGGGGCGTGTTCCCATGTGGAGGGTGTTCCCGTGTGGGGCGTGTTCCCGTGTGGGGCGTGTTTCCGTGTGGGGCGTGTTCCCTTGTGGAGGGTGTTCCCGTGTGGGGCGTGTTCCCGTGTGGAGGGTGTTCCCATGTGGAGGGTGTTCCCGTGTGGGGCGTGTTCCCGTGTGGAGGGTGTTCCCATGTGGGGCGTGTTCTCGTGTGGGGCGTGTTCCCGTGTGGGGCGTGTTCCTGTGTGGAGGGTGTTCCTGTGTGGAGGGTGTCCCCGTGTGGGGCGTGTTCCCGTGTGGGGTGTGTTCTCGTGTGGGGCGTGTTCCCGTGTGGGGCGTGTTCTCGTGTGGGGCGTGTTCCCGTGTGGGGCGTGTTCCCATGTGGGGCATGTTCCCGTGTGGGGCGTGTTCCCATGTGGAGGATATTCCCGTGTGGAGGGTGTTCCTGTGTGGAGGGTGTTCCCGTGTGGGGCGTGTTCCCGTGTGGGGCGTGTTCCTGTGTGGGGCGTGTTGCTAGGTGCTGTGTCACCCAGGGGTGCAGACGGTGTCATCTGCTGCTCTCTCTGCTCTGGTGTGTGCCACCCCTGGGAAAAGCCACACCCACCCATGGCAGGGAGGGCAGTCCTGTGAGCAGAATCTCCCCACCCCCCAGGGCCAGGTGTGAATGGAGGCAGAGGGGAGATTTGTGAAGGAGAAGAGAAGCAGCGGCCCAGGTGCCCAGCCCCTGAGGCAGCCACAGCCACGGCCACGGCCAGAGCCCGAGGCAGGGTCCTCTCCTTGAGCGTCAGCGTCCAGGGGGCATTGGCTTCAGGTCAGGCGGGGGACGTGAAACGGCTTCAAGTTCAGCTCCCGAGCTCCCCTGCGACAGCCCAGGCTGAGACAATGCCAGGGGAACAGCTCCCAGCACACAGTAGGCGCTCAGTCACCCCCGGCTCCCAGCACACAGTAGGCGCTCAGTCACCCCCGGCTCCCAGCACACAGTAGGCGCTCAGTCACCCCTGGAGGGAGGACGTGAACATGGGAAGGGTACCCAGTGCCAGATTTTTGTTGTTGTTGTTGTTGTTTTTTAGATTATTTATTTGACAGACAGAGTTACAGACAGGCAGCGGCAGAGGCAGAGAGAGAGACAGAGGGAGGTCTTCCTTCCATCCGCTGGTTCACCTCCCAGATGGCTGCAACAGCCAGAGATGAGCTGATCCAAAGCCAGGAGCCAGGAGCTTCTTCCAGGTCTCCCACATGGGTGCAGGGGTCAAGGACTTGGGCCGTGTTCTGCTGCTTTCCCGGGCCCTAGCAGAGAGCTGGATCAGAAGTACAGCAGCCAGGACATCCATGTGGGATGCTGGCACTGCAGCCGGCGGCTTTACCTGCTACACCACAGCGCCTATTTTTTGAAATATTTGCCTGAACTGTGGTGGGGGATGGGAGCCCCAAATGGGGTCGCGGGGATGGAGAGCCCAGGCTGGGCCCAGAGAGACCCCCAGCTGCACTGAGCCCGTAGCTAAAGAGCAGGAAAGGATCGTGCACACTCAGACGTGAGCGGGGGAGCCTCAGGAGAGACACACGTGCCTCCCACCCCGGCCGGCCGGGCCTGCTTTCCACAGCGTGGGGGTGGTGCCTGGGCAGGGCCTGCTGGAAGGCCCAGAGGAGGCGAGGCTGGTGGGAGCGGGGGTGGAGCTGCGGTGCCTGTGGGGTCTCCAGGAAGGCGGCGCGGCGTCTGGAGTGGTCACCGAGACGGAGGCCGAGCTGCACGAGGAGGAGCAGGTGCCGAGTCTTGAACGTGCTGAACCAGCCCCCACGCGGATGGGGACTTGGAAGGCACACGTGACGTGGGGACTCGGAAGGCACACGTGACGTGGGGACTCGGAAGGCACATGTGACGTGGTGACTTTGTCCCTCCCTGCCTCCCTGCTGCCTGCATCAAACTGCAGAGAAGGGCCCAAGGCAGAACAAGCGGCTCAGAGGGAAGGGCTCAAACTGAGGCTCTGCGCACAGCAGGTGGCAGGCCCGCCCCGCCCCGCCCCGCCTGGGGCCCTGGAATGCCTGCTTTCCACCGACCCACAGCTCAGCAAAGGTTCTGGAGAGGCCCCGCCCCCTGGCCAGCACTTCCCCACCAACGCAAGAACTCAGAGCAGTTCCTGCCCCAGATGTCTGGCCCACCGGCAGCAGATTGACCTTGACGGTCCAAGTGCACAGTGAGCCCAGGGGAAGGCACCTTGCAGGGTGAGCAGGGCCCCGAGGTCGGAACTGCCCCGCGAGCCACATTGAGTCCAGACATCCAAGGAGGCACCAGAGAGATCGCAGGAGGAGCTGTGCTGTCACAGCAGGATTTCGCCGGTCAGTGGATCCCTTGGGATCTGCTCAGGCCAGTGCTCCCTCCTGCTCTCGAAACTGCCAGCCAGGCCCCCGCACGTGTCCATCCCCACCCACACACAGCCGGCAGCCACGCGGACGGAGTCCTGCCGGCTGGGAGCCTGCGCCTCCCCCTGCCTCTTCTTGATTGAAATGACCTCTCCCGACTCCCGGTGAATTCAAACGCTCCTCTTGTTGGCGACGTCTGTCTCTCCCTGAGCCGTCACCGGGATGTCACCGAGAACAAGAGCTGGGACTGTGCTGGTGGTGAGGACGAGCTGGGTGCATGCACAAGGAAACGAGCGGCTCAGCCAGACGCAGCCAGCGCTGGGCAGCCGAGCTGATCCCACGCTCCCACGCCAGTCCCACCCTGGGCAGCTGCTGCCAGGGAGTGCCTGGGGCAGCTGCAGGGGGAGGCGGAAGCCCTGAGCAGGCATTGGAGGGGCCTCGCCCTGCACACGGAGCTCAGACGGCCGAGAGGTGGAGCTGGCCAGCACCTGCACGGAGAGGAAAGGTGGGCTCGCTCCCTGAGCCCTGCCTGGGCTGCACAGAGCTTCCTAGTGCAGCTGGGCAGGACCCCCCGGCCAGGGGTTTGAACACCTCGCAGGCAGCTCTGCAAGTCGGACGTGGAACTCGAAGCCCAGGCAGTGGCCTCCAGGCCGACCAGGATTTCCTGGGGACTAGCAGTGCCCCGGCCACTTGCCCGGCCGGCAGGACATGCTTTTCGGCGCAATGAGCTTCACTGGGGAGCCACTGGCGCCTTCGATGACCAGAGCCTCGGTGAAGAATGGAGTTTTCATCTTTCCACAGTTAAAGCTGTGTCTTGATGGACATGCCCGGGAGAACACATCCCTATTGATCTGCACTGTGATTTTACCTAGAACGTCCGCACACGCCTGCAGCAGAGCGAGATCAGTGTCCAAAGACTCCCCTTCAAGCTTGCTCTGCCACTTCGGGAAAGTGTTGGGCACGAAGCATCCCCGAATTACCCTGGATGGACAGAATACGAACCACCGTGCTGGCACTAAGATGTCGGCTGCCAGGATCTTATTCCTTCAGTAAGGATACCTCTCTGTGTTTAAAAACCTCATTTTAGGGGCTGGCATTGTGGCACAGCAGGTTAAGCCACCACCTGCTGCACCGGCATCCCATTTAGGCACGGTTCAATTCCTGGCTGCTCCACTTCTGATCCAGCTCCCTGCTAATGAGCCTGGGAAAGCAGTGGAAATGACCCAAGTGCTTGGGCCCCTGCCACTCATACAGGAGACCCAGAGGCTGCTGGTTCCTGGCTGTGGTTTGGCCAAGCCCTGGCCACTTGTAGCCATTTGGGGAGTGAACCAGTGGATAGAAGATTCTCTCTCTGCCTTTCTCTGTCTCTCTCTCTCTCCCTTTCTCTGCTTTTCAAATAAAATAAATAAACCTTTTAAACATGATTTTACTATGAATAATACATCTCATTGTCAAAATAATAAAAGAAATTCCTCTAATTCTGTACCCTTGATATAACCATGATTATAACCATGAATGATATTTTTGCCTAGTTTTTTCTCTTTTTTTTTTTTTTTACTGTGAATCTTCAAAAAATCCTGAGCCATAGTTTCGCATAAAGCTATGTCTTCTCTCAAACACCCACACAACTTGACAAACCTAGCGGCTGTCACGCTCCAAAACCACTACATCCACGGCCACACACCACGCCCACGACTGCTCCAATGTTGATCCACGGCCACACACCACGCCCACGACTATCCCAATATTGATCCAATTCCCTGTTTCTGGGTTGTTTTACTTGGTTTCAATTTTTTTCTCTAATAAACAAAACCACAGTAAACACTTCTGCACATAATTTTTCCGTGGTTCTCTGTTGTAAGCCTTGGACCATGACAAGTTAGAATCATCTGTTCAGGGGGACCCTGGCTTCTGGGGGGGCTTGATGGGGAGAGGGGATGGGAGGTCTGAGGGTGTCCCTTCTAACCCTGACCGGGGCTTCTCCAGTCCTCCAGGATCACCTCTCTCCCATCCAAAGAAAACAGAAAGACAGAAAGAAGAGAAAACCCAGCCACATCTTCACCTGGGGGGAGGGGCGCTGCCACAAGGGGCGGGGCGGAGCGGGGCGTCCACTCCCACCCCCGGGAGGACCCTAGGACACCTGCAGAGTCCTGGCTTTCTGGAACAGTGTGGCAGGAATACAGAAAACAAGGCAACGAGATGCAGATTCTAAAAGGACGTGTCATGAAACAGCGAGACCAGCCTGCCAGACAGCACCGGTCACCTTAGCCAGGCATTCAAGTGCGTCTGAAGTGGCATCCATGGCGGGCACCTTGTCCCCACAGCAGTTTGTGCTCAAGGCCTGTGGTTGAAACTTCCCCAGAGTAAAATTCAGATGGAAACCTTTGTCTGGGAGCTGGCCCAGAGAGCAGCCACGGACCCAAATGGGGCCCTGTCTCACCCGGAGCCACACCAGCAGGTGCACACGCACGGGCCCTCTGCAGGGCGCACAGGGGTTTCAACAGTGACTCACCTGCTCTCCGGGCTGGTCACTGCCAGGGAGTGGGACAACGGCTCATCAGCGGGTCCTGCAGGGCCCCTGCCTGTCTTCTCCTGGCCTGGGGAGTGGAGGTGGGGGTGCGTCCCTCCACGGCCGGCGGCTGGGCAGTGGCCAAGAGAAGGCTCCGCTCCAGTGGACAATAGAGAGCAAACCAGAGCGGCAGCCTGGGGCAGAGGCAGCTCCAACCGGCCCAAAGTCAGGCCTCTTCCCTTCCTGGAAGGCCCTGAGGCAAAGTCCGCTGCGGTCATGTGGTCCCCTGGGTGCCAGACCGGAAGTCACAGCTCCTGAGGCGCTGGCTGTCAGTCTCCCCCTCCAGAGCCAGTTTGCCAGCTTTGCTGGGGGCTCCCACCAGCTGGGCAGGATCGGGGCAGGGGCGTGGCCTCCCTGCAGTGGGCGGGGCCAGGCAGAAGAGAGGGAAGGCCCCTCCTCCTGGTCCTCCCGAATTCCTCACCAGCCTCCAGTCCTGGAATTCCCAGGAATCCTCTCTTCCCTGCAGCTCTGGGTGGTGGGGTTTGGCCCACAGCAGAGAGAGATGGAGGCTGATGAAGGAGGAACCAGGACACAGGAAGCTGGGTCTCAGCGGGTTCTCGTGACACCGGGGATCAGGCTCAGTGGTCCCCACGTCCTCTGTGCTGTGGGGTGTGGGGTTTGATGCCAGACGGGCACCTGTCCCAGGCTCCTTTGGGGCTCTCCCATCACCTCCGCAGCGCCTCTGCCCACAGCCATTTCCTCTGGGTGCAGCCCTCCCCACCGTGTCAGCAGCCTGGCCTGGGGGACTGTCCCCTATCGAGCGGCGTCCTTGTCCCCTGCCCCAGCCTGGAAGCCACCAGTCCAGGAGAGACGCCCCGGCCCCATCTGGACGCCTGGGACAGGTGGGATCGTGGCGCGTGAAGCGGCCTCTCTTATGACGACAGCAGCTTGGCCGTCTCACTGGCTTCCATCCTGCTTCTTGGGTGTGGCGACACTCATCCCTTGTAACAGGGCCCGTGCACCCGTGTGTCCATGTGCCAGGGAGGGGAGGCTGGTTTCGCAGACTAAAGGACTGAAGAACCAGAGAAGAAATGAGATCTATGCTTTTAAGTTACTTTCCTTGTGAAGTGGGGCAGACACACAGAGCAACAGAAAGATAACTGGTGTCCAACATGAGGTGCCGTTGGGTGTGCGAGGAGCGAGGCAGAGGGAACTGTATTACAAGGCCGGCTAGAACCGGCTCCTGTGGGCCGTGAGGCCGTGACCCCTGTGACCCTGGGCAGTGTGGGCCGTGAGGCCGTAACCCCTGTGACCCTGGCCAGTGTGGGCCGTGAGGCCGTGACGTCCATGACCCTGGCAGTGTGGGCCGTGGCTATGACCCCTGTGACCCTGGGCAGTGTGGGCTGTGGGGCCATGACCTCCATGACCCTGGCCAATGTGGGCTGTGGGGCCATGACCTCCATGACCCTGGCAATGTGGGCTGTGGGGCCGTGACCTGCATGACCCTGGCCAGTGTGGGCTGTGGGGCCATGACCTCCATGACCCTGGCCAGTGTGGGCTGTGGGGCCATGACCTCCATGACCCTGGCCAATGTGGGCTGTGGGGCCATGACCTCCATGACCCTGGCAATGTGGGCCATGGGGCCATGACCTGCATGACCCTGGCCAGTGTGGGCTGTGGGGCCATGACCTCCATGACCCTGGCCAGTGTGGGCTGTGGGGCCATGACTTCCATGACCCTGGCAATGTGGGCTATGGGGCCATGACTTCCATGACCCTGGCCGGTGTGGGCTGTGGGGCCGTGACCCCTGTGACCCTGGCAGTGTGGGCCATGGGGCTGTGACCCCATGACTCTGGCCAGTGTGGGCTGTGGGGCCATGACCTGCATGACCCTGGCCAGTGTGGGCTGTGGGACCGTGACCTCCATGACCCTGGCCGGTGTGGGCTGTGGGGCCGTGACTTCCATGACCCTGGCAATGTGGGCCATGGGGCCATGACCTCCACGACCCTGGCCAGTGTGGGCCGTGGGGCCGTGACCCCTGTGACCCTGGCAGTGGGGGCCGCGGGGCTGTGACCCCATGACCCTGGCAGTGTGGGCTGTGGGGCCATGACCTGCATGACCCTGGCCGGTGGGGGCCATGGGGCCATGACCCCTGTGACCCTGGCAGTGGGGGCCGCGGGGCTGTGACCCCATGACCCTGGCAGTGGGGGCCGCGGGGCCATGGTGGCCCGGGTTGTGATGTCTCAGTCGACATCTCTGTTTCAGCACGGTGACATGGAACTTCAGTGTGGGTGGCCCCAGGCAGGTGTTCAGCCTGGCCTGTGCAGGAGCTTAGTGCCAAGCCGGGGCTCCTGTCCAGCAGCAGAGGTGCTCCCCCAGGTGTTTGGAGCACCTGCCTTCCTGCAGGGGAGGGGCCCCACAGGCCTGGGAGGAAGGCCCCCAGCTCATCTCAAGGCAGGGATGCGGGAGCCGAGGGCGTCCCAGCCAGCTCTGACTCCCAGAAAGGGAGTTCCGTGCCAGCCAGAGGGTCAGAGCCAGGCCTCGTCCTGGGAGGACCAGAGCTCGGGGACCTCCCGAGCCGCTTGGTGTCTGCGGCAGCCAGGGGACCTGGGGAGGGCAGGGCCAGGCCAGCGTGGGCATGGCAGGCAGGGGCAGGGAGGCCGGCGTCCCCCAGGTACACATGGACCCTTCATGCCAGGCTATGGGGGCAGGGGGAGGAGCTTCAAAAGTTCTAGAGGGATCCAAAGAATCTGAGAGTGGTGGCGTCAGTGTGGACTCTTGTACCTACACCTGTGGTACCCTGCACAACCCCCTCAGGCCGGCCCCCACACAGCACGGAGCTGTGAAGAGCCAGGCGGGCAGGCACCCTGCTCCCCCTCGACAGCGGCGCATGTGCAAGTCGGTGGAAGTGACCAGCGCGGGTGCAGAGGCACAGAGGACCCAGCGGTCGGTGGAGGGACGGGAGCTGGACATGCTCAGGGAGGCATTCCCAGTAGGCACCAGGGCCACACAGGAGGACCCCGTGTAGCTCTGCGTGCCCCCCAACGCTGTCAGCAGCAGGTGTCCCAGACAGGAGCCGGGGAAGCCTCTTCCGGGAGAACAGCAGCTGAAGGCCATCCGTGTGGCTGCAGGGGGGCCTGGCTGCCTCGTGAGAAATGAAAGTCCACGCTTGTGGCCCCAGAATCCTCAGGGCCTGCCGAAGGCAGGGCAGGGCAGGGCAGGAGCTCCTGGGAGCTGCAAGGGAAGGACCTGCAGCCACAGGGGACCTGCACTGCTCACCTCGGCAGGTGGACGTCAGGGCGCACATGGTGCCCCGTTGCAGCCTAAGGAAGCCCCCCAGCAGGGCAGCTCAGTCTGTGAGCTCAGGGCGGCACAGGCGGTGTCAGGGTGACACACACTGTAAGCTCAGGGCAGCTCAGGCTGTGTCAGGGAGACACACACCGTAAGCTCAGGGTGGCTCAGGCAGTGTCAGGGAGACACACACCGTAAGCTCAGGGCAGCACAGGCAGTGTCAGGGCAGCTCAGGCTGTGAGCTCAGGGTGACACAGGCGGTGTCAGGGTGACACACACTGTAAGCTCAGGGCGGCTCAGGCGGTGTCAGGGTGACACACACTGTAAGCTCAGGGCGGCTCAGGTGGTGTCAGGGCAGTTCAGCCTGTGAGCTCAGGGCGGCTCAGGCGGTGTCAGGGTGACACACACTGTAAGCTCAGGGCAGCTCAGGCGGTGTCAGGGAGACACACACTGTAAGCTCAGGGCAGCACAGGCAGTGTCAGGGTGACACACACTGTAAGCTCAGGGCAGCTCAGGCTGTGTCAGGGTGACACACACCGTAAGGTCAGGGCGGCTCAGGCAGTGTCAGGGCGACACACACTGTAAGCTCAGGGTGGCTCAGGCAGTGTCAGGGAGACACACACCGTAAGCTCAGGGCGGCTCAGGCAGTGTCAGGGTGACACACACTGTAAGCTCAGGGCAGCACAGGCGGTGTCAGTGTGACACACACCGTAAGCTCAGGGCAGCACAGGCAGTGTCAGGGCAGCTCAGGCTGTGAGCTCAGGGTGACACAGGCGGTGTCAGGGTGACACACACTGTAAGCTCAGGGCGGCTCAGGTGGTGTCAGGGTGACACACACCATAGGCTCAGGGCAGCACAGGTGGTGTCAGGGAGACACACACCATAGGCTCAGGGCAGCACAGGCGGTGTCAGGGAGACACACACCGTAAGCTCAGGGCGGCTCAGGCGGTGTCAGGGAGACACACACCGTAAGCTCAGGGCGGCTCAGGCGGTATCAGGGAGACACACACCGTAAGCTCAGGGCAGCACAGGCGGTGTCAGGGAGACACACACCGTAAGCTCAGGGCAGCACAGGCAGTGTCAGGGCAGCTCAGGCTGTGAGCTCAGGGTGACACAGGCGGTGTCAGGGTGACACACACTGTAAGCTCAGGGCAGCACAGGCGGTGTCAGGGTGACACACACCATAGGCTCAGGGCAGCACAGGCGGTGTCAGGTTGACACACACCGTAAGCTCAGGGCAGCACAGGCGGTGTCAGGGTGACACACACCATAGGCTCAGGGCAGCACAGGCGGTGTCAGTGTGACACACACCGTAAGCTCAGGGCAGCACAGGTGGTGTCAGGGAGACACACACCGTAAGCTCAGGGCGGCTCAGGCTGTGTCAGGGAGACACACACCGTAAGCTCAGGGCGGCTCAGGCTGTGTCAGGGTGATACACACTATAAGCTCAGGGTGGCTCAGGCGGTGTCAGGGAGACACACACCATAGGCTCAGAGCAGCACAGGCGGTGTCAGGGTGACACACACCGTAAGCTCAGGGCAGCACAGGCGGTGTCAGGGTGACACACACCATAGGCTCAGGGCAGCACAGGCGGTGTCAGGGAGACACACACCGTAAGCTCAGGGCAGCACAGGCGGTGTCAGGGAGACACACACCGTAAGCTCAGGGCAGCACAGGCAGTGTCAGGGCAGCTCAGGCTGTGAGCTCAGGGTGACACAGGCGGTGTCAGGGTGACACACACTGTAAGCTCAGGGCAGCACAGGCGGTGTCAGGGTGACACACACCATAGGCTCAGGGCAGCACAGGCGGTGTCAGGGTGACACACACCGTAAGCTCAGGGCAGCACAGGCGGTGTCAGGGTGACACACACCATAGGCTCAGGGCAGCACAGGCGGTGTCAGTGTGACACACACCGTAAGCTCAGGGCAGCACAGGTGGTGTCAGGGAGACACACACCGTAAGCTCAGGGCGGCTCAGGCTGTGTCAGGGAGACACACACCGTAAGCTCAGGGCGGCTCAGGCTGTGTCAGGGTGATACACACTATAAGCTCAGGGTGGCTCAGGCGGTGTCAGGGAGACACACACCATAGGCTCAGAGCAGCACAGGCGGTGTCAGGGTGACACACACCGTAAGCTCAGGGCAGCACAGGCGGTGTCAGGGTGACACACACCATAGGCTCAGGGCAGCACAGGCGGTGTCAGGGAGACACACACCGTAAGCTCAGGGCAGCACAGGCGGTGTCAGGGAGACACACACCGTAAGCTCAGGGCAGCACAGGCAGTGTCAGGGCAGCTCAGGCTGTGAGCTCAGGGTGACACAGGCGGTGTCAGGGTGACACACACTGTAAGCTCAGGGCAGCACAGGCGGTGTCAGGGTGACACACACCATAGGCTCAGGGCAGCACAGGCGGTGTCAGGGTGACACACACCGTAAGCTCAGGGCAGCACAGGCGGTGTCAGGGTGACACACACCATAGGCTCAGGGCAGCACAGGCGGTGTCAGTGTGACACACACCATAGGCTCAGGGCAGCACAGGCGGTGTCAGTGTGACACACACCGTAAGCTCAGGGCAGCACAGGTGGTGTCAGGGAGACACACACCGTAAGCTCAGGGCGGCTCAGGCTGTGTCAGGGTGATACACACTATAAGCTCAGGGTGGCTCAGGCGGTGTCAGGGAGACACACACCGTAAGCTCAGGGTGACACAGGCTGTGTCAGGGAGACACACACCATAGGCTCAGGGCAGCACAGGCGGTGTCAGTGTGACACACACTGTAAGCTCAGGGCGGCTCAGGCGGTGTCAGGGAGACACACACTGTAAGCTCAGGGCGGCTCAGGCGGTGTCAGGGAGACACACACCGTAAGCTCAGGGCGGCTCAGGCGGTGTCAGGGAGACACACACCGTAAGCTCAGGGCGGCTCGCGCTGAGAGTGCACAGTGCCTGGGAGCAAGAGTCCCTGCGTCCCTCCCTTTCTCTTCTGGCCTCTAGTGCTCACTCTGACCATCACCGAGTGCCATCACCATGAGAGACACACGTGTGGCCTCCCGTGTCTATCAGAAGAGGCCTCTTCCCATGGGCGGGGACGATAAACACCGAGGAGGTGTGCTGGGGCCCGGGTCCAGGTTCTTGTCTTTGATGCAAGAGAAAATGCAGGGACGAGACGTAGGCAAATGTGTGCAGAGGAGCGAGACCGATTTGCGCCCAGGAGAGTACGGGGTTCAGCATGTGGTGTGGTGGCTCCACTTCTGAGCCAGCTCCCTGCTGACAACCCTGGGGAAGCAGCAGAAGACGGCCCAGGTGCTTGGGCCCCTGCACCCACAGGGGGACCTGGATGGAGCTGCTGGCTCCTGGCTTCGGCCTGGCCCAGCTCTGGGCATTGTAGCCATTTGGGGATTGAACCAGAGGATGGAAGATCTCTCTCTCTCTCTCTCTCTCTCTCTCTCTCCCCATCTCTCTCACTGCATTTCAAATAAATAGGTAAATCTTAAGAAAGAAAAAAGGAACGGACGCAGGTGCACACTCCCGAGGGAGCACAGGCCTCCATGGTGAGCTGAGCTGAGTCAGTGATAGGCTCTGGAAGCCTGGGGGTGGAGCTTGGGGCGGGGCCTGAGTGCTGCCCATCTCCATCTCCTTTTGTGGGAATCTGGGCGGTGCCAGGGCCACAGGTGCATGATGGGAGTAGCAGTGTCCGTGGTGGTAATCTTACAATAATGACATTATAATTTGCTCAGGTCACCCAGGGGACGCAGCCAGCAGCCACGCTGGTTATTTTTGGCTGGGCCCAGTTCTGAAGAACAGCTTTCCCCTGCCCTGCAGGGAGGGGCCCGTGAAGCCAGCACTGTGGCCCCGCCCCCTGCCCAGGCTTGTCGTGGCACACACGCCAATCAAAATGAAGCCAAATGGTAGGAGAGTGAGGGCTCTCCTAAGGGAGATGGGAAAGTCTGGATGCATACCCAGCAGAGAGTGGGCGAAGGCGCGGGGCAGCAAGGGCTATAGGGAAAGAAGGGCAGGGCCCATCGTGTTTCACTTCCAAAGGGGGTGGCCACGTAGCCTGATTGACAGGTAGACATACAGGTGGGGTAGATCACACAGGGGCATGGTGAAGGTGTGGTCTTCCAGCTCACAAACCTAATCAATTTGATCCTATCTGCCTGCCTACATCACTCCCAGGTTGGCACCCCCACGACTGCAGAGCAGGGAGGGCCCTGGGGACCTGGCACCCACCCAGTGCAGCCCCCACCCCGCCCCCGCCAACTGACTTCTGCAGTGGCTGGAACAGCTGCTTCCTGGGTCCCATGCTGTGTGGACCCCTCCGTGTAGGTCATCTTCCCACACTCCCCGCACGCCCGGCGCTCCGGCAGCAGACAGGGCTACCTGCCCAGCAGCCAGTCCTTGGGGAGAGGCCCCCGGTGGGGGGCTGTTACTGCCTCCACACCCCCTTTCTGGCACTCCCGTGACCCCTGCACCAGACAGAGGTCCAGGGGGACTTCTGCAAGCCTTGGGGGCGGGCGGGGGGGTTCACTTCCTCCCTGGGGCTCCCTTGCAGAGCTGTGGTCAAGGCTGCAGCTCTGAGATGGTTATCTGAGCTCTTCCAGCACACTCTCATCTCCCGGGCCTTTGAGATAAGCCTTGAAACCTTCACCCTGGTTTTGTTTTTATTATCTCAGTGGAAAATTCCAGTGGGGATTTCTGCCTGCCAAGTAAATTCCTCGACTCAGCAATCAGCCGCTGGGCAGAGCAAGGCCAGCAGAGCCCATTCCTGCCGCAGGTGCCGCAGCCCTGGGCCCCACTTCCCCCAGCGCCACCCCTGCCCGCTGGGCAATCCCTCTCCCCCTGCTCTCCCTGGAACCCACTCCCACGGGGCTCTGGCCACCTTCACTTCTAACCATCAGCCGTGGACTCCACGCCACCGGAACCCCGGGTCCCTGGCTCACAGGGACATGGGCAGCCTGCGGTGGCGCCCCTCTCCGTTCAGTGCCCGGGCCCGATTCTCCCAGCGCTCTCGCCGTCTCCTGCCTTTCCCCCACTGAGTTCTCCGAGCTCTAAGTCCGGACTCTGAACGCCGCTCGCTGCTGCCAGCACGGCCACCCTCCGCTCTGGTCACTGGCTCCCTGCAGACTGCTGCCCTCTCGTGGGGCTCTCGGCGCCTGCCTCGCGTCCCTCAACCCTGCAGCTGCAGGGGAGTCCGTCCGAGTCAGAGCAGGGGACCGAGCCTCTCCACGCCATTCCCGGCTTCTCGTCTCACTGGGACCGGCATTCAAGCCCTGCCGCTGCTTGCCTGTTCCCTGGGCCCGCGCCCCGGCCTCTGGCTCTGGTCCCGGGGTTCTGTCCACTCAGGCGTCACAGGCCTTGAGCAGGTCACACGGGACCCTGACTCGGGGCCTTTCCCCCTGCTGTGCTGGGCCTGCTCCCTGGAGGGCTCTTCTCGCAGCTGCCTCTATCACCTGCCTCTATCACCACTCCAGGTCTTTCATGGTTCCCTGGGCTGCGGTAACAAATAACCACCATAGTGTCTTTAAACACGGGTCTGGGGACCACAAAGCCCAGAATTGGGGCGTTAGCGGGGTGGTTTCTTCTAGCAGCTGAGGGAAACAGCACACGCCTCTCTCTCTCGGCTTCCGGTGGCAGCAGCAGCCCGGGTAGTCCAGGTCGGAGGAGCATCCTGCACCCCTGGTCCTTCCCCACACACCGTCCTCCCTGCCTCCCTCCCTGTGAGGACGCTTGCTGGGGGCGAGGGCCAAACCGGGGTGCTCTATCTCAAGACCCTTAATCTGAGCACATCGTCAAAGACTCCTTTTTCGAAGGACACATTCACAGGCACCAGACGTTAAGGCTTGGATGTATCTTTTGCGGGCCACTGTTTTGGGGTCCCTGTCAACCTACCACAGGGTCTGAAGCCACCCCTCGGTGAGTCCATCTCTGCCCACTCTCCCAAGCCCCCCTTTCTGGACGGCCTGGTTTTACCACTAATTCCCCAGCCAGAACAGAGATTTCAAAGTAGGAATTTTTAACTTCGTTTTGCTTGCAATCCTGTAGCCTGGAACAAAGCTTAGCACAAAACAAGCATGGGCAAGTGTTTGTTGAACACACACACACACACACACACACAGAGAGAAAATTCTGTATTCAGGATTCTAGAAAATCCTGGGTCAAACCCATCCGTCTATGAATGCCTTTGAAGTCTACGATGCAAAACGTCTTCTAAGGTTCTCACAGGAGTGGGCACTTGGCACAGCAGGGAAGCCCCTGCCTAGGGTGCCACTCCCCATTTCCACTGCCCGGCCTCAGCCCCAGCTCCTCCGGCTGAATTCCTGGATTAGGATGAAGAAGTTCAAATGCAGAAAGACCTCTGCTTAAAGTCAAGGCCAACCTTACATTTAACAGAGTCGAGGTCTCCCAATTAAAAACAGGGAGCCAGACACGATTGCTATGTTATCATTATTATATCCGTGGCATCACACACCCGTGCTCGGGGGCTGTGATAGCAAAAGAAAAAAGTCTTAAAAAGGTAAAGAACAGTGAGTGCCAATTTGGGGTAGTTTTTCTTTTAAGATTTATTTATTTAGGCCGGTGCCGTGGCTCACTAGGCTAATCCTCCGCCTTGCAGCGCCAGCACACCGGGTTCTAGTCCCGGTCGGGGCACCGGATTCTGTCCCGGTTGCCCCTCTTCCAGGCCAGCTCTCTGCTGTGGCCAGGGAGTGCAGTGGAGGATGGCCCAGGTGCTTGGGCCCTGCACCCCATGGGAGACCAGGAGAAGCACCTGGCTCCTGGCTTCGGATCAGCGCGGTGCGCCGGCTGCAGCGGCCATTGGAGGGTGAACCAATGGCAAAAGAAGACCTTTCTCTCTGTCTCTCTCTGTCTCTCTCTCACTGTCTACTCTGCCTGTCAAATTATTTGAAATTCAGAGTTACAGAGAGAGAGAGGGAGAGAGAGGGAGAGAGAGGGAGAGAGAGGGAGAGAGAGAGAGGGAGAGGGAGGGAGAGGGAGAAAGAGGGAGAGAGAGGGAGAGAGAGGGAGGGAGAGGGAGGGAGAGGGAGAAAGAGGGAGAGAGAGGTCTTCCATCCACTGGTTCACGCCCAGGTGGCTGCAGTGGCCAGGGCCGGGCCAGGACAAAGTCAGGGGCCATCAGGGTCTCCTATGGCGATATCAGGGGCCTAAGTGCTTGGGCCGTCCATGGCTGCTTTTGCCAGGCCATTAGCAGGGAGCTGGATCAGAAGTGGAACATCCGGGACATGAACCGGTGCCCATGTGGGACGCCAGCATTGCAGGTGGCAGCTTTACCCATTACAGCCCTTGGATAGTTATCTGTGAATAGTTTTGTATGCAGAAAATCCAGAAAACATCATCCGTGATCTCAAGAATAGAGTTTCATAAAGTATCAGATAAAAATTAAACTAGCACACGCTAATTAAGGATGGAGGAAGACTTGATAGAGGAGGACACTCCCCATGACAGTAGATTGGGGTTGGTGTTGTGACACCCACATTCCACACTGGAGTGCCGGTTCAAGTCCCTGGTCCTCCAATTCAAGTTCCTGCCAGTGGGCCTGGGAGGCAGAAGGGGATGACCCAAGTATTTGGGTCCCTGCCACCCACACGGGAGGTCCAGGTGGAGACCCGGGCCCTGGCTTCGATCCGGCCAACCCTAGCTGTTGCGGGCATTTTGGGAATGAGCCAGTGGCTGGCAGATCTCCCTCTCTTCTCTGTGTCTCACCGTTGAAGCCACCGTTTGTGGTGCTTTCTCACCGCAGTCCCAGGAAACCAACACGAAGCAGCGCGACCCCTGCCTTTAGGGGGTTCACGGCCCAGCACAGAACCTCGGGCCAAGGCGGGGGCCCTTCTGAGCCTCTGCCTGTGAGTGCACAGCTCAGGCCCTGGGCCCGAGTTAGACACCCGGCCCCGGTCCCAGCTCGTGGGTGCTGTGCACCAGCTTAACCGGCAGGCACACGGCCACAGCCGGCATGCACGTTCTCGGTGTGCCCGGCATTAGGTCCCCAGCTGCACTCTCTGGCTAAGGTTTGGCTGCGGAGCAGAACCAAGGAGGCAGGCGGGGAGGGGGAGCCGGACAGTGCTGACATTGAGAGCGGTGCCAGGTTGTAACTCGGCACCTGGAACTGAATCCCTTCAGTCTTGCTCCGTGAGACCGTGGTGTGGCCAGGATTCCCCGACACCCACAGCCCATCTCTCCTTCCAGCTGGGAGCTGACAGCACGGTGGCCTGGCCCCTGCTGACTGGGCAGGGACCTGGGAGGCTGCAGCTGCAGCAGGAGGGGCTGAGCCGGCCTGGCCAGGCCCCCTGGGGGATAGGGCCCTCACCTGCGGCCCCCCGCTGCTGACAAGGTGGGGTCTAGGGGAGCCCTCGAAGCAAGCGTGTGCTCCCATCACCCCTGCAGGTGCAGCCTCAGCCTCTGCTGCCCTTGGAGACCGGACTGGGGCCCCCCAGCTTCCACCCTGCATCTGCCATCCTGCAGAAAGCAGAGAGCCTGGAAGGCAGGGAGCCCCGGGCGCAGCCTCGGAGCCCTCTCTGCCTCTTGCGGGCTGTGTGGCTGGGAGACAGACAGGAGCCCGTGTCTGTGTGAGGGAACAAAGAAGAGCAGGGGTGGGGAGCTGGTGCAGCTAATCTAGGAAGGGGCCGAGCTGGACAGCAGACATCGGAAGCCCTGCCTACTGGGGGGGGGGTGCAGGGGAGACTCTGTGCTGGGACCTTCTCACCCAACCACTCTTCAGGGGCGGGGTCTCACCCCACCCTGCAAGCATCCCAGGGGATGCCCTGCCCCCGGGCCTTCCTGTCTGACCACTCTTGGTTGGGGGTTCCTGGCAGCTCCCTGGCCCCCTTGCCCTGGTGAAGCCCCCATTAGCCCCCCTTGATGATGCAGCCACAGTCTCTGGGGTTTAAGGAACAGAAGTGGACAGGGACGTGCCAGGCTGTCCCCAAAACCACTGGGCCCTCTGAGCCTCAGCCCCTGGCCCTGTGGAAGACACAGGGCTCCAGGCGGAAGCCGTGGGAGGCGGCAGGAAGAACGGGTCGGGTGCTTGGGATCCAGCACAGAGCTCGTCCCTGGCACACACACAGCAGCATACATTTTCAACGATCTATTATTTCTTGATGTATTCTAAAGGCAGAGCGAGTGTGTGCGTGTGTGTGTGTGTGAGAGAGAGAGAGAGAGAGAGGGAGAGAGAGAGAGAGAGAGAGATCTTTCATCAACTGATTCACTTCCCACATGGCTGCAGCAGCCAGAGCTGGGTCAGGCTGAAGCCAGGAGCCGGCAAGTCCTTGCTGGTCTCCCACGTGTTGGTCTCCCATTGTCCACTGCCTCCCCAGGCCCATTAGCAGGAAGCTGGACGAGAAGCAGAGCAGCCGGGACTGGCGCCAGCTCTCCGATACAGGTGCTGGCGTCGCAAGCGGTAGCTCACCCCGCTGCACCACAACGCTGCCTTTCCAAAGCGCATCTTGAAGACGTTTTTTGTCTGCAAGTTGCCAACCTGTTTGAGGTACCTGGAGGAAGCCATATTTGAGTAGCTGTCCATTGAGGTTGGTGGTGGGAGCCAGGGTCAGCCAGGCCAGGAAGCAGTGAGAGCTACCCAGCTCCTCGGTGCTCACAGCAGCACATGGCAAAGGTGGGCGAGGGACCAGCCCCACCCAGCCGTGAAGTCACTCCACTCCCATCCCAAACTCACATTCGGTCCCCTGAGGCCCGTCAGCTGCCAGAGAAGCTTGGGGAGGTGGCGTGGGGGCAGCGGGGAAGAGGGACAAACATCACAGAAGCAGGAAGCCCCGAGCAGGGGACGGAGCAGGGCAGACACACAAAGTATGGCTGTCGCATTAGCAAGCATCGTTAAACGGAAACTCCACCACGTGACAGCCAGCCATGTCTGATACTGCTCCAGGCCGCAAGGGCTCATGGACCGAGAATGCACTGGGCCCCGGGGAGCAGACGCCAGCGGCTGTTCTGAGAGCCTTGGGAACTCCCAGGGAGGGCACCCGGGCCGGTGGGTGGTGAAGTCGCCGTGCTGCCGCCTTCCGGTCAGCGGGCCTGTGGCCAGCGTCTTGTCGGCCAGACCCTTCGTTCTGTTGTCTGCAGAAGGGGCTCTGAATTCGCACCTGTGTGATGTGCGGCCTGGGCCAGCTGGGCGTGGAATGGCCACCCCTGTGTTCCCTGCTCGCTCCCAAGGGCACGAGGGGGACCTGTTCCGCTCTGCTGACCACTGCACGCCCCAGGTGCCCTGGCGCCTGCAGGCACTCGTCATGGAGCACCCTTCACCCTGCCTGGAGCCACTGGTACTGGGCAGCCCTGCCTGGCGCCAGCCTCTGCTCTGGGCTCTCTGGCAGCATGGCCCGTCCTGAGACGCCCTGTGCCTGCCGAGGCCTCCTGTTCCACCCCGAGGGTCTATTCTGAGCCTGTCCGCCCTTCCGTTGCCTTGGTAACCCACCCCCAGCCTCCCACTGTGCCCAGAGCAAAGCTCCCAGGCTGCTCTGCTCAGCTGCCCGCAGTCACCCAAGCCCCAGGTGCTCCTCTGGACGCTGTGCGATGCCCTGCCCCAGTCTCTGCCCAGAATCAGGCTGAGCTCCCAGAGCAGAACTCCCAAGATGCATCACTCACACATCCACATGCACACATCACACATCCACACCCACACACACCATGCACATATACACCACACACACACATTCACACACCACACATATATACACAGTCACACATTCACACTCACATGTATACACACACCACACACACATACACACTCGCACATTCACATACACACTCTCACACACACACCACACACTTATACACACATGCACACACATACACATGCACACACATGCACACACCACACACATAAACACTCACACATTCACATACACACTCTCTCACACACACACCACACATGCACACTCACACACACCATGCACATATACACCACACACATATACACACATGCACACATATACACATGCACACACATTCACACACCACACATATATACACATTCACATTCATACTCACACATATACCATTCACACATACACTCACATGTATACACACACCACACACATACACACTCACACATATACCCATTCACACATTCACATATATACTCTCACACACACACCACACATGCACACTCACACACACCATGCACATATACACCACACACATATACACACATGCACACACATATACGCATGCACACACATTCACATACCACATATATACACAGTCACAAACACATTCACACTCACACATATACCCATTCACACATACACTCACATGTATACACACACCACACACACATACACACTCACACACACATTCACACACATACACACACTCTCACACATATACCCACCACACATATACACACACATCACACATGCACACCCACATATACACTCACACACATCTGCACATTCACACACACCGCACATACATACTCACACATACATACACACTAACACACATACACACATCATACACACATACATATGCACACATACACACTGCGCGTACTTACACACATATACCGCACATACACACACATACATACACACATTTACATACACATGCATACAACACATATACAATCACATTTACACACTCGCACACATACATACACACATGTACACTCACAGACACACACACAAACACCTGCCGACACGTCTCTTCTCTGTCGGCAGTGACAGGTCTTTGTCCCCATGTCTGAGCCCCTTCTCCACAGCTGTCCCCCTCCCTGGCATCAGCCCTCACCCCCCCCCGGCCCTGTCCCCCTCCCTGGGATCAGCCCTCGGCCCCCCCCGGCCCTGTCCCCCTCCCTGGGATCAGCCCTCGGCCCCCCCCCGGCCCTGTCCCCCTCCCTGGGATCAGCCCTCACCCCCCCCTCAGCCCTGTCCCCCTCCCTGGGATCAGCCCTCACCCCACCCCTCAGCCCTGTCCCCCTCCCTGGGATCAGCCCTCACCCCCCCCTCAGCCCTGTCCCCCTCCCTGGGATCAGCCCTCGGCCCCCCCCCGGCCCTGTCCCCCTCCCTGGGATCAGCCCTCGGCCCCCCCCCGGCCCTGTCCCCCTCCCTGGGATCAGCCCTCACCCCCCCCTCGGCCCTGTCCCCCTCCCTGGGATCAGCCCTCGGCCCCCCCTCAGCCCTGTCCCCCTCCCTGGGATCAGCCCTCGGCCCCCCCCCGGCCCTGTCCCCCTCCCTGGGATCAGCCCTCACCCCCCCCTCGGCCCTGTCCCCCTCCCTGGGATCAGCCCTCACCCCACCCTTCAGCCCTGTCCCCCTCCCTGGGATCAGCCCTCACCCCCCCCTCGGCCCTGTCCCCCTCCCTGGGATCAGCCCTCACCCCACCCTTCAGCCCTGTCCCCCTCCCTGGGATCAGCCCTCACCCCACCCCTCAGCCCTGTCCCCCTCCCTGGGATCAGCCCTCGGCCCCCCCTCTTGGCCCTGTCCCCCTCCCTGGGATCAGCCCTTGGCCCCCCCCGGCCCTGTCCCCCTCCCTGGGATCAGCCCTCGGCCCCCCCCGGCCCTGTCCCCCTCCCTGGGATCAGCCCTCACCCCCCCCTCGGCCCTGTCCCCCTCCCTGGGATCAGCCCTCACCCCTCCCCTCTTGGCCCTGTCCCCCTCCCTGGGATCAGCCCTCACCCCACCCCTCAGCCCTGTCCCCCTCCCTGGGATCAGCCCTCACCCCACCCCTCAGCCCTGTCCCCCTCCCTGGGATCAGCCCTCGGCCCCCCCCCGGCCCTGTCCCCCTCCCTGGGATCAGCCCTCACCCCTCCCCTCTTGGCCCTGTCCCCCTCCCTGGCATCAGCCCTCACCCCCCCCCGGCCCTGTCCCCCTCCCTGGGATCAGCCCTCGGCCCCCCCCGGCCCTGTCCCCCTCCCTGGGATCAGCCCTCACCCCTCCCCTCTTGGCCCTGTCCCCCTCCCTGGCATCAGCCCTCACCCCCACCCCGGCCCTGTCCCCCTCCCTGGGATCAGCCCCAGGCCTCCCCTCTTGGCCCTGTCCCCCTCCCTGGGGTCAGCCCTCGCCCCCCCCCGGCCCTGGCCCACCCCCATCCTCTCCCTAAAGCCATCGGTCCCTGGCCAGGTGGGCTGGCCACTGCTCCCTTCCCTGCCTGCTCCCAGGGCGCTGGGAGAGCTGCTCGTGGGGGGAGAGGCCTCGTCTCTGTGCACCAGGTCACAGTGTGGTCCAGAGCGGAGCGAGGGCCCCAAGTCCCCTTCTCAGAGTGAGCAGAGGGGAGTCCCGAGAGGACGCAGCTGTGGGACAGAATGTCCGCCCTGGGCGGTGGAACCAGGGCCGCGAGGCCCTCCCCCGTGCACGCCCTCCCCCACCTGACGGCTCTGCTACAACGTCCACCTGTGGGACGCAGCCGTCCTCATCCTCACGGCCGGCTCCTTCCTCGCCTTCCAAGCTGCGAGCAGGGTGGGCTGATTACCCACGCGCTTGGCTCATCATCAACCCCCCGATGCCTCGGGACCCCCGGCCGGCAGGGACTCTGTGTAGGTCGACCCACTCTCCACACTCCGCACACAGCAGGCGCTCCCTGGCGCATTTGTGGTGCGCTGGGCTCTGTGCCAACAGATTTCACGGGGCTTGTTGCGTGTGAGCCCTTCAGGGATCCTATCCTGCATCGTGATCAAATTTGACTGCAAGAAAACCATGGGGGCCGGCGCTGTGGCGTAGCAGGTAAAGCCACCGCCTGCAGTGCCGGCATCCCACATGGGCACTGGTTCAGGTCCCGGCTGCTCCACTTCCGATCCAGCTCTCTGCTATGGCCTGGGAAAGCAGTAGAAGATGACCCAAGTCCTTAGGCCCCTGTACCCATGTGGGAGACCCAGAGGAAGCTCCTGGCTCCTGGCTTCAGATTGGCTTAGCCCCAGCGGTTGCGGCCAGTTGGGGAGTGAACCAGCGGATAAAAGACCTCTCTCTCTCTCTCTCTCTCTCTCTCTCTCTCTGCCTCTCCTTCTCTCTCTGTGTAACTCTGCCTTTCAAATAAATAAATCAATCTTAAAGAGAAAAGAAAGGCATGGGCTACAGAAGAAAAGCACGCCGTGGTCTGCGAGAGCCAGCCTGGGTTTTACCAGCTTGAGGCAGGTCGCAGACGAGACAGCGGCAAATAACTTTTCTAGGATGTTCCCCAGAGGTCGGGCGCTGGTGCAGGATGCCCGTCCAACTCAGTGCCTCAGACGCTGCCGTCATGAGAGACCCCGGCCTCAGCCCTTCCACATGGCGAGCGAGCGTCCTGTTTGCTGCTGTCTTTAAGTTTATTAGTGGCAGTATTAGCATCTGAAAGGAAGAGTTACAGAGAGAGGGAGAGAGATCTGCCATCCACTGGCTCACTCCCTAAATGGCTGCAGTGGCCAGGGCTGGGCCAGGCCTGAGTCAGGAGCCCGGAACGCCATACGGGCCTCCCGCCTGGGTGGCAGGCGTCTGAGGGCTTGGGCTGTCCTCCACTGCCTTCCCCGCACATTAGCAGGGAGGTGGATCAGAAGCAGAGCAGCCAGGACTCGCACCGGCGCCGCACCTATGGGACGCTGGCATCTCAAGCGGCGGTTTAACCCGCTGCACCACGACGCTGGTCCCTGCGGCTGTCACAATGTAGAAATTTCCAGTGACTTTCTCCCAGAAAAAGTCCTGGGAGCATGAGTCAGCAGAGCGAAAGATTTGATGACACATCTGTGCTATCTTAAAACTGGCAAACCAAGGACATAGAGTGCTGTTCAAAGCCACAGCCAAAAATACACATGCATCTTCCTGTAACAAGGAGAGAGATGAAAAAACACGCGTGCTCCGCTTCCGCTCGGGAGGACTGGGGCGGAGCGATGGGTCGGGACCCCACTCCGGCCATGGACACAGTGACCGCCCCAGGGGAAAGCACAGCGCCCCCAGCGGCGGACAGGCGCATGCGACCCGTCAGTGACTGCAGAGGCACCCGCCCACCACCAAGGCCACCTGAGCAGGTGCAAAATCCCAGCGCAGCCCAGAACACCAGGCTCCGCCCCCGGGTTACAGACCCTCAACCCAGGGAGCGAGGACAGCCGGAGAGTGATCACTAGGAACGCAGGAAATGAGCTTCGTGACCCCTTGCACAGATGGGACCCTGGCCAGCCTGGGAGGGGGGTCGGTGGCCTCCCATCTTCAAGCCCTCGTGTCGCCTGTGGTTTTTCTGTAGGAAACCAGGGTGCCCAGGGTCTCTGAGGCCCCACAACAAATGGTCAGGGGGAGAAGTGATGGGACACTTCCTCCGCTCTCCCAGAAAACAGGTGACAAGTGCGCTACGCACCCACTCCACTCCCCCGGCACTGACCCCCGGCGTCCACACAGCTGGAGAGAGAGGCGTGTCAGGTGGCCTCCCAAGGGATGGGCCTTCCAAAACTTCTCGCAGTAAAGTGAGCCGAATCCGGCACCTGAAAGGCCAACACCCCCTTCCTGCCTGCTTCTGTTTCCATTGGCTGTTTTCCCGTGATCCCTCTTTTTAACTGAAGCATAATTTCCCCATAACAAGATGCACAGATTAATCCCACGTGCAAAGAGCCCCCAAGTGTGGGGGCAGGTGTCTGGCCAGCAGTTACGCTGCCGCTTGGGGCGCCTGCCTCCCCTATCCGAGCACCTGGGGTTGAGTCCAGCTCCACTCTGCTAATGCAGAGCCTGGGCGGCTGCACGGAACGCCTCAGGGAGTCGAGTCCCCGCCACCCATGTGGGAGACCTGGATTGAGCTCCTGGATCCTGGCTGCAACCCAGCCCTGGTCCTTACGGGAATTTGGGGAGGTGAACTTTTGGAGGGGGGGAGAGCTCGCTTGCTCGCTCACTCTCTCTCTCCCTCCCCCCCCACCCCCGTCTGCCTCTCAAATATCTTTTTGTAATTCTAAGTTTTGGTGACTGTGTCCATGGACGAAGTCTAGGGTGCCCGACTCCCGCCAGTTGTAGAACTGAAGTCCCGCCTCTTGGGAAGTCCCCTCCCAGCTAAACTGGGGCTGTCGGCTGCGCCCCACCGACAACCACCTCACGGAGACAGAGGTCGGCTCCATCAGCCCCCAGATGTCCTCGTGGCCAACCCACCCCTCCTGAAAGGTAGCTGTTCTCCTATCGTCATAACTTAGTTTTCCGGCCTCCACAATTTCACATAAATGTCACCATTCAGTCTGTACATTTTTCTGTCTTCATTCACGCAATCTAGAATTTCTGAGACTCATTCCCCTTGTCGCCTGTGTTCGGCGTCGCTGACCACCAGCAGCAAACCCAGTCACAGTGAGCAGGCAGGGTGTCTGCAGCTTCTGGCTGTTGGGATTTGGACTTCCAAGAGCAGTCCTGGCCGCGGCCCTTTGCGGGCCTGTTTGCATCCTGCTAGGTCGGCGCCTCCGGGCTGAATGGCGGGATCCAGGGCTGCATCTGATTCACTTTCTCATTCCCCCCAGCAACGTGGCGGCTTTCCACCCTCACCAGCGCTTGGTCTGCCCAGTCTTTATTTTTTGGAAAATTTTATTTATTTGAAAAGCAGTATTGCACAGAGAGGGAGAGACACAGAAAGAGGTCTTTCATCCACTGGTTCACAACCACTGGGACTGGAACAGGCCAAAGCCAGCAGCCAGCAGCTTCCTCTGAGTCTCCCACGTGGGTGCAGCGGCCCAAGCACTTGGGCTGTCCTCGGCTGCTTTCCCAGGTGCCTTAGCAGGGAGCTGGATCGGAAGTGGAGCAGCTGGCCTCAGCACAGGGTGCTGGTGCTGCGGTGCCAGCCCCTTGTGGGTCCTCCTGCCTGCAGACACTAAGGAGTGTGCACTGGAGCTCACTGCGGTTCGACCTGCTTCTCTGATAACAACACCTGGAGGCCTGCTATTCCCTACGTGCCCTGTTTATCTCTAGCTGATTTGTAGGAGGCCCTCATGTGTTCTGCATCCTGGAGACAAGTGCTTTGCCACATTTACTTCTCCCACTCTGTGGCTTGTTGTTTTCATTTTCATAATGAAGTTTTTAAATAAGCAGAAATGTTTAATTTCAATAACATGCATCAACTGTATCGTGAAATACCAAAACCCATTACTTTTGTGTACAACAGTTGAAGTCTTTGCCTGGCTCAAGTTCTCAAATATATCCTCCCACATTCTCTCCTAGAAATGTTGTAGTTTCAGCTTAAAGTCTTAAAATTAATTTACTTATTTGGAGGCCTCTGTGTGTGTGTGTGTGTGTGTGTGTGTGTGTGCAGAGAGTGTGTAAGGCAGGGGAGAGGGAAATTTTCCATCTGCTGACTCACTCGCAAAACCACAACACCCAGGGCTGGGCAGGGGCTCCCTGCGGTTCTCCCATGTAGACAGCAGGGACCAGCCATCGCCTGCTGACACCCACAATGCACATGAGCAGGAAGCTTGTTCACATGCAGGGCTGGGACCCGAACCCGTGGACTCCAGTATGGGACGCAGGTGCCCAGGGATGGAGCCGCTATGCCAAACAGCTACCTCCGAGTGCTAGCTCCTAAGTTCAGGTCTAAAATCGAGTGTGATTAGGTTAGTGTGCACCATGTGAAATGAATGTATTTTTCCATAAAAATATCTAATTGTTCCACCCCTGTTTACTTAAAAATAACTTTTCTTTCTTTGCTGAATTACCTTAGGCTTTGGCAAAAATTAGTTGACCACTATGGGAGCCTGAATCCCTGGGCCTTTTTGTCAACCATTATTTTAACGTTTTTTCTGTCATTCAGTTAGGGTCATTTTATGACAATTCCTAAGGCTCACTAATCCCTTTTTCTACATGGTCCAATCTGATCTGCTATTATTATTCGATGAATTTATTATTTATTTATCTGAGAGGCAGAGATAGAGAGAGCGCCCATCTGCTGGTTCATCCAGCAGTTCATCAACTGCGCTGAACAGCTGGGGCTGAGCCGGCCTGAGCTGGGAGCCAGGACCACAGTCCAGGTCCCCCCAGCAGTGCCAGGAGCCCTGGTGCTTGAGTGTCACAGCTGTCTCCCAGGGTCTACGGCCGCAGGAAGCTGGATCAGGAGCCAGAGCCAGGAATTGATCCCAGGTACTCTAGTACTCACCACCCACCTCTCAATGAGGTCTTACTTACAAATATCGTAATTTCAGTTCTATGATTTCCAGCTGGTTCATTCCAGAATTCCCAGATCTTTGCTGAAGTTCCCAACCCGTTCCTCGGCGAGACCTGATGGCTGCTCCGTGTCGCTTGTCCGCTTATTCCAACATCCGAGCCGTCCATGGCTGTTCTCCAAGCGACGGTTTTTCCTCTTGACCGGGAGTCTCCCTTGCTCTGTTCAGTGTCTACTGGACACACTGGGCAGCGCCTCGCCCGGACTCTGCTACCTTTTTTTTTTTTTTGACAGGCAGAGTGGACAGAGAGAGACAGAGAGAAAGGTCTTCCTTTTGCCGTTGGTTCACCCTCCAATGGCCGCCGCGGCCGGCGCACCGCGCTGATCCGAAGCCAGGAGCCAGGTGCTTCTCCTGGTCTCCCATGGGGTGCAGGGCCCAAGCACTTGGGCCATCCTCCACTGCACTCCCTGGCCACAGCAGAGAGCTGGCCTGGAAGAGGGGCAACCGGGACAGAATCCGGCGCCCCGACCGGGACTAGAACCTGGTGTGCCGGCGCAGCAAGCGGAGGATTAGCCTAGTGAGCTGCAGCGCTGGCCCTCTGCTACCTTCTTTAGAAGAGCGTTGGACTTGGTTCTAAGAAGCAGTCATGCTCCTTTGGCTCTGCGCACCCCCTGCTGAGATGGGCTCTAGGCTTTGACGGAGCTCCTCCGCTTTGGCTTGGCAGTCGTGGCCTCAGTGCCGGAATGTGCTGTTTCTGTTAAGACGTGGTCCTTCCCAGAGTTCCGTGCAAGGCTCGAGGTGTTGGATAAGCCCCTCTGCCTTGGTAGGACACCAGTTCCTCATGTCGTCCCCGCAGCACCAGGCGGCGCCTGCCAGCTAGCGCCTTCTCCTGGGCTTCCTGTCGTCTCCCGCCCTCCCCGCTCCCACACACCTAGTTCTGGATGGAGCAATGGCTTTTGAACGCGTCACTCTGCACATTTTGAGGTTCCCTTGGAGCCCAGACTCTGCCATCTAACCGCTCAGTCCGGTATGTCTTGGACCCTGTTCCCAGTGCACTGTGAAGCCTGGACTTGTCCCCTGGGGAAGCAGATGCCACCTGGCTTCAGGCGTGGCCACTGCAGTGCGCAGCTGCATCTGTTCCCTCGGCCTTCTGACGCTGCTCCCTCTGCCTCGCTGGAGGCTCATCGCTGTAACTGGCAGGATGCTTGGTGGATGCACGCTCCTTCTCCATCGCTAGAAGCTTTTTATTTAAATTTTTTTAAAGATTTATTTATTTATTTATTTATTTGAAAGAGTTACACAGAGAGAGGAGAGGCAGAGAGAGAGAGAGAGAGAGAGAGAAAGAGAGGTCTTCCATCCGCTGGTTCACTCCCCAAATGGCTGTAACAGCCTGAGCTGCGCTGATCTGAACCCAGGAGCCAGGAGCTTCTTCCGGGTCTCCCTTGCAGGTGCAGGGTCCAAGCACCTGGGCCGTCCTCCACTGCTTTCCCAGGCCACAGCAGAGAGCTGGATGGGAAGTGGAACAGCCAGGACTAGAACCGGCACCCATATGGGATGCTGGCACTTCAGGCCAGGGCGTTAACCCACTGTGCCACAGCACCAGCCCCTGTCACTCGCTTTTTAAAAACCAATTGAATGCATAGTTAACGAATCCCGTGCTAGTGGGAAACTGATTCCATCGCCGGTTGACGCTGTTTGTAGCATTTCTGGTTTTCACGCCCTGCTGCACAGAGCGCCTTATGAAGATGCTCTTCATTCCGTGTGGCTCCCAACATTGTCCCTTGTGATTTGACAAATGGCCAATTAAAAGGGTCAATTACAAACAAACAAAAATTGATCTTAGAAACAAAACAAAGGGGCCAGCGCTGTAGTATAGCAGGTAAAGCCGCTGCCTGCAGTGCCAGCATCCCAAATGGGCGCTGGTTTGAGTCCCAGCTGCTCCGCTTCTGATCCAGCTCTCTGCTATGGCCTGGGAAAGCAGTAGAAGATGACCCAAGTGCTTGGGCTCCTGCACCCATGTGGGAAGACCCAGAGGAAGCTCCTGGCTCCTGGCTTCAGGTCGGCACAACTCTGGCTGTTGCAGCCATTTGGGGAGTGAACCAGCGGATGGAAGACCTCTCTCTCTCTCTCTCTCTCTGCCTCTCTATGTAACTCTGACTTTCAATAAATTAAAAACTTTTAAAAAATAAAATGAACTTATAGATAAAGAGAATGTTTATCTTCTTGGTTTAACACACATTAACAGAAGTTCTAGTATTTTCTTCCTGTTCCCCCAAGAGGATTCTCATGAACCCCGCGCTCCTGCTCTACAGGGAGTCAGGGATGGAAACTCCACTTCGTTTCCACCACTTGGGCCCCTTCCCTTTGTCACCAGCCCCTCCTGAAGGTGGCATCTGTATTTCGGGGAAGAGCCTCGGTACCTGGCGTGGAGACAAACGTGGCTTTTGACCCTGGACACTCACCTCTGTGCCTACGCCTGGCACTGAGTGTGCGGCCGCATAAGGAGAGCGAAGGATCTTCTCCAGGTCCTGCTCTGAACTCACAGGAAAGGATCCTGGCTAAGCCGCAGTTACTCGCCTCAGCAGCCAGGAACTCGGCCCAGGGGCCCGGCACTGAGGCACCTGGCCCAGTCTGGGCCCAGCAGCCCAGCAGGGAGAGGGAGGAGAGAGGTGGGAACTGGGCTCCGGCACAAGTCCAGCCCCAGCCCTCTTTATGCAGCTGGCCCTGGATGCCCGGCATGGGCACAGAGATGAGTACAATGCGGGCAGAATTGGAGGGTTAGAGTAACACGGGCCTCTGAGCTCTGATGAGGGACAGAGGGAAGTAGAGGCAGTCCCTGGGGAGTCAGGGAGCCCTCCTGAAGGCAGGAGACATGGGAGCCGGGACGTGGCTCTGGATGAGGGTCCCAGCCATCTCTATCAGCCGCCCCGAGAGGGCGGTGGCCGCGTCTGCTCCAACACAGCACCTGGCTGCTTGCAGGTGGATGCATGAGCCTTGGCAAAGACGGGGAGTCATCACAACACACCCGCGGGGCTGGACAGCGGCCACCAGCAAGTCCAGGGCACAGCCAGAGCGGCTGCCCGGTTTCCTCCAGCCAGGACCTGGTACTTGAGGAGCCAGGGCTCCGGGTGCTGTGAACTTAGTGGGGGAGATCCAACCCCAGCTACCTCCCAGTGCCTACCTGTGCAGGTGCAGCACCTGCTCAGAGCACAACAACACCAACACGGTCTGCCCTGCCAACCCGCCTCAGGCCAAGCAGGTGTCACGCAGGTGTTCCCTGGATGTCACCTCCCTCCCCTGTCACTCAACTCACCTTCCCGCCCTGCCACCACGGGGGTCTCCTCCCCGCCCCTCCTCCACCCAGATTCCAGGTTACCGAGAATCCAGAATCCACGACAATCCGCTCAGTTGGGAATATGCTAACATGTCCTTCGGTCTGCAGGAAACACGGTGGCCTCAGCGCTCAGCGCAGCCCCTTCCCTCTCCCACCACCCTTCCCCTGTCCAGACTTCTCCCTACATCCCCATCACTCCCAGGGTTCCCACTCTGGCTGCCTCTTTTCCCCAAGACAGACGGCTAATGGCCAGTATGCTGGGCAAGGCTTTAGAAACCATACCTAATCCCCCAAATTACCTTAAACCCACTGAATGCCCATGGCGGCCTTCAGCTCAGCTCAGGGGGTTCCTTTCCTACAGCCCAGGATCCAGCACAGGGCGGCACCAGCCGGGAACACACAGGGGAGTGACCGGTCCCGGCTGTGGGCTCCAGAGCAGGTGTGGACAGCACCCCGAATTCCTGCTCGGATTCCCAGGGCTCTGGCCAAGGTCACTCCGCTGAGCAGCGAGCAGATGATGTGAACGCACCTGGGCGTGACCCAGACCCGCAAGGCGCACAGACCCGGCACAGCCTCCCCGGCGCAGGTGGAACCCGGACCACACCTGCGCCCACTCCAGCCCACAGTGCCCACCGACTCCTTCCTTCCCAGCGCCCCGCAGAGGTCCCGCCTCCGCCAGCGCCGCCGCCCTCTCCAGGACCCCTCGCCCGCCCGCTGACCCCGGGGTGCGCCTCGCACCGCCCCCGGCCCCCGCCCACCGGCCCTCGGGCCCCGGGAGCGCCCCAGCGCCATCGCTTGCGCGCGCCCGCCCCTGTCGTCCCCGGCCCCGGCGTCCTCGCGGGCCCCGCGCCCCCGTGCCCGCGTCCCCGCGCCCGCTGACGCCATGACGCCGCGGCGGAGGGAGGGGCCGCGCGGGGCCGCGCGGGGGCGGTGGACGGCGGGCAGCTGCGGGCAGCGCGGCCGTGGACATGGGCACCCCGGGCTCCGGGCGCAAGCGGCTCCCCACGCGGGAGCGGCTGACTGCAGAGGACGACGCGCTACACCAGATCGCGCGCGAGGTGAGGCGCGGCCCCCGGCGGTGCGGGACCCGGCCCGGGTCTCCCCGCGCCCCCGCTCTCGCCAGCGGCCTGCGGACCCCGCATGTCCTCGGCCCGGGACAGGCCCCGCGCGAGCCTAGCAGGGGCGCAGCGAGCTGTGGCGGGGCACGGGCGGCCGCCAGGGGCGAGTGCCCGCTTTGTGCGCTGCGGGCGCTGAGGGGTGCTGTGGGGGACCCCGAGGCCGCGTGGCTCTGCCGCAGTAGCCCGGGTGTTCGGCTGCCGTTTGCGCTGGGGGGTGCCGGTGGGGGTCCCCGCGTCCTGAGTCTGGGCGGAGCTGATGCGGGGTGCAGGCGCTCGGTGAGGTTCGGTGGAAGTCGGGCGGCTGACTGACTGCAGCCGAGGTCTTGTGGGAAGTGAACTTTGCGCGCGGTGAACCCCACGCACTGCTGGGTGTCCGTCCCAAGGCCCTTTTTCCCATCCCTGGGTGGGTAGGGGATTCACCTGTGAATGGCAGTGGCGGAGGGGAAGGGAGCTGGTGCCGGGGTCTCCAGGGGACAAAGGAAGCCTGCTTGTTCCTGCTGTGGCCTTGGGGTTGTGTGCCCAGCCTGCGCGGGGACCGAGAGGGACGTGTGCCCACGTGCACGGCCGCCCAGGGTCAGCCTGAGGGAGGGTTGCTGTGCGTCCCGAATCCCACCTGGGGAAACTTCCTGGCAGCTGGGGTTGCTGTGGGCTCACAGCCGCACGCTTCCTGGGATCTGGGGTGTCTCCCACCCTGAACCCCCCGGCTTTGCCTTTGCCCACGTGGGGCGGCCACCAGCATTTGTTGAGTATTCACTGAGAAAGCCTTGTTTTTCTGGTGTGAGACAGAATAGGGCTTTCTGGGCAAACTCCGAGGCCTCCCTGGGAGCCAGGGTGGACACCACACCTGTGATGCCTGCCTCACCCCAGGCTGGGCCTCCGCGCCTCCACGTGGCACCTGCTGTGGTCGTAATCATGTCCTCACCTGGAGAAGGTCATACCCGGGCCACCAACGTCATTCTCACCTCTGCATCCCAAGAGCTCAGCACGGAGCCGGGCGCAGCAGGTACAGGCACTGAGAGGGCCTTTGGCCACCTGTAGCAGTCTGGATGGTGCCAGCACCCTTCCCCATGAAGGCAGCCCCGTGTGCGTGTATCTGGACAGAACCGAAACACAGGACCAGAGCTGACTGGGGAACGCTGGTCCTTGTCTTCCCCTGGTGGCTGTGGGACAAAGGAACGAGAAGAATGAGTCTCCCAGGTCTGCTCTTATCTGCCTGTTCTATAAAAATAGATTGGCTGGAAAGGGGGGGAATGCCCCCCCGGCTGACAGCCCGGAGGCCCCGCCTCCCACCAGGGAGCAGCAGCTGCCAGTCACAGGGATGGACTTGGAGTCAGACCCTGGCTGTGATGTCCTGGGGAAGGGAGCTCCTCCCCCTCCTCTGCGCCTGTGTTCTCTCTGAGAAGGAGGGCAGGAAATCCCCCGGCTGCCAGGACTGGAGAGGGTGAGGGTAGCAGACAGGCACACAGGCACACAGGCACAGAGACACAGACACAGACACAGACACAAAGATACACAGACACACAGAGACACAGACATGCACAAAGACACAAACACACAGACACACATGCACAGACACAAAGATACACACACAGACACACACAGACACAAAGATACACAGACACACAGAGACACAGACATGCACAAAGACACAAACACACAGACATACATGCACACAGACACAAAGATACACAGACACACATGCACACAGACACAAAGATACACACACAGACACACACAGACATGCACACAAGCACAGAAACAGACACATGCACACATGCACAGACACATGTACACAAAGATACACCTGCACAGACACACTCATACTCAGGCACACATGCACATACATACACACAATACAGACACAGATTGAGACACAGATATACATACACGCAGACACGCACACACACAGATACACAGACGTACAAGCACACACAC
Organism: Oryctolagus cuniculus; assembly: GCF_051225735.1. Lineage (NCBI taxonomy): Eukaryota > Metazoa > Chordata > Mammalia > Lagomorpha > Leporidae > Oryctolagus > Oryctolagus cuniculus. The sequence goes on along the minus strand of NC_142869.1, from coordinate 2,749,068 downwards.
AGATACCAGACACATGCACACAGACATGCATGCACACACAGACATGCATACAGGCACAGATACACGGGCATACATGCACACACAGACACATGTGCACACACAGGCCATATACACAGACATGCAGCACAGATACACACAGACACATACACTTACAGAGACATGCACACACAGTGTGCCCTTCAGTCAGGATGTCTGGGCTGCTAGGACACACCTCTGAACACGTGCGGGTCCTCAGGGGAGGTGGCTGGGCTGGGGTGCAGAAAGTGCGGGGCCTGGCAGGATTCCCACAGCCGCACCGGCAGCTCGGGCCTCTCGACCCCTGTGGGTGGCCTCCTCCCGCGTCCCCGTGAGCCGCCCCCTTCCTGATCTGGGAGCTGTCCCGACACCCAGAAGCTCTCCTTGAGACACCTGCACCTGTCTCCCAGCATCCCTTGGGCCATGCACTGGGACCGGGACACTGGACCCAGGGCCAGGCCCATCCTGGAAGTGGGCAGAGCCAGCCTCCCCTGAGGCTGTGTGGAGGACGGAAGGGACGAGCCCTTAGGAATGTGGCAGGGAGTGGGGTGGACCTGGGTCAGGCGTCCAGGAATGTGCCTTCCAGAGGGAGCGGGGAGATTCTGGCTGAGGCCACGGCCACAGCCATGTGCAGGGGGCCCAGTGCCTCTGGAGCAGGAGTGAGAGCTGGGCTCCGTCACCAAGGGGGTTGCCTTGGGAGGGGGTGGGATCTACAGCCATAGTCCAGGCAGGTGTGCGGCACGGCATGCGGCCGAGTCCAGGCAGGTGTGCGGCACACAGCGTGGTCCTTGTCAGCCACCATAGATGCGTTGGATGTCATCTCTTCTCACTGTCTTGCTGGGCTGGAGCCGGGCTCCATGTTTCCAGGACCAGGCTCCAAGCCGCGCTGTGAGAAGCTCCTGGTTCTCACAGCCGGGAGGGGTGTTTCTGGGGCAGGCAGGGTTTTCTTTCCCCATGGACCACGCTGCGGCGGGCTGGTGGTGTCCCTGGCCTGTTGACACTGCGCCCTGAGTAAGGGGAGATGCTGTCCCAGAGCCCAGGGTGGCTCCCAGGGTTGCTCCAGGATGGAAGCCTCACCCAGGGCAGACCCAGCTGTGAGTGGCAGCTGCCACTCAGCAGGACAGGGCCCTCCAGCGTGGTCCCGCTGTGACCTGTGTCCCCTGGGCGTGCAGCACATCGGCCCCACCAAGGCTGATGTCCCCACCTGTGAGTGCAGGCCACTCAGGGCTCTGGCCCCTTTCACTGGCCAGGTGCCCAGGGCCACAAGGATGTGGCCTTGTGGAGATCCCAGTGCCCCCAGGGCAGCCTGAGTCCCTGGCTGACCCAGCTGAGGACACAGCACGCCACTGGCAGGTGGAAGCATCCCTGTGGTGCGCGCCCCACTCCTGAGCTCCCCGCAGGGCCAGGCTCGGCCACCTCCTCCTCGCTGGGCCCCGGTGAACATGTCCGTGCACGGCGTGCCCCTCGTTACGGGCAGTCCCCGCACACGGGCCGTGGTTTCACTCGGAACCCTTGCAGGTTGCTCTGGGCCACCCTGCTTCCCAGTAGCCCGCATGCAGCTGCCTGTCGGGGGGACGCTGTCCCCTCTCTGCTCGGGCCTCAAGGCCGCTCAGGACAGCTTCGTCAGCTCTCAGCCATGGCTCTTTGTGGACTCGCCTTCCCCAGGCTAGCAGGGGGACAGCAACCGACTGGTCCCCAACTGGGTGGTGTCGTCATTGTCACCGTGGGTTTGCAGTGGGGGGCCGCATCAGGCACCCACCCACCTTGGGAAGGCGGAAGAGTCAGGGTAGAAGCACCTGGCAGGACACAGGGCCATCCACCGTGAGGAGCCGGCCGGCCCAAATCCCGGCTTATCCACCGCAGGGTTCCCAAGGGCCTGAACCAGTGTTCCCCACGGGTTTCATCACAAAGGCCGAGCGAACCCTGCGCCTGGGACCTTGGGCTGTTGGTGTGATTCCCAGTACAGAAGGAAGCGGAGGACTCAGCTGTGGACCATGCGCTGGCCTCTGCTGGCCTGTGGCCCCACCCCAGCTATTCCTGTCGCAGCCAGCTGTCCGTCTGCCCCTCCCTTTTCTGGGGGGAATCTTTAGTGATGTCTCAGTGCTTTTAGGGCCGGTTTGCCTGTGGAGGGTGGGAGGAGGCTTCGTGGTGTGATGGAAGCCATGGCAGCTGGCCTCTCGTGCCAGCGCTTGGCACCCAAGAGCTCCGTCAGGGCATGAGACGGGGGTGGGGTGGGGCTGGGAATGGGTTGTTTTTAGGGCTGTATTGTGCTGGACACCGTAAGAGGCTTTGCTCCATAGTTAACACGGACATGGACGGGCTGAGACACAGGGGGACTTGCCTGAAGTCATGCGGTGACTCAGGGGCACGAGGCCCCAGCCCACACGGCTTCCTTGACCCGCTGCTCGGCTCCATCGGCAGCCCTGTGCCAGGCAGCGTCCTGTGGGAAGCAGACTTCTCCCCACCCCCTGGGACTCCTGTCCCCCGCTGGCCTCCAAGCCGCGGGGCATCCCCAGGGCATGAGCTTTCCGGAGCGAGAGCCCCGTGCTCTTGGCTTTGCTGTGTCTCTGGTCTTCCTCTTGCATGCCGCCATCTTTCATTTCATGGAGGACTTTGCCGTCCGCCGCAGGGCCCTGCGGTGGCCTTTTGGCATGTGGTGCAGCCACGAAGCCGCCCCTCAGGACCCCTGCATCCCATCTCCAAGTGTCTGGGTTTGAGCCCAGCCCCACCTCCGATCCCAGCTTCCTGCTGACGGGCACCCTGGCAGGCAGCAGGTGACGGTCAGCAAGTGCTTGGTTCCTGCCCTGCCTGGGAGACCAGACCGGGGTTAGGACTCCTGCTTGCGCCTGGCTCAGCCTTGGCTGTTGTGGACGTTTGATGAGTGAACCAGTGGATGGAAGATCCCTCCTTCCCTCCCTCCCTGCCTTTCTCCCTCTCTCTCTCTCCCTCCCTCTCTCCTTCTCTCTGCCTTTCAAGTAAAATAAATTTTTTTAAAAAAATTTAAAAAGTATGTCAAGGGGCCAGCACCATGGCTCACTTGGTTAATCCTCCGCCTGTGGCGCCGGCATCCCATATGGGCGCCGGTTCTAGTCCCGGTGGCCCCTCTTCCAGTCCAGCTCTCTGCTGTGGCCCGGGAGGGCAGTGGAGGATGGCCCAAGTGCTTGGGCCCTGCACCCCATGGGAGACAAGGAGGAAGCACCTGGCTCCTGGCTTTGGATCGGTGCAGCACCGGCTGTGGCAGCCATTTAGGGGGTGAACCAACGGAAGGAAGACCTCTCTCTCTGTCTCTCTGTCTCTCACTGTCTATAACTCTACCTGTCAAATCAAAAAAAAAAAAGTATGTCAAATCATGCCCATCGTTATTTAAGCCTCCGGGGGCTGCCCGTGCCGCTCAGCAGAGCCGAGCCTCCGGCCCCTCACTGACCTGGCTGGCGTCCCCAGCTGGAAGGTGAGGATTTGGTGTTGGTGGGCCAGGCTCAGGCCCTCGCCCGCCTGCCTTTCTCCTCCTGCTCACTCACATCTTAGTTACAAGCTCGTTCTGAGTGAGGTCAGCGTTCACCGACAGAATCCAGGCCAGCTGGGGGGTGGGCGCTGGGCTCCGATCTCCGGGGTCACATCCTCCTTCCACCTCTTAGCCTGTGATCTGGGGCCGGTTACTTAACCGCGCGCGCCTTGGAGCCCCTGTGTCACGTGGGAAAACGTCACAAGTGTATTTCTCACAGGTGGTCTTGAGGGTAGAGGCCTCGGCACAGCCATGGCCCGGGGTAGACGCTCGGTAGCTGCTGGTGAACATGCGGGAGGCAGTGCGGCCGCACAGCTCAGCCCTGCGCTGCAACGCGGCCCCCCTCGTTTCAGTGGCCCACCTGTCTGTGCACCTCTCATCCCTAATTCTCTTTTTCCCAAGGAGCAAACAGTAAGTCAGATATTCTGTCCGTGCCATTTTATTCCTCCTGGGAAACCCACCTCCCAGAGCCCTCCGTCAGTGAGCCCGCCAGGGCTGGGTGCTGCCGGGTGTGCTACAGCCGCCTGTCCTTTTGCCGCTGTCCTGAGCGCCCCCCCCTCCATGGGGGTGCGGAGTGGATCCGTGTTTCCTGGGTCCTCGCGGGCTCCTTTCTTGGTTTGCTGTCTCTCGGTGCTGGGACACAGCCTACAGGAGCCCTCCGAGCCGGGGTGCCTCTCCCGCCAGCTGGAAAGTGTCTTTTTCCCACCTCGCATGTGATGGTGGTTTGGCTGTGTGTACAGTTCAAGGTTAAAGCCAGTTTCCCGAAGATCGGAGAAGATTTCTACGTGCGCTGTGGCCTGGTTTCCAGCATGCGATGGAGCAGAGCAGTGAGCAGGAAATGAAAGTAGGACACTGTCCTTGGGCGGGCCAAGGCTGTGGCAGAACCCACAGGAAAAGCAGGGGTTTTGGTAGAAGCAGATGTCGAGTGTGACTTTTTGTCCTCGTGATGTTTGAGCCCTGTGACTGTGTTACCTGTCCAACAACAGCTAAACCCCAGGTTCAAAAAAGTCAAGTTACAAACCATGTTTACCGTGACTTTAATGCATTTCCCTGTTTTATTCCAGCCTTTGGGGTGGTTTGAGAGTTGGGTGCCTGTGTGACTTCGTGTGTTGCGTGGTGTCTGTTTCTACCCCTGGGGGCCGATAGGATCTTGTCTTTCTCCTCCGGGTTCTCGATGTTCGTTATCCACAGGGTCGCTCAGTCTAGACGCTCAGACCCTGACACTCTGAGGCTTTCTTGAACTCCTCCCCCCGTCCTCTTGCGGGACCCCCTGCTGAATGGGAAGAAGCTTGCGGGCGAGCGCCCAGCACCGCCTTCCGTTCCGTGGAGTTTGCTGTTCCGTGTCTGATTTCAGGAGTGTTTGGGGTGCCTCTCCCGTTTTGTAGTCTGTTATCTTGATTCACTCATGCAGCAGCCTTTCCGACTGCTCTAAGGTGTTCCCTCTGCTTCTCTGGTTCTCCCGAAAATTTCTTCTGCTTCCCGCACTTGGACCTGCCTCACCCGCTTCCTTTGGTGGCTTGTTGGTTTGGCCGCCATCTTTCACCCTGGAGCCTTTCCCGGGTGCTTGGTGCTCCTTGGCGACCCGTCACCTTTGAAGTCCTAAAACGTGGTGACGATTGTGTGAACAGAGGCCAGGAGGGGAGGAGTCCCAGCGCGCGCAGGACACCCCTGAGGCGCAGTGGGGCGGCTGAAGTGCTGGTTCCTTACACACAGCTTGATTTGAGCCCATGTGCGGTCCTTGGCCACCACGTCAGCACCGGTGCTGACCAGCACACTTCCCTAGGGTGACGCCTGCGGGCGGAGTTTCCATTAAGGGAGTGAGTGGTAGGGATAGAGAGGGAAGTGGGAGATCAGTGGGAGCTTATGCCAGGGAGAAGGAGTTAGCCTCTAGTGTCCACCCAGCCCGAGCAAGGGAGCCAGTGCTGCTGATGTTCTGTGATGTCAACAATAGGGAGCAGACACAACCGCAAAAAGTAAGATTTTCGGAGCCGTGGGTACCAAGAGTAACTCGTCTGTTGGCTCGGCAAATTCTCTGAGATCTGAGATACTCTTTCCTAAATCAAATATAAAGCACCTGGGGAGTTGAGGTAGGCAGAATGTGATAGTCTTGGCAGGGGTGGCGCCTTGGGTCAGCAAGTCAGTCAGAGGAGGGCCGCTGGCGCCTGCAGGGTGCATTCCCTGTGGTGGCTCCGCCTCCTCCCTCGCCTGGGGGCCTGAGTGGAGCAGCACAGACCGCCTCCCACCTCCATCCTGTCTGTCAGTCCACGTGGTGCCGCCCCCTTTGCCTTGGCACCTCTCTTTCTTTCTGTCCCCAAGGCTCCTGGGAAGGTGTGGGGTGCTCCAGGCCACGGCTCCTGCAGAGGGGATGTCCTGTTGACTGACAGCTGGCACGACTCCACCCTGGATGCCCCAGGGCACCTGCCAGACACTTCCACTTCTGTCTGTAGGACTCCGCTGGCTGCTGGGAGCGCTGTGTGTGCATGTGTCACACAAGCCCCGTGTCTGTGCGTGTGTCACGCAAGCCGCTCCCCTGGGTACCCACTGTGCACTTGTTGGACTGCGTTTCAAGTGTTCTTTCATTTAACTTGATTGAAATTTAAAGAGCCACGCAGGGATAGTGGCTGCCTTATCAGCCAGCACAGCTGCAAAGCATGTTACGCAGAGGCACGCCCCGTGATGTGGAGTGCCTACGGACTCCCGCGGGGCCGTCAGTCACGCGTGATGGGCAGAGGAGAGGAGTGGGGTGGTGGTGCGGCGGGCGGGGCTGCGCCTGTGGTGAGAAGATGCACAGGTTGATGGAAAAGGCACAGCCAGCCTCCTTAGGCTGTGTAGCCACGGGTGAGCTGCTGCACCTGAGCCTTCGTCCCTTGTCTGTGACCGGCCTGGTGTCCCTGGGATGGCTGTGGCAATGACAGGGCCCATGGACTACAGGGCGTGCCACCAGGTGCCTGGCAGGTGCCAACCACACAGCGGCGGTCATTGTCACCTTCAAGGGCTCAAGTGTCATCTCTCGCAGGACACAGCAGTGCTTCCCGACTGGCTAGGACGTGCCCATGAGCCACGTGTCCAGGGCTGGGCGGGCAGCTTGTGAGTTTGGGGCTGGAGGGCAGAGGGAAAAGTGGAGAGAGGAGAGAGGGGAAAGCAGGGGGAGAAATACCAGAAAGCCCACCTTCCGTCCATAAGAGGGGCACAGGTGGCCCTGGTGAGGCGAGCTTGGAGAGAGAGCACACGGCTGTAGCACTGGATGCCTGTGCATCGTAGTGACGGGGTCCCCGTGGGCTTTGCGCTAAGTCTGGAGCCAGGGTCCTTGCCTTGCATGGAGACAGAAAGGCCTCCTTGTTCACTGTTGTTTTTGCTTACGGCTCTGCGCTAAAGAACCAGCAGTTGGGGGCCCGCTCTGTGGCACAGTGAATTAAGCTGCTGCCTGGATGCTGGCATCCCCAGTCAGAGCGCTGGTCCAAGCCGCTCTGCTTCTGGTACAGCTCCCTGCTGATGAGCCTGCAAAGGCACCGGATGATGGCCCAGGTGCCTGAGCCTCTGCCACTCACGTGACAGACCTGGATGGAGTTCCGGGCTCCTGGCTTTGGCCTGGCCCAGCCCCGGCCATTGTGGCCACTTGGGGAGTGAACCCGCTGGTGGATGATCTCTCTGTCTCTCTCTCTGTTACTCTGCCTTTCAGATGAATAAAGTAAATCTTAAAAGCAGAGGAAGAGTCAGCAGTATGGCTCCATGAGGCATTCTGGGCCTCGCTCCCAGGCTGCCTTGCTCGGTGCCCAGGGCCTCGGCCAGCTTCCTGGAGAGATGGGGCCCCTGGCTCACTCTGCGCTGTGTATCTTCGGGCTTATCTGACCTCTTAGACGTCACCAGATTCCTGGCCTATTTTTACCACTGCTGAGAGCCAGCTCCGGGGTGAGGGCCGAGGACAGTGAGGCGTGGCCACACCACCTTACAACTCCTTTTTTCAGTTCCTCAAGTGTTTCTCTCTTGTTTCGGGCTTGGGGTCCTCATCCCGGGCACTAGAGCGGGGCTGTGGCGTGCGTGGCTGTGGGACACCTGCCGCCATCATGCTGTCGTCTACCCAGGAGCTGCCGGGAGCTCCCCATTGCCCAGTCGTGGCAACCAGAGCCGTGTCCAGACATCGTCACACACCCTCTGGGTGCGAATGGCCACTGAGACACTGTGAGCTCCGTACCCCGAGCTCTGACCAGGGTCCAGGGCCCTCGACTGCCAGCTCTCGTCGGTGGATGCGAGTGACTGCCGAGCCGCGAGGGGGAGCAGTCACTGGCCAAGCTAAGCTGTGCTGCTCAGCGGTTCTTCTGCCTTTTAAGCCTCTGGGATTGGCATGGAGGGGGCCACAGCCCTTGGAATCTGGGGGCGCAGTCTCGGGGGACAGCTGCAGGCTCAGGTGCAGGCTGCACGTGTGATTACGCCTTGTTGGGCTCTGGAGTGGATGTGAGCTGAGGACGGGGGCTGCTTGCGCACAGCAAGTCCAAGGTCGGGCCCCAGCAGGTGCTTCATCCGTCTGCACCTTCCGCTCACTAGAAGTCCGGGTGTGGCTGCGGACAGAAGGACAGCAAAGACCCCAGCCCGTGCCTGTCTCACCTTCGGGGTGGGGCTGGGGACCCAGCGACTGCACCCCACAGGATGACCCTCCCGATGAGAAGGGACACTGGACATTGGACCACACAAAGACCAGTCGGTGCCACATTTCCATAGAATTAAAATTGTCCCCATAGCTCCTTCAAAGGCAGGCAGCTGCAGTTCTCAAAATAGCTGCTGGGTCATCGCCTTGTCCAGGTTCCCCTCCCAGCAGCCCCGGGTCCCCGCACTGCCTGCCTTAGCACCGCTCCATTGTTCTCCAGCTCCTGCAAGCCGCCCGGGCTGTCCCCCTGCAGCGGAGAGAGCTGTGAAAATCTCTGCTCCCACTGCTCTGTCTGCCCTGGGCGAGGGAGCCCCGGCTCAGGACCCTGCCAGGGAGAGGCACACACACAAAGGCCCTCTCCTAGGGGAACATCAGCCGTGCGCTCCTTGTAGTTCAAGGTTTCACCAATCCTTTTTGCTTTTTGTGGTCACTTTTGCTATGTGTCTCAGCTGTTCTTGCCTGTCCCCTCCAGCTCTGTACCTGGAACAGGTAGCATGCCATCTCGTGGGAGGACGGCCTTCTACGCCAGCAGGCTGGACTCTCCGCTACCCAGCGGCCTGCTCTGAACGTGGGTCTTAAAATACAGCACAGCAGAGCAGGCGGCACCTGTAGCATTCGATGTGCACTGTATGTTGGGGCCCCGTGGCCTGCTCTGTGCGATCCCGAGGAGTTTCAGATGGATGAGGACATGCCTGCCCCCCCCCAAGGGCTCCGTGGGGGAAAAATTATTTCCTTCAGTAGTCGTGGGTCATCTGGTATCGGGGGAGTGAGGACGTGGCCACGGGGAAGCTTGTGACACCACGCAGGCCACAGCCCGTGTCCGGGCCTGCCTCAGCAGGTGCTCGGTCCCCTCCCACCCCACCTGCTGGCTGTCCCCTGCCTCAGCAGGTGCTGGGTCCCCTCCCGCCCCACCTGGCTGGCTGTCCCCCTGCCTCAGCAGGTGCTGGGTCCCCTCCCACCCCACCTGGCTGGCTGTCCCCTGCCTCAGCAGGTGCTCGGTCCCCTCCCGCCCCACCTGCTGGCTGTCCCCTGCCTCAGCAGGTGTTGGGTCCCCTCCCGCCCCACCTGCTGGCTGTCCCCTGCCTCAGCAGGTGTTGGGTCCCCTCCCGCCCCACCTGCTGGCTGTCCCTTGCCTCAGCAGGTGCTCGGTCCCCTCCCGCCCCACCTGGCTCTCCTTTCTGCCTGGCGTCCCCGTGGATGGCGCTCTCTCAGGAGGCGCGCTCCCTGCCATCTCCCACCCCGGACCCTCCTCAGCCTCACACTGGTCCTCACTTCTGCCTCCGTGGACCCGGTGCTCTCTGGGGGCAGCCCTGGCCCCTTCTCTGCTGGGTTCCCAGGGCCTGGGACATAGTAGTCACTCAAGAGCCACCTGTTGGGTCTGTGGGACTCCCCCCTTTCCCCAGCACACAGCAGGCACCGAGTCCCGGGGGTTTAATGGTGAGTGAGAGAGTGGATGAATGGATGGACACACACATGGCCCCGATGAATGGATGAGTGGACTTTGCCTCACTTCTCATTCAGCATTTGGGGAGGGGACCGGCAGATGTGAACTGTGACATAGCATTTCAGGGTTCATATTCTTTTTTTTGGACAGGCAGAGTGGACAGTGAGAGAGAGAGACAGAAAGGTCTTCCTTTTCCATTGGTTCACCCCCCAATGGCCACTGTGGCTGGCGCACCATGCAGATCCGAAGGCAGGAGCCAGGTGCTTCTCCTGGTCTCCCATGGGGTGCAGGGCCCAAGGACCTGGGCCATCCTCCACTGCCCTCCTGGGCCACAGCAGAGAGCTGGACTGGAAGAGGAGCAACCGGGACAGAATCCAGCACCCCAACCGGGACTAGAACCTGGAGTGCTGGCGCCACAGTTGGAGGATTAGCCTAGTGAGCTGCGGTGCTGGCCTAGAGTTCAGATTCTTTTTGCTCTAGAACAAGACATCAGAAGGGCCGTCCACAGTCCCTTAGCATGAACCCCCAGCTCACAGGATGCAGGGGCCACCGTGCCGATTCCTGGCCGCGGGTGTCTGGGCTCCTCACTCAGGGCAGGCTGGTTGGCGACCTTCTCCCCTTTCATGTAACGGGATCTGGAGAGAGTTAAAGCGAGAAACAGGATCCGCCTCGGGGCTCTCTCAGAATCTTTCTCTCTGTCCAAGTCCGTGTCTCTCCCTCTCCTCCTTCGAGTTTCTCCGTTGGCCTTTTGTGATGTATCCAATGTGGAGAAGTTTTTCCGAGTGATCCTGGTGCCAAGGCACTGACCTCACTGGATGTGGGGTGGGGATCGGGTTGCGCTGTGCATTGCCAGTGCACTGAGAACCTGTTCCCAAAAAAGGCACTCACAGTGTCCAGGAAAACTCTGCTCTGGGGGCTGGCGCCCGCCCAGGAGCTGAAGTCACTTGAATCGCGTGTGGAGAACATTCCAGGGTGGCCTCCCTGTTGGGGTGGAGGTGTGGACGGCAGGAATGTAGGTATTAATCGACCCTGCCAGGTGCAAGAAATGGCGATAAATGGCGTCTCTGCCTGACCTCCACCTCACCTGTGTGGTCTCCGGGGAGCAGCCTTTGGGGGAGGAAGGGGGATGGTAGTTGGGGGGCGGGGCATTACGGAGAAGGCTTGGAGATGTGAACTGGGAAGCGGGGAGCCTGGCCCTGGAGAGCACGCAGCCTGTTCTCACAGCGCTGCTTGCTGGTCGTAGCCCCTGTCAGGGCTTCCCTGTTTCCCACAAGACTGACTCAGACTTGGTCGGGAGGCCCCCGCAGCCCTGTCTCTGGTGGGAGTCTCCCAGTGACTGACACAGACTTGGTTGGAGGCCCCCGCAGGCCCTGTCTCTGGTGGGAGCTCCTGTCTGGTCTGCATTTCCAGGCTCCCATCTTGCATCCGCTCATCGTCCTCCCATCTGAGAACCCTTGGTCTTTCCTTGTCTTTCGTTTACAATTCATATTTATTGGAGAGAGGCAGAGACAGACAATTGGCATCTGCTCCAATGCGGGGAGCCAGGAACTCAGCCCAGGTCCCCCACTTGGGTGGCAGGCACCCCACTGCTTGGAAGAGCCATCACCCGCTGCCTCCCCTGGTGTGCGTGAGCAGGAAGCTGGGACCGGGAACGGATCCAGGACTCGAATCCAGGCACTTCCCTAAGGGATGTGGGCCTTCCAACCTGTGTTTTAGCTGCTGCTCCAAACACTGGCCCCTGCCTGAAACTTCTGAAGAGTAGAGATCAGATATTTTGTAGAATAACCCCAAGTTTAGATTTGTCTCATTAGAGCGAGGCTTTAGGTTTAGGAGAATTGCACAGAGGTAAAGGCTGAGATGTACCTCAGAGCCACGGAGAGGGGGAAACGGAACTCCTCCGCCCCCCGGTTCACTCCCCGCATGCCGCAACAGCCAGGGCTGGGCCAGGCTGAAGCCAGGAGCTCCACTCTGGTCTCCCGGGCTCATTAGCAGGGGGCTGGATTGGAAGCGGAGCAGATGGGACTTGAACCCATACTCCACTGTGGGATGCCAGCATCGCAAGCCATGGCTTAACCCAGGGCGCCACACCACGGGCCCCAAAGCCTGCGGTACCGACCGCGACTCCTCTGCAGCTGCGGGTTCCCACGGGGAGCTCGCTGTCCCGCTCCTGCCCTGGGCTTCCTGGAAGCCGTCACTCCGACCAGTCTGAATTCAGGGCGAGGGGGATTTGGTCCCGATTTGTGGTCCTGGAAGTAATTCCTGACGTCAGGAAGAGGAACTTGGCAGCTACGCAGACACCAGCACCCCCACCACGGCTCACCTGTGGGGATGTCGGGGGTCCGTGAGAGCAGGGGTTGGGGAGCCTGCGTGTCACTGTGGCCGCCCCAGCCCCTGGGGTGGCTCACCCACATGCCCTCAACAGCTGGGTCTGGAACGAGCTGAAGCCAAGAACAGGGAACACAATCCAGGTCCCCACGTGGGTGGCAGGAACCCATGAGACAGGAGTTTGGCTTTGAAGGGCTTTTTGATACGAGCATGGAATAGACTCTCCCACAACAGAAACAAGTACCTTCAGTTAGCCAGGCCCTGCTCGGCCACCAGACCTAAGTGAGCGCTGTTCAGTGGGCCTGTTTTGGTTTTTAAAGATTTTATTTATGTATTTGAAAGAGTTTCAGCCAGAAAAAGGCAGAGAGAGAGAGAGAGGTCTTCCATCTGCTGGTTCACTCCCCAGATGGCCTCAGTGGTGCAGCTGAGCCAATCTGAAGCCAGGAGCCAGGAGCTTCTTCCAGGTCTCCCATGGGGTGCAGGGCCCAAGGACTTGGGCATCTTCCACTGCTCTCCCAGGCCACAGCAGAGAGCTGGATCAGAAGTGGAGCAGCCAGGTCACAGACTGGCGCTCATGTCTGATGCCAACACCACAGGTCGAGGCTTAGCCTACTGTGCCGCAGTACGGATCCCCTAGTGGGCCTGTTTTACTTTTCAGCCTACTACACCACGGCGCTGGTCTCCAGTGGGCCTGTTTTTTTTTCTGATTATATTTCCTACTTTCCACTGTTAAGATGAGTATACAGACTGGGATGATCAGCGTGGCACCCCGTATCAGGGTGTAAGTTCGGATCCTGCTTCCCACATGGGCGGGCTGGGACCCCTGCATCCTGTGTCAGAGCTCTGGCTCAAGTCTTCCACTTCCAAGCAGCTTCCCAGTGGGAGGCAGCAGAGGATGGCTCAAGTGCTTGGGCCCCTGGGGGGAGACCTTGGTGGAGTATCAGGCTTCTGGCTCATTCTCTCCCCCCCCCCCCCACCAACAGTGCCTTTCAGGTAGATGAAGATAAACGTATTTTAAAAAATGAGTGAAGACTTTAGGGGGAAAGTCTAAGGGAAGAGAGAGGGAGTCACTGTCTGTTGGGAATTGCAGCAGTGGTGAGCAGAATGTGAGAGAGAGCACGGACGTGCAGCCCAGACGCGGGAAACACGCGTGGCGTGGCGTGGCGTGGAGCAGCGTCAGAGGCTTGTGGGAAAGCCCCTGAGATCTGGCCCGGTTCTCCCCTGTGCTGAGACCGAGCTGTCTGCCCCTCCTCTGCGAGACTGTCCACCGCAGGGACGCTTGGTGAGATCGGGGTGCCGGCAGTGGTGAGTTCACCGCGGGCTCTGCCTGCGCCCTGAGCCCGAGGCCCTGCGTCAGCTCCCGAAGCCGCCACAGTGACGCTGGGAGGTCCTGTCTGGGCCGACGTTCTGTCCCCCCGATGCGAGTTCCCGTGTTGAAGCCCAGATCCCCAGCAAGGCTGTCTGGAGATGGAGCCTCTCAGGAGGGTGTGCAGGCTGAACGGGCTCCCACGGGTAAGAGGAGGAGTTTGTCCTCAGTGCTTGCTCTCTGCACTCAGACCAAGGTGGCCAGGGACAAGGCAGGGAGCCGCTGGCCGCTTGGTCTGGCACGTCCCTGCCTCCAAAGGCCAGGAGACGTACAGGGCTGCCATGCAGGCCTCCCCGGCTGGGGCATTGAATGCTGTAGCTGAGCAGCCTGGTGCCACCCCCCTGCGGAGAGGCTGACCTCTGTCTTGCTCTGCGCGTGCGAGCTGGAGTTCTGTTCACATCAGTCTCCCCACTTAGCATCGCCCTCTCCTTCCCTTCCTTCTTTGACATCTCTGGCTTGGCTGTCGTGACGTCAGGTTAGGCTGGGAGAGCCTGCGTCCCAGGGGTCCAAACAACAAAGGTCTCTCTTGCGCGCAGTAGACGCCTACTGTCTGCAGGTCTGTAGGGGCCTCTGCTCCGCCCAGTGGGACTGCCTTCGCAGCATGGCCTCCTGCTGTCATCACGGCTCCTTCCCTGGCTCTCAGTGCTTCTGCCCACACGTGGCACCTGCCCACACGTGGCACCTGCCCATACGTGGCACGGCCTCCTGGTTCATCCTCGTGGTTCATCATTCCCCAGCACCAGTAGCCAAAGAGAGGGAGACCACGCCCATAGAGGTAGTGCTGCCCCCATAGAGCATGCCACTTCCTCGGGTGGGCGTGGCCAGGCTCCACGTGTGTTGTCCAATGCCCAGCTGTTCACGGCAGGGCCCCGGCACGGTGCTGAGCAGGCTGTGTGTCCTCTGGTGGTGCCATGCTACACTTTCTTCCCCCCACAGTCAGCCTCTCCCAAGGCCAGATTCTCAGCTCCCGGCAGTGCAGGGGGGTCTGGCCTTGGCCTTCTTGATGCCCCATGAGAGGGGCTTCTGGCCACACTGTGTCTCACGCTGTTCTCCGACCAGGCACCACAGCCACTTGCTCATTTCCACGGAGTCCACGAGACACGCGTACTCATTTCTGTGACATTCTGAAATAACAGGTGTAGCGGGGACAGTTTGTTGGTACACGGATCCTTTGTTTTGTTGGGTTTCTTCTTTTTTGAGAGGTAGGCTTACAGAGAGAAACATCTTCCATCAGCTGGTTCACTTCCTAAGTGTTCTCAATGACTGGAGCTGGGCTGATCTGAAGCCAGGAGCCAGGGTCTTCTTCCAGTCTCCCATGCAGAGGCCCAAGGACTTGGCCATCTTCCACTGCTCTTCCAGGCCATTAGTAGGGAGCTGGATTGGAAGTGGGGCAGCCGGGACTCAAATGCACACCCACATGGAATGGCAGCGCCTCAGGCAGAGGCCCAGCCTGCACCGCAGCACTAGCCCTGTTTTGCTTGCTTTGTTTGCGTTCTGATATTGCACTCACTTTGTCCCCACATTGATGTTGTATTTGAACAACTCAGCACGTTCCTCTCAGCCACTGTGGTGTAGCAGGTAAAGCTGCCACCTGCAGCGTCGGCATCCCAGAAGGGTGCCCGTTCGAGTCCCAGCTGCTCTACTTCTGATCCAGCTGCCTGCTAATGTACCTGGGAAAGTAGCCAAGGATGGCCCAAGTGCTTGGGCCCCTGCTGCCCACGTGGGAGGCCCAGATGGAGCTCCTGGCTTTGGCCTGACTCAGCCTTGGCTGTTGTGGCCATTTGGGGAATGAACCAGTGGCTGGAAGATCTGTCTCTGTCTCTGCCTCCCACCCCGACCCCGTGACTCTGTCTTTCAAATAAATAAGTAAATCTTAAAGAAGAAAAAGAAGAAGAGCTAGAAATTGCCAAGATGCTCTTGACTTGCAGTTTAGAAACTGGACCCGTGAGGTGACAGCAGCCGGTTGGAGCGAGCATCCCCACTGCACTGCTGGGGCCGCGGACTTGGTACGTTGGTCTTTTGTTCAGTCATCCCCGATGTTGCGAGATGCTGTGTGACTTCCAGGAAGCCCCCTGCCCTCCAGAAGCCAGCTCACTTCTCCCAAAGGAGAACGGCACAGCCCTAGCCCGGGGCCACCCTGGGGAGGTGACAGACAGCCTCGCTTTCACACATGTTATGCAATGCAACATTTTAAAATCCTTGCCCTAATACTTTTTAAAATGTTCTTGTTCTTTGAATGCTCAGCCGTGGTAGCCCCCAGCTGAATATGTGTGATGGCCCCGGCGTTCTCCCTGGGAGAGCGGTGAGGGGTGGAGGCAGCCAGGGCGCACCTGTGCCTGAGGCCTGAGCCCGTGCGGTAAGCGTGCACCTGACAGCTGCATAGATGAAGAAGTGGCCATGAAGGCACTGGGTTTCTCGGCAGCCTCCCTGCTTCACGGTCTGTTCTGTTCTGAGATGATGCGGTTCTCCCGCGTGCGTCAGCCTGCTCACTGTCACTGCCGGCATCTCCCCGCCCCGCACAGGTCACCCGGTAACGGGTCACCCAGCTCTCCGTGACCCAGTAGAGTAGCGTCCTGGGCGTGGAAGGCCCCAGGTTTACTGTCGTTGCTTAGCTTGTTTTGTGACCTTGAGGAAGTCAGGTGACCGCGGCTTCTCTCTGCCCTCCTGGATGAACCGCTGAAGCCACTTTCCCAGGACCCCCCCCCCCCCGTAGACCGGGAAGGCTGGGGGGCCTGTGTCCCTGTGAGGAGGACTGACAAGCAGGACAGGAACGCAGGGCTCCTCCAGGAGCAGAGGAAGCCCCAGAGCCGCCCGGGGCCGTCCCCCATCTCAGGGTCTCCTCAGCAGCCCCCTGCCCTTTCTGATTTGTGGCCGTTCCGTTGCTTTAAAGGTGACAGGAGTGACAAGGGGGAGATGGCCTCTGTCTGTCACCCTGCACCTGTGGCTGGGCAGTGGCCGCCTTGTGAGTCCCTGCAGGGCCTGAAAGACTTGAGCCTCACCGCTGTGTGCCGGGTGTGGCTGTGTGTCGGGTGTGGCTGCACAAAGCTGGATTAGGGAAAGAGGTGGAGGCAGAGGCGGAGACGGAGCGGGGACTCGATCCTGGCGCTCAGGGACAGGATGCAGGCATCCCAGCCTCACCGGCTGCACCACAACACCACCCACTTTAGTTTTCCAAAAAGAAGGTGGTTTTGTTCAGGCCGCTGTCAGCGGTCGGAGGGGCGCAGTTTTCAGGTCTCCCTCTTCCCCCAGCATTGCCTCCTCTCTGTACAGCCACGGAGGCTGACGTCGCCCTGGCCCCGCGGGCTTTGGTCTTTCATTAGCCTGACCGCTTACCCATTGAGTCTTCAACAGACATATACAGAGTAGCCCCTGTAGGTGACCGTATTCAGGGCCATAGCAAAGCCAAGTGTGGTCCAAACACCCACCTCCGCTCGCCCACCCAGGCAGGCTGTGACTGAAGGTACTGCCCGCTGCTCTGAGGACTCCCTGGGCGCTGGGGATGCCAGTCTATGTCAAGGTTAAGTGCACAGAGCTCTGCCCTCTGTCACCTCATGTCACCGCACCAGACAGCTCTCTGCAAGTGTCAAGGGGGCCAGAGAAGGTGACGCCCCAGGCAGAGGGACAGCAGGTGCAGGGGCTGCAGGATGACACAGGCCTGAGCCGTCCCAGCAGGGAGCCTGTTGTAGCTGAACAGAGTGATCTGAGGGGAGAAGGGGTGGACAGATCAGGGGAGGCGGCTCTCAGACCTGGCCTTTTCCTCCTGGGGGGACGAGCACTGTTGAACGGCTCCGATGGGGGCCCAGCCACTCTGACCGTGTTTGGAGGAGTTTCTTCCTGGTGCCGTGTTAGGATGCGATGGACGGTTAGGCCCAGGGGAGCACCCTCCAGACCGACTCCTGTGCGAGGGGCTCTCACCACCTGAGCAAGGCCAACCGTGCATGGGAGCAGAGCAGCGGGGACCAGGGCAGGAAGCTGGGGCAGTGGCCTGGGAAAGATGATGGGGCTGATTGGCGGGGAGCAGAGGGTGGTGAGAAGTGAGCCCCCCGTAGCTTCTGTGAGCAGATGGTAGAGAAAATGTGGTCTCTACACACAGTGGGACACTGCTCGGCCTTAAGAAGAAGAAGTCCTGTCTGTGACAGTGTGAACGGACCTTGAAGATGCTATGCTAAGGGAAAGAAGCCAGGCACAGGTGACAGACGCCAGGCACAGGTGACAGACACCAGTGGTCTCACCTGATTCCTGCAGCCTGAAACAGACTCATATAGGCAGAGAGTAGAAGGGAGCTCCCCGCGCCGTGGGGATGGGGTGTGCGGAGGTGTTTGCCAGAGGATATATAACATTTCACTTAGGTGGGAGGAGTTAGTCCGAGAGTTCTCCCTGTAGCGGGGTCACTGTAGTTAATGATACAGAGTATAGTTGAAAACTGCAGAAGACTTGATTGTAGGTTTTCTCCCTACAAAACAGGATGTGAAGTAATGCATAAATTAACTTGTTTAGCCATCCTACAATGGAAGTGTATCCAAACATTATGTTGTTTAGTTTTTACTTGTTATCTAAAAATAAATAAATACTTTATCTACATGAGCAAGAGGGAGAGACAGAGAGAGGAAGAGAACTTCCATTTTCTGGCTCACTCCCCAGATGTTTGCAACGACCAGGACTGTGCTAGGCAAAGCCAGAAGCCAAGAACTGCATCTGGGTCCCTGTGTAGGTGCAGGGCCAAGGACTTGGGCCATCTCCATCTGCCTTCCCAGGCACCTTCGCAGGAAGCTGGATTGGAAGCAGAGCAGTCAGGACTTGAAGCAGCACTCTGGTATGGGATACTGGCATCATGAGCGGTGGCTTAACCTGCTGCACCGCAGTTCCAGCCCCCAAGTAAATAAGTTCTTAAAATTAACTGGAAGCAGGGTCTTGGAGAGACCACGCACACCAGCGTTCACAGCCATGATACTCACAGAGCCAAGGCGCGAAGTGCCTAGGGGGGTGGTCCATGAACATAGGAGAAGCAAGTGTGGGCTGCGCAGGCGGAGGGCTGTTACCTGGCCTCATGGAGGAAGGGGTTCCGGCACATGCGCCACAGCGGACGCAAGCACTTGAGGACACCAGCCTAAGTAAACCAGCCCGACACGTCGCAGGGGCATGGCTCTGTGTGGCGCAGGCTGTGTCCCTCCTCCAAGGTGCTTGAGACTGGAAGGGTTTCTGATCACAGTGGGTTTATGGGTTGTGCGTTATTTGCATGTATGCAAATGAGGGCTCTCGGAGCAGAACCCACGTCTGATGACAAGCTTCATCTATGTTCCCTGTGCACCTGTGCACAGAGCCGGAGGCAGTGGTGCAGTGTTTGTACTGCAGCCCGTCACCCAAGGTCAGGCGTGGAATCTTCCACTGTGGAAGTCGCGCTGTGGAAGTCAGCTCCTGTTTCAGAGCATGCGGGTTGCAGCCGGCTGGACTAGGGATGCCCACTGTGAACCCTCGGGGGTCAGACCCGTGGAGGCGCCGGGGGTGGGTTGGCTGCCAGGGACAGGGTGGGGGGACAGGGGTGTTCAGCAGGGCCAAAGCAGCAGGAGGTGGTGATGGCTGCACGACCGCGTGAGTGGACTCACAGCCACTGAACCATGCACTTGAAGTTGGCTACAATGGTTGTTTTTTTCTCTTGTGAATTCTGCAACATTTCTTTTCTTTTCTTTCTTTTTTTTTTTTTTTAGACAGACAGAGTTATGAGACAGAGAGACAGAGAGAAAGGTCTTCCTTCCATTGGTTCACCCCCCAAATGGCCGCTGCAGCCGGCACACCGCGCTGATTGGAAGCCAGGAGCCAGGTGCTTCCTCCTGGTCTCCCATGCGGGTGCAGGGCCAAGCACTTGGGCCATCCTCCACTGCCCTCCCGGGCCACAGCAGAGAGCTGACTGGAAGAGGAGCAACCCGGACAGAATCCGGTGCCCCAACCGGGACTAGAACCCAGGGTGCTGGCGCCGCAGGTGGAGGATTAGCCTACTGAGCCACAGCGCCGGCCTGCAACATTTCTAAAAAGAAGGTAGGGGGATGAGCAGGAGGTGCTGTGGGATTGAATGCTGTGGTGGGGAGCAGGTGCGTGGGTGCCAGGGGGAGGTAAGCACGGGGGTGGGGGGCGATTGTAGAAAGTGTAAAAGGAGAGGAGACTCACACCGGAGGCCGTGAGCTGCCTTCATTTAAAAATGCTGTCACCTGAGGGCAGGAAAGCATGGCTTTGGGCCAGGTGGAAATAAAACCAGTGAACTTGCTACAGAGTAACATTTAGGCAGGGCTAGAAGGACTCCAGGGCAACCGCAGGACAGCATCTGCAGGAGCAGATTCTATGGAGCAGAGATCCTCGGTGGGGGCGGAGTTCAGCCAGGGGCACGGGGGGGATGCTCCGACGTTCGCGGAGAATCCTCGGGTCGCACACTCACAGTGGGTGGGAGTTGTAACTCAGTAGAGCTGTTAGGACACACAGACACACACATGTGCATGCACACACGTGCACAAGTGAGCCTGCTCCAAGGCAGGAGGGAAGGGCTGGCACCTCAGCCCCCAGGAGGTGCCTTGTCTGTTAGAACACACAGACACGCATGTGCACACACGTGCACACACGTGCACAAGTGAGCCTGCTTCCTTCCCTTCTGAGCGCGCCCCTTATTCAGAGACCCCAGCCCCGGCCCAGCTGTCCCCGTTTCACCATGAGAGGCAGGATGGAAGGGCTGGCGCCTCGGTCCCCGGGAGGTGCCTTGTCTGTTCCGTCCGGTGACAATTTTAGAACTTGAAAGCGTTTTCATTCGGCTGCGGTGACCTCATCGGAGACGACTCCTGCCGCGACCCAGGAGCCTCTGTCTGCAGTGGGCGGCCCCGTGAGTCCATCCAGCGGCAGGAGATGCAGCGGGACGGTGGCCTTGGCCCGATGCCCTCCAGTCCCTCCTGGGCCAGCTCATCTGCCAGTCAGCAGAGGCAGCGCACCACACGGGTCGCCCGTCCCAGGCTCGGGCTCTCAGGAGACCCGTGGCCCCTGGACGTCAGCCTGCAAGGAAATCTGAGCGTGCTTTTTGTCCGAGCGCGTTCGTCACCTCGTTCCTTTTGATCGTGTCACTCCTGAGGCTGCCATGAGGGTGGGCCAGACCTGGTGGCGTTTATTAACGGGGCACATTCTCAGGGTGGGTGCGGCAGAGGGGCTGGGGTCCGCCTGGGGCTGGCTGGACAGCAGCCGCTCCCCACCGGGGCCGCCTCTGTGAGGATTGCTTGTGGGCCATCTGCCCGAGCAGCCACCCATTTGATTGAGAAGTGGGATTCCCAGGGAACTCGATCTGCCCAAGGCAAGGAAGTCCCTTAGCGTGGTCACTCACACCTGCTGCTCAGTCCAGCTCGCCGGGGAGGCTAGCAGCAGCCGGGGCCGAGGGCAAGGCTGCAGGGCTGGCTTCATTATGGGGGACTTCAGAAGGGGCGTGGAAAACAGAATAAAAGAGACATTTATTGGGGTGCAAAACATTGCGACCTTGAGGTCCTTTCATGTCCATGGTGAAAGCAACCCATGAGTGAGTATGGCTCCCCGGGGAAGTAGAATCCTGGCCTAGTGTGGCGTTGACATAAACATTCTTGGCCCACAGAGGGCTGGGTGTGTGGTCACGCAGCGGTAGTGTTTTTAGGAGTTGGGTTTTCGGAACTTGCGAGTGACTTTGTAAAGGTGAGGGGTGTGTGGCATGTGAGAGGCGTGTTAAAGTGCTGGTCACCAGTTGGCGGCGTGAGTCGCTCGAGCAGCAGTCGCCGGCGGCTCTGAGATGCCGCCCTCCCTCTCTGAGCGTTCCGTGGCTGTGGAGCCTCGGAGCCCGTGTGCCGTGGGTGAGGGCCGGACGTCTCGGTGGCTGAAAACCACGTTCCTGTGCTCAGAGCTGCATAGCAGCCACTGCTCCGGGGCTGACGATGAGGACCAGTGAGTCCCACTCACAGCGGCGGGCGAGAGGCTGTGGCTCTTCCCTCTTCCCTGCGGGAGGACTCCGAGGCACTCACCTTTCACTTCATCTTTTGTTTTTGCTTGTTTATTTGCAAGGCAGAGAGAGAGAGAGAGCGTGTTCCCATCCACTGGTCCACTCCCCGCAGCCCCCAGTGGCTCCCAGTCACGAGCTGGGAACTCAGTCCACAGCTCCCGTGTGGCTGGCAGGAGCCCAGCTGCTGAGCCGTCACCGCTGCCTCGCACTCGCAGGAAGTCAGAGCCAGGTTTCGGTCCTAGCACCCAGTATGGGACGCTGCAGTCTTTTGTTCAAGGATTTTTGGTTGGTTTTATATTTAGCATTTTTAAAAAGATGTGTTTATGTATTTGAAAGGCAGAGATACAGGGGGGTGGGGAGTGAGGGAGGGAGGGAGAGATCTTCCATCTGCTGGTTTACTTTCCAAATGGCCACAGTGGCTGGAGCTGGGCCAAAGCCAGGAGCTTCTTCCAGGTCTCCCAGAAGGCCAAGCACTTGGACCATCTTCTCACGCTTCCCCAGGTGCATCAGCAAGGAGCTGGATCAGCAGTGGAGCAGCCGGGGTGCAAACTGGTGCCCATATAGGATGCAGGCTTTGTAGGTAGCACAGCTCCAGCCGTTGTGGCCACTTGGGAGTGAACCAGTGGATGGAAGACCTTTCTCTCTCTCTCTCTCTCTCTCTCTCTCTCACTTTAAAATATGTAAATAAATCTGTTAACAAAGAAAAAAACTCCAGGTATTTCAATGTAAGATTTAAAAATCCCAGAAAAGCTGTGAGGGAGCGTTGGCTGGCAGCTCTGTACCACTTAGGACACCCACATCTCACACTGGCTTCCTGGATCCAAGGCCAGCTCAGCCCCTGAGTCCACCTGCCTGCCTATGAGTGCCCTGCAGGCAGCAGGCCATGGCCCACGTACTCGGGTCCCTGCCACCCACGTGGGAGACCTGGATTGAGTTCTGTCTCCTGGCTTCAGCCTGCCCCAGCCCCAGCCATCGCAGGCATCTGGGAAGTGGATCAGAGGACGGGAGCTGTCTGTCTGTCTGTCTGTCTCTGTTCTGTCTGTTTCTCAAATAAATAAAATAAATAAAAAAGCAAGATGTTTACATTTGTCGTACAGGTTTGCTGTGGTGTGGGTGTTATTCTGGATGGTGAGTGCGGCCGGGTTCCGCACCTGCTCCTGATCCAGCTTCCTGCTGGTGCCACCTTGGGAGATGGCAGGTGGTGGCTCAAGTGGCTGGGTCCTTGCTCCCCACGTGGTTCCCGGCTCCCAGCTTCAGCCTAGCCCAGTTCAGGGCCACTGTGGGCATCTGGGGAGTGAGGGGCAGATGGGAGCTCTCTCTCTGTATCTCTGTCTTTGCCTCTCCAATTGTAAAATAAAAGTTTTTTTTTTTTAAAAATTGACTCACAGGCCTGGAGTCCGAGAGCCTGGCTGTAGCTTCTGCTGGCTCTGGTGAGGGCTTCAGGCTGCTTCAGGGTGTGGTGGGTGGCACTGTGGGCGGAGCACGTGTGAGGGGCGAGGTCACACAGCCAGACAGGAGGCCAGAGAGATTCAGGGCCAGGCTTGCTTTGTTTTGTTTTGTTTTTAAAGATGTATTTGTTTATTTGAAAGGCAGCGTTACAGAGATGAGGATTCAGAGTTAGAGAGAGAGAGAGGTCTTCCATCTGCTGATTCCCTCCCCAGATGGCTGAACAGCCGGAGCTGGGCCAGTCTGAAGCCAGGAGCCAGGAGCTTCTTCCAGGTCTCCCGCGTGGGTGCAGGGACCCAAGGACTTGGGCCATCTTCCACTGCTCTCCCAGGCCACAGCAGAGAGCTGGATTGGAAGTGGGGCAGCCGGGACTCAAACCAGCGCCCACATGGGATGCCGGCACAGCAGGCGGTGGCTTTACCTGCTACGCCACAGCCCCGGCCCCCTTGTTTTGTTTTAGTTTTCTTATTTGAAAGGCAGAGAGAAAGAGACGGAGTGATTGTCCAACCACTGGTTCACTCCACAAAAGCCTACAACAGCCTTGGCTGGGCTGAACTAAAGCCAGGAGCCTAGAACTCAACCAGGTCTCCCACGTGGGGGTCAGGGACCCAATTGCTTGAGCCATCACCCACAGCTCCCAGGACGCACATTAGCAGGAAGCGGGAGCAGGAATCAGCCAAGCCCCTGACAAGGGCGTGTGCAGCAAAGCAGCTCCAGACTCACTCTTGTGGGAACAAGCCGGGGGCCGAGGAAACCCCGTGCAAGGTCAGTGCCTCCGCCAGGCCGCACACCAACACCCTGGGGACCTAGCTGCCAGTACCTGAGCTCCCACTCACAGGCTCTGGGTGGACACGATTCAGCCCCGCTGTGGTGTTCTCGGCTCCGCAGGTGCATGCTGTCTTTGGGGAGCTGACGTGTGGGGTGTGCTGTGTGTTTAGGACGAGGAGGACTTATCCTCAGGTCCAGCTCCTGCGTGTGGTTTTTCCCTCCCCCTTGGGACTTGCAGGTGTATAACTATGACATAAACTGAGCTGAATATGTGTTTCTTCTACAGCAAGGTCCATGAATAAAACCCGTAACTGGGGCAGGTGTTTTGCTCCTGTTCTGATCCGGCTATTTATAGCAACCCCTGTTTTTTTGTTTTGTTTTGGTTTGGTTTGGTTTGGTTGTTTTTTTTGTTTTTTGTTTTTTTTTTTTTTTTTTTTTTCTGAATTAGAAGACATTGGTTAACATTAAAAACTGGAACCAGTTTAACGAAAACCATTCGAAATGTTGGTCTTAAAAAAAGATCGATGCTTGGGGGCCAGTGCCGTGGCTCACTTGGCTAATCCTCCACCTGTGGTGCTGGCACCCTGGGTTCTAGTCCCAGTTGGGGCACTGGTTCTGTCCTGGTTGCTCCTCTTCCAGTCCAGCTCTCTCTGTGGCCCGGGAGGGCAGTGGAGGATGGCCCAAGTGCTTGGGCCCTGCACCCCATGGGAGACCAGGAGGAAGCACCTGGCTCCTGGCTTTGGATCAGCGCGGTGCGCTGGCCGCAGCGCGCTGGCTGCAGCGGCCATTGGAGGATGAACCAACGGCAGGAAGACCTTTCTCTCTGTCTCTCTGTCTAACTCTATCTATCAAATAAA
This sequence comes from Oryctolagus cuniculus, assembly GCF_051225735.1. Taxonomy (NCBI): domain Eukaryota; kingdom Metazoa; phylum Chordata; class Mammalia; order Lagomorpha; family Leporidae; genus Oryctolagus; species Oryctolagus cuniculus. The sequence continues at coordinate 2,724,713 of NC_142869.1, read as the reverse complement.
TTAAAAAAAAAAAAAAGGCAATCGATGCTTAATACCATGCCTATACTGTGGGAGGCAGGGAGAGAGAGGTTCCTGCCATCTGAGTGTGGGTGTTGTCCCCTGAAGTTTATGTGTGGAGACCCCATCCCCGGGGTGACAGTGTCAGGAGCTGGGCCTTGTGGTGGTGGGGGGGGGCATGAAGTCATGGGAGCAGAGCCAATGGGGCCCGAGGGAGCTGCCTCCTCTTGCACCCCAGGAGCACGCGGTGGGAAGGGGCCCTCGCCCGCTGCCAGTCTGCCAGCGCCTCGACATTGGACTGACTTCAGCCCCCAGAACTGTGAGAAACAGAATCCGTTGTTGTTAGCGGCAGGCCATGGTGTTTGGCGTGGGCAGTCGGAGCAGAGTGATGTCCAGGCGTCCAGCAAGGGGACTCAGGGAGCGTGTGTCGGGACACGGTGTCATCCGCGGAGCCTGGCAGCTTTGTGTGGGTGGGTGGGGCAGCGAAGGGGAGGGGTTTAGTCCATTGCGGAAGTGTCTGAAGAACTGGACAATCTCGCAAACGCTGAGTGCTGGCCATGGGGAGAGGAGGGAGTCATCCGCCAGCGGTGGCCGCGTGAGATCTGAGGAGACCGGGAGAGCAGAGTGCTGAGGACAGAGCCCTCTGGGCCCCAAACAAAGAGGGGTCTGGGGAGGAGCCGGGGGGCAGCGGGGATCTGTGTCCATGCTGCAGACACCATCAGGGCATACACAGGGATGTCCCCTGCACCTGGCAGTGGGGAGTCCCCGGTGGCCTCAGCCAGGGCCGTTCCAGGGAAGTCGCAGGGCAAGAGGACCCCAGAGGAACGAGTCATGCTTGGTCTGCACCAGAGCTGGGAATGGTGGGGAGGGGTCCTTCACAGCGGTCGTGGCGAAGAGGCCGGCCGTGTGCTCTCCGGAGTGGCCGTGTCCGCAGTTGCCCAGCTGCCCGAGGTCTCTGCCGAGCGCTGTTGCTCTGTTCTTGGTCCCCGGGACAGGTGGCAGGTGTCCGGAGATGGGCTGGCGCGTTCGCCTGCTGCTCTGCTGCCGAGAGGAGACAGCGCAGGCAGGCTGTGGGGGAGAACAGGGCTTTAGTCCACCTGCAGAGAACTTTCCAGAAAGGCATGCCGCTCAGAGACCCAGTAAGAGGCCTGCTTTTGCCTCCCGCCTGGACGTTTCTATTTGAGTTTTGACGTGTTGTGCATCATTCCATTTTCTGATCCCTCGAGCTGGGCTTCTCCTACCCCGTGGCTGCCCGGCAGCTGGGCTGTGCTCCCACCGTCACCCCCTGAGCCCCTGTCTTCTCCGGAGAGTCACACTGGCACGAACACCGTGCAGAGCCATCCCCTGTGCATCCGTGATTGTCGCTAGGAGGGAAATTGTGGAGTTCAAAGAACGTGGCCGTTTGTTAAGACTCGAAGCATGCCGATCGCCATGCCTCCTGGATGGAGTTTTCCATTACGCTGCAGAATTTAGCGACGGCCAAGAGCTCCCATTCATAAAACAGACTGTGGGCTTTCTTTGGAAATAAATGACTTCAGGCTTGTCACCGGACCACTGCGCTCGCTGACTCTGAAGAAATGCGGACTTCTTCACATCTCTTAAAGAAATAGCACTTCCATTATTCGTGAGACACTTTGGTTCCTCTTCACTGAGAAATATGCAGTGTTTCTTTTTTGTGGAGCAAACCATTTAGCTCTCCTTTTTAAAGTCAATGGAGCTGATGTTCTAAGGGTTTCATATAAATATTAAAATAATTAGGTTTAAAGAAAGAAATGCTAATTTTCTTAGTTACTGGAGTGAGTTTTTTCCGGTGTTCTTATATTGTATAGTATATATTAAAATAATTTTAATTTATGAGCACATGGTTTTAGGCAAAGCTAAGTAATCTGTAATCTACAAAACAGGGATCTCAGTTCTCTGTTTCTAAGCTGTGAGCCGGGAACGGAATCCACTCTTCACCAAAGGATGAGTTAGTTCCCAGGGGTGCAAACCAGGACGTCTTCATTTGATGCCTTATTAACAACACCATATTTGAAATTGGGGCTTTATTCTGAGTAATTCATTGCATTCCTGAATGGTGTTGATGTGGAGCCGTGGCCGTGGCCATGTGTGTGGGAGCGAGGCAGAGGACAGCAGGGCCCCCAGCTCTGCCCGCCCTGCAGAAGTCACAGGTGTTCGGGGCTCTGAGGAGATCACCCTCCCATCAGCACTGGGCTCTGACGGACCGGTGGCCGTCTCCATGGCAACTGGTGTCCTGTGCCAGGGGTCACCCCTCTGGGGGAGCCTGTAGGCTTTCCCGGGAGGCATCTTGGGGTCCTGCCACAAAGTCTGGGTGCTGGCAGGCACAGCCCCACCCTGACTGTGCCCTGGAGACATCTGCTTGCCTTGGTCAGTTGGAGCAGGTTGTGTTCGTCCGCTGTGTGTCTTCCAGGGTACCACGCGGCGCACTGAGCCTCCTGGCCTCCCGGGACCCCGCCCGCCCTGCTTCCTTCGGTCTGTGCGCTCAGCCCTGGCCTCTCCTGTCTCTCACACTCTGTGTTTGGCTCTGTTCTCGCTCCTCGGTGGTATTCATGGCACACTCTTCGCACAGTTCCAGCAAGTCACCCGGGACCTACCAGGGACCCAGCGTCCACGCCTCCTGATGGCTGCCTGGCCCCTCCCCCGGCACCCCTCCCTGCTCCGCCTCCCACCCTCTGGCTCCCCGGTTGTCTCAGTGGCCCCGTGGCCCGAGCTCCTGAGACTGAACCGGTGCACGAGTGTCTGCGTCTCCATGCCCTGGCACCCTAGAGAAATCAGCTCCGGGGGCTGAGTCCACTCCTCCCCACTGCTGCTGCCACAGTGGACCCCAGACCCATGGCCACACATCGCCTCCCCCGTGCCAGCAAAGTCAGCTTTGCCATCTTTACAAAAGGAAAAAAACAGAGCCCGTGCCACCACCCCATCTTCAGCGCCCCCAGGGGCCTCCCTGGGCCTCCCTCCGTGGCCGTCTGGCACTGCTGCCCTCCTGAGCCACTCTCCCTCCAGACTCAGCTCCCCTCCTCCAGGAAGCCCTCTGGACTTCCTCAGGCTGGGGTAGGAGCGTGCACACGTGTGGAAGGTTACCCTCTCCGCACATGTCCTGAGGCTTGGTTTGCAACAGGCTTTTGGTTGAATAAATGAAGAAATGACCAACAAAAAGTAATTGTTCTTGGTAAAAGGGAATACTTAGTTTCTTGTAGTAAATGCAGTGTATGCTTATTGCAGGAAAATTCGGACAATATTAGAAAATAAAAAGATGGCCGCTTCTGGGACCAAGCGCAAGGCCTGTTAAGTTTGATTTCTCTGTTGTTTCGATCTGTGAGGTCTCTGAGCAGAGCCTCACGTGGGACTCGGGAATCCTGCACGTAGTTTTCATTTCCTTCCCAAAGGAAGAACGTAAGCGTGGCTCCTGCACAGATACTCTGTGGGGACATTTGAATGGCCATGACCATGGCTTTGAGAATGCACCCTTGGGTCGTTTTGGCCTGACTGTTGATAGGTTTTTGTTTGTTTGCTGTTGTGATCACATTGCAGTGAGCATCTTTAGTTTCTATTTTAAGGTTTATTTATTTATTTAGAAAACTTAGAGAGAGGGAGAGACACGCGCGCACACACACACACAGATCTTCCATCCACTGGTTCCCTCCCCAGATGGCCACAACTGCCAGGGCTGGGTCAGGCCAAAGCTAGGAGCCAGGAGCTTCCTCCGGGTCTCCCACGTGGGTGCAGGGGCCCAAGGACTTGGGCCATCTTCCACTGCTTTCCCAGGTGCATCAGCAGGAAGCCGGATTGAAAGTGGAGCAGCCAGGATATGAACCAGTGCCCATATGGGATGCCGGTGTCAGAGGTGATGGTTTATCTGCTACACCACGTTACCACCCCCGCCCTGAACATTTTTAATACTACGTAACTCTTCTATTTGAGATTTAAACTACTTCAGTCTTTAAACTACAGATTACAAGCTCCGTTACAAAGGCACAAGGTATCCGGTGTTCCAGGTCCCCATGGTTGTCTCTTGGCGGCTTGCCTAGAAGGTTGGGTGACTTTACCCATGTACCTGTGTCGTCTGTCTCACGGTGTCTTTCCCCTCACAGGCCCGTGGGCTGTGACTTTTCTTGGCCTTTGTGTGATAGCCAAACCCCGACAGCAGATTGATTCTCAGTTGCCTGCAGCTGTCTCCCAAATGACCAGTGTGTTAGCCTAAGTTCTCTTATTGACTTCTAGTTACCTGCGAGCCCTTCTCACCCCCATGGCAAATGTGCAGATATTTTTTCCCAGTTTAAGGGTTGAACATATTTCTCATTGCCTTAAAAAACAGATGAGGAGTCTGCAAAAAGTTCATGGAGAATACATTTTATTGAAAAAAAAAATGCATGAATTTCAAATTTTTTTTGCACCCAAAGAAACTTAGCTTTTAATTCTATTTTTCCATGGGCTTTTTGAATTTGCAATCCCCACCCCACGCCTAATCTCACCAATGCTTGTGAACCCTAACAGATCATTCTGCTGGGCGCTGTCTCAGGTGAGTGAGGGCTGGAGTTGGGTAGACTGATTAACTCCACCCTGGGTGATGGAGCACCAGCGGCTGAGCCCCCCCAGGCCATGCGGTCACACCCTTCCCCAGGGAACAGCGGCTGGCCCGCCATGTGTACCACGTGCCCTCGCCCCAAAGCACTGCCCAGCGCCCAGCAGACTGCGGTCCTGGCCAGCATCTGGAAGCCATCGGGGGGCGGAGGCTCTCCTGTGTCCTTGGACGTCTAACACGAGGCAGGATGGTTCTGATTTTTAAAAGGAAAAAGTCATGCATACTCTGAGGATGATTTGGTAACCGGGTTTTCACAGCGGGGGAAAAGTCTGAAATGTCCTAAATAAAGCTTTTGGCTGTCATCATAATGCAGCTGGCGGGGCAGGGAGCCATGTGGCCACTGCTCACTGCGTCTGGGAGGCCCCACCCGGGCCGCTTGTCGGGACAGGGAGGATGACGTTGACTTGCGGGGGAGGGGTGGCCGGGCCCAGGCGCTGCATGGAGGAGGCCCCTGCCCATCAGCAATTATAAGAAGGAGACAGAAACCTCTATGGGATGGAAGCCAGGGACAGCGTAGGAAGGAGGCAGGGCTAAGGAGAGCCCGCGGTGGGTGTGGCGGTGTCACCCTGAGTCCGTGGGTTCCCCTGTGCCCCTCAGCCGTGAGCCTGTTTCCACACAGGTGCCTGGGAGACAGTAGCACCTGCCTTTCAGGTCTATAGGGGCTGACATCAGATGAGACCCAGGGAGGTGCCTGTGCAGTCATGGTCGGCACTCAGAGAATGTCCCATGAGCCACCTGTAACAAGGACGTCCTCTGGGTGGCCGATGCCCATGCCTGGGTTCCGGCCCTGGCCGCACTGCCCGCCAGCTTCGGGCCTCAGCAGGCTGCTTTTCCTGCCGGGCCTCGGACTCCTGTTACGTTGGAGGGCGCCAGCCGTCCTCCTGCAGGAGACGCGTTGTCACGCCTGGTGCCTGCGTTGGCTGTGTCTCCTTGCCTCTCCTCCTCCTCCTCCTCTCTTGGATGTACTTCCTAGAGAGCCCAGCAGAGGTCAGCCCTTACCTGAAGGCCCCAGGGATCAGAGAACCCCTTGGAGAGAACCAGCTGTGACATCCAAAGAAAGACCCCTGGGGCTCTGCTGGCAGTGGACTGACAGTGCTGGCCCTCGTTTGCCCTCGGGCCCCTGTGACCGCTTGCACTGCACACATCTCCCACGAGTGGTCGCGTGCACACTGAGAGCTGCCGCTTTTCTACCCATTAAGGCTCCAAAATGATTCATCTCTGGGCCCCCACAAGACCCGCTATGTCTGTCACCCATCAGAAAGATGCCAGCATCCCTGATGAGAGCGCCGGTTCAAGTCCTGCCTGCTCCACTTCCCACCCAGCCCCCTGCAGTGGATGATGTCCCAAGTGCCGGGGCTCTGCCTGTCAAATATGTCAGAGTCTTTTTAAAAAAGGAAACCACTCCAGGAGGCTCATTCGCTGGCTTCCAGGTCCTGGTGGCACTTTATAAAGGTTTATTTATTGATTTTATTTATTTGAAATGTGGAGAAACAAGGTTGGAGGAGGTCTCCATCCTGCTGGTTTACTCCACAGAGACTCGTCACTGGCAGGAGTGAGCCAGGCTGAAGCCAGGCGCCAGGAACTCCATCCAGGTCTCCAACACGGGGCGCAGGACTCGAGCAGTCACCTGCTGCCTCCCAGGCTGCGCACCAGCAGGAGTCGAATCAGGAGCAGTCGGGACTTGAACCCAGACTCTCCGTGTGGTCTGTGAGTGTCACACACGGCATCTTCACTGCTGCCCCTGACACCCACTTGGTGGGCATTTTTTTATAAAGATTTATTTTACTTATTTGAAAGACAGAGTTATAGAGAGAGAAAGAGAGACAAAGAGAGAGGCCTTCCATCTGTGGGTTCACTCCCCAGATGGCTGCAACGCCCAGAGCTGGACCGATCCGAAGCCAGGGGCCAGAAGCCTCCTCCGGATCTCCCACGCAGGTGCGGGGGCCCAAGCACTTGGGCCATCTTCTGCTTTCTCAGGCCACAGCAGAGAGCTGGATGGGAAGTGGAGCAGCCGGGACTAGAACCGGCGCTCATATGGAATGCGGGCACTGCAGGCGGCAGCCCCAGCCACCACACCACAGCGCCGGCCCCTTGGTGGGCATTTTTAAGTCAGGTGCTTTTCTATCAGAAGGGAACTCCTAAAAGTGACACCTTTTGTGTCATTTGAGTCTTTTGTGTTCTAGCAACAGCTAAGGAGAACTGTGGGAGGTAGAGTTGAGGTCCCAGGGCTGAGAGGACGTACATGGGAAGGGGAAGGAAGCCAGGCAGAGGGACACTCGGGGCTCCCCTGGGCTGGAGCAGTGGCTCACGGGAAGAAGCTGGCCAAGCCCAGAGCCCAGCAATGTCTCCTTAGTCTGCCCGGTGCCGGCTTCACGCATGTGTGTGTTTGCCTTTGGAAAGACACTGGGCACTCGGTAAATTACACCGGAGTGATGCATGACCGTCGGGCAGTGTGCTCTCTTCCTGTTCATCACGGTTCACCAGCTGACAGTTGCTTTTCCTTATTTTGGTTTATATCCTTTACTAAATTACATGACTGAATAGAATACCATCTTCTCAAAGTCAGAATTTCAGTGAGTAGCTTGTTTTGGTAATTACTTAGGCAGAAGTAGTTTAATGTAACATTTTTCTCTAAAAAATGCTTTTTCCCCTTTATGTCCAGGTCCTTTGGAATATATGATTTGGGGACGGGCATTGTGCGGGCATTTGGGGAGTGAACCAGCAGATGGAAGACATCTCTATGTGTGTGTGTATCTTGTCCCTCTGCCTTTCAAGTAGATGAAAATAAATAAACATTTTAAAAGTAAAATATATAATGTCCTTGGGGCTTTCCCAAGTACCTGAGTCCAGTAAAGTAAAGCAAAGCAAAACTTCGATTCGACTTAGCTAAAGGCGACCGAGGAATTTCTGCCGCCTTCCGGGGAAAACGAGTGCGGTGGCACGGCGGCGATCGGCGGCTGCTCTTCGCACAGCTCCCTAAGTGGGACGGAGGAGGCTCTCGCTCTAAAGTCACTGCCGCACTCTGACGCTTGCATTGCCCACATTTACTGAAAGTGCAGACTCATCGGCACGCCGTGTAGATGTTGCAGGAGGGTGGTCCTGTCTCTGGATAAATAGAGCTTGGACATAGATTCATTTGTTAACTGTGTTCGTGAGAAAAGCGAGGCCTGCCGTGGTCTGGGAGAGGGCAGGGGCCATGTGGGCAGAGCCATCTGCAGCCCCCAGGCCACCTCTGGTGGAGCTTGGAGGCTTCTGGGAGGAGTTAGAGCCTTTCCAGGTGTCACTGCGGGGGGGAGGTGGGGGGACGGGACTCACAAACAAGTCCGTGGTTTCCTTCTGCACACCCAGCGTGGGGCGTGGTGGGGGATTCTGTTCAGCTGTCACCAGCTCCTTGTCTGACTGTGCAACATGAGACCTATGCGACCATGGCAGGCATGGCGTCTGGTGCGTGGGGGCCCCAGTGCACCTTGGTTGACTGAATGAACAAAATTCCATTGGCAGTCACGTGGGGGAGGCCACCAGGGGCCATCTCAGGCATTCGGAGGGGACAATGCGACGGTGGCCACAGGCAAGTCCTGGGGCTGATGATGAAGAGCGAGTGGGGTGGGGGCACCAGCCTGAGCATGGTGTGTGTGGATGCCACCCTGAGAGCACCACTTACAAAGGCTCATGGGAGAGGAAACACAGCAGGGGGCCTGGAGGTGGGGGAAGGAGCTCCATGTCCGATGGACATACCATGAGGCATCTGGTGGCGGGGACCGAAGCTTGGAGAAGTCTGGAAACAAAGTTGGTGGAAGGGGTCCGCTGGCACACAAGAGGCAGTGGTGTGGCAGGAAATAACTCTGCAGCCTCGCGGAAGCCTGTGGTCCCCCCAGATGAGTGGGGGGTGTAAGTCCAGTTGCGTGAACCTTTTCTTCTTTGTGACGTGGGGTGAAGTGTAGGAGTGACTGCTCACCACCCACTGTGGCCATCAGACCGGTTACGGGAGTGCCGTGTAGAAAGGTGTGGGTTTGCGTTCTTCGTCATCTCCTTACTCAAACATTTTTTAAAAATCCCTCACATCCATGATCAGCCACATGCACAAAAAGCAAAAATTAAAGAAGACAAAGCAACCATATTTGACACCTTGAAGGACCCAGAAGGATCCTAAGTCCACGAGGGGGTCTTTGGATAGATGTCCAGAGATCCTTGAACCTGGACAGGAAGAAAGAGTAGCAGCGCCTTCGGCGAGGAAGGCAGGCCCCAGCCGTCAGCTGTGTTAGAAGGATGTGCCCCTCATCGCCGCCGGAAGCCCCGGGTGTTCCTAGGGCTCTCTGTGGTGGTTGCAGGGAGCTGGGGGATGGTTTGCATGCATCTGTGTGTAGATGTCAGGTGTGCTGAGCTGTGTCTCTGCTCCGGGCTTTCCTCCCTCACCTACTGCGCTGTGCTAGCAGGGCCTGGAGGCTGGCTGTGAGGCCAGAGGAAGGGCCAGGGCACGCTCCTTCCTGTGGCTTCCTGTTTGGGCACCCGTCACCCCAGCAACCAGTCTGCACCCTGACAGCAACTGCTGGGTCCTTTCTCGGGCTTTCTGTACTGTCAGAGACCACTGTCATCCAGTCCTGTCTGATGCCCTGCTCAGAGCCTGGTCCTCCTCTAGGTTTCGGGACCTAGCCACCTCGGTGCCCCTGCCCTCACTCTTCCTGACCTCCCTGCCCCTGTGTCGCGTGGGACTGCTTGGTGTTTGCAGTCACTGGCACCTGCTTCTGCACCCTGGGATGAGTTACACGTGTGGAGATGACGGCTTGATTTGCCCTTCTGAGGTGCTCCGGCGGGATGTAGGGATACACACTGGTGATGTGTTCAGCGATCCCTTTCCTTGGTAACCTGGGCTATTCTGCATCGAGAAGTATTATCCCGAGAGAGGCCCAGGGCTTCCCTGCCTGCCACCCGACCCGTAACGCGCAGAGTAGGGAAGAACAAAAGCCGTGGCCCGCAGGCTCCTGGGCTGGGCTTCCAAGCCCTTGGGGACACAGACTAGAAGGGCTTTCTGTCATTCTGTCTTCCTTTCTTTTCAGATGAAGTTGTGGGGGGAAATGAACTCGGCGTTGGTTTTTCCTCTTTTAAAAGTCGTTCCTGCTCATCCAGACAAAAACCGAGGAATGGCACAGGCTTCCTAGATCCTGGCGCCTCATTCATGGCGCCGTTTGTTTTCTCGAAGCCTTTTTGTGGTGGTTTGTTTTCACATAGAGGTAATTGGGGGTGTTTGTGTGTGCTCGCTAGGGAGTGTCCAGGCATTTTGTATTCTATTGAATACTTGCCATAAACTCCGCTTTTACAGCTCTTTGGGATGCTGTAAGTGGCAGGCTGAGTTAACTGCTCCCCCAGCGTGTAAAACTTGTAACATAAATTATTGTTCCCACGGTAAGATATGCGTGCTTAATGTAAAGTCGTCTGTTGGACCATTTCAGACGCAGTTCACACACACCGTGGTGCCACTGCCGCCACCACCCATCTCTAGAACTTTCTCATCTTGCAGAATTGAAACCCTATCAACCCCCACTCCTCCTCCCCCAGCCCGGGCAACGCCCATCCTGCTTTCTGTCTCCCTCTAGGGACCTCAGACGCTGGACTCACACAGTATTTGTCTCTGTTGGTGACAGTTATTTCTCCTCGCGCGTGTTCTCCAGCTTTGCCCCTGCGGCAGCGGGGGTCAGAAGCCTCTTCCTCATTCAGGCCGAGGACTGCCCGCCTGAGGGGAAGGGCCACACTGTTTAGCCACTCACTCATCAGTGGCCTTCTGCGTGGCTTCCACCTACAGCCGAGTGACTCAGTTTTTGCCTATAATGTGGATTACTTGAGATTGTCATGCACACTGCTTTTTACCATTATGTTATCTGGCGTTGTTAAGTGAAGCCTGTTACCTGTGGCTCCTGGGACCGTCCCTCCCAGCTGTGTGTGTCTGTCTCTCTCTCTCTCTGGACTTCAGCTCTCGACACTGCCTACAACCCTCTGTCTTCTCCCAGAGACGAAAGAGGTGGATATGTATTTTACCCTACACTTAGGTCGCACCCTCTAGACAGTCAGAATATCAGAGCTGAAAGGTTTGAACATAGCTGCTTTTCAGTGCTCTGAGGTTGCTGTCTTACTGGAGAGTAATAAAACCCTACCCAGTGGGGAGGTTTTCTCCCTCCCCCTGAAGCAGAAGCCCGGGCGCTCCTGTTGCCCAATGCGGTCACTGCTCATCTGACTCACCGAGCTCCGGTCCAGCCACCCAGCTCGTAACTCAATGAGGAAGTGACCAGTGGCTGACAAAAAACAACTGCTGAAAAGTGCAGGCTCCCGTCCTAGGGAAGTGGCATGGTTATTCCCACGAGAACAAAGAATTCCAGGGAAAATTGAGTTTCTCTGCGCTGCCGAATCATGAGTTTCCCGGCACCAGGGTTTTATGGAGCTGACCGGGGTTCTGAGCAGGAGAGAGGGAAGCCAGACCCGGCCAGGCAGGAAGCGGGGGCGGGTTGTCTGGGATAGATGTTTACTCCCACGTCTCTCTGACCCCGTGACTGGCACTTAGACCTAGATCCAATGTGCCTTGAACTGCTTGTAGCTTGTATCGTACAGACTAAACACCGCACTTATTTAAGTAAGGATTGTAAATAAAAACTCAGTTTTTCCTCATAAACCCTGTGTGAACTAGGTAGTGTCTCTACTCTCCCATTCCACAGATGAGGAGGCTGAGACGCAGATCAAGGACCCAAAGCTTGCCCAGAGGTGGAGGCTCCCAGGGCAGGTCGGGCTCGGTCAGCAGTGACGCAGCTCCCCTGACCCCAAGCCTGCCCTCTGCGGGCCGCCATGCCCACTCCTCTGCCACTGTGCAGGGCCAGCCTCCAGCCCCTGGGCGAGGGTGTCTTGTGAGACTTGCAAGTGTGGGGTCAAGGGCCTCACAAAGCGCTGTTTCCCTCATAGGCAAGTGTAAGTGCTACTTGAAGTCTGACAAGCCTGGATCTGCACTGTGTTATTACAAAGCACCACTGCCTCACCCGCCTGCTGAGTGCGGCTCCTTGTCAAATTGCAGAGTATCCAATCTAGGAAGAAAGTTACAAGGATGTTGACACCCCCCCCCCATAAAGAACTCAAAGGTGTAGCTATCAGAAGGAAGTGGATACATTGTAACTACATGGAAATAATGTATGTCTAATCCCAAAAATTAACCTCAAGCTGGGAGTTTAATAAACCAGTTTGTAATCAGATAAACAAAGATCCAGAGCATTCCCATAATGCTTTGTAAATAATGGAAAAATGTCACTTAAAAAAGCAGATGGCAATAAAGAAATACTCAGGGCATGTAGGAAGAAACAGTAATAATTTACTATAGAACACAGAAGATTGAAAAATGAGGAGAGGGATCCCTTGTTTCCGACTGAGAAGACTCAATGTTGAAAAGAAGTTAACCCACCCACAAGTAGTGTGTCAACCCAATGCAGTTCAAATAAGATTTCAGGTTGGCAGGGGCAGGGAAGACTGGGTGGTGCTTGTGGATTAAAGGTTAACAGCTAGACCGACACTGATCTGGAAAAATAAAGAGTAAGGAGACCAGCCAGGAAATATTTGAAAAAGAACCACAAGGGTGATTTTCAGTTTTTTTGTAGCCGACAGTTTCTTTATGGAAGTCTCCTTCCTTGCTCAGCTCTTGCTCCTGGTGGCCCGTCACTGCCATCAGCCAAGTCCACATTCCCTCACCTGAGCACGGGGAAGAGAGAGCCTCCAGCAACCTGGCAGGTGTTCAGACCCAACCAAACTGGCCCCTTCCACTGCCGTTTCTTTGCATCTCCTTCCAGTCCTTGTCTGTGTGCGTACGTTTTCACATAGCCCTGTTCGTAATCTGCCTGTCTAGAGACTGAGAGCCCTCAAAGCTTGGGGATCACAAATTTCGGTGCCTAATGGGCAGCAGCTGCCTGAAACAGCCAGGGGTTCCCGGGGGCTGCAGTCGGGCTCACAGATCAGGTGACTCAGGTGACGGGAGGTTCTCCCCACAGACCTGCTCTCCGAGGCTCCAACCTGCATGTAAGTTGTCATTCCAGGGCCTGTTTTGCAGGGACAATTGTCTGTGTGCTTTTAAATAGAATGAGCTGTGAATTCCGGGTCACAGCACCTGTCCAGGTCAGACTGGGTCCCCTGGTTATCTGCAGCCATCGGGGCTGTCCCGTCTGGTGGCTGTGTCTCTCCCTGCTTTACTGAGGAGGCTGGAAGGGGACGCAGGGTTTGCTCAAAGCTGCACACTAGCATTCGGCAGAGCAGGAGCCACCAGGTTGCCTGCCCAGCCGTGCTTTGCAGAGTTTGGGGTCGTCTGCACGAGTCCCCGTGTTCTCTGTGTGGGGTGCGGGGCTGTGTGATCTCTGATTGGCCTCTCCTCTCCCAGGGGGCCTTCCAGAGGTGCCAGCAAGCAGAACCCCATTCGTTCACCTCCTCATTTCTGATGCTCCTTCCCTGACGCGTGGCCTCGGTGCCACGGCACTACCTCTGAGATCTCGGCTTCCAGCTGCCCCCGCCACAGCCTCGCCTGCCGTCTCTCCATGTTCCCAGCACTGACTTCGTTGCTGTCCCTGACGCTTTGTTGTGCCTTTGAGCTCTGGATGCAGAGGGAGGCGACAGACACTGAAAGATGATGAGCTCCCACGTTTCCCTGCGTGCTGACGGTGATTTCTGAGCAGGTTTTGCTGAGGATCTGTGTCAGCTGACAGGTCAATGTGTTTCCAAGTGTGGGTGCCTTAGATGCAGGTACAGATACCCCTGAGTCAAGGGTTATCAACTGGGGTGGTTTGGGTTGTCACTGCAGGGGCGGAGGGTGTCCCTGGCATCCAGTGGGCGGAGAACAGGGTTGCTGCCAGCCGTCCTGTGATGCACAGGGCAGCTACCCGAAGCCAAGAGTCATTTGACCCCAGATGTCAAGGGAAACCCTGCTCTGTGCCTACAGTAGGGTTTACCCATAATGCTTAATGCCTGTTTTCATACAGATGCCGCCTCCGACAGAGACAAGGGGAGGGGCTTCTGGGTAACCTCAGTAAATACAGTGTAACCCACTGGTTGGAAGAAGCATTGGAGAGCCTCCGGCAGGTCTAGGGGCCACGCCCTCCCCATTACACACAGGCAGCTGGCGGGGCAGGAGTGGGGTACAGAAGTGACGTGGTCAGGAGTGGCTGTTTGATCTCCAGTTATTCCAGAATTTCCACTCCTGTGCCACACATGTCTCTCCCAGCTGCTGTTCTTCACCGTCCAGCCAACTCCCCTCGAGGTTCGTCTGCAGTCCTCAGTTTTCGAAGGTGAGGCTTTTGTGTGATGCTGTCCAAGTCTCTGCTGAAGATGCCCAGGTCACAGGCAGTGACGGCAAACAGCTTGTCACCACCTGGCGCCGTCTCTGAGTTTGGCAGTCGGTGACTGTCTCTGAGCCGTGTCTCAGGGCCCCGACGGTGCGGAGGGAGACCCTCACCTTACCTGAGTATGTGAGCGTGCACCTTCAGTGCTCCTCAAAGTGTGTTTTACTCTTTCCTTTAGGAAAAGTTGTTTTCTTGGAAAGATTCTTTTCGGGATGCTTTTCTTAGGAACTTCTCTACCTGAGGCTGGAAAGGTGCCCACTTTTCCTGATGTTTTTGTCTCGTCTTTATTCAGGTAATTGCAAGTCAGACTGGCAGCAAAGCGTGCTTTGTGAATCTTTGAATCTGCTCTAAGTACCCTTAAACTTCGCTGTTTCCCACGGGCACTGTTCAAATTCGGATTAGAAACACCTGTGTCCCTGAACCTCCCGTGACACTTGTCAATCACATCTGTAGCCTTGTCGATTTCTGGATTTTCCACCTAGTAGGGTGAATGCTTATTTCATGACTCTGATTGTCAGGAACATTCTTGGCTTTCTAGAATCTTAAACTCATATGCAGGATTACTGAGTCAAAGCCAAGTATACGGTGAGAGTGTGGAAAAGTCTGTCTATGGCTTCTGCTTCTTTTGGTGGAGGGGGGCATTGCCGTTTCCTGTTCCTGGTATACATTGAAATATTTGTTGTGTTTCTTCCCAGCAGGGTCTCATGTCAGCTAGTGAATGCGGGTGTTGAGACCAGGGCTTCTTTCCCAAGTTACTCTCTATTGGATCAGAAGCACTTTCAATGGGCTGTCCTGAGAGAGTATATAGATTTTTTTTTGTATTAGAGTGGACAAGGAAGGCTGTTCAGAATTTGCTCGTATATGGCTGAGAAATTCATAATGGATGCTAGTTGTCTTGTTCTCAGTATCTTTAGAGAAAGTCATTTGATATTTGCAGTGTTATGTTCAGGGAAAATAGGACTGGCTTTCCTGAGAGATGCTTTATTGGATGTATCGTTGGCCATCTCCTTGGGCACTGTGCACAGGGTGGGAGTGGCCTCAGGACCACAACCCCAAAGGACGGAGTGGGGAGATGGATACATTTAGGATTGCAGTGGACTTACTGCTCTAAGGCACTTTGGGAGGTGAATGAGCTAGAAATTGTTCTAAATGTGGACGGGATTTTGCTCTGAGGCAATGTCGCTGGGCTCCGGCCTGGATGCTAATGAGTGTCCCCCTGGCTGGGCTAGCCCAGCTCCTGCCACGTCCACTCCTCCGGCTCCGCATCCTCGCTCAGCGCCGCCATGGGCCGTCCCTGGACAGGCTGCTGCTTGTCTTGTGCCCCCTCCTGGAAAGTTCGGTTTTCTCAGGCTCATTTAGCTCGGGTCCAGCCCTGAGTCGGTTGGCAGGGAGCGGTCTCCTGAGGCCTCAGCCTGCCCCTCCCCACCCGCTGTTTCCAACTTCTGCCCTCTCTTCTCCACCTCCAGTCAGGTCCAGGTTTCTTTCATCCTTACTCAAGTACAGACCTCTGCCCAAGCCTGCCCCTCAGCCCCGCCTGCCTCCTGGGCGGTCGTGTAGCGTTTTAACAATCAGATACAGATACAACTATGCTGTACTTCTTGTAAATTAAAGACCTTCTCAACCTTGTTCGCTTTTTAAAATGAAAGATTTACTTATTTATTTGAAAGGAACCAGGAACTCTGTCCAGGTCTCCCATGTTGGTGCAGGGGTCCAAGCACTTGGGCCATCTTCCGCTGCTTTTCCAGGCACATTAGCAGGGAGCTGCATGGAAAGTGGAGCAGCCGGGACTTGAACCGATGCCCATATGGGATGCCGGTGCTGCAGGTGGAGGCTTACGCTCTATGCGGCAGTGCACGCCTGCCCTTGTTTGCTTTGCTTGGTGGCTGCCAGGGGAGGCCTCTGTTGCCTGATGCTCTGACCATGCCTTCTCACTACCCGGCTCCTATCCATTCCGTACTGGAGTGCTGAGACGCCTCCCCTCAGCTCTAGCCCAGTGCACATGTGCTGCTTTTCCCTCACCGTTAACTGACAGATATGTCCATGCCTGTTAGCACCTCCACCAAGGCTTTTCCCCACTGATTCAACTTTAACCAAAAACCAAACCTATCACCTTCCTTCGAAAATGGAAAGGGATTTAAAAAGAAAACTCTTAGATTTAAAAAGTTGATAAATAGCCAGGTGCTGTGTAGTTAGGCCAAAAAAAAAAAAAAATTGCAAAGATGTGTCACATTGCTGTGGATTCATTCTGAGAGGAGGAGCATGGTGGGGGCAAGAGGCACGGAGTCACCACACAGACCCCGGGAGTTGGGTGAAAGCAGGCCAGAGGTGAGCAGCCCACAGACTCATTTATTTCAGTTGGTACAGCAGCTTATATAGCCAAGGCAGCCAATCCGGTCAAGGGGCGGTCTATCCCCTAACCAATCACACCTTGTTGCCCGGCAGTATCCGAAGTCATCCAATCACAGCCTGTTGCCAGGTGGGTTTCAAAGCCATTCCTGAGTAACTAACCCTGGCTTGCCAGCAGCCATCTTGGCATGGCCTTCTCATTCCACCACAGTGTCATTTTTAAATTATTTATTTGAAAGGCAGAGTGACAGAGTTGAGGGTGGGGGTATATATTCCATCCACTGGTTCACTCCTTAAATGGCCACAACAGCCAAGGCTGGGCCAGGCCAAAGCCAGGAGCCAGGAACTCCACCCTCGTCTCTCACATGGGTGGCAGGGACCAAAGTACTCGGGCCTTTGGCTGCTTCCCAGGCATGTTAGCAGAGAGCTGGACTGGAATTGGAGCAGCTGGCACTTGAACTCGTAACGTGACGTGGGATGCTGTTACCACAAGCAGGGCTCAATGCACTGTACCACACAGGCCTGAAGACATAGCATTTAAAAAGCATTTATTATCCACGTTGCTATAAAAATACAAAATATGATCAATGAGAGTTGGTGATAACCTGTCAGAATCCTCCATTTTATTAGAAGAATCGTTGGTCCCTCCATCCATCCATGCCTGCATCCCCCACTGCAGTGCCCAGCACATTCCAAGCAACGAGGACCTGCTTCCTTGGTAGAAGAGCCCGCTCCCGTCTGCATCGTGTGGAGACTAAGTAGCCCTGGCCGCAGGCAGCCGTGAGAATGGGTGCGCTTATCTACGAAGCTGCATAAAAAGAGCTCACCTCTGCTTTCCAGCTGTTCCGGCCGCCCCATGCTCCACGCTTGGAGGCAGTCAGGACCCCTGCCCAACTGCCGAGTCCACTTTGGGCCTGAGCTGGGCCGGCTGAGCACAGGACGCTCACTGTCTTTGAAGACAGTGGCAGAGTCTGACTCCCCATTTGATGCTTCCACCAGATCCCACAGTCTTCCTGGGTCACTGGCTTCTAGGTGGACTGGGTGCGCACACTGCCTTGCCTACACCTCCGGGCTGGGAGGTGGGGTTACTGGTCCCGGCTAAGCCTAGGGAGACAGGTGAGGCCGTCTACTGAATGCCGTTTCCCAGTCAGGCCCCAGGGTGGCTGGGAGAGACACCCCATGTGTCAGGTGTTGTGCTAAGGGCTCCGACTGAGTGGTGACCTGGGCTGCTCTTCCAGCAACTTGTCTGTGGGCCCCAGCGTGGACAGAAAGGGGCTGTGCGCGTCCTGGACGGTCATTCTTGAGCTCCAGTTAACGACAGGAAGGGTCCTCAGTATTAGTGAAAGGCGTCAGATGAGGGACAGTAGACACGTATCGTGCTGAGTCAGTGTGGCTGGTGGTCCGTGCTCACGAGAAGCAGACGCGAGGGCTATGATTTAGAAGCTGTCGGCCAGTGGGGAGGCGGGGAGTTGTGCTGTCCCCCCGTCTGCCCTCTGCCTCGTCCCGTCAGGGTTTGTCCCTGTCTCCCCTGCACTTGGAACCAAAGCCAGGGAACCTAGCAACAGGCCAGCACCATGGAGACAAAGCAAACCAAGTTTGGGTGCGGCCCCACATTGTTCAGCGACCTGGCATTTGCTGGTTAGCTGGGATTCTGGCGTTCCTAGAGCAGAATTAGACCACGAATATGTGCAATTTTTATGTCAATTGAAACTATTAATTTAAAAAAGAAAAACAAGAAGGAGGGCCTGAGACAGCTCTCCCACAGCCCCAAGAGCCTCTCAGAGCAGATTCTGGGGTGGTCAGGGTGTGTCTGCTGGGTCCTGCTGTGCCTGGCGGCTGGGAAAGGGCCAGCTTGTCAGACCTGGCTGTCCCTTGGTCATCCTTACCCAAAGGAAAAACTGACCCCTGGCATTGGCCTCCCAGCTCCTTCTAGAAACACCCTGGGCCCCACCCTCTCAGACCTCTCAGAGGTGCCCTGGAGCGGCTGCTGCTGCTGCTGCTGCTGCTTCTTCTTCTTCTTCTTCTTCTTCTTCTTCTTTTTTTTTTTTTTTTTTTTTTTTTTTTTTTTTTTTTTTTGACAGGCAGAGTGGACAGTGAGAGAGACAGAGAGACAGAGAGAAAGAGAGAAAGGTCTTCCTTTTGCCATTGGTTCACCCTCCAATGGCTGCCATGGCCAGCGTGCTGCGGCCAGTGCACCGCGCTGATCCGAAGGCAGGAGCCAGGTACTTCTCCTGGTCTCCCATGGGGTGCAGGGCCCAAGCACTTGGGCCATCCTCCACTGCACTCCCGGGCCACAGCAGAGAGCTGGCCTGGAAGAGGGGCAACCGGGACAGAATCTGGCCCCCAACCAGGACTAGAACCCGGGGTGCTGGTGCCGCAGGCGGAGGATTAGCCTAGTGAGCCACGGCGCTGGCCAACCCTGGGGCTTCTTGTGCTGCCTTCCTGGGGGTATCCTGGGGCTTTGGCGGACTCTCAGAGGGTCTTAGTTTTGCCTTCTTCAAGGTGAAGGCCCTTACAGTGCTCACCAAACCGCCTTGGGTGGAAACTTTATGCCCCTGCACGTTTCCCATTCCACAGTCATGTCTCACACCTGTCCGACTTCTGAGAGAGCTGCTCCAGCACCACGTTTGTAGGTCCTGGTCACCCAGTCACCACCCGCACAGGTGACCTTAAAACCCAGCAGGGAGCTGCATTGGAAGGGGGCTTCCGGGAGGGACATTAGAGGTCATTTGCATCGAAATCGACGGGAGGCCACTGTGGCCCCTCCACACTTCACCCCTGGCCCCAGCTCTAAGTAGGACAGGACAAGGAAGGCTGTATTGAGCGTCCCAGGGGCGGTGCACACTCTTGTCCTGGAGCAGGACACGGTTCTCGGGGCTGAAACACAGGCCAGTGCAGGGCAGCCTCCCACCTGGGGAGGGGCTGCTGCTTGGAGGGACCAGAGCGCGCTGTGCTGTTACGGCTGTCCTGCTGCAGGTGGTGTGAGCTGGCTCTGGGACTTGGAATTGTCAGCCTGTTGCTCTCAACTCCACGGGCAATGTCCCGCCTGGACCACCTCCTCTGCAGCAGCCCCTCCCCCAGCTTTCCTCGGGGGCGTGGTTTGCTGTCCCCCCACCCCCCCCACCCCCCCCACCCCGTCTGCCTGGTTCAACCCAGTTTTCAGCCATTTTAACCTGTCGCCCTGCTTCCTTCCTGCTGTTGAGGCAGAGGCCTGGGTACCTGTGTGGGGGGGACATCTGCCCAAGGACTCCCGCAGCACAGGGGCAGAGGAGGGGACCCAGACAGCATGGTGGCATCCCGGACACCGGGCACTGGGCCAGCAGGGAGCAGCGCCGGTCACCTTGCCTGGGCTCAGCAGCTGCAAGAACCAGTACGCTGGGTCCTCGCCTGTGCATGGTGCCGCCCCTATTGCTGGCAGGTTGTGCATGAGACGGAGACTCGGGGGTCAGTAACTTGTTCCAGGGTCCGAACCAGCGGGCTTAACCCAGGGCGCACCTTTTCACCCCTTCCCTGATGCTGAGAGCTGGAGGGCGCCCTGGCTGGGACGGACTGCCCTTTGCAGTGCACCTGCTGCAGGCGTCCCGAGCGTCGCCTGGCCCAGCAGGGCCAGCACCGCCTGCCCTGGTGCCCTGCTCTGGCGGATGTGGCCCCGAGGCTGGGGCTGGAGGGCAGCCCTGGAAGCTGCCTGTTGGTCAGGACTTGCAGACTGAAGCCTCTGATGGAAGCGAACGTCTGGCTGGCCTCACCCGCGAAGCTGCCACCCCTGCTTCCCCAGATAAAGGCGGTGGACCCTGTCCTCGCCAACGGAGAGGCCCTTAAACTCGTGGTCTCCAATGTTCATACGGGACAACGGCTCTCGTGGGCAGTGTCGCAGCGAGGGCGGCGCAGGCCCTGGCCGCCAAACTTGGAGCCCGGGCGGCGGCCGCTGCCCGCGGGAAGGCGGGGCGCGCACGGCCCGGCGTCCACGAGGCCGGGGAGGGGTCAGCGCAGGTCCGGGCCCAGGACGCCCTCCCGCCGCAGCTTTCCGGACGAGGGCCCGGGCCGCGCGCCCGGCCGGACGGGTGGGCTTCCCCTTCTCTGGACGAAGTCGGGGGCCGCCGGGCCCCGTCCCGCGCCGAAGCCGCTCCGCCTGCGCCCTGGCGGGGGCACACCCGGGCCCCGAGACGCCCAGACGCCCGGCGGCGCGCCCTGCCCGTCCCCTCCCGCGAGGCGAGGTCGGCCGCAGGTGCGCCGGGGCCGGAGTCAGTGGGATGCGTCCCGGAGGGGACCCTTCCCAAGCACACCCCCTGCCCGGCGCCGAGTCCTATCCCGAGAGCAGGGCGCAGCCCCTGCGGCTCCCGCCCGCCCCCTCCCCGCTGACTCAGCCCCCTGGGGGCGGGGCCGCCGCGTCTTTTTCCCGCCGCCTTTCCGGTGGCGTCCGGCGGGGTTGGGTGTGATTGACACCCGCGCCGCAGGCGAGGGCTAGCGGGGGCGTGGCAGGTGGGGCGGGGCCCTCGGGGGCGGGGCCACCGCGTCTTTTTTCCCGCCGCCTTTCCGGTGGCGGCCAGCGGGGTTGGGTGTGATTGGCACCCGCGAGGCGGGCGAGCAAGGGGCGTGGCCGTGTGGGGCGGGGCCCTCGGAGGCGGGGCACGGGGCGGAGTGCTGGGCGTGTCCCGGGCCCCTCTCCCGCGGCGCCGACCCCTCCCCTGGCCCGCACGACGGGCGAGCAGGGGGCGTGGCCGTGGGGGCGGGGCCGCGTGGAGAGCAGGGACCCCCTCGAGGGCCGGGCCGTGTGCGTGGAGCGCTGGGCGCGGCCCGGGCCGCTGCGCCGTCCCCTCCTCTGGCCCGCACGTTGGGCTAGCAGGGGGCGTGGCCCTGGGGGCGGGGCCGCGTGGAGGGGGGACCCACGAGGGCTGGGCCGTGTGGGCGGAGCGCTGGGCGTGGCCCGGGCCCCTCTCCCGCGGCGCCGTCCCCGCCCCTGGCCCGTGCGGCGGACGAGCAGGGGGCGTGGCCATGTGGGGCGTGGCCCTGGGGGCGGAGCCCGGGGCGGAGCGCTGGGCGTGGCCCGGGCCCCTCTCCCGCGGCGCCGTCCCCGCCCCTGGCCCGCGAGGGAGGCCGCGGCCACCTGCGCCCCGCCCCTGCCGGCCGCGCCCGCCCGGGAACCGCGGCGCCCTGTGAGGGCAGAGGGCTCAGGCCGGGCCGAGGCGAGGGCTTCCCTGCGGCGGGCGCCGCGGCTCGGCGGACGGAAGCGCGGCCGGGATGTGGCGGCGCTGAGGGCCCTGGTGCCGGACGCTCGAGGCCGGGCTCCCGGAGCGCGGGGCGGACCGGGCGGGATGAGCGCCCCTGCGGCCGCGCCGAAGAAGGAAATGGACTGCCTGAGCCCTGAGGCGCAGAAGCTGGTGAGCGCGCGGCCCGGGGCGGGGGTGGGGGGGACCCCATCAGGAGGCCGCGAGGGGCCCGGCCCGCCCGCCCGCGTGCCTGTGGCGGGGGTATCCCGTCAGGCGCGGCCGGTGGGCGCTGCAGCCCGCCCTGGGCCGGGGCTCTCGCCGTGGACCCCCTCCGTCCCCGGGCCCCGGCCGGCCTCGGAGCCCGCGGGGGGGGGTCCCCGTTATGCGGACGGGCGGGCGGGGTGCGGGGGGGCAGCCCCGCCATCGCCGTGCGGGACGCCGTGAGGCTTCGTGGGCTCCTTCACCCGTGGGCGTTCGCCACCCACCGCGTGTCTGCGGAAGATTCTGGAACGCTGAGACCGCTCTGACCTTGGGGGAGTTGACCGGGACACGCAGTGTCTCAGGTACTCACTCGGGAGCTCAGCTCCTGGCTGGGGGTCTGCTGGTGGCTTTGGGGGGCTTGGCTGAGAGTTGTCAGCTGGTGGTTTGGGGGCGGTGTTAGTCTTGGCGCGATGGCTTCTGTGACCTCGAGTGCCCGGATGGGCCAGGTTCCTGGAGCCGGTCCCTACTCCTCCCCTTGGGAGCTCCGCGGGGGGCCTGGGAACCTGCAGGGCGACCCTGGAATTCCACCAGGGGAGGATTCTCACGGAAGAGTGGGCAGGCGGCCCCGAGGTGCCGGCAGAGCAGCCTGGGCGAGCCATAGAAGGCAAGGGCGGGCAGCTGTCACCCTGAGCAAGCCTCTGGCACCCAAGCACCCAGGGCCCCGCTGAGAGTCCTGGGGGAAGGGAGTGACCGGTGAGGGCAGGAGGGAGGGGAGGGGCCGGCGAGGACTGTGCAGAGGTCCTGCACCTGTGCCCCGCCCTGGGGAGCCGCTCCTTGTTTGGTGCTTCTGGTGGGCTCTGGCTTAGGATGCTGCTTCCTCGAGATGCCGCCGGAGGAAGTGAGGGGAGAGCCCGAGCCGGGCGCCGTGAGCAGGTGCTGGGCCCACAGCGTCCCTCGCTGCCGGTGCCAGGATCCAGGAAGCTGTGGGAACAGAAAGGTCTCTGTTCCCTGTGGTTCCTCACATAGGTTTGTGGCAGGATTCCTGATTGGCAGTGAGGGCCCCGACCTCGTGCGGCTGCTTTGGGTCTTTCTCCTCTTGGTGTGACTGTTCGTACACTCCCCCGTGGTCTTGTTCATGTAGTCAGGGCGTGGTACTCTGGCCTGTTGGCAGGACGTGTATGTATACCTCTCATGTCCCCTTCTAAAATCTGGAAATGCCGAATTCTGGAACACGTGTGGTCCCAGGGCTTTCCAGTAAGGACTTGTGACCCTGTAGGGGCTTGTTCAAAGGTACGAATAGCGGAAATTGTATTTGAAATGGACTTGGAGAACAGAAGTAAAATATGGTCCCTGGTTAGGAAGGAAATGGGCGACTCCCGGGCCGGGGAGGGTGTGGGAAGGGAGTCGCCCAGTGGCAGAGGAGAAACAGTGGGCGTCTCAGATGGGCTTGTGCCAGTTTGTGCTCCACACGGGCCCTCGGGGGAGAGGGGAGCTGGACTGGGAGGAGGAGGAGGAGGCTGATGGCTCTGATGAGCTCCTGCTCGCTCCGAAGTGGGAGAGCTGGAGCTGCTCACACAGGTCCCAGCAGGCCCTGGAGCCCAAGGTGTGGAAACCCTGCGCTCCGACTTTGTAACTTCCCCGCTCTCATTCATTGTGTCACCGCTGGTCTCTTTCCACATCCTGAGTAGCCCATGGCCCCTGCCACGCCCAGTCCTGTCCCAAGGGGAGACTGTTGAGGATAATCTGGGTTTCAGGTCCTCCCGGGGAGGTGGCTGTGCCGGGAGGGGGGGGGGCACCCGAGTCTGCACAGTGAGGGTGTTGGCTGGCGGGAGGGGCCCTTGCAACTGCGCAGCCTGCAGCTCTGTTAGACCCACCCCTGCCCCAGCAGCTGAGGCAGAGGTGGGCGGCCGGCTCTTTGCTGGTGGTCTGAAGGCTGTCCTGCTGGGTCGGAGACTGCGCCTGGGTTTCCCTTTTTCTCTCGGAGTTGGTTTCTGTTCGGCCTGAGCTAATGTCGCAGAGCGGAAGCCTCCTGCGCAAATTGCAGAAAACCTTGCAGTCTCAACTGCCACTCAGGCAGAGCACCGGAAATCAAGTTATTTATAGCTGCAAACCCGGTTCTCGGCACAGTTGATTGTGGTGCTACCTGGTTAGAGCGAGGTGCTTATCCAGCGCCCATGGAAGGGTGAGCCGAACGGCGGGGGCCGGTGCTCGCTCCTCAGAAGGCAATGTTCTGGACTTTCTTATCCCTGAACAATCAAGCTGCGTGAGTCAGCCAAGCAACTGTTTATGACTGGTTACTCAGATGCCAGTGTTTCCAAAATATCCGTTCATGTTTAACAGAGTCCTCCCGAGCCCCCGGAGCCCCGGTGCTCAGATTGCTGGCCTGTTACCCGATCGATAGGCCGGGCCCAGCTCGCTCTGTTCCTCTGCGGAGGAGAGAAGGGGAATTTTATTACCTGGGAGGCCACCCAGATTTTAGTTTGGTTTTCATGCAGCAGGCACACTAGAACTTTTAGACAATCTCTATAAAGTTAAGCAAATTAGATTCTTCCCCCAAATTAAACAAAGCATTATTTTGAATACATCCAAGATCTCCTCTGTCAGAGCTGCCCCAAGACTACAGACCACTGTACTAAAATCCACACCACCACCACCACCACCACCCCACCCCCACCCCGCCATGCCCAGTCCCAAGAGGATAAACCAAACCTCAAGGAAGCTAAGGAAGCAGTGCCAGCCACGGAGGGGTCCTCTGGGCTCATTCCTGCCTTGCTGCAAGGGCTTCCCTTGGACGCTGTAACCTGACACCTTCAAAGTCAGGTTCAGGAGCCTGCCCTGCAGTCTGATGTGTAGTTACTTTGTAGCAGAAAAGTAATTTATTAAGTTACTATATGAGAATTGGCTTTTACTTTTAGAATTGGCTTTTACTTTTAACCGAAATGTTTCATTTGTGTGTTTGCAGAGCGCAACATTATTTCTGATCCTCATACTTTTTTTTTTTAATCTGTGGCCAAAGGTCGTGCAGTTTTCCTGGGGGGAGGGACGCAGGCGTGGACGGAGAATTTCCATCGGCTCACTTGTGAAGTGTCCCCAGCACGTGCCCTGCTGCCGTACTGGCTGGCTGCCTTCCGAGGCCGTCTTCTCATTCTGCTTTCCACCTTAGCCTGATCTGAACTTGTGCCGCTGTTCCGTGGCTGTCGGCGAAGGCACCACGTAAGTAGTACCAGGAGCTGCCTTTGCCAGCTTTTGCTGTGGGATGGGCATGCTGCCTGTGGGATGTGGAAGCCGCCTGACCCTTGCTGTAACCGCACAGGGAATGGAGAGTTTTGCTTTCTCCTTTTTACTGATAAAGAGGAAACTGGGCCTCAGAAAGGTCAGGGGACTTTCCAAGCCCCCACGCTTAGGGAGGCGGTGGAGCCGGTCAGCCCCTGGCCCAGGGGCGTGGAACTGGTGCTGGACGCTGTCCCCACCGTATCTGTGTGTAGTGCTCCCAGCAGGGCCTGGCAGGTGCCACTGTGGCTCAGGGCTGACGGGCGCCTGGTTGCTGAGGCAGCTCCTCGGGACCGGAGCCCCGGCTCTGGAGGGCGGACGGAGACGTCTTCGTCTTGTGAGCTCCCCTGTATCTGGGAGTTTTCATCAGTTACGGCATGTGGTGAGCTCTATTTTTCTAAATAAGGAAAAGAATAGCAGTAATGGGAGAGCTGCCGTGGGGTTTTGCTTTCTGTCACCCTGTGCTGGTGTTTTATTGTTACTTAGGTTGACACACACCAAGGAGTCCCTGTGGTTTCAGGCTTTTTTGCTGTGTTTCACGTAGCTCTTCTGCTCCCACCCAAATAGACGAGTTCCCTGAGGATGGGGGGGGGGGGTGCCTGGCTCTCCGTGGCTGTCCCGAGAGTGTGGCTGAGTGCAGGGAAGGTTGTCCGAGACGGGGAGACCCTGCAGCGGAGCAGTTTAATGTTTCCTGAAACAGCAAAGGTGTGGCCTTCGCAGGGTGACCTTGGGTGAGGCAGACTGAGGAGTGGGGGTGGAGCCAGGCGCCCTGGCCGGAGGAGACCTGTCCCCTGGAGAGGAAGTGGCCCAGCCCTCACCTGTCAGCCCCACACACTGTCACTGGTGGCAGCCATGGCTCTTGTTTTGATTTCCAGCAGGCCTTTTAAGAGCAAGTTTTTTCACACTTTCATTACTAACTTCATCTGAGAAGAAAGATGAAGGAGTTATTCACAGCAGGAGCAGAAGTGATTTGTGTGGCAGAATCAAGTAGCCTTTCACGCCTCAGCACCGGCCTGGGGGGCTGCTGAGCCTGAGCCTGTGCCAGGGACTCTGACAGGTGAATGTCTTCGCCGTGGCACTTGGTGAAGTAACACTTGCTTTGTTTCCAGTTATTAATGCTTGTTATTTAGTGTGTGAAGTGCTGTGGAGAAGTTTACTATTCTGGGAAGGGAAGTCCTGAGATTTCCAGTAGCAAAATGGGGGGAACAGCGTCTGCAGATCATCTCAGCGGCAGATAATTCACCTCTGGCATCGAGACGCAGAGTTTCGGGGAACAAGGACGCTCCTGGAGGTTGTGCAGCCTGGTTCTCACCCCCCACTGCTGGGATGAGCGCAGAGGGGCAGAAATGAGGTGACTTACCCAAGCCCACATGCCCGGCGGGCGTAGCGCCCGTCTGGACGGTCTTTGGTACAGAGATCTGGACCCTACTAAGGATGCTGTAGCTGCAGTCTGGGGAGAAGCTGACACCCAGGCTCCCTGGTCACGTCCACGGGGACCCCCAAGTGCAGAGGGTCGTGTGCCAGCTCCCTGGGGCCTGTGGACCCAGCAGGGGCAGCCTCACTGGTAGATGCAACCTCACGATCACTCTGGTCTATTCTGAGTTAATTTTGGAAATGCAGTGTTTTCAGTGTCCACTGCACTGGGCAGCCTTTAGCCTGCGAGTCTTCAGGTGTGCTTGGGGGAGAGTGTCCTGTTTACTTTGTGATGTCAGCGCTGGCAGCCAGACTGAGCGCTGAATTGTGCCCAGGCTGGTTTGGTGAGGCCGTGTGTACATTGTCTCGGTGTGCAGGGAGAGGAACAGAACCCCTGTTCCACTCAGAAGTTCACAGCTGAGGTTCTGAGCCCGGTCAGCCCAGTGCGCCTCTTCCCCTTTTAGTGCTGTGTTTCTTTATTTGGAAAGTAGAGTGATGGAGACAGACGGAGAGAGAGTGAGTGCGCGAGAGCTCCTCCATCTGCTGGTTCACTCCCCAAATGCCTGCAAGGGCCAGGGCAGGGCCAGGCTGGAGCCAGCAGCCAGAAGCTGTATCTGGGTCTTCCACGTGGGTGGCACCATCATTGCTGTTCCCCAGGGACTTTAGTAGGAAGCTGAATTGGAAGTGGAGGCGGGACTCCCATATGGGACGCTGATGTGCCGAGTGCTGTGCTGTGACCCCCACCCCCGCCCCGCCCCGCCCCGCCCCGCGCTGTTTTCTTTTATAACGGATTTCCTCACATCTCCATTGCTACCCTGGAATGAAACTCACAGGTGACCACATCCAACATCCGTAATTTCTAGTCAATATAAGGTGTTAACTGTAACATAAAATAATAAAATAAGGGTAATTTTTAGTAACGTGACTTTGGGTCTATAGCGCTCAGGCCCAAGTGTACTTGGAGATGGAAGCAATGAGCCCACAGCTGGAGCCATAGCCAAGGAAACAGACCCAAGCGCCACACCATGCGTCACTGTGACGTGACAGTCGGAGCTGATGACTTACTGTTGGGAAGGCTCTGAGCAAAGCCAAGTAGAATCTTCCCCCAGTTTCCATGCTGACTGCCTCCCTGTGACATCCAACGTGCATTGGAACCGTGCAAAACAGTTTGAGTTTATATGTAAGTTGGAATCAGTTTGTAGATCTGAAACTTATGCAACAGTTTTTCTGCCTGAGTAGCTGATGGGAAAATTCACAGTGCAATACGACCCCACCCCCTCCACCGTTTCCAGAAACACCCGCAGAGAGCCCGCACTCCCTCCGTTGACAGCTGCCACCCCGCGGCATCCCATGCCCACAGTCAGGGCTGTCAAGGGCGGCTCCCTTGTGGTTACTGTGAGGAACTTGCATGATTAATAGATGAGTACTTGGGAAGAAAGCGTTTCTTCTCAGACCAGAGTAGCGGGTGGGACCTGGGGGTGGAGGGTCCACGGAAGAGGGGCCGGCCTGTGCTCACCCCTTCCCGGTCACGTCACCCGTTCCATGGCTTTGAATAACAAACTATGTTCAGAGTTTGCCGCCTATTAGGGGCGTGGGTTTATGTAGAAAACAAAAGTCGGTAGCTGTTGCCACTTCCTAGGCAAAGGGACCTGTGACACAGCCTCGTCTGTGCCCCCGCACAGCTGCACCCACGCCAGGTGGGACACGGAGCCACGTTGGTGCAGGCCTGTGCACGTCTCCAGCAAGTCCCAGACTTGCGAGCTGCCCCACCAGGAGCTGTAATCCTCCTCCATCCTGGGGCCGACTCCCACAGGACGAAGGATCCCTCTGCTTTGTAAACAGACGGGCCTTTGTTGCCACTTCAGGCTTCAGCCGCCCCGTGTTCCTGTCACAGCCATGCAAGTGAACTTTGCATCCTTAAAGCTCTTCTGAAAGGTTTATCAGCTCCATGTAGCAACCCATGGGACCTGAACAACAAAAAAAAGCTACTGGGTTTCTATTCTGCTTGACTCTAAAGCATGGAGGCTCCGAGGGTCCCTGTCTGAGCTCTCGCTCCTGTTTGGGGACTGCTTCGCAGTTGACATCGCTTCTCCCACAGCAGCCCCGTGGGGTCCTTTCTGTCCAATTCCTGGGCCCCTGTCTGCACGTCCACAGCCAGTCCCCTCTCCGTGGGCCTGACGTACGGTGACAGGCTCCTCGCCCACAGGTGTTCCAGAGTGCAGCCACCCACAGTCACTAATTTGCACATCGGTCACGTGTGCGGCAGGTGACCTGCAGGTCCAGGGCTTTCTCAGCCTGGGCAGTGGGCGGAGAGCACCTTGGTCCATTTCCCAGGAGCTGCCCAGAGCTGTGGCCATGAATCCCTTCCGGCTTCTTTTACCTCGTTTTGTTTTGTTTCGTTTCATTTTTCCCCTGAAAGGTGAAGAGACAGAGAGACAGAGACCTCCCATCCACTGATTCATTCCTCCAGTGCCTACGGCAGCTGAGGCTGGGCCATGCCAAAGACAGGGGTTGGAACCCAGCCTGGGTCTCCCATGTGGGTGGCAGGGACGAGAACACTCGGGCCATCATCCGCTGCCTCCCAGGGTGTGCAGTTGCAGGAAGCTGGAGTCGGAAGTGGAGCCAGGACCGAGACCCAGGTTCTCTGGTACGGGATGGGGGTCTCAGGTCAGGTTCTCTGGTACGGGATGGGGGTCTCAGGTCAGGTTCTCTGGTACGGGATGGGGGTCTCAGGTCAGGTTCTCTGGTACGGGATGGGGGTCTCAGGTCAGGTTCTCTGGTACGGGATGGGGGTCTCAGGTCAGGTTCTCTGGTACGGGATGGGGGTCTCAGGTCAGGTTCTCTGGTACGGGATGGGGGTCTCAGGTCAGGCTCTCTGGTACGGGATGGGGGTCTCAGGTCAGGCTCTCTGGTACGGGATGGGGGTCTCAGGTCAGGCTCTCTGGTACGGGATGGGGGTCTCAGGTCAGGTTCTCTGGTACGGGATGGGGGTCTCAGGTCAGGTTCTCTGGTACGGGATGGGGGTCTCAGGTCAGGCTCTCTGGTACGGGATGGGGGTCTCAGGTCAGGCTCTCTGGTACGGGATGGGGGTCTCAGGTCAGGCTCTCTGGTACGGGATGGGGGTCTCAGGTCAGGTTCTCTGGTACGGGATGGGGGTCTCAGGTCAGGTTCTCTGGTACGGGATGGGGGTCTCAGGTCAGGTTCTCTGGTACGGGATGGGGGTCTCAGGTCAGGTTCTCTGGTACGGGATGGGGGTCTCAGGTCAGGTTCTCTGGTACGGGATGGGGGTCTCAGGTCAGGTTCTCTGGTACGGGATGGGGGTCTCAGGTCAGGTTCTCTGGTACGGGATGGGGGTCTCAGGTCAGGTTCTCTGGTACGGGATGGGGGTCTCAGGTCAGGTTCTCTGGTACGGGATGGGGGTCTCAGGTCAGGTTCTCTGGTACGGGATGGGGGTCTCAGGTCAGGTTCTCTGGTACGGGATGGGGGTCTCAGGTCAGGTTCTCTGGTACGGGATGGGGGTCTCAGGTCAGGTTCTCTGGTACGGGATGGGGGTCTCAGGTCAGGTTCTCTGGTACGGGATGGGGGTCTCAGGTGAGCACATGACCACTGTGCTGCATGCTCTTCCCAGCCCTTCCTGCAGCTTCTGTGTGGAATCCCGACCCCCGGGAGCCCCTCCAGAGTTTAGAAGCAGTTAAGAACTTCTTCCTGCAACTGCAGGGCGAGAATTCATGGGTAGAGACTCCACGCTAGGCTTGACTCCCAGGGCGTGGGGGAGCAGAGCCAGGGCCCCCTGCAGTGGTGCGGGCTCTCCTGAGCGAGCCTCCTGCAGCCCCTCCGTCCCCTCCAGCTCAGACTCCACAGTTCTGGTAGCGCACCACATGGGGACTTCAGGTAGGCGCCACAGAAGGGCTCAAGTACCGCTGGGATTGTGAGAGCCCCCGGCGTCACCCGATGTGGAGTGCCCAAACCCTGAGGTACTGGGCCGAATCCCACCCCCGGGCGGTGTCTCCTGCTGCTTTCACGCCCCCACCGCAGGCAGGGGCACAGGAAGCAGGGAAGCCGTGAGCTGCCGGCCTGGGAGGGCTCCCTGTTCTGCTGCCTCCACCCAGGGCTGCTCCCAGTGCCCACGTGAGCACCTTCTCTTTCTGGTCCTCCTTGGCTCCACCCGCAGTCTGCTGGGCCGTCCCTGAGCTCCCTGACCTGGAAGGAGGATGCTTCCTTTTGCAGGTTGCAATCTCTGGCGCTCTGAGCAGGGGGTGGCTGGGGGCCCTGGGAGGGCAGGCAGGGTCCCTGTCTTTGTGTCCTGCCCTGGGCTTCCGTGTATCAAGCTCACATAGCGCAGGGCCCTGCCATTACCACGGCTCCCCACGCATGCATTTGTCTATGACCCAGGACGACGGCTTCTCCAGCCTGGCCCTAGAGACCACACCCAGGACCGTGCAGCCTGGAGGAGGCAGCTGCCCACTCTGCCTGCCAGTCTGGGAGCCGGACGCCTGGCGGGTGCACCCCCGTAGAGGTGCCCCCACAGCCTTGGGCCCCCCATTGTAGACGGGGACTAGGAGACCCAGAGGCCCGGAAGCTGTGCTTCCTGTGTGCACCTCTGTCTCCCAGCGCATCAGTAGCAGAGCGCTGTCACGTCTCTGCGTGGTAAAATGACTGGCCAAGGTTCAGCTCTGTGCCTTACTGTGAAGAGGCAGGTGTGGTGAGAGCTTTTCTTCCCAGTGGTGCCCACCCTCAGCTGCCTTGCTTTAAAGCTCAGTGGCTGTAAAGTTCTTTTATTATTGTTACGATTTACTTATTTGAAAGGTAGAGTTACAGACAGAGAAGGAGAGAGAGAGAGAGAGAGAGGGAGAAGTCTTCCACCTGTTTGTTCACTCCCCGAATGGCTGCAACAGCAAGGGCTGGGCCGGGCCAAAGCCAGGAGCCAGGAGCTTCTTCCAGGTCTCCCATGTGGGTGCAGGGGCCAAGCACTTGGGCATCTTCTGCTGTTTTCCCAGGCACATTAGCAGGGAGCTGGATTGGAAATGGAGCAGCCCGGTCTTGAGCCGGTGTCCATATGGGATGCTGGCATCACAGACAGATGCTTACCAGCACCAGCCCTGGCTGTAAAACTCCTTAGGGGACCCCGGGCCAGGGCTGGGCTGTGTCCGCTACAAGAGAAGGTGGGACTCGCGCTCTGGCCAGCAGCTGGGGGAGATGCTGAGAAGCTCCTTGGGGGCACTTGGCCGTGCCCACCCCCTCTCTCTGCCCCACCCTGACCCCCCAGGCAGCAGCTAGAACAGGCGTGGGTGCAGACAGGGCTGGCACAACACTGCAGCGGGTACTAGCAGAACCACAGCCGAGGGTGTGGCTTTAGGTTTAGGGCGACGTCATTCCCTTCTTAAATTTTTACAATTCACTATGAAAAACTGCCAAAAACCCCGGCACAGAGATGGACACCTGGGGACACAACAGGGGTCCTCACCCTCGAGCCAGTGTCAGTGCCCCCGGGGGCCTGTGGAAGCCCACATGCTGGGCCCACCCTGAGCTCTGACTCAGCAAGTGCGGGGTGGAGCTGAGTCAGGGCTGCACGTCTCACAGGTTCTCCAGGAGATGTGCCTGCTGCTAAGTGACCCTTGTCCCTACAGCCCAGCCCCCCAGGTGTCCCCCTAGGGCCATTTGCACTGCCTGTCTCCCTCCCAGGTTATTTTATGACAGACCAGAGAGATCTGATTTTGTCCCTTAACGCTCAGCGTCTGTCTCAGCCCAGGTGGTGTCGGACCGTGGAGGAGGAGGTGGGCCCCAGGGTCCCCCCGTGCATGGAGCCCTGTGAGTGTGGGGTGTGGAGAACCCAGGCCTTGTGGCTCATGTTCCCAGTGGGCTCCTGCAGAGAGAGGAAGGGAGGTGGACCCTAGTGAGTGCCAATTCAGGAGCCACTGGGGTCACGGAAGGCCCCTGTCCAGACAACGAGCATGCAGTTTTGTGTCCGTGAGGAGGCTGGGATAGGTTTTCGCCCCAGCTTCAGCGTTGGCTCACATATCCATCAGTGGGGAGGCAGGCAGATTCCAGGCCACACAACGGTCGCCATCGCCTCCTGTATTAGGAGCCCCTTGCTTGTCACGTCTGAGTCACGCCTGAGTCACGTCTGAGTCACGTGAGGCTCCTAAGAGAGAGGAGTGCTGCGGGAGGTCGGGACTGTACGGATTTGAAACTGGATTGCGGCGCAAACTTGTCTTTGTGAACTCCAGGGTGAGAGGTGACCTGGTCCGCCTGTCCTGGGGTTGGCTTGCTTCTGTCCCCAGGAGGAGCGTCTGTCTTTCTGTGGCTCCTTTGCCGAGCCCAGCCCCGCCCCTTACAGCCAGGGCTGTCAGTTTTCGTCTTGTGAGGGTAGAGAGGACAGGCGGGCTGAAGGGAGCCATGAGGGCAGCCTCTTGCTAGGGGAGGGCTGGCCCACAAGCGTGGCTGGGGTCGGACAGGCATGGGGGGAGCCCCAGGTGGCAGCACACCTGCTCAGGAAGGTGGTCTGTCCCAGGGCCTTTGGCCCAGTCCCAGTCAGCACTAACCCAGAGTGCGATGGAGTCCTGGACCAGGAGGCGAGCAGGTGCCAGGGGCTCGTCCCAGCCCTCACCACCTCCTGTTAGCCAGAGCGTATGCCCGGTCGGAGCTAACTACACACTCACAACAGCATGCACTGTGACCCCTCAGGGCCTGGGGGTCCCCTGCTCGGGGCTCACAAGGCTGCAGCCGGGCTGGGACCTCTCTGGAGTTTGGGGTCCTCTTCTGAGCTCATGTGACTCTTGCAAAATTTAGTTCTTGTGTTTGTAGGACTTGTGTCCCCTGTTCCTGCTGGCTGTCACCAGTGGGCTGTAGACCCCCCTCGCAGGCCTCTGCCTGGGGCAGCTTGCTTCCTCGGGGCCAGCGAGGGCCTCCCACCTGCAGACCACATCTCGGAGGGCTCGCCTGGCTAGGGCAGACCCAGCAAACACAGCCTTCCTCTTGCTCAACCCAGAGCAAGCTGACGAGGGGACCTTGGCACACATACCATGTGACCTCATCGGGAGTGTCATCATCCTATCCACAGTCTGCATACTCGCAAGGGCAGGGGGGATCCAGGGTGTGCACTCCAGGAGGCAGGAATCTTGGGGACCCCCTGGGATTATGACACCCACACTTCTGTCTCTTCCCGCCCCCCATGGGTGGCTCCTCCCTGCCTCCGGCCCTGTCTTGTCTCTCACTTTCTCACTGTTCTATCCCACTCTTCCCCCCCAGCCCGCCCCATTTCTCCTCCCACACGCCGGAGGGGTCAGGCGCTGTGAAAAGTCTGCCTGGCTCAGAACCGGCGGGTGCCCAGCCTCGTGCTTCCCCCGGAAGGGCTGGGGAGGCGGCTGCACTTGGTGTGAATTAGTCACTTACCCAGTGGCGGGGCTGTAGGAAGTGAGTGTGGCCGAGTGTCAATCTGATGAGCCTCTCTCCCCTCCCCCAACCCCCTCCCCCAGCTCTGGGATCTTCCCAAGAGGCTCCTGCACAAGGTACCGTGTCCAGGACGTGGACACCAGCAATGCAGAAGCAAAGCCCAGGTCTGAGGGCCGCAGGGCTGTGTTGGTGAACGAAGCACGTCATAAAATAAATTCCTCACAGGCCACACGCAGGCCAGCTGCAGAGACCACTTAGGACTGAGAAGGAAGCTGGATTTATAATTCAGTGCAGCATAAGTGCAGGGTGGGCGCGATGTCCTTGACCTTGGGACCGACCTCCTGGGTGCACCTTCCCCAGGGTGCTCAGACTTTGGAGAAAGGCTCAGCCTAGCATTGCACTGCTGGCTGCCTCTGTCCTGAGATTTTCCAGGGAGCAGTGTGGCGCCTGGGAGGACCGTGGGTGCAGAGGCTGGGGTCTTCCCAAAATGCTTTGGTGGGAGCAAGGTGGGGCTTGAGAGCAGAAAGCCTGCGTGCCAGTACTGTGCTGGGTGCTGCCCGAGTGGTGAGCCCGCGTGTGGGAGCCGTGCTCAAAGCCTGCGCGCCGGTACTGTGCTGGGTGCTGCCCGAGTGGTGAGCCCGCGTGTGGGAGCCGTGGTCAAAGCCTGCGCGCCGGTACTGTGCTGGGTGCCGCCCGAGTGGTGAGCCCGCGTGTGGGAGCCGTGGTCAAAGCCTGCGCGCCGGTACTGTGCTGGGTGCCGCCCGAGTGGTGAGCCCGCGTGTGGGAGCCGTGGTCAAAGCCTGCGCGCCGGTACTGTGCTGGGTGCCGCCCGAGTGGTGAGCCCGCGTGTGGGAGCCGTGGTCAAAGCCTGCGCGCCGGTACTGTGCTGGGTGCCGCCCGAGCGGTGAGCCCGCGTGTGGGAGCGTGCTCAAAGCCTGCGCGCCGGTACTGTGCTGGGTGCCGCCCGAGTGGTGAGCCCGTGTGGGAGCGTGGTCAAAGCCTGCGCGCCGGTACTGTGCTGGGTGCCGCCCGAGTGGTGAGCCCGCATGTGGGAGCTGTGGTCAAAGGCCAGAGCTCCCGGGGGTCGTGGCAGAACATTTCTGGGCAGTGAACGGGAACCCCGGGAGGCCTGCAGCAGCCGGTGGCCTTCCTCTGGCTCCGTGTTCTCCTTGGGGGAGGGGGCTCCCGGCACCTGGTGTGGAAGGGGAAGCTGAGGGCAGCAGGGTGTGGCAGGAGGTGACTGGACAGGAAGTCTGCAGGCCGGGGTCAGAGTCCCGGGGTCTGGCAGCCTCCGCTTCCTGCTCAGCAGAGGGAGGGGCTGCCGACTGACCTGCAGTGGCATCCAGAGCCCTCGCTCTGTCCTGTGCTTCTGTCGTGTGGGCCGTGAAGGGACCAGGCAGCGCAGCCCTGCCACTGTGGGCTGTGTGAACGTGGGCAGGGCGCTCACCTCTCTGTGTGAACAGCACCTGCCTGATAGTGTTCTGAGGGGCACACAGCATAGCATCCCTCACAGAGGGCATGGAAAATGGAATTAAAAGATGTTTATGTTGGAGCAAAAAATTTTTGCAAACCAGAAGTCTTCCAAAGCTCGCGGAAAATGAACTTTCTGGAAAATAACATGTATTTCAAACTTTCCTTCCACCAAAATCAGTTTATCTTTCAGTTGCATTTTTGAAAAAACTTTGTGAAGTCCCTTTGAACTCCCGTCATCACTCCCGTGACTGTTTTAAAGGATTGATTTATTTGAAAAGCAGGGTGACTGGGCGTAGGAGGGAGGTACCTTCCATCTGCCGTTTCACTCCCCAAATGGCCACAACAGCCAGGTCCAGGCCAGGCCCAAGCCAGGAGCTAGGAACCCCATGCAGGTATCCCACTGGGGTGGCAGGGCCCAAGCACGTGGGCCATCTTCCGAGCAGAAGCGGAGCGGTCAGGACTCCAGCTGGTGCTGTGACTGGGGCATCGCAAGTGGCAGCTGGGCTCTCTGCACTGCAGCACCAGCCGCTCCTGTGACCTCTTAAACCCGGCGCCGCTGTGGTTCATTGCTCTGTTTGTTAAACTCGGAACAAGGTTTTCTCTCCGCAGCATCACTAGCCGTGTCCCGGGAACGCGCTGGCTGCCTGTCCTCTAATGAGCTCTCTGGTCTGTTCCAGGCGGAGGCCAGGCTTGCGGCGAAGCGAGCAGCCCGCGCCGAGGCTCGGGAGATCCGCATGAAGGAGCTGGAGCGGCAGCAGAAGGAGGTACCGCGGGGGCTCCTGGTGGGTTCTGGCCGTAGCCGTCTCAGCTCCAGGCACAGAATCAGATAGAGGCGCCCGTTGCGGGCCACTCCTGTGTGTTTCCTGTTCCACTTCACCCAGGGCCGTGGCTCAGGATCTAGCCAGGCGCACACGTGCATGGGTGGCAGGCACGCCCGTGTGATGCTACCCTCGTATACGGAGCCCGACACCAGAGGCCACTTGCCTGGTGGACCTGCCCAGTCCAGCCTACCCCACCCCGACTGATGGGAGCCAGGTGGTGCTGGGTCTACGGTTTATTGAGCTGGCATCTCGGTCCTCTGAATTCAAACAGGGAAGATGAGGAGGTTAAAATTGTTCAAACGCTTGTGTCATTTAAGAGTGTGTCCCCTGTGGTCTTTGCAGCAGCCGTTGGGTTTCGGGACACCTGGAGCCGGGGTGTGGTGGGGAGAAGAGAATGAGCGTTCGAAGAGGTTGCCCCCGTGGGAAAGTGGTGGCCACGTGTTTGCACACCTGTTCTGCTGTTGGCTACCACTTTCCTTCACTTCTGACAGGTGAGGGCTCTTTGCCCTGACCTTGAGGGCAGCGTGGCAGATGGCCCCTCTCAAGTCCAGGACCGGCCCCGCCCCACAGGGCTTTTCTTGTTAGGAAGAGTGGAACTTGTGTGATGGACAGAGGGAAGCAGCTGCCCTCAGACACAGGCTCTTGTTCGGCTCAGATTGCCAAATTTCTTCATTTCCATTATTATTGTTAGGAGTGTTTATTTGAAAGGCAGGGTCACAGAGAAAGAGAGGGAGAGACAGAAAGAGAACAAGATTTTCCATCTGCTGCTTCACTCCCCAAATTGCCGCAATAGCCAGGACTATTCCAAGCCAAAGCCGGGAGCCAGGAACGCCCAAGTCTCCCCCGTGGGTAGTGGGCCCAGCACTCGGGCCATCTTCCACTGCCTTCCTGTGCGCACATCAGCAGGGAGCTGGAGCAGGAGCGGGGCAGATGAGACTCGAACTGGCCCTCTGCTGCAGGTGCTGGCATTGCAGGTGGCGGCTTAACCTGCAGCGCCACATCGCCAGCCCCTCACGTTGCCAGATTTTAAGCCAGACCAATTTTTACCACTTGTGAGGTTGCAGATGAAAGTCTAGATTTCTGGTACGCATTTTCCGCCACATCCCTCACAGGATGGAGGTCGCATCGCCTGTGGGGACTCGGCCCCTCCTCTCCCTTCCCTGCCCAGGGCCTTTGCCACCGCAAGTGGAAACGCACAAGCCCCCAAGGGGGTGTGGTCAGGTTTAAATTTGGGGGAGAAAACTTCCACATGGGATGAAGAGTCCAGAAACTCAAGCCAGGAGTTCCGTTAGCACAGTCCCTGAGGCAGGGTGGCGCCGAGCCGGTCTCCGCAGTGATGGGGCGGGCGCGGGCGTGGCTGCACCACCCTCAGCCGTGGTTGGGAGCGGCCTGAGCCGCTGTGAGGCGGGTGTTACAGATGAAGAGAGGCTCAGCGGTGTTGGACAGCAGCTCGCCCCACGCCTCCCCTCACTGCTGTGAGCACAAACGCAGTGGTAAATAAGTTCTAGTTTTCATGATTTTGCTTCCGGTATTTGGGTTTTTGGGGTGTGCGCTTTTTCTCATAATTTACTCTAAGAAGCATAGGGTTAGCATTTTCCCAACACGTTTACACCTGCAGTCACAGCTGCCGCTTTAAAACTGGACAACAGTCCCCCCGCAGTGCTCCTGTGAAGTGGCCGCCTCGCCTCCCCGGCCCTCAGTGGAGGGCCAGTCCTGGGTCTTCCGGGGCTGGGACCTGAGTGACGTCCGCCCGGGCGCGGCAGGGGAGGGAGCTGAGGTGTGGCCCGTAGCAGTCTCTTGTTTTCAGAAAAGCCTCCAAAGAGAGGTGTTGAGCTGCGACATGGAGAGAGGCGCAGGCAGCGGGTTTGCACCCCTGCCCCTTACGAGGGGCCTGCAGGAAGCCCCTAGGGAAGTGGAATGGAAAGGCCAGTCTATTTTGGTGCAAAAAAATGGAAGCCACGCCCAGGTTTTTCGTGATACGCTTTTTCCATGAACTCTCTGAAGACCCCTGGCTCCTCCTGCGACAGCATCGCCCACGCCCTGACCCACACAGCTCCTGCAGGCTGAGCCCCTACACGCTGGGTGCTGCAGGCCTCCCGGGAAGCCCGATGATGGCTCTTTAAAGATTTATATTTTTATAAATGACAGAACCCCAATTGCTTTCTCAAACTGCGGTCGATTCTCTGTAGAAACTTCAGTCCCCTCAGTAGACACTGGCCAGCCCGCTGCGTGCTGGACACTTCTGGGGCCCTCGGGGTACTGTAAGGTGGGTCACTAAGGGAGCAGGGGCCGCCCTTTCTTAGGCTGCGCCTGTTTGTGCAGGCGGCAGCTTGCTGTCAGGGCCTGGTGGGAGCCGCTCCTGCAGCTCGGCCCAGCGGTGCGCGTGCCCGCAGCCGCATCCGGCTTAATCTGCTTCCCGTGCTTCCCCAACAGTCCCTCAGTCCTTCTTAGATTAAAGTCGCGAAGGAGTCGTAGGAACATATTTCGTTGCGCTGCTGAGTTTTGCCACATTGGTCGGACTTGAAGTCCCTGCCCTGCTGAGTTGTGACCGGTGGCTGCGTTGTGAGAGCCGTGCCACGGAGTCGGGCCAGGAGGCGGAGAAGCGCAGGTGGACCCGACCCTGGGTTTCGCGATGGGGCCGGAAATCAGCTTCTCGTGCCTCTCAGTGTAAGGAAACGTTCGCCAAGCATGCGTGCCACATTTCTACACAGCCAGGTGGGCATCTCTCATGTACCACACGTCTGTGTTCCAGGTTATGCATTTAGTTAAACTGCATTCCGTCCTTGCTTACTGATAGCATTCATTAAATATATGCATGATACACTATGAGTTGGTTACAGAGTCCTCTGGCCAAAGCTTTCGATTTGGACAATAAAAATTACAGTGAGTTAAGGCAAGAAATTGTCTCTTTGGGCGGCTTCTTTAAAAAGCCGAGCTTCCCGTTTCTCCCCTGCTGGGCAGGGAAACCCTGTTCTTCAGTGTGAGAAAGACGCGCTGCTGGGCTCCTGCGTCTCAGCTGCAATACCACACGCTACAGACAAAAAAAAAAACAAAACAAAAAACCTCGCTACCAAAGATGAGAAACCGACTCTCAGCCATTTAATCTTGGAGTTGTGAAAGTGAGGGAGACGTGTGGCAGGTGCCGGGGCCTTGGCTGGCTCTCACTGCCCCTTACGGCGCCCGGTGAGGCTGCCCCACTGCACACACAGGAAAGGGGAGTCCTCCAGGCTGCAGGCAGAGGGACCCCCGCCCCTGTGGCCCTACAGAGGACCCCGGGTTAAACCCCGAGAAAGCCAGTGACAAACACCCTGGTTCGCCTTCCTCAGTCAGACCTGCCCGGGTTGTTGGCTTAGCAGCCACGTTAGAACTATGGAATTCTCCATCCTAAGGGTGTATTTCACTTCGGTCGTGGAGACATCGAAGGGGTTTGTGGGGATCCAGTGAGCTGTCTCAGGCCCCTGCTCTGCACTCAGACCCAGGACTGACGTTGGTAAAAGTCACCTTTTTCATTCAACTGTGGATCCCTCAAACCTCCACCACCTTCCTGGCGTCTCCACATCCCTCCCACTCCGGGGTCACCGGCAGGCTGTGATGAAGCAAGCGCACCTGTACTGGTCCACACTCCCCTGCCCAACCTGTCCCTCACCAGTATGGAGTGACAGCCTGGGTAGATGGCAGGATGTGTCAGGGAGGGGGCTGAGCGTCTGACCCTGACCGAGACAGCCCGTGGGGACCCCGAGTGACAGCAGCCTGGGGAAAAGCCATTTCTGTCAAAGCAGAGGACTGAGAGGTGGGCAGGAAGCTGTGCTGGGAGCTGAGAGCCGCCGGAGGACGGGTTAAGGATGGACAGAGCCCCGGCTCCGCCGTGTCGTCTGCATTCACCCAGTCAGCCCACGGCAGCTGTCATTTATGTGCGTGACAGTTTGACCATCACAAGCGCAGGGTCTTGAAATAGCATCACTGCTTAAAGTTGGTGACTTCAAAGCAAGGATTTGAATGATTTTAAATAAAATAGACGATACTTCATTATCAGAATGGAGGAGAGGGCGGACGGCTCAGAGCCCGGCAGGTAGGTCCGTGCGGGGCTCAGGTCCCGTCTCAGTGTGAGGGCCACCGCCCGAACCTTGCAGGTGAGCAAGACGACTGTCTTCCCAGCACTAAGAAGTTATCCCGGGGAGATCGCACTGCCGCAGACCTGGTGGTCTTCCGGTTACACCCTCTGCCTCAGAGTCGCACGCACAGCAGAGACAAACAGCAGGGGTGGGTTGCAGTTGGCCGGGCGCCCACAGCGGGGCCGGGGCCGGGGAGATGGGATGATCCACCTGATCCAAGCACAGAACACCTTGAAGAGAAGGTTTCCGCTAGTGCCGAGTGACGCACAGCGTGTCAGACGGAAATGCACACTTTCCTTAGCAAAGGTTTGCAGCAAACACAGAAGCAGTCGCTGTTCATCCACCTGCTACTTGATCTGACCAAAG
This sequence comes from Oryctolagus cuniculus, assembly GCF_051225735.1. Lineage (NCBI taxonomy): Eukaryota > Metazoa > Chordata > Mammalia > Lagomorpha > Leporidae > Oryctolagus > Oryctolagus cuniculus. Next base: position 2,684,162 of record NC_142869.1, on the reverse strand, counting down.
GCCAGAGTGTGGGGACACCTGTGTAGCAGGGAGAAGGACGAGGCCAGAGGGCGTGACCTTGGGCCGGGGTTAGGGCTTAGGAAGGTGGATTGACAGCATCTCCCTTCTCCCCTTGCCTATCAGGTCTCTGGGGCTGGCTATTTTTAGAACCAGCTAACACAATTTGAGGTTATACAATCTGAGATCCTGGGGTGCTGGCATTTTAAGTTGTTGATTCAGGGGAAATGAATACGCCAGTGTCTTACCAGTAGGGTGGATGTTTTGGAGTCAGAATTGAGAAACATGAGCTGGGCTGTGAGCCCGCCCACCTGCACACAGGTGTCACCCAGCAGGCAGGGTTTCATGGAGGGAGGGGGGTGTGTTCTGGAAACACCTGCAGGAGCCGAAGAGGGGGGCCCTGGTGACTAGGGTTGGGATCCCCAAGGGGTGTGTGCGGGGAAAGAGCTATGAGAGGCACCAGTCGCCCAGTGTGGGGGCAGAGAGCTAGCTGAGAGTCATCCAGACCCCAGGCAGGTCTCGGGTAAACACTGCTGTCGCACAGTGCAGACGGCCAGCTTACGTTAGCTGTGTCTTGAGAGCTGTTGAAAGTACACGGACTTCTTTATAATGGACTCAGTAGCAGGATAAGATGTAAATGTTCATCGGGAAATACAAGTGGAACCTTGAACTTCAGGTTCAAATGAAAAAAATGCTTGATTTCTTGCGTTGCCCTGGGCTTGACCAACACTTTGGTCGGAGAGGCTGTGCTTTTTATGGTCGTGATAACGACTGTGTTCACCTGTGCTCTCGGAAGACTGGGAACGCCAAGGCTCTGCACAGTCTGACCATGCCTGACACAGTCAGTGTTTTGCTGAATGAATGGAGGGAAGGTGGGTCGGTATCTCGGGCTTACCTAGCGACTGCTACACAAGTGGGAGAAAACCTTAATTAACCGTCAACTCCATGCGTGGTGATGAGCTCCCATTGAAATGCGTTTCTGTTGTGTTCTCATGGTCACTCTGGGTGGCTGGAACTTCTCGGCATTCCCTGTGTGACTAAGTCAGAAAATCAAAGCTGCCCTCGTCATAATCTGTGAATTCTATTGTGAATTTGCAGCCTTTCGGTTGAACTTACTTTATTATGAAAGTGAATTTTGAAGATGAAGGAGAACTGTTACCCATGGGTGGTAACACGTTACACAAATGTGTGTGCCAGGCTGACAGAGGGGTGGCAGCCCCAGCCGGTGTGAGCACGCTGGGCCTTGCTGGCCGGCCTGGACCATGAAGTGAATGGTGGTTTACCAACGCCTCCAGGAACACTCCCAAACGTTTTCATCGGATTTTGCCAGTATTCACTATGTTTTCCTGATACGGCTTTCATTCCTAGTTCTGGTTACATCTGCACCTTTCTTTTTTAAATCTTATTTTTTATGTTAATGTGATATTAGTACAAGAACAGATTGAATGCAGTTCACAGATACAGTTCCATGAATATAATGGTACTCCTTCCTTCTGATTGTTCCTGCTGCTTTAACTGAATTTTACATTTCTTTCCCTTTTTCTTTTGTCCTTTTTGGTAGATCTATCAAGTTCAAAAGGTAGGCTGTTTGTTTGCTCACTGCATGCGCTGCTGTTTGCCTGGGAAGGGCCTGGCCACCTTGCGGTGCAGCCACCTTGTGGTGCAGTTCCCTGTACTTTCTATGCAGCCTTCTGACTCGGAACGCATACTCACAGGTTCCCCACAACCCCACACATTTCTGCATGCTGAGTGCTGTCCTCATCTCCACTCTGCTCAAGAAACTGGAAAAATATTTTAAAAAATGTTATCAATAAAATCATACTTCACTTCCTAGACTGCTGCAAAGCCAGGTCTGGGTTAGTCTGAAGCCAGGATCCTGGAACTCCATCCTGTTCACCGGCACGGGTGGTTGGGACCCGGTACTGGGCCCTGATCTGCTGCCTTCCCAGGTGTATGAGCAGGGAGCTGGATCAGCCCTCGCATATGGGGTGTGATGTGCGCTTAACCGGCTACCCCAGGACGCAGACCCCGGGACCTCCCGTCTGGGTCATTACTGCTTCCTCCCTGCCACACCCCAGGTGTAGACAATGTTGTGCGGATGTGTGTTTGGGCCCAGGGTGCAGCAGCCGGAGCCCGCACTCCCCCAGGGAAGAGCAGGTGCGTGGTGCTGCAGGAGCCCGTGTCTGAAGGTGACCTTTCCTTATCACTGAGATATACGAAGAGGAAAAGGAGGCAGCGAACATTCTGCAGCCATCGGCGCTGGGCGTGATGGTTTCTCGGGAACCACATCGATTTCTGAAAGCCAAGCGCCTCCTGCCTCAGGCTGGCCCTTCCCTCTGCATGACTCACTGGCCATCGCAGTATTTACATTGGACATACTTTGCCCTTTCTGGACTTTGCTGGGCTGGCGCTGCTAACGTTGGCACCACTAGCTAATGGCACTTGAGTTTCCTGAACGGCATGGAGGTACGGCTGCAGGCACAGACGCTCTGTACAGGCCCACCCGTGGACCAGGTGACAGTCTGAATCCTGGTTTGCATTTTATCATGAAAAGCACAACTTGCACTGTGCAGGATTTGAGATAGGCCCAGAACGAGGGCGAAGGAAAGTAGAAGTGATGGCTTTCTTTGGGAATCGTTTAATTGTAAATTAATATAAGTCCCACTCCTTTTTTATAAAACGATGCTCTGTCTTTGTAGCTAAGCCATTGAATACGAGAAGGGTGAATTCTTCGCACTTTCCATGAGAAAGATCTGGAAGTTGACAGTAAGGACGCAGGAGGCCCCAAGCTGATGCAGTCACCTGACTTGGTGAACTGCTTGCTGTTGTTAACTTTTGGACTTTATATTCTAAGGAAGTAACATATAAAAAAAGATGTGGTTCTTGTACTTTTTGTAGCGTTGTTAAATTCTCCCCCTAAGTATTCCTCACCCATTTTTCCACTTCCACCATCTCTAGGAGAAAGGGTGAAACGGAGAGCATCCTAACCCTGGCCGCCCTGTGGCATGAAGCCAGACCACAGCTGGCAGGACCGCAGCTGGCAGGACCACACCTGGCCACTGGCTGTGTTGTCCTGCTCTCCTGGCACCCAGTGTTTTCCTTCCGATTGTAAGGTTTTCATGTGTGCTCGATGAGGTTCCCTTACTGGAAACTGAGGGAAAGGAAGGGAGAAAAGTAAACCCCGCAATTTGGGGCCTTCAGCTGGTTCCCACGAAGCAGAGGCCCCCTGTGTGGCGTGGCGGCGGCAGCCATTCGGGGCCTGCTTTTCTGGTTCTGCCTGGGACCCCTGTGGTCTGCACAAGCAGCGGAGAAGGCTTAGCTGCAGCCGCCCCCAGCGTCACCCGAGGGCTGCCTGGTCGTCCCGGACAAGGCCAGGGCTTAGCTGCAGTCATCTTTGCAGGCCGGAATGCCCTCCAGAGAAATCTCAGGGGCCCCATTCAGCATGGGTGCCGACAGCAGACAGGTGTGCCGGGAACCTGGGGTCGCGTGCAGTCTGCCCTCTCCCCGGTCTCCTCATTTCCGACGTCGTAACGCGGGCCTGGCGCTTGGCTTCTCTGAGGCGGTGTCTGCTCGAAGGTGCGCTACAGCCGACAGCAGAGCCTGCAGTGCTGCGGGCCCGGCTTTGCTCTGGCCCCGGCGATGCTTTGCCTCCTGCTCTCTGGGCTGGGGAGGGGGGGAGGTCTCATTAGGGGCCTGCAGGGAGTAGAGGTGCCCCCGCAGAGCCCAGGGTGCCCTGTCCCACGAGCACGGGCAGCAGTGTGGAAATGCATGTCCCCACCACGTCCTGCACGCTTCCCTCTTCACTTCCTGCCTAACTGTCTTTCCTTTCTGTCCCTAGAAATATTATGGGCTGGACACAAAATGGGGTGACATCGAGCAGTGGATGGTAGGCCTCGATTACAATTTTAAGACTTAAGCATGGCTTATAATGTAATTCTCACGCGGTTTCATTATGTAGATAGATTCCTGTTGCAACGTAATTTAATACGGAGAGGTTTTGTTCCGGAGATTTCTGTGTCTGGTCCCTGATTGTTTACGTCCCTGGGGGGAGCCTGCTTAGAAACAGACCTGGCCAGGCCTCCAGCCCGTGTGTCCAGCAGCAGCCGGCCGCTGGCGTCTCCAGGCTAGCAGTGTGGGGGGCTCCTCTCCCACAACCTCCCCAGTAATCTCGGGCAGAGGACTCGCCCTTATGGCTCAGGCTGGGCATGCGCCCCCCGGCTCGAGAGCTTTCCTGAAAACCCTCCCGTTACTGCCACAGCCTGCCAGAGGGCACAGTCGGCTCCGCCGCTTCCCTCCGGCTGCCCCGGCCCTCGGGCCAGCCTTTCTCCACCCTCCCTGCGGGGCCCTCCCGGCTCGTCGGCTCTGCCTGCTGCTCCTTGGTGAGAAAGTCCCTTTGCCGCCCCAGCCTGATCCAGAGCAGCCTTCCCAGGTCGCCTGAGCGCCTGCTCAGCCGACGGCACGCCTGGCCTCCTCGCCCTCGCTGGAGGCCCTGGCAGGGGAGCGTTTGAGCTGTCCCCTGGTGTGGAGGGTGCAAGGCTAATCCATGCCGCCCTCCTGCCCCTGAGGCGTGATTGGCCTTGTGGGCAGCCTGGCTCGTCCCTGATGCCTCCGATAACCCGGAGCGAGCTCCTCGCGTCTCGGATGCCTGCGTGTGATACAGAGAGTACGCTCCCAGTGTAGGAGAGCGCACACTTCCCGTGTGGCAGAAGCGCAGGTCGGTGGTGTCCGCCGTCACTGCGGGCTCGAGCGGCACCAGTCTTAAGATGCTGACGACAGACGTGACAGGGTGAGCAGGTGTGGTCAGAGGTAGACCCCAGCTTAGAGAACCCCAGTGTGCACGACTGTGTGTGCCCTGGAACCCACGAGACAGAGCAGACAGCCGGTAACTTGGCCGGGTCTCAGGGGGAGGCAGTCTACCTTCTGACTCCCCCAGGAGGAGGAGGAGGCTCTGCGTGTCGGGTCGGGGGAGAGCAGGTTAATTTAAGTGGCCGCTGGTCTGCCCCCGTGCACACTGGTTGCCGAGCCAGAATGAAGCAGGCCCATGGTTTCTGTTTCCCAGAGCCCCGCCCCTTCCCCCACTGTGTTCAGCGGAAGCCTGGAACCAAAGCAAAGCAAACGTTTGTGTGACACTGCGGCCAGGGATTCTGTGGGCGGTGCTGCGTGTGTGTCTGACCTTCCTCTGCTGTCTCCTCATTGCTCCGCTAGGAAGACAGCGAGCGCTGCTCCCGTAGGTCCAGAAGAACCGCATCGGTCAGTACCGTGTTTGTTTATCCCTCCCCGTTTGACGCGAGTCCGACGTGCACTTCTGGTGGCTGACATTTACGTGGTGCTTACGAAATAAATTAATGCTCTCCTACTACTGCTACTACGGGGGAACTCGAAAATGTTTGTGGAAAAAATAGAATTAAAGCCAAGTTTCCTTTGGTGCGACAAAATCTAAACTGCATGCATAGCTTTTCCATAATACGCATTTTCCATGAACTTTTTGAAAACCCCTCACGTTACCTAAACAAAGACCTGGACTCGGCTCTGAACGCTTTCTTGTACGGCTGGTGAGTAGCGTGTGCGTGTGAGAAGTGGTCGGGTGTTAACATAGTCCTCACTCTGGGAGTGCTTTGTTTGCTGTGACGTGCCCGTGAATAACTTGCATACTAACCACACGGAGGCTTATTTATACCTTGTGTGTTACCTGTGATGTAGACACCACCACGCCAGTGAAATTACTTAAGCCTGCGTAAACAGCCTTGTGCAGAGCGTGCCCAGCCCGATGGCCGGGGGCCTCGGCCCGCTGAGGCTTTCGGAGGCGGCCGCCTCCCTCTGAGGCCCGGGCAGGCCACGTCGGCTCCCACGTGTGTGCCGATTCCACTTCACGCTGCTTCCGTCCTTTCTCTCAATAGGCTTCTGATGAAGACGAGCGCATGTCAGTGGGTAGTCGCGGAAGCCTGCGGGTCAGTAAGCGGGGCCGCCACGGTGCATGGCATGGCGCGTGGGGGGCCCTCTGCTTCTCCCCCCTGCATTTGGAGTTCTCCCCCAGCCCCTCTGCTCCGACAGTCACTGCCCAGCAACCAAGATGCTTACTCGAGATGGGTGGGGCACCGCTCCTGGTTGCTGCAAGGAGACCGTTAACGTGCAGCGGGCGCTCTGGCTGTTACCTTCCTCCCAAGGGTGGCAGTCATCAGCTTTTGTGTCTGGCCACGTCCCCACGCTGCCCGTCCTTGGTCAACACGTGTCATAGCATTGTGGCTGCGAGGAACAGGAAGGGGACAGCTTGCTCCGTCCTGCACTACCTCTGCGTGCCCACTCACGTCCCTGCCCCTGGAGACAGTGGGAGTCACAGTTAAGGGGGCTGTAAGTTAGGGTCATCCCTGGGCAGCCCCGGGGGTGCAGGGCTGCTCTCGGCCACCTGGGGGGAAGGTGGACCTGGACTTGATGCCTGCGACCTGGGTCTGCCCTCCGCAGCCTCTCCGTTCTCGGCTCTGACGAAGCCTCTTCCTGAGGGCAGCTGCATGGCTGATAAACACAGACGTGTGTTTTTCCTTAAGCATTCCCAAGACTTGCGTCATTGTGCTTGAAACAGTGGTGCGTTTGGGGAAGCGGAGACCGGTTTTGCTGAGTGCGGTGACTTCCTGGTCTTAGCAACTGCAGAGGCTCCTGTCCTGTCTCCCACAGTGAAGTCGTCTGCCAGTCTGTGGCTTCTTAGCCTGCGCTAAGTGTGTGACTGATTTGGCTGCTTTTCCCACACGGTTGAGGTGTGTGATGTGTTGCCAGCGTGCCACAAACACAGCCACAGTGGTGCTGCCAGAAACTTAGGGTCCGAATGTGGAGCTGGGAGAAGTGCTGCCTGCTGCTGGGAGCTTTCTCCGTGTCAGCAGTGCCTCGGGGCTGTCACTGTGCCTTCCTCGCTGACCAGGACCTGATGCACTGCAGAGGAAGGGAGCTGCCTGCCCGAGCCCTAGGCCAGGCACGGACGTGACGGCTTTCAGGGAGCAGGAGGACAGTGTAGCGGGGACAGAGCGAAGACCGACTGTGGGGTTTGGAACCTGACTGGGTGGCAAGGGTGAGCGCAGAGCCCGATGAGAGGGAAAGCGGGAGGAGCAAGCAGAATCCAGATCCCAGGTGTGTCCTGGTCAGGCCCTCCGTCCTCCCGGCCCACTCACGTCTTCCTGGGAAAGCAGTTTCCACTTTCTTAAGATTCTCCGAGGGTCTCCTGACCCCACCACGGTGAAAACCATTGCAGTACTTCTGCTTTGTGACAGTACGCTCGCATGCCCTTCATTAGCAGTCACCTTAACTGGAAGCGAGTTGAATGGCTTTGCTGGGCGCCATCCTTTGCCTGCTGTTGACTGTATTTAAGGAATCTTGTAACACGGGGTGGGAGCAGCTGTCAGGCCCTAACACGCCGCCCTGCTCTTGCCCATCCTGTCTGTCACGGAAGCAGACAGGTGTAGAAACCCCGGGGCTTGAGGGTGGGGTGCTGGGGATGAGACGCCCAGAGATGCACGCCCAGAGCCGCTAAGAGGCTGCTCCGGGTCACAGTCCCCACTAAACTCAGTGACCAGGCCAGTCCTGCCGCCAGGGGCCCATGGGCCATCTGCTGTCCATGTGCTGGCCTGCCCGGAGCTCTGTCCTGTGCCGGCTGGTGCAGTCAAACACGGCAGTGCCCTGGAGGGAGTCACGTCTCACGACGTCTCCACGCAACATCGGTTTGTGCTGTTTTATAAATGTTAAGTCCCAGTAATAAATATCCCAGCTCCTACTGCTTGATTCTCAAAACTCCAGGTCCTCTTCACTCCACGGGCAGGGAGGATGAACACTGAAAAGGGCAGGAGATTTCGCTGTGCTGGTGTGGAAGTGCTCTCAGGAACTATCACAGGATATTACTTCTCCTCATGGAAGACATGACAGCAGTGCACCTGTTAACCTGTTCCCTGACATAATTAGCATGCATGACGTGGAGGAGGAAGTCGGATTGCACAGGCGACTTCAGACTTCATGAGTTAGAGCAGCCTTTGACGGGGCGTTTCAGTTAGTGACACTGGATTTCGCGGTAGCCGTAGGAGTCACGGAGGATGCATTTCTGCTAAGATTCTGAAGTCTGCTTGCTTTTTGCTTGCATGTTTTAGCTTTTAGTTTATTATTACTATTATTATTTGGCAACTCTTCTTTCTGTTCTTTTCCTCTGCCATCCATCATCCTTGTCCTGACAGTCGCAGCCTGACATGGAATATGGGCGTGCCCCTACCTGGGTGAGCTGTCAGGGGAGCGTGCTGTGCGGCCCCGCTGTGTGCAGTGACAGATGATAACCACGGGGTCCCCACTAAGCTCATGGCGCTTTTCTTAGAGGCCACATGCTGCTTCATCCAGCTACCAATTTATTGTTTAATTTTCGTTTTATCTGAAATGCAGACAGAGATCTTCCATCTGCCAGTTCAGTCCCCATTTTCCCACAACAGCCAGGGCCAGGAGCCCAGAACGCAATCCAAGTCTCCCACGTGGGTGGCATGGACCCTTGTACTTGAGCCGTCACCTGTTGCCTCCAGGGGATGCATTAGCAGGAACCTGGATCAGAAGTGGAGTAGCTGGGACTCAGGCCTCCGTCCCAAGCAGTGACTTAACTGCTGTGCCAGACACCTGCCCCCGCCCGCCAGTCTTCCCTGGGAGCTGTAAGGTCAGCAGGGCAGGGCAGCCTTTGGAGTGGACCCCACGCCCCCAGAGCCCCCTGGGCATAGCCTCGCGGACGGGCTCTGCAGTGGCTGGTGCTCGCCGCTCAGCCGTTGCAGCTGCCCCCACCCCGCGACAAAGGTGCTGTTTGGCTTTCGGGGAACTTGTGTCAGAGCAGGAGCTCCCAAAGCCTCCAAGTTTGCTTTAGAAGATGAGACAGGAAGTCCTTTTACTTGGTGAAAAATCTGTTATTTCCAATCTGTGTCCGTTCACAATGACGAGGCAAGCAGGCTCTCCTGCCAGGGAGTGGCCGTGAGGGGGCTCCAGGTCCCGTCACAAAAACGGAAGCTTCTGATTTACACTCGGAGCTGCTGCCCTTCCGTCTGCCTGTCTGAGAGTGTCCGCGCCTTCCGTGTTCTGGAAGCCTGTAAGCCGTGTGCTTACACGGAGGCAGCTCACCCCACCAGGAAGCAGAGCCGAGCAGGAAAGTCATCTGGGGCGGTGCTGCGCTCCTGAATTCCGTGACGTCGCGGTGAGGACTTGGCCTGAAGGCATTTTCTGCTTCATTGACTTCACTGCATTTCCAGGTTACTTAGCAAACTGCTACGCTAGGATGCACGTCGGGCTGAAGGGGGTGGTAAATACTACCACACGGGAGCCCTGAGGATGGAGAGCGCAGCCGAGGGAGTCGACCCAGGCTGCTGCACAGGTCTTAGCCTGACAGGGGAAGACTTGCTGGAGGCTGTGTGATACGATTCGGGAAGTGCCCTTCGCAGGATAACTGGCCGAGTTATCTAAGACCCTCCCAGCGGCCCTGACCAAGGACAGCGACCTCCAGGAACGGAACGCCTCCGTCCTGTAGGGCACGAGCCCAGCAGCGGTGAGCTCTTACTTTCAACTCCACGTGGGTTTTCAGAGCCAGTCTGTGAGGGATGGACACGTGTCAGTGGTCACATGATGGGGTGGACACCCGTGTCAGTGCTCACACGTTGGGGTGGACACCATGTTAGTGGTCACACGTTGGGGTGAACACTTGTGTTAGTGATCACACAAAGGGATGGACATGTGTTAGTGGTCACATGATGAGGTGGACACACGTGTTAGTGGTCACACGTTGGGGTGGACACACATGTTAGTGATCACACAAAGGGATGGACACGTGTTAGTGGTCACATGATGGGGTGGACACCCGTGTCAGTGATCACACAAAGGGATGGACACCATGTCAGTGGTCACATGATGGGGTGGACACCCGTGTCAGTGGTCACATGATGGGGTGGACACACGTGTTAGTGGTCACACGTTGGGGTGGACACCATGTTAGTGGTCACACAAAGGGATGGACACGTGTTAGTGGTCACATGATGAGGTGGACACACGTGTTAGTGGTCACACGTTGGGGTGGACACACATGTTAGTGATCACACAAAGGGATGGACACGTGTTAGTGGTCACATGATGGGGTGGACACCCGTGTCAGTGCTCACATGATGGGGTGGACACCCGTGTCAGTGATCACACAAAGGGATGGACACCGTGTCAGTGGTCACATGATGAGGTGGACACCCGTGTCAGTGGTCACATGATGGGGTGGACACACGTGTTAGTGGTCACACATTGGGGTGGACACCATGTTAGTGGTCACACAAAGGGATGGACACGTGTTAGTGGTCACATGATGAGGTGGACACACGTGTTAGTGGTCACATGTTGAACTTTGTTTTTACTTTCAGTCTCCACCCCCTTTTTAAATTGGCCTGAACGGCGTCAAGTGTTGTACTTGGAAGCCTCGCTTGCCTTTCTTGTTCTGTTTCCCATCTCTAATGCCCTTTGTGCTGTCTTTTGACTCCCATAGAAAAACAGTGTCTCATGTTGCTATAGAAATGGTGACAGCTGGCGTTTGGATGACCCTGTGAGTGTGGTGATGGCCCTGCATGCACGCTGGTCATTAATGTTCTGACCAGTCACCGTTGCCAGGACAAGGGCCGTCTTGGCAAAGCATTTACTCCTGTATCGTGTTTACCCTCTGTTACAAAATGCCTCTTGGTCTTGTCAGACTCTTACTGCACCTCAGAGTCACCTGGGGAGCTTGGTGAAACCCACACTCCTGGGCCTCACCCTGGGGTTCCTGGTGTCCTCTGTTGTGGCCAGGTGACCCCCACGCAGTGGCCTGCCAGTCCCTGAGACACGGCCTTGCAGCCGGTCACCGTCAAGGGAACAGGCCTGTGTACCATTTAAAGCCACACAGTAAAGAATGGTGGCTAAAGAATCGTGGAGAGCGGAGCTGCTGAGCCCCGGGGCCTGGCTTCAGATGAAGTTGAGGTTGGACTCTGCAGTGTTACGGCTCATTGTGGGCGCTCCTGCCCTGTTTGGCCACAAAGGCCCTCCCCGGCCCCCTAAACACAGCACAGACACCCAGGATCCAGCTCAGTGGTAGTGTGGAGGAGGCCAGCGAGGCCCTGGGGGCTTGGGGACACATTCCAGGAAGAGATTCCCCGTGGCAGAGTTTCACCCAGACCAGGACGGGTATTCCACAAAGGCTACAGTTTTTCCTGCGTTTCCATGGAGGCTGGGAAGGGTTAAGTGGACAGATCAGCAAGTGCATTGGCTCTCCTGGCTTCCACCTGCCCTCTGCCATGCTGGAGGCTCGGTGGGGCAGGAGGAGCCCGGGCACGCTCTGGGTCTGTAGGCAGCAGTGGACACCAGAGGGTCTGCCCAGCAGGGCGTTTGTCAGCAAGGTAACAGTCCCTGAGCACTGGGAGGCCTGAGCACCAGGATGGTATGTGGTCTCTCACGAGATAACAAGGAATAAGAGAAGGTCTAAACTGGCCGTTCTTGATGTGCATCTCCATATCACGCGTCTTGTCTGGGGAGACACAGAAGGAAATTCAGTGGAGTGAGGTTCCCCCCAGTCTCCAAAGGTTTTTACTCTTCAGTTTCAGAAATGTTCTACTCGTTTCCAAGTCTAACGCGGAAGGGGGCGTGTGTGCATTCTTGTGTTTCATCTAGAAACTTCAAATTAATTGTGGCTTCTGAGTTGACACGAAGGTGGCTATAGCTTGACAGCCAAGGTTTCCTGAGTCTGGATTTATAATCTCTAGAATCGGTTATTCTGTGTGACGTCATGGCTGTGAGAAAGCCCCTCCCCCACCCCCGAGTGAGGACCCACAGCCAGTACCCCACGTGCCAGGCGTCTTCCGCAGACGCTCGCTTCTCTGTCCACTCAGCATGTGCCGCGTGAGGGCAGCGTGCTGGGCGCTTGGGGCACTCACCGTGTTCTCGTGTACGCTGCATGGGGCTGTGTGACGAGTCAGTGACCGTGCACGTGTTCACAGCTGGGGAGGGGGTGCATGGGGCGAGGGCTCCCTGAGGTCCCATGGCAGGGCCCTCCCTTTGGAGCCAGCCCCGTCTGTGACCCCAGCGTCTCCGCCGTTCACACCAGCGTGCAGACGGCTCCTCCTCTTCCCGCCCCAGGACTGGGTCTCTTCCTCGGATGCACGACTGTTCTTGCTTGGAATCAGCAGAAATTCCCGCACGGATTAAGCGGAGCGTTTGGCTTAGCAGGCCCACGGGCCATATACAGCCCTCGAAATCACGTGGCCCGGCCCTGCCAAGGCGGGACTCGAAATTCAACAAATCCTTAGGCTAGTTTTTAAGTTGGTCATTTTGTATGGCCTTGAATGATGTCATAAATATCCAAGTGGCCCTTGGCAGCGAAAAGGTCCCTACCTGGGGCTGAGAACTGGGCCTGAGGGATGGTGGCCCTGTGGTCATTCTCCTCTTTTCTGGAGGACAAATTGTGAGATCACTATAGGATCTCATTTGGATTTCATCTGGAAAAATAAAGTGGGAAGACCAGGTGAATGAAAAAAAAAATACACGTTCCCATGCGGATCTTCAGCATTTAGTCACCGAAGGGTGGAGGCCATTCCTGAATCTCGGGAAGTGGCTTCCGAATGAGCCACAGTTCTCAAAGACAACCTGGACCTGGGAAGGGAAACTCATTGGCCCAGGTGGAATCCCCGCCCCCGGCCCAGCACCCAGGCCGCAGCACCGCTGTAAATCTGGACACGAGGGGCCACAGCTGCACTCCGCAGGGACAGGTGACTTGACCGCTGGCTTGAGGAGCTTGGTGGCGCTGGTTTCGTTTTCCTGAGTTGTGGCGGCACGGACGGGAGCATGGAGGCCGTCGACAGCTGTCAGGGTTCTGCTTCCTGGGGCTTGGCATCGCCGCGCTCCAGGGACAAAGCTCCATGTGTGCTCTGTGCTCCGCCTGCTCCTCGCTGGTTCCACCTGTGTCCTTGTCCTTGTACTGATGCACTTTCTCTCTTTTCTTCCATTGAAACAGACAAACGGTTACGATGCAGAGCTGTGTGGCGCACAGTCCCTGAGCAGAAGATCTGGCAGGGTTAGTAGTCAGTGCTGCGGTCTGTCTAACGGGCCCCTCTTCCTAGCACGCGGTAGAGAGAAAGGTAACGCTTTAGAGCTGGGGCACTCTCAGCGTGTCAGTATTCCAGTGGAGGAAGGCGATGTGGTAAGCGCCTCCGAGTTTAAAAATCCCGAATCAAAGACTGGGCCTGTGACTCCGCTGCCCGTGGTGCGTGCCTGGCACTGCCACAGCCGTTCACGGCTCCGGTCTGTAATGCTAGTGTTCGTCTTTAAGAAATACGCGGTACCCTGTGTTTTCCAGAGAGGGAAACGGAGGCCGAGGGTGCACATGGTCGAGGGTGGGCGGCAGGGGGAGCGGTGGGGAGGAGAAGAGAGGCAGAGCCTGGCTCTGTGGAGGGGGAGGGGGACATGGAGGCCTTGGGATTTACCAAGGAGGCGCTCACTGCCGGTGTCCACGTGTTGGACTGGACACGTGATTAAGCTTCAGGGTGCCGTGTGTTACATGATCTGAAGTCTTGCTGCTTCCTTGTTCTCTTTTGGTTGTAAATTTTTCTAACCGTGTAAAATACCATTTGTTTTAATGCACTTTATATATATTCACTCAAGGGCTCTGTTGGGTTCAGATGAGTGACACCGGCCCCTCCCCTTCCCTGCAGTGGGCTCACTTTCTGAAGGTGCCTGACAGGTGGCTGTTGCCTTCTCGTTCCCATGCCGCACTGACGACGCTATTATCATATTTCACCTAAGCTTCTCTCATCCCAGATTTTAGAAACCTCCGGGTTCGAAGGCTGTGTCCTCCATTGGTGTTTCTTTTTATGCTGGCACCTGCTGTGTGTTTGTAAAGCGACAGCACTCACGGATGGGAGCCCCCAGCTGGCCGTGTGTCTAGGCCAGAGGGTGACAGTTCTTACTGGGCTCAGCATTACGGGACAGGAACCCTCACCTCCCTCCCTGGAACATTCATGACCATTTTGCAACATTGAATCATAGTTCAGGGTTAGAAGTTACTTTAGAAGTTTTTTTTTTAAGATTGATTGATTGATTTGAAAGAGTTACAGACTGAGAGAGAGAGAGATCGTCCATCCGCTGGTTCGCTCCCCAGATGGTTGCAGATGGGGCAGATGGCCCCAGGGCTGGCTGGGCCAAAGCCTGGATCCAGAACTTTCATCCAGGCCTCCCACATGGGAGGAGCACTTGACCAGATTTCTGCTGATTTTCACAAGTGCATCAACAGGGAGCTGGATCGCAAGTGGAGCAGCCAGGACACTAACCGGCGCCCACACGGGATGCTGGCATTGCAGATGGTGGCTTTACCCATTACACCACAATGCCAGCCCCTTTAGAAGGTCTTTAGTGCCAGTTCTCCCTGGAGTATAGCCTTGACATCAAGCTGTGTAGTACATACAGTTTATGTTTGTAGTCTATGATTTTTGCGCTAATATAGCAAAAAGGCACTTTGTGATTTAGCTAAGATTCGAGTAATGCCTCCAGAAATCGAGAACCTGATTATAAAACGGCTCCCCACAGAATGAACTTGGCTATAAAGGGCTTTAATGAACCATCAGAGGCACAGCAATTGGAGAACGGGAGGGCCTGCCTGTGTCGGCGCCGCTCAGGTCAGGTAGCCCCAGGCGCGTTGCAGGGAGCAGCTGGCAGACATGAGCTCAGGACTCCACACTGCAGACCTGGGAGCAGGTGATGCCGAGAGGACTGCTGGTCACCTGGCCTGCACCCTGTATCTTCCTTGTAACTTTCACACCTGTGTTTTTGCTTGGATCTGGCTTTTTTTTTAAAGATGTATTTATCTATTTTTTAAAGACTTATTTATTTATTTGAAAGTCAGAGTTACATAGAGAGAGGAGAGGCAGAGAGAGAGAGGGAGAGGTCTTCAATTGGCCACAATGGCCGGATCTGCGCCCATCCAAAGCCAGGAGCCTTTTCCGAGTCTCCCACACAGGTGCAGGGGTCCAAGCACTTGGGCCATCTTCCACAGCTCTCCCAGGCCACAGCAGGGAGCTGGATCGGAAGTGGAGCAGCCGGGTCTCGAACTGGCGCCCATAAGGGGTGCCAGCGCTTCAGGTCAGGGCATTAACCCGCTGCGCCACAGCGCCAGCCCCATATTTATCTATTTGAAAAGATCACACACACACACACACACACCTTCCATCATTGGCTCACTCCCCAAAATGGCTGCCATGACCAGGGCAGGGCTGGACCTAGTCTCCCACGTGGGTGGCAGGAGCCCAAGCACTTACCCACCCAAGCGTAGCCCAGGGGAGCTCCACAAAGCCAGGCAGACCGTGTGCCCAGAGCGGAGACACCTTCAGGCATCAACCCCACGGCCAGTGCGCGGGGTGGCACCCGCACCCCCAAAGGCAGACAGAAAAGTCAGGTGTTTTCTCAATGGCCTTTCGATGTCCTTGACCTTGCCCCCACCCCGTCCCGTGTAGTCCTCATTAAAACGTCCCCAGAATAAGTGGCCCAGCCCCTGCTCCAGCCCCTGCCTCCCGATCCTCCCTGGACATCCTCCTGTGCCGCACTCGGTTGCCTCCTCCCCCTCTTCCCGCCTCATCCGTCTCCCTCTGCCAAGGGGGACCCCAGTGGTCCAGCAGCTCCTGGCCCCCTCTGCTGCTTTGCCTGATCTCCAGCCACCTGCCTGTGCCCCCTGCCTCCTATAATGATAAAACCCTCACTGTTATGACCCTTTTGTCCCCCAACAGGTGAATTTTAACTGAAGATCAGTTGGAAGCACCCAAGAATTGTGGGTTGTAACATCTTGAAATGAGTTTGGATATTTTCATGATTCAAGGGGAGATGTTGCAATTGCAGGGGGCAGGCACTTAGAAAACTTCATTCCCTCCTCACTTTCTTTTTTTTTATTATTAAAGATTTATTTATTTGTTTGAAAGGCAAAATCACAGAGAGGCAGAGGCAGAAAGAGAAAGAGAGAGAGAGGTCTTCCATCCGCTGGTTCACTCCCCAGATGGCCACAACGGCCAGAGCTGCGCTGATCTGGAGCCAGGAGCCAGGAGCCTCTTTCAGGTCTCCCACGTGGGCCCAAGCACTTGAGCTATCTTCCACTGCTTTCCCAGGCCTTTAGCAGAGCTGGGTTGGAAGTGGAGCAGCCAGGCCCAAACCGGTGCCCACGTGGGATGCCGGCACTGCAGGCGGCATCCTCACCCGCCACACCGCAGCGCCAGCCCCATCCGCCAGCGGACGCCTGCTCTAAAACAGAAGCTGGTGTTGGGGAACCCGCACTGAGGCAGTGACCTGCAGATGGCGCTGTGTAGCGCGTACTCAGGTGTGAGTTACTCTCCCACGTTCAGATTGTATCTGACTCAGCTTCAGTTCATGACGAGAACCTGCATCCCGAGGGCTAGAGGCCAAAACGGGAGCTGGCCCAGTCAAACACGCACCCCAGGGCTTTCCTGGGTCCCTGGCACCATGCTCTGGCAGCTCTGGGCCCACCCTCAGCGTTCTGGCTCTAGCTGATCTCTGCAGGCACCTTGTCCCTTCCTGCACACCCCCTTGTCTTTTTTTTTTTTTTTAAGATTTATTTTATTTATTTGAAAGGGAGCATTAGAGAGAGGTAGACACACACACACAGAGAGAGAGAGAGAGAGAGAGAGAGGTCTTCCATCCACTAGTTCACTCCCTGCATGGCCATAACAGCTGGAGCTGAGCTGGTCCGAAGCCAGGAGCTTCTTCTGGGTCTCCCACATGGGTGTAGGGGCCCAAAGACTTACTCCATCCTCTGCTGCTTTCCCAGGCACCTTAACAGGAAGCTGCATCAGAAATGGAACAGCCAGGACTTGAACCCAGTGCCCATATAGGATGCTGGCGCTGCATGCTGGGGCTTTAACTGGCTGCCCCACAGTGCCAGTGCCTACACCCTCTTGTCTTGGTCCATCTCACTCAAGTACAGTAAGAAAAGGTGTCACTCAGGTCCAGGGCTCCCGGCTATTCAGGACTGCCCTAGTCGGGAGCAGATCCTGCACGGGACAGCGCACTGGCTGCACGTGGCCGGCGGTCTGCTGCCGTCTCTCTGCACAGAGTGGGTGGCTTCTGCATGAGGCATGTCCTCCAACATCTGGAACATGTCCCAGGATCTGTGTTAGATTCTCCCTGTTGCCCTAGGCCTCCCGCACCCCCCACCCCCACCTCCTCTGAGGTCCCTTTGCTGTGGCTTGTTCAAGGCGTAGGAAGGACAGCTCCGGCCGTGGGGTCCAGCAGGGGTGCTGTCCAGGCACTCATCTTCCAGGGCCGAGCTGTTCTCCTGTTCTGCCCACAAGGAAGCCTGTGGCCACCCTTCAGGGATCCTTTCATTTGATGCTGCGCAGACTTGTGCCACCCAAAACTGTCTGAGATGCAAATTCATCATGTGACTACCTACCCAGGAGGCCACACAGCCAGGGGGTCGTCTCCCCCAGATACTTGGTCCAGAAACGATGTCCCTTACCCAGGAGGCCACACAGCCAGGGGGTCGTCTCCCCCAGATACTTGGTCCAGAAACAGAGGCCGATGTCCCTTACCCAGGAGGCCACGGGACCAGGGTCGTCTCCACCAGATACTTGGTCCAGAAACAGAGGCCGATGTCCCTTACCCAGGAGGCCACAGGACCAGGGGTCGTCTGCCCCAGATACTTGGTCCAGAAACAGAGGCCGATGTCCCTTACCCAGGAGGCCACGGGACCAGGGGTCGTCTGCCCCAGATACTTGGTCCAGAAACCATGTCCCTTACCCAGGAGGCCACGGGACCAGGGGTCGTCTGCCCCAGATACTTGGTCCAGAAACAAAGGCCGATGTACCTGCGGTTCTTAGTTGGGAGTTCTGCCCACCCAGCTTCACAGCCGGAGCTCACGCTGCAGAGACCTTGTTGTCGGAGTTAAATCCGAGGGTTTCTCCCTTCTGTCGGTGATCTGGTCACAGGTCGTGGTTTTCCTTAACTGCCCTGGCCGCCTGCACTTCCCTCCTCATCTCCCCTCCCCATGATAGGTGCGTGTCCTTGTTTCCCGTGGAAGACGGTGTCTGGGTTTGTGACCCTGCTGTGACGTTGAGGCATGGCGTGGGTGTGAGCCCCCTGCCCCCTCTCCCACCTGTTTCCTCTGATTGCAGGGCCCGTCCTGGTCCAGCCTCGACCCTGGCCTCCCCGCTGGTGGCCTTGCTCCCAGAGCCCTGTCTGCCTACCCTGGAAGCCGGGTCTGTTCCCTGTTTGACCGCACTTTCCCTCTCTTTCCTGCGCGTCGCGGGTCACGTGGGGTGGATGCTCCAGCCTCCTCTATATGAAGTCCACAGGGCAGATCTTAGCGGCTTCGCTGCCTTGACTTCTTTTGCCCGGCCTCTTCTCAATTATTTTTTTAAGTGTCTAAAATAATCTAGGACCTAATATAGAAGAAAAGACTTGAGGAAGAGGAGGGTGCCATTAAACAGATATTTTCAAAAACTCAGGGCCAAAAAGTTGGTCTCTTGGGTCTCTCCTCCTTTTCCAGCAATTGTTCCCCATTTGGGGTTTGATTTGTTTTTTTAAAAAAATATTTTTCTCCTGTGAATGTGTTCAGGAAGCAATTTGGAAGGGTTTTGCGCAGTCTGCCTGCTCCATCCTAGAGAAGTGGCCTGGGCAACAGGACGGTGCCGTTTCTGTGGCTCTTGCCGGTTTCCTGTTTGTGCAAGGCCAGGTTCAGGTCCGGCTGAGGTGCCTGGAAGTCAGTGTGAGAGGCCCCAGGGCAATCATATTCGGGAGGTTGACCCGTATCCCCCTGGTGTGTGGACTGGAGTGGCCGAGTGACTGTTGCCCAGCCCCGCCCTGCAGCCTGCTTCCGGTGTGCAGTGAGGTCTCTGCACCAGCATGTTCCCCAGCTTGTCCCAGCCCCCGGCCAGGGCCGCCCTTTCACAGGGAGGCCAGCTCTTCCAGAAGGACCAGCCCGGCTGGCCGGAGCAGCCCCACAGCCCTGGGGTGTCTGGACGGCCGCTCCGACTGCTGTGCCGCCCTCTTCCCGTGTGGACACTGTGTGTGAAATAACCCCAGGAGCTGAAGTAACCTGGGTTGGTTGGCATGGTTGGTGGTGGTGACCTTGTAACAAGTCCATCTCGTTCCCAGCGCTTTCTTCCAGGAATGCCTCAAAAGAAATGACTAGCGGGCAGTGCGGTTCAGATGTTGGGAGAGTTTACTATTTAAAGTTAAACTCCTTTCCTAGCTCTCTGGCTAACTTTCCGTTAGCCTCTGCTTCGCTGGGAGTGCAGTGCCAGCCAGCTGCCCTTCCCTGCTGATCGCGGTGACCTGGCTGCCATGGGAACTGCGGCCACCCCGGCGGCCTTCTCGCTGCTGCCGGTCGCGGTCTCTTCAAGGCTTTTAAAACCTGCCATTTGCTCTCCTCCTGCAGCCCTCCTGCCTGTCCAGCGCCGCCTGGCCTGCGGGGAGTCACAGGGTGCGTGTGTCTCCCATTCTGCCGGGGGATTGCAGGTTGCCACGGAGCTTACAGGAGCCCTGGGCGCTGTCAGCCCCCTTTGGCCAGATGTGGGTTTTACCCCTGCTGACAATGCCGGTCTGTTCAGCATTATTAGGAAAGATGGCTTTTAGCGCCCTGGAAAGTGTAACGGATGCTAACGCTGCTACTGTATTACCCCGGGAATTTCTAGTTTTAGATACAGGGACTTCGGCTTGCAGGAGTCTTAACACTAGATATTCAAAGATAGCGGAAATGTGTTGTCAGTAGCTGTGAGTTTCCATCAGATTGCTGGCTTATGAGTCAGGTACACACATGGCTGAGCAAACCAGTGTGTTCTCATGGAGAAATGAGTGGAATTAAAGTTCTTTTAAACTGGACAAAGTCTGACATCGCTATGTGTGGCACTGTAAGCTCCTGGTCACCCACTGTGATTAACAGCATTTTCTAATTAATCAAATATTCTGTCTTCTAGTTAGCAACTTCTACAGAGTTCTAAATTATTAAAACCATTAAATAAACATGATTTAATTTTTTTTGCAAAGCCACATTGCATGGAGGAATTCTTGAGAGATCACATAGGAGGATACCACCGTGTTTCGGTTATCTGCTTGTTTTAAATCTGGATTAACAAGGGTTGACTTAGCATGGAGTGTCTGTGGGAGTGATAGATCTCAGTGTTCTGTCGGGTACTGCACATGAGCCAGCAGCCGCTGACACTCCTCTCGACTTCCGCCCATGTCCGTGCGGTGGTTTCCAGCCGGCCTGCATGGTGATTTTCAGGTGTCGCTGGCACGTGTCCCTCTCCGTACATTCTCAGGGTTTTCTGGGAGCGCTCGGGCGGGAAGGGCTCCCCTCCTGACTGTCCGTTTTGGTCGCAGGCATCCGTGTTTGACGACAGCAGCCTCACAAGGGCGCGACGGGGCAGCGGCGGCGGCTCCTACGCTGTAAGGCACTGTCTGTGTTGCCCACACCTTCCCGTCTGCTGCATGGCTCTGGGGTTGCTCACTGGGTGGGGTGCGGTGCAGCCACGGGAGGGCATGGCGGCCGTAGGGAGCGAATTGTCTCCTCTCCATTGTCTGTTGAGATAAAGCCCTGGATGATGTGAGCCGTGGGATGCTGGTGGCTGTTTAACGTCCTCGCTCAGTTTGCACCAGGGTCAGGGGGAGTTACCTTGACGGAGTTCTCTGCTCTGTTTCCCTGCACCTGCTGATCATCCTGACAAATAGTGAAGGGGTCTGAAGATAACACAAGGGGACAGAAGGGAGTTCAACAGGCCACGGATTATTTTGCCTCTGGATAATCATGGAAGATGAACAGATTTTTTTACAAAGCTTTATTTATGACCACAGCAGCCAGCAGCCAGGACTGGGCCAAGCGGGAGCCAGGAGCTTCTTCCAGGTCTCCCACATGGGTAGCAGGGACCCAAGCACTTGGGCCATCTTCCTCTGCCTTCCCAGGCCATTAGCAGGGAGCTGGATCAGAAGTGGAGCTCCTGGGAGTCGAAACATCGCTCTGATACGGGATGCTGGTGACGTAAGCAGAAGCTTAATCCTCTGTGCCACAGCACCAGCCCCAAGATGAACAAATTTAGAGACAGAATACTTTAAATGTGTGGTCTTTGGACTTCTTTCTTCTAAAGTTATAGACTCAGTTATCACAATGAAGGGAGTAGCTGTACAGCAGACGTCTGTTGATTAGTGAGTGAGAACAGTAATAAAGTAGAAGACTGGGATCGCGCCTGTGGCAGCGCAGAGGCCCAGCTGCCTGGCCTGGGTCCGTGGAAGCGGAGCGTTCGGCCTCCGTCGATGGTGGAGGAGCCCACAGTTGAAATCAACTGGCTGCCTGATGGGCCAACTCCCGTTTTATGATGTACTCTGCTGTTTCTCCACTGTCATAGCTACTCAGTTTCTACAAAGTTGATCAAACCTGTAATTTTCTTTTAAAAAATGTAACTTTCGTGACTATCAAATCTTAAGTTGACCCAGCGTCCATTTTTGCTGGCATCTGGTTAAGCCTTGCTCCACTTTGGTATCGCGTGGGTCGTTTAATGTGGTGGAGCTAGCTCACTCACTGGGTGAAGTATCTCCCGGCTCTGAAACATTGCTGGAGGTACTCGAAGGCTCATAAACCGTGCCGAAGCGTGAACTGGCCCTGGCCCAGGACAAGCGCAACTAAGTGATGTTCTTTTATCAGAAAAAGGCAGAGCGTACAGTGCTTTGAGAGGGGACTTCTCCCTGGCCCTGGGTGAGTCCTGGCAGCCTGGGCGGCACCTGTGGTGTCTGGCAGGAGGGCGTCTCGTCCGTGTCCTTGTAGGTCACTTTGGGAAGGCCTCTGGGGGTGGCCAGCCCTCAGGGTGGTGCTGGTGGCTTTTTCTGGGCAGAGATGTCTGCTTTCAGACTCTGCGGGAATTCCCTGGGAGGAACGGCCAGAGCCGCGTTAAGGAAAAATTCCTGCCACACAGACGGGGCGCCAGGCCCCCAGCGCTTCACTGCCCTGCAGAGGGAGCGCTGAGTGCAGTGCCTGGAGCAGATGGTGTCCTTGAACCTGGCGGACTTCCTCGGCAGCAAAGTAGCATCCTGAGGAGGGGGCGGGACAGGAACAGGGAGGTCCCTGCACCCCTGCCCTCTCTCATCTCGTCCCTGAACTTGGTCAGCACCCTTCGGGGGGATACTAAGTGTCTTTCGTTTCTGGGCGAGCCGCTGTGGGGTGGCCACGAGCAGCTCCCACTCCAGGTGGCTGTGAGGAGGCTGTGTCTTAGGCCAGGGGAGGACCTGGCCCCACCCTGAGGCATCAGCTTCAAGTTGCTGTGACCTCAGGCCCTGGGCTGACCGCGAGCTGTGTAGAACGGTGACCCCACATTGGGGCACTGCCCCCCCTCCAGGGAGAGCTGATGCCTTTGTGTGAAGCGAGCGTGCAGTTGTCACCATGGCTCCGCACGTGGCCAGTGGATCCAGGAGCTGAGAAAGTGGCCTTGAGAGGAAAAGCTGTGTCCCTGGCACCTGCGTGTGGTCCCTGTCGCTCCCTGCTGCCTTGTCAGAGCAGGCATGCCCACTGCCCTGTCACACCCACTGCCTGCCACGCCCACTGCTCTACCACGCCCACTGCTCTTCCATGCCCACTGCTCTGGCATGACCACTGCCCTGCCACACCCACTGCTCTACCACACCCACTGCCTGCCACGCCCACTGCTCTACCACGCCCACTGCTCTTCCATGCCCACTGCTCTGCCACGCCCACTGCCCTGCCACGCCCACTGCCCTGCCACGCCCACTGCTCTGCCACGCCCACTGCTCTGCCACGCCCACTGCTCTGCCATGCCCACTGCTCTGCCACGCCCACTGCCCTGCCACGCCCACTGCCCCACCACGCCCACTGCTCTGCCACGCCCAGTGCTATGCCACGCCCACTGCCCTGCCACACCCACTGCTCTGCCACGCCCACTGCCCTGTCACGCCCACTGCTCTGCCATGCCCACTGCCCTGCCATGCCCACTGCTCTGCCATGCCCACTGCTCTGCCACGCCCACTGCTCTGCCACGGTCACCTGCCCAACCAGAGAGGAAGCTGTGGCTCGAACTCAGAGCTTCCAGGCCTCCGTCAGCCACGTGACTGCAACACATAAGGTGGCCCACGGCCCATGGGGGCCTGGACTTGACGCTTGCTCCAGTCAGGGTGGGTGGCCCGAGAGCTCTCTGTGCCCAGGCAAACTTGGGTCAGCAGTCAGCTCTGGTACCCACAATCCCTCATGTCTTTGCAAACCAGGGCACAGCATGAGAAGCTGTCAGGGTTTGTCCACAGCGGGAAGCGAGCCTGTGTCTCGTATCCGTGAACCCGAAGGTGAAATCCTGCCCTAAGCACTGACTTCAGGATTTTCCTTTACTCTGAGCCATAAAGCTGAGAGGTGAGGCTCCGTGGGGCAGCCGTGTCTTGCCTCTGGTGTGGCCCCAGAGGCTCGCCGGAGCACCTGTCCCTGGGATAAAGGAGTGAGTGTGCATTGGCTGAGCCAGGACAGCTGGCCCATCTGGCCTGCAGCCCTGTGGAACATTCAGGACGTTTAGCTAGCATTCGACGGCTATCTCCAGTCTACCACGGAAGGCGCTCGTTCATTCCACAAACCTTTCCTGAGTGTGCCAGGCCTCAAGGGGCCCCTGGACAGTCATCAGGAAGCAAAATGGACAGCCTACCTCAGGTGGGGGTGGGGGTGCATCTTGGTGTGGAAACAGGCAGACTAAGAGGTGGCATTTGCGATGAGAACCATGGTACCCTGAGGAGTCCCGGGTTCCTTGTAATTTGCAAGAAACATGCACCTGTAGTTCTCCGTGAAGTTCCTGGCATCCTGCAGCGGCCCAGGGACTGGAGGGGCAGGGCCTTCAGCCACAGGTCTGCTTGGGTCTGCTTCAAAGGTGCTCTCCTAGGATGACCTGGCAGGTGTGCTCGGGATCCTAGGACTGCTCACATCCTGCCTCCCCGCCTCCTGCCACCCTGCCCTGCTCAAGAGGAAAATGGAAATTTTTTTGAATAACATGAAGAGACTAAGGCTAGAACAAACAGGAATGCAAATATAAGCTAGGAGGGTGCGGCTTCCAGAGAGTTGAGTTGTTTTCCTTTGCCTGAAGGGAGCAAGCTTAAATGGATGGGCAGGCACACGGACGCACGCACAGGCAGCCGGGGGGAAGGTAGCCGGGCACTCGGTACGAGCCGGCCCAACCTTGCAGTCACGGTGGAGAGACAGTGGAGAAGCAGGTGCTGCGATGCGACGCTGTCGCCGTGTCCTGAGCGTCAGCTCTGAGGGTCGGTTTCGTGTGCACACCTGACTCCAACGCTAGCTTGCTGTCCTGTTCTTCCTGCTAACTCGAGAGTTCTCTGCCCCCGTGGTACCGTGGCTGCCTCTCTGCTGTGTCCTGAGTGGGCGTAGCCGGGGGGGGGGGTCTCTCGGGCGCTGCCTGCTCTCTGCCTCTCTGCTGACCCTGTTCTCTGTTTCTGTCTGCGTGTCCGGCGGCGGCTGCGTGGGCAGCCCTCGGAGTACAGCGGCCACCTCACCTCCAGCTCCCGCGCCTCCTCCAGGGCCAGCTCGGCCCGGGCCAGCCCCGTGGTAAGTCCGCCCACGGGCCCCGCTGCCGCCCAGCGCTCCTCTCTCTGCCCCTCCTGCTGCTCTCCTCTTCCGTGTGAGTGAGCCGCCTCCTTCAGAACCCAGAAGCAGGGGCCGCGGCTTCTCCTTCGTGTTTTGTTTCAGGGTCCGGTAAGAACAGGATTGGGACACAGTGGTTCCGTATTTAGGCTTCTACCGTGGGGTGAATGTGTCGGGATTGCATCGCCGGGTTTCTGCAGGATGGTGTGAGAAGCTGTTGGCGGTGCGCAGAGCCCAGGGCGTGGAGGAGGGGCACCTTGTCCAGCGGGAGGAGGAATGTAGCCACGGTGCTTGGGCGTGGGGCTCTTTCCTATTTACCATTCTGAAGGACTGACGTTTAATGTTGTGTGTGAAATGCTATCTGTTACCAGGCCCGGTGTGGGCCCGCAGATGTCCTGACGTCCCTAGTCCTGCCCCATCCACGCTGCCGTGGGCGCTCTGGTCCAGCAGAATGCGTGACTCTAAGGACGCACCCCTGTCTGTGGCCCTGCCCCTTGAGCCTCATTGTTGTATCTCCTCCTGAGGGTCTTCAGATTTCAGGCACAGGTTCAACTGGCCAAGGTTTTGTCCAAGGCTACGGCGTCATTCTTGGCACCGGGATCCTAGGGATGGTTTGGGCCTGGGGGACACAGGGCAGGGGCGGGCCGAGTCTGCAGGAGGAGGGGTATGTGGGAAGCACCGCCCTCGGGCCTGTGGCAGGTGCATCGCTAAGCCCTGCAGGGCAAGAGCAGAGAGGGCAAAGCGGCTCTCTTCCTGGCCCCTCGTGTTAGGGCTGCCCGCCGTGGGGAAACGCGCGTGTGGCCTTCAGCTGGGGTACCCAGCTTCTTCCGCTGTGGCTCTGCCCAGCACTGAGGCCTCCCTCCCGCTCCCACTCTGTGGAGGCTGTTGTGGAGCTGAGCCCCCCTCCTGCACAGAGCTGCCGCTTGGCCGATGTTTCACGGCGGTGCCAGGGATTTGCTTTTAAAACAGATTCATTTTTTTACAACCCTGCAGCCTCACGCTGCACGCAAAGGGCAGTCTCTTCTGGGAGAGGACCCTGAGCTCACGTCGCTGGCTGCAGTGGCCTCCATGCCCCCAGCGCCTGTTTCCATAGCTGCGGGCCCCTGCTCAGGGCTGGTCCTCACGGGGCTGACCGCGGTGCCTCTGCTGTGCCAGAGACACATTTCTCTCTGCTCTGCCCTTGGAGAGGGAGAGCCAGGACAGGCCCTGGGGGGGGAGGGGGAGGCAAGAGGCTGTTTCTCCCAGGAATGGGTGTGGGCGTCGGTGTTGGTGGCAGACACCCGTCTCTGCACACAGGCATCTGTGCCACCTGGTCTCACAGGTGCCTGTGTTTGTCTCCCCTTTTCCTGGAGGCCGGCCGTGAGACGCGTGAGAGGCTGTGCACTTGCGCCTTCCCCACAGACAGGAGCCTCGCTGCTCCCAGCCGAGCCCCCGGAACCAGCCAGGCAGCAGGAGGAAGACACTCGGCTGCCCAGGTCCCAGGACTCCCCGTTGGAAAATCCGGCCAGAGCTTTCTGTGCTATTGGGAAGATAACCTGGGGGCAGTAGGTGTGGGCTGAGGGTTTCCTGCTCACTGAGGCCACTGCCCTGGCGCTCTCCCTCGCGGCTGCGTCTCCGAGTCCGCGTCTCCCTGAGTCCGCGCCTCCCTGAGTCCGCGTCGTCCTACTGAGGCCTCACGCTCGGGCAGCGCCAGCAGCGGAGCTCAGGAGGAGGCATCTTCCACCATGAAGTTAACGCAGAATCATCCTTCTGCACCGTCCTCTCCAGTGTTTGCTTTTCTGGGGAAAAGTGTGTGTTCCTAGTTGACAAAAGGCTGTGGCTTTACTTTGTAAAAAATGATTTATTTGAGAGACAAACCAGGAGGTATAACACCCATCTGCCAGTTGGCTTCCCAGATACCCACAAGACAAAACTGGGTGCTGAGACCTCAGTCCCGGCCTCCCTCGTGCATGGCAGGTGCACGTTAACAGGAAGCTGGAGTCGCGGCGCAGCCCGCTCTCGGTCCTGGCACTCGGATGCATTTGCAGGTGTCCCGGGTGGCGACTTAAGCACTGTGCCCCTGCCCACCCTGTCCCACGCTTTTCAGTCAGTGAGAGAGACATTTGCTCACATAACACACGGTCGGCAGCGGAGGGCTGAGTGCTCCGGGGCCTGATGACACAAGGTGGGTCATCTTGTAACTGCGGGCCTGGTGGGCAGCTTGCCCGGACCCGCCCCCACCACGCTCTCCTCTGTCGGGGGAGGGAGCCGCTGCTGTGTCTCCCTGGGCCCCTGGGTGGAGAGCGGTGGTGGAGGAGCTCTGGGCCCCTTCCTGCGCTCAGGCTCCCTCTCCATTGTTAGCTCCGAGTTTTAGCGGAAAAGGCTCAGAACCACGTCCACGTCCTGCTCCGTGCTTGAGCCTGCCCTTGGAGACCCGTACGGACCAGGCCGGTTTTGCAGCTCACCCTGGCCGAGTTGCTTGGCGTCTGTTCTTCCCTGAGTCAGTGGCTTGTCTGACAGAGGCTGGCTGATTGCACGTGTGGGGAGCACTGACCTGCAGTTCTCCCCTGTGGGTTCTCAGCCTGCGGAGACGTCTCTGACACATGGGGTGCAGACGTCAGATCCGTATCCCATATCAGATTCCTATGTCAGAGGGGGCACATGTCGGATCCGTATCCCGTGTTCACCCCAAGGACAGGAGATGGAGAGGGCCAGCAGCACCCAGGCGTCTGCACGGCGGAGCCAGCCCCGTCTCCCAGAGTCTCCCAGATCGATGCTCCTCCTGTGTCGGATCTGCTCGGTTTCTGTTTCCTAAGACCAGCGGAAGTGGGTGTGTGTGTTTACGTTGGGCTGGAACAACACAGAGTGTCAGTGCTGTGCTGGCCCTGCTGCTGGCTAGGAGCAGGGTGGCTGGGTGCACCCTGGGCCTCCTCCCAGGAGGGCAGAGCTGCAGGTCAAGGCAGCAGCAGGCGACCCTCCACTTGGCCTCTGCACGCCAGACATGGCTGGCAGCACGGGGCAGGGAGATACAAGGCTCAGGTTCAGATATGTCACAGCTCTCATTCCTGGCTTTGGACATCAGGCCAGGGGCAAACCACCTTTTTTTTTTTTAATTTTAAGATTTTATTTATTTATTTGACAAGTAGAGTTAGAGAGAGGGAGGGAGGGAGAGAGAGAGAGCATTTCCCATCTGCTAGTTCTCTCCCCAAATGACCTCAGTGGCCAGGGCTGGGCCGTGCAGAAGCCAGGAGCCAGACGCTTCTTCCGAGTCCCCCATGTGGGTGGCAGGGGCCATCTTCCCATCTTCCACTGCTTTCCCAGGCACATCAGCAGGGAGCTGGATCAGAAGTGGAACAGGTGGGACTTGAACCGGTACCCATGGGACTCCGACATTGCAGGCGGCAGCTTAACCTGCTATGCCATACGCCCCAGCCCACAGCATAAGCTTTTTGTGCTGGAACCGGAAAGGGGAAGTCACACCATTAAAGAAAAATAACCCCCAAAATGAGGCAGGCCAACCAGCTGCTTCTTGCTGGCAGTGTCCACTGCTCAGTTGTCCACTGTTGCAGCCACAGTGGCTCCTGGGCAATGATTCCTGGCCTGGCTGCTTCATCTGGGTCCCCTCTGGGGGACAGAGGACGGGGTTTCCTGGGGGAGGAAGGCAGGAGTTGAGGCTCTGCGGGGAGCCCTGTGCTGGTTAGGAAGCCGGACATCTCAGCTTGTCTCCCGTGCATTAGGGCGGAAACTGTGTCGCAAAGGTGGCTGGCACGGAGCACAAGGAACCAGGGTGAAGGAAACCGTAGCTTGTCCATCCCACGCTGAGGAAACAAACATGTCTTCCTGTCCAGAGAGCACCACCGAGGTCAAGACCTAAAGCTCCCCTGGCCCCCGGCTGCTGCCCAGAGCGCAGCGAGGACCTGAGACTGGGCCGCCTCACTGGCGCCCTCCCCTGTCCTGCAGATGAGCTGCGTTTTCTTCTCCATCCAGTACATCTGGAATCTTCTCCCCGAGGGGGTGGTGGCTCACTCATTCATCCCGCCCTTGTTTATTGAGCACCTAGAATATTCCATGCACGGGGGCTGTGTGAGCAAACGTAGACCCGTCTCTGCACTCACAGGACACACACACTGGGCCGAGGGTCATGGCCACACACAGTGTTAACTGTGGCAGTGCCAGCCGCAAGCAGGTGCATGAGGGAGCTGGAACCTGATGTCTGCAGCCACACCCCAGCAGAGCGGCTG
Organism: Oryctolagus cuniculus; assembly: GCF_051225735.1. Classification (NCBI taxonomy): domain Eukaryota; kingdom Metazoa; phylum Chordata; class Mammalia; order Lagomorpha; family Leporidae; genus Oryctolagus; species Oryctolagus cuniculus. The sequence continues at coordinate 2,655,323 of NC_142869.1, read as the reverse complement.
CGCCCAGGAAAACCAACACTTCTGAGCTGTCGCCAGTTCTCAGATCCACCCAGGGGAGCCGCCACAGGCATGAGGCACCTGGCAGGAATGTCCTAAGTGCAGCCAAGGTCCTTGTGTCGCCGTGGGAATTCCTGCGTGGTGAGCTCAAATCTGCCAGCTTGAAGCAGAGAAACAAGAGACCGTTGTGCCTGGTGCTGTGTGCTGCACAAGGAGGCAGGCCCAGGTGGGAACACGAGTCTCAAGTCGTGAATACAAGAGTTCATGGGGGGCCGGCGCTGTGGCTTAGCGGGTAAAGCTGCCACCTGCAATGCCAGCATCCGATATAGGCGCTGGTTCAAGACTCAGCTGCTCCACTTCCGATCCAACTCTCTGCCGTGGCCTGGAAAAGCAGTAGAAGATGGCCCAAGTCCTTGGACCCCTGCACCCGCGTGGGAGTCCCAGAGGAAGCTCCTGGCTGCTGGCTTTGGATTGGCCCAGCTCCGGCTGTTGCAGCCACTTGGGGAGTGAACCAGCGGATGGAAGATTCTTTCTCTCTCTCTCTCTCTCTGCCTCTGTAACTCTGTAACTCTGTAACTCTGCCTTTCAAATAAATAAATCTTAAAGAGAGAGAATTCATGGATGGGGCCAGCATTGTGGCACAGAAGGTTAAGCATCAGCCTGCAATGCTGGCATCCCATATGGGTTCCAGTTCAAGACCCAGCTGTTCCACTTCTTGTCCAGCTCCCTGCTAATGCACCAGAGAAAGCAATGGAAGATGGCCCAAGTGCTTGCACCCATGTAGGAGACCAGGGAGAAGCTCCTGGCTTTGGCCATTGAGGCCATCTGGGGAGTGAAGCAGTATATGGAAGATCTCTCTCATCTGTCTGTCTCTCTCTGTCTCCTTCCCTCCTCCTCCTCTGTAACTCTGCCTTTCAAATAAGTAAAAAGTAAAACAAATTTTAAAAGAGTTCTCGGAGCGTGTCTAAGATTGGACTTGAGACCCAAAGCTGCCACTCTGGTGACAGATTTTTCTGTCATTGGAATCTGAAGGAGAATGGCCCCTTGACCAGTGTTCTCTGAGCAGCGTCCGCTGTGTCCAGTCATGGCTGGGAGGGGCTGTGCCGTGACATTGCCTGGTGAGAGTGCTTCCTGCTTGGCGCAGAGTCGGGGACACCGTGAGGAAAAGACTCCCCGTGCCTGGCCCTGCCAGGGTCCCACACCCTGCGCCCTCTGGACCCGCAGGTGATGAGGGGGACACCTGGCATTTTAAACCTCCCCAGATGTCGTGTCTGCGGAACTCCAGGTGGGAAACGCTGGGGCACCTCGCCGGAGGGTTGGAATTAGTACCATACTGAAGCATCCTAAAGATTATTTATTTATTTGAAAGGCAGAGTGGCAGAGATCGTCCATCCACTGGTTCATTCCCCAAATGCCCACAACAGCCGGAGTTAGGCCAGGTCAAAGCCAGGAGCCAGGCACGCCTTCTGGGTCTCTGCCCTGGGTGTAAGGACCTGAGCACTTGGGCCATCATCTGCTGCCTCCGCCTCCTAGGTATGTTAGCAGGGAGCTGGAACAGAAGCATGGGAACCAGGCACTTTGAGCCGAGATGTGTGCATCCCAAATGGCCACGTAACCCCCCAGCACACCACGGGGAGGGGTGGGGGTGGGGCAAGAAGCTGCTGTCAGCATTTGCTTGTGACAGAGTTGCCTTGAACTAAATTTCCATAGACATTTTTTAGAAGTGACTGTTTCCTATCAATTTTAAATAGTGCCTGTATGATAGACATGTTTTATATACCTGTTGCCTTGAATTAATTCTTCACTCACACCTAGAATGTTTACTCAGAAAAAGAGAATTAAAACCAACCGTCTGTAGGATACGTGGTGCTCTGTCCGCCCCACAGAGTTCACAGAGTCTGGTGGCCTGTCCCACGTCAGCGTTAGGGTCTGTTGACTCGTCCCATGCTGGTCCGTGGTGGAGACAATGGTCACAGAGTCTGGTGGCCTGTCCCACATCAGTGTTAGGGTCTGCTGACTCATCCCATGCTGGTCCATGGTGGAGACAATGGTCACAGAGTCTGGTGGCCTGTCCCGCATCAGTGTTAGGGTCTGTTGACTCGTCCCATGCTGGTCCGTGGTGGGGACAATGGTCACAGAGTCTGGTGGCCTGTCCCACATCAGCGTTAGGGTCTGTTGACTCTTCCCATGCTGGTCCATGGTGCAGACAATGGTCACAGAGTCTGGTGGCCTGTCCCGCATCAGTGTTAGGGTCTGTTGACTCGTCCCATGCTGGTCCGTGGTGGGGACAATGGTCACAGAGTCTGGTGGCCTGTCCCACATCAGTGTTAGGGTCTGTTGGCTCATCCCACGCTGGTCCGTGGTGGGGACAATGGTCACAGAGTCTGGTGGCCTGTCCCACATCAGCGTTAGGGTCTGTTGACTCTTCCCATGCTGGTCCATGGTGCAGACAATGGTCACAGAGTCTGGTGGCCTGTCCCGCATCAGTGTTAGGGTCTGTTGGCTCATCCCACGCTGGTCCGTGGTGGGGACGATGTTCACAGAGTCCGGTGGCCCTGCCGCAGGTCCCAGGCTGGTAGGGACCAGAACCCTCTCCGCCCAGCGGCAGCCATGGCATCCCTTGGGTCTCGCTGTGCTCCACAGCCCCCTCTGGTGGCTTCCCTGCCACAGTGGTCCCAATACCAGGCCTGTGGCCACCCTGACAGTGTTTAACAGTCCTTTCTTGTGTTCAATTTCTCAGTTATTTTCAGAAATAAAATTTAGCGATTTATGTCAAATTTAGGCACACCATCTGACTTGCTCACCTGTCCCCGTGTTTCAGGGGCTGTTTCAGGGTGCTCTGTGAGCGGGGTCTAGCTGCCCGACAGCCTCTCTCGGCCTGACCCACTGCCCAGGCTCCAGCCCCTCCTAGGACTCCTTATACTTAAGAAAAGCTGGCACATACACTCGCATGTCCCTCTCAAGAAGCAAACAAAATGGAATTTAATATGTAAAGACTGGCTCAGTGTGCATTTCTGTGAGAGATGAAATTTCTTGTAAAGATTTATTTATTTATTATGTGAAAGGCAGAGTTACAGAGAGACAGAAGCAGAGAGAGAGAGAGAGAGAAAGAGAGAGGTCTTCCATCCGATGGTTCACTCCCCAAGTGGCCGCAACAGACAGAGCTGGGCCTGTCTGAAGCCAGGAGCCAGGAGCTTCTTCCGGGTCTCCCCCGTGGGTGCAGGGGCCCAAGGACTTGGGCCATCTTCCACTGCTTTCCCAGGCCACAGCAGAGAGCCAGGTTGGAAGTGGAGCAGCCAGGACTTGAACCGGTGCCCATATGGGATGCTGGCAGTGCAGGCAGTGGCTTTACCCACTATGCCACAGTGCCGGTCCCCCGAGAGAGAAGATTTTTATCCTTGCGTTGACTCCACTGAAGAACCTGCTCCACATTTGTTCATTCTGAGTCTGTTACGGACTTGAGAGCAGCGGCTTGAAAGAAGCACCGCAGGAAGAACAAGCTCTGCTTCGGGAGCTTTCTCCTTTGTTTGGCATTTTTCAGGTTACGCAAGCAGAGTCTAAAAGAGTCCAGTGCCAGTGCAGACAGGGATGCACCCGAGGCCTCCTGGCCCCAGCCCAAACCAGTGTCTCTTGGTCCGGTGTCTGTTCTTTTCCATCTTTCTTAGAAGAAATTAAAAAAAAAAAAAAAAAAAAAAAAAAAAAAAAAAAAAAAAAAAACAACCTGGGCAGGGGCCTTGTTCTGTGGGCGCAGGTCTTTGTAGGTGAACACGTGGGTACCTGGGGCCTCCTGGCTGCGCTCGGCCTTTGCCTGTTGCTGGTGAGAAGTCAGAAGCTCTGCCCGGGCTGCAGTGGGCTGGACAGCAGCGGGCGGGCTGAGGACGCAGTGCCTGATGATGGCCGCAGCGGGCCGGACAGCAGCGGGCAGGCTGAGGACATGGGGGCCTGCCAGTCCTTCAGCTGGACATCCGTGTCCCTCTGGTGTTAAATCGGCCTCTTGATTTTCTTGCCTTTTTTTTTTTTTTTTTTTTTTGACAGAGAGAGTTAGACAGAGAGAGACAGGTCTTCCCTCCACTGGTTCACCCCCCAAATGGCCGCCACGGCCAGAGCTGCGCTGATCAGAAACCAGGAGCCAGGTGCCTCTTCATGGTCTCTGACACGGGTGCAGGGCCCAAGCACTCGGGCCATCCTCCACTGCCTTCCTGGGCCACAGCAGAGAGCTGGCCTGGAAGAGGAGCAACCGGGACTAGAACCTGGCACCCATATGGGATGCCGGCGCCGCAGGTGGAGGATCAGCCAAGTGAGCCATGGCGCCAGCCCCAGGCTTCTTGATTTTCATCTCATTAATACTGGTTCTGCAAACTAGTTTCTTCTAAGGAATGGAGGCCTTGGGCCCAGGAGGTCCAGTGAGTGGACTCCCTAGCAGAGTTGGGGCTGGGTAACTTACTTTTCCTTAGTTCTTTGAAGTTTTTTTTTAAGCATTTATTTATTTATTTGAAAGGCAGAGTTACGGAGGCAGAGAGAGAGATCTTCCATCTGCTGGTTCACTCCCCATATGGCTGCAACAGCTGGAGCTGGGCCAATCGGAAGCCAGGTGCCTGGGGCTTCTCCCAGGTCTCCCACACGGTGCAGGGGCCCAAGCACTTGGGCCATCTGCTGCTGCTCTCCCAGGCCGTAGCAGGAACTGGATCAGAAGTAAAGCAGCCGGGGCCGGCGCCGCGGCTCACTAGGCTAATCCTCCACCTTGCGGCGCCGGCACACCGGGTTCTAGTCCCGGTCAGGGCGCCGGATTCTGTCCCGGTTGCCCCTCTTCCAGGCCAGCCCTCTGCTGTGGCCAGGGAGTGCAGTGGAGGATGGCCCAGGTGCTTGGGCCCTGCACCCCATGGGAGACCAGGAAAAGCACCTGGCTCCTGGCTCCTGCCATCGGATCAGCACAGTGCGCTGGCCGCAGCGCGCCAGCCGCGGCGGCCATTGGAGGGTGAACCAACGGCAAAGGAAGACCTTTCTCTCTGTCTCTCTCTCTCTCACTGTCCACTCTGCCTGCCAAAAAAAAAAAAAAAAAAAAAAGAAGTAAAGCAGCCGGGACTTGAACTGGTGTCCATATGGGATACCGGCACTGCAAGTGGCAGCTCCACCGCTGCACCACAACCCCAGCCCTGAAGTTTTAGTTTGAGAAATATTTTTATTGCCAAGTGGAGGAAAGAACCGCACTTGAGACGCTCAGGTTGTCATCAGACTCGGAACCTGGAGCGGGGCTGGCCAGGGCTACCTCAGTGCCCGAAATATGCAGTTAGGCGGGTGTGGCATGGACCTCTACGAAGGCACAAGTACCGGACGTGCATTTTCACACATCCTAAGCACACGTTAGTGCGGACTGGTCCTGCGAGGCCGCGCCGTCGGGGACAGTGGGCGATGGTGTTCTTCCACGAGAAGCGCCGGGGACAGGCTTTGGTGAGCACGTCCTCTTTATTAATAACCCCGTACGGTTTTAAAGGGCAGGCAGAAGGGGCGTAACCAAATCAGGGCGACACTAACTCTATAGGACAGAACGACACTGGCGCCAATACGCCTCTCCAGTGAGCTTGAAGGTCACATAGCTAGGGTCGCTTCCTGGTGGGCCTGGGCCACACCCAGGAGCCGTTTACCTGATTGGCAGAAGGCGGGGTGGGGGGAAATGTGCCCGGGGCTCCCGCCGCCTGCCAGCAGCCAGGCTTCGGGCGCCCTCCCAGGAGGCAAGTGCGCCAAGCCCTCTCCACCTCCTGCAGGGCAGGCTGTCTCACGGGATCGCCCACACGTTAGCAAACAGGAGCTGGTGTGGTCCTGCTGGAGACAGGGAGCCGGCTTCACAGGCTCCAGGGAATGCGGGAGAGCCACGTGAGACCCCAGGGCCCGTGGCCTCGTGGAGAGCAGGGGCTGCCCCGGGCAGGAGAATACCATGCAAGGGGCTTATGACAGACCCGGGAGCGAGGCCAAGCCCGCCTGCCCTGGGGGCCGCCCCTCCTGCCTGGAGGCTGTGGTCTCTCTGCCGGTTTAGCACACTTAGATGAGAGCAGGAAGTTCATGCTGAAGACTTGAGTGTGGGCAGGCCGGAGACCATGTGGTGGGTTTGGGCGCCAGACCCTGGGGTTGCACTCGGAGCTGCTGAGCGGAAGGCCCTGGATCTTGGCGTCCTGAGCTAACGCTGATTTGGGGATTTGCCTGTTCCTGTACCGGTGCAGCATTGTGGAGGTTCCATTTGTTGTCCCCGCTCGGCTGATGAGCTGCGACTGTGTTGTGTCACCCTAACACTTGCTGTAGGTGTCTGGTCCTTGGAGAGGAAGCTGAAGACTTGAGGACTTGGGAAGCAGGAGGAGGGTGGCAAGGCTGGGGGACGCCGGAGCGGGGAGGGGGAGGATGTGGCCGTCTGGCCCAGCACAGACTCAGGGTGGGGAGAAGACGGCAAGCGGTTGTTGGACATCACTGCCCTCCGGTCAGACCGTGAGCGTTACCCGGCTTATGTGTCGTGACAGAGTGGGGTCAGGATTGCTCAGAGCACTGCCTGAGCCGGCTGCCGTGTGAGCACGCGAGGGTGGCGGCGGCGGCCCAGGCCACTCCCAGTCTGCTGCACTGAGAAGCGGCCTGCGTTTGCCGCACGGGTCTTTGATGTGCCCTGGGGATCAGCGAGCGTCTGAGCTGCAGGAAGGAGGCTCGGAGGCCTGAAGGGAAGCCGGACTGTCGCCAGCCAGGGAGTCGGGGACAGACTCAACCCCTGAAGCCCTCAGTGGCTCAGGGAACGGAGGGACAGAAAGAAACGTGGCCGCTCGCTGGGGGCTGGGCAGAGGAGGAGGAAACGTGCTGGCGCGGCGTCTGGTCCTCAAGTCCAGGGGTCCCTCTTGGGGTTCAGCGCCCACGCACACCCTCCTCAGAGCTCCGCAGGCCGCCCTGGGTCTCACTGAGATGCGGGGCGGGGTCCAGGGAGACACCCACGTGGGAAAGATGGGAAAAGCCAAACTCAGTCCCGCATTTCAGTTTGTTAACTACGAAGGAGCTAATGTGTTATTCTTCCCGTCATGCGTATTGTCAGTGAAGTGCTCTTACGTCTTTACGATGTGTCCTTTCCCTCTGCAGGTTGAAGAGAGACCAGAAAAGGACTTTGCTGAGAAGGTAGGGATTCTGTGTGCCCTGTGGGATCCCACCGTAGACCTACAGGGCCCCGGGTTACGGGCGGAAGGGACCAGACCCTTCTGTGAGTGCCTGGAATGGGGAGCGTGATGTCTCGGGCCCTGAGCAGTCCCCAGGGGACTCACATCCAGGTTGTGTGACTCCTGTGGACGAGGCTTCTACCACGGGCCCGGCCACGGAGCTTCAGGTTACTCCCCACAAACCCCAGCGCGTCCACGAGGGGCCTCTGGGAGAACTGTCCTTACTGCTGTCCGTGGGCCCTGGAAGACCCTGTGGGGAATTGAATCAGAGCGAAGACAGGGCACCGTTCGACTGGTAGTAATTTGATTTTCTCTGAAGTCACACTTGTTCCTCACGACATTCCAGGGATCCCGGAACATGCCGGGATTGTCCGCAGCCACGCTGGCCTCCCTGGGCGGGACGTCCTCCCGGAGAGGAAGCGGAGACACCTCCATCTCCCTCGACACCGAGGCCTCCATTAGGGAAATTAAGGTAAGACACTGTACTCGCTTACAATGCAAAAGAACCTTGCGTGAAAATTGGTTCTCCAAGGAAAGATCTAGTCCGTAAAGCCCGGATCTTTCTCCTCCGTGCTGTCTCACCTGCCTCCCCTAAAACAGGGTGTTCTCGGCCGGTGCTGCGGCTCACTAGGCTAATCCTCCGCCTGCAGTGCCGGCACCCCGGGTTCTAGTCCGGTCGGGGCACCGGATTCTGTCCCAGTTGCTCCTCTTCCAGTCCGGCTCTCTGCTGTGGCCCAGGAATGCAGTGGAGGATGGCCCAGGTGCTTGGGCCCTGCACCCCATGGGAGACCAGGAAAAGCACCTGGCTCCTGGCTTTGGATTGGCGCAGTGCTGGCCGTAGCGGCCATTTGGGGAGTGAACCAACAGAAGGAAGACCTTTCTCTCTCTCTCTCTCACTGTCTAATTCTGCCTGTCAAAACAAACAAAAACAAAAACAAAACAAAACAACAAGGTGTTCCCGTGACACCGAGATCAGGGAGATGGCCCTGACTAGCCCCAGCCCAGCAGGGAGCACACGGCGCCCTGTCCGCCTGCTCAGTGCCCGGGCCTACCCTACTGGCGCTGATTATATCTCGTCTGTATGCCCAGCGTGTGTAGAATTCAGTCCACATTTGGGAAAACTTAGACGTGGGATTACTTCCTGTTCCTGACCCTGCTTCGACAGGGCCTTGCCCTCTGCGTGTCCTCGCCTTGGGCCCAGAGGGCGTCCTGTCCTCTCTCGTATCGTGCCTTTAGTAGACGTCCCCATCAGGCGCTGGTTTTCTGTTTCTCTCCCAGCGGAGCTGGTCCTTCTGGGTTACGTCCTCGGTTCACAGGATGTGCCGGGCACTCGGTCACAGCCCCTGTGTGTGCAAGGCAACCGGCACAGCTCCGACTGTGTGTGACTTAGGGACAGTGCACCTGCAAGCAGGGCGGGCCAGAGGGACTGAGACCAGGTGCCAGTGTCCTCCTGAGGGCCGAGCCAGGGCGGGGTGCTGGAAGGAGTCCCACTGGCTTCATTGCTGGAGTTTTCTAGAACTTCAGACACCCAGTGGTGGTGTCTGAGCAGCTGGGTGGCACCCACCCAGGAGGGGAGAGAACGGATGAAAGCGCCTGCCGAGGCCGGGCGGGGGCACCGTGACGACGCTGTCAGCTCCTGCGTCTCGTGCGGCTGAGAAGGGTGGTTCACTGAGCGCCCTTCCCAGAGCGCCCCGTGCCAGGGCCCTCAGTGCTTTCCCACCTCCTGCGGCCCCAGCACAATCTGTCGCCCCTCTCCTACCTGGAGGCAGAGTGCGTAGTCTGTCTCTGCTCCGGGGTTGTGTGTGCCCTTCGTGTGCTCAGAGAGCACTTGTGGGCGTCCAGCTCGGGCACCAGGGTTGGTGGTGACCGAGACGGATGAGGGGCAGACGGAGCTCGGGGCTGCAGGGCCGCAGCTTGCTGATGGCTGCCCTGGCCTGTTGCTGCACCTTGCACAGAGCAGGAAGTCAGGAGCGCTTCAAGGGGCTGCTACCCGGGAGTGAAACACCTGGCACCCACTTTCAGAAGCTCTTTTGCTTGGTTTTTAAAAACTGTAAAATCATACAAGATGTAGCTAAACTTTATAAAATTGTATATCGTGAGGTGCACCTTTCTTACTCTTTGTTCTATTGAAATGCATTTTATTTTCTCTTAGCATTTAATAAAATGAGTACTCAGACTACCCAAATAACAGAAACCACCCAGAAGTGTGTGTGCATGCATATGTGTGCGTGTGTGCATCTGTGTGTGTGCATGTGGGTGCGTGTGTGGGTGCGTGCATGTGTGTGTGCGTGTGTGTGCGTGTGTGAATCTGGGTGTGTGCATCTGTGTGTGTGAATGTGTGTGTGCGTGTGTGTGCATGTGTGTGAATGTGTGTGCATCTGTGTGTGTGAATGTGTGTGTGCATGTGTGTGTGCTTCTGTGTGTCTGTGTGTGTGTGTGCATGTGTGTGTGCGTGTGCGTGTGCATGTGTGTGTGTGCATGTGCGTGTGCATGTGTGTGTGTGCATGTGCGTGCTCTGTCCACTTCTCCCCAGACATCCTTTGCCTTTTTTGTGCTGTTTTCCCAGGAGCTCAATGAGTTAAAGGACCAGATTCAGGACGTAGAAGGCAAATACATGCAGGGCTTGAAAGAGATGAAGGTACCAGCGTGGAGGTGTGGGCTTGTGGTATTAACCCGGCTTAACTCTCAGAAGACCCGGCAGAGCACAGGGAACGCGCACGCGGGCCCTGAAGAGGCTCCGGTCGCACAGGAGCCCGCGGGGCCGCGGGGCCGCTCAGTGTTTTCCCGGCTGCAGTTCTGAACCCGGGCTTGAAAACAGCAGCTCCCCGCTAGGAACCGTTACTAACGCTCCCTGGTGCATGTCCCGTGCTCACCGCCCTTCCCAGCCTGAACACCAGACCCTCATCGGCCCCTTCCTTGTGTGTACGGTGGTTACGTACAGGTATTCTTAGCTGGCTGGCTTCTCGCACAGCCGCTGTCTCCCACGAAGGCAGGCCACCGTGCCAACAGAGCAGCACCTGAACGTGGTTATCGTGGGTTCCCCTGGGCGCTCGCACCCTGCTCTGGGGCGAGGAGCTACTTCGCTGTGCCGACCGGGAATGCAGCGCCCGTTCCTTGACGGGGCAGGGAGTACTGGGCGGCTGTGTTCCTGGCACCTGCAGCACGCATGGGTCACTTCCTTCCCCATCCCCCCAGACCCCCAGAGAAGCAGTCTGAGTTCAGTATCGGAGGGCACCAAGCGGAAGAGGTGGCTTGGGTCGCTTGACGAATTCATCATTTTCCTGTTTGTCACCTCTCTTGACAGGGAGGTAATTACAACTTTTACCTGACCTCCCATTCAGGCACAGAGGGGGCCGTGGAACCCCTTGGGAACCGCTGGTCCCACTGGACATTGTCACCCTGCTTGGCAAGTGCCTCCGTGCTGGCTCCTCCTCGTACCCGAGGCCCGACCACGCAGCTCCCCCTCCCGCCGTAGCTCTGGGCGGTTTGTACCAGGACGCCGCCTGCCCTGCCCCCGAGTGCTGTTCTGGGACCTGTCGGGGTATGAGCCACCCGAGGGCACTGCCGTGCGTGTGTTGCAGGACGCGCTGGGCTGTGGGCTGTGGCCATGCAGGACCCGCCCAGGGAGAGCTGTGTAGCTTGCTTAGCTTTCCTGCGGGTCAGAAATCCACAGTGTAATCTCTTCCCAGTTCGTAAGCCGCAGCAGGTCGACCGGCAGCGGCTTGTTGAGAGGGGCAGGTGTTCAGCTGCATTAGGGGTCACTCACTGCTCTCTCCAGGTCACGGACCCTGGGCGGTGACTCCGGAAATCTGCCGACAGCCCTGCCACACTGCAGGGGGAGATTGTCTGGCTGCGGAACCCTGGAGCCCAGACCCGGCTCGTTCTGAATTACTCTCACCCCTGCACGCAGCCAGCAGCTGCTTCCGAGCAGTGAGAAGCTGATGAGTTGGAAGGGGCCCCCGCCGGGCGCTGCTTTCTGGTCGTTTGCTCCAGGAAAGAGCCCACTCTGGGCTGCTCCGGCCTTGCTCTCCCTCGGCACCACTGAGCTTTCCTTCACGTCCCCCTGCAGGACTCCCTGGCAGAGGTGGAGGAGAAGTACAAGAAGGCCATGGTGTCCAACGCCCAGCTGGACAACGAGAAGATGAACTTCATGTACCAGGTGGACACCCTCAAAGACATGCTGCTGGAGCTCGAGGAGGAGCTGGCCGAGTCCCGGCGGCAGTACGAGGAGAAGAGCAAGGTGAGCCCGGCGTGGCGGGCGTGCCGGCCGCGCGCTCCCTGGCGTCGGTGCAGACGCGAGCGCCCTCGGGCACGCAGAGTTCGTGGGGAGATAGAATGGAAAGATGGGTTTGTTTTGGAGCCAGAAAAATTGAAATCCACACACATGAGGAGTCTCCAAAACTTCACACGTGTGCAAATGTGTACACACGTGCACGCACACACACGTGTTCTCCACTTGTCCAGCAAGTGTAAGCCCCTCAGAGTAGGAATGCCAGGCTCTTTGCCAGGGACTTGAAATGTTGAAATGCCTAATTTCGACATGGGAGGCAGAGACGGTTTTCCTGGAGAACTGTAGCGTCTTACGTGTGAGCTGAAATCATCACCATCACCCTGAATACACTGGGAGAACCAGGGTGCCTGGGGAAGGCACAGACGCCTCAGGACTGTCCAGTTCACACACATTCCCCCACGTTCATTATCTCTCTTTTTAAAGATTTGTTTATTTATTTGAAAGAGTTACACAGAGAGAAGGAGAGGCTGAGAGAGAGAGAGAGAGAGAGGTCTTCCATCTGCTGGTTCACTCCCCAGTTGGCAGCAGCGGCCAGAGCTGTGCCAATCTGAAGCCAGGAGCCTCTCCCAGGTCTCCCACGTGGGTGCTGGGGCCCAAGGACTTGGGCTATTTTCCACTGCTTTCCCAGGCCACAGCAGGGAGCTGGATCAGAAAAGGAGCAGCCAGGACTCAAACCAGCTCCCAAATGGCATGCCAGCCATGCAGGTGGCGGCTTTACCACTATGCCACAACGCCAGCCCCTTATTATTTCTTAATACCATGATCATAACTATTAAAGTTTTTTAAAATATTACATTCCCGGGGCCGGCACCGTGGCGGAGCAGGTTAAAGCACTGGCCTGAAGCACCGGCATCCCATATAGACACAGGTTTGAGTCCCAGCTGCTCCTCTTCCGATCCAGCTCTCTGCTGTGGCCTGGGAAAGCAGAGGAAGATGGCCCAAGTGCTTGGGCCCTGCACCCACGTGGGAGACCTAGAGGAAGCTCCTGGCTCCTGGCTTCGGATCGGCGCAGCTCCAGCCTTTGTGGCCAACTGGGGAGTGAACCAGTGGATGGAAGACCTCTCTCTCTCTCTCTCTCTCTCTCTCTCTCTCTGTAACTCTGTCTTTCAAATAAATAAAATAAATCTTTTAAAAAAATTACATTCCCTTTATTTTCTGCTGATTGGGAAGACATGGTTCAGACATCTGTATTAAGCTCGGAGGAGGCTGGAGCCTTGTTGCAGCTTTCATTAAGAGCAACTGGAATTAATTTGTTGTTAATGAGATCAGTATGAAGCAAATGTTCATTGAAATTAAAAACAGTCTGGTTTGGTGATGATCTCTGGGTATTATGGAGCAAAGAGCACTGGTTTTTCATATTTTAAAAATTTAATTAGTCTGCGAAACCTTAGAATATTGTCCCAAGTTTCTAGAGATGCTGACATCAACAGCTTCGTGTGTGTCACCGTCCTTTTAAGAAAACACTGGCAGATCCCCTCCATCCCGAGGGTCAGGAGCCAAGCTGCCACGGACAGATCTCGGCCTCCTGTGCGGCTTCAGGACTGAGAGACTGGGGAGGAATTTTGTTCAGAGTTCCTGACAGCCGCACTCTGAGAGAGGAGGGACCTTCCGGGGGTCACGCGGGGCCGGATTGAGCCCAGCCTAGGTGGGAGGGCACCTTCACGTAGGTGTCGTCTGGAGGGCAGGAACCCCAAGTCTGACTCCAGAGGACCGGAGTGGTTGTGGTGGAACAGGGCCCAAGGCCAACAGGGCAGCCCCAGCACTGCTGGGAGACCGCAGGGCGGGCCAGAGCCAAGGCCAAGTCCTTTCTCAACCAGCCCCCATCCAGGGGGGCTCTCCCCGCGGCCCCCCAGGCTGCCGGCAGTCGGCTGGGTCCCAGAGCGTCAGCAGAGAGGCTGCCCCTGTGACCCAGCAGGAGAGAGCCCCATGCTGAGCTCCCAGGGGGCCCCCAGACGCGGGGCGCAGCTTTGCCGGCTCTTGGCTTGCCACCCCCACCCGACCGCGCTTGCTGTGTGGCCCCGGCGAGGTGCGGCGGCCTGCAGCTCGGTGCTGTTCCCTCCTCTCCAGGAGTTCGAGCGGGAGAAGCACGCCCACAGCGTCCTGCAGTTCCAGTTTGCCGACGTGAAGGAGGCGCTGAGGCAGAGAGAAGCCATGCTGGAGGTAGGCCGCTGGCCCCGAGCTTGGAGGTCTGTCCCAGCTAAGGCTGGCAACACCACACACACGGCCCGGCTCCAACCGGCAGGAGGTCTCCAGTCAGGGCCTCCAGAGGGGCCTGGTTTCTGTGGTGGGGCGCCGGCTCCCCGCCGGCTCCCAGTAGGGACGCTAATGCTGTGGGATCAGGGCCCCACCCTTCCTTCCGACCTTGTCTAACCTCGGTTGCCTCCGAAAGACTCTGTCTCCCAGCGTGGTCACAGTGTGGATGGGGAGTCCCCATGAACCTGGGGGAACGCAGCTCAGATCGGGGAGTCCCCGTGAACCTGGAGGAACGCAGCTCAGATCAGGAGTCCCCGTGACCCTGGGGGAACGCAGCTCAGATCGGGAGTCCACGTGAACCTGGGGGAACGCAGCTCGGTCTGTAGCAATGACTGAAGTCAGCTGTCTGCTTAAAAGGGCGCGCTCGGGCTGACTCCCCAGGGAAGCTCCCTGTGCAGGACGGACGGGAACGTGTTATCCCTGGGGAAAGGGGGACTGTTCAGGTAGGAACAAACTCAGGGCACTGGGGCGGGAGATCGTCCTGGCTCACCTGAGTGGCCTGTGGAATCGCGAGGGAGGGCAGTGGGGATGGCAGAGGTAGGCAAGGTGGCAGCACGGGGGTGGGGTTGGGGTGACATGGGTGGGTTCCCGAGGCTGGGAAGGGCCGGAACTTAGGGCCCCCGGAGCCTGCAGACAGCACTGATTCTCAACCCTGAGACTCCCAGCCGATGGCCACCTTCCGGAACTGTGAGCGAGTAACTGGCCGGTGTGTTTAGCCGGTTAGTACCGTGGCAGCAGGACACGGATCAGGACTGGCTTTTGATGTGTCACTCATTCATGGCCCGCACTGGCGCCTTTAGGAGAGACTGTCACCCGGGCTGGTTCTCTTCAGGAGTGGAAAAGGGAAGCCGGCGCCACGGCTCAACAGGCTAATCCTCCGCCTGCGCCGGCACACCGGGTTCTAGTCCCGGTCGGGGCCCCGGATTCTGTCCTGGTTGCCCCTCTTCCAGGCCAGCTCTCTGCTATGGCCTGGGAGTGCAGTGGAGGATGGCCCAAGTGCTTGGGCCCTGCACCCCATGGGAGACCAGGAGAAGCACCTGGCTCCTGGCTTCGGATCAGTGCGGTGCGCCGGCCACAGTGTGCCAGCCGCAGTGGCCACTGGGGGGGGTGAACCAGTAGAAAAGGAAGACCTTTCTCTCTGTCTCTCTCACTCTCCACTCTGCCTGTCAAAAAAAGAAAAAAAAAAAGAAAAGGGAAAAACGCTCTCGGAGGAAGGGACCCCAGGTGCTGGCGGCCGAGGTCGCGGGGCGGGGGACGCGCTGCGGGGTCTCTTCCTGCTTCCCCTTCACCTGCTCGCTCCTCTCTCTTCCTTTCCTCAGGAAATCCGACAGCTGCAGCAGAAACAGGCGAGTTCTCTCAGGGAGATTTCTGACCTTCAGGAGACGATAGAGTGGAAAGACAAAAAGATAGGGGTAGGACCCACGCGCCTCCGATTCACACGGGCGGGCTGCCTAGCAAGAGCCCGGGCTTGGCGCAGACGCTTGCACGGGGCCGCATGAACCCCACGTGCCGCCCGGCTAACAAGGAGTGGACACACCCAGATTGCTCTAACCTAGACCTTGACGCTGACTTCCGCCCCGGGGCTTCCGCCTGTGTGGCCGTAGCTGCCCCCTCTGCCCGCGCAGGTCTGTGGGGCCCAGGGTTCCACTTCCCGCCCTTCCCTGCCCAGGGCTTCCTGGGTGTGTTTCTCGAAAGGGTTCGCGGAAGCTGCACGGGCTATGCCCTGTGGGTTCCCCCCACCCCTGCCGAGGACTCTCCCCGGTCAGGGTCTCCCCAGACCCCTCTCCCTCACAAGCAGAGAGAGGCAACCCACGTCCGTGCAGGAGGGAAAACAGGAAGGAAGGAACCCACAGAATGACTGACAGTTTTCCAAAAACTAGCGGCTCCTGCCAGGGGCCCTGGAGTTGTGCAGGCGGGGCTTCGGCTGGTCACGGCACGGTCACAGCAGGTTCCCGCTTAGCTGGCCCACGCCAAGGAGCGAGGGTGCATGTGCTTACCGGGAGCACGGGACGGGAGGCTTACCTGCGACAGCACCGAGCGTCCAGGTGTAAACAGCATCCGATTGCTAAGCCAGTTGTCCCTGGGGGTTCTCATGCATCCCTCCCTGTCCCTTACGTCCCCTCTGTTAATGGGTGCATGTGCTGCTTGTGTGGACACCCTGACGCCTGCTGTGAGGCCGCACGTGAAGCTAGGGGAAGAGGCGGGCGCTGGCGTGCTCTAGCGCGTGGGAGCCGGCACGGCACCTGTGTGGCGTGAGCTCGGGAGCTGAGCGCGTGCATGCGCCCCGGCATCGGGAGTCTGCCAGTGCCGCCTCCCAGCCACCTGCTCACCTGTGCGAACGCTCTCTCTCACCTCTGCCGCCCGCTCAGGCACTGGAGAGGCAGAAAGAGTTCTTTGACTCCATACGGAGCGAACGAGATGACCTTAGAGAAGAAGTAGTCACGCTCAAAGAGGCACTGAAGGTACGGAGCCGAAGTCCCCCGTAGGAAGCGCCAGGTTCCCACGTCAGGTGCACGGCATGATGGGAGTTCTGTTGGATGCAAAGCCTAGGTCAGGGGACAGGGATGGGGCTGGTGCCGTCAGTGTGCCTTTAGCAGGGGTGCCCACTGCCTTCAGCCGATCTTGAAAACAGCCCTGAGCCCCAAGAACTTCTCGCGAGATTACCTGCACTTTCTCCTCATGCTCATTAGTAAATTCTCAGAGTCAGGAATCTGTGTGTGTGTGTGTTAAAGCCTCGTTTAAGGGGGTCTGCAGCTGAATAGCATCTTGGGTAAGTGGTGGGGGCAAGACCCAGGCAGTACCGGAGGAGGAAGGGTCTGTGTCCCGTGTGGGCCGTGTCCAGGGATCTTCAGCTGTTGGCTGCATGCACAGTGGGCAGTGCCCCTAGTGCCAGGAGAGGTGTGGCCTCGGGCACATTCCCAGATGGTCAGCAGAAGCGTCCCAGGGTGTGCTGCTTGCATGCTGAGCCAGGGCCAGGGCGGTGAGCACCCAAGGCTAGGACTCAGCCTGAGGCCGCCCTCGGAGCCGTGAGCAGCGTCGGGGAAGGAGGGCCGGGCCTGGCCGTGGTGCCGCCCTCGGAGCCGTGAGCGGTGTCACGGAAGGGCTGGGTCTGGCCATGGTGCCACCCTCGGAGCCGTGAGCGGTGTCACGGAAGGGCTGGGTCTGGCCATGGTGCCACCCTCGGAGCCGTGAGCGGTGTCAGGGAAGGGTCGGGCCTGGCCGTGGTGCCGCCCTCAGAGCTGTGAGCGGTGTCAGGGAAGGGCCGGGCCTGGCCGCGGTGCCGCCCTCGGAGCTGTGAGCGGTGTCAGGGAAGGGTCGGGCCTGGCCGTGGTGCCGCCCTCAGAGCTGTGAGCGGTGTCAGGGAAGGGTCGGGCCTGGCCGTGGTGCCGCCCTCAGAGCTGTGAGCGGTGTCAGGGAAGGGTCGGGCCTGGCCGTGGTGCCGCCCTCAGAGCTGTGAGCGGTGTCAGGGAAGGGCCGGGCCTGGCCGTGGTGCCGCCCTCGGAGCTGTGAGCGGTGTCAGGGAAGGGCCGGGGCTGGCCGTGGTGCCGCCCTCAGAGCTGTGAGCGGTGTCAGGGAAGGGCCGGGCCTGGCCGTGGTGCCGCCCTCGGAGCTGTGAGCGGTGTCAGGGAAGGGCCGGGCCTGGCCGTGGTGCCGCCCTTGGAGCTGTGAGCGGTGTCAGGGAAGGGCCAGGCCTGGCCGTGGTGCTGCTCACCCAGCTGTGAGTCCAGGGCCGGGGACTCCTCAGGCTCAGGGAGGGGCCGTGGCAGCAGGGGGTGGTGGGCTCGTGCTGGGCAGTGGGCGGGGGCCCTGGGTGCAGCGTGTGGCCGGGTTTCAGCGTGTCAGCGCGAGTGAGACGATTTCTGAAAGTCCCAAACATCTCAGCCACCTCTCGGGACACGTATGAGGGTCTCTCCCTTTAAAGAACCCAACACGGGTTTTCCGGTGCAAGGGCCCCAGTGGGTGACCTGCCCGGATCCGCTCCGTGGCAGCCCCGGGCCGTCGCCCCTCCCGTGAGGAGATGTCTGTCCAGAGGGTCTTGTCACCAGCAGTGAAGTCCTGCGTGGGGCCCCGTGGGAGAGAAGTCGCCCGTGGAGGGAGTCATCCTGAGGCACGGTGTGGACAGGAGGTTGCCGCCTGGGCCCCAGCACGCCCGTGTCTGCGTGCCCTCCACACGAGGAACGAGTTTCCTTAAGCTAACGCCTGAGAGTGAGCACAGCAACAGGACTGTTTTTGTCCACAGAAACATGGAATCATCCTAAATTCAGAAGCAGCTACCAACGGAGAGACCCCAGACCCTCCGAATAACGTTGGCCACCCTACAAAAGAAGAGATGGGTGCCCTCCAGTCGGCCGGGGACGGGGCGCTAGGTAAGTGTGCTGCCCTGGGCCCTCTCACCTTCCTGACCAGCCTCCACCCACCCTCCATGCGTTAGTGACATCGAGGTCATTGTCACTGATCCATTAACAGCCGCACGGCATGCCATGTTCTGTCACGCCACGGTAACCCCGCCCGGCGACGTGGCCGCCCATGCACCCTCTGGCATGCGTCTCTGTAGTGCTCACCACCCATGGCTCGAGAACACGTCTTCTGCTTCTCAAAGCTGCCCAGTGAGACTGTGAACACAGGAAGACAGCCTTGAACTTCAGTGCCAGTGTGGAGGGGACCCTTTAGCCTTCGTCAGACGGGTGCCAGCTGTGGCTTTCTAACCTGCTGTGTTTCAGCCCTGTCAGAAGTCAGTAGAGAGGCCGTCGGGAAGGCCAGCGGGCGTTTCTGCAGGCCCGCCCTGCCCAGCACTGTCAGAAGTCAGTAGAGAGGCCGTTGGGAAGGCCAGCGGGCGTTTCTGCAGGCCTGCCCTGCCCAGCACTGTCAGAAGTCAGTAGAGAGGCCGTCGGGAAGGCCAGCGGGCGTTTCTGCAGGCCTGCCCTGCCCAGCACTGTCAGAAGTCAGTAGAGAGGCCGTCAGGAAGGCCAGCGGGCGTTTCTGCAGGCCCGCCCTGCCCATCCCACGCGCAGCAGTTTGAGACCCGAGGTGCCTGTGCACCCTGCACTCTGCTTGTTGATGAGCGCGGCGTGGTTGCTGCCCCACGTCGCGCCCAGGGTGGGCGGGTGGCCCTCAGTGATGGGTGCAGTCAGTGCTGGGAGAGCCTTCCCAGTGGGAGCCAGGCTGCACCCACCTGGTCACACATGGCAGCTTGTTTGTCGCAAGAGTCGACTTTGGGTTAAGCCCCCGGGTTTGGCCTTGTGACTGTGACAGCTGCCTTGCAGGTTTCACGCTGAGACGAGGAGCGAGGCCCGGGCCCCTGACTTGTAATTTTGATTCAGAAGCTGTCACATTTTGGAAATAGAGGTCCCAGCATTCAGGACCGTGTCCCGAGGAGGTCGTGCGTTGCCTTTGCGCCCTCACGGAACCACGCAGCTCTTGTAACCGTGTCAGAGTTGTTGAGAAAAGATGAATCAATTTCTGTGTAGGAGTCTGATCTCGCTGCTCTGGTCCACACACATTTTAAAAATCTTGACAGCCATTGTGAATGCTTAGCAAATCAGAAACAGCAGCTCTGTGAGTGGGCTCTGTGTGTTTTTCGTTCACATGTCCCATCAGTGAAAACTGGGAACTTCCCAACACATACATTTGCTCTTAATTTATACAGGCATAGCTACTTAATATAAAATACGCATTACAGAACATATCCAGTAATAATAGATTTTTTAAAGGGTGAAGTCAACCTGACTCTCCAAAGAATCCCAGTATTGTCTCCAGTTTTGCCTGGGCTAAGTGTGCAGTTGGCTGAGTCGTAGATGGTCCAGCTTGGACCTGCAGCAGCACCGTGTCCACGTGCAGGGGCGTTGTCCCTCGAGAGCAGTGCTGTGCCCTCCGGCCGAGAATGATCCCTCACTTAGCGAAGTGGCCGTCATGGTGGCGACCAGGAGCTGCTGCCACCTGCTGGGACTCTCCCTGTCCCTCGGGGCCTGGAGCGCCGGGTGGGGCACCTGCCTGGGATGCCCTTCCAGGAAGACAGCGGCGGGGTGGTGGAAGGTGGATTTCTTTTGGATGAACTATTTCAAGATGTTGTCCTTGAGGTCGACCTTGAGGCAGAGTTCCTAAAAGCCACTTTGAGGGCTGTGGGGCAGGCAGGGTAGCGACACCTGGGGAAGCGTGGGCAGTCAGGGGCCTTCAGAAGGGACCTGGAGTCCTTTCCCCAGCCCATGCTTGGGGGTTGTCGAGCTGCTCAATCCAGAGCGCTTCCTGGCTGTACAAGCCCCACGTCCCCTTTAGGAGCCGGTTCACACGGACGCGGCCACACCTGCCTTCGCCACGCGGTAGCACCCTCTGCTGACGACAGCTGTGCTAATGCCGCCGCTGCTCTGCCGCCCAGCTGGCAAAGTCGCCTGTTTCCCGTGGTCTCTGATGACTCTCTCTGTCTCTCTCTCTCCAGGAACAGGGTTGGGTGGGAGTCAGAACCTGTATTTGCGTTTTGATGCATACTAAGTGGTCGCACATCACAGGATCCCCTCAATTCTCTCGATGGTCTTTTAGGGAGAGCCAAGGAAGTGGAGGTGGAGAATGTGGGGAAAAGAGAGATGTTGCAGAATGCTGAGCGAGCCCAGCACAAGGAGGACGCGGTAGAGGACAGTGTGGACAGAGAGGTGTTACGTCCTGGCGAGAGCATGGAGGACCGGAGAGCCGCGGAGCACGGTGCCCCGTCCCTAGGAGCGCTAGAAAGTGCCAAAGACGAGGAGGCTCAGAGCCCAGTGGTGGGCAGCGCCTCTTCCCTGGAAAGTCCAGAGCAGGCTGCTGGCTCTGGGCCGTCCCTGGCCGCGTCCGACTGTGCGAGGGATTCAGGTAGCGGAGGCCCAGGCACCGGGAGTGGGCTGGACCTCCAAAGCCACAGTGAAAATTCTGTGGAAACGCAGGAGCAAGAGGAACCGGAGGATTTGGAAAACAGCTCGGATGGGTTTGGTCCCAAACCGTGTCAGGAGCCTGTTGCTTCGCAGACGTCTGAAGTCAGAAGGGTGAGCGGTGCAGACACCGTGCAGCCAAGTGGAGACCACGCAGAGAGCGTGGCGGGAGTGGGGGTGACTCACAGCAGGCGCGCGGGCACGGAGCGCAGTGAGGAGGCTCAGAGTCCTGGTGACGGATGTGCGGCAGACAGCCCCGGAGAGCCGGGCCCCGGCACAGGGCGTGGTCCAGAGGGCGCCTCTGCCACCCAGGAAGTCGTGGAGCCCCGGGAGGGCCCGGCTGAGGGCACCGGAGTCAGCAGGGGGAACAGCACAGAGGAGGAGGGGGAAGCAGAGACGACGGGCGAGGCCCCCACCCCCCCAGACGGCCAGCCCACTCCTGAGTCTCCAGCAGCCCAGAGCGCCCGGCAGGGAGCCCCCAGCCCTCAGACGGCAGGTGCCGGAAGTGACCCCCCAGATACAAAAGAGCCCGATGAAGACCAGAACGACCCGCAGCGAGAGGCAGTGGAGTCGTTGCAGAAGAAGCCGAAGAACAAGAAAAAGAAGAACAAGAAGAAGAAGTCTCCAGCAGCCGCAGATACCCAGCCAGGCACTGAGGAGGGGCCGGGGGCCGCTGCGGAAGAGCAGGGAACGTGCAGCAGCCAGGCCCCGGCTGCGGAAGCGCAGGACGCGGCGACAGAGAGTCCAGAGCAGACGGCCGTGGCCGGAGGCGGTGGACACACTGAATGCCCAGGAAATCCTAAAACTGAGTCGGACGGAAAACGCAGCCAAGAGGGTGACGGAGTCCACGCAAAGGCCGGAGACGCAGTGGCCAAGGGAGACACATTTGCTCTCGGTGACGACACTGTGCCGTCCCCGGGCGCCAGCGGCAGTGATAAAGAATCAGATGGAAGTGTTGTAAACGATGACGCCAAGAAGAATGGTGCTGCCCAAGGCCGGGCCCCAGAGCCAGAGAACGGGGGCGGGACCGACAGCGTTCCCTCCCCGGACATCGCTGACAGCTCGCAGATGCCCCAGCAGCCGAGTCAGCCGGCCAGGGAGGCCTTAGACAGCGTGAGCCTGGAGGACGATGACCCGTCCGCCTCAGCAGGAGAGGGGGGCGACCTCAGTGTGGAAAGCAGAGTGGACGGGAGAGCAGGAAGCGAGAAGGGCAGAGGCAAAGAGGACTGCGCCCTGTCCTGAGCCGGCAGGACGGCGGAGGCAGGCCTGGCACTTTTGCACAGTCGATCTGATTCTCAGGGCCCCGTCCCCACCCTCGCTGGTGGCTGACAGTCACCTCCACCCTCGCTGGTGGCTGACAGTCACCTCCACCCTCGCTGGTGGCTGACAGTCACCTCCGCCTGTCCCCACCCTCGCTGGTGGCTGACAGTCACCTCCGCCTGTCCCCCACCCTCGCTGGTGGCTGACAGTCACCTCCACCTGTCCCCCACCCTCGCTGGTGGCTGACAGTCACCTCCACCTGTCCCCCACCCTCGCTGGTGGCTGACAGTCACCTCCACCTGTCCCCACCCTCGCTGGTGGCTGACAGTCACCTCCACCTGTCCCCACCCTTGCTGGTGGCTGACAGTCACCCCCAGTTATCTGCTACTCTGACTGTTACCTGCAGGCTTGTATCAATCATCGGGGTCATCGGCCAGGTTAGCAGGGGCGTGTTTGATCATCGCGGTCATCGGCCAGGTTAGCAGGGCGTGTTTGCTTCAGTCCAGGTCCTCACTGAGATCATCCCAGGAGCATCCAACAACGCATTCTGCTCATATCCCAGCCTGAAGTGAGAAGATCCCTCGCTTGCCTTCGCTGATACGAATGTGGGTATCTGTGACCAAATATGTTACATCTGACTCAGATGACCAAATAGCATTCTTAGGTTTCTGCGTCGAGGGTAGGATGGGTATTTAAATAAGGGGAGGGACCCACGGAAATGTGTCTACTTCTGTATCTGGTCTCATGTGTGCATTCCCACCCGTGTGGTGTCTGATGTCAAGAAGAATGAGCAAGCGGCACGCAGGTCCCTGCGTGGGCACACTTGCACCTCAGGGCTGGCGAATGTCCGATGTGCTAGGGAGACGGCCCTCGCCTCTACCTCCGACCCACTCCTCCCTGAGAACCCGAGTCTGCCTGGCAGGCTGTTCTAAACGCTCTTCGTGACGGTGCACCAGGTTCACTCTATGCCAAGAATGCTTGCAGGGCTTTTTGGAAGCGACATATACTGAAACTGCACTTCCTGCTGCAGTATTGGGTGGGAGCAGCCGCTTTGAAATGTGTTTAACCTTTACGACCAAGCCTCCCTCTGTTGCAGTCTGATCACTGTTCAGAAGAGCCACGCAGTAGCTTACTTGTTCCCATGCAGACTCGTTTGACCATTATAGGACATTCTGAAGAGTTGAATCTCTTGTGGTATCCTGGTATAAATATTTTTATTTGTTATTTCTCAGTATATTCTTATTGCAAAATTGTTTCAATCTGCCTACAGAAAATATATATTTTCTATATAAAGAAGCATTTAAAAAATCAAGTAATTGTATAGGTAAATAAAAAATCATTGTAAAATATGCAATCACACAAGGATGTCGATTGTGAACGGTGTGACATCGTCTGAGATTGTGTAAACTCATATCACTGTTACAAGATATCATTGAGTGCAAAAATACCAACACCTCCATCAAGCTTGAGGCAGACCTACGTGTTACAATGTAATTGAAATAAAAGCATCTTATGGTGTCACAAGCCTGTGGTTCCATCTTTGGGCTGCTCGGGGCCGACTCTGCCTGTGGGCGCACCTGCTATCGCCTCCCGGCCCACTCACTCCCACCGGGCTTCCACCGAGGCCCCGCTGCCCGTGCCCTTGTCGGGATCCTGAGCCAGCCTGGAGCTAGGGCGGGGCCCCCCTTGGGAGCAGTGAGCTCACCCTCACATCCTCTCCCGTGATGGGGGGGGCCCTGCTGAACCCCAGCGGGGAGAGTCTGCATCCCATGGCAAGCATGGCATGGTGTGGAGAGTACGCTGAACGTGGCACACAGACGTGGCCATTTCTGCGAAGCGTCCTGCAGTGCAGAGAATGGGACCGAGTCTCCGCGAGGCCATATAAGTAGAGACGTGAGTGGAGTCCTGTCCCAGCCACTGCAGGGCCTCGAGGGGTGCGAGTTTGTGAGTCTAAGTTTAGCAAAGCTGGTTTATACTGGAACGCACATCGGAAAACAGCTCTCGCTCCTGCTTTTAAAGCCCTCTTGGGAAGCGGCCCAACAGCTAAAGCCACTGGGTGGTGAAGCCGCCACCCGTGTCCGGGCCTTCCCTCCCTTCCCGGACTGTTCACGTCTCAGGGCCTCGGCTTGGCCGCCCTGCAGCCTCATTCACAGCATGGATCAAGGGTTCTGGTCCCGTAGGGCGCACGCGGCTCTGCCAGGGGACACGCAGGTGGGACCCAGCTCCCTAATAGGGAGCAGACAGCTGAGAACCAGGAGGCGAGCAGAGGAGAAGGACCGAGAGCCCAGACGGCAGCCCCCACGTGGACCCCGGCCAGGGTAGTGACACCCCCCCCCCCGCCCCGGCACGGTGATTGCTGTGGGGAGACTGTTTAGGAGGCATGGGAGTCTGTGTGGCAATTTAGAGATTCCTGTGTCAGGAGACTCCAACTCGGAAAAGGTTAGAGAGGTTCCCTGTTAACCATGTCCCGGAGCAACCGAGACCGTTCAGGACATGGCTCGCTGATAGCCTGAGTCAGAAAGCCCCAGGCCCGGGCGCGGCTGCTGTGCATGGGGTAGACAAGGCTCCCTTCAGAAGTGTCCCACGTCAGGTGCAGTTCCAGGCCACGTAGCAGTGGGGAAAGGTCACAGACTTTCAAATTCAAAAGGCCGGAAAGTGATAAACCTTATCAAAGGGTTTTTAAGAACGAGATGTCCGTGGGTACTTCCATGGAAGAGGAATTAAAACGTCCGCTTTTTGCATTTTCCACAGATGTTTTGAAGATCCCTCATAGATGTGATTTCAAAATTAACTTGCAGCAAAATCCTTCCCTTCTAAAAATTCAGTTTTTCCAGGAACTTTTTAAAGGACCCTGGTATGTGTAGAAAACTTGGTTTTTCAAGAGAAAAAAAGCCTCTTTCTCCTCCTCCCAGTCTGCCACCCCTCTTAGATCTCCAGATGTGAGTGGCTGGGAGTGTCCCACTTGGCCCTGGAAGAAGGCACATGTGCCACGTGTGCCACGTGTGGGCGGGAGGCTGGCCTGGGGGGAGGCTGAGCTGCTAGTGCAAGGAGGGGGCCGAGGAAGAAGGCGGTCAGCACCTTCCTGGGGAGTGACGGGAGAGGCTCCCCCGGGGTGGACAGAGGATGGACGATCCGCTCCTGAAAGGTGCCGCTCACCTCGCCGCGCCTCGCCTGCTGCTGGGAGTTGGGGTGCGGAGCTGCCTCGGAGCCGGCAGCGAGCCTCAGCTCCGGGAAAGACCCTCGGAGAAGTCGGGCTCGCTGAGGGGTCAGCCTGAGGGCGTCTGCTGGCCGGGGATGGCGCCGGCAGCCCGGGACTGGCCACCCCCAGCACTCTCTAGAAGGCCTCACTCCTCTCTCTCCTACTTCAGGGGTCCGTGAAATGCCCACGGGAAGTTTATCGGGATTCTGCGTGTGATGTCTGTAGCCCCCAACCTCAGTTGCATAGTCACAGTTCTTTATACCTGGGCCTCTCAGACCGCACAGCCCACCGCGCCACTGAGGCAGCCCTGGGTTTCCAGTGCTGTTAAATACGTCTCCCAGTACCAGCACTGTGCTGCCGGCCTGTAAGTTAGACTGTAAAACGCAGTCCTCTCACCGTCTTCCTATCAAATACCTTGCTTCTTTCTTTTTCCCACTTTCTTAAAGCTGTGTAGTTTTATTCTCCAAGTTTGAAAAACTTTCTCTTCCTTAAAAGTCCCACTTCTCTCTGTTTTTCGCATGCGTTCGGTGTGGCTGGAGGTCAGGCTATTTTATTCACCTCACTGCCGCGGTTGCTACACCGTAACGTGAATTTTCTGCCAGCCATCTGGGACATTTGATGTCCCCCGATAAGAGTGTCATACACATAACCCCAGCTTCAAGATCACTTTCTGTTGCATTCAGTGTAGTTTACGTAGGAGTGTAAAATATACAAGATGAAACGGAAAGTGGCATTGGCTAAAACAGGGCTTATAACCACAAAAACATTTGTTTCAGTGTCGAGTGGATTTATGGAAGGGAAAGAACAAAACCTCTGTCAGAAGCTATCGAGCCGTGTGCACATTAAAGTGGCATTCAGAGGGTCCTAGGTTTATGTTATGTTCAACTTTCTCCGGTGTCTTTACTGTGTCACTGTGCCTTTCAGAATGGCAGCTGAGGGTCTTTGCAGGAAAGATCAGAGGAGGCATGTAACTTGGGTTATAATGCTGCATGGAAAAATGAGAACGAGATGCATTTGATATGAATTGTCTTCCTCTTGCGTGGCTCATCAAAGGTGATTTTTACTCCACGAGGAATTGGAGCAATCCTGCAGGAGAGCAGTGGCCTCAGGGGTTGAGAGCCCCATGCCGGGGTCAGAGCCCTTGGCCGGGGTCAGGGCCCTTGGCCGGGGTCAGGGTTCTGCTCGGAGGTACCGGCGCAGATCTGGGAAAGTCAGCAGAGCAGAGTGCTCGGGGAGCAGCCCTGAGACCCGCTGGGAGCCCGCAGGGAAGTTGCCAAACCTTCCTGGGCCCTGGTCCTCATCTGTCCTGGAAGGGTTTGCCCACCTGGAGGCTACCAGGGCTGGACAGGCTCAGGTCACGGAAGTTGCTAGAACAGTACTTGGCACAGAGCAGTTGTGCAGGGCGCGCTGGTGTCGCCATCATCATCGTCACATGCCTTTAAACTGATGTGGGATCTACCCCAGACCTTGGGCTCCCCCCGGTGACTCTGGGAAGATCGCAGTACCTGAGGCCCTGCCAAGAGATAGGTGGGGGTGTCCTGAGACTTGTGTATATGCACCCCTTCTGTCTGGGGCCAAGCAGTTACAGAAACCTAAAACACCAGCGTTGGATAACCGAGTTAGCAAATGTGTTGCCCGTGGATGTCTGACTTGCAAACATGTAGTCAGCTCTGACATCGCGGGTGTGAGAACTGAGGGCGGTGCCTCGGGGACGCGGGTGTGGAAGGGAAGGCGCTCACATCACGACGGGTCGGCGTGTCGGTCCCTTGCTAACGGTGCTGGGCTGTGAAGCCTGCGAGGTCTTGTGTTGCAGTGTGGTGTGGCCGTAGCGTTCTTGCATGCCGCCCTAAGGTAGAAGACTAGCCCGTTTGCATGCAGCCGGACGCTGCTCCTGACGAGAAGCATGTCTGGGAGGCTGAGCCCCCAGTGCTGTCTGTGGCCTCATTCACCATGGTACGTGCATCACCCTCATCCTCCATCTCACTAACCGCGGCACCCCCTCCCCATCCAGCCACGCGTGAACGGCGTGCTCCGCTGAGTCACCTAAACCGTGTCTTTCTGGTTTCTTTAGATGTCAGGTTGAAAAAGCTTGTGGAGGAACGGGAATGCTTACTGGAACAGGTAACGAGCTTTTTGCTACTTTACGGATTCCTGGACCCACGACACTCCCATCGCCACCTCTTCCTTCTCGGCAAACCCCTGAGTGTGCCGTGCCTGGAAGTAATCAGCGAGTCAGCCAGTATTTGCAGAAACGAGCCACCAGGGCATCCCAAGGCCTAGCAGGCCTGGCGCGGGCGTCTGCCAGGCTGGAGAGCTGCCTTCGGCACGTGCTGTGGAGCTGCTCGCTACGGGGGACCAGGAGGCCTCGGCCGGGCCACGCGAGCAGTCGGCCCCGCTCCCTCCGCCGCCAGCACCCGGCCGGCAGGTGTTTCCTGGCTGTCCCTGACCCCGGGGGTCCTGACCCGGCTTCTCTCGCCGTCCTCTCCCAGACCTCCGTGCTGTCCCTGTCATTCCACAGAGCCTCAGTTCTCACATTTTCCTCATACGCTTGTGCGACTCTCAAACTTATTTTTTTTTATTTGACAGATAGAGTTAGACAGTGAGAGAGAGACAGAGAGAAAGGGCTTCCTTCTGTTGGTTCATCCCCCAAATGGCCGCTATGGCCAGAGCTATGCCAGGAGCCAGGTGCTTCTCCTGGTCTCCCATGTGGGTGCAGGGCCCAAGCATTTGGGCCATCCTCCACTGCCCTCCCAGGCCACAGCAGAGAGCTGGCCTGGAAGAGGGGCAACCGGAACTAGAACCTGGTACCCATATGGGATGCCGGCACCGCAGGCGGAGGATTAACCAAGTGAGCCACAGCGCCGGCCCCAACAACTCTCAAACTTCTGATGGAGATGCTCTCGAAGTGGGACAAAGCACGGGACAGCGTGGGAGGGGGCTCTCCCCGGGCCCGTGGTCTGTGAGAAACGCGCGTCCGTGGTAACTCCATGCTCCCCAAACAGCACACAGCGGCTCGTGTTCAGTAGGGGTCTATGTGCTCGCACGTGTGGGGAAGGCAGGCAGGGGCCCACCCTCGAGAATGTCCCCTGGAGAGGGAGTCACGCGGGAAAAGCCCTGGGCGGGCACTGGGGCCACCGTGGCTGTGCCTGATTCCCGGTGCGTTCCCGCGGGGGCTGGCGGCCGCCTCTGAGCAAAGCCACAGCTCTGAGAGAGCGCACGGCTTTGCTGGGGGTTTCACCCCAGCACTTCTCCGAGCGGCTCCTGGTTCCCAGGGAGTAAAGTAGCACGCTGACTTGCTAACCCCAACAAGACGTCTGAGGCAGCTGACGTGGGCTCTCTGCGAGTCCAGGAAGTCCTTCAACTTTGAACAACTTTTCACCCAAAGGTGCAAAACTACTCATGCCTGATACTGTAAAAATATATGAAAATATATTAACTATGAAAATAACTCATTTTCATTCCCCAGATCCCCTGCGACTTCCCAAGAAGAATCCCGATAGGCAGGAGGCTTTTACTTACATTTATTTATTTTTTATTATTATTTTTGATTTATTTGAGAGGTAGAATTACAGACAGTGAAAGGGAGAGACAGAGAGAGGTCTTCCTTCCATTGGTTCACTCCCCAGATGGCCGCAATGGCCAGAGCTGCGCCGATCCGAAGTCAGGAGCCTGGAGCCTCCTCCTGGTCTCCCACGCGGGTGGGGGGGTCCAAGCACTTGGGCCATCCTCCACTGCCTTCCCAGGCCACAGCAGAGAGCTGGATTGGAAGTGGAGCAGCTGGGACTAGAACCGGCGTCCATATGGGATGCTGGCACCGCAGGCGGAGGATTAGCCTACTGCACCACAGCGCTGGCCTCCCGTATTCCTTATTATGGGGGAGCGACTCCACATCTGGAAGGTGGTGTGCGGGGAGTGGAACCTTCTACCACACTCCTGTGTGCCGACTCAGGCGTCCCCTGTGCCTGGAACCCTAGGGACGGGATCAGACCTGCGGGGGCGTGGTTTACTTTCCCTTTCCGATGGGCTCTGCGCTCCGCCGCTCACTCTCGCTTTCCCGGTGGGATTTTCAGGTTAAGAGGCTCAAAGGGCAGCTGGAGGAGAAGCAGAAGAACGGCAAGCCGGACGCCCTGCGCTCGGAGGACAGCGTCTTGGAGAACGGGGCGGACGCACACGTCCTGGACCTTCAAAGTAAACGGCAGCTCCGGGGGAAGCGAGACCCTCCCGCCTGCTCTTCTCGGCCTGTGCTGGGGAAACAGCCGGGCCGCACGTGGCCAGTCCTCCCCTGCTGGGCCGCACGTGGCTGGTCCTCCCCTGCTGGCTGGCACGTGGCTGGTCCTCCCCTCCTGGGCGGCACGTGGCTGGTCCTCCCCTCCTGGGCGGCACGTGGCCGGTCCTCCCCTCCTGGGCGGCATGTGGCCGCTCCTCCCCTGCTGGGCGGCATGTGGCCGCTCCTCCCCTGCTGGCGGCACGTGGCCGCTCCTCCCCTGCTGGGCAGCACGTGGCCGGTCCTCCCCTGCTGGGCGGCACGTGGCCAGTCCTCCCCTGCTGGGCCGCACATGGCCGGTCCTCCCCTGCTGGGCCGCACGTGGCCGCTCCTCCCCTGCTGGGCCGCACGTGGCCGCTCCTCCCCTGCTGGGCCGCACGTGGCCGCTCCTCCCCTGCTGGGTGGCACGTGGCTGGTCCTCCCCTGCTGGGCAGCATGTGGCTGGTCCTCCCCTGCTGGGCAGCATGTGGCTGGTCCTCCCCTGCCTGTCCCCAGAGCCCTTGACCACAGAAGCACAGAGATGCCCATGAAGGGGCCGAGCGAGGATGTGCAGGGGCAGAACCAGGGTGTCCCCGGCCGGGAAGCAGAACGGGGGGCCCCAAGTGTGCCTCAGGTCACCACCCTGCCTGGAGGACCAGGCTGACTGCTGGGCGCTCCGGCGGCAATCCTGCGATGGTGCAGGCAGCAAGCTAAAAATGGGCTGAAGGGGGTTAATTAACTTACTTTTTTAAAAAAAGATTTATGTATTTATTTGGAAGGGAGAGAGAGGTCTTCCGTCTGCTTGTTCACTCCCCAAACGGCCACAGTGGCTGGGGCTGGGCCAGGCCGAAGCCAGGAGCCTGGAACTCCATCCAGGTCTCCCACGTGGGTGCAGGGGCCCATGGATTGGGCTGTCTCCACCACTTTCCCAGTCGCATCAACAGGGAGCTGGAACGGAAGTGGAGCAGCCGGCACTGGAACCGGCGCCTGTCGGATGCCAGCATCACAGGCGGCAGCTTCACCCGCTGTGCGGCAAATCCGGCCCAAGGGAGGCTAGTGTACACCATCTCCCGGCCCCTGCCGCTGCTGGTCTCTGCTCACAGGCACTGTCGGGCCCGGGCCCAGACCCCCTTTCCCGGCCTGGAGTCCGGGACAGCGCCTTCTGTCCTCAGCCCTCGCAAGCTGTGGCGCCCGGGTCAGAACTGTCAGCTTTGCCGGAGACCCTGAAGCAGGGGCTCGGTTCCCAGGGAGCGGTGCTGCTTCAACATGTCAGAAGCCCCGAGCTCACCATGTGTTCCTTCTCTCCCAACCTTTAGGGGATGCCAACAGACAGATCAGCGACCTCAAATTTAAACTTGCAAAATCCGAGCAAGAGATAACGGCATTAGAACAAAATGTACGTGGGACGCGTTCAGGCACGGCAGGCGGCTCGGCTGATGACTATCTGACATGTCCCTTGCTAAAAATACCCCGAAGGGCCAGGCTGAGGGCAGACAGAGGGTCCCCAGGGGGCTACGCGCAGGCAGCCAGCCCTCCCGCCCCAGGAGTTCCCTGCGGAGGGACCAGGAGTGGGGGTGAGGTTAGGACTGCGCTGCTGTGGCAGCTGCTGGCCCTCGGGCGTGGCCAGTGTGGCCGGGAGTTCTTAGAAAATGTTGTTCTTGAAAAACGATTCAGGTACTTAAAAAGCACTTCTCACTGGGGCATGCTCTCCCCGGGGGTCCCAGCTCTGCTCCCCAGGTAGGGGGGGCCCTCTGAGGGTCCCAGCCCTGCTCCCCAGGTAGGGGGGCTCTGAGGAGGGTCCCAGCCCTGCTCCCCAGGTAGGGGGGCTCTGAGGAGGTCTCAGCCCTGCTCCCCAGGCAGGCGGGCACTCCTGGCTCCAGACCCCGGGCCCTCCGGCCACCGGCACGCTTTGTCCTTGGGCAGTCTGTGTGACTATGGCGGCTGGAATGTTGGAATTTTTATGGAAACAAACATGAGCGTGGCTGGCCTAGGCAGCGCTAGGCTGGGCAAGGCGTGGCGTTGGTCGCAGAACCCCAGTGCCCACTGCTGCTGCCTTGTGTCTCAGAACCCTGGCCGGGGAAGGCCAGCCCAGAGCCACTGCCTCCTGGTGCCTCGTGCCTCCACGTCCCCTTTACTGACAGCAGTGCCATGGAGGGACAGGAGAGAGCAGACACAGGAGACCCTCGCGGGCTGGGCTGTGAGAGCAGGGAGTCCCTGTGGCTCGGTCCCCAGGCTGTGTCGTGATCGGGGCGAAGCTGGGGGAAGGAGGACAGGCCTGTGCGGTCACTCCTGTGGCTCCCTCCCTCCAGGTGATCAGGTTAGAGAGTCAAGTGTCGCGCTACAAGTCTGCCGCTGAAAACGCAGAAAAACTAGAAGATGAACTCAAGGCAGAGAAGCGGAAGCTCCAACGAGAGGTAAATCCTGAGGCTGTTCTGGGGGACAGGGGCCAAGGCGTCCCCGGAGAGGACACACCAGAGGGGGGATTTAGCACAGGTGGCCACCACCAGGCCCAGCACCGTCAAATCATCCAGCCCCCACCCCCACCCCGGGAATCACACATCAGCCCACGGGGGCTCAGGGACAGCGCCCTGGCTGCCATCAGTCAGTTCAGCCGTGGGTTCACACTGGTCCCTGCGGATCGTTAATTACTGAGACAAAGGAGAAGCCAGGCCTCTTAGCTCCAGGTGCCTTGGGTCCTGCCGGGTGAGCCTGTGGGGACAACCAGGAGAAAGGGGCTCTGCGGGGACAACCAGGATAAAGGGGCTCCAGCCAGCTGGAGACAGCCGGGGGAGGGGGGCAGGGCTGAGTGCCTGGGGAAGCTGAGCTGTTCTCAGGCCACCTGCTGGGCATCTTAACTGACCATTCAACCGCTGTCCACACCTCAGGGGCGATGTCCACACCTCGGGGGCGGTGGCGGGCACAGCCGCTCATCGCAGCCCCACCTCTTTCCACGTTGCCAACGCGGTTGACCTGTGCTCGTATCTGACAAACGCCGCAGGTTCGAGCCTGGGGGGTCCAACTCTCTTGTTTCTCACTCCTGAGCTCGCTCAGGGCCACCCAGAGGATTACTTAGTCTCCAGGCCTGACCTGCAGAGGGCTTGCTCCCGCCTCTGAGAGTGGGGTAGGACCCCAGCGAGGCACCTTAGACTCAGCCTGGGATCCACTGCAGCCGCGTGCTGCGTATCCCACCAGGGGCACCTGCACCTCTGCCTCTCCTACAGCCCCCGCCCCCCCCCCCCGGCCCCCAGAGCTCACCGCCTTTCCCCTCTGTCCCAGCTGCGTTCCGCCCTGGATAAAACAGAAGAACTCGAGGTCAGCAACGGCCACCTGGTGAAGCGGCTGGAGAAGATGAAAGCCAACCGCAGCGCGCTCTTGTCGCAGCAGTGAGCGTGGGCTGGGCCAGGCCGCTGCGGGACCCCCGCGCATGCGCGTGCGCACCGGCCGCAGGTGCTCCCTGCCTCCCGAGAGCAGAGCCCGCGCCCCCGGGTCACCCGAGGGAGCCCCAGCAGCCAGCGCGAGGGGCGCCCTGGGCCGCCGGCGCAGCACCCTCTGACCTGCAGGAGGGTGCGACCCAGAACCGCGCGCGAGGCGGACTCGCCGTGTGTGCACGTGTCTTGCCGCAGCGCGCGGTGTCGCCGTGCGGGGACCCCCGCGGTGGCAGAATCCACCATCCGAGCGACTGCGGCAGTGTCTCCTCGTCTGCGCTTTCCGTGCGAAACACTGTGGAACCACAAGCCATTACCAAGCCAGACGCTGTCGCTGGGAGCAAGGGCGGTCTAGACATAAAGTGGCCTTAAGCAGACTCTCCCGGGCAGCTCACGACGCTTTTATAGGGTTTTTGCGTCCCTCCCGTCCCCAGGAGACTTCCAGGGAAGTTGGGCGGTAGCTTCACTAGGACAGCTTTCCACTGGCGTTCTCGAACCCTCGTATGGAGTTGAAGTTGTTGACTTCTTTTAAAGAATGTACTGTTGGAAAAATTAAAAATGAAACCTTACCAGACCTCGGCGGGGTGGCGTACAGTTTTTTTCCCACGGAGTAGGACAATCTTGAGTTCCACGTCACTTGTTCTATGTGTTTGGGTCATTATTTTAGTTTCTTTTTAAGTATATCGGATCAGGCTTTTCTTTCCCTTTTTTTTTTAAGGCTATTCACAGAATCGGTGCACTCAGGATAAAAGGTAAACGGAGGCCAGAGCTCGGCGCAGAGACGGCAGGGACGGGGTCGGGGCAGGGGCCGGGGGCCCAGTGCTCACTGGGCCCAGCGTGGAGACAACAGGGACGCGGTCAGGGCAGGGGCCGGGGCCTGGCTGCTGGCTGGGCCCAGCGTGGAGACAGCAGGGACGCGGTCAGGGCAGGGGCCGGGGGCCTGGCTGCTGGCTGGGCCCAGCGCGGAGACAGCAGGGATGCGGTCAGGGCAGGGGCCGGGGGCCTGGCTGCTGGCTGGGCCCAGCGCGGAGACAGCAGGGATGCGGTCAGGGCAGGGGCCGGGGGCCTGGCTGCTGGCTGGGCCCAGCGCGGAGACAGCAGGGATGTGGTCAGGGCAGGGGCCGGGGGCCTGGCTGCTGGCTGGGCCCAGCGTGGAAACAGCAGGTACGGGGTGGGGACAGGGGCCGTCGGCCTGGTGCTCGCTGGCCTTTGTGTCTTGTTTCACGCAGGGGTTTTCAGGCAAGCAGATGCCAAGACGGCGGTGCTCAGAACCAGACGTGCTGCGAGGGAGGGCGGGACTTAGGGTGCCGTGGCACCACAGGTCTCAGCCGTCCCCGGCGCCGCGTGGCTCCCGGGCACACGAGGCTGCGTTTCCTTAGGTGCCAGGCGCCGAGGCTCCTCCTGCAGAGGACATGCCGCTGCCCATGGGGGGCGGCAGACACGGACACGCGGGCCGCCGTGGGCCTGCACGGGCGAGCAGAATTTGCTGGAGGGATGTGTTGCATGCCACAAGCGCCCCGTGATGGAGGAAAAGGACGGAAACAGGCGGAGGTCCCTCCTGGACGCTCTGCTGACCCCAGGGCGCTCGCGGCCCACGGGGCAGGAGTCTCCCCGTTGAGGCGGCTTCCACAACATTCTCGGGTCATGCAGAGCCCACGCGTGTGTAGATCACGGGTGACAGTGGGCTGCACGGACCCCGCAGCCCTCAGGCCTCATGGCACAGCCCCCTTGGGGGTAGATGTCAAGTCCACCGGCCCGGGGTGCTGGTGGCCTGCTGCCTCGCGGCTGCCCGTGGAAGGCTGCACGGGGACCACTCCCGGGCGCTCTCAGAGGACACCAGGCCCTTGGTCTCCACCTCTCATGCAAGCCACGTCCCGCTCCTGATCCACGGGAAGCTGCAGCCCTCAAATTCGTTTCGTGGACTCAAACTTCTCCCACAGCTGTAGCTCTTGGGCATTGCTTGCATCCCTGCCGTTGTCCCGAGCCGGGCTGGTGGGCGGGAGCACCATCCCCAAGCCAGAACCCCACCCCCAGTTGTCATGCAGAACCGCTGCTGGAGGAGAAAAGAGATGACCCGGAAAACCTGAACCAGGGCCCGCAAACTTTTTAGAAATGAAGACGGCCCCTGGGACACAGAAGGGACCGCTCAAAAGGCCTCATCGCTGGATGACGTCATCCAAGAGAGGCCGCTCGCGCTGTGTCCGGTGTGCTCCTGCCTTTACGGTTTCTGTTGACGCTTTTGACGCCTCTGTCACTATTCAGCAAATGCAGATGTCTGCTGGCACGGTGCCGAGAACACCGGATAAATGCCCGCCTTTAGGAGGCCGTGGTCTCCAGGGGGAGAAAGCCACACACGCACACACACACACGCCCCACGAGCAGGGCCAGAGGCAGTGGGCTGGGGAAGCGCCAGCCGTGAGCTACTTCCAGTCTTTCGGGTTGGCACAAGCGTCATGGTGCCTCTATAAGTGGCGCAGGCCAGGTGTGGCACACGTGTTCCACACACGTGCTGTCTGGGTGTTCACGGGTGGCAGAGTTAGTGTCTCTGCCCTGTGTGGCCCCTAGCACCTGCAGCCACGTT